>NC_088103.1:0-2400000 GCF_036370855.1 Dromaius novaehollandiae | reverse complement strand
AGCAGCTATGGGCCTGCCACTGGCCTATAGGGAACAGAGGCTGATGTGACCTCACAAGCACCAACAGCAGCCATTGGCCTGCCACTGTCCGAAGAGGCACGCAGGCTCCTCTGACCTCACCAGCACACCAAGCAGCCATTGGCCTCCCTCTGGCCTACAGGAAAAGGAGGCTGATGTGACCTCAGAAGCACAGCGAGTAGCCAGGGGCCTCCCACTGCCCTATAAGGTACAGAGACAAATGTGACCTCAAAAGGCAGCCAGCAGACAGAGGCCTGCCACGGGCCTATCAGGAAATAGGACTGCTGTGACCTTACAAGCACAGCCAGCAGCTACGGGCCTGCCACTGGCCTATGAGGCACGGAGGCTGCTGTGACCTCACAAGCACACCAAGCAGCCATTGGCCTGCCCCTGGCCTATGAGGCACTGAGGCTGCTGTGACCTCACAAGCACACCAAGCAGCCATTAACCTCCCACTGCCCGATGAGGCACTGACGCTGCTGTCAACTCAGAAGCACAGTAAACAGTCAGGGGCCTGCCACTGCTGTAAAGGGGATGGAGGCTGCTGTGACCTCAGAAGCACAGCCAGCAGCTATGGGCCTGCCACTGCCCTATAGGGCACTGAGGCTTCTCTGACCTCACAAGCCCACCCAGCAGTCATTGGCCTCGAACTGGCCTATCAGGCACTGAGGCTTCTGCAACGTCACAAGCACAGCCAGCAGCCATGGGCCTGCCACTGGCCTGTGAAGCACTGAGGCTGCTGTGACCTCACAAGCACAGCAAGGAGCCAGAGGCCTGCCATTGCCCTGTAAGGTACAGAGACAAATGTGACCTCAAAAGGCAGCCAGCAGACAGAGGTCTGCCATGGGCCTATCAGGAAATAGGACTGCTGTGACCTTATGAGAACAAAAAGCAGCTACGGGCCTCCACTGGCCTCAAGGGCATGGACGCTGCTGTGAGCTCACAAGCACAGCCAGCAGCCAGGGGCCTGCTGCTGGCCTGTCAGGCTCTAGGAGTGTTGTCACCTGACAAGCACAGCCAGCAGCAATGGGCCTGCCACTGGCCTATGAGGCACTGAGGCTGCTGTGACCTCACAAGCACACCAAGCAGCCAAGGGCCTGCCACAGGCCTATCAGGCAATAGGACTGCTGTGACCTCACAAGCACAGCCAGCAGCTGTGGGCCTGCCACTGGCTTACAGGGAACGGAGGCTGCTGTGACCTCACAAGCAAACCAAGCAGCCATTGGCCTGCCACTGGCCTATGAGGCACTGAGGCTGCTTGGACCTCACAGGCACAGCCAGCAGCCAAGGGCCTGAATCTAGCCTATAGAGCACTGAGGCTGCTGTGACCTCACGAGCCCAGGCAGCAGACATTGGCCTGCCGCTGGCCTATGAGGCACTGAGGCTGCTGTGACCTCACAAGCACAGCAAGGAGCCAGAGGCCTGCCATTGCCCTATAAGGTACAGAGACAAATGTGACCTCAAAAGGCAGCCAGCAGACAGAGGCCTACCACGGGCCTATCAGGAAATAGGACTGCTGTGACCTTACGAGAACAAACAGCAGCTATGGGGCTCCACTGGCGTATGAGGCACGGAGCCTGCTGTGACCTCACAAGCACAGTCAGCAGCCAGGGGCCTGCTGCTGGCCTGTCAGGCTCTAGGAGTGTTGTCACCTGACAAGCACAGCCAGCAGCAATGGGCCTGCCACTGGCCTATGAGGCACTGAGGCTGCTGTGACCTCACAAGCACACCAAGCAGCCATTTGCCTCCCACGGGCCTATGAGGCACGGAGGCTGCTGTGACCTCACAAGCACAGTCAGCAGCCAGGGGCCTGCTGCTGGCCTATCAGGCTCTAGGAGTGTTGTCACCTGACAAGCACAGCCAGCAGCTATGGGCCTGCCACTGGCCTATAGGGAACAGAGGCTGATGTGACCTCACAAGCACCAACAGCAGCCATTGGCCTGCCACTGTCCGAAGAGGCACGCAGGCTCCTCTGACCTCACCAGCACACCAAGCAGCCATTGGCTTCCCTCTGGCCTACAGGAAAAGGAGGCTAATGTAACCTCACAAGCACAGCGAGTAGCCAGGGGCCTCCCACTGCCCTATAAGGTACAGAGACAAATGTGACCTCAAAAGGCAGCCAGCAGCCATTGGCCTGCCACGGGCCTATAGAGCACTGAGGCTGCTTGGACCTCACAAGCACAGCGAGGAGCCAGAGGCCTGCCATTGCCCTATGAGGTACAGAGACAAATGTGACCTCAAAAGGCAGCCAGCAGACAGAGGCCTGCCACGGGCCTATCAGGAAATAGGACTGCTGTGACCTTACAAGCACAGCCAGCAGCTACGGGCCTTCCACTGGCCTATGAGGCACTGAGGCTGCTGTGACCTCACAAGCACACCAAGCAGCCATTGGCCTCCCACGGGCCTATCAGGCACTGAGGCTGCTGTGACCTCACAAGCACACCAAGCAGACAAGGGCCTGCCACAGGCCTATCAGGCAATAGGACTGCTGTGACCTGACAAGCACAGCTAGCAGCTATGGGCCTGCCACTGGCTTATAGGGAACGGAGGCTGCTGTGACCTCACAAGCACAGCGAGTAGCCAGGGGCCTCCCACTGCCCTATAAGGTACAGAGACAAATGTGACCTCAAAAGGCAGCCAGCAGCCATTGGCCTGCCACTGGCCTATAGAGCACTGAGGCTGCTGTGACCTCACAAGCACAGCGAGGAGCCAGAGGCCTGCCATTGCCCTATAAGGTACAGAGACAAATGTGACCTCAAAAGGCAGCCAGCAGACAGAGGCCTGCCACGGGCCTATCAGGCACTGAAGCTGCTGTGACCTGACAAGCACAGCGAGCAGCTATGGGCCTGCCACTGGCCTATGAGGCACTGAGGCTGCTGTGACCTCACAAGCACATTCAGCAGCCAGGGGCCTGCTGCTGGCCTATCAGGCTCTAGGAGTGTTGTCACCTGACAAGCACAGCCAGCAGCTATGGGCCTGCCACTGGCCTACAGCAAAAGGAGCCTGAGGTGACCTCACAAGCACAGCGAGTAGCCAGGGGCTTCCCACTGCCCTATGAGGTACAGAGACAAATGTGACCTCAAAAGGCAGCCAGCAGACAGAGGCCTACCACGGGCCTATCAGGAAATAGGACTGCTGTGACCTTATGAGAACAAACAGCAGCTATGGGCCTCCACTGGCCTATGAGGCACGGAGGCTGCTGTGACCTCACAAGCACAGGCAGCAGCCAGGGGCCTGCTGCTGGCCTATCAGGCTGTAGGAGTGTTATCACCTGACAAGCACAGCCAGCAGCAATGGGCCTGCCACTGGCCTATGAGGCACGGAGGCTGCTTTGACCTCACAAGCACACCAAGCAGCCATTGGCCTCCCACGGGCCTATCAGGCACTGAGGCTGCTGTGACCTCACAAGCACAGCCAGCAGCCAAGGGCCTGCCACTAGCCTATGAGGCACTGAGGCTGCTGTGACCTCACAAGCACACCAAGCAGCCATTGGCCTCCCACGGGCCTATCAGGCACTGAGGCTGCTGTGACCTCACAAGCACAGCCAGCAGCCATTGGCCTCCCACAGGCCTATCAGGCAATAGGACTGCTGTGACCTGAAAAGCACAGACAGCAGCTATGGGCCTGCCACTGGCCTATGAGGCACTGAGGCTGCTGTGACCTCACAAGCACAGTCAACAGCCAGGGGCCTGCTGCTGACCTATCAGGCTGTAGGAGTGTTGTAACCTGACAAGCACAGCCAGCAGCTCTGGGGCTGCCATGGCGCATCAAGCACGGAGAAAGAGGGGAACACCCAAGCAGACCAGCAGCCATGGGGGTGGCAGTGCATGCCCATGCATGCCATGCATGCAATGGCATGCAGGTCAAAGTGACATCATAAGACACAACCAGCAACCATGGGCCTGCCACTGCCCTTTTTGGCATGCAGACACAAGTATCCTCACAAGCCCAGCCAGGAGGCATGGCCCTGCCACTGGCCTATCACGCACAGAGGCAGAAGCAACCTCACAAGCAGAGCGAGGACTGATGGGCCTGACTGGCCTACCAGGCCGTGAGGCAGAAGTGACATGACTATCTCATCCAGCAGTGGTGGACCTGACAATATCATTTCAGGCAGAGGGTAAAGTGACAGCACAGAACGTTGAAGGACCATAACAGAAAAAAGGCACTTGGAGGCATGAGTACTGGGGGAAAAAAAGGGCACTAGGAGGCCATGCACTGCAAAAATATGCCCATGGAGGACACTATACTGGAAAAAAAGGCACTTTGGGAGCCTGCATCACAAAAATAGGCACTTGGAGGCCGCTAGACGGGAAAAAAGGCACTTAGATGCCCCTTCACTGCAAAAAAAGGCACTCAGACAGCAGTGCACCTCAAACAAAGGCACTTGGAGGCCCCTGCACCACAAAAAAAGGAAGTCGGCTGCCCCTACACTGGAAAAAAAAAGGTACTCGGAGGCCCCTACACTGCAAAAAAAGGCACTCGGGGGCTGCTACAATGTGAAACAAGGCACTCGGAGGGCCCGGCACCACCAAAAGAGGCACTCGGAGGTTCCCGCACTGGGAAAAGAGGCACTTGCAGGCCTGTACACCGGAAAAAAAGGCACTCGGAGGCTGCTACACTGCAGAGAAAGGCACTCGGAGGCACCTGCAACGGAAAATAAGGCACTCGGAGGCCCCTACACCACAAAAAAAGGCACTTGGGGGCTGCTACAATGGAAAAAAAGGCACTCGGAGGCCCGTGACCCACAAGAAAAGGCACTCGGGGCCACTACACAGCAAAAGAAAGATACATGGAGGACCACACACCCCAAAATAACAGCACTCGGAGGCCCCTGAACCACAGGGAAAGGCACTCGGTGGCTCCTACAGCACAGAAAAAGGCACTTGGGGGCTGCTACAATGTGAAACAAGGCACTTGGAGGGCCCGGCACAACCAAAAGAGGCGCTTGGAGGCCCCTACACTGGAAAAAGAGGCACTTGCAGGCCTGTACACCAGAAAAAAAGGCACTCGGAGGCTCCTGCACCATGAAAGAAGGCACTCGGAGGCTGCTACAATGGAAAAAAAGGCACTCGGAGGCCAGTGCACTGCAAAAACAGGGTACTTGGAGGCCTCTACACTGCAAAAGAAGGCACTCGGAGGAAACTACACTGGAACAAAAGGCACTCGGAGGCCAGTGCACCACAAGAAAAGGCACTCAGTGGCCCCTACAGCACAAAAAAAGGCTCTTGGGGGCTGCTACAATGCAAAAAAAGGCACTCAGAGGCCCCTGAACCACAAGAAAAGGCACTTAGTGGCCTCTGAACCACAAGAAAAGGCACTCGGTGGACTCTACAGCACAAGAAAAGGCACTCGGGGCCACTACACCGCAAAAAAAGGCACTTGGGGGCTGCTACAATGTGAAACAAGGCACTCGGAGGGCTCAGCACCACCAAAAAAGGCACTCGGAGGTTCCCGCACTGGAAAAAGAGGCACTTGCAGGCCTGTGGACAACAAAAAAAGGCACTCGGAGGCTCCTGCACCACAAAAGAAGGCACTCGGAGGTCCCCGACACCACAGAAAAAGGCACTCGGGGGCTGCTACAATGTGAAAACAGGCACTCCGATGCCCCTACACCGGAAAGAAAGGCACTCAGAGGGCCTGCAGCACAAAAAAAGGCACTCAGCTGCCCTTACACTGGAAAAACAGGCACTTGGAGGCCTCTACACCACAGAAAAAGGCACTCAGCGGCCCCTACACTGCAAAAAAAGGCACTCGGGGGCTGCTACAATGTGAAACAAGGCACTCGGAGGGCCCGGCACCACCAAAAGAGGCACTTGGAGGCTCCTGCACTGGGAAAAGAGGCACTTGCAGGCCTGTACACCGGAAAAAAAGGCACTCGGAGGCTGCTACACTGCAGAGAAAGGCACTCGGAGGCACCTGCAACGGAAAATAAGGCACTCGGAGGCCCCTACACCACAAAAAAAGGCACTTGGGGGCTGCTACAATGGAAAAAAAGGCACTCGGAGGCCCGTGACCCACAAGAAAAGGCACTCGGGGCCACTACACAGCAAAAGAAAGATACATGGAGGACCACACACCCCAAAATAACAGCACTCGGAGGCCCCTGAACCACAGGGAAAGGCACTCGGTGGCTCCTACAGCACAGAAAAAGGCACTTGGGGGCTGCTACAATGTGAAACAAGGCACTTGGAGGGCCCGGCACAACCAAAAGAGGCACTCAGAGGCCCCTGCACTGGAAAAAGAGGCACTTGCAGGCCTGTACACCAGAAAAAAAGGCACTCGGAGGCTCCTGCACCACAAAAGAAGGCACTCAGAGGCCACTACACCACCAAGAAAGGCACTTGGTGGCCCCCACATTGCAAAAAAAGGCACTTGGAGGCTACTACACTGCAAAGAAATGCACCCTGAGGCCCACGCACAGCAAAAAAAGGCACTTAGTAGCCCCTGCACCGCAAAAAAAGGCACTCGGTGGCCCCGACACTGGAAAGAAAGGCACTCAGAGGGCCCTGCAGCACAAAAAGAGGCACTCGACTGCCCCTACACTGGGAAAAAAGGCACTTGGAGGCCTCTACACCCCAGAAAAAGGCACTCAGTGGCCCCTACACCGCAAAAAAAGGCACTCGGGGACTGCTACAAGGCGAAACAAAGCACTCGGAGGCCCCTGCACCACCAAAAGAGGCACTCGGAGGCTCCTGCACTGGAAAAAGAGGCACTTGCAGGCCTGTACACCGGAAATAAAGGCACACAGAGGCACCTGCAATGGATAAAAAGGCACTCGGAGGCGTCTACACCACAAAAAAAAGGCACTCGGAGGACCACACCACAAAAAAAGGTACTGGGTGGCCCCGACAGCACAAACAAATGCACTCGGGGGCTGCTACAATGTGAAACAAGGCATTCGGGGGGCCCCAAAAAAGGCACTTGGAAGCCACGACATTGCAAAAAAGGCGCTTGGAAGCCACGACATTGCAAAAAAATGCACCCTGAGGCCCCTGCACCACAAGAAAAGGCACTCGGTGGCCCCGACACCACAAAAAAAGGCACTCGGGGGCTGCTACAATGCGAAAAGAGGCACTCCGATGCCCCTACACCGGAAAGAAAGGCACTCAGAGGGCCCTGCACCACCAAAAAAGGCACTCAGCTGCCCTTACACTGGAAAAACAGGCACTTGGAGGCCTCTACACCACAGAAAAAGGCACTCAGTGGCCCCTACACCACCAAGAAAGGCACTCGGTGGCCCCCACATTGCAAAAAAGGGTACTTGGAGGCTACTACACTGCAAAGAAATGCACCCTGAGGCACACGCATTGCAAAAAAAGGCACTCAGTAGCCCCTGCACCGCAAAAAAAGGCACTCAGAGGCCAGTGCACTGAAAAACAGGGCACTTGGAGGCCAGTGCACCACAAAAGAAAATGCACTCAGAGGCCCCGACACCACAAAAGAAAGGCACTTGGAGGACCACACCACAAAAAAAGGCACTCGGCTGCCCCTACACTGGAAAAAAAAGGCACTCGGAGGCCCCTACACCACAAAAAAAGGCACTTGGGGGCTGCTACAATGCAAAAAAAGGCACTCAGGGGCCCCTGAACCACAAGAAAAGGCACTCGGGGCCACTACACTGCAAAAAAAAGATACATGGAGGACCACACACCCCAAAATAACAGCACTCGGAGGCCCCTGAACCACAGGGAAAGGCACTCGGTGGCTCCTACAGCACAGAAAAAGGCACTCAGAGGCCACTACACCACCAAGAAAGGCACTCGGTGGCCCCCACATTGCAAAAAAAGGCACTTGGAGGCTACTACACTGCAAAAAAATGCATCCTGAGGCCCATGCACAGCAAAAAAAGGCACTCAGTAGCCCCTGCAGCACAAAAAAAGGCACTCGGAGGCCAGTGCACTGAAAAACAGGGCACTTGGAGGCCAGTGCACCACAAAAAAAATGCACTCAGAGGCCCCGACACCACAAAAGAAAGGCACTTGGAGGACCCGACACCACAAAAAAAGGCACTCAGCTGCCCCTGCAGTGGAAAAAAAGGCACTTGGAGGCCCCTACAGCACAAAAAAAGGCACTTGGGGGCTGCTACAATGGAAAAAAAGGCACTCGGAGGCCCCTGCACCAGAAACAAAGGCACTTGGAGGGCCCTGCACCACAAAAGAAGGCACTCGGAGGCCCCTGTCCCACAAGAAAAGGCACTCGGGGCCACTACACCGCAAATAAAAGATACATGGAGGACCACAAACCCCAAAATAACAGCACTCGGAGGCCCCGGAACCACAAGAAAAGGCACTCGGTGGCCCCTACAGCACAATAAAACGCACTCGGGGGCTGCTACAATGTGAAACAAGGCACTCTGAGGGCCCAGCACCACCAAAAAAAGGCACTCGGAGGCTCCTGCACCACAAAAGAAGGCACTCGGAGGCTGCTACAATGGAAAAAAAGGCACTCGGAGGCCAGTGCACTGCAAAAACAGGGTACTTGGAGGCCTCTACACTGCAAAAGAAGGCACTCGGAGGAAACTACACTGGAACAAAAGGCACTCGGAGGCCAGTGCACCACAAGAAAAGGCACTCAGTGGCCCCTACAGCACAAAAAAAGGCTCTTGGGGGCTGCTACAATGCAAAAAAAGGCACTCAGAGGCCCCTGAACCACAAGAAAAGGCACTTAGTGGCCTCTGAACCACAAGAAAAGGCACTCGGTGGACTCTACAGCACAAGAAAAGGCACTCGGGGCCACTACACCGCAAAAAAAAGGTACATGGAGGACCACACACCCCAAAATAACAGCACTCGGAGGCCCTGGAACCACAAGGAAAGGCACTCAGTGGCCCCTACACTGCAAAAAAAGGCACTTGGGGGCTGCTACAATGTGAAACAAGGCACTCGGAGGGCTCAGCACCACCAAAAAAAGCACTCGGAGGTTCCCGCACTGGAAAAAGAGGCACTTGCAGGCCTGTGGACAACAAAAAAAGGCACTCGGAGGCTCCTGCACCACAAAAGAAGGCACTCGGTGGCCCCGACACCACAGAAAAAGGCACTCGGGGGCTGCTACAATGTGAAAACAGGCACTCCGATGCCCCTACACCGGAAAGAAAGGCACTCAGAGGGCCTGCAGCACAAAAAAAGGCACTCAGCTGCCCTTACACTGGAAAAACAGGCACTTGGAGGCCTCTACACCACAGAAAAAGGCACTCAGTGGCCCCTACACTGCAAAAAAAGGCACTCGGGGGCTGCTACAATGTGAAACAAGGCACTCGGAGGGCCCGGCACCACCAAAAGAGGCACTTGGAGGCTCCTGCACTGGGAAAAGAGGCACTTGCAGGCCTGTACACCGGAAAAAAAGGCACTCGGAGGCTGCTACACTGCAGAGAAAGGCACTCGGAGGCACCTGCAACGGAAAATAAGGCACTCGGAGGCCCCTACACCACAAAAAAAGGCACTTGGGGGCTGCTACAATGGAAAAAAAGGCACTCGGAGGCCCGTGACCCACAAGAAAAGGCACTCGGGGCCACTACACAGCAAAAGAAAGATACATGGAGGACCACACACCCCAAAATAACAGCACTCGGAGGCCCCTGAACCACAGGGAAAGGCACTCGGTGGCTCCTACAGCACAGAAAAAGGCACTTGGGGGCTGCTACAATGTGAAACAAGGCACTTGGAGGGCCCGGCACAACCAAAAGAGGCACTCAGAGGCCCCTGCACTGGAAAAAGAGGCACTTGCAGGCCTGTACACCAGAAAAAAAGGCACTCGGAGGCTCCTGCACCACAAAAGAAGGCACTCAGAGGCCACTACACCACCAAGAAAGGCACTTGGTGGCCCCCACATTGCAAAAAAAGGCACTTGGAGGCTACTACACTGCAAAGAAATGCACCCTGAGGCCCACGCACAGCAAAAAAAGGCACTTAGTAGCCCCTGCACCGCAAAAAAAGGCACTCGGTGGCCCCGACACTGGAAAGAAAGGCACTCAGAGGGCCCTGCAGCACAAAAAGAGGCACTCGACTGCCCCTACACTGGGAAAAAAAGCACTTGGAGGCCTCTACACCCCAGAAAAAGGCACTCAGTGGCCCCTACACTGCAAAAAAAGGCACTCGGGGACTGCTACAAGGCGAAACAAAGCACTCGGAGGCCCCTGCACCACCAAAAGAGGCACTCGGAGGCTCCTGCACTGGAAAAAGAGGCACTTGCAGGCCTGTACACCGGAAATAAAGGCACACAGAGGCACCTGCAATGGATAAAAAGGCACTCGGAGGCGTCTACACCACAAAAAAAAGGCACTCGGAGGACCACACTACAAAAAAAGGTACTGGGTGGCCCCGACAGCACAAACAAATGCACTCGGGGGCTGCTACAATGTGAAACAAGGCATTCGGGGGGCCCGGCGTGACCAAAAAAGGCACTTGGAAGCCACGACATTGCAAAAAAGGCACTTGGAAGCCACGACATTGCAAAAAAATGCACCCTGAGGCCCCTGCACCACAAAAAAAGGCACTCGGTGGCCCCGACACCACAAAAAAAGGCACTCGGGGGCTGCTACAATGCGAAAAGAGGCACTCCGATGCCCCTACACCGGAAAGAAAGGCACTCAGAGGGCCCTGCACCACCAAAAAAGGCACTCAGCTGCCCTTACACTGGAAAAACAGGCACTTGGAGGCCTCTACACCACAGAAAAAGGCACTCAGTGGCCCCTACACCACCAAGAAAGGCACTCAGTGGCCCCCACATTGCAAAAAAGGGTACTTGGAGGCTACTACACTGCAAAGAAATGCACCCTGAGGCCCACGCATTGCAAAAAAAGGCACTCAGTAGCCCCTGCACCGCAAAAAAAGGCACTCAGAGGCCAGTGCACTGAAAAACAGGGCACTTGGAGGCCAGTGCACCACAAAAGAAAATGCACTCAGAGGCCCCGACACCACAAAAGAAAGGCACTTGGAGGACCACACCACAAAAAAAGGCACTCGGCTGCCCCTACACTGGAAAAAAACAGCACTCGGAGGCCCCTACACCACAAAAAAAAGGCACTTGGGGGCTGCTACAATGCAAAAAAAGGCACTCAGGGGCCCCTGAACCACAAGAAAAGGCACTCGGGGCCACTACACTGCAAAAAAAAGATACATGGAGGACCACACACCCCAAAATAACAGCACTCGGAGGCCCCTGAACCACAGGGAAAGGCACTCGGTGGCTCCTACAGCACAGAAAAAGGCACTCAGAGGCCACTACACCACCAAGAAAGGCACTCGGTGGCCCCCACATTGCAAAAAAAGGCACTTGGAGGCTACTACACTGCAAAAAAATGCATCCTGAGGCCCATGCACAGCAAAAAAAGGCACTCAGTAGCCCCTGCAGCACAAAAAAAGGCACTCGGAGGCCAGTGCACTGAAAAACAGGGCACTTGGAGGCCAGTGCACCACAAAAGAAAATGCACTCAGAGGCCCCGACACCACAAAAGAAAGGCACTTGGAGGACCCGACACCACAAAAAAAGGCACTCAGCTGCCCCTGCAGTGGAAAAAAAGGCACTTGGGGGCTGCTACAATGGAAAAAAAGGCACTCGGAGGCCCCTGCACCAGAAACAAAGGCACTTGGAGGGCCCTGCACCACAAAAGAAGGCACTCGGAGGCCCCTGCACCACAAGAAAAGGCACTCGGGGCCACTACACCGCAAATAAAAGATACATGGAGGACCACAAACCCCAAAATAACAGCACTCGGAGGCCCCGGAACCACAAGAAAAGGCACTCGGTGGCCCCTACAGCACAATAAAACGCACTCGGGGGCTGCTACAATGTGAAACAAGGCACTCTGAGGGCCCAGCACCACCAAAAAAAGGCACTCGGAGGCTCCTGCACCACAAAAGAAGGCACTCGGAGGCTGCTACAATGGAAAAAAAGGCACTCGGAGGCCAGTGCACTGCAAAAACAGGGTACTTGGAGGCCTCTACACTGCAAAAGAAGGCACTCGGAGGAAACTACACTGGAACAAAAGGCACTCGGAGGCCAGTGCACCACAAGAAAAGGCACTCAGTGGCCCCTACAGCACAAAAAAAGGCTCTTGGGGGCTGCTACAATGCAAAAAAAGGCACTCAGAGGCCCCTGAACCACAAGAAAAGGCACTTAGTGGCCTCTGAACCACAAGAAAAGGCACTCGGTGGACTCTACAGCACAAGAAAAGGCACTCGGGGCCACTACACCGCAAAAAAAAGGTACATGGAGGACCACACACCCCAAAATAACAGCACTCGGAGGCCCTGGAACCACAAGGAAAGGCACTCAGTGGCCCCTACACTGCAAAAAAAGGCACTTGGGGGCTGCTACAATGTGAAACAAAGCACTCGGAGGGCTCAGCACCACCAAAAAAAGCACTCGGAGGTTCCCGCACTGGAAAAAGAGGCACTTGCAGGCCTGTGGACAACAAAAAAAGGCACTCGGAGGCTCCTGCACCACAAAAGAAGGCACTCGGTGGCCCCGACACCACAGAAAAAGGCACTCGGGGGCTGCTACAATGTGAAAACAGGCACTCCGATGCCCCTACACCGGAAAGAAAGGCACTCAGAGGGCCTGCAGCACAAAAAAAGGCACTCAGCTGCCCTTACACTGGAAAAACAGGCACTTGGAGGCCTCTACACCACAGAAAAAGGCACTCAGTGGCCCCTACACTGCAAAAAAAGGCACTCGGGGGCTGCTACAATGTGAAACAAGGCACTCGGAGGGCCCGGCACCACCAAAAGAGGCACTTGGAGGCTCCTGCACTGGGAAAAGAGGCACTTGCAGGCCTGTACACCGGAAAAAAAGGCACTCGGAGGCTGCTACACTGCAGAGAAAGGCACTCGGAGGCACCTGCAACGGAAAATAAGGCACTCGGAGGCCCCTACACCACAAAAAAAGGCACTTGGGGGCTGCTACAATGGAAAAAAAGGCACTCGGAGGCCCGTGACCCACAAGAAAAGGCACTCGGGGCCACTACACAGCAAAAGAAAGATACATGGAGGACCACACACCCCAAAATAACAGCACTCGGAGGCCCCTGAACCACAGGGAAAGGCACTCGGTGGCTCCTACAGCACAGAAAAAGGCACTTGGGGGCTGCTACAATGTGAAACAAGGCACTTGGAGGGCCCGGCACAACCAAAAGAGGCACTCAGAGGCCCCTGCACTGGAAAAAGAGGCACTTGCAGGCCTGTACACCAGAAAAAAAGGCACTCGGAGGCTCCTGCACCACAAAAGAAGGCACTCAGAGGCCACTACACCACCAAGAAAGGCACTTGGTGGCCCCCACATTGCAAAAAAAGGCACTTGGAGGCTACTACACTGCAAAGAAATGCACCCTGAGGCCCACGCACAGCAAAAAAAGGCACTTAGTAGCCCCTGCACCGCAAAAAAAGGCACTCGGTGGCCCCGACACTGGAAAGAAAGGCACTCAGAGGGCCCTGCAGCACAAAAAGAGGCACTCGACTGCCCCTACACTGGGAAAAAAGGCACTTGGAGGCCTCTACACCCCAGAAAAAGGCACTCAGTGGCCCCTACACCGCAAAAAAAGGCACTCGGGGACTGCTACAAGGCGAAACAAAGCACTCGGAGGCCCCTGCACCACCAAAAGAGGCACTCGGAGGCTCCTGCACTGGAAAAAGAGGCACTTGCAGGCCTGTACACCGGAAATAAAGGCACACAGAGGCACCTGCAATGGATAAAAAGGCACTCGGAGGCGTCTACACCACAAAAAAAAGGCACTCGGAGGACCACACCACAAAAAAAGGTACTGGGTGGCCCCGACAGCACAAACAAATGCACTCGGGGTCTGCTACAATGTGAAACAAGGCATTCGGGGGGCCCCAAAAAAGGCACTTGGAAGCCACGACATTGCAAAAAAGGCGCTTGGAAGCCACGACATTGCAAAAAAATGCACCCTGAGGCCCCTGCACCACAAGAAAAGGCACTCGGTGGCCCCGACACCACAAAAAAAGGCACTCGGGGGCTGCTACAATGCGAAAAGAGGCACTCCGATGCCCCTACACCGGAAAGAAAGGCACTCAGAGGGCCCTGCACCACCAAAAAAGGCACTCAGCTGCCCTTACACTGGAAAAACAGGCACTTGGAGGCCTCTACACCACAGAAAAAGGCACTCAGTGGCCCCTACACCACCAAGAAAGGCACTCGGTGGCCCCCACATTGCAAAAAAGGGTACTTGGAGGCTACTACACTGCAAAGAAATGCACCCTGAGGCACACGCATTGCAAAAAAAGGCACTCAGTAGCCCCTGCACCGCAAAAAAAGGCACTCAGAGGCCAGTGCACTGAAAAACAGGGCACTTGGAGGCCAGTGCACCACAAAAGAAAATGCACTCAGAGGCCCCGACACCACAAAAGAAAGGCACTTGGAGGACCACACCACAAAAAAAGGCACTCGGCTGCCCCTACACTGGAAAAAAAAGGCACTTGGAGGCCCCTACAGCACAAAAAAAGGCACTTGGGGGCTGCTACAATGCAAAAAAAGGCACTCAGGGGCCCCTGAACCACAAGAAAAGGCACTCGGGGCCACTACACTGCAAAAAAAAGATACATGGAGGACCACACACCCCAAAATAACAGCACTCGGAGGCCCCTGAACCACAGGGAAAGGCACTCGGTGGCTCCTACAGCACAGAAAAAGGCACTCAGAGGCCACTACACCACCAAGAAAGGCACTCGGTGGCCCCCACATTGCAAAAAAAGGCACTTGGAGGCTACTACACTGCAAAAAAATGCATCCTGAGGCCCATGCACAGCAAAAAAAGGCACTCAGTAGCCCCTGCAGCACAAAAAAAGGCACTCGGAGGCCAGTGCACTGAAAAACAGGGCACTTGGAGGCCAGTGCACCACAAAAAAAATGCACTCAGAGGCCCCGACACCACAAAAGAAAGGCACTTGGAGGACCCGACACCACAAAAAAAGGCACTCAGCTGCCCCTGCAGTGGAAAAAAAGGCACTTGGAGGCCCCTACAGCACAAAAAAAGGCACTTGGGGGCTGCTACAATGGAAAAAAAGGCACTCGGAGGCCCCTGCACCAGAAACAAAGGCACTTGGAGGGCCCTGCACCACAAAAGAAGGCACTCGGAGGCCCCTGTCCCACAAGAAAAGGCACTCGGGGCCACTACACCGCAAATAAAAGATACATGGAGGACCACAAACCCCAAAATAACAGCACTCAGAGGCCCCGGAACCACAAGAAAAGGCACTCGGTGGCCCCTACAGCACAATAAAACGCACTCGGGGGCTGCTACAATGTGAAACAAGGCACTCTGAGGGCCCAGCACCACCAAAAAAGGCACTCGGAGGCTCCTGCACCACAAAAGAAGGCACTCGGAGGCTGCTACAATGGAAAAAAAGGCACTCGGAGGCCAGTGCACTGCAAAAACAGGGTACTTGGAGGCCTCTACACTGCAAAAGAAGGCACTCGGAGGAAACTACACTGGAACAAAAGGCACTCGGAGGCCAGTGCACCACAAGAAAAGGCACTCAGTGGCCCCTACAGCACAAAAAAAGGCTCTTGGGGGCTGCTACAATGCAAAAAAAGGCACTCAGAGGCCCCTGAACCACAAGAAAAGGCACTTAGTGGCCTCTGAACCACAAGAAAAGGCACTCGGTGGACTCTACAGCACAAGAAAAGGCACTCGGGGCCACTACACCACAAAAAAAAGGTACATGGAGGACCACACACCCCAAAATAACAGCACTCGGAGGCCCTGGAACCACAAGGAAAGGCACTCAGTGGCCCCTACACTGCAAAAAAAGGCACTTGGGGGCTGCTACAATGTGAAACAAGGCACTCGGAGGGCTCAGCACCACCAAAAAAAGCACTCGGAGGTTCCCGCACTGGAAAAAGAGGCACTTGCAGGCCTGTGGACAACAAAAAAAGGCACTCGGAGGCTCCTGCACCACAAAAGAAGGCACTCGGTGGCCCCGACACCACAGAAAAAGGCACTCGGGGGCTGCTACAATGTGAAAACAGGCACTCCGATGCCCCTACACCGGAAAGAAAGGCACTCAGAGGGCCTGCAGCACAAAAAAAGGCACTCAGCTGCCCTTACACTGGAAAAACAGGCACTTGGAGGCCTCTACACCACAGAAAAAGGCACTCAGTGGCCCCTACACTGCAAAAAAAGGCACTCGGGGGCTGCTACAATGTGAAACAAGGCACTTGGAGGGCCCGGCACCACCAAAAGAGGCACTTGGAGGCTCCTGCACTGGGAAAAGAGGCACTTGCAGGCCTGTACACCGGAAAAAAAGGCACTCGGAGGCTGCTACACTGCAGAGAAAGGCACTCGGAGGCACCTGCAACGGAAAATAAGGCACTCGGAGGCCCCTACACCACAAAAAAAGGCACTTGGGGGCTGCTACAATGGAAAAAAAGGCACTCGGAGGCCCGTGACCCACAAGAAAAGGCACTCGGGGCCACTACACAGCAAAAGAAAGATACATGGAGGACCACACACCCCAAAATAACAGCACTCGGAGGCCCCTGAACCACAGGGAAAGGCACTCGGTGGCTCCTACAGCACAGAAAAAGGCACTTGGGGGCTGCTACAATGTGAAACAAGGCACTTGGAGGGCCCGGCACAACCAAAAGAGGCACTCAGAGGCCCCTGCACTGGAAAAAGAGGCACTTGCAGGCCTGTACACCAGAAAAAAAGGCACTCGGAGGCTCCTGCACCACAAAAGAAGGCACTCAGAGGCCACTACACCACCAAGAAAGGCACTTGGTGGCCCCCACATTGCAAAAAAAGGCACTTGGAGGCTACTACACTGCAAAGAAATGCACCCTGAGGCCCACGCACAGCAAAAAAAGGCACTTAGTAGCCCCTGCACCGCAAAAAAAGGCACTCGGTGGCCCCGACACTGGAAAGAAAGGCACTCAGAGGGCCCTGCAGCACAAAAAGAGGCACTCGACTGCCCCTACACTGGGAAAAAAGGCACTTGGAGGCCTCTACACCCCAGAAAAAGGCACTCAGTGGCCCCTACACTGCAAAAAAAGGCACTCGGGGACTGCTACAAGGCGAAACAAAGCACTCGGAGGCCCCTGCACCACCAAAAGAGGCACTCGGAGGCTCCTGCACTGGAAAAAGAGGCACTTGCAGGCCTGTACACCGGAAATAAAGGCACACAGAGGCACCTGCAATGGATAAAAAGGCACTCGGAGGCGTCTACACCACAAAAAAAAGGCACTCGGAGGACCACACTACAAAAAAAGGTACTGGGTGGCCCCGACAGCACAAACAAATGCACTCGGGGGCTGCTACAATGTGAAACAAGGCATTCGGGGGGCCCGGCGTGACCAAAAAAGGCACTTGGAAGCCACGACATTGCAAAAAAGGCACTTGGAAGCCACGACATTGCAAAAAAATGCACCCTGAGGCCCCTGCACCACAAAAAAAGGCACTCGGTGGCCCCGACACCACAAAAAAAGGCACTCGGGGGCTGCTACAATGCGAAAAGAGGCACTCCGATGCCCCTACACCGGAAAGAAAGGCACTCAGAGGGCCCTGCACCACCAAAAAAGGCACTCAGCTGCCCTTACACTGGAAAAACAGGCACTTGGAGGCCTCTACACCACAGAAAAAGGCACTCAGTGGCCCCTACACCACCAAGAAAGGCACTCAGTGGCCCCCACATTGCAAAAAAGGGTACTTGGAGGCTACTACACTGCAAAGAAATGCACCCTGAGGCCCACGCATTGCAAAAAAAGGCACTCAGTAGCCCCTGCACCGCAAAAAAAGGCACTCAGAGGCCAGTGCACTGAAAAACAGGGCACTTGGAGGCCAGTGCACCACAAAAGAAAATGCACTCAGAGGCCCCGACACCACAAAAGAAAGGCACTTGGAGGACCACACCACAAAAAAAGGCACTCGGCTGCCCCTACACTGGAAAAAAAAGGCACTCGGAGGCCCCTACACCACAAAAAAAAGGCACTTGGGGGCTGCTACAATGCAAAAAAAGGCACTCAGGGGCCCCTGAACCACAAGAAAAGGCACTCGGGGCCACTACACTGCAAAAAAAAGATACATGGAGGACCACACACCCCAAAATAACAGCACTCGGAGGCCCCTGAACCACAGGGAAAGGCACTCGGTGGCTCCTACAGCACAGAAAAAGGCACTCAGAGGCCACTACACCACCAAGAAAGGCACTCGGTGGCCCCCACATTGCAAAAAAAGGCACTTGGAGGCTACTACACTGCAAAAAAATGCATCCTGAGGCCCATGCACAGCAAAAAAAGGCACTCAGTAGCCCCTGCAGCACAAAAAAAGGCACTCGGAGGCCAGTGCACTGAAAAACAGGGCACTTGGAGGCCAGTGCACCACAAAAAAAATGCACTCAGAGGCCCCGACACCACAAAAGAAAGGCACTTGGAGGACCCGACACCACAAAAAAAGGCACTCAGCTGCCCCTGCAGTGGAAAAAAAGGCACTTGGAGGCCCCTACAGCACAAAAAAAGGCACTTGGGGGCTGCTACAATGGAAAAAAAGGCACTCGGAGGCCCCTGCACCAGAAACAAAGGCACTTGGAGGGCCCTGCACCACAAAAGAAGGCACTCGGAGGCCCCTGTCCCACAAGAAAAGGCACTCGGGGCCACTACACCGCAAATAAAAGATACATGGAGGACCACAAACCCCAAAATAACAGCACTCGGAGGCCCCGGAACCACAAGAAAAGGCACTCGGTGGCCCCTACAGCACAATAAAACGCACTCGGGGGCTGCTACAATGTGAAACAAGGCACTCTGAGGGCCCAGCACCACCAAAAAAAGGCACTCGGAGGCTCCTGCACCACAAAAGAAGGCACTCGGAGGCTGCTACAATGGAAAAAAAGGCACTCGGAGGCCAGTGCACTGCAAAAACAGGGTACTTGGAGGCCTCTACACTGCAAAAGAAGGCACTCGGAGGAAACTACACTGGAACAAAAGGCACTCGGAGGCCAGTGCACCACAAGAAAAGGCACTCAGTGGCCCCTACAGCACAAAAAAAGGCTCTTGGGGGCTGCTACAATGCAAAAAAAGGCACTCAGAGGCCCCTGAACCACAAGAAAAGGCACTTGGTGGCCTCTGAACCACAAGAAAAGGCACTCGGTGGACTCTACAGCACAAGAAAAGGCACTCGGGGCCACTACACCGCAAAAAAAAGGTACATGGAGGACCACACACCCCAAAATAACAGCACTCGGAGGCCCTGGAACCACAAGGAAAGGCACTCAGTGGCCCCTACACTGCAAAAAAAGGCACTTGGGGGCTGCTACAATGTGAAACAAGGCACTCGGAGGGCTCAGCACCACCAAAAAAAGCACTCGGAGGTTCCCGCACTGGAAAAAGAGGCACTTGCAGGCCTGTGGACAACAAAAAAAGGCACTCGGAGGCTCCTGCACCACAAAAGAAGGCACTCGGTGGCCCCGACACCACAGAAAAAGGCACTCGGGGGCTGCTACAATGTGAAAACAGGCACTCCGATGCCCCTACACCGGAAAGAAAGGCACTCAGAGGGCCTGCAGCACAAAAAAAGGCACTCAGCTGCCCTTACACTGGAAAAACAGGCACTTGGAGGCCTCTACACCACAGAAAAAGGCACTCAGTGGCCCCTACACTGCAAAAAAAGGCACTCGGGGGCTGCTACAATGTGAAACAAGGCACTCGGAGGGCCCGGCACCACCAAAAGAGGCACTTGGAGGCTCCTGCACTGGGAAAAGAGGCACTTGCAGGCCTGTACACCGGAAAAAAAGGCACTCGGAGGCTGCTACACTGCAGAGAAAGGCACTCGGAGGCACCTGCAACGGAAAATAAGGCACTCGGAGGCCCCTACACCACAAAAAAAGGCACTTGGGGGCTGCTACAATGGAAAAAAAGGCACTCGGAGGCCCGTGACCCACAAGAAAAGGCACTCGGGGCCACTACACCGCAAAAAAAAGGTACATGGAGGACCACACACCCCAAAATAACAGCACTCGGAGGCCCCTGAACCACAGGGAAAGGCACTCGGTGGCTCCTACAGCACAGAAAAAGGCACTTGGGGGCTGCTACAATGTGAAACAAGGCACTTGGAGGGCCCGGCACAACCAAAAGAGGCACTCAGAGGCCCCTGCACTGGAAAAAGAGGCACTTGCAGGCCTGTACACCAGAAAAAAAGGCACTCGGAGGCTCCTGCACCACAAAAGAAGGCACTCAGAGGCCACTACACCACCAAGAAAGGCACTTGGTGGCCCCCACATTGCAAAAAAAGGCACTTGGAGGCTACTACACTGCAAAGAAATGCACCCTGAGGCCCACGCACAGCAAAAAAAGGCACTTAGTAGCCCCTGCACCGCAAAAAAAGGCACTCGGTGGCCCCGACACTGGAAAGAAAGGCACTCAGGGACTGCTACAAGGCGAAACAAAGCACTCGGAGGCCCCTGCACCACCAAAAGAGGCACTCGGAGGCTCCTGCACTGGAAAAAGAGGCACTTGCAGGCCTGTACACCGGAAATAAAGGCACACAGAGGCACCTGCAATGGATAAAAAGGCACTCGGAGGCGTCTACACCACAAAAAAAAGGCACTCGGAGGACCACACTACAAAAAAAGGTACTGGGTGGCCCCGACAGCACAAACAAATGCACTCGGGGGCTGCTACAATGTGAAACAAGGCATTCGGGGGGCCCGGCGTGACCAAAAAAGGCACTTGGAAGCCACGACATTGCAAAAAAGGCACTTGGAAGCCACGACATTGCAAAAAAATGCACCCTGAGGCCCCTGCACCACAAGAAAAGGCACTCGGTGGCCCCGACACCACAAAAAAAGGCACTCAGGGGCTGCTACAATGCGAAAAGAGGCACTCCGATGCCCCTACACCGGAAAGAAAGGCACTCAGAGGGCCCTGCACCACCAAAAAAGGCACTCAGCTGCCCTTACACTGGAAAAACAGGCACTTGGAGGCCTCTACACCACAGAAAAAGGCACTCAGTGGCCCCTACACCACCAAGAAAGGCACTCAGTGGCCCCCACATTGCAAAAAAGGGTACTTGGAGGCTACTACACTGCAAAGAAATGCACCCTGAGGCCCACGCATTGCAAAAAAAGGCACTCAGTAGCCCCTGCAGCACAAAAAAAGGCACTCAGAGGCCAGTGCACTGAAAAACAGGGCACTTGGAGGCCAGTGCACCACAAAAGAAAATGCACTCAGAGGCCCCGACACCACAAAAGAAAGGCACTTGGAGGACCACACCACAAAAAAAGGCACTCGGCTGCCCCTACACTGGAAAAAAAAGGCACTCGGAGGCCCCTACACCACAAAAAAAGGCACTTGGGGGCTGCTACAATGCAAAAAAAGGCACTCAGGGGCCCCTGAACCACAAGAAAAGGCACTCAGTGGCTCCTACAGCACAAAAAAAGGCACTCAGGGTCTGCTACAATGTGAAACAAGGCACTCTGAGGGCCCTGCACCACAAACAAAGGCACTCGGAGGCTGCTACACCATAGAGAAAGGCACTCGGAGGCCCCTGCACTGGAAAAAAAGGCACTTGGAGGCCCCTGCACCACAAAAAAGGCACTCAGAGGCTGCTACAATGGAAAAAAAGGCACTCGGAGGCCTCTACACTGCAAAAGAAGGCACTCGGAGGCCACTACACTGGAACAAAAGGCACTCGGAGGCCAGTGCACCACAAAAGAAGGCACTCGGTGGCCCCTTCAGCACAAAAAAGGCACTTGGGGGCTGCTACAATGCAAAAACGGCACTCAGAGGGCCCTGAACTACAAGAAAAGGCACTCAGTGGCCCCTACAGCACAATAAAAAGCACTCGGGGGCTGATACAATGTGAAACAAGGCACTCGGAGGGCCCTGCACCACCAAAAAAGGCACTCGGAGGCGCCTGCACTGGAAAAAGAGGCACTTGCAGGCCTGTACACCAGGAAAAAAGGCACTCGGAGGCTCCTGCACCACAAAACAAGGCACTCAGAGGCCACTACACCACCAAGAAAGGCACTCGGTGGCCCCCACATTGCAAAAAAAGGCACTTGGAGGCTACTACACTGCAAAAAAATGCATCCTGAGGCCCATGCACAGCAAAAAAAGGCACTCAGTAGCCCCTGCACCGCAAAAAAAGGCACTCGGAGGCCAGTGCACTGAAAAACAGGGCACTTGGAGGCCAGTGCACCACAAAAAAAATGCACTCAGAGGCCCCGACACCACAAAAGAAAGGCACTTGGAGGACCCGACACCACAAAAAAAGGCACTCAGCTGCCCCTACACTGGAAAAAAAGGCACTTGGAGGCCCCTACAGCACAAAAAAAGGCACTTGGGGGCTGCTACAATGGAAAAAAAGGCACTCGGAGGCCCCTGCACCAGAAACAAAGGCACTTGGAGGGCCCTGCACCACAAAAGAAGGCACTCGGAGGCCCCTGTCCCACAAGAAAAGGCACTCGGGGCCACTACACCGCAAATAAAAGATACATGGAGGACCACAAACCCCAAAATAACAGCACTCGGAGGCCCCGGAACCACAAGAAAAGGCACTCGGTGGCCCCTACAGCACAATAAAACGCACTCGGGGGCTGCTACAATGTGAAACAAGGCACTCTGAGGGCCCAGCACCACCAAAAAAAGGCACTCGGAGGCTCCTGCACCACAAAAGAAGGCACTCGGAGGCTGCTACAATGGAAAAAAAGGCACTCGGAGGCCAGTGCACTGCAAAAACAGGGTACTTGGAGGCCTCTACACTGCAAAAGAAGGCACTCGGAGGAAACTACACTGGAACAAAAGGCACTCGGAGGCCAGTGCACCACAAGAAAAGGCACTCAGTGGCCCCTACAGCACAAAAAAAGGCTCTTGGGGGCTGCTACAATGCAAAAAAAGGCACTCAGAGGCCCCTGAACCACAAGAAAAGGCACTTAGTGGCCTCTGAACCACAAGAAAAGGCACTCGGTGGACTCTACAGCACAAGAAAAGGCACTCGGGGCCACTACACCGCAAAAAAAAGGTACATGGAGGACCACACACCCCAAAATAACAGCACTCGGAGGCCCCGGAACCACAAGGAAAGGCACTCAGTGGCCCCTACACTGCAAAAAAAGGCACTTGGGGGCTGCTACAATGTGAAAGAAGGCACTCGGAGGGCTCAGCACCACCAAAAAAAGCACTCGGAGGTTCCCGCACTGGAAAAAGAGGCACTTGCAGGCCTGTGGACAACAAAAAAAGGCACTCGGAGGCTCCTGCACCACAAAAGAAGGCACTCGGTGGCCCCGACACCACAGAAAAAGGCACTCGGGGGCTGCTACAATGTGAAAACAGGCACTCCGATGCCCCTACACCGGAAAGAAAGGCACTCAGAGGGCCTGCAGCACAAAAAAAGGCACTCAGCTGCCCTTACACTGGAAAAACAGGCACTTGGAGGCCTCTACACCACAGAAAAAGGCACTCAGTGGCCCCTACACTGCAAAAAAAGGCACTCGGGGGCTGCTACAATGTGAAACAAGGCACTCGGAGGGCCCGGCACCACCAAAAGAGGCACTTGGAGGCTCCTGCACTGGGAAAAGAGGCACTTGCAGGCCTGTACACCGGAAAAAAAGGCACTCGGAGGCTGCTACACTGCAGAGAAAGGCACTCGGAGGCACCTGCAACGGAAAATAAGGCACTCGGAGGCCCCTACACCACAAAAAAAGGCACTTGGGGGCTGCTACAATGGAAAAAAAGGCACTCGGAGGCCCGTGACCCACAAGAAAAGGCACTCGGGGCCACTACACAGCAAAAGAAAGATACATGGAGGACCACACACCCCAAAATAACAGCACTCGGAGGCCCCTGAACCACAGGGAAAGGCACTCGGTGGCTCCTACAGCACAGAAAAAGGCACTTGGGGGCTGCTACAATGTGAAACAAGGCACTTGGAGGGCCCGGCACAACCAAAAGAGGCACTCAGAGGCCCCTGCACTGGAAAAAGAGGCACTTGCAGGCCTGTACACCAGAAAAAAAGGCACTCGGAGGCTCCTGCACCACGAAAGAAGGCACTCAGAGGCCACTACACCACCAAGAAAGGCACTCGGTGGCCCCCACATTGCAAAAAAAGGCACTTGGAGGCTACTACACTGCAAAGAAATGCACCCTGAGGCCCACGCACAGCAAAAAAAGGCACTTAGTAGCCCCTGCACCGCAAAAAAAGGCACTCGGTGGCCCCGACACTGGAAAGAAAGGCACTCAGAGGGCCCTGCAGCACAAAAAGAGGCACTCGACTGCCCCTACACTGGGAAAAAAGGCACTTGGAGGCCTCTACACCCCAGAAAAAGGCACTCAGTGGCCCCTACACTGCAAAAAAAGGCACTCGGGGACTGCTACAAGGCGAAACAAAGCACTCGGAGGCCCCTGCACCACCAAAAGAGGCACTCGGAGGCTCCTGCACTGGAAAAAGAGGCACTTGCAGGCCTGTACACCGGAAATAAAGGCACACAGAGGCACCTGCAATGGATAAAAAGGCACTCGGAGGCGTCTACACCACAAAAAAAAGGCACTCGGAGGACCACACTACAAAAAAAGGTACTGGGTGGCCCCGACAGCACAAACAAATGCACTCGGGGGCTGCTACAATGTGAAACAAGGCATTCGGGGGGCCCGGCGTGACCAAAAAAGGCACTTGGAAGCCACGACATTGCAAAAAAGGCACTTGGAAGCCACGACATTGCAAAAAAATGCACCCTGAGGCCCCTGCACCACAAAAAAAGGCACTCGGTGGCCCCGACACCACAAAAAAAGGCACTCGGGGGCTGCTACAATGCGAAAAGAGGCACTCCGATGCCCCTACACCGGAAAGAAAGGCACTCAGAGGGCCCTGCACCACCAAAAAAGGCACTCAGCTGCCCTTACACTGGAAAAACAGGCACTTGGAGGCCTCTACACCACAGAAAAAGGCACTCAGTGGCCCCTACACCACCAAGAAAGGCACTCAGTGGCCCCCACATTGCAAAAAAGGGTACTTGGAGGCTACTACACTGCAAAGAAATGCACCCTGAGGCCCACGCATTGCAAAAAAAGGCACTCAGTAGCCCCTGCACCGCAAAAAAAGGCACTCAGAGGCCAGTGCACTGAAAAACAGGGCACTTGGAGGCCAGTGCACCACAAAAGAAAATGCACTCAGAGGCCCCGACACCACAAAAGAAAGGCACTTGGAGGACCACACCACAAAAAAAGGCACTCGGCTGCCCCTACACTGGAAAAAAAAGGCACTCGGAGGCCCCTACACCACAAAAAAAAGGCACTTGGGGGCTGCTACAATGCAAAAAAAGGCACTCAGGGGCCCCTGAACCACAAGAAAAGGCACTCGGGGCCACTACACTGCAAAAAAAAGATACATGGAGGACCACACACCCCAAAATAACAGCACTCGGAGGCCCCTGAACCACAAGGAAAGGCACTCAGTGGCTCCTACAGCACAAAAAAAGGCACTCAGGGTCTGCTACAATGTGAAACAAGGCACTCAGAGGGCCCTGCACCACAAACAAAGGCACTCGGAGGCTGCTACACCATAGAGAAAGGCACTCGGAGGGCCCGGCACTGGAAAAAAAGGCACTTGGAGGCCCCTGCACCACAAAAAAGGCACTCAGAGGCTGCTACAATGGAAAAAAAGGCACTCGGAGGCCTCTACACTGCAAAAGAAGGCACTCGGAGGCCACTACACTGGAACAAAAGGCACTCGGAGGCCAGTGCACCACAAAAGAAGGCACTCGGTGGCCCCTTCAGCACAAAAAAGGCACTTGGGGGCTGCTACAATGCAAAAACGGCACTCAGAGGGCCCTGAACTACAAGAAAAGGCACTCAGTGGCCCCTACAGCACAATAAAAAGCACTCGGGGGCTGATACAATGTGAAACAAGGCACTCGGAGGGCCCTGCACCACCAAAAAAGGCACTCGGAGGCGCCTGCACTGGAAAAAGAGGCACTTGCAGGCCTGTACACCAGAAAAAAAGGCACTCGGTGGCTCCTACAGCACAGAAAAAGGCACTCAGAGGCCACTACACCACCAAGAAAGGCACTCGGTGGCCCCCACATTGCAAAAAAAGGCACTTGGAGGCTACTACACTGCAAAAAAATGCATCCTGAGGCCCATGCACAGCAAAAAAAGGCACTCAGTAGCCCCTGCAGCACAAAAAAAGGCACTCGGAGGCCAGTGCACTGAAAAACAGGGCACTTGGAGGCCAGTGCACCACAAAAAAAATGCACTCAGAGGCCCCGACACCACAAAAGAAAGGCACTTGGAGGACCCGACACCACAAAAAAAGGCACTCAGCTGCCCCTGCAGTGGAAAAAAAGGCACTTGGAGGCCCCTACAGCACAAAAAAAGGCACTTGGGGGCTGCTACAATGGAAAAAAAGGCACTCGGAGGCCCCTGCACCAGAAACAAAGGCACTTGGAGGGCCCTGCACCACAAAAGAAGGCACTCGGAGGCCCCTGTCCCGGAAAAAAAGGCACTCGGAGGCCAGTGCACTGCAAAAACAGGGTACTTGGAGGCCTCTACACTGCAAAAGAAGGCACTCGGAGGAAACTACACTGGAACAAAAGGCACTCGGAGGCCAGTGCACCACAAGAAAAGGCACTCAGTGGCCCCTACAGCACAAAAAAAGGCTCTTGGGGGCTGCTACAATGCAAAAAAAGGCACTCAGAGGCCCCTGAACCACAAGAAAAGGCACTTAGTGGCCTCTGAACCACAAGAAAAGGCACTCGGTGGACTCTACAGCACAAGAAAAGGCACTCGGGGCCACTACACCACAAAAAAAAGGTACATGGAGGACCACACACCCCAAAATAACAGCACTCGGAGGCCCTGGAACCACAAGGAAAGGCACTCAGTGGCCCCTACACTGCAAAAAAAGGCACTTGGGGGCTGCTACAATGTGAAACAAGGCACTCGGAGGGCTCAGCACCACCAAAAAAAGCACTCGGAGGTTCCCGCACTGGAAAAAGAGGCACTTGCAGGCCTGTGGACAACAAAAAAAGGCACTCGGAGGCTCCTGCACCACAAAAGAAGGCACTCGGTGGCCCCGACACCACAGAAAAAGGCACTCGGGGGCTGCTACAATGTGAAAACAGGCACTCCGATGCCCCTACACCGGAAAGAAAGGCACTCAGAGGGCCTGCAGCACAAAAAAAGGCACTCAGCTGCCCTTACACTGGAAAAACAGGCACTTGGAGGCCTCTACACCACAGAAAAAGGCACTCAGTGGCCCCTACACTGCAAAAAAAGGCACTCGGGGGCTGCTACAATGTGAAACAAGGCACTCGGAGGGCCCGGCACCACCAAAAGAGGCACTTGGAGGCTCCTGCACTGGGAAAAGAGGCACTTGCAGGCCTGTACACCGGAAAAAAAGGCACTCGGAGGCTGCTACACTGCAGAGAAAGGCACTCGGAGGCACCTGCAACGGAAAATAAGGCACTCGGAGGCCCCTACACCACAAAAAAAGGCACTTGGGGGCTGCTACAATGGAAAAAAAGGCACTCGGAGGCCCGTGACCCACAAGAAAAGGCACTCGGGGCCACTACACAGCAAAAGAAAGATACATGGAGGACCACACACCCCAAAATAACAGCACTCGGAGGCCCCTGAACCACAGGGAAAGGCACTCGGTGGCTCCTACAGCACAGAAAAAGGCACTTGGGGGCTGCTACAATGTGAAACAAGGCACTTGGAGGGCCCGGCACAACCAAAAGAGGCACTCAGAGGCCCCTGCACTGGAAAAAGAGGCACTTGCAGGCCTGTACACCAGAAAAAAAGGCACTCGGAGGCTCCTGCACCACAAAAGAAGGCACTCAGAGGCCACTACACCACCAAGAAAGGCACTTGGTGGCCCCCACATTGCAAAAAAAGGCACTTGGAGGCTACTACACTGCAAAGAAATGCACCCTGAGGCCCACGCACAGCAAAAAAAGGCACTTAGTAGCCCCTGCACCGCAAAAAAAGGCACTCGGTGGCCCCGACACTGGAAAGAAAGGCACTCAGAGGGCCCTGCAGCACAAAAAGAGGCACTCGACTGCCCCTACACTGGGAAAAAAGGCACTTGGAGGCCTCTACACCCCAGAAAAAGGCACTCAGTGGCCCCTGCACCACAAAAAAAGGCACTCGGTGGCCCCGACACCACAAAAAAAGGCACTCGGGGGCTGCTACAATGCGAAAAGAGGCACTCCGATGCCCCTACACCGGAAAGAAAGGCACTCAGAGGGCCCTGCACCACCAAAAAAGGCACTCAGCTGCCCTTACACTGGAAAAACAGGCACTTGGAGGCCTCTACACCACAGAAAAAGGCACTCAGTGGCCCCTACACCACCAAGAAAGGCACTCAGTGGCCCCCACATTGCAAAAAAGGGTACTTGGAGGCTACTACACTGCAAAGAAATGCACCCTGAGGCCCACGCATTGCAAAAAAAGGCACTCAGTAGCCCCTGCACCGCAAAAAAAGGCACTCAGAGGCCAGTGCACTGAAAAACAGGGCACTTGGAGGCCAGTGCACCACAAAAGAAAATGCACTCAGAGGCCCCGACACCACAAAAGAAAGGCACTTGGAGGACCACACCACAAAAAAAGGCACTCGGCTGCCCCTACACTGGAAAAAAAAGGCACTCGGAGGCCCCTACACCACAAAAAAAAGGCACTTGGGGGCTGCTACAATGCAAAAAAAGGCACTCAGGGGCCCCTGAACCACAAGAAAAGGCACTCGGGGCCACTACACTGCAAAAAAAAGATACATGGAGGACCACACACCCCAAAATAAGGCACTCGGAGGCCCCTGAACCACAAGGAAAGGCACTCAGTGGCTCCTACAGCACAAAAAAAGGCACTCAGGGTCTGCTACAATGTGAAACAAGGCACTCAGAGGGCCCTGCACCACAAACAAAGGCACTCGGAGGCTGCTACACCATAGAGAAAGGCACTCGGAGGGCCCGGCACTGGAAAAAAAGGCACTTGGAGGCCCCTGCACCACAAAAAAGGCACTCAGAGGCTGCTACAATGGAAAAAAAGGCACTCGGAGGCCTCTACACTGCAAAAGAAGGCACTCGGAGGCCACTACACTGGAACAAAAGGCACTCGGAGGCCAGTGCACCACAAAAGAAGGCACTCGGTGGCCCCTTCAGCACAAAAAAGGCACTTGGGGGCTGCTACAATGCAAAAACGGCACTCAGAGGGCCCTGAACTACAAGAAAAGGCACTCAGTGGCCCCTACAGCACAATAAAAAGCACTCGGGGGCTGATACAATGTGAAACAAGGCACTCGGAGGGCCCTGCACCACCAAAAAAGGCACTCGGAGGCGCCTGCACTGGAAAAAGAGGCACTTGCAGGCCTGTACACCAGAAAAAAAGGCACTCGGTGGCTCCTACAGCACAGAAAAAGGCACTCAGAGGCCACTACACCACCAAGAAAGGCACTCGGTGGCCCCCACATTGCAAAAAAAGGCACTTGGAGGCTACTACACTGCAAAAAAATGCATCCTGAGGCCCATGCACAGCAAAAAAAGGCACTCAGTAGCCCCTGCAGCACAAAAAAAGGCACTCGGAGGCCAGTGCACTGAAAAACAGGGCACTTGGAGGCCAGTGCACCACAAAAAAAATGCACTCAGAGGCCCCGACACCACAAAAGAAAGGCACTTGGAGGACCCGACACCACAAAAAAAGGCACTCAGCTGCCCCTGCAGTGGAAAAAAAGGCACTTGGAGGCCCCTACAGCACAAAAAAAGGCACTTGGGGGCTGCTACAATGGAAAAAAAGGCACTCGGAGGCCCCTGCACCAGAAACAAAGGCACTTGGAGGGCCCTGCACCACAAAAGAAGGCACTCGGAGGCCCCTGTCCCGGAAAAAAAGGCACTCGGAGGCCAGTGCACTGCAAAAACAGGGTACTTGGAGGCCTCTACACTGCAAAAGAAGGCACTCGGAGGAAACTACACTGGAACAAAAGGCACTCGGAGGCCAGTGCACCACAAGAAAAGGCACTCAGTGGCCCCTACAGCACAAAAAAAGGCTCTTGGGGGCTGCTACAATGCAAAAAAAGGCACTCAGAGGCCCCTGAACCACAAGAAAAGGCACTTAGTGGCCTCTGAACCACAAGAAAAGGCACTCGGTGGACTCTACAGCACAAGAAAAGGCACTCGGGGCCACTACACCACAAAAAAAAGGTACATGGAGGACCACACACCCCAAAATAACAGCACTCGGAGGCCCTGGAACCACAAGGAAAGGCACTCAGTGGCCCCTACACTGCAAAAAAAGGCACTTGGGGGCTGCTACAATGTGAAACAAGGCACTCGGAGGGCTCAGCACCACCAAAAAAAGCACTCGGAGGTTCCCGCACTGGAAAAAGAGGCACTTGCAGGCCTGTGGACAACAAAAAAAGGCACTCGGAGGCTCCTGCACCACAAAAGAAGGCACTCGGTGGCCCCGACACCACAGAAAAAGGCACTCGGGGGCTGCTACAATGTGAAAACAGGCACTCCGATGCCCCTACACCGGAAAGAAAGGCACTCAGAGGGCCTGCAGCACAAAAAAAGGCACTCAGCTGCCCTTACACTGGAAAAACAGGCACTTGGAGGCCTCTACACCACAGAAAAAGGCACTCAGTGGCCCCTACACTGCAAAAAAAGGCACTCGGGGGCTGCTACAATGTGAAACAAGGCACTCGGAGGGCCCGGCACCACCAAAAGAGGCACTTGGAGGCTCCTGCACTGGGAAAAGAGGCACTTGCAGGCCTGTACACCGGAAAAAAAGGCACTCGGAGGCTGCTACACTGCAGAGAAAGGCACTCGGAGGCACCTGCAACGGAAAATAAGGCACTCGGAGGCCCCTACACCACAAAAAAAGGCACTTGGGGGCTGCTACAATGGAAAAAAAGGCACTCGGAGGCCCGTGACCCACAAGAAAAGGCACTCGGGGCCACTACACAGCAAAAGAAAGATACATGGAGGACCACACACCCCAAAATAACAGCACTCGGAGGCCCCTGAACCACAGGGAAAGGCACTCGGTGGCTCCTACAGCACAGAAAAAGGCACTTGGGGGCTGCTACAATGTGAAACAAGGCACTTGGAGGGCCCGGCACAACCAAAAGAGGCACTCAGAGGCCCCTGCACTGGAAAAAGAGGCACTTGCAGGCCTGTACACCAGAAAAAAAGGCACTCGGAGGCTCCTGCACCACAAAAGAAGGCACTCAGAGGCCACTACACCACCAAGAAAGGCACTTGGTGGCCCCCACATTGCAAAAAAAGGCACTTGGAGGCTACTACACTGCAAAGAAATGCACCCTGAGGCCCACGCACAGCAAAAAAAGGCACTTAGTAGCCCCTGCACCGCAAAAAAAGGCACTCGGTGGCCCCGACACTGGAAAGAAAGGCACTCAGAGGGCCCTGCAGCACAAAAAGAGGCACTCGACTGCCCCTACACTGGGAAAAAAGGCACTTGGAGGCCTCTACACCCCAGAAAAAGGCACTCAGTGGCCCCTACACTGCAAAAAAAGGCACTCGGGGACTGCTACAAGGCGAAACAAAGCACTCGGAGGCCCCTGCACCACCAAAAGAGGCACTCGGAGGCTCCTGCACTGGAAAAAGAGGCACTTGCAGGCCTGTACACCGGAAATAAAGGCACACAGAGGCACCTGCAATGGATAAAAAGGCACTCGGAGGCGTCTACACCACAAAAAAAAGGCACTCGGAGGACCACACTACAAAAAAAGGTACTGGGTGGCCCCGACAGCACAAACAAATGCACTCGGGGGCTGCTACAATGTGAAACAAGGCATTCGGGGGGCCCGGCGTGACCAAAAAAGGCACTTGGAAGCCACGACATTGCAAAAAAGGCACTTGGAAGCCACGACATTGCAAAAAAATGCACCCTGAGGCCCCTGCACCACAAAAAAAGGCACTCGGTGGCCCCGACACCACAAAAAAAGGCACTCGGGGGCTGCTACAATGCGAAAAGAGGCACTCCGATGCCCCTACACCGGAAAGAAAGGCACTCAGAGGGCCCTGCACCACCAAAAAAGGCACTCAGCTGCCCTTACACTGGAAAAACAGGCACTTGGAGGCCTCTACACCACAGAAAAAGGCACTCAGTGGCCCCTACACCACCAAGAAAGGCACTCAGTGGCCCCCACATTGCAAAAAAGGGTACTTGGAGGCTACTACACTGCAAAGAAATGCACCCTGAGGCCCACGCATTGCAAAAAAAGGCACTCAGTAGCCCCTGCACCGCAAAAAAAGGCACTCAGAGGCCAGTGCACTGAAAAACAGGGCACTTGGAGGCCAGTGCACCACAAAAGAAAATGCACTCAGAGGCCCCGACACCACAAAAGAAAGGCACTTGGAGGACCACACCACAAAAAAAGGCACTCGGCTGCCCCTACACTGGAAAAAAAAGGCACTCGGAGGCCCCTACACCACAAAAAAAAGGCACTTGGGGGCTGCTACAATGCAAAAAAAGGCACTCAGGGGCCCCTGAACCACAAGAAAAGGCACTCGGGGCCACTACACTGCAAAAAAAAGATACATGGAGGACCACACACCCCAAAATAACAGCACTCGGAGGCCCCTGAACCACAGGGAAAGGCACTCGGTGGCTCCTACAGCACAGAAAAAGGCACTCAGAGGCCACTACACCACCAAGAAAGGCACTCGGTGGCCCCCACATTGCAAAAAAAGGCACTTGGAGGCTACTACACTGCAAAAAAATGCATCCTGAGGCCCATGCACAGCAAAAAAAGGCACTCAGTAGCCCCTGCAGCACAAAAAAAGGCACTCGGAGGCCAGTGCACTGAAAAACAGGGCACTTGGAGGCCAGTGCACCACAAAAAAAATGCACTCAGAGGCCCCGACACCACAAAAGAAAGGCACTTGGAGGACCCGACACCACAAAAAAAGGCACTCAGCTGCCCCTGCAGTGGAAAAAAAGGCACTTGGAGGCCCCTACAGCACAAAAAAAGGCACTTGGGGGCTGCTACAATGGAAAAAAAGGCACTCGGAGGCCCCTGCACCAGAAACAAAGGCACTTGGAGGGCCCTGCACCACAAAAGAAGGCACTCGGAGGCCCCTGTCCCACAAGAAAAGGCACTCGGGGCCACTACACCGCAAATAAAAGATACATGGAGGACCACAAACCCCAAAATAACAGCACTCGGAGGCCCCGGAACCACAAGAAAAGGCACTCGGTGGCCCCTACAGCACAATAAAACGCACTCGGGGGCTGCTACAATGTGAAACAAGGCACTCTGAGGGCCCAGCACCACCAAAAAAAGGCACTCGGAGGCTCCTGCACCACAAAAGAAGGCACTCGGAGGCTGCTACAATGGAAAAAAAGGCACTCGGAGGCCAGTGCACTGCAAAAACAGGGTACTTGGAGGCCTCTACACTGCAAAAGAAGGCACTCGGAGGAAACTACACTGGAACAAAAGGCACTCGGAGGCCAGTGCACCACAAGAAAAGGCACTCAGTGGCCCCTACAGCACAAAAAAAGGCTCTTGGGGGCTGCTACAATGCAAAAAAAGGCACTCAGAGGCCCCTGAACCACAAGAAAAGGCACTTAGTGGCCTCTGAACCACAAGAAAAGGCACTCGGTGGACTCTACAGCACAAGAAAAGGCACTCGGGGCCACTACACCGCAAAAAAAAGGTACATGGAGGACCACACACCCCAAAATAACAGCACTCGGAGGCCCTGGAACCACAAGGAAAGGCACTCAGTGGCCCCTACACTGCAAAAAAAGGCACTTGGGGGCTGCTACAATGTGAAACAAGGCACTCGGAGGGCTCAGCACCACCAAAAAAAGCACTCGGAGGTTCCCGCACTGGAAAAAGAGGCACTTGCAGGCCTGTGGACAACAAAAAAAGGCACTCGGAGGCTCCTGCACCACAAAAGAAGGCACTCGGTGGCCCCGACACCACAGAAAAAGGCACTCGGGGGCTGCTACAATGTGAAAACAGGCACTCCGATGCCCCTACACCGGAAAGAAAGGCACTCAGAGGGCCTGCAGCACAAAAAAAGGCACTCAGCTGCCCTTACACTGGAAAAACAGGCACTTGGAGGCCTCTACACCACAGAAAAAGGCACTCAGTGGCCCCTACACTGCAAAAAAAGGCACTCGGGGGCTGCTACAATGTGAAACAAGGCACTCGGAGGGCCCGGCACCACCAAAAGAGGCACTTGGAGGCTCCTGCACTGGGAAAAGAGGCACTTGCAGGCCTGTACACCGGAAAAAAAGGCACTCGGAGGCTGCTACACTGCAGAGAAAGGCACTCGGAGGCACCTGCAACGGAAAATAAGGCACTCGGAGGCCCCTACACCACAAAAAAAGGCACTTGGGGGCTGCTACAATGGAAAAAAAGGCACTCGGAGGCCCGTGACCCACAAGAAAAGGCACTCGGGGCCACTACACAGCAAAAGAAAGATACATGGAGGACCACACACCCCAAAATAACAGCACTCGGAGGCCCCTGAACCACAGGGAAAGGCACTCGGTGGCTCCTACAGCACAGAAAAAGGCACTTGGGGGCTGCTACAATGTGAAACAAGGCACTTGGAGGGCCCGGCACAACCAAAAGAGGCACTCAGAGGCCCCTGCACTGGAAAAAGAGGCACTTGCAGGCCTGTACACCAGAAAAAAAGGCACTCGGAGGCTCCTGCACCACAAAAGAAGGCACTCAGAGGCCACTACACCACCAAGAAAGGCACTTGGTGGCCCCCACATTGCAAAAACAGGCACTTGGAGGCTACTACACTGCAAAGAAATGCACCCTGAGGCCCACGCACAGCAAAAAAAGGCACTTAGTAGCCCCTGCACCGCAAAAAAAGGCACTCGGTGGCCCCGACACTGGAAAGAAAGGCACTCAGAGGGCCCTGCAGCACAAAAAGAGGCACTCGACTGCCCCTACACTGGGAAAAAAGGCACTTGGAGGCCTCTACACCCCAGAAAAAGGCACTCAGTGGCCCCTACACTGCAAAAAAAGGCACTCGGGGACTGCTACAAGGCGAAACAAAGCACTCGGAGGCCCCTGCACCACCAAAAGAGGCACTCGGAGGCTCCTGCACTGGAAAAAGAGGCACTTGCAGGCCTGTACACCGGAAATAAAGGCACACAGAGGCACCTGCAATGGATAAAAAGGCACTCGGAGGCGTCTACACCACAAAAAAAAGGCACTCGGAGGACCACACCACAAAAAAAGGTACTGGGTGGCCCCGACAGCACAAACAAATGCACTCGGGGGCTGCTACAATGTGAAACAAGGCATTCGGGGGGCCCGGCGTGACCAAAAAAGGCACTTGGAAGCCACGACATTGCAAAAAAGGCACTTGGAAGCCACGACATTGCAAAAAAATGCACCCTGAGGCCCCTGCACCACAAAAAAAGGCACTCGGTGGCCCCGACACCACAAAAAAAGGCACTCAGGGGCTGCTACAATGCGAAAAGAGGCACTCCGATGCCCCTACACCGGAAAGAAAGGCACTCAGAGGGCCCTGCACCACCAAAAAAGGCACTCAGCTGCCCTTACACTGGAAAAACAGGCACTTGGAGGCCTCTACACCACAGAAAAAGGCACTCAGTGGCCCCTACACCACCAAGAAAGGCACTCAGTGGCCCCCACATTGCAAAAAAGGGTACTTGGAGGCTACTACACTGCAAAGAAATGCACCCTGAGGCCCACGCATTGCAAAAAAAGGCACTCAGTAGCCCCTGCAGCACAAAAAAAGGCACTCAGAGGCCAGTGCACTGAAAAACAGGGCACTTGGAGGCCAGTGCACCACAAAAGAAAATGCACTCAGAGGCCCCGACACCACAAAAGAAAGGCACTTGGAGGACCACACCACAAAAAAAGGCACTCGGCTGCCCCTACACTGGAAAAAAAAGGCACTCGGAGGCCCCTACAGCACAAAAAAAGGCACTTGGGGGCTGCTACAATGCAAAAAAAGGCACTCAGGGGCCCCTGAACCACAAGAAAAGGCACTCAGTGGCTCCTACAGCACAAAAAAAGGCACTCAGGGTCTGCTACAATGTGAAACAAGGCACTCTGAGGGCCCTGCACCACAAACAAAGGCACTCGGAGGCTGCTACACCATAGAGAAAGGCACTCGGAGGCCCCTGCACTGGAAAAAAAGGCACTTGGAGGCCCCTGCACCACAAAAAAGGCACTCAGAGGCTGCTACAATGGAAAAAAAGGCACTCGGAGGCCTCTACACTGCAAAAGAAGGCACTCGGAGGCCACTACACTGGAACAAAAGGCACTCGGAGGCCAGTGCACCACAAAAGAAGGCACTCGGTGGCCCCTTCAGCACAAAAAAGGCACTTGGGGGCTGCTACAATGCAAAAACGGCACTCAGAGGGCCCTGAACTACAAGAAAAGGCACTCAGTGGCCCCTACAGCACAATAAAAAGCACTCGGGGGCTGATACAATGTGAAACAAGGCACTCGGAGGGCCCTGCACCACCAAAAAAGGCACTCGGAGGCGCCTGCACTGGAAAAAGAGGCACTTGCAGGCCTGTACACCAGAAAAAAAGGCACTCGGAGGCTCCTGCACCACAAAACAAGGCACTCAGAGGCCACTACACCACCAAGAAAGGCACTCGGTGGCCCCCACATTGCAAAAAAAGGCACTTGGAGGCTACTACACTGCAAAAAAATGCATCCTGAGGCCCATGCACAGCAAAAAAAGGCACTCAGTAGCCCCTGCACCGCAAAAAAAGGCACTCGGAGGCCAGTGCACTGAAAAACAGGGCACTTGGAGGCCAGTGCACCACAAAAAAAATGCACTCAGAGGCCCCGACACCACAAAAGAAAGGCACTTGGAGGACCCGACACCACAAAAAAAGGCACTCAGCTGCCCCTGCAGTGGAAAAAAAGGCACTTGGAGGCCCCTACAGCACAAAAAAAGGCACTTGGGGGCTGCTACAATGGAAAAAAAGGCACTCGGAGGCCCCTGCACCAGAAACAAAGGCACTTGGAGGGCCCTGCACCACAAAAGAAGGCACTCGGAGGCCCCTGTCCCACAAGAAAAGGCACTCGGGGCCACTACACCGCAAATAAAAGATACATGGAGGACCACAAACCCCAAAATAACAGCACTCGGAGGCCCCGGAACCACAAGAAAAGGCACTCGGTGGCCCCTACAGCACAATAAAACGCACTCGGGGGCTGCTACAATGTGAAACAAGGCACTCTGAGGGCCCAGCACCACCAAAAAAAGGCACTCGGAGGCTCCTGCACCACAAAAGAAGGCACTCGGAGGCTGCTACAATGGAAAAAAAGGCACTCGGAGGCCAGTGCACTGCAAAAACAGGGTACTTGGAGGCCTCTACACTGCAAAAGAAGGCACTCGGAGGAAACTACACTGGAACAAAAGGCACTCGGAGGCCAGTGCACCACAAGAAAAGGCACTCAGTGGCCCCTACAGCACAAAAAAAGGCTCTTGGGGGCTGCTACAATGCAAAAAAAGGCACTCAGAGGCCCCTGAACCACAAGAAAAGGCACTTAGTGGCCTCTGAACCACAAGAAAAGGCACTCGGTGGACTCTACAGCACAAGAAAAGGCACTCGGGGCCACTACACCGCAAAAAAAAGGTACATGGAGGACCACACACCCCAAAATAACAGCACTCGGAGGCCCCGGAACCACAAGGAAAGGCACTCAGTGGCCCCTACACTGCAAAAAAAGGCACTTGGGGGCTGCTACAATGTGAAAGAAGGCACTCGGAGGGCTCAGCACCACCAAAAAAAGCACTCGGAGGTTCCCGCACTGGAAAAAGAGGCACTTGCAGGCCTGTGGACAACAAAAAAAGGCACTCGGAGGCTCCTGCACCACAAAAGAAGGCACTCGGTGGCCCCGACACCACAGAAAAAGGCACTCGGGGGCTGCTACAATGTGAAAACAGGCACTCCGATGCCCCTACACCGGAAAGAAAGGCACTCAGAGGGCCTGCAGCACAAAAAAAGGCACTCAGCTGCCCTTACACTGGAAAAACAGGCACTTGGAGGCCTCTACACCACAGAAAAAGGCACTCAGTGGCCCCTACACTGCAAAAAAAGGCACTCGGGGGCTGCTACAATGTGAAACAAGGCACTCGGAGGGCCCGGCACCACCAAAAGAGGCACTTGGAGGCTCCTGCACTGGGAAAAGAGGCACTTGCAGGCCTGTACACCGGAAAAAAAGGCACTCGGAGGCTGCTACACTGCAGAGAAAGGCACTCGGAGGCACCTGCAACGGAAAATAAGGCACTCGGAGGCCCCTACACCACAAAAAAAGGCACTTGGGGGCTGCTACAATGGAAAAAAAGGCACTCGGAGGCCCGTGACCCACAAGAAAAGGCACTCGGGGCCACTACACAGCAAAAGAAAGATACATGGAGGACCACACACCCCAAAATAACAGCACTCGGAGGCCCCTGAACCACAGGGAAAGGCACTCGGTGGCTCCTACAGCACAGAAAAAGGCACTTGGGGGCTGCTACAATGTGAAACAAGGCACTTGGAGGGCCCGGCACAACCAAAAGAGGCACTCAGAGGCCCCTGCACTGGAAAAAGAGGCACTTGCAGGCCTGTACACCAGAAAAAAAGGCACTCGGAGGCTCCTGCACCACGAAAGAAGGCACTCAGAGGCCACTACACCACCAAGAAAGGCACTCGGTGGCCCCCACATTGCAAAAAAAGGCACTTGGAGGCTACTACACTGCAAAGAAATGCACCCTGAGGCCCACGCACAGCAAAAAAAGGCACTTAGTAGCCCCTGCACCGCAAAAAAAGGCACTCGGTGGCCCCGACACTGGAAAGAAAGGCACTCAGAGGGCCCTGCAGCACAAAAAGAGGCACTCGACTGCCCCTACACTGGGAAAAAAGGCACTTGGAGGCCTCTACACCCCAGAAAAAGGCACTCAGTGGCCCCTACACTGCAAAAAAAGGCACTCAGGGACTGCTACAAGGCGAAACAAAGCACTCGGAGGCCCCTGCACCACCAAAAGAGGCACTCGGAGGCTCCTGCACTGGAAAAAGAGGCACTTGCAGGCCTGTACACCGGAAATAAAGGCACACAGAGGCACCTGCAATGGATAAAAAGGCACTCGGAGGCGTCTACACCACAAAAAAAAGGCACTCGGAGGACCACACCACAAAAAAAGGTACTGGGTGGCCCCGACAGCACAAACAAATGCACTCGGGGGCTGCTACAATGTGAAACAAGGCATTCGGGGGGCCCGGCGTGACCAAAAAAGGCACTTGGAAGCCACGACATTGCAAAAAAGGCACTTGGAAGCCACGACATTGCAAAAAAATGCACCCTGAGGCCCCTGCACCACAAAAAAAGGCACTCGGTGGCCCCGACACCACAAAAAAAGGCACTCGGGGGCTGCTACAATGCGAAAAGAGGCACTCCGATGCCCCTACACCGGAAAGAAAGGCACTCAGAGGGCCCTGCACCACCAAAAAAGGCACTCAGCTGCCCTTACACTGGAAAAACAGGCACTTGGAGGCCTCTACACCACAGAAAAAGGCACTCAGTGGCCCCTACACCACCAAGAAAGGCACTCAGTGGCCCCCACATTGCAAAAAAGGGTACTTGGAGGCTACTACACTGCAAAGAAATGCACCCTGAGGCCCACGCATTGCAAAAAAAGGCACTCAGTAGCCCCTGCACCGCAAAAAAAGGCACTCAGAGGCCAGTGCACTGAAAAACAGGGCACTTGGAGGCCAGTGCACCACAAAAGAAAATGCACTCAGAGGCCCCGACACCACAAAAGAAAGGCACTTGGAGGACCACACCACAAAAAAAGGCACTCGGCTGCCCCTACACTGGAAAAAAAAGGCACTCGGAGGCCCCTACACCACAAAAAAAAGGCACTTGGGGGCTGCTACAATGCAAAAAAAGGCACTCAGGGGCCCCTGAACCACAAGAAAAGGCACTCGGGGCCACTACACTGCAAAAAAAAGATACATGGAGGACCACACACCCCAAAATAAGGCACTCGGAGGCCCCTGAACCACAAGGAAAGGCACTCAGTGGCTCCTACAGCACAAAAAAAGGCACTCAGGGTCTGCTACAATGTGAAACAAGGCACTCAGAGGGCCCTGCACCACAAACAAAGGCACTCGGAGGCTGCTACACCATAGAGAAAGGCACTCGGAGGGCCCGGCACTGGAAAAAAAGGCACTTGGAGGCCCCTGCACCACAAAAAAGGCACTCAGAGGCTGCTACAATGGAAAAAAAGGCACTCGGAGGCCTCTACACTGCAAAAGAAGGCACTCGGAGGCCACTACACTGGAACAAAAGGCACTCGGAGGCCAGTGCACCACAAAAGAAGGCACTCGGTGGCCCCTTCAGCACAAAAAAGGCACTTGGGGGCTGCTACAATGCAAAAACGGCACTCAGAGGGCCCTGAACTACAAGAAAAGGCACTCAGTGGCCCCTACAGCACAATAAAAAGCACTCGGGGGCTGATACAATGTGAAACAAGGCACTCGGAGGGCCCTGCACCACCAAAAAAGGCACTCGGAGGCGCCTGCACTGGAAAAAGAGGCACTTGCAGGCCTGTACACCAGAAAAAAAGGCACTCGGAGGCTCCTGCACCACAAAAGAAGGCACTCAGAGGCCACTACACCACCAAGAAAGGCACTCGGTGGCCCCCACATTGCAAAAAAAGGCACTTGGAGGCTACTACACTGCAAAAAAATGCACCCTGAGGCCCATGCACAGCAAAAAAAGGCACTCAGTAGCCCCTGCACCGCAAAAAAAGGCACTCAGAGGCCAGTGCACTGAAAAACAGGGCACTTGGAGGCCAGTGCACCGTAAAAAAAAATGCACTCAGAGGCCCCGACACCACAAAAGAAAGGCACTTGGAGGACCCGACACCACAAAAAAAGGCACTCGGCTGCCCCTACACTGGAAAAAAAAGGCACTCGGAGGCCCCTACACCACAAAAAAAAGGCACTTGGGGGCTGCTACAATGCAAAAAAAGGCACTCAGGGGCCCCTGAACCACAAAAAAAGGCACTTAGTGGCCTCTGAACCACAAGAAAAGGCACTCGGTGGACTCTACAGCACAAGAAAAGGCACTCGGGGCCACTACACCGCAAAAAAAAGGTACATGGAGGACCACACACCCCAAAATAACAGCACTCGGAGGCCCCTGAACCACAGGGAAAGGCACTCGGTGGCTCCTACAGCACAGAAAAAGGCACTCAGAGGCCACTACACCACCAAGAAAGGCACTCGGTGGCCCCCACATTGCAAAAAAAGGCACTTGGAGGCTACTACACTGCAAAAAAATGCATCCTGAGGCCCATGCACAGCAAAAAAAGGCACTCAGTAGCCCCTGCAGCACAAAAAAAGGCACTCGGAGGCCAGTGCACTGAAAAACAGGGCACTTGGAGGCCAGTGCACCACAAAAAAAATGCACTCAGAGGCCCCGACACCACAAAAGAAAGGCACTTGGAGGACCCGACACCACAAAAAAAGGCACTCAGCTGCCCCTGCAGTGGAAAAAAAGGCACTTGGAGGCCCCTACAGCACAAAAAAAGGCACTTGGGGGCTGCTACAATGGAAAAAAAGGCACTCGGAGGCCCCTGCACCAGAAACAAAGGCACTTGGAGGGCCCTGCACCACAAAAGAAGGCACTCGGAGGCCCCTGTCCCACAAGAAAAGGCACTCGGGGCCACTACACCGCAAATAAAAGATACATGGAGGACCACAAACCCCAAAATAACAGCACTCGGAGGCCCCGGAACCACAAGAAAAGGCACTCGGTGGCCCCTACAGCACAATAAAACGCACTCGGGGGCTGCTACAATGTGAAACAAGGCACTCTGAGGGCCCAGCACCACCAAAAAAAGGCACTCGGAGGCTCCTGCACCACAAAAGAAGGCACTCGGAGGCTGCTACAATGGAAAAAAAGGCACTCGGAGGCCAGTGCACTGCAAAAACAGGGTACTTGGAGGCCTCTACACTGCAAAAGAAGGCACTCGGAGGAAACTACACTGGAACAAAAGGCACTCGGAGGCCAGTGCACCACAAGAAAAGGCACTCAGTGGCCCCTACAGCACAAAAAAAGGCTCTTGGGGGCTGCTACAATGCAAAAAAAGGCACTCAGAGGCCCCTGAACCACAAGAAAAGGCACTTAGTGGCCTCTGAACCACAAGAAAAGGCACTCGGTGGACTCTACAGCACAAGAAAAGGCACTCGGGGCCACTACACCGCAAAAAAAAGGTACATGGAGGACCACACACCCCAAAATAAAGGCACTCGGAGGCCCCGGAACCACAAGGAAAGGCACTCAGTGGCCCCTACACTGCAAAAAAAGGCACTTGGGGGCTGCTACAATGTGAAACAAGGCACTCGGAGGGCTCAGCACCACCAAAAAAGGCACTCGGAGGTTCCCGCACTGGAAAAAGAGGCACTTGCAGGCCTGTGGACAACAAAAAAAGGCACTCGGAGGCTCCTGCACCACAAAAGAAGGCACTCGGTGGCCCCGACACCACAAAAAAAGGCACTCGGGGGCTGCTACAATGTGAAAACAGGCACTCCGATGCCCCTACACCGGAAAGAAAGGCACTCAGAGGGCCTGCAGCACAAAAAAAGGCACTCAGCTGCCCTTACACTGGAAAAACAGGCACTTGGAGGCCTCTACACCACAGAAAAAGGCACTCAGTGGCCCCTACACTGCAAAAAAAGGCACTCGGGGGCTGCTACAATGTGAAACAAGGCACTCGGAGGGCCCGGCACCACCAAAAGAGGCACTTGGAGGCTCCTGCACTGGGAAAAGAGGCACTTGCAGGCCTGTACACCGGAAATAAAGGCACCCTGAGGCCCCTGCACCACAAAAAAAGGCACTCGGTGGCCCCGACACCACAAAAAAAGGCACTTGGGGGCTGCTACAATGCAAAAAGAGGCACTCCGATGCCCCTACACCGGAAAGAAAGGCACTCAGAGGGCCCTGCAGCACAAAAAAAGGCACTCAGCTGCCCTTACACTGGAAAAAAAGGCACTCGGAGGCTCCTGCACCACAGAAAAAGGCACTCAGTGGCCCCTACACCACCAAGAAAGGCACTCGGTGGCCCCCACATTGTAAAAAAGGGTACTTGGAGGCTACTACACTGCAAAGAAATGCACCCTGAGGCCCACGCATTGCAAAAAAAGGCACTCAGTAGCCCCTGCAGCACAAAAAAAGGCACTCGGAGGCCAGTGCACTGAAAAACAGGGCACTTGGAGGCCAGTGCACCACAAAAGAAAATGCACTCAGAGGCCCCGACACCACAAAAGAAAGGCACTTGGAGGACCACACCACAAAAAAAGGCACTCGGCTGCCCCTACACTGGAAAAAAAGGCACTCGGAGGCCCCTACAGCACAAAAAAAGGCACTTGGGGGCTGCTACAATGCAGAAGAAGGCACTCGGAGGCCCCTGAACCACAAGAAAAGGCACTCGGGGCCACTACACCGCAAAAAAAAGGTACATGGAGGACCACACACCCCAAAATAACAGCACTCGTTGGCCCCTGAACCACAGGGAAAGGCACTCGGTGGCTCCTACAGCACAAAAAAAGGCACTCGGGGTCTGCTACAATGTGAAACAAGGCACTCGGTGGCCCCTACAGCACAAAAAAAGGCACTCGGAGGCTGCTACAATGCGAAAACAGGCACTTGGAGGCCCCTACATCGGAAATAAAGGCACTCTGAGGGCCCTGCACCACAAACAAAGGCACTCGGAGGCTGCTACACCATAGAGAAAGGCACTCGGAGGCCCCTGCACTGGAAAAAAAGGCACTTGGAGGCCCCTGCACCACAAAAAAGGCACTCAGAGGCTGCTACAATGGAAAAAAAGGCACTCGGAGGCCTCTACACTGCAAAAGAAGGCACTCGGAGGCCACTACACTGGAACAAAAGGCACTCGGAGGCCAGTGCACCACAAAAGAAGGCACTCGGTGGCCCCTTCAGCACAAAAAAGGCACTTGGGGGCTGCTACAATGCAAAAACGGCACTCAGAGGGCCCTGAACTACAAGAAAAGGCACTCAGTGGCCCCTACAGCACAATAAAAAGCACTCAGGGGCTGATACAATGTGAAACAAGGCACTCAGAGGGCCCAGCACCACCAAAAAAGGCACTCGGAGGCGCCTGCACTGGAAAAAGAGGCACTTGCAGGCCTGTACACCAGAAAAAAAGGCACTCGGAGGCTCCTGCACCACAAAAGAAGGCACTCAGAGGCCACTACACCACCAAGAAAGGCACTCGGTGGCCCCCACATTGCAAAAAAAGGCACTTGGAGGCTACTACACTGCAAAAAAATGCATCCTGAGGCCCATGCACAGCAAAAAAAGGCACTCAGTAGCCCCTGCACCGCAAAAAAAGGCACTCGGAGGCCAGTGCACTGAAAAACAGGGCACTTGGAGGCCAGTGCACCACAAAAAAAATGCACTCAGAGGCCACGACACTACAAAAGAAAGGCACTTGGAGGACCCGACACCACAAAAGAAAGGCACTTGGAGGACCCGACACCACAAAAAAAGGCACTCAGCTGCCCCTACACTGGAAAAAAAGGCACTCGGGGGCTGCTACAATGTGAAAACAGGCACTCCGATGCCCCTACACCGGAAAGAAAGGCACTCAGAGGGCCTGCAGCACAAAAAAAGGCACTCAGCTGCCCTTACACTGGAAAAACAGGCACTTGGAGGCCTCTACACCACAGAAAAAGGCACTCAGTGGCCCCTACACTGCAAAAAAAGGCACTCGGGGGCTGCTACAATGTGAAACAAGGCACTCGGAGGGCCCGGCACCACCAAAAGAGGCACTTGGAGGCTCCTGCACTGGGAAAAGAGGCACTTGCAGGCCTGTACACCGGAAAAAAAGGCACTCGGAGGCTGCTACACTGCAGAGAAAGGCACTCGGAGGCACCTGCAACGGAAAATAAGGCACTCGGAGGCCCCTACACCACAAAAAAAGGCACTTGGGGGCTGCTACAATGGAAAAAAAGGCACTCGGAGGCCCGTGACCCACAAGAAAAGGCACTCGGGGCCACTACACAGCAAAAGAAAGATACATGGAGGACCACACACCCCAAAATAACAGCACTCGGAGGCCCCTGAACCACAGGGAAAGGCACTCGGTGGCTCCTACAGCACAGAAAAAGGCACTTGGGGGCTGCTACAATGTGAAACAAGGCACTTGGAGGGCCCGGCACAACCAAAAGAGGTGCTTGGAGGCCACTGCACTGGAAAAAGAGGCACTTGCAGGCCTGTACACCAGAAAAAAAGGCACTCGGAGGCTCCTGCACCACAAAAGAAGGCACTCAGAGGCCACTACACCACCAAGAAAGGCACTTGGTGGCCCCCACATTGCAAAAAAAGGCGCTTGGAGGCTACTACACTGCAAAGAAATGCACCCTGAGGCCCACGCACAGCAAAAAAAGGCACTTAGTAGCCCCTGCACCGCAAAAAAAGGCACTCGGTGGCCCCGACACTGGAAAGAAAGGCACTCAGAGGGCCCTGCAGCACAAAAAGAGGCACTCGACTGCCCCTACACTGGGAAAAAAGGCACTTGGAGGCCTCTACACCCCAGAAAAAGGCACTCAGTGGCCCCTACACCGCAAAAAAAGGCACTCGGGGACTGCTACAAGGCGAAACAAAGCACTCAGAGGCCACTACACCACCAAGAAAGGCACTCGGTGGCCCCCACATTGCAAAAAAAGGCACTTGGAGGCTACTACACTGCAAAAAAATGCATCCTGAGGCCCATGCACAGCAAAAAAAGGCACTCAGTAGCCCCTGCAGCACAAAAAAAGGCACTCGGAGGCCAGTGCACTGAAAAACAGGGCACTTGGAGGCCAGTGCACCACAAAAGAAAATGCACTCAGAGGCCCCGACACCACAAAAGAAAGGCACTTGGAGGCCCCTGTCCCACAAGAAAAGGCACTCGGTGCCACTACACCGCAAATAAAAGATACATGGAGGACCACAAACCCCAAAATAACAGCACTCGGAGGCCCCGGAACCACAAGAAAAGGCACTCGGTGGCCCCTACAGCACAATAAAACGCACTCGGGGGCTGCTACAATGTGAAACAAGGCACTCTGAGGGCCCTGCACCACCAAAAAAGGCACTCGGAGGCCCCAGCACTGGGAAAAGCGGCACTTGCAGGCCTGTACACTGGAAATAAAGGCACTTGGAGGCCCCTGCACCACAAAAAAAGGCACTCGGAAGCCCCTACATTGCAAAAAAAGGCACTTGGAAGCTACTACATTGCAAAAAAAGGCACTCGGTGGCCCCTGAACCACAGGGAAAGGCACTCGGTGGCTCCTACAGCACAGAAAAAGGCACTCGGTGGCTCCTACAGCACAGAAAAAGGCACTTGGGGGCTGCTACAATGTGAAACAAGGCACTCGGAGGGCCCGGCACAACCAAAAGAGGCGCTTGGAGGCCACTGCACTGGAAAAAGAGGCACTTGCAGGCCTGTACACCAGAAAAAAAGGCACTCGGAGGCTCCTGCACCACGAAAGAAGGCACTCGGAGGCTGCTACAATGGAAAAAAAGGCACTCGGAGGCCAGTGCACTGCAAAAACAGGGCACTTGGAGGCCTCTACACTGCAAAAGAAGGCACTCGGAGGAAACTACACTGGAACAAAAGGCACTCGGAGGCCAGTGCACCACAAGAAAAGGCACTCAGTGGCCCCTACAGCACAAAAAAAGGCTCTTGGGGGCTGCTACCATGCAAAAAAAGGCACTCAGAGACCCCTGAACCACAAGAAAAGGCACTTAGTGGCCTCTGAACCACAAGAAAAGGCACTCGGTGGACTCTACAGCACAAGAAAAGGCACTCGGGGCCACTACACCGCAAAAAAAAGGTACATGGAGGACCACACACCCCAAAATAACAGCACTCGGAGGCCCCGGAACCACAAGGAAAGGCACTCAGTGGCCCCTACACTGCAAAAAAAGGCACTTGGGGGCTGCTACAATGTGAAACAAGGCACTCGGAGGGCTCAGCACCACCAAAAAAGGCACTCGGAGGTTCCCGCACTGGAAAAAGAGGCACTTGCAGGCCTGTGGACAACAAAAAAAGGCACTCGGAGGCTCCTGCACCACAAAAGAAGGCACTCGGTGGCCCCGACACCACAAAAAAAGGCACTCGGGGGCTGCTACAATGTGAAAACAGGCACTCCGATGCCCCTACACCGGAAAGAAAGGCACTCAGAGGGCCTGCAGCACAAAAAAAGGCACTCAGCTGCCCTTACACTGGAAAAACAGGCACTTGGAGGCCTCTACACCACAGAAAAAGGCACTCAGTGGCCCCTACACTGCAAAAAAAGGCACTCGGGGGCTGCTACAATGTGAAACAAGGCACTCGGAGGGCCCGGCACCACCAAAAGAGGCACTTGGAGGCTCCTGCACTGGGAAAAGAGGCACTTGCAGGCCTGTACACCGGAAATAAAGGCACCCTGAGGCCCCTGCACCACAAAAAAAGGCACTCGGTGGCCCCGACACCACAAATAAAAGCACTCGGGGGCTGCTACAATGCAAAAAGAGGCACTCCAATGCCCCTACACCAGAAAGAAAGGCACTCAGAGGGCCCTGCAGCACAAAAAAAGGCACTCAGCTGCCCTTACACTGGAAAAAAAGGCACTCGGAGGCTCCTGCACCACAGAAAAAGGCACTCAGTGGCCCCTACACCACCAAGAAAGGCACTCGGTGGCCCCCACATTGCAAAAAAGGGTACTTGGAGGCTACTACACTGCAAAGAAATGCACCCTGAGGCCCACGCATTGCAAAAAAAGGCACTCAGTAGCCCCTGCACCGCAAAAAAAGGCACTCGGAGGCCAGTGCACTGAAAAACAGGGCACTTGGAGGCCAGTGCACCACAAAAGAAAATGCACTCAGAGGCCCCGACACCACAAAAGAAAGGCACTTGGAGGACCACACCACAAAAAAAGGCACTCGGCTGCCCCTACACTGGAAAAAAAAGGCACTCGGAGGCCCCTACACCACAAAAAAAGGCACTTGGGGGCTGCTACAATGCAAAAGAAGGCACTCGGAGGCCCCTGAACCACAAGAAAAGGCACTCGGGGCCACTACACCGCAAAAAAAAGGTACATGGAGGACCACACACCCCAAAATAACAGCAGTCGTTGGCCCCTGAACCAGAAGGAAAGGCACTCGGTGGCTCCTACAGCACAAAAAAAGGCACTCAGGGGCTGCTACAATGTGAAACAAGGCACTCAGAGGGCCCTGCACCACAAACAAAGGCACTCGGAGGCTGCTACACCATAGAGAAAGGCACTCGGAGGGCCCGGCACTGGAAAAAAAGGCACTTGGAGGCCCCTGCACCACAAAAAAGGCACTCAGAGGCTGCTACAATGGAAAAAAAGGCACTCGGAGGCCTCTACACTGCAAAAGAAGGCACTCGGAGGCCACTACACTGGAACAAAAGGCACTCGGAGGCCAGTGCACCACAAAAGAAGGCACTCGGTGGCCCCTTCAGCACAAAAAAGGCACTTGGGGGCTGCTACAATGCAAAAACGGCACTCAGAGGGCCCTGAACTACAAGAAAAGGCACTCAGTGGCCCCTACAGCACAATAAAAAGCACTCGGGGGCTGATACAATGTGAAACAAGGCACTCGGAGGGCCCAGCACCACCAAAAAAGGCACTCGGAGGCCCCTGCACTGGAAAAAGAGGCACTTGCAGGCCTGTACACCAGAAAAAAAGGCACTTGGAGGCTCCTGCACCACAAAAAGAAGGCACTCAGAGGCCACTACACCACCAAGAAAGGCACTCGGTGGCCCCCACATTGCAAAAAAAGGCACTTGGAGGCTACTACACTGCAAAAAAATGCATCCTGAGGCCCATGCACAGCAAAAAAAGGCACTCAGTAGCCCCTGCACCGCAAAAAAAGGCACTCGGAGGCCAGTGCACTGAAAAACAGGGCACTTGGAGGCCAGTGCACCACAAAAAAAATGCACTCAGAGGCCCCGACACCACAAAAGAAAGGCACTTGGAGGCCCCTGTCCCACAAGAAAAGGCACTTGGGGCCACTACACCGCAAATAAAAGATACATGGAGGACCACAAACCCCAAAATAACAGCACTCGGAGGCCCCGGAACCACAAGAAAAGGCACTCGGTGGCCCCTACAGCACAATAAAACGCACTCGGGGGCTGCTACAATGTGAAACAAGGCACTCTGAGGGCCCAGCACCACCAAAAAAGGCACTCGGAGGCCCCAGCACTGGGAAAAGCGGCACTTGCAGGCCTGTACACTGGAAATAAAGGCACTTGGAGGCCCCTGCACCACAAAAAAAGGCACTCGGAAGCCCCTACATTGCAAAAAAAGGCACTTGGAAGCTACTACATTGCAAAAAAAGGCACTCGGTGGCCCCTGCACCGCAAAAAAAGGCACTCGGTGGCCCCTGCACCGCAAAAAAAGGCACTCGGTGGCCCCTGCACCGCAAAAAAAGGCACTTGGAGGCCTCTACAACACCTTCCACTGCCCTATCAGACACAGAGGCTCATGTGACCTCACAAGGACAGGAAGCCGCCAGGGGCCTGCCAGTGGCCTGTCAGGCACTGGTACTTCTGTAAGCTCACAAGCAGAGTCAGCAGCCATGGGCATCCCACTGCCTGATGAGGCACTGAGGCAAAGGTGACCTCAAAATGCAGCCAGCACGCAGAGGCCTGCCACTGGCCTATCAGGCAATAGGACTGCCGTGACCTCAAAAGGACAGCCAGCAGCTATGGGCCTGTCACTGGCCTATGAGGCACTGAGGCTGCTGTGACCTCACAAGCACAGCCAGCAGCTATGGGCCTGCCACTGGCCTACAGCAAAAGGAGCCTGAGGTGACCTCACAAGCACAGCGAGTAGCCAGGGGCTTCCCACTGCCCTATAAGGTACAGAGAGAAACGTGAGCTCAAAAGGCAGCCAGCAGACAGAGGCCTGCCACAGGCCTATGAGGCAATAGGACTGCTGTGACCTGACAAGCACACCAAGCAGCTATGGGCCTGCCACTGGCCTATGAGGCACGGAGGCTGCTGTGACCTCACAAGCACACCAAGCAGCCATTGGCCTCCCACTGCCCGATGAGGCGCTGACGCTGCTGTCAACTCAGAAGCACAGTAAGCAGTCAGGGGCCTGCCACTGCCGTAAAGGGCATGGAGGCTGCTGTGACCTCAGAAGCCCAGCCAGCAGCTATGGGCCTGCCACTGCCCTATAGGGCACTGAGGCTTCTCTGACCTCACAAGCCCACCCAGCAGTCATTGGCCTCGAACTGGCCTATCAGGCACTGAGGCTTCTGCAACGTCACAAGCACAGCCAGCAGACAGGGGCCTGCCACTGGCCTGTGAAGCACTGAGGCTGCTGTGACCTCACGAGCCCAGGCAGCAGCTACGGCCCTGCCGCTGGCCTACGAGGCACGGAGGCTACTGTGACGTCAAAAGCACACCAAGCAGACATTGGCCTCCCACAGGCCTATCAGGCACTGAGGCTGCTGTGACCTCACAAGCACAGCCAGCAGTCAGGGGCCTGCTGCTGGCCTATCAGGCTGTAGGAGTGTTCTCACCTGACAAGCACAGCCAGCAGCTATGGGCCTGCAACTGGCCTATAGGGAACAGAGGCTGATGTGACCTCACAAGCACAGTCAGCAGCCATTGGCCTGCCACTGTCCAAACAGGCACTGAGGCTGCTTTGACCTCACCAGCACACCAAGCAGCCATTGGCCTCCCTCTGGCCTACAGGAAAAGGAGGCTGATGTGACCTCAGAAGCACAGTGAGTAGCCAGGGGCCTCCCACTGCCCTATAAGGTACAGAGACAAATGTGACCTCAAAAGGCAGCCAGCAGACAGAGGCCTGCCACGGGCCTATCAGGAAATAGGACTGCTGTGACCTTACAAGCACAGCCAGCAGCTACGGGCCTTCCACTGGCCTATCACACACTGAGGCTGCTGTGAACTTACAAGCACACCAAGCAGCCATTGGCCTCCCACGGGCCTATCAGGCACTGAGGCTGCTGTGACCTCACAAGCACAGCCAGCAGCCAAGGGCCTGCCACTAGCCTATGAGGCAAAAGGACTGCTGTGATCTGACAAGCACAGCCAGCAGCCAAGGGCCTGCCACAGGCCTATCAGGCAATAGGACTGCTGTGACCTGACAAGCACAGCCAGCAGCTATGGGCCTGCCACTGGCCTATGGGAAAAGGAGGCTGCTGTGACCTCACAAGCACAGGCAGCAGCCATTAGCCTCCCACGGCCCGATGAGGCGCTGATGCTCAGAAGCACAGTAAACAGTCAGGGGCCTGCCACTGCCCTCAAGGGCATGGAGGCTGCTGTGACCTCAGAAGCCCAGCCAGCAGCTATGGGCCTGCCACTGCCCTATAGGGCACTGAGGCTTCTCTGACCTCACAAGCACAGCCAGCAGCTATGAGCCTGCCACTGGCCTGTGAAGCACTGAGGCTGCTGTGACCTCACGAGCCCAGGCAGCAGCTGTGGGCCTGCCACTGGCCTATAAGGCACTGAGGCTGCTGTAACCTCACAAGCACAGCCAGCAGTCAGGGGCCTGCCACTGGCCTGTGAAGCACTGAGGCTGCTGTGACCTCACGAGCCCAGGCAGCAGCAATGGGCCTGCCACTGGCCTATGAGGCACTGAGGCTGCTGTGACCTCACAAGCACACCAAGCAGCCAGGGGCCTGCTGCTGGCCTATCAGGCTGTAGGAGTGTTGTCACCTGAGAAGCACAGCCAGCAGCTAAGGGCCTGCAACAGGCCTATAGGGAGCAGAGGCTGATGTGACCTCACAAGCACAGCCAGCAGCCATTGGCCTCCCACTGTCCAAACAGGCACTGGGGCTGCTTTGACCTCACCAGCACACGAATCAGCCATTGGCCTCCCTCTGGCCTACAGCAAAAGGAGCCTGAGGTGACCTCACAAGCACAGCGAGTAGCCAGGGGCCTCCCATGGGCCTATCAGGCACTGAGGCTTCTGCAACCTCAGAAACACAGCCAGCAGCAAGGGGCCTGCCACTGGCCTGTGAAGCACTGAGGCTGCTGTGACCTCACGAGCCCAGTCAGCAGCTACGGGCCTTCCACTGGCCTATCACGCACTGAGGCTGCTGTGACCTCAAAGCACACCAAGCAGCCATTGGCCTCCCACGGGCCTTTCAGGCACTGAGGCTGCTGTGACCTCACAAGCACAGTCAGCAGCCATTAGCCTCCCACTGCCTGATGAGGCGCTGACGCTGCTGTCAACTCAGAAGCCCAGCAAACAGTCAGGGGCCTGCCACTGCCCTCAAGGGCATGGTGGCTGCTGTGACCTCAGAAGCCCAGCCAGCAGCTATGGGCCTGCCACTGCCCTATAGGGCACTGAGGCTTCTCTGACCTCACAAGCCCACCCAGCAGTCAGGGGCCTCGAACTGGCCTATCAGGCACTGCGGCTTCTGTAACCTCACAAGCACAGCCAGCAGCCATGGGCCTGCCACTGGCCTGTGAAGCACTGAGGCTGCTGTGACCTCACAAGCACAGACAGCAGCCATTGGCCTGCCACTGGCCTATACAGCACTGAGGCTGCTGTGACCTCACAAGCACAGCAAGGAGCAAGAGGCCTGCCATTGCCCTATAAGCTACAGAGACAAATTTGACCTCAAAAGGCAGCCAGCAGACAGAGGCCTGCCACGGGCCTATCAGGCAATAGGACTGCCGTGACCTCAAAAGGACAGCCAGCAGCTACTGGCCTGTCACTGGTCTATGAGGCACTGAGGCTGCTGTGACCTCACATGCACAGCCAGCAGCTATGGGCCTGCCACTGGCCTACAGCAAAAGGAGCCTGAGGTGACCTCACAAGCACAGCGAGTAGCCAGGGGCTTCCCACTGCCCTATAAGGTACAGAGAGAAATGTGAGCTCAAAAGGCAGCCAGCAGACAGAGGCCTGCCACAGGCCTATGAGGCAATAGGACTGCTGTGACCTGACAAGCACACCAAGCAGCTATGGGCCTGCCACTGGCCTATAGGAAAAGGAGGCTGCTGTGACCTCAAAAGCACACCAAGCAGCCATTGGCCTCCCACTGCCCGATGAGGCGCTGACGCTGCTGTCAACTCAGAAGCACAGTAAGCAGTCAGGGGCCTGCCACTGCCGTAAAGGGCATGGAGGCTGCTGTGACCTCAGAAGCCCAGCCAGCAGCTATGGGCCTGCCACTGCCCTATAGGGCACTGAGGCTTCTCTGACCTCACAAGCCCACCCAGCAGTCATTGGCCTCGAACTGGCCTATCAGGCACTGAGGCTTCTGCAACGTCACAAGCACAGCCAGCAGACAGGGGCCTGCCACTGGCCTGTCAGGCACTGAGGCTGCTGTGACCTCACGAGCCCAGGCAGCAGCTATGGGCCTGCCACTGGCCTATGAGGCACTGATGCTGCAGTGACCTCACAAGCACAGCCAGCAGCCAAGGGCCTGCCATTGCCCTATAAGGTACAGAGACAAATGTGACCTCAAAAGGCAGCCAGCAGACAGAGGCCTGCCACTGGCCTATCAGGAAATAGGACTGCTGTGACCTTACAAGCACAGCCAGCAGCTACGGGCCTGCCACTGGCCTATGAGGCACGGAGGCTGCTGTGACCTCACAAGCACACCAAGCAGCCATTGGCCTCCCACGGGCCTATCAGGCACTGAGGCTGCTGTGACCTCACCAGCACACCAAGCAGCCAAGGGCCTGACACAGGCCTATCAGGCAATAGGACTGCTGTGACCTGAAAAGCACAGCCAGCAGCTATGGGCCTGCCACTGTCCTATAGGGAACAGAGGCTGCTGTGACCTCACAAGCACAGTCAGCAGCTATGGGCCTGCCACTGGCATATGAGGCACTGAGGCTGCTTTGACTTCACCAGCACACCAAGCAGCCATTGGCCTCCCTCTGGCCTACAGGAAAAGGAGGCTGATGTGACCTCACAAGCACAGCGAGTAGCCAGGGGCCTCCCACTGCCCTATAAGGTACAGAGACAAATGTGACCTGAAAAGGCAGCCAGCAGACAGAGGCCAGCCACGGGCCTATCAGGAAATAGGACTGCTGTGACCTTACAAGCACAGCCAGCAGCTACGGGCCTGCCACTGGCCTATGAGGCACGGAGGCTGCTGTGAATTTACAAGCACACCAAGCAGCCATTGGCCTCCCACGGGCCTATCAGGCACTGAGGCTGCTGTGACCTCACAAGCACACCAAGCAGCCAAGGGCCTGCCACTAGCCTATGAGGCAAAAGGACTGCTGTGATCTGACAAGCACAGCCAGCAGCCAAGGGCCTGCCACTAGCCTATGAGGCAAAAGGACTGCTGTGATCTGACAAGCACAGCCAGCAGCCAAGGGCCTGCCACTGGCCTATCAGGCAATAGGACTGCTGTGACCTGACAAGCACAGCCAGCAGCTATGGGCCTGCCACTGGCCTATAGGAAAAGGAGGCTGCTGTGACCTCAAAAGCACAGGCAGCAGCCATTGGCCTCCCACTGCCCGATGAGGCGCTGATGCTCAGAAGCACAGTAAACAGTCAGCGGCCTGCCACTGCCCTCAAGGGCATGGAGGCTGCTGTGACCTCAGAAGCCCAGCCAGCAGCTATAGGCCTGCCACTCCCCTATAGGGCACTGAGGCTTCTCTGACCTCACAAGCACAGCCAGCAGTCATTTGCCTTCCACTGGCATATCAGGCACTGAGGCTTCTGTAACCTCACAAGCACAGCCAGCAGCTACGAGCCTGCCACTGGCCTATAAGGCACTGAGGCTGCTGTAACCTCACAAGCACAGCCAGCAGTCAGGGGCCTGCCACTGGCCTGTGAAGCAATGAGGCTGCTGTGACCTCACGAGCCCAGGCAGCAGCTATGGGCCTGCCACTGGCCTATGAGGCACTGAGGCTTCTGTAACCTCACAAGCACCGTCAGCAGCCAGGGGCCTGCTGCTGGCCTATCAGGCTGTAGGAGTGTTGTCACCTGACAAGCACAGCCAGCAGCTCTGGGCCTGCCACTGGCCTATCAGGCTGTAGGAGTGTTGTCACCTGACAAGCACAGCCAGCAGCTATGGGCCTGCCACTGGCCTATAGGGAACAGAGGCTGATGTGACCTCACAAGCACAGGCAGCAGCCATTGGCCTCCCACTGTCCAAACAGGCACTGGGGCTGCTTTGACCTCACCAGCACAGTCAGCAGCCATTGGCCTCCCTCTGGCCTACAGGAAAAGGAGGCTGATGTGACCTCACAAGCACAGCGAGTAGCCAGGGGCCTCCCATGGGCCTATCAGGCACTGAGGCTTCTGTAACCTCACAAGCACAGCCAGCAGCAAGGGGCCTGCCACTGGCCTGTGAAGCACTGAGGCTGCTGTGACCTCACGAGCCCAGTCAGCAGCTATGGGCCTGCCACTGGCCTATCACGCACTGAGGCTGCTGTGACCTCACAAGCACACCAAGCAGCCATTGGCCTCCCACGGGCCTATCAGGCACTGAGGCTGCTGTGACCTCACAAGCACACCAAGCAGCCAAGGGCCTGACACAGGCCTATCAGGCAATAGGACTGCTGTGACCTGACAAGCACAGCCAGCAGCTATGGGCCTGCCACTGGCTTATAGGGAACGGAGGCTGCTGTGACCTCACAAGCAAACCAAGCAGCCATTTGCCTGCCACTGGCCTATGAGGCACTGAGGCTGCTTGGACCTCACAGGCACAGCCAGCAGCCAAGGGCCTGAATCTAGCCTATAGAGCACTGAGGCTGCTGTGACCTCACGAGCCCAGGCAGCAGACATTGGCCTGCCGCTGGCCTATGAGGCACTGAGGCTGCTGTGACCTCACAAGCACAGCCAGCAGCCATTGGCCTCCCACTGGCCTATCAGGTCCTGACGCTGCTGTGACCTCACAAGCACAGCCAAGCAGACAGGGGCCTGCCACTGGCCTATCAGGCACTGAGGCTGCTGTGACCTCACAAGCACAGCCAGCAGTGAAGGGCCTGCCATGGCGCATCAAGCACGGAGAAAGAAGGGAACACCCAAGCAGACCAGCAGCCATGGGCGTGGCAGTGCATGCCCATGCATGCCATGCATGCAATGGCATGCAGGTCAAAGTGACATCATAAGACACAACCAGCAACCATGGGCCTGCCACTGCCCTTTTTGGCATGCAGACACAAGTATCCTCACAAGCCCAGCCAGGAGGCATGGCCCTGCCACTGGCCTATCAAGCACAGAGGCAGAAGCAACCTCACAAGCAGAGCGAGGACTGATGGGCCTGACTGGCCTACCAGGCCGTGAGGCAGAAGTGACATGACTATCTCATCCAGCAGTGGTGGACCTGACAATATCATTTCAGGCAGAGCGTAAAGTGATATCACAGAACGTTGAAGGACCATAACAGAAAAAAAGGCACTTGGAGGCATGAGCACTGGGAAAAAAGGGCACTAGGAGGCGATGCACTGCAAAAATATGCACATGGAGGACACTATACTGGAAAAAAAGGCACTTTGGGAGCCTGCATTGCAAAAATAGGCACTTGGAGGCCGCTAGGCCGGAAAAAAAGGCACTCAGATGCCCCTTCACTGCAAAAAAAAGGCACTCAGACAGCAGTGCACCTCAAACAAAGGCACTCGGAGGCCCCTGCACCACAAAAACAGGCACCCGGAGAACAGTGAACCACAAGACAAGGCACTCGGAGGCCGCTGCATCACAAAAAAAGGCACTTGGAGGCTACTACACTGCAAAAAAGGCACTCGGAGGACCATGCACGGCAAAAAAAGGCACTCGGTGGCCCCGACACCACAAAAAAAGGCACTCGGGGCCTGCTACAATGCGAAAACAGGCACTCCGATGCCCCTACACCAGAAAGAAAGGCACTCAGAGGGCCCTGCAGCACAAAAAAAGGCACTCAGCTGCCCTTACACTGGAAAAACAGGCACTCGGAGGCCTCTACACCCCAGAAAAAGGCACTCAGTGGCCCCTACACTGCAAAAAAAGGCACTCGGGGGCTGCTACAATGTGAAACAAGGCACTCGGAGGGCCCGGCACAACCAAAAGAGGCACTCAGAGGCCCCTGCACTGTAAAAAGAGGCACTTGCAGGCCTGTACACCAGAAAAAAAGGCACTCGGAGGCTCCTGCACCACAAAAGAAGGCACTCAGAGGCCACTACACCACCAAGAAAGGCACTCGGTGGCCCCCACATTGCAAAAAAAGGCACTTGGAGGCTACTACACTGCAAAAAAATGCATCCTGAGGCCCATGCACAGCAAAAAAAGGCACTCAGTAGCCCCTGCATTGCAAAAAAAGGCACTCAGAGGCCTCCACACCGCAAAAAAAGGCACTCGGAGGCCTCCACACCACAAAAAAAGGCACTCGGAGGCCGCTACACGGCAAAAGAAAAATGCACCCAGAGGCCTCGACACCACAAAAGAAAGGCACTTGGAGGACCACACCACAAAAAAGGCACTCGGAAGCCCCTACATTGCAAAAAAAGGCACTTGGAGGCTACTACACTGCAAAAAAATTCACCCTGAGGCCCCTGCACCGCGAAAAAAGGCACTTGGAGGGCCCTGCACCACAAAAGAAGGCACTCGGAGGCCCCTGAACCACAAGAAAAGGCACTCGGGGCCACTACACGCAAAAAACGGTACATGGAGGACCACGCACCCCAAAATAACAGCACTGAGTGGCCCCTGAACCACAAGGAAAGGCACTCGGTGGCTCCTACAGCACAAAAAAAGGCACTCAGGGGCTGCTACAATGTGAAAAAAGGCACTCAGAGGCCCCTGAACCACAAGAAAAGGCACTCGGTGGCCTCTGAACCACAAGAAAAGGCACTTGGTGGACCCTACAGCACAATAAAAGGCACTCGGGGGCTGCTACAACGTGAAACAAGGCACTCAGAGGGCCCAGCACCACCAAAAAAAGCACTTTGAAGCTCCTGCACCACAAAAGACGGCACTCAGAGGCCCCTACACCACCAAGAAAGGCACTCAGTAGCCCCTGCATTGCAAAAAAAGGCACTCAGAGGCCTCCACACCGCAAAAAAAGGCACTCGGAGACCTCCACACCGCAAAAAAAGGCACTCGGAGGCCTCCACACTGCAAAAAAAAAATGCACCCAGAGGCCTCGACACCACAAAAGAAAGGCACTTGGAGGACCACACCACAAAAAAGGCACTCGGAAGCCCCTACATTGCAAAAAAAGGCACTTGGAGGCTACTACACTGCAAAAAAATGCACCCTGAGGCCCCTGCACCGCGAAAAAAGGCACTTGGAGGGCCCTGCACCACAAAAGAAGGCACTCGGAGGCCCCTGAACCACAAGAAAAGGCACTCGGGGCCACTACACGCAAAAAAAAGGTACATGGAGGACCACACACCCCAAAATAACAGCACTGAGTGGCCCCTGAACCACAAGGAAAGGCACTCGGTGGCTCCTACAGCACAAAAAAAGGCACTCAGGGGCTGCTACAATGTGAAAAAAGGCACTCAGAGGCCCCTGAACCACAAGAAAAGGCACTCGGTGGCCTCTGAACCACAAGAAAAGGCACTTGGTGGACCCTACAGCACAATAAAAGGCACTCGGGGGCTGCTACAACGTGAAACAAGGCACTCAGAGGGCCCAGCACCACCAAAAAAAGCACTCGGAAGCTCCTGCACCACAAAAGACGGCACTCAGAGGCCCCTACACCACCAAGAAAGGCACTCAGTAGCCCCTGCATTGCAAAAAAAGGCACTCAGAGGCCTCCACACCGCAAAAAAAGGCACTCGGAGACCTCCACACCGCAAAAAAAGGCACTCAGAGGCCTCCACACTGCAAAAAAAAAATGCACCCAGAGGCCTCGACACCACAAAAGAAAGGCACTTGGCTGCCCCTATACCACAAAAAAAGGCACTTGGGGGCTGCTACCATGCAAAAAAAGGCACTCAGAGGCCCCTGCACCACAAAGAAAGGAACTCGGAGGGCCCTGCACCACAAAAGAAGGAACTCTGAGGCCCCTGCACCACAAGAAAAGGCACTCGGGGCCACTACACGGCAAAAAAAAGGTACATGGAGGACCACACCCCCCAAAATAACAGCACTTGGAGGTCCCTGAACCACAAGAAAAGGCATTCAGTGGCCTATACAGCAAAATAAAAGGCACTCGGGGGCTGCTACAGTGTGAAACAGTGCACCGGAGGGCCCAGCACCACCAAAAAAGGCACTCGGAGGCTCCTGCACTGGAAAAAGAGGCACTTTGAGGCCCCTACATTGCAAAAAAAGGCACTTGGAGGCTACTACACTGCAAAAAAAATGCACCCTGAGGCCCCTGCACCGCAAAAAAAGGCACTTGGAGGCCCCTGCAGCACAAAAAAAAGGCACTTGGAGGCCCCTACACCACAAAAAAAGGCACTTGGCTGCCCCTACACTGGAAAAAAAGGCACTCGGAGGCCCCTACACTGGAAAAAAAGGCACTCGGAGGCCCCTACACCACAAAAAAAGGCACTTGGGGGCTGCTACAATGCAAAAAAAGGCACTTGGAGGCTGCTACAATGCAAAAAAAGGCACTTGGAGGCCCCTGCACCAGAAACAAAGGCACTTGGAGGGCCCTGCACCACAAAAGAAGGCACTCGGAGGCCCCTGACGCACAAGAAAAGGCACTCGGTGGCCCCTACAGCACAAAAAAAGGCACTCGGGGGCTGCTACAATGTGAAACAAGGCACTCTGAGGGCCCAGCACCACCAAAAAAGGCACTCGGAGGCCCCTGCACTGGGAAAAGAGCCACTTGCAGGCCTGTACACCGGATATAAAGGCACTTGGAGGCCCCTGCACCACCAAAAAAGGCACTCGGAGGCCCCTGCACTGGGAAAAGAGCCACTTGCAGGCCTGTACACCGGATATAAAGGCACTTGGAGGCCCCTGCACCACAAAAAAAGGCACTCGGAAGCCCCTACATTGCAAAAAAAGGCACTTGGAGGCTACTACACTGCAAAAAAATGCACCCTGAGGCCCCTGCACCGCGAAAAAAGGCACTTGGAGGGCCCTGCACCACAAAAGAAGGCACTCGGAGGCCCCTCAACCACAAGAAAAGGCACTCGGGGCCACTACACGCAAAAAAAAGGTACATGGAGGACCACACACCCGAAAATAACAGCACTGAGTGGCCCCTGAACCACAAGGAAAGGCACTCGGTGGCTCCTACAGCACAAAAAAAGGCACTCAGGGGCTGCTACAATGTGAAAAAAGGCACTCAGAGGCCCCTGAACCACAAGAAAAGGCACTTGGTGGCCTCTGAACCACAAGAAAAGGCACTTGGTGGACCCTACAGCACAATAAAAGGCACTCGGGGGCTGCTACAACGTGAAACAAGGCACTCAGAGGGCCCAGCACCACCAAAAAAAGCACTCGGAAGCTCCTGCACCACAAAAGACGGCACTCAGAGGCCCCTACACCACCAAGAAAGGCACTCAGTAGCCCCTGCATTGCAAAAAAAGGCACTCAGAGGCCTCCACACCGCAAAAAAAGGCACTCGGAGGCCGCTACACTGCAAAAAAAAAATGCACCCAGAGGCCTCGACACCACAAAAGAAAGGCACTTGGCTGCCCCTATACCACAAAAAAAGGCACTTGGGGGCTGCTACAACGTGAAACAAGGCACTCAGAGGGCCCAGCACCACCAAAAAAAGCACTCGGAAGCTCCTGCACCACAAAAGACGGCACTCAGAGGCCCCTACACCACCAAGAAAGGCACTCAGTAGCCCCTGCATTGCAAAAAAAGGCACTCAGAGGCCTCCACACCGCAAAAAAAGGCACTCGGAGGCCGCTACACTGCAAAAAAAAAATGCACCCAGAGGCCTCGACACCACAAAAGAAAGGCACTTGGAGGCCCCTGCACCACCAAAAAAGGCACTCGGAGGCCCCTGCACTGGGAAAAGAGCCACTTGCAGGCCTGTACACCGGATATAAAGGCACTTGGAGGCCCCTGCATCACAAAAAAAGGCACTCGGAAGCCCCTACATTGCAAAAAAAGGCACTTGGAGGCTACTACACTGCAAAAAAAATGCACCCTGAGGCCCCTGCACCAGAAAGAAAGGAACTCGGAGGGCCCTGCACCACAGAAGAAGGAACTCGGAGGCCCCTGCACCACAAGAAAAGGCACTCGGGGCCACTACACTGCAAACAAAAAGGTACATGGAGGACCACACCCCCCAAAATAACAGCACTCGGAGGCCCCTGAACCACAAGAAAAGGCATTCAGTGGCCTATACAGCAAAATAAAAGGCACTCGGGGGCTGCTACAATGTGAAACAGTGCACCGGAGGGCCCAGCACCACCAAAAAAGGCACTCCGAGGCTCCTGCACTGGAAAAAGAGGCACTTGCAGGCCTGTACACCGGATATAAAGGCACTTGGAGGCCCCTGCATCACAAAAAAAGGCACTCGGAAGCCCCTACATTGCAAAAAAAGGCACTTGGAGGCTACTACACTGCAAAAAAATGCACCCTGAGGCCCCTGCACCTCAAAAAAAGGCACTTGGAGGCCCCTGCAGCACAAAAAAAAAGCACTTGGAGGCCCCTACACCACAGAAAAAGGCACTTGGCTGCCCCTACACTGGAAAAAAAGGCGCTCGGAGGCCCCTACACCACAAAAAAAGGCACTTGGGGGCTGCTACAATGCAAAAAAAGGCACTCGGAGGCCCCTGCACCAGAAACAAAGGCACTTGGAGGGCCCTGCACCACAAGAAAAGGCACTCGGTGGCCCCTACAGCACAATAAAACGCACTCGGGGGCTGCTACAATGTGAAACAAGGCACTCTGAGGGCCCAGCACCACCAAAAAAGGCACTCGGAGGCCCCAGCACTGGGAAAAGAGCCACTTGCAGGCCTGTACACTGGAAATAAAGGCACTTGGAGGCCCCTGCACCACAAAAAAAGGCACTCGGAAGACCCCACATTGCAAAAAAAGGCACTTGGAGGCTACTACACTGCAAAAAAATGCACCCTGAGGCCCCTGCACCGCAAAAAAAGGCACTCGGTGGCCCCTACACCGCAGAAAAAGGTACTTGGAGGCCTCTACAACACCTTCCACTGCCCTATCAGACACAGAGGCTGATGTGACCTCACAAGGACAGGAAGCCGCCAGGGGCCTGCCAGTGGCCTATCAGGCACTGGTACTTCTGTGAGCTCACAAGCAGAGTCAGCAGCTATGAAGAATCCCACTGCCTGATGAGGCACTGAGACAAAGGTGACCTCAAAATGCAGCCAGCACGTAGAGGCCTGCCACTGGCCTATCAGGCAATAGGACTGCCATGACCTCAAAAGGACAGCCAGCAGCCAATGGCCTCGCACTGGCCTATCAGGCAATAGGACTGCTGTGACCTCACGAGCACAGCCAGCAGGTATGGACCTCCCACTGGCTATCAGGCACTCAGACTGCTGTGACCTCACAAGCACAGCAAACAGCCAGGGGCCTGCCACTGCCCTATAGGGCACAGAGGCTGCTGTGACCTCACAAGCACAGCCAACAGTGAAGGGCCTGCCACTGGCCTATAGGGAACGGAGGCTGATGTTACCTCACAAACACAGCCAGCAGCCATTGGCCTTCCACTGCCCAATGAGGCGCTGACACTGCTCTGACCTCACAAGCACAGCACACTGTCACGGGCCTGCCACTGCCATAAAGGGCACTGAGGCTGCTGTGACCTCACAAGCACAGCCAGCAGCCAGGGGACTGACACTGGCCTGTGAAGCACTGAGGCTGCTGTGACCTCACAAGCACAGCCAGCAGCCAGGGGCCTGACACTGGCCTGTGAAGCACTGAGGCTGCTGTGACCTCACAAGCACAGCCAGCAGCCAGGGGCCTGCCACTGCCCGATAAGACACTGAGGCTGCTGTGACGTAACAAGCAAAGCCAGCAGCTGTGGTTCTGCCACTGGCCTACCAGGCTGTAGGAGTGTTGTGACCTGACAAGCACAGCCAGCAGCTATGGGCCTGCCACTGCCCTCAAGGGCAGGGAGGCTTCTGTAACCTCACAAGCACAGCCAGCAGCCAGAGGCCTGCCACTGACCTATCAGGCACTGGTACTTCTGTGACCTCACAAGCACAGACAGCAGCTATGGGCCTGCCACTGCCCTATATGGCACGGAGGCTTATGTGACCTTACAAGTACAGTCAGCAGCCATTGGCCTGCCACTGGCCTGTGAAGCACTGAGGCTGCTGTGATCTCAGAAAGACAGCCAGCAGCCGGGGGCCTGCCACTGAGCTATCAGGAAGGGTCCTTCTGTGACCTCAAAAGTACAGCCAGCAGCCATGGGCATCCCACTGGAGTATGAGGCACTGAGACAAAGCTGACCTCAAAATGCAGCCAGCAGCCATGGGCCTGCAACTGGCCTATGAGACACTGAGGCTGCTGAGACATCACAAGTACAGCCAGCAGCCAAACAAGAATAAGGAGAAAAACAGCTTGCCTCAGAAAGACGATGAGACCCAATGAGGAGCAGGAGACCCCAGACCAAAAAATTGCTATTGGTCTAACTATCGCGTGAAGGGTGGGAACCGGAAGTCGAAAAGACTATAATTACCCAGGATGTGTTTATGTTAGGGTCCCTCTTCGGAGGCACCCAGCTCGAGCTGTAATTACTGCACGCGCGTGATTAAAATTATCTAATTTGTTTTGATTTGACTCTGAACTTTACTTGCAGGAACCTAGGGTCGAGCCCTGTTATGGTGGCCGACAAGCCTATTTTCCATAACAGTTTGGCACCCCAGATGGGACCCTAGGCGACCACTGTCGGGGCCTCTCATCTCCAAACAATCATCTGGCGCCATTGGGTGAGTTCACCTGGGATCTTTGGCAACGAGAGGCACCGAGAAGGTGAGTCTTAAACTCCCGCCTAAATTCTAAAATCTAGTCTGGTAACAGTGCACTGAAGGGGTACGCGGGCTGATCACCGTAAGGCGTACCAGGTGTGTGTGGGGGGGTGTACGCGGGCTGGCCACTGTAAGGCATACCAGGGGGACAGGTAGGAGTCCCATCCCCAGGGTTAGAGTGGGTTTTAAGTCCCAGCTCGGTTCGGCCGGAGGAGGGGTGTGCAGCCTGATCAGCATAAGGCGCACTGCAAAACTATAAGACCGAAATCTAGAGTCACTGTGACTGGTGTAAGTGTAAACAGTACTGTGTGTTTGCATGTGTGTGTGTGAGTGTGTGTAGCCTGGGAACCGATTGGGGCACCCGTCGGCTGAGAAGCCGCCCACTGTGAAGGGACAGCAGTCCTAGCAGTTAAAGACTCGGGTGGTGTGAGTGTGGTTCCCAGGGAGCGAAAGAAAGAGAAAGAGAGAAATAGTGCGTGTGATCACACCAGCTACAGCATCTGGTGTTACCGGTAAGGAAGTGCACTGCCTGATTTGCTTAAGACGCACTTTTCAGGAACTCAATATGGGAAATAATTTCGGCATAGAAAAGGGGACGCCCTTAGCCGAAATTTTGGTAAACTGGAGTAAGATTGATGGTACCAAAACTTTAGGGAGAAAAAGGTTAGTCCAACTATGTCAGGAGGATTGGCCGTTCCTGACTAAGGAAGGTAATCTGGCAGAGCGATGGCCGCCCCAGGGGACCTTCGGTTACCAGGAACTAACTTTCCTGCGTCATCATTTGGAGAACAGGTTCCCCAGACAAATGGATTACTGGTATCTATGGGACAACTGGGCATTTGCTAGACGAAAAGAGGCGCCTAGGAAAGAGAGAATCTTTCCTCAGAATGCTGTAAGTACCGCAGCTGCTGAAACGCTTGTGGAAACTATTCCACCCTATGCGCTACCCTCTGCTTCAGCTTCCCTATAACCCCGCTTGCCTTCCGCCCCCGCCTTTCAAGCTCCTCTGGAAGGCCTTCCTGTGCCAGGAGTGCCCCCACCCGATCTGGAAGGGGTACCTCGGGTCGCCACTACACGAGTTTACCGACCCTGGAGACCCCAAGATTTAATTATATGGAGTCAACGGCTCCCCAGACTTAGGGATGATCCAGAAAGAGTGTTACAAATCATAAGGGGAATTATGCGGGCGTATGACCCTACCTGGGGAGATGTACAAACACGCCTTGAATCTGTGTTCACTCCAGATGAAAGGTGCTCAATTTTGGATGCAAACCGCCGTTGGGCAGCAGAGGGGGGTGTCGGGACTGCTCAAACAGCCTGGCCAGCTGTGGACCCCGGATGGAATCATAATGTAGATGCAGATTACAGGCAGTTGCAATTAGCCAGAGAGGGCTTAGAAGAAGCTATACCTTTGGCAGGACAAAAGACTGCAAATTGGTCTAAAGTAAGGGAGTGTCAGCAACAGGCAGAGGAACACCCCTCGGCTTACTTTGCTAGGCTAATTAAGCAAGTCAGAATGTATGGGGGAGGACTAGACCCAGAAGCTGAGGCTAACAGGCCGCTAATGATTTCCACATTTGTAGACCAAGCAGCCCCGGACATTAAAAAGTAGTTTTCCAAACATGTCCCTGACTGGCCAGGAAAGCGAATGGATGAAATATTACGTTTAGCCACATTTGTGTATAACAGTCGAGAGGAGGAGAGGGCAAAAGAAAAGAGACAGCAAAAAAGAGAGGAAGTTAGTGTGTTAGCAGCTGTGTTAAGAGATGGATTTAGAGGACCCAGGGGGAGGGGACGTGAAAGAGCCAGGAGAGATAGATGGAGTCAAAGTGAACGTGCTGTACAGTCAGGAGTTAATGATGTTTGTTATAATTGTGGGGAACAAGGACACTGGCAGCGGGAGTGCCCAGTGAGGCCCCGTGTAGTTAGGAACAGAGGAACCGGCATGAGACAATCAAACACTAAGGAGGAGACCAGGCGATTCCCAGTCAATCCACAATGAGAGGAAACAGGAGACTCAGAAAATACTGTGGAAATTGGAGTAAATTTATGGGATGTAGATTTGGATTTTGAGGGTCACATAATGGCAAATACAGAAGGTTTAGAAGTTCCCTTTCTAGTGGATACTGGAGCCACCCTTTCCCTTTTAAATTTTGAGCCTAAAGGATGCAAATCATCAGATAAAATAGTGATGCAAGGAGTGATGGGAAAGGGCAAACGAAGTTATCTAAGCCCTTATTACTCACTATTGGGGGTAAAACAGTGTGGGGACGTTTTATAATTTCCACAGACGCACCTATATGCCTTTTGGGGAGGGATCTCCTGCAAGCCTTGGATACTCAGATCTGCTTACAGCCGGAAGGGATAAAGCTAATAATTATGGGTTCGTGTGTTCTGGCTAAGACACCAGGACCAGAGCCAACTAATCTGCAAATTCCAACAGGTTTAGAATCAGTTTCTAAAAAATTATGGAGCTCTTCAGGAATGGATGTGGGACTACTGAAATCAGCCAGTCCAGTCTCGATAAAAACAAAGGGGGGATTGCCTGCTGCAGTTAAACAATATCCTATCCCGAAGGAAGCAGAGAAGAGTATCCAAAAACAAATTGATCATTATCTGAAAATGGGTATCCTTAGAGTCTGTGAATCCCCATATAACACCCCAATTCTGCCAGCTAAAAAGAACAGGCAAGATGCTGATGGTGATCCAGAGTATCGCTTTGTACAAGACTTAAGGGCTATAAACCAACATGTAGTTGCTCCACATCCAGTAGTCCCCGACCCATCAACCATTTTACTACAGATTCCCCATTGGGCAACTTATTTTACTGTGATTGACCTAACAGCAGCCTTTTTTAGTATACCAATAGCTGAAGATAGCCAAGATCTCTTTGCTTTCACTTGGAAGGGACAACAATTAACTTGGACAAGGCTGCCACAGGGATTTACTGGGTCTCCGACTATTTTTTCGCGTATACTCAAAAATGACCTCTCAGATATCGAACTTCCAGGACATTCTGTATTAATACAATATGTAGATGATTTGTTATTAGCAAGTAAAGATTATGAGACATGTTTGAAAGATACTGTTTCTCTATGTAACGCTCTTGCAGAAAAAGGGCATCGAGCATCTCTGTCTAAACTCCAGCTGTGTCAAAGAGAGGTAAAATATTTGGGTTTTATCTTAAGAGAAGGACACAGGTTAGTTGATCCAGAATGAGTAAAGACAATTCTTGATATGCCTCGTCCTGTAACAAAAAAACAGCTTAGGGGATTTTTAGGAGCTGTAGGATTCTGCCAACCGTGGATTCCTGGGTTAGCAGAACTTACTAAGCCTCTGGTACAGGCAACAAAAAAGGAGGAGATAGAGCCTTTGGCCTGGGGCCCAAGGCCCCAGGGAAAGGGAGAAAGCTTTTACATCTGTGAAAAAAGCGCTGGTTTCAGCCCCTGCTCTCGGGTTACCAGATTATAGCAAACTATTTGAATTATTTGTCCATGAGCGACAAGGAGTAGCAAGTGGGGTACTCACCCAAAAACTAGGCCCTCACCGTAGACCAGTGGCCTGTTACTCCACGCAACTAGATGAGGTAGCTAAAGGCACTCCAGGATGCATCAGAGCAATAGCAGCTACTGCAGCTCTTATTGAAAAAAACACGACCTGTAGTTTTGGGTCATTCATTGACTGTGTATGTGCCACATGAAGTAGAACTGTTAATGAAGCAATATGCAACTCAAGCACTATCCCCACAGAGAGCTCACCGCTATGAACTGATAATACTGCATGCAGATAATGTGACTTTAAAAAGATGCAATATTTTGAATCGAATCCAGCAACGCTATTGCCTCAACCGGAGGATGGAGAGCCACATCATTCCTGTGAGCAGGTGGTGGTCAGCTCAAGCAAGCCCCGGGAGGACCTTAAAGAAGAACCTTTGGAGAACCTGGACTTAGTTCTGTTTACAGATGGGTCATCCTATTATTTGGACAGAAGACGTCACTCCAGCTATGCTGTCACTAACGTCTTTGAGGTGCTCGAGGCCAATCCTTTGTCTCCATCAGTAAGTGCTCAAGGAGCAGAATTAATAGCATTGCCCCAAGCAGCAAAATATAGGTAAGAGCTTGCGGGTAAATATCTATACCGACTCTAAATATGCATTTGGAGTGTGTCATGCAACAGGGATGTTATGGAAAGAACGAGGATTCTTGTCGTCATCAGGAAAGAAATTAGCTAATGGAGAAGAAATACGTAATTTGCTGGAAGCAGTTCAACTGCCCAAAGAAATTGCGGTAATACACTGCCCAGCCCATACTAAAGACACTACAGAAATTAGCAGAGGAAATGCTCTAGCCAACGCTGCTGCGAGGGCTGCAGCTCGACAACCTCTGAGAGAATGTATGGGGGCAGTTCCAAGGATGGACCAGAGTGAGTGGCCAAACTTAATAGACCCCAAAACTATGTATGAAAAAGACTGCTCAGTGGAAGAGAAAAAACAATGGGAACAGTGGGAAGCAAAACAAAATGATGACGGAATATGGACAATTGGGGAAAAACCAATTCTACCAAAAAAATATTTAATTACTATAGCTAGGTGGTTTCACGATAAAGCTCATGGGGGAGCTGAGGCAATAGCTAAGCAGGTACAGAAAGTATGGGCTGCTCCAGGAATTTATGCAGCTGCTAGAAGAATAACAAATAGCTGCCCGACCTGCCTGAAGTTTTCAAATAACAAGCCAAGCTCAGATTTGGGGGGTGACCATGGGCTTACTTCCCTTTCCAGAAGCTGCAAATAGATTATGCAGATATGCCATCTGTCTATGGATACAAACACTTGTTAGTGATAGTAGATCAGTTATCAGGCTGGGTAGAAGCTTTTCCAACAGGAAAGGCTGACACAGGGGGAGAGGTAAAAGCCTTACTGAAGGAAATCATACCCCGGTATGGGGTCTCAGAAGCCATTGATTCAGACAGGGGTGCCCATTTTACAGCAAGCATAATCAATCAGTTATGTAAATCGTTAGGAATAAAAAGAAACCTACATGCTCCTTATCACCCACAATCTTCAGGACAAGTAGAAAGAATGAATAGAGCATTAAAAGAGAAAATAGCAAGAATATGCACACATGCTAGCCTGAAATGGCCAGAGGCATTAAACTTAGCTCTATGGGATGTTCAAAATTCTCCATGGCAACCCATAGGACTAACACCAGCAGAAATTCTTTTTGGGAGACATTTAGCAATACCAGGGACTTATATCCCTGCTAAGACCAGCCTATTAGACGGAGATGAATGAGTGACACAATATGTACTAGCCTTACAAGAACAGTTTAAGGCCTTGCAAAATCAGGCTCAGTGGTTTCAGCCGGTGCCATCAGACATTCAGGCACATGATATACAGCCTGGAGATAAAGTGTTGATAAAGGTATTCTCACGAAAAACAAAACTAGAACCAAAATGGGAAGGACCCTACACTGTATTGTTAAGTTCTTACTACGCTGTTAAAATTCTAGGAAAAGAGAATTGGATTCACCACTCTCACGTGAAACGAGTGACAGTCCAAGAAGCAAACACAGCAGAGGGTGCAGCAGATCAGTGAAAACAACCACGTAAAGCTCGATGGGATACACGACTTCCCCAGGGTAATCTGTTGGGACTCGCCTCACTAACACAAATCTCTTTCCCTTTACTGCACCCTGCAGGATGGCAGGCAGAAGTGCCATGCTGATGTTGCTGTTTCAAACCCTGGCAATGCTACTTTCCCTAAGCTGTGGTCAAAGAACCTTAGAGTGGCCATGGCCCCAGGCCCATGTTAAGTATACCGGAAGTATGGGATTAAATTCTGATAAAAACTTAAACCTCTCAGCCCTGGTCATGCATGGAACTGAAGTATACTCAGAAAATGAATGGAGCTGGGATAATACTAACCAACTTCCCCAACTCCTGGGAAGGACAGGAAAGGAAATAAAGATAGGATGTGGAGTGATCAGCGGGTCCACCCACGAGAAGGCGACTCAAATCTCTCTCACTAAAATCAAATCAAATGAAAAAGAAAGGAAAATTTGTGCCACTGAAAACCTGGATTGCTGGTACAATTTTACCTTAGAACAGCCTGTTTTAATAGTTTGTCTGTGGGCTCACCACAATGTGGGACTATCATTTAAATTTAAAATAGACATTATTGAGCCCAGTACAGCAATACCTACCCTGACTACAATTATTTTCACCAATATAAATAACTCTGTTACCATGAAGAGTAAGAAAACCTTATCCCCACAAATCTTTGAAATTGGACCGTATGTGATTAGAAATACAGGCCAACAACGAGTGTTATTTAATCCATCATGGTCTCTCAGTCGAGTAGAGCTATTAATGCAAATTATATCTCTACAATCAAACCGACCTGTTCACCATTCTTAGGTACGTCCTATGTGGGATGGTTACATAGGCAAACCCTCACCTCTCCAAAACGAACAAGGAGAGATGTGACCGGTATCATAGGAACAGGATTGGGAGTCCTAAACAGTATAGATGCTGAAGTACTCGTAAATAAACTGAGCACAACAACAAGTGACTTATACAGATTAAAACATCCATTGAGGACTTCTTTATTAGCATTAGGAACTAACCAATGGCTTTCATCCGAGATATTACCTCAATGGGAAAAAATGAATGAAAAAGATCACCACTTGATAGTGGATGCACTTGGGGAAACCCAAATTAATATTTCCCTGGCCCTCAGTTGCATCCAAGCTCAACTGTGGATGCAATCTATGGTAGCAACGATTATAAGGGAAGGGGAAGAGGGCACTTTACCCACTGAAATTCGAAAGGTAATTTGGGATAATGCGACCGAATTTGAAAAGGAATTCCAATCCTGGTGGTATCTGGTCAATTTTACTTATGATCCTATCAACACTAAGGCCACAGCCTTTGTTTCAACAATACGTAATGCTTCAACATATACAATATATCCAATCATTGCGTTAGGATTAAATCACAATGGAGCTATACTCTATCCATTGGAACACAGAGTATGGGCCCAACGAAATGGAAATAAATGGCAAACTGTGGACGTTAGCGCATGTATTGTACAGGAACAGCAAGGGTTTATTTGTGAAAGTAATACTATCAAAGCCCAAGACATTTGTCTTGACGCTGAGCAAAATGTTTGTCATTTTGAAATACACCCTGATGAAACACCTGAAACTATACTTGTATATATTGGGAGAGGATGCGTATGTATGAGAACCTTTTGTAGTCTTGTAGTTATAGATGGCATTGTAGTAGATATGAGTAATCATTGAAATATTTGTATTTGTAGCTTTACCAAAATCATGGGATGTGATTTCAATTATTCAGCTCCTATCACGTCTTATCAATTGTTACAATCTAATTATACATTAATTCAAAATTTACTACCTACCCCCATTGGGATGAATCTCACCCTGGTAAGGAAACTACTACAACATGATGATTTGCATCGACTGCTAGAGCGCATCCAGAACAGTGGACAGAAAACTCTAATCACTGTTCCCCATGATGCAAAAGAGATACATCATATCTTAGAAAGGGTAAAAAGGGACGGAGAACATCATGGCTGGGAAACTCTTGTAGGGTGGTCACCAACTGCAACAGGGATTTATAATCATGTATTGCACCCAGTAGTAGTTGTATTCAGTTTAACTGTGTTATGCCTATTGCTTACGATCATATTACACATAAGATTAGGGAAAGTGATAGTACGCCTTCGAAAGGCTTCGAGAAACAACCAAACAGGAATGGGAAGTCCAGAGTGTGACAGGAGATTATTATCAATGTATCCAAAGATGTAATAATAGTAATAAATGGTGGGAGAAAACTATACTTTATGGAAAGCAACCGATCAACTGTACTGGAGCCATTAAGGTAGGAGGTTATAAAGATTGCTCTCGGATACCTGAATAGGTTATAAGTGGCCAAGTAAGGAACTAAATGGGTGGCGTGTTCCAAAAGGTAGTGGATGGTATTGGTTGTGTGGAAACAAGGCACGAAAAGTGCTACCTCCTAATTGGTCAGGGACATGTACTTTAGGGGCAATAATCCCTAATGTTACTATAAGAAAAGAATTGAGTAATAAATACCAAAAATCCTGGCTAAGAACATTCATAAGGAGACAAAAGAGGGTCAATAATCCTTTAATAGATCGACCTACTAGGTTGCAGTCATTCGTAAGGTGGCTGTTTCCACAACTGGGAGTGAGTGAACTTGAAAAAGCAATAGTAAGTATTTCAGCAGTTATTGAAAAAATAGGGAATAAAACCTCTGATGCCACTGCAGCTTTACAAGAGGAGGTTTCAGAAACTGCTAAAATAACTACCCAAAACAGGATGGCGCTAGATATGTTATTGGCATCTCAGGGAGGAGTATGTACAATAATAAATACTAGTTGCTGTGTATATGTGGATCAAAGCGGGAGAATTTCTACCGATCTAAATGAAATCTGGAAGCAGACTGAAATCTTACATGGGGTTCAGAAAGAGAATACCTCTTTTGGATTTGAAGAAACATGGAAATGGTTGACTTCCTGGTTCCCTGACGTGAGCTCATGGGTTAAAAAGTGTTTAACAATTTTGGGAATGGTGTTAGTAGTTTTTGTATGCGTTTATGTAGTGATTCAATGCATTTCTAGATGTTGTACAAAATTAATATGGGAAAGATTTTAAAAGAGTGAGACTAATATGAAAATGATCATATAAGTCTCAAAGGGGGGAATTGTTACAAGACAACCCTGGGAAGCTCAGAAAGAATGTTTGAACTAGGTAGATTAGGATAACTTCTAACATTAAGTCTGAAGTGGTCTAGAGGTAGCCACTTAGATAAAACTTGCTTCATGAGTAGCTAAATTTGCTGAAGCCTTAGGCCGCACTGCTAGTTCAGTAAGAAAGGGCCCCAGAGCTGGTGCAGGCTGGAAAGATAAGGGAGTTACAAGCAGGCTGCATTCCTGTGCCCCACACTCCGAAAGGGAGGATGTCAAGGCTTTGAAATAAGGCCTGCTTGGGCACCAGGACCTTGGGGAGCAAAACCTCCTCTCACTGCTGAAACAATGTTAACTAAGGGGTCTGGACTATCTCCCCCTTGTCAGGACTTTGGGAGATAACACCTACTGTCCCTGCTGGGCAGTGTTAAATGATCTCCCCTCATCAGGACCTTGGGAGACAGGGGTGGGACCCGGGGAATGAAGAAATCACTAACCAATCAGTGTAAAAGGGAAAATTGCAAATCTGGCAATTTGTTTGTATAAATGCTACTTGAAAAGTTGGGGTGGGGGGAGTGTGCTTGATTTGTGGGAAACCACCGAGCACCCAGGCTTGCGCAACTCTGAAATAAATAAGCAAATGTCTCTCCTGAGTGTGTAATTATTGGCTTATTGCACACCGGGCAACGAATCCGCTTTTCGGACAACAACAGCAGCCTCAGTGCTTCACAGGCCCGTGGGAGGCCCCTGGCTGCTGGCTGTGCTTGTGAGGTCACAACAGCCTCTGTGCCCTATAGGGCAGTGGCAGGCCCCTGGCTGTTTGCTGTGCTTGTGAGGTCACAGCAGTCTGAGTGCCTGATAGCCAGTGGGAGGTCCATACCTGCTGGCTGTGCTCGTGAGGTCACAGCAGTCCTATTGCCTGATAGGCCAGTGCGAGGCCATTGGCTGCTGGCTGTCCTTTTGAGGTCATGGCAGTCCTATTGCCTGATAGGCCAGTGGCAGGCCTCTGCGTGCTGGCTGCATTTTGAGGTCACCTTTGTCTCAGTGCCTCATCAGGCAGTGGGATTCTTCATAGCTGCTGACTCTGCTTGTGAGCTCACAGAAGTACCAGTGCCTGATAGGCCACTGGCAGGCCCCTGGCGGCTTCCTGTCCTTGTGAGGTCACATCAGCCTCTGTGTCTGATAGGGCAGTGGAAGGTGGTTAGAGGCCTCCAAGTGCCATTTTGTGGTGCAGGGCCCTCCGAGTGCCTTTTTTCATGTTGTGGCAGCCCCCGAGTGCCTTTTTTTTTGTGCTGTAGGGGCCACTGAGTGCCTTTTTTTGCGGTGCAGGGGCCTCAGGGTGCATTTTTTTGCAGTGTAGTAGCCTCCAAGTGCCTTTTTTTGCAATGTAGGGGCTTCCGAGTGCCTTTCTTTTGTGGTGCTGGGGCCTCCAAGTGCCTTTATTTCCAGTGTACAGGCCTGCAAGTGCCTCTTTTTCCAGTGCAGGAGCCTCGGAGTGCCTTTTTTGGTGGTGCCGGGCCCTCCAAGTGCCTTGTTTCACACTGTAGCAGCCCCCGAGTGCCTTTTTTTGTGCTGTAGGAGCCACCAAGTGCCTTTCCTTCTGGTTCAGAGGCCTCCGAGTGCTGTTATTTTCGGGTGTGTGGTCCTCCATGTATCTTTTTTTTGTGGTGTAGTGGCCCCGAGAGCCTTTTCTTGTGGTTCACGGGCCTCCGAGTGCCTTCTTTTTTGGTGCAGGGCCCTCCGAGTACCTTTCTTCCAGTGCAGGAGCCTCCGAGTGCCTTTTTTTGTCGTGTAGCGGCCTCTGAGTGCCTTGCTTCGCATTGTAGCAGCCCCTGAGTGCCTTTTTTTGCAGTGTAGGGGCCACTGAGTGCCTTTTTCTGGGGTGTAGAGGCCTCCGAGTGCCTTTTTTTCCAGTGTAGTGGCCTCCGAGTGCCTTTTTTTGCGGTGCAGGGGCCTCAGGGTGCATTTTTTTGCAGTGTAGTAGCCTCCAAGTGGCTTTTTTTTACAATGTAGGGGCTTCCGAGTGCCTTTCTTCGTGGTGCCGGGCCCTCCGAGTGCCTTGTTTCACATTGCAGCAGCCCCCAAGTGCATTTGTTTGTGCTGTCGGGGCCACCCAGTACCTTTTTTTGTGGTGTCGTCCGCCAAGTGCCTTTTTTTTTGTGGTGTAGCGGCCTCCAAGTGCCTTTTTTTGCAGTTCAGGGAGCTGTGATTGACTTTTTTGGCAGTGCAGGGCCCTCTGAATGCCTTTTCTTGTGGTGCACTGGCCTCTGAGTGCATTTTTTTTTTCGTTGCAGGTGCCTCCGAGTGCCTTTCTCTGCTGTGAAGCGGCCTCCAAGTGCCTTTTTTTGTGGTGCAGGGGCCTCTGAGTGCCTTTTTTTCCATTGCAGGTGCCTCCGAGTGCCTTTTTTTGTGCTATAGGGGCCACCGAGTGCCTTTTTTTGTGGTGCAGGGGCCTCCAAGTGTCTTTATTTCCAGTGTACAGGCCTGCAAGTGCCTCTTTTTCCAGTGAAGGAGCCTCTGAGTGCCTTTTTTTGCTGTGCAGGGGCCTGTGATTGACTTTTTTGGCAGTGCAGGGGCCACCGAATGCCTTTTCTTGTGGTGCACTGGCCTCCGAGTACCTTTTTTTCCAGTGTAGGGGCCTCCGAGTACCTTTTTTTGCATTGTAGCTGCCTCCGAGTGCCTTTTTTTTGTGGTGTAGGGGCCTCCGAGTGCTTTTTTTTCCATTGCAGGTGCCTCCGAGTGCCTTTCTCTGTGATGTAGCGGCCTCCAAGTGACTGTTTTTGTGGTGCAAGGGCCTCCGAGTGCCTTTTTTTGTGGTGCACTGGCCTCTGAATGCCTTTCTTTCCAGTGTAGGGGCCACCGAGTGCCTTTTTTTGCATTCTAGCAGCCCCTGAGTGCCTTTTTCTGTGTTGTACGGGCCTCCAAGTACCTTTTTTTTTCCAGTGTAGGGGCAGCCGAGTGCCTTTTTTTGTGGTGTAGAAGCCTCTGAGTGCCTTTTTTGCAGTGCAGGGGCCACCGAGTGCCTTTTTTTGCTGTGCATGGGCCTCAGGGTGCCTTTTTTTGCAGTGTAGTAGCCTCCAAGTGCCTTTTTTTGCAATGTGGGGGCTCCGGAGTGCTTTTTTTTGTGGTATAGGGGCCTCTGAGTGCCTTCTTTTGTGGTGCAGGAGCCTCTGAGTGTGTTTTCTGGTGGTGCAGGGCCCTCCGAGTGCCTTGTTTCACATTGTAGCAGTCCCCGAGTGCCTTTTCTTGTCGTTCGGGGCCACCGAGTGCCTTTTTTTGCGGTGCAGGGGCCTCCGAGTGCCTTTTTTTGTGGTGCACTGTTCTCCGGGTGCCTGTTTTTGTGGTGCAGGGGCCTCTGAGTGCCTTTGTTTGCAGTGAAGAGGCATCTAAGTGCCTTTTTTTCCAGTCTAGCAGCCTCCAAGTGCCTATTTTTGCAATGCAGGCTCCCAAAGTGCCTTTTTTCCAGTGTAGGGGCAGCTGAGTGCCTTTTTTTGTGGTGTAGGGGCCACAGAGTGCCTTTTTTTCCGTTGCAGGTGCCTCCGAGTGCCTTTCTCTGGGGTTTAGAGGCCTCCGAGTGCCTGTTTTTCCAGTGTAAGGGCAGCTGAGTGCCATTTTTTGTGCTGTCAGGGCCCTCTGAGTGCCTTTCTTTCCGCTGTACGGGCACCGGAGTGCCTGTTTTCGCATTGTAGCAGCCCCCGAGTGCCTTTTTTTGTGCTGTAGCGGCCTCCGAGTGCCTTTTTTTGTGGTGTAGGGGCAGCCGAGTGCCTTTTTTTTTGTGGTGTGGTGCTCCAAGTGCCTTTCTTTTGTGGTGTCGGGGCCTCTGAGCGCATTTTTTTTTGTGGTGCACTGGCCTCCAAGTGCCCTGTTTTTCAGTGCACTGGCCTCCGAGTGCCTTTTTTTGCGGTGCAGGGGCTACTGAGTGCCTTTTTTGCAGTGTAGTAGCCTCCAAGTGCCTTTTTTTGCAGTGTTGGGGCCTCCGAGTGGCTTTTTTTGCAGTGTTGGGGCCTCCGAGTGCCTTTTTTTCCGGTGTACAGGCCTGCAAGTGCCTCCTTTTCCAGTGCGGGAGCCTCCGAGTGCTTTTTCTTTGTGGTGCAGGGCCCTCCGAGTGCCTTTTTTCGCCTTGTAGCACCCCCGAGTGCCTTTTTTTGTGCTGCAGGGCCCGCTGAGTCCATTTCTATCCGCTGTAGGGGCACCGGAGTGCCTGTTTTCGCATTGTAGCAGCCCCTGAGTGCCTTTTTTTGTGGTGTCGGGGCCACCGAGTGCCTTTTTTTGCGGTGCAGGGGCCTCAGGGTGCAATTTTTGCAGTGTAGTAGCCTCCAAGTGCCTTTTTTTGCAATGTAGGTGCTTCCGAGTGCCTTTCTTTGTAATGTAGGGGCTTCCAAGTGCCTTCTTTTGTGGTGCAGGAGCCTCCGAGTGCCTTTTTTTCTGGTGTACAGGCCTGCAAGTGCCTCTTTTTCCAGTGCAGGGCCCTCCAAGTGCCATGTTTCACATTATAGCAGCCCCCGAGTGCCTTTTTTTGTGCTGTAGGTGCCACTGAGTGCCTTTGCTTGTGGTTCAGGGGCCTCCGAGTGCTGTTATTTTGGGGTAGTAGCCTCCATGTACGTTTTTCTTTGCGGTGTAGTGGCCCCGAGTGCCTTTTCTTGTGTTTCAGAGGCCACCAAGTGCCTTTTTTTGCGGTGAAGAGCCCTCCGAGTGCCTTTTTTTGCATTGTAGCAGACCCCGAGTGCCTTTTATTGTGCTGTAGGGGCCACCGAGTGCCTTTTTTTGCCGTGCATGGTCCTCCGAGTGCTTTTTTTTTGCAGCGTAGAGGCCTCCAAGTGCCTTTTTTTGCAGTGTAGCGGCCTCCGAGTGCCTTTTCTTGTGGTTCACTCTTCTCCGGGTGCCTTTTTTTGCAGTGCGGGGGCCTCCGAGTGCCTTTGTTTGAGGTGCACTGCTTTCTGAGTGCCTTTTTTTGCGGTGAAGGGGCATCTAAGTGCCTTTTTTCCGGTCTAGCCACCTCCAAGTGCCTATTTTTGCGATGCAGGCTCCCAAAGTGCCTTTTTTCCAGTATAGTGTCCTCCATGTGCATATTTTTTGCAGTGCATGGCCTCCTAGTGCCCTTTTTTCCCAGTGCTCATGCCTCCAAGTGCCTTTTTTTCTGTTATGGTCCTTCAACGTTCTGTGATATCGCTTTACGCTCTGCCTGAAATGATATTGTCAGGCCCACCACTGCTGGATGAGATAGTCATGTCACTTCTGCCTCACGGCCTGGTAGGCCAGTCAGGCCCATCAGTCCTTGTTCTGCTTGTGAGGTTGCTTCTGCCTCTGTGCTTGATAGGCCAGTGGCAGGGCCATGCCTCCTGGCTGGGCTTGTGAGGATACTTGTGTCTGCATGCCAAAAAGGGCAGTGGCAGGCCCATGGTTGCTGGTTGTGTCTTATGATGTCACTTTGACCTGCATGCCATTGCATGCATGGCATGCATGGGCATGCACTGCCACGCCCATGGCTGCTGGTCTGCTTGGGTGTTCCCTTCTTTCTCCGTGCTTGATGCGCCATGGCAGGCCCAGAGCTGCTGGCTGTGCTTGTGAGGGCCCTTTGACCTCAGGGCCTGATGAGGCACTCAGAGCGCCATGAGTCCTGCCTGTGCTTCTGAGCTCACTTCTGCCTCAGTGCCTGATTGGCAAGTGGCAGGCCACTGGCTGCTTGCTGAGCTAGTGAGGTCATTTTTACCAGCAGCCCTAAACTTAGCGCTACGGGAGGTTCAGAATCCTCCGTGACAGCCTCTAGGACTATTGCCAGTGGAAATTCTTTTGGGGAGACCTTTAGCCACAGTGGGCAACTCAGGCTAAAAGCAACCGCTTGGGTGGAGATGAGCGAATTACACTTACAAAAGGTAGGGGAAAAGCTCAGTGGGCCCACTCAGTACCAGGTGGCGTGCAAGCACACGCTATCCAGCCTGGACATAAGGGGTTGGTACAGATAGTCACCTGAAAGTCCGAAGTGCAACCAAATCGCGGGAGGCCCCTACACTGTACTGTGGAGTTCTTATTTCACTGTTAAACTTCCAGGTAAAGAAAACTGGCTCCAATCAGTCAGATGTAAAGCGGCTGAGTGGACCGGAAGCTCTTGGAAGCACCACATGAGCTAAGCCGTCAGGGACATTAAATGTTACAAAGTGTGGCGTGTAACACTTGTGTTGTTAGTTGTTGTCGTGACCTTTGTGCTTGCACTGGAGTATTGTTTAACCGCCCTAGCAAAAAACCAACCTGGGGGTAAAATGTGTTGTAGCCAAAATCGAGGAGAAGCAATTTGGGAAGCAAATGAGGAACGCTCTTGTTCCTACTTGTATCAAATAGCGCATCCACAGAGTTGACAGCATGTTGCAGCACTGGCCTGCCACGTTGAAGGTGAGGCAAAAGCCCTGGAGGAGCATCCCATACGGATAGAAATGGGACCAAGACGTTACCCAAACTGAGAAGTCCAGTGTGTCACTAACTACAAATTGTAGTGACTCTCGCCTGGTGCCGGAGAGACGATTGCACTGAGAACTTCCGCCTTCCATTGCCCGGGTCCCGGCAGGCCCCGGTGATGTGTTCTAACGAATGCTCTTGTAATGGGAGTGTAACTTGTAAGTCTACTCCATTAGTTCTACCCTGCACTCTCAGGAGCGGGCTTTCAGCACTCTCTCCTGCTTTAACCACTTCCCCAATGCTCTCCATTTTAACTTTCCCTGCGGTCACTGCAGGAACAGCCCGACCATCTCCGCAGAGCTCCCACGCAGTTAAATCAACCGGAACACAAAAGTTACTGTTGAACCCTTTGTGGTCTCTAAAACTTGTAGCGTTACTCAGGCAAGAGAACATGTCTATGATTAAACCATCCTGTCTGCCATTTTTAAATATAGCTTACACCGCATGGCTGGAATGGTTACGCAAGCAGACCTGAAGCACCAAATGGCGAGAAAGAAAGGATGTCAGTGATGTTACAGGGCCAGGATTAGGAGTTCTAAATAGCATCGATGCTGAGGCATTAGTGAATAAATAAGTGCCACAAACAGAGATGTGTCCAGATTAGACAAAGCAAAGCCATTACGATCATCTCTGTTACCTCTTGGAAGCAATCAACGGTGCTCCTCTCAGATTTCTACCTCAGTGGGAGCGCAAAGAAGGAAAGCTCATCAGCTTCCTTAGTTGCATCAGGAGGAGCTCAAACTAATGTTTCTTTGGCGGTCCATTGTATCCAAGCCAAATGGACACAATCCGGACCAGTTGCAACAACTCGGGCAGGTGAGAAAGGGCTCCTACCCAGTGAAATTCGCAAAGCAGGACTCCTTCCAAAGGAGTTCAATATTAAGGAATCTTGGACTGCCACCATCTAGAGTTAATCAGAGTCAGGCCCGGGCAGCCCCATGACATTGCCTCCCGTGCCTCACTTACACCACGTCCACTCACAGCTGCCTCCTAAGACTGCCCGCCTGCTCAGCTGCCTGTCTGAACAGCCCACGCTGACAGGCAAGAGCTGTTGCCAAGCAAGCTTGACCTGCATGTGTAGGGCAGCCCCACAGCACTTTCACAGCTGCCTTCCTCGCCGGTTGACGCTTACAGCAGGGCTATTCCCTCCGAACGCCTAGGAGTGCCACACTGCTCCAACGCCTCCACTGACAGTCAGGGCTCACAGGCGGGAGCTAGTCCCAGCCAAGCTTGCCCTGCATGCCTAAGGCAGTCCCACAACAGGATAACGGCTTGCCTTCCTTTCCTGTCGACATTAATAGCACCGCTACTTCCTCCTAGCAATGCCACGTTGCTCAAATGCCTGTCCAACGAGCAAGGGCTGCTAGGCAAGAGCGCGGGTGTGCGAAACTAGCCTTGGGCAGCCCCACAAGAGGTACCCATCTCGCCTTCCTCCCCCATCAACAGTTACAGCAGGCGTACTCACAGCTTCCCCCTAAGAATGCCCAGCTGCTCAGACGCCTGTCCGAACAGCAAGGGCCGCTAGGCAAGAGCTCTGGGCATGCCAAGCTTGCCTCGGGCAGCCCACAGCATATTCCCTGCTCTCTTTCTAGGTGAGGGCCTTTTGGCCTTTACCCCCTGGCTACTCCCAACTTAGTCCTAAGAATGCCAAAATGCTCAGATGCCTTTGTGAGCAAGCAGGGCTCAAAAGCAAGAGCTCGTCCCCACCACACAAGACCTGCTAAGCCACAGCAGGCCCACTACACCTTCACAGTTGCCTTCCTCTCCTGGCCACACTTAGAGGGCGCCTACTCATGCCTTACTCCGAGGAGTGCCACATTGCGCAAACGCCTCTCTCTCCTCTGTCAGTCCTCACAGGCAAGAATTCTGGACACAAGTTGGAAAAGAGCTTCTGGCAGCCGCACAAGATATGCGCAGCTCACCGTACACTTCTGTCGCCGATCACACCAGGCATACGCAGCGCTTCCTCCAATGAATGCCAGAATAGTCAGTGGCGCGTCCGAGCAGCCAGGGCTCACAGACAAGAACCTTCATCCCTGAGGCCACTGCACGGTATGTTCCTGAGTGGCCATCCTCGCCTGGCAAAACAGAGGGGCTTGCTCGCTCGAAGTGTGGAGGGAAGAGGCGGGCAAGCTGCGAACCTGTTGTAGAGCTGCCTTAGATATGCAGCTCAAGCCTGTGAACGCTGGCTGTTCGGACAGCCGTCGGAGCAGTCTGTCGGGCTTAGGAAGAAGCTGTGAGTACGCCTGGTGTAACTGTAGACAAGGGAGGCTGGTGAGCCCTGCTCGTTTTGTGGCCCTGCCAGAGACAAGCTTCTCCTGCCCAGATCTCTTGCCTATGAGTGCCGGCTCTCCGGAGAAGCCTCTGAGCAGCCGAGCCCTGTTAAGAGTAAGCATGGTGTAATTGTTGATGGGGAGGATGGCGAAATGTGACTTCCTGTGGGGATGCCAGAGACAAGCCTGTTGTGCCAAGAATGGTCGCCTGTGAGTAATGACAGGGGAGAAAGGCATTTGAGCAGTGTGCCACTCCTAGCAGTAGGTTGGAATTGGCGCGCTGTAACTGTCAGCAGGCGAAGAAGGCAAGTCGTGAAGGTGTTGTGGAGCTGCCCTAAGCATGCAGTGCAAGCTTGCTGGGGCAACTCTTTTGCCTGTGAGCTCTGGATGTTCGGACAGTCGTCTGAGCAGTCTGGCATTCTTAGGCAGAAGCTGTGAGTACGCCTGGTGTAATTGTCGATGGGAGCATGGCGAGACGGGCTCATTTTGCTGTGCTCCCAGAGACAAGCTTGTCGTGCCCAGCGCTCTTGCCCGTGAGCTTTCTAAAGCGTAAGCCTGGTGTAATTGTCGACAGGTCTCACAGGCAAGAGTGATGGACTCCCCCCCCCCGCCCCAGGATTGCTCTGCATGCTTAGGACAGCCCCACAGCACTTTCACAGCTGCCTTCCTCGCCGGTCAACACTTACAGCAGGGCTATTCCCCCCGAACGCCTAGGAGTGCCACAGTGCTCAAACGCCTCCACTGACAGTCAGGGCTCAGAGGCGGGAGCTAGTCCCAGCCAAGCTTCCCCTGCATGCCTAAGGCAGTCCCACAACAGGATAACGGCTTGCCTTCTCCTGTCGACATTAAAAGCACGTCGGCTCCCACCTTCCTCTTAGCAATGCCACATTGCTCAAATGCCTGTCCAACGAGCAGGGGCTGCTGGGCATGCCACGCTTGCCTCAGGCAGCCCCACAAGAGGTACCTATCTCGCCTTCCTCCCCGTCGACAAACACACCATGCATACTCACAGCTTCCTGCTAAGAATGCCAGAGTGCTCAGATGCCTGAGCGAACCACAAGTGCAGAGAGGTAATAGCTCTGGGCATGCCAAGCTTCCCTTTGGCAGCCCACAAAATATTCCCTTGCTCTCTTCCTAGGTGCGCGCCTTTTGGCCCTTTACACCACGGCTACTCACAAGCCTTACTCCTGAGAATGCCGGCCGGCTCCGACACCCGTCGTGGCAGAAGTGGATTCCGAGGGAGAGCTCTGGGCGCTACAGGCTTGCCTCGGGCAGCCTCACAAAAAACCCAGGGCTCGCTTTCCTTCCCTGAGGACACTTGCAGCAGCACTCTTCCCACCTCACTCCTGGGAGAGGCACAGGTATCACATGCCTCTCCCACTTGTCAGCACTCACAGGCAAGAGTTCTTGAGTCACACCAAACTGGCTTCCGGCAGCCTTGCTGAAAGTCCCTCTCTCGCCATCCTCCTCCATCGATAAGAAGACCAGGCCAACTCAAAGCTTCCTCCTAAGAATGCCAGAAGACTCAGATACAGCCAAGGCTCACAAGCAAGAGCTCTTCCCAAGCAAGCAGGCCCTTCATCCCTAAGGCCACCACACAGCACGTTCACAAGTGGCCTTCCTCTCCTGGCGCCACTTACAGCGGGGCTTGTTTGCTCTAAGTGTGGCGAGAAGAGGTAGGCAAAGTGCGAACCTGTATACATCTGTTGTAGAGCCGCCTTAGATATGCAGCTCAGGGCTGTCAGCTCTGGCTATTCGGAAAGGTGTCAGAGCAGTCTGGCATTCTAAGGAGGAAGTTGTGAGTATGCCTGTTGCAATTGTCGAAGGGGAGGAGGGCGAGATGAGGTTTCTTGTGAGCTGCGAGAGACAAGCTTGTCATGTCCGCAGCGCTTGCCTGTGCGTACTGACGAGGAGAGAGCCGTTTGAGCAGTGTGGCACTCCCAGCAGTAAGGTGGAATAGGCCTGCTGTACGTGCCGACAGGCAAAGGAAGGGAGCCGGGAACATGTTGTTGGGCTGCCCTGAGCATGCGGAGCAAGCTTGCTGGGGCAGTGCTCTTCCCTGTGAGCGCAGTCGACAATTACAGCAGGCTGAATCTTAAGAAAGCAAGCCTGCTCAGATGCCTCTCTGGACAGGGCGGCAGTCACAGGCGAGCGCTCTGGACACAACAAGCTTCTTTCTGGCAGTCCCACTAGAAGTCCACATCTCGCCTTCCTCCCCGTCGGCAATTACACCAGGCATACTCAGAGCTTCCTCCTAAGAATGCCAGACTGCGCAGACACCTGTCCGAACAGCCTGGGCTCTGGCCACCGCACAGCGCATTCCCGAGTGGCCGTTCTCTGCTGGCAGCACGTAAAGCGGGGCTTGCTTGTTCTAAGTGTGGAGAGAAGAGGTAGGCAAACTGCGAACCTGTTGGAGAGACGCAGGGCAACGTCGTGAGCTCTGGTTGTTCGGACAACCATCTGGCATTCTTAGGCGGAAGCTTTGAGTATGCCTGGTCTTCTTATCGATGGGGAGGATGGCGAGACGGACTCGTCTTGTAAGGCTGCCCGAGGTAAGCTTGGCATGCCCAGAGCTCATGCCTGTGGGAAAAGACAAGGGAGAGACGTTTAAACAATGTGACACTCCTAGCAGTAAGGTGGGCATAGCCCACACAGGAGAACATTGCCAACACAGGAGAAAGGCGAGACGGGAACTTTTTGCGAGACTGCTTGAAGCAAGCTGGCCGTGCCCAGAGCTCTTGCCTGTGAACTCCTGCTGGTCCAAGAGGCATCAGAGCAGCCTGGCATACTTAGGAAGAAGCTGTGCGTGCACTGTTGCAATTGTCGACGGGCGAGATGGAGGGACTTCAAGAGACAACCTTTTCCTGCCTAGAGCGCTTGCCTGTGTGTACTGGTGAGGAGAGAGGTGTTTGAGCAGTGTGGCACTCCTAGCAGTAAGGCGGGAATAGGCCTGCTGTATGTGTCGACGGGCAAAGAACGCGAGCCGGGAACGTGTTGTGGGACTGGGCTAAGCATGAGGAGCAAGCTTGGTGGGGCAGCTCTCTTGCCTGTGAGTGCAGTCGACAACTACACCAGGCTGACTCGTAAGAAAGCCATCCTGCTCGGACACCTGTCCAGAGACCCGCCACGCATGGGCAAGAGGTCTGGGCACGCCAAGCTTGTCTCTGGCAGCCCTGCGAGACAACCCAGCTCTCCGTCGACACTTACAGCAGGCGTATTCAAAACATCCTCCTAAGAATGCCAGACTCCTCAGACAACTGTCCGAACACCCAGGCCTCGCAGACGCTGTCGACACTGCAGTTGCATCGTACTGCTGGGAGTGCAACTCTGCTCAAACGTGTATCTCGCCCCTGTCAGTACTCACAGTCAAGCGCTCTGGGCACGACAAGCTTGTCTCTCGAAGCTCTGCCCATCTCGCCATCCTCCCCTTGGACACTTACACCACATCCACTCACAGCTTCCTCCAAAGAATGCCCGCCTGCTCTGCTGCCTGTACGAACAGCCAGCGCTCACAGGCAAGACCTCTGGGCAGGACAAGCTTCCATCTGGAAGGGGTTCAGAGGCAAGAGCTCTGGGCACGCCAATTGTGCTTCCGGCAGCCTCGCGAAACGCCCCTTTCTCGCCATCCGCCCCTCGATTATAACACCAGGCCAGCTCAAAGCTTCCTCCTATGAATGCCAAAATGCTCAGACGCCTGCCCGAACAGCCAGCGTTCACAGGCAAGAGCTCTTCCCAAGCACGCTGGACTTTTATCCCTAAGGCAGCCGCACAGCCCGTTCACGGGGGGGCCTTTCCTCTCCTGGCGACACTTACAGCGGGGCTTGCTTACGCTGTGTGGAGGTAGGCAAAGTGCGAAACTGTTGTAGAGCCGCCTTAGATATGCAACTCAAGCCTGTGAGCTCTGGCTGTTCAGACAGGCAGCTGAGCAGGCTGGCATTGTTAGGAGGAAGGCGTGAGAACGCCTGGTGCAATTGTCGACGAGGGAGGATGGAGAATCAGCCTTGCCCATGGGCCTCCCGAGACAAGCTTGTTGTGTCCAGAGCTCTTGCCCATGAGTGCCGGCTCTCCGGACAGGCGTCCCAGCAAGCTTACTTTCTTAAGAGTCAGCCTGGTGTAACTGTCGACTGCGCTCACAGGCAAGAGAGCTGCCCCCACCAAGCTTGCTCCTCATGCTCAGGGCAGTCCAACAACACGTTCCCGGCTCCCTTTCTTTGCCCGTCAACACATGCAGCAGCCTATTCCCGCCTTACTGCTAGGAGTGCCACACTGCTCAAACGCTTCTCTCCTCGTCAGTACTCACAGGCGAGCGCTCTGGAAATGACAAGCTTGTCTCTGGCCGCTCCACAAGACGAGCCCGTCTCGCCATCCTCCCCATCGACAATTACACCAGGTGTCCTCATAGCTTCCTCCTTAGAATGCCAGACTGCTCATCTGCCTGTCCAAACAGCCAGAGCGCACAGACCCGAGCTGCCCATCTAAGCCAGCTCTCCAACAGTTTCGCTGTTTGCCTACCTCTTCTCCCAGCACAGAGCAAGCAAGTCCCTCTGTAAGTGCCGCCAGGAGAGGACGGCCACGCCTGGTTGTGTTGTGCGGCTGCTTCAGTGATGAAAGTAAGCGTGCTTGGGAAGAGCTCTTGCCTTGTGAGCCCTGGCTGCTGGGACAGGGGTCTGAGACCAGCAAAGCTTTCATAGGAAAGAGCTCTGGGCATGCCAAGCTTTCCTCAGGCAGCCCCGCAGAACGTGCCCATGACTACCACCCTTCCACATCGACCTGGTCGACACACCACTTCTGCTCGCACCTTATTCTGAAGAATGCTAAAATACTCAGACACCTGTCCGAAAAGCAAAGGCTCACAGGCAAGCGCTCTGGGCAAGGACAGCTTTCTTCGGGCATTGTCGCCAAAATTCCCAGTCTCGCCTTATTCGCCTGTCGACGATAACACAAGGCCTTTTCCCACCTTACGCCTATTTGTGCTACACTGCTTAAACGCCTCTCCCACCTGTCAGAATGCACAGGCATGAGATCTGGGCACGACAAGCTTGTCTTGCACCGCCCCATCAGATGAGCCCGTCTCGCCATCCTCCCCGTTGACAATTACACCAGGCGTACTCACAACTTCCTCCTGAGAGTGCCAGACTGCTCTGACACCTTTCCGAATAGCCAGAGCTCACAGACCTGATCTGCATATCTAAGGCGGCTCTACAACAGGTTCGCACTTTGCCTACCTCTTCTCTCCTCACCACAGAGCAAGCAAACCCAGCTGTATGTGTCGCCAGGATAGGAAGGTCCCCCCGACTCGTGAACATGCTGTGCGGTGGCCTTAGGGATGAAGATGAATCTTGCTTGGGAAGAGCTCTTGCCTGTGAGCCCTGGCTGTATCTGAGTCTTCTGGCATTCTTAGGAGGAAGCTTTGACTTGGCCTGGTCTTATTATCGATGGAGGAGGATGGCGAGAGGGGGACTTTTTGTGAGACTGCCGGAAACCAGTTTGGTGTGCCCAGAGCTCTTGCCTGTGAGTGCTGACAAGTGGGAGAGGCGGGTGATACTTGTGGCACGCCTAGGAGTGAGGTGGGAAGAGGCCTGCTGCATGTGTCCACAGGGACGGAAAGCGGGCCCTGGATTTTTTCTGAGGCTGCCCGAAGCAAGCCTGTCGTGCCAGCACATTCGCCTCTGAACCCATTTCTGCTCTTTGGACAGGCGTCTGAGCACGCTGGCATTCTTAGGGGAAAGCCTTGTGTAATTGTTGACTGGGGAGGATGGTGCGATGGTATGTCTTCTGGAGCTGCCAGAAGCTCTTTTCCAGCTGGTGTCCAGAATTCTTGCTTCTGCGTACTGACGCGGAGAGAAGCATTGGAGCAGTGTGGCACTCCGAGCAGTAAGGTGGGAGTAGGCCTGCTCTAAGTGTCAAGAGGCAAAGAAGGCGAGACGTGGACGCAGAAGAACTGAAGAACTCTTTCCTGTGAGTGCTGCGAAGTGGGAGAAGCATGTGATACCTGTGCCTCTCCCAGGAGTGAGGTGGGACGAGTCCTGCTGTAATGTCCACAGGGAAGGAAAGCGAGACCTGGGTTTTTTTGTGAGGCTGCCCGAGGCAAGCCTGTAGCGCGCAGAGTTCTCCCTCTGAAACCACTTCTGCCACGACGGGTGTCGGAGCCAGCCGGCATTCTCGGGATTAAGGCTTGTGAGTAGCCGTGGTGTAAAGGGCCAAAAGGCGCGCACCTAGGAAGAGAGCAAGGGAATATTTTGTGGGCTGCCAAAGGGAAGCTTGGCATGCCCAGCAGCCCTTGCTCGTTGGACAGGCATCTGAGCAATGTGGCATTGCTAGGAGGAAGGCGGGAGTAGCGGTGCTATTAATGTCGACAGGAAAGGAAGGCAAGCCGTTATCCTGTTGTGGGACTGCCTTAGGCATGCAGGGCAAGCTTGGCTGGGACTAGCTCCCGCCTGTGAGCCCTGACTGTCAGTGGAGGCGTTTGAGCACTGTGGCACTCCTAGGCGTTCAGGAGGAATAGCCCTGCTGTAAGTGTTGACCAGCGAGGAAGGCAGCTGTGAATGTGTTGCGGGGCTGCCCTAAGCATGAAAAGGAAGCTTGGTTGGATAGCTTTCCTGCCTGTGCCCACTGCCGACTACCATGCTTACTCTTAAGAAAGCTCGTAAGAGTCGACCGGCAAAGAAAGCGAGCCGTGAATGTGTTGTCGGGCTGCCCTAAGCATGCAGAGCAATCCTGGGGCGGGGGGGGTCCATCACTCTTGCCTGTGAGACCTGTCGACAATTACACCAGGCTTACGCTTTAGAAAGCTCACGGGCACGACTAGCTTCTCTCTGGGAGCACAGCAAAATGAGCCCGTCTCGCCATCCTCCTCCCATCGACAATTACACCAGGCGTACTCACAGCTTCTGCCTAAGAATGCCAGACTGCTCAGACGACTGTCCGAACATCCAGAGCTCACAGGCAAAAGAGTTGCCCCAGCAAGCTTGCACTGCATGCTTAGGGCAGCTCCACAACACCTTCACGACTTGCCTTCTTCGCCTGCTGACAGTTACAGCGCGCCAATTCCAACCTACTGCTAGGAGTGGCACACTGCTCAAATACCTTTCTCCCCTGTCATTACTCACAGGCGAGTGTTCTTGGCACAACAAGCTTGTCTCTGGAAGTCACATTTCGCCATCCTCCCCATCAACAATTACACCATGCTTACTCTTAAGAGGGTGCTCAGAGGCTTCTCCGGAGAGCCGGCACTCATAGGCAAGAGATCTGGGCAGGAGAAGCTTGTCTCTGGCAGGGCCACAAAACGAGCCGGGCTGACCAGCCTCCCCGTCGACAGTTACACCAGGCGTACTCACAGCTTCTTCCTAAGCCCGACAGACTGCTCCGACGGCTGTCCGAACAGCCAGCGCTCACAGGCTTGAGCTGCATATCTAAGGCAGCTCTACAACAGGTTCGCAGCTTGCCCGCCTCTTCCCTCCACACTTCGAGCGAGCAAGCCCCTCTGTTTTGCCAGGCGAGGATGGCCATTCAGGAACATACCGTGCAGTGGCCTTAGGGATGAAGGCTCTTGCCTGTGAGCCCTGGCTGCTCAGACGCGCCACTGACTATTCTGGCATTCATTGGAGGAAGCGCTGCGTATGCCTGGTGTGATCGGCGACACAAGTGAACGGTGAGCTGCGCATATCTTGTGCGGCTGCCAGAAGCTCTTTTCCAACTTGTGTCCAGAATTCTTGCCTGTGGCGTTTGCGCAATGTGGCACTCCTCGGAGTAAGGCATGAGTAGGCATCCTTGAAGTGTGGCCAGGAGAGGAAGGCAACTGTGAAGGTGTAGTGGGCCTGCTGTGGCTTAGCAGGTCTTGTGTGGTGGGGACGAGCTCTTGCTTTTGAGCCCTGCTTGCTCACAAAGGCATCTGAGCATTTTGGCATTCTTAGGACTAAGTTGGGAGTAGCCAGGGGGTAAAGGCCAAAAGGCCCTCACCTAGAAAGAGAGCAGGGAATATGCTGTGGGCTGCCCGAGGCAAGCTTGGCATGCCCAGAGCTCTTGCCTAGCGGCCCTTGCTGTTCGGACAGGCGTCTGAGCAGCTGGGCATTCTTAGGAGGAAGCTGTGAGTACGCCTGCTGTAACTGTTGACGGGGGAGGAAGGCGAGATGGGTACCTCTTGTGGGGCTGCCCAAGGCTAGTTTCGCACACCCGCGCTCTTGCCTAGCAGCCCTTGCTCGTTGGACAGGCATTTGAGCAACGTGGCATTGCTAGGAGGAAGGCGGGAGTAGCGGTGCTATTAATGTCGACAGGAAAGGAAGGCAAGCCATTATCCTGTTGTAGGACTGCCTTAGGCATGCAGGGCAAGCTTGGCTGGGACTAGCTCCTGCCTGTGAGCCCTGACTGTCAGTGGAGGCGTTGGAGCAGTGTGGCACTCCTAGGCGTTCGGGGGGAATAGCCCTGCTGTAAGTGTCAACCGGCGAGGAAGGCAGCTGTGAAAGTGCTGTGGGGCTGCCCTACACATGCAGGTCAAGCTTGCTTGGCAACAGCTCTTGCCTGTCAGCGTGGGCTGTTCAGACAGGCAGCTGAGCAGGCGGGCAGTCTTAGGAGGCAGCTGTGAGTGGACGTGGTGTAAGTGAGGCACGGGAGGCAATGTCATGGGGCTGCCCGGGCCTGACTCTGATTAACTCTAGATGGTGGCAGTCCAAGATTCCTTAATATTGAACTCCTTTGGAAGGAGTCCTGCTTTGCGAATTTCACTGGGTAGGAGCCCTTTCTCACCTGCCCGAGTTGTTGCAACTGGTCCGGATTGTGTCCATTTGGCTTGGATACAATGGACCGCCAAAGAAACATTAGTTTGAGCTCCTCCTGATGCAACTAAGGAAGCTGATGAGCTTTCCTTCTTTGCGCTCCCACTGAGGTAGAAATCTGAGAGGAGCACCGTTGATTACTTCCAAGAGGTAACAGAGATGATCGTAATGGCTTTGCTTTGTCTAATCTGGACACATCTCTGTTTGTGGCACTTACTTATTCACTAATGCCTCAGCATCGATGCTATTTAGAACTCCTAATCCTGGCCCTGTAACATCACTGACATCCTTTCTTTCTCGCCATTTGGTGCTTCAGGTCTGCTTGCGTAACCATTCCAGCCATGCGGTGTAAGCTATATTTAAAAATGGCAGACAGGATGGTTTAATCATAGACATGTTCTCTTGCCTGAGTAACGCTACAAGTTTTAGAGACCACAAAGGGTTCAACAGTAACTTTTGTGTTCCGGTTGATTTAACTGCGTGGGAGCTCTGCGGAGATGGTCGGGCTGTTCCTGCAGTGACCGCAGGGAAAGTTAAAATGGAGAGCATTGGGGAAGTGGTTAAAGCAGGAGAGAGTGCTGAAAGCCCGCTCCTGAGAGTGCAGGGTAGAACTAATGGAGTAGACTTACAAGTTACACTCCCATTACAAGAGCATTCGTTAGAACACATCACCGGGGCCTGCCGGGACCCGGGCAATGGAAGGCGGAAGTTCTCAGTGCAATCGTCTCTCCGGCACCAGGCGAGAGTCACTACAATTTGTAGTTAGTGACACACTGGACTTCTCAGTTTGGATAACGTCTTGGTCCCACTTCTATCCGTATGGGATGCTCCTCCAGGGCTTTTGCCTCACCTTCAACGTGGCAGGCCAGTGCTGCAACATGCTGTCAACTCTGTGGATGCGCTATTTGATACAAGTAGGAACAAGAGCGTTCCTCATTTGCTTCCCAAATTGCTTCTCCTCGATTTTGGCTACAACACATTTTACCCCCAGGTTGGTTTTTTGCTAGGGCGGTTAAACAATACTCCAGTGCAAGCACAAAGGTCACGACAACAACTAACAAAACAAGCAAGTGTTACACGCCACACTTTGTAACATTTAATGTCCCCGACGGCTTAGCGCATGTGGTGCTTCCAAGAGCTTCCGGTCCACTCAGCCGCTTAACATCTGACTGATTGGAGCCAGTTTTCTTTACCTGGAAGTTTAACAGTGAAATAAGAACTCAACAGTACAGTGTAGGGGCCTCCCGAGATTTGGTTGCACTTCGGACTTTCAGGTGACTATCTGTACCAACCCCTTATGTCCAGGCTGGATAGCGTGTGCTTGCACGCCACCTGGTACTGAGTGGGCCCACTGAGCTTTTCCCCTACCTTTTGTAAGTGTAGTTCGCTCATCTCCACCCAAGCGGTTGCTTTTAGCCTGAGTTGCCCACTGTGGCTAAAGGTCTCCCCAAAAGAATTTCCACTGGCAATAGTCCTAGAGGCTGTCACGGAGGATTCTGAACCTCCCGTAGCGCTAAGTTTAGGGCTGCTGGTAAAAATGACCTCACTAGCTCAGCAAGCAGCCAGTGGCCTGCCACTTGCCAATCAGGCACTGAGGCAGAAGTGAGCTCAGAAGCACAGGCAGGACTCATGGCGCTCTGAGTGCCTCATCAGGCCCTGAGGTCAAAGGGCCCTCACAAGCACAGCCAGCAGCTCTGGGCCTGCCATGGCGCATCAAGCACGGAGAAAGAAGGGAACACCCAAGCAGACCAGCAACCATGGGCCTGCCACTGCCCTTTTTGGCATGGAGACACAAGTATCCTCACAAGCCCAGCCAGGAGGCATGGCCCTGCCACTGGCCTATCAAGCACAGAGGCAGAAGCAACCTCACAAGCAGAGCGAGGACTGATGGGCCTGACTGGCCTACCAGGCCGTGAGGCAGAAGTGACATGACTATCTCATCCAGCAGGGGTGGGCCTGACAATATCATTTCAGGCAGAGGGTAAAGTGATAGCACAGAACGTTGAAGGACCGTAACAGAAAAAAGGCACTTGGAGGCATGAGCACTGGGAAAAAAGGGCACTAGGAGGCCATGCACTGCAAAAAATATGCACATGGAGGACACTATACTGGAAAAAGGCACTTTGGGAGCCTGCATCGCAAAAATAGGCACTTGGAGGCGGCTAGACCGGAAAAAAGGCACTTAGATGCCCCTTCACTGCAAAAAAAGGCACTCAGACAGCAGTGCACCTCAAACAAAGGCACTTGGAGGCCCCTGCACCACAAAAAAAGGAAGTCGGCTGCCCCTACACTGGAAAAAAAAAGGTACTCGGAGGCCCCTGCACTGCAAAATAAGGCACCCGGAGAACAATGCACCACAAGAAAAGGCACTTGCAGGCCGCTACACCGCAAAAAAAGGCACTTGGAGGCCTGTACACTCCAAAAAGGCTTTCGGAGGCCCCAGCACCACAAGAAAAGGCTCTCGGGGCCACTACACCGGAAAAAAATGTACATGGAGGACCACACCCCAAAATAACAGCACTCGGAGGGCACTGAACCACAAGAAAAGGCACTCGGCGGCTGCTACAATGTGAAACAAGGCACTCGGAGGGCCCAGCACCACCAAAAAAGGCACTCGGAGGCTCCTGCACTGGAAAAAGAGGCACTTGCAGGCCTGTACACCAGAAAAAAAGGCACTTGGAGGCTCCTGCACCACAAAAGAAGGCACTCAGAGGCCCCTACACCACCAAGAAAGGCACTTGGTGGCCCCCACATTGCAAAAAAAGGCACTTGGAGGCTACTACACTGCAAAGAAATGCACCCTGAGGCCCACGCACAGCAAAAAAAAGGCACTCAGTAGCCCCTGCACCGCAAAAAAAGGCAGTCAGAGCCTTCCACACAGCAAAAAAAAGCACTCGGAGGCCAGTGCACTGAAAAACAGGGCACTTGGAGGCCAGTGCACCGCAAAAAAAAAAAAATGCACTCAGAGGCCCCGACACCACAAAAGAAAGGCACTTGGAGGACCACACCACAAAAAAAAGGCACTCGGCTGCCCCTACACTGGAAAAAAGGCACTCGGAGGCCCCTACAGCACAAAAAAAGGCACTTGGAGGCCCCCGCACCACAAAAGAGGGCACTCCGTGGCCCCTGCATCACAAAAAAAGGCACTCGGAGGCTACTACACTGCAAAAATTGCACCCTGCGGCCCATGCACCGCAAAAAAAAGGCACTCAGTGGCCCCTACATCACAAAACAAGGCTCTCAGGGGCTGCGACAATGTGAAAAAAGGCACTCCGGTGCCCCTGAACAACAAGAAAAGGCACTCCGAGGCCCCTGAACCACAAGAAAAGGCACTTGGGAGCTGCTACAATGTGAAACAAGGCACTCGGAGGGCCCTGAAGCACAAAAAAGGGCACTCAGTGGCTCCTACAGCACACAAAAAGGCACTCGGGGGCTGCTACAATGTGAAACAAGGCACTCGGAGGGCCCGGCACCACCAAAAAAGGCACTTGGAGGCTCCTGCACTGGAAAAAGAGGCACTTGCAGGCCTGTACACTGGAAATAAAGGCACTCGGAGGGCCCTGCACCACCAAGAAAGGCACTCGGTAGCCCATGCATTGCAAAAAAAGGCACTTGGAGGCTACTACACTGCAAAAGAATGCACCCTGAGGCCCCTGCACCGCAAAAAAGGCACTCGGTGGCCCCGACACCACAAAAAAAGGCACTCGGGGGCTGCTGCAATGCAAAAACAGGCACTCCGGTGCCCCTACACCGGAAAGAAAGGCACTCAGAGGGCCCTGCAGCACAAAAAAAGGCACTCAGCTGCCCTTACAGTGGAAAAACAGGCACTTGGAGGACCCTGCACCACCAAAAAAGGCACTCAGAGGCCCCTGCACTGGAAAAAGAGGCACTTGCAGGCCTGTACACTGGAAAGAAAGGCACTCAGAGGCCCCTGCACTGGAAAAAGAGGCACTTGGAGGCCTGTACACTGGAAAGAAAGGCACTCGGAGGCCCCTGCACCACAAAAAAAAGGCACTCGGAAGCCCCTACATTGCAAAAAAAGGCACTCGGAGGCCCCTGCACCACAAAAGAAGGCACTCGGAGGCCCCTGCACCACAAAAGAAGGCACTCGGGGGCTGCAAAATGTGAAAACAGGCACTCCGGTGCCCCTACTCCGGAAAGAAAGGCACTCAGAGGGCCCTGCAGCACAAAAAAAGGCACTCAGCTGCCCTTACAGAGGAAAAACAGGCACTTGGAGGCTGCTACACCCCAGAAAAAGGCACTCAGTGGCCCCCACACTGCAAAAAAAGGCACTCGGGGGCTGCTACAATGTGAAAACAGGCACGCGGAGGGCCCGGCACCACCAAAAAAGGCACTTGGAGGCTACTGCACTGGGAAAAGAGGCACTTGCAGGCCTGTACACCGCAAAAAAAGGCACTCGGAGGCCGCTACACCGCAGAGAAAGGCACTCGGAGGCACCTGCAACGGAAAAATATGCACTCGGAGGCCCCTACAGCACAAAAAAAGGCACTCAGCTGCCCCTACACTGGAAAAAAAGGCACTCGGAGGCCCCTACAGCACAAAAAAAGGCACTTCGTACTGCTACAATGCAAAATAAGGCACTCGGAGGCCCGTGAACCACAAGAAAAGGCACTCGGGGCCACTACGCCACAAGAAAAAGGTACATGGAGGACCACACCCCCCAAAATAACAGCACTCGGAGGCCCCTGAACCAGAAGGAAAGGCACTCAGTGGCTCCTACAGCACAAAAAAAGGCACTCGGGGGCTGCTACAATGTGAAACAAGGCACTCAGAGGGCCCGGCACCACCAAAAAAGGCACTCGGAGGCTCCTGCACTGGAAAAAGAGGCACTTGCAGGCCTGTACACTGGAAATAAAGGCACTCGGAGGGCCCTGCACCACCAAGAAAGGCACTCGGTAGCCCCTACATTGCAAAAAAAGGCACTTGGAGGCTACTACACTGCAAAAGAATGCACCCTGAGGCCCCTGCACCGCAAAAAAAGGCACTCGGTGGCCCCGACACCACAAAAAAAGGCACTCGGGGGCTGCTACAATGCAAAAACAGGCACTCCGCTGCCCCTGCACCGGAAAGAAAGGCACTCAGAGGGCCCTGCAGCACAAAAAAAGGCACTCAGCTGCCCTTACAGTGGAAAAACAGGCACTTGGAGGACCCTGCACCACCAAAAAAGGCACTCAGTGGCCCCTGCACCACAAAAAAAAGGCACTCGGAAGCCCCTACATTGCAAAAAAAGGCACTTGGAGGGCCCTGCACCACAAAAAAATGCACCCTGAGGCCCCTGCACCGCAAAAAAGGGCACTTCGTGGCCCCGACACCACAAAAATGGCACTCGGCGGCTGCTACAACGCGAAAAAAGGCACTTGGAGGGCCCTGCACTGGAATAAAAGACACTCGGAGGCCCCCACACTGGAATAAAAGACACTCGGAGGCCTGTGCACCACAAGAAAAGGCACTCGGAGGCCCCTGCACCAGAAACAGAGGCACTTGGAGGGCCCTGCACCACAAAAGAAGCTACTTGGAGGCCCCTGCACCACAAGAAAAGGCACTCGGAAGCCCCTACACCACAAAAGAAGGCACTCGGGGGCTGCTACAATGTGAAAACAGGCACTCGGGTGCCCCTACTCCGGAAAGAAAGGCACTCAGAGGGCCCTGCAGCACAAAAAAAGGCACTCAGCTGCCCTTACACTGGAAAAAAAGGCACTCGGAGGCTCCTGCACCACAGAAAAAGGCACTCAGTGGCCCCTACACCACCAAGAAAGGCACTCGGTGGCCCCCACATTGCAAAAAAGGGTACTTGGAGGCTACTACACTGCAAAGAAATGCACCCTGAGGCCCACGCATTGCAAAAAAAGGCACTCAGTAGCCCCTGCACCGCAAAAAAAGGCACTCAGAGGCCAGTGCACTGAAAAACAGGGCACTTGGAGGCCAGTGCACCACAAAAGAAAATGCACTCAGAGGCCCCGACACCACAAAAGAAAGGCACTTGGAGGACCACACCACAAAAAAAGGCACTCGGCTGCCCCTACACTGGAAAAAAAGGCACTCGGAGGCCCCTACAGCACAAAAAAAGGCACTTGGGGGCTGCTACAATGCAAAAGAAGGCACTCGGAGGCCCCTGAACCACAAGAAAAGGCACTCGGGGCCACTACACCGCAAAAAAAAGGTACATGGAGGACCACACACCCCAAAATAACAGCACTCGTTGGCCCCTGAACCAGAAGGAAAGGCACTCGGTGGCTCCTACAGCACAAAAAAAGGCACTCGGAGGCTGCTACAATGCGAAAACAGGCACTTGGAGGCCCCTACATCGGATATAAAGGCACTCAGAGGGCCCTGCACCACAAACAAAGGCACTCGGAGGCTGCTACACCATAGAGAAAGGCACTCGGAGGCCCCTGCACTGGAAAAAAAGGCACTTGGAGGCCCCTGCACCACAAAAAAGGCACTCAGAGGCTGCTACAATGGAAAAAAAGGCACTCGGAGGCCTCTACACTGCAAAAGAAGGCACTCGGAGGCCACTACACTGGAACAAAAGGCACTCGGAGGCCAGTGCACCACAAAAGAAGGCACTCGGTGGCCCCTTCAGCACAAAAAAGGCACTTGGGGGCTGCTACAATGCAAAAACGGCACTCAGAGGGCCCTGAACTACAAGAAAAGGCACTCAGTGGCCCCTACAGCACAATAAAAAGCACTCCGGGGCTGATACAATGTGAAACAAGGCACTCAGAGGGCCCTGCACCACCAAAAAAGGCACTCGGAGGCGCCTGCACTGGAAAAAGAGGCACTTGCAGGCCTGTACACCAGAAAAAAAGGCACTCGGAGGCTCCTGCACCACAAAAGAAGGCACTCAGAGGCCACTACACCACCAAGAAAGGCACTCGGTGGCCCCCACATTGCAAAAAAAGGCACTTGGAGGCTACTACACTGCAAAAAAATGCATCCTGAGGCCCATGCACAGCAAAAAAAGGCGCTCAGTAGCCCCTGCAGCACAAAAAAAGGCACTCGGAGGCCAGTGCACTGAAAAACAGGGCACTTGGAGGCCAGTGCACCACAAAAAAAATGCACTCAGAGGCCCCGACACCACAAAAGAAAGGCACTTGGAGGACCCGACACCACAAAAAAAGGCACTCAGCTGCCCCTGCAGTGGAAAAAAAGGCACTTGGAGGCCCCTACAGCACAAAAAAAGGCACTTGGGGGCTGCTACAATGGAAAAAAAGGCACTCGGAGGCCCCTGCACCAGAAACAAAGGCACTTGGAGGGCCCTGCACCACAAAAGAAGGCACTCGGAGGCCCCTGTCCCACAAGAAAAGGCACTCGGGGCCACTACACCGCAAATAAAAGATACATGGAGGACCACAAACCCCAAAATAACAGCACTCGGAGGCCCCGGAACCACAAGGAAAGGCACTCGGTGGCCCCTACAGCACAATAAAACGCACTCGGGGGCTGCTACAATGTGAAACAAGGCACTCTGAGGGCCCAGCACCACCAAAAAAAGGCACTCGGAGGCTCCTGCACCACGAAAGAAGGCACTCGGAGGCTGCTACAATGGAAAAAAAGGCACTCGGAGGCCAGTGCACTGCAAAAACAGGGTACTTGGAGGCCTCTACACTGCAAAAGAAGGCACTCGGAGGAAACTACACTGGAACAAAAGGCACTCGGAGGCCAGTGCACCACAAGAAAAGGCACTCAGTGGCCCCTACAGCACAAAAAAAGGCTCTTGGGGGCTGCTACAATGCAAAAAAAGGCACTCAGAGGCCCCTGAACCACAAGAAAAGGCACTTGGTGGCCTCTGAACCACAAGAAAAGGCACTCGGTGGACTCTACAGCACAAGAAAAGGCACTCGGGGCCACTACACCGCAAAAAAAAGGTACATGGAGGACCACACACCCCAAAATAACAGCACTCGGAGGCCCCGGAACCACAAGGAAAGGCACTCAGTGGCCCCTACACTGCAAAAAAAGGCACTTGGGGGCTGCTACAATGTGAAACAAGGCACTCGGAGGGCTCAGCACTACCAAAAAAGGCACTCGGAGGTTCCCGCACTGGAAAAAGAGGCACTTGCAGGCCTGTGGACAACAAAAAAAGGCACTCGGAGGCTCCTGCACCACAAAAGAAGGCACTCGGTGGCCCCGACACCACAAAAAAAGGCACTCGGGGGCTGCTACAATGTGAAAACAGGCACTCCGATGCCCCTACACCGGAAAGAAAGGCACTCAGAGGGCCTGCAGCACAAAAAAAGGCACTCAGCTGCCCTTACACTGGAAAAACAGGCACTTGGAGGCCTCTACACCACAAGAAAAGGCACTCAGTGGCCCCTACACTGCAAAAAAACGCACTCGGGGGCTGCTACAATGTGAAACAAGGCACTCGGAGGGCCCGGCACCACCAAAAGAGGCACTTGGAGGCTCCTGCACTGGGAAAAGAGGCACTTGCAGGCCTGTAGACTGGAAATAAAGGCACCCTGAGGCCCCTGCACCACAAAAAAAGGCACTCGGTGGCCCCGACACCACAAAAAAAGGCACTCGGGGGCTGCTACAATGCAAAAACAGGCACTCCGATTCCCCTACACCGGAAAGAAAGGCACTCAGAGGGCCCTGCAGCACAAAAAAAGGCACTCAGCTGCCCTTACACTGGAAAAAAAGGCACTCGGAGGCTCCTGCACCACAGAAAAAGGCACTCAGTGGCCCCTACACCACCAAGAAAGGCACTCGGTGGCCCCCACATTGCAAAAAAGGGTACTTGGAGGCTACTACACTGCAAAGAAATGCACCCTGAGGCCCACGCATTGCAAAAAAAGGCACTCAGTAGCCCCTGCACCGCAAAAAAAGGCACTCAGAGGCCAGTGCACTGAAAAACAGGGCACTTGGAGGCCAGTGCACCACAAAAGAAAATGCACTCAGAGGCCCCGACACCACAAAAGAAAGGCACTTGGAGGACCACACCACAAAAAAAGGCACTCGGCTGCCCCTACACTGGAAAAAAAGGCACTCGGAGGCCCCTACAGCACAAAAAAAGGCACTTGGGGGCTGCTACAATGCAAAAGAAGGCACTCGGAGGCCCCTGAACCACAAGAAAAGGCACTCGGGGCCACTACACCGCAAAAAAAAGGTACATGGAGGACCACACACCCCAAAATAACAGCACTCGTTGGCCCCTGAACCAGAAGGAAAAGCACTCGGTGGCTCCTACAGCACAAAAAAAGGCACTCGGGGTCTGCTACAATGTGAAACAAGGCACTCGGTGGCCCCTACAGCACAAAAAAAGGCACTCGGAGGCTGCTACAATGCGAAAACAGGCACTCGGAGGCCCCTACATCGGATATAAAGGCACTCAGAGGGCCCTGCACCACAAACAAAGGCACTCGGAGGCTGCTACACCATAGAGAAAGGCACTCGGAGGCCCCTGCACTGGAAAAAAAGGCACTTGGAGGCCCCTGCACTGGAAAAAAAGGCACTCAGAGGCTGCTACAATGGAAAAAAAGGCACTCGGAGGCCTCTACACTGCAAAAGAAGGCACTCGGAGGCCACTACACTGGAACAAAAGGCACTCGGAGGCCAGTGCACCACAAAAGAAGGCACTCGGTGGCCCCTTCAGCACAAAAAAGGCACTTGGGGGCTGCTACAATGCAAAAACGGCACTCAGAGGGCCCTGAACTACAAGAAAAGGCACTCAGTGGCCCCTACAGCACAATAAAAAGCACTCGGGGGCTGCTACAATGTGAAACAAGGCACTCAGAGGGCCCAGCACCACCAAAAAAGGCACTCGGAGGCGCCTGCACTGGAAAAAGAGGCACTTGCAGGCCTGTACACCAGAAAAAAAGGCACTCGGAGGCTCCTGCACCACAAAAGAAGGCACTCAGAGGCCACTACACCACCAAGAAAGGCACTCGGTGGCCCCCACATTGCAAAAAAAGGCACTTGGAGGCTACTACACTGCAAAAAAATGCATCCTGAGGCCCATGCACAGCAAAAAAAGGCACTCAGTAGCCCCTGCAGCACAAAAAAAGGCACTCGGAGGCCAGTGCACTGAAAAACAGGGCACTTGGAGGCCAGTGCACCACAAAAAAAATGCACTCAGAGGCCCCTGCACCACAAAAGAAAGGCACTTGGAGGCCCCTGTCCCACAAGAAAAGGCACTCGGCTGCCACTACACCGCAAATAAAAGATACATGGAGGACCACAAACCCCAAAATAACAGCACTCGGAGGCCCCGGAACCACAAGAAAAGGCACTCGGTGGCCCCTACAGCACAATAAAACGCACTCGGGGGCTGCTACAATGTGAAACAAGGCACTCTGAGGGCCCAGCACCACCAAAAAAGGCACTCGGAGGCCCCAGCACTGGGAAAAGCGGCACTTGCAGGCCTGTACACTGGAAATAAAGGCACTTGGAGGCCCCTGCACCACAAAAAAAGGCACTCGGAAGCCCCTACATTGCAAAAAAAGGCACTTGGAAGCTACTACATTGCAAAAAAAGGCACTTGGAAGCTACTACATTGCAAAAAAAGGCACTCGGTGGCCCCTGCACCGCAAAAAAAGGCACTTGGAGGCCTCTACAACACCTTCCACTGCCCTATCAGACACAGAGGCTCATGTGACCTCACAAGGACAGGAAGCCGCCAGGGGCCTGCCAGTGGCCTGTCAGGCACTGGTACTTCTGTAAGCTCACAAGCAGAGTCAGCAGCCATGGGCATCCCACTGCCTGATGAGGCACTGAGGCAAAGGTGACCTCAAAATGCAGCCAGCACGCAGAGGCCTGCCACTGGCCTATCAGGCAATAGGACTGCCATGACCTCAAAAGGACAGCCAGCAGCTATGGGCCTGTCACTGGCCTATGAGGCACTGAGGCTGCTGTGACCTCACAAGCACAGCCAGCAGCTATGGGCCTGCCACTGGCCTACAGCAAAAGGAGCCTGAGGTGACCTCACAAGCACAGCGAGTAGCCAGGGGCTTCCCACTGCCCTATAAGGTACAGAGAGAAACGTGAGCTCAAAAGGCAGCCAGCAGACAGAGGCCTGCCACAGGCCTGAGGCAATAGGACTGCTGTGACCTGACAAGCACACCAAGCAGCTATGGGCCTGCCACTGGCCTATGAGGCACGGAGGCTGCTGTGACCTCAAAAGCACACCAAGCAGCCATTGGCCTCCCACTGCCCGATGAGGCGCTGACACTGCTGTCAACTCAGAAGCACAGTAAGCAGTCAGGGGCCTGCCACTGCCGTAAAGGGCATGGAGGCTGCTGTGACCTCAGAAGCCCAGCCAGCAGCTATGGGCCTGCCACTGCCCTATAGGGCACTGAGGCTTCTCTGACCTCACAAGCCCACCCAGCAGTCATTGGCCTCGAACTGGCCTATCAGGCACTGAGGCTTCTGCAACGTCACAAGCACAGCCAGCAGACAGGGGCCTGCCACTGGCCTGTGAAGCACTGAGGCTGCTGTGACCTCATGAGCCCAGGCAGCAGCTACGGCCCTGCCGCTGGCCTACGAGGCACGGAGGCTACTGTGACGTCAAAAGCACACCAAGCAGACATTGGCCTCCCACAGGCCTATCAGGCACTGAGGCTGCTGTGACCTCACAAGCACAGCCAGCAGTCAGGGGCCTGCTGCTGGCCTATCAGGCTGTAGGAGTGTTCTCACCTGACAAGCACAGCCAGCAGCTATGGGCCTGCAACTGGCCTATAGGGAACAGAGGCTGATGTGACCTCACAAGCACAGTCAGCAGCCATTGGCGTGCCACTGTCCAAACAGGCACTGAGGCTGCTTTGACCTCACCAGCACACCAAGCAGCCATTGGCCTCCCTCTGGCCTACAGGAAAAGGAGGCTGATGTGACCTCAGAAGCACAGTGAGTAGCCAGGGGCCTCCCACTGCCCTATAAGGTACAGAGACAAATGTGACCTCAAAAGGCAGCCAGCAGACAGAGGCCTGCCACGGGCCTATCAGGAAATAGGACTGCTGTGACCTTACAAGCACAGCCAGCAGCTACGGGCCTTCCACTGGCCTATCACACACTGAGGCTGCTGTGAACTTACAAGCACACCAAGCAGCCATTGGCCTCCCACGGGCCTATCAGGCACTGAGGCTGCTGTGACCTCACAAGCACAGCCAGCAGCCAAGGGCCTGCCACTAGCCTATGAGGCAAAAGGACTGCTGTGATCTGACAAGCACAGCCAGCAGCCAAGGGCCTGCCACAGGCCTATCAGGCAATAGGACTGCTGTGACCTGACAAGCACAGCCAGCAGCTATGGGCCTGCCACTGGCCTATGGGAAAAGGAGGCTGCTGTGACCTCACAAGCACAGGCAGCAGCCATTAGCCTCCCACTGCCCGATGAGGCGCTGATGCTCAGAAGCACAGTAAACAGTCAGCGGCCTGCCACTGCCCTCAAGGGCATGGAGGCTGCTGTGACCTCAGAAGCCCAGCCAGCAGCTATGGGCCTGCCACTGCCCTATAGGGCACTGAGGCTTCTCTGACCTCACAAGCACAGCCAGCAGCTATGAGCCTGCCACTGGCCTGTGAAGCACTGAGGCTGCTGTGACCTCACAAGCACAGCCAGCAGTCAGGGGCCTGCCACTGGCCTGTGAAGCACTGAGGCTGCTGTGACCTCATGAGCCCAGGCAGCAGCTATGGGCCTGCCACTGGCCTATGAGGCACTGAGGCTGCTGTGACCTCACAAGCACAGTCAGCAGCCAGGGGCCTGCTGCTGGCCTATCAGGCTGTAGGAGTGTTGTCACCTGAGAAGCACAGCCAGCAGCTAAGGGCCTGCAACTGGCCTATAGGGAGCAGAGGCTGATGTGACCTCACAAGCACAGCCAGCAGCCATTGGCCTCCCACTGTCCAAACAGGCACTGGGGCTGCTTTGACCTCACCAGCACACGAATCAGCCATTGGCCTCCCTCTGGCCTACAGCAAAAGGAGGCTGATGTGACCTCACAAGCACAGCGAGTAGCCAGGGGCCTCCCACGGGCCTTTCAGGCACTGAGGCTGCTGTGACCTCACAAGCACAGGCAGCAGCCAGGGGCCTGCTGCTGGCCTATCAGGCTGTAGGAGTGTTGTCACCTGAGAAGCACAGCCAGCAGCTAAGGGCCTGCAACTGGCCTATAGGGAGCAGAGGCTGATGTGACCTCACAAGCACAGCCAGCAGCCATTGGCCTCCCACTGTCCAAACAGGCACTGGGGCTGCTTTGACCTCACCAGCACACGAATCAGCCATTGGCCTCCCTCTGGCCTACAGCAAAAGGAGGCTGATGTGACCTCACAAGCACAGCGAGTAGCCAGGGGCCTCCCATGGGCCTATCAGGCACTGAGGCTTCTGCAACCTCAGAAACACAGCCAGCAGCAAGGGGCCTGCCACTGGCCTGTGAAGCACTGAGGCTGCTGTGACCTCACGAGCCCAGTCAGCAGCTACGGGCCTTCCACTGGCCTATCACGCACTGAGGCTGCTGTGACCTCAAAGCACACCAAGCAGCCATTGGCCTCCCACGGGCCTTTCAGGCACTGAGGCTGCTGTGACCTCACAAGCACAGGCAGCAGCCATTAGCCTCCCACTGCCTGATGAGGCGCTGACGCTGCTGTCAACTCAGAAGCACAGGAAACAGCCAGGGGCCTGCCACTGCCCTCAAGGGCATGGTGGCTGCTGTGACCTCAGAAGCCCAGCCAGCAGCTATGGGCCTGCCACTGCCCTATAGGGCACTGAGGCTTCTCTGACCTCACAAGCCCACCCAGCAGTCAGGGGCCTCGAACTGGCCTATCAGGCACTGCGGCTTCTGTAACCTCACAAGCACAGCCAGCAGCCATGGGCCTGCCACTGGCCTGTGAAGCACTGAGGCTGCTGTGACCTCACAAGCACAGACAGCAGCCATTGGCCTGCCACTGGCCTATACAGCACTGAGGCTGCTGTGACCTCACAAGCACAGCAAGGAGCAAGAGGCCTGCCATTGCCCTATAAGCTACAGAGACAAATTTGACCTCAAAAGGCAGCCAGCAGACAGAGGCCTGCCATGGGCCTATCAGGCAATAGGACTGCCGTGACCTCAAAAGGACAGCCAGCAGCTACTGGCCTGTCACTGGTCTATGAGGCACTGAGGCTGCTGTGACCTCACATGCACAGCCAGCAGCTATGGGCCTGCCACTGGCCTACAGCAAAAGGAGCCTGAGGTGACCTCACAAGCACAGCGAGTAGCCAGGGGCTTCCCACTGCCCTATAAGGTACAGAGAGAAATGTGAGCTCAAAAGGCAGCCAGCAGACAGAGGCCTGCCACAGGCCTATGAGGCAATAGGACTGCTGTGAGCTGACAAGCACACCAAGCAGCTATGGGCCTGCCACTGGCCTATAGGAAAAGGAGGCTGCTGTGACCTCAAAAGCACACCAAGCAGCCATTGGCCTCCCACTGCCCGATGAGGCGCTGACGCTGCTGTCAACTCAGAAGCACAGTAAGCAGTCAGGGGCCTGCCACTGCTGTAAAGGGCATGGAGGCTGCTGTGACCTCAGAAGCCCAGCCAGCAGCTATGGGCCTGCCACTGCCCTATAGGGCACTGAGGCTTCTCTGACCTCACAAGCCCACCCAGCAGTCATTGGCCTCGAACTGGCCTATCAGGCACTGAGGCTTCTGCAACGTCACAAGCACAGCCAGCAGACAGGGGCCTGCCACTGGCCTGTCAGGCACTGAGGCTGCTGTGACCTCACGAGCCCAGGCAGCAGCTATGGGCCTGCCACTGGCCTATGAGGCACTGACGCTGCAGTGACCTCACAAGCACAGCCAGCAGCCAAGGGCCTGCCATTGCCCTATAAGGTACAGAGACAAATGTGACCTCAAAAGGCAGCCAGCAGACAGAGGCCTGCCACTGGCCTATCAGGAAATAGGACTGCCGTGACCTCAAAAGGACAGCCAGCAGCTACGGGCCTGCCACTGGCCTATAAGGCACGGAGGCTGCTGTGACCTCACAAGCACACCAAGCAGCCATTGGCCTCCCACGGGCCTATCAGGCACTGAGGCTGCTGTGACCTCACAAGCACACCAAGCAGCCAAGGGCCTGACACAGGCCTATCAGGCAATAGGACTGCTGTGACCTGACAAGCACAGCCAGCAGCTATGGGCCTGCCACTGGCTTATAGGGAACAGAGGCTGCTGTGACCTCACAAGCCCAGCCAGCAGCTATGGGCCTGCCACTGGCCTATGAGGCACTGAGGCTGCTGTGACCTCACAAGCAGTCAGCAGCCAGGGGCCTGCTGCTGACCTATCAGGCTGTAGTAGTGTTGTAACCTGACAAGCACAGCCAGCAGCTCTGGGCCTGCCATGGCGCATCAAGCACGGAGAAAGAAGGGAACACCCAAGCAGACCAGCAGCCATGGGCCTGCCACTGCCCTTTTTGGCATGGAGACACAAGTATCCTCACAAGCCCAGCCAGGAGGCATGGCCCTGCCACTGGCCTATCAAGCACAGAGGCAGAAGCAACCTCACAAGCAGAGCGAGGACTGATGGGCCTGACTGGCCTACCAGGCCGTGAGGCAGAAGTGACATGACTATCTCATCCAGCAGTGGTGGACCTGACAATATCATTTCAGGCAGAGGGTAAAGTGACAGCACAGAACGTTGAAGGACCATAACAGAAAAAAGGCACTTGGAGGCATGAGTACTGGGGGAAAAAAAGGGCACTAGGAGGCGATGCACTGCAAAAATATGCCCATGGAGGACACTATACTGGAAAAAAAGGCACTTTGGGAGCCTGCATCACAAAAATAGGCACTTGGAGGCCGCTAGACCGGAAAAAAGGCACTTAGATGCCCCTTCACTGCAAAAAAAGGCACTCAGACAGCAGTGCACCTCAAACAAAGGCACTTGGAGGCCCCTGCACCACAAAAAAAGGAAGTCGGCTGCCCCTACACTGGAAAAGAAAAGGTACTCGGAGGCCCCTACACTGCAAGAAAAGGCACTCGGGGGCTGCTACAATGTGAAACAAGGCACTCGGAGGGCCCGGCACCACCAAAAGAGGCACTTGGAGGCTCCTGCACTGGGAAAAGAGGCACTTGCAGGCCTGTACACCGGAAAAAAAGGCACTCGGAGGCTGCTACACTGCAGAGAAAGGCACTCGGAGGCACCTGCAACGGAAAATAAGGCACTCGGAGGCCCCTACACTGGAACAAAAGGCACTCGGAGGCCAGTGCACCACAAAAGAAGGCACTCGGTGGCCCCTTCAGCACAAAAAAGGCACTTGGGGGCTGCTACAATGCAAAAACGGCACTCAGAGGGCCCTGAACTACAAGAAAAGGCACTCAGTGGCCCCTACAGCACAATAAAAAGCACTCGGGGGCTGCTACAATGTGAAACAAGGCACTCGGAGGGCCCGGCACCACCAAAAGAGGCACTTGGAGGCTCCTGCACTGGGAAAAGAGGCACTTGCAGGCCTGTACACCGGAAAAAAAGGCACTCGGAGGCTGCTACACTGCAGAGAAAGGCACTCGGAGGCACCTGCAACGGAAAATAAGGCACTCGGAGGCCCCTACACCACAAAAAAAGGCACTTGGGGGCTGCTACAATGGAAAAAAAGGCACTCGGAGGCCCGTGACCCACAAGAAAAGGCACTTAGTGGCCTCTGAACCACAAGAAAAGGCACTCGGTGGACTCTACAGCACAAGAAAAGGCACTCGGGGCCACTACAAAGCAAAAGAAAGATACATGGAGGACCACACACCCCAAAATAACAGCACTTGGAGGCCCCTGAACCACAGGGAAAGGCACTCGGTGGCTCCTACAGCACAGAAAAAGGCACTTGGGGGCTGCTACAATGTGAAACAAGGCACTTGGAGGGCCCAGCACAACCAAAAGAGGCGCTTGGAGGCCACTGCACTGGAAAAAGAGGCACTTGCAGGCCTGTACACCAGAAAAAAAGGCACTCGGAGGCTCCTGCACCACGAAAGAAGGCACTCGGAGGCTCCTACAATGGAAAAAAAGGCACTCGGAGGCCAGTGCACTGCAAAAACAGGGCACTTGGAGGCCTCTACACTGCAAAAGAAGGCACTCGGAGGAAACTACACTGGGACAAAAGGCACTCGGAGGCCAGTGCACCACAAGAAAAGGCACTCAGTGGCCCCTACAGCACAAAAAAAGGCTCTTGGGGGCTGCTACAATGCAAAAAAAGGCACTCAGAGACCCCTGAACCACAAGAAAAGGCACTTAGTGGCCTCTGAACCACAAGAAAAGGCACTCGGTGGACTCTACAGCACAAGAAAAGGCACTCGGGGCCACTACACCGCAAAAAAAAGGTACATGGAGGACCACACACCCCAAAATAACAGCACTCGGAGGCCCCGGAACCACAAGGAAAGGCACTCAGTGGCCCCTACACTGCAAAAAAAGGCACTTGGGGGCTGCTACAATGTGAAACAAGGCACTCGGAGGGCTCAGCACCACCAAAAAAGGCACTCGGAGGTTCCCGCACTGGAAAAAGAGGCACTTGCAGGCCTGTGGACAACAAAAAAAGGCACTCGGAGGCTCCTGCACCACAAAAGAAGGCACTCGGTGGCCCCGACACCACAAAAAAAAGGCACTCGGGGGCTGCTACAATGTGAAAACAGGCACTCCGATGCCCCTACACCGGAAAGAAAGGCACTCACAGGGCCTGCAGCACAAAAAAAGGCACTCAGCTGCCCTTACACTGGAAAAAAAGGTACTCGGAGGCTACTACACTGCAAAAAAATGCACCCTGAGGCCCATGCACAGCAAAAAAAGGCACTCAGTAGCCCCTGCACCGCAAAAAAAGGCACTCGGAGGCCAGTGCACTGAAAAACAGGGCACTTGGAGGCCAGTGCACCGTAAAAAAAAATGCACTCAGAGGCCCCGACACCACAAAAGAAAGGCACTTGGAGGACCCGACACCACAAAAAAAGGCACTCGGCTGCCCCTACAGTGGAAAAAAAAGGCACTCGGAGGCCCCTACACCAGAAACAAAGGCACTCAGAGGGCCCTGCACCACAAAAGAAGGCACTCGGAGGCCCCTGAACCACAAGAAAAGGCACTCGGGGCCACTACACCGCAAAAAAAGGTACATGGAGGACCACACACCCCAAAATAACAGCACTCGGAGGCCCCTGAACCACAAGAAAAGGCACTCGGTGGCCCCTACAGCACAATAAAACGCACTCGGGGGCTGCTACAATGTGAAACAAGGCACTCTGAGGGCCCAGCACCACCAAAAAAAGGCACTCGGAGGCTCCTGCACCACAAAAGAAGGCACTCGGAGGCTGCTACAATGGAAAAAAAGGCACTCGGAGGCCAGTGCACTGCAAAAACAGGGTACTTAGAGGCCTCTACACTGCAAAAGAAGGCACTCGGAGGAAACTACACTGGAACAAAAGGCACTCAGAGGGCCCTGCAGCACAAAAAAAGGCACTCAGCTGCCCTTACACTGGAAAAAAAGGCACTCGGAGGCTCCTGCACCACAGAAAAAGGCACTCAGTGGCCCCTACACCACCAAGAAAGGCACTCGGTGGCCCCCACATTGCAAAAAAGGGTACTTGGAGGCTACTACACTGCAAAGAAATGCACCCTGAGGCCCACGCATTGCAAAAAAAGGCACTCAGTAGCCCCTGCACCGCAAAAAAAGGCACTCAGAGGCCAGTGCACTGAAAAACAGGGCACTTGGAGGCCAGTGCACCACAAAAGAAAATGCACTCAGAGGCCCCGACACCACAAAAGAAAGGCACTTGGAGGACCACACCACAAAAAAAGGCACTCGGCTGCCCCTACACTGGAAAAAAAGGCACTCGGAGGCCCCTACAGCACAAAAAAAGGCACTTGGGGGCTGCTACAATGCAAAAGAAGGCACTCGGAGGCCCCTGAACCACAAGAAAAGGCACTCGGGGCCACTACACCGCAAAAAAAAGGTACATGGAGGACCACACACCCCAAAATAACAGCACTCGTTGGCCCCTGAACCAGAAGGAAAAGCACTCGGTGGCTCCTACAGCACAAAAAAAGGCACTCGGGGTCTGCTACAATGTGAAACAAGGCACTCAGTGGCCCCTACATCGGATATAAAGGCACTCAGAGGGCCCTGCACCACAAACAAAGGCACTCGGAGGCTGCTACACCATAGAGAAAGGCACTCGGAGGCCCCTGCACTGGAAAAAAAGGCACTTGGAGGCCCCTGCACCACAAAAAAGGCACTCAGAGGCTGCTACAATGGAAAAAAAGGCACTCGGAGGCCTCTACACTGCAAAAGAAGGCACTCGGAGGCCACTACACTGGAACAAAAGGCACTCGGAGGCCAGTGCACCACAAAAGAAGGCACTCGGTGGCCCCTTCAGCACAAAAAAGGCACTTGGGGGCTGCTACAATGCAAAAACGGCACTCAGAGGGCCCTGAACTACAAGAAAAGGCACTCAGTGGCCCCTACAGCACAATAAAAAGCACTCGGGGGCTGATACAATGTGAAACAAGGCACTCAGAGGGCCCAGCACCACCAAAAAAGGCACTCGGAGGCGCCTGCACTGGAAAAAGAGGCACTTGCAGGCCTGTACACCAGAAAAAAAGGCACTCGGAGGCTCCTGCACCACAAAAGAAGGCACTCAGAGGCCACTACACCACCAAGAAAGGCACTCGGTGGCCCCCACATTGCAAAAAAAGGCACTTGGAGGCTACTACACTGCAAAAAAATGCATCCTGAGGCCCATGCACAGCAAAAAAAGGCACTCAGTAGCCCCTGCAGCACAAAAAAAGGCACTCGGAGGCCAGTGCACTGAAAAACAGGGCACTTGGAGGCCAGTGCACCACAAAAAAAATGCACTCAGAGGCCCCTGCACCACAAAAGAAAGGCACTTGGAGGCCCCTGTCCCACAAGAAAAGGCACTCGGCTGCCACTACACCGCAAATAAAAGATACATGGAGGACCACAAACCCCAAAATAACAGCACTCGGAGGCCCCGGAACCACAAGAAAAGGCACTCGGTGGCCCCTACAGCACAATAAAACGCACTCGGGGGCTGCTACAATGTGAAACAAGGCACTCTGAGGGCCCAGCACCACCAAAAAAGGCACTCGGAGGCCCCAGCACTGGGAAAAGCGGCACTTGCAGGCCTGTACACTGGAAATAAAGGCACTTGGAGGCCCCTGCACCACAAAAAAAGGCACTCGGAAGCCCCTACATTGCAAAAAAAGGCACTTGGAAGCTACTACATTGCAAAAAAAGGCACTTGGAAGCTACTACATTGCAAAAAAAGGCACTTGGAAGCTACTACATTGCAAAAAAAGGCACTCGGTGGCCCCTGCACCGCAAAAAAAGGCACTTGGAGGCCTCTACAACACCTTCCACTGCCCTATCAGACACAGAGGCTCATGTGACCTCACAAGGACAGGAAGCCGCCAGGGGCCTGCCAGTGGCCTGTCAGGCACTGGTACTTCTGTAAGCTCACAAGCAGAGTCAGCAGCCATGGGCATCCCACTGCCTGATGAGGCACTGAGGCAAAGGTGACCTCAAAATGCAGCCAGCACGCAGAGGCCTGCCACTGGCCTATCAGGCAATAGGACTGCCATGACCTCAAAAGGACAGCCAGCAGCTATGGGCCTGTCACTGGCCTATGAGGCACTGAGGCTGCTGTGACCTCACAAGCACAGCCAGCAGCTATGGGCCTGCCACTGGCCTACAGCAAAAGGAGCCTGAGGTGACCTCACAAGCACAGCGAGTAGCCAGGGGCTTCCCACTGCCCTATAAGGTACAGAGAGAAATGTGAGCTCAAAAGGCAGCCAGCAGACAGAGGCCTGCCACAGGCCTATGAGGCAATAGGACTGCTGTGAGCTGACAAGCACACCAAGCAGCTATGGGCCTGCCACTGGCCTATAGGAAAAGGAGGCTGCTGTGACCTCAAAAGCACACCAAGCAGCCATTGGCCTCCCACTGCCCGATGAGGCGCTGACGCTGCTGTCAACTCAGAAGCACAGTAAGCAGTCAGGGGCCTGCCACTGCTGTAAAGGGCATGGAGGCTGCTGTGACCTCAGAAGCCCAGCCAGCAGCTATGGGCCTGCCACTGCCCTATAGGGCACTGAGGCTTCTCTGACCTCACAAGCCCACCCAGCAGTCATTGGCCTCGAACTGGCCTATCAGGCACTGAGGCTTCTGCAACGTCACAAGCACAGCCAGCAGACAGGGGCCTGCCACTGGCCTGTCAGGCACTGAGGCTGCTGTGACCTCACGAGCCCAGGCAGCAGCTATGGGCCTGCCACTGGCCTATGAGGCACTGACGCTGCAGTGACCTCACAAGCACAGCCAGCAGCCAAGGGCCTGCCATTGCCCTATAAGGTACAGAGACAAATGTGACCTCAAAAGGCAGCCAGCAGACAGAGGCCTGCCACTGGCCTATCAGGAAATAGGACTGCCGTGACCTCAAAAGGACAGCCAGCAGCTACGGGCCTGCCACTGGCCTATAAGGCACGGAGGCTGCTGTGACCTCACAAGCACACCAAGCAGCCATTGGCCTCCCACGGGCCTATCAGGCACTGAGGCTGCTGTGACCTCACAAGCACACCAAGCAGCCAAGGGCCTGACACAGGCCTATCAGGCAATAGGACTGCTGTGACCTGACAAGCACAGCCAGCAGCTATGGGCCTGCCACTGGCTTATAGGGAACAGAGGCTGCTGTGACCTCACAAGCCCAGCCAGCAGCTATGGGCCTGCCACTGGCCTATGAGGCACTGAGGCTGCTGTGACCTCACAAGCAGTCAGCAGCCAGGGGCCTGCTGCTGACCTATCAGGCTGTAGTAGTGTTGTAACCTGACAAGCACAGCCAGCAGCTCTGGGCCTGCCATGGCGCATCAAGCACGGAGAAAGAAGGGAACACCCAAGCAGACCAGCAGCCATGGGCCTGCCACTGCCCTTTTTGGCATGGAGACACAAGTATCCTCACAAGCCCAGCCAGGAGGCATGGCCCTGCCACTGGCCTATCACGCACAGAGGCAGAAGCAACCTCACAAGCAGAGCGAGGACTGATGGGCCTGACTGGCCTACCAGGCCGTGAGGCAGAAGTGACATGACTATCTCATCCAGCAGTGGTGGACCTGACAATATCATTTCAGGCAGAGGGTAAAGTGACAGCACAGAACGTTGAAGGACCATAACAGAAAAAAGGCACTTGGAGGCATGAGTACTGGGGGAAAAAAAGGGCACTAGGAGGCGATGCACTGCAAAAATATGCCCATGGAGGACACTATACTGGAAAAAAAGGCACTTTGGGAGCCTGCATCACAAAAATAGGCACTTGGAGGCCGCTAGACCGGAAAAAAGGCACTTAGATGCCCCTTCACTGCAAAAAAAGGCACTCAGACAGCAGTGCACCTCAAACAAAGGCACTTGGAGGCCCCTGCACCACAAAAAAAGGAAGTCGGCTGCCCCTACACTGGAAAAGAAAAGGTACTCGGAGGCCCCTACACTGCAAGAAAAGGCACTCGGGGGCTGCTACAATGTGAAACAAGGCACTCGGAGGGCCCGGCACCACCAAAAGAGGCACTTGGAGGCTCCTGCACTGGGAAAAGAGGCACTTGCAGGCCTGTACACCGGAAAAAAAGGCACTCGGAGGCTGCTACACTGCAGAGAAAGGCACTCGGAGGCACCTGCAACGGAAAATAAGGCACTCGGAGGCCCCTACACTGGAACAAAAGGCACTCGGAGGCCAGTGCACCACAAAAGAAGGCACTCGGTGGCCCCTTCAGCACAAAAAAGGCACTTGGGGGCTGCTACAATGCAAAAACGGCACTCAGAGGGCCCTGAACTACAAGAAAAGGCACTCAGTGGCCCCTACAGCACAATAAAAAGCACTCGGGGGCTGCTACAATGTGAAACAAGGCACTCGGAGGGCCCGGCACCACCAAAAGAGGCACTTGGAGGCTCCTGCACTGGGAAAAGAGGCACTTGCAGGCCTGTACACCGGAAAAAAAGGCACTCGGAGGCTGCTACACTGCAGAGAAAGGCACTCGGAGGCACCTGCAACGGAAAATAAGGCACTCGGAGGCCCCTACACCACAAAAAAAGGCACTTGGGGGCTGCTACAATGGAAAAAAAGGCACTCGGAGGCCCGTGACCCACAAGAAAAGGCACTTAGTGGCCTCTGAACCACAAGAAAAGGCACTCGGTGGACTCTACAGCACAAGAAAAGGCACTCGGGGCCACTACAAAGCAAAAGAAAGATACATGGAGGACCACACACCCCAAAATAACAGCACTTGGAGGCCCCTGAACCACAGGGAAAGGCACTCGGTGGCTCCTACAGCACAGAAAAAGGCACTTGGGGGCTGCTACAATGTGAAACAAGGCACTTGGAGGGCCCAGCACAACCAAAAGAGGCGCTTGGAGGCCACTGCACTGGAAAAAGAGGCACTTGCAGGCCTGTACACCAGAAAAAAAGGCACTCGGAGGCTCCTGCACCACGAAAGAAGGCACTCGGAGGCTCCTACAATGGAAAAAAAGGCACTCGGAGGCCAGTGCACTGCAAAAACAGGGCACTTGGAGGCCTCTACACTGCAAAAGAAGGCACTCGGAGGAAACTACACTGGGACAAAAGGCACTCGGAGGCCAGTGCACCACAAGAAAAGGCACTCAGTGGCCCCTACAGCACAAAAAAAGGCTCTTGGGGGCTGCTACAATGCAAAAAAAGGCACTCAGAGACCCCTGAACCACAAGAAAAGGCACTTAGTGGCCTCTGAACCACAAGAAAAGGCACTCGGTGGACTCTACAGCACAAGAAAAGGCACTCGGGGCCACTACACCGCAAAAAAAAGGCACTCGGGGCCACTACACCGCAAAAAAAAGGTACATGGAGGACCACACACCCCAAAATAACAGCACTCGGAGGCCCCGGAACCACAAGGAAAGGCACTCAGTGGCCCCTACACTGCAAAAAAAGGCACTTGGGGGCTGCTACAATGTGAAACAAGGCACTCGGAGGGCTCAGCACCACCAAAAAAGGCACTCGGAGGTTCCCGCACTGGAAAAAGAGGCACTTGCAGGCCTGTGGACAACAAAAAAAGGCACTCGGAGGCTCCTGCACCACAAAAGAAGGCACTCGGTGGCCCCGACACCACAAAAAAAAGGCACTCGGGGGCTGCTACAATGTGAAAACAGGCACTCCGATGCCCCTACACCGGAAAGAAAGGCACTCACAGGGCCTGCAGCACAAAAAAAGGCACTCAGCTGCCCTTACACTGGAAAAAAAGGTACTCGGAGGCTACTACACTGCAAAAAAATGCACCCTGAGGCCCATGCACAGCAAAAAAAGGCACTCAGTAGCCCCTGCACCGCAAAAAAAGGCACTCGGAGGCCAGTGCACTGAAAAACAGGGCACTTGGAGGCCAGTGCACCGTAAAAAAAAATGCACTCAGAGGCCCCGACACCACAAAAGAAAGGCACTTGGAGGACCCGACACCACAAAAAAAGGCACTCGGCTGCCCCTACAGTGGAAAAAAAAGGCACTCGGAGGCCCCTACACCAGAAACAAAGGCACTCAGAGGGCCCTGCACCACAAAAGAAGGCACTCGGAGGCCCCTGAACCACAAGAAAAGGCACTCGGGGCCACTACACCGCAAAAAAAGGTACATGGAGGACCACACACCCCAAAATAACAGCACTCGGAGGCCCCTGAACCACAAGAAAAGGCACTCGGTGGCCCCTACAGCACAATAAAACGCACTCGGGGGCTGCTACAATGTGAAACAAGGCACTCTGAGGGCCCAGCACCACCAAAAAAAGGCACTCGGAGGCTCCTGCACCACAAAAGAAGGCACTCGGAGGCTGCTACAATGGAAAAAAAGGCACTCGGAGGCCAGTGCACTGCAAAAACAGGGTACTTAGAGGCCTCTACACTGCAAAAGAAGGCACTCGGAGGAAACTACACTGGAACAAAAGGCACTCAGAGGGCCCTGCAGCACAAAAAAAGGCACTCAGCTGCCCTTACACTGGAAAAAAAGGCACTCGGAGGCTCCTGCACCACAGAAAAAGGCACTCAGTGGCCCCTACACCACCAAGAAAGGCACTCGGTGGCCCCCACATTGCAAAAAAGGGTACTTGGAGGCTACTACACTGCAAAGAAATGCACCCTGAGGCCCACGCATTGCAAAAAAAGGCACTCAGTAGCCCCTGCACCGCAAAAAAAGGCACTCAGAGGCCAGTGCACTGAAAAACAGGGCACTTGGAGGCCAGTGCACCACAAAAGAAAATGCACTCAGAGGCCCCGACACCACAAAAGAAAGGCACTTGGAGGACCACACCACAAAAAAAGGCACTCGGCTGCCCCTACACTGGAAAAAAAGGCACTCGGAGGCCCCTACAGCACAAAAAAAGGCACTTGGGGGCTGCTACAATGCAAAAGAAGGCACTCGGAGGCCCCTGAACCACAAGAAAAGGCACTCGGGGCCACTACACCGCAAAAAAAAGGTACATGGAGGACCACACACCCCAAAATAACAGCACTCGTTGGCCCCTGAACCAGAAGGAAAAGCACTCGGTGGCTCCTACAGCACAAAAAAAGGCACTCGGGGTCTGCTACAATGTGAAACAAGGCACTCAGTGGCCCCTACATCGGATATAAAGGCACTCAGAGGGCCCTGCACCACAAACAAAGGCACTCGGAGGCTGCTACACCATAGAGAAAGGCACTCGGAGGCCCCTGCACTGGAAAAAAAGGCACTTGGAGGCCCCTGCACCACAAAAAAGGCACTCAGAGGCTGCTACAATGGAAAAAAAGGCACTCGGAGGCCTCTACACTGCAAAAGAAGGCACTCGGAGGCCACTACACTGGAACAAAAGGCACTCGGAGGCCAGTGCACCACAAAAGAAGGCACTCGGTGGCCCCTTCAGCACAAAAAAGGCACTTGGGGGCTGCTACAATGCAAAAACGGCACTCAGAGGGCCCTGAACTACAAGAAAAGGCACTCAGTGGCCCCTACAGCACAATAAAAAGCACTCGGGGGCTGATACAATGTGAAACAAGGCACTCAGAGGGCCCAGCACCACCAAAAAAGGCACTCGGAGGCGCCTGCACTGGAAAAAGAGGCACTTGCAGGCCTGTACACCAGAAAAAAAGGCACTCGGAGGCTCCTGCACCACAAAAGAAGGCACTCAGAGGCCACTACACCACCAAGAAAGGCACTCGGTGGCCCCCACATTGCAAAAAAAGGCACTTGGAGGCTACTACACTGCAAAAAAATGCATCCTGAGGCCCATGCACAGCAAAAAAAGGCACTCAGTAGCCCCTGCAGCACAAAAAAAGGCACTCGGAGGCCAGTGCACTGAAAAACAGGGCACTTGGAGGCCAGTGCACCACAAAAAAAATGCACTCAGAGGCCCCTGCACCACAAAAGAAAGGCACTTGGAGGCCCCTGTCCCACAAGAAAAGGCACTCGGCTGCCACTACACCGCAAATAAAAGATACATGGAGGACCACACACCCCAAAATAACAGCACTCGGAGGCCCCGGAACCACAAGAAAAGGCACTCGGTGGCCCCTACAGCACAATAAAACGCACTCGGGGGCTGCTACAATGTGAAACAAGGCACTCTGAGGGCCCAGCACCACCAAAAAAGGCACTCGGAGGCCCCAGCACTGGGAAAAGAGCCACTTGCAGGCCTGTAGACTGGAAATAAAGGCACTTGGAGGCCCCGACACCACAAAAAAAGGCACTCGGAAGACCCCACATTGCAAAAAAAGGCACTTGGAAGCTACTACATTCCAAAAAAAGGCACTTGGAAGCTACTACATTCCAAAAAAAGGCACTTGGAAGCTACTACATTGCAAAAAAAGGCACTCGGTGGCCCCTGCACCGCAAAAAAAGGCACTTGGAGGCCTCTACAACACCTTCCACTGCCCTATCAGACACAGAGGCTCATGTGACCTCACAAGGACAGGAAGCCGCCAGGGGCCTGCCAGTGGCCTGTCAGGCACTGGTACTTCTGTAAGCTCACAAGCAGAGTCAGCAGCCATGGGCATCCCACTGCCTGATGAGGCACTGAGGCAAAGGTGACCTCAAAATGCAGCCAGCACGCAGAGGCCTGCCACTGGCCTATCAGGCAATAGGACTGCCATGACCTCAAAAGGACAGCCAGCAGCTATGGGCCTGTCACTGGCCTATGAGGCACTGAGGCTGCTGTGACCTCACAAGCACAGCCAGCAGCTATGGGCCTGCCACTGGCCTACAGCAAAAGGAGCCTGAGGTGACCTCACAAGCACAGCGAGTAGCCAGGGGCTTCCCACTGCCCTATAAGGTACAGAGAGAAACGTGAGCTCAAAAGGCAGCCAGCAGACAGAGGCCTGCCACAGGCCTGAGGCAATAGGACTGCTGTGAGCTGACAAGCACACCAAGCAGCTATGGGCCTGCCACTGGCCTATGAGGCACGGAGGCTGCTGTGACCTCAAAAGCACACCAAGCAGCCATTGGCCTCCCACTGCCCGATGAGGCGCTGACACTGCTGTCAACTCAGAAGCACAGTAAGCAGTCAGGGGCCTGCCACTGCCGTAAAGGGCATGGAGGCTGCTGTGACCTCAGAAGCCCAGCCAGCAGCTATGGGCCTGCCACTGCCCTATAGGGCACTGAGGCTTCTCTGACCTCACAAGCCCACCCAGCAGTCATTGGCCTCGAACTGGCCTATCAGGCACTGAGGCTTCTGCAACGTCACAAGCACAGCCAGCAGACAGGGGCCTGCCACTGGCCTGTGAAGCACTGAGGCTGCTGTGACCTCATGAGCCCAGGCAGCAGCTACGGCCCTGCCGCTGGCCTACGAGGCACGGAGGCTACTGTGACGTCAAAAGCACACCAAGCAGACATTGGCCTCCCACAGGCCTATCAGGCACTGAGGCTGCTGTGACCTCACAAGCACAGCCAGCAGTCAGGGGCCTGCTGCTGGCCTATCAGGCTGTAGGAGTGTTCTCACCTGACAAGCACAGCCAGCAGCTATGGGCCTGCAACTGGCCTATAGGGAACAGAGGCTGATGTGACCTCACAAGCACAGTCAGCAGCCATTGGCGTGCCACTGTCCAAACAGGCACTGAGGCTGCTTTGACCTCACCAGCACACCAAGCAGCCATTGGCCTCCCTCTGGCCTACAGGAAAAGGAGGCTGATGTGACCTCAGAAGCACAGTGAGTAGCCAGGGGCCTCCCACTGCCCTATAAGGTACAGAGACAAATGTGACCTCAAAAGGCAGCCAGCAGACAGAGGCCTGCCACGGGCCTATCAGGAAATAGGACTGCTGTGACCTTACAAGCACAGCCAGCAGCTACGGGCCTTCCACTGGCCTATCACACACTGAGGCTGCTGTGAACTTACAAGCACACCAAGCAGCCATTGGCCTCCCACGGGCCTATCAGGCACTGAGGCTGCTGTGACCTCACAAGCACAGCCAGCAGCCAAGGGCCTGCCACTAGCCTATGAGGCAAAAGGACTGCTGTGATCTGACAAGCACAGCCAGCAGCCAAGGGCCTGCCACAGGCCTATCAGGCAATAGGACTGCTGTGACCTGACAAGCACAGCCAGCAGCTATGGGCCTGCCACTGGCCTATGGGAAAAGGAGGCTGCTGTGACCTCACAAGCACAGGCAGCAGCCATTAGCCTCCCACTGCCCGATGAGGCGCTGATGCTCAGAAGCACAGTAAACAGTCAGCGGCCTGCCACTGCCCTCAAGGGCATGGAGGCTGCTGTGACCTCAGAAGCCCAGCCAGCAGCTATGGGCCTGCCACTGCCCTATAGGGCACTGAGGCTTCTCTGACCTCACAAGCACAGCCAGCAGCTATGAGCCTGCCACTGGCCTGTGAAGCACTGAGGCTGCTGTGACCTCACAAGCACAGCCAGCAGTCAGGGGCCTGCCACTGGCCTGTGAAGCACTGAGGCTGCTGTGACCTCACAAGCACAGCCAGCAGTCAGGGGCCTGCCACTGGCCTGTGAAGCACTGAGGCTGCTGTGACCTCATGAGCCCAGGCAGCAGCTATGGGCCTGCCACTGGCCTATGAGGCACTGAGGCTGCTGTGACCTCACAAGCACAGTCAGCAGCCAGGGGCCTGCTGCTGGCCTATCAGGCTGTAGGAGTGTTGTCACCTGAGAAGCACAGCCAGCAGCTAAGGGCCTGTCACTGGCCTATAGGCAACAGAGGCTGATGTGACCTCACAAGCACAGCCAGCAGCCATTGGCCTCCCACTGTCCAAACAGGCACTGGGGCTGCTTTGACCTCACCAGCACACGAATCAGCCATTGGCCTCCCTCTGGCCTACAGCAAAAGGAGGCTGATGTGACCTCACAAGCACAGCGAGTAGCCAGGGGCCTCCCATGGGCCTATCAGGCACTGAGGCTTCTGCAACCTCAGAAACACAGCCAGCAGCAAGGGGCCTGCCACTGGCCTGTGAAGCACTGAGGCTGCTGTGACCTCACGAGCCCAGTCAGCAGCTACGGGCCTTCCACTGGCCTATCACGCACTGAGGCTGCTGTGACCTCAAAGCACACCAAGCAGCCATTGGCCTCCCACGGGCCTTTCAGGCACTGAGGCTGCTGTGACCTCACAAGCACAGTCAGCAGCCAGGGGCCTGCTGCTGGCCTATCAGGCTGTAGGAGTGTTGTCACCTGAGAAGCACAGCCAGCAGCTAAGGGCCTGCAACTGGCCTATAGGGAGCAGAGGCTGATGTGACCTCACAAGCACAGCCAGCAGCCATTGGCCTCCCACTGTCCAAACAGGCACTGGGGCTGCTTTGACCTCACCAGCACACGAATCAGCCATTGGCCTCCCTCTGGCCTACAGCAAAAGGAGGCTGATGTGACCTCACAAGCACAGCGAGTAGCCAGGGGCCTCCCATGGGCCTATCAGGCACTGAGGCTTCTGCAACCTCAGAAACACAGCCAGCAGCAAGGGGCCTGCCACTGGCCTGTGAAGCACTGAGGCTGCTGTGACCTCACGAGCCCAGTCAGCAGCTACGGGCCTTCCACTGGCCTATCACGCACTGAGGCTGCTGTGACCTCAAAGCACACCAAGCAGCCATTGGCCTCCCACGGGCCTTTCAGGCACTGAGGCTGCTGTGACCTCACAAGCACAGTCAGCAGCCATTAGCCTCCCACTGCCTGATGAGGCGCTGACGCTGCTGTCAACTCAGAAGCACAGTAAACAGCCAGGGGCCTGCCACTGCCCTCAAGGGCATGGTGGCTGCTGTGACCTCAGAAGCCCAGCCAGCAGCTATGGGCCTGCCACTGCCCTATAGGGCACTGAGGCTTCTCTGACCTCACAAGCCCACCCAGCAGTCAGGGGCCTCGAACTGGCCTATCAGGCACTGCGGCTTCTGTAACCTCACAAGCACAGCCAGCAGCCATGGGCCTGCCACTGGCCTGTGAAGCACTGAGGCTGCTGTGACCTCACAAGCACAGACAGCAGCCATTGGCCTGCCACTGGCCTATACAGCACTGAGGCTGCTGTGACCTCACAAGCACAGCAAGGAGCAAGAGGCCTGCCATTGCCCTATAAGCTACAGAGACAAATTTGACCTCAAAAGGCAGCCAGCAGACAGAGGCCTGCCATGGGCCTATCAGGCAATAGGACTGCCGTGACCTCAAAAGGACAGCCAGCAGCTACTGGCCTGTCACTGGTCTATGAGGCACTGAGGCTGCTGTGACCTCACATGCACAGCCAGCAGCTATGGGCCTGCCACTGGCCTACAGCAAAAGGAGCCTGAGGTGACCTCACAAGCACAGCGAGTAGCCAGGGGCTTCCCACTGCCCTATAAGGTACAGAGAGAAATGTGAGCTCAAAAGGCAGCCAGCAGACAGAGGCCTGCCACAGGCCTATGAGGCAATAGGACTGCTGTGAGCTGACAAGCACACCAAGCAGCTATGGGCCTGCCACTGGCCTATAGGAAAAGGAGGCTGCTGTGACCTCAAAAGCACACCAAGCAGCCATTGGCCTCCCACTGCCCGATGAGGCGCTGACGCTGCTGTCAACTCAGAAGCACAGTAAGCAGTCAGGGGCCTGCCACTGCTGTAAAGGGCATGGAGGCTGCTGTGACCTCAGAAGCCCAGCCAGCAGCTATGGGCCTGCCACTGCCCTATAGGGCACTGAGGCTTCTCTGACCTCACAAGCCCACCCAGCAGTCATTGGCCTCGAACTGGCCTATCAGGCACTGAGGCTTCTGCAACGTCACAAGCACAGCCAGCAGACAGGGGCCTGCCACTGGCCTGTCAGGCACTGAGGCTGCTGTGACCTCACGAGCCCAGGCAGCAGCTATGGGCCTGCCACTGGCCTATGAGGCACTGACGCTGCAGTGACCTCACAAGCACAGCCAGCAGCCAAGGGCCTGCCATTGCCCTATAAGGTACAGAGACAAATGTGACCTCAAAAGGCAGCCAGCAGACAGAGGCCTGCCACTGGCCTATCAGGCAATAGGACTGCCGTGACCTCAAAAGGACAGCCAGCAGCTACGGGCCTGCCACTGGCCTATAAGGCACGGAGGCTGCTGTGACCTCACAAGCACACCAAGCAGCCATTGGCCTCCCACGGGCCTATCAGGCACTGAGGCTGCTGTGACCTCACAAGCACACCAAGCAGCCAAGGGCCTGACACAGGCCTATCAGGCAATAGGACTGCTGTGACCTGACAAGCACAGCCAGCAGCTATGGGCCTGCCACTGGCTTATAGGGAACAGAGGCTGCTGTGACCTCACAAGCCCAGCCAGCAGCTATGGGCCTGCCACTGGCCTATGAGGCACTGAGGCTGCTGTGACCTCACAAGCAGTCAGCAGCCAGGGGCCTGCTGCTGACCTATCAGGCTGTAGGAGTGTTGTAACCTGACAAGCACAGCCAGCAGCTCTGGGCCTGCCATGGCGCATCAAGCACGGAGAAAGAAGGGAACACCCAAGCAGACCAGCAGCCATGGGCGTGGCAGTGCCCTTTTTGGCATGGAGACACAAGTATCCTCACAAGCCCAGCCAGGAGGCATGGCCCTGCCACTGGCCTTTCACGCACAGAGGCAGAAGCAACCTCACAAGCAGAGCGAGGACTGATGGGCCTGACTGGCCTACCAGGCCGTGAGGCAGAAGTGACATGACTATCTCATCCAGCAGTGGTGGGCCTGACAATATCATTTCAGGCAGAGGGTAAAGTGACAGCACAGAACGTTGAAGGACCATAACAGAAAAAAGGCACTTGGAGGCATGAGTACTGGGGGAAAAAAAGGGCACTAGGAGGCCATGCACTGCAAAAATATGCCCATGGAGGACACTATACTGGAAAAAAAGGCACTTTGGGAGCCTGCATTGCAAAAATAGGCACTTGGAGGCCGCTAGACCGGAAAAAAGGCACTTAGATGCCCCTTCACTGCAAAAAAAGGCACTCAGACAGCAGTGCACCTCAAACAAAGGCACTTGGAGGCCCCTGCACCACAAAAAAAGGAAGTCGGCTGCCCCTACACTGGAAAAGAAAAGGTACTCGGAGGCCCCTACACTGCAAGAAAAGGCACTCGGGGGCTGCTACAATGTGAAACAAGGCACTCGGAGGGCCCGGCACCACCAAAAGAGGCACTTGGAGGCTCCTGCACTGGGAAAAGAGGCACTTGCAGGCCTGTACACCGGAAAAAAAGGCACTCGGAGGCTGCTACACTGCAGAGAAAGGCACTCGGAGGCACCTGCAACGGAAAATAAGGCACTCGGAGGCCCCTACACCAGAAACAAAGGCACTCGGAGGGCCCTGCACCACAAAAGAAGGCACTCGGAGGCCCCTGAACCACAAGAAAAGGCACTCGGGGCCACTACACCGCAAAAAAAGGTACATGGAGGACCACACACCCCAAAATAACAGCACTCGGAGGCCCCTGAACCACAAGAAAAGGCACTCGGTGGCCCCTACAGCACAATAAAACGCACTCGGGGGCTGCTACAATGTCAAACAAGGCACTCTGAGGGCCCAGCAGCACCAAAAAAAGGCACTCGGAGGCCCCTGCACTGGGAAAAGCAGCACTTGCAGGCCTGTACACTGGAAATAAAGGCTCTCGGAAGCCCCTACATTGCAAAAAAAGGCACTCGGAGGCTACTACATTGCAAAAAAAGGCACTCGGTGGCCCCTGCACTGCAAAAAAAGGCACTTGGAGGCCTCTACAACACCTTCCACTGCCCTATCAGACACAGAGGCTCATGTGACCTCACAAGGACAGGAAGCCACCAGGGGCCTGCCACTGGCCTGTCAGGCACTGGTACTTCTGTAAAAGCTCACAAGCAGAGTCAGCAGCCATGGGCATCCCACTGCCTGATGAGGCACTGAGACAAAGGTGACCTCAAAATGCAGGCAGCACGCAGAGGCCTGCCACTGGCCTATCAGGCAATAGGACTGCCATGACCTCAGAAGGACAGCCAGCAGCTATGGGCCTGTCACCGGTCTATGAGGCACTGAGGCTGCTGTGACCTCACAAGCACACCAAGCCGCTATGGGCCTGCCACTGGCCTATAGGAAAAGGAGGCTGCTGTGACCTCAAAAGCACACCAAGCAGCCATTTGCCTCCCACTGCCCGATGAGGCGCTGACGCTGCTGTCAACTCAGAAGCACAGTAAGCAGTCAGGGGCCTGCCACTGCCGTAAAGGGCATGGAGGCTGCTGTGACCTCAGAAGCCCAGCCAGCAGCTATGGGCCTGCCACTGCCCTATAGGGCACTGAGGCTTCTCTGACCTCACAAGCCCACCCAGCAGTCATTGGCCTCGAACTGGCCTATCAGGCACTGAGGCTTCTGCAACGTCACAAGCACAGCCAGCAGACAGGGGCCTGCCACTGGCCTGTGAAGCAATGAGGCTGCTGTGACCTCACGAGCCCAGGCAGCAGCTATGGGCCTGCCACTGGCCTATGAGGCACTGAGGCTGCTGTGACCTCACAAGCACCGTCAGCAGCCAGGGGCCTGCTGCTGGCCTATCAGGCTGTAGGAGTGTTGTCACCTGACAAGCACAGCCAGCAGCTGTGGGCCTGCCACTGCCCTATAGGGCACTGAGGCTTCTGTAACCTCACAAGCACAGCCAGCAGCAAGGGGCCTGCCACTGGCCTGTGAAGCACTGAGGCTGCTGTGACCTCACGAGCCCAGTCAGCAGCTATGGGCCTGCCACTGGCCTATCACGCACTGAGGCTGCTGTGACCTCACAAGCACACCAAGCAGCCATTGGCCTCCCACGGGCCTATCAGGCACTGAGGCTGCTGTGACCTCACAAGCACACCAAGCAGCCAAGGGCCTGACACAGGCCTATCAGGCAATAGGACTGCTGTGACCTGACAAGCACAGCCAGCAGCTATGGGCCTGCCACTGGCTTATAGGGAACGGAGGCTGCTGTGACCTCACAAGCAAACCAAGCAGCCATTTGCCTGCCACTGGCCTATGAGGCACTGAGTCTGCTGTGACCTCACAAGCACAGCAAGGAGCCAGAGGCCTGCCATTGCCCTATAAGGTACAGAGACAAATGTGACCTCAAAAGGCAGCCAGCAGACAGAGGCCTACCACGGGCCTATCAGGAAATAGGACTGCTGTGACCTTACGAGAACAAACAGCAGCTATGGGCCTCCACTGGCCTATGAGGCACTGAGGCTGCTGTGACCTCACAAGCACAGCCAGCAGCCATTGGCCTCCCACTGGCCTATCAGGTCCTGACGCTGCTGTGACCTCACAAGCACAGCCAAGCAGACAGGGGCCTGCCACTGGCCTATCAGGCACTGAGGCTGCTGTGACCTCACAAGCACAGCCAGCAGCTGTGGGCCTGCCATGGCGCATCAAGCACGGAGAAAGAAGGGAACACCCAAGCAGACCAGCAGCCATGGGCGTGGCAGTGCATGCCCATGCATGCCATGCATGCAATGGCATGCAGGTCAAAGTGACATCATAAGACACAACCAGCAACCATGGGCCTGCCACTGCCCTTTTTGGCATGCAGACACAAGTATCCTCACAAGCCCAGCCAGGAGGCATGGCCCTGCCACTGGCCTATCACGCACAGAGGCAGAAGCAACCTCACAAGCAGAGCGAGGACTGATGGGTTGACTGGCCTACCAGGCCGTGAGGCAGAAGTGACATGACTATCTCATCCAGCAGTGGTGGACCTGACAATATCATTTCAGGCAGAGGGTAAAGTGATATCACAGAACGTTGAAGGACCATAACAGAAAAAAAGGCACTTGGAGGCATGAGCACTGGGAAAAAAGGGCACTAGGAGGCGATGCACTGCAAAAATATGCACATGGAGGACACTATACTGGAAAAAAAGGCACTTTGGGAGCCTGCATTGCAAAAATAGGCACTTGGAGGCCGCTAGGCCGGAAAAAAAGGCACTCAGATGCCCCTTCACTGCAAAAAAAAGGCACTCAGACAGCAGTGCACCTCAAACAAAGGCACTCGGAGGCCCCTGCACCACAAAAACAGGCACCCGGATGTTGGAAACTTGCACGGGAGGAGCCGACGGAGGGAAGACCCAGACGCTCAATATGAGTGATCAGTGTACTTCAACTTTATTAGGTGTGGTCTTTCTTTATATAGTATAGGACTAATCAGGCTCATACATATTGCAAAAGCTGAGCTCCTTATTGGTAACAGCAATTTGGTTTACCCAGCAACTTCTGCATTACATCACCCGCAAGTTCCCAGGACTAATCATTGATAACACCTTGGAGCCAAGGACAGTGTGTCCTTGGCTCTAGCTGTTTTTACTCTCATACGGGACTTGGCTCACATCAACTGTGTGCGATATGCACTTAGTTCTGCTTCCTTTAGTTGTTCAATCTTCACATGACCTCTGCCCTCAAGCCAGTCCTCCACAATTCCCCCGTTTTTATTTTGTGAGAGAAAGACCTTTTTAGTTAATTGTTCAAGCTTTTGTGTTAAGCAGCTAAAAATCACTCTTACTACAATTAAAACTAATACAATTATGAATAGAATACATAGCCCTTCTTTGATCAAGCTCAAAATCCAGGTACTCACATTACCAAACATCTTTCTAAACAGATCATCAAACCAATTATACTGTACGGTGATTCTCTGGGTGTGGTCCTTTAGCCATTTCAATTGCTCATAGATTGACTGTCCATGATCAGAAAGATTAAAACAACACATTCCTTCAAAATCCTCACACCCGTGTCCCTGTGCCAAAAGCAGAAAGTCTATAGCTGCTCTATTTTGCAACACTGCATGTCTCAGGCTATCCATATCCTGTGACATTTCAGAGAGAATTTGTGTAGTAACATTTGATTGTTTAACAGCCCAACAAGCAAGTTTATTTAAATTAGACATGGCATGCGCAACTGCAACGTTAGGAGCTAAAGCTGCGGCGAAAAACCTTTCCGCAGGCCCCCATAATTCTACATCATCAGCGCAATCTGAACCTAGTTTTTTCAATTCACGCTTGCCTCGACGATTCTCACTTCTTCTATGTCTGATTGCTGCAGTCAGATTTGACCAACGCTGATCATGTAAGTCAGGGGCAAAGAGTGTTAGGCGTCCTATATAACAAGGTCCCCCATAAGCATTTCCTGGCACACCTTGCCATGCTCTGTCACCACAAATTAGAAAAATACCAGGAGGCAGTGCCTTAGGGGCACTCATGGGCCACATTGAGTTGTGATCATTTACTCCATAGGCCCCAAGTGGCTCACTATTATTGGAGTTATTCCACCCACAATAATTACCGTTGGCGTTAAACCCTAAAGTTCTAGACGTTATGTTCGTCCAATGAGTCTTATTTTGTTTACCTTTATTTAGTATAAAACAGGTTTGTGTCCAATTATCACTAGTGTTTCCTACTGCTACTGACCCTAACAAATCTAATTCTTGTGGATCCCATGGCAACGATATATTAAGATGTTGCAGTGCAGCAACCACTCCGTCTGAGAGGTTGCTCGAGAAGGACCCACTTAAGAGAGTAAGCGAAGTTGAGTACGGGCCTAACAGCTTGACCAATTCCTTTGGAGTTCCTATAGGCACCCCAAACAGACACGTCCGGAAGGGATCACTTCCTGAGGCTAGAGACAAACAAAAGGTACGCTGGTTAGTTTTGTTAGCCCATGTAACCCACATATTCTGTTGAATATCAATCTGAGACAACATTGTAGACCCTTCAGCAATTATCATGATCAATAGGACAATTTTGCGCAGAGTTGTCTGTCCGATTCCGAGCATAGTCTTTGTCCACAGTCGCTCCTTCGTCTATCACAGGTTTCGTAAATCTGCTGGGAACCCAAACCGGTCCTGTGGGAGAAGATATACACACATAACCGCGCCCTACATATATTACCTCTGCTGGACCTATCCATACTCCCGTTTTCATGTCCCGGTATTTTACACTAAAGGTCCGGCTACCAGCCTTTTCTTCTTCTATATGATGTTTGATTGCTGGTGGTTCTTTGTCATCCCCGAATACACACAAATAGTTTAGTACGAATAGGGTCTTATCAATTTTTTCCTTGACGTCTAGGATATCCTTAAACTTTTCTATGTATTGTTTGACAGTGCTGTTTGCTCGTTCAACAACCGCCTGACCTGTGGGTGAATGGGGAATGCCTGTTACATGTTTGATATTCCATAAGTTCATAAATTCCTTAATGGCTTTACTGACATAAGCAGGGCCGTTATCTGTTTTTATGGCTTCTGGGACCCCCATTACAGCAAAACAGCTGGTGAGATGGCGGCGTACATCTCGCACCCTTTCCCCAGACTGTGGTGTCACCCATATCATATGGCTGTAAGTGTCTATCGTCACATGCAAATATTTAAGCCGACCAAAACTAGGCACGTGAGTAACATCCATTTGCCAGATCTCATTCACCTTTAGACCTCGTGGGTTCACTCCCACCCCTATTCCTACACCCGCATTATGGTGACTACATATGGGGCATGATTTTACTATAGCCTGCGCGTCGGTCCTGCTTATCTGGTAGACCCGGGCGAGTCCTTTTGCATTTTGGTGAAAGGTAGCATGTGCTTCTCTGGCCCGGCAAAATGGCGATAGCGGCGCCTCCCTTGCTGGAGCAGCCACCAGTCTATCTGCCCTGGCATTGCCTTCTCCTAGACCTTCCTCCCAGAGATGGCTCCTAATGTGGACTACTGCATATGGTTCCTGTCGCTGTTCAATAGCAATTTGCAAACTAATCAGTAGGCTCGCCAGTCTTTTATTCTTGATGTCTCGTAAATTGGAGTCTTCGATTCTAGCAGCGAGGCCTACTACATACAACGAATCCGATATTATGTTTAGTGGTGTATCTTTCCATTTCACAAATGCCCAGACAACAGCAAAAAGTTCCAAGGTTTGCAGCGAATCTCCTTCCTGGGCAGCTAATAATTTATGTTTCCAGCCCTCCTTATCTCTCCATGTCACTGCAGCAGTCCTGGACCGTCTTCCCGCATCAGTAAATACTGTTTGTGCCTCTTGCAGCGGTGACGCAGACCGCTTGGGCTTAATTATCCAGTTATGGTTCTCCATCCACGCTAATGTAGTGGACGGCAGCGGCTTTGCTACTATATTCGCCCCATCCTGTAACAAAGCGGCTTGTAACTCCATTGAGTTTTGCATATACCACTCTAGGTCGTTGGGTTTCAATGGCAGCCAAATGGTATTCGGTGGTGCTCCCTCAATTTGCAATATTCGGTTTCTTCCTTTCCTAATGAGTTCGGCCAGCGTTGAAATTTTTTCTTGAATAGTTCGTTTTGGTTGTAACGGTGGTGCTACCCATTCTAGTACAATGGGTTCCGCCAACTCTCTTCTTTCCCCCGTTTTTATTTTGTGTTGTGTAATGGCTCCCATTAGGTATTGTGGGCCACATAAAATAGTAAGATCAAGTGGCTGATTTTCCAGGCGTCGGTGCGTAGCACGCGTAGTAATTAGGGATGCAATTTCCTGGAGTACCCGTTGCTGTTCCTCTGTGAGCGTGACGGCAGCCGCTGGGTCTGTTCCCTTCAGCAAGGGGCGTAGCAGATTTAAAAGTTCATTAGGAATGCCGACAACCGGACGGATCCATTGGAGGTCTCCTAATAGTTTTTGAGCATCATTGAGTGTTCTTATGTCAGTCCTGATTGTCAATTTCTGTGGTCTGATGGTGGCATTCGAAATATGCCAACCTAGATACTGCCAGGGGCTGGATTCCTGTACCTTTTCCGGAGCCACCACAAGTTCCTTTTTCTTTAATTGTGTGATTAGATCAAATTTTTGTTCAGGAGAAAAAGGGTTTTTTTGTGCCAACAATATGTCGTCCATGTAGTGATATATCATGGTCTCTGGCCACTGTTGACGTAACGGTTGAAGTGCCGCATCGACATAGAGTTGACAGAGGGTTGGTGAGTTTCGCATACCCTGCGGTAGTACTGTCCACTCAAATCTTTGGTCTGGCCCCTCTCTATTGATAGCAGGGAGTGTAAATGCAAATCGCTGTTTATCATCTTCATGGAGGGCTATGGTAAAGAAACAGTCCTTTAAATCTACGATTAGCAGGTGCCAGCCTTCTGGGATCATTGCTGGGCTGGGTAACCCCGGTTGTAAAGCACCCATGTCATGCATCTGTCTGTTTACAGCACGTAGATCGTGTAAAAGTCTGTATTTGCCGGATTTTTTCTTGATCACAAATATTGGGGTATTCCAAGGGCTGGTAGATAGTCTTAGATGACCTTGTTTGTACTGTTGCTTTACTAGTTCATGTGCTTGAATGAGACTTTCCCGTTTAAGCGGCCATTGCTCTACCCACACAGGCTGATCAGTCCTCCAGCTGAGTGGGATTGGGAAAGTCCAGGCAATGGCCGGTGCTATAAAGGGTGTTCCGAGGTAAGCACCATACCCATCTGGGCAAGGATATCGCGCCCTATTAATGTTTGCACTCCTTCAGGTAGGGGTAAAATGGAAACGGAGCAATTCACCACCTTGTTCCCTATAGTCCATTGTAGCGTCGATGATTTTCGGGCGAGGGTGACCCCGCCTACCCCAGCTACCATAGAGCTGGTCTCTCGGGTTGGCCAATGTTGGGGCCAAATCTTAGTGCTAATTATTGATACATCCGCTCCAGTGTCCAATAAGGCATTAGTGCGTATAGATTCTTCTTTATACTTTACAGTCACGGTTTGTCGGGGCCTTTGATGCATTCCGACAGTCAGTAATGCTGCACTTCCAGTGGAACCAAAAGCACCATAGCCTCGTGGTTGCTCTTTCGCTGGTGCCACCCCTTCAGTCAGGTGGGGAAGCGGAATAAGTTGAGCTATTCTCGATCCTTGTGGTATGTGCATAGGTGGAAACATTGCTGAAACCACAATTTGTATTTCCCCGAAATAGTCCTTGTCGATCAATCCTGTCAAAACTTGTAATCCTTTCATTGTAGCGGACGATCTTCCAATCAGTAAGGCACCTATCGGCTCATGATTAATAGTTACTGGTCCGTAGACATTCGTCCGGATTCTTGTTGGCTTTGTATCCAATAAGGTGACGTCTACTGCTGTTGCCAAGTCCAGTCCGAGACTCCCTCTGGTGGCTGGTCGAAGACAAAGGGATTCATGCTGTTCGGAGTGGAGCTGGGCGCCGGGGGGGTCGGTAGTTGTGTTAACTGCGGGGGTTGCTGGGTTGTTGTTGTGGTGAAGGCCGCCTTTTGTGTCGTCGCGGGGCGGCTCGTCCCGCTTCTTTGGGCGTTTCCCGAACCAGCCTTCCAGCAAGCCGCTCCGTCATGTCTACTGCTTTTGCAATTGGGACACCATACTCTACTAGCTTGGCATTCTCTGCGAAGATGGCCAACAATGCCGCATCGGTAACAGCGTGCCGCAACGCCGCATCGGTAGCAGCGTGCCAATCGTCGATCAGGGGGGATATTTCCGCCGGGATTTTGCAAAGGAGCAAGGGCAGCGAATACCTGTCTTTGATTCTGTTGCATATTATCCCGCAACGCCTGTGCTTGCTCTCTCATGCTCTCTCCTAATTGTCTCACCGCCTCTACTAGCATAGCTTGCGGTCCTACAGGTACCTGCGCCATTCTTTCTAGCCCCTCCTCAATAGTCCATGTTCCCGGGAGCGTGGCTAAAATACTACGCGTTGAAGGGTTACTATTCTGTATTGCACATTGTTTCAAGATAGTCCCTTTCAGGTAATCTGGTACCCCTGCTGCTTGTATAGCATTGGCTACTCTGTCAATAAATAAGCCGAAAGGCTCTTCCCGGCCCTGCTTTATTCCCATATAAGATGGGATACCCCTTTTTTTTTTTTTTTTTTTTTTTTCCAAACTGCTTTTATTAGTGGTTTCTGACCATTAATATCATAGAGAAAAACTTATTTCACATTGATAGCCTAAGATGGGTGTCCTCAGATAACTGTGGCCAAAGGAAGAGGAGAAGGAGGAGAGGAGAAAAAGGGGGGGGGAGAGAGAGGGGGGGAGGGAGAGAGGGGGGGAGGGAGAGAGGGGGGGGAGGGAGAGAGGGGGGAGGCGCTGAGGGAGGAGGGGGGATCTGCCGCATGGTCAATGTTGGTCCTTTTGGCAGGCCTGTGTTCCCAGACCCTCCCTGGGCAATATTAAAGGTTCGGATCGAGGGGGGCGATGGGTATGGGGACACAGGGGACACCTCTGCATGCGGGGGTTCCTTGAACCCATCGGGGCTTCCCAAACACTCCGCGGCGGCGGCAGCTACTTTCTTTTTTTTTTTTTTTTTCTTTTTTCTTTTTTTTTCTTTTTTTTTCCTTTTTTTTCTTTTTTTTCTTTTCTTTTTTTCTTTTCTCTTTTCTTTTCTTTTTCTTTTTTTCTTTTTTTTTTTTTTGAGGTGCGAGAGCATTAGTAACTGCCCTCCACGGCTTCATCAGCTTTTTTGCTGTCTTGTTGTCACTTATTACTTCATCAAACAACTTGTCCCCAAATTTTTTCCATTCAGTTTGTTCAAACACGGTATCTGGGTTAACAAAACACCCCTTAGCCACTCCGTAAGCTAATAGCCCTGGGAGTTCCTTATGACATTCTATTCCTTGAGTACCTCGCTTTTCTAAAAAGCATCTTAATAAATCATAAGCCGCTTGTCGCTCCATGGTTACTCACGTACCGTTGTAACCTTTGCAAGACCTGCGGCGAGACTTTCTGGCAGGACCCCGTCTTGTCCTGGGCACGGACCCCCTTTGTTTGTGTCCTCTCCACCTCCTCTGTAACTCTGGCACGTAGACCCCCTTTTGTGTCACGTCGCCTTTAGCACAGCAGGACCAGCTGTCTCTAGCACTCTGTCGACTCCTGAGTTTTTAATCACCGAGTCCCTGACCGGCAGGGTCCCTGTTCGGGCGCCATTTGTTGGAAACTTGCACGGGAGGAGCCGACGGAGGGAAGACCCAGACGCTCAATATGAGTGATCAGTGTACTTCAACTTTATTAGGTGTGGTCTTTCTTTATATAGTATAGGACTAATCAGGCTCATACATATTGCAAAAGCTGAGCTCCTTATTGGTAACAGCAATTTGGTTTACCCAGCAACTTCTGCATTACATCACCCGCAAGTTCCCAGGACTAATCATTGATAACACCTTGGAGCCAAGGACAATGTGTCCTTGGCTCTAGCTGTTTTTACTCTCATACGGGACTTGGCTCACATCAACTGTGTGCGATATGCACTTAGTTCTGCTTCCTTTAGTTGTTCAATCTTCACATGACCTCTGCCCTCAAGCCAGTCCTCCACACCCGCAGAACAGTGAACCACAAGACAAGGCACTCGGAGGCCGCTGCATCACAAAAAAAGGCACTTGGAGGCTACTACACTGCAAAAAAGGCACTCGGAGGACCATGCACGGCAAAAAAAGGCACTCGGTGGCCCCGACACCACAAAAAAAGGCACTCGGGGGCTGCTACAATGCGAAAACAGGCACTCCGATGCCCCTACACCAGAAAGAAAGGCACTCAGAGGGCCCTGCAGCACAAAAAAAGGCACTCAGCTGCCCTTACACTGGAAAAACAGGCACTCGGAGGCCTCTACACCCCAGAAAAAGGCACTCAGTGGCCCCTACACTGCAAAAAAAGGCACTCGGGGGCTGCTACAATGTGAAACAAGGCACTCGGAGGGCCCGGCACAACCAAAAGAGGCACTCAGAGGCCCCTGCACTGTAAAAAGAGGCACTTGCAGGCCTGTACACCAGAAAAAAAGGCACTCGGAGGCTCCTGCACCACAAAAGAAGGCACTCAGAGGCCACTACACCACCAAGAAAGGCACTCGGTGGCCCCTACATTGCAAAAAAAGGCACTTGGAGGCTACTACACTGCAAAAAAATGCATCCTGAGGCCCATGCACAGCAAAAAAAGGCACTCAGTAGCCCCTGCATTGCAAAAAAAGGCACTCAGAGGCCTCCACACTGCAAAAAAAGGCACTCGGAGGCCGCTACACTGCAAAAGAAAAATGCACCCAGAGGCCTCGACACCACAAAAGAAAGGCACTTGGAGGACCACACCACAAAAAAGGCACTTGGCTGCCCCTATACCACAAAAAAAGGCACTTGGGGGCTGCTACATTGCAAAAAAAGGCACTCAGAGGCCCCTGCACCAGAAAGAAAGGAACTCGGAGGGCCCTGCACCACAAAAGAAGGAACTCGGAGGCCCCTGCACCACAAGAAAAGGCACTCGGGGCCACTACACCGCAAAAAAAAGGTACATGGAGGACCACACCCCCAAAATAACAGCACTCGGAGGTCCCTGAACCACAAGAAAAGGCATTCAGTGGCCTATACAGCAAAATAAAAGGCACTCGGGGGCTGCTACAGTGTGAAACAGTGCACCGGAGGGCCCAGCACCACCAAAAAAGGCACTCGGAGGCTCCTGCACTGGAAAAAGAGGCACTTTGAGGCCCCTACATTGCAAAAAAAGGCACTTGGAGGCTACTACACTGCAAAAAAAATGCACCCTGAGGCCCCTGCACCACAAAAAAAGGCACTTGGAGGCCCCTGCAGCACAAAAAAAAGGCACTTGGAGGCCCCTACACCACAAAAAAAGGCACTCGGCTGCCCCTACACTGGAAAAAAAGGCACTCGGAGGCCCCTACACTGGAAAAAAAGGCGCTCGGAGTCCCCTACACCACAAAAAAAGGCACTTGGGGGCTGCTACAATGCAAAAAAAGGCACTTGGGGGCTGCTACAATGCAAAAAAAGGCACTTGGAGGCCCCTGCACCAGAAACAAAGGCACTTGGAGGGCCCTGCACCACAAAAGAAGGCACTCGGAGGCCCCTGACGCACAAGAAAAGGCACTCGGTGGCCCCTACAGCACAAAAAAAGGCACTCGGGGGCTGCTACAATGTGAAACAAGGCACTCTGAGGGCCCAGCACCACCAAAAAAGGCACTCGGAGGCCCCTGCACTGGGAAAAGAGCCACTTGCAGGCCTGTACACCGGATATAAAGGCACTTGGAGGCCCCTGCACCACAAAAAAAGGCACTCGGAAGCCCCTACATTGCAAAAAAAGGCACTTGGAGGCTACTACACTGCAAAAAAATGCACCCTGAGGCCCCTGCACCGCGAAAAAAGGCACTTGGAGGGCCCTGCACCACAAAAGAAGGCACTCGGAGGCCCCTGAACCACAAGAAAAGGCACTCGGGGCCACTACACGCAAAAAAAAGGTACATGGAGGACCACACACCCGAAAATAACAGCACTGAGTGGCCCCTGAACCACAAGGAAAGGCACTCGGTGGCTCCTACAGCACAAAAAAAGGCACTCAGGGGCTGCTACAATGTGAAAAAAGGCACTCAGAGGCCCCTGAACCACAAGAAAAGGCACTCGGGGCCACTACAATGCAAACAAAAAGGTACATGGAGGACCACACCCCCAAAATAACAGCACTCGGAGGCCCCTGAACCACAAGAAAAGGCATTCAGTGGCCTATACAGCAAAATAAAAGGCACTCGGGGGCTGCTACAGTGTGAAACAGTGCACCGGAGGGCCCAGCACCACCAAAAAAGGCACTCGGAGGCTCCTGCACTGGAAAAAGAGGCACTTTGAGGCCCCTACATTGCAAAAAAAGGCACTTGGAGGCTACTACACTGCAAAAAAAATGCACCCTGAGGCCCCTGCAACGCAAAAAAAGGCACTTGGAGGCCCCTGCAGCACAAAAAAAAGGCACTTGGAGGCCCCTACACCACAAAAAAAGGCACTCGGCTGCCCCTACACTGGAAAAAAAGGCACTCGGAGGCCCCTACACTGGAAAAAAAGGCGCTCGGAGTCCCCTACACCACAAAAAAAGGCACTTGGGGGCTGCTACAATGCAAAAAAAGGCACTTGGGGGCTGCTACAATGCAAAAAAAGGCACTTGGAGGCCCCTGCACCAGAAACAAAGGCACTTGGAGGGCCCTGCACCACAAAAGAAGGCACTCGGAGGCCCCTGACGCACAAGAAAAGGCACTCGGTGGCCCCTACAGCACAAAAAAAGGCACTCGGGGGCTGCTACAATGTGAAACAAGGCACTCTGAGGGCCCAGCACCACCAAAAAAGGCACTCGGAGGCCCCTGCACTGGGAAAAGAGCCACTTGCAGGCCTGTACACCGGATATAAAGGCACTTGGAGGCCCCTGCACCACAAAAAAAGGCACTCGGAAGCCCCTACATTGCAAAAAAAGGCACTTGGAGGCTACTACACTGCAAAAAAATGCACCCTGAGGCCCCTGCACCGCGAAAAAAGGCACTTGGAGGGCCCTGCACCACAAAAGAAGGCACTCGGAGGCCCCTGAACCACAAGAAAAGGCACTCGGGGCCACTACACGCAAAAAAAAGGTACATGGAGGACCACACACCCGAAAATAACAGCACTGAGTGGCCCCTGAACCACAAGGAAAGGCACTCGGTGGCTCCTACAGCACAAAAAAAGGCACTCAGGGGCTGCTACAATGTGAAAAAAGGCACTCAGAGGCCCCTGAACCACAAGAAAAGGCACTCGGTGGCCTCTGAACCACAAGAAAAGGCACTTGGTGGACCCTACAGCACAATAAAAGGCACTCGGGGGCTGCTACAACGTGAAACAAGGCACTCAGAGGGCCCAGCACCACCAAAAAAAGCACTCGGAAGCTCCTGCACCACAAAAGACGGCACTCAGAGGCCCCTACACCACCAAGAAAGGCACTCAGTAGCCCCTGCATTGCAAAAAAAGGCACTCGGAGGCCTCCACACCGCAAAAAAAGGCACTCGGAGGCCTCCACACCGCAAAAAAAGGCACTCGGAGGCCTCCACACTGCAAAAAAAAAATGCACCCAGAGGCCTCGACACCACAAAAGAAAGGCACTTGGCTGCCCCTATACTACAAAAAAAGGCACTTGGGGGCTGCTACCATGCAAAAAAAGGCACTCAGAGGCCCCTGCACCAGAAAGAAAGGAACTCGGAGGGCCCCTGCACCACAAGAAAAGGCACTCGGGGCCACTACACCGCAAAAAAAAGGTACATGGAGGACCACACCCCCAAAATAACAGCACTCGGAGGTCCCTGAACCACAAGAAAAGGCATTCAGTGGCCTATACAGCAAAATAAAAGGCACTCGGGGGCTGCTACAGTGTGAAACAGTGCACCGGAGGGCCCAGCACCACCAAAAAAGGCACTCGGAGGCTCCTGCACTGGAAAAAGAGGCACTTTGAGGCCCCTACATTGCAAAAAAAGGCACTTGGAGGCTACTACACTGCAAAAAAAATGCACCCTGAGGCCCCTGCACCGCAAAAAAAGGCACTTGGAGGCCCCTGCAGCACAAAAAAAAGGCACTTGGAGGCCCCTACACCACAAAAAAAGGCACTCGGCTGCCCCTACACTGGAAAAAAAGGCACTCGGAGGCCCCTACACTGGAAAAAAAGGCACTCGGAGGCCCCTACACTGGAAAAAAAGGCACTCGGAGGCCCCTGCACCAGAAAAAAAGGCACTTGGGGGCTGCTACAATGCAAAAAAAGGCACTTGGAGGCCCCTGCACCAGAAACAAAGGCACTTGGAGGGCCCTGCACCACAAAAGAAGGCACTCGGAGGCCCCTGACGCACAAGAAAAGGCACTCGGTGGCCCCTACAGCACAAAAAAAGGCACTCGGGGGCTGCTACAATGTGAAACAAGGCACTCTGAGGGCCCAGCACCACCAAAAAAGGCACTCGGAGGCCCCTGCACTGGGAAAAGAGCCACTTGCAGGCCTGTACACCGGATATAAAGGCACTTGGAGGCCCCTGCATTGAAAAAAAAGGCACTCGGAGGCCCCTGCACTGGGAAAAGAGCCACTTGCAGGCCTGTACACCAGATATAAAGGCACTTGGAGGCCCCTGCACCACAAAAAAAGGCACTCGGAAGCCCCTACATTGCAAAAAAAGGCACTTGGAGGCTACTACACTGCAAAAAAATGCACCCTGAGGCCCCTGCACCGCGAAAAAAGGCACTTGGAGGGCCCTGCACCACAAAAGAAGGCACTCGGAGGCCCCTGAACCACAAGAAAAGGCACTCGGGGCCACTACACGCAAAAAAAAGGTACATGGAGGACCACACACCCGAAAATAACAGCACTGAGTGGCCCCTGAACCACAAGGAAAGGCACTCGGTGGCTCCTACAGCACAAAAAAAGGCACTCAGGGGCTGCTACAATGTGAAAAAAGGCACTCAGAGGCCCCTGAACCACAAGAAAAGGCACTCGGTGGCCTCTGAACCACAAGAAAAGGCACTTGGTGGACCCTACAGCACAATAAAAGGCACTCGGGGGCTGCTACAACGTGAAACAAGGCACTCAGAGGGCCCAGCACCACCAAAAAAAGCACTCGGAAGCTCCTGCACCACAAAAGACGGCACTCAGAGGCCCCTACACCACCAAGAAAGGCACTCAGTAGCCCCTGCATTGCAAAAAAAGGCACTCGGAGGCCTCCACACCGCAAAAAAAGGCACTCGGAGGCCTCCACACCGCAAAAAAAGGCACTCGGAGGCCTCCACACTGCAAAAAAAAAATGCACCCAGAGGCCTCGACACCACAAAAGAAAGGCACTTGGCTGCCCCTATACTACAAAAAAAGGCACTTGGGGGCTGCTACCATGCAAAAAAAGGCACTCAGAGGCCCCTGCACCAGAAAGAAAGGAACTCGGAGGGCCCCTGCACCACAAGAAAAGGCACTCGGGGCCACTACACCGCAAAAAAAAGGTACATGGAGGACCACACCCCCAAAATAACAGCACTCGGAGGTCCCTGAACCACAAGAAAAGGCATTCAGTGGCCTATACAGCAAAATAAAAGGCACTCGGGGGCTGCTACAGTGTGAAACAGTGCACCGGAGGGCCCAGCACCACCAAAAAAGGCACTCGGAGGCTCCTGCACTGGAAAAAGAGGCACTTTGAGGCCCCTACATTGCAAAAAAAGGCACTTGGAGGCTACTACACTGCAAAAAAAATGCACCCTGAGGCCCCTGCACCGCAAAAAAAGGCACTTGGAGGCCCCTGCAGCACAAAAAAAAGGCACTTGGAGGCCCCTACACCACAAAAAAAGGCACTCGGCTGCCCCTACACTGGAAAAAAAGGCACTCGGAGGCCCCTACACTGGAAAAAAAGGCACTCGGAGGCCCCTACACTGGAAAAAAAGGCACTCGGAGGCCCCTGCACCAGAAAAAAAGGCACTTGGGGGCTGCTACAATGCAAAAAAAGGCACTTGGAGGCCCCTGCACCAGAAACAAAGGCACTTGGAGGGCCCTGCACCACAAAAGAAGGCACTCGGAGGCCCCTGACGCACAAGAAAAGGCACTCGGTGGCCCCTACAGCACAAAAAAAGGCACTCGGGGGCTGCTACAATGTGAAACAAGGCACTCTGAGGGCCCAGCACCACCAAAAAAGGCACTCGGAGGCCCCTGCACTGGGAAAAGAGCCACTTGCAGGCCTGTACACCGGATATAAAGGCACTTGGAGGCCCCTGCATTGAAAAAAAAGGCACTCGGAGGCCCCTGCACTGGGAAAAGAGCCACTTGCAGGCCTGTACACCAGATATAAAGGCACTTGGAGGCCCCTGCACCACAAAAAAAGGCACTCGGAAGCCCCTACATTGCAAAAAAAGGCACTTGGAGGCTACTACACTGCAAAAAAATGCACCCTGAGGCCCCTGCACCGCGAAAAAAGGCACTTGGAGGGCCCTGCACCACAAAAGAAGGCACTCGGAGGCCCCTGAACCACAAGAAAAGGCACTCGGGGCCACTACACGCAAAAAAAAGGTACATGGAGGACCACACACCCGAAAATAACAGCACTGAGTGGCCCCTGAACCACAAGGAAAGGCACTCGGTGGCTCCTACAGCACAAAAAAAGGCACTCAGGGGCTGCTACAATGTGAAAAAAGGCACTCAGAGGCCCCTGAACCACAAGAAAAGGCACTCGGGGCCACTACAATGCAAACAAAAAGGTACATGGAGGACCACACCCCCAAAATAACAGCACTCGGAGGCCCCTGAACCACAAGAAAAGGCATTCAGTGGCCTATACAGCAAAATAAAAGGCACTCGGGGGCTGCTACAGTGTGAAACAGTGCACCGGAGGGCCCAGCACCACCAAAAAAGGCACTCGGAGGCTCCTGCACTGGAAAAAGAGGCACTTTGAGGCCCCTACATTGCAAAAAAAGGCACTTGGAGGCTACTACACTGCAAAAAAAATGCACCCTGAGGCCCCTGCAACGCAAAAAAAGGCACTTGGAGGCCCCTGCAGCACAAAAAAAAGGCACTTGGAGGCCCCTACACCACAAAAAAAGGCACTCGGCTGCCCCTACACTGGAAAAAAAGGCACTCGGAGGCCCCTACACTGGAAAAAAAGGCACTCGGAGGCCCCTGCACCAGAAAAAAAGGCACTTGGGGGCTGCTACAATGCAAAAAAAGGCACTTGGAGGCCCCTGCACCAGAAACAAAGGCACTTGGAGGGCCCTGCACCACAAAAGAAGGCACTCGGAGGCCCCTGACGCACAAGAAAAGGCACTCGGTGGCCCCTACAGCACAAAAAAAGGCACTCGGGGGCTGCTACAATGTGAAACAAGGCACTCTGAGGGCCCAGCACCACCAAAAAAGGCACTCGGAGGCCCCCGCACTGGGAAAAGAGGCACTTGCAGGCCTGTACACCGGATATAAAGGCACTTGGAGGCCCCAGCACCACAAAAGAAAGGCACTCGGAAGCCCCTACATTGCAAAAAAAGGCACTTGGAGGCTACTACACTGCAAAAAAATGCACCCAGAGGCCTCGACACCACAAAAGAAAGGCACTTGGCTGCCCCTATACCACAAAAAAAGGCACTTGGGGGCTGCTACATTGCAAAAAAAGGCACTCAGAGGCCCCTGCACCAGAAAGAAAGGCACTCGGAGGGCCCTGCACCACAAAAGAAGGAACTCGGAGGCCCCTGAACCACAAGAAAAGGCACTCGGGGCCACTACACCGCAAAAAAAAGGTACATGGAGGACCACACCCCCAAAATAACAGCACTCGGAGGTCCCTTTACCACAAGAAAAGGCATTCAGTGGCCTATACAGCAAAATAAAAGGCACTCGGGGGCTGCTACAGTGTGAAACAGTGCACCGGAGGGCCCAGCACCACCAAAAAAGGCACTCGGAGGCCCCTGCACTGGAAAAAGAGGCACTTTGAGGCCCCTACATTGCAAAAAAAGGCACTTGGAGGCTACTACACTGCAAAAAAAATGCACCCTGAGGCCCCTGCAACGCAAAAAAAGGCACTTGGAGGCCCCTGCAGCACAAAAAAAAGGCACTTGGAGGCCCCTACACCACAAAAAAAGGCACTCGGCTGCCCCTACACTGGAAAAAAAGGCACTCGGAGGCCCCTACACTGGAAAAAAAGGCACTCGGAGGCCCCTACACTGGAAAAAAAGGCACTTGGAGGCCCCTACACCACAAAAAAAGGCACTTGGGGGCTGCTACAATGCAAAAAAAGGCACTTGGAGGCCCCTGCACCAGAAACAAAGGCACTTGGAGGGCCCTGCACCACAAAAGAAGGCACTCGGAGGCCCCTGATGCACAAGAAAAGGCACTCGGTGGCCCCTACAGCACAAAAAAAGGCACTCGGGGGCTGCTACAATGTGAAACAAGGCACTCGGAGGGCCCAGCACCACCAAAAAAGGCACTCGGAGGCCCCTGCACTGGGAAAAGAGCCACTTGCAGGCCTGTACACCGGATATAAAGGCACTTGGAGGCCCCTGCACCACCAAAAAAGGCACTCGGAGGCCCCTGCACTGGGAAAAGAGCCACTTGCAGGCCTGTACACCGGATATAAAGGCACTTGGAGGCCCCTGCACCACCAAAAAAGGCACTCGGAGGCCCCTGCACTGGGAAAAGAGCCACTTGCAGGCCTGTACACCGGATATAAAGGCACTTGGAGGCCCCTGCACCACAAAAAAAGGCACTCGGAAGCCCCTACATGGCAAAAAAAGGCACTTGGAGGCTACTACACTGCAAAAAAATGCACCCTGAGGCCCCTGCACCGCGAAAAAAGGCACTTGGAGGGCCCTGCACCACAAAAGAAGGCACTCGGAGGCCCCTGAACCACAAGAAAAGGCACTCGGGGCCACTACACGCAAAAAAAAGGTACATGGAGGACCACACACCCGAAAATAACAGCACTGAGTGGCCCCTGAACCACAAGGAAAGGCACTCGGTGGCTCCTACAGCACAAAAAAAGGCACTCAGGGGCTGCTACAATGTGAAAAAAGGCACTCAGAGGCCCCTGAACCACAAGAAAAGGCACTCGGTGGCCTCTGAACCACAAGAAAAGGCACTTGGTGGACCCTACAGCACAATAAAAGGCACTCGGGGGCTGCTACAACGTGAAACAAGGCACTCAGAGGGCCCAGCACCACCAAAAAAAGCACTCGGAAGCTCCTGCACCACAAAAGACGGCACTCAGAGGCCCCTACACCACCAAGAAAGGCACTCAGTAGCCCCTGCATTGCAAAAAAAGGCACTCAGAGGCCTCCACACCGCAAAAAAAGGCACTCGGAGGCCTCCACACCGCAAAAAAAGGCACTCGGAGGCCTCCACACCGCAAAAAAAGGCACTCGGAGGCCGCTACACTGCAAAAAAAAAATGCACCCAGAGGCCTCGACACCACAAAAGAAAGGCACTTGGCTGCCCCTATACCACAAAAAAAGGCACTTGGGGGCTGCTACCATGCAAAAAAAGGCACTCAGAGGCCCCTGCACCAGAAAGAAAGGAACTCGGAGGGCCCTGCACCACAAAAGAAGGAACTCGGAGGCCCCTGCACCACAAGAAAAGGCACTCGGGGCCACTACACTGCAAACAAAAAGGTACATGGAGGACCACACCCCCCAAAATAACAGCACTCGGAGGTCCCTTTACCACAAGAAAAGGCATTCAGTGGCCTATACAGCAAAATAAAAGGCACTCGGGGGCTGCTACAATGTGAAACAGTGCACCGGAGGGCCCAGCACCACCAAAAAAGGCACTCGGAGGCTCCTGCACTGCAAAAAGAGGCACTTGCAGGCCTGTACACCGGATATAAAGGCACTTGGAGGCCCCTGCATCACAAAAAAAGGCACTCGGAAGCCCCTACATTGCAAAAAAAGGCACTTGGAGGCTACTACACTGCAAAAAAAATGCACCCTGAGGCCCCTGCACCTCAAAAAAAGGCACTTGGAGGCCCCTGCAGCACAAAAAAAAAGCACTTGGAGGCCCCTACACGACAGAAAAAGGCACTCGGCTGCCCCTACACTGGAAAAAAGGCGCTCGGAGTCCCCTACACCACAAAAAAAGGCACTTGGGGGCTGCTACAATGCAAAAAAAGGCACTCGGAGGCCCCTGCACCAGAAACAAAGGCACTTGGAGGGCCCTGCACCACAAGAAAAGGCACTCGGTGGCCCCTACAGCACAATAAAAGGCACTCGGGGGCTGCTACAATGTGAAACAAGGCACTCTGAGGGCCCAGCACCACCAAAAAAGGCACTCGGAGGCCCCAGCACTGGGAAAAGAGCCACTTGCAGGCCTGTAGACTGGAAATAAAGGCACTTGGAGGCCCCTGCACCACAAAAAAAGGCACTCGGAAGACCCCACATTGCAAAAAAAGGCACTTGGAGGCTACTACACTGCAAAAAAATGCACCCTGAGGCCCCTGCACCGCTAAAAAAGGCACTCGGTGGCCCCTACACTGCAGAAAAAGGTACTTGGAGGCCTCTACAACACCTTCCACTGCCCTATCAGACACAGAGGCTCATGTGACCTCACAAGGACAGGAAGCCGCCAGGGGCCTGCCAGTGGCCTATCAGGCACTGGTACTTCTGTGAGCTCACAAGCAGAGTCAGCAGCTATGAAGAATCCCACTGCCTGATGAGGCACTGAGACAAAGGTGACCTCAAAATGCAGCCAGCACGCAGAGGCCTGCCACTGGCCTATCAGGCAATAGGACTGCCATGACCTCAAAAGGACAGCCAGCAGCCAATGGCCTCGCACTGGCCTATCAGGCAATAGGACTGCTGTGACCTCACGAGCACAGCCAGCAGGTATGGACCTCCCACTGGCTATCAGGCACTCAGACTGCTGTGACCTCACAAGCACAGCAAACAGCCAGGGGCCTGCCACTGCCCTATAGGGCACAGAGGCTGCTGTGACCTCACAAGCACAGCCAGCAGTGAAGGGCCTGCCACTGGCCTATAGGGAACGGAGGCTGATGTTACCTCACAAACACAGCCAGCAGCCATTGGCCTTCCACTGCCCAATGAGGCGCTGACACTGCTCTGACCTCACAAGCACAGCACACTGTCACGGGCCTGCCACTGCCATAAAGGGCACTGAGGCTGCTGTGACCTCACAAGCACAGCCAGCAGCCAGGGGACTGACACTGGCCTGTGAAGCACTGAGGCTGCTGTGACCTCACAAGCACAGCCAGCAGCCAGGGGCCTGACACTGGCCTGTGAAGCACTGAGGCTGCTGTGACCTCACGAGCCCAGTCAGCAGCTATGGGCCTGCCACTGGCCTATCACGCACTGAGGCTGCTGTGACCTCACAAGCACACCAAGCAGCCATTGGCCTCCCACAGGCCTATCAGGCACTGAGGCTGCTGTGACCTCACAAGCACACCAAGCAGCCAAGGGCCTGACACAGGCCTATCAGGCAATAGGACTGCTGTGACATGACAAGCACAGCCAGCAGCTATGGGCCTGCCACTGGCTTATAGGGAACGGAGGCTGCTGTGACCTCACAAGCAAACCAAGCAGCCATTTGCCTGCCACTGGCCTATGAGGCACTGAGGCTGCTTGGACCTCACAGGCACAGCCAGCAGCCAAGGGCCTGAATCTAGCCTATAGAGCACTGAGGCTGCTGTGACCTCACGAGCCCAGGCAGCAGCCATTGGCCTGCCGCTGGCCTATGAGGCACTGAGGCTGCTGTGACCTCACAAGCACAGCAAGGAGCCAGAGGCCTGCCATTGCCCTATAAGGTACAGAGACAAATGTGACCTCAAAATGCAGCCAGCAGACAGAGGCCTACCACGGGCCTATCAGGAAATAGGACTGCTGTGACCTTACGAGAACAAACAGCAGCTATGGGCCTCCACTGGCCTATGAGGCACTGAGGCTGCTGTGACCTCACAAGCACAGCCAGCAGCCATTGGCCTCCCACTGGCCTATCAGGTCCTGACGCTGCTGTGACCTCACAAGCACAGCCAAGCAGACAGGGGCCTGCCACTGGCCTATCAGGCACTGAGGCTGCTGTGACCTCACAAGCACAGCCAGCAGCTCTGGGCCTGCCATGGCGCATGAAGCACGGAGAAAGAGGGGAACACCCAAGCAGACCAGCAGCCATGGGCGTGGCAGTGCATGCCCATGCATGTCATGCATGCAATGGCATGCAGGTCAAAGTGACATCATAAGACACAACCAGCAACCATGGGCCTGCCACTGCCCTTTTTGGCATGCAGACACAAGTATCCTCACAAGCCCAGCCAGGAGGCATGGCCCTGCCACTGGCCTATCAAGCACAGAGGCAGAAGCAACCTCACAAGCAGAGCGAGGACTGATGGGCCTGACTGGCCTACCAGGCCGTGAGGCAGAAGTGACATGACTATCTCATCCAGCAGTGGTGGACCTGACAATATCATTTCAGGCAGAGGGTAAAGTGATATCACAGAACGTTGAAGGACCATAACAGAAAAAAAGGCACTTGGAGGCATGAGCACTGGGAAAAAAGGGCACTAGGAGGCCATGCACTGCAAAAATATGCCCATGGAGGACACTATACTGGAAAAAAAGGCACTTTGGGAGCCTGCATTGCAAAAATAGGCACTTGGAGGCCGCTAGGCCGGAAAAAAAGGCACTTAGATGCCCCTTCACTGCAAAAAAAAGGCACTCAGACAGCAGTGCACCTCAAACAAAGGCACTCGGAGGCCCCTGCACCACAAAAACAGGCACCCGGAGAACAGTGAACCACAAGACAAGGCACTCGGAAGCCGCTGCATCACAAAAAAAGGCACTTGGAGGCTACTACACTGCAAAAAAAGCACTCGGAGGACCATGCACGGCAAAAAAAGGCACTCGGTGGCCCCGACACCACAAAAAAAGGCACTCGGGGGCTGCTACAATGCGAAAACAGGCACTCCGATGCCCCTACACCAGAAAGAAAGGCACTCAGAGGGCCCTGCAGCACAAAAAAAGGCACTCAGCTGCCCTTACACTGGAAAAACAGGCACTCGGAGGCCTCTACACCCCAGAAAAAGGCACTCAGTGGCCCCTACACTGCAAAAAAAGGCACTCGGGGGCTGCTACAATGTGAAACAAGGCACTCGGAGGGCCCGGCACAACCAAAAGAGGCACTCAGAGGCCCCTGCACTGTATAAAGAGGCACTTGCAGGCCTGTACACCAGAAAAAAAGGCACTCGGAGGCTCCTGCACCACAAAAGAAGGCACTCAGAGGCCACTACACCACCAAGAAAGGCACTCGGTGGCCCCCACATTGCAAAAAAAGGCACTTGGAGGCTACTACACTGCAAAAAAATGCATCCTGAGGCCCATGCACAGCAAAAAAAGGCACTCAGTAGCCCCTGCATTGCAAAAAAAGGCACTCAGAGGCCTCCACACTGCAAAAAAAGGCACTCGGAGGCCTCCACACCACAAAAAAAGGCACTCGGAGGCCGCTACACTGCAAAAGAAAAATGCACCCAGAGGCCTCGACACCACAAAAGAAAGGCACTTGGAGGACCACACCACAAAAAAGGCACTTGGCTGCCCCTATACCACAAAAAAAGGCACTTGGGGGCTGCTACCATGCAAAAAAAGGCACTCAGAGGCCCCTGCACCAGAAAGAAAGGAACTCGGAGGGCCCTGCACCACAAAAGAAGGAACTCGGAGGCCCCTGCACCACAAGAAAAGGCACTCGGGGCCACTACACCGCAAAAAAAAGGTACATGGAGGACCACACCCCCAAAATAACAGCACTCGGAGGTCCCTGAACCACAAGAAAAGGCATTCAGTGGCCTATACAGCAAAATAAAAGGCACTCGGGGGCTGCTACAGTGTGAAACAGTGCACCGGAGGGCCCAGCACCACCAAAAAAGGCACTCGGAGGCTCCTGCACTGGAAAAAGAGGCACTTTGAGGCCCCTACATTGCAAAAAAAGGCACTTGGAGGCTACTACATTGCAAAAAAAATGCACCCTGAGGCCCCTGCACCACAAGAAAAGGCACTTGGAGGCCCCTGCAGCACAAAAAAAAGGCACTTGGAGGCCCCTGCAGCACAAAAAAAAGGCACTTGGAGGCCCCTACACCACAAAAAAAGGCACTCGGCTGCCCCTACACTGGAAAAAAAGGCACTCGGAGGCCCCTACACTGGAAAAAAAGGCACTCGGAGGCCCCTGCACCAGAAAAAAAGGCACTTGGGGGCTGCTACAATGCAAAAAAAGGCACTTGGAGGCCCCTGCACCAGAAACAAAGGCACTTGGAGGGCCCTGCACCACAAAAGAAGGCACTCGGAGGCCCCTGACGCACAAGAAAAGGCACTCGGTGGCCCCTACAGCACAAAAAAAGGCACTCGGGGGCTGCTACAATGTGAAACAAGGCACTCTGAGGGCCCAGCACCACCAAAAAAGGCACTCGGAGGCCCCTGCACTGGGAAAAGAGCCACTTGCAGGCCTGTACACCGGATATAAAGGCACTTGGAGGCCCCAGCACCACAAAAGAAAGGCACTCGGAAGCCCCTACATTGCAAAAAAAGGCACTTGGAGGCTACTACACTGCAAAAAAATGCACCCAGAGGCCTCGACACCACAAAAGAAAGGCACTTGGCTGCCCCTATACCACAAAAAAAGGCACTTGGGGGCTGCTACCATGCAAAAAAAGGCACTCAGAGGCCCCTGCACCAGAAAGAAAGGCACTCGGAGGGCCCTGCACCACAAAAGAAGGAACTCGGAGGCCCCTGAACCACAAGAAAAGGCACTCGGGGCCACTACACCGCAAAAAAAAGGTACATGGAGGACCACACCCCCAAAATAACAGCACTCGGAGGTCCCTGAACCACAAGAAAAGGCATTCAGTGGCCTATACAGCAAAATAAAAGGCACTCGGGGGCTGCTACAGTGTGAAACAGTGCACCGGAGGGCCCAGCACCACCAAAAAAGGCACTCGGAGGCCCCTGCACTGGAAAAAGAGGCACTTTGAGGCCCCTACATTGCAAAAAAAGGCACTTGGAGGCTACTACACTGCAAAAAAAATGCACCCTGAGGCCCCTGCAACGCAAAAAAAGGCACTTGGAGGCCCCTGCAGCACAAAAAAAAGGCACTTGGAGGCCCCTACACCACAAAAAAAGGCACTCGGCTGCCCCTACACTGGAAAAAAAGGCACTCGGAGGCCCCTACACTGGAAAAAAAGGCACTCGGAGGCCCCTACACCACAAAAAAAGGCACTTGGGGGCTGCTACAATGCAAAAAAAGGCACTTGGAGGCCCCTGCACCAGAAACAAAGGCACTTGGAGGGCCCTGCACCACAAAAGAAGGCACTCGGAGGCCCCTGACGCACAAGAAAAGGCACTCGGTGGCCCCTACAGCACAAAAAAAGGCACTCGGGGGCTGCTACAATGTGAAACAAGGCACTCTGAGGGCCCAGCACCACCAAAAAAGGCACTCGGAGGCCCCTGCACTGGGAAAAGAGCCACTTGCAGGCCTGTACACCGGATATAAAGGCACTTGGAGGCCCCTGCACCACCAAAAAAGGCACTCGGAGGCCCCTGCACTGGGAAAAGAGCCACTTGCAGGCCTGTACACCGGATATAAAGGCACTTGGAGGCCCCTGCACCACAAAAAAAGGCACTCGGAAGCCCCTACATTGCAAAAAAAGGCACTTGGAGGCTACTACACTGCAAAAAAATGCACCCTGAGGCCCCTGCACCGCGAAAAAAGGCACTTGGAGGGCCCTGCACCACAAAAGAAGGCACTCGGAGGCCCCTGAACCACAAGAAAAGGCACTCGGGGCCACTACACGCAAAAAAAAGGTACATGGAGGACCACACACCCGAAAATAACAGCACTGAGTGGCCCCTGAACCACAAGGAAAGGCACTCGGTGGCTCCTACAGCACAAAAAAAGGCACTCAGGGGCTGCTACAATGTGAAAAAAGGCACTCAGAGGCCCCTGAACCACAAGAAAAGGCACTCGGTGGCCTCTGAACCACAAGAAAAGGCACTTGGGGGCTGCTACCATGCAAAAAAAGGCACTCAGAGGCCCCTGCACCAGAAAGAAAGGAACTCGGAGGGCCCTGCACCACAAAAGAAGGAACTCGGAGGCCCCTGCACCACAAGAAAAGGCACTCGGGGCCACTACACCGCAAAAAAAAGGTACATGGAGGACCACACCCCCAAAATAACAGCACTCGGAGGTCCCTTTACCACAAGAAAAGGCATTCAGTGGCCTATACAGCAAAATAAAAGGCACTCGGGGGCTGCTACAATGTGAAACAGTGCACCGGAGGGCCCAGCACCACCAAAAAAGGCACTCGGAGGCTCCTGCACTGGAAAAAGAGGCACTTGCAGGCCTGTACACCGGATATAAAGGCACTTGGAGGCCCCTGCATCACAAAAAAAGGCACTCGGAAGCCCCTACATTGCAAAAAAAGGCACTTGGAGGCTACTACACTGCAAAAAAAATGCACCCTGAGGCCCCTGCACCTCAAAAAAAGGCACTTGGAGGCCCCTGCAGCACAAAAAAAAAGCACTTGGAGGCCCCTACACGACAGAAAAAGGCACTCGGCTGCCCCTACACTGGAAAAAAAGGCGCTCGGAGTCCCCTACACCACAAAAAAAGGCACTTGGGGGCTGCTACAATGCAAAAAAAGGCACTCGGAGGCCCCTGCACCAGAAACAAAGGCACTTGGAGGGCCCTGCACCACAAGAAAAGGCACTCGGTGGCCCCTACAGCACAATAAAAGGCACTCGGGGGCTGCTACAATGTGAAACAAGGCACTCTGAGGGCCCAGCACCACCAAAAAAGGCACTCGGAGGCCCCAGCACTGGGAAAAGCGGCACTTGCAGGCCTGTAGACTGGAAATAAAGGCACTTGGAGGCCCCTGCACCACAAAAAAAGGCACTCGGAAGACCCCACATTGCAAAAAAAGGCACTTGGAGGCTACTACACTGCAAAAAAATGCACCCTGAGGCCCCTGCACCGCAAAAAAAGGCACTCGGTGGCCCCTACACTGCAGAAAAAGGTACTTGGAGGCCTCTACAACACCTTCCACTGCCCTATCAGACACAGAGGCTCATGTGACCTCACAAGGACAGGAAGCCGCCAGGGGCCTGCCAGTGGCCTATCAGGCACTGGTACTTCTGTGAGCTCACAAGCAGAGTCAGCAGCTATGAAGAATCCCACTGCCTGATGAGGCACTGAGACAAAGGTGACCTCAAAATGCAGCCAGCACGCAGAGGCCTGCCACTGGCCTATCAGGCAATAGGACTGCCATGACCTCAAAAGGACAGCCAGCAGCCAATGGCCTCGCACTGGCCTATCAGGCAATAGGACTGCTGTGACCTCACGAGCACAGCCAGCAGGTATGGACCTCCCACTGGCTATCAGGCACTCAGACTGCTGTGACCTCACAAGCACAGCAAACAGCCAGGGGCCTGCCACTGCCCTATAGGGCACAGAGGCTGCTGTGACCTCACAAGCACAGCCAGCAGTGAAGGGCCTGCCACTGGCCTATAGGGAACGGAGGCTGATGTTACCTCACAAACACAGCCAGCAGCCATTGGCCTTCCACTGCCCAATGAGGCGCTGACACTGCTCTGACCTCACAAGCACAGCACACTGTCACGGGCCTGCCACTGCCATAAAGGGCACTGAGGCTGCTGTGACCTCACAAGCACAGCCAGCAGCCAGGGGACTGACACTGGCCTATCAGGCACTGAGGCTGCTGTGACCTCACAAGCACAGCCAGCAGCCAGGGGCCTGACACTGGCCTGTGAAGCACTGAGGCTGCTGTGACCTCACAAGCACAGCCAGCAGCCAGGGGCCTGCCACTGCCCGATAAGACACTGAGGCTGCTGTGACGTAACAAGCAAAGCCAGCAGCTGTGGTTCTGCCACTGGCCTACCAGGCTGTAGGAGTGTTGTGACCTGACAAGCACAGCCAGCAGCTATGGGCCTGCCACTGCCCTCAAGGGCAGGGAGGCTGCTGTGACCTCACAAGCACAGCCAGCAGCCAGAGGCCTGCCACTGACCTATCAGGCACTGGTACTTCTGTGACCTCACAAGCACAGACAGCAGCTATGGGCCTTCCACTGCCCTATATGGCACGGAGGCTTATGTGACCTTACAAGTACAGTCAGCAGCCATTGGCCTGCCACTGGCCTGTGAAGCACTGAGGCTGCTGTGATCTCAGAAAGACAGCCAGCAGCCGGGGGCCTGCCACTGAGCTATCAGGAAGGGTCCTTCTGTGACCTCAAAAGTACAGCCAGCAGCCATGGGCATCCCACTGGAGTATGAGGCACTGAGACAAAGCTGACCTCAAAATGCAGCCAGCAGCCATGGGCCTGCAACTGGCCTATGAGACACTGAGGCTGCTGAGACATCACAAGTACAGCCAGCAGCCAAACAAGAATAAGGAGAAAAACAGCTTGCCTCAGAAAGACGATGAGACCCAATGAGGAGCAGGAGACCCCAGACCAAAAAATTGCTATTGGTCTAACTATCGCGTGAAGGGTGGGAACCGGAAGTCGAAAAGACTATAATTACCCAGGATGTGTTTATGTTAGGGTCCCTCTTCGGAGGCACCCAGCTCGAGCTGTAATTACTGCACGCGCGTGATTAAAATTATCTAATTTGTTTTGATTTGACTCTGAACTTTACTTGCAGGAACCTAGGGTCGAGCCCTGTTATGGTGGCCGACAAGCCTATTTTCCATAACAGTTTGGCACCCCAGATGGGACCCTAGGCGACCACTGTCGGGGCCTCTCATCTCCAAACAATCATCTGGCGCCATTGGGTGAGTTCACCTGGGATCTTTGGCAACGAGAGGCACCGAGAAGGTGAGTCTTAAACTCCCGCCTAAATTCTAAAATCTAGTCTGGTAACAGTGCACTGAAGGGGTACGCGGGCTGATCACCGTAAGGCGTACCAGGTGTGTGTGTGGGGGGGTGTACGCGGGCTGGCCACTGTAAGGCATACCAGGGGGACAGGTAGGAGTCCCATCCCCAGGGTTAGAGTGGGTTTTAAGTCCCAGCTCGGTTCGGCCGGAGGAGGGGTGTGCAGCCTGATCAGCATAAGGCGCACTGCAAAACTATAAGACCGAAATCTAGAGTCACTGTGACTGGTGTAAGTGTAAACAGTACTGTGTGTTTGCGTGTGAGTGTGTGTAGCCTGGGAACCGATTGGGGCACCCGTCGGCTGAGAAGCCGCCCACTGTGAAGGGACAGCAGTCCTAGCAGTTAAAGACTCGGGTGGTGTGAGTGTGGTTCCCAGGGAGCGAAAGAAAGAGAAAGAGAGAAATAGTGCGTGTGATCACACCAGCTACAGCATCTGGTGTTACCGGTAAGGAAGTGCACTGCCTGATTTGCTTAAGACGCACTTTTCAGGAACTCAATATGGGAAATAATTTCGGCATAGAAAAGGGGACGCCCTTAGCCGAAATTTTGGTAAACTGGAGTAAGATTGATGGTACCAAAACTTTAGGGAGAAAAAGGTTAGTCCAACTATGTCAGGAGGATTGGCCGTTCCTGACTAAGGAAGGTAATCTGGCAGAGCGATGGCCGCCCCAGGGGACCTTCGGTTACCAGGAACTAACTTTCCTGCGTCATCATTTGGAGAACAGGTTCCCCAGACAAATGGATTACTGGTATCTATGGGACAACTGGGCATTTGCTAGACGAAAAGAGGCGCCTAGGAAAGAGAGAATCTTTCCTCAGAATGCTGTAAGTACCGCAGCTGCTGAAACGCTTGTGGAAACTATTCCACCCTATGTGCTACCCTCTGCTTCAGCTTCCCTATAACCCCGCTTGCCTTCCGCCCCCGCCTTTCAAGCTCCTCTGGAAGGCCTTCCTGTGCCAGGAGTGCCCCCACCCGATCTGGAAGGGGTACCTCGGGTCGCCACTACACGAGTTTACCGACCCTGGAGACCCCAAGATTTAATTATATGGAGTCAACGGCTCCCCAGACTTAGGGATGATCCAGAAAGAGTGTTACAAATCATAAGGGGAATTATGCGGGCGTATGACCCTACCTGGGGAGATGTACAAACACGCCTTGAATCTGTGTTCACTCCAGATGAAAGGTGCTCAATTTTGGATGCAAACCGCCGTTGGGCAGCAGAGGGGGGTGTCGGGACTGCTCAAACAGCCTGGCCAGCTGTGGACCCCGGATGGAATCATAATGTAGATGCAGATTACAGGCAGTTGCAATTAGCCAGAGAGGGCTTAGAAGAAGCTATACCTTTGGCAGGACAAAAGACTGCAAATTGGTCTAAAGTAAGGGAGTGTCAGCAACAGGCAGAGGAACACCCCTCGGCTTACTTTGCTAGGCTAATTAAGCAAGTCAGAATGTATGGGGGAGGACTAGACCCAGAAGCTGAGGCTAACAGGCCGCTAATGATTTCCACATTTGTAGACCAAGCAGCCCCGGACATTAAAAAGTAGTTTTCCAAACATGTCCCTGACTGGCCAGGAAAGCGAATGGATGAAATATTACATTTAGCCACATTTGTGTATAACAGTCGAGAGGAGGAGAGGGCAAAAGAAAAGAGACAGCAAAAAAGACAGGAAGTTAGTGTGTTAGCAGCTGTGTTAAGAGATGGATTTAGAGGACCCAGGGGGAGGGGACGTGAAAGAGCCAGGAGAGATAGATGGAGTCAAAGTGAACATGCTGTACAGTCAGGAGTTAATGATGTTTGTTATAATTGTGGGGAACAAGGACACTGGCAGCGGGAGTGCCCAGTGAGGCCCTGTGTAGTTAGGAACAGAGGAACCGGCATGAGACAATCAAACACTAAGGAGGAGACCAGGCGATTCCCAGTCAATCCACAATAAGAGGAAACAGGAGACTCAGAAAATACTGTGGAAATTGGAGTAAATTTATGGGATGTAGATTTGGATTTTGAGGGTCACATAATGGCAAATACAGAAGGTTTAGAAGTTCCCTTTCTAGTGGATACTGGAGCCACCCTTTCCCTTTTAAATTTTGAGCCTAAAGGATGCAAATCATCAGATAAAATAGTGATGCAAGGAGTGATGGGAAAGGGCAAACGAAGTTATCTAAGCCCTTATTACTCACTATTGGGGGTAAAACAGTGTGGGGACGTTTTATAATTTCCACAGACGCACCTATATGCCTTTTGGGGAGGGATCTCCTGCAAGCCTTGGATACTCAGATCTGCTTACAGCCGGAAGGGATAAAGCTAATAATTATGGGTTCGTGTGTTCTGGCTAAGACACCAGGACCAGAGCCAACTAATCTGCAAATTCCAACAGGTTTAGAATCAGTTTCTAAAAAATTATGGAGCTCTTCAGGAATGGATGTGGGACTACTGAAATCAGCCAGTCCAGTCTCGATAAAAACAAAGGGGGGATTGCCTGCTGCAGTTAAACAATATCCTATCCCGAAGGAAGCAGAGAAGAGTATCCAAAAACAAATTGATCATTATCTGAAAATGGGTATCCTTAGAGTCTGTGAATCCCCATATAACACCCCAATTCTGCCAGCTAAAAAGAACAGGCAAGATGCTGATGGTGATCCAGAGTATCGCTTTGTACAAGACTTAAGGGCTATAAACCAACATGTAGTTGCTCCACATCCAGTAGTCCCCGACCCATCAACCATTTTACTACAGATTCCCCATTGGGCAACTTATTTTACTGTGATTGACCTAACAGCAGCCTTTTTTAGTATACCAATAGCTGAAGATAGCCAAGATCTCTTTGCTTTCACTTGGAAGGGACAACAATTAACTTGGACAAGGCTGCCACAGGGATTTACTGGGTCTCCGACTATTTTTTCGCGTATACTCAAAAATGACCTCTCAGATATCGAACTTCCAGGACATTCTGTATTAATACAATATGTAGATGATTTGTTATTAGCAAGTAAAGATTATGAGACATGTTTGAAAGATACTGTTTCTCTATGTAACGCTCTTGCAGAAAAAGGGCATCGAGCATCTCTGTCTAAACTCCAGCTGTGTCAAAGAGAGGTAAAATATTTGGGTTTTATCTTAAGAGAAGGACACAGGTTAGTTGATCCAGAATGAGTAAAGACAATTCTTGATATGCCTCGTCCTGTAACAAAAAAACAGCTTAGGGGATTTTTAGGAGCTGTAGGATTCTGCCAACCGTGGATTCCTGGGTTAGCAGAACTTACTAAGCCTCTGGTACAGGCAACAAAAAAGGAGGAGATAGAGCCTTTGGCCTGGGGCCCAAGGCCCCAGGGAAAGGGAGAAAGCTTTTACATCTGTGAAAAAAGCGCTGGTTTCAGCCCCTGCTCTCGGGTTACCAGATTATAGCAAACTATTTGAATTATTTGTCCATGAGCGACAAGGAGTAGCAAGTGGGGTACTCACCCAAAAACTAGGCCCTCACCGTAGACCAGTGGCCTGTTACTCCACGCAACTAGATGAGGTAGCTAAAGGCACTCCAGGATGCATCAGAGCAATAGCAGCTACTGCAGCTCTTATTGAAAAAAACACGACCTGTAGTTTTGGGTCATTCATTGACTGTGTATGTGCCACATGAAGTAGAACTGTTAATGAAGCAATATGCAACTCAAGCACTATCCCCACAGAGAGCTCACCGCTATGAACTGATAATACTGCATGCAGATAATGTGACTTTAAAAAGATGCAATATTTTGAATCGAATCCAGCAACGCTATTGCCTCAACCGGAGGATGGAGAGCCACATCATTCCTGTGAGCAGGTGGCGGTCAGCTCAAGCAAGCCCCGGGAGGACCTTAAAGAAGAACCTTTGGAGAACCCGGACTTAGTTCTGTTTACAGATGGGTCATCCTATTATTTGGACAGAAGACGTCACTCCAGCTATGCTGTCACTAACGTCTTTGAGGTGCTCGAGGCCAATCCTTTGTCTCCATCAGTAAGTGCTCAAGGAGCAGAATTAATAGCATTGCCCCAAGCAGCAAAATATAGGTAAGAGCTTGCGGGTAAATATCTATACCGACTCTAAATATGCATTTGGAGTGTGTCATGCAACAGGGATGTTATGGAAAGAACGAGGATTCTTGTCGTCATCAGGAAAGAAATTAGCTAATGGAGAAGAAATACGTAATTTGCTGGAAGCAGTTCAACTGCCCAAAGAAATTGCGGTAATACACTGCCCAGCCCATACTAAAGACACTACAGAAATTAGCAGAGGAAATGCTCTAGCCAACGCTGCTGCGAGGGCTGCAGCTCGACAACCTCTGAGAGAATGTATGGGGGCAGTTCCAAGGATGGACCAGAGTGAGTGGCCAAACTTAATAGACCCCAAAACTATGTATGAAAAAGACTGCTCAGTGGAAGAGAAAAAACAATGGGAACAGTGGGAAGCAAAACAAAATGATGATGGAATATGGACAATTGGGGAAAAACCAATTCTACCAAAAAAATATTTAATTACTATAGCTAGGTGGTTTCACGATAAAGCTCATGGGGGAGCTGTGGCAATAGCTAAGCAGGTACAGAAAGTATGGGCTGCTCCAGGAATTTATGCAGCTGCTAGAAGAATAACAAATAGCTGCCCGACCTGCCTGAAGTTTTCAAATAACAAGCCAAGCTCAGATTTGGGGGGTGACCATGGGCTTACTTCCCTTTCCAGAAGCTGCAAATAGATTATGCAGATATGCCATCTGTCTATGGATACAAACACTTGTTAGTGATAGTAGATCAGTTATCAGGCTGGGTAGAAGCTTTTCCAACAGGAAAGGCTGACACAGGGGGAATGGTAAAAGCCTTACTGAAGGAAATCATACCCCGGTATGGGGTCTCAGAAGCCATTGATTCAGACAGGGGTGCCCATTTTACAGCAAGCATAATCAATCAGTTATGTAAATCGTTAGGAATAAAAAGAAACCTACATGCTCCTTATCACCCACAATCTTCAGGACAAGTAGAAAGAATGAATAGAGCATTAAAAGAGAAAATAGCAAGAATATGCACACATGCTAGCCTGAAATGGCCAGAGGCATTAAACTTAGCTCTATGGGATGTTCGAAATTCTCCATGGCAACCCATAGGACTAACACCAGCAGAAATTCTTTTTGGGAGACATTTAGCAATACCAGGGACTTATATCCCTGCTAAGACCAGCCTATTAGACGGAGATGAATGAGTGACACAATATGTACTAGCCTTACAAGAACAGTTTAAGGCCTTGCAAAATCAGGCTCAGTGGTTTCAGCCGGTGCCATCAGACATTCAGGCACATGATATACAGCCTGGAGATAAAGTGTTGATAAAGGTATTCTCACGAAAAACAAAACTAGAACCAAAATGGGAAGGACCCTACACTGTATTGTTAAGTTCTTACTACGCTGTTAAAATTCTAGGAAAAGAGAATTGGATTCACCACTCTCACGTGAAACGAGTGACAGTCCAAGAAGCAAACACAGCAGAGGGTGCAGCAGATCAGTGAAAACAACCACGTAAAGCTCGATGGGATACACGACTTCCCCAGGGTAATCTGTTGGGACTCGCCTCACTAACACAAATCTCTTTCCCTTTACTGCACCCTGCAGGATGGCAGGCAGAAGTGCCATGCTGATGTTGCTGTTTCAAACCCTGGCAATGCTACTTTCCCTAAGCTGTGGTCAAAGAACCTTAGAGTGGCCATGGCCCCAGGCCCGTGTTAAGTATACCGGAAGTATGGGATTAAATTCTGATAAAAACTTAAACCTCTCAGCCCTGGTCATGCATGGAACTGAAGTATACTCAGAAAATGAATGGAGCTGGGATAATACTAACCAACTTCCCCAACTCCTGGGAAGGACAGGAAAGGAAATAAAGATAGGATGTGGAGTGATCAGCGGGTCCACCCACGAGAAGGCGACTCAAATCTCTCTCACTAAAATCAAATCAAATGAAAAAGAAAGGAAAATTTGTGCCACTGAAAACCTGGATTGCTGGTACAATTTTACCTTAGAACAGCCTGTTTTAATAGTTTGTCTGTGGGCTCACCACAATGTGGGACTATCATTTAAATTTAAAATAGACATTATTGAGCCCAGTACAGCAATACCTACCCTGACTACAATTATTTTCACCAATATAAATAACTCTGTTACCATGAAGAGTAAGAAAACCTTATCCCCACAAATCTTTGAAATTGGACCGTATGTGATTAGAAATACAGGCCAACAACGAGTGTTATTTAATCCATCATGGTCTCTCAGTCGAGTAGAGCTATTAATGCAAATTATATCTCTACAATCAAACCGACCTGTTCACCATTCTTAGGTACGTCCTATGTGGGATGGACGGCGTGGTTACATAGGCAAACCCTCACCTCTCCAAAACGAACAAGGAGAGATGTGACCGGTATCATAGGAACAGGATTGGGAGTCCTAAACAGTATAGATGCTGAAGTACTCGTAAATAAACTGAGCACAACAACAAGTGACTTATACAGATTAAAACATCCATTGAGGGCTTCTTTATTAGCATTAGGAACTAACCAATGGCTTTCATCCGAGATATTACCTCAATGGGAAAAAATGAATGAAAAAGATCACCACTTGATAGTGGATGCACTTGGGGAAACCCAAATTAATATTTCCCTGGCCCTCAGTTGCATCCAAGCTCAACTGTGGATGCAATCTATGGTAGCAACGATTATAAGGGAAGGGGAAGAGGGCACTTTACCCACTGAAATTCGAAAGGTAATTTGGGATAATGCGACCGAATTTGAAAAGGAATTCCAATCCTGGTGGTATCTGGTCAATTTTACTTATGATCCTATCAACACTAAGGCCACAGCCTTTGTTTCAACAATACGTAATGCTCCAACATATACAATATATCCAATCATTGCGTTAGGATTAAATCACAATGGAGCTATACTCTATCCATTGGAACATAGAGTATGGGCCCAACGAAATGGAAATAAATGGCAAACTGTGGACGTTAGCGCATGTATTGTACAGGAACAGCAAGGGTTTATTTGTGAAAGTAATACTATCAAAGCCCAAGACATTTGTCTTGACGCTGAGCAAAATGTTTGTCATTTTGAAATACACCCTGATGAAACACCTGAAACTATACTTGTATATATTGGGAGCGGATGCGTATGTATGAGAACCTTTTGTAGTCTTGTAGTTATAGATGGCATTGTAGTAGATATGAGTAATCATTGAAATATTTGTATTTGTAGCTTTACCAAAATCATGGGATGTGATTTCAATTATTCAGCTCCTATCACGTCTTATCAATTGTTACAATCTAATTATACATTAATTCAAAATTTACTACCTACCCCCATTGGGATGAATCTCACCCTGGTAAGGAAACTACTACAACATGATGATTTGCATCGACTGCTAGAGCGCATCCAGAACAGTGGACAGAAAACTCTAATCACTGTTCCCCATGATGCAAAAGAGATACATCATATCTTAGAAAGGGTAAAAAGGGACGGAGAACATCATGGCTGGGAAACTCTTGTAGGGTGGTCACCAACTGCAACAGGGATTTATAATCATGTATTGCACCCAGTAGTAGTTGTATTCAGTTTAACTGTGTTATGCCTATTGCTTACGATCATATTACACATAAGATTAGGGAAAGTGATAGTACGCCTTCGAAAGGCTTCGAGAAACAACCAAACAGGAATGGGAAGTCCAGAGTGTGACAGGAGATTATTATCAATGTATCCAAAGATGTAATAATAGTAATAAATGGTGGGAGAAAACTATACTTTATGGAAAGCAACCGATCAACTGTACTGGAGCCATTAAGGTAGGAGGTTATAAAGATTGCTCTCGGATACCTGAATAGGTTATAAGTGGCCAAGTAAGGAACTAAATGGGTGGCGTGTTCCAAAAGGTAGTGGATGGTATTGGTTGTGTGGAAACAAGGCACGAAAAGTGCTACCTCCTAATTGGTCAGGGACATGTACTTTAGGGGCAATAATCCCTAATGTTACTATAAGAAAAGAATTGAGTAATAAATACCAAAAATCCTGGCTAAGAACATTCATAAGGAGACAAAAGAGGGTCAATAATCCTTTAATAGATCGACCTACTAGGTTGCAGCCATTCGTAAGGTGGCTGTTTCCACAACTGGGAGTGAGTGAACTTGAAAAAGCAATAGTAAATATTTCAGCAGTTATTGAAAAAATAGGGAATAAAACCTCTGATGCCACTGCAGCTTTACAAGAGGAGGTTTCAGAAACTGCTAAAATAACTACCCAAAACAGGATGGCGCTAGATATGTTATTGGCATCTCAGGGAGGAGTATGTACAATAATAAATACTAGTTGCTGTGTATATGTGGATCAAAGCGGGAGAATTTCTACCGATCTCAATGAAATCTGGAAGCAGACTGAAATCTTACATGGGGTTCAGAAAGAGGATACCTCTTTTGGATTTGAAGAAACATGGAAATGGTTGACTTCCTGGTTCCCTGACGTGAGCTCATGGGTTAAAAAGTGTTTAACAATTTTGGGAATGGTGTTAGTAGTTTTTGTATGCGTTTATGTAGTGATTCAATGCATTTCTAGATGTTGTACAAAATTAATATGGGAAAGATTTTAAAAGAGTGAGACTAATATGAAAATGATCATATAAGTCTCAAAGGGGGAGAATTGTTACAAGACAACCCTGGGAAGCTCAGAAAGAATGTTTGAACTAGGTAGATTAGGATAACTTCTAACATTAAGTCTGAAGAGGTCTAGAGGTAGCCACTTAGATAAAACTTGCTTCATGAGTAGCTAAATTTGCTGAAGCCTTAGGCCGCACTGCTAGTTCAGTAAGAAAGGGCCCCAGAGCTGGTGCAGGCTGGAAAGATAAGGGAGTTACAAGCAGTTTGCATTCCTGTGCCCCACACTCCGAAAGGGAGGCTGTCAAGGCTTTGAAATAAGGCCTGCTTGGGCACCAGGACCTTGGGGAGCAAAACCTCCTCTCACTGCTGAAACAATGTTAACTAAGGGGTCTGGACTATCTTCCCCTTGTCAGGACTTTGGGAGATAACACCTACTGTCCCTGCTGGGCAGTGTTAAATGATCTCCCATCATCAGGACCTTGGGAGACAGGGGTGGGACCCGGGGAATGAAGAAATCACTAACCAATCAGTGTAAAAGGGAAAACTGCAAATCTGGCAATTTGTTTGTATAAATGCTACTTGAAAAGTTGGGGTGGGGGGAGTGTGCTTGATTTGTGGGAAACCACCGAGCACCCAGGCTTGCGCAACTCTGAAATAAATAAGCAAATGTCTCTCCTGAGTGTGTAATTATTGGCTTATTGCACACCGGGCAACGAATCCGCTTTTCGGACAACAACAGCAGCCTCAGTGCTTCACAGGCCCGTGGGAGGCCCCTGGCTGCTGGCTGTGCTTGTGAGGTCACAACAGCCTCTGTGCCCTATAGGGCAGTGGCAGGCCCCTGGCTGTTTGCTGTGCTTGTGAGCTCACAGCAGTCTGAGTGACTGAGAGGCCAGTGGCAGGCCTCTGTGTGCTGGCTGTATTTTGAGGTCACCTTTGTCTCAGTGCCTCATCAGGCAGTGGGATGCCCATGGCTGCTGACTCTGCTTGTGAGCTCACAGAAGTACCAGTGCCTGATAGGCCCCTGGCAGGACCCTGGCAGCTTCCTGTCCTTGTGAGGTCACATCAGCCTCTGTGTCTGATAGGGCAGTGGAAGGTGTTGTAGAGGCCTCCAAGTGCCATTTTGTGGTGCAGGGCCCTCCGAGTGCCTTTTTTCATGTTGTGGCAGCCCCCGAGTGCCTTTTTTTTTGTGCTGTAGGGGCCACTGAGTGCCTTTTTTTGCGGTGTAGGGGCCTCAGGGTGCATTTTTTTGCAGTGTAGTAGCCTCCAAGTGCCTTTTTTTGCAATGTAGGGGCTTCCGAGTGCCTTTCTTTTGTGGTGCAGGGGCCTCCAAGTGCCTTTATTTCCAGTGTACAGGCCTGCAAGTGCCTCTTTTTCCAGTGCAGGAGCCTCGGAGTGCCTTTTTTGGTGGTGCCGGGCCCTCCAAGTGCCTTGTTTCACACTGTAGCAGCCCCCGAGTGCCTTTTTTTGTGCTGTAGGAGCCACCCAGTGCCTTTCCTTCTGGTTCAGGGGCCAACGAGTGCTGTTATTTTCGGGTTTGTGGTCCTCCATGTATCTTTTTTTTGTGGTGTAGTGGCCCCGAGAGCCTTTTCTTGTGGTTCAGGGGCCTCCGAGTGCCTTCTTTTTTGGTGCAGGGCCCTCCGAGTACCTTTCTTCCAGTGCAGGAGCCTCCGAGTGCCTTTTTTTGTGGTGTAGCGGCCTCCGAGTGCCTTGCTTCGCATTGTAGCAGCCCCTGAGTGCCTTTTTTTGCAGTGTAGGGGCCACTGAGTGCCTTTTTCTGGGGTGTAGAGGCCTCCGAGTGCCTTTTTTTCCAGTGTAGGGGCAGCCGAGTGCTTTTTTTTGTGCTGCAGGCCCTCTGAGTGCCTTTCTTTCCGGTGTAGTGGCCTCCGAGTGCCTTTTTTTGCGGTGCAGGGGCCTCAGGGTGCATTTTTTTGCAGTGTAGTAGCCTCCAAGTGGCTTTTTTTTACAATGTAGGGGCTTCCGAGTGCCTTTCTTGGTGGTGCCGGGCCCTCCGAGTGCCTTGTTTCACATTGCAGCAGCCCCCAAGTGCATTTGTTTGTGCTGTCGGGGCCACCCAGTACCTTTTTTTGTGGTGTCGTCCGCCAAGTGCCTTTTTTTTTGTGGTGTAGCGGCCTCCAAGTGCCTTTTTTTGCAGTTCAGGGGGCTGTGATTGACTTTTTTGGCAGTGCAGGGCCCTCTGAATGCCTTTTCTTGTGGTGCACTGGCCTCTGAGTGCATTTTTTTTTTCGTTGCAGGTGCCTCCGAGTGCCTTTCTCTGCTGTGAAGCGGCCTCCAAGTGCCTTTTTTTGTGGTGCAGGGGCCTCTGAGTGCCTTTTTTTCCATTGCAGGTGCCTCCGAGTGCCTTTTTTTGTGCTATAGGGGCCACCGAGTGCCTTTTTTTGTGGTGCAGGGGCCTCCAAGTGTCTTTATTTCCAGTGTACAGGCCTGCAAGTGCCTCTTTTTCCAGTGAAGGAGCCTCTGAGTGCCTTTTTTTGCTGTGCAGGGGCCTGTGATTGACTTTTTTGGCAGTGCAGGGGCCACCGAATGCCTTTTCTTGTGGTGCACTGGCCTCCGAGTACCTTTTTTTCCAGTGTAGGGGCCTCCGAGTACCTTTTTTTGCATTGTAGCTGCCTCCGAGTGCCTTTTTTTTGTGGTGTAGGGGCCTCCGAGTGCTTTTTTTTCCATTGCAGGTGCCTCCGAGTGCCTTTCTCTGTGATGTAGCGGCCTCCAAGTGACTGTTTTTGTGGTGCAAGGGCCTCCGAGTGCCTTTTTTTGTGGTGCACTGGCCTCTGAATGCCTTTCTTTCCAGTGTAGGGGCCACCGAGTGCCTTTTTTTGCATTCTAGCAGCCCCTGAGTGCCTTTTTCTGTGTTGTACGGGCCTCCAAGTACCTTTTTTTTTCCAGTGTAGGGGCAGCCGAGTGCCTTTTTTTGTGGTGTAGAAGCCTCTGAGTGCCTTTTTTTGCTGTGCATGGGCCTCAGGGTGCCTTTTTTTGCTGTGCATGGGCCTCAGGGTGCCTTTTTTTGCAGTGTAGTAGCCTCCAAGTGCCTTTTTTTGCAATGTGGGGGCTCCGGAGTGCTTTTTTTTGTGGTATAGGGGCCTCTGAGTGCCTTCTTTTGTGGTGCAGGAGCCTCTGAGTGTGTTTTCTGGTGGTGCAGGGCCCTCCGAGTGCCTTGTTTCACATTGTAGCAGCCCCCGAGTGCCTTTTCTTGTCGTTCGGGGCCACCGAGTGCCTTTTTTTGCGGTGCAGGGGCCTCCGAGTGCCTTTTTTTGTGGTGCACTGTTCTCCGGGTGCCTGTTTTTGTGGTGCAGGGGCCTCTGAGTGCCTTTGTTTGAGGTGCACTACTCTCTGAGTGCCTTTTTTTGCAGTGAAGAGGCATCTAAGTGCCTTTTTTTCCAGTCTAGCAGCCTCCAAGTGCCTATTTTTGCAATGCAGGCTCCCAAAGTGCCTTTTTTCCAGTGTAGGGGCAGCCGAGTGCCTTTTTTTTTGGTGTAGGGGCCACAGAGTGCCTTTTTTTCCGTTGCAGGTGCCTCCGAGTGCCTTTCTCTGGGGTTTAGAGGCCTCCGAGTGCCTTTTTTCCAGTGTAAGGGCAGCTGAGTGCCTTTTTTTGTGCTGCAGTGCCCGCTGAGTCCATTTCTATCCGCTGTAGGGGCACCGGAGTGCCTGTTTTCGCATTGTAGCAGCCCCTGAGTGCCTTTTTTTGTGGTGTCGGGGCCACCGAGTGCCTTTGCTTGTGGTTCAGGGGCCTCCGAGTGCTGTTATTTTGGGGTGTATGGTCCTCCATGTATCTTTTTTTTGCGGTGTAGTGGCCCCGAGTGCCTTTTCTTGTGTTTCAGAGGCCACCAAGTGCCTTTTTTTGCGGTGAAGAGCCCTCCGAGTGCCTTTTTTTCCATTGTAGCAGACCCCGAGTGCCTTTTATTGTGCTGTAGGGGCCACCGAGTGCCTTTTTTTGCCGTGCATGGTCCTCCGCGTGCTTTTTTTTTCCAGTGTAGAGGCCTCCAAGTGCCTTTTTTTGCAGTGCAGGGGCCTCCGAGTGCCTTTGTTTGAGGTGCACTGCTTTCTGAGTGCCTTTTTTTGCAGTGAAGGGGCATCTAAGTGCCTTTTTTCCGGTCTAGCCGCCTCCAAGTGCCTATTTTTGCGATGCAGGCTCCCAAAGTGCCTTTTTTTCCAGTATAGTGTCCTCCATGTGCATATTTTTGCAGTGCATTGCCTCCTAGTGGCCTTTTTTCCCAGTGCTCATGCCTCCAAGTGCCTTTTTTCTGTTATGGTCCTTCAACGTTCTGTGCTATCACTTTACCCTCTGCCTGAAATGATATTGTCAGGCCCACCCCTGCTGGATGAGATAGTCATGTCACTTCTGCCTCACGGCCTGGTAGGCCAGTCAGGCCCATCAGTCCTTGTTCTGCTTGTGAGGTTGCTTCTGCCTCTGTGCTTGATAGGCCAGTGGCAGGGCCATGCCTCCTGGCTGGGCTTGTGAGGATACTTGTGTCTCCATGCCAAAAAGGGCAGTGGCAGGCCCATGGTTGCTGGTTGTGTCTTATGATGTCACTTTGACCTGCATGCCATTGCATGCATGGCATGCATGGGCATGCACTGCCACGCCCATGGCTGCTGGTCTGCTTCGGTGTTCCCTTCTTTCTCCGTGCTTGATGCGCCATGGCAGGCCCAGAGCTGCTGGCTGTGCTTGTGAGGGCCCTTTGACCTCTGGGCCTGATGAGGCACTCAGAGCGCCATGAGTCCTGCCTGTGCTTCTGAGCTCACTTCTGCCTCAGTGCCTGATTGGCAAGTGGCAGGCCATTGGCTGCTTGCTGAGCTAGTGAGGTCATTTTTACCAGCAGCCCTAAACTTAGCGCTACGGGAGGTTCAGAATCCTCCGTGACAGCCTCTAGGACTATTGCCAGTGGAAATTCTTTTGGGGAGACCTTTAGCCACAGTGGGCAACTCAGGCTAAAAGCAACCGCTTGGGTGGAGATGAGCGAATTACACTTACAAAAGGTAGGGGAAAAGCTCAGTGGGCCCACTCAGTACCAGGTGGCGTGCAAGCACACGCTATCCAGCCTGGACATAAGGGGTTGGTACAGATAGTCACCTGAAAGTCCGAAGTGCAACCAAATCTCGGGAGGCCCCTACACTGTACTGTGGAGTTCTTATTTCACTGTTAAACTTCCAGGTAAAGAAAACTGGCTCCAATCAGTCAGATGTTAAGCGGCTGAGTGGACCGGAAGCTCTTGGAAGCACCACATGAGCTAAGCCGTCGGGGACATTAAATGTTACAAAGTGTGGCGTGTAACGCTTGTGTTGTTAGTTGTTGTCGTGACCTTTGTGCTTGCACTGGAGTATTGTTTAACCGCCCTAGCAAAAAACCAACCTGGGGGTAAAATGTGTTGTAGCCAAAATCGAGGAGAAGCAATTTGGGAAGCAAATGAGGAACGCTCTTGTTCCTACTTGTATCAAATAGCGCATCCACAGAGTTGACAGCATGTTGCAGCACTGGCCTGCCACGTTGAAGGTGAGGCAAAAGCCCTGGAGGAGCATCCCATACGGATAGAAATGGGACCAAGACGTTACCCAAACTGAGAAGTCCAGTGTGTCACTAACTACAAATTGTAGTGACTCTCGCGTGGTGCCGGACAGACGATTGCACTGAGAACTTCCGCCTTCCATTGCCCGGGTCCCGGCAGGCCCCGGTGATGTGTTCTAACGAATGCTCTTGTAATGGGAGTGTAACTTGTAAGTCTACTCCATTAGTTCTACCCTGCACTCTCAGGAGCGGGCTTTCAGCACTCTCTCCTGCTTTAACCACTTCCCCAATGCTCTCCGTTTTAACTTTCCCTGCGGCCACTGCAGGAACAGCCCGACCATCTCCGCAGAGCTCCCACGCAGTTAAATCAACCGGAACACAAAAGTTACTGTTGAACCCTTTGTGGTCTCTAAAACTTGTAGCGTTACTCAGGCAAGAGAACATGTCTATGATTAAACCATCCTGTCTGCCATTTTTAAATATAGCTTACACCACATGGCTGGAATGGTTACGCAAGCAGACCTGAAGCCAAATGGCGAGAAAGAAAGGATGTCAGTGATGTTACAGGGCCAGGATTAGGAGTTCTAAATAGCATCGATGCTGAGGCATTAGTGAATAAGTGCCACAAACAGAGATGTGTCCAGATTAGACAAAGCAAAGCCATTACGATCATCTCTGTTACCTCTTGGAAGCAATCAACGGTGCTCCTCTCAGATTTCTACCTCAGTGGGAGCTCAAAGAAGGAAAGCTCATCAGCTTCCTTAGTTGCATCAGGAGGAGCTCAAACTAATGTTTCTTTGGCGGTCCATTGTATCCAAGCCAAATGGACACAATCCGGACCAGTTGCAACAACTCGGGCAGGTGAGAAAGGGCTCCTACCCAGTGAAATTCGCAAAGCAGGACTCCTTCCAAAGGAGTTCAATATTAAGGAATCTTGGACTGCCACCATCTAGAGTTAATCAGAGTCAGGCCCGGGCAGCCCCATGACATTGCCTCCCGTGCCTCACTTACACCACGTCCACTCACAGCTGCCTCCTAAGACTGCCCGCCTGCTCAGCTGCCTGTCTGAACAGCCCACGCTGACAGGCAAGAGCTGTTGCCAAGCAAGCTTGACCTGCATGTGTAGGGCAGCCCCACAGCACTTTCACAGCTGCCTTCCTCGCCGGTTGACACTTACAGCAGGGCTATTCCCTCCGAACGCCTAGGAGTGCCACACTGCTCTAACGCCTCCACTGACAGGGCTCACAGGCAGGAGCTAGTCCCAGCCAAGCTTGCCCTGCATGCCTAAGGCAGTCCCACAACAGGATAACGGCTTGCCTTCCTTTCCTGTCGACATTAATAGCACCGCTATTCCCACCTTCCTCTTAGCAATGCCACATTGCTCAAATGCCTGTCCAACGAGCAAGGGCTGCTAGGCAAGAGCGCGGGTGTGCGAAACTAGCCTTGGGCAGCCCCACAAGAGGTACCCATCTCGCCTTCCTCCCCCATCAACAGTTACAGCAGGCGTACTCACAGCTTCCCCCTAAGAATGCCCAGCTGCTCAGACGCCTGTCCGAACAGCAAGGGCCGCTAGGCAAGAGCTCTGGGCATGCCAAGCTTGCCTCGGGCAGCCCACAGCATATTCCCTGCTCTCTTTCTAGGTGAGGGCCTTTTGGCCTTTACCCCCTGGCTACTCCCAACTTAGTCCTAAGAATGCCAAAATGCTCAGATGCCTTTGTGAGCAAGCAGGGCTCAAAAGCAAGAGCTCGTCCCCACCACACAAAACCTGCTAAGCCACAGCAGGCCCACTACACCTTCACAGTTGCCTTCCTCTCCTGGCCACACTTCAAGGATGCCTACTCATGCCTTACTCCGAGGAGTGCCACATTGTGCAAACGCCTCTCTCTCTTCTGTCAGTCCTCACAGGCAAGAATTCTGGACACAAGTTGGAAAAGAGCTTCTGGCAGCCGCACAAGATATGCGCAGCTCACCGTTCACTTGTGTTGCCGATCACACCAGGCATACGCAGCGCTTCCTCCAATGAATGCCAGAATAGTCAGTGGCGCATCCGAGCAGCCAGGGCTCACAGGCAAGAGCCTTCATCCCTAAGGCCACTGCACGGTATGTTCCTGAGTGGCCATCCTCGCCTGGCAAAACAGAGGGGCTTGCTCGCTCGAAGTGTGGAGGGAAGAGGCGGGCAAGCTGCGAACCTGTTGTAGAGCTGCCTTAGATATGCAGCTCAAGCCTGTGAGCGCTGGCTGTTCGGACAGCCGTCGGAGCAGTCTGTCGGGCTTAGGAAGAAGCTGTGAGTACGCCTGGTGTAACTGTCGACGGGGAGGCTGGTGAGCCCTGCTCGTTTTGTGGCCCTTCCAGAGACAATCTTCTCCTGCCCAGATCTCTTGCCTATGAGTGCCGGCTCTCCGAAGCCTCTGAGCACCCTCTTAAGAGTAAGCATGGTGTAATTGTTGATGGGGAGGATGGCGAAATGTGACTTCCTGTGGGGATGCCAGAGACAAGCCTGTTGTGCCAAGAATGGTCGCCTGTGAGTAATGACAGGGGAGAAAGGCATTTGAGCAGTGTGCCACTCCTAGCAGCAGGTTGGAATCGGAGCGCTGTAACTGTCAGCAGGCGAAGAAGGCAAGTCGTGAAGGTGTTGTGGAGCTGCCCTAAGCATGCAGTGCAAGCTTGCTGGGGCAACTCTTTTGCCTGTGAGCTCTGGATGTTCGGACAGTCGTCTGAGCAGTCTGGCATTCTTAGGCAGAAGCTGTGAGTACGCCTGGTGTAATTGTCGATGGGAGCATGGCGAGACGGGCTCATTTTGCTGTGTTCCCAGAGACAAGCTTGTCGTGCCCAGCGCTCTTGCCCGTAAGCTTTCTAAAGCGTAAGCCTGGTGTAATTGTCGACAGGTCTCACAGGCAAGAGTGATGGACTCCCCCCCGCCCCAGGATTGCTCTGCATGCTTAGGGCAGCCCCACAGCACTTTCACAGCTGCCTTCCTCGCCGGTCAACACTTACAGCAGGGATATTCCCCCTGAACGCCTAGGAGTGCCACAGTGCTCAAACGCCTCCAGTGACAGTCAGGGCTCACAGGCGGGAGCTAGTCCCAGCCAAGCTGCCCCTGCATGCCTAAGGCAGTCCCACTACAGGATAATGGCTTGCCTTCTCCTGTCGACATTAAAAGTACGTCGGCTCCCACCTTCCTCTTAGCAATGCCACATTGCTCAAATGCCTGTCCAACGAGCAGGGGCTGCTGGGCATGCCACGCTTGCCTCAGGCAGCCCCACAAGACGTACCTATCTCGCCTTCCTCCCCGTCGACAAACACACCATGCATACTCACAGCTTCCTGCTAAGAATGCCAGAGTGCTCAGATGCCTGAGCGAACGACAAGTGCAGAGAGGTAATAGCTCTGGGCATGCCAAGCTTCCCTTTGGCAGCCCACAAAATATTCCCGTGCTCTCTTCCTAGGTGCGCGCCTTTTGGCCCTTTACACCACGGCTACTCACAAGCCTTACTCCTGAGAATGCCGGCCGGCTCCGACACCCGTCGCGGCAGAAGTGGATTCAGAGGGAGAGCTCTGGGCGCTACAGGCTTGCCTCGGGCAGCCTCACAAAAAAACCCAGGTCTCGCTTTCCTTCCCTGTGGACACTTGCAGCAGCACTCTTCCCACCTCACTCCTGGGAGAGGCACAGGTATCACATGCCTCTCCCACTTCTCAGCACTCACAGGCAAGAGTTCTTGAGTCACACCAAACTGGCTTCCGACAGCCTTGCTGAAAGTCCCTCTCTCGCCATCCTCCTCCATCGATAAGAAGACCAGGCCAACTCAAAGCTTCCTCCTAAGAATGCCAGAAGACTCAGATACAGCCAAGGCTCACAGGCAAGAGCTCTTCCCAAGCAAGCAGGCCCTTCATCCCTAAGGCCACCACACAGCACGTTCACAAGTGGCCTTCCTCTCCTGGCGCCACTTACAGCGGGGCTTGTTTGCTCTGTGTGGCGAGAAGAGGTAGGCAAAGTGCGAACCTGTATACATCTGTTGTAGAGCCGCCTTAGATATGCAGCTCAGGGCTGTCAGCTCTGGCTATTCGGAAAGGTGTCAGAGCAGTCTGGCATTCTAAGGAGGAAGTTGTGAGTTTGCCTGTAGCAATTGTCGAAGGGGAGGAGGGCGAGATGAGGTTTCTTGTGAGCTGCGAGAGACAAGCTTGTCATGTCCGCAGCGCTTGCTTGTGCTTACTGACGAGGAGAGAAGCGTTTGAGCAGTGTGGCACTCCTAGCAGTAAGGTGGAATAGGCCTGCTGTACGTGCCGACAGGCAAAGGAAGGGAGCCGGGAACGTGTTGTTGGGCTGCCCTGAGCATGCGGAGCAAGCTTGCTGGGGCAGTGCTCTTCCCTGTGAGCGCAGTCGACAATTACAGCAGGCTGAATCTTAAGAAAGCAAGCCTGCTCAGATGCCTCTCTGGACAGGGCGGCAGTCACAGGCGAGCGCTCTGGACACAACAAGCTTCTTTCTGGCAGTCCCACTAGAAGTCCACATCTCGCCTTCCTCCCCGTCGGCAATTACACCAGGCATACTCAGAGCTTCCTCCTAAGAATGCCAGACTGCGCAGACACCTGTCCGAACAGCCTGGGCTCTGGCCACCGCACAGCGCATTCCCGAGTGGCCGTTCTCTGCTGGCAGCACGTAAAGCGGGGCTTGCTTGTTCTAAGTGTGGAGAGAAGAGGTAGGCAAACTGCGAACCTGTTGGAGAGACGCAGGGCAACGTCGTGAGCTCTGGTTGTTCGGACAACCATCTGGCATTCTTAGGCGGAAGCTTTGAGTATGCCTGGTCTTCTTATCGATGGGGAGGATGGCGAGACGGACTCGTCTTGTAAGGCTGCCCGAGGCAAGCTTGGCATGCCCAGAGCTCATGCCTGTGGGAAAAGACAAGGGAGAGACGTTTAAACAATGTGACACTCCTAGCAGTAAGGTGGGCATAGCCCACACAGGAGAACATTGCCAACACAGGAGAAAGGCGAGACGGGGAACTTTTTGCGAGACTGCTTGAAGCAAGCTGGCCGTGCCCAGAGCTCTTGCCTGTGAACTCCTGCTGGTCCAAGAGGCATCAGAGCAGCCTGGCATACTTAGGAAGAAGCTGTGCGTGCACTGTTGCAATTGTCGACGGGTGAGATGGAGGGACCTTTTCCTGCCTAGAGCGCTTGCCTGTGTGTACTGGTGAGGAGAGAGGTGTTTGAGCAGTGTGGCACTCCTAGCAGTAAGGCGGGAATAGGCCTGCTGTATGTGTCGACGGGCAAAGAACGCGAGCCGGGAACGTGTTGTGGGACTGGGCTAAGCATGAGGAGCAAGCTTGGTGGGGCAGCTCTCTTGCCTGTGAGTGCAGTCGACAACTACACCAGGCTGACTCCTAAGAAAGCCATCCTGCTCGGACACCTGTCCAGAGACCCGCCACGCATGGGCAAGAGGTCTGGGCACGCCAAGCTTGTCTCTGGCAGCCCTGCGAGACAACCCAGCTCTCCGTCGACACTTACAGCAGGCGTATTCAAAGCCTCCACCTAAGAATGCCAGACTTAGACAACTGTCCGAACACCCAGGCCTCGCAGACGCTGTCGACACTGCAGTTGCATCGTACTGCTGGGAGTGCAACTCTGCTCAAACGTGTATCTCGCCCCTGTCAGTACTCACAGTCAAGCGCTCTGGGCACGACAAGCTTGTCTCTCGAAGCTCTGCCCATCTCGCCATCCTCCCCTTGGACACTTACACCACATCCACTCACAGCTTCCTCCAAAGAATGCCCGCCTGCTCTGCTGCCTGTACGAACAGCCAGCGCTCACAGGCAAGACCTCTGGGCAGGACAAGCTTCCATCTGGAAGGGGTTCAGAGGCAAGAGCTCTGGGCACGCCAATTGTGCTTCCGGCAGCCTCGCGAAACGCCCCTTTCTCGCCATCCGCCCCTCGATTATAACACCAGGCCAGCTCAAAGCTTCCTCCTATGAATGCCAAAATGCTCAGACGCCTGCCCGAACAGCCAGCGTTCACAGGCAAGAGCTCTTCCCAAGCACGCTGGACTTTTATCCCTAAGGCAGCCGCACAGCCCGTTCACGGGGGGCCTTTCCTCTCCTGGCGACACTTACAGCGGGGCTTGCTTACGCTGTGTGGAGGTAGGCAAAGTGCGAAACTGTTGTAGAGCCGCCTTAGATATGCAACTCAAGCCTGTGAGCTCTGGCTGTTCAGACAGGCAGCTGAGCAGGCTGGCATTCTTAGGAGGCAGCTGTGAGAACGCCTGGTGCAATTGTCGACGAGGGAGGATGGAGAATCAGCCTTGCCCTTGGGCCTCCTGAGACAAGCTTGTTGTGTCCAGAGCTCTTGCCCATGAGTGCCTGCTCTCCGGACAGGCGTCCCAGCAAGCTTACTTTCTTAAGAGTCAGCCTGGTGTAACTGTCGACTGCGCTCACAGGCAAGAGAGCTGCCCCACCAAGCTTGCCCCTCATGCTCAGGGCAGTCCAACAACAGGTTCCCGGCTCCCCTTCTTTGCCCGTCAACACATGCAGCAGCCTATTCCCGCCTTACTGCTAGGAGTGCCACACTGCTCAAACGCTTCTCTCCTCGTCAGTACTCACAGGCGAGCGCTCTGGAAATGACAAGCTTGTCTCTGGCCGCTCCACAAGACGAGCCCGTCTCGCCATCCTCCCCATCGACAATTACACCAGGTGTCCTCATAGCTTCCTCCTTAGAATGCCAGACTGCTCATCTGCCTGTCCAAACAGCCAGAGCGCACAGACCCGAGCTGCCCATCTAAGCCAGCTCTCCAACAGTTTCGCTGTTTGCCTAACTCTTCTCCCAGCACAGAGCAAGCAAGTCCCTCTGTAAGTGCCGCCAGGAGAGGACGGCCACGCCTGGTTGTGTTGTGCGGCTGCCTTAGGGATGAAAGTCAAGCGGGAAGAGCTCTTGCCTTGTGAGCCCTGGCTGCTGGGACAGGGGTCTGAGACCAGCATGCTTTCATAGGAAAGAGCTCTGGGCATGCCAAGCTTTCCTCAGGCAGCCCCGCAGAACGTGCCCATGACTACCACCCTTCCACATCGACCTGGTCGACACACCACTTCTGCTCGCACCTTATTCTGAAGAATGCTAAAATACTCAGACACCTGTCCGAAAAGCAAAGGCTCACAGGCAAGCGCTCTGGGCAAGGACAGCTTTCTTCGGGCATTGTCGCCAAAATTCCCAGTCTCGCCTTATTCGCCTGTCGACGATAACACAAGGCCTTTTCCCACCTTAAGCCTATTTGTGCTACACTGCTTAAACGCCTCTCCCACCTGTCAGAATGCACAGGCATGAGATCTGGGCACGACAAGCTTGTCTTGAACCGCCCCATCAGAGGAGCCCGTCTCGCCATCCTCACCTTCGACAATTACACCAGGCGTACTCACAACTTCCTCCTGAGCGTGCCAGACTGCTCTGACACCTTTCCGAATAGCCAGAGCTCACAGACCTGATCTGCATATCTAAGGCGGCTCTACAACAGGTTCGCACTTTGCCTACCTCTTCTCTCCTCACCACAGAGCAAGCAAACCCCGCTGTATGTGTCGCCAGGATAGGAAGGCCCCCCCCGACTCGTGAACATGCTGTGCGGTGGCCTTAGGGATGAAGATGAATCTTGCTTGGGAAGAGCTCTTGCCTGTGAGCCCTGGCTGTATCTGAGTCTTCTGACATTGTTAGGAGGAGGCTTTGACTTGGCCTGGTCTTATTATCGATGGAGGAGGATGGCGAGGGGGGGACTTTTTGCGAGACTGCCGGAAACCAGTTTGGTGTGCCCAGAGCTCTTGCCTGTGAGTGCTGACAAGTGGGAGAGGCGGGTGATACTTGTGGCACGCCTAGGAGTGAGGTGGGAAGAGGCCTGCTGCATGTGTCCACAGGGACGGAAAGCGGGCCCTGGATTTTTTCTGAGGCTGCCCGAAGCAAGCCTGTCGTGCCAGCACATTCGCCTCTGAACCCATTTCTGCTCTTTGGACAGGCGTCTGAGCACGCTGGCATTCTTAGGGGAAAGCCTTGTGTAATTGTTGACTGGGGAGGATGGTGCGATGGTATGTCTTCTGGAGCTGCCAGAAGCTCTTTTCCAGCTGGTGTCCAGAATTCTTGCTTGTGCATACTGACGCGGAGAGAAGCATTTGAGCAGTGTGGCACTCCGAGCAGTAAGGTGGGAGTAGGCCTGCTGTAAGTTCGAGAGGCAAAGAAGGCGAGAAGTGGACGCAGAAGAACTGAAGAACTCTTCCCTGTGAGTGCTGCGAAGTGGGAGAAGCATGTGATACCTGTGCCTATCTCAGGAGTGAGGTGGGAAGAGTCCTGCTGTAATGTCCACAGGGAAGGAAAGCGAGACCTGGGTTTTTTGTGAGGCTGCCCGAGGCAAGCCTGTAGCGCCCAGAGTTCTCCCTCTGAAACCACTTCTGCCATGACGGGTGTCGGAGCCGGCCGGCATTCTCGGGATTAAGGCTTGTGAGTAGCCGTGGTGTAAAGGGCCAAAAGGCGCGCACCCAGGAAGAGAGCAAGGGAATATTTTGTGGACTGCCTTAGGCATGCAGGGCAAGCTTGGCTGGGACTAGCTCCCGCCTGTGAGCCCTGACTGTCGGTGGAGGCGTTGGAGCAGTGTGGCACGCCTAGGCGTTCAGGAGGAATAGCCCTGCTGTAAGTGTTGACCGGCGAGGAAGGCAGCTGTGAATGTGTTGCGGGGCTGCCCTAAGCATGAAAAGGAAGCTTGGTTGGATAGCTCTCCTGCCTGTGCCCCCTGCCGACTACTATGCTTACTCCTAAGAAAGCTCGTAAGAGTCGACCGGCAAAGAAAGCGAGCCGTGAATGTGTTGTCGGGCTGCCCTAAGCATGCAGAGCAATCCTGGGGCGGGGGGGAGTCCATCACTCTTGCCTGTGAGACCTGTCGACAATTACACCAGGCTTACGCTTTAGAAAGCTCACGGGCACGACTAGCTTCTCTCTGGGAGCACAGCAAAATGAGCCCGTCTCGCCATCCTCCTCCCATCGACAATTACACCAGGCACCTAGGAAGAGAGCAAGGGAATATTTTGTGGGCTGCCAAAGGGAAGCTTGGCATGCCCAGAGCTATTACCTCTCTGCACTTGTGGTTCGCTCAGGCATCTGAGCACTCTGGCATTCTTAGCAGGAAGCTGTGAGTATGCATGGTGTGTTTGTCGACGGGGAGGAAGGCGAGATAGGTACCTCTTGTGGGGCTGCCTGAGGCAAGCGTGGCATGCCCAGCAGCCCCTGCTCGTTGGACAGGCATTTGAGCAATGTGGCATTGCTAAGAGGAAGGTGGGAGCCGACGTGCTTTTAATGTCGACAGGAGAAGGCAAGCCGTTATCCTGTTGTGGGACTGCCTTAGGCATGCAGGGGAAGCTTGGCTGGGACTAGCTCCCGCCTCTGAGCCCTGACTGTCAGTGGAGGCGTTTGAGCACTGTGGCACTCCTAGGCGTTCGGGGGGAATAGCCCTGCTGTAAGTGTTGACCGGCGAGGAAGGCAGCTGTGAAAGTGCTGTGGGGCTGTCCTAAGCATGCAGAGCAATCCTGGGGCGGGGGGGGGAGTCCATCACTCTTGCCTGTGAGACCTGTCGACAATTACACCAGGCTTACGCTTTAGAAAGCTCACGGGCAAGAGCGCTGGGCACGACAAGCTTGTCTCTGGGAGCACAGCAAAATGAGCCCGTCTCGCCATCCTCCTCCCATCAACAATTACACCAGGCGTACTCACAGCTTCTGCCTAAGAATGCCAGACTGCTCAGACGACTGTCCGAACATCCAGCGCTCACAGGCAAAAGAGTTGCCCCAGCAAGCTTGCACTGCATGCTTAGGGCAGCTCCACAACACCTTCACGACTTGCCTTCTTCGCCTGCTGACAGTTACAGCGCGCCAATTCCAACCTACTGCTAGGAGTGGCACACTGCTCAATTGCCTTTCTCCCCTGTCATTACTCACAGGCAAGCGTTCTTGGCACAACAAGCTTGTCTCTGGAAGTCACATTTCGCCATCCTCCCCATCAACAATTACACCATGCTTACTCTTAACAGGGCTCGGCTGCTCAGAGGCTTCTCCGGAGAGCCGGCACTCATAGGCAAGAGATCTGGGCAGGAGAAGCTTGTCTCTGGCAGGGCCACAAAACGAGCAGGGCTCACCAGCCTCCCTTGTCGACAGTTACACCAGGCGTACTCACAGCTTCTTCCTAAGCCCGACAGACTGCTCCGACGGCTGTCCGAACAGCCAGCGTTCACAGGCTTGAGCTGCATATCTAAGGCAGCTCTACAACAGGTTCGCAGCTTGCCCGCCTCTTCCCTCCACACTTCGAGCGAGCAAGCCCCTCTGTTTTGCCAGGCGAGGATGGCCACTCAGGAACATACCGTGCAGTGGCCTTAGGGATGAAGGCTCTTGCCTGTGAGCCCTGGCTGCTCGGACGCGCCACTGACTATTCTGGCATTCATTGGAGGAAGTGCTGCGTATGCCTGGTGTGATCGGCGACACAAGTGAACGGTGAGCTGCGCATATCTTGTGCGGCTGCCAGAAGCTCTTCCAACTTGTGTCCAGAATTCTTGCCTGTGAGGACTGACAGAGGAGAGAGAGGCGTTTGCGCAATGTGGCACTCCTCGGAGTAAGGCATGAGTAGGCGCCCTCTAAGTGTGGCCAGGAGAGGAAGGCAACTGTGAAGGTGTAGTGGGCCTGCTGTGGCTTAGCAGGTCTTGTGTGGTGGGGACGAGCTCTTGCTTTTGAGCCCTGCTTGCTCACAAAGGCATCTGAGCATTTTGGCATTCTTAGGACTAAGTTGGGAGTAGCCAGGGGGTAAAGGCCAAAAGGCCCTCACCTAGAAAGAGAGCAGGGAATATGCTGTGGGCTGCCCGAGGCAAGCTTGGCATGCCCAGAGCTCTTGCCTAGCGGCCCTTGCTGTTCGGACAGGCGTCTGAGCAGCTGGGCATTCTTAGGAGGAAGCTGTGAGTACGCCTGCTGTAACTGTTGACGGGGGAGGAAGGCGAGATGGGTACCTCTTGTGGGGCTGCCCAAGGCTAGTTTCGCACACCCGCGCTCTTGCCTAGCAGCCCTTGCTCGTTGGACAGGCATTTGAGCAACGTGGCATTGCTAGGAGGAAGGCGGGAGTAGCGGTGCTATTAATGTCGACAGGAAAGGAAGGCAAGCCGTTATCCTGTTGTGGGACTGCCTTAGGCATGCAGGGCAAGCTTGGCTGGGACTAGCTCCCGCCTGTGAGCCCTGACTGTCAGTGGAGGCGTTTGAGCACTGTGGCACTCCTAGGCGTTCGGAGGGAATAGCCCTGCTGTAAGCGTCAACCGGCGAGGAAGGCAGCTGTGAAAGTGCTGTGGGGCTGCCCTACACATGCAGGTCAAGCTTGCTTGGCAACAGCTCTTGCCTGTCAGCGTGGGCTGTTCAGACAGGCAGCTGAGCAGGCGGGCAGTCTTAGGAGGCAGCTGTGAGTGGACGTGGTGTAAGTGAGGCACGGGAGGCAATGTCATGGGGCTGCCCTAGCCTGACTCTGATTAACTCTAGATGGTGGCAGTCCAAGATTCCTTAATATTGAACTCCTTTGGAAGGAGTCCTGCTTTGCGAATTTCACTGGGTAGGAGCCCTTTCTCACCTGCCCGAGTTGTTGCAACTGGTCCGGATTGTGTCCATTTGGCTTGGATACAATGGACCGCCAAAGAAACATTAGTTTGAGCTCCTCCTGATGCAACTAAGGAAGCTGATGAGCTTTCCTTCTTTGCGCTCCCACTGAGGTAGAAATCTGAGAGGAGCACCGTTGATTGCTTCCAAGAGGTAACAGAGATGATCGTAATGGCTTTGCTTTGTCTAATCTGGACACATCTCTGTTTGTGGCACTTATTTATTCACTAATGCCTCAGCATCGATGCTATTTAGAACTCCTAATCCTGGCCCTGTAACATCACTGACATCCTTTCTTTCTCGCCATTTGGCGCTTCAGGTCTGCTTGCGTAACCATTCCAGCCATGCGGTGTAAGCTATATTTAAAAATGGCAGACAGGATGGTTTAATCATAGACATGTTCTCTTGCCTGAGTAACGCTACAAGTTTTAGAGACCACAAAGGGTTCAACAGTAACTTTTGTGTTCCGGTTGATTTAACTGCGTGGGAGCTCTGCGGAGATGGTCGGGCTGTTCCTGCAGTGACCGCAGGGAAAGTTAAAATGGAGAGCATTGGGGAAGTGGTTAAAGCAGGAGAGAGTGCTGAAAGCCCGCTCCTGAGAGTGCAGGGTAGAACTAATGGAGTAGACTTACAAGTTACACTCCCATTACAAGAGCATTCGTTAGAACACATCACCGGGGCCTGCCGGGACCCGGGCAATGGAAGGCGGAAGTTCTCAGTGCAATCGTCTCTCCGGCACCAGGCGAGAGTCACTACAATTTGTAGTTAGTGACACACTGGACTTCTCAGTTTGGGTAACGTCTTGGTCCCATTTCTATCCGTATGGGATGCTCCTCCAGGGCTTTTGCCTCACCTTCAACGTGGCAGGCCAGTGCTGCAACATGCTGTCAACTCTGTGGATGCGCTATTTGATACAAGTAGGAACAAGAGCGTTCCTCATTTGCTTCCCAAATTGCTTCTCCTCGATTTTGGCTACAACACATTTTACCCCCAGGTTGGTTTTTTGCTAGGGCGGTTAAACAATACTCCAGTGCAAGCACAAAGGTCACGACAACAACTAACAACACAAGCAAGTGTTACACGCCACACTTTGTAACATTTAATGTCCCGGACGGCTTAGCGCATGTGGTGCTTCCAAGAGCTTCCGGTCCACTCAGCCGCTTTACATCTGACTGATTGGAGCCAGTTTTCTTTACCTGGAAGTTTAACAGTGAAATAAGAACTCCACAGTACAGTGTAGGGGCCTCCCGAGATTTGGTTGCACTTCGGACTTTCAGGTGACTATCTGTACCAACCCCTTATGTCCAGGCTGGATAGCGTGTGCTTGCACGCCACCTGGTACTGAGTGGGCCCACTGAGCTTTTCCCCTACCTTTTGTAAGTGTAGTTCGCTCATCTCCACCCAAGCGGTTGCTTTTAGCCTGAGTTGCCCACTGTGGCTAAAGGTCTCCCCAAAAGAATTTCCACTGGCAATAGTCCTAGAGGCTGTCACGGAGGATTCTGAACCTCCTGTAGCGCTAAGTTTAGGGCTGCTGGTAAAAATGACCTCACTAGCTCAGCAAGCAGCCAGTGGCCTGCCACTTGCCAATCAGGCACTGAGGCAGAAGTGAGCTCAGAAGCACAGGCAGGACTCATGGCGCTCTGAGTACCTCATCAGGCCCTGAGGTCAAAGGGCCCTCACAAGCACAGCCAGCAGCTCTAGGCCTGCCATGGCGCATCAAGCACGGAGAAAGAAGGGAACACCCAAGCAGACCAGCAACCATGGGCCTACCACTGCCCTTTTTGGCATGGAGACACAAGTATCCTCACAAGCCCAGCCAGGAGGCATGGCCCTGCCACTGGCCTATCACGCACAGAGGCAGAAGCAACCTCACAAGCAGAGTGAGGACTGATGGGCCTGACTGGCCTACCAGGCCGTGAGGCAGAAGTGACATGACTATCTCATCCAGCAGGGGTGGGCCTGACAATATCATTTCAGGCAGAGGGTAAAGTGATAGCACAGAACGTTGAAGGACCGTAACAGAAAAAAGGCACTTGGAGGCATGAGCACTGGGAAAAAAGGGCACTAGGAGGCCATGCACTGCAAAAAATATGCACATGGAGGACACTATACTGGAAAAAGGCACTTTGGGAGCCTGCATCGCAAAAATAGGCACTTGGAGGCGGCTAGACCGGAAAAAAGGCACTTAGATGCCCCTTCACTGCAAAAAAAGGCACTCAGACAGCAGTGCACCTCAAACAAAGGCACTCGGAGGCCCCTGCACTGCAAAAAAAGGCACCCGGAGAACAATGCACCACAAGAAAAGGCACTCGGAGGCCGCTACACCGCAAAAAAAGGCACTTGGAGGCCTGTACACTGCAAAAAGGCTTTCGGAGGCCCCAGCACCACAAGAAAAGGCTCTCGGGGCCACTACACCGGAAAAAAATGTACATGGAGGACCACACCCCAAAATAACAGCACTCGGAGGGCACTGAACCACAAGAAAAGGCACTCGGGGGCTGCTACAATGTGAAACAAGGCACTCGGAGGGCCCGGCACAACCAAAAAAGGCACTCGGAGGTTCCCGCACTGGAAAAAGAGGCACTTGCAGGCCTGTGGACAACAAAAAAAGGCACTTGGAGGCTCCTGCACCACAAAAGAAGGCACTCAGAGGCCCCTACAGCACAAAAAAAGGCACTCGGTGGCCCCCACATTGCAAAAAAAGGCACTTGGGGGCTGCTACAATGCAAAAAAAGGCAATCGGTGGCCCCGACACCACAAAAAAAGGCACTCAGGGGCTGCTACAACGTGAAACAGGCACTCCGATGCCCCTACACCGGAAAGAAAGGCACTCAGAGGGCCTGCAGCACAAAAAAAGGCACCCAGCTGCCCTTACACTGGAAAAACAGGCACTTGGAGGCCTCTACACCACAGAAAAAGGCACTCAGTGGCCCCTACACTGCAAAAAAAGGCACTCGGGGGCTGCTACAATGTGAAACAAGGCACTCGGAGGCCCGGAACCACCAAAAGAGGCACTTGGAGGCTCCTGCACTGGGAAAAGAGGCACTTGCAGGCCTGTACACCGGAAAAAAAGGCACTCGGACGCCGCTACACCGCAGAGAAAGGCACTCGGAGGCTCCTGCAATGGAAAATAAGGCACTTGGAGGCCCGTGAACCACAAGAAAAGGCACTCGGGGCCACTACACCGCAAAGAAAAAGATACATGGAGGGCCACACACCCCGAAATAACAGCACTCAGAGGCCCCTGAACCACAGGGAAAGGCACTCGGTGGCTCCTACAGAACAGAAAAAGGCACTTGGGGGCTGCTACAATGTGAAACAAGGCACTCGGAGGGCCCGGCACCACCAAAAGAGGCACTCGGAGGCTCCTGCACTGGAAAAAGAGGCACTTGCAGGCCTGTACACCGGAAATAAAGGCACACAGAGGCACCTGCAATGGAAAAAAAGGCACTCGGAGGCGTCTACACCACAAAAAAAAAGGCACTCGGAGGAGCACACTACAAAAAAAGGTACTGGGTGGCCCGGACAGCACAAACAAATGCACTCGGGGGCTGCTACAATGTGAAACAAGGCATTCAGGGGGCCCGGCGTGACCAAAAAAGGCACTCGGAAGCCCCTACATTGCAAAAAAAGGCACTTGAAAGCTACTACACTGCAAAAAAATGCACCCTGAGGCCCCTGCACCGCAAAAAAAGGCACTCGGGGGCTGCTACAATGCGAAAAGAGGCACTCCGATGCCCCTACACCAGAAAGAAAGGCACTCAGAGGGCCCTGCACCACCAAAAAAGGCACTCAGCTGCCCTTTCACTGGTAGAAAAGGCACTCGGAGGCTCCTGCACTACAGAAAAAGGCACTTGGAGGCCTCTACAACACCTTCCACTGCCCTATCAGACACAGAGGCTCATGTGACCTCACAAGGACAGGAAGCCACCAGGGGCCTGGCAGTGGCGGGTCAGGCACTGATACTTCTGTGAGCTCACAAGCAGAGTCAGCAGCCATGGGCATCCCACTGCCTGATGAGGCACTGAGACAAAGGTGACCTCAAAATGCAGCCAGCTTGCAGAGGCCTGCCACGGACCTATCAGGCAATAGGACTGCTGTGACCTTACAAGCACAGCCAGCTGCTATGGGCCTGCCACTGCCTTATAGGGAACGGAGGCTGCTGTGACCTCAAAAGCACAGCGAGTAGCCAGGGGCCTCCCACTGCCCTATAAGGTACAGAGACAAATGTGACCTCAAAAGGCAGCCAGCAGACGGGGCCTGCCACGGGCCTATGAGGCAATAGGACTGCTGTGACCTCACGAGCCCAAGCAGCAGCTATGGGCCTTCCACTGCCCTATGAGGCACTGAGGCTGCTGTGACCTCACAAGCACAGCCAGCAGCAAGGGGCCTGCCACTGGCCTGTGAAGCACTGAGGCTGCTGTGACCTCACGAGCCCAGGCAGCAGCTATGGGCCTGCCACTGCCCTATGAGGCACTGAGGCTGCTGTGACCTCACAAGCACAGCCAGCAGCCAGGGGCCTGTCACTGGCCTGTGAAGCACTGAGGCTGCTGTGACCTCACGAGCCCAGGCAGCAGCTACTGGCCTGCCACTGGCCTATGAGGCACGGAGGCTGCTGTGACCTCACTTGGAGGCCCCTGCACCAGAAAAGAAGGCACTTGGAGGCCCCTACACTGCAAAAAAAGGAACTTGGAGGCTACTGCACTGCAAATAAAGGCACTCACTAGCCCCTGCACCGCAAAAAAAGGCACTCAGTAGCCCCTGCACCGCAAAAAAAGGCACTCAGTAGCCCCTGCACCGCAAAAAAAGCCACGCGGAGGCCTCCACACCGCAAAAAAAGGCACTCGGAGGCCAGTGCACCGCAAAAAAAAATGCACTCAGAGGCCCCTACACCACAAAAGAAAGGCACTTGGAGGACCACACCACAAAAGAAAGGCACTCGGCTGCCCCTACACTGGAGAAAAAGGCACTCGGAGGCCGCTACAGCACAAAAAAAGGCACTTGGGGGCTGCTACAATGCAAAAAAAGGCACTCGGAGGCCCCTGCACCAGAAACAGAGGCACTTGGAGGGCCCTGCACCACAAAAGAAGCTACTTGGAGGCCCCTGCACCACAAGAAAAGGCACTCAGAAGACCCTACACCACAATAGAAGGCACTCGGGGGCTGCTACAATGTAAAAACAGGCACTCCGGTGCCCCTACTCTGGAAAGAAAGGCACTCAGAGGGCCCTGCAGCACAAAAAAAGGCACTCAGCTGCCCTTACAGTGGAAAAACAGGCACTCGGGGGCTGCTACAATGTGAAACAAGGCACTCAGAGGCTCCTGCACTGGAAAAACAGGCACTTGCAGGCCTGTACACCGCAAGAAAAGGCACTCGGAGGCCGTTACACCGCAAAAAAAAGATACATGGAGGACCACACACCCCAAAATAACAGCACTCAGAGGCCCCTGAACCAGAAGGAAAGGCACTCAGTGGCTCCTGCAGCACAAAAAAAGGCACTCGGGGGCTGCTACAATGTGAAACAAGGCACTCGGAGGGCCCGGCACCACCAAAAGAGGCACTCGGAGGCTCCTGCACTGGAAAAAGAGGCACTTGCAGGCCTGTACACCGGAAATAAAGGCACTCGGTGGCCCCGACACCACAATAAAAGGCACTTGGAGGCTGCTACAATGCGAAAACAGGCACTTGGATGCCCCTACACCGGAAAGAAAGGCACTCGGAGGGCCCTGCACCACAAACCAAGGCACTCGGAGGCCCCTGCACTGGAAGAAAAGGCACTTGGAGGCCAGTGCACCACAAAAAAGGCACTCGGAGTCTGCTGCAATGCAAAAAAAGTCACTTGGAGGGCCCTGCACCACAAAAGAAGGCACTCGGAGGCCCCTGAACCACAAGAAAAGGCACTCGGGGCCACTACACCGCAAAAAAAAGATGCATGGCGGACCACACCCCCCAAAATAACAGCACGCGGAGGCCCCTGAACCAGAAGGAAAGGCACTCAGTGGCTCCTACAGCACAAAAAAAGGCACTCGGGGGCTGCTACAGCGTGAAACAAGGGACTTGGAGGGCCCGGCACCACCAAAAAAGGCACTCGGAGGCTCCTGCACTGGAAAAAAAGGCACTTGGAGGCTACTACACTGCAAAAGAATGCACCCTGAGGCCCCTGTACCGCAAAAAAGGCACTCGGTGGCCCCGACACCACAAAAAAAGGCACTCAGGGGCTGCTACAGTGCAAAAACAGGCACTCCGGTGTCCCTACACCGGAAAGAAAGGCACTCAGAGGGCCCTGCAGCACAAAAAAAGGCACTCAGCTGCCCTTACAGTGGAAAAACAGGCACTTGGAGGACCCTGCACCACCAAAAAAGGCACTCGGAGGCCCTGCACTGGAAAAAGAGGCACTTGCAGGCCTGTACACTGGAAAGAAAGGCACTCAGAGGCCCCTGCACTGGAAAAAGAGGCACTCGGAGGCCTGTACACTGGAAAGAAAGGCACTCGGAGGCCCCTGCACCACAAAAAAAAGGCACTCGGAAGCCCCTGCACCACAAAAGAAGGCACTCGGAGGCCCCTGCACCGCAAAAAAGGGCACTTGGTGGCCCCGACACCACAAAAAAGGCACTCGGAGGCTGCTACAATGTGAAACAAGGCACTCGGAGGGCCCTGCACCACAAAAAAAAGCACTCGGAGGCTCCTGCACTGGAAAAAGAGGCACTTGCAGGCCTGTACACCGGAAATAAAGGCACTTGGAGGCCCCTGCACCACAAAAGAAGGCACTTGGAGGCCCCTATGCTGCAAGAAAAGGCACTCGGAGGGCCCTTCGCCGCAAGAAAAGGCACTTGGAGGCTACTGCACTGCAGAAAAAGGCACTTGGAGGCTACTGCACTGCAAATAAAGGCACTCAGTAGCCCCTGCACCGCAAAAAAAGGCACTCAGAGGCCTCCACACCGCAAAAAAAGGCACTCGGAGGCCAGTGCACTGAAAAACATGGCACTTGGAGGCCAGTGCACCGCAAAAAAAAATGCACTCAGAGGCCCCGACACCACAAAAGAAAGGCACTCGGAGGACCACACCACAAAAAAAGGCACTCGGCTGCCCCTACAGTGGAGAAAAAGGCACTCGGAGGCCGCTACAGCACAAAAAAAGGCACTTGGGGGCTGCTACAATGCAAAAAAAGGCAGCACAAAAAAAGGCACTCAGCTGCCCTTACAGTGGAAAAACAGGCACGTGGAGGCTGCTACACCCCAGAAAAAGGCACTCAGTGGCCCCCACACTGCAAAAAAAGGCACTCGGGGGCTGCTACAATGTGAAACAAGGCACGCGGAGGGCCCGGCACCACCAAAAAAAGGCACTTGGAGGCTCCTGCACTGGAAAAAGAGGCACTTGCAGGCCTGTACACCGCAAAAAAAGGCACTCGGAGGCCGCTACACCGCAGAGAAAGGCACTCGGAGGCACCTGCAACGGAAAAATATGCACTCGGAGGCCCCTACACCACAGAAAGAGGCACTCGGCTGCCCCTACACTGGAGAAAAAGGCAGTCGGAGGCCCCTACAGCACAAAAAAAGGCACTTGGGGGCTGCTACAATGCAAAAAAAGGCACTTGGAGGGCCCTGCACCAGAAACAAAGGCACTTGGAGGGCCCTGCAGCACAAAAGAAGGCACTCAGAGGCCCCTGAACCACAAGAAAAGGCACTCGGGGCCACTACACCGCAAAAAAAAGGTACATGGAGGACCACACACCCCAAAATAACAGCACTCTGAGGCCCCAGAACCACAAGGAAAGGCACTCAGTGGCTCCTACAGCACAAAAAAGGCACTCGGGGACTGCTACAATGTGAAACAAGGCACTCGGAGGGCCCGGCACCACCAAAAGAGGCACTCGGAGGCTCCTGCACTGCAAAAAGAGGCACTTGCAGGCCTGTACACTGGAAATAAAGGCACTCAGTGGCCCCGACAGCACAAAAAAAGGCTCTTGGAGGCTGCTACAATGCGAAAACAGGCACTCGGATGCCCCTACACCGGAAAGAAAGCCACTCGGAGGGCCCTGCACCACAAAAGAAGGCACTCGGAGGCTGCTACACGGTAGAGAAAGGCACTCGGAGGCCCCTGCACTGGAAGAAAAGGCACTTGGAGGCCAGTGCACCACAAAAAAGGCACTCGGAGGCTGCTACAACGCAAAAAAAGGCACTCGGAGGCCTCTACACTGGAATAAAAGACACTCGGAGGCCTGTGCACCACAAGAAAAGGCACTCGGAGGCCCCTACAGCACAAAAAAAGGCTCTTGAGGGCTGCTACAATGTGAAACAAGGCACTCCGAGGCCCCTGAACCACAAGAAAAGGCACTCCGAGGCCCCTGAACCACAAGAAAAGGCACGCGGGGGCTGCTACAATGTGAAACAAGGCACTCGGAGGGCCCTGAAGCACAAGAAAAGGCACTCCGTGGCTCCTACAGCACAAAAAAAGGCACTTGGGAGCTGCTACAATGTGAAACAAGGCACTCGGAGGGCCCGGCACCACCAAAAAAGGCACTCGGACGCCCCTACATTGCAAAAAAAGCCACTTGGAGGCTACTACACTGCAAAAAAATGCACCCTGAGGCCCCTACATTGCAAAAAAAGGCACTCGGAGGCTCCTGCACCACAAAAGGCGGCACTCGGAAGCCCCTACATTACAAAAAAAGGCACTTCGAGGCTACTACACTGCAAAAAAAGGCACCCTGAGGCCCCCGCACCGCAAAAAAAGGCACTTGGTGGCCCCTACACCACAAAAGAAGGCACTTGGGGGCTGCTACAGTGCGAAAAGAAAGGCACTCGGAGGCTGATACAACGCGAAACAAGGCACTCAGAGGGCCCTGCACCACAAAAAAAAGCACTTGGAGGCTCCTGCACTGGAAAAAGAGGCACTTGCAGGCCTGTACACCGGAAATAAAGGCACTTGGAGGCCCCTGCACCACAAAAGAAGGCACTTGGAGGCCCCTGCACCACAAAAGAAGGCACTTGGAGGCCCCTACACTGCAAGAAAAGGCACTCGGAGGGCCCTTCGCCGCAAAAAAAAGGCACTTGGAGGCTACTGCACTGCAGAAAAAGGCACTTGGAGGCTACTACACTGCAAAAAAAGGCCCTCAGTAGCCCCTGCACTGCAAAAAAAGCCACTCGGAGGCCCCTGCACCACAAAAAAAAGGCACTCGGAGGCCAGTGCACTGAAAAACAGGGCACTTGTGTTGTCCGAAAAGCGGATTCGTTGCGCGGTGTGCAATGAGCCCATAATTACACACTCAGGAGAGACATCTATTTATTTATTTATTTATTTCAGAGTTGCGCAAGCCTGGGTGCTCGGTGGTCTCCCACAAATCAAGCACACCCCCCCCCCCCCCGCAACTTTTCAGGTAGCATTTATACAATCAAATTTGCCATATTTGTGACTTCCTTCCTCTTATTGCCATATTTGTGACTTCCTTCCTCTTTCACACTGATTGGTTAATGATTTCTTCACATTTCCCTGGGTCCCACCCCTACTTCTCAAGGTCCTGATCAATTAATTAACACTGCCCCAGCTGGGTCAGTAGGTGTTATCTTCCAAGGCCCTGAGGAAGAAGACATAATCCAGACCCCTTAATCATCACTGTTTTAACAGTGAGAGGAAGCTTTTTACTTCCCAAGGTCCTGGCGTCCAAACAGGCCTTATTTCTCAGCCTTGGCATCCTCCCTTCTGGAGAGTGGGGCACAGGAATGCAGACTGCTTGTAACTCCCTTATCTCTCCAGCCTGCACCAGCTCTGAGGCCTTTTCTTAACGAACTAGGAGCGCGGCCTAAGGCTTCAGCAAATTTAGCTACTTATGCTAAGCAAGTGTGCGGCTACTCATGCTAAGCAAATTCTACCTAAGATAGAAGTTATCCAAATCTACCTACTTCAAACATTCTTTCTGAGCTTCTCAGGGTTGTCTTGTAACAATTGGAGGCCAGTGCACCGCAAAAAAAAATGCACTCAGAGGCCCCGACACCACAAAAGAAAGGCACTCGGAGGGCCACACCACAAAAAAAGGCACTCAGCTGCCCCTACACTGGGAAAAAAGGCACTCGGAGGCCCCTGCACCAGAAACAAAGGCACTCGGTGGCTGCTACAATGCAAAAAAAGGCACTCGGAGGCCCCTGCACCAGAAACAAAGGCACTCGGCTGCCCCTACACTGGAAAAAAAGGCACTCGGAGGCCCCTACAGCACAAAAAAGGCACTTCGTACTGCTACAATGCAAAATAAGGCACTCGGAGGCCCGTGAACCACAAGAAAAGGCACTCGGGGCCACTACGCCACAAGAAAAAGGTACATGGAGGACCACACCCCCCAAAATAACAGCACTCGGAGGCCCCTGAACCAGAAGGAAAGGCACTCGGTGGCCCCTACAGCACAGAAAAAGGCACTCGGGGGCTGCTACAATGTGAAACAAGGGACTTGGAGGGCCCGGCACCACGAAAAAAGGCACTCGGAGGCTCCTGCACTGGAAAAAGAGGCACTTGCAGGCCTGTACACTGGAAATAAAGGCACTCGGAGGGCCCTGCACCACCAAGAAAGGCACTCGGTAGCCCCTGCACCGCAAAAAAAGGCACTCGGTGGCCCCGACACCACAAAAAAAGGCACTCAGGGGCTGCTACAATGCAAAAACAGGCACTCCGGTGCCCCGACACTGGAAAGAAAGGCACTCAGAGGGCCCTGCAGCACAAAAAAGGCACTCAGCTGCCCTTACAGTGGAAAAACAGGCACTTGGAGGCCTCTACACCCCACAAAAAGGCACTCGGAGGCCCCTGCACTGGAAAAAGAGGCACTTGCAGGCCTGTACACTGGAAAGAAAGGCACTCAGAGGCCCCTGCACTGGAAAAAGAGGCACTTGCAGGCCTGTACACCGGAAATAAAGGCACTTGGAGGCCCCTGCACCACAAAAGAAGGCACTTGGAGGCCCCTATGCTGCAAGAAAAGGCACTCGGAGGGCCCTTCGCCGCAAGAAAAGGCACTTGGAGGCTACTGCACTGCAGAAAAAGGCACTTGGAGGCTACTGCACTGCAAATAAAGGCACTCAGTAGCCCCTGCACCGCAAAAAAAGGCACTCAGAGGCCTCCACACCGCAAAAAAAGGCACTCGGAGGCCAGTGCACTGAAAAACATGGCACTTGGAGGCCAGTGCACCGCAAAAAAAAATGCACTCAGAGGCCCCGACACCACAAAAGAAAGGCACTCGGAGGACCACACCACAAAAAAAGGCACTCGGCTGCCCCTACAGTGGAGAAAAAGGCACTCGGAGGCCGCTACAGCACAAAAAAAGGCACTTGGGGGCTGCTACAATGCAAAAAAAGGCAGCACAAAAAAAGGCACTCAGCTGCCCTTACAGTGGAAAAACAGGCACGTGGAGGCTGCTACACCCCAGAAAAAGGCACTCAGTGGCCCCCACACTGCAAAAAAAGGCACTCGGGGGCTGCTACAATGTGAAACAAGGCACGCGGAGGGCCCGGCACCACCAAAAAAAGGCACTTGGAGGCTCCTGCACTGGAAAAAGAGGCACTTGCAGGCCTGTACACCGCAAAAAAAGGCACTCGGAGGCCGCTACACCGCAGAGAAAGGCACTCGGAGGCACCTGCAACGGAAAAATATGCACTCGGAGGCCCCTACACCACAGAAAGAGGCACTCGGCTGCCCCTACACTGGAGAAAAAGGCAGTCGGAGGCCCCTACAGCACAAAAAAAGGCACTTGGGGGCTGCTACAATGCAAAAAAAGGCACTTGGAGGGCCCTGCACCAGAAACAAAGGCACTTGGAGGGCCCTGCAGCACAAAAGAAGGCACTCAGAGGCCCCTGAACCACAAGAAAAGGCACTCGGGGCCACTACACCGCAAAAAAAAGGTACATGGAGGACCACACACCCCAAAATAACAGCACTCTGAGGCCCCAGAACCACAAGGAAAGGCACTCAGTGGCTCCTACAGCACAAAAAAGGCACTCGGGGACTGCTACAATGTGAAACAAGGCACTCGGAGGGCCCGGCACCACCAAAAGAGGCACTCGGAGGCTCCTGCACTGCAAAAAGAGGCACTTGCAGGCCTGTACACTGGAAATAAAGGCACTCAGTGGCCCCGACAGCACAAAAAAAGGCTCTTGGAGGCTGCTACAATGCGAAAACAGGCACTCGGATGCCCCTACACCGGAAAGAAAGCCACTCGGAGGGCCCTGCACCACAAAAGAAGGCACTCGGAGGCTGCTACACGGTAGAGAAAGGCACTCGGAGGCCCCTGCACTGGAAGAAAAGGCACTTGGAGGCCAGTGCACCACAAAAAAGGCACTCGGAGGCTGCTACAACGCAAAAAAAGGCACTCGGAGGCCTCTACACTGGAATAAAAGACACTCGGAGGCCTGTGCACCACAAGAAAAGGCACTCGGAGGCCCCTACAGCACAAAAAAAGGCTCTTGAGGGCTGCTACAATGTGAAACAAGGCACTCCGAGGCCCCTGAACCACAAGAAAAGGCACTCCGAGGCCCCTGAACCACAAGAAAAGGCACGCGGGGGCTGCTACAATGTGAAACAAGGCACTCGGAGGGCCCTGAAGCACAAGAAAAGGCACTCCGTGGCTCCTACAGCACAAAAAAAGGCACTTGGGAGCTGCTACAATGTGAAACAAGGCACTCGGAGGGCCCGGCACCACCAAAAAAGGCACTCGGACGCCCCTACATTGCAAAAAAAGCCACTTGGAGGCTACTACACTGCAAAAAAATGCACCCTGAGGCCCCTACATTGCAAAAAAAGGCACTCGGAGGCTCCTGCACCACAAAAGGCGGCACTCGGAAGCCCCTACATTACAAAAAAAGGCACTTCGAGGCTACTACACTGCAAAAAAAGGCACCCTGAGGCCCCCGCACCGCAAAAAAAGGCACTTGGTGGCCCCTACACCACAAAAGAAGGCACTTGGGGGCTGCTACAGTGCGAAAAGAAAGGCACTCGGAGGCTGATACAACGCGAAACAAGGCACTCAGAGGGCCCTGCACCACAAAAAAAAGCACTTGGAGGCTCCTGCACTGGAAAAAGAGGCACTTGCAGGCCTGTACACCGGAAATAAAGGCACTTGGAGGCCCCTGCACCACAAAAGAAGGCACTTGGAGGCCCCTGCACCACAAAAGAAGGCACTTGGAGGCCCCTACACTGCAAGAAAAGGCACTCGGAGGGCCCTTCGCCGCAAAAAAAAGGCACTTGGAGGCTACTGCACTGCAGAAAAAGGCACTTGGAGGCTACTACACTGCAAAAAAAGGCCCTCAGTAGCCCCTGCACTGCAAAAAAAGCCACTCGGAGGCCCCTGCACCACAAAAAAAAGGCACTCGGAGGCCAGTGCACTGAAAAACAGGGCACTTGTGTTGTCCGAAAAGCGGATTCGTTGCGCGGTGTGCAATGAGCCCATAATTACACACTCAGGAGAGACATCTATTTATTTATTTATTTATTTCAGAGTTGCGCAAGCCTGGGTGCTCGGTGGTCTCCCACAAATCAAGCACACCCCCCCCCCCCCCGCAACTTTTCAGGTAGCATTTATACAATCAAATTTGCCATATTTGTGACTTCCTTCCTCTTATTGCCATATTTGTGACTTCCTTCCTCTTTCACACTGATTGGTTAATGATTTCTTCACATTTCCCTGGGTCCCACCCCTACTTCTCAAGGTCCTGATCAATTAATTAACACTGCCCCAGCTGGGTCAGTAGGTGTTATCTTCCAAGGCCCTGAGGAAGAAGACATAATCCAGACCCCTTAATCATCACTGTTTTAACAGTGAGAGGAAGCTTTTTACTTCCCAAGGTCCTGGCGTCCAAACAGGCCTTATTTCTCAGCCTTGGCATCCTCCCTTCTGGAGAGTGGGGCACAGGAATGCAGACTGCTTGTAACTCCCTTATCTCTCCAGCCTGCACCAGCTCTGAGGCCTTTTCTTAACGAACTAGGAGCGCGGCCTAAGGCTTCAGCAAATTTAGCTACTTATGCTAAGCAAGTGTGCGGCTACTCATGCTAAGCAAATTCTACCTAAGATAGAAGTTATCCAAATCTACCTACTTCAAACATTCTTTCTGAGCTTCTCAGGGTTGTCTTGTAACAATTGGAGGCCAGTGCACCGCAAAAAAAAATGCACTCAGAGGCCCCGACACCACAAAAGAAAGGCACTCGGAGGGCCACACCACAAAAAAAGGCACTCAGCTGCCCCTACACTGGGAAAAAAGGCACTCGGAGGCCCCTGCACCAGAAACAAAGGCACTCGGTGGCTGCTACAATGCAAAAAAAGGCACTCGGAGGCCCCTGCACCAGAAACAAAGGCACTCGGCTGCCCCTACACTGGAAAAAAAGGCACTCGGAGGCCCCTACAGCACAAAAAAGGCACTTCGTACTGCTACAATGCAAAATAAGGCACTCGGAGGCCCGTGAACCACAAGAAAAGGCACTCGGGGCCACTACGCCACAAGAAAAAGGTACATGGAGGACCACACCCCCCAAAATAACAGCACTCGGAGGCCCCTGAACCAGAAGGAAAGGCACTCGGTGGCCCCTACAGCACAGAAAAAGGCACTCGGGGGCTGCTACAATGTGAAACAAGGGACTTGGAGGGCCCGGCACCACGAAAAAAGGCACTCGGAGGCTCCTGCACTGGAAAAAGAGGCACTTGCAGGCCTGTACACTGGAAATAAAGGCACTCGGAGGGCCCTGCACCACCAAGAAAGGCACTCGGTAGCCCCTGCACCGCAAAAAAAGGCACTCGGTGGCCCCGACACCACAAAAAAAGGCACTCAGGGGCTGCTACAATGCAAAAACAGGCACTCCGGTGCCCCGACACTGGAAAGAAAGGCACTCAGAGGGCCCTGCAGCACAAAAAAGGCACTCAGCTGCCCTTACAGTGGAAAAACAGGCACTTGGAGGCCTCTACACCCCACAAAAAGGCACTCGGAGGCCCCTGCACTGGAAAAAGAGGCACTTGCAGGCCTGTACACTGGAAAGAAAGGCACTCAGAGGCCCCTGCACTGGAAAAAGAGGCACTTGCAGGCCTGTACACCGGAAATAAAGGCACTTGGAGGCCCCTGCACCACAAAAGAAGGCACTTGGAGGCCCCTATGCTGCAAGAAAAGGCACTCGGAGGGCCCTTCGCCGCAAGAAAAGGCACTTGGAGGCTACTGCACTGCAGAAAAAGGCACTTGGAGGCTACTGCACTGCAAATAAAGGCACTCAGTAGCCCCTGCACCGCAAAAAAAGGCACTCAGAGGCCTCCACACCGCAAAAAAAGGCACTCGGAGGCCAGTGCACTGAAAAACATGGCACTTGGAGGCCAGTGCACCGCAAAAAAAAATGCACTCAGAGGCCCCGACACCACAAAAGAAAGGCACTCGGAGGACCACACCACAAAAAAAGGCACTCGGCTGCCCCTACAGTGGAGAAAAAGGCACTCGGAGGCCGCTACAGCACAAAAAAAGGCACTTGGGGGCTGCTACAATGCAAAAAAAGGCAGCACAAAAAAAGGCACTCAGCTGCCCTTACAGTGGAAAAACAGGCACGTGGAGGCTGCTACACCCCAGAAAAAGGCACTCAGTGGCCCCCACACTGCAAAAAAAGGCACTCGGGGGCTGCTACAATGTGAAACAAGGCACGCGGAGGGCCCGGCACCACCAAAAAAAGGCACTTGGAGGCTCCTGCACTGGAAAAAGAGGCACTTGCAGGCCTGTACACCGCAAAAAAAGGCACTCGGAGGCCGCTACACCGCAGAGAAAGGCACTCGGAGGCACCTGCAACGGAAAAATATGCACTCGGAGGCCCCTACACCACAGAAAGAGGCACTCGGCTGCCCCTACACTGGAGAAAAAGGCAGTCGGAGGCCCCTACAGCACAAAAAAAGGCACTTGGGGGCTGCTACAATGCAAAAAAAGGCACTTGGAGGGCCCTGCACCAGAAACAAAGGCACTTGGAGGGCCCTGCAGCACAAAAGAAGGCACTCAGAGGCCCCTGAACCACAAGAAAAGGCACTCGGGGCCACTACACCGCAAAAAAAAGGTACATGGAGGACCACACACCCCAAAATAACAGCACTCTGAGGCCCCAGAACCACAAGGAAAGGCACTCAGTGGCTCCTACAGCACAAAAAAGGCACTCGGGGACTGCTACAATGTGAAACAAGGCACTCGGAGGGCCCGGCACCACCAAAAGAGGCACTCGGAGGCTCCTGCACTGCAAAAAGAGGCACTTGCAGGCCTGTACACTGGAAATAAAGGCACTCAGTGGCCCCGACAGCACAAAAAAAGGCTCTTGGAGGCTGCTACAATGCGAAAACAGGCACTCGGATGCCCCTACACCGGAAAGAAAGCCACTCGGAGGGCCCTGCACCACAAAAGAAGGCACTCGGAGGCTGCTACACGGTAGAGAAAGGCACTCGGAGGCCCCTGCACTGGAAGAAAAGGCACTTGGAGGCCAGTGCACCACAAAAAAGGCACTCGGAGGCTGCTACAACGCAAAAAAAGGCACTCGGAGGCCTCTACACTGGAATAAAAGACACTCGGAGGCCTGTGCACCACAAGAAAAGGCACTCGGAGGCCCCTACAGCACAAAAAAAGGCTCTTGAGGGCTGCTACAATGTGAAACAAGGCACTCCGAGGCCCCTGAACCACAAGAAAAGGCACTCCGAGGCCCCTGAACCACAAGAAAAGGCACGCGGGGGCTGCTACAATGTGAAACAAGGCACTCGGAGGGCCCTGAAGCACAAGAAAAGGCACTCCGTGGCTCCTACAGCACAAAAAAAGGCACTTGGGAGCTGCTACAATGTGAAACAAGGCACTCGGAGGGCCCGGCACCACCAAAAAAGGCACTCGGACGCCCCTACATTGCAAAAAAAGCCACTTGGAGGCTACTACACTGCAAAAAAATGCACCCTGAGGCCCCTACATTGCAAAAAAAGGCACTCGGAGGCTCCTGCACCACAAAAGGCGGCACTCGGAAGCCCCTACATTACAAAAAAAGGCACTTCGAGGCTACTACACTGCAAAAAAAGGCACCCTGAGGCCCCCGCACCGCAAAAAAAGGCACTTGGTGGCCCCTACACCACAAAAGAAGGCACTTGGGGGCTGCTACAGTGCGAAAAGAAAGGCACTCGGAGGCTGATACAACGCGAAACAAGGCACTCAGAGGGCCCTGCACCACAAAAAAAAGCACTTGGAGGCTCCTGCACTGGAAAAAGAGGCACTTGCAGGCCTGTACACCGGAAATAAAGGCACTTGGAGGCCCCTGCACCACAAAAGAAGGCACTTGGAGGCCCCTGCACCACAAAAGAAGGCACTTGGAGGCCCCTACACTGCAAGAAAAGGCACTCGGAGGGCCCTTCGCCGCAAAAAAAAGGCACTTGGAGGCTACTGCACTGCAGAAAAAGGCACTTGGAGGCTACTACACTGCAAAAAAAGGCCCTCAGTAGCCCCTGCACTGCAAAAAAAGCCACTCGGAGGCCCCTGCACCACAAAAAAAAGGCACTCGGAGGCCAGTGCACTGAAAAACAGGGCACTTGTGTTGTCCAAAAAGCGGATTCGTTGCGCGGTGTGCAATGAGCCCATAATTACACACTCAGGAGAGACATCTATTTATTTATTTATTTATTTCAGAGTTGCGCAAGCCTGGGTGCTCGGTGGTCTCCCACAAATCAAGCACACCCCCCCCCCCCCCCCCCCGCAACTTTTCAGGTAGCATTTATACAATCAAATTTGCCATATTTGTGACTTCCTTCCTCTTATTGCCATATTTGTGACTTCCTTCCTCTTTCACACTGATTGGTTAATGATTTCTTCACATTTCCCTGGGTCCCACCCCTACTTCTCAAGGTCCTGATCAATTAATTAACACTGCCCCAGCTGGGTCAGTAGGTGTTATCTTCCAAGGCCCTGAGGAAGAAGACATAATCCAGACCCCTTAATCATCACTGTTTTAACAGTGAGAGGAAGCTTTTTACTTCCCAAGGTCCTGGCGTCCAAACAGGCCTTATTTCTCAGCCTTGGCATCCTCCCTTCTGGAGAGTGGGGCACAGGAATGCAGACTGCTTGTAACTCCCTTATCTCTCCAGCCTGCACCAGCTCTGAGGCCTTTTCTTAACGAACTAGGAGCGCGGCCTAAGGCTTCAGCAAATTTAGCTACTTATGCTAAGCAAGTGTGCGGCTACTCATGCTAAGCAAATTCTACCTAAGATAGAAGTTATCCAAATCTACCTACTTCAAACATTCTTTCTGAGCTTCTCAGGGTTGTCTTGTAACAATTGGAGGCCAGTGCACCGCAAAAAAAAATGCACTCAGAGGCCCCGACACCACAAAAGAAAGGCACTCGGAGGGCCACACCACAAAAAAAGGCACTCAGCTGCCCCTACACTGGGAAAAAAGGCACTCGGAGGCCCCTGCACCAGAAACAAAGGCACTCGGTGGCTGCTACAATGCAAAAAAAGGCACTCGGAGGCCCCTGCACCAGAAACAAAGGCACTCGGCTGCCCCTACACTGGAAAAAAAGGCACTCGGAGGCCCCTACAGCACAAAAAAGGCACTTCGTACTGCTACAATGCAAAATAAGGCACTCGGAGGCCCGTGAACCACAAGAAAAGGCACTCGGGGCCACTACGCCACAAGAAAAAGGTACATGGAGGACCACACCCCCCAAAATAACAGCACTCGGAGGCCCCTGAACCAGAAGGAAAGGCACTCGGTGGCCCCTACAGCACAGAAAAAGGCACTCGGGGGCTGCTACAATGTGAAACAAGGGACTTGGAGGGCCCGGCACCACGAAAAAAGGCACTCGGAGGCTCCTGCACTGGAAAAAGAGGCACTTGCAGGCCTGTACACTGGAAATAAAGGCACTCGGAGGGCCCTGCACCACCAAGAAAGGCACTCGGTAGCCCCTGCACCGCAAAAAAAGGCACTCGGTGGCCCCGACACCACAAAAAAAGGCACTCAGGGGCTGCTACAATGCAAAAACAGGCACTCCGGTGCCCCGACACTGGAAAGAAAGGCACTCAGAGGGCCCTGCAGCACAAAAAAGGCACTCAGCTGCCCTTACAGTGGAAAAACAGGCACTTGGAGGCCTCTACACCCCACAAAAAGGCACTCGGAGGCCCCTGCACTGGAAAAAGAGGCACTTGCAGGCCTGTACACTGGAAAGAAAGGCACTCAGAGGCCCCTGCACTGGAAAAAGAGGCACTTGCAGGCCTGTACACCGGAAATAAAGGCACTTGGAGGCCCCTGCACCACAAAAGAAGGCACTTGGAGGCCCCTATGCTGCAAGAAAAGGCACTCGGAGGGCCCTTCGCCGCAAGAAAAGGCACTTGGAGGCTACTGCACTGCAGAAAAAGGCACTTGGAGGCTACTGCACTGCAAATAAAGGCACTCAGTAGCCCCTGCACCGCAAAAAAAGGCACTCAGAGGCCTCCACACCGCAAAAAAAGGCACTCGGAGGCCAGTGCACTGAAAAACATGGCACTTGGAGGCCAGTGCACCGCAAAAAAAAATGCACTCAGAGGCCCCGACACCACAAAAGAAAGGCACTCGGAGGACCACACCACAAAAAAAGGCACTCGGCTGCCCCTACAGTGGAGAAAAAGGCACTCGGAGGCCGCTACAGCACAAAAAAAGGCACTTGGGGGCTGCTACAATGCAAAAAAAGGCAGCACAAAAAAAGGCACTCAGCTGCCCTTACAGTGGAAAAACAGGCACGTGGAGGCTGCTACACCCCAGAAAAAGGCACTCAGTGGCCCCCACACTGCAAAAAAAGGCACTCGGGGGCTGCTACAATGTGAAACAAGGCACGCGGAGGGCCCGGCACCACCAAAAAAGGCACTTGGAGGCTCCTGCACTGGAAAAAGAGGCACTTGCAGGCCTGTACACCGCAAAAAAAGGCACTCGGAGGCCGCTACACCGCAGAGAAAGGCACTCGGAGGCACCTGCAACGGAAAAATATGCACTCGGAGGCCCCTACACCACAGAAAGAGGCACTCGGCTGCCCCTACACTGGAGAAAAAGGCAGTCGGAGGCCCCTACAGCACAAAAAAAGGCACTTGGGGGCTGCTACAATGCAAAAAAAGGCACTTGGAGGGCCCTGCACCAGAAACAAAGGCACTTGGAGGGCCCTGCAGCACAAAAGAAGGCACTCAGAGGCCCCTGAACCACAAGAAAAGGCACTCGGGGCCACTACACCGCAAAAAAAAGGTACATGGAGGACCACACACCCCAAAATAACAGCACTCTGAGGCCCCGGAACCACAAGGAAAGGCACTCAGTGGCTCCTACAGCACAAAAAAGGCACTCGGGGACTGCTACAATGTGAAACAAGGCACTCGGAGGGCCCGGCACCACCAAAAGAGGCACTCGGAGGCTCCTGCACTGCAAAAAGAGGCACTTGCAGGCCTGTACACTGGAAATAAAGGCACTCAGTGGCCCCGACAGCACAAAAAAAGGCTCTTGGAGGCTGCTACAATGCGAAAACAGGCACTCGGATGCCCCTACACCGGAAAGAAAGCCACTCGGAGGGCCCTGCACCACAAAAGAAGGCACTCGGAGGCTGCTACACGGTAGAGAAAGGCACTCGGAGGCCCCTGCACTGGAAGAAAAGGCACTTGGAGGCCAGTGCACCACAAAAAAGGCACTCGGAGGCTGCTACAACGCAAAAAAAGGCACTCGGAGGCCTCTACACTGGAATAAAAGACACTCGGAGGCCTGTGCACCACAAGAAAAGGCACTCGGAGGCCCCTACAGCACAAAAAAAGGCTCTTGAGGGCTGCTACAATGTGAAACAAGGCACTCCGAGGCCCCTGAACCACAAGAAAAGGCACTCCGAGGCCCCTGAACCACAAGAAAAGGCACGCGGGGGCTGCTACAATGTGAAACAAGGCACTCGGAGGGCCCTGAAGCACAAGAAAAGGCACTCCGTGGCTCCTACAGCACAAAAAAAGGCACTTGGGAGCTGCTACAATGTGAAACAAGGCACTCGGAGGGCCCGGCACCACCAAAAAAGGCACTCGGAGGCTGCTACAACGCAAAAAAAGGCACTCGGAGGCCTCTACACTGGAATAAAAGACACTCGGAGGCCTGTGCACCACAAGAAAAGGCACTCGGAGGCCCCTACAGCACAAAAAAAGGCTCTTGAGGGCTGCTACAATGTGAAACAAGGCACTCCGAGGCCCCTGAACCACAAGAAAAGGCACTCCGAGGCCCCTGAACCACAAGAAAAGGCACGCGGGGGCTGCTACAATGTGAAACAAGGCACTCGGAGGGCCCTGAAGCACAAGAAAAGGCACTCCGTGGCTCCTACAGCACAAAAAAAGGCACTTGGGAGCTGCTACAATGTGAAACAAGGCACTCGGAGGGCCCGGCACCACCAAAAAAGGCACTCGGACGCCCCTACATTGCAAAAAAAGCCACTTGGAGGCTACTACACTGCAAAAAAATGCACCCTGAGGCCCCTACATTGCAAAAAAAGGCACTCGGAGGCTCCTGCACCACAAAAGGCGGCACTCGGAAGCCCCTACATTACAAAAAAAGGCACTTCGAGGCTACTACACTGCAAAAAAAGGCACCCTGAGGCCCCCGCACCGCAAAAAAAGGCACTTGGTGGCCCCTACACCACAAAAGAAGGCACTTGGGGGCTGCTACAGTGCGAAAAGAAAGGCACTCGGAGGCTGATACAACGCGAAACAAGGCACTCAGAGGGCCCTGCACCACAAAAAAAAGCACTTGGAGGCTCCTGCACTGGAAAAAGAGGCACTTGCAGGCCTGTACACCGGAAATAAAGGCACTTGGAGGCCCCTGCACCACAAAAGAAGGCACTTGGAGGCCCCTGCACCACAAAAGAAGGCACTTGGAGGCCCCTACACTGCAAGAAAAGGCACTCGGAGGGCCCTTCGCCGCAAAAAAAAGGCACTTGGAGGCTACTGCACTGCAGAAAAAGGCACTTGGAGGCTACTACACTGCAAAAAAAGGCCCTCAGTAGCCCCTGCACTGCAAAAAAAGCCACTCGGAGGCCCCTGCACCACAAAAAAAAGGCACTCGGAGGCCAGTGCACTGAAAAACAGGGCACTTGTGTTGTCCAAAAAGCGGATTCGTTGCGCGGTGTGCAATGAGCCCATAATTACACACTCAGGAGAGACATCTATTTATTTATTTATTTATTTCAGAGTTGCGCAAGCCTGGGTGCTCGGTGGTCTCCCACAAATCAAGCACACCCCCCCCCCCCCCCCGCAACTTTTCAGGTAGCATTTATACAATCAAATTTGCCATATTTGTGACTTCCTTCCTCTTATTGCCATATTTGTGACTTCCTTCCTCTTTCACACTGATTGGTTAATGATTTCTTCACATTTCCCTGGGTCCCACCCCTACTTCTCAAGGTCCTGATCAATTAATTAACACTGCCCCAGCTGGGTCAGTAGGTGTTATCTTCCAAGGCCCTGAGGAAGAAGACATAATCCAGACCCCTTAATCATCACTGTTTTAACAGTGAGAGGAAGCTTTTTACTTCCCAAGGTCCTGGCGTCCAAACAGGCCTTATTTCTCAGCCTTGGCATCCTCCCTTCTGGAGAGTGGGGCACAGGAATGCAGACTGCTTGTAACTCCCTTATCTCTCCAGCCTGCACCAGCTCTGAGGCCTTTTCTTAACGAACTAGGAGCGCGGCCTAAGGCTTCAGCAAATTTAGCTACTTATGCTAAGCAAGTGTGCGGCTACTCATGCTAAGCAAATTCTACCTAAGATAGAAGTTATCCAAATCTACCTACTTCAAACATTCTTTCTGAGCTTCTCAGGGTTGTCTTGTAACAATTGGAGGCCAGTGCACCGCAAAAAAAAATGCACTCAGAGGCCCCGACACCACAAAAGAAAGGCACTCGGAGGGCCACACCACAAAAAAAGGCACTCAGCTGCCCCTACACTGGGAAAAAAGGCACTCGGAGGCCCCTGCACCAGAAACAAAGGCACTCGGTGGCTGCTACAATGCAAAAAAAGGCACTCGGAGGCCCCTGCACCAGAAACAAAGGCACTCGGCTGCCCCTACACTGGAAAAAAAGGCACTCGGAGGCCCCTACAGCACAAAAAAGGCACTTCGTACTGCTACAATGCAAAATAAGGCACTCGGAGGCCCGTGAACCACAAGAAAAGGCACTCGGGGCCACTACGCCACAAGAAAAAGGTACATGGAGGACCACACCCCCCAAAATAACAGCACTCGGAGGCCCCTGAACCAGAAGGAAAGGCACTCGGTGGCCCCTACAGCACAAAAAAAGGCACTCGGGGGCTGCTACAATGTGAAACAAGGGACTTGGAGGGCCCGGCACCACCAAAAAAGGCACTCGGAGGCTCCTGCACTGGAAAAAGAGGCACTTGCAGGCCTGTACACTGGAAATAAAGGCACTCGGAGGGCCCTGCACCACCAAGAAAGGCACTCGGTAGCCCCTACATTGCAAAAAAAGGCACTTGGAGGCTACTACACTGCAAAAGAATGCACCCTGAGGCCCCTGCACCGCAAAAAAAGGCACTCGGTGGCCCCGACACCACAAAAAAAGGCACTCAGGGGCTGCTACAATGCAAAAACAGGCACTCCGGTGCCCCGACACTGGAAAGAAAGGCACTCAGAGGGCCCTGCAGCACAAAAAAGGCACTCAGCTGCCCTTACAGTGGAAAAACAGGCACTTGGAGGCCTCTACACCCCACAAAAAGGCACTCGGAGGCCCCTGCACTGGAAAAAGAGGCACTTGCAGGCCTGTACACTGGAAAGAAAGGCACTCAGAGGCCCCTGCACTGGAAAAAGAGGCACTTGCAGGCCTGTACACCGGAAATAAAGGCACTTGGAGGCCCCTGCACCACAAAAGAAGGCACTTGGAGGCCCCTATGCTGCAAGAAAAGGCACTCGGAGGGCCCTTCGCCGCAAGAAAAGGCACTTGGAGGCTACTGCACTGCAGAAAAAGGCACTTGGAGGCTACTGCACTGCAAATAAAGGCACTCAGTAGCCCCTGCACCGCAAAAAAAGGCACTCAGAGGCCTCCACACCGCAAAAAAAGGCACTCGGAGGCCAGTGCACTGAAAAACATGGCACTTGGAGGCCAGTGCACCGCAAAAAAAAATGCACTCAGAGGCCCCGACACCACAAAAGAAAGGCACTCGGAGGACCACACCACAAAAAAAGGCACTCGGCTGCCCCTACAGTGGAGAAAAAGGCACTCGGAGGCCGCTACAGCACAAAAAAAGGCACTTGGGGGCTGCTACAATGCAAAAAAAGGCAGCACAAAAAAAGGCACTCAGCTGCCCTTACAGTGGAAAAACAGGCACGTGGAGGCTGCTACACCCCAGAAAAAGGCACTCAGTGGCCCCCACACTGCAAAAAAAGGCACTCGGGGGCTGCTACAATGTGAAACAAGGCACGCGGAGGGCCCGGCACCACCAAAAAAGGCACTTGGAGGCTCCTGCACTGGAAAAAGAGGCACTTGCAGGCCTGTACACCGCAAAAAAAGGCACTCGGAGGCCGCTACACCGCAGAGAAAGGCACTCGGAGGCACCTGCAACGGAAAAATATGCACTCGGAGGCCCCTACACCACAGAAAGAGGCACTCGGCTGCCCCTACACTGGAGAAAAAGGCAGTCGGAGGCCCCTACAGCACAAAAAAAGGCACTTGGGGGCTGCTACAATGCAAAAAAAGGCACTTGGAGGGCCCTGCACCAGAAACAAAGGCACTTGGAGGGCCCTGCAGCACAAAAGAAGGCACTCAGAGGCCCCTGAACCACAAGAAAAGGCACTCGGGGCCACTACACCGCAAAAAAAAGGTACATGGAGGACCACACACCCCAAAATAACAGCACTCTGAGGCCCCGGAACCACAAGGAAAGGCACTCAGTGGCTCCTACAGCACAAAAAAGGCACTCGGGGACTGCTACAATGTGAAACAAGGCACTCGGAGGGCCCGGCACCACCAAAAGAGGCACTCGGAGGCTCCTGCACTGCAAAAAGAGGCACTTGCAGGCCTGTACACTGGAAATAAAGGCACTCAGTGGCCCCGACAGCACAAAAAAAGGCTCTTGGAGGCTGCTACAATGCGAAAACAGGCACTCGGATGCCCCTACACCGGAAAGAAAGCCACTCGGAGGGCCCTGCACCACAAAAGAAGGCACTCGGAGGCTGCTACACGGTAGAGAAAGGCACTCGGAGGCCCCTGCACTGGAAGAAAAGGCACTTGGAGGCCAGTGCACCACAAAAAAGGCACTCGGAGGCTGCTACAACGCAAAAAAAGGCACTCGGAGGCCTCTACACTGGAATAAAAGACACTCGGAGGCCTGTGCACCACAAGAAAAGGCACTCGGAGGCCCCTACAGCACAAAAAAAGGCTCTTGAGGGCTGCTACAATGTGAAACAAGGCACTCCGAGGCCCCTGAACCACAAGAAAAGGCACTCCGAGGCCCCTGAACCACAAGAAAAGGCACGCGGGGGCTGCTACAATGTGAAACAAGGCACTCGGAGGGCCCTGAAGCACAAGAAAAGGCACTCCGTGGCTCCTACAGCACAAAAAAAGGCACTTGGGAGCTGCTACAATGTGAAACAAGGCACTCGGAGGGCCCGGCACCACCAAAAAAGGCACTCGGACGCCCCTACATTGCAAAAAAAGCCACTTGGAGGCTACTACACTGCAAAAAAATGCACCCTGAGGCCCCTACATTGCAAAAAAAGGCACTCGGAGGCTCCTGCACCACAAAAGGCGGCACTCGGAAGCCCCTACATTACAAAAAAAGGCACTTCGAGGCTACTACACTGCAAAAAAAGGCACCCTGAGGCCCCCGCACCGCAAAAAAAGGCACTTGGTGGCCCCTACACCACAAAAGAAGGCACTTGGGGGCTGCTACAGTGCGAAAAGAAAGGCACTCGGAGGCTGATACAACGCGAAACAAGGCACTCAGAGGGCCCTGCACCACAAAAAAAAGCACTTGGAGGCTCCTGCACTGGAAAAAGAGGCACTTGCAGGCCTGTACACCGGAAATAAAGGCACTTGGAGGCCCCTGCACCACAAAAGAAGGCACTTGGAGGCCCCTGCACCACAAAAGAAGGCACTTGGAGGCCCCTACACTGCAAGAAAAGGCACTCGGAGGGCCCTTCGCCGCAAAAAAAAGGCACTTGGAGGCTACTGCACTGCAGAAAAAGGCACTTGGAGGCTACTACACTGCAAAAAAAGGCCCTCAGTAGCCCCTGCACTGCAAAAAAAGCCACTCGGAGGCCCCTGCACCACAAAAAAAAGGCACTCGGAGGCCAGTGCACTGAAAAACAGGGCACTTGTGTTGTCCAAAAAGCGGATTCGTTGCGCGGTGTGCAATGAGCCCATAATTACACACTCAGGAGAGACATCTATTTATTTATTTATTTATTTCAGAGTTGCGCAAGCCTGGGTGCTCGGTGGTCTCCCACAAATCAAGCACACCCCCCCCCCCCCCCCCCCCCGCAACTTTTCAGGTAGCATTTATACAATCAAATTTGCCATATTTGTGACTTCCTTCCTCTTATTGCCATATTTGTGACTTCCTTCCTCTTTCACACTGATTGGTTAATGATTTCTTCACATTTCCCTGGGTCCCACCCCTACTTCTCAAGGTCCTGATCAATTAATTAACACTGCCCCAGCTGGGTCAGTAGGTGTTATCTTCCAAGGCCCTGAGGAAGAAGACATAATCCAGACCCCTTAATCATCACTGTTTTAACAGTGAGAGGAAGCTTTTTACTTCCCAAGGTCCTGGCGTCCAAACAGGCCTTATTTCTCAGCCTTGGCATCCTCCCTTCTGGAGAGTGGGGCACAGGAATGCAGACTGCTTGTAACTCCCTTATCTCTCCAGCCTGCACCAGCTCTGAGGCCTTTTCTTAACGAACTAGGAGCGCGGCCTAAGGCTTCAGCAAATTTAGCTACTTATGCTAAGCAAGTGTGCGGCTACTCATGCTAAGCAAATTCTACCTAAGATAGAAGTTATCCAAATCTACCTACTTCAAACATTCTTTCTGAGCTTCTCAGGGTTGTCTTGTAACAATTGGAGGCCAGTGCACCGCAAAAAAAAATGCACTCAGAGGCCCCGACACCACAAAAGAAAGGCACTCGGAGGGCCACACCACAAAAAAAGGCACTCAGCTGCCCCTACACTGGGAAAAAAGGCACTCGGAGGCCCCTGCACCAGAAACAAAGGCACTCGGTGGCTGCTACAATGCAAAAAAAGGCACTCGGAGGCCCCTGCACCAGAAACAAAGGCACTCGGCTGCCCCTACGCTGGAAAAAAAGGCACTCGGAGGCCCCTACAGCACAAAAAAGGCACTTCGTACTGCTACAATGCAAAATAAGGCACTCGGAGGCCCGTGAACCACAAGAAAAGGCACTCGGGGCCACTACGCCACAAGAAAAAGGTACATGGAGGACCACACCCCCCAAAATAACAGCACTCGGAGGCCCCTGAACCAGAAGGAAAGGCACTCGGTGGCCCCTACAGCACAAAAAAAGGCACTCGGGGGCTGCTACAATGTGAAACAAGGGACTTGGAGGGCCCGGCACCACCAAAAAAGGCACTCGGAGGCTCCTGCACTGGAAAAAGAGGCACTTGCAGGCCTGTACACTGGAAATAAAGGCACTCGGAGGGCCCTGCACCACCAAGAAAGGCACTCGGTAGCCCCTACATTGCAAAAAAAGGCACTTGGAGGCTACTACACTGCAAAAGAATGCACCCTGAGGCCCCTGCACCGCAAAAAAAGGCACTCGGTGGCCCCGACACCACAAAAAAAGGCACTCAGGGGCTGCTACAATGCAAAAACAGGCACTCCGGTGCCCCGACACTGGAAAGAAAGGCACTCAGAGGGCCCTGCAGCACAAAAAAGGCACTCAGCTGCCCTTACAGTGGAAAAACAGGCACTTGGAGGCCTCTACACCCCACAAAAAGGCACTCGGAGGCCCCTGCACTGGAAAAAGAGGCACTTGCAGGCCTGTACACTGGAAAGAAAGGCACTCAGAGGCCCCTGCACTGGAAAAAGAGGCACTTGCAGGCCTGTACACCGGAAATAAAGGCACTTGGAGGCCCCTGCACCACAAAAGAAGGCACTTGGAGGCCCCTATGCTGCAAGAAAAGGCACTCGGAGGGCCCTTCGCCGCAAGAAAAGGCACTTGGAGGCTACTGCACTGCAGAAAAAGGCACTTGGAGGCTACTGCACTGCAAATAAAGGCACTCAGTAGCCCCTGCACCGCAAAAAAAGGCACTCAGAGGCCTCCACACCGCAAAAAAAGGCACTCGGAGGCCAGTGCACTGAAAAACATGGCACTTGGAGGCCAGTGCACCGCAAAAAAAAATGCACTCAGAGGCCCCGACACCACAAAAGAAAGGCACTCGGAGGACCACACCACAAAAAAAGGCACTCGGCTGCCCCTACAGTGGAGAAAAAGGCACTCGGAGGCCGCTACAGCACAAAAAAAGGCACTTGGGGGCTGCTACAATGCAAAAAAAGGCAGCACAAAAAAAGGCACTCAGCTGCCCTTACAGTGGAAAAACAGGCACGTGGAGGCTGCTACACCCCAGAAAAAGGCACTCAGTGGCCCCCACACTGCAAAAAAAGGCACTCGGGGGCTGCTACAATGTGAAACAAGGCACGCGGAGGGCCCGGCACCACCAAAAAAGGCACTTGGAGGCTCCTGCACTGGAAAAAGAGGCACTTGCAGGCCTGTACACCGCAAAAAAAGGCACTCGGAGGCCGCTACACCGCAGAGAAAGGCACTCGGAGGCACCTGCAACGGAAAAATATGCACTCGGAGGCCCCTACACCACAGAAAGAGGCACTCGGCTGCCCCTACACTGGAGAAAAAGGCAGTCGGAGGCCCCTACAGCACAAAAAAAGGCACTTGGGGGCTGCTACAATGCAAAAAAAGGCACTTGGAGGGCCCTGCACCAGAAACAAAGGCACTTGGAGGGCCCTGCAGCACAAAAGAAGGCACTCAGAGGCCCCTGAACCACAAGAAAAGGCACTCGGGGCCACTACACCGCAAAAAAAAGGTACATGGAGGACCACACACCCCAAAATAACAGCACTCTGAGGCCCCGGAACCACAAGGAAAGGCACTCAGTGGCTCCTACAGCACAAAAAAGGCACTCGGGGACTGCTACAATGTGAAACAAGGCACTCGGAGGGCCCGGCACCACCAAAAGAGGCACTCGGAGGCTCCTGCACTGCAAAAAGAGGCACTTGCAGGCCTGTACACTGGAAATAAAGGCACTCAGTGGCCCCGACAGCACAAAAAAAGGCTCTTGGAGGCTGCTACAATGCGAAAACAGGCACTCGGATGCCCCTACACCGGAAAGAAAGCCACTCGGAGGGCCCTGCACCACAAAAGAAGGCACTCGGAGGCTGCTACACGGTAGAGAAAGGCACTCGGAGGCCCCTGCACTGGAAGAAAAGGCACTTGGAGGCCAGTGCACCACAAAAAAGGCACTCGGAGGCTGCTACAACGCAAAAAAAGGCACTCGGAGGCCTCTACACTGGAATAAAAGACACTCGGAGGCCTGTGCACCACAAGAAAAGGCACTCGGAGGCCCCTACAGCACAAAAAAAGGCTCTTGAGGGCTGCTACAATGTGAAACAAGGCACTCCGAGGCCCCTGAACCACAAGAAAAGGCACTCCGAGGCCCCTGAACCACAAGAAAAGGCACGCGGGGGCTGCTACAATGTGAAACAAGGCACTCGGAGGGCCCTGAAGCACAAGAAAAGGCACTCCGTGGCTCCTACAGCACAAAAAAAGGCACTTGGGAGCTGCTACAATGTGAAACAAGGCACTCGGAGGGCCCGGCACCACCAAAAAAGGCACTCGGACGCCCCTACATTGCAAAAAAAGCCACTTGGAGGCTACTACACTGCAAAAAAATGCACCCTGAGGCCCCTACATTGCAAAAAAAGGCACTCGGAGGCTCCTGCACCACAAAAGGCGGCACTCGGAAGCCCCTACATTACAAAAAAAGGCACTTGGAGGCTACTACACTGCAAAAAAAGGCACCCTGAGGCCCCCGCACCGCAAAAAAAGGCACTTGGTGGCCCCTACACCACAAAAGAAGGCACTTGGGGGCTGCTACAGTGCGAAAAGAAAGGCACTCGGAGGCTGATACAACGCGAAACAAGGCACTCAGAGGGCCCTGCACCACAAAAAAAAGCACTTGGAGGCTCCTGCACTGGAAAAAGAGGCACTTGCAGGCCTGTACACCGGAAATAAAGGCACTTGGAGGCCCCTGCACCACAAAAGAAGGCACTTGGAGGCCCCTGCACCACAAAAGAAGGCACTTGGAGGCCCCTACACTGCAAGAAAAGGCACTCGGAGGGCCCTTCGCCGCAAAAAAAAGGCACTTGGAGGCTACTGCACTGCAAAAAAAGGCACTTGGAGGCTACTACACTGCAAAAAAAGGCCCTCAGTAGCCCCTGCACTGCAAAAAAAGCCACTCGGAGGCCCCTGCACCACAAAAAAAAGGCACTCGGAGGCCAGTGCACTGAAAAACAGGGCACTTGTGTTGTCCGAAAAGCGGATTCGTTGCGCGGTGTGCAATGAGCCCATAATTACACACTCAGGAGAGACATCTATTTATTTATTTATTTATTTCAGAGTTGCGCAAGCCTGGGTGCTCGGTGGTCTCCCACAAATCAAGCACACCCCCCCCCCCCCCGCAACTTTTCAGGTAGCATTTATACAATCAAATTTGCCATATTTGTGACTTCCTTCCTCTTATTGCCATATTTGTGACTTCCTTCCTCTTTCACACTGATTGGTTAATGATTTCTTCACATTTCCCTGGGTCCCACCCCTACTTCTCAAGGTCCTGATCAATTAATTAACACTGCCCCAGCTGGGTCAGTAGGTGTTATCTTCCAAGGCCCTGAGGAAGAAGACATAATCCAGACCCCTTAATCATCACTGTTTTAACAGTGAGAGGAAGCTTTTTACTTCCCAAGGTCCTGGCGTCCAAACAGGCCTTATTTCTCAGCCTTGGCATCCTCCCTTCTGGAGAGTGGGGCACAGGAATGCAGACTGCTTGTAACTCCCTTATCTCTCCAGCCTGCACCAGCTCTGAGGCCTTTTCTTAACGAACTAGGAGCGCGGCCTAAGGCTTCAGCAAATTTAGCTACTTATGCTAAGCAAGTGTGCGGCTACTCATGCTAAGCAAATTCTACCTAAGATAGAAGTTATCCAAATCTACCTACTTCAAACATTCTTTCTGAGCTTCTCAGGGTTGTCTTGTAACAATTGGAGGCCAGTGCACCGCAAAAAAAAATGCACTCAGAGGCCCCGACACCACAAAAGAAAGGCACTCGGAGGGCCACACCACAAAAAAAGGCACTCAGCTGCCCCTACACTGGGAAAAAAGGCACTCGGAGGCCCCTGCACCAGAAACAAAGGCACTCGGTGGCTGCTACAATGCAAAAAAAGGCACTCGGAGGCCCCTGCACCAGAAACAAAGGCACTCGGCTGCCCCTACGCTGGAAAAAAAGGCACTCGGAGGCCCCTACAGCACAAAAAAGGCACTTCGTACTGCTACAATGCAAAATAAGGCACTCGGAGGCCCGTGAACCACAAGAAAAGGCACTCGGGGCCACTACGCCACAAGAAAAAGGTACATGGAGGACCACACCCCCCAAAATAACAGCACTCGGAGGCCCCTGAACCAGAAGGAAAGGCACTCGGTGGCCCCTACAGCACAGAAAAAGGCACTCGGGGGCTGCTACAATGTGAAACAAGGGACTTGGAGGGCCCGGCACCACCAAAAAAGGCACTCGGAGGCTCCTGCACTGGAAAAAGAGGCACTTGCAGGCCTGTACACTGGAAATAAAGGCACTCGGAGGGCCCTGCACCACCAAGAAAGGCACTCGGTAGCCCCTACATTGCAAAAAAAGGCACTTGGAGGCTACTACACTGCAAAAGAATGCACCCTGAGGCCCCTGCACCGCAAAAAAAGGCACTCGGTGGCCCCGACACCACAAAAAAAGGCACTCAGGGGCTGCTACAATGCAAAAACAGGCACTCCGGTGCCCCGACACTGGAAAGAAAGGCACTCAGAGGGCCCTGCAGCACAAAAAAGGCACTCAGCTGCCCTTACAGTGGAAAAACAGGCACTTGGAGGCCTCTACACCCCACAAAAAGGCACTCGGAGGCACCTGCACTGGAAAAAGAGGCACTTGCAGGCCTGTACACTGGAAAGAAAGGCACTCAGAGGCCCCTGCACTGGAAAAAGAGGCACTTGCAGGCCTGTACACTGGAAAGAAAGGCACTCGGAGGCCCCAGCACCACAAAAGAAGGCACTCGGAGGCCCCTGCACCACAAAAGAAGGCACTCGGGGGCTGCTACAATGTGAAAACAGGCACTCGGGTGCCCCTATTCCGGAATGAAAGGCACTCAGAGGGCCCTGCACCGCAAAAAAAGGCACTCAGCTGCCCTTACAGTGGAAAAACAGGCACTTGGAGGCTGCTACACCCCAGAAAAAGGCACTCAGTGGCCCCCACACTGCAAAAAAAGGCACTCGGGGGCTGCTACAATGTGAAACAAGGCACGCGGAGGGCCCGGCACCACCAAAAAAGGCACTTCGAGGCTCCTGCACTGGAAAAAGAGGCACTTGCAGGCCTGTACACCGCAGAGAAAGGCACTCGGAGGCCCCTGCACCACAAAAAAAAGGCACTTGGAAGCCCCTACATTGCAAAAAAAGGCACTTGGAGGGCCCTGCACCACAAAAAAATGCACCCTGAGGCCCCTGCACCGCAAAAAAGGGCACTTGGTGGCCCCGACACCACAAAAATGGCACTCGGGGGCTGCTACAACGTGAAAAAAGGCACTCGGAGGGCCCGGCACCACAAAAAAAAGCACTCGGAGGCTCCTGCACTGGAAAAAGAGGCACTTGCAGGCCTGTACACTGGAAATAAAGGCACTTGGAGGCCCCTGAACCACAAAAGAAGGCACTTGGAGGCCCCTTAGCCGCAAGAAAAGGCACTTGGAGGCTACTGCACTGCAAAAAAAGGCACTTGGAGGCTACTACACTGCAAATAAAGGCACTCAGTAGCCCCTGCACCGCAAAAAAAGGCACTCAGTAGCCTCTGCACCGCAAAAAAAGGCAGTCAGAGGCCTCTACACCGCAAAAAAAGGCACTCGGAGGCCAGTGCACTGAAAAACAGGGCACTTGGAGGCCAGTGCACCGCAAAAAAAAATGCACTCTGAGGCCCCGACACCACAGAAGAAAGGCACTTGGAGGACCACACCACAAAAAAAGGCACTCGGCTGCCCCTACACTGGAAAAAAGGCACTCGGAGGCCCCTACAGCACAAAAAAAGGCACTTGGGGGCTGCTACAATGCAAAATAAGGCACTCGGAGGCCCGTGAACCACAAGAAAAGGCACTCGGGGCCACTATGCCACAAGAAAAAGGTACATGGAGGACCACACCCCCCAAAATAACAGCACTCGGAGGCCCCTGAACCAGAAGGAAAGGCACTCAGTGGCTCCTACAGCACAAAAAAAGGCACTCGGGGGCTGCTACAATGTGAAACAAGGCACTCGGAGGGCCCGGCACCACCAAAAAAGGCACTCGGAGGCTCCTGCACTGGAAAAAGAGGCACTTGCAGGCCTGTACACTGGAAAGAAAGGCACTCAGAGGCCCCTGCACTGGAAAAAGAGGCACTCGGAGGCCACTACACTGGAACAAAAGGCACTCGGAGGCCCCTGCACCACAAAAAAAAGGCACTCGGAAGCCCCTACATTGCAAAAAAAGGCACTTGGAGGGCCCTGCACCACAAAAAAATGCACCCTGAGGCCCCTGCACCGCAAAAAAGGGCACTTCGTGGCCCCGACACCACAAAAATGGCACTCGGGGGCTGCTACAACGCGAAAAAAGGCACTCGGAGGGCCCTGCACTGGAATAAAAGACACTCGAAGGCCCCCACACTGGAATAAAAGACACTCGGAGGCCTGTGCACCACAAGAAAAGGCACTCGGAGGCCCCTGCACCAGAAACAGAGGCACTTGGAGGGCCCTGCACCACAAAAGAAGCTACTTGGAGGCCCCTGCACCACAAGAAAAGGCACTCGGAAGCCCCTACACCACAAAAGAAGGCACTCGGGGGCTGCTACAATGTGAAAACAGGCACTCCGGTGCCCCTACTCCGGAAAGAAAGGCACTCAGAGGGCCCTGCAGCACAAAAAAAGGCACTCAGCTGCCCTTACAGTGGAAAAACAGGCACTCGGGGGCTGCTACAATGTGAAACAAGGCACTCAGAGGCTCCTGCACTGGAAAAACAGGCACTTGCAGGCCTGTACACCGCAAAAAAAGGCACTCGGAGGCCGCTACACCGCAAAAAAAAGATACATGGAGGACCACACACCCCAAAATAACAGCACTCAGAGGCCCCTGAACCAGAAGGAAAGGCACTCAGTGGCTCCTACAGCACAAAAAAAGGCACTCGGGGGCTGCTACAATGTGAAACAAGGCACTCGGAGGGCCCAGCACCACCAAAAAAGGCACTTGGAGGCTCCTGCACTGCAAAAAGAGGCACTTGCAGGCCTGTACACTGGAAATAAAGGCACTTGGAGGCCCCTGCACTGGAAAAAGAGGCACTTGGAGGCTGCTACAATGCAAAAACAGGCACTTGGATGCCCCTACACCGGAAAGAAAGGCACTCGGAGGGCCCTGCACCACAAACCAAGGCACTCGGAGGCTGCTACACGGTAGAGAAAGGCACTCGGAGGCCCCTGCACTGGAAGAAAAGGCACTTGGAGGCCAGTGCACCACAAAAAAGGAACTCGGAGGCTGCTGCAATGCAAAAAAAGTCACTTGGAGGGCCCTGCACCACAAAAGAAGGCACTCGGAGGCCCCTGAACCACAAGAAAAGGCACTCGGTGGCCCCTACAGCACAATAAAACGCACTCGGGGGCTGCTACAATGTGAAACAAGGCACTCTGAGGGCCCAGCACCACCAAAAAAAGGCACTTGGAGGCCCCTGCACTGGGAAAAGCGGCACTTGCAGGCCTGTACACTGGAAATAAAGGCACTCGGAAGCCCCTACATTGCAAAAAAAGGCACTCGGAGGCTACTACATTGCAAAAAAAGGCACTCAGTGGCCCCTGCACTGCAAAAAAAGGCACTTGGAGGCCTCTACAACACCTTCCACTGCCCTATCAGACACAGAGGCTCATGTGACCTCACAAGGACAGGAAGCCACCAGGGGCCTGCCACTGGCCTGTCAGGCACTGGTACTTCTGTAAGCTCACAAGCAGAGTCAGCAGCCATGGGCATCCCACTGCCTGATGAGGCACTGAGACAAAGGTGACCTCAAAATGCAGCCAGCACGCAGAGGCCTGCCACTGGCCTATCAGGCAATAGGACTGCCGTGACCTCACAAGCACAGCCAGCAGCTATGGGCCTGTCACTGGTCTATGAGGCACTGAGGCTGCTGTGACCTCACAAGCACACCAAGCAGCTATGGGCCTGCCACTGGCCTATAGGAAAAGGAGGCTGCTGTGACCTCACAAGCACAGGCAGCAGCCAGGGGCCTGCCACTGCCTGATGAGGCGCTGACGCTGCTGTCAACTCAGAAGCACAGTAAGCAGTCAGGGGCCTGCCACTGCTGTAAAGGGCATGGAGGCTGCTGTGACCTCAGAAGCCCAGCCAGCAGCTATGGGCCTGCCACTGCCCTATAGGGCACTGAGGCTTCTCTGACCTCACAAGCACAGCCAGCAGTCATTTGCCTTCCACTGGCATATCAGGCACTGAGGCTTCTGTAACCTCACAAGCACAGCCAGCAGCTACGAGCCTGCCACTGGCCTGTGAAGCACTGAGGCTGCTGTGACCTCACGAGCCCAGGCAGCAGCTAGGGGCCTGCCACTGCCCTATAGGGCACTGAGGCTTCTCTGACCTCACAAGCACAGCCAGCAGTCATTTGCCTTCCACTGGCATATCAGGCACTGAGGCTTCTGTAACCTCACAAGCACAGCCAGCAGCTACGAGCCTGCCACTGGCCTGTGAAGCACTGAGGCTGCTGTGACCTCACGAGCCCAGGCAGCAGCTAGGGGCCTTCCACTGGCCTATAAGGCACTGAGGCTGAGGTGACCTCACAAGCCCAGCCAGCAGTCAGGGGCCTGCCACTGGCCTGTGAAGCACTGAGGCTGCTGTGACCTCACAAGCCCAGGCAGCAGCTACGGCCCTGCCGCTGGCCTATGAGGCACGGAGGCTCCTCTGACCTCACCAGCACACCAAGCAGCCATTGGCCTCCCACAGGCCTATCAGGCACTGAGGCTGCTGTGACCTCACAAGCACAGTCAGCAGTCAGGGGCCTGCTGCAGGCCTATCAGGCTCTAGGAGTGTTGTCACCTGACAAGCACAGCCAGCAGCTAAGGGCCTGCCACTGGCCTATAGGGAACAGAGGCTGATGTGACCTCACAAGCACAGTCAGCAGCCATTGGCCTGCCACTGTCCAAACAGGCACTGAGGCTGCTTTGACCTCACAAGCACACCAAGGAGCCATTGGCCTCCCTCTGGCCTACAGGAAAAGGAGGCTGATGTGACCTAACAAGCACAGCGAGTAGCCAGGGGCTTCCCACTGCCCTATAAGGTACAGAGACAAATGTGACCTCAAAAGGCAGCCAGCAGACAGAGGCCTGCCACGGGCCTATCAGGAAATAGGACTGCTGTGACCTTACAAGCACAAACAGCAGCTACGGGCCTTCCACTGGCCTATGAGGCACTGAGGCTGCTGTGACCTCAAAAGCACACCAAGCAGCCATTGGCCTCCCACGGGCCTATCAGGCACTGAGGCTGCTGTGACCTCACAAGCACAGCCAGCAGCCAAGGGCCTGCCACAGGCCTGTCAGGCAATAGGACTGCTGTGACCTGAAAAGCACAGCCAGCAGCTATGGGCCTGCCACTGGCTTATCGGGAACAGAGGCTGCTGTGACCTCACAAGCACAGCCAGCAGCTATGGGCCTGCCACTGGCCTATGAGGCACTGAGTCTGCTGTGACCTCACAAGCACAGCAAGGAGCCAGAGGCCTGCCATTGCCCTATAAGGTACAGAGACAAATGTGACCTCAAAAGGCAGCCAGCAGACAGAGGCCTGCCACAGGCCTATCAGGAAATAGGACTGCTGTGACCTTACAAGCACAAACAGCAGCTACGGGCCTTCCACTGGCCTATCACGCACTGAGGCTGTTGTGACCTCAAAAGCACACCAAGCAGGCATTGGCCTCCCACGGGCCTAGCAGGCACTGAGGCTGCTGTGACCTCACAAGCACAGCCAGCAGCCAAGGGCCTGCCACAGGCCTATCAGGCAAGAGGACTGTTGTGACCTGACAAGCACAGCCAGCAGCTATGGGCCTGCCACTGGCTTATAGGGAACGGAGGCTGCTGTTACCTCACAAGCACACCAAGCAGCCATTGGCCTCCCACGGGCCTATCAGGCACTGAGGCTGCTTTGATGTCACAAGCACAGCCAGCAGCCAAGGGCCTGAAACTAGCCTATAGAGCACTGAGGCTGCTGTGACCTCACGAGTCCAGGCAGCAGCCATTGGCCTGCCGCTGGCCTATGAGGCACGGAGGCTGCTGTGACTTCACAAGCACAGCAAGGAGCCAGAGGCCTGCCATTGCCCTATAAGGTACAGAGACAAATATGACCTCACAAGCACAGCAAGGAGCCAGAGGCCTGCCATTGCCCTATAAGGTACAGAGACAAATGTGACCTCAAAAGGCAGCCAGCACACAGAGGCCTGCCACGGGCCTATCAGGAAATAGGACTGCTGTGACCTTACGAGAACAAACAGCAGCTTTGGGCCTCCACTGGCCTATGAGGCACGGAGGCTGCTGTGACCTCACAAGCACAGTCAGCAGCCAGGGGCCTGCTGCTGGCCTATCAGGCTGTAGGAGTGTTGTAACCTCACAAGCACAGTCAGCAGCCATTGGCCTGCCACTGTCCAAACAGGCACTGAGGCTGCTGTGACCTCACCAGCACACCAAGCAGCCATTGGCCTCCCTCTGGCCTACAGGAAAAGGAGGCTGATGTGACCTCACAAGCACAGCGAGTAGCCAGGGGCCTCCCACTGCCCTATAAGGTACAGAGACAAATGTGACCTCAAAAGGCAGCCAGCAGACAGAGGCCAGCCACTGGCCTATCAGGAAACAGGACTACTGTGACCTTACAAGCACAGCCAGCAGCTACGGGTCTTCCACTGGCCTATGAGGCACGGAGGCTGCTGTGACCTCACAAGCACACCAAGAAGCCATTGGTCTCCCACGGGCCTATCAGGCACTGAAGCTGCTGTGACCTCACAAGCACAGGCAGCAGCTATTGGCCTGCCACTGCCCTATGAGGCACTGAGGGTGCTGTGACCTCACAAGCACAGTCAGCAGCCAGGGGCCTGCTGCTGGCCGAAGAGGCACGCAGGCTCCTCTGACATCACCAGCACACCAAGCAGCCATTGGCCTCCCTCTGGCCTACAGGAAAAGGAGGCTGATGTGACCTCACAGGCACAGCGAGTAGCCAGGGGCTTCCCCCTGCCCTAGAAGGTACAGAGACAAATGTGACCTCAAAAGGCAGCCAGCAGACAGAGGCCTGCCACAGGCCTATCAGGAAATAGGACTGCTGTGACCTCACAAGAACAAACAGCAGTTACGGGCCTGCCACTGGCCTATGAGGCATGGAGGCTGCTGTGACCTCTGAAGCACACCAAGCAGCCACTGGCCTCCCACTGCCCGATGAGGCGCTGACGCTGCTGTCAACTCAGAAGCACAGTAAACAGTCAGGGGCCTGCCACTGCCCTCAAGGGCATGGAGGCTGCTGTGACCTCAGAAGCCCAGCCAGCAGCTATGGGCCTGCCACTGCCCTATAGGGCACTGAGGCTTCTGTAACCTCACAAGCCCACCCAGCAGTCATTTGCCTTCAACTGGCCTATCAGGCACTGAGGCTTCTGTAGCCTCACAAGCACAGCCAGCAGCCAGGGGCCTGCTACTGGCCTGTGAAGCACTGAGGCTGCTGTGACCTCACGAGCCCAGGCAGCAGCTACGGGCCTGCCGCTGGCCTATGAGGCACTGAGGCTGCTGTGACCTCACAAGCACAGCAAGGAACCAGAGGCCTGCCATTGCCCTATAAGGTACAGAGACAAAGGTGACCTCAAAATGCAGCCAGCACGCAGAGGCCTGCCACTGGCCTACAGCATAAGGAGCCTGAGGTGACCTCACAAGCACAGCGAGTAGCCAGGGGCTTCCCACTGCCCTATAACGTACAGAAACAAATGTGACCTCAAAAGGCAGCCAGCAGACAGAGGCCTGCCACAGGCCTATCAGGAAATAGGACTGCTGTGACCTTACAAGAACAAACAGCAGCTACGGGCCTGCCACTGGCCTATGAGGCATGGAGGCTGCTGTGACCTCAAAAGCACACCAAGCAGCCATTGGCCACCCACGGGCCTATGAGGCACTGAGGCTGCTGTGACCTCACAAGCACAGGCAGCAGCCATTAGCCTCCCACTGCCCGATGAGGCGCTGACACTGCTGTCAACTGAGAAGCACAGTAAACAGTCAGGGACCTGCCACTGCCCTCAAGGGCATGGATGCTGCTGTGACCTCAGAAGCCCAGCCAGCAGCTATGGGCCTGCCACTGCCCTTTAGGGCACTGAGGCTTCTGTAACCTCACAAGCCCACCCAGCAGTCATTGGCCTCAAACTGGGCTATCAGGCACTGAGGTTCTGTAACCTCACAAGCACAGCCAGCAGCCAGGGGCCTGCCACTGGCCTGTGAAGCACTGAGGCTGCTGTGACCTCACGAGCCGAGGCAGCAGCCATTGTCCTGCCGCTGGCCTATGAGGCACTGAGGCTGCTGTGACCTCACGAGCCGAGGCAGCAGCCATTGTCCTGCCGCTGGCCTATGAGGCACTGAGGCTGCTGTGACCTCACAAGCACAGCAAGGAGCCAGAGGCCTGCCACAGCCCTATAAGGTACAGAGACAAATGTGACCTCAAAAGGCAGCCAGCAGACAGAGGCCTGCTATGGGCCTATCAGGAAATAGGACTGCTGTGACCTTACGAGAACAAACAGCAGCTATGGGCCTCCACTGGCCTATGAGACACGGAGGCTGCTGTGACCTCTGAAGCACACGAAGCAGCCATTGGCCTCCCACGGGCCTATCAGGCACTGAGGCTGCTGTGACCTCACAAGCACAGCCAGCAGCCAGGGGCCTGCCACCGGCCTATGAGGCACTGAGGCTGCTGTGACCTCACAAGCACAGCCAGCAGCTATGGGCCTGCCACTGGCCTACAGCAAAAGGAGCATGAGGTGACCTCACAAGCACAGCGAGTAGCCAGGGACTTCCCCCTGCCCTATAAGGTATACAGACAAATGCGACCTCAAAAGGCAGCCAGCAGACAGAGGCCTGCCACGGGCCTATCAGGAAATAGGACTGCTGTGACCTTACAAGCACAGCCAGCAGCTACGGGCCTTCCACTGGCCTATGAGGCACGGAGGCTGCTGTGACCTCACAAGCACACCAAGCAGCCATTGGCCTCCCACGGGCCTAGCAGGCACTGAGGCTGCTGTGACCTCACAAGCACAGCCAGCAGCCAAGGGCCTGCCACAGGCCTATCAGGCAAGAGGACTGCTGTGACCTGACAAGCACAGCCAGCAGCTATGGGCCTGCCACTGGCTTATAGGGAACGGAGGCTGCTGTTACCTCACAAGCACACGAAGCAGCCATTGGCCTCCCACGGGCCTATGAGGCACTGAGGCTGCTTTGATGTCACAAGCACAGCCAGCAGCCAAGGGCCTGAAACTAGCCTATAGAGCACTGAGGCTGCTGTGACCTCACGAGTCCAGGCAGCAGCCATTGGCCTGCCGCTGGCCTATGAGGCACGGAGGCTGCTGTGACTTCACAAGCACAGCAAGGAGCCAGAGGCCTGCCATTGCCCTATAAGGTACAGAGACAAATGTGACCTCACAAGCACAGCAAGGAGCCAGAGGCCTGCCATTGCCCTATAAGGTACAGAGACAAAGGTGACCTCAAAATGCAGCCAGCACGCAGAGGCCTGCCACTGGCCTACAGCATAAGGAGCCTGAGGTGACCTCACAAGCACAGCGAGTAGCCAGGGGCTTCCCACTGCCCTATAACGTACAGAAACAAATGTGACCTCAAAAGGCAGCCAGCAGACAGAGGCCGGCCACAGGCCTATCAGGAAATAGGACTGCTGTGACCTTACAAGAACAAACAGCAGCTACGGGCCTGCCACTGGCCTATGAGGCATGGAGGCTGCTGTGACCTCAAAAGCACACCAAGCAGCCATTGGCCTCCCACGGGCCTATGAGGCACTGAGGCTGCTGTGACCTCACAAGCACAGGCAGCAGCCATTAGCCTCCCACTGCCCGATGAGGCGCTGACGCTGCTGTCAACTCAGAAGCACAGTAAACAGTCAGGGGCCTGCCACTGCCCTCAAGGGCATGGATGCTGCTGTGACCTCAGAAGCCCAGCCAGCAGCTATGGGCCTGCCACTGCCCTTTAGGGCACTGAGGCTTCTGTAACCTCACAAGCCCACCCAGCAGTCATTGGCCTCAAACTGGGCTATCAGGCACTGAGGTTCTGTAACCTCACAAGCACAGCCAGCAGCCAGGGGCCTGCCACTGGCCTGTGAAGCACTGAGGCTGCTGTGACCTCACGAGCCGAGGCAGCAGCCATTGTCCTGCCGCTGGCCTATGAGGCACTGAGGCTGCTGTGACCTCACGAGCCGAGGCAGCAGCCATTGTCCTGCCGCTGGCCTATGAGGCACTGAGGCTGCTGTGACCTCACAAGCACAGCAAGGAGCCAGAGGCCTGCCATTGCCCTATAAGGTACAGAGACAAATGTGACCTCAAAAGGCAGCCAGCAGACAGAGGCCTGCCACGGGCCTATCAGGAAATAGGACTGCTGTGACCTTACGAGAACAAACAGCAGCTTTGGGCCTCCACTGGCCTATGAGGCACGGAGGCTGCTGTGACCTCACAAGCACAGTCAGCAGCCAGGGGCCTGCTGCTGGCCTATCAGGCTCTAGGAGTGTTGTCACCTGACAAGCACAGCCAGCAGCCAAGGGCCTGCCACTGTCCGAAGAGGCACGCAGGCTCCTCTGACATCACCAGCACACCAAGCAGCCATTGGCCTCCCTCTGGCCTACAGGAAAAGGAGGCTGATGTGACCTCACAAGCACAGCGAGTAGCCAGGGGCCTCCCACTGCCCTAGAAGGTACAGAGACAAATGTGACCTCAAAGGGCAGCCAGCAGACGGGGCCTGCCACGGGCCTATCAGGCAATAGGACTGCTGTGACCTCACGAGCCCAGGCAGCAGCCATTGGCCTGCCACTGGCCTATGAGGCACGGAGGCTGCTGTGACCTCACAAGCACAGCCAGCAGCCAGGGGCCTGCTGCTGGCCTGTGAAGCACTGAGGCTGCTCGGACCTCACAAGCACAGCCAGCAGCCATTGGCCTCCCATGGGCCTATCAGGAAATAAGACTGCTGAGACCTGACAAGCACAGGCAGCAGCTATGGGCCTGCCACTGGCGTATAGAGCACTGAGGCTGCTGTGACCTCACAAGCACAGCAAGGAGCCAGAGGCCTGCCACAGCCCTATAAGGTACAGAGACAAATGTGACCTCAAAAGGCAGCCAGCAGACAGAGGCCTGCCACGGGCCTATCAGGAAATAGGACTGCTGTGACCTTACGAGAACAAACAGCAGCTATGGGCCTCCACTGGCCTATGAGACACGGAGGATGCTGTGACCTCTGAAGCACACGAAGCAGCCATTGGCCTCCCACGGGCCTATCAGGCACTGAGGCTGCTGTGACCTCACAAGCACAGCCAGCAGCCAAGGGCCTGCCACAGGCCTATCAGGCAAGAGGACTGCTGTGACCTGACAAGCACAGCCAGCAGGTATGTGCCTGCCACTGGCTTATAGGGAACGGAGGCTACTGTGACATGCAAGCACAGCCAGCAGCTATGGGCCTGCCACTGGTCTATCATGCTCTAGGAGTGTTGTCTCCTGCGAAGCACAGCCAGCAGCCAGGGGCCTGCCACCGGCCTATGAGGCACTGAGGCTGCTGTGACCTCACAAGCACAGCCAGCAGCTATGGGCCTGCCACTGGCCTACAGCAAAAGGAGCATGAGGTGACCTCACAAGCACAGCGAGTAGCCAGGGACTTCCCCCTGCCCTATAAGGTATACAGACAAATGCGACCTCAAAAGGCAGCCAGCAGACAGAGGCCTGCCACGGGCCTATCAGGCACTGAGGCTGCTGTGACCTCACAAGCACAGACAGCAGTTACGGGCCTTCCACTGGCCTATGAGGCACGGAGGCTGCTGTGACCTCTGAAGCACACCAAGCAGCCACTGGCCTCCCACTGCCCGATGAGGCGCTGACGCTGCTGTCAACTCAGAAGCACAGCAAACAGTCAGGGGCCTGCCACTGCCCTCAAGGGCATGGAGGCTGCTGTGACCTCAGAAGCCCAGCCAGCAGCTATGGGCCTGCCACTGCCCTATAGGGCACTGAGGCTTCTGTAACCTCACAAGCCCACCCAGCAGTCAGTTGCCTTCAACTGGCCTATCAGGCACTGAGGCTTCTGTAGCCTCACAAGCACAGCCAGCAGCCAGGGGCCTGCCACTGGCCTGTGAAGCACTGAGGCTGCTGTGACCTCACGAGCCCAGGCAGCAGCTACGGGCCTGCCACTGGCCTATGAGGCACGGAGGCTGCTGTGACCTCACAAGCACAGCAAGGAGCCAGAGCCCTGCCATTGCCCTATCAGGCTCTAGGAGTGTTGTCACCTGACAAGCACAGCCAGCAGCCAAGGGCCTGCCACTGTCCGAAGAGGCACGCAGGCTCCTCTGACATCACCAGCACACCAAGCAGCCATTGGCCTCCCTCTGGCCTACAGGAAAAGGAGGCTGATGTGACCTCACAAGCACAGCGAGTAGCCAGGGGCCTCCCACTGCCCTAGAAGGTACAGAGACAAATGTGACCTCAAAGGGCAGCCAGCAGACGGGGCCTGCCACGGGCCTATCAGGCAATAGGACTGCTGTGACCTCACGAGCCCAGGCAGCAGCCATTGGCCTGCCACTGGCCTATAGAGCACTGAGGCTGCTGTGACCTCACAAGCACAGCAAGGAGCCAGGGGCCTGCCATTGCCCTATAAGGTACAGAGACAAATGTGACCTCAAAAGGCAGCCAGCAGACAGAGGCCTGCCACTGGCCTATCAGGAAACAGGACTACTGTGACCTTACAAGAACAAACAGCAGCCACGGGCCTCCACTGGACGATGAGGCACTGAGGCTGCTGTGACCTCACAAGCACACCAAGCAGCCATTGGCCTCCCATGGGCCTATCAGGCTCTAGGAGTGTTGTCACCTGACAAGCACAGGCAGCAGCTATGGGCCTGCCACTGGCGTATAGAGCACTGAGGCTGCTGTGACCTCACAAGCACAGCGAGGAGCCAGGGGCTTCCCACTGACCTCTAAGGTACAGAGACAAATGTGACCTCAAAAGGCAGCCAGCAGACAGAGGCCTGCTATGGGCCTATCAGGAAATAGGACTGCTGTGACCTTACGAGAACAAACAGCAGCTATGGGCCTCCACTGGCCTATGAGACACGGAGGCTGCTGTGACCTCTGAAGCACACGAAGCAGCCATTGGCCTCCCACGGGCCTATGAGGCACTGAGGCTGCTGTGACCTCACAAGCACAGGCAGCAGCCATTAGCCTCCCACTGCCCGATGAGGCGCTGACGCTGCTGTCAACTCAGAAGCACAGTAAACAGTCAGGGGCCTGCCACTGCCCTCAAGGGCATGGAGGCTGCTGTGACCTCAGAAGCCCAGCCAGCAGCTATGGGCCTGCCACTGCCCTATAGGGCACTGAGGCTTCTGTAACCTCACAAGCCCACCCAGCAGTCATTGGCCTTCAACTGGCCTATCAGGCACTGAGGCTGCTGTGACCTCACAAGCACAGCCAGTAGCCAGGGGCCTGCCACTGGCCTATGAGGCACTGAGGCTGCTGTGACCTCACAAGCACAGTCAGCAGCCAAGGGCCTGCCACAGGCCTATCAGGCTGTAGGAGTGTTGTTACCTGACAAGCACAGGCAGCAGCTATGGGCCTGCCACTGCCCTATAGGGAACAGAGGCTGATGTGACCTCACAAGCACAGTCAGCAACCATTGGCCTGCCACTTTCCAAACAGGCACTGAGGCTGCTTTGACCTCACCAGCACAGCAAGCAGCCATTGGCCTCCCTCTGGCCTACAGGAAAAGGAGGCTGATGTGACCTCACAAGCACAGCGAGGAGCCAGGGGCCTCCCACTGCCCTAGAAGGTACAGAGACAAATGTGACCTCAAAAGGCAGCCAGCAGACAGAGGCCTGCCACGGGCCTATCAGGAAATAGGACTGCAGTGACCTTACAAGCACAGCCAGCAGCTACGGGCCTTCCACTGGTCTATAAGGCACGGAGGCTGCTGTGACCTCACAAGCACACCAAGCAGCCATTGGCCTCCCACGGGCCTAGCAGGCACTGAGGCTGCTGTGACCTCACAAGCACAGCCAGCAGCCAAGGGCCTGCCACAGGCCTATCAGGCAAGAGGACTGCTGTGACCTGACAAGCACAGCCAGCAGCTATGGGCCTGCCACTGGCTTATAGGGAACGGAGGCTGCTGTTACCTCACAAGCACACGAAGCAGCCATTGGCCTCCCACGGGCCTATGAGGCACTGAGGCTGCTTTGATGTCACAAGCACAGCCAGCAGCCAAGGGCCTGAAACTAGCCTATAGAGCACTGAGGCTGCTGTGACCTCACGAGTCCAGGCAGCAGCCATTGGCCTGCCGCTGGCCTATGAGGCATGGAGGCTGCTGTGACTTCACAAGCACAGCAAGGAGCCAGAGGCCTGCCATTGCCCTATAAGGTACAGAGACAAATGTGACCTCACAAGCACAGCAAGGAGCCAGAGGCCTGCCATTGCCCTATAAGGTACAGAGACAAATGTGACCTCAAAAGGCAGCCAGCAGACAGAGGCCTGCCACGGGCCTATCAGGAAATAGGACTGCTGTGACCTTACGAGAACAAACAGCAGCTTTGGGCCTCCACTGGCCTATGAGGCACGGAGGCTGCTGTGACCTCACAAGCACAGTCAGCAGCCAGGGGCCTGCTGCTGGCCTATCAGGCTGTAGGAGTGTTGTAACCTCACAAGCACAGTCAGCAGCCATTGGCCTGCCACTGTCCAAACAGGCACTGAGGCTGCTGTGACCTCACCAGCACACCAAGCAGCCATTGGCCTCCCTCTGGCCTACAGGAAAAGGAGGCTGATGTGACCTCACAAGCACAGCGAGTAGCCAGGGGCCTCCCACTGCCCTATAAGGTACAGAGACAAATGTGACCTCAAAAGGCAGCCAGCAGACAGAGGCCTGCCACTGGCCTATCAGGAAACAGGACTACTGTGACCTTACAAGCACAGCCAGCAGCTACGGGTCTTCCACTGGCCTATGAGGCACTGAGGCTGCTGTGACCTCACAAGCACACCAAGAAGCCATTGGTCTCCCACGGGCCTATCAGGCACTGAAGCTGCTGTGACCTCACAAGCACAGCCAGCAGCAAGGGGCCTGCCACTGGCCTATAGGAAAAGGAGGCTGCTGTGACCTCACAAGCACAGGCAGCAGCTATGGGCCTGCCACTGGCCTGTGAGGCACTGAGGGTGCTGTGACCTCACAAGCACAGTCAGCAGCCAGGGGCCTGCTGCTGGCCTATCAGGCTCTAGGAGTGTTGTCACCTGACAAGCACAGCCAGCAGCCAAGGGCCTGCCACTGTCCGAAGAGGCACGCAGGCTCCTCTGACATCACCAGCACACCAAGCAGCCATTGGCCTCCCTCTGGCCTACAGGAAAAGGAGGCTGATGTGACCTCACAGGCACAGCGAGTAGCCAGGGGCTTCCCCCTGCCCTAGAAGGTACAGAGACAAATGTGACCTCAAAAGGCAGCCAGCAGACAGAGGCCTGCCACAGGCCTATCAGGAAATAGGACTGCTGTGACCTCACAAGAACAAACAGCAGTTACGGGCCTGCCACTGGCCTATGAGGCACGGAGGCTGCTGTGACCTCTGAAGCACACCAAGCAGCCACTGGCCTCCCACTGCCCGATGAGGCGCTGACGCTGCTGTCAACTCAGAAGCACAGTAAACAGTCAGGGGCCTGCCACTGCCCTCAAGGGCATGGAGGCTGCTGTGACCTCAGAAGCCCAGCCAGCAGCTATGGGCCTGCCACTGCCCTATAGGGCACTGAGGCTTCTGTAACCTCACAAGCCCACCCAGCAGTCATTTGCCTTCAACTGGCCTATCAGGCACTGAGGCTTCTGTAGCCTCACAAGCACAGCCAGCAGCCAGGGGCCTGCTACTGGCCTGTGAAGCACTGAGGCTGCTGTGACCTCACGAGCCCAGGCAGCAGCTACGGGCCTGCCGCTGGCCTATGAGGCACTGAGGCTGCTGTGACCTCACAAGCACAGCAAGGAGCCAGAGGCCTGCCATTGCCCTATAAGGTACAGAGACAAATGTGACCTCAAAAGGCAGCCAGCAGACAGAGGCCTGCCACGGGCCTATCAGGAAATAGGACTGCTGTGACCTTACGAGAACAAACAGCAGCTTTGGGCCTCCACTGGCCTATGAGGCACGGAGGCTGCTGTGACCTCACAAGCACAGTCAGCAGCCAGGGGCCTGCTGCTGGCCTATCAGGCTCTAGGAGTGTTGTCACCTGACAAGCACAGCCAGCAGCCAAGGGCCTGCCACTGTCCGAAGAGGCACGCAGGCTCCTCTGACATCACCAGCACACCAAGCAGCCATTGGCCTCCCTCTGGCCTACAGGAAAAGGAGGCTGATGTGACCTCACAAGCACAGCGAGGAGCCAGGGGCCTCCCACTGCCCTAGAAGGTACAGAGACAAATGTGACCTCAAAGGGCAGCCAGCAGACGGGGCCTGCCACGGGCCTATCAGGCAATAGGACTGCTGTGACCTCGCGAGCCCAGGCAGCAGCCATTGGCCTGCCACTGGCCTATGAGGCACGGAGGCTGCTGTGACCTCACAAGCACAGCCAGCAGCCAGGGGCCTGCTGCTGGCCTGTGAAGCACTGAGGCTGCTCGGACCTCACAAGCACAGCCAGCAGCCATTGGCCTGCCACTGTCCGAAGAGGCACTGAGGCTGCTGTGACCTCACAAGCACACCAAGCAGCCATTGGCCTCCCATGGGCCTATCAGGAAATAGGACTGCTGAGACCTGACAAGCACAGGCAGCAGCTATGGGCCTTCCACTGGCCTATAGAGCACTGAGGCTGCTGTGACCTCACAAGCACAGCAAGGAGCCAGAGGCCTGCCACAGCCCTATAAGGTACAGAGACAAATGTGACCTCAAAAGGCAGCCAGCAGACAGAGGCCTGCTATGGGCCTATCAGGAAATAGGACTGCTGTGACCTTACGAGAACAAACAGCAGCTATGGGCCTCCACTGGCCTATGAGACACGGAGGATGCTGTGACCTCTGAAGCACACGAAGCAGCCATTGGCCTCCCACGGGCCTATCAGGCACTGAGGCTGCTGTGACCTCACAAGCACAGCCAGCAGCCAAGGGCCTGCCACAGGCCTATCAGGCAAGAGGACTGCTGTGACCTGACAAGCACAGCCAGCAGGTATGTGCCTGCCACTGGCTTACAGGGAACGGAGGCTACTGTGACATGCAAGCACAGCCAGCAGCTATGGGCCTGCCACTGGTCTATCATGCTCTAGGAGTGTTGTCTCCTGCGAAGCACAGCCAGCATCCAGGGGCCTGCCACCGGCCTATGAGGCACTGAGGCTGCTGTGACCTCACAAGCACAGCCAGCAGCTATGGGCCTGCCACTGGCCTACAGCAAAAGGAGCATGAGGTGACCTCACAAGCACAGCGAGTAGCCAGGGACTTCCCCCTGCCCTATAAGGTATACAGACAAATGCGACCTCAAAAGGCAGCCAGCAGACAGAGGCCTGCCACGGGCCTATCAGGCACTGAGGCTGCTGTGACCTCACAAGCACAGACAGCAGTTACGGGCCTTCCACTGGCCTATGAGGCACGGAGGCTGCTGTGACCTCTGAAGCACACCAAGCAGCCACTGGCCTCCCACTGCCCGATGAGGCGCTGACGCTGCTGTCAACTCAGAAGCACAGCAAACAGTCAGGGGCCTGCCACTGCCCTCAAGGGCATGGAGGCTGCTGTGACCTCAGAAGCCCAGCCAGCAGCTATGGGCCTGCCACTGCCCTTTAGGGCACTGAGGCTTCTGTAACCTCACAAGCCCACCCAGCAGTCAGTTGCCGTCAACTGGCCTATCAGGCACTGAGGCTTCTGTAACCTCACAAGCACAGCCAGCAGCCAGGGGCCTGCCACTGGCCTGTGAAGCACTGAGGCTGCTGTGACCTCACGAGCCCAGGCAGCAGCTACGGGCCTGCCACTGGCCTATGAGGCACGGAGGCTGCTGTGACCTCACAAGCACAGCAAGGAGCCAGAGCCCTGCCATTGCCCTATCAGGCTCTAGGAGTGTTGTCACCTGACAAGCACAGCCAGCAGCCAAGGGCCTGCCACTGTCCGAAGAGGCACGCAGGCTCCTCTGACATCACCAGCACACCAAGCAGCCATTGGCCTCCCTCTGGCCTACAGGAAAAGGAGGCTGATGTGACCTCACAAGCACAGCGAGTAGCCAGGGGCCTCCCACTGCCCTAGAAGGTACAGAGACAAATGTGACCTCAAAGGGCAGCCAGCAGACGGGGCCTGCCACGGGCCTATCAGGCAATAGGACTGCTGTGACCTCACGAGCCCAGGCAGCAGCCATTGGCCTGCCACTGGCCTATAGAGCACTGAGGCTGCTGTGACCTCACAAGCACAGCAAGGAGCCAGGGGCCTGCCATTGCCCTATAAGGTACAGAGACAAATGTGACCTCAAAAGGCAGCCAGCAGACAGAGGCCTGCCACTGGCCTATCAGGAAACAGGACTACTGTGACCTTACAAGCACAGCCAGCAGCTACGGGTCTTCCACTGGCCTATGAGGCACTGAGGCTGCTGTGACCTCACAAGCACACCAAGAAGCCATTGGTCTCCCACGGGCCTATCAGGCACTGAAGCTGCTGTGACCTCACAAGCACAGCCAGCAGCAAGGGGCCTGCCACTGGCCTATAGGAAAAGGAGGCTGCTGTGACCTCACAAGCACAGGCAGCAGCTATTGGCCTGCCACTGCTCTATGAGGCACTGAGGGTGCTGTGACCTCACAAGCACAGTCAGCAGCCAGGGGCCTGCTGCTGGCCTATCAGGCTCTAGGAGTGTTGTCACCTGACAAGCACAGCCAGCAGCCAAGGGCCTGCCACTGTCCGAAGAGGCACGGAGGCTGCTGTGACCTCTGAAGCACACCAAGCAGCCACTGGCCTCCCACTGCCCGATGAGGCGCTGACGCTGCTGTCAACTCAGAAGCACAGTAAACAGCCAGGGGCCTGCCACTGCCCTCAAGGGCATGGAGGCTGCTGTGACCTCAGAAGCCCAGCCAGCAGCTATGGGCCTGCCACTGCCCTATAGGGCACTGAGGCTTCTGTAACCTCACAAGCCCACCCAGCAGTCATTTGCCTTCAACTGGCCTATCAGGCACTGAGGCTTCTGTAGCCTCACAAGCACAGCCAGCAGCCAGGGGCCTGCTACTGGCCTGTGAAGCACTGAGGCTGCTGTGACCTCACGAGCCCAGGCAGCAGCTACGGGCCTGCCGCTGGCCTATGAGGCACTGAGGCTGCTGTGACCTCACAAGCACAGCAAGGAGCCAGAGGCCTGCCATTGCCCTATAAGGTACAGAGACAAATGTGACCTCAAAAGGCAGCCAGCAGACAGAGGCCTGCCACGGGCCTATCAGGAAATAGGACTGCTGTGACCTTACATGAACAAACAGCAGCTACGGGCCTGCCGCTGGCCTATCAGGCTGTAGGAGTGTTGTTACCTGACAAGCATAGCCAGCAGCTGTGGGCCTGCCAGTGGCCTGTAGGGAACAGAGGCTGATGTGACCTCACAAGCACAGTCAGCAACCACTGGCCTGCCACTGTCCAAACAGGCACTGAGGCTGCTTTGACCTCACCAGCACAGCAAGCAGCCATTGGCCTCCCTCTGGCCTACAGGAAAAGGAGGCTGATGTGACCTCACAAGCACAGCGAGGAGCCAGGGGCCTCCCACTGCCCTAGAAGGTACAGAGACAAATGTGACCTCAAAAGGCAGCCAGCAGACAGAGGCCTGCCACGGGCCTATCAGGAAATAGGACTGCTGTGACCTTACATGAACAAACAGCAGCTACGGGCCTGCCACTGGCCTATGAGGCACGGAGGCTGCTGTGACCTCACAAGCACAGCCAGCAGCCATTGGCCTCCCTCTGGCCTACAGGAAGAGAAGACTGATGTGACCTCACAAGGACAGGGAGCAGCCAGGGGCCTCCCACTGCCCTATAAGGTACAGAGGCAAATGTGACCTGAAAAGGCAGCCAGCAGACGGGGCCTGCCACGGGCCTATCAGGCAATAGGACTGCTGTGACCTCACAAGCACAGACAGCAGCAAGGGGCCTTCCACTGGCCTATGAGGCACGGAGGCTGCTGTGACCTCACAAGCACACCAAGCAGCCATAGGCCTCCCACGGGCCTATGAGGCACTGAGGCTGCTGTGACCTCACAAGCACAGTCAGCAGCCAGGGGCCTGCTGCTGGCCTATCAGGCTCTAGGAGTGTTGTCACCTGACAAGCACAGCCAGCAGCTATGGGCCTGCCACTGGCCCACAGCAAAAGGAGCCTGAGGTGACCTCACAAGCACAGCGAGTAGCCAGGGGCTCCTACAGCACAAAAAAAGGCACTCGGGGTCTGCTACAATGTGAAACAAGGCACTCGGTGGCCCCTACAGCACAAAAAAAGGCTCTTGGAGGCTGCTACAATGCGAAAACAGGCACTTGGAGGCCCCTACACCGGAAAGAAAGGCACTCGGAGGGCCCTGCACCACAAACCAAGGCACTCGGAGGCTGCTACACGGTAGAGAAAGGCACTCGGAGGCCCCTGCACTGGAAAAAAAGGCACTTGGAGGCCAGTGCACCACAAAAAAGGCATTCAGAGGCTGCTACAATGGAAAAAAAGGCACTCGGAGGCCACTACACTGGAACAAAAGGCACTCGGAGGCCAGTGCACCACAAAAGAAGGCACTCAGTGGCCCCTTCAGCACAAAAAAGGCACTTGGGGGCTGCTACAATGCAAAAACGGCACTCAGAGGGCCCTGAACTACAAGAAAAGGCACTCAGTGGCTCCTACAGCACAATAAAAAGGCACTCGGGGGCTGATACAATGTGAAACAAGGCACTTGGAGGGCCCGGCACAACCAAAAAAGGCACTCGGAGGCTCCTGCACCACAAAAGAAGGCACTCAGAGGCCACTACACCACCAAGAAAGGCACTTGGTAGCCCCCACATTGCAAAAAAAACACTTGGAGGCTACTACACTGCAAAGAAATGCACCCTGAGGCCCACGCACAGCAAAAAAAGGCACTCAGTAGCCCCTGCACCGCAAAAAAAGGCACTCGGAGGCCAGTGCACTGAAAAACAGGGCACTTGGAGGCCAGTGCACCACAAAAAAAAATGCACTCAGAGGCCCCGACACCACAAAAGAAAGGCACTTGGAGGACCCGACACCACAAAAAAAGGCACTCAGCTGCCCCTACAGTGGAAAAAAAGGCACTCGGAGGCCCCTACAGCACAAAAAAAGGCACTTGGGGGCTGCTACAATGCAAAAAAAGGCACTCGGAGGCCCCTGCACCAGAAACAAAGGCACTTGGAGGGACCTGCACCAGAAACAAAGGCACTCGGAGGCCCCTGAACCACAAGAAAAGGCACTCGGGGCCACTACACCGCAAAAAAAAGGAACATGGAGGACCACACACCCCAAAATAACAGCACTCGGAGGCCCCAGAACCACAAGAAAAGGCACTCAGTGGCTCCAACAGCACAAAAAAAAGGCACTCGGGGGCTGCTACAATGTGAAACAAGGCAGTCGGAGGGCCCAGCACCACCAAAAAAAGGCACTCGGAGGCCCCTGCACTGGGAAAAGAGGCACTTGCAGGCCTGTACACTGGAAATAAAGGCACTCGGTGGCCCCTGCACCAAAAAAAAAGGCACTCGGTGGCCCCTGCATCGGAAAAAAAGGCACTCGGTGGCCCCTGCACCGCAAAAAAAGGCACTTGGAGGCCTCTACAACACCTTCCACTGCCCTATCAGACACAGAGGCTCATGTGACCTCACAAGGACAGGAAGCCACCAGGGGCCTGCCACTGGCCTGTCAGGCACTGGTACTTCTGTAAGCTCACAAGCAGAGTCAGCAGCCATGGGCATCCCACTGCCTGATGAGGCACTGAGACAAAGGTGACCTCCAAATGCAGCCAGCACGCAGAGGCCTGCCACTGGCCTATCAGGCAATAGGACTGCCGTGACCTGGCAAGCACAGCCAGCAGCTATGGGCCTGCCACTGGCTTATAGGGAACGGAGGCTGCTGTGACCTCACAAGCACAGGCAGCAGCTATGGGCCTGCCACTGCTCTATGAGGCACTGAGGCTGCAGTGACCTCACAAGCACAGTCAGCAGCCAGGGGCCTGCTGCTGGCCTATCAGGCTCTAGGAGTGTTGTCACCTGACAAGCACAGCCAGCAGCTATGGGCCTGCCACTGGCCTATAGGGAACAGAGGCTTCTCTGACCTCACAAGCCCACCCAGCAGCCATTGGCCTGCCACTGTCCGAAGAGGCACGCAGGCTCCTCTGACATCAAAAGCACACCAAGCAGCCATTGGCCTCCCTCTGGCCTACAGGAAAAGGAGGCCGATGTGACCTCACAAGCACAGGGAGTGCCATGGGCCTCCCACTGCCCTATAAGGTACAGAGACAAATGTGACCTCAAAAGGCAGCCAGCAGACAGAGGCCGCCCACTGGCCTATCAGGAAATAGGACTACTGTGACCTTACAAGAACAAACAGCAGCTACGGGCCTTCCACTGGCCTATGAGGCACTGAGGCTGCTGTGACCTCACAAGCACAGGCAGCAGCCATTAGCCTCCCACTGCCCGATTAGGCGCTGACGCTGCTGTCAGCTCAGAAGCACAGTAAACAGCCAGGGGCCTGCCACTCCCCTCAAGGGCATGGAGGCTGCTCTGACCTCAGAAGCCCAGCCAGCAGCTATGGGCCTGCCACTGCCCTATAGGGCACTGAGGCTTCTCTGACCTCACAAGCCCACCCAGCAGTCATTGGCCTCAAACTGGGCTATCAGGCACTGAGGTTCTGTAACCTCACAAGCACAGCCAGCAGCCAGGGGCCTGCCACTGGCCTGTGAAGCACTGAGGCTGCTGTGACCTCACGAGCCCAGGCAGCAGCTACGGGCCTGCCACTGGCCTATGAGGCACGGAGGCTGCTGTGACCTCAAAAGCACACCAAGCAGCCATTGGCCTCCCACGGGCCTATCAGGCACTGAGGCTGCTGTGACCTCACAAGCACAGCCAGCAGCCAAGGGCCTGCCACGGGCCTATGAGGCACGGAGGCTGCTGTGACCTCAAAAGCACAGCCAGCAGCTTTGGGCCTGCCACTGGCCTATAGGAAAAGGAGGCTGATGTGACCTCACAAGCACAGCCAGCAGCCAGGGGCCTGCCACGGGCCTGTGAAGCACTGAGGCTGCTGTGACCTCACGAGCCCAGGCAGCAGCTATGGGCCTGCCACTGGCCTATGAGGCACTGAGGCTGCTGTGACCTCACAAGCAGAGTCAGGAGCCAGAGGCCTGCCTTTGCCCTATAAGGTACAGAGACAAATGTGACCTCAAAAGGCAGCCAGCAGACAGAGGCCTGCCACGGGCCTATCAGGAAATAGGACTGCTGTGACCTTACAAGAACAAACAGCAGCTATGGGCCTGCCACTGGCCTATGAGGCACGGAGGCTGCTGTGACCTCACAAGCACACCAAGCAGCCATTGGCCTCCCATGGGCCTATGAGGCACTGAGGCTGCTGTGACCTCACAAGCACAGCCAGCAGCAAGGGGCCTGCCACTGGCCTGTGAAGCACTGATGCTGCTGTGACCTGACAAGCACAGCCAGCAGCTATGGGCCTGCCACTGGCCTACAGCAAAAGGAGCCTGAGGTGACCTCACAAGCACAGCGAGGAGCCAGGGGCTTCCCACTGACCTCTAAGGTACAGAGACAAATGTGACCTCAAAAGGCAGCCAGCAGACAGAGGCCTGCCACGGGCCTATCAGGAAATAGGACTGCTGTGACCTTACAAGCACAGGCAGCAGCAAGGGGCCTGCCACTGGCCTATAGGAAATGGAGGCTGCTGTGACCTCACAAGCACAGGCAGCAGCCATCAGCCTCCCACTGCCCGATGAGGCGCTGACGCTGCTGTCAGCTCACAAGCACCGTAAACATTCAGGGGCTTGCCACTGCCCTCAAGGGCATGGAGGCTGCTGTGACCTCAGAAGCCCAGCCAGCAGCTATGGGCCTGCCACTGCCCTATAGGGCACTGAGGCTTCTCTGACCTCACAAGCCCACCCAGCAGTCATTTGCCTTCAACTGGCTGTCCCGATCCAATATCGGGAGGGTTTCGTTACGATCCCAAGGACGAGATTAAGACGCTAAAACCGGTCAAATATCGTACAACCTTTTAACTTTATTTTCCACGGAGTGGGGAGAAAAGGTGGGGGGAGAAGGCGAAGGGGAGGAAAGAGAGAAAGAAAGAGAGAGAAATGGGGGAGAGAGAAAGAGATATCACCACCCGTGGATCCAGCGGCGTCCCGTTGGTCCTCTTCACCCTGGGTGTAAATTGTAGCGATGCGCGTGCAGTAATTACAACTCGAGCAGGGTCCGACCCTAGGTTCCCGCTGAAAAGTTTGGAGCCAAATCAAGGCAAATTAAATAAATAAATTGTAATGACACGCGTGCAGTAGTTACAGCTCGAGTTGGGTGCCTCCGAAGAGGGACCCTGAACAAAGAAATCCCTGGGCAATTATAGCTTTTTCAAATTAAGTTTCCCACCCCTCACGCGGTAGTTCAGACCAATAGTAATTTTTGGGTCTGGGGTCTCCTGCTCCCTATTGGGTCTCATCGTTGTTCCCAGGCAGGCTGCTTTTCTCCCTTATCTTTACTGTTGCGGTTTCTGCTGACAAATGTGTTGATTCCTCAGGTTCTGCCCTTCTTTCTCAGGGCCCTGACAAACAGGTGTTGTTCCAGCAATTAGCACTGCCCCAGCAGTGACAGTAGGTGTTATCTTCCCAGGTCCTGACGAGGAGGATATAATCCAGACCCCGCCTAATTAACACTGTTTCAGCAGTGAGGGGAGGCTTTGTTTCCCAGGGTCCTGGCGCCCAAGCAGGCCTTATTTCAAAGCCTTGACATCCTCCCTCCTGGAGTGTGAAGCATAGGAATGCAAACTGCTTGTAACTCCCTTATCTTTCCAGTCTGCACCAGCTCTGGGGCCCTTTCTCACTGAACTAGGGAGTGCGGCTAAGCAAGTTTTATAAAAGTTGTGTTAAGCAGCAGTAATTTGCAGTCCAGGTCCCAAAGTCTCTGCCCGATCGTGCCCTGGTTCAGCGCAGGCTTGGTGTGTCCTGGATGGTGGCAGGGAGACCATTTCGGGGGTCGCAGCAGCTCAGTCCTGTTTCCGCTGGGAACAGATGGCTTGTTCGGGGTTTTGGTTTGCTTGCACCTTATGTACCAAGAAATGTTTAAGGCAAAAGTTCACTCATCTGTCCGCCACACTGGCCTATCAGGCACTGAGGCTTCTGTAACCTCACAAGCACAGCCAGCAGCCAGGGGCCTGCCACTGTCCGAAGAGGCACGCAGGCTCCTCTGACATCACCAGCACACCAAGCAGCCATTGGCCTCCCTCTGGCCTACAGGAAAAGGAGGCTGATGTGACCTCACAAGCACAGCGAGTAGCCAGGGGCCTCCCACTGCCGTATAAGGTACAGAGACAAATGTGACCTCAAAAGGCAGCCAGCAGACAGAGGCCGGCCACAGGCCTATCAGGAAATAGGACTGCTGTGACCTTACAAGGACAGCCAGCAGCTACGGGCCTGCCACTGGCCTATGAGGCACGGAGGCTGCTGTGACCTCAAAAGCACACCAAGCAGCCATTGGCCTCCCACGGGCCTATCAGGCACTGAGGCTGCTGTGACCTCACAAGCACAGCCAGCAGCCATTTGGCCTCCCACTGCCTGAGGAGGCGCTGACGCTGCTGTCAACTCAGAAGCACAGTAAACAGTCAGGGGCCTGCAACTGCCGAAAAGGGCATGGAGGCTGCTGTGACCTCAGAAGCCCAGCCAGCAGCTATGGGCCTGCCACTGCCCTATAGGGCACTGAGGCTTCTCTGACCTCACAAGCCACCCAGCAGTCATTTGCCTTCAACTGGCCTATGAGGCACTGAGGCTTCTGTAACCTCACAAGCCCAGCCAGCAGCCAGGGGCCTGCCACTGGCCTGGGAAGCACTGAGGCTGCTGTGACCTCATGAGCCCAGGCAGCAGCTACGGGCCTGCCGCTGGCCTATGAGGCACTGAGGTTGCTGTGACCTCACAAGCACAGCAAGGAGCCAGAGGCCTGCCATTGCCCTATAAGGTACAGAGACAAATGTGACCTCAAAAGGCAGCCAGCAGACAGAGGCCTGCCACGGGCCTATCAGGAAATAGGACTGCTGTGACCTTACAAGAACAAACAGCAGCTACGTGCCTCCACTGGCCTATGAGGCACGGAGGCTGCTGTGACCTCACAAGCACACCAAGCAGCCATTGGCCTCCCACGGGCCTATCAGGCCATAGGACTGCTGTGACCTGACAAGCACAGCCAGCAGCTATGGGCCTGCCACTGGCTTATAGGGAACGGAGGCTGCTGTGACCTGACAAGCACAGCCAGCAGCTATGGGCCTGCCCCTGGCCTATAGGGAACAGAGGCTGATGTGACCTCACAAGCACAGCCAGCAGCCATTGGCCTCCCTCTGGCCTACAGGAAAAGGAGGCTGATGTGACCTCACAAGCACAGTGAGTACCAGGGGCCTCCCACTGCCCTAGAAGGTACAGAGACAAATGTGACCTGAAAAGGCAGCCAGCAGACGGGGCCTGCCACGGGCCTATCAGGCAATAGGACTGCTGTGACCTCACAAGCACAGACAGCAGCTACGGGCCTGCCACTGGCCTATAGAGCACTGAGGCTGCTGTGACCTCACAAGCACAGCGAGGAGCCAGAGGCCTGCCATTGCCCTAGAAGGTACAGAGACAAATGTGACCTCAAAAGGCAGCCAGCAGACAGAGGCCTGCCACGGGCCTATCAGGAAATAGGACTGCTGTGACCTTACAAGAACAAACAGCAGCTACGGGCCTCCACTGGCCTATGAGACACGGAGGCTGCTGTGACCTCACAAGCACAGCCAGCAGCAAGGGGCCTGCCACTGGCCTGTGAAGCACTGAGGCTGCTGTGACCTGACAAGCACAGCCAGCAGCTATGGGCCTGCCACTGGCCTACAGCAAAAGGAGCCTGAGGTGACCTCACAAGCACAGCGAGGAGCCAGGGGCTTCCCACTGACCTCTAAGGTACAGAGACAAATGTGACCTCAAAAGGCAGCCAGCAGACAGAGGCCTGCCACGGGCCTATCAGGAAATAGGACTGCTGTGACCTTACAAGCACAGGCAGCAGCAAGGGGCCTGCCACTGGCCTATAGGAAATGGAGGCTGCTGTGACCTCACAAGCACAGGCAGCAGCCATCAGCCTCCCACTGCCCAATGAGGCGCTGACGCTGCTGTCAACTCACAAGCACCGTAAACATTCAGGGGCTTGCCACTGCCCTCAAGGGCATGGAGGCTGCTGTGACCTCAGAAGCCCAGCCAGCAGCTATGGGCCTGCCACTGCCCTATAGGGCACTGAGGCTTCTGTAACCTCACAAGCCCACCCAGCAGTCATTGGCCTTCAACTGGCCTATCAGGCACTGAGGCTGCTGTGACCTGACAAGCACAGCCAGCAGCTATGGGCCTGCCACTGGCTTATAGGGAACGGAGGCTGCTGTTACCTCACAAGCACACGAAGCAGCCATTGGCCTCCCACGGGCCTATGAGGCACTGAGGCTGCTTTGATGTCACAAGCACAGTCAGCAGCCAAGGGCCTGAAACTAGCCTATAGAGCACTGAGGCTGCTGTGACCTCACGAGTCCAGGCAGCAGCCATTGGCCTGCCGCTGGCCTATGAGGCATGGAGGCTGCTGTGACTTCACAAGCACAGCAAGGAGCCAGAGGCCTGCCATTGCCCTATAAGGTACAGAGACAAATGTGACCTCACAAGCACAGCAAGGAGCCAGGGGCCTCCCACTGCCCTAGAAGGTACAGAGACAAATGTGACCTCAAAAGGCAGCCAGCAGACAGAGGCCTGCCACGGGCCTATCAGGAAATAGGACTGCAGTGACCTTACAAGCACAGCCAGCAGCTACGGGCCTTCCACTGGCCTATGAGGCACTGAGGCTTCTGTAACCTCACAAGCACAGCCAGCAGCCATTGGCCTCCCACGGGCCTATGAGGCACTGAGGCTGCTGTGACCTCACAAGCACAGCCAGTAGCCAGGGGCCTGCCACTGGCCTATGAGGCACTGAGGCTGCTGTGACCTCACAAGCACAGTCAGCAGCCAAGGGCCTGCCACAGGCCTATCAGGCTGTAGGAGTGTTGTTACCTGACAAGCACAGGCAGCAGCTATGGGCCTGCCACTGCCCTATAGGGAACAGAGGCTGATGTGACCTCACAAGCACAGTCAGCAACCATTGGCCTGCCACTTTCCAAACAGGCACTGAGGCTGCTTTGACCTCACCAGCACAGCAAGCAGCCATTGGCCTCCCTCTGGCCTACAGGAAAAGGAGGCTGATGTGACCTCACAAGCACAGCGAGGAGCCAGGGGCCTCCCACTGCCCTAGAAGGTACAGAGACAAATGTGACCTCAAAAGGCAGCCAGCAGACAGAGGCCTGCCACGGGCCTATCAGGAAGTAGGACTGCTGTGACCTTACAAGCACAGCCAGCAGCTACGGGCCTTCCACTGGCCTATGAGGCACGGAGGCTGCTGTGACCTCACAAGCACACCAAGCAGCCATTGGCCTCCCACGGGCCTATGAGGCACTGAGGCTGCTGTGACCTCACCAGCACAGCCAGCAGCCAAGGGCCTGCCACAGGCCTATCAGGACTGCTGTGACCTGACAAGCACAGCCAGCAGCTATGGGCCTGCCACTGGCTTATAGGGAACGGAGGCTGCTGTTACCTCACAAGCACACGAAGCAGCCATTGGCCTCCCACGGGCCTATGAGGCACTGAGGCTGCTTTGATGTCACAAGCACAGCCAGCAGCCAAGGGCCTGAAACTAGCCTATAGAGCACTGAGGCTGCTGTGACCTCACGAGTCCAGGCAGCAGCCATTGGCCTGCCGCTGGCCTATGAGGCACGGAGGCTGCTGTGACTTCACAAGCACAGCAAGGAGCCAGAGGCCTGCCATTGCCCTATAAGGTACAGAGACAAATGTGACCTCAAAAGGCAGCCAGCAGACAGAGGCCTGCCACGGGCCTATCAGGAAATAGGACTGCTGTGACCTTACGAGAACAAACAGCAGCTTTGGGCCTCCACTGGCCTATGAGGCACGGAGGCTGCTGTGACCTCACAAGCACAGTCAGCAGCCAGGGGCCTGCTGCTGGCCTATCAGGCTGTAGGAGTGCTGTAACCTCACAAGCACAGTCAGCAGCCATTGGCCTGCCACTGTCCAAACAGGCACTGAGGCTGCTGTGACCTCACCAGCACACCAAGCAGCCATTGGCCTCCCTCTGGCCTACAGGAAAAGGAGGCTGATGTGACCTCACAAGCACAGCGAGTAGCCAGGGGCCTCCCACTGCCCTATAAGGTACAGAGACAAATGTGACCTCAAAAGGCAGCCAGCAGACAGAGGCCTGCCACTGGCCTATCAGGAAACAGGACTACTGTGACCTTACAAGCACAGCCAGCAGCTACGGGTCTTCCACTGGCCTATGAGGCACTGAGGCTGCTGTGACCTCACAAGCACACCAAGAAGCCATTGGTCTCCCACGGGCCTATCAGGCACTGAAGCTGCTGTGACCTCACAAGCACAGCCAGCAGCAAGGGGCCTGCCACTGGCCTATAGGAAAAGGAGGCTGCTGTGACCTCACAAGCACAGGCAGCAGCTATTGGCCTGCCACTGCCCTATGAGGCACTGAGGGTGCTGTGACCTCACAAGCACAGTCAGCAGCCAGGGGCCTGCTGCTGGCCTATCAGGCTCTAGGAGTGTTGTCACCTGACAAGCACAGCCAGCAGCCAAGGGCCTGCCACTGTCCGAAGAGGCACGGAGGCTGCTGTGACCTCTGTAGCACACCAAGCAGCCACTGGCCTCCCACTGCCCGATGAGGCGCTGACGCTGCTGTCAACTCAGAAGCACAGTAAACAGCCAGGGGCCTGCCACTCCCCTCAAGGGCATGGAGGCTGCTGTGACCTCAGAAGCCCAGCCAGCAGCTATGGGCCTGCCACTGCCCTATAGGGCACTGAGGCTTCTGTAACCTCACAAGCCCACCCAGCAGTCATTTGCCTTCAACTGGCCTCTCAGGCACTAAGGCTTCTGTAGCCTCACAAGCACAGCCAGCAGCCAGGGGCCTGCTACTGGCCTGTGAAGCACTGAGGCTGCTGTGACCTCACGAGCCCAGGCAGCAGCTACGGGCCTGCCGCTGGCCTATGAGGCACTGAGGTTGCTGTGACCTCACAAGCACAGCAAGGAGCCAGAGGCCTGCCATTGCCCTATAAGGTACAGAGACAAATGTGACCTCAAAAGGCAGCCAGCACACAGAGGCCTGCCACGGGCCTATCAGGAAATAGGACTGCTGTGACCTTACATGGACAAACAGCAGCTACGGGCCTGCCACTGGCCTATGAGGCACGGAGGCTGCTGTGACCTCACAAGCACAGTCAGCAGCTACGGGCCTGCCGCTGGCCTATCAGGCTGTAGGAGTGTTGTTACCTGACAAGCATAGCCAGCAGCTGTGGGCCTGCCAGTGGCCTGCAGTGAACAGAGGCTGATGTGACCTCACAAGCACAGTCAGCAACCACTGGCCTGCCACTGTCCAAACAGGCACTGAGGCTGCTTTGACCTCACCAGCACAGCAAGCAGCCATTGGCCTCCCTCTGGCCTACAGGAAAAGGAGGCTGATGTGACCTCACAAGCACAGCGAGGAGCCAGGGGCCTCCCACTGCCCTAGAAGGTACAGAGACAAATGTGACCTCAAAAGGCAGCCAGAAGACAGAGGCCTGCCACGGGCCTATCAGGAAATAGGACTGCTGTGACCTTACAAGAAGAAATAGTAGCTATGGGCCTCCACTGGCCGATGAGGCACGGAGGCTGCTGTGACCTCACAAGCACACCAAGCAGCCATTGGCCTCCCACGCGCCTATCAGGAAATAGGACTGCTGAGACCTGACAAGCACAGGCAGCAGCTATGGGCCTGCCACTGTCCGAAGGGGCACGGAGGCTGCAGTGACCTCACAAGCACAGTCAGCAGCCAGGGGCCTGCTGCTGGCCTATCAGGCTCTAGGAGTGTTGTCACCTGACAAGCACAGCCAGCAGCTATGGGCCTGCCACTGGCCTATAGGGAACAGAGGCTGATGTGACCTCACAAGCCCACCCAGCAGCCATTGGCCTGCCACTGTCCGAAGAGGCACGCAGGCTCCTCTGACATCAAAAGCACACCAAGCAGCCATTGGCCTCCCTCTGGCCTACAGGAAAAGGAGGCCGATGTGACCTCACAAGCACAGGGAGTAGCCAGGGGCCTCCCACTGCCCTATAAGGTACAGAGACAAATGTGACCTGAAAAGGCAGCCAGCAGACAGAGGCCGCCCACTGGCCTATCAGGAAATAGGACTACTGTGACCTTACAAGAACAAACAGCAGCTACGGGCCTTCCACTGGCCTATGAGGCACGGAGGCTGCTGTGACCTCAAAAGCACACCAAGCAGCCATTGGCCTCCCACTGGCCTATCAGGCACTGAGGCTGCTGTGACCTCACAAGCACAGCCAGCAGCCATTAGCCTCCCACTGCCCGATTAGGCGCTGACGCTGCTGTCAGCTCAGAAGCACAGTAAACAGCCAGGGGCCTGCCACTGCCCTCAAGGGCATGGAGGCTGCTGTGACCTCAGAAGCCCAGCCAGCAGCTAGGGGCCTGCCACTGCCCTATAGGGCACTGAGGCTTCTCTGACCTCACAAGCCCACCCAGCAGTCATATGCCTTCAACTGGCATATCAGGCACTGAGGCTTCTGTAACCTCACAAGCACAGCCAGCAGCCAGGGGCCTGCCACTGGCCTGGGAAGCACTGAGGCTGCTGTGACCTCACGAGCCCAGGCAGCAGCTACGGGCCTGCCACTGGCCTATGAGGCACGGAGGCTGCTGTGACCTCACAAGCACACCAAGCAGCCATTGGCCTCCCACGGGCCTATCAGGCACTGAGGCTGCTGTGACCTCACAAGCACAGCCAGCAGCCAAGGGCCTGCCACGGGCCTATGAGGCACGGAGGCTGCTGTGACCTCAAAAGCACAGCCAGCAGCTTTGGGCCTGCCACTGGCCTATAGGAAAAGGAGGCTGATGTGACCTCACAAGCACAGCCAGCAGCCAGGGGCCTGCCACGGGCCTGTGAAGCACTGAGGCTGCTGTGACCTCACGAGCCCAGGCAGCAGCTATGGGCCTGCCACTGGCCTATGAGGCACTGAGGCTGCTGTGACCTCACAAGCAGAGTCAGGAGCCAGAGGCCTGCCTTTGCCCTATAAGGTACAGAGACAAATGTGACCTCAAAAGGCAGCCAGCAGACAGAGGCCTGCCACGGGCCTATCAGGAAATAGGACTGCTGTGACCTTACAAGAACAAACAGCAGCTATGGGCCTGCCACTGGCCTATGAGGCACGGAGGCTGCTGTGACCTCACAAGCACACCAAGCAGCCATTGGCCTCCCATGGGCCTATGAGGCACTGAGGCTGCTGTGACCTCACAAGCACAGCCAGCAGCAAGGGGCCTGCCACTGGCCTGTGAAGCACTGATGCTGCTGTGACCTGACAAGCACAGCCAGCAGCTATGGGCCTGCCACTGGCCTACAGCAAAAGGAGCCTGAGGTGACCTCACAAGCACAGCGAGGAGCCAGGGGCTTCCCACTGACCTCTAAGGTACAGAGACAAATGTGACCTCAAAAGGCAGCCAGCAGACAGAGGCCTGCCACGGGCCTATCAGGCAATAGGACTGCTGTGACCTTACAAGCACAGGCAGCAGCAAGGGGCCTGCCACTGGCCTATAGGAAATGGAGGCTGCTGTGACCTCACAAGCACAGGCAGCAGCCATCAGCCTCCCACTGCCCGATGAGGCGCTGACGCTGCTGTCAACTCACAAGCACCGTAAACATTCAGGGGCTTGCCACTGCCCTCAAGGGCATGGAGGCTGCTGTGACCTCAGAAGCCCAGCCAGCAGCTATGGGCCTGCCACTGCCCTATAGGGCACTGAGGCTTCTCTGACCTCACAAGCCCACCCAGCAGTCATTTGCCTTCAACTGGCTGTCCCGATCCAATATCGGGAGGGTTTCGTTACGATCCCAAGGACGAGATTAAGACGCTAAAACCGGTCAAATATCGTACAACCTTTTAACTTTATTTTCCACGGAGTGGGGAGAAAAGGTGGGGGGAGAAGGCGAAGGGGAGGAAAGAGAGAAAGAAAGAGAGAGAAATGGGGGAGAGAGAAAGAGATATCACCACCCGTGGATCCAGCGGCGTCCCGTTGGTCCTCTTCACCCTGGGTGTAAATTGTAGCGATGCGCGTGCAGTAATTACAACTCGAGCAGGGTCCGACCCTAGGTTCCCGCTGAAAAGTTTGGAGCCAAATCAAGGCAAATTAAATAAATAAATTGTAATGACACGCGTGCAGTAGTTACAGCTCGAGTTGGGTGCCTCCGAAGAGGGACCCTGAACAAAGAAATCCCTGGGCAATTATAGCTTTTTCAAATTAAGTTTCCCACCCCTCACGCGGTAGTTCAGACCAATAGTAATTTTTGGGTCTGGGGTCTCCTGCTCCCTATTGGGTCTCATCGTTGTTCCCAGGCAGGCTGCTTTTCTCCCTTATCTTTACTGTTGCGGTTTCTGCTGACAAATGTGTTGATTCCTCAGGTTCTGCCCTTCTTTCTCAGGGCCCTGACAAACAGGTGTTGTTCCAGCAATTAGCACTGCCCCAGCAGTGACAGTAGGTGTTATCTTCCCAGGTCCTGACGAGGATATAATCCAGACCCCGCCTAATTAACACTGTTTCAGCAGTGAGGGGAGGCTTTGTTTCCCAGGGTCCTGGCGCCCAAGCAGGCCTTATTTCAAAGCCTTGACATCCTCCCTCCTGGAGTGTGAAGCATAGGAATGCAAACTGCTTGTAACTCCCTTATCTTTCCAGTCTGCACCAGCTCTGGGGCCCTTTCTCACTGAACTAGGGAGTGCGGCTAAGCAAGTTTTATAAAAGTTGTGTTAAGCAGCAGTAATTTGCAGTCCAGGTCCCAAAGTCTCTGCCCGATCGTGCCCTGGTTCAGCGCAGGCTTGGTGTGTCCTGGATGGTGGCAGGGAGACCATTTCGGGGGTCGCAGCAGCTCAGTCCTGTTTCCGCTGGGAACAGATGGCTTGTTCGGGGTTTTGGTTTGCTTGCACCTTATGTACCAAGAAATGTTTAAGGCAAAAGTTCACTCATCTGTCCGCCACACTGGCCTATCAGGCACTGAGGCTTCTGTAACCTCACAAGCACAGCCAGCAGCCAGGGGCCTGCCACTGTCCGAAGAGGCACGCAGGCTCCTCTGACATCACCAGCACACCAAGCAGCCATTGGCCTCCCTCTGGCCTACAGGAAAAGGAGGCTGATGTGACCTCACAAGCACAGCGAGGAGCCAGGGGCCTCCCACTGCCCTAGAAGGTACAGAGAGAGACAAATGTGACCTCAAAAGGCAGCCAGCAGACAGAGGCCGGCCACGGGCCTATCAGGAAATAGGACTGCTGTGACCTTACAAGGACAGCCAGCAGCTACGGGCCTGCCACTGGCCTATGAGGCACGGAGGCTGCTGTGACCTCAAAAGCACACCAAGCAGCCATTGGCCTCCCACGGGCCTATCAGGCACTGAGGCTGCTGTGACCTCACAAGCACAGCCAGCAGCCATTTGGCCTCCCACTGCCTGAGGAGGCGCTGACGCTGCTGTCAACTCAGAAGCACAGTAAACAGTCAGGGGCCTGCAACTGCCGAAAAGGGCATGGAGGCTGCTGTGACCTCAGAAGCCCAGCCAGCAGCTAGGGGCCTGCCACTGCCCTATAGGGCACTGAGGCTTCTCTGACCTCACAAGCCACCCAGCAGTCATTTGCCTTCAACTGGCCTATGAGGCACTGAGGCTTCTGTAACCTCACAAGCACAGCCAGCAGCCAGGGGCCTGCCACTGGCCTGTGAAGCACTGAGGCTGCTGTGACCTCACGAGCCCAGGCAGCAGCTACGGGCCTGCCACTGGCCTATGAGGCACGGAGGCTGCTGTGACCTCACAAGCACACCAAGCAGCCATTGGCCTCCCACGGGCCTATCAGGCACTGAGGCTGCTGTGACCTCACAAGCACAGCCAGCAGCCAAGGGCCTGCCACGGGCCTATGAGGCATGGAGGCTGCTGTGACCTCAAAAGCACAGCCAGCAGCTTTGGGCCTGCCACTGGCCTATAGGAAAAGGAGGCTGATGTGACCTCACAAGCACAGCCAGCAGCCAGGGGCCTGCCACGGGCCTGTGAAGCACTGAGGCTGCTGTGACCTCACGAGCCCAGGCAGCAGCTATGGGCCTGCCACTGGCCTATGAGGCACTGAGGCTGCTGTGACCTCACAAGCAGAGTCAGGAGCCAGAGGCCTGCCTTTGCCCTATAAGGTACAGAGACAAATGTGACCTCAAAAGGCAGCCAGCAGACAGAGGCCTGCCACGGGCCTATCAGGAAATAGGACTGCTGTGACCTTACAAGAACAAACAGCAGCTATGGGCCTGCCACTGGCCTATGAGGCACGGAGGCTGCTGTGACCTCACAAGCACACCAAGCAGCCATTGGCCTCCCATGGGCCTATGAGGCACTGAGGCTGCTGTGACCTCACAAGCACAGCCAGCAGCAAGGGGCCTGCCACTGGCCTGTGAAGCACTGATGCTGCTGTGACCTGACAAGCACAGCCAGCAGCTATGGGCCTGCCACTGGCCTACAGCAAAAGGAGCCTGAGGTGACCTCACAAGCACAGCGAGGAGCCAGGGGCTTCCCACTGACCTCTAAGGTACAGAGACAAATGTGACCTCAAAAGGCAGCCAGCAGACAGAGGCCTGCCACGGGCCTATCAGGCAATAGGACTGCTGTGACCTTACAAGCACAGGCAGCAGCAAGGGGCCTGCCACTGGCCTATAGGAAATGGAGGCTGCTGTGACCTCACAAGCACAGGCAGCAGCCATCAGCCTCCCACTGCCCGATGAGGCGCTGACGCTGCTGTCAACTCACAAGCACCGTAAACATTCAGGGGCTTGCCACTGCCCTCAAGGGCATGGAGGCTGCTGTGACCTCAGAAGCCCAGCCAGCAGCTATGGGCCTGCCACTGCCCTATAGGGCACTGAGGCTTCTCTGACCTCACAAGCCCACCCAGCAGTCATTTGCCTTCAACTGGCTGTCCCGATCCAATATCGGGAGGGTTTCGTTACGATCCCAAGGACGAGATTAAGACGCTAAAACCGGTCAAATATCGTACAACCTTTTAACTTTATTTTCCACGGAGTGGGGAGAAAAGGTGGGGGGAGAAGGCGAAGGGGAGGAAAGAGAGAAAGAAAGAGAGAGAAATGGGGGAGAGAGAAAGAGATATCACCACCCGTGGATCCAGCGGCGTCCCGTTGGTCCTCTTCACCCTGGGTGTAAATTGTAGCGATGCGCGTGCAGTAATTACAACTCGAGCAGGGTCCGACCCTAGGTTCCCGCTGAAAAGTTTGGAGCCAAATCAAGGCAAATTAAATAAATAAATTGTAATGACACGCGTGCAGTAGTTACAGCTCGAGTTGGGTGCCTCCGAAGAGGGACCCTGAACAAAGAAATCCCTGGGCAATTATAGCTTTTTCAAATTAAGTTTCCCACCCCTCACGCGGTAGTTCAGACCAATAGTAATTTTTGGGTCTGGGGTCTCCTGCTCCCTATTGGGTCTCATCGTTGTTCCCAGGCAGGCTGCTTTTCTCCCTTATCTTTACTGTTGCGGTTTCTGCTGACAAATGTGTTGATTCCTCAGGTTCTGCCCTTCTTTCTCAGGGCCCTGACAAACAGGTGTTGTTCCAGCAATTAGCACTGCCCCAGCAGTGACAGTAGGTGTTATCTTCCCAGGTCCTGACGAGGAGGATATAATCCAGACCCCGCCTAATTAACACTGTTTCAGCAGTGAGGGGAGGCTTTGTTTCCCAGGGTCCTGGCGCCCAAGCAGGCCTTATTTCAAAGCCTTGACATCCTCCCTCCTGGAGTGTGAAGCATAGGAATGCAAACTGCTTGTAACTCCCTTATCTTTCCAGTCTGCACCAGCTCTGGGGCCCTTTCTCACTGAACTAGGGAGTGCGGCTAAGCAAGTTTTATAAAAGTTGTGTTAAGCAGCAGTAATTTGCAGTCCAGGTCCCAAAGTCTCTGCCCGATCGTGCCCTGGTTCAGCGCAGGCTTGGTGTGTCCTGGATGGTGGCAGGGAGACCATTTCGGGGGTCGCAGCAGCTCAGTCCTGTTTCCGCTGGGAACAGATGGCTTGTTCGGGGTTTTGGTTTGCTTGCACCTTATGTACCAAGAAATGTTTAAGGCAAAAGTTCACTCATCTGTCCGCCACACTGGCCTATCAGGCACTGAGGCTTCTGTAACCTCACAAGCACAGCCAGCAGCCAGGGGCCTGCCACTGTCCGAAGAGGCACGCAGGCTCCTCTGACATCACCAGCACACCAAGCAGCCATTGGCCTCCCTCTGGCCTACAGGAAAAGGAGGCTGATGTGACCTCACAAGCACAGCGAGGAGCCAGGGGCCTCCCACTGCCCTATAAGGTACAGAGACAAATGTGACCTCAAAAGGCAGCCAGCAGACAGAGGCCGGCCACGGGCCTATCAGGAAATAGGACTGCTGTGACCTTACAAGGACAGCCAGCAGCTACGGGCCTGCCACTGGCCTATGAGGCACGGAGGCTGCTGTGACCTCAAAAGCACACCAAGCAGCCATTGGCCTCCCACGGGCCTATCAGGCACTGAGGCTGCTGTGACCTCACAAGCACAGCCAGCAGCCATTTGGCCTCCCACTGCCTGAGGAGGCGCTGACGCTGCTGTCAACTCAGAAGCACAGTAAACAGTCAGGGGCCTGCAACTGCCGAAAAGGGCATGGAGGCTGCTGTGACCTCAGAAGCCCAGCCAGCAGCTAGGGGCCTGCCACTGCCCTATAGGGCACTGAGGCTTCTCTGACCTCACAAGCCACCCAGCAGTCATTTGCCTTCAACTGGCCTATGAGGCACTGAGGCTTCTGTAACCTCACAAGCCCAGCCAGCAGCCAGGGGCCTGCCACTGGCCTGGGAAGCACTGAGGCTGCTGTGACCTCACGAGCCCAGGCAGCAGCTACGGGCCTGCCGCTGGCCTATGAGGCACTGAGGTTGCTGTGACCTCACAAGCACAGCAAGGAGCCAGAGGCCTGCCATTGCCCTATAAGGTACAGAGACAAATGTGACCTCAAAAGGCAGCCAGCAGACAGAGGCCTGCCACGGGCCTATCAGGAAATAGGACTGCTGTGACCTTACAAGAACAAACAGCAGCTACGGGCCTCCACTGGCCTATGAGGCACGGAGGCTGCTGTGACCTCAAAAGCACACCAAGCAGCCATTGGCCTCCCACGGGCCTATCAGGCCATAGGACTGCTGTGACCTGACAAGCACAGCCAGCAGCTATGGGCCTGCCACTGGCTTATAGGGAACGGAGGCTGCTGTGACCTGACAAGCACAGCCAGCAGCTATGGGCCTGCCCCTGGCCTATAGGGAACAGAGGCTGATGTGACCTCACAAGCACAGCCAGCAGCCATTGGCCTGCCACTGTCCGAAGAGGATCGCAGGCTCCTCTGACATCACAAGCACACCAAGCAGCCATTGGCCTCCCTCTGGCCTACAGGAAAAGGAGGCTGATGTGACCTCACAAGCACAGCGAGTACCAGGGGCCTCCCACTGCCCTAGAAGGTACAGAGACAAATGTGACCTGAAAAGGCAGCCAGCAGACGGGGCCTGCCACGGGCCTATCAGGCAATAGGACTGCTGTGACCTCACAAGCACAGACAGCAGCTACGGGCCTGCCACTGGCCTATAGAGCACTGAGGCTGCTGTGACCTCACAAGCACAGCAAGGAGCCAGAGGCCTGCCACAGCCCTATAAGCTACAGAGACAAATGCGACCTCAAAAGGCAGCCAGCAGACAGAGGCCTGCCACGGGCCTATCAGGAAATAGGACTGCTGTGACCTTACAAGAACAAACAGCAGCTACGGGCCTCCACTGGCCTATGAGACACGGAGGCTGCTGTGACCTCTGAAGCACACGAAGCAGCCATTGGCCTCCCACGGGCCTATCAGGCACTGAGGCTGCTGTGACCTGACAAGCACAGCCAGCAGCCAAGGGCCTGCCAAAGGCCTATCATGCAATAGGACTGCTGTGACCTGACTAGCACAGGCAGCAGCAAGGGGCCTGCCACTGGCTATAGGAAAAGGAGGCTGCTGTGACCTCACAAGCCCAGGCAGCAGCTATGGGCCTGCCACTGGCCTATGAGGCACTGAGGCTGCTGTGACCTCACAAGCACAGTCAGCAGCCAGGGGCCTGCTGCTGGCCTATCAGGCTCTAGGAGTGTTGTAACCTGACAAGCACAGCCAGCAGCTCTGGGGCTGCCATGGCGCATCAAGCACGGAGAAAGAAGGGAACACCCAAGCAGACCAGCAGCCATGGGTGTGGCAGTGCATGCCCATGCATGCCATGCATGCAATGGCATGCCGGTCAAAATGACATCATAAGACACAACCAGCAACCATGGGCCTGCCACTGCCCTTTTTGGCATGGAGACACAAGTATCCTCACAAGCCCAGCCAGGAGGCATGGCCCTGCCACTGGCCTATCACGCACAGAGGCAGAAGCAACCTCACAAGCAGAGTGAGGACTGATGGGCCTGACTGGCCTACCAGGCCGTGAGGCAGAAGTGACATGACTATCTCATCCAGCAGTGGTGGGCCTGACAATATCATTTCAGGCAGAGGGTAAAGTGATAGCACAGAACGTTGAAGGACCATAACAGAAAAAAGGCACTTGGAGGCATGAGTACTGGGGAAAAAAAGGGCACTAGGAGGCCATGCACTGCAAAAATATGCCCATGGAGGACACTATACTGGAAAAAAAGGCACTTTGGGAGCCTGCATCACAAAAATAGGCACTTGGAGGTGGCTAGACCGGAAAAAAGGCACTTAGATGCCCCTTCACTGCAAAAAAAGGCACTCAGACAGCAGTGCACCTCAAACAAAGGCACTTGGAGGCCCCTGCACCACAAAAAAAGGAAGTCGGCTGCCCCTACACTGGAAAAAAAAAGGTACTCGGAGGCCCCTACACTGCAAAAAAAGGCACTCGGGGACTGCTACAATGTGGAACAAGGCACTCGGAGGGCCCTGCACCACCAAAAGAGGCACTTGGAGGCTCCTGCACTGGAAAAAGAGGCACTTGCAGGCCTGTACACTGGAAAAAAAGGCACTCGGAGGATGCTACACTGCAGAGAAAGGCACTCGGAGGCACCTGCAACGGAAAATAAGGCACTCGGAGGCCCCTACACCACAAGAAAAGGCACTTGGGGGCTGCTACAATGCAAAAAAAGGCACTCGGAGGCCCCTGAACCACAAGAAAAGGCACTCGGGGCCACTACACCGCAAAAGAAAGGTACATGGAGGACCACACACCCCAAAATAACAGCACTCGGAGGCCCCTGAACCACAAGGAAAGGCACTCAGTGGCTCCTACAGCACAAAAAAAGGCACTCGGGGGCTGCTACAATGTGAAACAAGGCACTCGGTGGCCCCTACAGCACAAAAAAAGGCACTCGGAGGCTGCTACAATGCGAAAACAGGCACTTGGAGGCCCCTACATCGGAAATAAAGGCACTCAGAGGGCCCTGCACCACAAACAAAGGCACTCGGAGGCTGCTACACCATAGAGAAAGGCACTCGGAGGCCCCTGCACTGGAAAAAAAGGCACTTGGAGGCCCCTGCACCACAAAAAAGGCACTCAGAGGCTGCTACAATGGAAAAAAAGGCACTCGGAGGCCTCTACACTGCAAAAGAAGGCACTCGGAGGCCACTACACTGGAAGAAAAGGCACTCGGAGGCCAGTGCACCACAAAAGAAGGCACTCAGTGGCCCCTTCAGCACAAAAAAGGCACTTGGGGGCTGCTACAATGCAAAAACGGCACTCAGAGGGCCCTGAACTACAAGAAAAGGCACTCAGTGGCCCCTACAGCACAATAAAAAGGCACTCGGGGGCTGATACAATGTGAAACAAGGCACTTGGAAGGCCCTGCACCACCAAAAAAGGCACTCAGAGGCTCCTGCACTGGAAAAAGAGGCACTTGCAGGCCTGTACACCAGAAAAAAAGGCACTCGGAGGCTCCTGCACCACAAAAGAAGGCACTCAGAGGCCACTACACCACCAAGAAAGGCACTCGGTGGCTCCCACATTGCAAAAAAAGGCACTTGGAGGCTACTACACTGCAAAGAAATGCACCCTGAGGCCCACGCACAGCAAAAAAAAGGCACTCAGTAGCCCCTGCACCGCAAAAAAAGGCACTCGGAGGCCAGTGCACTGAAAAACAGGGCACTTGGAGGCCAGTGCACCACAAAAAAAAATGCACTCAGAGGCCCCGACACCACAAAAGAAAGGCACTTGGAGGACCCGACACCACAAAAAAAGGCATTCAGCTGCCCCTACACCGGAAAAAAAGGCACTCGGAGGCCCCTACAGCACAAAAAAAGGCACTTGGGGGCTGCTACAATGCAAAAAAAGGCACTCGGAGACCCCTGCACCAGAAACAAAGGCACTTGGAGGGCCCTGCACCACAAAAGAAGGCACTCAGAGGCCCCTGAACCACAAGAAAAGGCACTCGGGGCCACTACACCGCAAAAAAAAGGTACATGGAGGACCACACACCCCAAAATAACAGCACTCGGAGGCCCCGGAACCACAAGAAAAGGCACTCAGTGGCCCCTACAGCACAATAAAACGCACTCAGGGGCTGCTACAATGTGAAACAAGGCACTCGGAGGGCCCGGCACCACCAAAAGAGGCACTTGGAGGCTCCTGCACTGGAAAAAGAGGCACTTGCAGGCCTGTACACTGGAAAAAAAGGCACTCGGAGGCTGCTACACTGCAGAGAAAGGCACTCGGAGGCACCTGCAACGGAAAATAAGGCACTCGGAGGCCCCTACACCACAAGAAAAGGCACTTGGGGGCTCCTACAATGCAAAAAAAGGCACTCAGAGGCCCCTGAACCACAAGAAAAGGCACTCGGGGCCACTACACCGCAAAAAAAAGGTACATGGAGGACCACACACCCCAAAAAAACAGCACTCGGAGGCCCCGGAACCACAAGAAAAGGCACTCAGTGGCCCCTACAGCACAATAAAACGCACTCGGGGGCTGCTACAATGTGAAACAAGGCAGTCGGAGGGCCCAGCACCACCAAAAAAAGGCACTCGGAGGCCCCTGCACTGGGAAAAGAGGCACTTGCAGGCCTGTACACTGGAAATAAAGGCACTTGGAGGCCCCAGCACCACAAAAAAAGGCACTCGGAAGCCCCTACATTGCAAAAAAAGGCACTTGGAGGCTACTACATTGCAAAAAAAGGCACTCGGTGGCCCCTGCACCGCAAAAAAAGGCACTCGGAGGCCTCTACAACACCTTCCACTGCCCTATCAGACACAGAGGCTCATGTGACCTCACAAGGACAGGAAGCCACCAGGGGCCTGCCACTGGCCTGTCAGGCACTGGTACTTCTGTAAGATCACAAGCAGAGTCAGCAGCCATGGGCATCCCACTGCCTGATGAGGCACTGAGACAAAGGTGACCTCAAAATGCAGCCAGCACGCAGAGGCCTGCCACTGGCCTATCAGGCAATAGGACTGCCGTGACCTCAAAAGGACAGCCAGAAGCTATGGGCCTGTCACTGGCCTATGAGGCACTGAGGCTGCTGTGACCTCACAAGCACAGCCAGCAGCTATGGGCCTGCCACTGGCCTACAGCAAAAGGAACCTGAGGTGACCTCACAAGCACAGCGAGTAGCCAGGGGCTTCCCACTGCCCTATAAGGTACAGAGAGAAATGTGAGCTCAAAAGGCAGCCAGCAGACAGAGGCCTGCCACGGGCCTATCAGGAAATAGGACTGCTGTGACCTCAGAAGCCCAGCCAGCAGCTATGGGCCTGCCACTGGCCTATAGGAAAAGTAGGCTGCTGTGACCTCACAAGCACAGGCAGCAGCCATTGGCCTCCGACTGCCCGATGAGGCGCTGACGCTGCTGTCAACTCAGAAGCACAGTAAGCAGTCAGGGGCCTGCCACTGCCCTCAAGGACATGGAGGCTGCTGTGACCTCAGAAGCCCAGCCAGCAGCTATGGGCCTGCCACTGCCCTATAGGGCACTGAGGCTTTTCTGACCTCACAAGCCCACCCAGCAGTCATTGGCCTCGAACTGGCCTATCAGGCACTGAGGCTTCTGTAACCTCACAAGCACAGCCAGCAGCCAGGGGCCTGCCACTGGCCTGTGAGGCACTGAGGCTGCTGTGACCTCACGAGCCCAGGCAGCAGCTACGGCCCTGCCACTGGCCCATGAGGCACGGAGGCTGCTGTGACCTCACAAGCACACCAAGCAGCTATGGGCCTCCCACAGGCCTATCAGGCACTGAGGCTGCTGTGACCTCACAAGCACAGTCAGCAGTCAGGGGCCTGCTGCTGGCCTATCAGGCTGTAGGAGTGTTGTAACCTGACAAGCACAGCCAGCAGCTATGGGCCTGCCACTGGCCTATAGGGAACAGAGGCTGATGTGACCTCACAAGCACAGACAGCAGCCTGGGGCCTGCCACTGTCCAAACAGGCACTGAGGCTGCTGTGACCTCACCAGCACACCAAGCAGCCATTGGCCTTCCTCTGGCCTACAGGAAAAGGAGGCTGATGTGACCTCACAAGCACAGTGAGTAGCCAGGGGCCTTCCATGGGCCTATCAGGAACTGAGGCTTCTGTAACCTCACAAGCACAGCCAGCAGTCAGGTGCCTGCCACTGGCCTATAGAGCACTGAGGCTGCTGTGACCTCACGAGCCCAGGCAGCAGCTACGGGCCTTCCACTGGCCTATCACGCACTGAGGCTGCTGTGACCTCACAAGCACACCAAGCAGCCATTGGCCTCCCACGGGCCTATCAGGCACTGAGGCTGCTGTGACCTGAAAAGCACACCAAGCAGCCAAGGGCCTGCCACTGGCCTATCAGGCAATAGGACTGCTGTGACCTGACAAGCACAGGCAGCAGCCAGGGGCCTCCCACTGCCCGATGAGGCGCTGACGCTGCTGTCAGCTCAGAGGCACAGTAAACAGTCAGGGGCCTGCCACTGCCCTCAAGGGCATGGAGGCTGCTGTGACCTCAGAAGCCCAGCCAGCAGCTATGGGCCTGCCACTGCCCTTTGGGACACTGAGGCTTCTCTGACCTCACAAGCCCACCCAGCAGTCATTTGCCTTCCACTGGCCTATCAGGCACTGAGGCTTCTGTAACCTCACAAGCACAGCCAGCAGCCAGGGGCCTGCTGCTGGCCTATCAGGCTGTAGGAGTGTTGTAACCTGACAAGCACAGCCAGCAGCTCTGGGGCTGCCATGGCGCATCAAGCACGGAGAAAGAAGGGAACACCCAAGCAGACCAGCAGCCATGGGCGTGGCAGTGCATGCCCATGCATGCCATGCATGCAATGGCATGCCGGTCAAAATGACATCATAAGACACAACCAGCAACCATGGGCCTGCCACTGCCCTTTTTGGCATGGAGACACAAGTATCCTCACAAGCAAAGCCAGGAGGCATGGCCCTGCCACTGGCCTATCAAGCACAGAGGCAGAAGCAACCTCACAAGCAGAGCGAGGACTGATGGGCCTGACTGGCCTACCAGGCCGTGAGGCAGAAGTGACATGACTATCTCATCCAGCAGTGGTGGGCCTGACAATATCATTTCAGGCAGAGGGTAAAGTGATATCACAGAACGTTGAAGGACCATAACAGAAAAAAGGCACTTGGAGGCATGAGTACTGGGGAAAAAAAAGGGCACTAGGAGGCCATGCACTGCAAAAATATGCCCATGGAGGACACTATACTGGAAAAAAAGGCACTTTGGGAGCCTGCATCACAAAAATAGGCACTTGGAGGTGGCTAGACCGGAAAAAAGGCACTTAGATGCCCCTTCACTGCAAAAAAAGGCACTCAGACAGCAGTGCACCTCAAACAAAGGCACTTGGAGGCCCCTGCACCACAAAAAAAGGAAGTCGGCTGCCCCTACACTGGAAAAAAAAAGGTACTCGGAGGCCCCTACACTGCAAAAAAAGGCACTCGGGGACTGCTACAATGTGGAACAAGGCACTCGGAGGGCCCTGCACCACCAAAAGAGGCACTTGGAGGCTCCTGCACTGGAAAAAGAGGCACTTGCAGGCCTGTACACTGGAAAAAAAGGCACTCGGAGGCTGCTACACTGCAGAGAAAGGCACTCGGAGGCACCTGCAACGGAAAATAAGGCACTCGGAGGCCCCTACACCACAAGAAAAGGCACTTGGGGGCTGCTACAATGCAAAAAAAGGCACTCGGAGGCCCCTGAACCACAAGAAAAGGCACTCGGGGCCACTACACCGCAAAAGAAAGGTACATGGAGGACCACACACCCCAAAATAACAGCACTCGGAGGCCCCTGAACCAGAAGGAAAGGCACTCAGTGGCTCCTACAGCACAAAAAAAGGCACTCGGGGGCTGCTACAATGTGAAACAAGGCACTCGGTGGCCCCTACAGCACAAAAAAAGGCACTCGGAGGCTGCTACAATGCGAAAACAGGCACTTGGAGGCCCCTACATCGGAAATAAAGGCACTCAGAGGGCCCTGCACCACAAACAAAGGCACTCGGAGGCTGCTACACCATAGAGAAAGGCACTCGGAGGCCCCTGCACTGGAAAAAAAGGCACTTGGAGGCCCCTGCACCACAAAAAAGGCACTCAGAGGCTGCTACAATGGAAAAAAAGGCACTCGGAGGCCTCTACACTGCAAAAGAAGGCACTCGGAGGCCACTACACTGGAAGAAAAGGCACTCGGAGGCCAGTGCACCACAAAAGAAGGCACTCAGTGGCCCCTTCAGCACAAAAAAGGCACTTGGGGGCTGCTACAATGCAAAAACGGCACTCAGAGGGCCCTGAACTACAAGAAAAGGCACTCAGTGGCCCCTACAGCACAATAAAAAGGCACTCGGGGGCTGATACAATGTGAAACAAGGCACTTGGAAGGCCCTGCACCACCAAAAAAGGCACTCAGAGGCTCCTGCACTGGAAAAAGAGGCACTTGCAGGCCTGTACACCAGAAAAAAAGGCACTCGGAGGCTCCTGCACCACAAAAGAAGGCACTCAGAGGCCACTACACCACCAAGAAAGGCACTCGGTGGCCCCCACATTGCAAAAAAAGGCACTTGGAGGCTACTACACTGCAAAGAAATGCACCCTGAGGCCCACGCACAGCAAAAAAAAGGCACTCAGTAGCCCCTGCACCGCAAAAAAAGGCACTCGGAGGCCAGTGCACTGAAAAACAGGGCACTTGGAGGCCAGTGCACCACAAAAAAAAATGCACTCAGAGGCCCCGACACCACAAAAGAAAGGCACTTGGAGGACCCGACACCACAAAAAAAGGCATTCAGCTGCCCCTACACCAGAAAAAAAGGCACTCGGAGGCCCCTACAGCACAAAAAAAGGCACTTGGGGGCTGCTACAATGCAAAAAAAGGCACTCGGAGACCCCTGCACCAGAAACAAAGGCACTTGGAGGGCCCTGCACCACAAAAGAAGGCACTCAGAGGCCCCTGAACCACAAGAAAAGGCACTCGGGGCCACTACACCGCAAAAAAAAGGTACATGGAGGACCACACACCCCAAAATAACAGCACTCGGAGGCCCCGGAACCACAAGAAAAGGCACTCAGTGGCCCCTACAGCACAATAAAACGCACTCAGGGGCTGCTACAATGTGAAACAAGGCACTCGGAGGGCCCGGCACCACCAAAAGAGGCACTTGGAGGCTCCTGCACTGGAAAAAGAGGCACTTGCAGGCCTGTACACTGGAAAAAAAGGCACTCGGAGGCTGCTACACTGCAGAGAAAGGCACTCGGAGGCACCTGCAACGGAAAATAAGGCACTCGGAGGCCCCTACACCACAAGAAAAGGCACTTGGGGGCTCCTACAATGCAAAAAAAGGCACTCGGAGGCCCCTGAACCACAAGAAAAGGCACTCGGGGCCACTACACCGCAAAAAAAAGGTACATGGAGGACCACACACCCCAAAAAAACAGCACTCGGAGGCCCCGGAACCACAAGAAAAGGCACTCAGTGGCCCCTACAGCACAATAAAACGCACTCGGGGGCTGCTACAATGTGAAACAAGGCAGTCGGAGGGCCCAGCACCACCAAAAAAAGGCACTCGGAGGCCCCTGCACTGGGAAAAGAGGCACTTGCAGGCCTGTACACTGGAAATAAAGGCACTTGGAGGCCCCAGCACCACAAAAAAAGGCACTCGGAAGCCCCTACATTGCAAAAAAAGGCACTTGGAGGCTACTACATTGCAAAAAAAGGCACTCGGTGGCCCCTGCACCGCAAAAAAAGGCACTCGGAGGCCTCTACAACACCTTCCACTGCCCTATCAGACACAGAGGCTCATGTGACCTCACAAGGACAGGAAGCCACCAGGGGCCTGCCACTGGCCTGTCAGGCACTGGTACTTCTGTAAGATCACAAGCAGAGTCAGCAGCCATGGGCATCCCACTGCCTGATGAGGCACTGAGACAAAGGTGACCTCAAAATGCAGCCAGCACGCAGAGGCCTGCCACTGGCCTATCAGGCAATAGGACTGCCGTGACCTCAAAAGGACAGCCAGAAGCTATGGGCCTGTCACTGGCCTATGAGGCACTGAGGCTGCTGTGACCTCACAAGCACAGCCAGCAGCTATGGGCCTGCCACTGGCCTACAGCAAAAGGAACCTGAGGTGACCTCACAAGCACAGCGAGTAGCCAGGGGCTTCCCACTGCCCTATAAGGTACAGAGAGAAATGTGAGCTCAAAAGGCAGCCAGCAGACAGAGGCCTGCCACGGGCCTATCAGGAAATAGGACTGCTGTGACCTCAGAAGCCCAGCCAGCAGCTATGGGCCTGCCACTGGCCTATAGGAAAAGGAGGCTGCTGTGACCTCACAAGCACAGGCAGCAGCCATTGGCCTCCGACTGCCCGATGAGGCGCTGACGCTGCTGTCAACTCAGAAGCACAGTAAGCAGTCAGGGGCCTGCCACTGCCCTCAAGGACATGGAGGCTGCTGTGACCTCAGAAGCCCAGCCAGCAGCTATGGGCCTGCCACTGCCCTATAGGGCACTGAGGCTTTTCTGACCTCACAAGCCCACCCAGCAGTCATTGGCCTCGAACTGGCCTATCAGGCACTGAGGCTTCTGTAACCTCACAAGCACAGCCAGCAGCCAGGGGCCTGCCACTGGCCTGTGAGGCACTGAGGCTGCTGTGACCTCACGAGCCCAGGCAGCAGCTACGGCCCTGCCACTGGCCCATGAGGCACGGAGGCTGCTGTGACCTCACAAGCACACCAAGCAGCTATGGGCCTCCCACAGGCCTATCAGGCACTGAGGCTGCTGTGACCTCACAAGCACAGTCAGCAGTCAGGGGCCTGCTGCTGGCCTATCAGGCTGTAGGAGTGTTGTAACCTGACAAGCACAGCCAGCAGCTATGGGCCTGCCACTGGCCTATAGGGAACAGAGGCTGATGTGACCTCACAAGCACAGACAGCAGCCTGGGGCCTGCCACTGTCCAAACAGGCACTGAGGCTGCTGTGACCTCACCAGCACACCAAGCAGCCATTGGCCTTCCTCTGGCCTACAGGAAAAGGAGGCTGATGTGACCTCACAAGCACAGTGAGTAGCCAGGGGCCTTCCATGGGCCTATCAGGAACTGAGGCTTCTGTAACCTCACAAGCACAGCCAGCAGTCAGGTGCCTGCCACTGGCCTATAGAGCACTGAGGCTGCTGTGACCTCACAAGCACACCAAGCAGCCATTGGCCTCCCACGGGCCTATCAGGCACTGAGGCTGCTGTGACCTGAAAAGCACACCAAGCAGCCAAGGGCCTGCCACTGGCCTATCAGGCAATAGGACTGCTGTGACCTGACAAGCACAGGCAGCAGCCAGGGGCCTCCCACTGCCCGATGAGGCGCTGACGCTGCTGTCAGCTCAGAGGCACAGTAAACAGTCAGGGGCCTGCCACTGCCCTCAAGGGCATGGAGGCTGCTGTGACCTCAGAAGCCCAGCCAGCAGCTATGGGCCTGCCACTGCCCTATGGGACACTGAGGCTTCTCTGACCTCACAAGCCCACCCAGCAGTCATTTGCCTTCCACTGGCCTATCAGGCACTGAGGCTTCTGTAACCTCACAAGCACAGCCAGCAGCCAGGGGCCTGCTGCTGGCCTATCAGGCTGTAGGAGTGTTGTAACCTGACAAGCACAGCCAGCAGCTCTGGGGCTGCCATGGCGCATCAAGCACGGAGAAAGAAGGGAACACCCAAGCAGACCAGCAGCCATGGGCGTGGCAGTGCATGCCCATGCATGCCATGCATGCAATGGCATGCCGGTCAAAATGACATCATAAGACACAACCAGCAACCATGGGCCTGCCACTGCCCTTTTTGGCATGGAGACACAAGTATCCTCACAAGCAAAGCCAGGAGGCATGGCCCTGCCACTGGCCTATCAAGCACAGAGGCAGAAGCAACCTCACAAGCAGAGCGAGGACTGATGGGCCTGACTGGCCTACCAGGCCGTGAGGCAGAAGTGACATGACTATCTCATCCAGCAGTGGTGGGCCTGACAATATCATTTCAGGCAGAGGGTAAAGTGATATCACAGAACGTTGAAGGACCATAACAGAAAAAAGGCACTTGGAGGCATGAGTACTGGGGAAAAAAAAGGGCACTAGGAGGCCATGCACTGCAAAAATATGCCCATGGAGGACACTATACTGGAAAAAAAGGCACTTTGGGAGCCTGCATCACAAAAATAGGCACTTGGAGGTGGCTAGACCGGAAAAAAGGCACTTAGATGCCCCTTCACTGCAAAAAAAGGCACTCAGACAGCAGTGCACCTCAAACAAAGGCACTTGGAGGCCCCTGCACCACAAAAAAAGGAAGTCGGCTGCCCCTACACTGGAAAAAAAAAGGTACTCGGAGGCCCCTACATTGCAAAAAAAGGCACTCGGGGGCTGCTACAATGTGGAACAAGGCACTCGGAGGGCCCGGCACCACCAAAAGAGGCACTTGGAGGCTCCTGCACTGGGAAAAGAGGCACTTGCAGGCCTGTACACTGGAAAAAAAGGCACTCGGAGGCTGCTACACTGCAGAGAAAGGCACTCAGAGGCACCTGCAACGGAAAATAAGGCACTCGGAGGCCCCTACACCACAAAAAAAGGCATTTAGAGGCCTCCACACCACAAAAAAAGAGGCACTCGGAGGACCACACCACTAAAGAAGGCACTCAGCTGCCACTGCACCAGAAAGAAAGGCACTTGGTGGCCCCTGCACCGCAAAAAAAGGCACTCGGTGGCCCCTACAGCACAATAAAAGGCACTTGGGGGCTGCTACAATGTGAAACAAGGCACTTGGAGTGCCCTGCACCACAAAAGAAGGCACTTGGTGGCCCCTGCACTGCAAAAAAAGGCACTTGGAGGCCTCTACACCACAAAAAAAAGGCACTCGGAAGCCCCTACAACGAAAAACAAGGCACTCGGTGGCCTCCACTTTGCAAAAAAAGGGAGTTGGAGGATAGTACACTGCAAAATAAATGCACCCTGAGGCCTATGCACAGCAGAAAAAGGCACTTGCTTGTCCCTGCACCACCAAAGGAGGCACTCGGTGGGCCCTGCAACACCAAAAGAGGCATTCCGTGGCCCCTGCACTGCAAAAAAAGGCACTCGGAGGCCTCTACACCACAAAAAAAAGGCACTTGGAGGCCTCTACACTGCAAAAAATGTACCCTGAGGCCCATGCACCACAAAAAAAGGCACTTGGTGGACCCTGCACTGCAAAAAAAAGGCACTCGGAGGCTGCCACACCACAAAAGAGGGCACTCGGAACTGCTACAATGCCAAAAAAGGCACTCAGTAGCCCCTGCACCGCAAAAAAAGGCACTAGGAGGCCAGTGCACTGAAAAACAGGGCACTTGGAGGCCAGTGCACCACAAAAAAAATGCACTCAGAGGCCCCGACACCACAAAAGAAAGGCACTCGGAGCACCACACCACAAAAAAAGGCACTTGGCTGCCCCTACACTGGAAAAAAAGGCACTTGGGGGCTGCTACAATGCAAAAAAAGGCACTCGGAGGGCCCTGCACCAGAAAGAAAGGCACTTGGAGGGCCCTGCACCACAAAAGAAGGCACTCGGAGGCCCGTGAACCACAAGAAAAGGCACTTGGGGCCACTATACCGCAAAAAAAAACGTACATGGAGGACCACACACCCCAAAATAACAGCACTCGGAGGCCCCTGAACCACAAGAAAAGGCACTCGGAGGCTCCTGCACTGGAAAAAGAGGCACTTGCAGGCCTGTACACTGGAAATAAAGGCATTTGGAGGGCCCTGCACCACCAAAAAAGGCACTCGGAGGCTCCTGCACTGGAAAAAGAGGCACTTGCAGGCCTGCACACTGGAAATAAAGGCACTTGGAGGCCCCTGCACCACAAAAAAAGGCACTCGGAAGCCCCTACATTGCAAAAAAGGCACTTGGAGGCTACTACACTGCAAAAAAAATGCACCCTGAGGCCCCTGCACTGCAAAAAAAGGCACTCGGTGGCCCCTGCACCACAAAAGAAGGCACTCGGAGGCCCCTACAATGCAAAAAAGGCACTCGGAGGCCCCTACACTGCAAAAAAATGCACCCTGAGGACCCTGCACCGCAAAAAAAGCACTGGGAGGCTACTACACCACAAAAAAATGCACTTGGAGGCTACTACACTGCAAAAAAATGCACCCTGAGGCCCCTACAGCACAATAAAAGGCACTTGGGGACTGCTACAATGTGAAACAAGGCACTCGGAGGCTGGTAAACTGCAAAAAAAAGGCACTTGCAGGCTACTACACTGCAAAAAAAATGCACCCTCAGGCCCCTGCACTGCAAAAAAAGGCACTTGGTGGCCCGTACACCGCAAAAAACAGGCACTCGGCTGCCCCTGCACTGCAAAAAAAGGCACTCAGAGGTCTGTACACCACAGAAAAAGGCACTCAGTGGCCCATACAGCACAAAAAAGGCACTTGGGGGCTGCTACAATGTGCAACAAGACACTCGGAGGCCCGTAAACCTCAAGAAAAGGCACTCGGAACCTCCTACACCACCAAGAAAGGCACTCGGAAGCCCCTACATTGCAAAAAAAGGCACTTGCAGGCTACTACACTGCAAAAAAAATGCACCCTGAGGCCCCTGCACCGCAGAAAAAGGCACTCGGAGACCTCTACAACTCCGTTCACTGCCGTATCAGACACAGAGCCTGCTGTGACCTCACAAGCACAGCCAGCACCTAAGGGCTTGCCACTGGTCTATCAATCACTCAGACTGCTGTGACCTCAAAAGCTAGCAGCCATTAGCCTGCCACCAGCCTATCAGGCACTGAGACTGATGTGACCGCACAAGCACAGCCAGCAGCCATGAGACTGTCCCTGGCCTATCAGGCAGTGAGGTTGCTGTGATGTCAGAAGCATAGCCTGCAGCCATGGGCCTGCCCCTGGTGTATGAACTGGGACTCCTGTGCCTTCACAAGCACAGCCAGCACCTAAGGGCCTGCCACTGGTCTATCAGGCACTAAGGCTCCTTTAACCACACAAGAACAGGCAGCAGCCAGGGGCCTGCCACTGGCCTATCATGCAATAGGACTGATGTGACCTCACAAGCACAGCCAGCAGCCATTGGACTCCCACTGGCCTATCAGGTAGTAAAGCTGCTGTGACCTCACAAGCAAAGCCAGCAGCCGGGGGCCTGCCACTGGCCTTTCAGGCAATGGGAGTTGCTGTGACCTCACAAGCACAGCCAGCAGCCATTGGACTCCCACTGCCCTATAAGACACTGAGGCTGCTGTGACCTCACAAGCCAAGCCAGCAGCCAGGGGCCTGCCACTGGCCTATGAGGCTATAGGACTGCTGTGACCTCACAAGCACAGCCAGCAGCGATTGGCCTCCCACTGCCCGATGAGGCACTGAGGCTGTTGTGACCTCACAAGCACAGCCAGCAGCCATGAGCCTGCCACTGGCCTATGAGACACTGAGGCTGCTGTGACCTCACAAGCACAGCCAGAAGCTAAGGGCCTGCCACTGGTCTATCAGGCACTAAGGCTCCTTTGACCACACAAGCACAGCCAGCATCCATGGGCATCCCACTGGCCTATAGGAAACGGAGGCTGCCGTGACCTCACAAGCACAACCAGCATTCACTGGCCTGCCACTGACCTATCAGACACGGTGTCTGCTGTGATCTCCCAAGCACAGCCAGCAGTTATGGGCCTGCCACTGCCCTATGAGACATGGAGGTGTCACGAACACCGCTTGTGGCCAGCGGGGTGACTTGTATTTTTTTCTTTAAACGCTTCACTGACCAAACAGCCAGGCGGTTGTCAGGTTTCAGATATTTATTAAGTACACCAGTATCCTTAAGCAAGAGAGTTTAAACAATATAGCAAGTTCCATATTTAACAGGGTAAAAATAACACACTACACTACATACAGAGCAAGCAGGGGTAATACGAGCAAGCAGGGGTAATACGACCTGTTCCACGTCGGGCGAGGGTCTCAAGTGTGCAGGACGCAATGGGGGGGGGTCCCAGACCAGCTGAGAGGGAGCTCCAAAGAGCTGTTGTTATTGTCACATTTTATATGCTTCTAAGGCGCATGTCTATTGTGATTAGGTTTCTTGACGTCCTTATCAGTAGCCAGGACCTATGTCACTCTGACACACTCCTCTGGGCTCAACCTGCTGACTGGGTTTTCAAAAGGGAAGGGAAATTAATGAAAACTTGTGACAAAGTTTTCCACCCTTCAGATTTAGAGAACTAAATAGTGGAGGCCCCCCATCATGGGTTCTCATGCCTGATCAACATGTAGTTGTAGAAATTAATTCCCCTTTTCACTTGATTTATGAGGCAGCTTTGGTGTGGGTCAGGATCTTGACATTAGTTTAGGCCGCAAGTGGTTGGTAGCAGATAATAACGGAGGTGGTGACAAAGGCATTGTCATCATATCCTGCACAAGCTGGGGCGTGTGTCCACGGGCAGGGAGAGACTACCTGGCCTACGCCCGGTCCCACTCCCCATCTGTGAACAGTAATACCTTCCCCTCTTCAGCAGGCCTTTGGAATAAACAGTGCCTTGTCTGTTCTCCACAAAGCCAAACATCATTCTTGAAATGAAAACCTAATAATCCCAGCTGATAGCTTACCAATATGCCTTTTAACTAGAGAGGTGCAAAAGAAAAGTATCTTCTATCATTCCACTTTAATGTCCAGAGCAGATATTATATCATCTACTATATTGGAAGTGCGCAGAATCTTCCAGATTGCCTACCCTGACTAATTTACTTAAGTCTTTAAAAATACTTCTGTGAGTAAGATTAACAACCACCCAGGGCATCTCTAATTTTCATAGTTTATTAATTTGCCATAATCCCCTGCAATTCAATACTGGAAGCTTTTGATTTAAGATATTACATGCTGATGAGACCACTATAATGAAATTGATTATACTACTTAAAGTGGTTTTAAGAATACTTTTAATTAGGACAAAACTAGAAAAAAAAAACTTTAATAATCAAATTAGACTATTCATAACTTAGAAACATCCACTTTTCAAATAACCTACAATTTAAGACAGTCTACAGTGGTGTAATGAATGGCAAATCCACAGTATAAGCACCATTCATCTTAAAAACAGATCTCAGAGGTAAGATTTGGAGCACACACACTCTCCCTGGTGGTCCTGCATCCCTGCTACTTGCTCAATGGAGGTAGGTAATTTAGCCTTTGATTTTATGTCCCATTGTTGTCCGAAAAGCGGATTCGTTGCCCGGTGTGGAATAAGCCAATAATTACACACTCAGGAGAGACATTTGTTTATTTATTTCAGAGTTGCGCAAGCCTGGGTGCTCGGTGGTTTCAGTTACTAAGGAGAAACTTGATCTCTGTCTATACGCATGCATATTGGAACAGAAATGGGATGACAGAAACTGTTGGTATAATACAGTAGATAAGGGAATAGCACCCAATGCTACTTGTGAGAGCAAGCAGAAAGCAGACTATTCAGTACAGAAATAACACCTGTTTTTATACTTGAATATGTTAGGTTATATGATTAAAAAGCTCACCCATGCACACACACACAAAGCAGCAGAGTAACAAGGGCAGGTGGGGGAACCTGAGTAATACCCTGCCCCAGCTGCTCCCAGGGCCACCGCAGGAGAGCCGTCAGCCCACAAAAAGCCAGACTGAACTGGCACCAGAGCAGACACAGTGCCTGCAGACACATTTCTAGTTAGACCGCACTTCTCAGACCCTTCTCATGTGCTTTTCTTTGCTATTCCTAACTATTCCCATGAATAAGATTTGCATTTTTGGCCAACATTCCAGGAAAATTGTTCTTAATCGCTTGGCATTCAAATGCAAACATAAGTACCAGTCTGTAATTGAGAGTGCTTTCTGTTGTTCTATTTTTGTACAGTTTTCAGTCCTCCACTCACGGTAAAAAGAACACAATGACTGAAATGAATAATCAACGAGAATACTAAACAGCAAGAACCAAAGTAATCACAGACACTAAAATCTGTTCTCACAAATTGTCTGCAGAACATGTAGATAAATATTTTGTCATTTATTACCCGCTTTAAAACTGACAAAAATGTTTAATTAAGCAAGTAACTTATTCGCTGTAAAATATGTATACTACATTTGCTTCCAGGCAGATCCCTAAACAGGACAGACATATTTTGGAAGCACCACCAATTATTACCTTCCAGAGTTACAAGTGGAGAGGAATTTGGATTTATTCAGAAAGAAGGGCTGCACTTGTCAGACTGAGTATCTGTCATCAACAGAAAAAAACTGTAGCGCAGGGTAAATTCTGAGAAACAGTTAATTTCTGAATTGATGGATGATTCTCTTTCCCATAAATCTAGGTGGTTTGCCTGGACTCCCAGGCCCCTGGCAAAAAGCGTCTTTCAATTATCCTAGTGAAAAGCTGTTCACACCTAAGGGCTGCCTCCACCAAGGCTGAGCCAAATGGACACTCAAGAACCCCCCAGGGGCAGGGGAAAAACAGCACAATCCCAGTGTTAGATACCCAAGAACCCTTTTTATATTGCAGTTGCATTTGACAGGCATTATTCAATGTAAGTAATTTACAGTGCAAACAAGACTTAACTGAAGTGAGTGAGACTGACCTTCATAAAGGCAGAACGCAGAACACGTATGCTTTATATTCATAAACGACAGCAGAGCACTACATTTACAGGTGTTATCTTTACGCTGGCAAGCTTTTGGACTTGTTGAGCAGATATCAAACACTCTAAGCATCTGTCCAGGAGCAGAGACATCAACCATATAGAAACAAGGGACAGCTTTCAGAAATATATTTTTCTCCTGTACTTTCCTGTCCATAAGATACAGAAATTCGATTAGCCACTATCACAAGAAGGAGACTGTTGTACCAAACCATTGTACACCCTCTGATATAAGAAATGGTTCTAGATTGCAAACTTGTCCGCACACAGCCCAGCCACAATGCAGCTGCAACCCACCAGAGGCATTCTGGATACTTGAACAAAGCAGCCTCGTCTGCTCGGCCTCGCTGCCCAGCACTAGCACTATCATTACAGGAAAGTAAGAAACTACTGAAGCCCTGGGAGACACCCAGCAGGAGATGCTTTAAGAAGAAAAGTTAAAGTTTGGGAAGCACAAACAGTAAGGCAGCAGACCCATCTGCAGGAGAACGTCTGCTTTCCTGACAACGGCCAGAGACAGCTCTGCTGCCCACGAGCACAATTTCTGATGCCAGCAAGCAGCGGAAAAAGCAAATTCTCTTGAGTATCAGACGGGAATTCTAGATACAGAGACTGTCTACTGCTGAATCCAATAAAGTAATAGTAATGTTTTCCAAATGAAAAGAATAGTTATATTGACCAGTAAATTAAAACTTAAATGAAAGAATGTGAAATTGTTAGTCAGTCTTTGAGATTGGTAGTCCCTACTCATTATGTTAGCTTCTGTTAATGAGGTGGCAAAAAGTAAAACAACAACAAAATTTGTTCTCTACACTGAACTGAAGCCATATCAGTTACTTAACAGAATTTTATCATTAGTACCCTTGAACAATGCACCATGCAAAATGTTATTTTTACTAAGGTTTATTGTAATCTTTAGAGCAGCATGTTATAAAAATGCTTTAAATACTTTGCCTGAGGCCTATACCAACCATCTTAATTATTAAGTGATCCATTCATCATGTGTTCACCATGTTCATGACATGAACTATAAGTTAAATGGTAGAATTTACATTAAAGAATGAGTTTTAAAAGCAAATTCTAGTCACATATCAACTTCTGAGCCTAAGTCTCTTTCAAAACTTAACACATTTTCAAAGCTTAACACTCTTTCAAAGCAATTACATATTTCACATGTATTACAAGTAGCATATCACTACGGCAGTGTTAAGCCTGCTTCACTGAGTTATTTGAGAGACTGCCGGAGAAAAAATGTTTCATAAATACATTGAAATTTAAGGGACAGTTGCTCTTTGTTATAAAATTCCCTCCAGTTGTGCTTTTCAAAAGATAACTAATGTCAAAAGTGACCAGATTCCACTACTTTTAACTCACAAATACAATTATATTCGATTAAATAGTGCAAAAGCCATTGAATAGTGTAAAGCCTCCTGTAAAGTACCAAGTCAAAAATTCCTGGGCTCCCAAACACTCTGGCTGCAGGGACAACATTGGTCCTGCTGGTAAACCATAAAATTGGCTGCCGTTATCTCTAAATGTTTCCTCCTGCAAATGCTTCAGATATAAAAAGTTATACATCCTTCAACTGAATTACATTTCAGCACTCTGCTCTCCTGAGTAACAACGAAAACCTCAGATGAAGTGTCCATGCCAAACACGTCTGGGACAGGCAGCCCAGCTCAGCTCCGTGGCCTTCACCACCACGCAGAAGCAAGCCAAACCACGCCGTAACAGCGTCACCCAGCAGCCCAGGAAAAACAGTATTGCCACTGCTGGCAAGAGGCCACAGGACTCAGTGCTGACTTGCGAGGCCCCAGTCCTGGCCTACTGGACCTGTTGCCAACTTGTTAGGAGAACTTGCTGTGTGAATCAGAGCTTGGTATCAGGTGTCTCTTGTTATGATATGATCTTTAAGCCTGAAATAAAAGCAAAGCCCTTGAAAAAATGGGTGCAGGTTGAAGGCAGTGACCCCCAGGGCTATAAACAGCTCATTAATGGTCAATTCCTGGTCACAGAAGAAGCACAAGCTCAAGAGCAGGGAAAAAAAGCTGCTTTGAACATAACTAAGAAAAGAAGATGCTGAGTAAAGAAAAGACCCCCCCCCCCAAAAAAAAAAAACACCAAAAAAACAGCTGAGCAAAAGGACAAGGACTGATGTGGCCTGGGAAAGTAACACTCTCCAGCATCAGAAAGTACACATAATTCAGGGTTCAGAGGCCAAAGGCAAAGACTAGCTTAGAAGCACAAGTATCTTACAAAAGGACAAGATCTTAAATGTAGAGAGAGATGGTTGTTGTAGGATCATCATGGGATCTTACGGCTGTGAGTGGGCCACATCTTCCAATGACCCTGGCTCCTCAAGGACTTTTTGGCTGGCCAGGCAATCATCCAGGACCACGTACACCAGTACGGGTGGTCTGGGGTGGTGGTCTGGGGGCCCAATTCTGTGCAGAAGAGTGGTCCAGAGTGCACTAGAGGGGTGCTAAAGGGTCTAGATTGTCAGGAAATGCCTCTGGGGAAGCAGGAAGTAATCTGGAGGGGTTAGGAGAAGACTAGAGGGTGCCTAAGGGGACTGGGGGCCAGAAGAGAGCTGGGGGCCCAATTCTGTGGAAAAGAGGGGTCCAGAGTGCACTAGAGGGGTGCTTAGCGGTCTACATTATCAAGAATTGCCTCTGGGGAGCAAGAAGAAATCTGGAGGGGTTACAAGAAGAGCAGAGGGTGTCTAAGGGGTCTGGGGGGCCAGAAGAGTGCTGGGGGGGGGGGGCGAATTCTGTGGATAAGAGGGATTCAGAGTGCACTAGAGGGGTGCTTAGTGGTCTACATTATCAAGAATTGCCTCTGGTGAAGCAGGAAGAAAGCTGGAGGGATTGTGAGGAGACTAGAGGCGTCTAAGTGGTCCGGGGTCCAGAAGAGAGCTGGGGGCCCAATTCTGTGCAGAAGAGTGGTCCAGAGTGCACTAGAGGGGTGCTTAGCGGTCTACATTATCAAGAAATGGCTCTGGGGAAGCAGGAAGAAATCTGGAGTCGTTAGGAGAAGACTAGAGGGTGTCTAAGGGGTCTGGGGGCCAGAAGAGACCTGGGGGGCCCAATTCTGTGGAAAAGAGGGGTCCAGAGTGCACTAGAGGGGTGCTAACGTGTCTAGATGGTCAAGAAATGCCTCTGGGGAAGCAGAAAGAAATCTGGAGGGGTTGCGAGGAGACTAGAGGGTGTCTAAGGGGTCTGGGGGGCCAGAAGGCAGCTCTGGGGTACAGCAAGCACCCCAGGAGATTTGTTCTGAGCACACCAGGAGTCCAAAGGGGACTAGATGGCCAGAAACCCGACTATGGCAAACCAGGGTGATATCTGTAAGGCTTCTGAGGAGACTCGCTGTTCCCTAAGGGTGCTGGGGGGCCAGAGGCCAGCTCTGGGGCAGTACAAGCACCACAGGGTGGGTTCTGAGCAGAGCAGAGGGCTTCTAAGGGGCCTAGATGGCCAAAATACAAGACCTGGGTAACAAGGAAGACCTCAGGAGGTGCTCTGAGGGGACAGGAGGGGATGGATTTTGAGCCGACTAGAGGACACATGGAGGTATGTGAGGCACAACAAAGGAAGATAGAGGAGTCTTGAGGGGACTAGAAGGAAAGGGGAGCGGAAGGAAAGGGGATCTGATGGGATAGAGGGCACATGGAATGGTCATAGGGATAGGGCAGAGAGGATTCTACAGTGCAACCAATGGAAAAGAAGGGCTGTAGGTCACACTGAAAGGGTGTAATGAATGCATAGGGTTCTGGGGTACCCCGGAGGCAAACCAAGGCGTCCCGAGGGGAGCGTGTGGCATTCAGAGGGGTTCTGATGGGGCTAAAGGGCTGGGAGATGGACCCTAAGGGACTCAGAGGGCAAACAGGCATCCTGAGAGGACTAGAGGGCAAAAGCAAAGGCTCTGAGATGCACCAATGGCAAACGGAGAGGTTTTGAGGAGACTAGAGGGAAAAGAGGGGGGACTTAATAGGACAAGAGGACAAACACAGGAGTCTTGATGCTACCAGAGGGCCTACAGACACCAAACGACAGAGTAATCTTGCAGGAAGTAGAAAGAAGCAAAGAATTTTGAAGGGACAAGAGAACAAATGGAGTGCCTTGGAGCACACCTAGAGGCAAATGGATTGGTCCTGAGGGAGCTAGGGAGCAAATGGGTGAGTCCTGGGGTGACACAGGGGAAAACTGAAGGTTCTGGGGCATTAGCTCACCTGCCATAATCTTCCCGCTTGGAGCCTGCCTCTTCCCTCTGAGAAGCTGGCCTTTGCTTTCATTGCACAGACAGCTGTCAGCTGTTGTGTAGTCTTGGCAGACAAGTTGAGGATTGCTGCCCAGGCAGTCGTGACCTGCAACACTGCATGCTCAGAACAGTTCTCAGGAAGTCATGCATATTCATAACCTGAAGAGCAAAAAGAAGTCTCTCTTAAGGTCAGTTTTTATTTCATGGTAGGAGCAATTTTTTCCTTCTTCTGCACTGTACTGCCCCTAACAGCACACCTTCCTCATCACCATTTTCCCCTGCTCCTTCCACTCCTCTCAGTTGCCCCTGCATCTTAGACCTCTAAAGCACCTGTTTCTCATCCACAGATACTTTCCTGTCCTGTCACCAATTCGCCCCCGTTTGTCCTATAGCAAGTAGCTGAGAGACCTTGGCCTAGTTCTTTGCTGCACACACCTTTTGATCTGGCAAGCAGCTCAGACAGAGCAGAGGGCAGCAAGAAAGGTGGATCTGAACATAGTAGGCTTGGGCACCGAGAAAGATGGAAGCAGCAGCAAGGCATCAAAGAGATGGCATCTTTGTAAAGAAAAGAGATATAGTTCCAGGCAACTGGGGATTCTCTGTACCTGTGGCCAGGTCTCAAAAGAGATATAGTTTCAGGCAACTGGGGATTCTCTGTACCTGTGGCCAGGTCTCCTGCAGGCTCTTTCCACACAGGTAAAGATAGCTGAACGCAGCGCCCTTGGGAGGCAGTGACATGGTGTCCCTGGTGCTGCTGTGGGGTGGCTGTTCCAGGGTCTCTCAGGCTGTATTAGGGTCCTTGGACAGAGACAGAGCTGTTCACATTTCCTTGAGGACTTTCCCTTGTGCTGCACAGCAGGACAGCTCTGCACCGTGCCCTCCCAGCACTGCTGCTCCTCATAGCTGCTGCCTAATTGGCCCCAATCCTGAGCAAAGCTACAACTCCCAGGAGCCTGAAGCACCCCTCCTACTCTCCCTGCCCTCCCCATTTCCAAGAGGGACAGCCCCAGCCCCTGGGGACAAGCCTGCCTGGTCACACCAGAGATGGAAAATGCTTCCTGCCCTGTACCAGGGAAAACCAGGGAAATTCCACTATCCCCAGTGACCTATGGGGACTCTTGTGTGAGCAGCACATGTCCAGTAAGGAACAGACACAGCAGGCCACTGCTGCAGGGCTGAGAAGGCACCAGCATCTGGAACTACAGCTCCTGGCCTGCCACAGAGCATAACATGGCTGGCTCGTGGGAGCCCTACTGGCAGAGAACTGCCCCTCCGGCCACCTCGAGAGGCGCAGCATAGTCTCCCAGAAGCCCAATACGGGAAGACTACATCTCCCGGCATGCCGTTCAAACAAAAATGGCCTCCCGGAAGCCCGGTGCCGGGAGACTACTGTTCCCGGCATGCCGCGCAAACAAAAATGGCCCGCTCGGAAGCCCAGTGCCGGAAGACTACCGCTCCCGGCATGCCAGCGGCACCGCCCCCCCCGCCCGCAGCGCTAGGTGAGTTTTGACCCTCTGGAGATTCCGTTCCTTTCCGTCCCGCCCCCCTTCCCCTTCCCGCCCTGTCCCCCCGGAAACCACCGCAGAGCCCCGAGCGGGACCCCGCGAGTCCCAGCACCGGCCCGGGGCTCCCCCGACACCGCCGCGGCCGGCTCTGGGTCAACTCTGACGCTGCCCCTGCCCCCCCCCCCCCCGACTCTCCCTGGGATCACTCCTTCCCCTCCCCGAGACGGTCCCGAGCGGACATAGGAGACCCCCCCCCCGCGCTCCTCCGACCGCGCAATAGACCGCACCACAGCCCCAGCGGATCGCCTGCCTTCCCCCCCCTCCCCCGTCCTGGCACACCCCCCTTCTTCCCCCCCAGCACCACTGCAGATCCACTGCACCTCCTTCCTCCCCACCCAAACCTCAACGCACCCCCTTACTTCCCCCCCCTCCCCATACCACCATAGCCTCGGCGCACCCCCTTCCTCCCTCCACCTCCATGGCCCCGGTGCACTGCTCTTTCCCAGCACGTCCTCAGCCCCCACCGCCCCAGCACACTGCCATCGCTGGCCCTGGTGCATCCTGGTTGCACTGTGCTGCACTGCCCAGGACACTCCCATCCACCACCTCCTCCATGGGGCAGCCGCCGTGCCGGTCCCAGGCAGCAGCACTCAGCAGCAGCTCCATCGTCCGGAACCAGCCCCAGCACAAGCTTCCCCCAAATGCAGCCGCAGCCGCAGCCGCAGCCCCGGCATGTGGCTGCCCTTGCCATCAGCCCCACCTGTGGCTTGTCCTGCCTGTCCCAGCCACAGGGTCCCACCTGGGGCCTGTCCTGTCACCCAGCTCCACCTGGCATTCAGCCCAGCCCCAGGGCCTGCAGCTGCAGCCCTGCAGGAACTGGGGAGAGGGAATAGCCATCAGCCCCATCAGGGACAGCAGAGGCACCCCCACTCCTGAGAGCAGCTTGCTGAAAGCTGAAGGGAGAGCCCTGGGGTGTAGAGAGAGGAAAGGGGAGTATGCAGAGGACAAGAGAACAAAGGGAGAGCTCTGGGTGCAACAAAAGTAGAAAAAGGCAATGACAGAGCAAACAGAGTGACTCTGGGGGCACCACCAAGAAGCACCCAGAAAACTCTGGGACAGGAGAGAAAGCTAAACAGAGAACTTTGTGGCATGCTGCAGAACAACCACAGGGCCCACCAAAAGGCACACACAGGCCTTGGGGGCAACCCAAAATGTGAATTGAGGGGTCTTGAGGGCATCAGAGGGCAAATGCAGGGCTCTGGGGCAAAGCAAAATACAAATGAAGGGCCTTAGTGCACACCAGAGGGGTCATAAGGCATGTCACAGGGCTCAGTGCAGCTGACAGGATGGTGCCTGCGGGCTCCCCCCATCCCCATGGAAACTCTGTCTCCCTACTCCTGGCACGCAGGCCCTGGCCCCAGACCCACAAGGGACACTGGGGAGTGCTGAAAGCAAATCCAGAAGCAGTCTGGGGACCTCACACAGCCCTGCAGGGGCCCTGGCTGCCCCCACAATGATGGGAAACACCCCCAAGAGCCCAGGCAACGCAAGGGAAATTCCCCACAGCTCTGTGAACAGCACTGGATTCCCTGGGAAGCACAGGCACTCCAAAGTACAAGGGACTCGGGGACCAGCTCCCAGCCCTGGACACAATGCATAACCTCCTCCCCTGGGCATCACCAACAGCAGGAACCACAGAGATGAGTGCAAAGAATAAAGCAACTGTTTATTGCTTTACTGCGCAGAAACAATAGCTGGAAGCAAGTCTGCCATGGAGCTCAGTGTCAGCATGCTTCCCCTTACCTGCGATGCCTGAAGAGTCATCACCACACCAGCGTCCATCCGTCCGTCGGGGAAGGGTCAGCTCCTGCCACTGCCCTTGACGTGGCAGGTGTCTGAGTAGCTGACAGCCTACTCCTCTGCTTTTTCCTTCAGGGATAGGATTCATCTCAGAGATGAGAGGAAAATGCCTGATCCCACCTGTCTGCACTTCCGCCCTACCCCAGACTAGAGCCCTGCAAGACACTTCCACAGCTCTCAGCTCACCTGTCACATTGCCAGTCTCAGTGTGATGGGCCTGCGCCATATCAAATCCAGAACTCAGGTCAGTGCACAGAGCTGAACGCTGGGTACAGGGGAACGTTACAAACCCCATACAAGGGTTTGCAGCCTGCCGCTTAGGCTTCAGGGCTTACAGTTTATTATCTAAGGATTTAGCCCCTCTCATTTCTCAGCAAGTCATAAGCCCTGAATGCTAAGTGACAAACTGCAAGTCTTGGAACCCCAGTGGTTGCTGAGGCTTTAAAATTTATGGATGAGGTTGGATTTTTAATCCTGCGCCCTGATCACTACATGAGCAAACTGTAAACGCTGACTGATAAAGACTGAGCCCCACAAAAGAAAGTAATAAACTGTAACTCCAGAGTGAGAGACCCTCAACAACAAACTAAACAATAAACCTTAAGTGAAAAATTCCAAACCCTCAGCTTTAAGCAACAAGCATCAGAGCACCCAAAGCTCTTTCCAGAGCCTGGAAACAGTCAAGAGAAGTGAAGGAGTTTTGCCCACGGCTTAGGAAGTTTTCCCTTCCTTTAGAAGTACAGCAGAACAGGAAGACACGCACCAGAATCACGTTACAGTTGCTGTTTAGAGGCTTGGTTTTAGCCACCATTCAAATGTGAGCACGTGCAAGCGTCATTCCACGGGACTGCACTAAGCTGCACTTGCACTGGACCTACCTGAAAGCCTGCAAGCACTAATTCATCTCCAGGTCAGGCAATTAGTATGTTTGGTCCTCTCAGCTCCGTGGGCAAACATCCACAGCCAGCGACACCAGTAACCACCTAGGGGACAACCACCTTGCACCTCCCAGCCCCGCTCACGTATGATGCAGCCCAAGACTTAGCTGTGTCCACGCTGCAAGTCAGAGCTCATCCTCCACGGCCAGCCGCGCATCTCCGCAGAGATCCCAGCTGTGACGAGGCTCCTTCGACTGCCCAACTGGGCTTCGGCACCTGCAAAGAGGCCACAGTGGTTACTGAGAAGCCGAGCAACTGCACGGCCCTCCTGCTAGAACTGCTTCCCTAGTCCAAGGCCCGTGATTGTTCCCACAGTTGTGACCAACCCTCCCGTGCTGCTTCTGTCACCCTCTCTGGCACTGTTTCATCGCAAAGATGTCAGAGCGGCTCTCACGGACAGGCAGGCTCGCTCAGGCACCCGGCCACCTCCAGCCTTCGCTAGATGATCCTCTGCAGGGAAACTCTGCCTCTGACAGACACTCTCAGAAAGCACTGTCCAGCCAAGGCAGGACAAAAACTGAGGCCTCCAAAACCTCCAAACTCCAGAGAGACGGAGCTAATGGATTATGGTAGGTTGTGGTTTTGCTGTGAACTCTGGCGCTGTTGCTCATACACACATAACCCCATTTCTCTGCTATAGCAAAACTACTGTTGTAGCTGGCTCCTAAAAGAAACCGTAACTTGTGACAGCAAAAATCCCATCTGAGGGCGGTGGTAACCGGTAGCTCTTCGCGGCAGCATATAGTCATTCCCCGAGGTTCTGAACGCCTAGGATTAACAAAATTTATAAATACAAAAATACTGCCGCTACAGGGTGTAAAGCCAAGCTAAGATTTCTGCAACCGAAAAAGAAAAACCTCTTCGTGTCTGACAGAACGAGCCGTACGCACCAGCGCCTATAGCTCAAGCGACCCCTCCCGGGCAACATTCTTCTGGCAGGCTGCGGATCCGAACTCCTCCCGTCTTGCCTAAGAGTCTCCGTTGGGACACAACAACTTTGCCAGCCAGTGCTTGTTGATGGAGGCAGAGTAAAATCCATTGCCCTGCAAAAGTACAGAGCAAAGAAAGACAGAGAGGAAAAAAAAAAAAATCAAAGCTCTGCAGAAAACTGTAAGAATCCAAAGTTGTTTGTAAGCACAAAAGCGGACCTAATACGCACATGAGCAAGGTAAACGAGACTACGCAAGCCACGAATACCGCTTCCCCCAGCCCCTGGTTTGGAAGCTACGGCAACAGTCGGGCTTGCTGTGACAGGGAAGTTAGACTAAGCAGCCGCTAGAGATTAATCTTTCAGAAATCTTCTGCGTCCACATTTTTGGCACAACCGTGTTCTGCCCCTCCATCCATTCAGACGCACGCGAGAAGATCCACTGCTTGTAACACTTGCACAGTAACCACCCCTCTGCCCCCGCTTGTTAAGATTAGCACCCACTGTGCCACTTGGATAGATGACACTCTGCTGTCTCTTCATTTCCCTGATTTTACTACTTTAGAAGGAACTGAACAGATTGGATTGCCCCTGTGCGATCAAAGCTAAAAGTCTCAAAGACGGTTATCAGCCCAGATTGCTGCTAAACAGTCTTTCTCACAGCCGAAGAATTTTTGTTCCGGCCCCAAAGGGGACGTAAGGGTGAGGCTAGTGGCACTCACTTTCCTTTACCGCCATTTTCTAGTGGTGCTGCTCCCATGGAGTCAGCAGATGTGGAAAGCATTACTGAAAAAAGCTTTCCTTGTCCTGGGAATTAGAGGGCAGGAGGTTTTACAGCCACTTCTCCCAGTTTAGTGAAAGCAGCATCACGTTCCTCGTCCCAGCTCCATTCATGACTCCCTCCCAGTACTTTCCACCACCGTCTGCTGATACCGGCAAAGCCACGTTAATGCTGCTGGAGGAATTTAATCTTCCTAAAATTGCTCCAAGTTGGAACTGATGAGAAGAAGCCTTAATTCCACAAGGCTTTAACCTTTCTTCTATCCACCGTCTTCCTGTTTCCCCAAATACCATTGCCAAGTAACTAACCCGGGGCTCGCACTCATCGAGCATTCCTGAAATTGATCTCTTAGTTTTACACTTCAGACACCTCTCTCTCTCTCTCCTCTCTCTCGCTTCCTCTTCAGTAAATCTGGTCACTTGACTACCATTCCCCTAAGATAATAATTTGCTGTCTCGCAGCTCTTAGAAGTATGATGCTTCACAGACATGTAAAGTCAGACACAGAGATGAATGTACGCAGCACACGTCTTGTAACGTGTACAGACCTTCTGTTATATGTTGGTGATCTATTATTCGGATCACTATTAATGGCGATCCCTCCTCGCCAGGAGGAATGGGCTTTCCCTTTTTCTGGCAGAGGGAGACAGCTTTCACTTGGCTCCATTTGATTTTAATACTTCAGCTTGCTTATATTCATATATAGTCTCTTCAACTTCAGCCGTGGCAATTAATCTAAAAAAGTAAGCATTCTATCTTTCCCTTTCCATATATGCATGTACGGTAACAAAACAAAATAGAAACAACCAAAGCAAAACTAAGGGCAGATACAGTTAACAATAGCCACAGGGTAGGAACGGGTTACTCAGTCCTCAGCACTGCCTCTGGGAGGCCGAAATAACTACTAACAGTCATTAGCGATAGTTACCTTAGTTACCCGTGCCAGAACGCCTCCTCCTGTAGCAGTTCCTGGCGATATCGAGGGGCTGCTGCATTTTGGCTTGTTTCATCCCGTCCCTTAGGTATTAACCACAAGAAAACGCTTGTCCATCTCTTCTCTTCATCAGCATTTGCTGTCCTTGGTGCCATCTCTGTAAGAAAGCAATAAACTCACGTTTTACTTCCAGTGAAACACACAGAATTATGCACGTTTTTTTCTCTTTACCGTGCTCCTTTTTTTTTCCCCCCTCTTTTTTTTCTTTTCTTCTTCTTTTCCTTAAGGGAAAGGTCTTAATACAGCACTTTGCATCATACGTTACAGGGTAAACAGTCTGGAAACGTTACACACAGCAATTAGGGCTAGGTTATTGGGTAGGCGGGCATGTTGCCTAATACCCACCTAACGCCATCTTCCGTGAAACCTTATTTTTATTCTGCTTCAGTATTACTGTTAATGTTCTCAGACCCTTGTAGACGCGCACTTAACCGACAACTCTCTCTGTCTTTAACTATGTGGAAGAAAGATAGCCCTCGATTTGCCTGTCTCCGTTTCAAACCTATTACCTTTTCAATACAGCTCCTAGCTTCCTCTTATGCTCAGATGCTGGCCTCACAGGCGACAACCAAAATGAACCACCGGATCCCGAGGTCTTGCTGCTTCTCTTCGAGATGTCCCCCTTCGGTGGGCTACCCTGCCAAACAAACCAAAAAGACTGCCGAGGCCGCGAGGGTATCAGGTGTTTGGACCACTTCTCCGAGGCTTTCGGGGTGACTGACGTCACCACTTCGCTTCACGTTACTCACAGCTACCTTCATCTATTACTTAGGGCTAAACCTGTTCCTATTTGCAGAGGGGCTTGTTGCTTGTTTAAACTCACCATATAGTCCATAACCTGCTCTGCATGCTCCCTAGTCCCTTCTGCTTTCGCAACACTTGTGGTAATTCAAGGCGGTAATTAAGAGTCCCCATTGTCCCATAGGCTGGAGCAAGACATTGCTGCTGCTCTGAGGAGGTGCCTAAAAGCCACACTGTTTTCTCTAGCATCACTGGGGCTTCCCAGAGCCCATCGGTGTTCTCTTTGGCTTTTCCTGAGCCTTTTAGGTTTTTAAGGCTATTCCTTAGCCCGCCATTTCATGGCAATGTTCTCCTTAAGCACTGCGCACAGCACAATTATCCCAGATCAGCCACATCGTGCACATACAGAGGCTTCTGAGAGTCAGCTCAGAAGAAAAGAGAGAAAAATCTCTTTGTCATCTGCGCATCCACCCGTCAACACTCTTCACCAGGAAGTGCTGTAAGTTCCTGTTTCTCTAAAGCGGGACTGAGTCGAGGCGGAGACGCAGATCGCACCCCATCTTTGTTAGAACGCCTCACTGCTGCGGGGACTGGGTCTGGGAGCAGTTTGAGGAACGTCTGGGGCCCTGGACAGAGTGCAGGGGAAGGTCTGGAGTCAGTGACAACGTTGTGGCACGGCTCGGAGGCGTTTTGGGGCCTGTGGGGGCGTTGGGGCAGGATTTGTGGGTGGTTTAATGGCTTTGGGGGGGTGGTTGCAGGAAGGGTGGGACTCTGTGGGGCCCTCAGGGTGGGGGTGCCATCCCAGATGCGTAGTGAGTGCATAGAGGTGCCCCACGTGGCTGTCAGCTCGGCGGGAGGAGCCACCGGTCTCCCACACCACCAAGCAGGGGGGCGGCGTGGGGGGGGGGGGAGGAGGTGGAGGGAACTATGAGCTCGCAGAGAACGCCAGAGGAGGCAGCAGGGAACTCACCAAGGGCCCCGCATCCCAGAAGAGCTGCGAAGGACCCCATGTCCAAGCCGAGAGGAGGCATCAGGCTGCCGTGCCGCTGCTGGAGACATCCAGACCCCCACGCAGACACCCCCCCCCCCCCACTCCTCCAGGCTGCGTCCGCAGGGGCGAGCACACGCCCCGGCCCGCGCTGGGGAGGAACTGGGGCCCTACAAGCGACACACGCAAAAGGGAGAGTCAGAGCCGCGCTCCGGCAGACCCGGCGCCGCGCAGAGCCAGCGCGGCGCGGCGCGGCGCCGGGCCCGCCCCGCCCAACCCCGCCCCGCCGCCTCCACGCAGCGACGGCCCCGGCTGGCAGGACACAGCCCAACACCCGCGGCCACCCGAAGGCACACGCTCGCCTCACCAGGGCCCCCACATGCTCGACTCCAGGCAGCCCCTGCCTTCGCCCGCCGCCGTCCAGCGAAAACACCCGCCCTGCTCGCCGCCATCTTGCGAGCCGCCGCACCGTGCATGCGCCGGCTGCCCAGGGCGCGCGCCGCCGCACCGCGCGTGCGCCGCCCAGGACCGCGCTGGGGGAGCCGGAGGGGCGGGGGAGCGGAGCGCGAGGCAGGCGAGACCCGCAATGGCGCCTCCGCGTGGTCGCAGCGCGGCGCTGCAGCCGGCCGGCTCCCGCGGGCGAACCGCAGCCCGCCGCGCCACCCCGGCGCTCAGGCCGAGCAGCGAGCGCCCCGAGGCTGCTCTGCCCGCGCCCGAGGGAGCGGCGGGGATCAGCGAGCAGGCGCTGGGGCTGCCCCGGGGAGAGAGTGCCGCGGAGCAGCTCCGAGACGGCACTGCCCGTCTCCGCGACCCCAGGAAGCACCGAGAAGGAAAAGCCCTCTCGGGAAAAGCGCTCCCGGTCCGTGAGCACCGGGCAGGGGGCACGAGCGCGGCCCCTTCGCTTACCCGTCCCCGAGAGAGCGGAGAGTAGCGGCGAACACGGCGACTGGCAGCGCGCACGTGTGCGCCGGCTGCCTGCAACGGTCTCCGTACGCAGCGGTGGCCGCCGGCGGCTGCAGTGCTGCCTTGTCGACACGCGAGGGCAGCCGTGAGCGCGCCGGAACGCAATGCGCATGTGCTTCCCCCCCCCCCCCCGGTGTGCAGTACCGCTTTTCAGACACGCGAGGGCAGCAAGGAGCAGGGCGCAGCGCTTTCATTTTCCCCTTGCAAAATACTCGCTAGGCAAAAGTGGCTTGGGCTCCTCCCTGTCGCTTGCCTGGCTTGATTACTACAGCTATTAGGAACCGAAGTGCATAGCCTTCTAGCAAAGGGAACGACTCTCTTTTAAAAACTTCCCCTGATTCCCCAGAATTGTCACTGCTTTGGATCAGTAGCCAGCTTCTTCCAACCCAGCCGCAAGAAACATTTTGCCTTCCCGGCAGAACTTTCTGCTCCCCGGGGGGTCCAAAGGAAACCCGTCATTCACTACTGTCTGTCAAAACGTATCGGAAGCCCTCAAATACAGGACAAGGCACCTTCTCTAAGGAAGCTGACTCCTAGGTCTGCTTCATGGCAGCTTTTCCCCAGTATCAAGGTCCACTCAATAAACAAAATAGTCCGAGAAATGTTTTAATCTGCTCCAAGTGCTTTCGTAGAAGAGAACAACATCAAAATGAGGTATTATTGCATTTAGTCTCCACTACACGTGCTACCCCAACACCATGGACTTGCTTTAAAGGATCAGTGATGTACGCAGTCTGGCAGTAATTAATATTCACAGAATGAATACGCACTTGATCAAGTACGAGTGTTAATAAAAAGCTTTGCCAGTGCGTCGCTAGGTAACAAACCTAGACAAGCAGCTATTTGCCCTGATCCTTCGGCTTACATTTCTTCTGCCGGATGTAGTCAAACGTACCTGAACGCAGTGGCCTTGCGAGGCAGTGACACGGTGTCCGTGGGGTGGCTGTTCCAGGGTCTCTCCGGCTGTTCCAGGGTCCTCGGACAGCAACGGTGCTGGTCAACTTTCCCTTGTGCTGCACAGCAGGACAGCTCCACACCGTGCCCTCCCAGCACCGCTACTCCTCCCAGCAGCTGCCTAACCGGCCCCAATCCTGAGCAAAGCTACGACCCCCAGGAGCCCGCAGCACCCCTCCTACTCTTCCCGCCCTCCCCATTTCCAAGAGGGACAGCCCCAGCCCCCGGGGACAACCCTGCCTGGTCACGCTGCTGTCCGAAAAGCGGATTCGTTGCCCGCTGTGCACTAAGCCAATAATGACACGCTCAGGAGAGACATTTGCTTATTTATTTCAGAGTTGTGCAAGCCTGGCTGCTTGGTGTTTTCCCCATAAATCAAGTGCAACCCCCCCCCCCCAAGGCTTTCCGAGTAGCATTTATACAAGTTGCAAGGTCTGCAACTTTCCCTCTTACACCGGTTGGTTAGTGATTTACATACAATTATAATATTGCTTACACACCATTTTACGACTACGCATGCTCAGGGGAGGGGTCTTCACCCAGGCGCGGGTCTTTCTGACCTACGGGCGTGATTTTCTTGTATTATAATGAGGACAGTTCAGTTAGGGGTTACCTTGAATTCCTTTGCTAAATTAGCAATGTCTACATAGAAAACAAAACATTTTGATTTACTGTTTCTTTAAGGCTTTAGCAGTTCTAGGATGGCCTTGATTAAAGAATTATTTCCTCCCAGGAAATTGAGAGAGAAAGAGAGAGAGGTTCTCCTCATCTGCCTAGTTTAAACAGCAGGAACACTCTTTCTGAGCTTCCAAGGTTGTCTTGCAACACCACCGGAGATGGAAAACGCTTCCTGCCCTGTACCGGGGAAAAACAGGGACGTTCCACTGTCCCCCGTGACCTGTGGAGACTCAGGCGTGAGTGACACACGTCCAGTAAGGAACAGACCCAGCGGGCCACTGCTGCAGGGCTGAGAAGGCACCGGCCCCTGGCACTACAGCTCCTGGCCTGCCACGCGGCCGGCTGGTGGGAACCCCGCTGGCAGGGACCTGCTGCCCCCCCCCTCCCCCCCGGGGCCACCTCGAGAGGCGCAGCATGGTCACCCAGTAGCCCCGTCTGAGAAGACTACACGTTTTGGATGGTCGCCATCATGGTGCCTCCCAGGTTTCCCCATTGGCCTGTCGTCCTGGTCGGCTTTGGCTTCTGGCAGCTCGCCATCAGGGACTGCAATGACATGCGGTTCCCCATGTTGAGCAAAGGGGGATGTGGGGAGGAGGGGGGGTAGGGGTCCCTCTGAGCAGGGCCCCACACCTGGGGTCACAGGACATGCTGCCTCAGGGGCAGTTGGTGGCCCTGGCACTGCCAGCAACCCTGCCATTCCCCATGTGGCACTGCACAGCTCTCGCCTCCCATGTGCTGCCCCATGGCAGCCCTGTTATGCTGCACGCTGCCCCATGAGAGCCCCGTTGCCCTGCATACTGCCCCATGGCGCCCCGTCACCCCACAAGGTGCCTCACAAGAGGCCTCGTCACCGTTGCCTCATCCCATCTGTGTAAGAGGAGCACGCTGGGGCCAGGCACAGCACCAGCATGTCCCACTGTGCTGAGGAAGGGCTGGGGAATGGGGAGATGGGCAGCTTTGGGGGCATGGCAGAGCCCTGAGGGGAGAGTGGGGAACCCATGCTACCTAGCCACATGGGGTGGGAGCCACAGTGCCAGGGCCAGGCGCTGCAGAAAATGGGAGTAACTAGTGGGTCTCTACCCACTTCTGGAGCTAAGGTGAGGATTAAGTCAGAACATTCTACATCTGGAGCAAAGGAGTGGGCTAAATCAGAATGTTTTAGGGTAAACCCTGCCCAGCGCTTTGGGGCAGTGAGCAGGTTTATTTCCAGCCTTCCCCATGTGCCGAGACTGTAATTCTCTTTCTTCTCTGAAAGTGCCATAAAAGGCTCTTCTGAGCCACTGATGTGACAATTTCTAATTTTGCAGACTCTGGAGCCATGCAGGATGTGGCTCCCAGCCCACAAACCCAGCGTGAAGAACGTAAGCGCTGCTTGCGGGCCCCACGTCCTCACATCTGGCCTGCTCTCCTCCCAGGCAGAGCTTGGCCAGAGCTTGAGCTTGTCTCTGCAGTGACGGAGGCCCCTGTGGGGCACCGAGCTGCTGCTCCCCAAAGCAACATCCTGTCTGCGTAAGAGGAGCGGGCTGGGGCAAGGCATCGGGACAGCAGGTCCCCGCTGCAACTCCAAAAGGGCTCAGGGAGTGGAGGGAAGGGAGGCACTGGGGGCCCCACAACCCCTGGGGGGAGTCATGGACCTGTGAGCCCCAGCCATGTGGGGTGGGAGCCACGGTCCTGGGTGTTGCTGGAGGACGGGGGGTTGCTGATAGGTCTGGACCCACTCCTGGAGCAAAGGGTTGGGCTGGAGCAGGGTGTTTTCGGGGTGGTCCTCAACCCCACTGCCTTGGTTGGTGAGCAGATTTTTGTCCAGTCTTCCCTATGGGCAGAGGTCAATAGCCAATACAAAAGGAGGGTTTCACTCCCTTCTCCTCCACCCGCAAGCAGCACATCGGCACCCCAAGGATGACTGTCCCCATGCAAGTAGTTAGGAAAGCCAGGAGTAGAGGAGGTCCCCCCAGATGCTGTTGGGCAGGTGGATGTTACGTGCAAGGTGCTGGTCCCCTGCCTCGTGCCCATGCAGAGCAGGAGTAGGTAAAAGCCTTAATTTTGATGGGACCTGCCAGAGAGACACCAGGAAGACGAGGGACATGACCACGCACCCCAGGCCAGCTGCTGTGCCAAGTCCAGCCAGGAGCCCACCGCCCGTGCTGGAGGGGGCAAGGAGCCCTGAGCCACAGACCCGCTTGCCCCTGCCCATCGCCATCAACACCACACCACTGACAGCGCCCGCTTTGGACACCGTTGGCTGCTGGACCCAGGACATCACCCAGAGCCCGGAGGAGCCTTCAGCCTCGCGGCGGGTAAAGGGGGTTCCCTACCTCCATCGGGCAGGTGGGCAGGTGGCAATGCATGGAGGGGACTGGGACACAGTGGAACAGCCAGGCCGCAGCACCCCGAACCAGCAGAGCAAGCGGGGAGAGGAATGGGAGCAGTTTGGGGTGAGTCCTCACGGACTAGGGGGGTCTTGGGGCTGTTTGCTTGGGATTATTCCCTCGGGGTTTTACTCCCTTGGAGTTATTCCCTTCACGTGGGATAGGCATGTTGCCCCGGGAGCTCACTGCCAAGCTCCAAAACAGCCAAAGAAGGCTCCTTCTGACTCACTCTACTAAATATTTCTTCTTTTCCAGACCCTGCAGAGGATCACAAACCTCATCCCAGCCCCCAAAGCAAGCAACAACAATGTAAGCACCACTCAGAGCCCCCCACATCCTCACTCTTGTGCTGCTCGCTCTCTCTCCACGCGTAGCCTGGCCAGCCTCTGCAGACGAGTTGCTTTGTGCAGGTTTCCTAGCAGAACTGAAAAAACAGGCACATTCAAAACAGTGAGAAAAATCTGGGCTCTGCACGTGGTCTCCCTGTTAGACAGCAGGCAAGAGCCAACACTCCAGCCCACACTGGCAGAGTGTCCATACACGTGGGGAAGGGCTCTCTTTTGGGGTGATGTGGCCAGGCCCTTCCTGATAAGGGGGCTCAACCCTTTCCAGCGTCCAGCTAGAAGGGTGCAGCTGACAGTAGAGCCCTCTTGTGCTGGGTGCCCCCAAACCCGACCAGGAGCAATGCATGCTCCACACAACTGAGTTTTCGAGGGGATACAGCAAGACAAGGTTTCCTGCCAGTTCCTCCCACACCTCCTCTATGCCCAGAGAGCTGGGCATCCTGCTGAGCATACCAGGGCCGCTCCATTGCGTGGCCATGCTGGGACCCCACAGCATGACTAGCATCAGGTTTGGAGGGGACACACGTGCCCCCTGAGCAGGACCTGCATGTGCAGAACGTCCATCCCCTCTGCAGGCCTTGTCCTGTCCCCCCCACCCCATGCTGTTGGGGACACACCAGCACCTTCCCCTCGCTCCGCTGGTGATGCTCCATGACAATCTGCCCCTCCTGACTTTGCAGGCAGCGCGCAGACAACCTGCCACCAGAGCGAGGGAGACCCCATGGAGGCTCCCCACAAAGCGGCGATGTGGATCGCCTTCTGCAGAGGACACGCCAGAGCCAGTGAGGCCTTGGGACAGGGCAGCACAGGCCCCATGTGGCCCTGGGCATCCCCACAGGCAGAAAGTGCCCTGTGCCCCAGGGAGAGGGGATTCCTGGCAGAAGTTAAAGGGGGATGCTTGGAAGCACAAAACCTCGTTGCAGCTGGTGACCATCCTAGAAGAGTTTCCCAGCCATGATGTTCTCCATCCCTTTTTACCCTTTCCGAGACGTGGTGTCTCTCTTCTGCATCATGATGAATGGTGATTAGAGTTTTCTGTCCGCTGTTTTGGGTGCGTTCTAGCAGGCAACACAAATCATCACATTGTAGTAGTTTCTTTACTAGTGTAAGATTCATTCCAATGGGGGTAGGTAGTAAATTTTGGCTCAATGTATAGTTAGATTGTAACAATTGATAAGATCTAATAGGAGCTGAATAATTAAAGTCGCATCCCATAATTTTGGTAAAGTTACAAACACAGATATTTGAGTGATTACTTGTATCTACAACAATGTTATCTCTGAATATAAGATTACTGCCCCATACATTCTCTCAGAGGTTGTCGAGCTGCACCCTTCACAGCAGTGTCAGCTAAAGCATTTCCTTTACTAATTTCTGTAGTGTCTTTAGTATGGGCTGGGCAGTGTATTACAGCAATTTCTTTGGGCAGTTGGACTGCTTCCAGCAAATTACGTATTTCTTCTCCATTAGCTATTTTCTTTCCTGACGATGTAAAAAAATCCTCGTTCTTTCCATAACATCCCTGTTGCATGACATACTCCAAAGGCATATCGAGAGTCGGTGTAGATGTTAACTCGCTTTCCTTTTCCTAGGTGTGCTGCACTTGTCAAGGCTACTAGTTCTGTTCCTTGTGCATTCATTCGTGTGGGAAGCAGTTCGGCCTCTATTACTCGTTTTTGGCTGATTACAGCATACCCAGTTTGTCGCTGTCCCTGCAGCTAGTAGGATGAGCTGTCTACAAATAGAATTAGATCCGGGTTTTGCAAAGGAACATCAATTAAATCAGTCCTTGGCTTACTTGAAATGTGCATTACTGGCTCACATTGGTGATGTTTTTCTCCATCATCAGGCAGAGGTATTAGGGTTGCTGGATTCAAGGTAGTGCATCTTTTTAGGATTACATTATCTGCCATTAGGAGGATCAGTTTGTAGCTGTGTGTCCGTTGTGGCGATAATGCTTGGACTGCATATTGTTTTAGCAGAATCTCCACTTCGTGTGCGACATAGACTGTTACACGGTGTCCCAGAATAAGAGGGCGGCTTCTCTCTACTATTGCCGCTGCTGCCACCACAGATTTAATGCAGGCTGGTGCCCCTGCTGCAATCGAATTTAGCTGAGCAGCATAATATGCTCCTGGTTTCTGGTGGGGTCCTAATTTTTGCATTATTACTCCGCTGGCAATCCTCTTACATTCGTACATACAAATCGAAGGGCTTTGTATCACCTGGGAGCCTGACAGCAGGTGCAGATGCCAAAGCTCCTTTTATAGTTCTAAAAGCTTGCTCTCTTTCAGGGCCCCATGCAATGGGTTCTGCTTTTTCATTTCTAGTTGCCTCTGTCAGGGGTTTTGTTCATGCTCCCAACCCAGGAATTCATGGTCTGCAAAATCCCACAGCTCCAAGGAATCCTTGTAATTGTTTCTGTGTTACTGAACAGGGGAGTTTTATTATAGTATCTACTCTTTCTGGATCTACTAGCTGTTACCCTTCTCTTAGAATGAACCCCAAGTATTTTACCTCTTTTTGACACAGCTGGAGTTTAGACGGAGATGCCCAGTAACCTTTTCTCTGCTAAAGTAGTACCTAGATGTACAGAGTCTATTATACAGGTATCTTCATTTTTACTTGCTATCAGTAAATCCTCTACATATTGCATGAGAGTTGACCCACCCAGTAATTCTACCTCTTTTAAATCATTCCTTAGTATTTGTGAGAAAATTGCGGGAGACCCTGCAAACCTTTGTGGGAGGCGTGTTCACGTCCTCCACTGCCTCTCCAGGGTCGCCGGGGTTCCCTTCTTCTTGTTATTCTGAGGGATTGTTTCCATGGGCTAACTCTTCACACTTGTAACTCCTCCCCCAGCTATCCCTTGCAGCTGAAAAGAACACACTCACCGCACATGTCCTAAGTTTTTACAGTAATAACATTCTCTCCCTTCACTTCCCTCCCCCCCCCCCGTCTCCTTTCTTTCTTTTACTTGCTCAGCTTTCTGGTTTTCCTCTCGACCATCATAAACAAATACTGCTACAGTTAAAGTCTTTTGTAAAGCTGCTCCTTGACAGCCTGGCATATGCTCTTTAAAATACTTTCGTGTATCAGGGGCTGCTTGATCTATAAAAACACTAATTGCGAGTGTATCATTGAAGTTTTGTGGGGTCATTCCTCCATATTTTAGCAGGGTTTGCCACAGCTACCCCCAGAAGTCACTGGGGTGTTCATCTAATCACTGTCTGCATTCTTGCACTTTAGTCCAATTTACTCCTAACTCTCTGCATGCTCTAATTGCTTCTACTAAATTTCCAAGTCCTGTTTGACACACGGCTCTATCTCCTGCATTATTATAATCCCAACTTGGATCATTTGCTAGTCAGGGGTTTCTATTTCCCCCGGCTTGCTGCGCTACTTCCGCATCTTTGTTAATTATCTTATCCCGTTCATTTGGTCAAAATAGTTCCCTGAAAAGAATTTGGGTACCACTCCAGTTTGGGTTGTGCTCGGTGCATACATTAGAAAATAACTGGACACATCACTCTGCATCTTTTCTTAGTCTTGGCATTTTACCCCCCCATAAGGCAAGATTACTCGGGTTCCAGGGTTGATTAGTAAGTACTTGCAACACAGGCCGGGGCGGGGGGGGGGGGGGGGGTGTTTGGCCCCTCCCTTTCCCCCTGGCTGTAAAGCAGCAGGGTTAGCCAGCACATTGGAGATCACAGGATAGAGTCCAGCAGCCGGCACAGTAGAGGGAGAAGGAGGAGGACGAGAAGTAATGACAGATAGATCATCAGGCATATAAGGTGGAGCAGAACCTCCCAAGCATGCTGATGTAAAAAAGAAGAAAGGAAAAAGTCTGTTGTCTTCATTGTCCGAGGGATGGAGCTGTTATTGTAGACTTGGGTGGAAAAAGCAGGCCTTGGAGTTGAATGTTGTGCGATTGGCTGTGCAATGGGGAGATGCCTCCTGGGCTGTTGAGTGGTGTTTCCTCTGACCTCAGGTCCATCTGAAATGCCTCCTCTCTGTTTGTCTTGCACCATAGTTGCTGCTTGAGGCAGAAGAGTGTCAGAGAAAAATTGTGGCTTTCATCCAGAGAAGTTCAAAATGCGGAGAGAAATGATGCAAGACCAGCAGGCCATAACTACGGGTTCTCTCTCGCTTCCCCTTGCAGAAAAGGAGAAGAAGTGACCCAGGGGCTGGAGATGCCATGACAAGAGTAAGTTTATGCCAGCTTCTGCCAAGGCCCAGGAGAGTGCAGCAGCATGGACTACTGCGCTGCAGGGTCATGGATCTTGAGGCCTGGCGTGCATGCGGCACTCTCTGCTTTCCCCTGCTTCGGGGATGCGCTGGGTTGGCCCCTGATGCCTGTGTCTCTGAGCAGCCCCAGGCAGTGTCCGATGCTGGTGCTGCACTGAAGGGGGCGGAGGATGGCAGTGGGAGCATGTGTGCAGAGTCTGTGGGCCGGCAGGGGCAGGCAGGGACTCAGCCAGGGTGCGAGAGGGAATTTGTCCCTGCCATTGTAGCATCCTGTGAAGACAAGCAAGCCGGGCTCTGCAGAGGCTGGAGCCATCTGAAGCCAGCCCAGAAGAGCGGAGGAGGTTGGAGGCCAATGGATGGTGGAGAACGGGCCAGCAGCCGTTGCTCTGGTAAATGTCTCCAAATTTGAGTGGCGTTTCCCCTCTGGTGTCCAGCAGGGCCAGGGTGGCAGGGCCAGGCTGTCCCCACCAGCAGGGCCAGGCTGGGCAGCGGCAGCCTCACAGCATGGGCCGGACACTGGGCCCAAGGTGCTTTGCGGGTTGGACATAGGTCCCATCCACACTGGGCCTGCCCTGGGCACGGGGTCCCTGTTGCACCCTGGGGTGCTGCTCTTTACTGCTGTGACATCGCCCTGGGCATGACTTGCAGCGCACAGCCAGGGGGATGGAGAGAGCCACCAAACTGGTACAGCTTGGTGGGTGCCCGTCCCTGCCCGAGCTGGGGCTGGGTAGAGCCCTGGTCCAAAATCCAGCACAGGACACTGAAACGCTGCATCTCTCATGCCATGGCTGTTTTGTAAGTGACACCCTCCACCCCCCCAACTCCCCCGGCAGGTGAGGAATAAATATCAGAGTCCAGCAGCTCTTGCAGGTACAAGTCATGCACAGCTGGGGCCTCTTTGGCAGCTGCAGCCTGCTGTTTCGGAGGAAGCAAGCAAATGGGGACTTCCAGAGATGTTTAACACCTCAGGGAAGCCTCTAGGACTGAGCTGGCTGATGAGATAGTGGGTGGCCTAAACAGACCAGCCTGCAGTGATTCACCCCCACAAAAGCCTGAGCCAGGAAAAAGGGTCATGTTGCTCAGCAGACATGCACAAGGCTTTGTTTTGCTCATGGGTATGAGGTTCCCAATGGCAGCTGCTTTGCAGCCACCTGAAAGCAAGCAAAACCTTTGCGATGTGTAGGGCAACTCAAACTTCCAGAGCAAGTCCTGGGCTGCAGGAAACTGTGAGCAAGTGTGGTGTTGTCCTTCAAGTAGCATGCAGTTACTGAAGGTCTAACTAGCTCCTGTTGCTTCCCAGTGTTACAGGAGGCCCCAGTTCTGAAAAGGAATTGCGTTTGGGATTTGGGCCAAGGCCGCCAGGGCCATGACAGGGCAGAGACCAAGGCCAGTGGGGCCAAAGGGAGATGGGGACAAAGCCCACTGGGGCCGTAGCAGTAAATAAATATACTGTGTGACAAAGGAGTTGACATGCTTTGGCACGTGGTTGGGTGGTCCCAAGGGAGGGGAGAGGAGGATGTGGGGACATGGGGGAGGTTCCAGAGGACATGGGGGATCCCAGAGGATTTGTGGGTGTCCCAGAGGACATGGCAGGGGAGGGACCCCCGGGGACATGGGACTCCCAGAGGTGCCCCATGGGGATATGAGGTTCCCATGGTGTCCTGGAGGACATGGGGGAGAATAGGGGACTTAGGGGGTCCCAGGGCTGCCATGCAAGATGTAGGGGATGCCAGAGGATATGGGGGAGTCCCAGGGATGGGGAGAGGGGACCTGGGGACACAGAGGTGTCCCAAGAGATGTGGGGGAGGGGTTCCAGGAATGGGGGGCAGGAAATGTGGGGATTAGGGAGATTCTGGAGGCATGGGGGGGCTAGTTGGTGACAGGGAACATGAGGACATGGCGAGGGTCCCAAGGGCTGCTAGGGGGTGCAAGGGGCATGGGAGCAGCAGAGGTGTCCCAGAAGACACAGGGGTGCCTGAGGGGACCTGGATGGGGTCCCAGAGGTGCCCCGGAGAATACTGGGGGAGTCGCAGGGCTGTCCCAGGGAACATGAGAGTGGGTCCCAGAGAGGACACAGAGATACTGGCAGTGTCCAAGGCTTTTTTTACCCTGCGCTGTGGCTCTGGGGGCACTCAAGGCTTTTCTTGCCCCAGAGGGAGGCCTGGTGGGCCCCAAGTGGGATCCTCGGCCCTGTGGCCTCTCCAGGGGCACCAGGGAAGCCTCAAGCTGGTCCTGACCATGCTGGATCCCCGTATCCACCTCTTGGCACAGCCCCTGAGCCACCTGGGCCAGCTCAGCCACCGCTACCTCCCGCCCTGGAGACCCTGGGGGCAAGGGCACTCAGGTCACAGCATGGCACTAGGGAGGGGGGGAACAAGGGACAGGGAGAGGCAGGGCTCAGGGCCTGGCACCAGGGAGACAGGGGACACAGGGCCCTGGCTGGGGCCAAGGAGGGGATGGGAGGGAACAGAGCTCAGGGCCTGGAACTGGGGACCTGCAAGGCATACGGGGGACAGAAGCCAGGGTTTAGGGCTTGGCTCCAGGGCTAGGGGAGATGCTGGGCACACAGGAAGATGTGAGGGGTAAAGCAGAGGCCTGGCACAGAGGCCAGGAGGGACAGGGTACACAGAGGACATGTGTCAGGGCCTGGCTCCAGGGACACAGTGGAGACAGGGGTTAGGACATAACCCCTGGGGACAGGGAGGGATGTGGGGAAACCCTGGGGGCAGGGGACCATGGGGTGGGGCAGAGCCTGCTCCTGGGGGTTCCCAGGGCCAGCCAGGGTCGCAGCCCCATGATCCCAGGGTGACCCCAGCCCTCCTCTGGGACGCCAGGCTGCCCTCCAGACCCCTTCCAACATTTCCTGACACCAAGGTGCTCCTTTGATTCCCACCAGACCACAAAGCATCCCCCATGACCCTCGCCACAACCCCAAGGTGCCCCTTTGACACCATCACACTACTGGGTGCCACATGAACCCCAGGTGCCTCCCATGACCCTCCCCATGATTCCCCAGCCCTCCAAGACCCCAGGGTGCCCACCAGATTCCATAGTCTCCCCATCACCCCATGTTCCCTCCAGCCCTCTGAGACACCGGGGTGTCCCCCATGACCCTGAGCCAGGGAGATTCCACCTGTGTTGGGGTTCCTGGGGGTTTCCCCTCCCTCCTCCTGGGCAAGGGCAGGCTCATGGCCTCCCAGGTAAACCAGGGTCAGGTCAAGGCAGACCTGCGGACAAGGACAGAAGCCACGGGGGATGGGGTCAGGGCAGGCTTCACATCACACACCTCACTGCACACCTACCTCTGACAGGGCCAAGCTCACCTGGGGTGTGAGGGCGTAGGCATAGACCTTGGCATGCCAAAGGACTGTGTCGAGGACGTAGGCTGCCACACGGGCCACCTGGCTTGGCCCAAACACAGCCACACTGGCTGGGGGGCACTGCAGGGATGACACCATGGGCAGAGGCAGGCAGGGGCTGGGCAGTGGGCGGGAAACGTGCAAGGGGAGGGGAGCATACAAGGTGCCTGCGGGCATAGGGGAGAACGGGAGCAGCATGCTGGTAGCATGCAGGGAAGAGTGCAGGGAGCATGTGGGGAGTGTTTGGGTCCTGGTAAGTGTGTGGGAGGCAGGCAGGGAGTGTGTGGGTGCACACAGCTGCATGGGGATAGTCTGAGGGCCATGTAGGCACCCATAAAGCCTGCAGGGAGTGCTGGGGCACTGAGAAGTGTGTGTGCAGCATGGAAAGAGTGTGCAGGGAGCATGTGAGGACCATGTGGGCTTTGATAAGCATGCAGAGAGCATGTGGGTTCCATATATATATATATATATATCCATATTATATATATATTATGTTATATATATTATTATATATATATTTTATATATATTATATATATTGTTATATATATATTAGGGGAATGGTGGTCAAGTGAGCAGAGTTACTGTAGAGGAAGGGAGAGTTAGAGAGCGAGAGCGCAAAGTGTCCGAAGCGTAAAATGAAGCGATTGATTTCAGGAGGGCTCGATCGGTGCAACCCCCAGTTAGTTACCTGGCAATGGTATTTGGGGAAAGAGGAGGACAGTAGATAGAAGAAAGGTTAAAGCCTCGTGGAATTAAGGCTCCCTCTTGTCGGTTAGAGCAATTAAGTCTCCCAACTTAGAGCAATTTTAGGAGGATTTAATTTCCTCCAGCAGCATTAACATGGCTTTGCCGATATCAATAGACCGTGGTGGAAATTACTGGAAGGGAGTCGGGAATGGAGCTGGAATGAGGAACGCAACGCTGCTTCTGCTGAACTGGGAGAAGTGGCTGTAACACCTTGTGCCCTCTAATTCCCAGGACGAGGCAAGCCTTTTTCGGTAACGCTTTCCACACCTGCCGACTCTGTGGGAGCGCACCATTAGAAAGCGGCGGTAAGGGAAAGTTGGGTGCCAGTAGCCTGATCCTTACATCCCCTTTGGGGCCGGAACAAAAATTCTCCGGCTGTGAGAAAGACTGTTCAGCAGCAATCTGGGCTGTAACCATCTTTGAGACTTTTACCCTTGATTGCACAGAGGCAATCCAATCTCCTCAGTTCCCTCTAAAGTAGGAACGTCGGGGAAATGAAGAGACAGCAGAGTGTCATCTATCCAAGTGGCACAGCGGGCGCTAACCTTAATGAGTAGGGCAGGGGTGGGGTTGCTGTGCAAGTGTTACAAGCAGTGGATCTTCTTGTACGTGTCTGAATGGATGGAGGGGCAGAGCATGATTGTGCCAAAAATGTGGATGCAGAAGGTTTCTGAAAGAATAATCTCTAGCGGCTACTGAGTTTAACTTCCCTTGCACGGCAAGCCCGACTCATCATAGCTTCCAAACCAGGGGCTGAGGGAAGTGGTATTCGTGGCTCGCGTAGTCTCATTTACCTTGCTCATGTGCGTATTAGATCTGCTTTTGTGCTTACAGACAACTTTGGATTCTTATGATTTTCTGCAGAGCTTTGATTTTTTCTTTCTTTCTTTCTTTGCTCTGTACTTTTGCAGGGCAATGGATTTTACTCTGCCTCCATCAACAGGCGCTGGCTGGCAAAGTCGTCATGTCCCAGCGGAGACTCTTAGGCAGGACGGGAGGAGTTTGGATCTGCAGCTTGCCAGAAGAACGTTGCCCGGGGGGGGGTTGCTTGAGCTATAGGCGCTGGTGCGTATGGCTCGTTCTGTCAGACGCGAAGAGGTTTTTCTTTTTCGGTTGCAGAAATTTTAGCTTGGCTTTACACCTTACTACCCTAGCGGTAGTATTTTTTTGTATTTATAGATTGCGTTAATCCTAGGCGTTTGGAACCTTGGGGAACAGCTGTATGCTTCTGTGAAGAGCTACAGGCTACCGCCGCCCTCAGACCTTTGTAAGTTGTCACATGTCAAGAGTGGCTGGGAGAATCCAAATGCCAGTGGAAAGGTTCTCCGCCTGGTCCTGATGAGGAGCCTTCCGCCATAGGAAGGTTGGCCGCGTCCCTACTGGACTTGTGAGTAATAAGCCGCAATTCAGGGACCGGCAAAGGAGGGGGGGAATAGCGACCGGTAGCCCGGTCACTATGGTGTTGCTGTTGCTAGCAGGGCCACGAGGTCTGTGTGAAGCCTCACCTGCCTGTTTGGAGCTCTGTTTTGGTCTGTTTACCTGGAATAACCAGTGAGGTCTAAAATAGGAATTTTTGTGGCTAGATGGGTAAGCCGTGAGCCCACCTGTCTTTGCCTTGCTTTGCTGCTTAATGTCATAACGGCAACTTGGGACTGCAGAATAAAAACTGCTACAGCGCTTCAGGGAGGAGCTGCGTTTGCCCAGGTTAGGGAGCCATCATTAAAGCTTGGGGGGCGGGGGGGGGGGGGGAGAGATGAGAGCTCTAAAACGAGAGTCTCCCCGTGACCTTGGTGGTTTGATTCATTTTCAGGATACTGTTCTGAGGGCCGGCAGCTCGAAGAGGAGCAGCTCAGCCCATTTTGTTGGTTTCGGTGATGCTGTTTTGAGGAAGCATGTAAGTACAGAAGGGGTCTGGAAGGGTTTTTCAAACAAGATGGGAAAGAGCAAGGAAGATTTGAGGGTGCGGAAAAACTAGGTGCCACGCGTACTGAAGTTGTTAAGGGCATTTGAGGTTAAGCGTCTGAAAGGGGCTAATGTGCATGGAATAGTAAAATACCGTGACCGAACGCAGGGTTCCTCCCCGGCCTGGGCCTGTGCGCGCGCCCTTGCTCTTGCAGACGCAGACGCCCTGGAGCCACAAGGAAACGGGCAAGCAGGCCCACGAGCGGGCTTTGGGCACAGTGGCGTGCAGCGAGCTCTGTGTGCTCGGCAGGTGAGTGGGGTTGGAGCGTGGCGAGGGCTGTTGTGGGCTGTCTGGATCCATCCGGTTCCGCTCCCTGTCCCTCTGTCCAGCGCTCCAGCTTTTCCTTTCTTTCCCCGTGGCTCCGTCCGGTGCCCCATCCCTTTATTTAGCCACTCCTTCCTCTGCCCGGCTCCCCATCCCGCTTTTACTCTTTCCATCCTTCTGTCGATATCTCCATCCCTCTAACTGGCTCTCTATCGCTCTATCCAGCTCTTCATCGTCCTCTTTTTCTCCCTATCCCACTACCTGCCCGCTCTCCTTTTGTCCTGCTCCTCGTCCTTCTGCCGCTCTCGTCTGTCTCTCCATACTTCTCTTTGCCTTCCCAGCCCTCTGTCCGCCCCTCCAGCCTTCTCTTTCTATTTCCATCCCTCTGTTCAGCTCCTAAACCCATCTATTTGCCTCCCTCTCCCTCTTTTCCCCTGTTCTATCCCATCTCTCTATCTGAATTCCCTTCCCTCTTTTTCTCTCTCCACCTTTCTGGCCAGCTCTTCATCATTCCCATTCTCTTCCCATCGCTCCGACCGGCTCCCTGTCGCTCTTTTCTCATCCCCATTCCTCTGCCTGGTTCTCCCCCCTTCTCTTTTGCTTCCTGTCCCTCTGCCCACCTCCCCTTCCCTCCTCGCCCCTCTCTATTCTTCTGCCCACCTCCCCTTCCCTCTTTTTCTCTCTTCTGCTCCCCGGTCCTCTGTGCAGCCCTCCCTCCATCTGTGTGGCCCTCTCTCCCTCTCTTTCTATTCCTTTGTCCAGTGCCCTGACCCTGGGGCCAGGTCTCTATCCTTCTCTTTCTTTCTCCATCCCTCTGCCAAGCTCTCTACCCCTCTTTTCTCCTGTTCTGCTCCCTGTCCCCGTGTCCAGCTGGAGGTCTGTCATTGCTGTGTGTTTTGGCTGGTGCGGCGGGTGTTGAGAGGCAGTTGGTGCTCAGCAGAGCTGGTGATCAGCAGCGGCCAGAGGGTGCCATCGATCGGCCATGTTTGGGTCACGTCAGACACCTCCGCAGTGACTCTGCCTGCGGAGGTGCGGGGCTGCGGGTGTGCAGTGGGGGAGCACTAGTGGGCTAGAGATGCCATGGGGTATGTAGTCAACAGCGAAGAGGCTCCTGAGAAAGGTGTCGCAGAGGCAGAGAGCAGCAGAGGCTCCGAGTCCTCGGGCGTTAGGACAGGCGCTCACGGTAGGGCGGTCTGGAGCTGCTGCTGTCGTCTGTCCTACTCGTCAGCGCGGTCTGCAGTTACGGCCTCTTGTCTGCCCGCGCGCAGCCAGGGCTGCTGCACGGTGCAGCTTGACTCGTGATCGTGACTCTGGCATCGAGCCCACTTTTCTGTCAGGTCTGCCTTTATGCAAACTGGTGTCTTCCCTACGTCTACAGCTCAACCCGTGTCATTGATTTAGTGCTTCCTCAGGGGCCATGCTGTGCTGTCAACACCTCCGCCCCCCTCTCCACTGTCGCTTCCTGATGAAGGATGCTTTGAGTTTATCTTAGTAAGTGCAGTCGTTTACGTAGCTTCTGGCTTGTTTCTTTCCTTGGAACTCCTTGCTCTTTGTTGTTCTGGTCCCTCCAAACAATTTCTGCTTCTAGTATTATTAATGCTGGGCTGTAAACCTTCCAGAGCTTCCTCCTTTGAAGTCCAGGAGTTCAAGGGGTTCCAGTATTGTTTGTACTTTGAGAGTAAAGGTCTTTCACAACTGATGTCTTAAGTACGCAACTGTCTTACCTGGGATTTTTGTTTTCGCAAGTTACAGTTTCTTTCAGGAGCCAGCTACAACAGTAACTTTGCTATAGCAGAGAAATGGGGTTAAATGTGTACGAGCAACAGCGCCAGAGTACGCAGCAAAACCATAGTCTACGGTGCCGGTAGCACGAGTCGGTTTCCCATCAGCTCCATCTCTCCGGAGTTTGGAGTTTTTGGAGGCCTTAGTTTTATCCTGCCTTGGCTGGACAGTGCTTTCTGAGAGTGTCCGTCAGAGGCAGAGTTTCCCTGCGGAGGACCATCTAGCGAAGGCTGGAGGTGGCCGGGTGCCTGAGCGAGCCTGCCTGTCCGTGAGAGCCGCTCTGACATCTTTGCGATGAAACAGTGCCAGAGAGGGTGACAGAAGCAGCACGGGAGGGTTGGTCACAACTGTGGGAACAATCACGGGCCTTGGACTAGGGAAGCAGTTCTAGCAGGAGGGCCGTGCAGTTGCTCGGCTTCTCAGTAACCACTGTGGCCTCTTTGCAGGTGCCGAAGCCCAGTTGGGCAGTCGAAGGAGCCTCGTCACAGCTGGGATCTCTGCGGAGATGCGCGGCTGGCCGTGGAGGATGAGCTCTGACTTGCAGCGTGGACACAGCTAAGTCTTGGGCTGCATCATACGTGAGCGGGGCTGGGAGGTGCAAGGTGGTTGTCCCCTAGGTGGTTACTGGTGTCGCTGGCTGTGGATGTTTGCCCACGGAGCTGAGAGGACCAAACATACTAATTGCCTGACCTGGAGATGAATTAGTGCTTGCAGGCTTTCAGGTAGGTCCAGTGCAAGTGCAGCTTAGTGCAGTCCCGTGGAATGACGCTTGCACGTGCTCACATTTGAATGGTGGCTAAAACCAAGCCTCTAAACAGCAACTGTAACGTGATTCTGGTGCGTGTCTTCCTGTTCTGCTGTACTTCTAAAGGAAGGGAAAACTTCCTAAGCCGTGGGCAAAACTCCTTCACTTCTCTTGACTGTTTCCAGGCTCTGGAAAGAGCTTTGGGTGCTCTGATGCTTGTTGCTTAAAGCTGAGGGTTTGGAATTTTTCACTTAAGGTTTATTGTTTAGTTTGTTGTTGAGGGTCTCTCACTCTGGAGTTACAGTTTATTACTTTCTTTTGTGGGGCTCAGTCTTTATCAGTCAGCGTTTACAGTTTGCTCATGTAGTGATCAGGGCGCAGGATTAAAAATCCAACCTCATCCATAAATTTTAAAGCCTCAGCAACCACTGGGGTTCCAAGACTTGCAGTTTGTCACTTAGCATTCAGGGCTTATGACTTGCTGAGAAATGAGAGGGGCTAAATCCTTAGATAATAAACTGTAAGCCCTGAAGCCTAAGCGGCAGGCTGCAAACCCTTGTATGGGGTTTGTAACGTTCCCCTGTACCCAGCGTTCAGCTCTGTGCACTGACCTGAGTTCTGGATTTGATATGGCGCAGGCCCATCACACTGAGACTGGCAATGTGACAGGTGAGCTGAGAGCTGTGGAAGTGTCTTGCAGGGCTCTAGTCTGGGGTAGGGCGGAAGTGCAGACAGGTGGGATCAGGCATTTTCCTCTCATCTCTGAGATTGTTAAAGAATAGTGAACTGGAACTGTCTAGAAATAGCTGCTTAGCACAACTTATATAAAACTTCCTTAGCATGAGTAGCTAAATTTGCTGAAGCCTTAGGCCACACTTGGGAAAAGTAATAAACCTTTACCTAGTTTAGTTGAAAAATAGTGCCTCAGAGCTTGTTCAGGCTGGGAAAATAAGGAAGCCACAGGCAGTCTGCGTTCCTGTGTCACCCACTCTGAAAGGGAAGACGTCAAAACAATTGAAAAATAAGACCTTGGGAGACAACCGCCAGACCCAACAAAAACAGAGGTACAACCTTCATCAGAGACCGCAAAAAACAAGAATAAGGAGAAAAACAGCTTGCCTCAGAATGACGATGAGACCCAATGAGGAGCAGGAGACCCCAGACCAAAAAATTGCTATTGGTCTAACTACCACATGAGGGGCGGGAAATGTAATTTGAAAAAACTATAATTGCCCAGGATTTGTTTACGTTAGGGTCCCTCTTTGGAGGCACCCAGCTCAAGCTGTAATTACGGCATGCGTGTGATTACAATTTAATTTGTTTTGATTTGGCTCTGAACTTTACTTGCGGGAACCTAGGGTCGAGCCCTGTTATGGTGGCCGACAAGCCTAATTTCCGTAACAGAGATGAATCCTAGCCCTGAAGGAAAAAGCAGAGGAGTAGGCTGTCGGCTACTCAGACACCTGCCACGCCAAGGGCAGCGGCAGGAGCTGACCCTTCCCCGACGGACGGATGGACGCTGCTGTGGTGATGACTCTTCAGGCATCGCAGGTAAGGGGAAGCATGCTGACACTGAGCTCCATGGCGGACTCGCTTCCAGCTGTTGTTTCTGCGCAGTAAAACAATAAACAGTTGCTTTTTTCTTTGCACTCATCTCTGTGGTTCCTGCTGTTGGTTTGCCTGAAGATGATGCCCAGGGGAGGAGGTTATGCATTGTGTCCGGGGCTGGGAGCTGGTCCCCGAGTCCCTTGTACTTTGGAGTGCCTGTGCTTCCCAGGGAACCCAGTGCTGTTCCCAGAGCTGCGGGGAATTTCCCTCGTATTGCCTGGGCTCTTGGGGGTGTTTCCCATCATTGTGGGGGCAGCCAGGGCCCCTGCAGGGCTGTGTGAGGTCCCCAGACTGCTTCTGGATTTGCTTTCATCACTCCCCAGTGTCCCTTGTGGGTCTGGGGCCAGGGCCTGCGTGCCAGGAGTAGGGAGATAGAGTTTCCATGGGGATGGGGGGAGCCCGCAGGCACCATCCTGTCAGCTGCACTGAGCCCTGTGACATGCCTTATGACCCCTCTGGTGTGCACCAACACCCTTCATTTGTATTTTGCTTTGCCCCAGAGCCCTGCATTTGCCCTCTGATGCCCTCAGGACCCCTCAATTCACATTTTGTGCCCCCAAGGCCTCTGCGTGCCTTTTGGTGGGCCCTGTGGTTGTTCTGCAGCATGCCACAAAGTTCTCTGTTTAGCTTTCTCTCCTGTCCCAGAGTTTTCTGGGTGCTTCTTGGTGGTGCCCCCAGAGTCACTCTGTTTGTCATTGCCTTTTTCTACTTTTGTTGCACCCAGAGCTCTCCCTTTGTTCTCTTGTCCTCTGCATACTCCCCTTTCCTTTCTCTACACTCCAGGACTCTCCCTTCAGCTTTCAGCAAGCTGCTCTCAGGAGTGGGGGTGCCTCTGCTGCCCTGGTAGCCCCACCTGTCCCTGATGGGGCTGATGGCCATTCCCTCTCCCCAGTTCCTGATGAGCTGCAGCTGTGGACCCTGGGGCTGGGCTGAATGCCAGGTGGAGCTGGGTGACAGGACAGGCCCCAGGTGGGGCCCTGTGGCTGGGACAGGTGGGACAAGCCCCAGGTGGGGCTGATTGCAAGGGTGGGCACACACCAGGGCTGGGGCTGCATTTGGAGGAAGCTTGTCCTGGGGCTGGTTCCAGATGATGGAGCTGCTGCTGAGCACTGCTGGCTGGGACCGGCACGGCAGCTGTCCCGTGGAGAAGGTGAGTGGGGCCAGGGGAGGTGTGCTCCAAGCTGTGGGTCCCACGTGTGCTGGGGGTCCGGGTGGATGGGAGCATCCCAGGCAGCGCAATGCAACCGAGGTGCACCGGGGCCAGGGATGGTGGTGTACTGGGGCTGTGGGGGCCGAGGACGTGGTGGGGAAGAGGGGTGCACTGGGACCATGGAGGCGGGGGGAGGTGGTGGTGGCATGGGCAGGGGGGGAAGTAAGGGGGTGCGTTGGGGTTCGGGTGGGGAGGAAGGAGGTGCGGTGGGTCTGCAGTGGTGCTGGGGGGGAAGAAGGAGGGTGCGCCAGGACGGGGGAGGGGGGAAGGCAGGCGGTCCACTGGGGCTGTGGTGTGGTTTATTGCGCGGTCGGAGGAGCGCGGGGGGGTGTCCTATGTCTGCTCGGGACGTGTTGGGGAGGGGAAGGAGGGATCCCAGGGGAAGCCCCAAGGAGCGTCGTGGGGTGGCAGGGGCAACGTCAGAGTTGACCCGGAGCCGGCCGCGGCGGTGTCGGGGGAGCCCCGGGCCGGTGCTGGGGATCGCGGGGTCGCGCTCGGGGCTCTGCGGTGGTTGCCAGGGAGACAGGGCGGGAAGGGGAACGGGGGCGGGACGGAAAGGAACGGAATCTCCAGAGGGTCAAACCTCACCTAGCACTGCGGGCGGGGGGGGGGGGCGCCGCTGGCATGCCGGGAGCGGTAGTCTTCCGGCACTGGACTTCCGAGCGGCCATTTTTGTTTGCACGGCATGCCGGGAGATGTAGTCTTCCCGTATTGGGCTTCTGGGAGACTATGCTGTGCCTCTCGAGGTGGCCGGAGGGGCAGTTCTCTGCCAGCGGGGTTCCCACCAGCCAGCCGCGTCGTGCTCTATGGCAGGCCAGGAGCTGTAGTTCCAGATGCTGGTGCCTTCTCAGCCCTGCAGCAGTGGCCTGCTGTGTCTGTTCCTTACTGCGTATGTGCTGCTCACACAAGAGTCCCCATAGGTCACTGGGGATAGTGGAATTTCCCTGGTACAGGGCAGGAAGCATTTTCCATCTCTGGTGTGACCAGGCAGGCTTGTCCCCAGGGGCTGGGGCTGTCCCTCTTGGAAATGGGGAGGGCAGGGAGAGTAGGAGGGGCAGTGCGGGCTCCTGGTAGTTGCAGCTTTGCTCAGGATTGGGGCCAATTAGGCAGCAGCTATGAGGAGCAGCAGTGCTGGGAGGGCACAGTGCAGAGCTGTCCTGCTGTGCAGCACAAGGGAAAGTCCTCAGGGAAATGTGAACAGCACTGTTTCTGTCCAAGGATCCTAAAACAGCCTGAGAGACCGTGGAACAGCCACCCTACAGCAGTACCGGGGACACCATGCCTCCTAAAGGCACTGCATTCAGCTGCCTTTAACTGTGTGGAAAGAGCCTGCAGGAGACCTGGCCACAGGTACAGAGAATCCCCAGTTGCCTGGATCTATATCTCTTTTCTTTACAAAGATGTCATCTCTTTGATGCCTTGCTGCTGCTTCCATCTTTCTCGGTGCCCAAGCCTACTATGTTCAGATCCACCTTTCTTGCTGCCCTCTGCTCTGTCTGAGCTGCTTGCCAGATCAAAAGGTGTGTGCAGCAAAGAACTAGGCCAAGGTCTCTGCTGCTGCTTGCTATAGGACAAATAGGGATGAATTGGCAACAGGACAGGAAAGTACGTGTGGATGAGAAACAGCTGCTTTAGAGGTCTAAGACACAGGGGCAACTGAGAGGAGTGAAAGGAGCAGGGGAAAATGGTGATGAGGAAGGTGTGCTGTTAGGGGCAGTACAGTGCAGAAGAGGGAAAAAATTGCTCCTACCATGAAATAAAAACTGACCTTAAGAGAGATTTGGTTTTTGCTCTTCAGGTTATGAATATGCATGACTTCCTGAGAACTGTTCTGAGCATGCAGTGTTGCAGGTCACGACTGCCTGGGCAGCAATCCTCAGCTTGTCTGCCAAGGCTACACAACAGCTGACAGCTGCCTGTGCAATGAAAGCAAAGGCCAGCTTCTCAGAGGGAAGAGGCAGGCTCCAAGCAGGAAGATTATGGCAGGTGAGCTAATGCCCCAGAACCTTCAGTTTTCCCCTGTGTCCCCTCAGGACTCCCCCAGGACTCCCCCATTTGCTCCCTAGTTCCCTCAGGACCAATCCATTTGCTTTTAGGTGTGCTCCAAGGCACTCCATTTGTTCTCTTGTCCCTTCAAAATTCTTTGCTTCTTTCTAGTTCCTGTGAGATTACTCTGCCGTTTGGTGTCTGTAGGCCCTCTGGTAGCATCAAGACTCCTATGTTTGTCCTCTTGTCCTATTAAGTCCCCCCTCTTTTCCCTCTAGTCTCCTCAAAACCTCTCTGTTTCCTATTGGTGCATCTCAGAGCCTTTGCTTTTCCCTCTAGTCCTCTCAGGATGCCTGTTTGCCCTCTGAGCCCGTTAAGGTCCATCCCACTGCCCTTTAGCCCCATCAGAACCCCTCTGAGTGCCACACGCTCCCCTCAGGATGACTTGGGGGTACCCCAGAATCTGATACATTCATTGCACCCTTTCAGTGTGCCCTACAGCCCTTGTTTTCCATTGGTTGCACTGTAGAATCCTCTCTCTGCCCTATCCCTATGACCATTCCATGTGCCCTCTGTCCCATCAGATCCCCTTTCCTTCCGCTCCCCTTTCCTTCTAGTCCCCTCAAGACTCCTCTGTCTTCCTTTGTTGTGCCTCACATACCTCCATGTGTCCTCTAGTCGGCTCAAAATCGATTCCCTTCTGCCCCTCAGAGCACCTCCCAAGGTCTTCCTTGTTACCCAGGTCTTGTATTTTGGCCATCTAGGCCCCTTAGAAGCCCTCTGCTCCGCTCAGAACCCACCCTGGGGTGCTTGTACTGCCCCAGAGCTGTCCTCTGGCCCCTCAGCCCCCTTAGGGAACAGCTAGTCTCCTCAGAAACCTTCCAGATTGCTTCCTGGTTGGCCATAGTCAGGTTTCTGGCCATCTAGTACCCTTCGGACTCCTGGCCTGCTCAGAACAACTCTTCTGGGGTGCTTGCTGTGCCTCAGAGCTCTCTTCTGGCCCCCCAGACCCCTTAGGCACCATCTAGTCTCCTTGCAACCCCTCCAGATTTCTTCCTGCTTCCCCAGAGCCATTTCTTGACCATGCAGACACCTTAGCACCCCTCTAGTGCACTCTGGACCACTCTTTTCCACAGAATTGGGCCACCCAGCTCTCTTCTGCCCGCCCCCCCCCCCAGTCCCTTAGACACCCTCTGGTCTTCTCGCAATCCCTCCAGATTTCCTCCTGCTTCCCTAGAGGCATTTCTTGACCGTGTAGACGCCTTAGCACCCCTCTAGTGTGCTCTGGACCCCTCTTTCCCACAGAATGGGCCCCCCCAGCTGTCTTCTGGCCCCCCCAGACCCCTTAGACACCCTCTAGTCTCCTTGGAACCCCTCATTTCTTCCTTGTTCCCCAGAGTGTTATTTTGCCCACACAAACCACTCAGAAGCCCTCTGGTGTGCTCTGGACTACTTTTTCAGCTTTTCTTGTTTCCCAGAGCTGTCTTCTATCCCTGTTAGGAATCGTCTGGTTTCTTTGCAACTTCTCCAAATTTCTTTCTTCTTTCCCAGAGTCATTTGTTGGCCTCGTAGACCCCTTAGCAGCCCTCTAGTGCACTCTGGACTACTCTATCAGCCTTCTTTGTGCCCCAGAGCTGTGTTTTGGACATCTAGACCCCTTTAGGACCCTGGTAGAAGCCTCAGAATCCCTCTGGAGCCTTTCTTCATACTGTGGTGCCCTGTTTTGGCCCTGTACCACATTTAGCAGCCCTCTATTCTGCTTTGGCCTAATCTTTTGACCTTTTATTTTCCCCGCTACAGAGCTCTCTTGGCCCTCTAGACCACTCATCACCCCTCTAGTCCCCTCAGCACCCTTCTAAAAGCCTTTGTCGTGCTCCAAAGCTGTCTTTTGGATCTCGAGTTCCCTTAGGACACCTCTAGTGTACTCAGAACCCCTCTGGAGGCCTTCGTTGTGCCCAGAGTCCTCTTTTGGCCATCTGCATACCATAGGAGCCTTCCTGTCCCCTCAGAGCACCTCCTGAGGTCAGTCATGTTAGCCAGTTTTGTTTTTTTTGCCATTTAGTCCCCTTAGGAGCCCTCTGGTCTGCTCAGAACCTCTCCTGGGGTGGGGTGCTTGTTGTGCCCCAGAGCTGTCCTCTGGTTCCACAGCCCCCTTCAGAACCCTTTAGTCTCCTCAGAAGCCCTCCAGATTTCTTCCTTGTTCCCCAGAGTCATTCCTTGGCCATGCAGGCCCCTCAGCACCCTTCTAGTGCCCTCTGGACCACTCTTTGGGCTTTCCTTGTTCCCTAGAGCTGTCTTTTGGCTCTCTAGCTCCTTTAGAACTTCTGCAGCGTTCTCAGAACTCTTCCTGAGCCCTCTCTTATGCCCTGGAGTGCTCTTTTCATCGTTCAGCTGCCTGAGTACCCCTGTTTTCCTCTGAACCCCTTCGGAGGCTTTGCTTGTTCTCTTCTGGCTTCTTTTAGTTGCTGTCTAGTCTCTGTAAGAGATGTCTAATCTGCTCCGGGTTCCTCTTTAGAGCTTTGTTGTGCTGCATAGACCTCTGTTGGTCCTGTAGAGCCCTGAGGAACCCCTTTACTTTACTCTGGACTACTCTGTCAGCCTTCCTTGTTGTGCCCCCAGAGCCCTGCGTAGGTTCTCCAGCCCTCTTAGCATCCCTCTTCCCTCCTTGTGCCAGTCCTCCACTTAGAAATACAGAGCTAGTACTCCCCTGGGGAACTACCCATTCCACCTACTGACCCCTTTTTCTGAGCACTCTAGGTACTATACAGGAAGTACCCCTCTTCAGAAGTACTCACATTACAGAAGCAGCCTTGTTCCAGGAGTTTATTCTGATATCTTGGTTTGCCCTAGAGGAAATGCTGTCCTGCTACAACAGCTGTATTATATGCAGGTCTGAACCAATTAGAGCACTGTGGTGTAGTGTTCCCTTAACAGGTTATGTTGAATCTTGTAGCTTTCTTTCTAAGCATAAGCAGAACTGATTTTTAGTTTTTAGTGCAAAGGCTAGTGCTAGTTTGGGTAAAAAAAGCTTAATAACATACCTCCTGATATTATGGATACAGTATATGAAGTCTTAGTAACAAAGAAGATGGTCCATTTTATCACAGGTCTGTTTAGCTTTTCTGTGCTCTGTAGCCCAGCTACTGAGTGGAAGCAAACACCTTGCTCTTACCTAGCCCTATGTATTTATGGCTGCCAGTGGTTTGCCCCTCCCCTTCCAAGGGCTTGTGGGTAGGGCAGTGGGTGAGGCTAGGGTTACATAAACCCAGGGCATTCATACAGTCTCTGCTCTCTTTGGGGGATAGTGCTCTGGAACTGCCTTGGGAAATAACAGCATTTGTTGGAAGTGAAACTATCCAGAAAGACTTATTGCTGCATTTAGAGAAGCAAAGGCCATTCCTTAATGTTAGAGCAATGAGATGGCTGAAGGTGGAGTTGTGAGCATGCCAGAAAATTGCTTATAGCAGGCAGTTTTGGTTTTGTGTTGGTATCTTGGTGTGGGGTGTTCAGAGGTGGATGAGGGTTTCTGAGTGTGCAGTTGTATCCTCTGTTAATTGTCAGTATTGTTTTCTGGTGTTTGTGTGTTTACTGTGGAAGGGGCCTAACTTCCTCACTGGGCTCTTTGAGCATGCTGATGCTTGAGGCATTGTTTGTGCCTCTGCTGGACTGCAGACAAGAGAAGAGAGCAGGGGTCCTGGGAAAACATTTCCTTCTACACTTACACCCTAGGTGGTGGTTGTGTGTTTTATCTCCAGTAAGGTGGATCTGTGTGAGGTATTGCTCTCATCAGCTAGTCTGGTTTCTGGCTCGCTGGATGTTTTGCTGCTCCTCAGAAATACTGTCAGCCCTGTTCAGGGAGAAACTGTGTGGGGTTTTTCTGTAGTATGCAGACTTGTAGAAGAGTCTAGATTTTGTATGAAGAGGGAAGGAAGCCTTCTCCCTTCCTGTAACTGCAGTAGGATGAGAAAGGAAGTCACCTCGTCGGAAAGCAAAGCGGACTGTGAGTAAGCCCATGTGCCTGAAGAGCTCAAAAACCAACCTCCCCTCAGCTAATGAACTCACCTCTCTTCTTGGCTAAGCCTCAGTGCTGAGAGAGAAGAAATGGTTGTACTTCTCGGAACCACCAGGAACCAATTTGCAGTCTTGCCTGGCAGCTCCTTTCTTATATCCATGCCTGTGAACCTAGTGCCACCTGCCCTTTTGTGGCTCTGCTTCTGACCCCTACCCTGGCTTCTGGGGCTGCCTACTTTGCTTCTTCAGGTACTATGTTGGCCTTTTGCAGGCATGGCTGAGGATTTCAGGTGAGGTAGAATGGGTGATCAGAATGGTGTTTCAGTTGTTGTAGGGCTGGTCAGCGCTACCTGGCAGCATAGTAACTTTGTCTTGGTTTTCCAGGTGCCATGGGTGTCCCCACAGCAATGATGTTGGAGTCTGGAGTTGGTGCGGCACAGGTGAGCACAACATCAGTGGCGCTTTGGTGAAGGGTGCTCTTCAGCTGGAGCTGGCTGGCATGGGGGTGATCTCCTGTGCTCTGGTTTGGCAGGCAATGAAGGCGAATGTGGTGACCGAAGGAAGATCAGAGAGGATGTGGCTGCCATTGAGGATGCCTCTTGAGGACCAATGGTGTGACGCACAGCACTGCAAAAGCTAAGGTGAGGAGCAAAGTGTTGATGTGTCTTGGGTGTGTGTGCTGACATACAGTGTAGTATGGAGAACTCTTCTGGATGAGTGCTGTGTGTGAGGCAGAGGCAGTGGGGTGTGCATGGCAGAAAGTGAGGGTGTGGTAGGCAGAGCAGCTCCAGCCTGTGTCTGTGTTGTTGAGTAGTCTATGGGGTGTGTGTTGCAGCTGTGCTATCTTTTGCTCAGGTCTTGATGTCGCTCTTGTTTGCGCTCAAGGAGCGTGGCCCATGCTCTGCAGTGCTAGCGCGGCAGGCATCCATTGTCTTTTGCCTGGCCTGACTCATCAGCATTGTGCTAATGGATAGCATCTTGTTCTGTGCAGGCAGCTAAAAGGGGTGGCGTGTCACTCTGGCTTTGCATCGTGGCCATTTGCAGCCATCATTGAGGCCTCCTTGGCCGTTCCTCTTCTGAGGCTGCTCTTGTTTTGCATCTTCCTGGCATCCTTTCAGGATTTTCTTCCCTGCATCGTCAGAGCCTCAGGTCTTCCTTGCTGGCCTCTTCTGCATCACTCTTCTCAGGTCTTCCTTGCTGGCCCCTTTCCATCACAGGCAGTAGCGTCTGACTCTTCTGTGGGCTCGTCCGGAGCATCAGAGCTGTGTGGTTGTGGCATTGTAGGGCTTTTTGGCTGGCAGCATCTTATGCATGGGAATAGTTCTTTTTGCATAGGGCTTTCCTTCATGTTTGTGTCTGTGTGTCTGTTGGGGGCTGGAGCTGCCTTGCCTGTGGGTGTTAGGAATGGTAGTGCGTGGAGTGTGGCAGTGATGGGCTGGAATAGTGATTGGTCAGCATCTGTGTGTTCCATTTTACATTGCTTTTTTGCAGATGCGGATTAGTGTTTGGATCTCTTGAGGGAGATGGAGGAAGGAAGGGGAATGCCGTAAGAAGGTGAGCTAGAGATTCCTTGTTGGAAGGAGTGTTGTGGTCAGTGGTTCCCTGGTTAATTTTTGCTTTGTGCTTGTAGGTGTGGAGCCTTGTGGAGAGCAAGTTGCTTGCGTCCGGGAGGAGCAGGGCAAGGTGAGTGTTGGTCTGAGAGAGGATGTAGAGCCCAGTGTAGGGCTGTTGTCTCATTGGCACTGTTCTGGTTTTACAGGTGCCTGGTGGGCCTTGGCGTGGCGGCCAATGGCCCAGCAGTCAAGATGGGTGAGCAGAGCAGGCAAAGATGTTGTAGTGAGGTATTGTTGTGGTGGGGCGTGGTTTTGGCATCACCCCAAGGTGTGGTTGTCTCAGGTTTTGCAGGAAGTTGTGAAGAGGAGAAGTAGAGTGCTGAGAAGAGCCCGAGCAGGTAAGAGGGGGAGCTTTTTGGGTCAGAATTTTATTGTGTGGTAGGGTGATGCCGGGTTGCCTCTTGGTGATGTCTTTTGCTCTGCTTTTTCAGGTATGGTGTGGGCCTTTCCCAAGCATGGCTGAGGATTTCAGGTGAGTGGATTGGTGTTGGGCATTGTAGGGCTGGTGAGCGCTGCCTGCCAGAAGAGTTGCTTCATTATTTTGCTTTTTCCAGGTGCCATGGGCTTCCCTGCAGCCAGGATGCTGGTGTTTGGAATTGGTGCACTTCAGGTGAGTGGAGCACCCATGGTGCTTTGGTGGAGAGTGCTCTTGCAGGTGAGGCTGGAGCCAACTGGCATGGGGGTGACTTCTTGTGCTCTGGTTTGGCAGGTGAAGGCAAATGTGGCAAGCAAAGGAAGATCGGAGAGGACAGGTCTGCCATTGAGGATGGCTCTTGAGGACCGATGGTGATGCAGAGCACTGGAAGAGCTAAGCTGATGGGCAAAGGGTGTTGGGGTGTTTTGACTGTGTGTGTGTGTGCAGGTGTGTGCTGATGTTCAGTGTAGAGTGGATGGTTGTTCTGGATGTGTGTGTGAGGCAGTGGGGTGTGCATGGCAGAAAGTGAGGATATGCTAGGCAGAGCAGCTCCAGCCTGTGTCTGTGTTGTTGTGCAGTCTGTGGTGTGTGTTGTAGCTGTACTCTCTTTTGCTCAGGTCTTGATGTTGCTCTTGCTCGTTGTGCTCAAGGAGCACAGCCCATGCTCTGCAGCACTAGTGTGGCAGGCATCCACTGTCTTTTTGCCTGGCCTGACTCATCAGCATCGCTCCAATGGATTGTGTCTTGTTCTGTGCAGGCAGCTGAAGGGGGTGGTCTGTTGCTCTGACTTCACATCATGGCTGTTTGCAGTCAGTCATCTTTGCAGCCATCATCGAGGCCTCATCGGCCAGACCTCTTCTGAGCCTGCTCTTGTTTTGTCTTCCTGGCGCCCTTTCAGGGTTTTCTCCCCGGTGTTGTCACAGCCTCAGGTCTTTCTTGCTGGCCTCTTCTGCATTGCTTTTCCCAGCTTTGCTGGCCCTTTTCCGTCACGGGTGGTGGCATCTAACTCTTTCGTGGGCTCATCCAGAGCATCAGAGCTGCACGGTTGTGGCATCATAGGTCTTTCTGGCTGGCAGTGTCTTCCGTGCTGCCATTTTTGTGTGTGTGTTTGGGGGGGAGAGGGAGGGTTGAGAGGTGTGTAGTAATGGCAGTGGCCAGAGCAGAATAACGTATCCATGAAACTTCTTGGGGGGGGGGGGGGGGGCTTCAGTAAGAAGTAAAAGTATTCTTTTCTTTAAACTCTTTTTTGATTGGGTGGCCATTTGGGGGGATTCTTATTTATGCCAGTACAGTGTTACCTTTAAAAAAGGATGGAAGGAGATGGTTCTATTAGTAGGGGTGATGAATGGCTGGGATGGGAGTGAGTGGGCAGTTGTTTGGTTGTTGGGTGGGGTTGTTAGTGTGTCTAATCTTGTATGCATGTTCTTTTCTTTTTCCAGGCTCTAGTTAAAATTTCTTAGATGTTTAAAAAAAAAAAAAACCAACAAACAAAAAACACACAGCTGGGGTTGTGCCCCCAGCTGGGTTTCTTTTCCCCCCGTCAGTCCCTGATGCTCTGCAAGGTGGTGATCAATCACTGCCTGCGTGAGTGTGGAGCTTTGGCTTGGAGCTGGGTGTTTTCTAGGCAGGGTGGTTTTTGGAGGTGCTTGGTCACCCTGTTATTGGGTTAGAGGGTTAGGGTCTGTCATTTAGGGTTGTGGTTAGGGCTGGTTGAGGTTAGGTTAGGGCCAGTTGGGGGTGGGGTTGGGGATTAGTTAACAGGCAAAAATATATTGGTGACGGCAATACAGAAAGAAAGACTAGTGTTTCACAGTGCTGTTGTTGTCTTTTAAATAAACTATCTCATCTTTCTGGGCTTTCTTATCTGACCTGAAAAATAGGAACAGTACTCCCTTGTATCACAGGTCATTTCAATGCATAATTAAAGAAGTCTGGTCAGAAGCTATGATGAAAATGCCCCATACTTGTGACTACTGAGAAAATAAATTGTGTGTTGCCATTTTCCCATTACTTTTAGGTGTTGAATCAGTTTCTTGTTGGGAGATAACATGAGTGTGCTACCAGCATGCCTGAGAGGAATCACTATGTGGCCATTGAGGCTTATTCCCTCTGGACTAACAAAGCCAAGAGGTGAAGGTAACTTGCTTTTTTTTTTAAGCACATTAATAGGGAATCTTGGAATGATCACGTGGATCAAGGTTGATCCCCCGGCTTCATACACGGTGTACCTTTTCCTCAGTAGCTTGGCTTTTGTGGATTTCTGTTACTGCTCAGCTATCTCCCCAAGGTTGCTGGTGAACTCTTCAGCAGTGAGGAGAGCCATTTCAATCAGTGCCTGTGTGGCACAGCTATTCACTTGTCTCCTCGGGGCTCGTGCTAAGTGTCTCCTGCTGGCAGTAATGGCATATGACTGCGCGTGGCTGTCTGTAACCTTCTACTTTATGCAGCTGTCATGTCCTCAAAAGCCTATACACAGATGGTAATCATTTCCTATTTCATTGGCTTTGTCCATGCACTTGCACAAACTATCTCCACCTTCACATCCTCTTTCTGTGACTCCAGTGTTAGCAGTCATTACTTCAGTGACTTTCCCTCTATGATCTAGCTTTCATGCTCTGAAACCTATAGCAATGAGATGGTACTTCATATTTTTGGTATATTTCATAGCATCTTTGCATCTCTGGCAATTCTAATCTCCTGTATGTATCTCATCTCCACCATCTTGAGGATCCACTCCTCCAAGGGCAGACACAAAGCCTTCTCCACATGTGCCACCCATCTGAGAGCTGTCTTGTTGTTTTATGGGACTACTGTTTTTATGTGTGTTAGGTCAATATCCAGCTACTCACTGGACTGAGATAAATGGGCCTCTCTGTTCTATACAGTGGTGACTCTGGTGCTGAATCCTATAATCTACAGCCTAAGGAATAAGGAGGTGAAGGATGCTCTGAGGAGAGTTTTAGGTCATAGTAGAGAAAATTCAGAAGAATTGATAGAAAGAGAACTTTGGGGAAAACTTATCAAAACCTTGATACAAAGAGTAGGACTTCCAAGGAAGACTTGATCAGCTTCTAAGGGTGAGATTTGGAAAGGTACTTAATTGTTAGAAGTGATTTTAGATAGACTTTTAACTGGTTGTATCTTCAATTTTTATCTTGAAAGATTGTGTTCCTCTGCTACTGAAACCTGGAGGAATCCTTACTTTTAACTTCCAAGTTCCAAGCACAAACAGGACTCCTGGCTGAGGAGTGTGTGGCACAGCATTTCAGTTCTCTGTTCTATTAGGAACATTTGCCCTTATAGGAAAACCACCAGTCCATCAAGATGAGAAAAAGCTTTCAAAGATATTCAAGAGGAGAAAAATGTGATTTGAATTTTATGGCTGTTTCTGCTATGTTTTCAGTATATGAAAGGAGTATCCTCTTCCAGTGTAACACGAAGAACCTGAAGTTCTGGAAAGGAAATCTTAGAGAATAGACACCTGTGTTTTCACCCCCCAAACACTAGGGAAAGTAACTCTCCTTCTTCTGTCAAATCTCTCTCTTCTGTCAGTCATGACTACCTCCTTTTTTCCTATTCTGCCTGGAAACATGAAAAAATTACAGAAATTCGAAAAAGGTTTACTTCTAATTTTGCTACTATTGTAAAGTAACAAGAACTTATTCCTGCTTTTCACCTCTACATATCATCAGTTAACTTGAGGCAACTGAGTGAACTGGTAGTTATTTTAAGGACATTGGACATAATTTGAAATTTAAGCAAGCTGAAGTGTTCTTTCACTTACAATCTTATTTCAGTATTTTTTTTTTTTTTTGACTTACCAACTACACATCTGTCATCAATGTGGTTTTGAGAATAAATGCAAATCATTTCTGGAAGTTGAGAAAGTTGGGAAAGGCTTTGGAATCCTTTTATCAATTCAACTAAGCTAGCTCTAGGGATAGGTGTTGTGTCACTAATAGATGTTCCATCCCTTCTGGCTGAGTTTTTGAATATTGTCCCTCAGTTGGCAGAAGGAGTTTAAGTCTTTATTGAGCTGAAAGTGACGGAATTAATCTCAGACAGGTGAGAGGTCCCTGCTTCTGCATGAGGCTTACAGTCAAAGTGAGATGGAAAGAGGTCTTGCAGATTCCCTTTGCGTTCCACTGCATGTTTGTTAGGGCTTTTATTTCCCCTGACTTTCTCTCCTTAAAGCTGTGCATAGAGATGGCAAAGATTGTGTCCCTGTGATCATCTGTGGCACACTAAAGAAGGATTTTACAAGTCTCTTTTTGTCAGACTGCTGCCAGCATATTTTACACTGAGAGGTAATGTGACTGAGAAACGTAATTATTTTTGCCCAAAGACACATGGCTAAGGAGAAAACTTATCTTCAGTATGTTATAGTCTGAATTTTGATCAAGTAGTGATGATTAAAGGTCATTGCTATCTCAGAAGCCATTTATTTCAATATTGCTAAAATTAGAATATGCACAGGGTAGTAAAAACATTTGGACTATGTGCACTATTATCCCACTGGCCTGACAGTCCTAAAAAGTAGGAAAAAGTGTGTGACAGTATAACCTTTTGGTCCTGCTATTTGTCATCTTTCTGTTGCTGCAGAGGCTGAAGCTCAAGGTTTATCTCTTGTTTCTGATTATTAAGTATCATCAGATATGTGAAGTTCACAGTTTTCATACTTCTCTGTTCAAGATAAGGACAGTGCAACATTGATATGTGAGATTTTTTTAAGCCAGATTTCTGAGTTGTCCAAAATTGTCTTTTTCAGTGGACTGCCAGCTCAAAGGAAGGAAATAGCTTGAAAAGAAATCACAGACATCATTTTATTTTACTGTGTATATTTAAAGGTCTCCGGGAAGAGCAATGTACAATACTACTCTTCTAGAAAAAGACAGGTAGATGGTCATCAGAGAGCTTACCTCCACAGCAGTGAGTCATATCTGCACACCTTCTCTCTCTGTGCTGGTGTTTAAGATATTCAAAGCCATCTAGCAGGTTCAGTTTCCTCCTCTGTGCTACTTTCATGGCCAAACCAGTGGCTTTTTGTTCTCTAAGAGCCAGCTCCCTGAGTCAGATGTGATGTGATCCAAAATCAGAACTCAGGGTAGGATTAAATTGCAGTAGTGTAGACTTGAAATAATTCCATAAATCTGAGCTGGTCACTCTACATTCTTACTGTAATTCATAGATATAAATATATACCTGATAATATATATCAGCAGCATTGGGGCAGTCATTGATATTTGTGGTGGAGGCTGATCTCCAAAGATGTCCCATCTTTGGGCAAATGATACTTCTATTCAGTGGTGAATTCCTACTTCTCTAACCTGCCTTCTGCATTAGAGAGAAATGTTGAAACACTGAAATGTCTTCCTGGTCAATTATGCTAAATTTCAATCGAGAAATCAAAATGCTTCATTTTGAATCATTAATTTCTTTATTGAAATTAAGATATTTTTCAATATGTATATCATAGACATTGTAATACAGTCATATAATATGTAATAATATAGTGTATTTTGAGTTAAATGAAACTAGACAAAGTTCCAGTTTCAAAAGCATGTTTCATATGAAGTGCTTCTCAATCTAAAATGTAACAGTGGATCAAAGTCAAACTATACCAGCTGACTAGCTGGGCAGTTGGTTTAAAAGGAAGTCCTAAAAACATGGGAATAGGAGCACTTACAGAGCTGGGTTTTTTTGTTTTTTTTTCCTCTCTCCTTGGAATATGTGCTGGAAGAGGGAAGGGAACCCATGGGAAAATGGAGGCACTGTGGGATGTGTGGAGGAATACTGGGGCTATTAAGGTAGTGGTAATTCTGCATGTGTGTGTCCATCGCATGCATCTCTAAGCACACAAGATTTATCAACTGAAAATAATTGAGTATGTAATTACCTCCCAGGAACAGCTTTTGGGAAAGATGTCTTCAGATCTGCATGGGGGTGAGAGCAGACTGAAATTGCAGTGGTGGCTATGGCCTAAAACTGGGGGGGGGGCTCATCTAGACTTCAGGGAGAAATAACAGAATGGTGAAAACAGTGAATTTAGGAGCAGAGTTAGCCATCTACAAACCTGGGACATGTCTGCAGAGGATGTCTAAATGACTTTTTTGTAATTTCTGATCACCTCACAGCCTGTTATTGCTTGAAATAAGATAAAGCCTGGCCTCAGCTCAGTTCTGCCACTATGAGCATTCATTCATGTCATTACCTGTGGAGGCTAGGTTGAATGCCAGTCTGGACTTCCAGCTGTTTGAGTTTATCTAGGTAGCGCCCTAAACTGCACTTCTGATGCTCACTTTTGTCACTTGCTCCAATTATTCTTTTCTTCTCCTGCCACTAGGCTGAGTCACGTCTCCTTTTAGTCTCCTACTCCCTTTCTTTGCCTTCCCTCCATCCAGAGTCAGTGTTCTCATGCACAATCTAACCAGGCCACCACAGTGGGACTATTTTTTTTCCTCCAAACAGCCTCTGGAGTCTTTCTCAGCTGAGTCCCTTGCTCCATGAGTTCAGCCAGATCTTGGCACTTACCTCACAGACCCCCTCGGTGTTGGCTGTAGCCTGTCTGGCCACCAACACATACAAGTTCCCCCACCTCCTGGACTATGCCTTCAGCCATAGCCTTGCAACAGCAGCCAGCTTATCCTCAGTCCTGAGTTTTTTTCCAATCTGAAAGGCAGTGCATCATAATAAAGTTAGAGCTCATATTCACTGGTGGGGGCAAGTGGTATCTCTGCATGGTCTAACATTGTGTGAAAATAGTCTGGGATGCCAAAGGTCTTTCCAGGACAGGGGACTGAGCTCTGTATTTCCAAGTCTGTAGGTAGCAGCCTTTACTTGGGTCTGTCGGTTGATGCATATGGGGGAACTGGGATGGAGGTATTCTTGATCTTTGATATAGTAGGGAACATGGCAGTGGAAAATAGAATTTGGCATCCTTAATGGAACTGTGGGGTGCTTGTCGGGCAGGGTTTAGGATAAGAGTTGCACTGGCAGAGCTGAAGGGTTGGCTGACAGGCTTCTCAGCAGTTGAATTTTGTTGCCAAACCTGAAAGTAGGCCACAGAGTTGTGCAGGGACAGCCCTGAAGAGCTGGAATTTATTGCTTGCTACTAAGGATACGGAAAAACAAGGACACAATTGCCAATTTTTGGGAGGGGGCTGTTCTTCCCTGTCCTACTCCTTCAGTAACCACCTCCATTTATCCCCCACTGAAATTTTCCAGGATTCTGCTGTGTTGGGGTCTTGGCAATTTTGCTGCCATTAGTAATCTGTTGCCCAAGGCAACCCCTCTGCTCTGCCTAATAACCTGAGAGAGGTGGCAGGAGAGAGAACAAATTGGGCTGGATTATGTATACTGTCAGATTTCAACTATTTTATTTTAGAAGTTCTTTTTTCCAGAAAGGGAAACCTGTTTCATAACCTGTGGCAGTGATGGACTTCAACACTGGATTTCTCAACACTGGATTTCTCAACTGCCAGTTTGATTTCTCTCAGCATGAAGATGTGTCCCTCTAAGAAGACATTTTGTGCTGGTGAGGCAAAATGGAGAGACTGTGGAAAGCAGGCACATCAGGCTGATACTTATTAACTGATGACTAGTAATATTTGGTGGATTCTAACATAGCCATAAGACCAAAAGTGTGGAATTTCAGATTTTTTTTAATTGCTTGATCTGTAATTGTGAAACTCTAATTTCCTGGTTTCTTTTTTTAAGCTCTACCTTTCCTCCAGGGGAAACGTCTGTGACTTTTTTGCTTTTCTATGAGGAAACACTATGCAGATTATTGCATGTATTGAATTGAAATAATCACTCCGACTATGACAGGGAAGCCAAATACAAATTCCAAGTAGGTTACAGTTTTAAAAGGAGCCTGTGTCTAAAGACTCACAGCAAGCAATTTAATATAATTGGTTTGTCTTTCCAGGAAATTACTTAGGATGACTTTAATAAGGTCTCAGTAGGTACAGTTAAAAAACTTGTGCCTGACAAGTTGCAATGATGCAACTTGGCAAATGAGTTTGCAAGTGTGTTTAAATTGGCTCCAGTGTGCATCATTAAAATCTCAAGTTCTTTCACTCCTCGAAATTCGCAGCTCTCTCATTTTACAGTCAGATTGATTATTGCTCTAATCTAGGGATGGTGAGAGACTGCCTTAAAGGAGAAGCATCCTGTGAAAACTGGCAGGATTTCTACAATGCTTTTGTTGTATCTCAAGAAAACCAGAGAGACCCTGGTCTAATCTATTTCATTTAAAGATGATGGGTCAAACAGAGCTGGCTGCATTGCACTATTGAGGGTGCAGTTTTAAAACTGCCTGGACTAAGCTGGTTTTGAACTATTCTGTTTTTTGCTGGGATGACACACAGCTGACTGAAGAATCTGGTCTACATAGCAAAGGGAGTAAACTCAGGAATGGTTCCTGGCAAAGATAAGGCCAAGTCACAAGTTTCACTGTCTTCTTCTGTTGTCCCAGGCATCCTACTCTGCAGATTTCTTCTTGCTACTCCATCTTCTTTGCAGAACCTGGAAAATATGGGACAAAGGTTTGATTAGAAGCCTAATTTTTAATTTAATTTTAGAATAAGCAACATTTTGAGGGAGCCTAGCAGTGAGTATGGAGCCCACCTGCAATGTGAGTTGCAATGAGGGATTATTCCCTTCCAACAGAACTATCTCAGAGCATCTTATCTCTATGAAACGCAAATGGCCATGAAAGGGAAAAGGATTGTTTTCAGCCTTATGTCTAAAGTCAGCAGCTAAGTCTGTAATTGGCCTGGAGTATAAGGAGCATCCTTAGCTGGCAAGCTCAAGACCTGACAAAGCTCAGTAATCCCACTATTAGTCAATATCAGATTGCTTTGATTGCATTACACTAGGAACATAGTTCTGGTGTGGCATGAGGGGGGTGAACAAAGTCCTTCTCCAGGCAAACAGTTGCCCCTGCTGCCTGTGTAAACCCCATAGTGACAGATCCTTAGGTATAAGGCTAACGATCCTCAGTGGAAGCACCAGTCTGCAGGGTTACATAATGCAATAGCATTCACAGTGAGGAAAAAAAGAGGCCTAAATGAATCTTAACAGCAGTATTGCATGCATAAAAAGACTTTTCCTCTCCTTCTGAGCTTTCTATTTGCTTTGAGATCCAAAGCTAAGATTCAAAATCTAGGAAAAAAAAAAGAACAGCCAGGAAATTGCGATAATAATGAATGTATAGATTTAAAAATGTGTGGCTGTGCACCAGGGGGGATGGCTGCTTATTTGTTCTGTCCTGCTTCCTGCACTGTGGATCAAGATGAAACTCCAGATTTCGGTTCCCCCAAACATCCTGAACTTAGAGACCCTTTTGGAGAGTAGGTGCCTTTGGCAGGGCAGGAGTTTGGTAGGGAATCTGCAATGTGAATGCAGATTAGACACAATTGAGAGCTGCAGGGTGCGCAGTCTTGGCCACAGCCAGGCCTCTGAACTGGCAGAGGGAGAGAGACTCTCCCGGTGGGCCAAGAGGGCCAGGGCTAAGTTTTTTGCAACCAAAAAAGCCCCAGAGAGGTGTTGACCTGGAAAGTAGGGCTCAAAGGAAGAACTATTTTTCCAAGGACTCACTGAATTCAGAGGTGTGTGTTTAAAAACTTTCGATTTAAATTGCTCCCCCAGCAGGCCTGGGATTATTTGGGCCCAGTATATCATCTACTAGTGCACGCATATATAGACTCCTAAGATTTTTTTTTTTTAATTACCATTTCATCATAAAACAGAATGGAAGAACTGCAACTTTAAAGTGCACATCCTCAATTAGAAATTTCCTGTGGCGGCCATAACAAAATAAGCAGGTTGAGTAGTAGCAGATGGCTTTGGATGATAGAGCCCTTTGGATTAATAAGATCTGAAACAAGGAGTTTACACTGTACTACATATATCCAGCAAGTTAGGGGTCTGAAATAGTAACATTTGAAGGAGTTGCACCACCGAAGTACCTCTAAACTACTTCGAAGTACTCATAGGTGAAGAGCACTACTTGTGAAATTGGATTTTTACCCAGAGGCAGAATACCCTTTTTACAAGCAATATGTAACATCTACTTGCAATTGGGTTAAAGGCCTCATTTTTTTTCCTGAGTAATACTTCACAAGTATTGAAATTATTGCGTATGGACTGAATATTTCAGTACCTAGAATACACAGAGGCTAGTAATGCTATTCTTATGAAATATTTCTCTACTTATGTAAAATTCACTAGGCCTTGGTAACCATATGACAAAACTGATAAAAAGAACAGCATAATACAGACACAGCTGAGGGAGCTTTTGGTAATTGCCGATATTTTCCTGAGGGCTTGAAGACTGCACTTGCATTTGGTACATAATAGTGGCACAGAGTTCACAAGCATCTTGGGAGTCAGTAACATTGTATTCACAAACCTAGACCTTTTTAGTCTTGGGCTAACAACATCACAACCAGCCTGGTTAATTGGAAGGCCTGATTAGATTTGGCTAAGACCATATCTCAGATATTGTCCTGTGTTTCTACTTTTAATTAACCAATACAACTAAGAATATGCCTACAATGACACATCTGAAAACTAGATGTGGCATTGAGAGCCAGCAGCCCAAAACTCTCTATAGTCACGGGAGAATCTCACCTTGATGGAGCAATGTGTCCCAACCTAAAAGAGGTTCCTGAGATACATGACGTGAACCGCTCATTGAACTTGTTTATACTTTCACATATAACTACACCACTACCTTTTATAAGTGTACATTTTGATGAGATAGTTAGCTATACCACATACTTCATGCTGATGGCTAGCAATGTATGGTTTGGCAGAATGTCAGACATTGCATTGTAACAGGATTGGATTATCTGCACTGGGATCTAGCTGTAAGGTCTCCGATTAAAAGTACCAGAAAGGGAATATCTCACAGGCAGGAGGTCCATTCGTTTGGCTAGTGTTAGCACATCATCGCTTGACTATCCGTACAGCAATGGATTTTGGAGCCTTGTATCACATAGAGATTTTCATGAAGTATCGCCCTCTTGTGGCTGTCCAACAAAAGATGGGTAACTCAGGAAGTTTTCAGTTAGTGGAGATCCCATTAAGCCAGTTTGGGAAGATGGAAGGGCACAGCTCTAGTTCTGCTCCTAGGTGTACATGAGATTTATCTGTTCACTGTCTATTTCTGGCATCTGTTGGGTTTATTGCATACTGATTACCTCCATTCTCTGTTTCGAAACTTCATGGGATATGTGATTTCTGATGGTCCTAGGGCTTACTGCAGTACACAGAAAGAGAACTGGACCTCATGAATTTATTCCAGCTGAAGGTCTATGCAAGCATTCCAGGGGAGACCTGTGTTTGGTAATCCCTAGAGAATCCCAGCATATCTTCTAACACATACGTGGGAGTCTTTATTTTATGAGTCACACACTGCAAACATAGAGAACAGACTTTAGGAGTGATTGATAAACAATATTATCCATGTTAACACTGCAAAAGTTATTGGTTGGTAGTGTTGGAACAGCAACATATACACCATCCTGTGCATCCAGTTCTGGAACAAGAGTGGGATTTTTTGATTGTTCTCCCAAGTAGTGCTGGTAATTTGTGTTCACTCTTATGCCTGGGTACACATCCACTTCAAGTAGTGCATAGATTTCACAAGTGGTTTACCTGTTGTCTTTTCAGGAGGAGCTGTACAAAATTAAAAGGTTGCTCCTGTGAAAGAATTGGATATTGTTCATAAAATCAACACAGAAGGAGTTTAGAGGATGCTGTGCTAGCTGTCCTTGCAAAGCCATTACAGCACTTCCACAGCAGTCATTCAGGATCTGTTCTTTAGTCTGCAAAGACTTGGAATGTATGTGTTACCACTGCCCTTTCCTAAGGTATGTTCTTTTGCTGGGGAGCTGTTGCCACATTTATTTTGGCCTAATCTGTGTAAGTGGTTGATTTCAAACTTCACACTAAGACAAACTGACTTAAAAAACCATTTGTGAACAAGTCTTCTTAAGGCTGTAGTTTACTGTAAAGAAGTCACTTAAAACTGTGGACTCTCTTGAGATATAAAACTTCAGTAACCTGGAAGGGCCCGTGAGGTAGAGTTGTAGGACCTAAAGAGAAAGACACCATCTATTTCCTTTTCCCGGGAGTAGACTTAAGTTCCAAACCACCTATAGAAAGGTCCTAGAACATGAAAGACATAGGAACGAAAGGATTCAGGATGATGAAATACTTCTATCGTATGTCTAGCTTCCCTTGACCTTTTGATAATATTCTGAAAAAGCCTCCCACACCCAATAAAGATAGCATCCAAGAAAGCCTCAGAGACAGTCCTCTCCAGATACTACCCTCAACACATATTTATGAAACCTCATTAAAAAAAAAAAAGACATTTACTCTTGCAATGAAGCAGCGATTTTGCCAATGTTTGTGGATGTTTGCATAACTATTCCTATGTTGCCAAATTTGGTTTGATCACTTGCTTAACAGATTGGTGTTTCCTAAGTCAACAGTGAAATAATTTTTCTGTTATGTGAAGATATTCTTATTAGATATGGAAAGAGAAAAAAGGACAGTTAAATTTCCTGGAGATACAGATCAGTGTATATTACCAGCAATGAATTCCTTGTAGCAGTGAGTATTTCTGTGTTCATTTTCCATTGTATTTCACCTGAATGACTTCCCCATTTTAAGAATACATGATGCTGTGATTTAAACCACCATGTGTTCCTGCTGACTAAAACATTTCTTATGCTATTTTAAGGTCTGACCTTAGTCCTTTTCAAGCTGGAAATAAGCTTCTGTGAGAATGAGAGGCAAGAGATGATCCTGCTTTAAATTGGGTACCATAGTTACCTATTTTATGTTGTTTCTTTGTATCTCTTACAAGTGACAATATATTATGTTATTTACACCATGTCATCATTGTGATCCAGGTTTCAAAATAAGGATGTGAATAAGACTTTCTTTTTTCCCCTGTGTTCCTTGGCGTTGCCTGCAGAGTGCATACGACTTGGCTGATCATGGTAATGAATTGCTCTAATGGTTATCACTAAAGAATTTCCTGCATAAGATTCAGCTAGAATAGTCTTGCTGGCTCTCACTATAGAACCAGTGCATAAGTCATTCTTGCAAGTACTGATTTACTGTTTAATATAGTAATGCAAAGTATATGGAAAGATCCTTCAATGCCAAGTCTGCCTAGACTTCTGTGCACTGGGAGAGGGGAAAAAATTAAATGTCCGAGTAGATCCTAAAAGTGATGATACTGTTGTTATGAAAGTCTACAGGGCAAAATTTGTAGAAAGAAGTGAAGTCTTTTATCAGATACTGGATTATATTCAGTTTTTTATCCCACTAGATAAAGCTGAAAGAACAAAATGCATTCCGAGTACACCATCCCTTTCAGTGATTACTGGGGGTGGGATTCCTCTGTGCTAGCATTACTTCACCTAAAAATTAGGTCTCTAGTTTCAGCTAGTCATCTAAACTCCTTTCATGATATTAGCATCATGACATAATTTAAGCTGAAAGGACTTCTAGAGGTCTGTATTCCGACCCCTCTGTTCAGAGTAGGGCTACCTTCAAAGCTATATTGGGTTGCTCAGGGTCTTGTCTAACTGAGTTTGGAACAGCTCCAAGGATGAAGAGGCCACCACCTCTCTGGGCGCTGCTTCCAATGTTGTAGCACTCTTGTGAATTTCTTGTTTCTTATTTCTAGCTGGAATTTCCCTTGCTGCAGTTTGTTCCTGTTGCCTCTTGTCCTTTCTCTATGCATCTCTAAGAGTCTGTTTTCATCTTTATAACCTCCCATTGAGTAGCTGAAGTTTGCAAATAGGTCTCCCCTTCAATTTCTCTTCTAAAGGCTGAAGTTGAATCCTTTGATAAATTGACTTGACCTCTACCTTCATCATACCCACCTGAATTGAGGCAAGATTAACCCTGTCTCTGACTACTCCTAACATCCTTACTGGGCACCACTGGGCTAGGACAGACATTTGACACAAACAGAAAGAATGGCTCTCTGTAAATGCCTTAGAGAGAGATGGTGGATAGAGATGAACTTAAATTGTTATCTTTGTCTTCAGCTCTTCAGCTCTCCAGAGTCAGAGAAGATGAATTGCACACAATGAAGTAAACATTCTTGATTAATCACTGTATGCTTGATGCCTATTTTTTGCCTTTTACATTAGGTATATGGGAGTAAAGTTCAGATTTTTGAGTGAGGTGAGGCAAACTTGCAAGTGTTTTTGAACTGCTAAACAGACCAAAAAACCCCCCACTCTTTCAAAGAGGGATGCAATTTTGACAAAGTTCCTACTTCTTTGTTCCAGGTATATCTCTGAAATCATTTCCACAACGAAAGGTAAAATGGAGAGGGCCAACGTGTCAACAGTATCTGAATTTATTCTTGTAGGTCTTTCTGATGCTCCAGAGGTATGTTTTCTTCTCTTTGTGCTGTTTTTGTTCATCTATTTGGCCATGCTGGCAAGCAACATCACAACCCTTATTGCCATTAGCACAGATACTCGCCTGCACAACCCCATGTACTTTTTTCTCTGCAGCCTATCTTTCCTGGATGTCTTGTGCCCCACTATAACTGTACCGAAGATGCTGGAGGCCTTGCTGTTTGAGAACAAGGTAATTTCATTCACTGGCTGCATGCTCCAGCTGTTCTTCTTCATTGATATTGTAGGCACAGAGATTTTCCTCCTGGCTGTGGTGGCATATGACCATTACATTGCAATATGTCATCCGCTGCAGTACATGAATATCTTGAATATGAAACTGTGTGCTCACCTAGCCATTGGCACCTGGATAGCAGGATTTTTGAATTCTCTGTTGCACACATCTTTCATTTTTACACTCTTTTTCTGTGATTCTAATAAAGTTGACCAATATTACTGTGATATTCCCCCGTGCTGGCCCTCTCCTGCTCTCCTACTTACACCAGGGAACTGGTAATTCTCACAGTTGCTGGCATCCTCGGAAGCAGTGCCTTTCTGGTCACGCTGATCTCATATGTCTATATCCTCTTGACTATCCTGTGCACAAACTCTGCTGAGGGCAGGCATAAAGCTTTCTCCACTCGTGGTTCTCACTTGACAGTAGTATGCCTTTTCTATGGAACCACCATTTACACATATGTACGGACTTCCTCCAGCTACTCACTCAATCAGGACAGGATCGTTTCCATGCTTTGTGGGATCTTCACCCCCCTGCTAAAGCCCCTAATCTACAGTCTGAGGAATAAAGAAGTTGAATGTACCCTAAGAAGAGTGACCAGCCAGGTAAGAACTGCTTTAACAAGATGAGAACCTCTCTCCCAGGCCCTGGCCTCCTCTGGAGCCCAAGCAACTGGGTAGGTACTACAATTTATGATTTCTCTCAGTCAGGTGAAGGACTCATCTCCTCTAACTTCAGCCATCTAAAATTTAGATGCCAGGATCAAAACTCCTTGCCTGCACTTCCTTTACAGTTAAAAGGTGTACACCTCTAGAAGGTCAACTGGATAGCATGGCTTAGCCCATTATCATAGGAGGAGGTGACCTACAGTTTGCTGACAGGCTGAGAGTTTTTTTTCTCCACTGAGCACAGAGGAAGCTTGGATACATAGACCTTATGGAGTGTGAATGGCAGGAAGGGATACTGTAGGCACACTTAAAGATACACATCCTTCTGTACTAAGGCAGTTTATATGGCTGGGGCACCTTTTTTGTCCATATTACTCCTGTGAAAGAGAACGTGAGCACATCTTTTGTGGAAAATTCACTGGAAGGAAAGCTCCTTTGCCATCACTTAAGGTCAGAAATCTGGGTGTGTTTTCACCAGGCATGCCAAGAATCCAGCTGCAATACCTGCGGTGTGAATAGGTACACCAGGCCACAGTTTGCACCATGCATCTCAAAATCGGTCTGCCAGGGTGGAAATCAGCTCCCCTAAACTGAGATGTGAACAGTGCTGAAGTCTACACACAAGCTAGTTTTCTAAGACTGCTTTTCTGGCCTGTGCAGAGGCAAGAAGGCCTTGCAATCACAAGGATTCTGTGAACATTCCACTGCTGTGCCTGAGCCGTTCTCAGTGTTGGCAGTACTGAAGGTAGGTTTACAGAGTCTGTTTTAGGTCTGTGCGAGTCCCTGACGAGAAACAGTGTTTCCTTCCAGGCAGAAGTGAAAAATGTGGCTGACAAAAAAATGGAACTGGATGCACAAAGAATCACAGAATCATAGAACGGTTGAGGCTGGAAGGGACCCCCGTCTGGTCCAACCTCCCTGCTCAAGTAGGGTCAGCTAGGGCAGGATGCCCAGGACCATGTCCAGTTGGGTTTTAAATATCTCCAAGGACAGAGACTCCACAACCTCTCTGGACAACCTGTTCTAGTGTTCAATCCCCTGTCAGAGAAGAAGTGTTTTCTTAAGTTCAAATGGAATTCCCTGAGTTTCAGTTTGTGTCTATTGCCTGTTTTCCTGTCACTGGGCACCACTGAGAAGAGCCTGGCTCCATCTTTCTTACACCTTCCCATCAGATATTTATAAACATCGATAAGATACACCGCCACGAGCCTTCTCTTCTCTAGGCTAAACAGTTCTCTGCCTCCCTTTGTAAGAGAGATGCTCCAGTGCCTTAATCATTTCATGGCCCTTTGCTGGAGTCGCTCCAGTAGAGGGAGGGTGCTGTGCAGACTCCTATGTGTGTGTGTTGTGGCTATAAATCTGGGTGCATCTTAACTACGCCTCTGTGCTGGGATGATAAACACTTATGGCTGGGGGTGGACCTCAGGCTTGTAAAAGCACTACGGCATGGCATTCCAGCTGTGGTGCCTGGTGCAAAATAATTCATATGACTTTGTTGTTTGCACACTGCTCTGTACTGAAACCAAATGTCAAGGATGTATTTCTTAGTGGGCTTTTAGTGTGGTTGCTGCCTTTGTGTAAAGGCTAAGCAAATGACTATTTCCTGCTGGAACTCAGCTCTCAGTGGTAATGAATCTTCATTCTTAATAGTAAATCAGTGAAAGTATGAAAGTATGTTAAGTTTTGTTCACCCTCAGCTGTGGGTTGTGCTGACAATGGGTTCATAATGCATTTTCTGATTTTTTTAAAATATATTTCAACAACTTTAAAAATAGCATGATTGTCTGTTACTATCCAAAACCATTTAAATTCCAAAGTCAAGCTTTAAGAAGTTGGTAAATGCCTCCATGAATTTTCCATGAAGCTTTTTTTGGGGGGGAGGGGGGGGTGCCTCTGTTCTCATGTTGACATCACAGCAGAGTTGTCATGGATGGGACTGATGTGAAGAGGTATCTGTACCAGGGCTTTCTGTGCAGTTCCCTGTGCAGCAGGTGAACAGAAATCAAGAAATCAGCATTCATCCCATCCCAAAGTAAGTATTTCTCATACGCCAGATGAACTGCACCATCATAGTGCCTTTTCTCTCAGCTGAAAAAGAGCCTTGGAACCATGCATGGATGTGTAATTTCAGTGTCCAAACTAGGCAATTCCTACATATACAGTTAAATAAAAACCAGCAGGGCATTGTCTTCAGAACTGGTTTGGTCTGACTACTACTATTTCAGTAATACAGAGCCTATCACAGTGTTGGCATGCACCAAATCTATGTCTGTCTATCTCTTTTTTTCTTCCCTTGTCTACCCCCAAGACAATTACAGGACACAGTTTGAGGTGACTCCTCATTAATAGTTTGCACATGGCTAACCCATTTTGAAGTGGTAAATGGGAGAAAAGAACTGATCCAGTTGGATGTGAGCCATGCTATAGTCTCATAGTTTTTGGAAATGATAGTCTGTGTTGACAGCTGGAATACCCTTTCTTACCCTTTTCAGTAAGGTCATACCAATGTAGTATTCACTAACAAACTGAGGCAACTAGATCATTGCTTCTGGTACCATCAGACTGCGGTCATCAACAACGTTTACTACCTATATAAATGGAAGGAATCTCTTACTAATTGCGGACTAAACTATCACTGTCTGAATAATATGGAAATGTTTTCTGTAGTTACACCATCAAAAAACAGAGTTCAAGTCTTTCCAAAAGCTACAGGTAAGTTAATGACCATGAATTTCCAAACATTTGCTTCTGGTTTGAGAAACGAAGCAGACAGGTGGGGACTGGACAAACATATCTTTTCTCATTAATCAAGATTTTCAAAATGAGTATTAACCCAAGTGGATGACCAGCATAAGGCACTTCAAAAGAAAGAGAGTTTTAGGAAGTATAAAGAATATTCTGAAAAGAAGTTTCTTTAAAGCATCTAAGACTGAGCTTTTGTGAAAGGTCTGGAACTAGGTTTAATAATATTTTTAAATGATATGTGTGTCATTGTTTTGGCCACAAACTATTTCACAGCAAATAAAAGCTTCAGAAAACATTAGCTGTCTTTCTAATCAGCCTCTTTCTAATCAAAATGATATGCAAATGACTTTGAACTGCATATCAAACAGTTGTCTAAGAGTGGGAATGGGCAGCACTGTCAAGGAAATCCTGATGTCACGGGTTAAAAAAAAAAAGTGTGACAATAGTATAATGATCTCTGCTGGGAACAGAGGCCAAGGCTCTTAGAAGCTGTAGGGTTAGCTTCTTTCTGCTTGAGGTAGGTAGGGTGGTCATTGCTGCTTGTGTTGGATTTAGCATGGATATCTGTCTGTTTGAATACTTGATCTGGAAGATTTTTCTTTTTTGAAGGAGATGATTATTTTCTGTAGAAATAATAGCCCAACTAAGAGCAGCATGCAGAGTTGCTACCAGACTGCAGGACCTTGAAAAACCTTGTGGGATTATACAGGAAAATGTGAAATACAGATGCAAGAAACTTTTCTTACTCTTCCTCTCTGCCTCATATATAGTTGTTTAAAGAGTGAGTGGACTAAGGAAAGAAGTCTTTTCTTGAACCTTTTGCAACTAAATCATAGGTGGAAAAGACAAAAGGGGCATGTTCTAGAATGTGATGTAGTATACCACTGTTTTCTTCTCTTCTTTGCTGTAGGATATTAGACCAATCACTTGGAAATCCCTATGGATTTCCTATCTATGGAATGAAAGGTCAATGATACAAAGGACTTTGAAACTTTTTCTATTACATATATACTTTCTTGTAGTTCTACTCATTTTATTTATATCCACCCTATTTAATAAATATTGTCTGCATATTAAGATAATTATCCAAGAATGAAATGACTCACCATCTAAAGGTACTTCTATCTCTCTAGTTTAGACTGAAACATCCAAATCAGAGTTGATGTATTCCACTCCTCAGGCTGACAGTGCAAACAAAATGCATAACTTGAAGAATACTGAAAATCTTCAATGGCAGCTAAGCACACTGTAGGGGGCTTTCAAAACATCCTGAGGATGCTATCAACCCACAGTAAAAAAGAAAAATTCCATTTGTGCCTCCCACCTGATAGCAGTCAGTGTGCTATATGCAAGTCAGTTGCATTTATGTTCTACCTCAGTGCAACAGCTCACAATGGCAAGGCACAAGTGGAGCAGTATTTTATATGATGGTGATCCCCGTGCTGAATGTCTTGATCTACAGCCTGAGAAACAAAGGTGTAAAGGATGCCCTGATATCAGCTATCGCTGTCCACCTATCTAGCATGTACTTCATCAGTTTGTCTAGGAGGATGTCATGAGAGACTGTGTCGGAAGCCTTGTTACAACTGAGATGAACATGTACCTCTCCTCTCCCCTCACCTGCTAAGCCAATCATCTCATCATAGCAGGCTGTCAGGTTTGTTAGGCATAATTTTCCCTTCATAAAGCCATTCTGCCTACTCCCAACCTATCACCTATCCTTCACATGTCTGGAAACAGTGTCCAGGATTAGTTGCTCCATCACCTTCCTAGGTGAGGTGAGGCTGACCAGCTTGTAGTTCCCTGACTCCTCCTTCTTGCCCTTCTTGAAGGTAGGGGTGACATTTGCTCTCTTGCAGTCCTTGGGAATCTTTCCTGTACACTTCCTTTTTAGGTTTGAATTCAGTCAGGAGCTCCTTGTTCATCCACATAGGCTTCTTGCTACCTTTGCTTGATTTCCTGCTTGTTGGAATGGACCATTCTTGAGTTTGGAGGAGGTGATCCTTGAATACCAACCAGCTCTCTTGGACCCCTCTTTCCTCCAGGACCATATCACATGGGAGCCTTCCTGAGCAGGCCAAATTCTGCTGTCCTGAAGTCCAGGGTTATGATCCTGCTTTTTGCCCTGCTCCCTCCTCACAGGATCCTGAGCTCCACTGTTTTGTGGTCACTGCAGCCAAGATTGCCCCTGACTTCCACATTTCCAACCAGTCCTTCCTTGTTTGTATGTATGAGGTCCAGAGTACTGCTCCTCCTCAGCTCCTTGATCACCTGTGTTAGGAAGTTGTCATCAAGCACTCCAGCTCCCTGGATTTCTTGTGCTCTACTCTGTTGTCCATCCAACCAATATCAGGGTGGTCAAAGTTCATAGGACCAGGGCCTATGAACATAAAGTTTATTCCAGTTCTCTGAAGAATGCCTCATCTATTTCTTCTTCCTGAAGAGATGGCCTACAGCAGACACCCATTACATGGTCACCCATGCTGGTCTGCCCACCAATCCCCACCCATGAGCGCTCAGCTGGTCCCTCACCTGTCCCCAGGCAGAGCTCCATGCATTCCAGCTGATCATTCAAGTATTCCTCTTCTCTTCACACTTGAAACAGATTGCATTTTAAACAAGAGCCTAAATTTTGTCAAATTTAACTTGATGGCTTTAAGGAAATACTTCAGCTGCTGCCTTTTAGATCATATCCATTTAATGTCATCTGCAACTAGAGAGTGGCACACTATTTCTGTGCTCATCCTGCACCACAGGTGTCTGCCTCCTGACAATATAGAGAAAGAAGATTGAAATCAATATTCAGTCATATTACATCCCTGCTGTTGAAGGGACCATGTCTGTACTTACCAACAGTTTGGGCCATTAGGGACAAATTCAGAAGACTATTTTATCCTTCCCATGAGTCTGAACAATAGTGAGTGTACTAAGCTGTCACAGCAGAAAAGTCTGGCAGGTGACTGTTCTACGTCAGTTGGTGACCACTGTTCAAATAACCTACATAAAACTTTCTGCAGGAAAGCAATGGTTCTTCCATGTCAAAACTATGATGCTACAGAGCCTCCCACAGAGTTCAGTGACCTACAGTAAGAGTGGGACTCAGTTCCCTAAATGCAAGTTTTAATGGCATATAAGATGACCCAAGGTATCTATTCTGGTCCCTAGCTTCTGCTCCAGAAAAGGTATAGACAACTCATGTTAAACTCAACATGTTTAATTTCTGGTAACTGGCCAAAAAGACCAGACATCTTATACTGCTAAATAGGAAAAGAATTGTCCATTAAGAGCAGAACAGGTAGATGTTTCCATAGTACTTCCTGTGATTCTTCAACTATGACAGCAGAAACTACCTTCCAAAAATAGTCATTTATTTCAAAGTCATCTGAAAAATCAGAAGATATACATCAACACAGACAAAGTGCCAGTTAGTCTGGATTGTAAAAATGCACACACAAACAACAACATAGACTGGAGCACCCTTCTAGGGTTTGTTAACTGCTTTACAAGGTTCCAGTGAATACTAGAGATTATGGGGGACTGTGGAGGTCTAACATGGGGAGAAGCAGGCATACCTAGTTTCCTTGTAAATCCAGGGATTCTGGTTGCTGAAAATGGGACTCTAAGGCCAGAGGCTTGCTCAGGAAGCATTTCCCTTTTGACACCCCATCAGCTTTTTGTATATTGGATATTGTATCTGTTACCAGAGTAGCAATAAACCAGTACCAGTCTGAGGGCTGACATATACTCTGTCGTGGCCTGAAAGGAGTTGTTTAGGATGACCTCCCTCCCCTTGGGACCAACGACCAAGTTCGTGATGCTCTTGGACTGAATTAAGGTGAAACGACACCAGCCAACCAGTTTTATGATTTATTAATACAAAAGACAAGGCATGTGGCTAAATACAATAACTCGATGATGATTACTTTAATTAGATAAACAAGTCTGTGCCGTACGATTTGAACAGATCTTATAAACATAAACTCAAAAGGGCGGGGGGGGGGCGGAGAGAGAAAGAGATATCACCACCCGTGGATCCAGCAGCGTCCCGTTGGTCCTCTTCACCCTGGGTGTCTTGGAAAAGTTCGGAGCCAAATCAAAGCAAATTAAACAAATAGATTGTAATGACGCACATGCAGTAATTACGACTCGAGCAGGGTGCCTCCGAAGAGGGACCCCAAACAAAGAAACCCCTGGGCAATTATAGCTTTCCAATCTAAGCTGTCCACCCCTCACGCGGTAATTCAGACCAATAGTAATATTCAGGTCTGGGGTCTCCTGCTCCCTGTTGGGTCTCATCGCTGTCCCTAGGCAGGCTGTTTATCTTTACTGTTGCGGTTTCTGCTGACAGATGTGTCTTCATTCCTCGGGTCCAACTGTTGTCTCTTTACTGTTGCGGTTTCTGCTGACAGATGTGTCTTCATTCCTTGGGTCCAACTGTTGTCTCTCAAGGTCCTGACAAGGAGGTGGTAATTCCTGCAATTAACAATTAGCACTGCCCCAGCAGTGACAGTGGGTGTTATCTCCCAAGGTCCTGACAAAGGGGATATAGTCCAGACACCCCCCCACACACACCAATTAACACTGTTTCAGCAGCGAGAGGAGGCCCTGCTCCCCAGGGTCCCGGTGCCCAAGCAGGCCTCACTTCAATGCCTTGACATCCTTCCTCCCGGAGTGTGAAGCATGGGAATGCAAACTGCTGGTAACCCCCTTGTCTTTCCCACCTGCACCGGCTCTGGGGCCCTTTCTGACTGAACTAGGAGTGCGGCCTAAGGCTTCAGCAAATTTAGCTACTCATGCTAAGCAAGTTTTATAGAAGTTGTGCTAAGCGGCAATAATTTACAGTCCAGGTCCAAAAGTGTCCGCCCAATTGTGGTCTGGTTTGGCGCAGGCTCAGTGTGTCCCGAGTGGTCGCAGGGAGAGCGTTTCAGGGGTCGCAGCAGCTCCGTCCTGTTTCCACTGGGAACAGATGGCTTGTTCAGGGTTATGGTTTCCTGCAAAATCTGCAACGTGCACAGCAAGGCTCGCACCTTATGTACCAAGAAATGTTTAAGGCAAAAGTTCACTCATCTTGTCTGCCACATGCTCAGTGGGTCAACATTAATATGACCCATGCATATGCCTGGATAGAAGAAGGGACAGACAGACTCAGCTAAGATGACATGAAAAGTGTAGATATGAGAATGTTTAGTCATGTTATAAAAGGAGACTTTTCCAGCTTCATAGTCAAAGAAGACCCCAACCCACTTGGGTTTGACACTAAACAGCAGTGGGGTGGAAGGGGTGGTCGTGGCCACATATTTTTCATTACATAGATGCATCCTCCAATAGCCCCTCTCCTAACTGGGCTCATTAATCATGAGCGTGCAGGTAGCTGCAGTCTGACCTCTTGACATGGATGGCACCGCCATGACCTTTTAGAGGCAGTACAGCATGTACGTGCTAAAGCACCATCAATTATGCTTCGTTAAGAGTAATAGTGTGTGCAGAAAGTTCTAGTTCTTTGGCTCTGATATGCATTCAGTATCTCCCCAGCCACAGAGTCATGGGATACTGACAGCTGGGTGCAATGCTTTTGTTATCCCATGGGATCATGCGGCTAGAGTGAATCCTCATTTTGCCTATAGGCTCAGGTCCCTGAGATGTTGCAGATCTGATCTGGCTCCTGCAGGCCTGGGTAGTGCTCTTTGGTAGTCCTTTCTGCAAGCAGGTCTATGTTGATTGTCAAGTGACACTGCAATGTAGAAAGCCAGACCAAGGCCACTTCTTGATTATCAAAGGTCAGTTTCAGTTCAATGCAGTGTCATGTCAGCTGGTGTTAAGTATTTATTTCTAAGTCCTCGGGCAATTAGTGTTCTATTTTTTCAGACAATGCCTGTTCCCAGAACACCAAACCATTTAGAGTAAATCACTGTCTGGGCCTGACTCTGACGTTCTATGCTGAAGTGAGGTATATATTTTCCCTCCATAAGTTTCCTAAACTTCCTCTCCTCTTTTCCTCCTTTAATTAATTCCAGACCAGAGATAGGGATCTGATATGCACTCGCGCTCACCCAGATGGGCTGGATGCAATTTGGGTAAACAGATCAACACAACCACTAGGTGAATCTAAGCGTGATTCTGAAATCTACTGAGGTGGCATTCAGTACCACTGAGGCCTCTGAGTGTGTTTGCCACCGCCATTTCACTTTTTCCCATTTTTTTTCTGTTTGCTACCTGATAACGTTCTCCAAAGGTATCTATGGTGAAGATGAATGATTTCCCCTGGTGATGCCCACACCATTACAATTGAAAATTAGTTGACCTGGGTCTACTCCTTTGTATTCCCAGTGGCTGCCACTAGACTTTGCACCTCCCAGGTTTGTAGGACCCCTTTTATGGTATCATTAAGAAGTATGCAGAGTCTAGATATTGCTATGGCAGTGATGTTGAGTAAAAGCCAATCATCTTTTCTGTACCAAACCCAGTTGTTTTGGTCTTCTGCTGCTAGGTACTTTCCCCAGTTTGTTGTAAGGCTTCTATTTTAAACCAGGCTATTGTTGAAACCTGTATTTCATTATCTATTGTTTCCCACACTACCTCCTGAATTTGCCCGGGCGGGGGGGGGGGGGGGTGGGGGGGGGGGGGAGAGCAGCATAGGAATCTCTTCCTAGAATTGGACTATCCTAATGAGATCTGTGGGGAGCTTGGTAGCGGTTGGGTGGGGCCCAGTTGCCATTCCTGGTTGGCTTGTTGGGGAGCCCTGAGCACAGGGATGTGCAGTGATCCAATCTCCCCAGGTACACATCCTCTTACATAAAGGATGAAGCCTGAAAAAAGACTCATTCTCACCCACCAGCTAACCATGAACCCCCCATGCCACCAAGCTACTAATCTCTGTTTTTATCATGGCCTGTTCTTGACTACTTGGTTCCATATGCTGGGTCTGTTGCCTTGTTTGGTTTTCTTCTTCCTGAGGTTCATCCTGCAGGACTCCCTATGCCATGTCATTAATGAGGCAGATTCCCACCACAAGAACAGCAAGCACCTCCTTTGCTACATGTCCTGCTGTAAATAAGGATTTACTTCCCACATCATAATTATGCATTCAGCTGATTTCTTTGGGTAAGATTTTATTCGAGAGAAGTGCTCGGCAAGTGGTCTGACCATCAGTCACAATGTAGATTGGCCCAGTTTCACCCACTACCATGAAGGACCTTCTCATCATATCTGGGAGAAGGACCAATACCCCAGGGCATAGCTTTTGTGTTGGTCTCTTACATTAAACTTAGTATCAGGATTTCACTTTATGAAATCCTAGTGGGAAGAGATGAAAGGATGGGAGGTGATCTGCTCTTTCCTGGCAGCTGATCTCTTCCTTCACCCACCACTGCAGGTATTACCTGGGCAACTGAAATGCAGGAGCTGCTAGAGCGTATGTAGAAATCAGCAGCACATAACCATCACATAGGGTCATCCTGCATGGAAGTGTGGTATGATGTAACATAAGAGCTTGGTGGAGCTGCCACTAAAACTTAGACTCAACTGGCACCCAGAAAGGGTGCCACCTCAACAAGGAACCCAGAAAGCCTAACTCATTTTTAGACTTCTATACAGCAAATATCTTAAGATACATCCTAATATCTTTGGCTTCCAAATAAATAAACAAGCAAACAAGAATGCGTATAATTATTCCCAGTGAATTTGTCTGACAGCGTCTGTAGTTGCAGAGGTCACAGCATGAGATCAGGCATGAGGCACTGCTACATTATGGAGTAATGCTACATCACATCTGAAAAGTTAGTTCCTGAGGACTGCTGACGACACATCCCTCTCTTAGGGGTGAGGGAAAAGAGGGAGCCCTGCAATAGGAAGGGTGTTTGCTTAGCAACGCTCTTTCACAAAAAACAGATGTGGCAACAGGCAGTCTTGGATATTGCTCCCTTTTCCTTTCTCTTTGGCAGGGGGGAACCCACCTTCCTGCGTATTTAATTCACCTGTTTCAACAATAAGGACACATCATTGTCTCTCAGTTCTGCTTGGAGTCCTGAATCTGTTGTTTTCTTGGAGAACAATACAGCCTTGCTATTGTCCTTTGAAGGGCTTCTTTGACCTCCTTGTTCCTCAGGTCAGGCTGTAAATCATAGGGTTCAGCATGGGAATTACCAGGGTATAAAATACAGAGATGATCTTGTCATGCTCCACAGTGTATTTTGAACTGGACCTTAAGTACATGAAGGAGCCTGTCCCATAGAACATGGTAACACCAGTCATATGGGAAGCACAGGTGGAGAAAGCTTGGCATCTGCCTTTGGCAGATTTAATCTTGTAGATGGTGACCCCGATGCATATGTAGGAGATGACAATGAGGAGAACAGTGGCGGTGATAAGCATAGTATCACAGACAAAATGGACAAGATCAGTGATGTGTCAGAGCAAGAGTTTCAGGATGTGGGGGCCAGGTCACAGAAGAAATGGTTGATGATGTTGGACTTGCAGAAGGACAAGCGGAATATAAATGTCGTCTGAACAGTTGCATTCACACAGCTCATGAAGCAGGAGCCGCACACAAGGAGCATGCAGAACTTCCTGGACATAATGACAGGGTAAAGCAAGGGGTTGCAGATGGCTATGAACCAGTCATATGCCATCACGGCCAGGAGGTAGCATTCTCCCGTCACTGCAGTGCAGAACAGGAAGAGCTGAGATGCACATGCTGTGTACGATATGACTTTTGTCTCTGCCACAAAGGTCATCAGAGTGCTGGGTATAATGATGGTGGAGTAGCTGACATCTAAGAAGGAAAGGCTGCTGATGAAGAAGTACATGGGGGTGTGGAGCCTTGAGCTGATCCAGATGAGCACAATCATCCCTAGATTTCCCACTAGGGTGAACAGATAGATCAGTAGAAACACCATGAAGAGGAGGACCTGCAACCTCAGCTTGTCTGTGAAGCCCAACAAGATAAATTCTGTCACCACAGAGTGATTCCCTTCTGCCATCTATCATGGGTGAGAAAGCCAGGGTTACACTGAAGAAAACAAGACAAATGCAAGGTGACTGTCAGGTTGCCAACATGGCTGTAGTCAAGCTGACTGAGGATGAAGGCTTAATTTTGCATATCTCTTCCTATTCATATTTTTCAAGTTTTGAACTTAGATTATCTCAGAGACATTTCCTGCCTTTTAAAAATGTATTTTCTTTCTGTGCACTTTGAAGGAGCACAGGTTAACAAATTGCACCTGTTCCTGCAAACTTCACTACTTTTCCCTCCCCAAATGCTTAATTTAACTTCTACAGCAGTCAACTGCACTGCAGGCATTAGCTCCATAGTATTTGTTTTACCTCACCTATATTAGATGTTCACTCAAAGATAACTTGGATCATACTCTAGAAATGCTTTTTTCACATGTTTTGATAGACATAGTCTAGGTAATTAACATTGTACATTGCTGAGATATAAACACATGCTAAACTAGGAAAATCTCTCAAACCAAAAAAAAGGGGCCAAAGAAGTCTGTAGCTTACCACTATGCCAAAAATGGTATTTTGGAGCAACTATGGTAAGCAGCAGGCAAAAGCTGGTTGCTTGGAAAAGCTGACCTATAAGCATTAATGGCATTTCAGCTTGAAAAAGCAGAGCTTATGGTCTGCTATTGCTTCTGTAAATCTGAAACTAATGTGAAAATTATAATCAGCTGACTTCTCAAGCATGTTCTGTTTTAGCAGTCTGGAGATAAGCTTTCTGTGCCCAGGAATACAAAATTATGAAGAGACTTTGGAATAACTGATCTTGTCCATTTTTATTTTTCCAAGGAAGAATGCACTCCACCAATGTGATTCCCAGAAACCCTTGCCTACTTTGTTATTTAAACTCTCTAGTAGCATAGTTTTCACACAATCCCTAGCCATTTATGTTTGTTCTTAAAAAGTTAGTGATTATTAAGTTTTCTCCTAAATTTTAACTCAAATTTTCCCATTGCAATTTAACTGAAAAACCTTCTGTCCCACTCTTTGTGGCATAAGAAACAATTTTTCCCCTTTCACTTTTCAGACATTTTTGCACCACCAGTTTTAACACAGTTTTAATGCTTTTTAGAGCTCATAGATTTTCCTAGACTGTGTCCAGTAAGGTGTTAGCTCATTTGGAAATTATTACCTTCAATCAAAGAGTTTGTTCTCATGGTAATTATGCCAAATGGAATCCCAGCAAGATGAGAAAGCTACTGCTTTGAAAGCTCCTAAAGCGAGCTCTCACAGTCTGAAAAAAAAAAAAAATCAGAGATTATTCTCAAGAATACCTGTATTGATAGATGGGGGGGAGGAGGAGGAAGGGAATTCCCACTTCCCTCATGATATAAAGCAAAGGTATGAAATAGCTCATCTTCTGCATTCAGGCTTATCAAAAGAATTTGTATTTGCAACTCACTATTCTTACCTTACCACTCACGTCTTAGCATTCTGGGTGTGTCAGTGTTGCTTCTCTTGTCAATGAACTCTCCTGTAAAAGAAGCAGAGGAAGAGGAAGAAAATAATGCAGCTCTGACTGCAAGGTGCATATTCTCTATTGTCTCCAAATAAGAAGGAATTTCTGTTCTCTAAAACCAGAAGGGAAGACACAGTGCATCTTTAGCTGAATCAGGGACACAGCTTATTTGTGGGAGAGGAAAATCAGAAAGGAGATATTTTAGCAAGTAACATGTTTTTCAAATACTTGTGCTCCATTTGGGTGTAGAATTCCTGGTTGGCCACAGCATCTGAACACAAGGCAAGACACAGCGGGACAATTAAAATGTCCTTTGTGCTCCCTGTGGAGATAATCTGTCCTCTCTTCTTGTGCAGTTATACAAATGGACTTTCTTCCTCACATTTTTAAAAAGATTTTTCTTCTTTTTTTTTCCCCCCTGTGTTATTTTTCTTGTTTTCTTCTGCTGCGTAGTAACTTAGGTCATCATGGACCAAAAAAAAAAATCATTTTCCACACTGGGGAGGGAAACACAGGGAATGAGAAAAAGATGCTTCTGTTCAGTAGAGAAGGCCTTTTCCCCAGACTGCTCTGAAGCAGACTGGTAATTTCAGCCATATCAACCTGTCTTGGTTTTCTGAGCCTCTAGGATATGTAGGGGTGAATTAAACCCCTGGAGAAGAGTGAAACTTAGGCCTTGTTTTGCATTCTGGGAAGCTGTCCCAATCCAATATCGGGGGGGTTTTGTTACGATCCCAAGGACGAGATTAAGACGCTAAAACTGGTCAAATATCGTACAACCTTTTAACTTTATTTTCCACGGAGTGAGGAGAAAAGGTGGGGAAAGGTGAAGGGGAGGAGAGAGAGAAAGAGGGAGAGAGAGGGAGATAAAAAGGGGGAGAGAGAAAGAGGTATCACCACCCGTGGATCCAGCGGTGTCCTGTTGGTCCTCTTCACCCTGGTTGTAAATTTTAGCGAAGCGCGTGCAGTAATTACAACTCGAGCAGGGTCCGACCCTAGGTTCCCGCTGAAAAGTTCAGAGCCAAATCAAGGCAAATTAAACAAATAAATTGTAATGACACACGTGCAGTAGTTACAGCTCAAGTTGGGTGCCTCCGAAGAGGGACCCCGAACAAAGAAATCCCTGGGCAATTATACTTTCCAATCTAAGCTCTCCACCCTTCACGCAGTAGTTTGGACCAATAGTAATATTTAGGTCTGGGGTCTCCTGCTCCTTATTGGGTCCCTAGGTAGGTTGTTTACTGTTGTGGTTTCTGCTGACAGATGTGTTTTCATTCTTTGGGTCCTGCCCTTATCTCTCAAGGCCCTGACAATTTATTACTTCCCCAGCAGTGACGGTAGGTGTTATTTCCCAAGGTCCAGACAAAGGGAATATAATCTGGACCCCGAGATAGCCCAGAACCCCCCCTAATCAGCATTGTTTCAGCAGTGAGAGGAGGCCCTGCTCCCCAGGGTCCTGGCGCCCAAGCAGGCCTCACTTCAAAGCCTTGACATCCTTCCTCCCGGAGTGTGAAGCATGGGAATGCAAACGGCTGGTAACTCCCTTGTCTTTCCAGCCTGCACCAGCTCTGGGGCCCTTTCTCACTGAACTAGGGAGTGCAGCCTAAGGCTTCAGCAAATTTAGCTACTCATGCTAAGCAAGTTTTATAGAAGTTGTGCTAAGCGGCAATAATTTACAGTCCAGGTCCCAAAGTCTCTGCCCGATCATGGTCTGGTTTGGCGCAGGCTCAGTGTGTCCTGAATGGTCGCAGGGAGACCATTTCGGGGGTCACAGCAGCTCAGTCCTGTTCCCGCTGGGAACAGATGGCTTGTTTGGGGTTATGGTTTGCTTGCACCTTATGTACCAAGAAATGTTTAAGGCAAAAGTTCACTCATCTGTCCGCCACAGAAGCCCCTTTCTCAAGCTGTGTGTTGACATCAGATGTGCTTCAGCCTATTCTGGAACATGTTACAGACATAAGAAGCACAGATATGAGTTGCTCCTTCAAACGCTTTCTCTACACTTCTAACCTCTACACTGGGACTCCCAACATGTGAAATATGGCAGTAAATTAATTCAAGGCACAAACTAATGTTCTTCTAAGATGCTTCAGTTAAAACAACTACATATTTGCCAAGGTCTTTTCTTATTCACCAAGGGATATGTTTATGTGTAACCAAATCAAACACCTTGGCTAGAAAAGTCAGTGTTCAAGAAATGATATTCATACATTCGGTCCAAGAGAAATAAGTCCCCAGCTCTTTCTGTTTTTTAATTTCTCTGGGTCATTCAAATTAATGGAACATTCGCCCAGCTAAAGCTGTTCAAACTTTGAGAGGAGGAGAAATTATTGACACTTGAGATGAAAAGATCAAGTTTCTCATGGTTAAATAGGTTCATAGATTCTGTGAGGGGAAAATTAATCAACATAGATGACAGAAAGGAACAAAGTGTGTATTTCTCTGAAACACAAAGTCCGTAGACTACACAGTGAACCTACATAGTCTACTGTGACGGTCACAGGATTAATATGCTGTCATCATATATATGAGGACTAATGGCATAGGGGAAAGCAGGAGTGAAGTTCTGGAGGAAAAGTTTAGGTTCATGGAAAGGCAGATGAAGACCTGGAATTGTTTGGTGACATTTTCTGAAATGCTCTTAGCATTGTATGGCATATTAAGGAGAGAGTGGAGAAACATCTATTTAAACAGCTAAGATTATTGTGTGAGAAAAGCTTTAGCTTCATTAAGGACTCAGGACAATTCCGTAATAAAGGTATACTATGCAAGAGGAGGAGACTCCATCTGAACTAGTAGGAAATCAAGCTGCTGGCAAATCAAAAAGATGTTAAATGAGCTTTAAAAGTAAGGGAAAAACTAACAAATATGGAATGTTACATGGCTCCAAGGTAATGTTTCTAAGACTGAATACATGAAAATTCTGTATCATGAAGTGAAGGCTAAGTCAGAAAATGGAAAATGAATGGAAAGCACTGAAGAAGGTTCCAACTAATACAAGAGGTTTAAGAAATAAAGTTTCCCCAGACTTGAATTTTGGGCCTAAAATGATGGCGTTGTTATACAAGGTGTATTGGAAACTTGGTGGAAGGAGGACAGCCAGCAGGTCATTCTAATGCCAGGATACAGAATAGTTAAGTTGTTAGGGGAAACTCTGCTGGTGGCAGAGCAGTGTTGTGTGTTAAAGCGGAAGACAAATGCCATTAACTAGCCATCTCAACAAGTAGCACAGAACCTGCATGGACTGAAATCCCAGGCCCAAGTGTGAAGAGCACAATATTGAAGCTTTTCTTTTGCTACCGGGTAATGTCTGCCGCAACTGTTCAAAACTGCACCATAGAAGTACCACTCTGACAGTGACTCTAATATCCTTAGCTTAGCTATGCCCCTGCAGGAACAACAAAAATGAAAATAATCTATGATACTTGTGCTAAAATTAATGAGGGGACCTTTGGAAACTGATCTCTTTTGGCTTGTGCTTGTACAGCAGTGATTACTGTAGTGCCTGCTGCATAAGAATAGGGTCTGAATGTATCCCATTAAAATTAGGGTGTGTTTCCAGAAGAGACAATCTAATAGCTTCCCACCACCGTGTACACCTCTTTCTTCCCAGATGCATACTTTTGCCACTTACTTGCAGGAGATGAGGAGCAGCGGAGGTTGTGACAGGGAATGAGATAGTTGGGGATAACCCTTAAAAGGCCCCTAAAATTAAGAGAGGAATTTTAAGTTTGAAACTGGGCAGGAGGAAAAGGGCAGGGAGAGGTAATGAAAGAGGAAAAGTGTCCTGTTGCCAAGATTATATAGTGCTTTGTTTTATATCCTTTTGAAAGCTTTTGACTGGCCATCTACCCAAAACAAGCAGTCCCCAGATACCTTTCCCCAGCTATTTCCTTGTTCATTCTTTGCATTCTCTCCCAGCCACTATTGTCACATGTCACTTCTAGAGGCATCTTCTTTTGGCATGTGTATTTTCCAGGCTATGGAAGGGTTGGTGGCCTCTTGTGAGGCGGATTTCTTCAACTTCCTGTTCATTAAGACTTGGAAATTCCAGATGAATTCCAGAGTTCCAAAACCGTGATTATTTCTTATATTGAAAAAAAGCATGAGCACCAAAGAGACAAAAGCTTAGAGGTAACCTAGAAATGTCTGAAAAAAGGAAGGCAAATGAGTGTTTGAGTTAGCCTGCTGTTTCAAATACCAGAAGACCTCCTTGTTGGAGAAAATGGATACAGACACTGTATTTACTGAGAAAGCTCTTGCAAACGAGAGAGAGAGAAAAAAAAAAAGGCATATCACTTCACACAGTTTAAACCAAAATCAGGATTGAAAATATTTATTAATTTCTTAACAACATGTCATTAACTGGTAATCATTGAACTCTGTGTTCAGGATCCATATCGGCAATACAACAGATAAACTGCAATAATAAATTTTTACAAAGCATTTGTAAATGCCTACCATACCTAATCCCAAGATGTTCTAACCCTGTGCACACTCATGTACGCATGTAGCTGAATGTATATACCAGTTTGCAAAGGATGTGTGGGTTACAAGCCCCCCAACTCTTCTTAAAGTGTGGATGCCCCTACTTGTCCCCCCCTTCTGTGGAGAGCTGGGTGCTCTTGTTTTATGTGGACCTAATATCACATGGAAGCCCAACAGAAGTTTTACACAATGCAGGAGAAAAAAAAAAAAAAAAAAAAAGAAAAGGTAATTTTCTGTTGTTCTGCTGGAACAGCTCGGAGAACTGTTGATGTGTGAGAGTTTGCTCTAATGGATGGGAAGGGATGCATCTGGAAGCCAAGGATGGGAGGCAAAAGAAAAGATAGGGGAAAAACAAAACCTCTTTCCTCAGGCAGTGAGCTGATGTAATTACAACCTTGGGAGATGCGGCTCAGTGCCTAATAGCAGGTGAAATGGGTCCAACATGGGACATTACTTCTAGCATATTAGCAATGGTACTAGCAGTAGGAGGGGGTGGTACTTACTAGTCTACGGTATATATACCAACATAAACTAAATAAAAGTTGTTTTGATTAGTTTACTGTGACTCAGAATGCTTAAATGAAATACTGAGGAATTCTTTAAAATATATATATTTATATATTTTAATTAAATACAACAATCTTTTAATTTTTTTTGTGTTGTCCTGATACAGTAAAATAATTGAAACTTTTGAAATAATGGAATTTCCTTTGAGGTCAAATTTTGCAGCCATATTTTTCACTTGCTACGAGGGACATTACAAAAGTTTACCTCTCTTAACAGAATATTACTATTATTTCTACTGGTGAGGAGATATATGGGGAACACACAAAGGTGAAATGATCATATGGACACAAGTGAAACTGGTTAAGCATAAAATGGAAATGATGAGGAAAATGAATGTTGCCTTATTTTTGTTTGGAAACCTAGAGTTAGGGGACATGAATCTTACCCCAGATTTATTAATTTACAAAGCCACCCACATTCTGTGGTCAATGGATGCAGGTAGAAAATGCTGGAGAGGCATATGTCCTGTCCTAAGAGAGGTGGCTAAGGAAAGAGGAATGAATTACCTTCTCAGGATGCCTCTACCTCTTTCCATTTCCTACCAGGAAAGCTAGACAGTCTGACCTGGGCATCCAACTGGATGAAGTAGTATAGATCAGAAGACAATTTCGCCTATGAAAGTTAGGTAGGGATTAATTTATTTAAACCAGTGGTGCAACTTCTTGATGATAATTCGGTGTACCATCCTTCTTACAGTCTTCAGAGTTCGTATTCCTAACAGGGCAAGTCATGACGGTTGGGGTTACACTCTCATGTTAAGACCAGGCTCCTGCCTCACCCCTGCAGCTGGCTGGCAATTTTTTGTGGAACAGTTCCCCACAAAAATATCCTATACACAAGACTGACTCTTCCAGCACAAAATTCTCTGTTAGTTTGACATTTCCTTTTCCAGCTTGAGTGACCTCAGAAAGATGTAAAGTTTCCAGCCCTTAACCTCAAAGACACTTAGTAATATCAGCTATCACTTCATCTAGTTTGAACTGAGCTAACAGGAAGGTGTTCACCTAGGGTCTTTATTTCTCCTGCTGTATATTTCCTCCACAGCATAGCTGGATGTTCAGCAGCTGGTTAGAAGGTTAGCTGGGGCCATAGAGATCTGGGACAACTCTGCGGGAAGCAACCTGGAAACCATTTCTCACTTCACTGACTGGTATCTTTTGTAAAAGGCAAGTGGCATGTGAAAATAATCTGTTCTGATTTTCCCTCTACTGACTTCCAAAAAAGTTATATCCCAAGAAAAATAAAAAAAGCAGCATCCCATCTTATTGAGGTTCCTAGCTGCTGACTCAGAAACATGGATATCTTCCACAGGAGACAAATTATACTCTCTGAATTTTTCTCCCACTTTTAGACACTTCCAGATTTGTCCCATAAGATGATTTTACTTAGTAATAGTTGTGTTTGCTATTGTCCTCCTCAGAACATCCTTCATCTCCTTGTTCCTCGGGCTGTAGATCAGGGGGTTCATCGTACAGACTATCAGTGTGTAAAACACAGCCACCACTTTGTATTGATCATGTGAGCTGCTGGACATGGGTCTTAAGCAGATAAAGAAGAGTCTCATAGAATAGGGTGAGAGCTGATAGATGGGAGGCACAGGTGGAAAAGGTTTTCCATCCGTCTCAGGCACGATGAATCTGTAGAATGGAAACGATGATATACAGCTAAGAGATGGGGATGACTAAAATGGTGCTCAACCCTGCTACTGCAGAAAAGGCCACGTGCACCATGTGAGCAAAGTGTGTATCAGAGCAGGAGAGTTTCTGCAAGGGAGGAATGTCACAAAAGAAGTGATTGATGACATTGGGGGCCACAGAAGGACAGGCTTAACAAAGAAGCCGTGTGGGCAACTGCATTAATGCAACTGCGTAAGTGTGATGCAGAAACCAACTGAACACAGAGTTTTCTGGATATAAGGACTGTGTACTGCATAAGGGTACACTGAAGTTTGAGTCTGTTAATTATTCCCATGTTTTTGGGGTGGAATTCATGTGACCAAATAAAGATATCTACAGCTGAATAGTCCTCTACATTTACTCTGTTATCAAGGGAAATGAATGAGCACTTTCAGAAAGCAGTTAATTTCATCCAATAAAAGAGGTCAGAAGACTCCTATTGTTAATTGCCTAAGACTTTTATAAGGTTTTATAAGACGTCTTTATAAGATGTTTATAAAGTATGCATATGGTGAGAGCTCAGAATGAAATGATTATAAAGTAGGTACTTAAATCTGGAAAGAAAGATTATCTGACATAATCAAGTATAAACCAGAAGATCAGTTCTTAACAGCCTCTACGGGTTTGTTTTCATGAAGGAATCTCACAAGCACAACTGAGAATTACTGAGGAGTCAGGATATAGTAACAACTGTTTCTTGTCCCGATCCAATATCGGGAGGTTTCCTTACGATCCCAAGGATGAGATTAAGACCCTAAAACCGGTCAAATACCACACAACCTTTTAACTTTATTTTCAATGGAGTGGGGAGAAAAGGTGGGGAAAAGCGAAGGGGAGAGGGAAAAAGGGTAAGGGGAAAAGATAGAGAAAGTTGGAAAAGGAGAAAAGAAACTAGCTACCGCCACTCCAAGTCCGATGATATTCCATTGACTCTGTCTGAAATCGCCAGTCCTCACAAACAAGCCCCCCCCCTCAATTCACCCAGTCTGCAGTTTTTATAGGTTCTTGCCCTGCCTCTGGGAGGTGCTTCCTCACTTCCCATGCAGATTAGCTGTCATGCACAGTCCGCCCTCTCGGAACCTTCCAGAAACAGGATAGGGGCATCTGGGGGGGGTGGGGGTGGGGTCTCCTGCTCATGCGCAGATGGCAAATGTGTATGTGCAGTTTGTGCCAGACGTGCTGTTCCCCTTGAAGCCGCCTTCTGCCCTTTTTGTGCCTTTTTTCCCCTGAGCAGGTGCATGAGGTTGCTTACCTGGCGGACGGCTCCTGGGGGTGCCGGCGTGGCATTGCCTGACGCACCTTGGCGGCGGCAGCTCTGCAGCAGCGACAGCAATGTCGAGACAAAACCGCATTTAGTACCGGTTCTCTACATTTCTAAATAAAAATGGCTATCTACAGAGGACAGGAAAAAAGGTATGCAGATCAGCAAATTGAAATGACTGCAGATTTAGAAGATGATGACCTTGTAAAAACAGGATGATTAATAAATGGTGATATTTTGGGGCATTATCAAAACCTTGTTCAGAGCTGGAAGCTATATGGCCTTGCTGAAATTCTCCCAGAACTCTAGCGCTTTCCTAAGCAGTATTTTTCTTAAGAACTGGGCATATTTATAATTAAAACTCCACTCAAATATCACCTTTGATTACAATTTCTAGTTTAACCAAACAACATCATTCTCATTTCTGAAGAACCATAAAGGCGAATTTGTTTACATAACTAGGGGCTCTGTACTAAAAAAACATTATTCAGAAGAAAACAGCCCTGAAGATATGGTTGAGAAGGTCAAGGTTGATGTGGGCCTTTCCACAATCAAAAGATAGCATTCATACTGTGTTTGGGATTTTTTTAGATTTACTGACTACTATCTCATTTATTTCACTTTTTTCATTTCATCTGAGAACGATCGAGCAAAAATTAAAGTGAAATCACCACTTTCTTGTTACATGATTTTCACCTCAGAAATAGCTAGGTGTTTTAGTTCTCCTTGCTCTGTTAATTCCTCATGCTTACCTTCCCTAAGTGGTGAAAGTAGAGGAAATTATTTGCTCATCAGAGACAAACCATTGCAGGAATGTTCCTGTAGAGGTGGCAACAAGCAAATTCCCGCTAACCGTTTATGGTCAGCAATGAAATGCTTTGATAGTAGCAAGTGTAGCTCCAACATGACTGGTAAGTCATTTCCTTGGAACCAGGTGGCTCTTCCACTTCAAACTGCAGGCATGTTCTCAAATATGAGTGGCATTTATCTGTATCACATTGCCAATGCATATTGGCACTGGACTCTTGAGACCTTCCATGAAGCTGACTGTGGTGTACTGTTGAAAATTACATCCTACCTTCTTTCTGCATAAGCAAGCCTTTTCTCTCCAGGGCTTTATACTGGGAATAGCTCTCTAATACAAAATCTGCTTTTTAATATTTAAAATAAATTACACTGAAATGAAGGTACTGTCTTCATGCATAATAAGCCTTCATGTTTGTAAACAGTGTTACTGCTTAATTTCTTCTCCTTCTTGCTCTTTTTCCTCTTCACATTATAAGAAAACATACAGTAGTCTAGGTTATTGATGAACAGTGAGCCAAATTCTCTGTCAGTGTCATCTTGCATATTTCGGCTGGTTTGGTGGACCTGTTCTAAATGACAGCTCCTATGGATGTAATCTGGTAGCCTTCACAGTGACTTGAACCCTGGGAAGCTGTGGTTTGGCTTTGGTCTTTAGTAGTTTCTCTCTTTTCTGTGTGAAATAACTTTACAAGGATATGAACCAAACAAATAAAAGAGGAGGGGAAATTGTGGATGTCACTAAATACACATTTTGAAACAGATTTGTTTCTTCTGGTAGAGGGATTTGGGAACCTTTATTTCAGGGATTAGTGCTGAATGAGATGCTTCACTCATTTCAGTCTTTGCTGCATGGTGGGAAACTTGGCCATAGTAAGAGTTCTCTATTTTGAAATGAGTTAATGTGAGATTAAAATTCAAAGATGAGTGTGTAGATTTTTGTCTGACGGTGCTTTGGGGAAGATTCTTTATGAACTCCGAATTCAAGGACTATCCGTAAGATGTGCTTCAGTTGTGGGAATACTGAGGCATGAATGGAAGCTGTGTTTTGGGGCCCTTGCAGTGGTGTTCCCCTTAGCAAGCTAGGCTTTTAGATGGGACTGCCTTCTATTTTTCTAATCCATGATGGCACTTCCGTATGTTTCTGTGCACAGCATTTTTCAAGGTAACCAAGAACATGCTCAGTGGTATAAGTGAAGAGATAACAAATGAATGGACTGTATGGCCAAAAAAAGCCATTGTTCTCATACAGACCCTGGTCTGGAAACCAAAAGGATGACCAGGCTTTCTGTTTAAGATGAAGTTTTGAAAGTTTTGCTTGGAAAGTTTTGAAAATGGTTATCCACCTTGGGGCATTCCCAGGCAGACACTTCCTGGACCTTATGGAGTTCATGATCAAGGTAGCTGTCAAAATCTGAGCAAGAGATTCCTGGAATATATTTGGTAGGAAAAAAGGAAGTGTGTGTAATAAGATCACTGAGTCTTATAAAAGGGTTTGCTTCTCTGCTCTGCTACATAACTGAAGCTTAGAATTTGGTTCTGATCATTCTCCAGGAAATCTTGGATAACTTAACGCACATCTCGGTGGCATGTCACACCTTGTGCTTCTGGAGAAGGAAAAAGAAAAAAAGGGGTTTCATATTTGGGATTAATCTAACTAAATTTTAGGAGAGTCAAATTCAGCTTCTTTAAATTCAGAGGTGGGATTCAGCTCCAGATTCATACACATAATTCCCTGTATCAGCAATATAAATGCCTGTATGTGTTTCGGGTATCAAGGTTCCCATTGTATTTCATGGACATTCAGCCAACAGTATTACTGAATTCAATAGCACAGATTATCTCACCCTAAAGTAGACATTTACATGTGCTCATCAGAACATCCTGAACTCCATAGACTGTTCTTCTTAGGTTCCCACAGGATCTAGATGTCGTAATCCCTAAGCCCCAGGTCAGATATCTACATGTGGAATTGTGTGCCACTGCAGGTGTCTATGTCACGGAGAGCCACACATCAACCAGTTGTCTGGGATTCATTTGGGTAATGTTTCATCTTACTCTAGAGGAGACACTCATATTTTTAGATGAATTACTATATTTTCTTGACTACACCTCTACTGACTACACCTTGGAACTGGCATTCTAGTCTCTCTTTAGATGCCTGTGAAGTTCAGAGGGATGAATCCTACACCACATGTGTTTCTAACAGGGTCAGTAGTCACTTAAAATGGAGGTGTATTCAGAAGATTCATTCTCATGATAAAATGTGTGTGGGATAGGTAATACAGCTTGTCCTCTGGCAGTGTCTATTTTTACTGTTGACTCCAAGAGGACCCCCAACTTTTTTTTTTTTTTTAATAGTTACATGCCTTTGCCTGTAGCCTTCCTCTTTGCTGCAAAAGTCAGCAACACCCTTGGGGCAATAACAGCAGAGTAGCTGACATCTAAGATGGGCAGGTTACTAAGAAGGAAATACATGGGAGCATGCAGCTGAGACTCAGTCTTGATTAACATCACCATCTCAAAGTTTCCCACCAGAATCAGTAAGTAAATGAAAGAAAAACCCACAATTAGCATAACCAGTGTGTTAAAGGATGTTATAGAGTCACTGTCCTGGCAGGCTCTGGGAACCAGGGATCCCTCCTACCTGGCCACTGGAGCCCAGCCCAGTGAGGCTGGGGATCTGGAAGGCTTTCGGTCCCAGGCTGATGGAGGCAGCTGCTGCTCTTCCATTTGCAGGTTCAGTCAATAGCAAGGCTGAGCCCTCTGTCCCTCTAATATCCCTACCCAGACTCTGGGCCTCTTGCTCAACGGCTAGTCCAGCCTGGAGTTTGCTGGAGAATCCCACCCCAACGCACACCAGGTTAGGGAAAAACACCGTGGCCCCCTCAGCAGCTGGTGCCCAAGCACATGGGTGCTATGAAATGCGGTCCAGCACCAGCCACTAACACTGAGACCCTCACTCTACTCACCCCCCCTCCACCCCCAGCTGGCCTGCACAATGCATGGGCAATATGAGTCCTGAGCACCTGAGACCCTCTCTCACCTCAGTTACTGGCATCACAATCATGGGGGCCACTGCTGTCTCAGCTCTGACTTCAGTTGCTGGCCCCAAATTTGCTCACTCAGATCTCTCCAGTTGCTGGCACCTAGACCTTACAGCACTCACACACAGGGGCAGAGTGAAGTTACATGGAAAGATAGTTGAGAGGATTTAACAGGAAGATAGGATAGACTGCGGTGATGAGCCGCAGGGCTCTGTCACACAAGCATAATGACTGGCAACTGCTTACATATGACCAGTCCCTTTTACACACCACTTCCCTATTCCCCTTCTGTGTTCCTCCCTCATCCTCTGCCCTACATATTGCTTTGTCAGTTCTGCATGGTTCCACAACACTCCATGAACAACTTGAAATCCTCAATTACAAAGTCCAGGTTATCCCTCTCCAAAACTATGCCTGTGGTTTCTTAATGGCCAATTAATTAGAGACTGGAGACTTTTGGTCTTTGTCATTGTCTGTTATTCCTTGCCTATCAGGTTCAGCTCTGTGTTATTTTTTTATCACTTCCCCCTTTGTCCTTGATCAGATATCCTTAATGAAGCAGATGCTCTGAAAATTCACAAACCCTTACATTGTCTACTGTGAACTGCTGCCTATTCCATTGTCTATTAGGCAAGGGCTTTCAAACAGATCAGATTTGGATACAGGCAAAGGAACTCCTTCAGAAACCTTGCAATGCAGCTCAGAGGTTATTTTATTCTTGGGATCTCCTGGCCTTGCTCGTGTCACGCTGCACACTCTCTGCCCGGGCTCTTCACAGAGGCCGGGGTGGCAATGCAATAGACAATGTGGGCATGTCTGAAAATCAAGGGGTGCCTCTCCTTTCACTTCCCACCCCCGGGCTGGAGCCTGCCATTCCCCAGCGAGGATGAAACCTGAGCACTGTACCATAGCATCCAACCCCGCCAGGTGATGTGTCACCACGACTCACCAGCAAGTGTCAACACACGTGCTGGTGGGCCAGAGGAGGATGAGGGAATCCTGCTTTTGGTGCACAATTCCTCCTCTGCCATCTTCTTCATGCCCAGGCCCCTTCTTGCCACTGCAGAGCATCTGCAGCTCACAGGGCCCCAGCCAGTGCTTCAGGCAGAAGGTCCTGCCTCCTCTGCAGAGAGGAACAGCAGGGGCTGACTTGGAGGCTGCTTCCTTGGGCCATGCTGGGAATCCCCCTGGCAGAGTCTCAGGAACGGAGGCCAGAGTCCACAGTGGTAGAAATCTGCCACAGTCACTGCCCCCGCAGGCACCTGCTGTGGAGGTCGGAGCTGGGGCCATGGGGCAGGAGGTCAGAGTTGGGCTCTGTGGGGCACTGGGACAGAGCTGTGGCCTTGGGGCAGTGAGTGGCAGCTGGGTCTGTGGAGCAGGAGGTCCGGGCCGGGGCTGTGGGGCAGGGGGAAAGAGCTGTCTGGGGCCCCATAGAGGGCAGGGGCCGAGTCTGCCCGAGCTGAGCCTCAGTGCCCCACACACTCCCACTGGCCCAGGCCTGGTGTGGCAGTGCCGAGGTGCCAGTGCCTTGAGGGAGCTGCCTTCCTGGAATCTTAAAGCCATGGGCTCAGTGTGCCCTTCGTGTATCTGTCTGCTCTCCTGGGGTGTGCAGTTGTGTGCCTTGCAACTGCCTTGATTGCTCCCTTGGCATACTCCAGGCTCCTTTGCACAACCTTAGATCCCTTCTCCATGCATGCTCTGGTCCCCTCATGCATGCTAAAGTCTCCTCCACTCCTCTCCCTGCATCCTCAGGTACCTTCCGTTTCCCTCCGTGAGCACCCTGAGTCCCCTGCTTCCCCCTCCCTCAGCACTCTCCTCCCTTCCATCTCCCCTGAGGCATGCTCTGATCCCCACCGTTGCTCACCACGCACACACAGCCCCTCCGTTCCCTTCCCTCTGTGCTCCCATTCCCTCCATTCACCTCCCAGCATGCTCACCATCCCCTCCCTTTTCCCCCACTCACACTCACTTCCCCTCTGCAGCTTCTCTCCTCTGCAGTCAGTGAATGAAAATAGGTTTTGGGGTTCCAGTGATAATCCCAGCCTGGCCCCACCCTTCACTTTGTTTTGCCCTGTTAGGATCACATCTTTAACCCCCCCCAAATTAGAACCCACCCCAAGACCAGGATTCCCAGAGGCTGTCTCTAATGCAGAGAGAATTTAGTGCTGAGGGGAAGAAATGACCTTTCCAATAAGCTTTTTTTTTTTTTTTTTTCTTCCTGATTTTCCCAGGCTCTTACACTCTTGGGAGCCATTCATGGTGGATTTGCCTTAACACAGTTTTCAGGGTGAGAGAGCAAACCCCTCTGCTCCTCCACTAGGCCATGGCATCTCCATTCCTGAGGCCTAGTGAAGCAACAGCTGGGACTTGGCCCTTCCTCCCCAGAGGCTGAGTGAGTGCAATCACAGTCTTCCTCTTTATTCATTCAGGTGCTTATTTAGGCCTTCCTTCCTCAGCAGAGCATCTCCTTGCCAGCAGTTATAGCCCCGCAACCCTGATTTGGGGGCATCTCAGGAGCGGCATGCCTGAGATGAGCCCCAGCCTGGGGAACCCCTCCTGTTGCTCCCTGTGCCCCCTGGCATCCTTGGGGAGTGGGCAGTGAGGTGGGGGCAGCTCCCTAAAGTGCCCCAGGCAGCTCCCCTTACCCTTGCAGGGCCAACGTTGGCAGCGCCTTGGGGGGTAAAGGGGTCCCTGCAGCCCCTCTGTGACATGGGCTGGGGCATCACGCAGTGCATCGCAGCAACGGCTGCCCCCTCTGCATATGGCCCCGGGAGCCTGAGCTGAGCCCAGGCACTTGGGGGCTGCTCTCACCACGGCTCTGCCCTGCCCTGCTGTGCTCTGCGCTGTTCTGGAGGAGCTGCTGTGCTGTGAGCAGGAGAAGGCGAGAGGAGGTGGTGAGACAGCAAAAGACGCTGTTTGTTTACCTTCCCAGGAGGACGTTGGAGAGGAGCGGTTTGTCCTGGCTGCAAGAGCTATTTGGACTAAGTCGGTAGGCTGGTTATTCCCTCTGTGCCCCTAAGGAAGTCCGCAGTGCTGCTGGGAATTGCTGCCTGTGGAAGCCCTCCATAATATGGCGCTGTCAGGGCTGCAGAACTTGTGCATTTAGAATCTTTGTTCCCCAGCAGCATGTCCAGCCCTGTGTCACTATTCCCTTGTCGGCTGCGGCCACAGGACCTTTGGTCCTCGCTCCAATAACTGTCCCCTCCTTTGCTGCTGTCACACTTGTGGTCCTTGGTATTGTGGAACCAACCTGGTTTGACAGGAGTGTTTTGGAGGTAGACGGTCATGGCTACTGAAGTCTCAGAGGAGTGAGAAGGTGCGTGAGAGGAGGAATTGTAAAGGTGCTTCCTGTCTCAAGAATTTGCAGACAGCTCCTGTGTAATTCCCTGTTGCTGCTGTCTTTGGTTTTGGATTATCATTCCACCCAGACCTTCGGACTACTGGCACTCGTGTCTATGGGCTCAGTAATTTCCGTATTGTCTTGTGGACCAAACGCTTGCTTCACTCTCAGGAGGTTTACCTTGTCCTCTTCAGCAATTTTCTTTGCCTGAGAAACTTCTTCAAAAGTAAAGAACTTTTCTTCCATGCTTACAAAAGTTGATATGGGCTTCATATTGCTGTTTGAGTTCAGATTCTGAGGAAGAATGGACCTCAGGCAGACTGAGGGAGTCCTTACAGAAGTCAAAATGTCTTTACCTTGCTCCTTTTCGGTAAGTAATGTATTTCACACAGCACAATGATGCCACTGCTGAAAGAACTTCCTCCAAAGTGTACCCCAGTCTAAAAGAGCCTGTACCTTTGCTCCCTATAGGCACGCTATAGTGTGAGAGAAAGGAAACTTGTTGAATGCTATCAAGCTCCGCTGGAAAGTAGGTTATAGGCAGTTTCTCGGAAGGGCTAATTTCTCATGTATAAGGGGGATAGAAGATGTTAAATGAAAACATAGGTATGCACAGCGCAATCAGAAATTATAGCTAGGCTCTGTAATTTTAGGGCCATCAAAGGCTGGTGGACACCAAGAAGGGGAAGATGGCCAAGATGCTCACAAGGAGTATAACCTTCAGCCCAGGAGTAGCTGTCCAGTATGAAGAGCCTTTGGAAGGTGGGTTATGTGCACAGTTTGTCAGAAGGGCTGATTCCTTGTGCTTAAGGGTGGGAGGAATAAGTCATTGAATGACAATGTGCATATGCAGAGACAAACAAGAAATTATGTCTTGGTACTATAATTACAGGGTCCTCAGAAGACGATGAAGAGCAGGAAGAGGCTGATGGCGAAGATACTCCAAAGCCATCTAACCTTAGGCAAACTGCTGAAGAGGCTCAAGCCCCGCTGAAAGGTAGGCTATATGCAGAGCCTCTCTGAAGGGCTAATTTCTTGTGTATAAGTGGGATACAGGTTGTTGAATGAAAATCTATACGTGTACAGACAAATAAGAAGTTCTCTCTAGGTTCTACAGTCACAGGGGCAACACAAGAAGGTGAAGGCCGAGAAGGGGAAGATGGCAAAGATCCCTGCAAGGAGTATAACCTTCGACCCAGGAAGACTGTCCTGTGCTTCCAGGATCCATTGGAAAGTAGGTTACATGCACAGTTTCTCAGAAGAGCTGATTTCTTGTGTACAGTGGGCTAGAAGTTGCTAGATGAAAAGACATATACCTCCCCCCCCACACACAACTTTCATTTCAATTCCTTGCCTTCATTCTGCAAGTAAAACTCTCTCTTTGTGATTGAGAGGCGTGTATCCTGTGCACATTGCAGTTCTTGGCCAGTGCGCATGCTCACTGCTGCTTTCCATTTCTTCAGGCCCATCTTCTCCTGTCAGGCAAAGGGCTGCATCTGCCCATGCTCGGTCACGAAGCCCGTGCTGCAAAAGAACAAACAGGTTGGTGTATGGATACTGATAGTTCTCAGGGAGCCACAGTGGTGCCACTGCCATCACTGAGTAATGCTTGAAAAGATTTTTCCGATTGATGGTCATGATGGGAAAAGCGCAGCACTGTAGCTGTGGCAGCTGGAGGGTCTAGAGGAAGCAAGGCTTTTTCTTTGGGAAAGAAGATAACTTTCATTAGCTAACAGCTTTTAAAAAGGCAGGATTTGGGGGCCAGCGATGAGATGATTGCGGATGTCCTGGCTGAGAATGGGTATCTGCAATTCTTCTGTTCTACACTTGAAGCTAGAATCCCCTTCCACACATTGTCATTCAACGATTTCATCGTGTTATATAAAAATGTCCACCTGCTTTTCTTCATGCTTGGATACTGAATGCCAATCAATTCTAGGGAATTTTTAACAGTTTGGGAAGTTTATGTCAGTGTATAAGTGCTTCTACACTCACTTTCAATTATGAAAACCACAGCAATCTCGCTAACTGCATGTTCAGTTAGAGAGCCCCTTTCCCTTTCACCTTCATTCACATCAGGTGCCTACCCCTAAACTCTGGGAAAGACGAATTCAAGGGAAAGCATGTGGATGGAAGGAAAACCGGAACCACCTTGCCGGAAGTTGATCCAGTGCAAATTGAGAGTTCAGTAAGGAGCGGTAACTCATTGTGTCAGTGGGGACTTTTCTAGGGGTCATGAAAAACCTTCCCTACTGTGCTGTTGACAGCTCCCAGGCTTTACAGTTTTCTCTCAGGGAACTTCAAGATCGTCCTGAACCTTGCCTTTGTGCTGGCATAGGAAGCACTAAGGAAGTTTGGAGGAAGCCTTTTTTTCTAGGATGCAGCTTTCTCTGACCTCTGACATGTCTTCTGTTGCATGTCTCTTTAGGTATGCTTTGATGGTGTGGGCAGTCTCTCTCACCACATTTCAGCCTTAAAGGAGATGGTCCTGTTCCCACTGCTTTACCCAGAATTCTTTGAGAGATTCCAAATCCAACCCCCCAGGTAACAGGCGGTGCATTAGAACTACAGAGCTAAATGTTGTGATATGCTTTTTAACATGAAAAGTATTCTTCTTTTTTTTTTTTTTTTTTGGAGGGGCAATATCTCAAGACTTAAAGGCTAGCTTTATATATTCTTGGCCAACAAAGCTTAACTCACTGGATGTTGAAACATGACTTTAAATCCTCCCCTTTCTATACCTTTAAAAGTATTGCAGATCTTCAGATGTTTTGCTGCTTTGTTCATAGGAATTCTTTTTTCCAGTTGATGTTTTAAGTAGGGTGTGGAAACAGGGAAGACCTTTTTCAGTCTCCCAGCTTAAGGCTTCCTCCCCAGCAGTTGCCAACAAATTCTGGAAGGCACAGTCCAAGAGCTTTGAATTTTGCAGGGAGAAAGACAGTCTTTGCTCTCAAATCTTGCCTCTTAGCAACACTTGCACCTCTTTGGACTTTCCTCGCACTGCAGCTCTGCCTGCTTTCAAATATTGGAAATGTTTTGATGAGGAGGGAAGGCTGCTTTGCTTTCACAATGGGGGTTGTCATAGGCACTTTTCCATGTTTTTGCTGAAGCTACATAAATCTCTCTTTTTCATGTTGCAGAGGCTGTCTGTTTTATGGCCCACCAGGCACTGGAAAGACACTGGTGGCTCGAGCGCTCGCGAATGAATGTAGGCAGGGAGACAGGAGAATAGCGTTCTTCATGAGAAAAGGTGCCGACTGCCTCAGCCAGTGGGTGGGAGAATCCGAGCGACAGCTGCGCTCATTATTTCAGCAGGTAAGGAGGGAATGAGCTACAGGTTCGGTCAGAGTTGGACCTCTACTTTTTCATGGTGGATGTCTTCCAGGAGAATTTGGCCTCATGGGCAGCTGGGCAGTGTCTCCTGTTGAAAAGGGAACACCAGTGTTTCCTTTTTCCCTGCTGTCCTGCTTTGCCTGAGGGGCTGGAAATCTTGCAGATGTTGGCTCCAGCACAGTGTCAGTGCCTTTGCAGCCATAATGTTTCTCCTGCATGGTCTTGCTGAGTAGTGCTTTGTTCTACATACATCAATATGACTGCCTCTGTACTTCCTTTCCAGGCCTATGAGATGCAGTCTTCGATTATTTTATTTGATGAGATCGATGGTCTTGCTCCTGTGTGCTCCAGTTGCCAAGACCAGATTCATAGGTACTTCCTTTTTCTTCCATTTCCATGTAATCTGCTTCACCTCTAGGAAAAGAAGACCCACCTGCTTCCCTTTATACGACACACACGCTTATTCTGAACTCCTCGAGTACAATGACACAGCGCTTCATAGGATTTTGAAGACAAGAGTTGAAATTAGGTCACTAAGCTTGGTGTCCAGACAAGGTTGCTCTCGAGACCTTGCCTCATTTTTTCTGTCTTACAATGAGGCCTTTTGCTAATCAACAGCTCATCCACAAAAGCTTGTCCTTTTTGAGTGACGTGACTTTGGAGAAAGTCATGCTGGAGGTAACAACAGCTACTAAACCAGGGAATCCAAATAATTTTTTTTTGTCAGTTCTATTGTCACAACGCTCCTGGCACTTATGGATGGCTCACACAGCAGAGGAGAGATCATAGTCATTGGAGCCACCAACAGGCCAGACTCCCTGGATCCTGCTTTACGAAGGTCTGGACGCTTTGACAGGGAGTTCCTTTTCACCTTGCCAAACAAGGAGGTAAGGCTGTTCAGTCAACCTTCCTGCTGCTGGGGCAAAGCCTTGCTTGGCAAGAAAACCAGGCTGCTGCACAGCATCTCCGAGAGTGAGGAAGGAAAGAAGTGGTGTATGTGCTGCACACCTCCCTGTTCCCAAACAGAACCAGCAGGAAGGCTGCAAGCAGGAGTTTCACTCCGGCTGGAGCACATGGACAATCTTCCTTCCCCACGTGCTTTCTCTTTGCTTAGTTAGTGAGTCCACCTAGGCACTTGCCTTCTGAAGTTGCCGCCTTGCTCTCAGTTTGCCATTTGGGAAAGCCTCGGAGGAAAAGTTGGGCTGGAGTGTGGCCGGGGGGGCAGGGGTTGTGCACTGTTTATTTTGTTTTGAGAAAAAGGTTTAAGACAAACCAAAATGTAACCATCTGGTTTGTAGGCTCGAAAAGAGATTTTCAAGATCCACATGAGAGACTGGAGCCCCAAGCCACTGGACGCATTGCTTGACGAGCTTGCTGAAAAATGCGTCGGTAAGATGAAAAAGCACCCCCAGTTCCTGCCTGTGCCTGGGGCGTGACAGCGTCTGAGCTTGTGCCAGGCAGTCCCCAAGCTCCCATGCCTTCCCTCAGAATTCCACGCCCACGAGCCAGGTGGCATGACTTGGTTGCTGTCAGAGTGGGATGCTTCTGTCTACTTCCCTTCCCTCCCCCCTCAGAACATGGAAGGGTCTGTGGGGCATCTTCCTCAGGAGCTAAGTTTGGCTCAGAGGGCTACTTCCAAAGCACAGGCTATAGGGTGCTGTGCCTCCCGTAATGCAAGTTCCCCATCATGGAACTCCTCTGCAGTGCAGGAACTCTTTTTCCATTGTCCATGAAACTCTTCTCCCATTGGGCCACGTGCAAAGACTGAGAATGTCCCTTTGCAAAGCCCATCCTTGACTCCTTTGTGGTGCCTGAGGCTGACATACCTTTTGATTCTGCTCTTGCTGGTTAGGATACTGTGGGGCTGCTATCCAATCCCTCTGCGCTGAAGCTGCCCTCTGTGCTTTGCATCGATGCTATCCCCAGATCTACACAAGCAGTCAGAAGCTGCAGATCGATGTTGCTGCCATTGAAATCACAGCAACAGATTTTCTTGTGGCTATGCAGAAGACTGCACCAGCTTCACAGAGGGCTGTGGCTTCCTCTGGACAACCACTGTCACCAGTTTGCAAGCCACTGCTTCAGAACACGCTAGAGAGACTCCTCAAAGGCGTGCAGAGGGTATTTCCCCACGCAGCACTTGCACTTAAGAAGGACCAACAGCCAGGTAAGGCCATAGCATTCACTGTCATAAAACTCTCCCAAAGCGAACACTGCTAGTTTGTGCAATGCACAGAAACAAAGCTTTCAGTCAGGATGAGGTGAAGTTGAATGGTAGAGAGGGAAGAGCTGGGAACTCCTCCCACTTCACAGTAGAGAACAGTAGTGTGTTCTCCACTCAAGCATCCAGTTTCTGAAGGCTGTCAGCATCATCTTTGCTGTTTCCAAGGAGAAAAGGAGCTTTCGCCGCTAGCAACACATAGCTCGCACAAATCCAGACACTTGGGAGAGCTTTGTAGAGACTGAGGGCTTTGGAAATGGCATTCAGTGTATGCCCCTCAGGTGAAGAAATGCAAGGCCCTGGGTTTCAGCTCTCAGTTAGAAGCTGTCTTAGTGCAAGAGAAGGTTGCAGACTCTGTGGGAAAGTTAACAAGCCTCTCTTGCCTTCTCATGGTACCACTCCTCTCTTAGAAAACGACTGCGTGCACAGTGATGAGGAGTCACCTTCTGGTCCTGAAGATAAGCCGTTTCATCCCAGGCCTGGCCAGCAAAAGCAAACCTTCCTTAACTGTAACAGGTAACTGTCCATGTCCTTTGATTGAAATTCTGATTGCTGGGGCTTTCCAAACTGTCTTGGCTGTTGCAAGTGGGAGGGGTGTTAGATGAGGGAGGAAGGAAGAGTTAGTCCAGGGTGTTTTGGCATCAAAAACTGCAAGAAGGAAGCACGGAGATGTAAACAGGTGATACAGTTGTAAGAAAGCAAGTAGCTCCAGCCAATCATACTGAAGGAGCCAGCCTCCTTTTCTTCCACCTGAGGCATCCACAGACAATCAGGGCACATGGATTTCATGCATGCTATTCTTTAAGGATTCAAGACCAAAGAAATGCATTGTCTCTCCTCTTAGCTAAAAAAAATGCAATGTGGGTTTGTGGAGTCATCTAGCTTCCCAGATTGGGAATGCAGTATTGACTCACATCATAGGAAGAAAAGTGAGGAATGGTCCGCTGAAAGAGCTTAATAAAAACCCTGCAAAGAATGTCTTCATTTGCTATCTTTAAGCCACTATGCTTACATTCGTATTTTGCCATTGCAATGTGAAAGTAATTCACTCCCACAGTGGAGCTATTAGCTTATGAGGTCCCAGCTGGGTCAATAATTTTTATCAGTTTCTCTTACTGTGCTGCTCAGGAAAGCGTCTGACCCACAGAACTTGGTTCAGTCTCTAGGCTCCTTGACCCGAGCCAGAAAAGGTCCTGCAGTACTGGGATGGCAAAAAAAAAAGGTGCTATTCACAGATGTATTCCATGATAACAGTGAAAAAAATCACAAGAAAGTTGTATTTGCAATCTAGGAGACAGCACACAAGGAAAGATGAAACCATTTCAATGAAGGAATCAAATAAATATCCTCCAGTTCTGTGGACTCACAGGAATGTTTTGCATTTCCTTAGATACAGCTAAGGCCTTTCAGAGCCCACGGCATTTGTTTTCTCAGAAGGGTTGTTCTGCTTCTTCCTGACCACCTTCTGCATTTCCAGTTGACCACCTGCACCTAAACCTGACCAGTGCAGAGACCTCAAGGCTGCTCAGTCAGGACATCCTGAACATAAGTGCGTCATGTTGGGGGGGGGGGGGGAAGAGAGCCTGGCTGGTGTGTGCTGGACAAAGAAAGACACCTTTAACATCTGTGTCTTGATTGATCGTTTTCTTTGTAAACTTCTTGTTTTGCAGTTAAGCTCCTAGCAGTGCTTGTTGCCAGCCACCATGTCACAGGCCCAGGTTCTTAATCACTGGAGAGCCTGGATACGGGCAAAGTTCTCACTTGGCACCTGCGCTAATACACGCGCTGGAGAGGTTTGCAGTTCATGTGCTGGACCTGCCAGCTCTCTTTGCTAGCAGCACCTCACCCAAAGAAAGATGTGCACAGGTACCTCTTCTCTCTGCAATCTCACAGGATGAAGAGACTCAGGGGAAGTAGGCAGACTTCACGGTGTTAATGGCCATGGCCTGGCTTTCCTCTGCTTTCTGTGGTGTTTATTTCACACCAAAAGAACACTTTTCTTGTACACTGAACAATGGAGAAGAAGGATGTTGTGCACGAGCATCTTTTCCATTCCAAGTTAAACAGTAAGGATGTTGCTAGCAGCTCAGGGAGCTCCAAGATGCTCTTGATAAACCCCTCTTCATGGCAAGAGCTGCTGCTGATGACAGTGGGCTCTCCAGAGTTGTTTCCTTTGCCTCTTCAGACTCTGTTGCTCCCAGGAGGCACCTCTGCATCAGCCTGACTGCATGTCATGCCCTTTCTCTAGCCTCCTCCTTTGTAATACTGAAATGCAACCCAGGTTTGGGGGGAAAGAAAAGCGATTCTTTTCTCTCGTCATACCACAGGGAAGAGGCAAGAATACACTTGTTGATAACTATGAGCATTCTTTGTAGCTGGGTAATTACTGACAGTACAGCGCAAGTAATCTTCTCTGAAGGATCCTCTGGAAATGAGATGGTCAGCTGTGAGCGAGAGAGCCTTTCAGACTGGCTGAAGGTTGTTCACCTCTTATGCACTGAACCTTGAAATTTGGAATGATAGGCAGGCTTCTTTCTCGGCTCTGCTCTCACCCTTTCACCTAGGCCTGTGTTTGTTCAGCCTCTGCTCCACACCCACTTGCACACAAGCCCTCCCTCAGCTGGAAACTGAGTGGTGTAGCAGTGGCCCCAGGCTCATGTGGGACCCTGCTGAAGGGCTGGGCCTGCTTTTCAAGCACACTGCTACTTGCACCCAGGGGCGAAGCTCTGGGGGAGTTAGCTGACATCTAAGCAATTTGGAAATCAGGCAGAGATTCAGGTCTGCCTCTCTCTGTGTAGCTATGTCCAAGGAGCTGGGTCCAAGCAGAAATGTTACCTTATTCTTGGTGGCTTGTTTGGACACTTGGTCTTTGTGCCATCTGGTTTTGGAGGCAACTTTGATTGATACGTTGTTGCTCATTAGCAGCTTCTGCTACCTGGTTCAATAGTCTTCTCCCAACTTCCTTTTTACTAGTTGATCCGAGAAGCCCAGAGGACAGCACCGAGCATCATTTATATTCCACGTATCCATGCCTGGTGGGAGGCTGCTGGAGTCACCTTGAGAGCTACGCTCACAACATTACTCGAGCGCATTCCAGCATATGCTCCAGTGCTGTTGCTCTCTACGTCGGATGTTTGCCATGCAGATCTCCCGCAAGAGGTATTTCTCTCACTGCTTTTCTGGCTTTTTTCAGTCTCATGTTAATTCATCACTCCATTCAACACCAGTATCACTAGGGCACCCTGCTGGCATCTCTTCCCTCTGCAGTTGCCACAAGGCTTCAAACTGAAGGGCAGCAAGGCAAGTAAATCCAAAACAGGCAACCTAGGAGATGGTCAGTGTCCTCCCTGGGAGCACTGGAACCTAGGGTCGCTTCACGGAGCTTTAATCCTAGAGGGGTTCCTTAAAGAAGATGCCCTAAATTGCTGGGCTGACCCACTATAATCTCGCCTTTAAGGCCAGGAAGCAAACTTGTTCTAGTCTCTCCCTTATTCAAAGCATTCCTCAGCTTCATGGAAAAAGGTATTCATCTTTTTGGAGTAGAACACAAATTTGGCGGGGGGCCTTATGGCTGCACTGTCTTTTCTCCTCCCGCCCCAGGTACAAGTGTTGTTTTCTGAGCTTTATGGAGAAGTTTTCAATGTCCAGTCACCTGGCAAGGAGGAAGGGAGAAAGTTTTTTGAGGACTTGCTTGTTCACCAAGCTGCTAAACCTGCTGCACCACAAAAAAAAGCAGGTGAGGCTATTCTACAAACACAGCTTTGCTATCTGTAGCTTAGCAGCCATTCGGCATTTGCTTTGGTAATAGATTTCCTGGCATGAATGTTTACTCTGCTGGTATCTGAGTACCATCACTTGGCTAACCTTTTCTGGTTGACTGAAGCTTGTCAGGCACTGGAAGTCCCGCCTGTGGCATCACCACCTGAGCCTCGACTGCTGACAGGAGGAAGAGAGGCAGCTTGAGGAGCAAGGGGATGAGACATGGCCAGTGGTGCCTGGAGCTTCCAGTACACCCCTCTCTAGTGGCAAGTTCCTTTTCTTTTCTCTTTCCCTTCCCTTCCCTTCCCTTTCCCTTTCCCTTTCCCTTTCCCTTTCCCTTTCCCTTTCCCTTTCCCTTTCCCTTTCCCTTTCCTTTTCCTTTCTTTTCTTCTTTCTCCTTCTTTGGATAAGGTGACAATGACGTTGATATCTTCCCCCTTGTCATGGCATACCTGGTTTTGGTGATGCCAGTGGCTTTACACCAAAGGCATTCCATCTCTGAATTAGGTTCAGCATGTGAGGTCAGTCCCCAGGACATTCACTCAACATGCTTATGAAATAAAGCCCAGCGACAGAGCTTGGTTCACACTGTAAAACACTGGCCTCAATGGCCCCAGAACAGCTAACTCCTCAAATGTAACATGTTGTTTAGAGTGGTTGCTGGACACTCCACAAGTTCTTACTGTAATAGGAAACAGTCAGGATGTTTCCTTTGCTTTTGGTTCCCTTTTCTCTTCCTCTCCCGCTTGCCTTCCTGCCTGCCAGCCCCATGCCAAGTAATTGCCATCTGTCTGTGAGGCTTTGGTAACCTCTGCTTTTGGAACAGAGAGGAAGGCGAGCTTGTCTCCAAAGGCTTTTCTGCTTCCCATCTCTTTTAGTTCCTGTGATAAGAGAGGAAGCCACCTGAGCTTATGACCTTGCTTTGTGCTCATGCCTTTGATCTACAGTCTGCTCTGTGCACAAAAACTTGAGGAGGATTCTTTTGTGCTTGATATCACCTAACCAGTTCTTGTGCTTTTCAATTCTAATAGCAAATTGACCCCCTTCACTTGCTGCCCTCTCTCCCTCAACACATGTATATAGTGAGCCAGCACAATGGTACTCCAGTCCCTCTCACAATGCTAGATTTTGCAGACAGAACTGCTTAGGTAATGCTTTGACTTGCTTTTTCTCCTACCTCTGTGCAGCTGTCTGCAGATGAAAGCGAAGGAGGAACACGTCACCCTCAGAGAGCCTAGCAGAGAAGAGGAGGAAATGTTCACCCCGTGCTGAGAAGGAAACCAGCATGTGTCTCAGGGTGGGTTGGAGCTCACTGATCTACCTTTGCTTCCTGCTCTGCTGTCGACTCTTGAGCTATCCATTCTGCCAGCGGAGCTGCAGGCATGGGCAATGTCCAGCTAACAGGGAGACAGAAACACCTGAGGAGGCTCCCATTACCAGCCGGCAGCCCTCTTTCTAGAGGCTTTGTGGCCTCTCTTCAAAAGGTGCATTTCACAGAGCCCTGCATTGCAACCACAGAAACTCATCCAAGGCAAGAGGGGTTTTGCTGTGGCAGCCGCTGTCCTTTACTGCAAAATGGGCCATGGCAGTTCCCGCTGTCCTCAGAGGAGTTCACCTGCAGTTAGGATTGTGGAGGTGATGGCCTGAGAAGCAACACAATGCTAGCTGAAACTGAAGCCTTGCTTTTTCTTGCAAGTAGGACAAAGGAGCTCATTTCCTCCATGGAAATCTGCGATATTTGGTCTGTTCTTGGACGTTTCACTCCTTTTTTATTTGGTGATGGAAGAAAAGAGGATGCGAGTTGTGTTGGACTGTTTTCTTTTGTGTCTGAACACATCGAGAGCCTATTCAAAAGATCTCATGCTATTGTAAACTTGTACTGTCTCCCTTTTTCTTCAGCAACTGCTGAATGTCATTGGTGAGGCAATGAAGGACTGCAACATCCACCACCTCGAAAAACTACATCTGGTGCTCAGCCAGTGTGTTTACCGCCATTGGCAAGATGATGACAAAACACAGTTAATAGAGGTACTTTGTTTACACAGCACTTCCTGTCACTGTTCTGCACTTCTTCCATGTGCACTGTAGATATTCTGCTTAGTCACTATCCATCCCTTTCCTGCTTAGTAGTCTGTGTTACATATGAGTTGCTGACTTGCATCTGGAAGGCATTGGGCCAGACTGCAAAGCCCTCGTTCAGTTTGGAATGACTCCTGGCACTTTCAGGGGGGCAAAAGGGAGCTTGACAATGACAAGACAAGACAATGGTGCCACCCACACAGCCCTTTCAAAGCTGTGAACCTTCGAGTCTGTGAATAGCTTTCCTTGGGAACCTCTTTTGCAACAGCAGGGGGATGCCAAAGAAGGGGGCTGGTTTCAGTGTTTTCCCTTTCCCTTCCCCTTCTCCCCCCACAGGCACTCCAACATGGTAAGGCTTAGTGGTCCTGCCCTTTTGGAACACTTCTAAAGGAAGGGCACAGCCTAACAGGAGCGGAAGAGGTCTCTCTAGTGCCACCACAATCTCTTGTAGACAAGCATGCTTGAGCAGCTTCAGTTTCATGCGGAGGGAGACTGCTGCCTCGGCAGGCTTTCCCCTGATTCTTCAGAGTCTCAGATGCCTTCTTGTCAAAGAGGATGTATGAGCTACTAGAATTCAGCAGAAATCTTGCAGAGGCCACCATGGCCCAAGTCAGGCATGCCCAGCCTTGAGGCAGCTGAGATAGGCCACACATTCAGTCTTGAAATTCAAGAGCCACAACCCCATTTCTCTTTGAGATGCTTGTGCATGGGAGGAGGCAAACTTCTTTGTCCCTCTGTGGTTTGCCTTCAAAAGAGGAGGTCTCTTCTCCCAAGCCTGGCTCGTCTTGATCTCTTCTTCCACACTGCAAAAAGAGCGAGAACAGGTGCTCTGTTCTGACTGTGCATTCTGTGTCCTACTCTGTTTTGCACACCTAAGGGTAACTTTAAAGCTAGAGCTGATAAAAGACATTGCAACGGATGGAGCATGTGTACTTTCTAAATAGCGCCAGCCAACACTTGTATGCACTTTTGTTTTATATAAAGCAGCCGACTACAGGATTTTTATGTTTCTATTCCAGCTTATATCAAGTTTGCCTTTGTTTAGTTGGTGATTATTCTTTTTTATCTTTTTTAGGAAATGAAGGAAGAAATTGAAAACTTCTCCCATGCTCAGTAACAGGGAACGTGCTTCTACTCCCCCATTCTTTTTCTTTATTTGCTGTTTTGTCATCAGTGCATAATTCAGTAAAGAGAGCTTGTAGATATAATATAAATAGAGCTGTGCGTATATGTATACATATATATCTAGAATAGATTAATAAATCTCATATAAATCCTTTTAAGCTTTCTTACTGGCTATCTGTTGTTGTTGTTGTTCCATACATATTGTGTATACATACATGATCTGTTGAGATCAGTGTGTTCGGCCTTCCTTTCCCATGTGCATTGCCTGAAAGTCTCGTGCCTGGCATTTTTAGGAGACCAATGGTTGTCAGTGCCTTTGGACCTACACACATCTGGACGTCTTCCAAGTAACCTCAGTGCCTCTCTCAAAAGAAAATAATGGAAAACTTGACCATCTTTGGCCAAATGGTGACAGGCGGTTTTTCTGGCGTCACCTGTGCTACTGCCTATTCCATGGTCTATTAGGCAACAGAGGTTATTATTCTTCGGCTCTGCTTGTGCCTCTAGGGATTCTCAGAGAATGAAAACAAACCTCCAGGAAGTGTTGGGGAGGAAAACTGTTTCCCCAGACAGCGGCATTTTTGCTGTGCTTGGGGCGCCCTGTGCCCGGGAACATCTCAGCCCAAAGTGCTGCCCGCTGCCCGCCACCCCCAGCAGCTCTCTTCCGCCCACAAGACGGCAACTGGTGCTCACGCTCTCTTGGCTCCTCACCTTGGCCCTGGCCCTCCTTCTTGGCCAGCAGTGCCACGAGCAGCCCCTCCGCCACTGGCCACGGCTCTCCTGGCACAGCTTTCCTCCCAGGCGGCCGAGCCAAGCCAAACTGCACCAGCCCTGGCTCCCCCGGCGCTCACTCCTGCCTGCCCGCCCGCTCGCAGCACCCACCTGGTCCTGACCCTCCCCAACCTGCTCCGACACAACCTGCACTGTCGCTGGCAGCCATGCTCTGCACTGGGAGCCACCCTCGTGGTGGGAAGCACCCCCAAGCCCCGTCGAGGCTGCGAGCCTGCCTGGGGCTGTAGTGCCCACGGTGCCGGCTGCCCCCGCACCCTCACCCCCGCCACGCCTGCTAGTGCTCTCGGCTCTGCGCAGCAGCCCTGCGCCCCGACATCTCACCACCCAGCCACCCAGCACCAGCGCTCTCCCCCGCCACTGCCTTGGCCCCCCTCGCCCAGCCGCAGCCTGTGCTAACACACCCGGCAGCCGTGACACTCCAGCCCGGGGGGCTGCTGTTCCCCAATGCCCTCCTGCTCGCCCCCCCCCCCCCCCGAGGCTCAGCACCTTTGCCACAAATTCACCCCTATGCACGTGCACATGAGCAGCGCACACACCCCATCGCTATCCTGAACTGCTCACACCCCTGTGGGTCCTGTGCACCCACCACAGCACTTGCAACCCACAGTCCCGGTGCCCTGCCTGCCCCCAGTGCCCCCGTTCTTCTTGTTCCACACATATTGTGTATATGTACATATGTAGATAATCTCTTGAGCTCAGTGTGTTCGTTGCATTGCTTTAAAGTCTTGTATCTGGCATTGTAACACAAGAAATTAGCTTGCAGCAATGGTAACTCCCTTGCCAGGCTTGCTCACCTGGATGGGCAGCGGTAACGTGCCTTCTTCCCAAATGGAGAGCTGCCAGAGGTTGGTCACAGCCTGCCTTTCTGAGCCCAGATCCAAAAGCTGCCCTGCTAGATGGCCATTGGCAGATGGTGATCGCAGAGCAGACGACCATGGTATCATCACCTTTCTTTTCCTGGTTCCGCCCACCGCAAACAGAAATCAAGCAAAAGTAGGCAAGAAAATCAGGAGGAGGCAGCACTCCTGCCCTTCCCCTTCGTGCAGTGCAGTGGTGTGCGATGCAGCAGGAAGAGCTGAGAGCGAACAGCTGAAGCCGCCACGCAGACTTTACCTCAGACTTTGAAGAAACTCCAAGACAGCTAAGCACTTACGAAGGCAATGGCCACCTGAGCTGTAAAACTGTGAGCATCCCTCAAGGGGCACAACCTTTGCTGATTTGGTTTTACATTCCACTCACTGTGTCCTCTCAGAGAGGGTTGCTGCCCAGGTGCTCCTGCTCCTCTGCATCTTCTACCCTTTCATTTGAAAACCCCTCCCTCCTGCACTCTCACCTTGCTGATAGCACTGGTGTCTAATGGTAGTGCTCCGGGCAGGGCTGCTGCTTGCCCGGCACCCCCTGGCTGGGTAGCACTACCCAATGCAACGCACTTGCCCCAGATGATGGGAGCATCATTGCAGCCCTCTTTGGCTTCAAGAGGTTTGGAAACCTCTTAGCCTGGGATTTGCACCTTCATTGTAGGGAGAAGAGTGTGCTGGGAACTGACAAGTATCGACTTGATGGTGTGGCTGCCTGTTTCCTTCCCCTTCAGAATGAGCAACAGATGAATATTCTTGCTGGAAGGCCTTCAAAAGCAGCTGCCTCCTCCACAGAAAGCATCCACGACCACCCCAGAATGAAATTGTCCCACACCAAGAAGAAGCTCTTGGGACCTCTATTTGTGGCTCAGCACAGGTCCTTGAGAGAGAAGGGTTCCAACCCATGTCTCTGGAAAATAATTTTTCTTTTCCTGCTTCTGATGCTCTGGAAGTGAGTATGCCACTCCAGCTTTTTCCACATCTGGTCCTGCCTTGCTGACTGTCTCCTCCAAGTTGCCAGCTGTAGCAGAGACTTGGCACGTCCAGAGAAGAAAAGCCTTGCTGCTGCTGCTGCTGCTGCTGCTGCTGCTGCTGCGAGAGTTTCCTTGCTCTGGGTTCCATCTTCACTGCGCAGAGGGACCAAGGGAAGGCATTTCCACCTGCCAGACTGCAAGAAACCTGGCATGCTTACAGTGCAGCCTCTCAGGAGTAAGGGCTACCAGCAAGTGGCATCAGCAACTCAGAAATCTGGGAGGGGCTCCAGGAAATAAACAGAGAGAGACAAACATGCTGGAGAGACTCTTGGGTCCAGGAAGGAAGATGTGGCCCTATATCCTGCAGGGAGGTTTGTCCCAAGGGGTTGTGCTTCATCCAGCAACCTGGCACCTGCCCAGCAGGCCATCACTCCAGGGCTGTCTTAGGCTGCTGCTCTGATCCAGTGAAGCAACAGCCAGGCACAAGCAATCTGACCGAGGAAGAGGTGGGACATGCTGCCTGCCTGGCCTCTCTGCCTCTGCACATGGGATTTCCTCCCAGGCTCCTCCAGGGAGCAAGTGGCATCTGTCTCCATGCATTCAGATCCCTTCTTCCATCTTCCCTAGCAAAACTGCCCTGCAGCTTTGGGATGTGTTTGCTACTCACACAAAGTCCACCTCATTTTCGACTTGGCTGTCCAGATCCCCCTTTGATGGGCGCTATCCATTGCAGTGCTCCTGCAGGCAGTGGGCAGTGCCACGGGTCCTGCGCTGTTGCCCACCAGCTGGCTCCACTGAGCTCCCCCAGGCAAGGCCAAGTTACTCTCCCACAGGAGCTGACTGCAATTTGCTAAGATCCTGCGCAGCAGTACACTGCAGGAATCTGCTGGAACACATGGACTGCTCACCTTTGCCTGGCACGCAGGCAAAGTCTCCGTGGTCCTGGCATTTCCTATCATTGACTAGGCAAGAGAACAAAGACTGCACGTGGGAAACGCATGCGATGCTTCATTTTAGAAATCACTGCTTTCCAAAGTCACTCTGCTGGTGCAGAGGGAACTGTAAAGGCACACCATTCTAGTGGCTTACCTCCAACACAAGGAGCTTAACTGAGGGAAGTCCTGTCACTCTGGTTGCTGCAGCTCCTTTTGTGTGCCTAGGCACAGGCAATGAACAAAGCAGGAACTGCAGTACCAAGCCCTTCTTTTCCCTGTCTCCTGCAAGTCACAGAGACAGGACAAAGTACCATGGGGCAGGACAGAGATGCTGCACAAGGTGGGCTCCCTCTTTCCCTCTAGGCAAGTGCCTTTTTTCTCTCTCCCATGCCCTGGAGAAAAAAAAGCCCCTGGAGCACTTACGTGTGGAAAAGATGAGGCATCTACCAGGTGATGTTTCCAGATGGAGACAAGTACAAGGAATACTGCAGTGTGGGATGTTTCCAAGTGAAAAAAAAAAAAAAATCTCTTTCCTGAGTAGTTCTTCCTGCTTTCACTGAGGACACCAATTTCCACTCTGCCAACCAGAGAGAGTTTGGAATCTCAGAGCCTTTCCCCTGGTTTGGTACAGCTTTGCACCACACACACCCAAGCAAGCTCTTCTTTGGCCCACTTCAGTGGCACTTGGGTGAGCAGAGGTACAGGTATAGGATAGCAACAGAAGGCTTGCATAAACATGGACCTGTCTTTGCAGGACATTCTCCTCCTGAACTATGTAAATGTGCTCTCCTTCTGAGACATGAGCATGCTTACACAAATCCCGGGGGCTGGAAGAGGGTGTGGGCTTAGGCAGATCTTGTGGGACCAGCTCTCCATTGCTCTTGGGACTTCCTAACAAGAGGCTGCCGTTGCCCCGAGGAGCTTATGGCCTGAAAGAGGCAAATGAGGTGGGGTGGAAGAAAGCAAGAGTTCCTCTTCTCATTTGACAGGTGAAGAACTGAGGAGCATCAAACGAGGCAGGGGCTGCCTGACACAAAGTTTCATTAAGCCAAGAGGCACCCTCCCAGGACTCCCTTTGGCTCCTTCATCTCCAGAGGTTTGGGGATACTCATGAATGGACAAGCTCTGCTGTGAACACTGGGGCTCTCCAGATTTCATATGGGCAGCCTCCTTCACCCACAACAGTCCTTGCCTGCCATTCAGGAGCAATGCACTGCTAACAGGAACAGTGCTGGCTGGTGCTGAAATGGGTGCAAAGGCCACCTGGTGAAAGACAATCTGCTGCTTTTGGAGACCAGAAGTCATTACTTTGACCCAGGGCTGAAGGACACAGAAGTGCCCCCCTGCACACCAGTGCCATCTGGTCCCAGCTGTCTACACGCTCACCTCTCAGCCCCACTCCCCCCCTGCAAACCTGGCCTTGCTTGTGTCACGCTGCACACTCTCTGCCCAGGCTCTTCACAGAGGCCGGGGTGGCAACGCAATAGACAATGTGAGCATGTCTGAAAATCAAGGGGTGCCTCTCCTTTCACTTCCCACCCCCGGGCTGGAGCCTGCCATTCTCCGGTGAGGATGAAGCCTGAGCACTGTACCATAGCATCCAACCCCGCCAAGTGACGTGTCACCACGACTCACCAGCAAGTGTCAACACACGTGCTGGTGGGCCAGAGGAGGATGAGGCAATCCTGCTTTTGGTGCACAGTTCCTCCTCTGCCATCTTCTTCATGCCCAGGCACCTCCTTCCCACCGCAGAGCAGTAGGTGCCTCCGAGTGCCCTTTGGAGTAGGCCGGGCATCTCCAAGTGCCTTTTGAGTTGGGCCCAGATCCTCTGAGTTCCTTTTAGAGCGTCCCATGGGCCTGAGTGCCTTATGGAGCAGTGTAGGCACCTCCAAGTGCCTTTTGAAGCAGGCTGGGCGCCTTTTGGTGCAGTGCGGGAGCCTCCGAGAGCATTTTGGAGTGGTGGAGGGGCCTCCACACACCTTTTGGAGTGGTGTAGGGGCCACCAAGTGTGTTTTAGAGTGGTGCAGGAACCTCTGAGTGCATTTTGTTGAGGTGTAGGGGCCTCCGAGTGGATTTTGGAGTGGTGTAGGGGCATCTGAGTGTCCTTTGGTGTGGTGCAGGGGCCTTCAAGCACCTTTTGTAGTGATGGAGGTGCCTCTGAGTGCCTTTTGGAGTGGTGGTGGGTGCCTCTGAGTGTCTTTTGGAGTGTGCCAGATGCCTCCGAGTGCCTTCTGGAGCAGTACAGGGTCTTCCAAATGCATTTTAGAGCAGTGTAAGGGGACTCTGAGAGCCTTTTTAAGTGGGCCGGTGCCTCTGAGTGCCTTTTGGAACAGTACAGGTACCTCCAAGTGCCTTTTGGAGCAGCCTAGGTGTCTCCGAGCGCTTTTTGGTGTGGTCTAGGTGCCTCTGAGTGTCTTTTGGAGTGGCGTTGGGGCCTCTGAGTACCTTTTGGAGCAATGTAGGGTCCTCCAAGGGCCTCTTGGAATTGGCCAGGGGCCTCCAAGTGCATTTTTGAATGGTGTAAGGGTCCCAGAGTGCCTTTTGGAGCGGTGTAGGGGCCACCAAGTGCCTTTTGGAGTGGGCTGGTGGCCTCCAAGTGCCGTTTGGAGCAGTGTAGGGGCCTCCGAGTGCCTTTTGGAGCAGTACAGGTACCTCTGAGTGCCTTTTGGAGCGGTCTAGGTGCCTCTCAGTGCTTTTTGGTGTGGTCTAGGTGCCTCTGAGTGTCTTTTGGAGTGGTGTTGAGGCCTCCATGTGCCTTTTGGAGTGGTGCAGGGGCATCTGAGGGCCTTTCTGAGGGTTCCAGGTGCCTCCGAGTGCCTTCTGGAGTGGTGCAGGGCCCTCCAAATGCATTTTGGAGCAGTACAGGGGACTCTGAGAGCCTTTTAAAGTGGGCTGGGTGCCTCTGAGTGCCTTTTGGAGTGGGCTGAGGGCCACTGAGTGCCTTTTGGTGCGGCATAGGGGCCTCCGAGTACCTTTCAGTGTGGTGCAGGGGCCTCCGAGTGCCTTTTGGAGCAGTGTAGGGGCCCCAAGTGCCTTTTGGAGTGGGCCGGTGACCTCTGAGTGCCTTTTGGTGCAGTCTAAGTGCCTCCGAATGTTGTTTGGAGCAGTGTAGGGGCCTCTGAGTGCCTTTTGGTGTGGCAAAGATGCCTCCAAGTGCCTTCTGGAGTTGTAAAGGAGCCTCCGAGTGATTTTTGGTATGGTCTAGGTTAGCGTGAGGGTGAGGGTTAGGATAAGGGTTAGGGTTAGGGTTGAGAGAGAGACAGAGCGTAGAGCTGTGGCTGCAGTGCCCATGAAAAGGGGCCTCCACGGGAAGGAAAACCCTGACACAACAATTGTCCTGGGACAGCCTTTTCCAGGAAACCACTTAGGGGGCATCCTCAACTTGGCTGAGTGCCAACGAGGCTTAGGGTTAGGGTTGAGAGAGAGACAGAGCGTAGAGGTGTGGCTGGACTGCCCCTTAAAAGGGGCCTCAAGGGAAGGAAAACCCTGACACAACAATTGTCCTGGTACCGCCTTTTCTAAGCAACCACGTATGACTGTCCTTGAGTTGGCTGAGCGCCAGTGAGGGTTAGGGTTAGCCTTAAGGTAAGGGTCGAGAGAGGGACAGAGCGTAGAGCTGTGGCTGTACTGCCCCTGAAAAGGGGCCTCCAAGGGAAGGAGAACCCTGCCAGAACAAGTTTCCTGGCACCACCTTTTCCAAGGGACCACGTATGACTGTCCTTGACTTGCCTCAGCCTACAAGAGGTTTAGGGTTAGGGTTGAGAGAGAGACAGAGCGTAGAGCTGTGGCTGGACTGCCCCTGAAAAGGGGCCTGAAAGGCAAGGAAAACACTGCCAGAGCAATGGTCCTTGGACCGCCTTTGTCAGGGCACCACTTAGGTGCATCCTCAAATTGGCTGAGCGCCAACAAGGGTTAGGGTTAGGCTTAGGGTTAGGGTTGAGAGAGAGACAGAGCATAGAGCTGTGGCTGGACTGCCCCTGAAAAGGGGCCTGAAAGGCAAAGAAATCCCGCCCACAACCATTGTGCTGGGACAACCGTTCCCAAGGGACCATGTATGCCTGTCCTCATATTGATTGAGCATGAACGAGGGTTAGGGATAGGGTTCAAAGAGAGACAGAGCGTAGAGCTGCGGCTGGAGTGCCCCTGAAAAGGAGCCTCCAATGGAAGGAAAACCCTGCCAGAACACTTGTCTTGGGACCACCTTTTCTAAGGGACCACTCATGGCTGTCCTTGACTTGCCTCCACCCATACAAGAGTTAGGGTTACGATTAAGGTTAGGGTTAGAGTTAGAGTTAGGCTTAGTGTTAGGGTTAGGGTTCAAAGAGAGGCAGAGTGTAGAGCTGTGGTTGGACTGCCTCTGAAAAGGGGCCTCCAAGGGAAGGAAAACCCCGACACAACAATTGTCCTGGGATGACCTTTTCCAGGGCAGCACTTAGGGCCATCCTCAACTTGGCTGAGTGCCAACGAGGGTTAGGGTTAGCGTTCAGAGAGAGAGACAGAGTGTAGACCTGTGGCTGGACTACCCCTGAAAAGGGGCCTCCAAGGGAAGGAAATAACTGCCAGAAAAATTGTCCTTTGCTAGGGCACCACTTATTTGCATCCTCGAGTTGGGTGAGCGCCAACGAGGGTTAGGATTAGGTTTAGGGGTAGGGCTTAGAAAGAGACAGAGCGTAGAAGTGCAGCTGGACTGCCCCTGAAAAAGAGGCCTCCACAGGAAGGAAAACCCTGACACAACAATTGTCCTGGGACCACCTTTTCTAAGGGACCACTCCTGGCTGTCCTTGACTTGCCTCCGCCCATATGAAAGTTAGAGTTAGGGTTAGGGTTACGGTTGAGAGAGAGACAGAGCATAGAGCTGTGGCTGGACTGCCCCTGAAAAGGGGCCTCAAGGGAAGGAAAACCCTACCAGAACAATTGTCCAAGGGCTGCCTTTGCCAGGGCACCACTAAGGGGCATCCTCGAGTTGGCTGAGCTCCAAGGAGTATTAGGGATAGGGTTAGGGTTAGGGTTGAGAGGGAGACAGAGCATAGAGCTGTGGCTGGACTGCCCCTGAAAAGGGATCTCCAAGGGAAGGTAAATCCTGCCAGAATAATTGTTCTGAGACAACCTTTTCCAAGGGACCTCAACTTGCCTCAGTGTACATGAGGGTTAGGGTTAGGCTTAGGGTTAGGGTTGAGAGAGAGACAGAGCGTAGAGGTGTGGCTGGACTGCCCCTTAAAAGGGGCCTCAAGGGAAGGAAAACCCTGACACAACAATTGTCCTGGTACCGCCTTTTCTAAGCAACCACGTATGACTGTCCTTGAGTTGGCTGAGCGCCAGTGAGGGTTAGGGTTAGCCTTAAGGTAAGGGTCGAGAGAGGGACAGAGCGTAGAGCTGTGGCTGTACTGCCCCTGAAAAGGGGCCTCCAAGGGAAGGAGAACCCTGCCAGAACAAGTTTCCTGGCACCACCTTTTCCAAGGGACCACGTATGACTGTCCTTGACTTGCCTCAGCCTACAAGAGGTTTAGGGTTAGGGTTGAGAGAGAGACAGAGCGTAGAGCTGTGGCTGGACTGCCCCTGAAAAGGGGCCTGAAAGGCAAGGAAAACACTGCCAGAGCAATGGTCCTTGGACCGCCTTTGTCAGGGCACCACTTAGGTGCATCCTCAAATTGGCTGAGCGCCAACAAGGGTTAGGGTTAGGCTTAGGGTTAGGGTTGAGAGAGAGACAGAGCATAGAGCTGTGGCTGGACTGCCCCTGAAAAGGGGCCTGAAAGGCAAAGAAATCCCGCCCACAACCATTGTGCTGGGACAACCGTTCCCAAGGGACCATGTATGCCTGTCCTCATATTGATTGAGCATGAACGAGGGTTAGGGATAGGGTTCAAAGAGAGACAGAGCGTAGAGCTGCGGCTGGAGTGCCCCTGAAAAGGAGCCTCCAATGGAAGGAAAACCCTGCCAGAACACTTGTCTTGGGACCACCTTTTCTAAGGGACCACTCATGGCTGTCCTTGACTTGCCTCCACCCATACAAGAGTTAGGGTTACGATTAAGGTTAGGGTTAGAGTTAGAGTTAGGCTTAGTGTTAGGGTTAGGGTTCAAAGAGAGGCAGAGTGTAGAGCTGTGGTTGGACTGCCTCTGAAAAGGGGCCTCCAAGGGAAGGAAAACCCCGACACAACAATTGTCCTGGGATGGCCTTTTCCAGGGCAGCACTTAGGGCCATCCTCAACTTGGCTGAGTGCCAATGAGGGTTAGGGTTAGCGTTCAGAGAGAGAGACAGAGTGTAGACCTGTGGCTGGACTACCCCTGAAAAGGGGCCTCCAAGGGAAGGAAATAACTGCCAGAAAAATTGTCCTTTGCTAGGGCACCACTTATTTGCATCCTCGAGTTGGGTGAGCGCCAACGAGGGTTAGGATTAGGTTTAGGGGTAGGGCTTAGAAAGAGACAGAGCGTAGAAGTGCAGCTGGACTGCCCCTGAAAAAGAGGCCTCCACAGGAAGGAAAACCCTGCCACAACAACTATCCTGGGACCGCCTTTTCTAAGGGACCACTCATGGCTGTCCATGACTTGCCTCCACCCATACAAGAGTTAGGGTTAGGGTTAAGGTTAGGCTTAGGGTTAGGGTTGAGAGAGAGACAGAATGTAGAGCTGCAGCTGGAGTGCCTCCGAAAAGGAGCCCCCAAGGGAAGGAAAACCCTGACACAACAATTGTCCTGGGACCACCTTTTCTAAGGGACCACTCCTGGCTGTCCTTGACTTGCCTCCGCCCATATGAAAGTTAGAGTTAGGGTTAGGGTTACGGTTGAGAGAGAGACAGAGCATAGAGCTGTGGCTGGACTGCCCCTGAAAAGGGGCCTCAAGGGAAGGAAAACCCTACCAGAACAATTGTCCAAGGACTGCCTTTGCCAGGGCACCACTAAGGGGCATCCTCGAGTTGGCTGAGCTCCAAGGAGTATTAGGGATAGGGTTAGGGTTAGGGTTGAGAGGGAGACAGAGCATAGAGCTGTGGCTGGACTGCCCCTGAAAAGGGATCTCCAAGGGAAGGTAAATCCTGCCAGAATAATTGTTCTGAGACAACCTTTTCCAAGGGACCTCAACTTGCCTCAGTGTACATGAGGGTTAGGGTTAGGCTTAGGGTTAGGGTTGAGAGAGAGACAGAGCGTAGAGGTGTGGCTGGAGTGCTCCTGAAAAGGGGCCTCCATGGGAAGGAAAACCCTGCTACAACTTTGGTCCTGGGACTGCCTTATCTAAAGGACCACGTATGAACATCCTCGAGTTGGCTGAGCGCCATCGAGGGTTAGAGGTAGGGTTGAGAGAGATACAGAGTGTAGAAATGTGGGTGGAGTGCCCCTGAAAAGGGGCCTCCAAGGGAAGGAAAACCCTGACACAACAATTCTCCTGGGACCATCTTTTCTAAGAGACCACTCCTGGCTGTCCTTAACTTGCCTCCGCCCATATGAGAGTTAGGGTTAGGGTTAGGGTTAGTGTTAGGGATAGGGTTAGGGTTGAGAGAGAGAGACAGAGCATAGAGCTGTGGCTGGACTGCCCTTTAAAAAGGGCCTCCAAGGGAAGGAAAACCCTGCCAGAACAATTGCTCTGGGATTTCCTTTTCAACAGCACCAGTTACGTGTATCCTCGAGTTGGCCGAGTGCCAATGAGTGTTAGGGTTAGGCTTAGGGTTAGGGTTGAGAGAGAGACAGAGTGTAGAGCTGTGTTTGGACTGCCCCTGAAAAGGGTCCTCCAAGGCAAGGAAAACCCTGACACAACAATTGTCCTGGGACCACCTTTTCTAAGGGTCCACTCATGGCTGTCCTTGACTTGCCTCCGCCCATACGAGAGTTTGGGTTCAGGTGAGGGTTAGGCTTAGGCTTTGGGTTAAGGTTCAGAGAGAGAGACAGAGCATAGAGCTGTGGCTAGAGTGCCCCTGAAAAGGGGCCTCCACGGGAAGGAAAACCCTGCCACAACAATTGTCCTGAGACAGCTTTTTCCAAGGGACTACCTATGGGCATCCCTGACTTGCCTCAGCCTACACAATAGTTAGGGTTAGGGTTAAGGTTCAGAGAGAGATAGAGTGTAGAGCTGCGGCAGGACTACCCCTGAAAAGGGGCCTCCAAGGGAAGGAAAACCCTCCCAGAACAATTGTTCTGGGAATGCCTTTTCCAGGGCACCATATGTGGCCGTCCTCAACTTGGATGAGCGCCAGTGAGGGTTAGGGTTAGGTTTAGGGTCAAGGGTCAAAGAGAGACAGAGCAGAGGCATGGGCAGGCAGCAGGGATGGGACCCACACGGACAGCATGAGCATGGTGGGGAAGGGGAGCTGGGGCAAGACAGCCAGGCACGAGCTCCTCCAGCGAGGGGGCATTTATTCCTGGCCCTGGGCATTTTCTCTCAGACAAAGCACACTGACCTGGATGCTTCAAGGCTCACACGCACCCCGTGAGCTTTGCCCTGAGGGGGCAGAGAGCAGCTCTGGGCCAAGTGCAGCCAGGCTGCGTGCAGCCATGAGCTTCCCTTGGACACAGGGTTGGGGTTTCCTGTGCTTCAAGAACCGCTCGTACCAATGCAACCACCTCCATCATGCATCTCCTTCTCCCCACAGGTGGGCCAGCAGGAGCTGCACGCAGCAATGCAGCACAGCCGGACCCCGGCTCCGTCCCACCAAAGGGACAGGCTGCCTTTGCTGCCTGGCCCACAGAGTTCACGAGCCTCAGAACATGGCATCAAAGGTACAGAGCTGAGCAGAGAAGGTGGCAAAGCCTCTGCCTGACTCCCTGCAGCTGCTGAGAAGCAGGCGGGAAGTGCTGGCCGAGACCAGGCGGTCTCCGCCCCCCGGCAGGCTGACTGGCTGCTCTGCATGGCAGCCTGCAAGCACATGCCTCGGGGCGTCCCAGGGAGCTGCCTTTGCCCATCTCTTGCCCCATGGTGAGGACCCTTCTCCCCACCCAGCCTTTGGGAGCAGGGCAGCAGCCACCTGTGTGGGAGAGTGCTGCCATCATCGAGGGCATCAGGGGCTGCAGGAAGTTTCCATGATGGAAGGATGCAGGGCAGAGGGGGAGGATGGCAGTAACTTGGCCTTTCTTGTGGGTTTGAATTGCAGATGGTGGAGGACACTAGCAGGGATGTCACAGTGCAAGCTCTGCATGCCTCCACCGGCCTTCTCAAGAAGGCTCCTTTGAGGCACGGGGAGACACTGCCTGGCAGGACTTATGCGGGAGCAGAGACACCACATCTGCCTGGCTTAGCACCGCTCCCAGCCAAGGCAGCTAGGCAGGCACAGGGAGGCCCGGAGGCCTCTGCAGGTAAAAGAGCAGGAGCTACAAGTCAAACCAAGCTGCCTGCTCTGGAAACATCCAGCAGATCTTCTCCCCAAGGCAGGGCCACTGCCATGGATACAGAAGCTGTGAGCAGGAGAGTCCTGGAGAGAATGACCAAGGCATTAGAGAGGCTGGCTACAAATTCCAGTGAAGCTGCTGCCAGGGAACACTTCCCGCTTGTTAGTGGGGCTGGGATGGCTCTGGACTCAGGGAGGCGCCTGGAAGAGGAGGAACTAAAGCCATCCCAGCTTTCCTTGCCTCCCCTTCAAAAAGCCAAGTGGGAAATTCGCACTCTTACGCCCACAATTCAGGAGCATGTCCGCTCCTTGCCTGAGTTCCAGCCTGGGTCTTCCCCATTAGTGCTGGGAAAAGCAAGGATGTTGCAGGACGACGGTACCAGAACACCTCTTGCCCTGAAAAGCCAACAGCTCTCAGGAAGCTCCTCCTTTGGCGCAGGAGCACAGACCGTTCCTGAAAGGGAGCTGCGAGGCACACCAGTATGCAAGGAGAGGCACGAGGCCTGGTCAAGCTACCTGACAGTGCCAAGGCTGCCACAGTCCCCGTCAGCGGTGGGTTTTGCCAGCACTGTCCAAGAAATGCACCAGGAGCTAGTCAGCAAGCTGCCCCCGGCTCCCAGAGATGCCTGTGCCCAGGAGGTCAAGGCACAATGCTTGGACGCAGTGGTGCAGAGGCAGGACTTGGTGCTAAGCAAGTCCTCAGCATCCCAAGGGGCAGACCTGCAGCCTCCCCACCTGCAAGTGCCCCCAGCTGAGATGCCCCCGGAAGAAACAGCCTCTTCTCCCCTGCAGTGTGCGACGGCAGCCAAAGCTGTTTCGGACATGGCTAGACTCACCAGCCGCCCTTTGCAGAGGTACCACCCGGCTCTGCAAAAGACGTCGCTGACAGGTGCCACAGTGAAATGGCCCCACCTGAGACCCCATCGCCTTCCCTGCCGGAGCCTGCTGGCCTTGTTGAGAGCATCATTGCAGAAGCTGGCAGGCAATTGAGGGCTGAGAGCCAGGGGCCTGCCCCACATGGCCCCGCACCGCCTGCCGTGGCTCTGGAGGACGCGGGCCTGGGCCTCGAGGCACACACCATCGATGCAGCAACACTGGCAAGGCCAGACCAGCACCAGAGCACAGAGCGTGGCAAAAGCACAGCCCCCGCAGCTCAGCAAAGGCCTGATCCCCACGCTCGTGGGGGCAAAAGGCAGGTCAGCAGGGCTGGTGCACCAGCTTCCCCGGGCAAGGGTGCGGGGCCGGGGACACCACAACCAGCGCCGGCAGGGCAGAGCCCAAAACAGCAGCCTTTGGGCATCATCTGCCGCTGCGCATTCACCCGGACAACACCTCGCAGTACCTGGCAGTGCTGTCGATCAAAACAGAGACGCTGGAGGAGCTCGACAGCAGCTGCCTGGCCCGCACTGGGCAGAGCTTGGCCCAGCTGCGGGAAGCCTGTTTGCAGAGGAGGGAGCAGAGCCTGAAGGAGAGCGAGGGCAAGCAAGAGCAGGGCGAGGGGAAACATTTCTCCCTGACAGCCTCAGGATCCCTCAACGTCAAACCCAAGGAGGTGAGTGCAAGGGCTGGGCCGGGGCAGTGGGGGGCTAACCCTCCCAGTGCTGGGGTCAGCCGCTGCACCGTGCCACGACAGCCTGCTTGTGCCAGTGCTGGCGGGGCCCCGCGAGGCCTTTCCTGGTGGGAAAAGGAGCTGCCTTCACAAATCTCCCTCTCTCCTTTCAGCTCCTCGCCAGAAACTCCTTCTACAACTTGTGGAAACCGGAGGTGACGCGAGTGGAGCTCCTCAAGGACGCAAGGTGCAAGTGAGAGGTGCTGGAGCGGCTGTATGCCCATGCCCCCAGGAGGGAGCAGGAGGTGGGAAGAGGCAAGAGAGTCCCAGGAGCGCTGCAGGAGGAGCAAGCAGACTGGCCCAGTGTGGCGGACAGATGAGTGAACTTTTGCCTTAGACATTTCTTGGTACATAAGGTGCAAGCAAACCATAACCCCAAACAAGCCATCTGTTCCCGGCGGGAACAGGACTGAGCTGCTGCGACCCCCGAAATGGTCTCCCTGCGGCCACCCGGGACACACCGAGCCTGCGCTGAACCAGACCACGATCGGGCAGAGACTTTGGGACCTGGACTGCAAATTACTGCTGCTTAGCACAACTTCTATAAAACTTGCTTAGCATGAGTAGCTAAATTTGCTGAAGCCTTAGGCTGCACTCCCTAGTTCAGTGAGAAAGGGCCCCAGAGCTGGTGCAGGCAGGAAAGACAAGGGGGTTACCAACAGTTTGCATTCCCATGCTTCACGCTCCGGGAGGAAGGATGTCAAGGCATTGAAGTGAGGCCTGCTTGGGCACCGGGACCCTGGGGAGCAGGGCCTCCTCTCGCTGTGGAAACAATGCTGATTAGGGGGGGTCTGGGCTGTCTCGGGGTCCAGATCATATTCCCTTTGTCTGGACCTTGGGAAATAACACCTACCATCACTGCTGGGGAAGTAATAAATTGTCAGGGCTTTGAGAGATAAGGGCAAGACCCGAAGAATGAAAACGCATCTGTCAGCAGAAACCACAACGGTAAACAACCTACCTAGAGACCCAATAAGGAGCAGGAGACCCCAGACCTAAATATTACTACTGGTCCAAACTACTGCGTGAAGGGCGGAGAGCTTAAGATTGGAAAGTATAATTGCCCAGGGATTTCTTTGTTCGGGGTCCCTCTTCGGAGGCACCCAACTCGAGCTGTAACTACTGCACGCATGTCATTACAATTTATTTATTTAATTTGCCTTGATTTGGCTCTGAACTTTTCAGCGGGAACCTAGGGTCGGACCCTGCTCGAGTTGTAATTACTGCACGCGCTTCACTAAAATTTACACCCAGGGTGAAGAGGACCAACAGGACGCCGCTGGATCCACGGGTGGTGATATCCCTTTCTCTCTCCCTCTCTTTTTCTCTCTCTCCTCCCCTTCGCCTTTCCCCACCTTTTCTCCCCACTCCGTGGAAAATAAAGTTAAAAGGTTGTACGATATTTGACTGGTTTTAGCGTCTTAATCTCATCCTTGGGGTCGTAACGAACCCCCCCCAATATTGGATCGGGACAGACCCACATCACGTTCGAAACACCCACGTCACGTTCGAAGCCCCCACGAAACGCCCACGTCAGGTTCGAAGACCCCACGTGACTCCAAAGTCACAATCGATGCCCCCACGTCACACACACATCAGGTTTGAATAACCCACGTCACGCCCACGTCCAGTTCGATGCCCCCACGTCACAACCACGTCACGTTTGAAGCACCCAGCTCACGACCACGTCACGTTTGAAACCTTCATTTCACGCCCACATCACGTTCGAAGCCCCCACGTCACGCCCACGTCACGTTCGAAGACCCCACGTCACGCCAACATCAAGTTCGAAACACCCACATTAGGCCTACGTCACGTTTGAAGCCCCCACATCACAGCCACGTCACGTTCGAAGCCCCAACGTCACGCCCGCGTCACGTTCAAAGCACACATGTCACGCCCACATCACATCATGCCCACGTCACGTTCCAAACACCCAACTCACGTTTGAATCACCCACGTCACGCCCACGTCACGATCGAAGCACCTACGTCCCGCCCACGTCACTTTCGAATGACCCAGGTCACACCCACGTCAAATTCAAAGTACCGACGTCACATCCACATCACGTTCGAAGCCCCCACGTCACGCAGACGTCATGTTCGATGCCCCACGTTACACCCACGACAAGTTCGATGCCGCCACGTCACACCCACGTCACGTTCGAAGACCCGACGTCACACCCACGTCACGTTCGAATCCCCCACGTCACTCCCACGTCACTTTCGAAGCCCCCACGACACGCCCACGTCACGTTCGAAGCCCCCACGTTACGCCCATGTCACGTTCGAAACACCCACGTCACGTTCGAAGCCCTCACGTCACACCCATGTCACTCTCGCATCACCTACGTCACGCTCACGTCACGTTCAATGCCCCCACGTCACACCCATGTCACGTTCGAAGCCACCACGTCACGCCCACGTCACGTTCGAAACACCCACATCACGTTCGAAGCCCGCACGAGGAGCCCACGTCACGTTCGAAACACCCACGACACGCACACGTCATGTTCGAAGCACCCACGTAACGCTAATGTCACCCTCAAAGACCCCGCGTCACGGCCACGTCACATTCGAAACCCCCGCATCAGACCCACATCACATTCAAAGACACCACGTCACGCCCACGTCACGTTCGAAACATCCACGTCACGTTCGAAACATCCACGTCACGTTCGAAGCATCCACATCCCGCCCACATCACGTTCGAAGCCCCCACGTCACACCCACATCACATTTCAAACACCCACCTCACGTTCGAATCACACGTCACACCCACGTCACGTTCGAAACATCCACGTCACGTTCGAAGCATCCACATCCCGCCCACATCACGTTCGAAGCCCCCACGTCACACCCACATCACATTTCAAACACCCACCTCACGTTCGAATCACACGTCACACCCACGTCACGTTCGAAGCCCCCATGTAATGCCCACGTCACGTTCGAAGCCCCCACGTCACGCCCATGTCACTCTCGCATCACCCACGTCACGCCCACGTCACGTTCAATGCCCCAACGCCACGCAGACGTCACATTCGATGCCCCCACGTCACACCCACGTAACGTTCGAAGCCCCACGTAACGCCCAGCTCACATTTAGAACACCCACATCACGTTTGAATCCCCCACGTCACTCCCACGTCACTTTCGAAGCCCCCACGACACACCCACGTCACGTTCGAAGCCCGCACGTTTCGCCCATGTCACGTTCGAAACACCCACGTCACGTTCGAAGCCCTCACGTCACGCCCATGTCACTCTCGCATCACCTATGTCACACCCACATTAAGTTCGAAGCACACACGTTACGCCCACATCACGTTCAAAACACCAACGTCACGTTCGAATCACCCACGTCACGTTCCAAGGCCCTACATCATGCCCACGTCACGTTCCAAACACCCAAGTCACTTTCGAGTCACCCACGTCACGCCCACGTCACGTTCAAAGCACCTACATCACACCCATGTCACCTTTGAAGGATAACGTCACGCCCACGTCACTTTCGAGGCATTCACGTCACGCCCACGTCACGATCGAAGCCCCAAAGTCATGGCCACGTGACGATCGAAGCACCTACGTCACGTCCACGTCACATTCGAAGTCCACACGTCACGCAGACGTGATGTTCGATACCCCATATCACGCCCACGTCACGTTCGATGCCCCCACGTCACGCCCACGTCACGTTCGAATCACCCACGTCATGCCCACGTCACGTTCGAAGCCCCCACTTCACACCTACGTCACATTCAAAGTGCCGATGTCACGCCCACGTCACGGTCGAAACACCCACGTCACACCCACGTCCCGTTCGAAGCCCCCACGTCACACCCACGTCACGATCGAATCACCCACGTCATGCCCACATCACATTCGAAGCCCCCACGTCACGCCCACGTCACGTTCGCATCCCCCACGTCACACGTACATCACGTTCGAATGACCCAGGTCACACCCACGTCAAATGTAAAGTACCGACGTCACGTCCATGTCACGTTCGAAACTCCCACGTCACGCCCACGTCCCGTTCGAAGCACCCACGTCACACCCACGTCACATTCGAAGCCCCCACGTCACACCGACGTCACGTTCGAAACACCAACGTCATGTTCGAAGCATCCACGTCACGCCCACGTCACGATCGAAGACCACACGTCACACCCAGCTCACATTTAAAACACCCACGTCACGTTCGAATCACCCACGTCACACCCACGTCAGGCTGAAACCACACATGTCACGCCCACGTCACGTTTGAAGCCCCAAGTGACACCCACGTCACGTTCCAATCACCCACGTCACACCCACGTCACGTTCGAAGCCCCCACGTGACGCCCACGTCACGTTCGAATGCCCCAGGTCACACCCACGTCAAATTCAAAGCACCCACGTCTCGCCCACGTCACGTTCGAATGCCCCAGGTCACACCCACGTCAAATTCAAAGCACCCACGTCTCGCCCACGTCACGTTCGAAGCCCCCACGTCACGCCTACGTCACGTTCGAAGCCCCCACGTCACTCCCACGTCACGTTCGAAGCCCCCATGTCACGCCTACGTCACGTTCGAAGCCCCCACGTCACTCCCACGTCACGTTCGAAGCCCCCATGTCACGCCCACGTCAAGTTCGAAGCCCCCACGTCACTCCCACGTCACGTTCGAAGCCCCCACGTTACGCCCACGTCACATTCGAAACCCCCACGTCACGCCCAGCTCACATTTAAAACACCCACCTCACCTTCGAATCATGCACGTCACACCCACGTCACATTCAACGTACCGACGTCACACCCACGTCAGTTTGGAAACACCTACGTCACGTTCGATACCCCCACGTCACACCCACGTTAGTTTTGAAACACCCACGTCACGTTCGAAGCCCACACGTCACACGTACATCACGTTCGAATGACCCACGTCACACCCACGTCACATTCAAAGTACCGACGTCACGCCCACGTCACGTTCGGAGTACCCACGTCACACCCAGGTCACGTTCGAAGCACACACGTCACACCCACGTCACCTTCGATGCCCCCACGTCACAACCATGTCACGTTCGAATCACCCACGTCATGCCCACGTCACGTTCGAAGCCCCCACGTCACACCCACGTCACGTTCGAATGAGCCAGGTCACACCCGCGTCAACTGTAAAGTACCGACGTCACGTCCACGTCACGATCGAAGCCCCCACGTCACGCCCAGGTCACTTTTAAACACCGACGTTACGCCTACGTCACGTTCGAAGCCGCCACGTCACACCCACGTTAGTTTTGAAACACCCACATCACCTTCGAAGCCCCGACATCACACGTACGTCACGTTCGAATGACCCAGGTCACACCAACCTCAACTTGAAAGTACCGACGTCACGTCCACGTCACGTTCGAAACTCCCACGTGGCGCCCACGTCACGTTGAAACGACACAGGTCACGCCCACGTCACGATCGAAACACCAATGTCACGTTCGAAGCATCCACGTCACGCCCACGTCACGTTGAAATCACCCACGTCACGCCCACATCACATTTGAAGCCCCCACGTCACACCCACGTCAGGTTCCAAACACCGAGGTCACGCCCACGTCTACTCTGATGCCCCCACGTGACGCACACGTCACGTTCGAAGCACCCATTTGACGCCCGGCTCACATTTAAAACACCCACGTCACGTTCAAATCATGCACGTCACACCCACATCACATTCAAAGTACTGACGTCACGCCCAAGTCAAGTTCGAAACAGCCACGTCACACCCACGTCACGTTCGAAGCCCCCACATCACACCCACGTCATGTTCCATGCCCCCACGTCACACCCATGTCACGTTCGAATCACCCACGTCATGCCCACGTCACGTTCGAAGCCCCCACGTCACACCCACGTCACGTTCGAATGAGCCAGGTCACACCCGCGTCAACTGTAAAGTACCGACGTCACGTCCACGTCACGATCGAAGCCCCCACGTCACGCCCAGGTCACTTTTAAACACCGACGTTACGCCTACGTCACGTTCGAAGCCGCCACGTCACACCCACGTTAGTTTTGAAACACCCACATCACCTTCGAAGCCCCGACATCACACGTACGTCACGTTCGAATGACCCAGGTCACACCAACCTCAACTTGAAAGTACCGACGTCACGTCCACGTCACGTTCGAAACTCCCACGTGGCGCCCACGTCACGTTGAAACGACACAGGTCACGCCCACGTCACGATCGAAACACCAATGTCACGTTCGAAGCATCCACGTCACGCCCACGTCACGTTGAAATCACCCACGTCACGCCCACATCACATTTGAAGCCCCCACGTCACACCCACGTCAGGTTCCAAACACCGAGGTCACGCCCACGTCTACTCTGATGCCCCCACGTGACGCACACGTCACGTTCGAAGCACCCATTTGACGCCCGGCTCACATTTAAAACACCCACGTCACGTTCAAATCATGCACGTCACACCCACATCACATTCAAAGTACTGACGTCACGCCCAAGTCAAGTTCGAAACAGCCACGTCACACCCACGTCACGTTCGAAGCCCCCACATCACACCCACGTCATGTTCCATGCCCCCACGTCACACCCATGTCACGTTCGAATCACCCACGTCATGCCCACGTCACTTTCGAAGCCCCCACGTGACGCCCACGTCATGTTCGAAGCTCCCACGTCACGCCCACGTCACGTTCTAAGCACCCATGTCACACCCACGTCACGTTCGAAGCACCCGCGTTACACCCACGTAACGTTCGAAACCCTCACGTTACGCCCACGTCACGTCCGAATCACCCACGTCACGCCCACATTACGTTCGAAGCACACACGTGACGTTCGAAACACTCACGTCACGTTCGAATGCCCCAGGTCACACCCACGTCAAATTCAAAGCACCCACGTCTCGCCCACGTCACGTTCGAAGCCCCCACGTCACGCCTACGTCACGTTCGAAACCCCCACGTCACTCCCACGTCACGTTCGAAGCCCCCATGTCACGCCTACGTCACGTTCGAAGCCCCCACGTCACTCCCACGTCACGTTCGAAGCCCCCATGTCACGCCCACGTCAAGTTCGAAGCCCCCACGTCACTCCCACGTCACGTTCGAAGCCCCCACGTTACGCCCACGTCACATTCGAAACCCCCACGTCACGCCCAGCTCACATTTAAAACACCCACCTCACCTTCGAATCATGCACGTCACACCCACGTCACATTCAACGTACCGACGTCACACCCACGTCAGTTTGGAAACACCTACGTCACGTTCGATACCCCCACGTCACACCCACGTTAGTTTTGAAACACCCACGTCACGTTCGAAGCCCACACGTCACACGTACATCACGTTCGAATGACCCACGTCACACCCACGTCACATTCAAAGTACCGACGTCACGCCCACGTCACGTTCGGAGTACCCACGTCACACCCAGGTCACGTTCGAAGCACACACGTCACACCCACGTCACCTTCGATGCCCCCACGTCACAACCATGTCACGTTCGAATCACCCACGTCATGCCCACGTCACGTTCGAAGCCCCCACGTCACACCCACGTCACGTTCGAATGAGCCAGGTCACACCCGCGTCAACTGTAAAGTACCGACGTCACGTCCACGTCACGATCGAAGCCCCCACGTCACGCCCAGGTCACTTTTAAACACCGACGTTACGCCTACGTCACGTTCGAAGCCGCCACGTCACACCCACGTTAGTTTTGAAACACCCACATCACCTTCGAAGCCCCGACATCACACGTACGTCACGTTCGAATGACCCAGGTCACACCAACCTCAACTTGAAAGTACCGACGTCACGTCCACGTCACGTTCGAAACTCCCACGTGGCGCCCACGTCACGTTGAAACGACACAGGTCACGCCCACGTCACGATCGAAACACCAATGTCACGTTCGAAGCATCCACGTCACGCCCACGTCACGTTGAAATCACCCACGTCACGCCCACATCACATTTGAAGCCCCCACGTCACACCCACGTCAGGTTCCAAACACCGAGGTCACGCCCACGTCTACTCTGATGCCCCCACGTGACGCACACGTCACGTTCGAAGCACCCATTTGACGCCCGGCTCACATTTAAAACACCCACGTCACGTTCAAATCATGCACGTCACACCCACATCACATTCAAAGTACTGACGTCACGCCCAAGTCAAGTTCGAAACAGCCACGTCACACCCACGTCACGTTCGAAGCCCCCACATCACACCCACGTCATGTTCCATGCCCCCACGTCACACCCATGTCACGTTCGAATCACCCACGTCATGCCCACGTCACTTTCGAAGCCCCCACGTGACGCCCACGTCATGTTCGAAGCTCCCACGTCACGCCCACGTCACGTTCTAAGCACCCATGTCACACCCACGTCACGTTCGAAGCACCCGCGTTACACCCACGTAACGTTCGAAACCCTCACGTTACGCCCACGTCACGTCCGAATCACCCACGTCACGCCCACATTACGTTCGAAGCACACACGTGACGTTCGAAACACTCACGTCACGTTCGACGCACCCACATCATGCCTACGTCACCTTCAACGCACCCACGTCACGCTCACGTCACGTTCGAAGCCCCGACGTAGGTGTTTCGGACGTGACGTGGGCATCACGTAGGGGCTTTGAACGTGACGTGGGTGTTTCAAACGTGACGTGGGCGTGACGTGGGTGATTCGAACGTGACGTGGGTGTGATGTGGGGGCATCGAACGTGACGTGGGTGTGACGTGGGTGCTTCGAACGTGACGTGGGTGTGATGTGGGGGCATCGAACGTGACGTTGACGTGACGTCGGTACTTCCAATTTGAGGTGGGTGTGACATGGGTCATTTGAACATGACTTGGGCGTGACGTAGGCGCTTCGCTCATGATGTGGGCGTGACGTGGGTGATTCGAATGTGACGTGGGTGTGACGTGGGTGTTTGAACGTGACGTGGGCATGACGTAGGTGCTTCGATCCTGATGTGGGTGTGACGTGGGGGCTTCTAAAGTGACGTGGGCGTGATGTGGATGCCTCGAACGTGATGTGGGCGTGACGTGGGGGGTTCGAAGGTGATGTGGGTGCTTCAAAGGTCAGGTGGGCGTGACTTGGTGATTCGAACGTGATGTGGGCGTGACGTGGGTGCTTCGAACGTGATGTGGGCGTGACGTGGGGGATTCGAATGTGACGTGGGTGTGACCTGGGTCATTTGATCGTGATGTACGTGTGACGTGGGTGCTTCGAATGTGACGTGGGCGTGACGTGGGTGATTCCAACGTGACGTGGGCGTGACGTGGGGGCTTCGAACGTCACGTGGGCATCACGTGGGGGCATCGAAGTTGACGTGGGTGTGACCTGGGTGATTGGAACGTGACGTGGGTGTGACGTGGGGGCATCGAACGTGACGTGGGCGTGACGTGGGGGCTTTGAGAGTGACGTGGGCGTCACGTGGGTGATTCGAATGTGACTTGGGTGTGACGTGGGGGCTTCGAACGTGACGTAGGCGTAACGTGGGTGTTTCGAACGTGACCTGGGCTTGATGTGGGGGCTTCGATCGTGACGTGGACGTGACGTCGGTACTTTATATCTGACGTGGGTGTGACCTGCGTCATACGAACGTGACGTGGGTGTGACGTGGGGGCTTCGAACGTGACATGGGCATGACGTGGGTGATTCGAACGTGACGTGGGCGTGACGTGGGAGTTTCGAACGTGACGTGGATGTGACGCGGGCACTTTACATTTGACGTGGGTGTGACCTGGGTGATGCGATCGTGACGTGGGCGTGACGTGGGGGCATCGAACGTGACGTGGGCGTGACGTGGGGGCTTCGAACGTGACGTGGGAGTGACGTGGGAGTTTTGAACGTGACGTGGGTGTGACGTCGGTACTTTACATTTGACGTGGGCATGACGTGGGTGATTCGAAGGTGACGTGGGCATGACGTGGGGGCTTCGAACGTGACGTGGGTGTGACGTGGGGGCTTCGAACGTGACGTGGGCGTGACGTGGGAGTTTTGAACGTGACGTGGGTGTGACGTGGGGGCTTCGAACGTGACGTGGGCGTGACGTGGGAGTTTTGAACGTGACGTGGGTGTGACGTCGGTACTTTACATTTGACGTGGGCATGACGTGGGTGATTCGAAGGTGACGTGGGTGTGACGTGGGGGCTTCGAACGTGACGTGGGCATTACGTGCATGATTCGAAGGTGACGTGGGTGTGACGTGGGGGCTTCGAACGTGACGTGGGCGTCACGTCGGTACTTTGAATGTGACGTGGGTGTGACCTGGGTCATTTGAACGTGACGTGGGAGTGACGTGGGGGCTTCGAACGTGACGCAGGGGTGAAATGGGTGCTTAGAACGTGACGTGGGCGTGACGTGGGTGATTCCAAGATGACGTGGGTCTTCGAACGTGACGTGGGCGTGACGTGGGAGTTTCGAACGTGACATGGACGTGACGTGGGTACTTTACATTTGACGTGGGCGTGACCTGGGTGATTCCAACGTGACGTGGGTCTTCGAACGTGACGTGGGCGTGACGTGGGTGATTCGAATGTGACGTGGGCGTGACGTGGGTCATTCGAACCTGACGTATGTGTGATGTGGGGGCATCGAACGTGACATAGGTGTTTCCAAACTGACCTGGGCGTGTCGTCGGTACTTTGAATGTTACGTGGGTGTGACGTGCATGACTCGAACGTGACGTGAGTGTGACCTGGGTGCTTCGAACGTCATGTGGGCATCACGTGGGGGCATCGAAGTTGCCGTGGGCGTGACCTGGGTGATTGCAACGTGACGTGGGTGTGACGTGGGGGCATCGAACGTGACGTGGGCGTGACGTGGGTGTTTCGAACGTGACGTGGGCGTGACGTCGGTACTTTGAATGTGACGTGGGTGTGACCTGGGTCATTTGAACGTGACGTGGGAGTGACGTGGGGGCTTCCAACGTGACGTGGGGCTTTGAAAGTGACGTGGGCGTGACGTGGGTGATTTGAATGTGACGTGGGCGTGATGTGGGGGCTTCGAATGTCACGTGGGCGTGACGTGGGGGCAACGAAGTTCACGTGGGCGTGACCTGGGTGATTGGAACGTGACGTGGGTGTGACGTGGGGGCTTCGAACGTGACGTGGGTGTGACGTGGGGGCATCGAACGTGACGTTGCTGTTTCGAACGTGACGTGGGTGTCACCTGGGTCAGTCGAACGTGACATGGGCGTACCGTGGAGGCTTCGAACATGACGCGGGTGTGACGTGGATGCTTCGAATGTGACATTGGTGTTTCGAACGTGACCTGGGTGTGACTTGGGTGCTTCGAACGTGACGTGGGTGTGACGTGGGTGCTTCGAAAGTGACGTGGGCGTGACGTGGGGGCATGGAACGTGACCTGGGTGTGACGTGGATGTTTTGAACGGGACGTGGGTGTGACGTCGGTACGTTGAATGTGACGTGGGTGTGACCTGGGTGATTGGAACGTGAGGTGGGTGTTTTAAATGTGAGCTGGGTGTGACGAGGGTCATTCGAACGTGACGTGGGCGTGACGTGGGTGCTTCGAACGTGACGTGGGCGTGACGTGGATTATTGGAACGTGACGTCGGTGTGACGTGGGTGTTTCGATAGTGACGTGGGCGTGACGTGGGGGCTCGGAACGTGACGTGAGCGCCACGTGGGGGCATCGAAGTTGACGTGGGCATGACCTGGGTGATTGGAACGTGAAGTGGGTGTGACGTGGGGGCTTCGAACGTGACGTGGGTGTGACGTGGGGGCTTCGAACGTGACGTGGGTGTGACGTGGGTGATGCGAACGTGACGTTGGTGTTTCGGATGTGACGTCGGTGTGACGTGGATGCTTTGAACGTGACGTGGGTGTGACGTGGGTGCTTCGAACATGACGCGGGTGTGACGTGGATGCTTCGAATGTGACGTTGGTGTTTCGAACATGACATGGGTGTGACGTGTGTGCTTGGAACGTGACGTGGGCATGACGTTGGGGCTTCGAACATGATGTGGGCGTCACGTGGGTGCTTCGGACGTGACGTGGGCGTGACGTGGGGGCTTCGAATATGACGTGGGCGTGACGTCGGTACTTTATATCTGACGTGGGTGTGACCTGGGTCATTCGAACGTGACGTGGGTGTGACTTGGGTGATTCAAACGTGACGTGGGCGTGACGTGGGTACTTTACATATGACGTGGGTGTGACCTGGGTGATGCGAACGTGACGTGGGCGTAACGTGGGGGCATCGAATGTGACGTGGGCGTCACGTGGGGGCTTCGAAAGTGACGTGGACGTCACGTGGGTGATTCGAACGTGACGTGGGCGTGAGGTCGGTACTTTGAATGTGACGTGGGTGTGACCTGGGTGATTGGAACGTGACTTGGGAGTGACGTGGGGGCTTCGAACGTGAGGTAAGGTTGACATGGGTGCTTAGAACGTGACGTGGGCATGACGTGGGTGATTCCAACGTGACGTGGGGCTTCGAACGTGACGTGGGCGTGACGTGGGTGATTGGAACGTGACGTGGGTGGGACGTGGGTGCTTCGAACGTGACGTGGGCGTTATGTGGGGGCTGCGAACATGACACGGTTGTGACGTGGATGCTTCGGATGTGACGTTGGTGTTTCGAACGTTACATGGGTGTGACGTGGGTGCTTCGAAGGCGTGACGTGGGCGTGACGTGGGTGATTCGAACGTGACGTGGGTGTGACGTGGGGGCTTCGAAAGTGACGTTGGTGTGACGTGGGTGATTCGAATGTGACGTGGGCGTGACGTGGGAGTTTCGAACGTGACGTGGACGTGACGTGGGTACATTACATTTGACGTGGGCGTGACGTGGGTGATTCGAACGTGACGTGGGTGTGACGTGGGGGCTTCGAAAGTGACGTGGGTGTGACGTGGGTGATTCGGACGTGACGTGGGCCTGACGTGGGGGCTTCGAAAATGATGTGGGTGTGACGTGGGTGCATCGAACGTGACGTGGGCGTGACGTGGGAGTTTCGAACGTGACATGGGCGTGACGTGGGTGCTTCCAACGTGACGTGGACGTCACGTGGGTGATTCGAAGGTGACGTGGGTGTGACGTGGGGGCTTCGAACGTGACGTGGGTGTGACCTGGGTCATTTGATCGTGATGTACGTGTGACGTGGGTGCTTCGAATGTGACGTGGGCGTGACGTGGGGGCTTCAAACGTCACGTGGGCGTCACATGGGGGCATCGAAGTTGACGTGGGCGTGACCTGGGTGATTGGAACCTGACGTGGGTGTGACGTGGGGACTTCGAACGTGACGTGGGTGTGACGTGGGTGATGCGAACGTGACGTTGGTGTTTCGAAGGTGACGTCGGTGTGACGTGGAAGCTTTGAATGTGACGTGGGTGTGACGTGGGTGCTTCGAACATGACGCGGGTGTGACGTGGATGCTTCAAATGTGACGGTGTTTCGAACGTGACATGGGTGTGACGTGTGTGCTTGGAACGTGACGTGGGCATGACGTTGGGGCTTCGAACATGATGTGGGCGTCACGTGGGTGCTTCGGACGTGACGTGGGCGTGACGTGGGGGCTTCGAATATGACGTGGGCGTGACGTCGGTACTTTATATCTGACGTGGGTGTGACCTGGGTCATTCGAACGTGACGTGGGTGTGACTTGGGTGATTCAAACGTGACGTGGGCGTGACGTGGGTACTTTACATATGACTTGGGTGTGACCTGGGTGATGCGAACGTGACGTGGGCGTAACGTGGGGGCATCGAATGTGACGTGGGCGTCACGTGGGTTATTCGAAGGTGACGTGGGTGTGAATTGGGGGCTTCGAACGTGACGTGGGTGTGACGTGGGTGTTTCGAACGTGACGTGGGCGTGACGTCGGTACTTTGAATGTGACGTGGGTGTGACCTGGGTCATGCGAACGTGACGTGGGTGTGACGTGGGTGATTCGAACGTGACGTGGGCGTGACGTGGGTACTTTACATTTGACGTAGGTGTGACCTGGGTGATGCGAACGTGACGTGGGCGTCACGTGGGGGCTTAGAACGTGACGCGGGCATGACGTGGGTGATTCGAAGGTGACGTGGGTGTGACGTGGGGGCATGGAACGTGACGTGGGTGGGAGGTGGGTGTTTCGAACGTGACGTGGGTGTGACGTCGGTATTTTCAATGTGATGTGGCCGTGACGTGGCTGTTTCGAACGTGATGTGGGAGTGACGTGGGGGCTTCGGACGTGACGTAAGGGTGACATGGGTGCTTAGAACGTGACGTGGGCGTGACGTGGGTGATTCGAACGTTTTTTGGGCATGACGTGGCTGATTCCAACGTGACGTGGGCGTGACGTGGGAGTTTCGAACGTGATGTGGACGTGACGTGGGTACTTTACATTTGACGTGGGTGTGACCTGGGTGATGCGAACGTGACGTGGGCGTAACGTGGGGGCATCGAAAGTGACGTGGGCGTCACGTTGGTGGTTCGAAAGTGACGTGGGCATGAGGTGGCTGATTCGAACGTGACTTGGGTGTGACGTGGGGGCTTCGAACGTGACGTGGGTGTGAGGTGGGTGTTTCGAACGTGATGTGGGCTTCACGTCGGTACTTTGAATGTGAGGTGGGTGGGAACTGGGTCATTTTGAACGTGACGTGGGAGTGACGTGGGGGCTTCGAACGTGACGTAAGGGTGACATGGGTGCTTAGAACGTGACGTGGGCGTGACGTGGGTGATTCCAACGTGACGTGGGCGTGACGTGGATGTTTCGAACGTGACGTTGGTGTTTCGAAGGTGACATGGGCGTGACGTGGGTGCTTCGAATATGATGTGGGCATGACATAGGCGCTTCGATCGTGATGTGGGCGTGACGTGTGTGGTTTCAACGTGACGTGGGTGTCACGTGGGGCATCGAACGTGACGTGGGCATGACATGTGTGGTTCCAACGTGACGTGGGCGTCACGTGGGGGCATCGAAGGTGACGTGGGAGTGACGTGGGGGTTCCGAATGTGATGTGGGCATGACGTGGGTGATTCGAAGGTGACATGGGTGTGACGTGGGGGCTTCGAACGTGACGTGGGCGTGACCTGGGTGTTTCGAACGTGACGTGGGCGTGACGTCGGTACTTTGAATGTGACGTGGGTGTGACCTGGGTCATTTGAACGTGACGTGGGAATGACGTGGGGGTTTTGAATGTGAGGTAAGGGTGAGATGGGTGGTTCGAACGTGACGTGGGCGTGACGTGGTGATTCGAACGTGACGTGGGCGTGACGTCGGTACTTTGAATGTGACGTGGGTGTGACCTGGGTCATTTGAACGTGACGTGGGAGTGACGTGGGGGCTTCGAACGTGACGTAAGGGTGACATGGGTGCTTAGAACGTGACGTGGGCGTGACGTGGGTGATTCCAACCTGACCTGGGCTTCGAACGTGACGTGGGCGTGACGTGGGTGATTGGAACTTGACGTGGGCTTGACGTCGGTATTTTGAAAGTGACGTGGGCGTGACGTGGGGCTTCGAACGTGACGTAAGGGCGACATGGGTGCTTAGAACGTGACGTGGGCGTGACGTGGGTGATTCCAATGTGACATGGGCGTGACGTCGGTACTTTGAATGTGACGTGGGGGTGACCTGGGTCATTTGAACGTGACGTGGGAGTGACGTGGGGGCTTCGAACGTGATGTAAGGGTGACGTGGGGGCTTCGAACGTGACGTGGGTGTGACGTGGGTGATTCCAACGTGATGTGGGTGCTTCGAACGTGACGTGGGCGTGACGTAGGTGATAGGAACGTGACGTGGGCGTGACGTTGGTGCTTTGAAAGTGACCTGGGGGCTTCGAACGTGACGTAAGGGTGACATGGGTGCTTAGAACGTGACGTGGGCGTGACGTGGGTGATTCCAACGTGACGTGGGGGCTTCGAACGTAACGTGGGCTTCACGTGGGTGCCTCGAACGTGACGTGGGCGTGACGTCGGTACTTTGAAAGTGACGTGGGTGTGACCTGGGGGCTTCGAACGTGACGTAAGGGCGACATGGGTGCTTAGAATGTGACGTGGGTGATTCCAACGTGACGTGGGGGCTTCGAACATGACATGGGCGTGACGTGGGTGGTTCGAACGTGACGTGGGCGTGACGTGGGGGCTTCGAACATGTCGTGGATGTGAGGTGGGTGCTTCGGACGTGACGTGGGCGTGACGTGGGGGCTTCGAACATGATGTGGATGTGAGGTGGGTGCTTCGGACGTGACGTGGGCGTGATGTGGGGGCTTCGAACATGACGTGGGTGTGACGTGGGGGCATCGAACGTGACGTGGGCGTCACGTGGGCGCTTGGAACGTGACGTGGGCATGACGTGGGTGATTCGAAGGTGACGTGGGTGTGACGTGGGGGCATGGAACGTGACGTGGGTGTGAGGTGGGTGCTTCGAACGTGACGTGGGCGTGACGTGGGTCATTCGAACGTGACGTGGGCGTGACGTGGGGGCTTCGAACATGATGTGGATGTGAGGTGGGTGCTTCGGACGTGACGTGGGCGTGATGTGGGGGCTTCGAACATGACGTGGGTGTGACGTGGGGGTATCGAACGTGACGTGGGCGTCACGTGGGCGCTTGGAACGTGACGTGGGCATGACGTGGGTGATTCGAAGGTGACGTGGGTGTGACGTGGGGGCATGGAACGTGACGTGGGTGTGAGGTGGGTGCTTCGAACGTGACGTGGGCGTGACGTGGGTGATTCGAACGTGACGTGGGCGTCACGTCGGTACTTTGAAAGTGACCTGGGTGTGACCTGAGGGCTTCGAACGTGACGTAAGGGCGACATGGGTGCTTAGAACGTGACGTGGGCGTGACGTGGGTGATTCCAACGTGACGTGGACGTCACGTGGGTCATCGAACGTGACGTGGGCGTGCCGTGTGTGGTTTCAACGTGACCTGGGCGTCACGTGGGAGTTTCGAACGTGACGTGGACGTGACGTCGGTACTTTCAATTTGAGGTTGGTGTGACCTGGGTCATTCGAACCTGATGTAGGTGTGACCTGGGGGCTTCGAACATGACGTAAGGGTGACATGGTTGCTTAGAACGTGACGTGGGTGATTCGACTGTGACGTGGGGCTTCGATCGTGACGTGGGCCTGACGTGTATGGTTTCAACGTGACGTGGGTGACACGTGGGACATCGAACGTGATGTAGGCATAACGTGGGTGTTTACAAGTGACCTGGGCGTGACGTGGGGGCTTCGATCGTGACGTGGGCGTGACGTCGGTACTTTATATCTGACGTGGGTGTGACCTGGGTCATTCGAACGTGCCGTGGCTGTGACGTGGGGGCTTCGAACGTGACGTGGGCATGACGTGGGTGATTCGAACGTGACGTGGGCGTGACGTGGGGGCATCGAAAGTGACGTGGGCGTGACGTGGGGGCTTCAAACGTGACCTGGGTGTGACGTGGGTGATTCAAAGGTGACGTAGGCGTGACATCGGTACTTCGAATGTGACGTGGGTGTGACGTGGGTGTTTCGGACGTGACGTGGGCGTCACGTGGCGGCTTCGAACATGTCGTGGATGTGAGGTGGGTGCTTCGGACGTGACGTGGGTGTGACGTGGGGGCTTCGAACATGATGTGGGTGTGACGTGGGGGCATCGAACGTGAGTGGGCGTCACGTGGGCGCTTGGAACGTGACGTGGGCATGACGTGGGTGATTCGAAGGTGACGTGGGTGTGACGTGGGGGCATGGAACATGACGTGGGTGTGACGTGGGTGTGTCGAACGTTACGTGGGCGTGACGTGGGTGATTCGAACGTGACGTGGGCATGACGTCGGTACTTTCAATGTGACGTGGGTGTGATCTGGGTCATTTGATCATGACGTGGGAGTGACGTGGGGGCTTCGAACGTGACGCAAGGGTGACATGGGTGCTTAGAATGTGACGTGGGCGTGACGTGGGTGATTCCAAGGTGACGTGGGGCTTCGAACGTGACGTGGGCGTGATGTTGGTGATTGGAACGTGACGTGGGCGTGACGTGGGGGCTTCGAAGTTGACGTGGGCGTAACCTGGGTGATTGGAACGTGGCGTGTACGTGACGTGTGTGGTTTCAACGTGACGTGGGCGTCATGTGGGGGCTTCGGACGTGACGTGGGCATGACGTGGGTGATTCGAAGGTGACGTGGGTGTGACGTGGGTGTTTCCAACGTGACGTGGGCGTGACAGGGTGATAGGAACGTGACGTGGGCGTGACGTCGGTACTTTGAAAGTGACGTGGGTGTGACCTGGGGGCTTCGAACGTGACGTAAGGGTGACATGGGTGCTTAGAACGTGACGTGGGCGTGACGTGGGTGATTCCAACGTGACGTGTGGGCTTCGAACGTAACGTGGGCTTCACGTGGGTGCCTCGAACGTGACGTGGGCGTGACGTCGGTACTTTGAAAGTGACGTGGGTGTGACCTGGGGGCTTCGAACGTGACGTAAGGGCGACATGGGTGCTTAGAACGTGACGTGGGTGATTCCAACGTGACGTGGGGGCATCGAACGTGACATGGGCGTGACGTGGGTGCTTCGAACGTGACGTGGGTGTGACGTGGGTGATTCGGACGTGACGTGGGCCTGACGTGGGGGCTTCGAAAATGATGTGGGTGTGACGTGGGTGCATCGAACGTGACGTGGGCGTGACGTGGGAGTTTCGAACGTGACATGGGCGTGACGTGGGTGCTTCCAACGTGACGTGGGTGTGACGTGGGTGTATCGGACGTGACGTGGGCGTAACGTGGGGGCTTCGAACATGACGCGGGAGTGATGTGGATGCTTCGAATGTGACGTTGGTGTTTCGAACGTGACATGGGTGTGACGTGGGTGCTTCGAACGTGATGTGGGCGTCACGTGGGGTCTTCGAACATGACGTGGGTGTGAGGTGGGTGCTTCGGACGTGACGTGGGCGTGACGTGGGGGCTTCGAAAATGATGTGGGTGTGACGTGGGTGCATCGAACGTGACGTGGGCGTGACGTGGGGGCTTCGAAGGTGTGACGTGGGCGTCACGTGGGTGATTCGAAGGTGACGTGGGTGTGACGTGGGGGCTGCCAACGTGACGTGGGCATGACATAGGCGCTTCGATTGTGACGTGGGCGTGCCGTGTGTGGTTCCAACGTGACGTGGGCGTCACGTGGGAGTTTCGACCGTGACGTGGACGTGACGTCGGTACTTTCAATTTGAGGTTATTGTGACCTGGGTCATTCGAACGTGACGTACGTGTGACGTGGGTGATTCCAACGTGACGTGGGGTTTGGAACGTGACGTGGGCGAGACCTGGGTGAATGGAACGTGACGTGGGTGTGACGTGGGGGCTTCGAACGTGATGTGGGTGTGACGTGCGTGTTTCGGACGTGACGTTGGTGTTTCGAACGTGACATGGGTGTGACGTGGGTGCTTCGAACGTGACGTGGGCGTCACGTGGGGGCTTCGAAAGTGACGTGGACGTCACGTGGGTGATTCGAAGGTGACGTGGGTGTGACGTCGGGGCTTCGAACGTGACGTGGGTGTGACGTGGGTGTTTCGAACGTGACGTGGGCCTGACGTCGCTACTTTGAATGTGACGTGGGTGTGACCTGGGTCATTTGAACATGACGTGGGAGTGACGTGGGGGCTTCGAACGTGACGTGGGTGTGACGTGGGTGATTCGAAGGTGACGTGGGTATTAGGTGGGGGCTTCGAACGTGACTTGGGCGTCACGTGGGTACTTTACATTTCACGTGGGTGTGACCTGGGTCAATCGAACGCGACGTGGGCGTGGCGTGGATGCTTCGAACGTGACGTGGGCGTGACATATGCGCTTCGATCGTGACGTGGGCATGACGTGTGTGGTTTCAACGTGACGTGGGTGTCACGTGGGGCATCGAACGTGACGTGGGCGTGCCGTGTGTGGTTCCAACGTGACGTGGGCGTGACGTGGGAGTTTCGAACGTGACGTGGACGTGACGTCGGTACTTGGAATTTGAGGTTGGTGTGACCTGGGTCATTCGAACGTGACGTACGTGTGACGTGGGTGATTCCAACGTGACGTGGGGTTTGGAACGTGACGTGGGCGAGACCTGGGTGAATGGAACGTGACGTGGGTGTGACGTGCATGTTTCGGACGTGACTTTGGTGTTTCGAACGTGACATGGGTGTGACGTGGGTGCTTCAAACGTGACGTGGGCGTCACGTGGGGGCTTCGAAAGTGACATGGATGTCACGTGGGTGATTCGAAGGTGACGTGGGTGTGACGTCGGGGCTTTGAACGTGACGTGGGTGTGACGTGGGTGTTTCGAACGTGACGTGGGCCTGACGTCGGTACTTTGAATGTGACGTGGGTGTGACCTGGGTCATTTGAACATGACGTGGGAGTGACGTGGGGGCTTCGAACGTGACGTAAGGGTGACATGGGTGCTTCGAACGTGACGTGGGCGTGACGTGGGTGATTCGACAGGGACGTCGGTGTGACGTGGGTGTTTTGGATGTCACGTGGGCGTGACATAGGCACTTCGATCGTGACGTGGGCGTGACGTGTGTGGTTTCTACGTGACGTGGGTGTGACGTGGGTCATCGAACGTGACGTGGGCGTCACGTGGGGGCTTCGAACGTGACGTGGGTGTGACGTGGGTGTTTCGAACGTGACGTGGGCATGACGTGGGTGATTCGAACGTGACGTGGGCGTCACTTGGGGGCTTCGAACGTGACGTGGGTGTGACGTGGGTGTTTCGAACGTGATGTGGGCGTGACGTGGGGGCTTCGAACGTGACGTGGGCGTGACCTGGGTCATTTCAACGTGACGTGGGCGTGTCGTAGGGGCTTCGAACGTCACGTGGGCGTCACGTGGGGGCATCGAAGTTGACGTGGGCGTGACCTGGGTGACTGGAACGTGGCGTGGACGTGACGTGAGGGCTTCGAACGTGACGTGGGTGTGACGTGGGTGTTTCGAACGTGACGCTTGTGTTTCGAAGGTGATGTAGGTGTGACCTGGGTCATTCGAACGTGACGTACGTGTGACGTGGGTGATGCGAACGTGACGTGGGGTTTGGAACGTGACGTGGGCGAGACCTGGGTGAATGGAACGTGACGTGGGTGTGACGTGGGGGCTTTGAACGTGACGTGGGTGTGAGGTGGGTGTTTCGAACGTGACGTGGGCGTGACGTCGGTACTTTGAATGTGACATGGGTGTGACCTGGGTCATTTGAACGTGACGTGGGAGTGATGTGGGGGCTTCGACGTGACGTAAGGGTGACATGGGTGCTTAGAACGTGACGTGGGCCTCACGTGGGTGCTTTCAACGTGACGTGGGGCTTCGAACGTGACGTGGGAGTGACGTGGGTGATTCCAATGTGACGTGGGCGTGCCGTGGGGGCTTCGAACATCACGTGGGCGTCACGTGGGGGCTTCGAAGTTGACGTGGGCGTGACCTGGGTGATTGGAACTTGACGTGGACGTGACGTGAGGGCTTCGAACGTGACGTGGGTGTGACGTGGGTGATTTGAAGGTGACGTGGGTATTAGGTGGGGGCTTCGAACGTGACTTGGGAGTCACGTGGGTACTTTACTTTTCACGTGGGTGTGACCTGGGTCAATTGAACGTGATGTGGGCGTGACGTGGGTGATTCCAAAGTGACGTGGGGCTTCCACCGTGACGTGGGCGTGACGTTGGTGTTTTGAAGGTGACGTGGGTGTGACGTGTGTGGTTTCAACGTGACGTGGGTGTCACGTGCGGCATCGAACGTGACGTGGGCGTGCCGTGTGTGGTTCCAACGTGTCGTGGGCGTCATGTGGGAGTTTCGAACGTGACGTGGACGTGACGTCGGTACTTTCAATTTGAGGTTGGTGTGACCTGGGTCATTCGAACGTGACGTACGTGTGACGTGGGTGATTCCAACGTGACGTGGGGCTTCGAACGTGACGTGGGCGTGACGTGGGTGATTCGAATGTGACGTGGGTGTGACCTGGGGGCTTCAAACGTGATGTACGTGTGACGTGGGGGATGCGAACGTGACGTGGGCGTGACGTGGGGGCTGCGAAACTGACGTGGGCGTCAAGTGGGTGATTGGAACGTGACGTGGGTGTGAGGTGGGGGCTTTGAACGTGACGTGGGTGTGACGTGGGTTTTTCGAACGTGACGTTGGTGTTTCGAAGGTGACGTGGGTGTGACCTGGGGGCTTCAAACGTGATGTACGTGTGACGTGGGGGATGCGAACGTGACGTGGGCGTGACGTGGGGGCTGCGAAAGTGACGTGGGCGTCAAGTGGGTGATTCGAAGGTGACGTGGGTGTGAGGTGGGGGCTTCGAACGTGACGTGGGTGTGACGTGGGTGCTTCGAACGTGACGTTGGTGTTTCGAACGTGACAAGGGTGTGACGTGGGGGCTTCGAACGTGACGTGGGCGTTACGTGGGGGCATCGAACGTGACGAGGGTGTGACGTGGGAGTTTCGAACGTGACGTGAACGTGACGTGGGTACTTTACATTTGACGTGGGTGTGACCTGGGTGATGCGAACGTGACGTACGTGTGACGTGGGGGCTTCGAACGTGATGTGGGTGTTTCAAAACTAACGTGGGTGTGTCGTGGGTTCCTCGAAGGTGTGACGTGGGCGTCACATGGCGGCTTCGAACATGACGTGGTTGTGACGTGGGTGCTTCGAACGTGACGTGGGCGTGACGTGGGGGCATCGAACGTGACGTGGGCGTGACGTCGGTACTTTATATCTGACGTGGGTGTGAGCTGGGTCATTCGCACGTGACGTGGGTGTGACGTGGGGGCTTCGAACGTTACGTGGGCATGACGTGGGTGATTCGAACGTGACTTGGGCGTGACGTGGGAGTTTCGATTCTGACGTGGACGTGACGTGGGGACTTTACATTTGACGTGGGCATGACCTGGGTGATGCGACCGTGACGTGGGCGTCACCTGGGGGCTTCGAACGTGACTTGGGCGTGACGTCGGTACTTTGAATGTGACGTGGTGTGGCGGACAGATGAGTGAACTTTTGCCTTAAACATTTCTTGGTACATAAGGTGCAAGCAAACCAAAACCCCAAACAAGCCATCTGTTCCCAGCGGAAACAGGACTGAGCTGCTGCGACCCCTGAAATGGTCTCCCTGCGACCATTCGGGACACACCGAGCCTGCGCTGAACCGGACCACGATCGGGCAGAGACTTTGGGACCTGGACTGCAAATTACTGCTGCTTAACACAACTTTTATAAAACTTGCTTAGCCGCACTCCCTAGTTCAGTGAGAAAGGGCCCCAGAGCTGGTGCAGACTGGAAAGATAAGGGAGTTACAAGCAGTTTGCATTCCTATGCGTCACACTCCAGGAGGGAGGATGTCAAGGTTTTGAAATAAGGCCTGCTTGGGCGCCAGGACACTGGGAAACAAAGCCTCCCCTCACTGCTGAAACAGTGTTAATTAGGGGGGGTCTGGATTATATCCTCCTCGTCAGGACCTTGGAAGATAACACCTATTGTCACTGCTGGGGCAGTGCTAATTGCTGGAACAACACCTGTTTGTCAGGGCCCTGAGAAAGAAGGGCAGAACCCGAGGAATCAACACATTTGTCAGCAGAAACCGCAACAGTAAAGATAAGGGAGAAAAGCAGCCTGCCTAGGAACAACGATGAGACCCAATAGGGAGCAGGAGACCCCAGACCCAAAAATTACTATTGGTCTGAACTACCGCGTGAGGGGTGGGAAACTTAATTTGAAAAAAGCTATAATTGCCCAGGGATTTCTTTGTTCGGGGTCCCTCTTCAGAGGCACCCAACTCGAGCTGTAACTACTGCACACGTGTCATTACAATTTATTTATTTAATTTGCCTTGATTTGGCTCCAAACTTTTCAGCGGGAACCTAGGGTCGGACCCTGCTCGAGTTGTAATTACTGCACGCGCATCGCTAAAATTTACACCCAGGGTGAAGAGGACCAACGGGACGCCGCTGGATCCACGGGTGGTGATATCTCTTTCTCCCCCCCCCTTTTCTCTCTCTCTCTCCTCCCCTTTGCCTTTCCCCACCTTTATTCCCCACTCTGTGGAAAATAAAGTTAAAAGGTTGTATGATATTTGACCGGTTTTAGCGTCTTAATCTCGTCCTTGGGATCGTAACGAAATCCTCCCGATATTGGATCGGGACACGTGGGTGTGACCTGGGTCATTTGAACGTGAAATGGGAGTGACGTGGGGGCTTCGAATGTGACGTAAGGGTGACATGGGTGCTTAGAACGTGACGTGGGCGTGACGTGGGCGATTCCAACGTGACGTGGGGCTTCGAACGTGACGTGGGCGTGACGTGGGTGATTCGAATGTGACGTGGGCGTGACGTGGGTGATTGTAACGTGACGTCGCTGTGACATGGGTGGTTTGGACGTGACGTGGGCGTGACGTGGATGCTTCGAACGTGACATTGGTGTTTCGAACGTGACGTGGGAGTGACGTGGGTGCATCGAACGTGACATGGGGCTTCGAAAGTGGCGTGGGCGTGAAGTGGGGGATTCGAACGTGACGTGGGCGTTCACGTGGGGGCATCGAAGTTGACGTGGGCGTGACCGGGGGATTGGAACGTCACGTGGACGTGACGTGATGCATCGAACGTGACGTGGGTGTGGCGTGGGTGTTTCGAACGTGACGTTGGCATTTCGAACGTGACGTGGGTGTGACGCGGGTGCTTCGAACGTGACATGGGTGTGACGTGGGGGCTTCGAACGTGACGTGGGCCTCACGTGGGGGCTTCAAACATGATGTGGGTGTGACCTGGGTCATTCGGTCGTGACGTGCGTGTGACGTGGGTGTTTCGAACATGATGTGGGCGTGACGTGGGAGTTTCGATCGTGACGTGGACGTGACGTGGGTAGTTTACATTTGACGTGGGTGTGACCTGGGTGATGCGAACGTGACGTGGGCGTCACGTGGGGGCATCGAACGTGACGTGGGCGTCACGTGGGGGCTTCGAAAGTGACATGGGCGTGAAGTGGATGAATCGAAGGTGACGTGGGTGTGACGTGGGGGCTTCGAACGTGACCTGGGTGTGACGTGGGTGTTTCGAACGTGACGTGGGCCTGACGTCGGTACTTTGAATGTGATGTGGGTGTGACCCGGGTCATTTGAAAGTGACGTGGGCGTGACGTGGGGGCTTCGAACGTGACGTAAGGGTGACATGGGTGCTTCGAACGTGACGTGAGTGTTACGTGGGTGATTCCAACGTGACGTGGGGGCTTCGAATGAGACGTGGGCGTGACGTCGGTACTTTGAATGTGACGTGGGTGTGACCTGGGTCATTTGAACGTGAAATGGGAGTGACGTGGGGGCTTTGAACGTGACGTAAGGGTGACATGGGTGATTGGAACGTGACGTGGGCGTGACGTGGGTGATTCCAACGTGACGTGGGGCTTCGAACGTGACGTGGGCGTGACGTGGGTGATTCGAACGTGACGTGGACGTGACGTGAGGGCTTCGAACGTGACGTAGGTGTGACGTGGGTGATTCGAACGTGCTGTTTGTGTTGCGAAGGTGACGTGGGTGTGAGCTAGGTCATTCGATCGTGATGTACGTGTGACGTGGGTGATTCGAACGTCACGTGGGCGTCACGTGGGAATTTCGAACGTGACGTGGACGTGACGTCGGTACTTTACATTTGATGTGGGTGTGACCTGGGTGATGCGAACGTGACGTGGGCGTCACGTGGGAGTTTCAAACGTGACGTGGACGTGACGTGGGTACCTTACATTTGACGTGGGTGTGACCTGGATGATGCGAATGTGACCTGGGCGTAACGTGGGCGCTTCGAATGTGACGTGGGTGTGATGTTGGTGTTTCGAACGTGACGTTGGTGTTTCGAACGTGTCGTGGGTGTGGCGTGGGTGCTTTGAACGTGACGTGGGCGTCAGGTGGGTGCTTCGAACGTGACGTGGGTGTGACGTGGGTGATTCGAGCGTGACTTGGGCGTGACGTGGGAGTTTCAAACGTAACGTGAACGTGACGTGGGTACTTTACATTTGACGTGGGTGTGACCTGGGTGATGCGAACGTGATTTGGGCGTGACGTGGGGGCATCGAACGTGACGTGGGCATCACGTGGGGGCTTCGAAAGTGAGGTGTGCATGATGTGGGTGCTTCGAGGGTGACGTGGGTGTGACGTGGGTGCTTCGAACGTGACGTGGGTGTGACCTAGGTGCTTCGATCGTGACGTGGGCATGACATAGGCGCTTCGATCGTGACGTGGGCATGACATAAGCACTTCGATCGTGACGTGTGCGTGACGTGTGTGGTTTCAACGTGACGTGGGTGTCACGTGGGGCACCGAACGTGACGTGGGCGTGCCGTGTGTGGTTCCAACGTGACGTGGGCGTCACTTGGAATTTTCGAACGTTACGTGGACGTGACGTCGGTACTTTCAATTTGAGGTTGGTGTGACCTGGGTCAATCGAACGTGACGTACGTGTGACGTGGGGGCTTCGAACGTTACGCGGGCATGACGTGGGTGATTCGAACGTGACGTGGGCGTGACGTGGGGGCATCGAACATGACGTGGGCGTGACGTGGGGGCTTCAAACGTGACCTGGGTGTGACGTGGGTGTTTCGAACGTGACGTGGGCGTGACGTCGGTATTTTGAATCTGACGTGGGTGTGACCTGGGTGATGCGAACGTGACCTGGGCGTCACGTGGGTGATCCGAACGTGACGTGGGCGTCACGTGGGGGCATCGAAGTTGACGTGGGCGTGACGTGGGTCATTCGAACGTGACGTGGGAGTGACGTGGGGGCTTCGAACGTGACATAAGGGTGACATGGGTGCTTCGAACGTGACGTGGGCGTGACGTGGGTGATTTGAAAGTGACGTGGGGCTTCGAACGTGACGTGGGTGTGACGTGGGGGCTTCGAACGTGACGTGGGCATGACGTGGGTGATTCGAAAGTGACGTGGGCGTCAAGTGGGAGTTTCGAACGTGACGTGGACGTGACGGCGGTACTTTCAATTTGAGGTTGGTGTGACCTGGGTCATTCGAACGTGACGTACGTGTGACGTGGGGGCTTCGAACGTGATGTGGGTGTTTCAAAACTAACGTGGGTGTGACGTGGGGGCTTCGAACGTGACGTAGGCGCAACGTGGGTGATTTGAACGTGACGTGGGCGTGACGTGGGGGCTTCGAACGTTACGTGGGTATGACGTGGGTGATTTGAACCAGACGTGGGTGTGACGCGGGAACATTGAACGTGACGTGGGCGTGACGTGGGTGATTCGAAGGTGACGTGGGTGTGACGTGGGTGTTTCGAACGTGACGTGGGCGTGACGTCGGTACTTTGAATGTGACGTGGGTGTGACCTGGGTCATTTGATCGTGACGTGGGAGTTACGTGGGGGCTTCAAACGTGACGTAAGGGTGACATGGGTGCTTAGGACGTGACGTGGGCGTGACGTGGGTGATTCCATCGTGACGTAGGGCTTCGAATGTGACGTGGGCGTGACGTGGGTGATTGGAACGTGACGTGGGAGTGACATGGGGGCTTCGAACGTGACATAAGGGTGACATGGGTGCTTCGAACGTGACGTGGGCGTGACGTGGGTGATTTGAAAGTGACGTGGGGCTTCGAACGTGACGTGGGTGTGACGTGGGTGCTTCGAACGTGACGTGGGCATGACGTGGGTGATTCGAAAGTGACGTGGGCGTCAAGTGGGAGTTTCGAACGTGACGTGGACGTGACGGCGGTACTTTCAATTTGAGGTTGGTGTGACCTGGGTCATTCGAACGTGACGTACGTGTGACGTGGGGGCTTCGAACGTGATGTGGGTGTTTCAAAACTAACGTGGGTGTGACGTGGGGGCTTCGAACGTGACGTAGGCGCAACGTGGGTGATTTGAACGTGACGTGGGCGTGACGTGGGGGCTTCGAACGTTACGTGGGTATGACGTGGGTGATTTGAACCAGACGTGGGTGTGACGCGGGAACATTGAACGTGACGTGGGCGTGACGTGGGTGATTCGAAGGTGACGTGGGTGTGACGTGGGTGTTTCGAACGTGACGTGGGCGTGACGTCGGTACTTTGAATGTGACGTGGGTGTGACCTGGGTCATTTGATCGTGACGTGGGAGTTACGTGGGGGCTTCAAACGTGACGTAAGGGTGACATGGGTGCTTAGGACGTGACGTGGGCGTGACGTGGGTGATTCCATCGTGACGTAGGGCTTCGAATGTGACGTGGGCGTGACGTGGGTGATTGGAACGTGACGTGGGCGTGATGTCGGTACTTTGAAAGTGACATGGGCGTGACCTGGGGGCTTCGAGCGTGAGGTAACGGCGACATGGGTGCTTAGAACGTGACGTGGGCGTGACGTGTGTGGTTTCAACGTGACGTGGGTGTCACGTGGGGCATTGAACGTGACGTGGGCGTGCCGTGTGTGGTTCCAAAGTGACGTGGGCGTCACTTGGAATTTTCGAACGTTACGTGGACGTGACGTCGGTACTTTCAATTTGAGGTTGGTGTGACCTGGGTCAATCGAACGTGACGTACGTGTGACGTGGGGGCTTCGAACGTTACGCGGGCATGACGTGGGTGATTCGAATGTGACGTGGGCGTGACGTGGGGGCTTCGAACGTGACGTAAGGGTGACATGGGTGCTTAGAACGTGACGTGGGCGTGACGTGGGTGATTCCAACCTGACCTGGGCTTCGAACGTGACGTGGGCGTGACGTGGGTGATTGGAACTTGACGTGGGCCTGACGTCGGTACTTTGAAAGTGACGTGGGCATGACGTGGGGCTTCGAACGTGACGTAAGGGCGACATGGGTGCTTAGAACGTGACGTGGGCGTGACGTGGGTGATTCCAATGTGACGTGGGCGTGACGTCGGTACTTTGAATGTGACGTGGGGGTGACCTGGGTCATTTGAACGTGACGTGGGAGTGACGTGGGGGCTTCGAACGTGATGTAAGGGTGACATGGGTGCTTCGAACGTGACGTGGGTGTGACGTGGGTGATTCCAACGTGATGTGGGTGCTTCGAACGTGACGTGGGCGTGACGTAGGTGATAGGAACGTGACGTGGGCGTGACGTCGGTGCTTTGAAAGTGACCTGGGGGCTTCGAACGTGACGTAAGGGTGACATGGGTGCTTAGAACGTGACGTGGGCGTGACGTGGGTGATTCCAACGTGACGTGGGGGCTTCGAACGTAACGTGGGCTTCACGTGGGTGCCTCGAACGTGACGTGGGCGTGACGTCGGTACTTTGAAAGTGACGTGTGTGTGACCTGGGGGCTTCGAACGTGACGTAAGGGCGACATGGGTGCTTAGAATGTGACGTGGGTGATTCCAACGTGACGTGGGGGCTTCGAACATGACATGGGCGTGACGTGGGTGGTTCGAACGTGACGTGGGCGTAACGTGGGGGCTTCGAACATGTCGTGGATGTGAGGTGGGTGCTTCGGACGTGACGTGGGCGTGACGTGGGGGCTTCGAACATGATGTGGATGTGAGGTGGGTGCTTCGGACGTGACGTGGGCGTGATGTGGGGGCTTCGAACATGATGTGGATGTGAGGTGGGTGCTTCGGACGTGACGTGGGCGTGATGTGGGGGCTTCGAACATGACGTGGGTGTGACGTGGGGGCATCGAACGTGACGTGGGCGTCACGTGGGCGCTTGGAACGTGACGTGGGCATGACGTGGGTGATTCGAAGGTGACGTGGGTGTGACGTGGGGGCATGGAACGTGACGTGGGTGTGACCTGGGTGATGCGAACGTGACGTGGGCGTCACGTGCCGGCATCGAACGTGACGTGGGCGTGACGTCGGTACTTTGAAAGTGACCTGGGTGTGACCTGAGGGCTTCGAACGTGACGTAAGGGCGACATGGGTGCTTAGAACGTGACGTGGGCGTGACGTGGGTGATTGGAACGTGACGTGGACGTCACGTGGGTCATCGAACGTGACGTGGGCGTGCCGTGTGTGGTTTCAACGTGACCTGGGCGTCACGTGGGAGTTTCGAACGTGACGTGGACGTGACGTCGGTACTTTCAATTTGAGGTTGGTGTGACCTGGGTCATTCGAACCTGATGTAGGTGTGACCTGGGGGCTTCGAACATGACGTAAGGGTGACATGGTTGCTTAGAACGTGACGTGGGTGATTCGACTGTGACGTGGGGCTTCGATCGTGACGTGGGCCTGACGTGTATGGTTTCAACGTGACGTGGGTGACACGTGGGACATCGAACGTGATGTAGGCATAACGTGGGTGTTTACAAGTGACCTGGGCGTGACGTGGGGGCTTCGATCGTGACGTGGGCGTGACGTCGGTACTTTATATCTGACGTGGGTGTGACCTGGGTCATTCGAACGTGCCGTGGCTGTGACGTGGGGGCTTCGAACGTGACGTGGGCATGACGTGGGTGATTCGAACGTGACGTGGGCGTGTCGTGGGGGCATCGAAAGTGACGTGGGCGTGACGTGGGGGCTTCAAACGTGACCTGGGTGTGACGTGGGTGATTCAAAGGTGACGTAGGCGTGACATCGGTACTTCGAATGTGACGTGGGTGTGACGTGGGTGTTTCGGACGTGACGTGGGCGTCACGTGGCGGCTTCGAACATGTCGTGGATGTGAGGTGGGTGCTTCGGACGTGACGTGGGTGTGACGTGGGGGCTTCGAACATGATGTGGGTGTGACGTGGGGGCATCGAACGTGAGTGGGCGTCACGTGGGCGCTTGGAACGTGACGTGGGCATGACGTGGGTGATTCGAAGGTGACGTGGGTGTGACGTGGGAGCATGGAACGTGACGTGGGTGTGACGTGGGTGTGTCGAACGTTACGTGGGCGTGACGTGGGTGATTCGAACGTGACGTGGGCATGACGTCGGTACTTTCAATGTGACGTGGGTGTGATCTGGGTCATTTGATCATGACGTGGGAGTGACGTGGGGGCTTCGAACGTGACGCAAGGGTGACATGGGTGCTTAGAATGTGACGTGGGCGTGACGTGGCTGATTCCAAGGTGACGTGGGGCTTCGAACGTGACGTGGGCGTGATGTTGGTGATTGGATCGTGACGTGGGCGTGACGTGGGGGCTTCGAAGTTGACGTGGGCGTAACCTGGGTGATTGGAACGTGACGTGGACGTGACGTGTGTGGTTTCAACGTGACGTGGGCGTCATGTGGGGGCTTCGGACGTGACGTGGGCGTCACGTGGGGGCTTCGAAAGTGACGTGGGCATGACGTGGGTGATTCGAAGGTGACGTGGGTGTGACGTGGGTGTTTCCAACGTGACGTGGGCGTGACGTGGGTGATAGGAACGTGACGTGGGCGTGACGTCGGTACTTTGAAAGTGACGTGGGTGTGACCTGGGGGCTTCGAACGTGACGTAAAGGTGACATGGGTGCTTAGAACGTGACGTGGGCGTGACGTGGGTGATTCCAACGTGACGTGTGGGCTTCGAACGTAACGTGGGCTTCACGTGGGTGCCTCGAACGTGACGTGGGCGTGACGTCGGTACTTTGAAAGTGACGTGGGTGTGACCTGGGGGCTTCGAACGTGACGTAAGGGCGACATGGGTGCTTAGAACGTGACGTGGGTGATTCCAACGTGACGTGGGGGCTTCGAACGTGACGTGGGTGTGACGTGGGTGTTTCGAACGTGACGTGGGCCTGACGTCGCTACTTTGAATGTGACGTGGGTGTGACCTGGGTCATTTGAACATGACATGGGAGTGACGTGGGGGCTTCGAACGTGACGTGGGTGTGATGTGGGTGATTCGAAGGTGACGTGGGTATTAGGTGGGGGCTTCGAACGTGACTTGGGCGTCACGTGGGTACTTTACATTTCACGTGGGTGTGACCTGGGTCATGCTAACGTGACGTGGGTGTGACGTGGGTGTTTCGAACGTTACGAGGGCATTTCGTGGGTGATTCGAACGTGACGTGGGTGTGACCTGGGTCATTTGAATGTGACGTGGGAGTGACGTGGGGGCTTCAAATGTGACGTAAGGGTGACATGGGTGCTTCGAACGTGACGTGGGCGTCACGTGGGTGATTGCAACGTGACGTGGGTGTGACTTGGGGCTTCGAACGTGACGTGGGCGTGCCGTGTGTGGTTTCAACGTGACGTGGGCGTCACGTGGGGGCTTCGAACGTCACGTGGGCGTGACGTCGGTACTTTATATCTGACGTGGGTGTGACCTGGGTCATTTGAACGTAATGTGGGAGTGATGTGGGGGCTTCGAACGTGACGTGGGTGCGACATGGGTGCTTAGAACGTGACGTGGGCGTGACGTGGGTGATTCCAACGTGACGTGGGGGCTTCGAACGTGACATGGGCTTGACGTGGGTGATTGGAACGTGACGTGGGCGTGACGTCGGCACTATGAAAGTGACGTGGGTGTGACCTGGGTCATTGGAACGTGACGTGGGCGTGACGTCGGTACTTTGAATGTGACGTGGGTGTGAGCTGGGGGCTTCGAACGTGACGTAAGGGCGACATGGGTGCTTAGAACGTGACGTGGGCGTGACGTGGGTGCTTCGGACGTGACGTGGGCGTAACGTGGGGGGTTCGAACATGACGCGGGAGTGACGTGGATGCTTCGAATGTGACGTGGGTCCTCGAACGTGACGTGGGCGTCACGTGGGGGCTTCGAACGTGACGTGGGTGTGACGTGGGGGCTTCGAACGTGACGTGGGCATGACGTGGGTGATTCGAAAGTGACGTGGGCGTCACGTGGGAGTTTCGAACGTGACGTGGGCGTGACGTGGGTACTTTACATTTGACGTGGGTGTGACCTGGGTGATGCGAACGTGACGTGGGCGTCACGTGCGGGCATCGAACGTGACGTGGGCGTCACGTGGGGGCTTCGAAAGTGACGTGGGCATGACGTGGGTGATTCGAAGGTGACGTGGGTGTGACGTGGGGTCTTCGAACGTGACGTGGGCGTGACGTCGGTACTTTCAATGTGACGTGGGTGTGACCTGGGTGATTGGAACGTGACGTGGGAGTGACGTGGGGGCATGGAACGTGACGTGGGAGTGACGTGGGAGCTTCGAACGTGACGTGGGAGTGACGTGGGGGCTTCGAACGTGACGTGGGCGTGATGTGGGAGTTTCGAACGTGACGTGGACGTGACGTGGGAGTTTCGAACTTGACGTGGACGTGACGTCGCTACTTTCAATTTGAGGCTGGTGTGACCTGGGTCATTCGAACGTGACGTACGTGTGACGTTGGGGCTTCAAACGTGATGTGGGTGTTTCAAAACTAACGTGGGTGTGACGTGGGGGCTTCGAACGTGACGTAGGCGTAACGTGGGTGTTTACAAGTGACCTGGGCGTGACGTGGGGGCTTCGATCGTGACGTGGACGTGACGTCGGTACTTTATATATGACGTGGGTGTGACCTGGCTCATTTGAACGTGACGTGGCTGTGACGTGGGGGCTCCGAACGTGACGTGGGCATGACGTGGGTGATTCGAACGTGACGTGGGCGTGACGTGGGGGCATCGAACGTGACGTGGGCGTGACGTGGGGGCTTCAAGCGTGACCTGGGTGTGACGTGGGTGTTTCGAAGGTGACGTGGGCATGACGTCAGTACTTTGAATGTGACGTGGGTGTGACCTGGGTCATGCGAACGTGACGTGGGTGTGACGTGGGTGTTTCGAACTTTACGTGGGCATTTAGTGGGTGATTCAAACGTGACGTGGGCGTGACGTGGGTACTTTACATTTGACGTGGGTGTGACCTGGGTGATGCGAATGTGATGTGGGCGTCACGTGGGGGCTTTGAAAGTGACGTGGACGTCACGTGGGTGAATCGAAGGTGACGTGGGTGTGGCGTGGGTGATTCGAACGTGACGTGGGTGTGAGGTGGGTGTTTCGAACGTGACGTGGGCATGACGTCTGAACTTTGAATGTGACGTGGGTGTGACCTGGGTCATTGGACCGTGACGTGGGAGTGACGCGGGGGCTTCGAACGTGACGTAAGGGTGACATGGGTGCTTAGAACGTGACGTGGGCGTGACGTGGGCGATTCCAACGTGACGTGGGGCTTCGAACGTGACGTGGGCGTGATGTGGGTGATTCGAATGTCACTTGGGCGTGAGGTGGGGGCTTCGAACGTCACGTGGGCGTGACGTGGGGGCTTCGATGTTGACGTGGGCGTGACCTGGGTGATTGGAACGTGACGTGGACGTGACGTGGTTGGTTTCAACGTGACGTGAGCGTCACGTGGGGTCCTCGAACGTGACTTGGGCGTCACGTGGGGTCTTCGAAAGTGACGTGGGCATGACGTGGGTGATTCGAAGGTGACGTGGGTGTGACGTGGGGGCTTCGAACGTGACGTGGGTGTGACGTCGGAACTTTGAATGTGACGTGGGTGTGACCTGGGTCATTTGAACGTGACGTGGGAGTGACGTGGGGGCATCGAACGTGACGTAAGGGTGACATGGGTGCTTAGAACGTGACGTGGGCGTGATGCGGGTGATTCCAACGTGACGTGGGGCTTCGAATGTGACGTGGGCGTGAGGTGGGTGATTGGAACGTGACGTGGGCGTGACGTCGGTACTTTGAATGTGACGTGGGTGTGACCTGGGGGCTTCGAACGTGACGTAAGGGCGACATGGGTGCTTAGAACGTGACGTGGGCGTGACGTGGGTGATTTCAACGTGACGTGGGGGGTTCGAACGTGACATGGGCGTGACGTCGGTACTTTGAAAGTGACGTGGGTGTGACCTGGGTGATTGGAACGTGACGTGGGCATGACGTGGGTACTTTACATTTCACGTGGGTGTGACCTGGGTGCTTCGAACGTGACGTGGGCGTCACGTGGGGGCATCGAACGTGACGTGGGCGTCACGTGGGGGCTTCTGACGTGACGTGGGCGTCACGTGGGGTCTTCGAAAGTGACGTGGGCATGACGTGGGTGATTCGAAGGTGACGTGGGTGTGACGTGGGGGCTTCGAACGTGACGTGGGCGTGACGTGGGTGATTCCAACGTGACGTGGGGGCTTCGAACGTGACATGGGTGTGACCTGGGTGATTGGAACGTGACGTGGGCGTGACGTCGGTACTTTGAGTGTGACGTGGGTGTGAGCTGGGGGCTTCGATCGTGATGTAAGGGCGACATGGGCGCTTCGATCGTGACGTGGGCGTGAAGTGAGTGATTCCAACGTGACGTGGGGGCATCGAACGTGACGTGGGCGTGAGGTGGGTGCTTCGGACGTGACGTGGGCATGACGTGGGGACTTCGAAAATGATGTGGGTGTGACGTGGGGGCATGGAACGTGACGTGGGCGTGATGTGGGAGTTCCGAACGTGACGTGGACGTGACGTGGTACTTTACATTTGACATGGGTGTGACCTGGGTCAATCGAACGTGACGTGGGCGTGACGTGGGGACATCGGACGTGACGTGGGCGTGACGTGGGGGCATCGAACGTGACGTGGGCGTGACGTGGGGGCTTCGAACGTGACCTGGGGGTGACGTGGGTGTTTCGAACGTGACGTGGGTGTGATGTCGGTACTTTGAATGTGACGTGGGTGTGACCTGGCTCATTCGAACGTGATGTACGTGTGACGTGGGGGCTTCGAACGTGACGTGGGTGTTTCAAAACTAACGTGGGTGTGACGTAGGGGTATCGAACGTGACGTAGGTGTTTCCAAACTGACGTGGGTGTGACGTCGGTATGTTGAATGTGACGTGGGTGTGACGTGCATGGTTCGAACGTGAGGTGGGTGTTTTAAATGTGAGCTGGGTGTGACGTGGGTCATTCGAACATGACGTAGGTGTGACGTGGGGGCATCGAACGTGACGTGGGCGTGACGTGGATGCTTCGAATGTGACGTTGGTGTTTCGAACGTGACATGGGTGTGACGTGGGTGCTTCGAATGTGACGTGGGCGTAACGTGGGTGCTTCGAACGTGACGTGGGTGTGACGTGGGGGCTTCGAAAGTGACGTGGGTGTGACGTGGGTCATTTGAACGTGACGTGGGCGTGACGTGGGTGATTCCAACGTGACGTGGGGCTTTGAACGTGACGTGGGCGTGACGTGGGTGATTCGAATGTGACGTGGGCGTGACGTGGGGGCTTCGAACGCCACGTGAGCTTCACGTGGGGGCATCGAACGTGACGTGGGCATGACGTGGGGGCTTCGAACGTGACCTGGGTGTGACGTGGGTGTTTCGAACGTGACGTGGGCGTGACGTCGGTACTTTGAATGTGACGTGGGTGTGACCTGGGTCATGCGAACGTGACGTGGGTGTGACGTGGGTGTTTCGAACGTTACGTGGGCATTTCGTGGGTGATTCAAACGTGACGTGGGCGTGACGTCGGAACTTTGAATGTGACGTGGGTGTGACCTGGGTGATGCGAACGTGACGTGGGCGTCACGTGGGGGCTTCGAACGTGACCTGGGTGTGAGGTGGGTGTGTCGAACGTGACGTGGGCGTGACGTCGGTACTTTGAATGTGACGTGGGTGTGACCTGGGTCATTGGAACGTGAAGTGGGAGTGACGCGGGGGCTTCGAACGTGACGTAAGGGTGACATGGGTGCTTAGAACGTGACGTGGGCGTGACGTGGGTGATTCCAACGTGACGTGGGGCTTCGAACGTGACGTGGGCGTGATGTGGGTGATTCGAATGTCACTTGGGCGTGAGGTGGGGGCTTCGAACGTCACGTGGGCGTGACGTGGGGGCTTCGATGTTGACGTGGGCGTGACCTGGGTGATTGGAACGTGACGTGGACGTGACGTGGTTGGTTTCAACGTGACGTGAGCGTCACGTGGGGTCCTCGAACGTGACTTGGGCGTCACGTGGGGTCTTCGAAAGTGACGTGGGCATGACGTGGGTGATTCGAAGGTGACGTGGGCGTGACGTGGGGGCTTCGAACGTTACGTGGGTATGACGTGGGTGATTTGAACCAGACGTGGGTGTGACGCGGGAACATTGAACGTGACGTGGGCGTGACGTGGGTGATTCGAAGGTGACGTGGGTGTGACGTGGGTGTTTCGAACGTGACGTGGGCGTGACGTCGGTACTTTGAATGTGACGTGGGTGTGACCTGGGTCATTGGAACGTGACGTGGGAGTGACGTGGGGGCATCGAACGTGACATAAGGGTGACATGGGTGCTTAGGACGTGACGTGGGCGTGATGCGGGTGATTCCAACGTGACGTGGGGCTTCGAATGTGACGTGGGCGTGAGGTGGGTGATTGGAACGTGACGTGGGCGTGACGTCGGTACTTTGAAAGTGACGTGGGTGTGACCTGGGGGCTTCGAACGTGACGTAAGGGCGACATGGGTGCTTAGAACGTGACGTGGGCGTGACGTGGGTGATTCCAACGTGACGTGGGGGCTTTGAACGTGACATGGGCGTGACGTGGGTGATTGGAACGTGACGTGGGCGTGACGTCGGCACTATGAAAGTGACGTGGGTGTGACCTGGGTGATTGGAACGTGACGTGGGCCTCACGTCGGTACTTTGAATGTGACGTGGGTGTGAGCTGGGGGCTTCGAACGTGACGTAAGGGCGACATGGGTGCTTAGAACGTGACGTGGGCGTGACGTGGGTGCTTCGGACGTGACGTGGGCGTAACGTGGGGGGTTCGAACATGACGCGGGAGTGACGTGGATGCTTCGAATGTGACGTGGGTGCTTCGAACGTGACGTGGGCGTCACGTGGGGGCTTCGAACGTGACGTGGGTGTGACGTGGGGGCTTCGAACGTGACGTGGGCATGACGTGGGTGATTCGAAAGTGACGTGGGCGTCACGTGGGAGTTTCGAACGTGACGTGGGCGTGACGTGGGTACTTTACATTTGACGTGGGTGTGACCTGGGTGATGCGAACGTGACGTGGGCGTCACGTGCCGGCATCGAACGTGACGTGGGCGTCACGTGGGGGCTTCGAAAGTGACGTGGGCATGACGTGGGTGATTCAAAGGTGACGTGGGTGTGACGTGGGGTCTTCGAACGTGACGTGGGCGTGACGTCGGTACTTTCAATGTGACGTGGGTGTGACCTGGGTGATTGGAACGTGACGTGGGAGTGACGTGGGGGCATGGAACGTGACGTGGGAGTGACGTGGGAGCTTCGAACGTGACGTGGGAGTGACGTGGGGGCTTCGAAGGTGACGTGGGCGTGACGTGGGAGTTTCGAACGTGACGTGGACGTGACGTCGGTACTTGGAATTTGAGGTTGGTGTGACCTGGGTCATTTGGACGTGACGTCGCTACTTTCACTTTGATGCTGGTGTGACCTGGCTCGTTCGAACGTGACGTACATGTGACGTTGGGGCTTCAAACGTGATGTGGGTGTTTCAAAACTAACGTGGGTGTGACGTGGGGGCTTCGATCGTGACGTAGGCGTAACGTGGGTGTTTACAAGTGACCTGGGCGTGACGTGGGGGCTTCATCGTGACGTGGACGTGACGTCGGTACTTTATATATGACGTGGGTGTGACCTGGCTCATTTGAACGTGACGTGGCTGTGACGTGGGGGCTTCGAACGTGACGTGGGCATGACGTGGGTGATTCGAACGTGACGTGGGCGTGACGTGGGGGCATCGAACGTGACGTGGGCGTGACGTGGGGGCTTCAAGCGTGACCTGGGTGTGACGTGGGTGTTTCGAAGGTGACGTGGGCATGACATCAGTACTTTGAATGTGACGTGGGTGTGACCTGGGTCATGCGAACGTGACGTGGGTGTGACGTGGGTGTTTCGAACTTTACGTGGGCATTTAGTAGGTGATTCAAACGTGACGTGGGCGTGACGTGGGTACTTTACATTTGACGTGGGTGTGACCTGGGTGATGCGAATGTGATGTGGGCGTCACGTGGGGGCTTCGAAAGTGACGTGGACGTCACGTGGGTGATTCGAAGGTGACGTGGGTGTGGCGTGGGTGATTGGAACGTGACGTGGGTGTGACGTGGGTGTTTCGAACGTGACGTGGGCGTGACGTCGGTACTTTGAATGTGACGTGGGTGTGACCTGGGTGATTGGAACGTGACGTGGGAGTGACGTGGGTGATTCCAATGTGACGTGGGCGTGCCGTGGGGGCTTCGAACATCACGTGGGCGTCACGTGGGGGCTTCGAAGTTGACGTGGGCGTGACCTGGGTGATTGGAACTTGACGTGGACGTGACGTGAGGGCTTCGAACGTGACGTGGGTGTGACGTGGGTGATTTGAAGGTGACGTGGGTATTAGGTGGGGGCTTCGAACGTGACTTGGGAGTCACGTGGGTACTTTACTTTTCACGTGGGTGTGACCTGGGTCAATTGAACGTGATGTGGGCGTGACGTGGGTGATTCCAAAGTGACGTGGGGCTTCCACCGTGACGTGGGCGTGACGTTGGTGTTTTGAAGGTGACGTGGGTGTGACGTGTGTGGTTTCAACGTGACGTGGGTGTCACGTGCGGCATCGAACGTGACGTGGGCGTGCCGTGTGTGGTTCCAACGTGTCGTGGGCGTCATGTGGGAGTTTCGAACGTGACGTGGACGTGACGTCGGTACTTTCAATTTGAGGTTGGTGTGACCTGGGTCATTCGAACGTGACGTACGTGTGACGTGGGTGATTCCAACGTGACGTGGGGCTTCGAACGTGACGTGGGCGTGACGTGGGTGATTCGAATGTGACGTGGGTGTGACCTGGGGGCTTCAAACGTGATGTACGTGTGACGTGGGGGATGCGAACGTGACGTGGGCGTGACGTGGGGGCTGCGAAACTGACGTGGGCGTCAAGTGGGTGATTGGAACGTGACGTGGGTGTGAGGTGGGGGCTTTGAACGTGACGTGGGTGTGACGTGGGTTTTTCGAACGTGACGTTGGTGTTTCGAAGGTGACGTGGGTGTGACCTGGGGGCTTCAAACGTGATGTACGTGTGACGTGGGGGATGCGAACGTGACGTGGGCGTGACGTGGGGGCTGCGAAAGTGACGTGGGCGTCAAGTGGGTGATTCGAAGGTGACGTGGGTGTGAGGTGGGGGCTTCGAACGTGACGTGGGTGTGACGTGGGTGCTTCGAACGTGACGTTGGTGTTTCGAACGTGACAAGGGTGTGACGTGGGGGCTTCGAACGTGACGTGGGCGTTACGTGGGGGCATCGAACGTGACGAGGGTGTGACGTGGGAGTTTCGAACGTGACGTGAACGTGACGTGGGTACTTTACATTTGACGTGGGTGTGACCTGGGTGATGCGAACGTGACGTACGTGTGACGTGGGGGCTTCGAACGTGATGTGGGTGTTTCAAAACTAACGTGGGTGTGTCGTGGGTTCCTCGAAGGTGTGACGTGGGCGTCACGTGGCGGCTTCGAACATGACGTGGTTGTGACGTGGGTGCTTCGAACGTGACGTGGGCGTGACGTGGGGGCATCGAACGTGACGTGGGCGTGACGTCGGTACTTTATATCTGACGTGGGTGTGAGCTGGGTCATTCGCACGTGACGTGGGTGTGACGTGGGGGCTTCGAACGTTACGTGGGCATGACGTGGGTGATTCGAACGTGACTTGGGCGTGACGTGGGAGTTTCGATTCTGACGTGGACGTGACGTGGGGACTTTACATTTGACGTGGGCATGACCTGGGTGATGCGACCGTGACGTGGGCGTCACCTGGGGGCTTCGAACGTGACTTGGGCGTGACGTCGGTACTTTGAATGTGACGTGGTGTGGCGGACAGATGAGTGAACTTTTGCCTTAAACATTTCTTGGTACATAAGGTGCAAGCAAACCAAAACCCCAAACAAGCCATCTGTTCCCAGCGGAAACAGGACTGAGCTGCTGCGACCCCTGAAATGGTCTCCCTGCGACCATTCGGGACACACCGAGCCTGCGCTGAACCGGACCACGATCGGGCAGAGACTTTGGGACCTGGACTGCAAATTACTGCTGCTTAACACAACTTTTATAAAACTTGCTTAGCCGCACTCCCTAGTTCAGTGAGAAAGGGCCCCAGAGCTGGTGCAGACTGGAAAGATAAGGGAGTTACAAGCAGTTTGCATTCCTATGCGTCACACTCCAGGAGGGAGGATGTCAAGGTTTTGAAATAAGGCCTGCTTGGGCGCCAGGACACTGGGAAACAAAGCCTCCCCTCACTGCTGAAACAGTGTTAATTAGGGGGGGTCTGGATTATATCCTCCTCGTCAGGACCTTGGAAGATAACACCTATTGTCACTGCTGGGGCAGTGCTAATTGCTGGAACAACACCTGTTTGTCAGGGCCCTGAGAAAGAAGGGCAGAACCCGAGGAATCAACACATTTGTCAGCAGAAACCGCAACAGTAAAGATAAGGGAGAAAAGCAGCCTGCCTAGGAACAACGATGAGACCCAATAGGGAGCAGGAGACCCCAGACCCAAAAATTACTATTGGTCTGAACTACCGCGTGAGGGGTGGGAAACTTAATTTGAAAAAAGCTATAATTGCCCAGGGATTTCTTTGTTCGGGGTCCCTCTTCAGAGGCACCCAACTCGAGCTGTAACTACTGCACACGTGTCATTACAATTTATTTATTTAATTTGCCTTGATTTGGCTCCAAACTTTTCAGCGGGAACCTAGGGTCGGACCCTGCTCGAGTTGTAATTACTGCACGCGCATCGCTAAAATTTACACCCAGGGTGAAGAGGACCAACGGGACGCCGCTGGATCCACGGGTGGTGATATCTCTTTCTCCCCCCCCCTTTTCTCTCTCTCTCTCCTCCCCTTTGCCTTTCCCCACCTTTATTCCCCACTCTGTGGAAAATAAAGTTAAAAGGTTGTATGATATTTGACCGGTTTTAGCGTCTTAATCTCGTCCTTGGGATCGTAACGAAATCCTCCCGATATTGGATCGGGACACGTGGGTGTGACCTGGGTCATTTGAACGTGAAATGGGAGTGACGTGGGGGCTTCGAATGTGACGTAAGGGTGACATGGGTGCTTAGAACGTGACGTGGGCGTGACGTGGGCGATTCCAACGTGACGTGGGGCTTCGAACGTGACGTGGGCGTGACGTGGGTGATTCGAATGTGACGTGGGCGTGACGTGGGTGATTGTAACGTGACGTCGCTGTGACATGGGTGGTTTGGACGTGACGTGGGCGTGACGTGGATGCTTCGAACGTGACATTGGTGTTTCGAACGTGACGTGGGAGTGACGTGGGTGCATCGAACGTGACATGGGGCTTCGAAAGTGGCGTGGGCGTGAAGTGGGGGATTCGAACGTGACGTGGGCGTTCACGTGGGGGCATCGAAGTTGACGTGGGCGTGACCGGGGGATTGGAACGTCACGTGGACGTGACGTGATGCATCGAACGTGACGTGGGTGTGGCGTGGGTGTTTCGAACGTGACGTTGGCATTTCGAACGTGACGTGGGTGTGACGCGGGTGCTTCGAACGTGACATGGGTGTGACGTGGGGGCTTCGAACGTGACGTGGGCCTCACGTGGGGGCTTCAAACATGATGTGGGTGTGACCTGGGTCATTCGGTCGTGACGTGCGTGTGACGTGGGTGTTTCGAACATGATGTGGGCGTGACGTGGGAGTTTCGATCGTGACGTGGACGTGACGTGGGTAGTTTACATTTGACGTGGGTGTGACCTGGGTGATGCGAACGTGACGTGGGCGTCACGTGGGGGCATCGAACGTGACGTGGGCGTCACGTGGGGGCTTCGAAAGTGACATGGGCGTGAAGTGGATGAATCGAAGGTGACGTGGGTGTGACGTGGGGGCTTCGAACGTGACCTGGGTGTGACGTGGGTGTTTCGAACGTGACGTGGGCCTGACGTCGGTACTTTGAATGTGATGTGGGTGTGACCCGGGTCATTTGAAAGTGACGTGGGCGTGACGTGGGGGCTTCGAACGTGACGTAAGGGTGACATGGGTGCTTCGAACGTGACGTGAGTGTTACGTGGGTGATTCCAACGTGACGTGGGGGCTTCGAATGAGACGTGGGCGTGACGTCGGTACTTTGAATGTGACGTGGGTGTGACCTGGGTCATTTGAACGTGAAATGGGAGTGACGTGGGGGCTTTGAACGTGACGTAAGGGTGACATGGGTGATTGGAACGTGACGTGGGCGTGACGTGGGTGATTCCAACGTGACGTGGGGCTTCGAACGTGACGTGGGCGTGACGTGGGTGATTCGAACGTGACGTGGACGTGACGTGAGGGCTTCGAACGTGACGTAGGTGTGACGTGGGTGATTCGAACGTGCTGTTTGTGTTGCGAAGGTGACGTGGGTGTGAGCTAGGTCATTCGATCGTGATGTACGTGTGACGTGGGTGATTCGAACGTCACGTGGGCGTCACGTGGGAATTTCGAACGTGACGTGGACGTGACGTCGGTACTTTACATTTGATGTGGGTGTGACCTGGGTGATGCGAACGTGACGTGGGCGTCACGTGGGAGTTTCAAACGTGACGTGGACGTGACGTGGGTACCTTACATTTGACGTGGGTGTGACCTGGATGATGCGAATGTGACCTGGGCGTAACGTGGGCGCTTCGAATGTGACGTGGGTGTGATGTTGGTGTTTCGAACGTGACGTTGGTGTTTCGAACGTGTCGTGGGTGTGGCGTGGGTGCTTTGAACGTGACGTGGGCGTCAGGTGGGTGCTTCGAACGTGACGTGGGTGTGACGTGGGTGATTCGAGCGTGACTTGGGCGTGACGTGGGAGTTTCAAACGTAACGTGAACGTGACGTGGGTACTTTACATTTGACGTGGGTGTGACCTGGGTGATGCGAACGTGATTTGGGCGTGACGTGGGGGCATCGAACGTGACGTGGGCATCACGTGGGGGCTTCGAAAGTGAGGTGTGCATGATGTGGGTGCTTCGAGGGTGACGTGGGTGTGACGTGGGTGCTTCGAACGTGACGTGGGTGTGACCTAGGTGCTTCGATCGTGACGTGGGCATGACATAGGCGCTTCGATCGTGACGTGGGCATGACATAAGCACTTCGATCGTGACGTGTGCGTGACGTGTGTGGTTTCAACGTGACGTGGGTGTCACGTGGGGCACCGAACGTGACGTGGGCGTGCCGTGTGTGGTTCCAACGTGACGTGGGCGTCACTTGGAATTTTCGAACGTTACGTGGACGTGACGTCGGTACTTTCAATTTGAGGTTGGTGTGACCTGGGTCAATCGAACGTGACGTACGTGTGACGTGGGGGCTTCGAACGTTACGCGGGCATGACGTGGGTGATTCGAACGTGACGTGGGCGTGACGTGGGGGCATCGAACATGACGTGGGCGTGACGTGGGGGCTTCAAACGTGACCTGGGTGTGACGTGGGTGTTTCGAACGTGACGTGGGCGTGACGTCGGTATTTTGAATCTGACGTGGGTGTGACCTGGGTGATGCGAACGTGACCTGGGCGTCACGTGGGTGATCCGAACGTGACGTGGGCGTCACGTGGGGGCATCGAAGTTGACGTGGGCGTGACGTGGGTCATTCGAACGTGACGTGGGAGTGACGTGGGGGCTTCGAACGTGACATAAGGGTGACATGGGTGCTTCGAACGTGACGTGGGCGTGACGTGGGTGATTTGAAAGTGACGTGGGGCTTCGAACGTGACGTGGGTGTGACGTGGGGGCTTCGAACGTGACGTGGGCATGACGTGGGTGATTCGAAAGTGACGTGGGCGTCAAGTGGGAGTTTCGAACGTGACGTGGACGTGACGGCGGTACTTTCAATTTGAGGTTGGTGTGACCTGGGTCATTCGAACGTGACGTACGTGTGACGTGGGGGCTTCGAACGTGATGTGGGTGTTTCAAAACTAACGTGGGTGTGACGTGGGGGCTTCGAACGTGACGTAGGCGCAACGTGGGTGATTTGAACGTGACGTGGGCGTGACGTGGGGGCTTCGAACGTTACGTGGGTATGACGTGGGTGATTTGAACCAGACGTGGGTGTGACGCGGGAACATTGAACGTGACGTGGGCGTGACGTGGGTGATTCGAAGGTGACGTGGGTGTGACGTGGGTGTTTCGAACGTGACGTGGGCGTGACGTCGGTACTTTGAATGTGACGTGGGTGTGACCTGGGTCATTTGATCGTGACGTGGGAGTTACGTGGGGGCTTCAAACGTGACGTAAGGGTGACATGGGTGCTTAGGACGTGACGTGGGCGTGACGTGGGTGATTCCATCGTGACGTAGGGCTTCGAATGTGACGTGGGCGTGACGTGGGTGATTGGAACGTGACGTGGGAGTGACATGGGGGCTTCGAACGTGACATAAGGGTGACATGGGTGCTTCGAACGTGACGTGGGCGTGACGTGGGTGATTTGAAAGTGACGTGGGGCTTCGAACGTGACGTGGGTGTGACGTGGGTGCTTCGAACGTGACGTGGGCATGACGTGGGTGATTCGAAAGTGACGTGGGCGTCAAGTGGGAGTTTCGAACGTGACGTGGACGTGACGGCGGTACTTTCAATTTGAGGTTGGTGTGACCTGGGTCATTCGAACGTGACGTACGTGTGACGTGGGGGCTTCGAACGTGATGTGGGTGTTTCAAAACTAACGTGGGTGTGACGTGGGGGCTTCGAACGTGACGTAGGCGCAACGTGGGTGATTTGAACGTGACGTGGGCGTGACGTGGGGGCTTCGAACGTTACGTGGGTATGACGTGGGTGATTTGAACCAGACGTGGGTGTGACGCGGGAACATTGAACGTGACGTGGGCGTGACGTGGGTGATTCGAAGGTGACGTGGGTGTGACGTGGGTGTTTCGAACGTGACGTGGGCGTGACGTCGGTACTTTGAATGTGACGTGGGTGTGACCTGGGTCATTTGATCGTGACGTGGGAGTTACGTGGGGGCTTCAAACGTGACGTAAGGGTGACATGGGTGCTTAGGACGTGACGTGGGCGTGACGTGGGTGATTCCATCGTGACGTAGGGCTTCGAATGTGACGTGGGCGTGACGTGGGTGATTGGAACGTGACGTGGGCGTGATGTCGGTACTTTGAAAGTGACATGGGCGTGACCTGGGGGCTTCGAGCGTGAGGTAACGGCGACATGGGTGCTTAGAACGTGACGTGGGCGTGACGTGTGTGGTTTCAACGTGACGTGGGTGTCACGTGGGGCATTGAACGTGACGTGGGCGTGCCGTGTGTGGTTCCAAAGTGACGTGGGCGTCACTTGGAATTTTCGAACGTTACGTGGACGTGACGTCGGTACTTTCAATTTGAGGTTGGTGTGACCTGGGTCAATCGAACGTGACGTACGTGTGACGTGGGGGCTTCGAACGTTACGCGGGCATGACGTGGGTGATTCGAATGTGACGTGGGCGTGACGTGGGGGCTTCGAACGTGACGTAAGGGTGACATGGGTGCTTAGAACGTGACGTGGGCGTGACGTGGGTGATTCCAACCTGACCTGGGCTTCGAACGTGACGTGGGCGTGACGTGGGTGATTGGAACTTGACGTGGGCCTGACGTCGGTACTTTGAAAGTGACGTGGGCATGACGTGGGGCTTCGAACGTGACGTAAGGGCGACATGGGTGCTTAGAACGTGACGTGGGCGTGACGTGGGTGATTCCAATGTGACGTGGGCGTGACGTCGGTACTTTGAATGTGACGTGGGGGTGACCTGGGTCATTTGAACGTGACGTGGGAGTGACGTGGGGGCTTCGAACGTGATGTAAGGGTGACATGGGTGCTTCGAACGTGACGTGGGTGTGACGTGGGTGATTCCAACGTGATGTGGGTGCTTCGAACGTGACGTGGGCGTGACGTAGGTGATAGGAACGTGACGTGGGCGTGACGTCGGTGCTTTGAAAGTGACCTGGGGGCTTCGAACGTGACGTAAGGGTGACATGGGTGCTTAGAACGTGACGTGGGCGTGACGTGGGTGATTCCAACGTGACGTGGGGGCTTCGAACGTAACGTGGGCTTCACGTGGGTGCCTCGAACGTGACGTGGGCGTGACGTCGGTACTTTGAAAGTGACGTGTGTGTGACCTGGGGGCTTCGAACGTGACGTAAGGGCGACATGGGTGCTTAGAATGTGACGTGGGTGATTCCAACGTGACGTGGGGGCTTCGAACATGACATGGGCGTGACGTGGGTGGTTCGAACGTGACGTGGGCGTAACGTGGGGGCTTCGAACATGTCGTGGATGTGAGGTGGGTGCTTCGGACGTGACGTGGGCGTGACGTGGGGGCTTCGAACATGATGTGGATGTGAGGTGGGTGCTTCGGACGTGACGTGGGCGTGATGTGGGGGCTTCGAACATGATGTGGATGTGAGGTGGGTGCTTCGGACGTGACGTGGGCGTGATGTGGGGGCTTCGAACATGACGTGGGTGTGACGTGGGGGCATCGAACGTGACGTGGGCGTCACGTGGGCGCTTGGAACGTGACGTGGGCATGACGTGGGTGATTCGAAGGTGACGTGGGTGTGACGTGGGGGCATGGAACGTGACGTGGGTGTGACCTGGGTGATGCGAACGTGACGTGGGCGTCACGTGCCGGCATCGAACGTGACGTGGGCGTGACGTCGGTACTTTGAAAGTGACCTGGGTGTGACCTGAGGGCTTCGAACGTGACGTAAGGGCGACATGGGTGCTTAGAACGTGACGTGGGCGTGACGTGGGTGATTGGAACGTGACGTGGACGTCACGTGGGTCATCGAACGTGACGTGGGCGTGCCGTGTGTGGTTTCAACGTGACCTGGGCGTCACGTGGGAGTTTCGAACGTGACGTGGACGTGACGTCGGTACTTTCAATTTGAGGTTGGTGTGACCTGGGTCATTCGAACCTGATGTAGGTGTGACCTGGGGGCTTCGAACATGACGTAAGGGTGACATGGTTGCTTAGAACGTGACGTGGGTGATTCGACTGTGACGTGGGGCTTCGATCGTGACGTGGGCCTGACGTGTATGGTTTCAACGTGACGTGGGTGACACGTGGGACATCGAACGTGATGTAGGCATAACGTGGGTGTTTACAAGTGACCTGGGCGTGACGTGGGGGCTTCGATCGTGACGTGGGCGTGACGTCGGTACTTTATATCTGACGTGGGTGTGACCTGGGTCATTCGAACGTGCCGTGGCTGTGACGTGGGGGCTTCGAACGTGACGTGGGCATGACGTGGGTGATTCGAACGTGACGTGGGCGTGTCGTGGGGGCATCGAAAGTGACGTGGGCGTGACGTGGGGGCTTCAAACGTGACCTGGGTGTGACGTGGGTGATTCAAAGGTGACGTAGGCGTGACATCGGTACTTCGAATGTGACGTGGGTGTGACGTGGGTGTTTCGGACGTGACGTGGGCGTCACGTGGCGGCTTCGAACATGTCGTGGATGTGAGGTGGGTGCTTCGGACGTTACGTGGGTGTGACGTGGGGGCTTCGAACATGATGTGGGTGTGACGTGGGGGCATCGAACGTGAGTGGGCGTCACGTGGGCGCTTGGAACGTGACGTGGGCATGACGTGGGTGATTCGAAGGTGACGTGGGTGTGACGTGGGAGCATGGAACGTGACGTGGGTGTGACGTGGGTGTGTCGAACGTTACGTGGGCGTGACGTGGGTGATTCGAACGTGACGTGGGCATGACGTCGGTACTTTCAATGTGACGTGGGTGTGATCTGGGTCATTTGATCATGACGTGGGAGTGACGTGGGGGCTTCGAACGTGACGCAAGGGTGACATGGGTGCTTAGAATGTGACGTGGGCGTGACGTGGCTGATTCCAAGGTGACGTGGGGCTTCGAACGTGACGTGGGCGTGATGTTGGTGATTGGATCGTGACGTGGGCGTGACGTGGGGGCTTCGAAGTTGACGTGGGCGTAACCTGGGTGATTGGAACGTGACGTGGACGTGACGTGTGTGGTTTCAACGTGACGTGGGCGTCATGTGGGGGCTTCGGACGTGACGTGGGCGTCACGTGGGGGCTTCGAAAGTGACGTGGGCATGACGTGGGTGATTCGAAGGTGACGTGGGTGTGACGTGGGTGTTTCCAACGTGACGTGGGCGTGACGTGGGTGATAGGAACGTGACGTGGGCGTGACGTCGGTACTTTGAAAGTGACGTGGGTGTGACCTGGGGGCTTCGAACGTGACGTAAAGGTGACATGGGTGCTTAGAACGTGACGTGGGCGTGACGTGGGTGATTCCAACGTGACGTGTGGGCTTCGAACGTAACGTGGGCTTCACGTGGGTGCCTCGAACGTGACGTGGGCGTGACGTCGGTACTTTGAAAGTGACGTGGGTGTGACCTGGGGGCTTCGAACGTGACGTAAGGGCGACATGGGTGCTTAGAACGTGACGTGGGTGATTCCAACGTGACGTGGGGGCTTCGAACGTGACGTGGGTGTGACGTGGGTGTTTCGAACGTGACGTGGGCCTGACGTCGCTACTTTGAATGTGACGTGGGTGTGACCTGGGTCATTTGAACATGACATGGGAGTGACGTGGGGGCTTCGAACGTGACGTGGGTGTGATGTGGGTGATTCGAAGGTGACGTGGGTATTAGGTGGGGGCTTCGAACGTGACTTGGGCGTCACGTGGGTACTTTACATTTCACGTGGGTGTGACCTGGGTCATGCTAACGTGACGTGGGTGTGACGTGGGTGTTTCGAACGTTACGAGGGCATTTCGTGGGTGATTCGAACGTGACGTGGGTGTGACCTGGGTCATTTGAATGTGACGTGGGAGTGACGTGGGGGCTTCAAATGTGACGTAAGGGTGACATGGGTGCTTCGAACGTGACGTGGGCGTCACGTGGGTGATTGCAACGTGACGTGGGTGTGACTTGGGGCTTCGAACGTGACGTGGGCGTGCCGTGTGTGGTTTCAACGTGACGTGGGCGTCACGTGGGGGCTTCGAACGTCACGTGGGCGTGACGTCGGTACTTTATATCTGACGTGGGTGTGACCTGGGTCATTTGAACGTAATGTGGGAGTGATGTGGGGGCTTCGAACGTGACGTGGGTGCGACATGGGTGCTTAGAACGTGACGTGGGCGTGACGTGGGTGATTCCAACGTGACGTGGGGGCTTCGAACGTGACATGGGCTTGACGTGGGTGATTGGAACGTGACGTGGGCGTGACGTCGGCACTATGAAAGTGACGTGGGTGTGACCTGGGTCATTGGAACGTGACGTGGGCGTGACGTCGGTACTTTGAATGTGACGTGGGTGTGAGCTGGGGGCTTCGAACGTGACGTAAGGGCGACATGGGTGCTTAGAACGTGACGTGGGCGTGACGTGGGTGCTTCGGACGTGACGTGGGCGTAACGTGGGGGGTTCGAACATGACGCGGGAGTGACGTGGATGCTTCGAATGTGACGTGGGTCCTCGAACGTGACGTGGGCGTCACGTGGGGGCTTCGAACGTGACGTGGGTGTGACGTGGGGGCTTCGAACGTGACGTGGGCATGACGTGGGTGATTCGAAAGTGACGTGGGCGTCACGTGGGAGTTTCGAACGTGACGTGGGCGTGACGTGGGTACTTTACATTTGACGTGGGTGTGACCTGGGTGATGCGAACGTGACGTGGGCGTCACGTGCGGGCATCGAACGTGACGTGGGCGTCACGTGGGGGCTTCGAAAGTGACGTGGGCATGACGTGGGTGATTCGAAGGTGACGTGGGTGTGACGTGGGGTCTTCGAACGTGACGTGGGCGTGACGTCGGTACTTTCAATGTGACGTGGGTGTGACCTGGGTGATTGGAACGTGACGTGGGAGTGACGTGGGGGCATGGAACGTGACGTGGGAGTGACGTGGGAGCTTCGAACGTGACGTGGGAGTGACGTGGGGGCTTCGAACGTGACGTGGGCGTGATGTGGGAGTTTCGAACGTGACGTGGACGTGACGTGGGAGTTTCGAACTTGACGTGGACGTGACGTCGCTACTTTCAATTTGAGGCTGGTGTGACCTGGGTCATTCGAACGTGACGTACGTGTGACGTTGGGGCTTCAAACGTGATGTGGGTGTTTCAAAACTAACGTGGGTGTGACGTGGGGGCTTCGAACGTGACGTAGGCGTAACGTGGGTGTTTACAAGTGACCTGGGCGTGACGTGGGGGCTTCGATCGTGACGTGGACGTGACGTCGGTACTTTATATATGACGTGGGTGTGACCTGGCTCATTTGAACGTGACGTGGCTGTGACGTGGGGGCTCCGAACGTGACGTGGGCATGACGTGGGTGATTCGAACGTGACGTGGGCGTGACGTGGGGGCATCGAACGTGACGTGGGCGTGACGTGGGGGCTTCAAGCGTGACCTGGGTGTGACGTGGGTGTTTCGAAGGTGACGTGGGCATGACGTCAGTACTTTGAATGTGACGTGGGTGTGACCTGGGTCATGCGAACGTGACGTGGGTGTGACGTGGGTGTTTCGAACTTTACGTGGGCATTTAGTGGGTGATTCAAACGTGACGTGGGCGTGACGTGGGTACTTTACATTTGACGTGGGTGTGACCTGGGTGATGCGAATGTGATGTGGGCGTCACGTGGGGGCTTTGAAAGTGACGTGGACGTCACGTGGGTGAATCGAAGGTGACGTGGGTGTGGCGTGGGTGATTCGAACGTGACGTGGGTGTGAGGTGGGTGTTTCGAACGTGACGTGGGCATGACGTCTGAACTTTGAATGTGACGTGGGTGTGACCTGGGTCATTGGACCGTGACGTGGGAGTGACGCGGGGGCTTCGAACGTGACGTAAGGGTGACATGGGTGCTTAGAACGTGACGTGGGCGTGACGTGGGCGATTCCAACGTGACGTGGGGCTTCGAACGTGACGTGGGCGTGATGTGGGTGATTCGAATGTCACTTGGGCGTGAGGTGGGGGCTTCGAACGTCACGTGGGCGTGACGTGGGGGCTTCGATGTTGACGTGGGCGTGACCTGGGTGATTGGAACGTGACGTGGACGTGACGTGGTTGGTTTCAACGTGACGTGAGCGTCACGTGGGGTCCTCGAACGTGACTTGGGCGTCACGTGGGGTCTTCGAAAGTGACGTGGGCATGACGTGGGTGATTCGAAGGTGACGTGGGTGTGACGTGGGGGCTTCGAACGTGACGTGGGTGTGACGTCGGAACTTTGAATGTGACGTGGGTGTGACCTGGGTCATTTGAACGTGACGTGGGAGTGACGTGGGGGCATCGAACGTGACGTAAGGGTGACATGGGTGCTTAGAACGTGACGTGGGCGTGATGCGGGTGATTCCAACGTGACGTGGGGCTTCGAATGTGACGTGGGCGTGAGGTGGGTGATTGGAACGTGACGTGGGCGTGACGTCGGTACTTTGAATGTGACGTGGGTGTGACCTGGGGGCTTCGAACGTGACGTAAGGGCGACATGGGTGCTTAGAACGTGACGTGGGCGTGACGTGGGTGATTTCAACGTGACGTGGGGGGTTCGAACGTGACATGGGCGTGACGTCGGTACTTTGAAAGTGACGTGGGTGTGACCTGGGTGATTGGAACGTGACGTGGGCATGACGTGGGTACTTTACATTTCACGTGGGTGTGACCTGGGTGCTTCGAACGTGACGTGGGCGTCACGTGGGGGCATCGAACGTGACGTGGGCGTCACGTGGGGGCTTCTGACGTGACGTGGGCGTCACGTGGGGTCTTCGAAAGTGACGTGGGCATGACGTGGGTGATTCGAAGGTGACGTGGGTGTGACGTGGGGGCTTCGAACGTGACGTGGGCGTGACGTGGGTGATTCCAACGTGACGTGGGGGCTTCGAACGTGACATGGGTGTGACCTGGGTGATTGGAACGTGACGTGGGCGTGACGTCGGTACTTTGAGTGTGACGTGGGTGTGAGCTGGGGGCTTCGATCGTGATGTAAGGGCGACATGGGCGCTTCGATCGTGACGTGGGCGTGAAGTGAGTGATTCCAACGTGACGTGGGGGCATCGAACGTGACGTGGGCGTGAGGTGGGTGCTTCGGACGTGACGTGGGCATGACGTGGGGACTTCGAAAATGATGTGGGTGTGACGTGGGGGCATGGAACGTGACGTGGGCGTGATGTGGGAGTTCCGAACGTGACGTGGACGTGACGTGGTACTTTACATTTGACATGGGTGTGACCTGGGTCAATCGAACGTGACGTGGGCGTGACGTGGGGACATCGGACGTGACGTGGGCGTGACGTGGGGGCATCGAACGTGACGTGGGCGTGACGTGGGGGCTTCGAACGTGACCTGGGGGTGACGTGGGTGTTTCGAACGTGACGTGGGTGTGATGTCGGTACTTTGAATGTGACGTGGGTGTGACCTGGCTCATTCGAACGTGATGTACGTGTGACGTGGGGGCTTCGAACGTGACGTGGGTGTTTCAAAACTAACGTGGGTGTGACGTAGGGGTATCGAACGTGACGTAGGTGTTTCCAAACTGACGTGGGTGTGACGTCGGTATGTTGAATGTGACGTGGGTGTGACGTGCATGGTTCGAACGTGAGGTGGGTGTTTTAAATGTGAGCTGGGTGTGACGTGGGTCATTCGAACATGACGTAGGTGTGACGTGGGGGCATCGAACGTGACGTGGGCGTGACGTGGATGCTTCGAATGTGACGTTGGTGTTTCGAACGTGACATGGGTCTGACGTGGGTGCTTCGAATGTGACGTGGGCGTAACGTGGGTGCTTCGAACGTGACGTGGGTGTGACGTGGGGGCTTCGAAAGTGACGTGGGTGTGACGTGGGTCATTTGAACGTGACGTGGGCGTGACGTGGGTGATTCCAACGTGACGTGGGGCTTTGAACGTGACGTGGGCGTGACGTGGGTGATTCGAATGTGACGTGGGCGTGACGTGGGGGCTTCGAACGCCACGTGAGCTTCACGTGGGGGCATCGAACGTGACGTGGGCATGACGTGGGGGCTTCGAACGTGACCTGGGTGTGACGTGGGTGTTTCGAACGTGACGTGGGCGTGACGTCGGTACTTTGAATGTGACGTGGGTGTGACCTGGGTCATGCGAACGTGACGTGGGTGTGACGTGGGTGTTTCGAACGTTACGTGGGCATTTCGTGGGTGATTCAAACGTGACGTGGGCGTGACGTCGGAACTTTGAATGTGACGTGGGTGTGACCTGGGTGATGCGAACGTGACGTGGGCGTCACGTGGGGGCTTCGAACGTGACCTGGGTGTGAGGTGGGTGTGTCGAACGTGACGTGGGCGTGACGTCGGTACTTTGAATGTGACGTGGGTGTGACCTGGGTCATTGGAACGTGAAGTGGGAGTGACGCGGGGGCTTCGAACGTGACGTAAGGGTGACATGGGTGCTTAGAACGTGACGTGGGCGTGACGTGGGTGATTCCAACGTGACGTGGGGCTTCGAACGTGACGTGGGCGTGATGTGGGTGATTCGAATGTCACTTGGGCGTGAGGTGGGGGCTTCGAACGTCACGTGGGCGTGACGTGGGGGCTTCGATGTTGACGTGGGCGTGACCTGGGTGATTGGAACGTGACGTGGACGTGACGTGGTTGGTTTCAACGTGACGTGAGCGTCACGTGGGGTCCTCGAACGTGACTTGGGCGTCACGTGGGGTCTTCGAAAGTGACGTGGGCATGACGTGGGTGATTCGAAGGTGACGTGGGCGTGACGTGGGGGCTTCGAACGTTACGTGGGTATGACGTGGGTGATTTGAACCAGACGTGGGTGTGACGCGGGAACATTGAACGTGACGTGGGCGTGACGTGGGTGATTCGAAGGTGACGTGGGTGTGACGTGGGTGTTTCGAACGTGACGTGGGCGTGACGTCGGTACTTTGAATGTGACGTGGGTGTGACCTGGGTCATTGGAACGTGACGTGGGAGTGACGTGGGGGCATCGAACGTGACATAAGGGTGACATGGGTGCTTAGAACGTGACGTGGGCGTGATGCGGGTGATTCCAACGTGACGTGGGGCTTCGAATGTGACGTGGGCGTGAGGTGGGTGATTGGAACGTGACGTGGGCGTGACGTCGGTACTTTGAAAGTGACGTGGGTGTGACCTGGGGGCTTCGAACGTGACGTAAGGGCGACATGGGTGCTTAGAACGTGACGTGGGCGTGACGTGGGTGATTCCAACGTGACGTGGGGGCTTTGAACGTGACATGGGCGTGACGTGGGTGATTGGAACGTGACGTGGGCGTGACGTGGGGGCATCGAACGTGACGTGGGCGTGACGTGGGGGCTTCAAGCGTGACCTGGGTGTGACGTGGGTGTTTCGAAGGTGACGTGGGCATGACATCAGTACTTTGAATGTGACGTGGGTGTGACCTGGGTCATGCGAACGTGACGTGGGTGTGACGTGGGTGTTTCGAACTTTACGTGGGCATTTAGTAGGTGATTCAAACGTGACGTGGGCGTGACGTGGGTACTTTACATTTGACGTGGGTGTGACCTGGGTGATGCGAATGTGATGTGGGCGTCACGTGGGGGCTTCGAAAGTGACGTGGACGTCACGTGGGTGATTCGAAGGTGACGTGGGTGTGGCGTGGGTGATTGGAACGTGACGTGGGTGTGACGTGGGTGTTTCGAACGTGACGTGGGCGTGACGTCGGGACTTTGAATGTGACGTGGGTGTGACCTGGGTCATTGGAACGTGACGTGGGAGTGACGCGGGGGCTTCGAACGTGACGTAAGGGTGACATGGGTGCTTAGAACGTGACGTGGGCGTGATGCGGGTGATTCCAACGTGACGTGGGGCTTCGAATGTGACGTGGGCGTGAGGTGGGTGATTGGAACGTGACGTGGGCGTGACGTCGGTACTTTGAATGTGACGTGGGTGTGACCTGGGGGCTTCGAACGTGACGTAAGGGCGACATGGGTGCTTAGAACGTGACGTGGGCGTGACGTGGGTGATTCGAACGTGACGTGGGCATGACGTCGGTACTTTGAAAGTGACGTGGGTGTGACCTGGGTGATTGGAACGTGAAGTGGGCGTGACGTGGGTACTTTACATTTCACGTGGGTGTGACCTAGGTGCTTCGAACGTGACGTGGGCGTCACGTGGGGGCATCGAACGTGACGTGGGCGTCACGTGGGGGCTTCTGACGTGACGTGGGCGTCACGTGGGGTCTTCGAAAGTGACGTGGGTGTGACGTGGGTCATTTGAACGTGACGTGGGCGTGACGTGGGTGATTCCAACGTGACGTGGGGCTTTGAACGTGACGTGGGCGTGACGTGGGTGATTCGAATGTGACGTGGGCGTGACGTGGGGGCTTCGAACGCCAAGAGAGCTTCACGTGGAGGCATCGAACGTGACGTGGGCATGACGTGGGGGCTTCGAACGTGACCTGGGTGTGACGTGGGTGTTTCGAACGTGACGTGGGCGTGACGTCGGTACTTTGAAAGTGACGTGGGTGTGACCTGGGTCATGCGAACGTGACGTGGGTGTGACGTGGGTGTTTCGAACGTTACGTGGGCATTTCGTGGGTGTTTTGAACGTGACGTGGGCGTGACGTCGGAACTTTGAATGTGACGTGGGTGTGACCTGGGTGATGCGAACGTGACGTGGGCGTCACGTGGGGGCATCGAACGTGACGTGGGCGTCACGTGGGGGCTTCGAACGTGACCTGGGTGTGAGGTGGGTGTGTCGAACGTGACGTGGGCGTGACGTCGGTACTTTGAATGTGACGTGGGTGTGACCTGGGTCATTGGAACGTGAAGTGGGAATGACGCGGGGGCTTCGAACGTGACGTAAGGGTGACATGGGTGCTTAGAACGTGACGTGGGCGTGACGTGGGCGATTCCAACGTGACGTGGGGCTTCGAACGTGACGTGGGCGTGATGTGGGTGATTCGAATGTCACTTGGGCGTGAGGTGGGGGCTTCGAACGTCACGTGGGCGTGACGTGGGGGCTTCGATGTTGACGTGGGCGTGACCTGGGTGATTGGAACGTGACGTGGACGTGACGTGGTTGGTTTCAACGTGACGTGAGCGTCACGTGGGGTCCTCGAACGTGACTTGGGCGTCACGTGGGGTCTTCGAAAGTGACGTGGGCATGACGTGGGTGATTCGAAGGTGACGTGGGTGTGACGTGGGGGCTTCGAACGTGACGTGGGTGTGACGTCGGTACTTTGAATGTGACGTGGGTGTGACCTGGGTCATTGGAACGTGACGTGGGAGTGACGTGGGGGCATCGAACGTGACATAAGGGTGACATGGGTGCTTAGAACGTGACGTGGGCGTGATGCGGGTGATTCCAACGTGACGTGGGGCTTCGAATGTGACGTGGGCGTGAGGTGGGTGATTGGAACGTGACGTGGGCGTGACGTCGGTACTTTGAAAGTGACGTGGGTGTGACCTGGGGGCTTCGAACGTGACGTAAGGGCGACATGGGTGCTTAGAACGTGACGTGGGCGTGACGTGGGTGATTCCAACGTGACGTGGGGGCTTTGAACGTGACATGGGCGTGACGTGGGTGATTGGAACGTGACGTGGGCGTGACGTCGGCACTATGAAAGTGACGTGGGTGTGACCTGGGTGATTGGAACGTGACGTGGGCCTCACGTCGGTACTTTGAATGTGACGTGGGTGTGAGCTGGGGGCTTCGAACGTGACGTAAGGGCGACATGGGTGCTTAGAACGTGACGTGGGCGTGACGTGGGTGCTTCGGACGTGACGTGGGCGTAACGTGGGGGGTTCGAACATGACGCGGGAGTGACGTGGATGCTTCGAATGTGACGTGGGTGCTTCGAACGTGACGTGGGCGTCACGTGGGGGCTTCGAACGTGACGTGGGTGTGACGTGGGGGCTTCGAACGTGACGTGGGCATGACGTGGGTGATTCGAAAGTGACGTGGGCGTCACGTGGGAGTTTCGAACGTGACGTGGGCGTGACGTGGGTACTTTACATTTGACGTGGGTGTGACCTGGGTGATGCGAACGTGACGTGGGCGTCACGTGCCGGCATCGAACGTGACGTGGGCGTCACGTGGGGGCTTCGAAAGTGACGTGGGCATGACGTGGGTGATTCAAAGGTGACGTGGGTGTGACGTGGGGTCTTCGAACGTGACGTGGGCGTGACGTCGGTACTTTCAATGTGACGTGGGTGTGACCTGGGTGATTGGAACGTGACGTGGGAGTGACGTGGGGGCATGGAACGTGACGTGGGAGTGACGTGGGAGCTTCGAACGTGACGTGGGAGTGACGTGGGGGCTTCGAAGGTGACGTGGGCGTGACGTGGGAGTTTCGAACGTGACGTGGACGTGACGTCGGTACTTGGAATTTGAGGTTGGTGTGACCTGGGTCATTTGGACGTGACGTCGCTACTTTCACTTTGATGCTGGTGTTACCTGGCTCGTTCGAACGTGACGTACATGTGACGTTGGGGCTTCAAACGTGATGTGGGTGTTTCAAAACTAACGTGGGTGTGACGTGGGGGCTTCGATCGTGACGTAGGCGTAACGTGGGTGTTTACAAGTGACCTGGGCGTGACGTGGGGGCTTCATCGTGACGTGGACGTGACGTCGGTACTTTATATATGACGTGGGTGTGACCTGGCTCATTTGAACGTGACGTGGCTGTGACGTGGGGGCTTCGAACGTGACGTGGGCATGACGTGGGTGATTCGAACGTGACGTGGGCGTGACGTGGGGGCATCGAACGTGACGTGGGCGTGACGTGGGGGCTTCAAGCGTGACCTGGGTGTGACGTGGGTGTTTCGAAGGTGACGTGGGCATGACATCAGTACTTTGAATGTGACGTGGGTGTGACCTGGGTCATGCGAACGTGACGTGGGTGTGACGTGGGTGTTTCGAACTTTACGTGGGCATTTAGTAGGTGATTCAAACGTGACGTGGGCGTGACGTGGGTACTTTACATTTGACGTGGGTGTGACCTGGGTGATGCGAATGTGATGTGGGCGTCACGTGGGGGCTTCGAAAGTGACGTGGACGTCACGTGGGTGATTCGAAGGTGACGTGGGTGTGGCGTGGGTGATTGGAACGTGACGTGGGTGTGACGTGGGTGTTTCGAACGTGACGTGGGCGTGACGTCGGGACTTTGAATGTGACGTGGGTGTGAGCTGGGTCATTGGAACGTGACGTGGGAGTGACGCGGGGGCTTCGAACGTGACGTAAGGGTGACATGGGTGCTTAGAACGTGACGTGGGCGTGATGCGGGTGATTCCAACGTGACGTGGGGCTTCGAATGTGACGTGGGCGTGAGGTGGGTGATTGGAACGTGACGTGGGCGTGACGTCGGTACTTTGAATGTGACGTGGGTGTGACCTGGGGGCTTCGAACGTGACGTAAGGGCGACATGGGTGCTTAGAACGTGACGTGGGCGTGACGTGGGTGATTCGAACGTGACGTGGGCATGACGTCGGTACTTTGAAAGTGACGTGGGTGTGACCTGGGTGATTGGAACGTGAAGTGGGCGTGACGTGGGTACTTTACATTTCACGTGGGTGTGACCTAGGTGCTTCGAACGTGACGTGGGCGTCACGTGGGGGCATCGAACGTGACGTGGGCGTCACGTGGGGGCTTCTGACGTGACGTGGGCGTCACGTGGGGTCTTCGAAAGTGACGTGGGTGTGACGTGGGTCATTTGAACGTGACGTGGGCGTGACGTGGGTGATTCCAACGTGACGTGGGGCTTTGAACGTGACGTGGGCGTGACGTGGGTGATTCGAATGTGACGTGGGCGTGACGTGGGGGCTTCGAACGCCAAGAGAGCTTCACGTGGAGGCATCGAACGTGACGTGGGCATGACGTGGGGGCTTCGAACGTGACCTGGGTGTGACGTGGGTGTTTCGAACGTGACGTGGGCGTGACGTCGGTACTTTGAAAGTGACGTGGGTGTGACCTGGGTCATGCGAACGTGACGTGGGTGTGACGTGGGTGTTTCGAACGTTACGTGGGCATTTCGTGGGTGTTTTGAACGTGACGTGGGCGTGACGTCGGAACTTTGAATGTGACGTGGGTGTGACCTGGGTGATGCGAACGTGACGTGGGCGTCACGTGGGGGCATCGAACGTGACGTGGGCGTCACGTGGGGGCTTCGAACGTGACCTGGGTGTGAGGTGGGTGTGTCGAACGTGACGTGGGCGTGACGTCGGTACTTTGAATGTGACGTGGGTGTGACCTGGGTCATTGGAACGTGAAGTGGGAATGACGCGGGGGCTTCGAACGTGACGTAAGGGTGACATGGGTGCTTAGAACGTGACGTGGGCGTGACGTGGGCGATTCCAACGTGACGTGGGGCTTCGAACGTGACGTGGGCGTGATGTGGGTGATTCGAATGTCACTTGGGCGTGAGGTGGGGGCTTCGAACGTCACGTGGGCGTGACGTGGGGGCTTCGATGTTGACGTGGGCGTGACCTGGGTGATTGGAACGTGACGTGGACGTGACGTGGTTGGTTTCAACGTGACGTGAGCGTCACGTGGGGTCCTCGAACGTGACTTGGGCGTCACGTGGGGTCTTCGAAAGTGACGTGGGCATGACGTGGGTGATTCGAAGGTGACGTGGGTGTGACGTGGGGGCTTCGAACGTGACGTGGGTGTGACGTCGGTACTTTGAATGTGACGTGGGTGTGACCTGGGTCATTGGAACGTGACGTGGGAGTGACGTGGGGGCATCGAACGTGACATAAGGGTGACATGGGTGCTTAGAACGTGACGTGGGCGTGATGCGGGTGATTCCAACGTGACGTGGGGCTTCGAATGTGACGTGGGCGTGAGGTGGGTGATTGGAACGTGACGTGGGCGTGACGTCGGTACTTTGAAAGTGACGTGGGTGTGACCTGGGGGCTTCGAACGTGACGTAAGGGCGACATGGGTGCTTAGAACGTGACGTGGGCGTGACGTGGGTGATTCCAACGTGACGTGGGGGCTTTGAACGTGACATGGGCGTGACGTGGGTGATTGGAACGTGACGTGGGCGTGACGTCGGCACTATGAAAGTGACGTGGGTGTGACCTGGGTGATTGGAACGTGACGTGGGCCTCACGTCGGTACTTTGAATGTGACGTGGGTGTGAGCTGGGGGCTTCGAACGTGACGTAAGGGCGACATGGGTGCTTAGAACGTGACGTGGGCGTGACGTGGGTGCTTCGGACGTGACGTGGGCGTAACGTGGGGGGTTCGAACATGACGCGGGAGTGACGTGGATGCTTCGAATGTGACGTGGGTGCTTCGAACGTGACGTGGGCGTCACGTGGGGGCTTCGAACGTGACGTGGGTGTGACGTGGGGGCTTCGAACGTGACGTGGGCATGACGTGGGTGATTCGAAAGTGACGTGGGCGTCACGTGGGAGTTTCGAACGTGACGTGGGCGTGACGTGGGTACTTTACATTTGACGTGGGTGTGACCTGGGTGATGCGAACGTGACGTGGGCGTCACGTGCCGGCATCGAACGTGACGTGGGCGTCACGTGGGGGCTTCGAAAGTGACGTGGGCATGACGTGGGTGATTCAAAGGTGACGTGGGTGTGACGTGGGGTCTTCGAACGTGACGTGGGCGTGACGTCGGTACTTTCAATGTGACGTGGGTGTGACCTGGGTGATTGGAACGTGACGTGGGAGTGACGTGGGGGCATGGAACGTGACGTGGGAGTGACGTGGGAGCTTCGAACGTGACGTGGGAGTGACGTGGGGGCTTCGAAGGTGACGTGGGCGTGACGTGGGAGTTTCGAACGTGACGTGGACGTGACGTCGGTACTTGGAATTTGAGGTTGGTGTGACCTGGGTCATTTGGACGTGACGTCGCTACTTTCACTTTGATGCTGGTGTGACCTGGCTCGTTCGAACGTGACGTACATGTGACGTTGGGGCTTCAAACGTGATGTGGGTGTTTCAAAACTAACGTGGGTGTGACGTGGGGGCTTCGATCGTGACGTAGGCGTAACGTGGGTGTTTACAAGTGACCTGGGCGTGACGTGGGGGCTTCATCGTGACGTGGACGTGACGTCGGTACTTTATATATGACGTGGGTGTGACCTGGCTCATTTGAACGTGACGTGGCTGTGACGTGGGGGCTTCGAACGTGACGTGGGCATGACGTGGGTGATTCGAACGTGACGTGGGCGTGACGTGGGGGCATCGAACGTGACGTGGGCGTGACGTGGGGGCTTCAAGCGTGACCTGGGTGTGACGTGGGTGTTTCGAAGGTGACGTGGGCATGACATCAGTACTTTGAATGTGACGTGGGTGTGACCTGGGTCATGCGAACGTGACGTGGGTGTGACGTGGGTGTTTCGAACTTTACGTGGGCATTTAGTAGGTGATTCAAACGTGACGTGGGCGTGACGTGGGTACTTTACATTTGACGTGGGTGTGACCTGGGTGATGCGAATGTGATGTGGGCGTCACGTGGGGGCTTCGAAAGTGACGTGGACGTCACGTGGGTGATTCGAAGGTGACGTGGGTGTGGCGTGGGTGATTGGAACGTGACGTGGGTGTGACGTGGGTGTTTCGAACGTGACGTGGGCGTGACGTCGGGACTTTGAATGTGACGTGGGTGTGACCTGGGTCATTGGAACGTGACGTGGGAGTGACGCGGGGGCTTCGAACGTGACGTAAGGGTGACATGGGTGCTTAGAACGTGACGTGGGCGTGATGCGGGTGATTCCAACGTGACGTGGGGCTTCGAATGTGACGTGGGCGTGAGGTGGGTGATTGGAACGTGACGTGGGCGTGACGTCGGTACTTTGAATGTGACGTGGGTGTGACCTGGGGGCTTCGAACGTGACGTAAGGGCGACATGGGTGCTTAGAACGTGACGTGGGCGTGACGTGGGTGATTTCAACGTGACGTGGGGGGTTCGAACGTGACATGGGCGTGACGTGGGTGATTCGAACGTGACGTGGGCATGACGTCGGTACTTTGAAAGTGACGTGGGTGTGACCTAGGTGCTTCGAACGTGACGTGGGCGTCACGTGGGGGCATCGAACGTGACGTGGGCGTCACGTGGGGGCTTCTGACGTGACGTGGGCGTCACGTGGGGTTTTCGAAAGTGACGTGGGCATGACGTGGGTGATTCGAAGGTGACGTGGGTGTGACGTGGGGGCTTCGAACGTGACGTGGGCGTGACGTGGGTGATTCCAACGTGACGTGGGCGTGACGTCGGTACTTTGAAAGTGACGTGGGCATGACCTGGGTGATTGGAACGTGACGTGGGAGTGACGTGGGGGCTTCCAACATGATGTGGGTGTGACGTGGGGGCATCGAACGTCACGTGGGCGTGACGTGGGTCCTTCACATTTGACGTGGGTGTGACCTGGATTAATCGAACGTGACGTGGGCGTCAAGTGGGGGCTTCGAACGTGACGTGGACGTCACGTGGGTGATTCGAAGGTGACGTGGGTGTGACGTGGGGGCTTCGAACGTGACGTGGGTGTGACGTGGGGGCTTCGAACGTGACGTGGGCCTGACGTCGGTACTTTGAATGTGACGTGGGTGTGACGTGGGTCATTTGAACGTGACGTGGGAGTGACGTGGGGGCATCGAACGTGACGTAAGGGTGACATGGGTGCTTAGAACGTGACGTGGGCGTGACGTGGGTGATTCCAACGTGACGTGGGGCTTCGAACATGACGTGGGTGTGACGTGGGGGCATCGATTGTGACGTGGGCGTGACGTCGGTACTTTATAACCGAGGTGGGTGTGACCTGGGTCATTCGAACGTGTCGTGGGAGTGACCTGGGTCCTTTGATCGTGGTGTACGTGTGCTATGGGGGCTTCGAGTGTGACGTGGGCGTCACGTGGGTGATTCGAAGGTGACGTGTGTGTGACGTGGGGGCTTCGAACGTGGCGTGGGCATGACGTGGGTGATTCGAAAGTGACGTAGGCGTGACGTGGGAGTTTCGAACGTGACGTGGGCGTGACGTGGGTACTTTACATTTGACGTGGGTGTGACCTGGGTGATGCGAACGTGACGTGGGCATCACGTGGGGGCATCGAACGTGACGTGGGCGTCACGTGGGGGCTTCGAAAGTGACGTGGGCATGACGTGGGTGATTCGAAGGTGACGTGGGTGTGACGTGGGGGCTTCGAACGTGACGTGGGTGTGAGGTGGTTGATTCCAACGTGACGTGGGCGTGACGTCGGTACTTTGAATGTGACGTGGGTGTGACCTGGGTCATTTGAACGTGACGTGGGAGTGATGTGGGGGCTTCGAACATGATGTGGGTGTGACGTGGGGGCATCGAACGTGACGTGGGCGTGACGTGGGAGTTTCGAACGTGACGTGGACGTGACGTGGGTACTTTACATTTGACGTGGATGTGACCCGGGTGATGCGAACGTGATGTGGGCGTCACGTGGGGGCTTCGAACGTGACGTGGACGTCATGTGGCTGATTCGAAGGTGACGTGGGTGTGGCGTGGGGGCTTCGAACGTGACCTGGGTGTGAGGTGGGTGTTTCGAACGTGACGTGGGCATGACGTGGGGGCATCGATCATGACGTAGGTGTGACGTGGGGGCTTCGAACATGACGCGGGAGTGACGTGGATGCTTCGAATGTGACGTTGGTGTTTCGAACGTGACAGGGGTGTGATGTGGGTGCATCGAACGTGACGTGGGCGTCACGTGGGGGCTTCGAACATGACGTGGGTGTGACGTGGGTGTATTGGACGTGACGTGGGCGTGACGTTGATGCTTCGAACGTGACGTGGGAGTTTCAAACGTGACGTGGGTGTGACGTGGGTTCTTCGAACGTGACGTGTGCGTGACATAGGCGCTTCGATCATGACGTGGGCGTGACGTGTGTGGTTTCAACGTGACGTGGGTGTCACGTGGGGCATCGAACGTGACGTGGACGTGACGTCGGTACTTTCAATTTGAGGTTGGTGTGACCTGGGTCATTCGAACGTGACGTACATGTGACGTGGGTGATTCCAACGTGACGTGGGGCATCGAACGTGACGTGGGCGTGACCTGCGTGATTGGAACGTGACGTGGGCGTGACGTAGGTGATTCCAACGTGACGTGGGGCATCGAACATGATGTGGGCGTGACGTGGGGGCTTCGAAAGTGACGTGGGCATGACGTGGGTGATTCGAAGGTGACATGGGTGTGATGTGGGGGCTTCGAATGTGACCTGGGCGTCACGTGGGTGTTTCGAACGTGACGTGGGCGTGACGTCGGTACTTTGAATGTGACGTGGGTGTGACCTGGGTCATTCGAACGTGATGTACGTGTGACGTGTGGGCTTCGAACGTGATGTGGGTGTTTCAAAACTAACGTGGGTGTGACGTGGGGGTATCGAACGTGACGTAGGTGTTTCCAAAGTGACGTGGGTGTGACGTCAGTACGTTGAATGTGACGTGCATGACTCGAACGTGACGTGGGTGTGACGTAGGGGCTTCAAAAGTGACGTGGGCGTCACGTGGGGGCATCGAACGTGACGTAGGTGTGACGTGGGGGCTTCGAATGTGACGTTGGTGTTTCGAACGTGACATGGTTGTGACATGGGTGCTTCGAATGTGACGTGGGCGTAACGTGGGGGCTTCGAACGTGACGTGGGTGTGACATGGGGGCTTCGAAGGTGATGTGGGCGTAACGTGGGGGCTTCGAACGTGACGTGGGTGTGACATGGGGGCTTCGAAGGTGATGTGGGCGTGACGTCAGTACTTTGAATGTGACGTGGGTGTGACCTGGGTCATGCGAACGTGACGTGGGTGTGACGTGGGTGTTTCGAACGTGACGTGGGCATTTCGTGGGTGATTCAAACGTGACGTGGGCGTGACGTGGGTACTTTACATTTGACGTGGGTGTGACCTGGGTGATGCGAACGTGACGTGGGCGTCATGTGGGGGCATCGAACGTGACGTGGGCGTCACGTGGGGGCTTCGAAAGTGACGTGGACGTCACGTGGGTGATTCGAAGGTGACGTGGGTGTGACGTGGGGGCTTCGAACGTGACGTGGGTGTGAGGTGGGTGATTCCAACGTGACGTGGGCGTGACGTCGGTACTTTGAATGTGACGTGGGTGTGAGCTGGGTCATTTGAACGTGACGTGGGAGTGACGTGGGGGCTTCGAACATGATGTGGGTGTGACGTGGGGGCATCGAACGTCACGTGGGCGTGACGTGGGAGTTTCGAACGTGACGTGGACGTGACGTGGGTACTTTACATTTGACGTGGATGTGACCCGGGTGATGCGAACGTGACGTGGGCGTCACGTGGGGGCTTCGAACGTGACGTGGACGTCATGTGGCTGATTCGAAGGTAACGTGGGTGTGGCGTGGGGGCTTCGAACGTGACGTAGGTGTTTCCAAACTGACGTGGGTGTGACGTCAGTACGTTGAATGTGACGTGCATGATTCAAACCTGACGTGGGTGTTTTAAATGTGAGCTGGGCGTGACGTGGGTCATTCGAACGGGACATAGGTGTGACGTGGGGGCATCGAACGTGACGTGGGCGTGACGTGGATGTTTCGAATGTGACGTTGGTGTTTCGAACGTGACATGGGTGTGACGTGGGTGCTTTGATTGTGACGTGGGCGTAACGTGGGTGCTTCGAACGTGACGTGGGTGTGACGTCGGTACTTTGAATGTGCCGTGGGTGTGACGTGCATGACTCGAACGTGACGTGGGTGTGACGTAGGGGCTTCGAAAGTGACGTGGGCGTCACGTGGGGGCATCGAACGTGACGTAGGTGTGACGTGGGGGCTTCGAACGTGACGTGGGCGTGACGTGGATGCTTCGAATGTGACGTTGGTGTTTCGAACGTGACATGGGTGTGACATGGGTGCTTCGAATGTGACGTGGGCGTAACGTGGGGGCTTCGAACCTGACGTGGGTGTGACGTGGGGGCTTCGAAGGTGACGTGGGCGTGACGTCAGTACTTTGAATGTGACGTGGGTGTGACCTGGGTCATGCGAACGTGACGTGGGTGTGACGTGGGTGTTTCGAACGTTACGTGGGCATTTCGTGGGTGATTCAAACGTGACGTGGGCATCACGTGGGGGCATCGAACGTGACGTGGGCGTCACGTGGGGGCTTCGAAAGTGACGTGGACGTCACGTGGGTGATTCGAAGGTGACGGGGGTGTGACGTGGGGGCTTCGAACGTGACCTGGGTGTGAGGTGGGTGTTTCGAACGTGACGTGGGCGTGACATTGGAACTTTGAATGTGACGTGGGTGTGACCTGGGTCATTGGAACGTGACGTGGGAGTGACGCGGGGGCTTCGAACGTGACGTAAGGGTGACATGGGTGCTTCGAACGTGACGTGGGCGTGACGTGGGCGATTCCAACGTGACGTGGGGCTTCGAACGTGACGTGGGCGTGATGTGGGTGATTCGAATGTCACTTGGGCGTGACGTGGGGGCTGCGAACGTCACGTGGGCGTGACGTGGGGGCTTCGATGTTGACGTGGGCGTGACGTGGGTACTTTACATTTCACGTGGGTGTGACCTGGGTGCTTCGAACATGACGTGGGCGTCACGTGGGGGCATCGAACGTGACGTGGGCGTCACGTGGGGGCTTCTGACGTGACGTGGGCGTCACGTGTGGTCTTCGAAAGTGACGTGGGCATGACGTGGGTGATTCGAAGGTGACGTGGGTGTGACGTGGGGGCTTCGAAAGTGACGTGGGTGTGAGGTGGGTGATTCCAACGTGACGTGGGCGTGACGTCGGTACGTTGAATGTGACGTGGGTGTGACCTGGGTCATTTGAACGTGACGTGGGAGTGACGTGGGGGCTTCGAACATGATGTGGGTGTGACGTGGGGGCATCGAACGTCACGTGGGCGTGACGTGGGAGTTTCGAACGTGACGTGGACGTGACGTGGGTACTTTACATTTGACGTGGATGTGACCCGGGTGATGCGAACGTGACGTGGGCGTCACGTGGGGGCTTCGAACGTGACGTGGGCGTCACGTGGGGCTTCGAAAGTGACGTGGACGTCATGTGGCTGATTCGAAGGTGACGTGGGTGTGGCGTGGGGGCTTCGAACGTGACCTGGGTGTGAGGTGGGTGTTTCGAACGTGACGTGGGCATGACGTCGGTACTTTGAATGTGACGTGGGTGTGACCTGGGTGCTTAGAACGTGACGTGGGCGTGACGTGGGTGATTCCAACGTGATGTGGGGCTTCGAATGTGACGTGGGCGTGACGTGGGTGATTGAAACGTAACGTGGGCGTGACGTCGGTACTTTGAATGTGAAGTGGGTGTGACCTGGGTCATTGGAACGTGACGTGGGAGTGACGTGGGGGCTTCGAACGTGACGTAAGGGTGACATGGGTGCTTCGAACGTGACGTGGGCGTGACGTGGGCGATTCCAACGTGACGTGGGGCTTCGAACGTGACGTGGGCGTGATGTGGGTGATTCGAATGTCACTTGGGCGTGACGTGGGGGCTTTGAACGTGACGTGGGCGTGACCTGGGTGATTGGAACGTGGCGTGTACGTGACGTGGGTGGTTTCAACGTGACGTGAGCGTCACGTGGGGTCCTCGAACGTGACTTGGGCGTCACGTGGGGTCTTCGAAAGTGACGTGGGCATGACGTGGGTGATTCGAAGGTGACGTGGGTGTGACGTGGGGGCTTCGAACGTGACGTGGGTGTGACGTCGGTACTTTGAATGTGACGTGGGTGTGACGTGGGTCATTCGAACGTGATGTACGTGTGACGTGTGGGCTTCGAACGTGACGTGGGTGTTTCAAAACTAACGTGGGTGTGACGTAGGGGTATCGAACGTGACGTAGGTGTTTCCAAACTGACGTGGGTGTGACGTCAGTACGTTGAATGTGACGTGCATGATTCGAACCTGACGTGGGTGTTTTAAATGTGAGCTGGGCGTGACGTGGGTCATTCGAACGGGACATAGGTGTGACGGGGGGGCATCGAACGTGACGTGGGCGTGACGTAGGGGCTTCAAAAGTGACGTGGGCGTCACGTGGGGGCATCGAACGTGACGTAGGTGTGACGTGGGGGCTTCGAACGTGACGTGGGCGTGACATGGATGCTTCGAATGTGACGTTGGTGTTTCGAACGTGACATGGGTGTGACATGGGTGCTTCGAATGTGACGTGGGCGTAACGTGGGGGCTTCGAACCTGACGTGGGTGTGACGTGGGGGCTTCGAAGGTGACGTGGGCGTGACGTCAGTACTTTGAATGTGACGTGGGTGTGACCTGGGTGCTTAGAACGTGACGTGGGCGTGACGTGGGTGATTCCAACGTGATGTGGGGCTTCGAATGTGACGTGGGCGTCACGTGGGTGATTGAAACGTAACGTGGGCGTGACGTCGGTACTTTGAATGTGAAGTGGGTGTGACCTGGGTCATTGGAACGTGACGTGGACGTGACGCGGGGGCTTCGAACGTGACGTAAGGGTGACATGGGTGCTTAGAACGTGACGTGGGCGTGACGTGGGCGATTCCAACGTGACGTGGGGCTTCGAACGTGACGTGGGCGTGATGTGGGTGATTCGAATGTCACTTGGGCGTGACGTGGGGGCTTTGAACGTGACGTGGGCGTGACCTGGGTGATTGGAACGTGGCGTGTACGTGACGTGGGTGGTTTCAACGTGACGTGAGCGTCACGTGGGGTCCTCGAACGTGACGTGGGAGTGACGTGGGGGCTTCGAAAGTGACGTGGGCATGACGTGGGTGATCCGAAGGTGACGTGGGTGTGACGTGGGGGCTTCGAACGTGACGTGGGTGTGACGTCGGTACTTTGAATGTGACGTGGGTGTGACCTGGCTCATTCGAACGTGATGTATGTGTGACGTGTGGGCTTCGAACGTGACGTGGGTGTTTCAAAACTAACGTGGGTGTGACGTAGGGGTATCGAACGTGACGTAGGTGTTTCCAAACTGACGTGGGTGTGACGTCAGTACGTTGAATGTGACGTGCATGATTCGAACCTGACGTGGGTGTTTTAAATGTGAGCTGGGCGTGACGTGGGTCATTCGAACGGGACATAGGTGTGACGTGGGGGCATCGAACGTGACGTGGGCGTGACGTGGATGTTTCGAATGTGACGTTGGTGTTTCGAACGTGACATGGGTGTGACGTGGGTGCTTTGATTGTGACGTGGGCGTAACGTGGGTGCTTCGAACGTGACGTGGGTGTGACGTCGGTACTTTGAATGTGCCGTGGGTGTGACGTGCATGACTCGAACGTGACGTGGGTGTGACGTAGGGGCTTCAAAAGTGACGTGGGCGTCACGTGGGGGCATCGAACGTGACGTAGGTGTGACGTTGGTGTTTCGAACGTGACATGGGTGTGACATGGGTGTTTCGAATGTGACGTGGGCGTAACGTGGGGGCTTCGAACCTGACGTGGGTGTGACGTGGGGGCTTCGAAGGTGACGTGGGCGTGACGTCAGTACTTTGAATGTGACGTGGGTGTGACCTGGGTCATGCGAACGTGACGTGGGTGTGACGTGGGTGTTTCGTACGTTACGTGGGCATTTCGTGGGTGATTCAAACGTGACGTGGGCATCACGTGGGGGCATCGAACGTGACGTGGGCGTCACGTGGGGGCTTCGAAAGTGACGTGGACGTCACGTGGGTGATTCGAAGGTGACGGGGGTGTGACGTGGGGGCTTCGAACGTGACCTGGGTGTGAGGTGGGTGTTTCGAACGTGTCGTGGGCGTGACGTTGGAACTTTGAATGTGACGTGGGTGTGACCTGGGTCATTGGAACGTGACGTGGGAGTGACGCGGGGGCTTCGAACGTGACGTAAGGGTGACATGGGTGCTTAGAACGTGACGTGGGCGTGACGTGGGTGATTCCAACGTGACGTGGGGCTTCGAACGTGACGTGGGCGTGATGTGGGTGATTCGAATGTCACTTGGGCGTGAGGTGGGGGCTGCGAACGTCACGTGGGCGTGACGTGGGGGCTTCGATGTTGACGTGGGCGTGACGTGGGTACTTTACATTTCACGTGGGTGTGACCTGGGTGCTTCGAACATGACGTGGGCGTCACGTGGGGGCATCGAACGTGACGTGGGCGTCACGTGGGGGCTTCTGACGTGACGTGGGCGTCACGTGTGGTCTTCGAAAGTGACGTGGGCATGACGTGGGTGATTCGAAGGTGACGTGGGTGTGACGTGGGGGCTTCGAACGTGACGTGGGTGTGAGGTGGGTGATTCCAACGTGACGTGGGCGTGACGTCGGTACTTTGAATGTGACGTGGGTGTGACCTGGGTCATTTGAACGTGACGTGGGAGTGACGTGGGGGCTTCGAACATGATGTGGGTGTGACGTGGGGGCATCGAACGTCACGTGGGCGTGACGTGGGAGTTTCGAACGTGACGTGGACGTGACGTGGGTACTTTACATTTGACGTGGATGTGACCCGGGTGATGCGAACGTGACGTGGGCGTCACGTGGGGGCTTCGAACGTGACGTGGGCGTCACGTGGGGCTTCGAAAGTGACGTGGACGTCATGTGGCTGATTCGAAGGTGACATGGGTGTGGCGTGGGGGCTTCGAACGTGACCTGGGTGTGAGGTGGGTGTTTCGAACGTGACGTGGGCATGACGTCGGTACTTTGAATGTGACGTGGGTGTGACCTGGGTGCTTAGAACGTGATGTGGGCGTGACGTGGGTGATTCCAACGTGATGTGGGGCTTCGAATGTGACGTGGGCGTCACGTGGGTGATTGAAACGTAACGTGGGCGTGACGTCGGTACTTTGAATGTGACGTGGGTGTGACCTGGGTCATTGGAACGTGACGTGGACGTGACGCGGGGGCTTCGAACGTGACATAAGGGTGACATGGGTGCTTCGAACGTGACGTGGGCGTGACGTGGGCGATTCCAACGTGACGTGGGGCTTCGAACGTGACGTGGGCATGACATAAGCGCTTCGATCGTGACGTGGGCGTAACGTGAGTGATTCCAATGTGACGTGGTGGCATCGAACGTGACGTGGGCATGACGTGGGTGATTCCAACGTGACGTGGGCGTGACGTCGGTACTTTGAAAGTGACGTGGGCGTGACCTGGGTGATTGGAACGTGACGTGGGAGTGACGTGGGGGCTTCGAACATGATGTGGGTGTGACGTGGGGGCATCGAACGTCACGTGGGCGTGACGTGGGAGTTTCGAACGTGACGTGGACGTGACGTGGGTACTTTACATTTGACGTGGGTGTGACCTGGGTTAATCGAACGTGACGTGGGCGTCACGTGGGGGCTTCGAAAGTGACGTGGACGTCACGTGGCTGATTCGAAGGTGACGTGGGTGTGGCGTGGGGGCTTCGAACGTGACCTGGGTGTGAGGTGGGTGTTTCGAACGTGACGTGGGCATGACGTCGGTACTTTGAATGTGACGTGGGTGTGACCTGGGTGCTTAGAACGTGACGTGGGCGTGACGTGGGTGATTCCAACGTGATGTGGGGCTTCGAATGTGACGTGGGCGTCACGTGGGTGATTGAAACGTAACGTGGGCGTGACGTCGGTACTTTGAATGTGAAGTGGGTGTGACCTGGGTCATTGGAACGTGACGTGGGAGTGACGCGGGGGCTTCGAACGTGACGTAAGGGTGACATGGGTGCTTAGAACGTGACGTGGGAGTGACGTGGGCGATTCCAACGTGACGTGGGGCTTCGAACGTGACGTGGGCGTGATGTGGGTGATTCGAATGTCACTTGGGCGTGACGTGGGGGCTTCGATGTTGACGTGGGCGTGACCTGGGTGATTGGAACGTGATGTGGACGTGACGTGGTTGGTTTCAACGTGACGTGAGCGTCACGTGGGGTCCTCGAACATGACGTGGGCGTCACGTGGGGTCTTCGAAAGTGACGTGGGCATGACGTGGGTGATTCGAAGGTGACGTGGGTGTGACGTGGGGGCTTCGAACGTGACGTGGGTGTGACGTCGGTACTTTGAATGTGACGTGGGTGTGACCTGGGTCATTGGAACGTGACGTGGGAGTGACGTGGGGGCATCGAACGTGACGTAAGGGCAACATGGGTGCTTAGAACGTGACGTGGGCGTGACGTGGGTGATTTCAACGTGACGTGGGGGGTTCGAACGTGACATGGGCGTGACGTGGGTGATTGGAACGTGACGTGGGCGTGACGTCGGTACTTTAAAAGTGACGTGGGTGTGACCTGGGTGATTGGAACGTGACGTGGGCGTGACGTGGGTACTTAACATTTCACGTGGGTGTGACCTGGGTGATGCGAACGTGACGTGGGCGTCACGTGGGGGCATCGAACGTGACGTAGGCGTCACGTGGGGTCTTCGAAAGTGACGTGGGCATGACGTGGGTGATTCGAAGGTGACGTGGGTGTGACGTGGGGGCTTCGAACGTGACGTGGGCGTGACGTGGGTGATTCCAACGTGACGTGGGCGAGACGTCGGAACTTTGAATGTGACGTGGGTGTGACGTGGGGTCTTCGAACGTGACGTAAGGGTGACATGGCTGCTTAGAACGTGACGTGGGCGTGACGTGGGTGATTCCAACGTGACGTGGGGGCTTCGAACGTGACATGGGCGTGACGTGGGTGATTGGAACGTGACGTGGGCGTGACGTCGGTACTTTGAATGTGACGTGGGTGTGACCTGGGGGCTTCGAACGTGACGTAAGGGCGACATGGGTGCTTAGAACGTGACGTGGGCGTGACGTGGGTGATTTCAACGTGACGTGGGGGGTTCGAACGTGACATGGGCGTTACGTGGGTGATTCCAGCGTGACGTGGGCGTGACGTCGGTACTTTGAAAGTGACGTGGGTGTGACCTGGGTGATTGGAACGTGACGTGGGCGTGACGTGGGTACTTTACATTTCACGTGGGTGTGACCTGGGTGCTTCGAACGTGACGTGGGCGTAACGTGGCGGCATCGAACGCGACGTGGGCGTCACGTGGGGGCTTCTGACGTGACGTGGGCGTCACGTGGGGTCTTCGAAAGTGATGTGGGAATGACGTGGGTGATTCGAAGGTGACGTGGGTGTGACGTGGGCGCTTCGAACGTGACGTGGGCGTGACGTGGGTGATTCCAACGTGACGTGGGCGAGACGTCGGAACTTTGAATGTGACGTGGGTGTGACCTGGGTTAATCGAACGTGACGTTGGCGTCACGTGGGTGTTTCGAACGTGACGTGGACGTCACGTGGGTGATTCGAAGGTGACGTGGGTGTGACGTGGGGGCTTCGAACGTGACGTGGGTGTGAGGTGGGTGCTTCGAACGTGACGTAAGGGTGACATGGGTGCTTAGAACGTGACGTGGGCGTGACGTGGGTGATTCCAACGTGACGTGGGGCTTCGAACATGACGTGGGTGTGACGTTGGGGCATCGATTGTGACGTGGGCGTGATGTCGGTACTTTATAACCGACGTGGGTGTGACCTGGGTCATTCGAACGTGACGTGGGAGTGACTTGGGTCCTTTGATCGTGGTGTACGTGTGCTATGGGGGCTTCGAATGTGACGTGGGCGTCACGTGGGTGATTCGAAGGTGACGTGTGTGTGACGTGGGGGCTTCGAACGTGGCGTGGGCATGACGTGGGTGATTCGAAAGTGACGTGGGCGTGACGTGGGAGTTTCGAACGTGACGTGGGCGTGACGTGGGTACTTTACATTTGACGTGGGTGTGACCTGGGTGATGCGAACGTGACCTGGGCGTCACGTGGGGGCATCGAACATGACATGGGCGTCACGTGGGGGCTTCGAAAGTGACGTGGGCATGACGTGGGTGATTCGAAGGTGACGTGGGCGTGACGTGGGGGCTTCGAACGTGATGTGGGTGTGAGGTGGGTGCTTCCAACGTGACGTGGGCGTGACGTCAGTACTTTGAATGTGACGTGGGCATGACGTCGGTGATTCCAACGTGACGTGGGCGTGACGTGGGGGCATCGAACGTGTTGTGGGCGTGACGTGGGGGCTTCGAACGTGACCTGGGGGTGACGTGGGCGTTTCGAACGTGACGTGGGCGTGACGTCGGTACTTTGAATGTGACGTGGGTGTGACGTGGGTCATTCGAACGTGATGTACGTGTGACGTTGGGGCTTCAAACGTGACGTGGGTGTTTCAAAACTAACGTGGGTGTGACGTAGGGGTATCGAACGTGACGTAGGTGTTTCCAAACTGACGTGGGTGTGACGTCGGTATGTTGAATGTGACGTGGGTGTGACGTGCATGGTTCGAACGTGAGGTGGGTGTTTTAAATGTGAGCTGGGCGTGACGTGGGTCATTCGAACATGACGTAGGTGTGATGTGGGGGCTTCGAACGTGACGTGGGCGTGACGTGGATGCTTCGAATGTGACGTTGGTGTTTCGAACGTGACATGGGTGTGACATGGGTGCTTCGAATGTGACGTGGGCGTAACGTGGGGGCTTCGAACCTGACGTGGGTGTGACGTGGGGGCTTCGAAAGTGACGTGGGTGTGACGTGGGTCATTTGAACGTGACGTGGGCGTGACGTGGGTGATTCCAACGTGAGGTGGGGCTTTGAACGTGACGTGGGCGTGATGTGGGTGATTCGAATGTGACGTGGGCGTGACGTGGGGGCTTTGAACGCCACGTGAGCGTCACGTGGGGGCATCGAACGTGACGTGGGCGTGACCTGCGTGATTGGAACGTGACGTGGGCGTGACGTAGGTGATTCCAACGTGACGTGGGGCATCGAACATGATGTGGGCGTGACGTGGGGGCTTCAAAAGTGACGTGGGCATGACGTGGGTGATTCGAAGGTGACGTGGGTGTGACGTGGGGGCTTCGAACGTGACGTCGGTGTGACGTGGGTGTTTCGAACGTGACGTGGGCGTGACGTCGGTACTTTGAATGTGACGTGGGTGTGACCTGGGTCATTCGAACGTGATGTACGTGTGACGTATGGGCTTCGAACGTGACGTGGGTGTTTCAAAACTAACGTGGGTGTGACGTAGGGGTATCGAACGTGACGTAGGTGTTTCCAAAGTGACGTGGGTGTGACGTCAGTACGTTGAATGTGACGTGCATGACTCGAACGTGACGTGGGTGTGACGTAGGGGCTTCAAAAGTGACGTGGGCGTCACGTGGGGGCATCGAACGTGACGTAGGTGTGACGTGGGGGCTTCGAACGTGACGTGGGCGTGACGTGGATGCTTCGAATGTGACGGTGGTGTTTCGAACGTGACATGGGTGTGACATGGGTGCTTCGAATGTGACGTGGGCGTAACGTGGGGGCTTCGAACCTGACGTGGGTGTGACGTGGGGGCTTCGAAGGTGACGTGGGCGTGACGTCAGTACTTTGAATGTGACGTGGGTGTGACCTGGGTCATGCGAACGTGACGTGGGCGTCACGTGGGGGCATCGAACGTGACGTGGGCGTCACGTGGGGGCTTCGAAAGTGACGTGGACGTGATGTGGGTGATTGGAACTTGACGTGGGCGTGACGTCGGTACTTTGAATGTGACGTGGGTGTGACCTGGGGGCTTCGAACATGACGTAAGGGTGACATGGGTGCTTAGAACGTGACGTGGGCGTGACGTGGGTGATTCCAACGTGACGTGGGGGCTTCGAACGTGACGTGGGCATGACATAAGCGCTTCGATCGTGACGTGGGCGTAACGTGAGTGATTCCAACGTGACGTGGGGGCATCGAACGTGACGTGGGCGTGACGTGGGTGATTCCAACGTGACGTGGGCGTGACGTCGGTACTTTGAAAGTGACGTGGGCGTGACCTGGGTGATTGGAACGTGACGTGGGAGTGACGTGGGGGCTTCCAACATGATGTGGGTGTGACGTGGGTGCATCGAACGTGACGTGGGCGTGACGTGGGAGTTTCGAACGTGACGTGGACGTGACATGGGTACTTTACATTTGACGTGGGTGTGACCTGGGTTAATCGAACGTGACGTGGGCGTCACGTGGGGGCTTCGAACGTGACGTGGGCGTCACGTGGGGGCTTGGAAAGTGACGTGGGCATGACGTGGCTGATTCGAAGGTGACGTGGGTGTGGCGTGGGGGCTTCGAACGTGACCTGGGTGTGAGGTGGGTGTTTCGAACGTGACGTGGGCATGACGTCGGTACTTTGAATGTGACGTGGGTGTGACCTGGGTGCTTAGAACGTGACGTGGGCGTGACGTGGGTGATTCCAACGTGATGTGGGGCTTCGAATGTGACGTGGGCGTCACGTGGGTGATTGAAACGTAACGTGGGCGTGACGTCGGTACTTTGAATGTGAAGTGGGTGTGACCTGGGTCATTGGAACGTGACGTGGGAGTGACGTGGGGGCATGGAACGTGACGTAAGGGTGACATGGGTGCTTAGAACGTGACGTGGGCGTGATGCGGGTGATTCCAACGTGACGTGGGGCTTCGAATGTGACGTGGGCGTGACGTGGGTGATTGGAACGTGACGTGGGCGTGACATCGGTACTTTGAAAGTGACGTGGGTGTGAGCTGGGGGCTTCGAACGTGACGTAAGGGCGACATGGGTGCTTAGAACGTGACGTGGGCGTGACGTGGGTGATTCCAGCGTGACGTGGGGGCTTCGAACGTGACATGGGTGTGACGTGGATGATTGGAACGTGACGTGGGCATGACGTCGGTACTTTGAAAGTGACGTGGGTGTGATGTGGGTGCTTCGAACGTGACGTAAGGGCGACATGGGTGCTTAGAACGTGACGTGGGCGTGACGTGGGCGATTCCAACGTGACGTGGGCGCATGGAACGTGACGTGGGCGTGACGTGGGTGATTCGAAGGTGACGTGGGCGTGACGTCGGGACTTTGAATGTGACGTGGGTGTGACCTGGGTCATTGGAACGTGACTTGGGAGTGATGTGGGGGCATCGAACGTGACATAAGGGTGACATGGGTGCTTAGAACATGACGTGGGCGTGATGTTGGTGATTCCAACGTGACGTGGGGCTTTGAATGTGACGTGGGTGTGACGTGGGTGATTGAAACGTGACGTGGGTGTGACGTGGGTGCTTCGAACATGACGTGGGCGTGACATAGGCGCTTCGATCGTGACGTGGGCATAACGTGTGTGGTTTCAACGTGGCCTGGGTATCACGTGGGGCATCGAACGTGACGTTGGCATGCCGTGTGTGGTTTCAAAGTGACGTGGGCGTCACGTGGGGGCTTCGAATGTGACGTGGGCATGACGTGGGTGATTCGAAAGTGACGTCGGTGTGACGTGGGTGTTTCGGACGTGACGTGGACGTGACGTGGGAGCTTCGAACGTGACGTGGGCGTGACGTGGGAACTTTACATTTGACGTGGGTGTGACCTGGGTCATTGGAACGTGACGTGGGAGTGACGTGGGGGCTTCGAACGTGACGTAAGGGTGACATGGGTGCTTAGAACGTGACGTGGGCGTGACGTCGGTGCTTTGAATGTGACGTGGGCATGAAGTGGGTCATTCGAACGTGATGTACGTGTGACGTGTGGGCTTCGAACGTGACGTGGGTGTTTCAAAACTAACGTGGGTGTGACGTAGGGGTATCGAACGTGACGTAGGTGTTTCCAAAGTGACGTGGGTGTGACGTCAGTACGTTGAATGTGACGTGCATGATTCGAACGTGACGTGGGTGTTTTAAATGTGAGCTGGGCGTGACGTGGGTCATTCGAACATGACGTAGGTGTGACGTGGGGGCTTCGAACGTGACGTGGGCGTGACGTGGATGCTTCGAATGTGACGTTGGTGTTTCGAACGTGACATGGGTGTGACATGGGTGCTTTGAATGTGACGTCGGTGTGACGTGCATGACTCGAACGTGACGTGGGCGTGACGTGGGGGCATCGAACGTGACGTGGGTGTGACGTAGGGGCTTCAAAAGTGACGTGGGCGTCACGTGGGGGCATCGAACGTGACGTAGGTGTGACGTGGGGGCTTCGAACGTGACGTGGGCGTCACGTGGATGCTTCGAATGTGACGTTGGTGTTTCGAACGTGACATGGGTGTGACATGGGGGCTTCGAACCTGACGTGGGTGTGACGTGGGGGCTTCAAGCGTGACCTGGGTGTGACGTGGGTGTTTCGAAGGTGACGTGGGCGTGACGTCAGTACTTTGAATGTGACGTGGGTGTGACCTGGGTCATGCGAACGTGACGTGGGTGTGACGTGGGTGTTTCGAACGTTACATGGGCATTTCGTGGGTGATTCGAACGTGACGTGGGCGTGACGTGGGTACTTTACATTTGACGTGGGTGTGACCTGGGTGATGCGAACGTGACGTGGGCGTCACGTGGGGGCATCGAACGTGACGTGGGCATGACGTGGGTGATTCGAAGGTGACGTGGGTGTGACGTGGGGTCTTCGAACGTGACGTGAGCGTGACGTCGGTACTTTCAATGTGACGTGGGTGTGACCTGGGTGATTGGAACGTGACGTGGGAGTGACGTGGGGGCATCGAACGTGACGTGGGGGTGACGTGGGAGCTTCGAACGTGACGTGGGCGTGACGTGGGGGCTTCGAACGTGACCTGGGGGTGACGTGGGTACTTTACATTTGACGTGGGTGTGACCTGGGTGATTGGAACGTGACGTGGGCGTCACGTGGGGGCATCGAACGTGACGTGGGCGTCACGTGGGGGCTTGGAAAGTGACGTGGGCATGACGTGGCTGATTCGAAGGTGACGTGGGTGTGACGTGGGGTCTTCGAACGTGACGTGGACGTGACGTCGGTACTTTCAGTTTGAGGTTGGTGTGACCTGGCTCATTCGAACGTGACATACGTGTGACGTTGGGGCTTCAAACGTGATGTGGGTGTTTCAAAACTAACGTGGGTGTGACGTGGGGGCCTCGATCGTGACGTAGGCGTAACGTGGGTGTTTAAAAGTGACCTGGGCGTGACGTGGGGGCTTCATCGTGACGTGGACGTGACGTCGGTACTTTATATATGACATGGGTGTGACCTGGCTCATTTGAACGTGACGTGGCTGTGACGTGGGGGCTTCGAACGTGACGTGGGCATGACGTGGGTGATTCGAACGTGACGTGGGCTTGACGTGGGGGCATCGAACGTGACGTGGGCGTGACGTGGGGGCTTCAAGCGTGACCTGGGTGTGACGTGGGTGTTTTGAAGGTGACGTGGGCATGACGTCAGTACTTTGAATGTGACGTGGGTGTGACCTGGGTCATGCGAACGTGACGTGGGTGACACGGGTGGGCTTCGAACTTTACGTGGGCATTTAGTGGGTGATTCAAACGTGACGTGGGCGTGACGTGGGTACTTTACATTTGACGTGGGTGTGACCTGGGTGATGCGAACGTGACGTGGGCGTCACGTGCGGGCATCGAACGTGACGTGGGCGTCACGTGGGGGCTTCGAAAGTGACGTGGACGTCATGTGGGTGATTCGAAGGTGACGTGGGTGTGGCGTGGGTGATTCGAACGTGACGTGGGTGTGAGGTGGGTGTTTCGAACGTGACGTGGGCGTGACGTCGGAACTTTGAATGTGACGTGGGTGTGACCTGGGTCATTTGAACGTGACGTGGGAGTGACGCGGGGGCTTCCAACGTGACGTAAGGGTGACATGGGTGCTTAGAACGTGACGTGGGCGTGACGTGGGCGATTCCAACGTGACGTGGGGCTTCGAACGTGACGTGGGCGTGATGTGGGTGATTCGAATGTCACTTGGGCGTGAGGTGGGGGCTTCGAACGTCACGTGGGCGTGACGTGGGTGATTCGAACGTCACGTGGGAGTGACGCGGGGGCTTCGAACGTGACGTAAGGGTGACATGGGTGCTTAGAACGTGACGTGGGCGTGACGTGGGCGATTCCAACGTGACGTGGGGCTTCGAACGTGACGTGGGCGTGATGTGGGTGATTCGAATGTCACTTGGGCGTGAGGTGGGGGCTTCGAACGTCACGTGGGCGTGACGTGGGGGCTTCGATGTTGACGTGGGCGTGACCTGGGTGATTGGAACGTGACGTGGACGTGACGTGGTTGGTTTCAACGTGACGTGAGCGTCACGTGGGGTCCTCGAACGTGACTTGGGCGTCACGTGGGGTCTTCGAAAGTGACGTGGGCATGACGTGGGTGATTCGAAGGTGACGTGGGTGTGACGTGGGTGATTCCAACGTGACGTGGGCGTGACGTCGGTACTTTGAAAGTGACGTGGGCGTGACCTGGGTGATTGGAACGTGACGTGGGAGTGACGTGGGGGCTTCCAACATGATGTGGGTGTGACGTGGGGGCATCGAACGTGACGTGGGCGTGACGTGGGTACTTTACATTTGACGTGGGTGTGACCTGGGTTAATCGAACGTGACGTGGGCGTCAAGTGGGGGCTTCGAACGTGACGTGGACGTCACGTGGGTGATTCGAAGGTGACGTGGGTGTGACGTGGGGGCTTCGAACGTGACGTGGGTGTGACGTGGGGGCTTCGAACGTGACGTGGGCCTGACGTCGGTACTTTGAATGTGACGTGGGTGTGACGTGGTGTGGAGGACTGGCTTGAGGGCAGAGGTCATGTGAAGATTGAACAAATAAAGGAAGCAGAACTAAGTGCATATCGCACACAGTTGATGTGAGCCAAGTCCCGTATGAGAGTAAAAACAGCTAGAGCCAAGGACACATTGTCCTTGGCTCCAAGGTGTTATCAATGATTAGTCCTGGGAACTTGCGGGTGATGTAATGCAGATGTTGCTGGGTAAACCAAATTGCTGTTACCAATAAGGAGCTCAGCTTTTGCAATATGTATGAGCCTGATTAGTCCTATACTATATAAAGAAAGACCACACCTAATAAAGTTGAAGTACACTGATCACTCATATTGAGCGTCTGGGTCTTCCCTCCGTCGGCTCCTCCCGTGCAAGTTTCCAACAAATGGCGCCCGAACAGGGACCCTGCCGGTCAGGGACTCGGTGATTAAAAACTCAGGAGTCGACAGAGTGCTAGAGACAGCTGGTCCTGCTGTGCTAAAGGCGACGAGACACAAAAGGGGGTCTACGTGCCAGAGTTACAGAGGAGGTGGAGAGGACACAAACAAAGGGGGTCCGTGCCCAGGACAAGACGGGGTCCTGCCAGAAAGTCTCGCCGCAGGTCTTGCAAAGGTTGCAACGGTACGTGAGTAACCACGGCGCGACAAGCGGCTTATTATTTATTAAGATGCTTTTTAGAAAAGCGAGGTACTCAAGGAATAGAATGTTATAAGGAACTCCCAGGGCTATTAGCTTACGGAGTGGCTAAGGGGTGTTTTGTTAACCCAGATACCATGTTCGAACAAACTGAATGGAAAAAATTTGGGAACAAGTTGTTTGATGAAGTAATAAGTGACAACAAGACAGCAAAAAAGCTGATGAAGCCGTGGAGGGCAGTTACTAATGCTCTCGCACCTCAAAAAAAAAAAAAAAAAAAAAAAAAAGAAAAGAAAAAAAAAGGAAAAAAAAAAGAAAAAAAAAAGAAGAAGGAAAAAAAAAAAAAAAAAAAGAAAGTAGCTGTCGCCGCCGCGGAGCGTTTGGGAAGCCCCGATGGGTTCAAGGAACCCCCGCATGCAGAGGTGTCCCCTGTGTCCCCATACCCATCACCCCCCTCGATCCGAACCTTTACTATTGCCCAGGGAGGGTCTGGGAACACAGGCCTGCCAAAAGGAGCAACATTGACCATGCGGCAGATCCCCCCTCCTCCCTCAGCGCCTCCCCCCTCTCTCCCCCCCCCCCCTCTCCCCCCTCTCTCCCTCCCCCCCCCTCTCCCCCCCTCTCTCTCCCCCCCCCCTCTCTTCCCCCTCCCCTTTTTCTCCTCTCCTCCTTCTCCTCTTCCTTTGGCCACAGTTATCTGAGGACACCCATCTCAGGCTATCAATGTGAAATAAGTTTTTCTCTATGATATTAATGGTCAGAAACCACTAATAAAAGCAGTTTGGAAAAAAAAAAAAAAAAAAAAAAAAAGGGGGTATCCCATCTTATATGGGAATAAAGCAGGGCCGGGAAGAGCCTTTCGGCTTATTTATTGACAGAGTAGCCAATGCTATACAAGCAGCAGGGGTACCAGATTATCTGAAAGGGACTATCTTGAAACAATGTGCAATACAGAACAGTAACCCTTCAACGCGTAGTATTTTAGCCACGCTCCCGGGAACATGGACTATTGAGGAGGGGCTAGAAAGAATGGCGCAGGTACCTGTAGGACCGCAAGCTATGCTAGTAGAGGCGGTGAAACAATTAGGAGAGAGCATGAGAGAGCAAGCACAGGCGTTGCGGGATAATATGCAACAGAATCAAAGACAGGTATTCGCTGCCCTTGCTCCTTTGCAAAATCCCGGCGGAAATACCCCCCCGATCACCAACTGCAAAAGCAACAAACATGATGGAGCGGCTTGCTGGAAGGCTGGTTCGGGAAACGCCCGGAGAAGCGGGACGAGCCGCCCCGCGACGACACAAAAGGCGGCCTTCACCACAACAACTCAGCAACCCCCGCAGTTAACACAACCACCTCAGCCAGTGCCCAGCTCCACTCCGAACGCCATGAATCCCTTTGTCTTCGACCAGCCACCAGAGGGAGTCTCGGACTGGACTTGGCAACAGCAGTAGACGCCACCTTATTGGATACAAAGCCAACAAGAATCCGGACGAATGTCTATGGACCAGTAACTATTAATCATGAGCCGATAGGTGCCTTATTGATTGGAAGATCGTCCGCTACAATGAAAGGATTACAAGTTTTGACAGGATTGATCGACAAGGACTATTTCGGGGAAATACAAATTGTGGTTTCAGCAATGTTTCCACCTATGCACATACCACAAGGATCGAGAATAGCTCAACTTATTCCGCTTCCCCACCTGACTGAAGGGGTGGCACCAGCGAAAGAGCAACCACGAGGCTATGGTGCTTTTGGTTCCACTGGAAGTGTAGTATTACTGACTGTCGGAATGCATCAAAGGCCCCGACAAACCGTGACTGTAAAGTATAAAGAAGAATCTATACGCACTAATGCCTTATTGGACACTGGAGCGGATGTATCAATAATTAGCACTAAGATTTGGCCCCAGCATTGGCCAACCCGAGAGACCAGCTCTACGGTAGCTGGAGTAGGCGGGGTCACCCTCGCCCGGAAATCATCGATGCTACAATGGACTATAGGGAACAAGGTGGTTAATTGCTCCGTTTCCATTTTACCCCTACCTGAAGGAGTGCAAGCCTTAATAGGGCGCGATATCCTTGCCCAGATGGGTATGGTGCTTACCTCGGAACACCCTTTATAGCACCGGCCATTGCCTGGACTTTCCCAATCCCACTCAGCTGGAGGACTGATCAGCCTGTGTGGGTAGAGCAATGGCCGCTTAAACGGGAAAGTCTCATTCAAGCACATGAACTAGTAAAGGAACAGTACAAACAAGGTCATCTAAGACTATCTACCAGCCCTTGGAATACCCCAATATTTGTGATCAAGAAAAAATCCGGCAAATACAGACTTTTACACGATCTACGTGCCGTAAACAGACAGATGCATGACATGGGTGCTTTACAACCGGGGTTACCCAACCCAGCAATGATCCCAGAAGGCTGGCACCTGCTAATCGTAGATTTAAAGGACTGTTTCTTTACTATAGCCCTCCATGAAGATGATAAACAGCGATTTGCATTTACACTCCCTGCTATCAATAGAGAGGGGCCAGACCAAAGATTTGAATGGACAGTACTACCGCAGGGTATGCGAAACTCACCAACCCTCTGTCAACTCTATGTCGATGCGGCACTTCAACCGTTACGTCAACAGTGGCCAGAGACCATAATATATCACTACATGGACGATATATTGTTGGCACAAAAAAACCCCTTTTCTCCTGAACAAAAATTTGATCTAATCACACAATTAAAGAAAAAGGAACTTGTGATGGCCCCGGAAAAGGTACAGGAATCCAGCCCCTGGCAGTATCTAGGTTGGCATATTTCGAATGCCACCATCAGACCACAGAAATTGACAATCAGGACTGACATAAGAACACTCAATGATGCTCAAAAACTACTAGGAGACCTCCAATGGATCCGTCCGGTTGTCGGCATTCCTAATGAACTTTTAAATCCGCTACGCCCCTTGCTGAAGGGAACAGACCCAGCGGCTGCCGTCACGCTCACAGAGGAACAGCAACGGGTACTCCAGGAAATTGCATCGCTAATTACTACGCGTGCTACGCACCGACGCCTGGAAAATCAGCCACTTGATCTTACTATTTTATGTGGCCCACAATACCTAATGGGAGCCATTACACAACACAAAATAAAAACGGGGGAAAAAAGAGGGTTGGCGGAACCCATTGTACTAGAATGGATAGCACCACTGTTACAACCAAAACGAACTATTCAAGAAAAAATTTCAACACTGGCCGAACTACTTACATGATCAGCGTTGGTCAAATCTGACTGCAGCAATCAAACATAGAAGAAGTGAGAATCGTTGAGGCAAGCGTGAATTGAAAAAACTAGGTTCAGATTGCGCTGATGATGTAGAATTATGGGGGCCTGCGGAAAGGTTTTTCGCCGCAGCTTTAGCTCCTAGCGTTGCAGTTGCGCATGCCATGTCTAATTTAAATAAACTTGCTTGTTGGGCTGTTAAGCAATCAAATGTTACTACACAAATTCTCTCTGAAATGTCACAGGATATGGATAGCCTGAGACATGCAGTGTTGCAAAATAGAGCAGCTATAGACTTTCTGCTTTTAGCACAGGGACGCGGGTGTGAGGATTTTGAAGGAATGTGTTGTTTTAATCTTTCTGATCATGGACAGTCAATCCATGAGCAATTGAAATGGCTAAAGAACCACACCCAGAGAATCACCGTACAGTATAATTGGTTTGATGATCTGTTTAGAAAGATGTTTGGTAATGTGAGTACCTGGATTTTGAGCTTGATCAAAGAAGGGCTACGTATTCTATTCATAATTGTATTAATTTTAATTGCTGTAAGAGTGATTTTTGGCTGCTTAACACAAAAGCTTGAACAATTAACTAAAAAGGTCTTTCTCGCACAAAATAAAAACGGGGGAATTGTGGAGGACTGGCTTGAGGGCAGAGGTCATGTGAAGATTGAACAACTAAAGGAAGCAGAACTAAGTGCATATCGCACACAGTTGATGTGAGCCAAGTCCCGTATGAGAGTAAAAACAGCTAGAGCCAAGGACACATTGTCCTTGGCTCCAAGGTGTTATCAATGATTAGTCCTGGGAACTTGCGGGTGATGTAATGCAGAAGTTGCTGGGTAAACCAAATTGCTGTTACCAATAAGGAGCTCAGCTTTTGCAATATGTATGAGCCTGATTAGTCCTATACTATATAAAGAAAGACCACACCTAATAAAGATGAAGTACACTGATCACTCATATTGAGCGTCTGGGTCTTCCCTCCGTCGGCTCCTCCCGTGCAAGTTTCCAACAACGTGGGTCATTTGAACGTGACGTGGGAGTGACGTGGGGGCATCGAACGTGACGTAAGGGTGACATGGGTGCTTAGAACGTGACGTGGGCGTGACGTGGGTGATTCCAACGTGACGTGGGGCTTCGAACATGACGTGGGTGTGACGTGGGGGCATCGATTGTGACGTGGGCGTGACGTCGGTACTTTATAACCGACGTGGGTGTGACCTGGGTCATTCGAACGTGTCGTGGGAGTGACCTGGGTCCTTTGATCGTGGTGTACGTGTGCTATGGGGGCTTCGAGTGTGACGTGGGCGTCACGTGGGTGATTCGAAGGTGACGTGTGTGTGACGTGGGGGCTTCGAACGTGGCGTGGGCATGACGTGGGTGATTCGAAAGTGACGTGGGCGTGACGTGGGAGTTTCGAACGTGACGTGGGCGTGACGTGGGTACTTTACATTTGACGTGGGTGTGACCTGGGTGATGCGAACGTGACCTGGGCGTCACGTGGGGGCATCGAACGTGACGTGGGCGTGACGTGGGGGCTTCGAACGTGACGTGGGCATGACGTGGGTGATTCGAAGGTGACGTGGGCGTGACGTGGGGGCTTCGAACGTGATGTGGGTGTGAGGTGGGTGTTTCGAACGTGACGTGGGCGTGACGTCAGTACTTTGAATGTGACGTGGGCATGACGTCGGTGATTCCAACGTGACGTGGGCGTGACTTGGGGGCTTCGAACGTGACGTGGGCGTGACGTGGGGGCTTCGAACGTGACCTGGGGGTGACGTGGGTGTTTCGAACGTGACGTGGGCGTGACGTCGGTACTTTGAATGTGACGTGGGTGTGACGTGGGTCATTCGAACGTGATGTACGTGTGACGTGTGGGCTTCCAACGTGACGTGGCTGTTTCAAAACTAACGTGGGTGTGACGTAGGGGTATCGAACGTGACGTAGGTGTTTCCAAACTGACGTGGGTGTGACGTCGGTACGTTGAATGTGACGTGGGTGTGACGTGCATGGTTCGAACGTGAGGTGGGTGTTTTAAATGTGAGCTGGGCGTGACGTGGGTCATTCGAACATGACGTAGGTGTGACGTGGGGGCTTCGAACCTGACGTGGACCTGACGAGGGGGCTTCGAAAGTGACGTGGGCGTCACGTGGGTCATTTGAACGTGACGTGGGCGTGACGTGGGTGATTCGAATGTGACGTGGGTGTGACGTGGGGGCTTCGAACGCCACGTGAGCGTCACGTGGGGGCATCGAGTTTGACGTGGGCGTGACCTGCGTGATTGGAACGTGACGTGGGCGTGACCTAGGTGATTCCAACGTGACATGGGGCATCGAACGTGACGTGGGCGTCACGTGGGGGCTTCGAAAGTGACGTGGGCATGACGTGGGTGATTCGAAGGTGACATGGGCGTGACGTGGGGGCTTCGAACGTGACGTCGGTGTGACGTGGGTGTTTCGAACGTGACGTGGGCGTGACGTCGGTACTTTGAATGTGACGTGGGTGTGACCTGGGTCATTCGAACGTGATGTACGTGTGACGTGTGGGCTTCGAACGTGACGTGGGTGTTTCAAAACTAACGTGGGTGTGACGTAGGGGTATCGAACGTGACGTAGGTGTTTCCAAAGTGATGTGGGTGTGACGTCAGTACGTTGAATGTGACGTGCATGACTCGAACGTGACGTGGGTGTGACGTAGGGGCTACAAAAGTGACGTGGGCGTCACGTGGGGGCATCGAACGTGACGTAGGTGTGACGTGGGGGCTTCGAACGTGACGTGGGCGTGACGTGGATGCTTCGAATGTGACGTTGGTGTTTCGAACGTGACATGGGTGTGACATGGGTGCTTCGAATGTGACGTGGGCGTAACGTGGGGGCTTCGAACGTGACGTGGGTGTGACGTGGGGGCTTCGAAGGTGACGTGGGCGTGACGTCAGTACTTTGAATGTGACGTGGGTGTGACCTGGGTCATGCGAACGTGACGTCGGTGTGACATGGGTGCTTCGAATGTGACGTGGGCGTAACGTGGGGGCTTCGAACCTGACGTGGGAGTGACGCGGGGGCTTCGAACGTGACGTAAGGGTGACATGGGTGCTTCGAACGTGACGTGGGCGTGACGTGGGCGATTCCAACGTGACGTGGGGCTTCGAACGTGACGTGGGCGTGATGTGGGTGATTCGAATGTCACTTGGGCGTGAGGTGGGGGCTTCGAACGTCACGTGGGCGTGACGTGGGGGCTTCGATGTTGACGTGGGCGTGACCTGGGTGATTGGAACGTGACGTGGACGTGACGTGGGTGGTTTCAACGTGACGTGAGCGTCACGTGGGGTCCTCGAACGTGACGTGGGCGTCACGTGGGGTCTTCGAAAGTGACGTGGGCATGACGTGGGTGATTCGAAGGTGACGTTGGCGTGACGTGGGGCTTCGAACGTGACATGGGCGTGACGTGGGTGATTGGAACGTGACGTGGGCGTGACGTCGGTACTTTGAATGTGACGTGGGTGTGACCTGGGGGCTTCGAACGTGACGTAAGGGCGACATGGGTGCTTAGAACGTGACGTGGGCGTGACGTGGGTGATTCGAAGGTGACATGGGTGTGACGTGGGGGCTTCGAACGTGACGTGGGCGTGACGTGGGCGATTCGAACGTGACGTGGGCGTGACGTCGGTACTTTGAAAGTGACGTGGGTGTGACCTGGGTGATTGGAACGTGACGTGGGAGTGACGTGGGGGCTTCGAACGTGACGTAGGGGTGACATCGGTGCTTAGAACGTGACGTGGGAGTGGCGTGGGTGATTCCAATGTGACGTGGGCTTCGAACGTGACGTGGGCGTGACGTGGGTGATTGGAACGTGACGTGGGCGTGACGTGCGTGCCTCGGACGTGACGTGGGCGTGACGTGTGTGGTTTCAACGTAACGTGGGCGTGACGTGGGTGATTCGAAGGTGACGTGGGCGTGACGTGGGGGCATGGAACGTGACCTGGATGTGACGTGGGTGTTTCCAACGTGACGTGGGCGTGACGTCGGTACTTTGAATGTGACGTGGGTGTGAGCTGGGGGCTTCGAACGTGACGTAAGGGCGACATGGGTGCTTAGAACGTGACGTGGGTGTGACGTGGGTGCTTCGGACGTGACGTGGGCGTAACGTGGGGGGTTCGAACATGACGCGGGAGTGACGTGGATGCTTCGAATGTGACGTGGGTGTTTCGAACGTGACGTGGGCGTCACGTGGGGGCTTCGAACGTGACGTGGGCGTGACGTGGGTGATTCGAAAGTGACGTGGGCGTCACGTGGGAGTTTCGAACGTGACGTGGGCGTGACGTGGGTACTTTACATTTGACGTGGGTGTGACCTGGGTGATGCGAACGTGACGTGGGCGTCACGTGCGGGCATCGAACGTGACGTGGGCGTCACGTGGGGGCTTCGAAAGTGACGTGGGCATGACGTGGGTGATTCGAAGGTGACGTGGGTGTGACGTGGGTCTTCGAACGTGACGTGGGCGTGACGTCGGTACTTTCAATGTGACGTGGGTGTGATCTGGGTGATTGGAACGTGACGTGGGAGTGACGTGGGGGCATGGAACGTGACGTGGGTGTGACGTGGGAGCTTCGAACGTGACGTGGGAGTGACGTGGGGGCTTCGAACGTGACGTGGGCGTGACGTGGGAGTTTCGAACGTGACGTGGACGTGACGTCGGTACTTTCAATTTGAGGTTGGTGTGACCTGGGTCATTTGGACGTGACGTCGCTACTTTCAATTTGAGGCTGGTGTGACCTGGGTCATTCGAATGTGACGTACGTGTGACGTTGGGGCTTCGAACGTGATGTGGGTGTTTCAAAACTAACGTGGGTGTGACGTGGGGGCTTCGATCGTGACGTAGGCGTAACGTGGGTGTTTAAAAGTGACCTGGGCGTGACGTGGGGGCTTCATCGTGACGTGGACGTGACGTCGGTACTTTATATATGACGTGGGTGTGACCTGGCTCATTTGAACGTGACGTGGCTGTGACGTGGGGGCATCGAACGTGACGTGGGCGTGACGTGGGGGCTTCAAGCGTGACCTGGGTGTGACGTGGGTGTTTCGAAGGTGACGTGGGCATGACGTCAGTACTTTGAATGTGACGTGGGTGTGACCTGGGTCATGCGAACGTGACGTGGGTGTCACGGGTGGGCTTCGAACGTGACGTGGGCGTCACGTGGGGGCTTCGAAAGTGACGTGGACGTCACGTGGGTGATTCGAAGGTGACGTGGGTGTGGCGTGGGTGATTCGAACGTGACGTGGGTGTGAGATGGGTGTTTCGAACGTGACGTGGGCGTGACGTCGGAACTTTGAATGTGACGTGGGTGTGACCTGGGTCATTTGAACGTGACGTGTGTGTCACGTCGGTACTTTGAATGTGACGTGGGTGTGACCTGGGGGCTTCGAACGTAACGTAAGGGTGACATGGGTGCTGAGAACGTGACGTGGGCGTGACGTGGGCGATTCCAACGTGACGTGGGGCTTCGAACGTGACGTGGGCGTGATGTGGGTGATTGGAATGTCACTTGGGCGTGACGTGGGGGCTTCGAACGTCACGTGGGCGTGACGTGGGGGCTTCGATGTTGACGTGGGCGTGACCTGGGTGATTGGAACGTGACGTGGACGTGACGTGGGTGGTTTCAACGTGACGTGAGCGTCACGTGGGGTCCTCGAACGTGACTTGGGCGTCACGTGGGGTCTTCGAAAGTGACGTGGGCATGACGTGGGTGATTCGAAGGTGACGTGGGTGTGACGTGGGGGCTTCGAACATGACGTGGGCGTGACCTGGGTGATTGAAACGTGAAGTGGGTGTGACGTGGGGGCTTCGAACGTGACGTGGGTGTGTCGTGGGGGCTTCGAACATGACGTGGGCGTAACGTGGGTGCTTCGAACATGACGCGGGAGTGACGTGGATGCTTCGAACGTGATGGTGTTTCGAACGTGACAGGGGTGTGACGTGGGTGCTTCGAACGTGACGTGGGCGTCACGTGGGGGCTTCGAACATGACGTGGATGTGAGGTGGGTGCTTCGGAGGTGACGTGGGCATGACGTGGGGGCTTCGAAAATGATGTGGGTGTGACGTGGGGGCATCGAACGTGACGTGGGCGTCACGTGGGGGCTTCGAACATGACGTGGCTGTGACGTGGGGACATCGATCGTGACGTGGACGTGACGTCGGTACTTTATATCTGACGTGGGTGTGACCTGGGTCATTGGAACGTGACGTGGGTGTGACGTGGGGGCTTCGAACGTGACGTGGGCATGACGTGGGTGATTCGAACGTGACGTGGGCGTCACGTGGGGGCATCGAAGTTGACGTGGGCATGACGTGGGTCATTCGAACGTGATGTACGTGTGACGTGGGGGCTTCCAACGTGACGTGGGTGTTTCAAAACTAACGTGGGTGTGACGTAGGGGTATCGAACGTGACGTAGGTGTTTCCAAACTGACGTGGGTGTGACGTCGGTATGTTGAATGTGACGTGGGTGTGACGTGCATGGTTCGAACGTGAGGTGGGTGTTTTAAATGTGAGCTGGGCGTGACGTGGGTCATTCGAACATGACGTAGGTGTGACGTGGGGGCTTCGAACATGACGCGGGAGTGACGTGGATGCTTCGAATGCGACGTTGGTGTTTCGAACGTGACAGGGGTGTGACGTGGGTGCATCGAACGTGACGTGGGCGTCACGTGGGGGCTTCGAACGTGACGTGGGAGTTTCGAACGTGACGTGGGTGTGACGTGGGTTCTTCGAACGTGACGTGGGCGTGACATAGGCGCTTCGATCATGACGTGGGCGTGACGTGTGTGGTTTCAAGGTGACGTGGGTGTCACGTGGGGCATCGAACGTGACGTGGACGTGACGTCGGTACTTTCAATTTGAGGTTGGTGTGACCTGGGTCATTCGAACGTGACGTACATGTGACGTGGGTGATTCCAACGTGACGTGGGGCTTCGAACGTGACGTGGGAGTGACGTGGGTGATTCCAACGTGACGTGGGGCATCGAACGTGACGTGGGCGTGACCTGCGTGTTTGGAACGTGACGTGGGCGTGACGTGGGTGATTCCAACGTGACGTGGGGCATCGAACATGATGTGGGCGTGACGTGGGGGCTTCGAACGTGACGTGGGCATGACGTGGGTGATTCGAAGGTGACATGGGTGTGACGTGGGGGCTTCGAGTGTGACGTGGGTGTTTCGAACGTGACGTGGGCGTGACGTCGGTACTTTGAATGTGACGTGGGTGTGACCTGGGTCATTCGAACGTGATGTACGTGTGACGTGTGGGCTTCGAACGTGACGTGGGTGTTTCAAAACTAACGTGGGTGTGACGTAGAGGTATCGAACGTGACGTAGGTGTTTCCAAACTGACGTGGGTGTGACGTCAGTACGTTGAATGTGACGTGCATGACTCGAACGTGACGTGGGTGTGACGTAGGGGCTTCAAAAGTGACGTGGGCGTCACGTGGGGGCATCGAACGTGACGTAGGTGTGACGTGGGGGCTTCGAACGTGACGTGGGCGTGACGTGGATGCTTCGAATGTGACGTTGGTGTTTCGAACGTGACATGGGTGTGACATGGGTGCTTCGAATGTGACGTGGGCGTAACGTGGGGGCTTCGAACGTGACGTGGGTGTGACGTGGGGGCTTCGAAGGTGACGTGGGCGTGACGTCAGTACTTTGAATGTGACGTGGGTGTGACCTGGGTCATGCGAACGTGACGTGGGAGTGACGTGGGTGTTTCGAACGTTACGTGGGCATTTCGTGGGTGATTCAAACGTGACGTGGGCATGACGTGGGTACTTTACATTTGACGTGGGTGTGACGTGGGTGATGCGAACGTGACGTGGGCGTCACGTGGGGGCTTCGAAAGTGACGTGAACGTCACGTGGGTGATTGGAACGTGACGTGGGCGTGACGTCGGTACTTTGAATGTGACGTGGGTGTGACCTGGGGGCTTCGAACATGACGTAAGGGCGACATGGGTGCTTAGAACGTGACGTGGGCGTGACGTGGGTGAGTCCAAAGTGACGTGGGGGCTTCGAACGTGACGTGGGCATGACATAAGCGCTTCGATCGTGACGTGGGCGTAACGTGAGTGATTCCAACGTGACGTGGGGGCATCGAACGTGACGTGGGCGTGACGTGGGTTATTCCAACGTGACGTGGGCGTGACGTCGGAACTTTGAAAGTGACGTGGGCGTGACCTGGGTGATTGGAACGTGACGTGGGAGTGACGTGGGGTCTTCGAACATGATGTGGGTGTGACGTGGGGGCATCGAACGTCACGTGGGCGTGACGTGGGAGTTTCGAACGTGACGTGGACGTGACGTGGGTACTTTACATTTGACGTGGGTGTGACCTGGGTGATGCGAACGTGACGTGGGCGTCACGTGGGGGCTTCGAACGTGACGTGGACGTCACGTGGCTGATTCGAAGGTGACGTGGGTGTGGCGTGGGGGCTTCGAACGTGACCTGGGTGTGAGGTGGGTGTTTCGAACGTGACGTGGGCATGACGTCAGTACTTTGAATGTGACGTGGGTGTGACCTGGGTGCTTAGAACGTGACGTGGGCGTGACGTGGGTGATTCCAACGTGATGTGGGGCTTCGAACGTGACGTGGGCGTGATGTGGGTGATTCGAATGTCACTTGGGCGTGACGTGGGGGCTTCGAACGTCACGTGGGCGTGACGTGGGGGCTTCGATGTTGACGTGGGCGTGATGTGGGTACTTTACATTTCACGTGGGTGTGACCTGGGTGCTTCGAACATGACGTGGGCGTCACGTGGGGGCATCGAACGTGACGTGGGCGTCACGTAGGGGCTTCTGACGTGACGTGGGCATCACGTGGGGTCTTCGAAAGTGACGTGGGCATGACGTGGGTGATTCGAAGGTGACGTGGGTGTGACGTGGGGGCTTCGAACGTGACGTGGGCGTGACGTGGGTACTTTACATTTCACGTGGGTGTGACCCGGGTGATGCGAACGTGATGTGGGCGTCACGTGGGGGCTTCGAACGTGACGTGGGCGTCACGTGGGGCTTCGAAAGTGACGTGGACGTCATGTGGCTGATTTGAAGGTGACATGGGTGTGGCGTAGGGGCTTCGAACGTGACCTGGGTGTGAGGTGGGTGTTTCGAACGTGACGTGGGCATGACGTCGGTACTTTGAATGTGACATGGGTGTGACCTGGATGCTTAGAACGTGACGTGGGCGTGACGTGGGTGATTCCAACGTGATGTGGGGCTTCGAATGTGACGTGGGCGTCACGTGGGTGATTGAAACGTAACGTGGGCGTGACGTCGGTACTTTGAATGTGAAGTGGGTGTGACCTGGGTCATTGGAACGTGACGTGGACGTGACGCGGGGGCTTCGAACGTGACGTAAGGGTGACATGGGTGCTTCGAACGTGACGTGGGCGTGACGTGGGCGATTCCAACGTGACGTGGGGCTTCGAACGTGACGTGGGCGTGATGTGGGTGATTGGAATGTCACTTGGGCGTGACGTGGGGGCTTCGAACGTCACGTGGGCGTGACGTGGGGGCTTCGATGTTGACGTGGGCGTGACCTGGGTGATTGGAACGTGACGTGGACGTGACGTGGGTGGTTTCAACGTGACGTGAGCGTCACGTGGGGTCCTCGAACGTGACTTGGGCGTCACGTGGGGTCTTCGAAAGTGACGTGGGCATGACGTGGGTGATTCGAAGGTGACGTGGGTGTGACGTGGGGGCTTCGAACATGACGTGGGCGTGACCTGGGTGATTGAAACGTGAAGTGGGTGTGACGTGGGGGCTTCGAACGTGACGTGGGGGTGTCGTGGGGGCTTCGAACATGACGTGGGCGTAACGTGGGTGCTTCGAACATGACGCGGGAGTGACGTGGATGCTTCGAACGTGATGGTGTTTCGAACGTGACAGGGGTGTGACGTGGGTGCTTCGAACGTGACGTGGGCGTCACGTGGGGGCTTCGAACATGACGTGGATGTGAGGTGGGTGCTTCGGACGTGACGTGGGCATGACGTGGGGGCTTCGAAAATGATGTGGGTGTGACGTGGGGGCATCGAACGTGACGTGGGCGTCACGTGGGGGCTTCGAACATGACGTGGCTGTGACGTGGGGACATCGATCGTGACGTGGACGTGACGTCGGTACTTTATATCTGACGTGGGTGTGACCTGGGTCATTGGAACGTGACGTGGGTGTGACGTGGGGGCTTCGAACGTGACGTGGGCATGACGTGGGTGATTCGAACGTGACGTGGGCGTCACGTGGGGGCATCGAAGTTGACGTGGGCATGACGTGGGTCATTCGAACGTGATGTACGTGTGACGTGGGGGCTTCCAACGTGACGTGGGTGTTTCAAAACTAACGTGGGTGTGACGTAGGGGTATCGAACGTGACGTAGGTGTTTCCAAACTGACGTGGGTGTGACGTCGGTATGTTGTATGTGACGTGGGTGTGACGTGCATGGTTCGAACGTGAGGTGGGTGTTTTAAATGTGAGCTGGGCGTGACGTGGGTCATTCGAACATGACGTAGGTGTGACGTGGGGGCTTCGAACATGACGCGGGAGTGACGTGGATGCTTCGAATGCGACGTTGGTGTTTCGAACGTGACAGGGGTGTGACGTGGGTGCATCGAACGTGACGTGGGCGTCACGTGGGGGCTTCGAACGTGACGTGGGAGTTTCGAACGTGACGTGGGTGTGACGTGGGGGCTTCGAACGTGACGTGGGCGTGATGTGGGTGATTCGAATGTCACTTGGGCGTGACGTGGGGGCTTCGAACGTCACGTGGGCGTGACATAGGCGCTTCGATCATGACGTGGGCGTGACGTGTGTGGTTTCAAGGTGACGTGGGTGTCACGTGGGGCATCGAACGTGACGTGGACGTGACGTCGGTACTTTCAATTTGAGGTTGGTGTGACCTGGGTCATTCGAACGTGACGTACATGTGACGTGGGTGATTCCAACGTGACGTGGGGCTTCGAACGTGACGTGGGAGTGACGTGGGTGATTCCAACGTGACGTGGGGCATCGAACGTGACGTGGGCGTGACCTGCGTGTTTGGAACGTGACGTGGGCGTGACGTGGGTGATTCCAACGTGACGTGGGGCATCGAACATGATGTGGGCGTGACGTGGGGGCTTCGAACGTGACGTGGGCATGACGTGGGTGATTCGAAGGTGACATGGGTGTGACGTGGGGGCTTCGAGTGTGACGTGGGTGTTTCGAACGTGACGTGGGCGTGACGTCGGTACTTTGAATGTGACGTGGGTGTGACCTGGGTCATTCGAACGTGATGTACGTGTGACGTGTGGGCTTCGAACGTGACGTGGGTGTTTCAAAACTAACGTGGGTGTGACGTAGAGGTATCGAACGTGACGTAGGTGTTTCCAAACTGACGTGGGTGTGACGTCAGTACGTTGAATGTGACGTGCATGACTCGAACGTGACGTGGGTGTGACGTAGGGGCTTCAAAAGTGACGTGGGCGTCACGTGGGGGCATCGAACGTGACGTAGGTGTGACGTGGGGGCTTCGAACGTGACGTGGGCGTGACGTGGATGCTTCGAATGTGACGTTGGTGTTTCGAACGTGACATGGGTGTGACATGGGTGCTTCGAATGTGACGTGGGCGTAACGTGGGGGCTTCGAACGTGACGTGGGTGTGACGTGGGGGCTTCGAAGGTGACGTGGGCGTGACGTCAGTACTTTGAATGTGACGTGGGTGTGACCTGGGTCATGCGAACGTGACGTGGGAGTGACGTGGGTGTTTCGAACGTTACGTGGGCATTTCGTGGGTGATTCAAACGTGACGTGGGCATGACGTGGGTACTTTACATTTGACGTGGGTGTGACGTGGGTGATGCGAACGTGACGTGGGCGTCACGTGGGGGCTTCGAAAGTGACGTGGACGTCACGTGGGTGATTGGAACGTGACGTGGGCGTGACGTCGGTACTTTGAATGTGACGTGGGTGTGACCTGGGGGCTTCGAACATGACGTAAGGGCGACATGGGTGCTTAGAACGTGACGTGGGCGTGACGTGGGTGAGTCCAAAGTGACGTGGGGGCTTCGAACGTGACGTGGGCATGACATAAGCGCTTCGATCGTGACGTGGGCGTAACGTGAGTGATTCCAACGTGACGTGGGGGCATCGAACGTGACGTGGGCGTGACGTGGGGGCATCGAACGTGACGTGGGCGTGACGTCGGAACTTTGAAAGTGACGTGGGCGTGACCTGGGTGATTGGAACGTGACGTGGGAGTGACGTGGGGTCTTCGAACATGATGTGGGTGTGACGTGGGGGCATCGAACGTCACGTGGGCGTGACGTGGGAGTTTCGAACGTGACGTGGACGTGACGTGGGTACTTTACATTTGACGTGGGTGTGACCTGGGTGATGCGAACGTGACGTGGGCGTCACGTGGGGGCTTCGAACGTGACGTGGGCGTCACGTGGGGGCTTCGAAAGTGACGTGGACGTCACGTGGGTGATTCGAAGGTGACGTGGGTGTGGCGTGGGGGCTTCGAACGTGACCTGGGTGTGAGGTGGGTGTTTCGAACGTGACGTGGGCATGACGTCGGTACTTTGAATGTGACGTGGGTGTGACCTGGGTGCTTAGAACGTGACGTGGGCGTGACGTGGGTGATTCCAACGTGATGTGGGGCTTCGAATGTGATGTGGGCGTCACGTGGGTAATTGAAACGTAACGTGGGCGTGACGTCGGTACTTTGAATGTGACGTGGGTGTGACCTGGGTCATTGGAACGTGACGTGGCAGTGACGTGGGGGCTTCGAACGTGACGTGGGCGTGACGTCGGTACTTTGAATGTGACGTGGGTGTGACCTGGGTCATTTGAACGTGACGTGGGAGTGACGTGGGGGCATCGAACGTGACGTAAGGGTGACATGGGTGCTTAGAACGTGACGTGGGCGTGACGTGGGCGATTCCAACGTGACGTGGGGGCTTCGAACGTCACGTGGGCGTGACGTGGGGGCTTCGATGTTGACGTGGGCGTGACCTGGGTGATTGGAACGTGACGTGGACGTGACCTGTGTGGTTTCAACGTGACGTGAGCGTCACGTGGGGTCCTCGAACGTGACTTGGGCGTCACGTGGGGTCTTCGAAAGTGACATGGGCGTGACAAGGGTGATTCGAAGGTGACGTGGGTGTGACGTGGGGGCTTCGAACGTGACGTGGGTTTGATGCGGGTGATTCCAGCGTGACGTGCGGCTTCGAATGTGACGTGGGCGTGAGGTGGGTGATTGGAACGTGACGTGGGCGTGACGTCGGTACTTTGAAAGTGACGTGGGCGTGACCTGGGGGCTTCGAACGTGACGTAAGGGCGACATGGGTGCTTAGAATGTGACGTGGGCGTGACGTGGGTGATTCCAACGTGACGTGGGGGCTTCGAACGTGACGTGGGCGTGACGTGGGTGATTGGAACGTGACGTGGGCGTGACGTCGGTACTTTGAATGTGACGTGGGTGTGAGCTGGGGGCTTCGAAAGTGACGTAAGGGCGACATGGGTGCTTAGAACGTGACGTGGGCGTGACGTGGGCGATTCCAACGTGACGTGGGCGTGACGTTGGGACTTTGAATGTGACGTGGGTGTGACCTGGGTCATTGGAACGTGACGTGGGAGTGACGTGGGGGCATCGAACGTGACATAAGGGTGACATGGGTGCTTAGAACATGACGTGGGCGTGATGTTGGTGATTCCAACGTGACGTGGGGCTTCGAATGTGACGTGGGTGTGACGTGCTTGATTGGAACGTGACGTGGGTGTGACGTGGGTGCTTCGAACGTGACGTGGGCGTGACATAGGCGCTTCGATCGTGACGTGGGCATAACGTGTGTGGTTTCAACGTGGCCTGGGTATCACGTGGGGCATCGAACGTGACGTTGGCATGCCGTGAGTGGTTTCAACGTGACGTGGGCGTCACGTGGGGGCTTCGAATGTGACGTGGGCATGACGTGGGTGATTCGAAAGTGACGTCGGTGTGACGTGGGTGTTTCGGACGTGACGTGGACGTGACGTGGGAGCTTCGAACGTGACGTGGGCGTGACATGGGAACTTTACATTTGACGTGGGTGTGACCTGAGTCATTCGATCGTGACGTGGGTGTGACGTGGGTGATCCGAACGTGACGTGGGCGTGACGTCGGTACTTTGAATGTGACGTGGGCATGAAGTGGGTCATTCGAACGTGATGTACGTGTGACGTGTGGGCTTCGAACGTGACGTAGGTGTTTCAAAACTAACGTGGGTGTGACGTGGGGGTATCGAACGTGACGTAGGTGTTTCCAAACTGACGTGGGTGTGACGTCAGTACGTTGAATGTGACGTGCATGATTCGAACCTGACGTGGGTGTTTTAAATGTGAGCTGGGCGTGACGTGGGTCATTCGAACGGGACATAGGTGTGACGTGGGGGCATCGAACGTGATGTGGGCGTGACGTGGATGTTTCGAATGTGACGTTGGTGTTTCGAACGTGACATGGGTGTGACGTGGGTGCTTTGAATGTGACGTGGGCGTAACGTGGGTGCTTCGAACGTGACGTGGGTGTGACGTAGGTACTTTGAATGTGCCGTGGGTGTGACGTGCATGACTCGAACGTGACGTGGGTGTGACGTGGGGGCATCGAACGTGACGTGGGTGTGACGTAGGGGCTTCAAAAGTGACGTGGGCGTCACGTGGGGGCATCGAACGTGACGTAGGTGTGACGGGGGGGCTTCGAACGTGACGTGGGCGTGACGTGGATGCTTCGAATGTGACGTTGGTGTTTCGAACGTGACGTGGGTGTGACATGGGGGCTTCGAACCTGACGTGGGTGTGACGTGGGGGCTTCAAGCGTGACCTGGGTGTGACGTGGGTGTTTCGAAGGTGACGTGGGCGTGACATCAGTACTTTGAATGTGACGTGGGTGTGACCTGGGTCATGCGAACGTGACGTGGGCGTGACGTGGGTACTTTACATTTCACGTGGGTGTGACCTGGGTGATGCGAACGTGACGTGGGCGTCACGTGCGGGCATTCAACGTGACGTGGGCGTCACGTGGGGGCTTCGAAAGTGACGTGGGCGTGACGTGGGTGATTCGAAGGTGACGTGGGTGTGACGTGGGGTCTTCGAACGTGACGTGAGCGTGACGTCGGTACTTTCAATGTGACGTCGGTGTGACCTGGGTGATTGGAACGTGACGTGGGAGTGACGTGGGGGCATGGAACATGACGTGGGGGTGACGTGGGAGCTTAGAACGTGACGTGGGAGTGACGTGGGGGCTTCGAACGTGACGTGGGCGTGACGTGGGTGATTCGAGTGTGACGTGGGCGTGACGTGGGGGCTTCGAACGTCACGTGAGCGTCACGTGGGGGCATCGAGTTTGACATGGGCGTGACCTGGGTGATTGGAACGTGACGTGGGCGTGACGTGCGTGATTCCAACGTGACGTGGACGTGACGTCGGTACTTTCAATTTGAGGTTGGTGTGACTTGGGCCATTCAAATGTGACGTACGTGTGACGTGGGTGATTCCAACGTGACGTGCGGCTTCGAACGTGACGTGGGTGTGACGTCGGTACTTTGAATGTGACGTGGGTGTGACCTGGGTCATTGGAACGTGACGTGGGAGTGACGTGGGGGCATCGAACGTGACATAAGGGTGACATGGGTGCTTAGAACGTGACGTGGGCGTGATGCGGGTGATTCCAACGTGACGTGGGGCTTCGAATGTGACGTGGGCGTGACGTGGGTGATTGGAACGTGACGTGGGCGTGACGTCGGTACTTTGAAAGTGACGTGGGTGTGACCTGGGTCATTGGAACGTGACGTGGGCGTGACGTCGGTACTTTGAATGTGACGTGGGTGTGACGTGGGTGATTCGAACGTGACGTAAGGGTGACATGGGTGCTTAGAACGTGACGTGGGCATGACGTGGGTGATTCCAACGTGACGTGGGGGTTTCGAAAGTGACATGGGCGTGACGTGGGTGTTTCGAACGTGACGTTGGTGTTTCGAACTTGACGTGGGTGTGACGTGGGTGCTTCGGACGTGACGTGGGCGTAACGTGGGGGCTTCGAACATGACGCGGGAGTGACGTGGATGCTTCGAATGTGACGTGGGTGTTTCGAACGTGACGTGGGCGTCACGTGGGGGCTTCGAAGGTGACGTGGGTGTGACGTGGGGGCTTCGAACGTGACGTGGGCATGACGTGGGTGATTCGAAAGTGACGTGGGCGTCACGTGGGAGTTTCAATGTTGACGTGGGCGTGACGTGGGTACTTTACATTTGCCGTGGGTGTGACCTGGGTGATGCGAACGTGACGTGGGCGTCACGTGCCGGCATCGAACGTGACGTGGGCGTCACGTGGGGGCTTCGAAAGTGACGTGGGCATGACGTGGGTGATTCAAAGGTGACGTGGGTGTGACGTGGGGTCTCCGAACGTGACGTGGGCGTGACGTCGGTACTTTCAAAGTGACGTGGGTGTGACCTGGCTGATTGGAACGTGACGTGGGAGTGACGTGGGGGCATGGTACGTGACGTGGGGGTGACGTGGGGGCTTCGAAGGTGACGTGGGTGTGACGTGGGTGCTTCGAACGTGACGTGGCTGTGACGTGGGAGTTTCGAACGTGACGTGGGCGTGACGTGGGGGCATCGAACGTGACGTGGGCGTGACGTGGGGGCTTCAAGCGTGACCTGGGTGTGACGTGGGTGTTTCGAAGGTGACGTGGGCATGACGTCAGTACTTTGAATGTGACGTGGGTGTGACCTGGGTCATGCGAACGTGACGTGGGTGTGACGTGGGTGTTTCGAACGTTACGTGGGCATGACCTGGGTGATTCAAACGTGACGTGGGCGTGACGTCGGAACTTTGAATGTGACGTGGGTGTGACCTGGGTCATTGGAACGTGACGTGGGAGTGACGTGGGGGCTTCGAACGTGACGTAAGGGTGACATGGGTGCTTCGAACGTGACGTGGGCGTGACGTGGGCGATTCCAACGTGACGTGGGGCTTCGAACGTGACGTGGGCGTGATGTGGGTGATTCGAATGTCACTTGGGCGTGACGTGGGGGCTTCGAACGTGACGTGGGCGTGACGTGGGGGCTTCGATGTTGACGTGGGCGTGACCTGGGTGATTGGAACGTGACGTGGACGTGACGTGGGTGGTTTCAACGTGACGTGAGCATCACGTGGGGTCCTCGAACGTGACGTGGGCGTCACGTGGGGTCTTCGAAAGTGACGTGGGCATGACGTGGGAGATTCGAAGGTGACGTGGGTGTGACGTGGGGGCTTCGAACGTGACGTGGACGTGACGTGGGAGCTTCGAACGTGACGTGGGTGTGACGTGGGTCATTTGAACGTGACGTGGGAGTGACGTGGGGGCATCGAACGTGACATAAGGGTGACATGGGTGCTTGTAACGTGACGTGGGCGTGATGCGGGTGATTCCAACGTGACGTGGGGCTTCGAATGTGACGTGGGCGTGACGTGGGTGATTGGAACGTGACGTGGGCGTGACGTCGGTACTTTGAATGTGACGTGGGTGTGACCTGGGGGCTTCGAACGTGACGTAAGGGCGACATGGGTGCTTAGAACGTGACGTGGGCGTGACGTGGGTGATTTCAACGTGACGTGGGGGGTTCGAACGTGACATGGGCGTGACGTGGGTGATTCGAACGTGACGTGGGCGTGACGTCGGTACTTTGAAAGTGACGTGGGTGTGACCTGGGTCATTGGAACGTGACGTGGGAGTGACGTGGGGGCATCGAACGTGAGGTAAGGGTGACATGGGTGCTTAGAACGTGACGTGGGAGTGACGTGGGTGATTCGAACGTGACGTGGGCTTCGAACGTAACGTGGGCGTGACGTGGGTGATTGGAACGTGACGTGGGTGTCACGTGGGGCATCGAACGTGACGTGGGCGTGACGTGTGTGGTTTCAACGTGACGTGGGCGTCACGGGGGGGCTTCGAACGTGACGTGGGCACGACGTGGGTGATTCGAAGGTGACGTGGGCGTGACGTGGGGCATGGAACGTGACCTGGGTGTGACGTGGGTGATTGCAACGTGACGTGGGCGTGACGTCGGTACTTTGAAAGTGACGTGGGTGTGACGTGGGTCATTTGAACGTGACGTGGGAGTGACGTGGGGGCATCGAACGTGACGTAAGGGTGACATGGGTGCTTAGAACGTGACGTGGGCGTGACGTGGGTGATTCCAACGTGACGTGGGGCTTCGAACATGACGTGGGTGTGACGTGGGGGCATCGATTGTGACGTGGGCGTGATGTCGGTACTTTATTACCGACGTGGGTGTGACCTGGGTCATTCGAACGTGATGTGGGAGTGACCTGGGTCCTTTGATCGTCGTGTACGTGTGCTATGGGGGCTTCGAATGTGACGTGGGCGTCACGTGGGTGATTCGAAGGTGACGTGTGTGTGACGTGGGGGCTTCGAACGTGGCGTGGGCATGACGTGGGTGATTCGAAAGTGACGTGGGCGTGACGTGGGAGTTTCGAACGTGACGTGGGCGTGACGTGGGTACTTTACATTTGACGTGGGTGTGACCTGGGTGATGCGAACGTGACCTGGGCGTCACGTGGGGGCATCGAACATGACGTGGGCGTCACGTGGGGGCTTCGAAAGTGACGTGGGCATGACGTGGGTGATTCGAGGGTGACGTGGGTGTGACGTGGGGGCTTCGAACGTGATGTGGGTGTGAGGTGGGTGCTTCGAACGTGACGTGGGCGTGACGTCAGTACTTTGAATGTGACGTGGGCATGACGTCGGTGATTCGAACGTGACGTGGGCGTGACGTGGGGGCTTCGAACGTGACCTGGGGGTGACGTGGGTGTTTCGAACGTGACGTGGGCGTGACGTCGGTACTTTGAATGTGACGTGGGTGTGACCTGGGTCATTGGAACGTGACGTGGGCGTGACGTCGGTACTTTGAAGGTGACGTGGGTGTGACGTGGGTGATTCGAACGTGACGTAAGGGTGACATGGGTGCTTAGAACGTGACGTGGGCGTGACGTGGGTGATTCCAACGTGACGTGGGCGTGACGTGGGTACTTTACATTTGACGTGGGTGTGACCTGGGTGATGCGAACGTGACGTGGGCGTCACGTGGGGGCATCGAACGTGACGTGGGCGTCACGTGGGGGCTTCGAAAGTGACGTGGACGTCACGTGGCTGATTCGAAGGTGACGTGGGTGTGGCGTGGGGGCTTCGAACGTGACGTGGGTGTGAGGTGGGTGATTCCAACGTGACGTGGGCGTGACGTCGGAACTTTGAATGTGAAGTGGGTGTGACCTGGGTCATTGGAACATGACGTGGGAGTGACGCGGGGGCATCGAACGTGACGTAAGGGTGACATGCGTGCTTAGAACGTGACGTGGGCGTGATGCGGGTGATTCCAACGTGACGTGGGGCTTCGAATGTGACGTGGGCGTGACGTGGGTGATTGGAACGTGACGTGGGCGTGACGTCGGTACTTTGAAAGTGACGTGGGTGTGACCTGGGGGCTTCGAACGTGACATAAGGGCGACATGGGTGCTTAGAACGTGACGTGGGCGTGACGTGGGTGATTCCAGCGTGACGTGGGGGCTTCGAACGTGACATGGGCGTGACGTGGGTGATTCGAATGTGACGTGGGCGTGACGTCGGTACTTTGAAAGTGACGTAGGTGTGACCTGGCTCATTTGAACGTGACGTGGGTGTGACGTGGGTGATTCCAACGTGACGTGGGCTTCGAACGTGACGTGGGCGTGACGTGGATGATTGGAACGTGACGTGGGCATGAGGTGGGTGATTCGAAAGTGACGTCGGTGTGACGTGGGTGTTTCGGACGTGACGTGGGCGTCACGTGGGGGTCCTCGAACGTGACGTGGGCGTCACGTGGGGTCTTCGAAAGTGACGTGGGCATGACGTGGGTGATTCGAACGTGACGTGGGTGTGACGTGGGGGCTTCTAACGTGACGTGGGTGTGACGTCGGTGCTTTGAATGTGACGTGGGTGTGACCTGGGTCATTGGAACGTGACGTGGGAGTGACGTGGGGGCATCGAACGTGACATAAGGGTGACATGGGTGCTTCGAATGTGACGTGGGCGTGACGTGGGTGATTGGAACGTGACGTGGGCGTGACGTCGGTAGCTTGAATGTGACGTGGGTGTGACCTGGGGGCTTCGAACGTGACGTAAGTGCGATATGGGTGCTTAGAACGTGACGTGGGCGTGACGTGGGTGATTTCAACGTGACGTGGGTGGTTCGAACGTGACGTGGGTGTGACGTGGGTGTTTCGAACGTGACGTGGGCGTAACGTGGGCGATTCCAACGTGACGTGGGGCTTCGAACGTGACGTGGGCGTGACGTGGGTTAATCGAACGTGACGTGAGCGCCACGTGGGGGCAGCGAAGTTGATGTGGGCGTGACGTGGGTGATTGGAACGTGACGTGGGTGTGACGTGGGGGCTTCGAACGTGACGTGGGTGTGACGTGGGTCTTTCGAATGTGACGTTGGTGTTTCGAACGTGACGTGGGTGTGACGTGGGTGCTTCGAACGTGACGTGGGCGTCACGTGGGGGCTTCGAACATGACGTGGATGTGAGGTGGGTGCTTCGGACGTGACGTGGGCATGACGTGGGGGATTCGAAAATGATGTGGGTGTGACGTGGGGGCATCGAACGTGACGTGGGTGTGACGTGGGTGTTTCGAACGTGATGTGGACGTGACGTGGTACTTTACATTTGACGTGGGTGTGACTGGGTCAATCGAACGTGACGTGGGCGTGACCTGTGTGATTGGAACGTGACGTGGGTGTGATGTGGGGGCTTCGAACGTGACGTGGGTGTGACGTGGGTGTTTCGAACCTGACGTTGGTATTTCGATCCTGACGTGGGTGTCACGTGGGTGCATCGGACGTGACGTGGGCGTCACGTGGGGGCTTCGAATGTGACGTGGGCGTGACGTGGATGCTTCGAACGTGACGTGGGCGTGACGTGGGTGATTCCAACGTGACGTGGGGCTTTGAAAGTGACGTGGGCGAGACGTGGGTGATTCGAACGTGACGTGGGGCTTTGAACGTGACGTGGGCGAGACGTGGGTGATTCGAATGTGACGTGGGCGTGACGTGGGGGATTCGAACGCCACGTGAGCTTCACGTGGGGGCATCGAACGTGACTTGGGCGTGACGTGGGGGCTTCAAGCGTGACCTGGGTGTGACGTGGGTGTTTCGAACGTGACGTGGGCGTGACGTCGGAACTTTGAATGTGACGTGGGTGTGACCTGGGTGATGCGAACGTGACGTGGGCGTCACGTGGGGGCATCGAACGTGACGTGGGCGTCACGTGGGGGCTTCGAACGTGACGTGGACGTCACGTGGGTGATTCGAAGGTGACGTGGGTGTGACGTGGGGGCTTCGAACGTGACCTGGGTGTGAGGTGGGTGTTTCGAACGTGACGTGGGCGTGACGTCGGTACTTTGAATGTGACGTGGGTGTGACCTGGGTCATTGGAACGTGACGTGGGAGTGACGTGGGGCTTCGAACGTGACGTAAGGGTGACATGGGTGCTTAGAACGTGACGTGGGTGTGACGTGGGCGATTCCAACGTGACGTGGGGCTTCGAACATGACGTGGGCGTGATGTGGGTGATTCGAATGCCACTTGGGCGTGACGTGGGGGCTTCGAACGTGACGTGGGCGTGACGTGGGGGCTTCGATGTTGACGTGGGCGTGACCTGGGTGATTGGAACGTGACGTGGACGTGACGTGGGTGGTTTCAACGTGACGTGAGCGTCACGAGGGGTCCTCGAACGTGACTTGGGCTTCACGTGGGGTCTTCGAAAGTGACGTGGGCATGACATGGGTGATTCGAAGGTGACTTGGGTGTGACGTTGGGGCTTCAAACGTGACGTGGGTGTGACGTCGGTACTTTGAATGTGACGTGGGTGTGACCTGGGTCATTTGAACGTGATGTGGGAGTGACGTGGGGGCATCGAACGTGACATAAGGGTGACATGGGTGCTTAGAACGTGACGTGGGCGTGATGCGGGTGATTCCAACGTGACGTGGGGCTTCGAATGTGACGTGGGCGTGAGGTGGGTGATTGGAACGTGACGTGGGCGTGACGTCGGTACTTTGAATGTGACGTGGGTGTGACCTGGGGGCTTCGAACGTGACGTAAGGGCGACATGGGTGCTTAGAACGTGACGTGGGCGTGACGTGGGTGATTCCAACGTGACGTGGGGGGTTCGAACGTGACATGGGCGTGACGTGGGTGATTGGAACGTGACGTGGGCGTGACGTCGGTACTTTGAAAGTGACGTGGGTGTGACCTGGGTGATTGGAACGTGACGTGGGAGTGACGCGGGGGCTTCAAACGTGACGTAAGGGTGACATGGGTGCTTAGAACGTTACGTGGGAGTGACGTGGGTGATTCCAACGTGACGTGGGCGTGAGGTGGGAGATTCGAAAGTGACGTGGGTTTGACGTGCGTGCTTCGGACGTGACGTGGGCGTGACGTGGGGGCTTCGATGTTGACGTGGGCGTGACCTGGGTGATTGGAACGTGACGTGGACGTGACGTGGGTGGTTTCAACGTGACGTGAGCGTCACGTGGGGTCCTCGAACGTGACTTGGGCGTCACGTGGGGTATTCGAAAGTGACGTGGGCATGACGTGGGTGATTCGAAGGTGACGTGGGCGTGACGTGGGGGCTTCGAACGTGACGTGGGTGTGACGTCGGAACTTTGAATGTGACGTGGGTGTGACCTGGGTCATTTGAACGTGACGTGGGAGTGATGTGGGGGCATCGAACGTGACATAAGGGTGACATGGGTGCTTAGAACGTGACGTGGGCGTGACGTGGGCGATTCCAACGTGATGTGGGGCTTCGAACGTGACGTGGGCGTGATGTGGGTGATTCGAATGTCACTTGGGCGTGACGTGGGGGCTTCGATGTTGACGTGGGCGTGACCTGGGTGATTGGAACGTGACGTGGACGTGACGTGGGTGGTTTCAACGTGACGTGAGCGTCACGTGGGGTCCTCGAACGTGACGTGGGCGTCACGTGGGGTCTTCGAAAGTGACGTGGGCATGACTGGGTGATTCGAAGGTGACGTGGGTGTGACGTGGGGGCTTCAAACGTGACGTGGGTGTGACGTCGGTACTTTGAATGTGACGTGGGTGTGACCTGGGTCATTTGAACGTGACGTGGGAGTGACGTGGGGGCATCGAACGTGACATAAGGGTGACATGGGTGCTTAGAACGTGACGTGGGCGTGATGCGGGTGATTCCAACGTGACGTGGGGCTTCGAATGTGACGTGGGCGTGACGTGGGTGATTGGAACGTGACGTGGGCGTGACATCGGTACTTTGAAAGTGACGTGGGTGTGAGCTGGGGGCTTCGAACGTGACGTAAGGGCGACATGGGTGCTTAGAACGTGACGTGGGAGTGATGTGGGGGCATCGAACGTGACGTGGGGGCTTCGAACGTGAAATGGGCGTGACGTGGGTGATTCGAACGTGACGTGGGAGTGACGTGGGGTCTTAGAACGTGACGTAAGGGTGACATGGGTGCTTAGAACGTGACGTGGGCGTGACGTGGGTGATTCCAACGTGACGTGGGGCTTCCAATGTGACGTGGGCGTGACTTGGGTGATTCGAACGTGACGTGGGCGTGACGTCGGTACTTTGAAAGTGTCGTGGGTGTGACCTGGGGGCTTCGAACGTGACGTAAGGGTGACATGGGTGCTTAGAACGTGACGTGGGAGTGACGTGGGTGATTCCAACGTGACGTGGATTTTGGAACGTGACGTGGGCGTGAGATTGGAACGTGACGTGGGCGTGAGGTGGGTGCTTCGAAAGTAACGTCGGTGTGACGTGGGTGTTTCGGACGTGACGTGGGCGTGACGTGGGTGCTTCGAACGTGACGTGGGCGTGACATAGGCGCTTCGATCGTGACGTGGGCGTAACGTGTGTGGTTTCAACGTGATGTGGGTATCACGTGGGGCATCGAACGTGACGTGGGCGTGCCGTGTGTGGTTTCAACGTGACGTGGGCGTCACGTGGGGGCTTCGAATGTAACGTGTGCATGACGTGGGTGTTTCGGACGTGACGTGGGCGTGACGTCGGTACTTTGAAAGTTACGTGGGTGTGACCTGCGGGCTTCGAACGTGACGTAAGGGCGACATGGGTGCTTAGAACGTGACGTGGGCGTGACGTGGGTGATTCCAACGTGACGTGGGCTTCGAACGTGACGTGGGCGTGATGTGGGTGATTGGAACGTGACGTGGGCGTGAGGTGGGTGATTCGAAAGTGACGTCGGTGTGACGTGGGTGTTTCGGACGTGACGTGGGCGTGACGTGGGTGCTTAGAACGTGACGTGGGCGTGTCGTGTGTGGTTTCAACGTGACGTGGGCGTGACGTGGGGGCATCGAACGTGACGTGGGCGTGACGTGTGTGGTTTCAAAGTGACGTGGGCGTCACGGGGGGTCTTCGAACGTGACGTGGGCATGACGTGGGTGATTCGAAGGTGACGTGGGCGTGACGTGGGGGAATGGAACGTGACGTGCGTGTGAGGTGGGTGTTTCGAACGTGACGTGGGAGTGACGTCGGTACTTTCAATGTGACGTGGGTGTGACCTGGGTGATTTGAACGTGACGTGGGTGTGACGTGGGCGATTCTGACGTGATATGGGGCTTCGAACGTGACGTGGGCGGGATGTGGGTGATTCGAAGGTGACGTGGGCGTGACGTGGGGGCTACGAACGTGATGTGGGCGTGACGTGGGGGCTTCAAACGTGACGTGGGAGTGACGTGGGGGCTTCGGACGTGACGTAAGGGTGACATGGGTGCTTTCGAACGTGACGTGGGCGTGACGTGGGCGATTCCAATGTGACGTGGGGCTTCGAACGTGACGTGGGCGTGACGGTGGTGATTCGAATGTCACGTGGGCATGACGTGGGGGCTTCAAACGTGACCTGGGTGTGACGAGGGCGATTCGATCGTGACGTGGGCGTGACGTGGGTGTTTCGAAAGTGACGTGGGCGTGACGTCGGTACTTTGAATGTGACGTGGGTGTGACCTGGGTGATTGGAACGTTACGTGGGAGTGACGTGGGGGCTTCGAACGTGATGTAAGGGTGACATGGGTGCTTAGAACGTGACGTGGGCATGACGTGCGCGATTCCAACGTGATGTGGGGCTTCGAATGTGACGTGGGCGTGACGTGGGGGCTTCGAACGTGATGTGGGCGTGACGTGGGTGATTCCAACGTGACGTGGGGCTTCGAATGTGACTTGGGCGTGACTTGGGTGATTGGAACGTGACGTGGGCGTGACGTCGGTACTTTGAAAGTGTCGTGGGTGTGATCTGGGCGCTTCGAACGTGACGTAAGGGTGACATGGGTGCTTAGAACGTGACGTGGGAGTGACGTGGGTGATTCCAACGTGACGTGGGTTTTGGAACGTGACGTGGGCGTGAGATTGGAACGTGACGTGGGCGTGAGGTGGGCGATTCGAAAGTGACGTCGGCGTGACGTGCGTGTTTCGGACGTGACGTGGGCGTGACGTGGGTGCTTCGAACGTGACGTGGGCGTGACATAGGCGCTTCGATCGTGACGTGGGCGTGCCGTGTGTGGTTTCAACGTGACGTGGGTATCACGTGGGGCATCGAACGTGACGTGGGCGTGCCGTGTGTGGTTTCATCGTGACGTGGGCGTCACGTGGGGGCTTCAAATGTGACGTGGGCGTGACGTGGGTGATTCGAACGTTACGTGGGCATGACGTCGGTACTTTGAATGTGACGTGGGTGTGACCTGGGTCATTTGAACGTGATGTGGGAGTGACATGGGGGCTTCAAATGTGACTTAAGGGTGACATGGGTGCTTCGAACGTGACGTGGGCGTCACGTGGGTGATTCCAACGTGACGTGGGTGTGACGTGGGGGCATCGAACGTAACGTAAGGGTGACATGGGTGCTTAGAACGTGACGTGGGCGTGACGTGGGTGATTCCAAAGTGACGTGGGGCTTCGAACGTGACATAGGCGTAACGTGGGGGGTTCGAACATGACGCGGGAGTGACGTGGATGCTTCGAACGTGACGTGGGTGCTTCGAACGTGACGTGGGTGTGACGTGGGGGCTTCGAATGTGACGTAGGCGTGACGTGGGTGTTTACAAGTCACCAGGGCGTGACGTGGGGGCTTTGATCGTGACGTGGACGTGACGTCGGTACTTTATATATGACGTGGGTGTGACCTGGCTCATTTTAACGTGACGTAGGTGTGACGTGGGTGATTCAAACGTGACGTGGGCGTGACGTGGGGGCATCGAACGTGACATGGGCGTGACGTGGGGGCTTCAAGCGTGACCTGGGTGTGAGGTGGGTGTATCGAAGGTGACGTGGGCGTGGCGTCAGTACTTTGAATGTGACGTGGGTGTGACCTGGGTCATGCGAACGTGACGTGGGTGTGACGTGGGTGTTTCGAACGTTACGTGGGCATTTCGTGGGTGATTCGAACGTGACGTGGGCGTGACGTGGGTACTTTACATTTGACGTGGGTGTGACCTGGGTGATGCGAACGTGACGTGGGCGTCACGTGGGGGCTTCGAAAGTGACGTGGACGTCACGTGGGTGATTCGAAGGTGACGTGGGCGTGACGTGGGTGATTGGAACGTGACGTGGGCGTGACGTCGGTACTTTCAATGTGACGTGGGTGTGACCTGGGGGCTTCGCACGTGATGTAAGGGCGACATGGGTGCTTAGAACGTGACGTGGGCGTGACGTGGGTGATTCCAACGTGACGCGGGGGCTTCGAACGTGAAATGGGCGTGACGTGGGTGATTGGAATGTCACGTGGGCGTGACGTCGGTACTTTGAAAGTGACGTGGGTGTGACGTGGGTGATTGAAACGTGACGTGGACGTGACGTGGGTGGTTTCAACGTGACGTGGGCGTCACGTGGGGTCCTCGAACGTGACTTGGGCGTCACGTGGGGTATTCGAAAGCGACGTGGGCATGACGTGGGTGATTCGAAGGTGACGTGGGTGTGACGTGGGGGCTTCGAACGTGACGTGGGTGTGACGTCGGTACTTTGAATGTGACGTGGGTGTGACCTGGGTCATTTGAACGTGACGTGGGAGTGACGTGGGGGCATCGAACGTGACATAAGGGTGACATGGGTGCTTAGAACGTGACGTGGGCGTGACGCGGGTGATTCCAACGTGACGTGGGGCTTCGAACGTGACGTGGGCGTGACGTGGGTGATTGGAACGTGACGTGGGCGTGACGTTGGTACTTTCAATGTGACATGGGTGTGACCTGGGTCATTTGAACGTGACGTGGGTGTGACGTGGGCGATTCTAACGTGATGTGGGGCTTCGAACGTGACGTAGGCGTGACGGCGGTGATTCGAAAGTGACGTGGGCATGACGTGGGGGCTTCAAACGTGACCTGGGTGTGACGAGGGCGATTCCATCGTGACGTGGGCGTTACGTGGGTGTTTCGAACGTGACGTGGGCGTGACGTCGGTACTTTGAATGTGACGTGGGCGTGACTTGGGTGATGCGAACGTGACGTGGGCGTCACTTGGGGGCTTCGAACGTGACGTGGGCATGACGTGGGTGATTCGAACGTGACGTGGGCGTGACGTCTGGCATCGAAGGTGACGTGGGCGTGACGTGGGGGCTTCAAGCGTGACCTGGGTGTGACGTGGGTGATTCGAACGTGACGTGGGCGTGACGTCAGTACTTTGAATGTGATGTGGGTGTGACCTGGGTCATGCGAACGTGACGTGGGTGTGACGTCGGTGTTTCGAACGTTACGTGGACATTTCGTGGGAGTTTCGAACGTGACGTGGGCGTGACGTGGGTACTTTACATTTCACGTGGGTGTGACCTGGGTGATGCGAACGTGACGTGGGCGTCACGTGGGGGCATCGAACGTGACGTGGGCGTCACGTGGGGGCTTCGAAAGTGACGTGGACGTGATGCGGGTGATTCCAACGTGACGTGGGTGTGACGTGGGTGATTGGAACGTGACGTGGGCGTGACGTCGGTACTTTGAATGTGACGTGGGTGTGACCTGGGGGCTTCGAACGTGACGTAAGGGCGACATGGGTGCTTAGAACGTGACGTGGGCGTCATGTGGGTGATTCCAACGTGACGTGGGGGCTTCGAACGTGACATGGGCGTGACGTGGGTGATTCCAACGTGACGTGGGTTTTGGAACGTGACGTGGGCGTGAGATTGGAACGTGACGTGGGCGTGAGGTGGGTGATTCGAAAGAGACGTCGGTGTGACGTGGGTGTTTCGGACGTGACGTGGGCGTGATGCGGGTGATTCCAACGTGACGTGGGCTTCGAACGTGACGTGGGCGTGATGTGGGTGATTCGAATGTCACTTGGGCGTGACGTGGGGGCTTCGAACGTCACGTGGGCGTGACGTGGGGGCTTCGATGTTGACGTGGGCGTGACCTGGGTGATTGGAACGTGACGTGGGTGTGAGGTGGGTGATTCGAAAGTGACGTCGGTGTGACGTGGGTGATTGGAACGTGACGTGGGCGTGACGTGGGTGCTTAGAACGTGACGTGGGCGTGTCTTGTGTGGTTTCAACGTGACGTGGGTGTCACGTGGGGGCATCGAACGTCACGTGGGCGTGACGTGTGTGGTTTCAAAGTGACGTGGGCGCCACGGGTGGGCTTCGAACGTGACGTGGGCATGACGTGGGTGATTCGAAGGTGACGTGGGCGTGACGTGGGGGAATGGAACGTGACGTGTGTGTGAGGTGGGTGTTTCGAACGTGACGTGGGAGTGACGTCAGTACTTTGAATGTGACGTGGGTGTGACCTGGGTGATTGGAACGTGACGTGGGCGTGACGTGGGTGTTTCCAACGTGACGTGGGGCTTCGAATGTGACGTGGGCGTGACGTGGATGCTTCGAACATGACGTGGATGTGAGGTGGGTGCTTCGGACGTGACGTGGGCGTGACGTGGGGGCTTCGAATGCGACGTTGGTGTTTCGAACGTGACGTGGGCGTGACGTGGGTGATTCCAACGTGACGTGGGGGCTTCGAACGTGACATGGGCGTAACATGGAGGGTTCGACCATGACGCGGGAGTGACGTGGATGCTTCGAATGTGAAGTGGGTTCTTCGAACGTGACGTGGGTGCTTCGATCGTGACGTGGGCGTCACGTGGGGGCTTCGAACGTGACGTGTGTGTGACGTGGGAGTTTCGAACGTGACGTGGGCGTGACGTGGGTACTTTACATTTGACGTGGGTATGACCTAGTTGATGCGAACGTGACGTGGGCGTAACGTGGGGGGTTCGAAAGTGACGTGGGCGTGACCTGGGTGATTCGAAGGTGACGTGGGTGTGACGTGGGGTCTTCGAACGTGACGTGGGCGTGACGTCGTTACTTTCAATGTGACGTGGGTGTGACCTGGGTCATTGGAACGTGACGTGGGAGTGACGTGGGGGCATCGAACGTGACGTAAGGGAGACATGGGTGCTTAGAACGTGCCGTGGGCGTGCCGTGGGAGTTTCGAACGTGACGTGGACGTGACGTCGGTACTTGGAATTTGAGGTTGGTGTGACCCGGGTCATTTGGACGTGACGTCGCTACTTTCAGTTTGAGGCTGGTGTGACCTGGGTCATTCGAACGTGACGTACGTGTGACGTTGGGGCTTCGAACGTGATGTGGGTGTTTCAAAACTAACGTGGGTGTGACGTGGGGGCTTCGAAAGTGACGTGGGCATGACGTGGGTGATTCAAAGGTGACGTGGGTGTGACGTGGGGGCTTCGAACGTGACCTGGGTGTGAGGTGGGTGTTTCGAACATGACGTGGGCGTGACGTCGGTACTTTGAATGTGACGTGGGTGTGACCCGAGTCATTGGATCGTGACGTGGGCGTGACGTGGGTGCTTCGAACGTGACGTGGGCGTGACATAGGCGCTTCGATTGTGACGTGGGCGTAACGTGTGTGGTTTCAACGTGACGTGGGTATCACGTGGGGCATCGAACGTGACGTGGGCGTGCCGTGTGTGGTTTCAACGTGACGTGGGCGTCACGTGGGGGCTTCGAACGTGACGTGGGCGTGACGTGGCGATTCGAAGGTGACGTCGGTGTGACGTGGGGGCTTCGAACGTTACGTGGGCGTGACGTCGGTACTTTCAATGTGACGTGGGTGTGACCTGGGGGCTTCGAACGTGACGTAAGGGTGACATGGGTGCTTAGAACGTGACGTGGGCGTGATGCGGGTGATTCCAACGTGACGTGGGGCTTCGAATGTGACGTGGGCGTGACGTGGGTGATTGGAACGTGACGTGGGCGTGACGTTGGTACTTTGAATGTGACGTGGGTGTGACCTGGGGGCTTCGAACGTGACGTAAGGGTGACATGGGTGCTTAGAACGTGACGTGGGCGTGATGCGGGTGATTCCAACGTGACGTGGGGCTTCGAATGTGACGTGGGCGTGAGGTGGGTGATGGGAACGTGACGTGGGCGTGACGTCGGTACTTTGAAAGTGACGTGGGTGTGACCTGGGTGATTGGAACGTGACGTGGGAGTGACATGGGGGCTTCAAACGTGACGTAAGGGTGACATGGGTGCTTCGAACGTGACGTGGGCGTCACGTGGGTGATTCCATCGTGACGTGGGTGTGACGTGGGGGCTTCGAACGTGACGTGGGCCTGACGTGGGTGCTTCGAACGTGACGTGGGCGTGACGTGGGTTATTCCAAAGTGACGTGGGGGCTCAGAACGTGACATGGGCGTAACGTGGGGGGTTCGAACATGACGCGGGAGTGACGTGGATGCTTCGAACGTGACGTGGGCGTAACGTGGGGGCTACGAACATTACGCGGGTGTGACGTGGGGGCATCGATCGTGACGTGGACGTGACGTCGGTACTTTATACCTGATGGGGGTGTGACCTGGGTCATTCGAACGTGACGTGGGCGTGACGTGGGTGATTGGAAAGTGACGTGGGCGTGACGTCGGTACTTTGAAAGTGACGTGGGTGTGACCTGGGGGCTTCGAACATGACGTAAGGGCGACATGGGTACTTAGAACGTGACGTGGGCGTCATGTGGGTGATTCCAACGTGACGTGGGGGCTTCGAACGTGACGTGGGCGTGAGATTGGAACGTGACGTGGGCGTGAGGTGGGTGATTCGAAAGTGACGTCGGTGTGACGTGGGTGTTTCGGACGTGACGTGGGCGTGACGTGGGTGCTTCGAACGTGACGTGGGCGTGACGTCGGTACTTTCAATGTGACGTGGGTGTGACCTGGGGGCTTCGAACGTGACGTAAGGGCGACATGGGTGCTTAGAACGTGACGTGGGCGTGACGTGGGTGATTCCAACCTGACCTGGGCTTCGAACGTGACCTGGGTGTGACGAGGGCGATTCGATCGTGACGTGGGCGTGACGTGGGTGTTTCGAACGTGACGTGGGCGTGACGTCGGTACTTTGAATGTGACGTGGGCGTGACTTGGGTGATGCGAACGTGACGTGGGCGTCACTTGGGGGCATCGATCGTGACGTGGGCGTCACGTGGCGGCTTCGAAAATGACGTGGGCATGACGTGGGTGATTCGAAGGTGACGTGGGCGTGACGTGGGGGCATGGAACGTGACGTGGGTGTGAGGTGGTTGTTTCGAACGTGACGTGGGCGTGACGTCGGTACTTTCAATGTGACGTGGGTGTGACCTGGGTGATTGGAACGTGACGTGGGAGTGACGTGGGGGCTTCGAACGTGACGTAAGGGTGACATGGGTGCTTAGAACGTGACGTGGGCGTGACGTGGGAGTTTCGAACGTGACGTGGACGTGACGTCGGTTCTTTCAATTTGAGGTTGGTGTGACCTGGGTCATTCGAACGTGACGTACGTGTGACGTTGGGGCTTCGAACGTGATGTGGGTGTTTCAAAACTAACGTGGGTGTGACGTGGGGGCTTCGAACGTGACGTAGGCGTAACGTGGGTGTTTAAAAGTGACCTGGGCGTGACGTGGGGGCTTCGATCGTGACGTGGACGTGACGTCGGTACTTTATATCTGACGTGGGTGTGACCTGGGTCATTGGAACGTGACGTGGGTGTGACGTGGGGGCTTCGAACGTGACGTGGGCATGACGTGGGTGATTCGAACGTGACGTGGGCGTCACGTTGGGGCATCGAAGGTGACGTGGGCGTGACGTGGGGGCTTCAAGCGTGACCTGGGTGTGACGTGGGTGATTCGAACGTGACGTGGGCGTGACGTCAGTACTTTGAATGTGATGTGGGTGTGACCTGGGTCATGCGAACGTGACGTGGGTGTGACGTGGGTGTTTCGAACGTTACGTGGGCATTTCGTGGGAGTTTCGAACGTGACGTGGGCGTGACGTGGGTACTTTACATTTCACGTGGGTGTGACCTGGGTGATGCGAACGTGACGTGGGCGTCACGTGGGGGCATCGAACGTGACGTGGGCGTCACGTGGGGGCTTCGAAAGTGACGTGGACGTGATGCGGGTGATTCCAACGTGACGTGGGTGTGACGTGGGTGATTGGAACGTGACGTGGGCGTGACGTCGGTACTTTGAATGTGACGTGGGTGTGACCTGGGGGCTTCGAACGTGACGTAAGGGCGACATGGGTGCTTAGAACGTGACGTGGGCGTGACGTGGGTGATTCCAACGTGACGTGGGGGCTTCGAACGTGACATGGGCGTGACGTGGGTGATTCCAACGTGACGTGGGTTTTGGAACGTGACGTGGGCGTGAGATTGGAACGTGACGTGGGCGTGACGTGGGTGATTCGAAAGTGACGTCGGTGTGACGTGGGTGTTTCGGACGTGACGTGGGCGTGCTGCGGGTGATTCCAACGTGACGTGGGCTTCGAACGTGACGTGGGCGTGATGTGGGTGATTCGAATGTCACTTGGGCGTGACGTGGGGGCTTCGAACGTCACGTGGGCGTGACGTGGGGGCTTCGATGTTGACGTGGGCGTGACCTGGGTGATTGGAACGTGACGTGGGTGTGAGGTGGGTGATTCGAAAGTGACGTCGGTGTGACGTGGGTGATTGGAACGTGACGTGGGCGTGACGTGGGTGATTCCAACGTGACGTGGGCATGTCTTGTGTGGTTTCAACGTGACGTGGGTGTCACGTGGGGGCATCGAACGTCACGTGGGCGTGACGTGTGTGGTTTCAAAGTGACGTGGGCGCCACGGGTGGGCTTCGAACGTGACGTGGGCATGACGTGGGTGATTCGAAGGTGACGTGGGCGTGACGTGGGGGAATGGAACGTGACGTGTGTGTGAGGTGGGTGTTTCGAACGTGACGTGGGAGTGACGTCAGTACTTTGAATGTGACGTGGGTGTGACCGGGGTGATTGGAACGTGACGTGGGCGTGACGTGGGTGTTTCCAACGTGACGTGGGGCTTCGAACGTGACGTGGGCGTGACGTGGATGCTTCGAACATGACGTGGATGTGAGGTGGGTGCTTCGGACGTGACGTGGGCGTGACGTGGGGGCTTCGAATGCGACGTTGGTGTTTCGAACGTGACGTGGGCGTGATGTGGGTGATTCCAACGTGACGTGGGGGCTTCGAACGTGACATGGGCGTAACATGGAGGGTTCGACCATGACGCGGGAGTGACGTGGATGCTTCGAATGTGAAGTGGGTTCTTCGAACGTGACGTGGGTGCTTCGATCGTGACGTGGGCGTCACGTGGGGGCTTCGAACGTGACGTGTGTGTGACGTGGGAGTTTCGAACGTGACGTGGGCGTGACGTGGGTACTTTACATTTGACGTGGGTATGACCTAGTTGATGTGAACGTGACGTGGGCGTAACGTGGGGGGTTCGAAAGTGACGTGGGCGTCACGTGGGGGCTTCGAACGTGACGTGGGCGTGACGTGGGCGATTCGAAGGTGACGTCGGTGTGACGTGGGGGCTTCGAACGTTACGTGGGCGTGACGTCGGTACTTTCAATGTGACGTGGGTGTGACCTGGGGGCTTCAAACGTGACGTAAGGGTGACATGGGTGCTTAGAACGTGACGTGGGCGTGATGCGGGTGATTCCAACGTGACGTGGGGCTTCGAATGTGACGTGGGCGTGACGTGGGTGATTGGAACGTGACGTGGGCGTGACGTTGGTACTTTGAATGTGACGTGGGTGTGACCTGGGGGCTTCGAACGTGACGTGGGCGTGACGTCGGTACTTTGAAAGTGACGTGGGTGTGACCTGGGTGATTGGAACGTGACGTGGGAGTGACGTGGGGGCTTTGAACGTGACGTAAGGGTGACATGGGTGCTTAGAACGTGACGTGGGCGTGACGTGGGGGATTCCAACGTGACGTGGGGCTTCGAACGTGACGTGGGCGTGAGGTGGGTGATTGGAACGTGACGTGGGCGTGACGTCGGTACTTTGAAAGTGACGTGGGTGTGACCTGGGTGATTGGAACGTGACGTGGGAGTGACATGGGGGCTTCAAACGTGACGTAAGGGTGACATGGGTGCTTCGAACGTGACGTGGGCGTCACGTGGGTGATTCCATCGTGACGTGGGTGTGACGTGGGGGCTTCGAACGTGACGTGGGTGTGACCTGGGTGCTTCGAACGTGACGTGGGCGTGACGTGGGTGATTCCAAAGTGACGTGGGGGCTCAGAACGTGACATGGGCGTAACGTGGGGGGTTCGAACATGACGCGGGAGTGACGTGGATGCTTCGAACGTGACGTGGGCGTAACGTGGGGGCTACGAACATTACGCGGGTGTGACGTGGGGGCATCGATCGTGACGTGGACGTGACGTCGGTACTTTATACCTGATGGGGGTGTGACCTGGGTCATTCGAACGTGACGTGGGCGTGACGTGGGTGATTGGAAAGTGACGTGGGCGTGACGTCGGTACTTTGAAAGTGACATGGGTGTGACCTGGGGGCTTCGAACATGACGTAAGGGCGACATGGGTACTTAGAACGTGACGTGGGCGTCATGTGGGTGATTCCAACGTGACGTGGGGGCTTCGAACGTGACGTGGGCGTGAGATTGGAACGTGACGTGGGCGTGAGGTGGGTGATTCGAAAGTGACGTCGGTGTGACGTGGGTGTTTCGGACGTGACGTGGGCGTGACGTGGGTGCTTCGAACGTGACGTGGGCGTGACGTCGGTACTTTCAATGTGACGTGGGTGTGACCTGGGGGCTTCGAACGTGACGTAAGGGCGACATGGGTGCTTAGAACGTGACGTGGGCGTGACGTGGGTGATTCCAACCTGACCTGGGCTTCGAACGTGACCTGGGTGTGACGAGGGCGATTCGATCGTGACGTGGGCGTGACGTGGGTGTTTCGAACGTGACGTGGGCGTGACGTCGGTACTTTGAATGTGACGTGGGCGTGACTTGGGTGATGCGAACGTGACGTGGGCGTCACTTGGGGGCATCGATCGTGACGTGGGCGTCACGTGGCGGCTTCGAAAATGACGTGGGCATGACGTGGGTGATTCGAAGGTGACGTGGGCGTGACGTGGGGGCATGGAACGTGACGTGGGTGTGAGGTGGTTGTTTCGAACGTGACGTGGGCGTGACGTCGGTACTTTCAATGTGACGTGGGTGTGACCTGGGTGATTGGAACGTGACGTGGGAGTGACGTGGGGGCTTCGAACGTGACGTAAGGGTGACAAGGGTGCTTAGAACGTGACGTGGGCGTGACGTGGGAGTTTCGAACGTGACGTGGACGTGACGTCGGTTCTTTCAATTTGAGGTTGGTGTGACCTGGGTCATTCGAACGTGACGTACGTGTGACGTGGGGGCTTCGGACGTGACGTGGGCGCCAACGTGGGGGCTACGAACATGACGTGGGAGTGACGTGGGTGATTCGAATGTGACGTGGGCGTAACGTGGGGGCATCGAACGTGACGTGGGTGTGACGTGGGTGTTTCGAACCTGACGTTGGTATTTCGAACGTGACGTGGGTGTGGCGTGGGGGCATCGGAAGTGACGTGGGCGTAACGTGGGGGCTACAAAGATTACGCGGGTGTGACGTGGATGCTTCGAATGTGACGTTGGTGTTTCGAACGTGACGTGGGCATGACGTGGGGGCTTCGAACGTGACGTGGGTGTGACGTTGGGGCTTCGGACGTGACGTGGGCATGACGTGGGTGATTCGAACGTGACGTGGGCGTGACGTCCGTGATTCGAACGTGACGTGGGCGTGACGTGGGGGCTTCGAACGTGACCAGGTGTGACGTGGGTGTTTCGAACGTGACGTGGGCGTGACGTCGGTACTTTGAATGTGACGTGGGTGTGACCTGGGTCATTGGAACGTGATGTACGTGTGACGTGGGGGCTTCGAACGTGACGTGGGTGTTTCAAAACTAACGTGGGTGTGACGTAGGGGTATCGAACGTGATGTAGGTGTTTCCAAACTGACGTGGGTGTGACGTCGGTATGTTGAATGTGACGTGGGTGTGACGTGCATGGTTCGAACGTGAGGTGGGTGTTTTAAATGTGAGCTGGGCGTGACGTGGGTCATTCGAACGTGACGTGGGTGTGACGTGGGGGCATCGAACGTGACGTGGGCGTGACGTGGATGCTTCGAAAGTGACGTTGGTGTTTCGAACGTGACATGGGTGTGACATGGGTGCTTCGAATGTGACGTGGGCGTAACGTGGGTGCTTCGAACATGACGTGGGTGTGACGTCGGTAAATTGAATGTGACGTGGGTGTCTCGTGGGTTCTTCGAATGTGACGTGGGTATGACGTGGGTGTTTCGAACGTGACGTGGGTGTGACGTGGGGGCATCGAACGTGACGTGGGCGTGTGGTAGGGGCTTCAAAAGTGAGGTGGGCGTAACGTGGGGGCATCGAACGTGACGTAGGTGTGACGTGGGTTATTCCAACGTGACGTGGGCGTGACGTGGATGCTTCGAATGTGACGTTGGTGTTTCGAACGTGACGTGGGCGTGACGTGGGGGCATCGAACGTGACGTGGGCGTGACGTGGGGGCTTCAAGCGTGACCTGGGTGTGAGGTGGGTGTATCGAAGGTGACGTGGGCGTGCCGTCAGTACTTTGAATGTGACGTGGGTGTGACCTGGGTCATGCGAACGTGACGTGGGTGTGACGTGGGTGTTTCGAACGTTACGTGGGCATCTCGTGGGTGATTCGAACGTGACGTGGGCGTGACGTGGGTACTTTACATTTGACGTGGGTGTGACCTGGGTGATGCGAACGTGACGTGGGCGTCACGTGGGGGCATCGAACGTGACGTGGGCGTCACGTGGGGGCTTCGAAAGTGACGTGGACGTCACGTGGGTGATTCGAAGGTGACGTGGGTGTGACGTGGGGGCTTCGAACGTGACGTGGGTGTGAGGTGGGTGTTTCGAACGTGACGTGGGCGTGACGTCGGAACTTTGAATGTGACGTGGGTGTGACCTGGGTGATTGGAACGTGACGTGGGAATGATGCGGGGGCATCGAACGTGACGTAAGGGTGACATGGGTGCTTAGAACGTGACGTGGGCGTGACGTGGGCGATTCCAACGTGACGTGGGGCTTCGAACGTGACGTGGGCGTGATGTGTGTGATTCGAATACCACTTGGGCGTGACGTGGGGGCTTCGAACGTCACGTGGGCGTGACGTGGGGGCTTCGAACGTGACGTGGGCGTGACCTGGGTGATTGGAACGTGACGTGGACGTGACGTGGGTGGTTTCAACGTGACGTGAGCGTCACGTGGGGTCCTCGAACGTGACTTGGGCGTCACGTGGGGGCTTCGAAAGTGACGTGGGCATGACGTGGGTGATTCGAAGGTGACGTGGGTGTGACGTGGGGGCTTCGAACGTGACGTGGGTGTGATGTCGGTACATTGAATGTGACGTGGGTGTGACCTGGGCCATTTGAATGTGATGTGGGAGTGACGTGGGGGCATCGAACGTGACAAAAGGGTGACATGGGTGCTTAGAACGTGACGTGGGCGTGATGCGGGTGATTCCAACGTGACGTGGGGCTTCGAATGTGACGTGGGCGTGACGTGGGGGCATCGAACGTGACGTAAGGGCGACATGGGTGCTTAGAACGTGACGTGGGCGTGACGTGGGTGATTCCAACGTGACGTGGGTGGTTCGAACGTGACATGGGCGTGACGTGGGTGTTTCGAAGGTGACGTTGGTGTTTCCAGCGTGACGTTGGTGTGACGTGGGTGCTTCGGACGTGACGTGGGCGTATCCTGGGGGGTTCGAACATGACGCGGGAGTGACGTAGGGTCTTCGAATGTGACGTGGGTGCTTCGAACGTGACTTGGGCGTCACGTGGGGGCTTCGAACGTGACGTGGGTGTTACGTGGGGGCTTTGAACGTGACGTGGGCGTAACGTGGGTGATTCGAAAGTGACGTGGGCGTGACGTGGGAGTTTCGAACGTGACGTGGGCGAGACGTGGGTACTTTACATTTGACGTGGGTGTGACCTGGGTGATGCGAACGTGATGTGGGCGTAACGTGGGGGCTTCGAAAGTGACGTGGGCGTGACGTGGGAGCTTCGAACGTGACGTGGGCGTGACGTCGCTACTTTCAATGTGACGTGGGTGTGACCTGGGTGATTGGAACGTGACGTGGGAGTGACGTGGGGGCATGGAACGTGACGTGGGAGTGACGTGGGGGCTTCGAACGTGACGTACGTGTGACATGGGTGCTTAGAACGTGACGTGGGCGTGACGTCGGTGATTCGAACGTGACGTGGACGTGACGTCGGTACTTTCAATTTGAGGCTGGTGTGACCTGGGTCATTCGAACGTGATGTACGTGTGACGTGGGGGCTTCGAAAGTGACGTGGACGTCACGTGGGTGATTCGAAGGTGACGTGGGTGTGACGTGGGGGCTTCGAACGTGACCTGGGTGTGAGGTGGGTGTTTCGAACGTGACGTGGGCATGACGTCGGAACTTTGAATGTGACGTGGGTGTGACCTGGGTGCTTAGAACGTGACGTGGGCGTGATGTGGGTGATTCCAACGTGATGTGGGGCTTCGAATGTGACGTGGGCGTCACGTGGGTGATTGAAACGTAACGTGGGCGTGACGTCGGTACTTTGAATGTGACGTGGGTGTGACCTGGGTGATTGGAACGTGACGTGTGAGTGGCGCGGGGGCTTCGAACGTGACATAAGGGTGACATGGGTGCTTAGATCGTGACGTGGGCGTGATGCGGGTGATTCCAACGTGACGTGGGACTTCGAATGTGACGTGGGCGTGACGTGGGTGATTGGAACGTGACGTGGGCGTGACGTCGGTACTTTGAAAGTGACGTGGGTGTGACCTGGGGGCTTCGAACGTGACGTAAGGGTGACATGGGTGCTTAGAACGTGACGTGGGCGTGACGTGGGTGATTCCAACGTGACGTGGGGGCTTCGAACGTGACGTGGGCGTGACGTCGGTACTTTGAAAGTGACGTGGGTGTGACCTGGGTGATTGGAACGTGACGTGGGAGTGACGTGGGGGCTTTGAACGTGACGTAAGGGTGACATGGGTGCTTAGAACGTGACGTGGGCGTGACGTGGGGGATTCCAACGTGACGTGGGGCTTCGAACGTGACGTGGGCGTGAGGTGGGTGATTCGAATGTCACTTGGGCGTGACGTGGGGGCTTCGAACGTGACGTGGGCGTGACCTGGGTGATTGGAACGTGACGTGGACGTGACGTGGGTGGTTTCAACGTGACGTGAGCGTCACGTGGGGTCCTGGAACGTGACGTGGGCGTCACGTGGGGTCTTCGAAAGTGACGTGGGCATGACGTGGGTGATTCGAAGGTGACGTGGGTGTGACGTGGGGGCTTCGAACGTGACGTAAGGGCGACATGGGTGCTTCGAATGTGACGTGGGCGTGACGTCGGTACTTTGAAAGTGACGTGGGTGTGACCTGGGGGCTTCGAACGTGACGTAAGGGCGACATGGGTGCTTAGAACGTGACGTGGGAGTGACGTGGGTGATTCCAACGTGACGTGGGCTTCGAACGTGACGTGGGCGTGACGTGGGTGATTGGAACGTGACGTGGGCGTGAGGTGGGTGATTCGAAAGTGACGTCGGTGTGACGTGGGTGTTTCGGACGTGACGTGGGCGTGACGTGGGTGCTTCGAACGTGACGTGGGCGTGCCGTGTGTGGTTTCAACGTGACGTGGGTGTTATGTGGGGGCATCGAACGTGACGTGGGCGTGACGTGTGTGGTTTCAACGTGACGTGGGCGTCACGGGGGGGCTTCGAACGTGACGTGGGCATGACGTCGGTGATTCGAACGTGACGTGGGCGTGACGTGGGGGCTTCGAACGTGACCTGGGTGTGACGTGGGTCATCGAACGTGACGTGGGCATGACATAAGCGCTTCGATCGTGACGTGGGCGTGACGTGTGTGGTTTCAACGTGACGTGGGCGTGACGTGTGTGCTTTCAACGTGACGTGGGCGTGACGTGGGGGCTTCGAACGTGACGTGGGCATGACGTGAGCAATTCCAACGTGACGTGGGCGTGACGTGGGCGATTCCAATGTGATGTGGGGCTTCGAACGTCACGTGGGCGTGACGTGGGGGCTTCGATGGTGACGTGGGCGTGACCTGGGTGATTGGAACGTGATGTGGACGGGACGTGGGTGGTTTCAACGTGACGTGGGTGTGAGGTGGGGGCTTCGGACGTGACGTGGGCCTCACATGGGGGCATCGAAAGTGACGTGGGCGTGACGTGGGTGATGCGAAGGTGACGTGGGTATGACGTGGGTTCTTCGAACTTGACGTGGGCATGACAAGGGTGATTCGAACGTGACGTGGGCGTGACGTGGCTGATTCGAATATGACGTGGGCGTGACGTGGGTGATTCGAAAGTGATGTCGGTGTGACGTGGGTGTTTCGGACGTGACGTGGGCGTGACGTGGATGCTTCGATGTGACGTTGGTGTTTCGAACGTGACGTAAGGGTGACGTGGGTGCTTCGAACGTGACGTGGGCATGTCATAGGCGCTTCGATCATGACGTGGGCGTGACGTGTGTGGTTTCAACGTGACGTGGCTGTCACGTGGGGCATCGAACGTGACGTGGGCGTGACGTGTGTGATTCCAACGTGACTTGGACGTCACGTGGGAGTTTCGAACGTGACGTGGACGTGACGTCGGTACTTTCAAATTGAGGCTGGTGTGACCTGGGTCATTCGAACGTGACGTATGTGTGACGTGGGGGCTTCGAACGTGATGTGGGTGTTTCAAAACTAACGTGGGTGTGACGTGCGGTCTTCGAAAATGACGTGGGCGTGACGTGAGTGATTCCAACGTGACGAGGGGCTTTGAACGTGACGTGGGCGTGACGTGGGTGATTCGAAAGAGACGTCGGTGTGACGTGGGTATTTCGGACGTGATGTGGGCGTGACGTGGATGCTTCGAAAGTGGCCTTGGTGTTTCAAACGTGACGTGGCTGTGACGTGGGTGCTTCGGACCTGACGTGGGCGTAACGTGGGGGTTTCGAACATGACGCGGGAGTGACGTGGATGCTTCGAAGGTGACGTTGGTGTTTCGAACGTGACAGGGGTGTGACGTGGGGGCTTCGAACATGACGAAGATGTGACGTGGGTGTATCGGACGTGACGTGGGCGTGACGTTGATGCTTCGAACGTGACGTGGGAGTTTTGAACGTGACGTGGGTGTGACGTGGGTGCTTCGAACGTGACGTGGGCGTGACATAGGCGCTTTGATCATGACGTGGGCGTGACGTGTGTGGTTTCAACGTGACGTGGGTGTCACGTGGGGCATCGAACGTGACGTGGACGTGACGTCGGTACTTTCAATTTGAGGTTGGTGTGACCTGGGTTATTCGAACGTGACGTACATGTGACATGGGTGATTCCAACGTGACGTGGGGCTTCGAACGTGACATGGGAGGGACGTGGGTGATTCCAACGTGACGTGGGGCTTCGAACGTGACGTGGGCGTGACGTGGATGCTTCGAATGTGACGTTGGTGTTTCGAACGTGACGTGGGTGTGACGTGGGGGCTTCAAACGTGACGTAAGGGTGACATGGGTGCTTAGAACGTCACGTGGGAGTGACGTGGGTGATTCCAATGTGACGTGGGTTTCGAACGTGACGTGGGCGTGATGTGGGTGATTCGAATGTCACTTGGGCGTGACGTGGGGGCTTCGAACGTCACGTAGGCGTGACGTGGGGGCTTCGATGTTGACGTGGGCGTGACCTGGGTGATTGGAACGTGACGTGGACGTGACGTGGGTGGTTTCAACGTGACGTGAGCGTCACGTGGGGTCCTCGAACGTGACTTGGGTGTCACGTGGGGTCTTCGAAAGTGACGTGGGCATGACGTGGGTGATTCGAAGGTGACGTGGGTGTGACGTGGGGGCTTCGATCGTGACGTGGGTGTGACGTCGGTACTTTGAATGTGACGTGGGCATGACGTGGGTGATTCGAATATGACGTGGGCGTGACGTGGGGGATTCGATGTTAACGTGGGCGTGACCTGGGTGATTGGAACGTGACGTGGGTGTGACGTGGGGGCTTCGAACGTGACGTGGGCATGAAGTGGGTGATTCGAACGTGACGTGGGTGTGACGTGGGGTCTTCGAACGTGACGTGGGTGTGACCTGGGTCATTGGAACGTGACGTGGGAGTGAAGCGGGGGCTTTGAACGTGACGTAAGGGTGACATGGGTGCTTAGAACGTGACGTGGGCGTGACGTGGGAGTTTCGAACGTGAGGTGGACGTGACGTCGGTACTTTCAATTTTAGGCTGGTGTGACCTGGGTCATTCGAGCGTGATGTACGTGTGACGTTGGGGCTTCGAACGTGATGTGGGTGTTTCAAAACTAACGTGGGTGTGACGTGGGGGCTTCGATCGTGACGTAGGCGTAACGTGGGTGTTCAAAAGTGACCTGGGCGTGACGTGGGGGCTTCGATCGTGACGTGGACGTGACGTCGGTACTTTATATATGACGTGGGTGTGACCTGGCTCATTTGAACGTGACGTGGCTGTGACGTGGGGGCTTCGAACGTTACGTGGGCATGACGTGGGTGATTTGAACGTGACGTGGGCGTGACGTGGGGGCATCGAACGTGACGTGGGCATGACGTGGGGGCTTCAAATGTGACCTGGGTGTGACGTGAGTGTTTTGAAGGTGACGAGGGCGTGACGTCTGTACTTTGAATGTGACGTGGGTGTGACCTGGGTCATGCGAACGTGACGTGGGTGTGACGTGGGTGTTTCGAACGTTACGTGGGCATTTCGTGGGTGATTCGAACGTGACGTGGGTGTGACCTGGGTCATTTGAACGTGACGTGGGAGTGACGTGGGGGCTTCAAATGTGACGTAAGGGTGACGTGGGGGCTTCGAACGTGACGTGGGCGTGACGTGTGTGGTTTCAACGTGACGTGGCTGTCACGTGGGGCATCGAACGTGCCGTGGCTGTGCCGTGTGTGGTTCCAACATAACGTGGGCGTCACGTGGGGGCTTCGAACGTCACGTGGGCGTCACGTGGGGGCATCGAAGATGACGTGGGCGTGACGTGGGGGCTTCGAACGTAACGTGGGCGCCACGTGGGGACATCGAAGATGACGTGAGCGTGACCTGTGTCAATCGAACGTGACGTGGGTGTGACGTGGGGGCTTCGAACGTGACGTGGGTGTGACGTGGGTGTTACGAAAGTGACGATGGTGTTTCCAACGTGACGTGGGTGTGACGTGGGTGCTTCGGACGTGACGTGGGCGTAACTTGGGGGGTTCGAACATGACAAGGGAGTGACGTGGATGCTTCGAATGTGACGTGGGTGCTTCGAACGTGACGTTGGCGTGACGTGGGGGCTTCGAACGTGACGTGGGCGTGACGTGGGTGATTGGAACGTGACGTGGGTGTGACGTGGGGGCTTCAAATGTGACGTGGGCGTAACGTGGGGTCTTCGAACGTGACGTGAACGTGACGTGGGTAGTTTACATTTGACGTGGGTGTAACCTGGGTGATGCGAACGTGACGTGGGCGTTACGTGGGGGCATCGAACGTTACGTGGGCGTAACGTGGGGTCTTCGAAAGTGAAGTGGGCGTGACGTGGGAGTTTCGAACGTGACGTGGGCGTGACGTGGGTACTTTACATTTGACGTGCGTGTGACCGGGGTGATGCGAACGTGATGTGGGCGTCACGTGGGGGCATCGAACGTGACGCGGGCATGATGTGGGTGATTCGAAGGTGACGTGGGTGTGACGTGGGGGCTTCGAACGTGACGTGGGTGTGACGTGGGGTGATTCGAACGTGACGTGGGCGTGACGTCGGAACTTTGAATGTGACGTGGGTGTGACCTGGGTCATTGGAATGTGACGTGGGAGTGACGTTGGGTCATCGAACGTGACGTAAGGGTGACATGGGTGCTTAGAACGTGACGTGGGCGTGACGTGGGTGATTCCAACGTGACGTGGGGCTTCGAACACGACGTGGGTGTGACGTGGGGGCATCGATTGTGACGTGGGCGTGACGTCGGTACTTTATAACCGACGTGGGTGTGACCTGGGTCATTCGAACGTGACGTGGAAGTGACCTGGGTCCTTTGATCGTGGTGTACGTGTGCTATGGGGGCTTCGAAAGTGACGTGGGCGTCACGTGGGTGATTCGAAGGTGACGTGTGTGTGACGTGGGGGCTTCGAACGTGGCGTGGGCATGACGTGGGTGATTCGAAAGTGACGTGGGCGTCACGTGGGAGTTTCGAACGTGACGTGGGCGTGACGTGGGTACTTTACATTTGACGTGGGTGTGACCTGGGTGATGCGAACGTGACCTGGGCATCACGTGGGGGCATCGAACGTGACGTGGGCGTCACGTGGGTGCTTCGAAATTGACGTGGGCATGATGTGGGTGTTTCGAAGGTGACGTGGGTGTGAGGTGGGTGTTTCGTACGTGATGTGGGTGTGACGTGGGAGTTTCCAACTTGACGTGGGCGTGACGTCGGTACTTTGAATGTCACGTGGGTGTGACCTGGGTCATTCTAACGTGACGTACGTGTGACTTGGGGGCTTCGAACGTGACGTAGGCGTAAAGTGGGTGTTTAAAAGTGACCTGGGCGTGACGTGGGGGCTTCGATCGTGGCGTGGACGTGACGTCGGTACTTTATATCTGACGTGGGTGTGACCTGGATCATTCGAACGTGACGTGGGCGTGACGTGGGGGCTTCGAACGTGACGTGGGCGTGACGTGGTTGATTGGAACCTGACGTGGGCGTGACGTCGGTACTTTGAATGTGACGTGGGTGTGACCTGGGTCATTGGAACGTGACGTGGGAGTGACGTGGGGGCTTTAAACGTGACGTAAGGGTGACATGGGTGCTTAGAACTTGACTTGGGCGTTACGTGGGTGCTTCCAACCTGACGTGGGGCTTCGAAGGTGACGTGGGCGTGACGTGGGTGATTGGAACGTGACGTGGGTGTGATGTGGGGGCTTCGAACGTGACATGCGTGTGACGTGGATGTTTCGAACGTGCCACTTGTGTTTCGAAGGTGATGTGGGTGTGACGTGGGTGATTCGAACGTGATGTACGTGTGACGTGGGGGATGCGAACGTGGCGTGGGCGTGACGTGGATGCTTCGAAAGTGACGTGGGCGTGACGTGGGTGATTCGAACGTGACGTGGGTGTGATGTGGGGGTTCGAACGTGACGTGGGCATGACGTGGGTGAATCGAACATGACGTGGGTGTGACGTGTGAGTTTCGAAAGTGACGTGGACGTGACGTGGGTACTTTACATTTGACGTGGGTGTGACCTGGGTGATGCGAACGTGACGTGGGCGTCACGTGGGGGCTTCGAAAGTGACGTGGGCATGACGTGGGTGATTCGAAGGTGACGTGGGTGTGAGGTGGGTGCTTCGAACGTGACGTGGACGTGACGTGGGTGGTTTCAACGTGACGTTGGCGTCACGTGGGGGCTTCAAACGTGACGTAAGGGCGACATGGGTGATTGGAACGTGATGTGGGCGTGACGTGGGCGATTCCAACGTGACGTGGGGCCTTCGAACGTGACGTGGGCGTGAAGTGGGTGATTCGAACGTGACGTGGGTATGACGTGGGGGCTTCGAACGTGACGTGGGTGTGACGTGGGGGCTTCGAACGTGACGTAAGGGTGACATGGGTGCTTAGAACGTGACGTGGGCGTGACGTGGGGGCGTCAAACGTGACCTGGGTGTGACGTGGGTGTTTCGAACGTGACGTGGGCGTGAGGTCGGTACTTTGAATGTGACGTGGGTGTGACCTGGGTGATTTGAACGTGACGTGGGAGTGACGTGGGGGCTTCAAACGTGACGTAAGGGTGACATGGGCGCTTAGAACGTGACGTTGGCGTGCCGTGTGTGGTTTCAACGTGACGAGGGCGTCACGAGGGGAATTCGAAGGTGACGTCGGTGTGACGTGGGTGATTCGAAAGTGACGTCGGTGTGACGTGGGTGCTTCGAACGTGACGTGGGAGTGACATAGGCGCTTCGATCGTGACGTGGGTGTGACGTGTGTGGTTTCAACGTGACGTGGGTGTCACGTGGGGCATCGAACGTGACGTATGTGTGACGTACGTGGTTTCATCGTGTCGTGGGCGTCACGTGGGAGTTTGGAACATGACGTGGACGTGACGTCGGTACTTTCAATTTGAGGTTGTTGTGACCTGGGTCATTCGAACGTGACGTACGTGTGACGTGGGGGCTTCGAACGTGATGTGGGTGTTTCAAAAATTACGTGGATGTGACCTGGGTGATTGGAACGTGACGTGGGCGCAACGTGGGTGATTCGAATGTGACGTGGGTGCTTCGAACGTGACGTCGGCGTCACGTGGGGGCTTCGAACGTGACGTGGGTGTGACGTTGGGGCTTCAAACTTGACGTGGGGATGACGTGGTGATTCAAAAGTGACGTGGGCGTCACGTGGGAATTTCGAACGTGACGTGGGCGTGACGTGGGTACTTTACATTTGACGTGGGTGTGACCTGGGTGATGCGAACGTGACGTGGGCGTCACGTGGGGGCATCGAACGTGACGTGGGCGTCACGTGGGGGCTTCGAAAGTGACGTGGGCATGACGTGGGTGATTCGAAGGTGACGTGAGTGTGACGTGGGGTGATTCGAACGTGACGTGGGCATGACGTCGGTACTTTCAATGTGACGTGGGTGTGACCTGGGTGATGCGAACGTGACGTGGGAGTGACGTGGGGGCATCGAACGTGACGTGGGCGTCACGTGGGGGCTTCAAACGTGACCTGGGTGTGACGTGGTTGATTCGAAGGTGACGTGGGTGTGACGTGGGGGCTTCGAACGTGACGTGGGTGTGAGGTGGGTGTTTCGAAGGTGACGTGGGAGTGACGTGGGGGCTTCGAATGTGACGTAAGGGCGACATGGGTGCTTCGAACGTGACGTGGGCGTGACGTGGGCGATTCCAACGTGACGTGGGGCCTTCGAATGTGACGTGGGCGTCACGTGGGGGCTTCGATGTTGACGTGGGCGTGACCTGGGTGATTGGAACGTGACGTGGACGTGACTTGGGTGGTTTCAACGTGACTTGGACGTGACCTGGGTGATTCGAACGTGACGTGGGCATGACGTGGGGGCGTCAAACGTGACCTGGGTGTGACGTTGGTGATTCGAAGGTGACGTGGGCGTGACGTCGGTACTTTGAATGTGACGTGGGTGTGACTTGGGTGATGCGAACGTGACGTGGGCGTGAGGTGGGGGCATGGAACTTGACGTGGGTGTGAGGTGGGTGTTTCGAACGTGACGTGGGCGTGACGTGGGTGATTCGATCGTGACGTGGGCGTGACGTGTGTGGTTTCAACGTGACGTGGGCGTCACGTGGGGGCTTCGAACGTCACGTGGGCGTCACGTGGGGGCTTCGAACATGACTTGGGTGTGACGTGGGGGCATCGATCGTGACGTGGACGTGACGTCGGTACTTTATACCTGATGGGGGTGTGACGTGGGTCATTCGAACGTGACGTGGGTGTGACGTGGGGGCTTCGAACGTGACGTGGGCATGACGTGGGTGATTCGAACGTGACGTGGGCGTCACGTGGGGGCATCGAACGTGACGTGGGCGTGACGTGGGAGTTTCGAACGTGACATGGGCGTGACGTGGGTGTTTCGAACGTGACGTTGGTGTATCCAACGTGACGTGGGTGTGATGTGGGTGCTTCGGACGTGACGTGGGCGTAACGTGGGGGGTTCGAACATGACGCGGGAGTGACGTGGATGCTTCGAATGTGACGTGGGTGTTTCGAACGTGACGTGGGGGTCACGTGGGGGCTTCGAACGTGACGTGGGCATGACGTGGGGGCTTCGAACGTGACGTGGGCGTGACGTGGGTACTTTACATTTGACGTGGGTGTGACCTGGGTGATGCGAACGTGACGTGGGCGCAATGTGGGGGCATCGAACGTGACGTGGGCGTCACGTGGGGGCTTCGAAAGTGACGTGGGCATGACGTGGCTGATTCGAAGGTGACGTGTGTGTGACGTGGGGTCTTCGAACGTGACGTGGGCGTGACGTCGGTACTTTCAATGTGACGTGGGTGTGACCTGGGTGATGCGAACGTGACGTGGGCGTCACGTGCCGGCATCGAACGTGACGTGGGCGTCACGTGGGGGCTTCGAAAGTGACGTGGGGGTGACGTGGGAGCTTCGAACGTGACGTGGGAGTGACGTGGGGGCTTCGAACGTGACGTGGGCGTGACGTGGGAGTTTCGAACGTGACGTGGACGTGACGTCGGTACTTGGAATTTGAGGTTGGTGTGACCTGGGTCATTTGGACGTGACGTCGCTACTTTCAATTTGAGGCTGGTGTGAGCTGAGCATTCGAGCGTGACGTACGTGTGACGTTGGGGCTTCAAACGTGATGTGGGTGTTTCAAAACTAACGTGGGTGTGACGTGGGGGCTTCGAACGTGACGTAGGCGTAACGTGGGTGTTTAAAAGTGACCTGGGCGTGACGTGGGGGCTTCAATCGTGACGTGGACGTGACGTCGGTACTTTATATCTGACGTGGGTGTGACCTGGCTCATTTGAACGTGACGTGGGAGTGATGTGGGGGCTTCGAACGTGACGTGGGCATGACGTGGGTGATTCGAACGTGACGTGGGCGTGACGTGGGGGCATCGAACGTGACGTGGGCATGACGTGGGTGATTCGAACGTGACGTGGGCGTGACGTGGGGGCATCGAACGTGACGTGGGCGTGACGTTGGGGCTGCAAGCGTGACCTGGGTGTGACGTGGGTGTTTCGAAGGTGACGTGGGCATGACGTCAGTACTTTGAATGTGACGTGGGTGTGACCTGGGTCATGCGTACGTGACGTGGGTGTGACGTGGGTGTTTCGAACGTGACGTGGGCATTTAGTGGGTGATTCAAACGTGACGTGGGCGTGACGTGGGTACTTTACATTTGACGTGGGTGTGACCTGGGTGATGCGAACGTGACGTGGGCGTCACGTGGGGGCATCGAACGTGACGTAGGTGTGGCGTGGGGGCTTCGAACGTGACGTGGGTGTGACGTGGGTGTTTCGAATGTGACGTGGGCGTGACATCGGAACTTTGAATGTGACGTGGGTGTGACCTGGGTCATTGGAACGTGACGTGGGAGTGACGCGGGGGCTTCGAACGTGATGTAAGGGTGACATGGGTGCTTAGAACGTGACGTGGGCGTGACGTGGGCGATTCCAACGTGACGTGGGGCTTCGAACGTGACGTGGGCGTGATGTGGGTGATTCGAATGTCACTTGGGCGTGACGTGGGGGCTTCGAACGTCACGTGGGCATGACGTGGGGGCTTCGATGTTGACGTGGGCGTGACCTGGGTGATTCGAACGTGACGTGGGTGTGACCTGGGTTATTTGAACGTGACGTGGGAGTGACGTGGGGTCTTCAAATGTGACTTAAGGGTGACATGGGTGCTTCGAACGTGACGTGGGCGTCACGTGGGTAATTGCAACGGGACATGGGTGTGACGTGGGGGCTTCGAACGTGACGTGGGCGTGACGTGTGTGGTTTCAACGTGACGTGGGTGTGACGTGGGGCATCGAACGTGACGTGGGCGTGCCGTGTGTGGTTCCAACGTGACGTGGGCGTCACGTGGGGGCTTCGAACGTCACGTGGGCGTCACGTGGGGGCATCGAAGATGACGTGGGCGTGACGTGGGGGCTTCGAACGTAACGTGGGCGTGCCGTGTGTGGTTTCAACGTGACGTGCGCGTCACGTTGGTGTTCCGATCGTGACGTGGGCGTGACGTGGGTGACTCGAAGGTGGCGTGGGCGTGGCGTGGGTGATTCGAACGTGACGTGGATGTGACGTGGGGGCATCGAACCTGACGTGGGCGTCACGTGGGGGCTTCAAACATGACATGGGTGTGACGTGGGTGCTTCGGACGTGACGTGGGCGTCACGTGGGGTCTTCAAACATGACGTGGGCGTTACGTGGGGGCATCGAGCGTGACGTGGGCGTGTCATAGGCGCTTCGATCATGACGTGGGCGTGACATGTGTGGTTTCAACGTGACGTGGGTGTCACGTGGGGCATCGAACGTGACGTGGGCGTGCCGTGTGTGGTTCGTACGTGACGTGGACGTCACGTGGGAGTTTCGAACGTGGCGTGGACGTGACGTCGGTACTTTCAATTTGAGGTTGGTGTGACCTGGGTCATTCGAACGTGACATATGTGTGTCGCTGGGGCTTCGAACGTGATGTGGGTGTTTCAAAACAAACGTGGGTGTGACGTGGGGTCTTCGAACGTGACGTGGGCGTGACGTGAGTGATTCCAACGTGACGAGGGGCTTCGAACATGACGTGGGCGTGACGTGGGTGATTTGAAAGAGACGTCGGTGTGACGTGGGTATTTCGGACATGACGTGGGCGTGACGTGGATGCTTCGAAAGTGGCATTGGTGTTTCGAACGTGACAGGGGTGTGACGTGGGTGCTTCGAACGTGACGTGGGTGTGACGTGGGTGTTTCGAACGTGACGTGGGCATGACGTGGGGGCATCGATCATGACGTAGGTGTGACGTGGGGGCTTCGAACATGACGCGGGAGTGACGTGGATGCTTCGAATGTGACGTTGGTGTTTCGAACGTGACAGGGGTGTGATGTGGGTGCATCGAACGTGACGTGGGCGTCACGTGGGGGCTTCGAACATGACGTGGATGTGACGTGGGTGTTTCGGACGTGACGTGGGCGTGACGTTGATGCTTCGAACGTGACGTGGAAGTTTCGAACGTGACATGGGTGTGACGTGGGTGCTTCGAACGTGACGTGGGCGTGACATAGGCGCTTCGATCATGACGTGGGCGTGACGTGTGTGGTTTCAACGTGACGTGGGTGTCACGTGGGGCATCGAACGTGACGTGGACGTGACGTCGGTACTTTCAATTTGAGGTTGGTGTGACCTGGGTCATTCGAACGTGACGTACATGTGACGTGGGTGATTCCAACGTGACGTGGGGCTTCGAACGTGACGTGGGCGTGACGTGAGTGATTCGAATGTGACGTGGGCGTGAAGTGGGTTCTTCGAACGTGACGTGGGCGTAACGTGGGGGCATCGAAGTTTACGTGCGCGTTACCTGGGTGATTGGAACGTGAAGTGGGTGTGACGTGGGTGCTTCGAACGTGACGTGGGCGTCACGTGGGGGCTTCGAACATGACGTGGATGTGAGGTGGGTGCTTCGGACGTGACGTGGGCATGACGTGGGGACTTGGAAAATGATGTAGGTGTGACGTGGGGCATCGAACGTGACGTGGGCGTGACGTGGGTGATTGGAACGTGACGTGGGCGTGACTTCGGTACTTTGAAAGTGACGTGGGTGTGACCTGGGTCATTGGAACGTGACGTGGGCGTGACGTCGGTACTTTGAATGTGACGTGGGTGTGAGCTGGGGGCTTCGAACGTGACGTAAGGGTGACATGGGTGCTTAGAACGTGACGTGGGCGTGACGTGGGTGATTCCAACGTGACGTGGGGGCTTCGAACGTGACATGGGCGTGACGTGGGTGTTTCGAACGTGACGTTGGTGTATCCAACGTGACGTGGGTGTGATGTGGGTGCTTCGGACGTGACGTGGGCGTCACGTGGGGGCTTCGAAAGTGACGTGGACGTCACGTGGGTGATTCGAAGGTGACGTGGGTGTGGCGTGGGGGCTTCGAACGTGACGTGGGTGTGAGGTGGGCGATTCCAACGTGACGTGGGGCTTCGAACGTGACGTGGGCGTGATGTGGGTGATTCGAATGTCACTTGGGCGTGACGTGGGGGCTTCGAACGTCACGTGGGCGTGACGTGGGGGCTTCGATGTTGACGTGGGAGTGACCTGGGTGATTGGAACGTGACGTGGACGTGACGTGGGTGGTTTCAACGTGACGTGAGCGTCACGTGGGGTCCTCGAACGTGACTTGGGCGTCACGTGGGGTCTTCGAAAGTGACGTGGGCATGACGTGGGTGATTCGAAGGTGACGTGGGTGTAACGTGGGGGCTTCGAACGTGACGTGGGCGTGACGTCGGTACTTTGAATGTGACGTGGGTGTGACCTGGGTCATTGGAACGTGACGTGGGAGTGACGTGGGGGCTTTGAACGTGACATAAGGGTGACATGGGTGCTTAGAACGTGACGTGGGCGTGATGCAGGTGATTCCAACGTGACGTGGTGCTTCGAATGTGACATGGGCGTGAGGTGGGTGATTGGAACGTGACGTGGGCGTGACGTCGGTACTTTGAAAGTGACGTGGGTGTGACCTGGGGGCTTCGAACGTGACGTAAGGGCGACATAGGTGCTTAGAACGTGACGTGGGTGATTCCAACGTGACGTGGGGGCTTCGAACGTGACATGGGCTGACGTGGGCGATTCGAACGTGACGTTGGTGTTTCCAACGTGACGTGGGTGTGATGTGGGGGCTTCAGACCTGACGTGGGCGTAACGTGGGGGCTTCGAACATGACGCGGGAGTGACGTGGATGCTTCGAACGTGACGTTGGTGTTTCGAACGTGACAGGGGTGTGACGTGGGTGCTTGGAACGTGACGTGGGCGTCACGTGGGGGCTTCGAACATGACGTGGATGTGACGTGGGTGTTTCGGACGTGACGTGGGCGTGACGTTGATGCTTCGAACGTGACGTGGGCGTGACTTGGGTGATTCCAACGTGATGTGGGGCTTCGAACGTCACGTGGGCGTCACGTGGGGTCTTCGAACGTGACGTGAGCGCCACGTGGGGGCATCGAAGTTGACGTGGGCGTGACCTGGGTGATTGGAACGTAAAGTGGGTGTGACGTGGGGGCTTCAAACGTGACGTGGGTGTGACGTGGGTGTTAGGAACGTGACGTTGGTGTTTCGAACGTGACGTGGGTGTGACGTGGGTGCTTCGAAGGTGACGTGGGCCACACGTGGGGGCTTCGAACATGACGTGGATGTGAGGTGGGTGCTTCGGACGTGACGTGGGCATGACGTGGGGGCTTCGAAAATGATGTGGGTGTTACGTGGGGGCATCGAACGTGACGTGGGCGTGACGTGGGTGCTTCGAACGTCACGAGGGCATGACGTGGTACTTTACATTTGACGTGGGTGTGACCTGGGTCAATCGAACGTGACGTGGGTGTGACGTGGGGGCTTCGAACGTGACGTGGGTGTGACATGGGTGTTTCGAACCTGACGTTGGTATTTCGAACATGACGTGGGTGTGACGTGGGTGCATCGGACGTGACGTGGGCATAACGTGGGGGCTACGAACATTACGCGGGCGTGACGTGGATGCTTCGAATGTGACGTTGGTGTTTCGAACGTGACATGGGTGTGACGTGGGTGCTTGGAACGTGACGTGGGCGTCACGTGGGGGCTTCGAACATGACGTGGGTGTGACGTGGGGGCATCGATCGTGACGTGGACGTGACGTCGGTACTTTATACCTGATGGGGGTGTGACGTGGGTCATTCGAACGTGACGTGGGTGTGATGTGGGGGCTTCGAAAGTGACGTGGGCATGACGTGGGTGATTCGAACGTGACGTGGGTGTGACGTGGGGGCTTCGAACGTGACGTGGGTGTGACGTAGGGTGATTCCAACGTGACGTGGGCGTGACGTCGGTATTTTGAATGTGACGTGGGTGTGACCTGGGTCATTTGAACGTGACGTGGGAGTGACGTGGGGGCATCGAACGTGACATAAGGGTGACATGGGTGCTTAGAACTTGACGTGGGAGTGACTTGGGGGCTTCAAACGTGACGTAAGGGTGACATGGGTGCTTAGAACGTGACGTGGGAGTGACGTGGGTGATTCCAACGTGACGTGGGCTTCGAACGTGACGTGGGCGTGACGTGGGTGATTGGAAGGTGACGTGGACGTGACGTCGGTACTTTCAATTATACCTGGGTGTGACCTGGGTCATTTGAACGTGAAATGGGAGTGACGCGGGGGCTTCGAACGTGACGTAAGGGTGACATGGGTGCTTAGAACGTGACGTGGGCGTGATGCGGGTGATTCCAACGTGACGTGGGGCTTCGAATGTGACGTGGGGATGACGTGGGTGATTCGAAGGTGACGTGGGTGTGATGTCGGTACTTTCAACGTGACGTGGGTGTGAGGTGGGTGTTTCGAACGTGACGTGGGTGTGAGGTGGGTGTTTCGAACGTGACGTGGGTGTGACGTGCATGGTTCGAACGTGAGGTGGGTGTTTTAAATGTGAGCTGGGCGTGACGTGGGTCATTCGAACATGACGTAGGTGTGACGTGTGGGCTTCGAACGTGACGTGGGTGTTTCAAAACTAACGTGGGTGTGACGTAGGGGTATCGAACGTGACGTAGGTGTTTCCAAACTGACGTGGGTGTGACGTCGGTATGTTGAATGTGACGTGGGTGTGACGTGCATGGTTCGAACGTGAGGTGGGTGTTTTAACTGTGAGCTGGGCGTGACGTGGGTCATTCGAACATGACGTAGGTGTGACGTGGGTGATTCCAACGTGACGTGGGCCTTTGAACGTGACGTGGGCGTGACGTGGGTGTTTCGAAGGTGACGTGGGTGTGACGTGGGGGCTTCGAACGTGACATGGGCGTGACGTGGGTGATTGGAACGTGACGTGGGCATGACATAAGCGCTTTGATCGTGACGTGGGCGTGACGTGTGTGGTTTCAACGTGACGTGGGTGTCACGTGGGGCATCGAACGTGACGTGGGAGTGACGTGTGTGGTTTCAACGTGACGTGGGCGTCACGGGGGGGCATTGAACGTGACGTGCGTGTGAGGTGGGTGTTTCGAACGTGACGTGGGCGTGACGTCGGTACTTTGAATGTGACGTGGGTGTGAACTGGGTCATTTGGACGTGACATCGCTACTTTCAATTTCATGCTGGTGTGACCTGGGTCTTTCGAACGTGACATACATGTGACGTTGGGGCTTCGAACGTGATGTGGGTGTTTCAAAACTAACGTGGGTGTGACGTGGGGGCTTCAAACGTGACGTAGGCGTAACGTGGGTGTTTACAAGTGACCTGGGCGTGACGTCGGGGCTTCGATCGTGACGTGGACGTGACATCGGTACTTTATATATGACGTGGGTGTGACCTGGCTCATTTGAACGTGACGTGGCTGTGACGTGTGGGCTTCGAGCGTGACGTGGGCATGACGTGGGTGATTCGAACGTGACGTGGGCGTGACGTGGGGGCTATAAGCATGACCTGGATGTGACGTGGGTGTATCGAAGGTGACGTGGGCGTGACGTCAGTACTTTGAATGTGACGTGGGTGTGACCTGGGTCATGCGAACGTGACGTGGGTGTGACGTGGGTGTTTCGAACGTTACGTGGACATTTCGTGGGTGATTCGAATGTGGCGTGGGCGTGACGTGGGTACTTTACATTTGACGTGGGTGTGACCTGGGTGATGCGAACGTGACGTGGGCGTCACGTGGGGGCATCGAACGTGACGTGGGCGTCACGTGGGGGCTTCGAAAGTGACGTGGACGTGACGTGGGTGATTCAAACGTGACGTGGGTGTGATGTCGGAACTTTGAATGTGACGTGGGTGTGACCTGGGTGATGCGAACGTGACGTGGGCGTCACGTGGGGGCTTCGAAAGTGACGTGGACGTCACGTGGGTGATTCGAAGGTGACGTGGGTGTGACGTGGGGGCTTCGAACGTGACCTGGGTGTGAGGTGGGTGTTTCGAACGTGACGTGGGCGTGACGTCGGTACTTTGAAAGTGACGTGGGTGTGACCTGGGTCATTTGAACGTGACGTGGGAGTGACGTGGGGGCATCGAACGTGACATAGGGGTGACATGGGTGCTTAGAACGTGACGTGGGCGTGACGTGGGTGATTCCAACGTGACGTGGGGGATTCGAACGTGACGTGGGCGTGACGTGGGTGATTGGAACGTGACGTGGGCGTGAGATGGGTGATTCGAAAGTGACGTCGGTGTGACATGCGTGTTTCGGACGTGACGTGGGCGTGACGTGGGTGCTTCGAACGTGACGTGGGCATGACATAAGCGCTTCGATCGTGACGTGGGTGTGACGTGTGTGGTTTCAACGTGACGTGGGCGTCACGGGTGGGCTTCGAACGTGACTTGGGCATGACGTGGGTGATTCGAAGGTGACGTGGGCGTGACGTGGGGGCATGGAACGGAACGTGGGTGTGAGGTTGGTGAATCCAACGTGACGTGGGCGTGACGTGGGTGATTCGAAGGTGACGTGGGCGTGACGTGGGGGCATGGAACGGAACGTGGGTGTGAGGTGGGTGAATCCAACGTGACGTGGGCGTGACGTCGGTACTTTGAAAGTGACGTGGGTGTGACATGGGTCATTTGAACGTGACGTGGGAGTGACGTGGGGGCTTCGAACGTGATGTAAGTGTGACATGGGTGCTTAGAATGTGACGTGGGCATGACGTGGGTGATTCGAAGGTGACGTGGGTGTGACGTGGGGGCTTCGAACGTGACGTGGGCGTGACGTGGGTGATTCCAACGTGACGTGGGCGTGACGTCGGAACTTTGAATGTGACGTGGGTGTGACCTGGGTCATTTGATCGTGACGTGGGAGTGACGTGGGGGCATCGAACGTGACGTAAGGGTGACATGGGTGCTTAGAACGTGACGAGGGTGTGACATGAGTGATTCCAACGTGACGTGGGGCTTCAAACGTGACGTGGGCGTGACATGGGTGATTGGAACGTGACGTGGGCGTGAGGTCGGTACTTTGAAAGTGACGTGGGAGTGACGTGGGGGCTTCAAACGTGACGTAAGGGTGACATGGGTGCTTAGAACGTGACGTGGGCGTGAGGTGGGTGATTCGAATATGACGTGGCCGTGACGTGGGTGATTCGAAAGTGACGTTGGTGTGACGTGGGTGTTTCGGACGTGACGTGGGCGTGACGTGGATGCTTCGAACGTGACGTTGGTGTTTCGAACGTGACGTGGGCGTGACATAGGCGCTTCGATCATGACGTGGGCGTGACGTGTGTGGTTTCAACGTGACGTGGGTGTCACGTGGGGCATCGAACGTGACGTGGACGTGACGTCGGTACTTTCAATTTGAGGTTGGTGTGACCTGGGTCATTCGAACGTGACGTACATGTGACGTGGGTGATTCCAACGTGACGTGGGGCTTCGAACGTGACGTGGGTGTGACCTGGGTGATTGGAACGTGACGTGGGTGTGACGTGGGGGCTTCGAACGTGACCTGGGTGTGACGTGGGTGTATCGAAGGTGACGTGGGCGTGACGTCAGTACTTTGAATGTGACGTGGGTGTGACCTGGGTCATGCGAACGTGACGTGGGTGTGACGTGGGTGTTTCGAACGTTACGTGGACATTTCGTGGGTGATTCGAATGTGGCGTGGGCGTGACGTGGGTACTTTACATTTGACGTGGGTGTGACCTGGGTGATGCGAACGTGACGTGGGCGTCACGTGGGGGCATCGAACGTGATGTGGGCGTCACGTGGGGGCTTCGAAAGTGACGTGGACGTCACGTGGGTGATTCAAACGTGACGTGGGTGTGATGTCGGAACTTTGAATGTGACGTGGGTGTGACCTGGGTGATGCGAACGTGACGTGGGCGTCACGTGGGGGCTTCGAAAGTGACGTGGACGTCACGTGGGTGATTCGAAGGTGACGTGGGTGTGACGTGGGGGCTTCGAACGTGACCTGGGTGTGAGGTGGGTGTTTCGAACGTGACGTGGGCGTGACGTCGGTACTTTGAATGTGACGTGGGTGTGACCTGGGTCATTGGAACGTGACGTGGGAGTGACGTGGGGCTTCGAACGTGACGTAAGGGTGACATGGGTGCTTAGAACGTGACGTGGGTGTGACGTGGGCGATTCCAACGTGACGTGGGGCTTCGAACATGACGTGGGCGTGATGTGGGTGATTCGAATGCCACTTGGGCGTGACGTGGGGGCTTCGAACGTGACGTGGGCGTGACGTGGGGGCTTCGATGTTGACGTGGGCGTGACCTGGGTGATTGGAACGTGACGTGGACGTGACGTGGGTGGTTTCAACGTGACGTGAGCGTCACGTGGGGTCCTCGAACGTGACTTGGGCGTCACGTGGGGTCTTCGAAAGTGACGTGGGCATGACGTGGGTGATTCGAAGGTGACGTGGGTGTGACGTGGGGGCTTCAAACGTGACGTGGGCGTGATGTGGGTGATTCGAACGTGACGTGGGCGTCACGTCGGTACTTTGAATGTGATGTGGGAGTGACCTGGGTCATTTGATCGTGACGTGGGAGTGACGTGGGGGCATCGAACGTGACTTAAGGGTGACATGGGTGCTTAGAACGTGACGTGGGCGTGACGTGGGTGATTGGAACGTGACGTGGGCGTGACGTCGGTACTTTGAAAGTGACGTGGGTGTGACCTGGGTCATTTGAACGTGACGTGGGCGTGACGTGGGGGCTTCATACGTGACGTAAGGGTGACATGGGTGCTTAGAACGTGACGTGGGCGTGACGTGGGTGTTTCGGACGTGACGTGGGCGTGACGTGGATGCTTCGAACGTGACGTTGGTGTTTCGAACGTGACGTGGGTGTGACGTGGGTGCTTCGAACGTGACGTGGGCGTGACATAGGCGCTTCGATCATGACGTGGGTGTGACGTGTGTGGTTTCAACGTGACGTGGGTGTCACGTGGGGCATCGAACGTGACGTGGACGTGACGTCGGTACTTTCAATTTGAGGTTGGTGTGACCTGGGTCATTCGAACGTGACGTACATGTGACGTGGGTGATTCCAACGTGACGTGGGGCTTCGAACGTGACGTGGGTGTGACCTGGGCGATTGGAACGTGACGTGGGTATGACGTGGGGGCTTCGAACGTAACGTGGGTGTGACGTGGGTGTTTCGAACGTGACGTTGGTGTTTCGAACTTGACTTCGGTGTGACGTGGGTGCTTCGGACCTGACGTGGGCGTAACGTGGGGGCTTCGAACATGACGCGGGAGTGACGTGGATGCTTCGAATGTGACGTTGGTGTTTCGAACGTGACAGGGGTGTGACGTGGGTGCTTAGAACGTGACGTGGGCGTCACGTGGGGGCTTCGAACATGACGTGGATGTGAGGTGGGTGCTTCGGACGTGACGTGGGCGCGACGTGGGGGCTTCGAACGTGACGTGGACGTGACGTGGTACTTTACATTTGACGTGGATGTGAACTGGCTCATTCGAACGTGACGTGGGTGTGACGTGGGGGCTTCGAACGTGACGTGGGCGTCACGTGGGGGTTTCGAACGTGACGTGGGTGTGACGTGGGTGTTTCGAACGTGACGTGGGCGTGACGTCGGTGCTTTGAATGTGACGTGGGTGTGACGTGGGTCATTCGAACGTGATGTACGTGTGACGTGGGGGCTTCGAACGTGACGTGGGTGTTTCAAAACTAACGTGGGTGTGACGTAGGGGTATCGAACGTGACGTAGGTGTTTCCAAACTGACGTGGGTGTGACGTCGGTATGTTGAATGTGACGTGGGTGTGACGTGCATGGTCCGAACGTGAGGTGGGTGTTTTAAATGTGAGCTGGGCGTGACGTGGGTCATTCGAACATGACGTAGGTGTGACGTGGGGGCTTCGAACATGACGTGGGCGTGACGTGGATGCTTCAAATGTGACGTTGGTGTTTCGAACGTGACATGGGTGTGACATGGGTGCTTCGAATGTGACGTGGGCGTAACGTGGGGGCTTCGAACCTGACGTGGGTGTGACGTGGGGGCTTCGAAACTGACGTGGGTGTGACGTGGGTGATTGGAACGTGACGTGGGCATGACGTGGGTGATTCGAATGTGACGTGGGCGTGACCTGGGTGATTCCAACGTGACGTGGGGCTTTGACCGTGACGTGGGCGTGACGTGGGTGATTCGAATGTGACGTGGGCTTGACGTGGGGGCTGCGAACGTGACGTGAGCTTCACGTGGGGGCATCGAACGTGACGTGGGCGTGACGTGGGGGCTACAAGCGTGACCTGTGTGTGACGTGGGTGTTTCGAAGGTGACGTGGGCGTGACGTCAGTACTTTGAATGTGACGTGGGTGTGACCTGGGTCATGCGAACGTGACGTGGGTGTGACGTGGGTGTTTCGAACGTTACGTGGGCATTTCGTGGGTGTTTCAAACGTGACGTGGGCGTGACGTCGGAACTTTGAATGTGACGTGGGTGTGACCTGGGTGATGCGAATGTGACGTGGGCGTCACGTGGGGGCTTCGAAAGCGACGTGGACGTCACGTGGGTGATTCGAAGGTGACGTGGGTGTGACGTGGGGGCTTCGAACGTGACCTGGGTGTGACGTGGGTGTTTCGAACGTGACGTGGGCGTGACGTCGGTACTTTGAATGTGACGTGGGTGTGACCTGGGTCATTGGAACGTGACGTGGGAGTGACGCGGGGCCTTCGAACGTGACGTAAGGGTGACATGGGTGCTTAGAACGTGAAGTGGGCGTGACGTGGGTGATTTGAAGGTGACGTAGGTGTGACGTGGGGGCTTCGAACGTGACGTGGGCGTGACGTGGATGCTTCGAATGTGACGTTGGTGTTTCGAACGTGACAGGGGTGTGACATGGGTGCTTCGAATGTGACGTGGGCGTAACGTGGGGGCTGCGAACCTGACGTGGGTGTGACGTGGGGGCTTCGAAAGTGACGTGGGTGTGACCTGGGTCATTTGAACGTGACGTGGGCGTGACGTGGGTGATTCCAACGTGAGGTGGGGCTTTGAACGTGACGAGGGCGTGACGTGGGTGTTTCGAACCTGACGTTGGTGTTTCGAACGTGACGTGGGTGTGACGTGGGTGCATCGGACGTGACGTGGGCATGACGTGGGGGCTACGAACATTACGCGGGTGTGACGTGGATGCTTCGAACGCGACGTTGGTGTTTCGATCTTGACAGGGGTGTGACGTGGGGGCTTCGAACGTGACGTAGGCGCAACGTGGGTGTTTACAAGTGGCCTGGGCGTGACGTGGGGGCTTCGATCGTGACGTGGACGTGACGTCGGTACTTTATATATGACGTAGGTGTGACGTGGCTCATTTGAACGTGACGTGGGTGTGACGTGGGGGCTTCGAACGTGACGTGGGTGTGACCTGGGTCATTGGAACGTGACGTGGGAGTGACGTGGGGACTTCGAACGTGATGTAAGTGTGACATGGGTGCTTAGAACGTGACGTGGGCGTGACGTGGGTGATTCCAACGTGACGTGGGGGCTTCGAACGTGACGTGGGCATGACGTGGGTGATTCGAAGGTGACATGGGTGTGACGTGGGGTCTTCAAACGTGACGTGGGCGTGACGTGGGTGTTTCGAACGTGACGTGGGCGTGACGTCGGTACTTTGAATGTGACGTCGGTGTGACCTGGGTCATTGGAACGTGACGTGGGAGTGACGTGGGGGCATCGAACGTGACGTAAGGGTGACATGGGTGCTTAGAACGTAACGTGGGTGTGACGTGGGTGATTCCAACGTGACGTGGGGCTTCGAATATGACGTGGGCGTGAGGTGGGTGATTGGAACGTGACGTGGGCGTGACGTCGGTACTTTGAAAGTGACGTGGGAGTGACGTGGGGGCTTCAAACGTGACGTAAGGGTGACATGGGTGCTTAGAACGTGACGTGGGCATGACGTGGGAGATTCCAACGTCATGTGGGTGATTCGAACGTGACGTGGGCGTGACGTGGGTGATTCGAACGTGACGTGGGCGTGACGTTGGTACTTTGAAAGTGACGTGGGTGTGACCTGGGTCATTTGAACGTGACGTGGGAGTGACGTGGGTGGTTTCAAACGTGACGTAAGGGTGACATGGGCGCTTAGAAAGTGACGTGGGCGTGACGTGGGTGATTCGAATATGACGTGGGCGTGACGTGGGTGATTCGAAAGTGACGTCGGTGTAACGTGGGTGCTTCGAACGTGACGTGGGCGTGACATAGGCGCTTCGATCATGACGTGGGCGTGACGTGTGTGGTTTCAACGTGACGTGGGTGTCACGTGGGGCATCGAACGTGACGTGGACGTGACGTCGGTACTTTCAATTTGAGGTTGGTGTGACCTGGGTCATTCGAACGTGGCGTACATGTGACGTGGGTGATTCCAACGTGACGTGGGGCTTCGAACGTGACGTGGGTGTGACCTGGGTGATTGGAACGTGACGTGGGTGTGACGTGGGGGCTTCGAACGTGACGTGGGCGTGACGTGGGAGTTTCGAACATGACGTGGACGTGACGTGGTACTTTACATTTGACGTGGGTGTGACCTGGGTCAATTGAACGTGACGTGGGTGTGACGTGGGGGCTTCGAATGTGACGTGGGTGTTTCGAACGTGACAGGGGTGTGACGTGGGTGCTTAGAACGTGACGTGGGCGTCACGTGGGGGCTTCGAACATGACGTGGATGTGAGGTGGGTGCTTCGAATGTGACGTGGGCGTGACGTGGGGGCTTCGAACGTCACGTGGGCGTCACGTGGGGGCATCGAACGTGACGTGGGCGTGACCTGGGTGATTGGAACGTGACGTGGGTGTGACGTGGGGGCTTCGAACCTGACGTGGGTGTGACGTGGGTGTTTCGAACCTGACAATGGTATTTCGAACGAGACGTGGGAGTGACGTGGGTGATTCCAACGTAACGTGGGGCTTCGAACGTGACATGGGTGTGACATGGGTGCTTGGAACGTGACGTGGGCGTCACGTGGGGGCTTCGAACATGACGTGGGTGTGACGTGGGGGCATCGATCGTGACGTGGACGTGACGTCGGTACTTTATACCTGATGGGGGTGTGACGTGGGTCATTCGAACGTGACGTGGGTGTGACGTGGGTGATTCGAACGTGACGTGGGCGTGACGTGGGGGCATCGATGTTGACGTGGGCGTGACGTGGGTGCTTCCAACGTAGGTGGGGCTTTGAACGTGACGTGGGCATGACGTGGGTGATTCGAACGTGACGTGGGTGTGACGTGGGGGCTTCGAACGTGACGTGGGCGTGACGTGGGGGCATCGAACGTGACGTGGGTGTGACGTGGGGGCTTCGAACGTGACGTGGGCATGACGTCGGTGATTCGAACGTGACGTGGGCATGACGTCGGTGATTCGAACGTGACGTGGGCGTGACGGGGGGGTTCGAACGTGACCTGGGTGTGACGTGGGTGTTTCGAACGTGACGTGGGCGTGACTTCGGTACTTTCAATGTGACGTGGGTGGGACGTGGGTCATTCGAACGTGATGTACGTTTGACGTGTGGGCTTCGAACGTGACGTGGGTGTGACGTGGGTGTTTGGAACGTGACGTGGGCGTGACGTCGGTGCTTTGAATGTGACGTGGGTGTGACGTGGGTCATTCGAACGTGATGTACGTTTGACGTGTGGGCTTCGAACGTCACGTGGGTGTTTCAAAACTAACGTGGGTGTGACGTAGGGGTATCGAACGTGACCTAGGTGTTTCCAAACTGACGTGGGTGTGACGTCGGTATGTTGAATGTGACGTGGGTGTGACGTGCATGGTTCGAACGTGAGGTGGGTGTTTTAAATGTGAGCTGGGCGTGACGTGGGTCATTCGAACATGACGTAGGTGTGACGTGGGGGCTTCGAACGTGACGTGGGCGTGACGTGGATGCTTCGAATGTGACGTTGGTGTTTCGAACGTGACATGGGTGTGACATGGGTGCTTCCAATGTGACGTGGGCATAACGTGGGGGCTTCGAACCAGACGTGGGTGTGACGTGGGGGCTTCGAACGTGACGTGGGTGTGACGTGGGTCATTTGAACGTGACGTGGGCGTGACGTGGGTGATTCGAATGTGACGTGGGCGTGACGTGGGGGCTTCGAACGTCACGTGAGCGTCACGTGGGGGCATCGAATTTGACATGGGCGTGACCTGGGTGATTGGAACGTGACGTGGGCGTGACGTGGGTGATTCCAACGTGACGTGGGGCTTCGAACATGACGTGGGCGTGACGTGGGGGCTTCGAAAGTGACGTGGGCAAGACGTGGGTGATTCGAAGGTGACATGGGTGTGACGTGGGGGCTTCGAACGTGACGTGGGTGTGACGTGGGTGTTTCGAACGTGACGTGGGCGTGACGTCGGTACTTTGAATGTGACGTGGGTGTGACCTGGGTGATTGGAACGTGACATGGGAGTGACGTGGGGGCATCGAACGTGACATAAGGGTGACATGGGTGCTTAGAACGTGACGTGGGCATGATGCGGGTGATTCCAACGTGACGTGGGGCTTCGAATGTGACGTGGGCGTGAGGTGGGTGATTGGAACGTGACGTGGGCGTGACGTCGGTCCTTTGAATGTGACGTGGGTGTGACCTGGGGGCTTCGAATGTGACGTAAGGGCGACATGGGCGCTTAGAACGTGACGTGGGCATGACGTGGGTGATTCCAACGTGACGTGGGGGCTTCGAACGTGACGTGGGCGTGACGTGGCTGAATCGAACGTGACGTGGGCGTGACGTCACTACTTTGAATGTGACGTGGGTGTGACCTGGGTCATTTGAACGTGACGTGGGAGTGACGTGGGGCTTCGAACGTGACGTAAGGGTGACATGGGCGCTTAGAACGTGACGTGGGCGTGACGTGGGTGATTCCAACGTCATGTGGGGGCTTCGAACGTGACGTGGGCGTCACGTGGGTGATTCGAACGTGACGTGGGCGTGACGTCGGTACTTTGAAAGTGACGTGGGTGTGACCTGGGTCATCTGAACGTGACGTGGGAGTGAATTGGGGGCTTCAAATGTGACGTAAGGGCGACATGGGCGCTTAGAACGTGACGTGGGCATGACGTGGGTTATTCGAAAGTGACGTGGGCGTGACGTGGGTGATTCGAAAGTGACGTTGGTGTGACGTGGGTGATTCCAACGTGACGTGGGCGTGACGTCGGTACATTCAATGTGACGTGGGTGTGACCTGGGTCATTGGAACGTGACGTGGGCGTGACGTGGGGGCTTCGAACGTGATGTAAGTGTGACATGGGTGCTTAGAACGTGACGTGGGCATTACGTGGGTGATTCGAAGGTGACGTGGGTGTGACGTGGGGGCTTCAAACGTGACGTGGGCGTGCCGTCGGAACTTTGAATGTGACGTGGGTGTGACCTGGGTCATTTGATCGTGACGTGGGAGTGACGTGGGGGCATCGAACGTGACGTAAGGGTGACATGGGTGCTTAGAAGGTGACGTGGGTGTGACGTGGGTGATTCCAACGTGACGTGGGGCTTCGAACGTGACGTGGGCGTGACGTGGGTGATTGGAACGTGACGTGGACGTGACGTGGGTGATTCCAACGTGACGTGGGGCTTTGAACGTGACGTGGGCGTGACGTGGGTGATTCGAAGGTGACATGGGTGTGACGTGGGGGCTTCGAACGTGACGTGGGTGTGACGTGGGTGTTTCGAACGTGACGTGGGCGTGACGTCGGTACTTTGAAAGTGACGTGGGTGTGACCTGGGTGATTGGAACGTGACGTGGGAGTGACGTGGGGGCATCGAACGTGACATAAGGGTGACATGGGTGCTTCGAACGTGACGTGGGCATGATGCGGGTGATTCCAACGTGACGTGGGGCTTCGAATGTGACGTGGGCGTGAGGTGGGTGATTGGAACGTGACGTGGGCGTGACGTCGGTACTTTGAATGTGACGTGGGTGTGACCTGGGTCATTTGAACGTGACGTGGGAGTGACGTGGGGCTTCGAACGTGACGTAAGGGTGACATGGGCGCTTAGAACGTGACGTGGGAGTGACGTGGGTGATTCCAACGTGACGTGGGCTTCGAACGTGACGTGGGCGTGATGTGGGTGATTCGAATGTCACTTGGGCGTGACGTGGGGTCTTCGAACGTCACTTGGGCGTGACGTGGGGGCTTCGATGTTGACGTGGGCGTGACCTGGGTGATTGGAACGTGACGTGGACGTGACGTGGGTGGTTTCAACGTGACGTGAGCGTCACGTGGGGTCCTCGAACGTGACTTGGGCGTCACGTGGGGTCTTCGAAAGTGACGTGGGCATGACGTGGGTGATTCGAAGGTGACGTGGGTGTGACGTGGGGGCTTCGAACGTGACGTGGGCGTGACGTCGGAACTTTGAATGTGACGTGGGTGTGATCTGGGTCATTTGAACATGACGTGGGAGTGACGTGGGGGCATCGAACGTGACATAAGGGTGACATGGGTGCTTAGAACGTGACGTGGGCGTGATGCGGGTGATTCCAACGTGACGTGGGGCTTCGAATGTGACGTGGGCGTGAGGTGGGTGATTGGAACGTGACGTGGGCGTGACGTCGGTACTTTGTAAGTGACGTGGGTGTGACCTGGGGGCTTCGAACGTGACCTAAGGGTGACATGGGCGCTTAGAACGTGACGTGGGCGTGACGTGGGCGATTCCAACGTGACGTGGGGCTTCGAACGTGACGTGGGCGTGACGTCGGTACTTTGAAAGTGACGTGGGTGTGACCTGGGTCATTGGAACGTGACGTGGGAGTGACGTGGGGGCTTCAAACGTGACGTAAGGGTGACATGGGTGCTTAGAACGTGACGTGGGCGTGACGTGGGTGATTCCAACGTCATGTGGGGGCTTCGAACGTGACGTGGGCGTCACGTGGGTGATTCGAACGTGACGTGGGCGTGACGTCGGTACTTTGAAAGTGACGTGGGTGTGACCTGGGTCATTTGAACGTGACGTGGGAGTGACGTGGGGGCTTCAAATGTGACGTAAGGGCGACATGGGCGCTTAGAACGTGACGTGGGCATGACGTGGGTTATTCGAAAGTGACGTGGGCGTGACGTGGGTGATTCGAAAGTGACGTTGGTGTGACGTGGGTGATTCCAACGTGACGTGGGCGTGACGTCGGTACATTCAATGTGACGTGGGTGTGACCTGGGTCATTGGAACGTGACGTGGGCGTGACGTGGGGGCTTCGAACGTGACGTAAGGGTGACATGGGTGCTTAGAACGTGACGTGGGCATGACGTGGGTGATTCGAAGGTGACGTGGGTGTGACGTGGGGGCTTCAAACGTGACGTGGGCGTGACGTCGGAACTTTGAATGTGACGTGGGTGTGACCTGGGTCATTTGATCGTGACGTGGGAGTGACGTGGGGGCATCGAACGTGACGTAAGGGTGACATGGGTGCTTAGAACGTGACGTGGGAGTGATGTGGGGGCATCGAACGTGACATAAGGGTGACATGGGTGCTTAGAACGTGACGTGGGCGTGACGTGGGTGATTGGAACGTGACGTGGGCGTGACGTCGGTACTTTGAATGTGACGTGGGTGTGACCTGGGGGCTTCGAACGTGACGTAAGGGCGACATGGGTGCTTAGAACGTGACGTGGGCGTGACGTGGGTGATTCCAACGTGACGTGGGGGCTTCGAACGTGACGTGGGCGTGACGTGGGTGATTCGAACGTGACGTGGGCGTGACGTCACTACTTTGAATGTGACGTGGGTGTGACCTGGGTCATTTGAACGTGACGTGGGAGTGACGTGGGGCTTCGAACGTGACGTAAGGGTGACATGGGTGCTTAGAACGTGACGTGGGAGTGACGTGGGTGATTCCAACGTGACGTGGGCTTCGAACGTGATGTGGGCGTGATGTGGGTGATTCGAATGCCACTTGGGCGTGACGTGGGGGCTTCGAACGTCACGTGGGCGTGACGTGGGGGCTTCGATGTTGACGTGGGCGTGACCTGGGTGATTGGAACGTGACGTGGACGTGACGTGGGTGGTTTCAACGTGACGTGAGCGTCACGTGGGGTCCTCGAACGTGACTTGGGCGTCACGTGGGGTCTTCGAAAGTGACGTGGGCATGACGTGGGTGATTCGAAGGTGACGTGGGTGTGACGTGGGGGCTTCGAACGTGACGTGGGTGTGACGTCGGAACTTTGAATGTGACCTGGGTGTGACCTGGGTCATTTGAACGTGACGTGGGAGTGACGTGGGGGCATCGAACGTGACATAAGGGTGACATGGGTGCTTAGAACGTGACGTGGGCGTGATGCGGGTGATTCCAACGTGACGTGGGGCTTCGAATGTGACGTGGGCGTGAGGTGGGTGATTGGAACGTGACGTGGGCGTGACGTCGGTACTTTGAAAGTGACGTGGGTGTGACCTGGGGGCTTCGAACGTGACGTGGGCGTGACGTGGGTGTTTCGAACCTGACGTTGGTATTTCGAACGTGACGTGGGTGTGACGTGGGTGCATCGGACGTGACGTGGGCATAACGTGGGGGCTACGAACATTACGCGGGTGTGACGTGGATGCTTCGAATGCGACGTTGGTGTTTCGATCTTGACAGGGGTGTGACGTGGGGGCTTCGAACGTGACGTAGGCGTAACGTGGGTGTTTACAAGTGACCTGGGCGTGACGTGGGGGCTTCGATCGTGACGTGGACGTGACGTCGGTACTTTATATATGACGTAGGTGTGACGTGGCTCATTTGAACGTGACGTGGGTGTGACCTGGGGGCTTCGAACGTGACGTGGGTGTGACCTGGGTCATTGGAACGTGACGTGGGCGTGACGTGGGGGCTTCGAACGTGATGTATGTGTGACATGGGTGCTTAGAACGTGACGTGGGCGTGACGTGGGTGATTCCAACGTGACGTGGGGGCTTCGAAAATGACGTGGGCATGACGTGGGTGATTCGAAGGTGACATGGGTGTGACGTGGGGTCTTCAAACGTGACGTGGGCGTGACGTGGGTGTTTCGAACGTGACGTGGGCGTGACGTCGGAACTTTGAATGTGACGTCGGTGTGACCTGGGTCATTTGATCGTGACGTGGGAGTGACGTGGGGGCATCGAACGTGACGTAAGGGTGACATGGGTGCTTAGAACGTAACGTGGGCGTGACGTGGGTGATTCCAGCGTGACGTGGGGCTTCGAACGTGCCGTGGGCGTGACCTGGGTGATTGGAACGTGACGTGGGCGTGACGTCGGTACTTTGAAAGTGACGTGGGAGTGACGTGGGGGCTTCAAACGTGACGTAAGGGTGACATGGGTGCTTAGAACGTGACGTGGGCATGACGTGGGTGATTCCAACGTCATGTGGGTGATTCGAACGTGACGTGGGAGTGACGTGGGTGATTCGAACGTGACGTGGGCGTGACGTCGGTACTTTGAAAGTGACGTGGGTGTGACCTCTGTCATTTGAACGTGACGTGGGAGTGACGTGGGTGGTTTCAAACGTGACGTAAGGGTGACATGGGCGCTTAGGACGTGACGTGGGCGTGACGTGGGTGATTCGAATATGACGTGGGCGTGACGTGGGTGATTCGAAAGTGACGTCGGTGTGACGTGGGTGCTTCGAACGTGACGTGGGCGTGACATAGGCGCTTCGATCATGACGTGGGCGTGACGTGTGTGTTTTCAACGTGACGTGGGTGTCACGTGGGGCATCGAACGTGACGTGGACGTGACGTCGGTACTTTCAATTTGAGGTTGGTGTGACCTGGGTCATTCGAACGTGACGTACATGTGACGTGGGTGATTCCAACGTGACGTGGGGCTTCGAACGTGACGTGGGTGTGACCTGGGTGGTTGGAACGTGACGTGGGTGTGACGTGGGGGCTTCGAACGTGACGTGGGCGTGACGTGGGAGTTTCGAACGTGACGTGGACGTGACGTGGTACTTTGCATTTGACGTGGGTGTGACCGCGGTCAATTGAACGTGACGTGGGTGTGACGTGGGGGTTTCGAGTGTGACGTGGGGGTTTCGAACGTGACAGGGGTGTGACGTGGGTGCTTCGAACGTGACGTGGGCGTCACGTGGGGGCTTCGAACATGACGTGGATGTGAGGTGGGTGCTTCGAATGTGACGTGGGCGTGACGTGGGGGCTTCGAACGTCACGTGGGCGTCACGTGGGGGCATCGAACGTGACGTGGGCGTGACCTGGGTGATTGGAACGTGACGTGGGTGTGACGTGGGGGCTTCGAACGTGACGTGGGTGTGACGTGGGTGTTTCGAACCTGACGTTGGTATTTCGAACGTGACGTGGGTGTGACGTGGGGGCTTCGAACGTGACGTGGGCATGACGTGGGTGATTCGAAGGTGACGTGGGTGTGACGTGGGGGCTTCGAATGCGACGTTGGTGTTTCGAACGTGACATGGGTGTGACATGGGTGCTTGGAACGTGACGTGGGCGTCACGTGGGGGCTTCGAACATGACGTGGGTGTGACGTGGGGGCATCGATCGTGACGTGGACGTGACGTCGGTACTTTATACCTGATGGGGGTGTGACGTGGGTCATTCGAACGTGACGTGGGCGTGACGTGGGTGATTCCAACGTGACGTGGGCGTGACGTGGGGGCATCGAACGTGACGTGGGAGTGACGTGGGTCATTTGAACGTGACGTGGGCGTGACGTGGGTGATTCCAACGTAGGTGGGGCTTTGAACGTGACGTGGGCATGACGTGGGTGATTCGAACGCGACGTGGGTGTGACGTGGGGGCTTCGAACGTGACGTGGGCGTGACGTGGGGGCATCGAACGTGACGTGGGTGTGACGTGGGGGCTTCGAACATGACGTGGGCATGACGTCGGTGATTCGAACGTGACGTGGGCGTGACGTGGGGGCTTCGAACGTGACCTGGGTGTGACGTGGGTGTTTCGAACGTGACGTGGGCGTGACGTCGGTGCTTTGAATGTGACGTGGGTGTGACGTGGGTCATTCGAACGTGATGTACGTTTGACGTGTGGGCTTCGAACGTCACGTGGGTGTTTCAAAACTAACGTGGGTGTGACGTAGGGGTATCGAACGTGACCTAGGTGTTTCCAAACTGATGTGGGTGTGACGTCGGTATGTTGAATGTGACGTGGGTGTGACGTGCATGGTTCGAACGTGAGGTGGGTGTTTTAAATGTGAGCTGGGCGTGACGTGGGTCATTCGAACATGACGTAGGTGTGACGTGGGGGCTTCGAACGTGACGTGGGCGTGACGTGGATGCTTCGAATGTGACGTTGGTGTTTCGAACGTGACATGGGTGTGACATGGGTGCTTCCAATGTGACGTGGGCATAACGTGGGGGCTTCGAACCAGACGTGGGTGTAACGTGGGGGCTTCGAACGTGACGTGGGTGTGACGTGGGTCATTTGAACGTGACGTGGGCGTGACGTGGGTGATTCGAATGTGACGTGGGCGTGACGTGGGGGCTTCGAACGTCACGTGAGCGTCACGTGGGGGCATCGAGTTTGACATGGGCGTGACCTGGGTGATTGGAACGTGACATGGGCGTGACGTGGGTGATTCCAACGTGACGTGGGGCTTCGAACATGACGTGGGCGTGACGTGGGGGCTTCGAAAGTGACGTGGGCAAGACGTGGGTGATTCGAAGGTGACATGGGTGTGACGTGGGTGCTTAGAACGTGACGTGGGTGTGACGTGGGTGTTTCGAACGTGACGTGGGCGTGACGTCGGTACTTTGAAAGTGACGTGGGTGTGACCTGGGTGCTTAGAACGTGACGTGGGCATGATGCGGGTGATTCCAACGTGACGTGGGGCTTCGAATGTGACGTGGGCGTGAGGTGGGTGATTGGAACGTGACGTGGGCGTGACGTCGGTACTTTGAATGTGACGTGGGTGTGACCTGGGGGCTTCGAATGTGACGTAAGGGCGACATGGGCGGTTAGAACGTGACGTGGGCATGACGTGGGTGATTCCAACGTGACGTGGGGGCTTCGAACGTGACATGGGCGTGACGTGGGTGATTCGAACGTGACGTGGGCGTGACGTCACTACTTTGAATGTGACGTGGGTGTGACCTGGGTCATTTGAACGTGACGTGGGAGTGACGTGGGGCTTCGAACGTGACGTAAGGGTGACATGGACGCTTAGAACGTGACGTGGGCGTGACGTGGGTGATTCCAACGTCATGTGGGGGCTTCGAACGTGACGTGGGCGTCACGTGGGTGATTCGAACGTGACGTGGGCGTGACGTCGGTACTTTGAAAGTGACGTGGATGTGACCTGGGTCATTTGAACGTGACGTGGGAGTGACGTGGGGGCTTCAAATGTGACGTAAGGGCGACATGGGCGCTTAGAACGTGACGTGGGCGTCACGTGGGTTATTCGAAAGTGACGTGGGCGTGACGTGGGTGATTCGAAAGTGACGTTGGTGTTACGAGGGTGATTCCAACGTGACGTGGGCGTGACGTCGGTACATTCAATGTGACGTGGGTGTGACCTGGGTCATTGGAACGTGACGTGGGTGTGACGTGGGGGCTTCAAACGTGACGTGGGCGTGACGTCGGAACTTTGAATGTGACGTGGGTGTGACCTGGGTCATTTGAACGTGACGTGGGAGTGACGTGGGGGCATCGAACGTGACGTAAGGGTAACATGGGTGCTTAGAACGTGACGTGGGTGTGACGTGGGCGATTCCAACGTGACGTGGGGCTTCGAACGTGACGTGGGCGTGACGTGGGTGATTGGAACGTGACGTGGGCGTGACGTCGGTACTTTGAAAGTGACGTGGGAGTGACGTGGGGGCTTCAAACGTGACGTAAGGGTGACATGGGTGCTTAGAACGTGACGTGGGTGTGACGTGGGTGTTTCCAACGTTACGTGGGGCTTCGAACGTGCCGTGGGCGTGACGTGGGTGATTGGAACGTGACGTGGGCGTGACGTCGGTACTTTGAATGTGACGTGGGTGTGACCTGGGTGATGCGAACGTGACGTAAGGGCGACATGGGTGCTTAGAACGTGACGTGGGCGTGACGTGGGTGATTCCAACGTGACGTGGGGGTTTCGAACGTGACGTGGGCGTGACGTGGGTGATTCGAACGTGACGTGGGCGTGACGTCACTACTTTGAAAGTGACGTGGGTGTGACCTGGGTCATTTGAACGTGACGTGGGAGTGACGTGGGGGCTTCGAACGTTACGTAAGGGTGACATGGGTGCTTAGAACGTGACGTGGGAGTGACGTGGGTGATTCCAACGTGACGTGGGATTCGAACGTGATGTGGGCGTGATGTGGGTGATTCGAATGCCACTTGGGCGTGACGTGGGGGCTTCGAACGTCACGTGGGCGTGACGTGGGGGCTTCGATGTTGACGTGGGCGTGACCTGGGTGATTGGAACGTGACGTGGACGTGACGTGGGTGGTTTCAACGTGACGTGAGCGTCACGTGGGGTCCTCGAACGTGACATGGGCGTCACGTGGGGTCTTCGAAAGTGACGTGGGCGTGACGTGGGTGATTCCAACGTGACGTGGGGCTTCGAATGTGACGTGGACGTGAGGTGGGTGATTGGAACGTGACGTGGGCGTGACGTCGGTACTTTGTAAGTGACGTGGGTGTGACCTGGGGGCTTCAAACGTGACATAAGGGTGACATGGGCGCTTAGAACGTGACGTGGGCGTGACGTGGGCGATTCCAACGTGACGTGGGGCTTCGAACGTGACGTGGGCGTGACGTCGGTACTTTGAAAGTGACGTGGGTGTGACCTGGGTCATTTGAACGTGACGTGGGAGTGACGTGGGGGCTTCGAACGTGACGTAAGGGTGACATGGGTGCTTAGAACGTGACGTGGGCGTGACGTGGGTGATTCCAACGTCATGTGGGGGCTTCGAACGTGACGTGGGCGTCACGTGGGTGATTCGAACGTGACGTGGGCGTGACGTCGGTACTTTGAAAGTGACGTGGGTGTGACCTGGGTCATTTGAACGTGACGTGGGAGTGACGTGGGGGCTTCGAACGTGACGTAAGGGCGACATGGGCGCTTAGAACGTGACGTGGGCATGACGTGGGTGATTCTTAGGTGACGTGGGTGTGACGTGGGGGCTTCAAACGTGACGTGGGCGTGACGTCGGAACTTTGAATGTGACGTGGGTGTGACCTGGGTCATTGGAACGTGACGTGGGAGTGACGTGGGGGCATCGAACGTGACGTAAGGGTGACATGGGTGCTTCGAACGTGACGTGGGTGTGACGTGGGTGATTCCAACGTGACGTGGGGCTTCGAACGTGACGTGGGCGTGACGTGGGTGATTCGAACGTGACGTGGGCGTGACGTCGGTACTTTGAAAGTGACGTGGGAGTGACGTGGGGGCTTCAAACGTGACGTAAGGGTGACATGGGTGCTTAGAACGTGACGTGGGTGTGACGTGGGTGTTTCCAACGTTACGTGGGGCTTCGAACGTGACGTGGGCGTGACGTGGGTGATTGGAAAGTGACGTGGGCGTGACGTCGGTACTTTGAATGTGACCTGGGTGTGACCTGGGGGCTTCGAACGTGACGTAAGGGCGACATGGGTCCTTAGAACGTGACGTGGGCGTGACGTGGGTGATTCCAACGTGACGTGGGGGCTTCGAACGTGACGTGGGCGTGACGTGGGTGATTCGAACGTGACGTGGACGTCACGTGGGTGATTCGAAGGTGACGTGGGAGTGACGTGGGGGCTTCGAACGTGACGTAAGGGTGACATGGGTGCTTAGAACGTGACGTGGGAGTGACGTGGGTGATTCCAACGTGACGTGGGCTTCGAACGTGATGTGGGCGTGATGTGGGTGATTCGAATGCCACTTGGGCGTGACGTGGGGGCTTCGAACGTCACGTGGGCGTGACGTGGGGGCTTCGATGTTGACGTGGGCGTGACCTGGGTGATTGGAACGTGACGTGGACGTGTCGTGGGTGGTTTCAACGTGGCGTGAGCGTCACGTGGGGTCCTCGAACGTGACTTGGGCGTCACGTGGGGTCTTCGAAAGTGACGTGGGCATGACGTGGGTGATTCGAAGGTGACGTGGGTGTGACGTGGGGGCTTCGAACGTGACGTGGGTGTGACGTCGGAACTTTGAATGTGACCTGGGTGTGACCTGGGTCATTTGAACGTGACGTGGGAGTGACGTGGGGGCATCGAACGTGACATAAGGGTGACATGGGTGCTTAGAACGTGACGTGGGCGTGATGCGGGTGATTCCAACGTGACGTGGGGCTTCGAATGTGACGTGGGCGTGAGGTGGGTGATTGGAACGTGACATGGGCGTGACGTCGGTACTTTGAAAGTGACGTGGGTGTGACCTGGGGGCTTCAAACGTGACGTAAGGGCGACATAGGTGCTTAGAACGTGACGTGGGCGTGACGTGGGTGATTCGAACGTGACGTGGGGGCTTCGAACGTGACGTGGGCGTGACGTGGGTGTTTCGAACCTGACGTTGGTATTTCGAACGTGACGTGGGTGTGACGTGGGTGCATCGGACGTGACGTGGGCATAACGTGGGGGCTACGAACATTACGCGGGTGTGACGTGGATGCTTCGAATGCGACGTTGGTGTTTCGATCTTGACAGGGGTGTGACGTGGGGGCTTCGAAAGTGACGTGGGCATGACGTGGGTGATTCGAAGGTGACATGGGTGTGACATGGGTGCTTGGAAAGTAACGTGGGTGTGACGTGGGTGATTCCAACGTGACGTGGGGCTTCGAACGTGCCGTGGGCGTGACCTGCGTGATTGGAACGTGACGTGGGCGTGACGTCGGTACTTTGAAAGTGACGTGGGAGTGACGTGGGGGCTTCAAACGTGACGTAAGGGTGACATGGGTGCTTAGAACGTGACGTGGGCATGACGTGGGTGATTCCAACGTGACGTGGGGGCTTCGAACGTGACGTGGGAGTGACGTGGGTGATTCGAACGTGACGTGGGCGTGACGTCGGTACTTTGAAAGTGACGTGGGTGTGACCTGGGTCATTTGAACGTGACGTGGGAGTGACGTGGGTGGTTTCAAACGTGACGTAAGGGTGACATGGGCGCTTAGGACGTGACGTGGGCGTGACGTGGGTGATTCGAATATGACGTGGGCGTGACGTGGGTGATTCGAAAGTGACGTCGGTGTGACGTGGGTGCTTCGAACGTGACGTGGGCGTGACATAGGCGCTTCGATCATGACGTGGGCGTGACGTGTGTGGTTTCAACGTGACGTGGGTGTCACGTGGGGCATCGAACGCGACGTGGACGTGACGTCGGTACTTTCAATTTGAGGTTGGTGTGACCTGGGTCATTCGAACGTGACGTACATGTGACGTGGGTGATTCCAACGTGACGTGGGGCTTCGAACGTGACGTGGGTGTGACCTGGGTGCTTGGAACGTGACGTGGGTGTGACGTGGGGGCTTCGAACATGACGTGGGTGTGACGTGGGGGCATCGATCGTGACGTGGACGTGACGTCGGTACTTTATACCTGATGGGGGTGTGACGTGGGTCATTCGAACGTGACGTGGGTGTGACGTGGGGGCTTCGAACGTGACGTGGGCATGACGTGGGTGATTCGAACGTGACGTGGGCGTTACGTGGGGACATCGAACGTGACGTGGGAGTGACGTGGGTCATTTGAACGTGACGTGGGCGTGACCTGGGTGATTCCAACGTAGGTGGGGCTTCGAACGTGACGTGGGCGTGACGTGGGTGATTCGAATGTGACGTGGGCGTGACGTGGGGGCTTCGAACGTCACGTGAGCGTCACGTGGGGGCATCGAGTTTGACATGGGCGTGACCTGGGTGATTGGAACGTGACGTGGGCATGACGTGGGTGATTCCAACGTGACGTGGGGCTTCGAACATGACGTGGGCGTGACGTGGGTGCTTCGAAAGTGACGTGGGCATGACGTGGGTGATTCGAAGGTGACATGGGTGTGACGTGGGGGCTTAGAACGTGACGTGGGTGTGACGTGGGTGATTCCAACGTAACGTGGGCGTGACGTCGGTACTTTGAATGTGACGTGGGTGTGACCTGGGCCATTTGAACATGACGTGGGAGTGACGTGGGGGCATCGAACGTGACATAAGGGTGACATGGGTGCTTAGAACGTGACGTGGGCATGATGCGGGTGATTCCAACGTGACGTGGGGCTTCGAATGTGACGTGGGCGTGAGGTGGGTGATTGGAACGTGACGTGGGCGTGACGTCGGTACTTTGAATGTGACGTGGGTGTGACCTGGGGCCTTCGAATGTGACGTGGGAGTGACGTGGGTGCTTAGAACGTGACCTGGGCGTGACGTGGGTGATTCCAACGTCATGTGGGGGCTTCGAACGTGACGTGGGCGTGACGTGGGTGATTCGAAAGTGACGTGGGCGTGACGTCGGTACTTTGAAAGTGACGTGGGTGTGACCTGGGTCATTTGAACGTGACGTGGGAGTGACGTGGGGGCTTCAAATGTGACGTAAGGGTGACATGGGCGCTTAGAACGTGACGTGGGCGTGACGTGGGTGATTCAAATATGACGTGGGCGTGACGTGGGTGATTCGAAAGTGACGTCGGTGTGACGTGGATGCTTCGAACGTGACGTTGGTGTTTCGAACGTGACGTGGGTGTGATGTGGGTGCTTCGAACGTGACGTGGGCGTGATATAGGCGCTTCGATCATGACGTGGGCGTGACGTGTGTGGTTTCAACGTGACGTGGGTGTCACGTGGGGCATCAAACGTGACGTGGACGTGACGTCGGTACTTTCAATTTGAGGTTGGTGTGACCTGGGTCATTCGAACGTGACGTACATGTGACGTGGGTGATTCCAACGTGACGTGGGGCTTCGAACGTGACATGGGTGTGACCTGGGTGATTGGAACGTGACGTGGGCGTCACATGGGGGCTTCGGAGGTGACGTGGGCCTCACGTGGGGGCCTCGAAAGTGACGTGGGCATGGCGTGGGTGATTCGAAGGTGACGTGGGTGTGACGTGGGGGCTTCAAACGTGACGTGGGGGTGATGCGGGTGATTCCAACGTGACGTGGGGCTTCGAACGTGACGTGGGCGTCACGTCGGTACTTTGAAAGTGACGTGGGTGCGACCTGGGTCATTTGAACGTGACGTGGGAGTGACGTGGGGGCTTCAAACGTGACGTAAGGGTGACATGGGCGCTTAGAACGTGACGTGGGCGTGACGTGGGTGATTGCAACTTCATGTGGGTGCTTCGGACCTGACGTGGGCGTAACGTGGGGGCTTCGAACATGACGCGGGAGTGACGTGGATGCTTCGAATGTGACCTTGGTGTTTCGATCGTGACAGGGCTGTGACGTGGGTGCTTCGAACGTGACGTGGGCGTCACGTGGGGGCTTCGAACATGACGGGGGTGTGACCTGGGTGCTTCGGACGTGACGTGGGCGTGACGTGGGGGCTTCGAAAATGATGTGGTTGTGAGGTGGGGTCTTTGAACGTGACGTGGGCGTGACGTGGGAGTTTCGAACGTGACGTGGACGTGACGTGGTACTTTACATTTGACGTGGGTGTGACCTGGGTCAATCGAACGTGACGTGGGTGTGACGTGGGCTTCGAACGTGACCTAAGGGTGATTCGAAAGTGACGTCGGTGTGACGTGGGTGTTTCGGACGTGACGTGGGCGTGACGTGGGTCCTCGGACCTGACGTGGGCGTGACGCGGGGGCTTCGAAAATGATGTGGGTGTGAGGTGGGGCCTTCGAACGTGACGTGGGTGTGACGTGGGTGTTTCGAACCTGACGTTGGTATTTCGAACGTGACGTGGGAGTGACGTGAGGGCTTCGAACGTGACGTGGGCATGACGTGGGTGATTCGAAGGTGACATGGGTGTGACGTGGGGTCTTCAAACGTGACGTGGGCGTGACGTGGGTGTTTCGAACGTGACGTGGGCGTGACGTCGGAACTTTGAATGTGACGTCGGTGTGACCTGGGTCATTTGATCGTGACGTGGGAGTGACGTGGGGGCATCGAACGTGACGTAAGGGTGACATGGGTGCTTAGAACGTAACGTGGGTGTGACGTGGGTGATTCCAACGTGACGTGGGGCTTCGAACGTGCCGTGGGCGTGACGTGGGTGATTGGAACGTGACGTGGGCGTGACGTCGGTACTTTGAATGTGACGTGGGAGTGACGTGGGGGCTTCAAACGTGACGTAAGGGTGACATGGGTGCTTAGAACGTGACGTGGGCATGACGTGGGTGATTCCAACGTGACGTGGGGGCTTCGAACGTGACGTGGGAGTGACGTGGGTGATTCGAACGTGACGTGGGCGTGACGTCGGTACTTTGAAAGTGACGTGGGTGTGACCTGGGTCATTTGAACGTGACGTGGGAGTGACGTGGGTGGTTTCAAACGTTACGTAAGGGTGACATGGGCGCTTAGAACGTGACATGGGCGTGACGTGGGTGATTCGAATATGACGTGGGCGTGACGTGGGTGATTCGAAAGTGACGTCGGTGTGACGTGGGTGCTTCGAACGTGACGTGGGCGTGACATAGGCGCTTCGATCATGACGTGGGCGTGACGTGTGTGGTTTCAACGTGACGTGGGTGTCACGTGGGGCATCGAACGTGACGTGGACGTGACGTCGGTACTTTCAATTTGAGGTTGGTGTGACCTGGGTCATTCGAACGTGACGTACATGTGACGTGGGTGATTCCAACGTGACGTGGGGCTTCGAACATGACGTGGGTGTGACCTGGGTGATTGGAACGTGACGTGGGTGTGACGTGGGGGCTTCGAACGTGACGTGGGCGTGACGTGGGAGTTTCGAACGTGACGTGGACGTGACGTGGTACTTTACATTTGACGTGGGTGTGACCTGGGTCAATTGAACGTGACGTGGGTGTGACGTGGGGGCTTCGAATGTGACGTGGGTGTTTCGAACGTGACAGGGGTGTGACGTGGGTGCTTCGAACGTGACGTGGGCGTCACGTGGGGGCTTCGAACATGACGTGGATGTGAGGTGGGTGCTTCGAATGTGACGTGGGCGTGACGTGGGGGCTTCGAACGTCACGTGGGCGTCACGTGGGGGCATCGAACGTGACGTGGGCGTGACCTGGGTGATTGGAACGTGACGTGGGTGTGACGTGGGGCCTTCGAACGTGACGTGGGTGTGACGTGGGTGTTTCGAACCTGACGTTGTTATTTCGAACGTGACGTGGGTGTGATGTGGGTGCATCGGACGTGACGTGGGCATAACGTGGGGGCTACGAACATGACGCGGGTGTGACGTGGATGCTTCGAATGCGACGTTGGTGTTTCGAACGTGACATGGGTGTGACATGGGTGCTTGGAACGTGACGTGGGCGTCAAGTGGGGGCTTCGAACATGACGTGGGTGTGACGTGGGGGCATCGATCGTGACGTGGACGTGACGTCGGTACTTTATACCTGATGGGGGTGTGACGTGGGTCATTCGAACGTGACGTGGGTGTGACGTGGGGGCTTCGAACGTGACGTGGGCATGACGTGGGTGATTCGAACGTGACGTGGGCGTGACGTGGGGGCATCGAACGTGACGTGGGAGTGACGTGGGTCATTTGAACGTGACGTGGGCGTGACGTGGGTGATTCCAACGTAGGTGGGGCTTTGAACGTGACGTGGGCGTGACGTGGCTGATTCGAATGTGACGTGGGCGTGACGTGGGGGCTTCGAACGTCACGTGAGCGTCACGTGGGGGCATCGAGTTTGACATGGGCGTGACCTGGGTGATTGGAACGTGACGTGGGCGTGACGTGGGTGATTCCAACGTGACGTGGGGCTTCGTACATGACGTGGGCGTGACGTGGGGGCTTCGAAAGTGACGTGGGCATGACGTGGGTGATTCGAAGGTGACATGGGTGTGACGTGGGGGCTTCGAACGTGACGTGGGTGTGACGTGGGTGTTTCGAACGTGACGTGGGCGTGACGTCGGTACTTTGAAAGTGACGTGGGTGTGACCTGGGTGATTGGAGCGTGACGTGGGAGTGACATGGGGGCATCGAACGTGACATAAGGGTGACATGGGTGCTTAGAACGTGACGTGGGCGTGATGCGGGTGATTCCAACGTGACGTGGGGCTTCGAATGTGACGTGGGCGTGACGTGGGTGATTGGAACGTGACGTGGGCGTGACGTCGGTACTTTGAATGTGACGTGGGTGTGACCTGGGGCCTTCGAATGTGACGTGGGAATGACGTCGGTGCTTAGAACGTGACCTGGGCGTGACGTGGGTGATTCCAACGTCATGTGGGGGCTTCGAACGTGACGTGGGCGTGACGTGGGTGATTCCAACGTGACGTGGGCGTGACGTCGGTACTTTGAAAGTGACGTGGGTGTGACCTGGGTCATTTGAACGTGACGTGGGAGTGACGTGGGGGCATCGAACGTGACATAAGGGTGACATGGGTGCTTAGAACGTGACGTGGGCGTGATGCGGGTGATTCCAACGTGACGTGGGGCTTCGAACGTGACGTGGGCGTGACGTCGGTACTTTGAAAGTGACGTGGGTGCGACCTGGGTCATTTGAACGTGACGTGGGCGTGACGTGGGTGATTGCAACTTCATGTGGGTGCTTCGGACCTGACGTGGGCGTCACGTGGGGGCTTCGAACATGACGTGGGTGTGACCTGGGTGCTTCGGACGTGACGTGGGCGTGACGTGGGGGCATCGAAAATGATGTGGGTGTGAGGTGGGGTCTTCGAACGTGACGTGGGCGTGACGTGGGAGTTTCGAACGTGACGTGGGCGTGACGTGGTACTTTTCATTTGACGTGGGTGTGACCTGGGTCAATCGAACGTGACGTGGGTGTGACGTGGGCTTCGAACGTGACCTAAGGGTGATTCGAAAGTGACGTCGGTGTGACGTGGGTGTTTCGGACGTGACGTGGGCGTGACGTGGGTGCTTCGAACGTGACGTGGGCATGACATAAGCGCTTCGATCGTGACGTGGGTGTGACGTGTGTGGTTTCAACGTGACGTGGGCGTCACGGGTGGGCTTCGAACGAGACGTGGGCATGACGTGGGTGAATCGAAGGTGACGTGGGCGTGACGTGGGGGCATGGAACGGAACGTGGGTGTGAGGTGGGTGATTCCAACGTGACGTGGGCGTGACGGCGGTACTTTCAATGTGACGTGGGTGTGACCTGGGTCATTTGAACGTGACGTGGGCGTGACGTGGGGGCTTCGAACGTGATGTAAGTGTGACATGGGTGCTTAGAACGTGACATGGGCGTGACGTGGGCGATTCCAACGTGATGTGGGGCTTCGAACGTGAAGTGGGCGGAATGTGGGTGATTCGAAGCTGACGTGGGTGTGACGTGGATGCTTCGAACGTCACGTGGGCGTGACGTGGGGGCTTCAAACGTGACGTAAGGGCGTGACGTGGGGGATTCGAACGTGACGTGGACGTGACGTGGGTGGTTTCAACGTGACGTGGGCGTCACGTGGGGGCTTCGGAGGTGACGTGGGCCTCACGTGGGGGCTTCGAAAGTGACGTGGGCATGGCGTGGGTGATTCGAAGGTGACGTGGGTGTGACGTGGGGGCTTCAAACGTGACGTGGGCGTGATGCGGGTGATTCCAACGTGACGTGGGGCTTCGAATGTGACGTGGGCGTGACGTGGGTGATTGGAACGTGACGTGGGCGTGACGTCGGTACTTTGAATGTGACGTGGGTGTCACCTGGGGGCTTCGAACATGACGTAAGGGTGACATGGGCGCTTAGAACGTGACGTGGGCGTGACCTGGGTGATTCGAAGGTGACATGGGCGTGACGTCGGTACTTTGAAAGTGACGTGGGTGTGACCTGGGTCATTTGAACGTGACGTGGGAGTGACGTGGGGGCTTCAAACGTGACGTAAGGGTGACATGGGTGCTTAGAACGTGACGTGGGAGTGACGTGGGCGATTCCAACATGACGTGGGCGTGACGTCGGTACTTTGAAAGTGACGTGGGTGTGAGGTGGGTGATTCCAACGTGACGTGGGCGTGACGTCGGTAGTTTCAATGTGACGTGGGTGTGACCTGGCTCATTTGAACGTGACGTGGCTGTGACGTGGGGGCTTCGAACGTGACGTGGGCGTGATTTCGGTACTTTGAAAGTGACGTGGGTGTGACCTGGGTCATTTGAACGTGACGTGGGCGTGACGTGGGGGCTTCGAACGTGACGTGGGCGTGACGTGGGCGATTCCAATGTGACGTGGGTGTGACGTGGGGGCTTCGAACGAGATGTTGGCGTGATGTGGGGGTATCGAAGTTGACGTGGGCGTGAGCTGTGTGACTGGAACGTGACGTGGGTGTGACCTGGGGGCTTCGAAAGTGACGTGGGCGTCACGTGGGTGATTCGAAGGTCACGTGGGTGTGACGTGCATGATTCGAACGTTACGTGGGCGTGACGTGGGGGCTTCGAACGTGACGTGGGCGTGACGTGGGTGATTCGAATGTGACGTGGGCGTGACGTGGGTGATTCGAAAGTGACGTGGGTGAGACGTGGGTCATTTGAACGTGACGTGGGCGTGACGTGGTTGATTCCAACGTGACGTGGGGATTACGTGGGGGCTTCGAACGCCACGTGAGCGTCACGTGGGGGCATCGAGATTGACGTGGGTGTGACCTGCGTGATTGGAACGTGACGTGGGCGTGACGTAGGTGATTCCAACGTGACGTGGGGCATCGAACATGACGTGGGCGTGACGTGGGGGCTTCGAAAGTGACGTGGGCATGACGTGGGTGATTCGAAGGTGACATGGGTGTGACGTGGGGGCTTCGAACGTGACGTGGGTGTGACGTGGGTGTTTCGAACGTGACGTGGGCGTGACGTCGGTACTTTGAATGTGACGTGGGTGTGACCTGGGTCATTCGAACGTGATGTACGTGTGACGTGTGGGCTTCGAACGTGACGTGGGTGTTTCCAAACTATCGTGGGTGTGACGTAGGGGAATCGAACGTGACGTAGGTGTTTCCAAACTGACGTGGGTGTGACGTCGGTATGTTGAATGTGACGTGGGTGTGACGTGCATGATTCGATCGTGAGGTGGGTGTTTTAAATGTGAGCTGGGCGTGACGTGGGTCATTCGAACGTGACATAGGTGTGACGTGGGGGCATCGAACATGACGTGGGCGTGACGTGGATGTTTCGAATGTGACGTTGGTGTTTCGAACGTGACATGGGTGTGACGTGGGTGCTTTGAAGGTGATGTGGGCGTAACGTGGGTGCTTCGAACGTGACGTGGGTGTTCCGTCGGTACGTTGAATGTGCCGTGGGTGTGACGTGCATGACTCGAACGTGACGTGGGCGTGACGTAGGGGCTTTGAAGTTGACGTGGGCCAGACCTGGGTGATGCGAACGTGACGTGGGTGTGACGTGGGGGCATCGAACGTGACGTGGGCGTGACGTAGGGGCTTCAAAAGTGACGTGGGCGTCACGTGGGGGCATCGAACGTGGCGTGGGTGTGACGTGGGGGCTTCGAACGTGACGTGGGCGTGACGTGTGGGCTTCGAATGTGACGTTGGTGTTTCGAACGTGACATGGGTTTGACATGGGTGCTTTGAATGTGACGTGGGCGTAACGTGGGGGCTTCGAACCTGACGTGGGCGTGACGTCAGTACTTTGAATGTGACGTGGGTGTGACCTGGGTCATGCGAACGTGACGTGGGTGTGACGTGGGTGCTTCGAACGTTACGTGGGCATTTCGTGGGTGATTCGAAGGTGACGTGGGAGTGACGTGGGGGCTTCGAACGTGACGTAAGGGTGACATGGGTGCTTAGAACGTGACGTGGGCGTGACGTGGGCGATTCCAACGTGACGTGGGGCTTCGAACGTGACGTGGGCGTGATGTGGGTGATTCGAATGTCACTTGGGCGTGACGTGGGGGCTTCGAACGTTACGTGGGCGTGACGTGGGGGCTTCGATGTTGACGTGGGCGTGACCTGGGTGATTGGAACGTGACGTGGACGTGACGTGGGTGGTTTCAACGTGACGTGAGCGTCACGTCGGGTCCTCGAACGTGACTTGGGCGTGACGTGGGGTCTTCGAAAGTGACGTGGGCATGACGTGGGTGATTCGAAGGTGACGTGGGTGTGACGTGGGGGCTTCCAATGTGACGTGGGCATAACGTGGGGGCTTCGAACCAGACGTGGGTGTGACGTGGGGGCTTCGAACGTGACGTGGGTGTGACGTGGGTCATTTGAACGTGACGTGGGCGTGACGTGGGTGATTCGAATGTGACGTGGGCGTGACGTGGGGGCTTCGAACGTCACGTGAGCGTCACGTGGGGGCATCGAGTTTGACATGGGCGTGACCTGGGTGATTGGAACGTGACGTGGGCGTGACGTGGGTGATTCCAACGTGACGTGGGGCTTCGAACATGACGTGGGCGTGACGTGGGGGCTTCGAAAGTGACGTGGGCATGACGTGGGTGATTCGAAGGTGACATGGGTGTGACGTGGGGGCTTCGAACGTGACGTGGGTGTGACGTGGGTGTTTCGAACGTGACGTGGGCGTGACGTCGGTACTTTGAAAGTGACGTGGGTGTGACCTGGGTGATTGGAACGTGACGTGGGCGTCACGTGGGGGCTTCGAAAGTGACGTGGACGTCACGTGGGTGATTGGAACTTGACGTGGGCGTGACGTCGGTACTTTGAATGTGACGTGGGAGTGACGTGGGGGCATCGAACGTGACATAAGGGTGACATGGGTGCTTAGAACGTGACGTGGGCATGATGCGGGTGATTCCAACGTGACGTGGGGCTTCGAATGTGACGTGGGCGTGAGGTGGGTGATTGGAACGTGACGTGGGCGTGACGTCGGTACTTTGAATGTGACGTGGGTGTGACCTGGGTCATTTGAACGTGACGTGGGAGTGACGTGGGGCTTCGAACGTGACGTAAGGGTGACATGGGCGCTTAGAACGTGACGTGGGCGTGACGTGGGTGATTCCAACGTCATGTGGGGGCTTCGAACGTGACGTGGGCGTCACGTGGGTGATTCGAACGTGACGTGGGCGTGACGTCGGTACTTTGAAAGTGACGTGGGTGTGACCTGGGTCATTTGAACGTGACGTGGGAGTGACGTGGGGGCTTCAAATGTGACGTAAGGGCGACATGGGCGCTTAGAACGTGACGTGGGCATGAGGTGGATTATTCGAAAGTGACGTGGGCGTGACGTGGGTGATTCGAAAGTGACGTTGGTGTGACGTGGGTGATTCCAACGTGACGTGGGCGTGACGTCGGTACATTCAATGTGACGTGGGTGTGACCTGGGTCATTGGAACGTGACGTGGGCGTGACGTGGGGGCTTCGAACGTGATGTAAGTGTGACATGGGTGCTTAGAACGTGACTTGGGCATGACGTGGGTGATTCGAAGGTGACGTGGGTGTGACGTGGGGGCTTCAAACGTGACGTGGGCGTGACGTCGGAACTTTGAATGTGACGTGGGTGTGACCTGGGTCATTTGATCGTGACGTGGGAGTGACGTGGGGGCTTCAAACGTGACGTAAGGGTGACATGGGTGCTTAGAACGTGACGTGGGCGTGACGTGGGTGATTCCAACGTCATGTGGGGGCTTCGAACGTGACGTGGGTGTGACGTGGCCGATTCGATCGGGACGTGGGTGTGACGTGTGGGCTTCAAACGTCACGTGGGTGTGACCTGGGGGCTTCGAACGTGACGTGGGTGTGACGTGGGTGTTTCGAACGTGACGTGGGCGTGACGTCGGTACTTTGAATGTGACGTGGGTGTGACCTGGGTCATTGGAACGTGACGTGGGCGTGACGTGGGGGCTTCGAACGTGATGTAAGTGTGACATGGGTGCTTAGAACGTGACGTGGGCATGACGTGGGTGATTCGAAGGTGACGTGGGTGTGACGTGGGGGCTTCAAACGTGACGTGGGCGTGACGTCGGAACTTTGAATGTGACGTGGGTGTGACCTGGGTCATTTGATCGTGACGTGGGAGTGACGTGGGGGCATCGAACGTGACGTAAGGGTGACATGGGTGCTTAGAACGTGACGTGGGTGTGACGTGGGTGATTCCAACGTGACGTGGGGCTTCGAACGTGACGTGGGCGTGAGGTGGGTGATTGGAACGTGACGTGGGCGTGAGGTGGGTGATTCGAAAGTGACGTCGCTGTGACGTGGGTGTTTCGGACGTGACGTGGGCGTCACGTGGGGGCATCGAACGTGACGTAGGTGTGACGTGGGGGCTTCGAACGTGACGTGGGCGTGACGTGGATGCTTCGAATGTGACGTTGGTGTTTCGAACGTGACATGGGTGTGACATGGGTGCTTCGAATGTGACGTGGGGTTAAAGTGGGGGCTTCGAACCTGACGTGGGCGTGACGTGGGGGCTTCGAAAGTGACGTGGGCATGACGTGGGTGATTCGAAGGTGACATGGGTGTGACGTGGGGGCTTCGAACGTGACCTGGGTGTGACGTGGGTGTTTCGAACGTGACGTGGGCGTGACGTCGGAACTTTGAATGTGACATGGGTGTGACCTGGGTCATTCGAACGTGATGTACGTGTGACGTGTGGGCTTCGACCGTGACGTGGGTGTTTCCAAACTAACGTGGGTGTGACGTAGGGGAATCGAACGTGACGTAGGTGTTTCCAAAGTGACGTGGGTGTGACGTCGGTATGTTGAATGTGACGTGGGTGTGACGTGCATGATTCGATCGTGAGGTGGGTGTTTTAAATGTGAGCTGGGCGTGACGTGGGTCATTCGAACGTGACATAGGTGTGACGTTGGTGTTTCGAACGTGACATGGGTGTGACGTGGGTGCTTTGAAGGTGACGTGGGCGTAACGTGGGTGCTTCGAACGTGACGTGGGTGTGCCGTCGGTACGTTGAATGTGCCGTGGGTGTGACGTGCATGACTCGAACGTGACGTGGGCGTGACGTGGGGGCTTTGAAGTTGACGTGGGCCAGACCTGGGTGATGCGAACGTGACGTGGGTGTGACGGGGGGGCATCGAACGTGACGTGGGCGTGACGTAGGGGCTTCAAAAGTGACGTGGGCGTCACGTGGGGGCATCGAACGTGGCGTGGGTGTGACGTGGGGGCTTCGAACGTGACGTGGGCGTGACGTGTGGGCTTCGAATGTGACGTTGGTGTTTCGAACGTGACATGGGTTTGACATGGGTGCTTTGAATGTGACGTGGGCGTAACGTGGGGGCTTCGAACCTGACGTGGGTGTGAGGTGGGTGTTTCGAACGTGACGTGGGCGTGACGTCAGTACTTTGAATGTGACGTGGGTGTGACCTGGGTCATGCGAACGTGACGTGGGTGTGACGTGGGTGCTTCGAACGTTACGTGGGCATTTCGTGGGTGATTCAAACGTGACGTGGGCGTGACCTGGGTCACTTGAACGTTACGTGGGAGTGACGTGGGTGCTTCGAAAGTGACGTGGACGTCACGTGGGTGATTCGAAGGTGACGTGGGAGTGACGTGGGGGCTTCGAACGTGACGTAAGGGTGACATGCGTGCTTAGAACGTGACGTGGGCGTGACGTGGGCGATTCCAACCTGACGTGGGGCTTCGAACGTGACGTGGGCGTGATGTGGGTGATTCGAATGTCACTTGGGCGTGACGTGGGGGCTTCGAACGTCACGTGGGCGTGACGTGGGGGCTTCGATGTTGACGTGGGCGTGACCTGGGTGATTGGAACGTGACGTGGACGTGACGTGGGTGGTTTCAACGTGACGTGAGCGTCACGTCGGGTCCTCGAACGTGACTTGGGCGTCACGTGGGGTCTTCGAAAGTGACGTGGGCATGACGTGGGTGATTCGAAGGTGACGTGGGTGTGACGTGGGGGCTTCCAATGTGACGTGGGCATAACGTGGGGGCTTCGAACCAGACGTGGGTGTGACGTGGGGGCTTCGAACGTGACGTGGGTGTGACGTGGGTCATTTGAACGTGACGTGGGCGTGACGTGGGTGATTCGAATGTGACGTGGGCGTGACGTGGGGGCTTCGAACGTCACGTGAGCGTCACGTGGGGGCATCGAGTTTGACATGGGCGTGACCTGGGTGATTGGAACGTGACGTGGGCGTGACGTGGGTGATTCCAACGTGACGTGGGGCTTCGAACATGACGTGGGCGTGACGTGGGGGCTTCGAAAGTGACGTGGGCAAGACGTGGGTGATTCGAAGGTGACATGGGTGTGACGTGGGGGCTTCGAACGTGACGTGGGTGTGACGTGGGTGTTTCGAACGTGACGTGGGCGTGACGTCGGTACTTTGAAAGTGACGTGGGTGTGACCTGGGTGATTGGAACGTGACGTGGGAGTGACGTGGGGGCATCGAACGTGACATAAGGGTGACATGGGTGCTTAGAACGTGACGTGGGCATGATGCGGGTGATTCCAACGTGACGTGGGGCTTCGAATGTGACGTGGGCGTGAGGTGGGTGATTGGAACGTGACGTGGGCGTGACGTCGGTACTTTGAAAGTGACGTGGGTGTGACCTGGGTCATTTGAACGTGACGTGGGAGTGACGTGGGGGCTTCAAATGTGACGTAAGGGCGACATGGGCGCTTAGAACGTGACGTGGGCATGACGTGGGTTATTCGAAAGTGACGTGGGCGTGACGTGGGTGATTCGAAAGTGACGTTGGTGTGACGTGGGTGATTCCAACGTGACGTGGGCGTGACGTCGGTACATTCAATGTGACGTGGGTGTGACCTGGGTCGTTGGAACGTGACGTGGGCGTGACGTGGGGGCTTCGAACGTGATGTAAGTGTGACATGGGTGCTTAGAACGTGACGTGGGCATGACGTGGGTGATTCTTAGGTGACGTGGGTGTGACGTGGGGGCTTCAAACGTGACGTGGGCGTGACGTCGGAACTTTGAAAGTGACGTGGGTGTGACCTGGGTCATTTGATCGTGACGTGGGAGTGACGTGGGGGCATCGAACGTGACGTAAGGGTGACATGGGTGCTTAGAACGTGACGTGGGTGTGACGTGGGTGATTCCAACGTGACGTGGGGCTTCGAACGTGACGTGGGCGTGACGTGGGTGATTGGAACGTGACGTGGGCGTGAGGTGGGTTTTTCGAAAGTGACGTCGGTGTGACGTGGGTGTTTCGGACGTGACGGGGGCGTCACGTGGGGGCATCGAACGTGACGTAGGTGTGACGTGGGGGCATCGAACGTGACGTGGGCGTGACGTAGGGGCTTCAAAAGTGACGTGGGCGTCACGTGGGGGCATCGAACGTGGCGTGGGTGTGACGTGGGGGCTTCGAACGTGACGTGGGCGTGACGTGTGGGCTTCGAATGTGACGTTGGTGTTTCGAACGTGACATGGGTTTGACATGGGTGCTTTGAATGTGACGTGGGCGTAACGTGGGGGCTTCGAACCTGACGTGGGTGTGAGGTGGGTGTTTCGAACGTGACGTGGGCGTGACGTCAGTACTTTGAATGTGACGTGGGTGTGACCTGGGTCATGCGAACGTGACGTGGGTGTGACGTGGGTGCTTCGAACGTTACGTGGGCATTTCGTGGGTGATTCAAACGTGACGTGGGCGTGACCTGGGTCACTTGAACGTTACGTGGGAGTGACGTGGGTGCTTCGAAAGTGACGTGGACGTCACGTTGGTGATTCGAAGGTGACGTGGGAGTGACGTGGGGGCTTCGAACGTGACGTAAGGGTGACATGGGTGCTTAGAACGTGACGTGGGCGTGACGTGGGCAATTCCAACGTGACGTGGGGCTTCGAACGTGACGTGGGCGTGATGTGGGTGATTCGAATGTCACTTGGGCGTGACGTGGGGGCTTCGAACGTCACGTGGGCGTGACGTGGGGGCTTCGATGTTGACGTGGGCGTGACCTGGGTGATTGGAACGTGACGTGGACGTGACGTGGGTGGTTTCAACGTGACGTGAGCGTCACGTCGGGTCCTCGAACGTGACTTGGGCGTCACGTGGGGTCTTCGAAAGTGACGTGGGCATGACGTGGGTGATTCGAAGGTGACGTGGGTGTGACGTGGGGGCTTCCAATGTGACGTGGGCATAACGTGGGGGCTTCGAACCAGACGTGGGTGTGACGTGGGGGCCTCGAACGTGACGTGGGTGTGACGTGGGTCATTTGAACGTGACGTGGGCGTGACGTGGGTGATTCGAATGTGACGTGGGCGTGACGTGGGGGCTTCGAACGTCACGTGAGCGTCACGTGGGGGCATCGAGTTTGACATGGGCGTGACCTGGGTGATTGGAACGTGACGTGGGCGTGACGTGGGTGATTCCAACGTGACGTGGGGCTTCGAACATGACGTGGGCGTGACGTGGGGGCTTCGAAAGTGACGTGGGCAAGACGTGGGTGATTCGAAGGTGACATGGGTGTGACGTGGGGGCTTCGAACGTGACGTGGGTGTGACGTGGGTGTTTCGAACGTGACGTGGGCGTGACGTCGGTACTTTGAAAGTGACGTGGGTGTGACCTGGGTGATTGGAACGTGACGTGGGAGTGACGTGGGGGCATCGAACGTGACATAAGGGTGACATGGGTGCTTCGAACGTGACGTGGGCATGATGCGGGTGATTCCAACGTGACGTGGGGCTTCGAATGTGACGTGGGCGTGAGGTGGGTGATTGGAACGTGACGTGGGCGTGACGTCGGTACTTTGAATGTGACGTGGGTGTGACCTGGGGGCTTCGAATGTGACGTAAGGGCGACATGGGCGCTTAGAACGTGACGTGGGCATGACGTGGGTGATTCCAACGTGACGTGGGGGCTTCGAACGTGACATGGGCGTGACGTGGGTGATTCGAACGTGACGTGGGCGTGACGTCACTACTTTGAATGTGACGTGGGTGTGACCTGGGTCATTTGAACGTGACGTGGGAGTGACGTGGGGCTTCGAACGTGACGTAAGGGTGACATGGGCGCTTAGAACGTGACGTGGGCGTGACGTGGGTGTTTCCAACGTCATGTGGGGGCTTCGAACGTGACGTGGGCGTCACGTGGGTGATTCGAACGTGACGTGGGCGTGACGTCGGTACTTTGAAAGTGACGTGGGTGTGACCTGGGTCATTTGAACGTGACGTGGGAGTGACGTGGGGGCTTCAAATGTGACGTAAGGGCGACATGGGCGCTTAGAACGTGACGTGGGCATGACGTGGGTGATTCGAAAGTGACGTGGGCGTGACGTGGGTGATTCGAAAGTGACGTTGGTGTGACGTGGGTGATTCCAACGTGACGTGGGCGTGACGTCGGTACATTCAATGTGACGTGGGTGTGACCTGGGTCATTGGAACGTGACGTGGGCGTGACGTGGGGGCTTCGAACGTGATGTAAGTGTGACATGGGTGCTTAGAACGTGACGTGGGCATGACGTGGGTGATTCGAAGGTGACGTGGGTGTGACGTGGGGGCTTCAAACGTGACGTGGGCGTGACGTCGGAACTTTGAATGTGACGTGGGTGTGACCTGGGTCATTTGATCGTGACGTGGGAGTGACGTGGGGGCATCGAACGTGACGTAAGGGTGACATGGGTGCTTAGAACGTGACGTGGGTGTGACGTGGGTGATTCCAACGTGACGTGGGGCTTCGAACGTGACGTGGGCGTGACGTGGGTGATTGGAACGTGACGTGGGCGTGAGGTGGGTGATTCGAAAGTGACGTCGGTGTGACGTGGGTGTTTCGGACGTGACGGGGGCGTCACGTGGGGGCATCGAACGTGACGTAGGTGTGACGTGGGGGCTTCGAACGTGACGTGGGCGTGACGTGGATGCTTCGAATGTGACGTTGGTGTTTCGAACGTGACATGGGTGTGACATGGGTGCTTCGAATGTGACGTGGGGTTAAAGTGGGGGCTTCGAACCTGACGTGGGTGTGACGTGGGGGCTTCGAAAGTGACGTGGGTGTGACGTGGGTCATTTGAACGTGACGTGGGCGTGACGTGGGTGATTCCAACGTGACGTGGGGCTTTGAACGTGACGTGGGCGTGACGTGGGTGATTCGAATGTGACGTGGGCGTGACGTGGGGGCTTCGAACGTCACGTGAGCGTCACGTGGGGGCATCGAGTTTGACATGGGCGTGACCTGGGTGATTGGAACGTGACGTGGGCGTGACGTGGGTGATTCCAACGTGACGTGGGGCTTCGAACATGACGTGGGCGTGACGTGGGGGCTTCGATGTTGACGTGGGCGTGACCTGGGTGATTGGAACGTGACGTGGACGTGACGTGGTTGGTTTCAACGTGACGTGAGCGTCACGTGGGGTCCTCGAACGTGACTTGGGCGTCACGTGGGGTCTTCGAAAGTGACGTGGGCATGACGTGGGTGATTCGAAGGTGACGTGGGTGTGACGTGGGGGCTTCGAACGTGACGTGGGCGTGACGTCGGAACTTTGAATGTGACCTGGGTGTGACCTGGGTCATTTGAACATGACGTGGGAGTGACGTGGGGGCATCGAACGTGACATAAGGGTGACATGGGTGCTTAGAACGTGACGTGGGCGTGATGCGGGTGATTCCAACGTGACGTGGGGCTTCGAATGTGACGTGGGCGTGAGGTGGGTGATTGGAACGTGACGTGGGCGTGACGGCGGTACTTTCAATGTGACGTGGGTGTGACCTGGGGGCTTCGAACGTGACGTAAGGGTGACATGGGCGCTTAGAACGTGACGTGGGCGTGACGTGGGCGATTCCAACGTGACGTGGGGCTTCGAACGTGACGTGGGCGTGACGTCGGTACTTTGAAAGTGACGTGGGTGTGACCTGGGTCATTTGAACGTGACGTGGGAGTGACGTGGGGGCTTCAAACGTGATGTAAGGGTGACATGGGTGCTTAGAACGTTACGTGGGCGTGACGTGGGTGATTCCAACGTCATGTGGGGGCTTCGAACGTGACGTGGGTGTGACGTGGCCGATTCGATCGGGACGTGGGTGTGACGTGTGGGCTTCAAACGTGACGTGGGTGTGACGTGGGGGCTTCGAACGTGACGTGGGTGTGACGTGGGTGTTTCGAACGTGACGTGGGCGTGACGTCGGTACTTTGAATGTGACGTGGGTGTGACCTGGGTCATTGGAACGTGACGTGGGCGTGACGTGGGGGCTTCGAACGTGATGTAAGTGTGACATGGGTGCTTAGAACGTGACGTGGGCATGACGTGGGTGATTCGAAGGTGACGTGGGTGTGACGTGGGGGCTTCAAACGTGACGTGGGCGTGACGTCGGAACTTTGAATGTGACGTGGGTGTGACCTGGGTCATTTGATCGTGACGTGGGAGTGATGTGGGGGCATCGGACGTGACATAAGGGTGACATGGGGGCTTCGAACGTGACCTGGGTGTGACGTGGGTGTTTCGAACGTGACGTGGGTGTGACGTCGGTGCTTCGAACGTGACGTGGGTGTTTCAAAACTAACGTGGGTGTGACGTAGGGGTATCGAACGTGACCTAGGTGTTTCCAAACTGACGTGGGTGTGACGTCGGTATGTTGAATGTGACGTGGGTGTGACGTGCATGGTTCGAACGTGAGGTGGGTGTTTTAAATGTGAGCTGGGCGTGACGTGGGTCATTCGAACATGACGTAGGTGTGACGTGGGGGCTTCGAACGTGACGTGGGCGTGACGTGGATGCTTCGAATGTGACGTTGGTGTTTCGAACGTGACATGGGTGTGACATGGGTGCTTCGAATGTGACGTGGGCGTAACGTGGGGGCTTCGAACCTGACGTGGGTGTGACGTGGGGGCTTCGAACGTGACGTGGGTGTGACGTGGGTCATTTGAACGTGACGTGGGCGTGACGTGGGTGATTCCAACGTGAGGTGGGGCTTTCAACGTGACGTGGGCGTGACGTCGGAACTTTGAATGTGACGTGGGTGTGACCTGGGTCATTTGAACATGACGTGGGAGTGACGTGGGGGCATCGAACGTGACATAAGGGTGACATGGGTGCTTAGAACGTGACGTGGGCGTGATGCGGGTGATTCCAACGTGACGTGGGGCTTCGAATGTGACGTGGGCGTGAGGTGGGTGATTGGAACGTGACGTGGGCGTGACGTCGGTACTTTGAATGTGATTGGGTGTGACCTGGGGGCTTCGAACGTGACGTAAGGGTGACATGGGCGCTTAGAACGTGACGTGGGCGTGACGTGGGCGATTCCAACGTGACGTGGGGGCTTCGAACGTGACGTGGGCGTGACGTCGGTACTTTGAAAGTGACGTGGGTGTGACCTGGGTCATTGGAACGTGACGTAGGAGTGACGTGGGGGCTTCAAACGTGACGTAAGGGTGACATGGGCGCTTAGAACGTGACGTGGGCGTGACGTGGGTGATTCCAACGTCATGTGGGGGCTTCGAACGTGACGTGGGCGTCACGTGGGTGATTCGAGCGTGACGTGGGCGTGACGTCGGTACTTTGAAAGTGACGTGGGTGTGACCTGGGTCATTTGAACGTGACGTGGGAGTGACGTGGGGGCTTCAAATGTGACGTAAGGGCGACATGGGCGCTTAGAACGTGACGTGGGCATGAGGTGGGTTATTCGAAAGTGACGTGGGCGTGACGTGGGTGATTCGAAAGTGACGTTGGTGTGACGTGGGTGATTCCAACGTGACGTGGGCGTGACGTCGGTACATTCAATGTGACGTGGGTGTGACCTGGGTCATTGGAACGTGACGTGGGCGTGACGTGGGGGCTTCGAACGTGATGTAAGTGTGACATGGGTGCTTAGAACGTGACTTGGGCATGACGTGGGTGATTCGAAGGTGACGTGGGTGTGACGTGGGGGCTTCAAACGTGACGTGGGCGTGACGTCGGAACTTTGAATGTGACGTGGGTGTGACCTGGGTCATTTGATCGTGACGTGGGAGTGACGTGGGGGCTTCAAACGTGACGTAAGGGTGACATGGGTGCTTAGAACGTGACGTGGGCGTGACGTGGGTGATTCCAACGTCATGTGGGGGCTTCGAACGTGACGTGGGTGTGACGTGGCCGATTCGATCGGGACGTGGGTGTGACGTGTGGGCTTCAAACGTCACGTGGGTGTGACCTGGGGGCTTCGAACGTGACGTGGGTGTGACGTGGGTGTTTCGAACGTGACGTGGGCGTGACGTCGGTACTTTGAATGTGACGTGGGTGTGACCTGGGTCATTGGAACGTGACGTGGGCGTGACGTGGGGGCTTCGAACGTGATGTAAGTGTGACATGGGTGCTTAGAACGTGACGTGGGCATGACGTGGGTGATTCGAAGGTGACGTGGGTGTGACGTGGGGGCTTCAAACGTGACGTGGGCGTGACGTCGGAACTTTGAATGTGACGTGGGTGTGACCTGGGTCATTTGATCGTGACGTGGGAGTGACGTGGGGGCATCGAACGTGACGTAAGGGTGACATGGGTGCTTAGAACGTGACGTGGGTGTGACGTGGGTGATTCCAACGTGACGTGGGGCTTCGAACGTGACGTGGGCGTGAGGTGGGTGATTGGAACGTGACGTGGGCGTGAGGTGGGTGATTCGAAAGTGACGTCGCTGTGACGTGGGTGTTTCGGACGTGACGTGGGCGTCACGTGGGGGCATCGAACGTGACGTAGGTGTGACGTGGGGGCTTCGAACGTGACGTGGGCGTGACGTGGATGCTTCGAATGTGACGTTGGTGTTTCGAACGTGACATGGGTGTGACATGGGTGCTTCGAATGTGACGTGGGGTTAAAGTGGGGGCTTCGAACCTGACGTGGGCGTGACGTGGGGGCTTCGAAAGTGACGTGGGCATGACGTGGGTGATTCGAAGGTGACATGGGTGTGACGTGGGGGCTTCGAACGTGACCTGGGTGTGACGTGGGTGTTTCGAACGTGACGTGGGCGTGACGTCGGAACTTTGAATGTGACATGGGTGTGACCTGGGTCATTCGAACGTGATGTACGTGTGACGTGTGGGCTTCGACCGTGACGTGGGTGTTTCCAAACTAACGTGGGTGTGACGTAGGGGAATCGAACGTGACGTAGGTGTTTCCAAAGTGACGTGGGTGTGACGTCGGTATGTTGAATGTGACGTGGGTGTGACGTGCATGATTCGATCGTGAGGTGGGTGTTTTAAATGTGAGCTGGGCGTGACGTGGGTCATTCGAACGTGACATAGGTGTGACGTTGGTGTTTCGAACGTGACATGGGTGTGACGTGGGTGCTTTGAAGGTGACGTGGGCGTAACGTGGGTGCTTCGAACGTGACGTGGGTGTGCCGTCGGTACGTTGAATGTGCCGTGGGTGTGACGTGCATGACTCGAACGTGACGTGGGCGTGACGTGGGGGCTTTGAAGTTGACGTGGGCCAGACCTGGGTGATGCGAACGTGACGTGGGTGTGACGGGGGGGCATCGAACGTGACGTGGGCGTGACGTAGGGGCTTCAAAAGTGACGTGGGCGTCACGTGGGGGCATCGAACGTGGCGTGGGTGTGACGTGGGGGCTTCGAACGTGACGTGGGCGTGACGTGTGGGCTTCGAATGTGACGTTGGTGTTTCGAACGTGACATGGGTTTGACATGGGTGCTTTGAATGTGACGTGGGCGTAACGTGGGGGCTTCGAACCTGACGTGGGTGTGAGGTGGGTGTTTCGAACGTGACGTGGGCGTGACGTCAGTACTTTGAATGTGACGTGGGTGTGACCTGGGTCATGCGAACGTGACGTGGGTGTGACGTGGGTGCTTCGAACGTTACGTGGGCATTTCGTGGGTGATTCAAACGTGACGTGGGCGTGACCTGGGTCACTTGAACGTTACGTGGGAGTGACGTGGGTGCTTCGAAAGTGACGTGGACGTCACGTGGGTGATTCGAAGGTGACGTGGGAGTGACGTGGGGGCTTCGAACGTGACGTAAGGGTGACATGCGTGCTTAGAACGTGACGTGGGCGTGACGTGGGCGATTCCAACCTGACGTGGGGCTTCGAACGTGACGTGGGCGTGATGTGGGTGATTCGAATGTCACTTGGGCGTGACGTGGGGGCTTCGAACGTCACGTGGGCGTGACGTGGGGGCTTCGATGTTGACGTGGGCGTGACCTGGGTGATTGGAACGTGACGTGGACGTGACGTGGGTGGTTTCAACGTGACGTGAGCGTCACGTCGGGTCCTCGAACGTGACTTGGGCGTCACGTGGGGTCTTCGAAAGTGACGTGGGCATGACGTGGGTGATTCGAAGGTGACGTGGGTGTGACGTGGGGGCTTCCAATGTGACGTGGGCATAACGTGGGGGCTTCGAACCAGACGTGGGTGTGACGTGGGGGCTTCGAACGTGACGTGGGTGTGACGTGGGTCATTTGAACGTGACGTGGGCGTGACGTGGGTGATTCGAATGTGACGTGGGCGTGACGTGGGGGCTTCGAACGTCACGTGAGCGTCACGTGGGGGCATCGAGTTTGACATGGGCGTGACCTGGGTGATTGGAACGTGACGTGGGCGTGACGTGGGTGATTCCAACGTGACGTGGGGCTTCGAACATGACGTGGGCGTGACGTGGGGGCTTCGAAAGTGACGTGGGCAAGACGTGGGTGATTCGAAGGTGACATGGGTGTGACGTGGGGGCTTCGAACGTGACGTGGGTGTGACGTGGGTGTTTCGAACGTGACGTGGGCGTGACGTCGGTACTTTGAAAGTGACGTGGGTGTGACCTGGGTGATTGGAACGTGACGTGGGAGTGACGTGGGGGCATCGAACGTGACATAAGGGTGACATGGGTGCTTAGAACGTGACGTGGGCATGATGCGGGTGATTCCAACGTGACGTGGGGCTTCGAATGTGACGTGGGCGTGAGGTGGGTGATTGGAACGTGACGTGGGCGTGACGTCGGTACTTTGAAAGTGACGTGGGTGTGACCTGGGTCATTTGAACGTGACGTGGGAGTGACGTGGGGGCTTCAAATGTGACGTAAGGGCGACATGGGCGCTTAGAACGTGACGTGGGCATGACGTGGGTTATTCGAAAGTGACGTGGGCGTGACGTGGGTGATTCGAAAGTGACGTTGGTGTGACGTGGGTGATTCCAACGTGACGTGGGCGTGACGTCGGTACATTCAATGTGACGTGGGTGTGACCTGGGTCGTTGGAACGTGACGTGGGCGTGACGTGGGGGCTTCGAACGTGATGTAAGTGTGACATGGGTGCTTAGAACGTGACGTGGGCATGACGTGGGTGATTCTTAGGTGACGTGGGTGTGACGTGGGGGCTTCAAACGTGACGTGGGCGTGACGTCGGAACTTTGAAAGTGACGTGGGTGTGACCTGGGTCATTTGATCGTGACGTGGGAGTGACGTGGGGGCATCGAACGTGACGTAAGGGTGACATGGGTGCTTAGAACGTGACGTGGGTGTGATGTGGGTGATTCCAACGTGACGTGGGGCTTCGAACGTGACGTGGGCGTGACGTGGGTGATTGGAACGTGACGTGGGCGTGAGGTGGGTTTTTCGAAAGTGACGTCGGTGTGACGTGGGTGTTTCGGACGTGACGGGGGCGTCACGTGGGGGCATCGAACGTGACGTAGGTGTGACGTGGGGGCATCGAACGTGACGTGGGCGTGACGTAGGGGCTTCAAAAGTGACGTGGGCGTCACGTGGGGGCATCGAACGTGGCGTGGGTGTGACGTGGGGGCTTCGAACGTGACGTGGGCGTGACGTGTGGGCTTCGAATGTGACGTTGGTGTTTCGAACGTGACATGGGTTTGACATGGGTGCTTTGAATGTGACGTGGGCGTAACGTGGGGGCTTCGAACCTGACGTGGGTGTGAGGTGGGTGTTTCGAACGTGACGTGGGCGTGACGTCAGTACTTTGAATGTGACGTGGGTGTGACCTGGGTCATGCGAACGTGACGTGGGTGTGACGTGGGTGCTTCGAACGTTACGTGGGCATTTCGTGGGTGATTCAAACGTGACGTGGGCGTGACCTGGGTCACTTGAACGTTACGTGGGAGTGACGTGGGTGCTTCGAAAGTGACGTGGACGTCACGTTGGTGATTCGAAGGTGACGTGGGAGTGACGTGGGGGCTTCGAACGTGACGTAAGGGTGACATGGGTGCTTAGAACGTGACGTGGGCGTGACGTGGGCAATTCCAACGTGACGTGGGGCTTCGAACGTGACGTGGGCGTGATGTGGGTGATTCGAATGTCACTTGGGCGTGACGTGGGGGCTTCGAACGTCACGTGGGCGTGACGTGGGGGCTTCGATGTTGACGTGGGCGTGACCTGGGTGATTGGAACGTGACGTGGACGTGACGTGGGTGGTTTCAACGTGACGTGAGCGTCACGTCGGGTCCTCGAACGTGACTTGGGCGTCACGTGGGGTCTTCGAAAGTGACGTGGGCATGACGTGGGTGATTCGAAGGTGACGTGGGTGTGACGTGGGGGCTTCCAATGTGACATGGGCATAACGTGGGGGCTTCGAACCAGACGTGGGTGTGACGTGGGGGCCTCGAACGTGACGTGGGTGTGACGTGGGTCATTTGAACGTGACGTGGGCGTGACGTGGGTGATTCGAATGTGACGTGGGCGTGACGTGGGGGCTTCGAACGTCACGTGAGCGTCACGTGGGGGCATCGAGTTTGACATGGGCGTGACCTGGGTGATTGGAACGTGACGTGGGCGTGACGTGGGTGATTCCAACGTGACGTGGGGCTTCGAACATGACGTGGGCGTGACGTGGGGGCTTCGAAAGTGACGTGGGCAAGACGTGGGTGATTCGAAGGTGACATGGGTGTGACGTGGGGGCTTCGAACGTGACGTGGGTGTGACGTGGGTGTTTCGAACGTGACGTGGGCGTGACGTCGGTACTTTGAAAGTGACGTGGGTGTGACCTGGGTGATTGGAACGTGACGTGGGAGTGACGTGGGGGCATCGAACGTGACATAAGGGTGACATGGGTGCTTCGAACGTGACGTGGGCATGATGCGGGTGATTCCAACGTGACGTGGGGCTTCGAATGTGACGTGGGCGTGAGGTGGGTGATTGGAACGTGACGTGGGCGTGACGTCGGTACTTTGAATGTGACGTGGGTGTGACCTGGGGGCTTCGAATGTGACGTAAGGGCGACATGGGCGCTTAGAACGTGACGTGGGCATGACGTGGGTGATTCCAACGTGACGTGGGGGCTTCGAACGTGACATGGGCGTGACGTGGGTGATTCGAACGTGACGTGGGCGTGACGTCACTACTTTGAATGTGACGTGGGTGTGACCTGGGTCATTTGAACGTGACGTGGGAGTGACGTGGGGCTTCGAACGTGACGTAAGGGTGACATGGGCGCTTAGAACGTGACGTGGGCGTGACGTGGGTGATTCCAACGTCATGTGGGGGCTTCGAACGTGACGTGGGCGTCACGTGGGTGATTCGAACGTGACGTGGGCGTGACGTCGGTACTTTGAAAGTGACGTGGGTGTGACCTGGGTCATCTGAACGTGACGTGGGAGTGACGTGGGGGCTTCAAATGTGACGTAAGGGCGACATGGGCGCTTAGAACGTGACGTGGGCATGACGTGGGTGATTCGAAAGTGACGTGGGCGTGACGTGGGTGATTCGAAAGTGACGTTGGTGTGACGTGGGTGATTCCAACGTGACGTGGGCGTGACGTCGGTACATTCAATGTGACGTGGGTGTGACCTGGGTCATTGGAACGTGACGTGGGCGTGACGTGGGGGCTTCGAACGTGATGTAAGTGTGACATGGGTGCTTAGAACGTGACGTGGGCATGACGTGGGTGATTCGAAGGTGACGTGGGTGTGACGTGGGGGCTTCAAACGTGACGTGGGCGTGACGTCGGAACTTTGAATGTGACGTGGGTGTGACCTGGGTCATTTGATCGTGACGTGGGAGTGACGTGGGGGCATCGAACGTGACGTAAGGGTGACATGGGTGCTTAGAACGTGACGTGGGTGTGACGTGGGTGATTCCAACGTGACGTGGGGCTTCGAACGTGACGTGGGCGTGACGTGGGTGATTGGAACGTGACGTGGGCGTGAGGTGGGTGATTCGAAAGTGACGTCGGTGTGACGTGGGTGTTTCGGACGTGACGGGGGCGTCACGTGGGGGCATCGAACGTGACGTAGGTGTGACGTGGGGGCTTCGAACGTGACGTGGGCGTGACGTGGATGCTTCGAATGTGACGTTGGTGTTTCGAACGTGACATGGGTGTGACATGGGTGCTTCGAATGTGACGTGGGGTTAAAGTGGGGGCTTCGAACCTGACGTGGGTGTGACGTGGGGGCTTCGAAAGTGACGTGGGTGTGACGTGGGTCATTTGAACGTGACGTGGGCGTGACGTGGGTGATTCCAACGTGACGTGGGGCTTTGAACGTGACGTGGGCGTGACGTGGGTGATTCGAATGTGACGTGGGCGTGACGTGGGGGCTTCGAACGTCACGTGAGCGTCACGTGGGGGCATCGAGTTTGACATGGGCGTGACCTGGGTGATTGGAACGTGACGTGGGCGTGACGTGGGTGATTCCAACGTGACGTGGGGCTTCGAACATGACGTGGGCGTGACGTGGGGGCTTCGATGTTGACGTGGGCGTGACCTGGGTGATTGGAACGTGACGTGGACGTGACGTGGTTGGTTTCAACGTGACGTGAGCTTCACGTGGGGTCCTCGAACGTGACTTGGGCGTCACGTGGGGTCTTCGAAAGTGACGTGGGCATGACGTGGGTGATTCGAAGGTGACGTGGGTGTGACGTGGGGGCTTCGAACGTGACGTGGGCGTGACGTCGGAACTTTGAATGTGACCTGGGTGTGACCTGGGTCATTTGAACATGACGTGGGTGTGACGTGGGGGCTTCGAACGTGACGTGGGCGTGACGGCGGTACTTTCAATGTGACGTGGGTGTGACCTGGGGGCTTCGAACGTGACGTAAGGGTGACATGGGCGCTTAGAACGTGACGTGGGCGTGACGTGGGCGATTCCAACGTGACGTGGGGCTTCGAACGTGACGTGGGCGTGACGTCGGTACTTTGAAAGTGACGTGGGTGTGACCTGGGTCATTTGAACGTGACGTGGGAGTGACGTGGGGGCTTCAAACGTGACGTAAGGGTGACATGGGTGCTTAGAACGTTACGTGGGCGTGACGTGGGTGATTCCAACGTCATGTGGGGGCTTCGAACGTGACGTGGGTGTGACGTGGCCGATTCGATCGGGACGTGGGTGTGACGTGTGGGCTTCAAACGTGACGTGGGTGTGACGTGGGGGCTTCGAACGTGACGTGGGTGTGACGTGGGTGTTTCGAACGTGACGTGGGCGTGACGTCGGTACTTTGAATGTGACGTGGGTGTGACCTGGGTCATTGGAACGTGACGTGGGCGTGACGTGGGGGCTTCGAACGTGATGTAAGTGTGACATGGGTGCTTAGAACGTGACGTGGGCATGACGTGGGTGATTCGAAGGTGACGTGGGTGTGACGTGGGGGCTTCAAACGTGACGTGGGCGTGACGTCGGAACTTTGAATGTGACGTGGGTGTGACCTGGGTCATTTGATCGTGACGTGGGAGTGATGTGGGGGCATCGGACGTGACATAAGGGTGACATGGGGGCTTCGAACGTGACCTGGGTGTGACGTGGGTGTTTCGAACGTGACGTGGGTGTGACGTCGGTGCTTCGAACGTGACGTGGGTGTTTCAAAACTAACGTGGGTGTGACGTAGGGGTATCGAACGTGACCTAGGTGTTTCCAAACTGACGTGGGTGTGACGTCGGTATGTTGAATGTGACGTGGGTGTGACGTGCATGGTTCGAACGTGAGGTGGGTGTTTTAAATGTGAGCTGGGCGTGACGTGGGTCATTCGAACATGACGTAGGTGTGACGTGGGGGCTTCGAACGTGACGTGGGCGTGACGTGGATGCTTCGAATGTGACGTTGGTGTTTCGAACGTGACATGGGTGTGACATGGGTGCTTCGAATGTGACGTGGGCGTAACGTGGGGGCTTCGAACCTGACGTGGGTGTGACGTGGGGGCTTCGAACGTGACGTGGGTGTGACGTGGGTCATTTGAACGTGACGTGGGCGTGACGTGGGTGATTCCAACGTGAGGTGGGGCTTTCAACGTGACGTGGGCGTGACGTCGGAACTTTGAATGTGACGTGGGTGTGACCTGGGTCATTTGAACATGACGTGGGAGTGACGTGGGGGCATCGAACGTGACATAAGGGTGACATGGGTGCTTAGAACGTGACGTGGGCGTGATGCGGGTGATTCCAACGTGACGTGGGGCTTCGAATGTGACGTGGGCGTGAGGTGGGTGATTGGAACGTGACGTGGGCGTGACGTCGGTACTTTGAATGTGATTGGGTGTGACCTGGGGGCTTCGAACGTGACGTAAGGGTGACATGGGCGCTTAGAACGTGACGTGGGCGTGACGTGGGCGATTCCAACGTGACGTGGGGGCTTCGAACGTGACGTGGGCGTGACGTCGGTACTTTGAAAGTGACGTGGGTGTGACCTGGGTCATTGGAACGTGACGTAGGAGTGACGTGGGGGCTTCAAACGTGACGTAAGGGTGACATGGGCGCTTAGAACGTGACGTGGGCGTGACGTGGGTGATTCCAACGTCATGTGGGGGCTTCGAACGTGACGTGGGCGTCACGTGGGTGATTCGAACGTGACGTGGGCGTGACGTCGGTACTTTGAAAGTGACGTGGGTGTGACCTGGGTCATTTGAACGTGACGTGGGAGTGACGTGGGGGCTTCAAATGTGACGTAAGGGCGACATGGGCGCTTAGAACGAGACGTGGGCGTGACGTGGGTTATTCGAAAGTGACGTGGGCGTGACGTGGGTGATTCGAAAGTGACGTTGGTGTGACGTGGGTGATTCCAACGTGACGTGGGCGTGACGTCGGTTACATTCAATGTGACGTGGGTGTGACCTGGGTCATTGGAACGTGACGTGGGCGTGACGTGGGGGCTTCGAACGTGATGTAAGTGTGACATGGGTGCTTAGAACGTGACGTGGGCATGACGTGGGTGATTCGAAGGTGACGTGGGTGTGACGTGGGTGATTCCAACGTGACGTGGGCGTGACGTCGGAACTTTGAATGTGACGTGGGTGTGACCTGGGTCATTTGATCGTGACGCGGGAGTGACGTGGGGGCTTCGAACGTGACGTAAGGGTGACATGGGTGCTTAGAACGTGACGTGGGCGTGACGTGGGTGATTGGAACGTGACGTGGGCGTGACGTCGGTACTTTGAACGTGACGTGGGAGTGACGTGGGGGCTTCAAACGTGACGTAAGGGTGACATGGGAGCTTAGAACGTGACGTGGGTGTGACGTGGGTGTTTCCAACGTTACGTGGGGCTTCGAACGTGCCGTGGGCGTGACGTGGGTGATTGGAACGTGACGTGGGCGTGACGTCGGTACTTTGAATGTGACGTGGGTGTGACCTGGGGGCTTCGAACGTGACGTAAGGGCGACATGGGTGCTTAGAACGTGACGTGGGCGTGACGTGGGTGATTCCAACGTGACGTGGGGGCTTCGAACGTGACGTGGGCGTGAGGTGGGTGATTCGAACGTGACGTGGGCGTGACGTCACTACTTTGAAAGTGACGTGGGTGTGACCTGGCTCATTTGAACGTGACGTTGGAGTGACGTGGGGGCTTCGAACGTGACGTAAGGGTGACATGGGTGCTTAGAACGTGACGTGGGCGTGACGTGGGAGTTTCGAACGTGAGGTGGACGTGACGTCGGTACTTTCAATTTTAGGCTGGTGTGACCTGGGTCATTCGAGCGTGATGTACGTGTGACGTTGGGGCTTCGAACGTGATGTGGGTGTTTCAAAACTAACGTGGGTGTGACGTGGGGGCTTCGAATATGACGTGGGCGTGACGTGGGTTTTTCGAACGTGACGTGGGTGTGACGTGGGGGCATCGAAAGTGACGTGGGCGTGATATAGGCGCTTCGATCATGACGTGGGCGTGACGTGTGTGGTTTCAACGTGACGTGGGTGTCACGTGGGGCATCGAACGTGACGTGGACGTGACGTCGGTACTTTCAATTTGAGGTTGGTGTGACCTGGGTCATTCGAACGTGACGTACATGTGACGTGGGTGATTCCAACGTGACGTGGGGCTTCGAACGTGACGTGGGTGTGACCTGGGTGATTGGAACGTGACGTGGGTGTGACGTGGGGGCTTCGAACGTGACGTGGGCGTGACGTGGGAGTTTCGAACGTGACGTGGACGTGACGTGGTACTTTACATTTGACGTGGGTGTGACCTGGGTCAATTGAACGTGACGTGGGTGTGACGTGGGGGCTTCGAATGTGACGTGGGTGTTTCGAACGTGACAGGGGTGTGACGTAGGGGCTTCGAACGTGACGTGGGCGTCACGTGGGGGCTTCGAACATGACGTGGATGTGAGGTGGGTGCTTCGAATGTGACGTGGGCGTGACGTGGGGGCTTCGAACGTCACGTGGGCGTCACGTGGGGGCATCGAACGTGACGTGGGCGTGACCTGGGTGATTGGAACGAGACGTGGGTGTGACGTGGGGGCTTCGAACGTGACGTGGGTGTGACGTGGGTGTTTCGAACCTGACGTTGTTATTTCGAACGTGACGTGGGTGTGATGTGGGTGCATCGGACGTGACGTGGGCATAACGTGGGGGCTTCGAACATGACGCGGGTGTGACGTGGATGCTTCGAATGTGACGTTGGTGATTCGAACGTGACATGGGTGTGACATGGGTGCTTGGAACGTGACGTGGGCGTCACGTGGGGGCTTCGAACATGACGTGGGTGTGACGTGGGGGCATCGATCGTGACGTGGACGTGACGTCGGTACTTTATACCTGATGGGGGTGTGACGTGGGTCATTCGAACGTGACGTGGGTGTGACGTGGGGGCTTCGAACGTGACGTGGGCATGACGTGGGTGATTCGAACGTGACGTGGGCGTGACGTGGGGGCATCGAACGTGACGTGGGAGTGACGTGGGTCATTTGAACGTGACGTGGGCGTGACGTGGGTGATTCCAACGTAGGTGGGGCTTTGAACGTGACGTGGGCGTGACGTGGGTGATTCGAATGTGACGTCGGCGTGACGTGGGGGCTTCGAACGTCACGTGAGCGTCACGTGGGGGCATCGAGTTTGACATGGGCGTGACCTGGGTGATTGGAACGTGACGTGGGCGTGACGTGGGTGATTCCAACGTGACGTGGGGCTTCGAACGTGACGTGGGCGTGACGTGGGGGCTTCGAAAGTGGCGTGGGCGTGACGTCGGTACTTTGAAAGTGACGTGGGTGTGACCTGGGTCATTTGAACGTGACGTGGGAGTGACTTGGGTGGTTTCAAACGTTACGTAAGGGTGACAAGGGCGCTTAGAACGTGACGTGGGCGTGACGTGGGTGATTCGAATATGACGTGGGCGCGACGTGGGTGATTCGAAAGTGACGTCGGTGTGACGTGGGTGCTTCGAACGTGACGTGGGCGTGACGTGGGGGCTTCAAACGTGACGTAAGGGCGTGACGTGGGGGATTCGAACGTGACGTGGACGTGACGTGGGTGGTTTCAACGTGACGTGAGCGTCACGTCGGGTCCTCGAACGTGACTTGGGCGTCACGTCGGGTCTTCGAAAGTGACGTGGGCATGACGTGGGTGATTCGAAGGTGACGTGGGTGTGACGTGGGGGCTTCAAACGTAACGTGGGGGTGATGCGGGTGATTCCAACGTGACGTGGGGCTTCGAACGTGACGTGGGCGTGACGTCGGTACTTTGAAAGTGACGTGGGTGCGACCTGGGTCATTTGAACGTGACGTGGGAGTGACGTGGGGGCTTCGAACGTGACGTAAGGGTGACATGGGCGCTTAGAACGTGACGTGGGCGTGACGTGGGTGATTGCAACTTCATGTGGGTGCTTCGGACCTGACGTGGGCGTAACGTGGGGGCTTCGAACATGACGCGGGAGAGACGTGGATGCTTCGAATGTGACCTTGGTGTTTCGATCGTGACAGGGCTGTGACGTGGGTGCTTCGAACGTGACGTGGGCGTCACGTGGGGGCTTCGAACATGACGGGGGTGTGACCTGGGTGCTTCGGACGCGACGTGGGCGTGACGTGGGGGCTTCGAAAATGATGTGGGTGTGAGGTGGGGTCTTCGAACGTGACGTGGGCGTGACGTGGGAGTTTCGAACGTGACGTGGACGTGACGTGGTACTTTACATTTGACGTGGGTGTGACCTGGGTCAATCGAACGTGACGTGGGTGTGACGTGGGCTTCGAACGTGACCTAAGGGTGATTCGAAAGTGACGTCGGTGTGACGTGGGTGTTTCGGACGTGACGTGGGCGTGACGTGGGTGCTTCAAGCGTGACGTGGGCATGACATAAGCGCTTCGATCGTGACGTGGGTGTGACGTGTGTGGTTTCAACTTGACGTGGGCGTCACGGGTGGGCTTCGAACGTGACGTGGGCATGACGTGGGGGCATCGAACGTGACGTGGGCGTGACGTGGGGGCTTCGAACGTGACCTGGGGGTGACGTGGGTGATTCCAACGTGACGTGGGCGTGACGGCGGTACTTTCAATGTGACGTGGGTGTGACCTGGGTCATTTGAACGTGACGTGGGCGTGACGTGGGGGCTTCGAACGTGATGTAAGTGTGACATGGGTGCTTAGAACGTGACATGGGCGTGACGTGGGCGATTCCAACGTGATGTGGGGCTTCGAACGTGAAGTGGGCGGAATGTGGGTGATTCGAAGCTGACGTGGGTGTGACGTGGATGCTTCGAACGTCACGTGGGCGTGACGTGGGGGCTTCAAACGTGACGTAAGGGCGTGACGTGGGGGATTCGAACGTGACGTGGACGTGACGTGGGTGGTTTCAACGTGACGTGGGCGTCACGTGGGGGCTTCGGAGGTGACGTGGGCCTCACGTGGGGGCTTCGAAAGTGACGTGGGCATGGCGTGGGTGATTCGAAGGTGACGTGGGTGTGACGTGGGGGGTTCAAACGTGACGTGGGCGTCATGCGGGTGATTCCAACGTGACGTGGGGCTTCGAATGTGACGTGGGCGTGACGTGGGTGATTGGAACGTGACGTGGGCGTGACGTCGGTACTTTGAATGTGACGTGGGTGTCACCTGGGGGCTTCAAACGTGACGTAAGGGTGACATGGGCGCTTAGAACGTGACGTGGGCGTGACGTGGGTGTTTCGAGCGTGACATGGGCGTGACGTCGGTACTTTGAAAGTGACGTGGGTGTGACCTGGGGGCTTCGAACATGACGTAAGGGTGACATGGGTGCTTAGAACGTGACGTGGGCGTGACGTGGGCGATTCCAACATGACGTGGGCGTGACGTCGGTACTTTGAAAGTGACGTGGGTGTGAGGTGGGTGATTCCAACGTGATGTGGGCGTGATTTCGGTACTTTGAATGTGACGTGGGTGTGACCTGGGTCATTTGAACGTGACGTGGGCGTGACGTGGGGGCTTCCAATGTGACGTGGGCGTGACGTGGGCGATTCTAATGTGACGTGGGTGTGACGTGGGGGCTTCGAACGAGATGTTGGCGTGATGTGGGGGTATCGAAGTTGACGTGGGCGTGAGCTGTGTGACTGCAACGTGACGTGGGTGTGACCTGGGGGCTTCGAAAGTGACGTGGGCGTCACGTGGGTGATTCGAAGGTGACGTGGGTGTGACGTGCATGATTCGAACGTTACGTGGGCGTGACGTGGGGGCTTCGAACGTGACGTGGGCGTGACGTGGGTGATTCGAATGTGACGTGGGCGTGACGTGGGTGATTCGAAAGTGACGTGGGTGAGACGTGGGTCATTTGAACGTGACGTGGGCGTGACGTGGTTGATTCCAACGTGACGTGGGCGTGACGTGGGGGCTTCGAACGCCACGTGAGCGTCACGTGGGGGCATCGAGATTGACGTGGGTGTGACCTGCGTGATTGGAACGTGACGTGGGCGTGACGTAGGTGATTCCAACGTGACGTGGGGCATCGAACATGATGTGGGCGTGACGTGGGGGCTTCAAAAGTGACGTGGGCATGACGTGGGTGATTCGAACGTTACGTGGGCGTGACGTGGGGGCTTCGAAAGTGACGTGGGCATGACGTGGGTGTTTCGAACGTGACGTGGGCGTGACGTCGGTACTTTGAATGTGACGTGGGTGTGACCTGGGTCATTCGAACGTGATGTACGTGTGACGTGGGGGCTTCCAACGTGACGTGGGTGTTTCCAAACTAACGTGGGCGTGACGTAGGGGAATCGAACGTGACGTAGGTGTTTCCAAAGTGACGTGGGTGTGACGTCGGTATGTTGAATGTGACGTGGGTGTGACGTGCATGATTCGATCGTGAGGTGGGTGTTTTAAATGTGAGCTGGGCGTGACGTGGGTCATTCGAACGTGACATAGGTGTGACGTGGGTGCATCGAACATGACGTGGGCGTGACGTGGATGTTTCGAATGTGACGTTGGTGTTTCGAACGTGACATGGGTGTGACGTGGGTGCTTTGAATGTGCCGTGGGTGTGACGTGCATGACTCGAACGTGACGTGGGCGTGACGTGGGGGCTTTTAAGTTGACGTGGGCCAGACCTGGGGGATGCGAACGTGACGTGGGTGTGACGTGGGGGCATCGAACGTGACGTGGGCGTGACGTAGGGGCTTCAAAAGTGACGTGGGCGTCACGTGGGGGCATCGAACGTGGCGTGGGTGTGACGTGGGGGCTTCGAACGTGACGTGGGCGTGACGTGTGGGCTTCGAATGTGACGTTGGTGTTTCGAACGTGACATGGGTTTGACATGGGTGCTTTGAATGTGACGTGGGCGTAACGTGGGGGCTTCGAACCTGACGTGGGTGTGAGGTGGGTGTTTCGAACGTGACGTGGGCGTGACGTCAGTACTTTGAATGTGACGTGGGTGTGACCTGGGTCATGCGAACGTGACGTGGGTGTGACGTGGGTGCTTCGAACGTTACGTGGGCATTTCGTGGGTGATTCAAACGTGACGTGGGCGTGACCTGGGTCACTTGAACGTTACGTGGGAGTGACGTGGGTGCTTCGAAAGTGACGTGGACGTCACGTGGGTGATTCGAAGGTGACGTGGGAGTGACGTGGGGGCTTCGAACGTGACGTAAGGGTGACATGGGTGCTTAGAACGTGACGTGGGCGTGACGTGGGCGATTCCAACGTGACGTGGGGCTTCGAACGTGACGTGGGCGTGATGTGGGTGATTCGAATGTCACTTGGGCGTGACGTGGGGGCTTCGAACGTCACGTGGGCGTGACGTGGGGGCTTCGATGTTGACGTGGGCGTGACCTGGGTGATTGGAACGTGACGTGGACGTGACGTGGGTGGTTTCAACGTGACGTGAGCGTCACGTCGGGTCCTCGAACGTGACTTGGGCGTCACGTGGGGTCTTCGAAAGTGACGTGGGCATGACGTGGGTGATTCGAAGGTGACGTGGGTGTGACGTGGGGGCTTCCAATGTGACGTGGGCATAATGTGGGGGCTTCGAACCAGACGTGGGTGTGACGTGGGGGCTTCGAACGTGACGTGGGTGTGACGTGGGTCATTTGAACGTGACGTGGGCGTGACGTGGGTGATTCGAATGTGACGTGGGCGTGACGTGGGGGCTTCGAACGTCACGTGAGCGTCACGTGGGGGCATCGAGTTTGACATGGGCGTGACCTGGGTGATTGGAACGTGACGTGGGCGTGACGTGGGTGATTCCAACGTGACGTGGGGCATCGAACATGACGTGGGCGTGACGTGGGGGCTTCGAAAGTGACGTGGGCAAGACGTGGGTGATTCGAAGGTGACATGGGTGTGACGTGGGGGCTTCGAACGTGACGTGGGTGTGACGTGGGTGTTTCGAACGTGACGTGGGCGTGACGTCGGTACTTTGAAAGTGACGTGGGTGTGACCTGGGTGATTGGAACATGACGTGGGAGTGACGTGGGGGCATCGAACGTGACATAAGGGTGACATGGGTGCTTAGAACGTGACGTGGGCGTGATGCGGGTGATTCCAACGTGACGTGGGGCTTCGAATGTGACTTGGGCGTGAGGTGGGTGATTGGAACGTGACGTGGGCGTGACGTCGGTACTTTGAATGTGACGTGGGAGTGACGTGGGGGCTTCAAACGTGACGTAAGGGTGACATGGGTGCTTAGAACGTGACGTGGGCATGACGTGGGTGATTCCAACGTGACGTGGGGGCTTCGAACGTGACGTGGGAGTGACGTGGGTGATTCGAACGTGACGTGGGCGTGACGTCACTACTTTGAAAGTGACGTGGGTGTGACCTGGGTCATTTGAACGTGACGTGGGAGTGACGTGGGTGGTTTCAAACGTTACGTAAGGGTGACATGGGCGCTTAGAACGTGACATGGGCGTGACGTGGGTGATTGGAACGTGACGTGGGCGTGACGTCACTACTTTGAATGTGACGTGGGTGTGACCTGGGTCATTTGAACGTGACGTGGGAGTGACGTGGGGCTTCGAACGTGACGTAAGGGTGACATGGGCGCTTAGAACGTGACGTGGGCGTGACGTGGGTGATTCCAACGTCATATGGGGGCTTCGAACGTGACGTGGGCGTCACGTGGGTGATTCGAACGTGACGTGGGCGTGACGTCGGTACTTTGAAAGTGACGTGGGTGTGACCTGGGTCATTTGAACGTGACGTGGGAGTGACGTGGGGGCTTCAAATGTGACGTAAGGGTGACATGGGCGCTTAGAACGTGACGTGGGCATGACGTGGGTTATTCGAAAGTGACGTGGGCGTGACGTGGGTGATTCGAAAGTGACGTTGGTGTGACGTGGGTGATTCCAACGTGACGTGGGCGTGACGTCGGTACATTCAATGTGACGTGGGTGTGACCTGGGTCATTGGAACGTGACGTGGGCATGACGTGGGTGATTCGAAGGTGACGTGGGTGTGACGTGGGGGCTTCAAACGTGACGTGGGCGTGACGTCGGTACTTTGAAAGTGACGTGGGTGTGACCTGGGTCATTTGAACGTGACGTGGGAGTGACGTGGGGCCTTCAAATGTGACGTAAGGGCGACATGGGCGCTTAGAACGTGACGTGGGCATGACGTGGGTGATTCGAAAGTGACGTTGGTGTGACGTGGGTGATTCCAACGTGACGTGGGCGTGACGTCGGTACATTCAATGTGACGTGGGTGTGACCTGGGTCATTGGAACGTGACGTGGGCATGACGTGGGTGATTCGAAGGTGACGTGGGTGTGACGTGGGGGCTTCAAACGTGACGTGGGCGTGACGTCGGAACTTTGAATGTGACGTGGGTGTGACCTGGGTCATTTGATCGTGACGTGGGAGTGACGTGGGGGCATCGAACGTGACGTAAGGGTGACATGGGTGCTTAGAACGTGACGTGGGCGTGACGTGGGTGATTGGAACGTGACGTGGGGCTTCGAATGTGACGTGGGTGTGACGTCAGTACTTTTAATGTGACGTGGGCGTGACCTGGGTCATGCGAACATGACGTGGTGTGACGTTGGGGTTTCGGACGTGACGTGGTCGTCACGTGGGGGCATCGAACGTGACGTAGGTGTGACGTGGGGGCTTCGAACGTGACGTGGGCGTGACGTGGATGCTTCGAATGTGACGTTGGTGTTTCGAACGTGACATGGGTGTGACATGGGTGCTTCGAATGTGACGTTGGGTTAAAGTGGGGGCTTCGAACCTGACGTGGGTGTGACGTGGGGGCTTCGAAAGTGACGTGGGTGTGACGTGGGTCATTTGAACGTGACGTGGGCGTGACGTGGGTGATTCCAACGTGACGTGGGGCTTTGAACGTGACGTGGGCGTGACGTGGGTGATTCGAGTGTGACGTGGGCGTGACGTGGGGGCTTCGAACGTCACGTGAGCGTCACGTGGGGGCATCGAGTTTGACATGGGCGTGACCTGGGTGATTGGAACGTGACGTGGGCGTGACGTGGGTGATTCCAACGTGACGTGGGGCTTCGAACATGACGTGGGCGTGACGTGGGTGATTCGAAGGTGACATGGGTGTGACGTGGGGGCTTCGAAGGTGACGTGGGTGTGACGTGGGTGTTTCGAACGTGACGTGGGCGTGACGTCGGTACTTTGAAAGTGACGTGGGTGTGACCTGGGTGATTGGAACGTGACGTGGGAGTGACGTGGGGGCATCGAACGTGACATAAGGGTGACATGGGTGCTTCGAACGTGACGTGGGCATGATGCGGGTGATTCCAACGTGACGTGGGGCTTCGAATGTGACGTGGGCGTGAGGTGGGTGATTGGAACGTGACGTGGGCCTGACGTCGGTACTTTGAATGTGACGTGGGTGTGACCTGGGTCATTGGAACGTGACGTGGGCGTGACGTGGGGGCTTCGAACGTGATGTAAGTGTGACATGGGTGCTTAGAACGTGACGTGGGCATGACGTGGGTGATTCGAAGGTGACGTGGGTGTGACGTGGGGGCTTCAAACGTGACGTGGGCGTGACGTCGGAACTTTGAATGTGACGTGGGTGTGACCTGGGTCATTTGATCGTGACGTGGGAGTGACGTGGGGGCATCGAACGTGACGTAAGGGTGACATGGGTGCTTAGAACGTGACGTGGGAGTGATGTGGGGTCATCGAACGTGACGTAAGGGCGACATGGGTGCTTAGAACGTGACGTGGGCGTGACGTGGGTGATTCCAACGTCATGTGGGGGCTTCGAACGTGACGTGGGCGTCACGTGGGTGATTCGAACGTGACGTGGGCGTGACGGCGGTACTTTGAAATTGACGTGGGTGTGACCTGGGTCATTTGAACGTGACGTGGGAGTGACGTGGGGCCTTCAAATGTGACGTAAGGGCAACATGGGCGCTTAGAACGTGACGTGGGCATGACCTGGGTGATTCGAAAGTGACGTTGGTGTGACGTGGGTGATTCCAACGTGACGTGGGCGTGACGTCGGTACATTCAATGTGACGTGGGTGTGACCTGGGTCATTGGAACGTGACGTGGGCGTGACGTGGGGGCTTCGAACGTGATGTAAGTGTGACATTGGTGCTTAGAACGTGACGTGGGCATGACGTGGGTGATTCGAAGGTGACGTGGGTGTGACGTGGGGGCTTCAAACGTGACGTGGGCGTGACGTCGGAACTTTGAATGTGACGTGGGTGTGACCTGGGTCATTTGATCGTGACGTGGGAGTGACGTGGGGGCATCGAACGTGACATAAGGGTGACATGGGTGCTTGGAACGTGACGTGGGAGTGATGTGGGGTCATCGAACGTGACATAAGGGTGACATGGGTGCTTCGAACGTGACGTAGGCATGATGTGGGTGATTCCAACGTGACGTGGGGCTTCGAATGTGACGTGGGCGTGAGGTGGGTGATTGGAACGTGACGTGGGCGTGACGTCGGTACTTTGAAAGTGACGTGGGAGTGACGTGGGGGCATCGAACGTGACAAAAGGGTGACATGGGTGCTTAGAACGTGACGTGGGTGTGACGTGGGTGTTTCCAACGTTACGTGGGGCTTCGAACGTGACGTGGGCGTGACGTGGGTGATTGGAACGTGACGTGGGCGTGACGTCGGTACTTTGAATGTGACGTGGGTGTGACCTGGGGGCTTCGAACGTGACGTAAGGGCGACATGGGTGCTTAGAACGTGACGTGGGCGTGACGTGGGTGATTCCAACGTGACGTGGGGGCTTCGAACGTGACGTGGGCGTGACGTGGGTGATTCGAACGTGACGTGGGCGTGACGTCACTACTTTGAATGTGACGTGGGTGTGACCTGGGTCATTTGAACGTGACGTGGGAGTGACGTGGGGCTTCGAACGTGACGTAAGGGTGACATGGGTGCTTAGAACGTGACGTGGGAGTGACGTGGGTGATTCCAACGTGACGTGGGCTTCGAACGTGATGTGGGCGTGATGTGGGTGATTCGAATGCCACTTGGGCGTGACGTGGGGGCTTCGAACGTCACGTGGGCGTGACGTGGGGGCTTCGATGTTGACGTGGGTGTGACCTGGGTGATTGGAACGTGACGTGGACGTGACGTGGGTGGTTTCAACGTGGCGTGAGCGTCACGTGGGGTCCTCGAACGTGACGTGGGCGTCACGTGGGGTCTTCGAAAGTGACGTGGGCATGACGTGGGTGATTCGAAGGTGACGTGGGTGTGACGTGGGGGCTTCGAACGTGACGTGGGTGTGACGTCGGAACTTTGAATGTGACGTGGGTGTGACCTGGGTGATTGGAACGTGACGTGGGAGTGACGTGGGGGCATCGAACGTGACATAAGGGTGACATGGGTGCTTAGAACGTGACGTGGGCGTGATGCGGGTGATTCCAACGTGACGTGGGGCTTCGAATGTGACGTGGGCGTGAGGTGGGTGATTGGAACGTGACGTGGGCGTGACGTCGGTACTTTGAAAGTGACGTGGGTGTGACCTGGGGGCTTCGAACGTGACGTGGGCGTGACGTGGGTGTTTCGAACCTGACGTTGGTATTTCGAACGTGACGTGGGTGTGACGTGGGTGCATCGGACGTGACGTGGGCATAACGTGGGGGCTACGAACATTACGCGGGTGTGACGTGGATGCTTCGAATGCGACGTTGGTGTTTCGATCTTGACAGGGGTGTGACGTGGGGGCTTCGAACGTGACGTAGGCGTAACGTGGGTGTTTACAAGTGACCTGGGCGTGACGTGGGGGCTTCGATCGTGACGTGGACGTGACGTCGGTACTTTATATATGACGTAGGTGTGACGTGGCTCATTTGAACGTGACGTGGGTGTGACCTGGGGGCTTCGAACGTGACGTGGGTGTGACCTGGGTCATTGGAACGTGACGTGGGCGTGACGTGGGGCCTTCGAACGTGATGTATGTGTGACATGGGTGCTTAGAACGTGACGTGGGCGTGACGTGGGTGATTCCAACGTGACGTGGGGGCTTCGAAAGTGACGTGGGCATGACGTGGGTGATTCGAAGGTGACATGGGTGTGACGTGGGGTCTTCAAACGTGACGTGGGCGTGACGTGGGTGTTTCGAACGTGACGTGGGCGTGACGTCGGTACTTTGAATGTGACGTCGGTGTGACCTGGGTCATTTGATCGTGACGTGGGAGTGACGTGGGGGCATCGAACGTGACGTAAGGGTGACATCGGTGCTTAGAACGTGACGTGGGAGTGATGTGGGGTCATCGAACGTGACATAAGGGTGACATGGGTGCTTCGAATGTGACGTAGGCATGATGCGGGTGATTCCAACGTGACGTGGGGCTTCGAATGTGACGTGGGCGTGAGGTGGGTGATTGGAACGTGACGTGGGCGTGACGTCGGTACTTTGAAAGTGACGTGGGAGTGACGTGGGGGCTTCAAACGTGACGTAAGGGTGACATGGGTGCTTAGAACGTGACGTGGGCATGACGTGGGTGATTCGAACGTGACGTGGGTGTGACGTGGGGCTTCGAACTTGACATGGGCCTGACGTGGGGGCATCGAACGTGACGTGGGTGTGACGTGGGGGCTTCGAACGTGACGTGGGCATGACGTCGGTGATTCGAATGTGACGTGGGCATGACGTCGGTGATTCGAACGTGACGTGGGCGTGACGTGGGGGCTTCGAACGTGACCTGGGTGTGACGTGGGTGTTTCGAACGTGACGTGGGCGTGACTTCGGTACTTTCAATGTGACGTGGGTGTGACGTGGGTCATTCGAACGTGATGTACGTGTGACGTGGGGCCTTCGAACGTGACGTGGGTGTTTCAAAACTAACGTGGGTGTGACGTAGGTGTATCGAACGTGACGTAGGTGTTTCCAAACTGACGTGGGTGTGACGTCGGTATGTTGAATGTGACGTGGGTGTGACGTGCATGGTTCGAACGTGAGGTGGGTGTTTTAAATGTGAGCTGGGCGTGACGTGGGTGATTCGAACATGACGTAGGTGTGACGTGGGGGCTTCGAACGTGACGTGGGCGTGACGTGGATGCTTCGAATGTGACGTTGGTGTTTCGAACGTGACATGGCTGTGACATGGGTGCTTCCAATGTGACGTGGGCATAACGTGGGGGCTTCGAACCAGACGTGGGTGTGACGTGGGGGCTTCGAACGTGACGTGGGTGTGACGTGGGTCATTTGAACGTGACGTGGGCGTGACGTGGGTGATTCGAATGTGACGTGGGCGTGACGTGGGGGCTTCGAACGTCACGTGAGCGTCACGTGGGGGCATTGAGGTTGACATGGGCGTGACCTGGGTGATTGGAACGTGACGTGGGCGTGACGTGGGTGATTCCAACGTGACGTGGGGCTTCGAACATGACGTGGGCGTGACGTGGGGACTTCGAAAGTGACGTGGGCATGACGTGGGTGATTCGAAGGTGACGTGGGTGTGACGTGGGGGCTTCGAACGTGACGTGGGTGTGACGTGGGTGTTTCGAACGTGACGTGGGCGTGACGTCGGTACTTTGAAAGTGACGTGGGTGTGACCTGGGTGATTGGAGCGTGACGTGGGAGTGACGTGGGGGCATCGAACGTGACATAAGGGTGACATGGGTGCTTAGAACGTGACGTGGGCATGATGCGGGTGATTCCAACGTGACGTGGGGCTTCCAATGTGACGTGGGCGTGAGGTGGGTGATTGGAACGTGACGTGGGCGTGACGTCGGTCCTTTGAATGTGACGTGGGTGTGACCTGGGGGCTTCGAATGTGACGTGGGTGTGACGTGGGTGTTTCGAACGTGACGTGGGCGTGACGTCGGTACTTTGAAAGTGACGTGGGTGTGACCTGGGTGATTGGAGCGTGACGTGGGAGTGACGTGGGGGCATCGAACGTGACATAAGGGCGACATGGGCGCTTAGAACGTGACGTGGGCATGACGTGGGTGATTCCAACGTGACGTGGGGGCTTCGAACGTGACATGGGCGTGACGTGGGTGATTCGAACGTGACGTGGGCGTGACGTCACTACTTTGAATGTGACGTGGGTGTGACCTGGGTCATTTGAACGTGACGTGGGAGTGACGTGGGGCTTCGAACGTGACGTAAGGGTGACATGGGCGCTTAGAACGTGACGTGGGCGTGACGTGGGTGATTCCAACGTCATGTGGGGGCTTCGAACGTGACGTGGGCGTCACGTGGGTGATTCGAACGTGACGTGGGCGTGACGTCGGTACTTTGAAAGTGACGTGGGTGTGACCTGGGTCATTTGAACGTGACGTGGGAGTGACGTGGGGGCTTCAAATGTGACGTAAGGGCGACATGGGCGCTTAGAACGTGACGTGGGCATGACGTGGGTTATTCGAAAGTGACGTGGGCGTGACGTGGGTGATTCGAAAGTGACGTTGGTGTGACGTGGGTATTTCCAACGTGACGTGGGCGTGACGTCGGTACTTTGAAAGTGACGTGGGTGTGACCTGGGTGATTGGAACGTGACGTGGGCGTGACGTGGGGGCTTCGAACGTGACGTAAGGGTGACATGGGTGCTTAGAACGTGACGTGGGCATGACGTGGGTGATTCGAAGGTGACGTGGGTGTGACGTGGGGGCTTCAAACGTGACGTGGGCGTGACGTCGGAACTTTGAATGTGACGTGGGTGTGACCTGGGTCATTTGATCGTGACGTGGGAGTGACGTGGGGGCATCGAACGTGACGTAAGGGTGACATGGGTGCTTACAACGTGACGTGGGTGTGACGTGGGTGATTCCAACGTGACGTGGGGCTTCGAACGTGACGTGGGCGTGACGTGGGTGATTGCAACGTGACGTGGGCGTGACGTGGGTGATTCCAACGTGACGTGGGGCTTTGAACGTGACGTGGGCGTGACGTGGGTGATTCGAATGTGACGTGGGCGTGACGTGGGGGCTTCGAACGTCACGTGAGCGTCACGTGGGGGCATCGAGTTTGACATGGGCGTGACCTGGGTGATTGGAACGTGACGTGGGCGTGACGTGGGTGATTCCAACGTGACGTGGGGCTTCGAACATGATGTGGGCGTGACGTGGGGGCTTCGAAAGTGACGTGGGCATGACGTGGGTGATTCGAAGGTGACATGGGTGTGACGTGGGGGCTTCGAACGTGACGTGGGTGTGACGTGGGTGTTTCGAACGTGACGTGGGCGTGACGTCGGTACTTTGAATGTGACGTGGGTGTGACCTGGGTGATTGGAACGTGACGTGGGAGTGACGTGGGGGCATCGAACGTGACAGAAGGGTGACATGGGTGCTTAGAACGTGACGTGGGCATGATGCGGGTGATTCGAACGTGACGTGGGGCTTCGAATGTGACGTGGGCGTGAGGTGGGTGATTGGAACGTGACGTGGGCGTGACGTCGGTACTTTGAATGTGACGTGGGTGTGACCTGGGTCATTTGAACGTGACGTGGGAGTGACGTGGGGCTTCGAACGTGACGTAAGGGTGACATGGGCGCTTAGAACGTGACGTGGGAGTGACGTGGGTGATTCCAACGTGACGTGGGCTTCGAACGTGACGTGGGCGTGATGTGGGTGATTCGAATGTCACTTGGGCGTGACGTGGGGTCTTCGAACGTCACTTGGGCGTGACGTGGGGGCTTCGATGTTGACGTGGGCGTGACCTGGGTGATTGGAACGTGACGTGGACGTGACGTGGGTGGTTTCAACGTGACGTGAGCGTCACGTGGGGTCCTCGAACGTGACTTGGGCGTCACGTGGGGTCTTCGAAAGTGACGTGGGCATGACGTGGGTGATTCGAAGGTCACGTGGGTGTGACGTGGGGGCTTCGAACGTGACGTGGGCGTGACGTCGGAACTTTGAATGTGACGTGGGTGTGACCTGGGTCATTTGAACATGACGTGGGAGTGACGTGGGGGCATCGAACGTGACATAAGGGTGACATGGGTGCTTCGAACGTGACGTGGGCGTGATGCGGGTGATTCCAACGTGACGTGGGGCTTCGAATGTGACGTGGGCGTGAGGTGGGTGATTGGAACGTGACGTGGGCGTGACGTCGGTACTTTGAATGTGACGTGGGTGTGACCTGGGGGCTTCGAACGTGACGTAAGGGTGACATGGGCGCTTAGAACGTGACGTGGGCGTGACGTGGGCGATTCCAACGTGACGTGGGGCTTCGAACGTGACGTGGGCGTGACGTCGGTACTTTGAAAGTGACGTGGGTGTGACCTGGGTCATTTGAACGTGACGTGGGCGTGACGTGGGTGATTCCAACGTCATGTGGGGGCTTCGAACGTGACGTGGGCGTGACGTCGGTACTTTGAAAGTGACGTGGGTGTGACCTGGGTCATTTGAACGTGACGTGGGAGTGACGTGGGGCCTTCAAATGTGACGTAAGGGCGACATGGGCGCTTAGAACGTGACGTGGGCATGACGTGGGTGATTCGAAAGTGACGTTGGTGTGACGTGGGTGATTCCAACGTGACGTGGGCGTGACGTCGGTACATTCAATGTGACGTGGGTGTGACCTGGGTCATTGGAACGTGATGTGGGCGTGACGTGGGGGCTTCGAACGTGATGTAAGTGTGACATGGGTGCTTAGAACGTGACGTGGGCATGACGTGGGTGATTCGAAGGTGACGTGGGTGTGACGTGGGGGCTTCAAACGTGACGTGGGCGTGACGTCGGAACTTTGAATGTGACGTGGGTGTGACCTGGGTCATTTGATCGTGACGTGGGAGTGACGTGGGGGCATCGAACGTGACGTAAGGGTGACATGGGTGCTTAGAACGTGACGTGGGAGTGATGTGGGGTCATCGAACGTGACATAAGGGTGACATGGGTGCTTCGAACGTGACGTAGGCATGATGCGGGTGATTCCAACGTGACGTGGGGCTTCGAATGTGACGTGGGCGTGAGGTGGGTGATTGGAACGTGACGTGGGCGTGACGTCGGTACTTTGAAAGTGACGTGGGAGTGACGTGGGGGCTTCAAACGTGACGTAAGGGTGACATGGGTGCTTAGAACGTGACGTGGGTGTGACGTGGGTGTTTCCAACGTTACGTGGGGCTTCGAACGTGACGTGGGCGTGACGTGGGTGATTGGAACGTGACGTGGGCGTGACGTCGGTACTTTGAATGTGACGTGGGTGTGACCTGGGGGCTTCGAAGGTGACGTAAGGGCGACATGGGTGCTTAGAACGTGACGTGGGCGTGACGTGGGTGATTCCAACGTGACGTGGGGGCTTCGAACGTGACGTGGGCGTGACGTGGGTGATTCGAACGTGACGTGGGCGTGACGTCACTACTTTGAATGTGACGTGGGTGTGACCTGGGTCATTTGAACGTGACGTGGGAGTGACGTGGGGCTTCGAACGTGACGTAAGGGTGACATGGGTGCTGAGAACGTGACGTGGGAGTGACGTGGGTGATTCCAACGTGACGTGGGCTTCGAACGTGATGTGGGCGTGATGTGGGTGATTCGAATGCCACTTGGGCGTGACGTGGGGGCTTCGAACGTCACGTGGGCGTGACGTGGGGGCTTCGATGTTGACGTGGGCGTGACCTGGGTGATTGGAACGTGACGTGGACGTGACGTGGGTGGTTTCAACGTGGCGTGAGCGTCACGTGGGGTCCTCGAACGTGACTTGGGCGTCACGTGGGGTCTTCGAAAGTGACGTGGGCATGACGTGGGTGATTCGAAGGTGACGTGGGTGTGACGTGGGGGCTTCGAACGTGACGTGGGTGTGACGTCGGAACTTTGAATGTGACGTGGGTGTGACCTGGGTCATTTGAACGTGACGTGGGAGTGACGTGGGGGCATCGAACGTGACATAAGGGTGACATGGGTGCTTCGAACGTGACGTGGGCGTGATGCGGGTGATTCCAACGTGACGTGGGGCTTCGAATGTGACGTGGGCGTGAGGTGGGTGATTGGAACGTGACGTGGGCGTGACGTCGGTACTTTGAATGTGACGTGGGTGTGACCTGGGGGCTTCGAACGTGACGTGGGCGTGACGTGGGTGTTTCGAACCTGACGTTGGTATTTCGAACGTGACGTGGGTGTGACGTGGGTGCATCGGACGTGACGTGGGCATAACGTGGGGGCTACGAACATTACGCGGGTGTGACGTGGATGCTTCGAATGCGACGTTGGTGTTTCGATCTAGACAGGGGTGTGACGTGGGTGCTTCGAACGTGACGTAGCCGTAACGTGGGTGTTTACAAGTGACCTGGGCGTGACGTGGGGGCTTCGATCGTGACGTGGACGTGACGTCGGTACTTTATATATGACGTAGGTGTGACGTGGCTCATTTGAACGTGACGTGGGTGTGACCTGGGGGCTTCGAACGTGACGTGGGTGTGACCTGGGTCATTGGAACGTGACGTGGGCGTGACGTGGGGCCTTCGAACGTGATGTATGTGTGACATGGGTGCTTAGAACGTGACGTGGGCGTGACGTGGGTGATTCCAACGTGACGTGGGGGCTTCGAAAGTGACGTGGGCATGACGTGGGTGATTCGAAGGTGACATGGGTGTGACGTGGGGTCTTCAAACGTGACGTGGGCGTGACGTGGGTGTTTCGAACGTGACGTGGGCGTGACGTCGGTACTTTGAATGTGACGTCGGTGTGACCTGGGTCATTTGATCGTGACGTGGGAGTGACGTGGGGGCATCGAACGTGACGTAAGGGTGACATGGGTGCTTAGAACGTAACGTGGGTGTGACGTGGGTGATTCCAACGTGACGTGGGGCTTCGAACGTGCCGTGGGCGTGACCTGGGTGATTGGAACGTGACGTGGGCGTGACGTCGGTACTTTGAAAGTGACGTGGGAGTGACGTGGGGGCTTCAAACGTGACGTAAGGGTGACATGGGTGCTTAGAACGTGACGTGGGCATGACGTGGGTGATTCCAAAGTCATGTGGGTGATTCGAACGTGACGTGGGAGTGACGTGGGTGATTCGAACGTGACCTGGGCGTGACGTCGGTACTTTGAAAGTGACGTGGGTGTGACCTGGGTCATTTGAACGTGACGTGGGAGTGACGTGGGTGGTTTCAAACGTGACGTAAGGGTGACATGGGCGCTTAGAACGTGACGTGGGCGTGACGTGGGTGATTCGAATATGACGTGGGCGTGACGTGGGTGATTCGAAAGTGACGTCGGTGTGACGTGGGTGCTTCGAACGTGACGTGGGCGTGACATAGGCGCTTCGATCATGACGTGGGCGTGACGTGTGTGGTTTCAACGTGACGTGGGTGTCACGTGGGGCATCGAACGTGACGTGGACGTGACGTCGGTACTTTCAATTTGAGGTTGGTGTGACCTGGGTCATTCGAACGTGACGTACATGTGACGTGGGTGATTCCAACGTGACGTGGGGCTTCGAACGTGACGTGGGTGTGACCTGGGTGATTGGAACGTGACGTGGGTGTGACGTGGGGGCTTCGAACGTGACGTGGGCGTGACGTGGGAGTTTCGAACGTGACGTGGACGTGACGTGGTACTTTGCATTTGACGTGGGTGTGACCTGGGTCAATTGAACGTGACGTGGGTGTGACGTGGGGGCTTCGAATGTGACGTGGGTGTTTCGAACGTGACAGGGGTGTGACGTGGGTGCTTCGAACGTGTCGTGGGCGTCACGTGGGGGCTTCGAACATGACGTGGATATGAGGTGGGTGCTTCGAATGTGACGTGGGCGTGACGTGGGGGCTTCGAACGTCACGTGGGCGTCACGTGGGTGCATCGAACGTGACGTGGGCGTGACCTGGGTGATTGGAACGTGACGTGGGTGTGACGTGGGGGCTTCGAACGTGACGTGGGTGTGACGTGGGTGTTTCGAACCTGACGTTGGTATTTCGAACGTGACGTGGGTGTGACGTGGGGGCTTCGAACGTGACGTGGGCATGACGTGGGTGATTCGAAGGTGACGTGGGTGCGACGTGGGGGCTTCGAATGCGACGTTGGTGTTTCGAACGTGACATGGGTGTGACATGGGTGCTTGGAACGTGACGTGGGCGTCACGTGGGGGCTTCGAACATGACGTGGGTGTGACGTGGGGGCATCGATCGTGACGTGGACGTGACGTCGGTACTTTATGCCTGATGGGGGTGTGACGTGGGTCATTCGAACGTGACGTGGGTGTGACGTGGGTGATTCGAACGTGACGTGGGCGTGACGTGGGGGCATCGAACGTGACGTGGGAGTGACGTGGGTCATTTGAACGTGACGTGGGCGTGACGTGGGTGATTCCAACGTAGGTGGGGCTTTGAACGTGACGTGGGCATGACGTGGGTGATTCGAACGTGACGTGGGTGTGACGTGGGGGCTTCGAACGTGACGTGGGCCTGACGTGGGGGCATCGAACGTGACGTGGGTGTGACGTGGGGGCTTCGAACGTGACCTGGGCATGACGTCGGTGATTCGAACGTGACGTGGGCATGACGTCGGTGATTCGAACGTGACGTGGGCGTGACGTGGGGGCTTCGAACGTGACCTGGGTGTGACGTGGGTGTTTCGAACGTGACGTGGGCGTGACGTCGGTGCTTTGAATGTGACGTGGGTGTGACGTGGGTCATTCGAACGTGATGTACGTTTGACGTGTGGGCTTCGAACGTGACGTGGGTGTTTCAAAACTAACGTGGGTGTGACGTAGGGGTATCGAACGTGACGTAGGTGTTTCCAAACTGACGTGGGTGTGACGTCGGTATGTTGAATGTGACGTGGGTGTGACGTGCATGGTTCGAACGTGAGGTGGGTGTTTTAAATGTGAGCTGGGCGTGACGTGGGTCATTCGAACGTGACGTAGGTGTGACGTGGGGGCTTCGAACGTGACGTGGGCGTGACGTGGATGCTTCGAATGTGACGTTGGTGTTTCGAACGTGACATGGGTGTGACATGGGTGCTTCCAATGTGACGTGGGCATAACGTGGGGGCTTCGAACCAGACGTGGGTGTGACGTGGGGGCTTCGAACGTGACGTGGGTGTGACGTGGGTCATTTGAACGTGACGTGGGCGTGACGTGGGTGATTCGAATGTGACGTGGGCGTGACGTGGGGGCTTCGAACGTCACGTGAGCGTCACGTGGGGGCATCGAGTTTGACATGGGCGTGACCTGGGTGATTGGAACGTGACGTGGGCGTGACGTGGGTGATTCCAACGTGACGTGGGGCTTCGAACATGACGTGGGCGTGACGTGGGGGCTTCGAAAGTGACGTGGGCAAGACGTGGGTGATTCGAAGGTGACATGGGTGTGACGTGGGGGCTTCGAACGTGACGTGGGTGTGACGTGGGTGTTTCGAACGTGACGTGGGAGTGACGTCGGTACTTTGAAAGTGACGTGGGTGTGACCTGGGTGATTGGAACGTGACGTGGGAGTGACGTGGGGGCATCGAACGTGACATAAGGGTGACATGGGAGCTTAGAACGTGACGTGGGTGTGACGTGGGTGTTTCCAACGTGACGTGGGGCTTCGAACGTGCCGTGGGCGTGACGTGGGTGATTGGAACGTGACGTGGGCGTGACGTCGGTACTTTGAAAGTGACGTGGGTGTGACCTGGGTCATTTGAACGTGACGTGGGAGTGACGTGGGGGCTTCGAACGTGACGTAAGGGTGACATGGGTGCTTAGAACGTGACGTGGGAGTGACGTGGGTGATTCCAACGTGACGTGGGCTTCGAACGTGATGTGGGCGTGATGTGGGTGATTCGAATGCCACTTGGGCGTGACGTGGGGGCTTCGAACGTCACGTGGGCGTGACGTGGGGGCTTCGATGTTGACGTGGGCGTGACCTGGGTGATTGGAACGTGACGTGGACGTGACGTGGGTGGTTTCAACGTGACGTGAGCGTCACGTGGTGTCCTCGAACGTGACTTGGGCGTCACGTGGGGTCTTCGAAAGTGACGTGGGTGTGACGTGGGTGATTCGAAGGTGACGTGGGTGTGACGTGGGGGCTTCGAACGTGACGTGGGCGTGACGTCGGTACTTTGAATGTGACGTGGGTGTGACCTGGGTCATTTGAACATGACGTGGGAGTGACGTGGGGGCATCGAACGTGACGTAAGGGCGACATAGGTGCTTAGAACGTGACGTGGGCGTGACGTGGGTGATTCCAACGTGACGTGGGGGCTTCGAACGTGACGTGGGTGTGACGTGGGTGTTTGGAACCTGACGTTGGTATTTCGAACGTGACGTGGGAGTGACGTGGGGGCTTCGAACGTGACGTGGGCATGACGTGGGTGATTCGAAGGTGACATGGTTGTGACGTGGGGTCTTCAAACGTGACGTGGGCGTGACGTGGGTGTTTCGAACGTGACGTGGACGTGACGTCGGTACTTTGAATGTGACGTCGGTGTGACCTTGTCATTTGATCGTGACGTGGGAGTGACGTGGGGGCATCGAACGTGACGTAAGGGTGACATGGGTGCTTAGAACGTAACGTGGGTGTGACGTGGGTGATTCCAACGTGACGTGGGGCTTCGAACGTGCCCTGGGCGTGACGTGGGTGATTGGAACGTGACGTGGGCGTGACGTCGGTACTTTGAAACTGACGTGGGAGTGACGTGGGGGGTTCAAACGTGACGTAAGGGTGACATGGGTGCTTAGAACGTGACGTGGGAGTGACGTGGGTGATTCGAACGTGACGTGGGCGTGACGTCGGTACTTTGAAAGTGACGTGGGTGTGACCTGGGTCATTTGAACGTGACGTGGGAGTGACGTGGGTGGTTTCAAACGTTACGTAAGGGTGACATGGGCGCTAAGAACGTGACGTGGGCGTGACGTGGGTGATTCGAATATGACGTGGGCGTGACGTGGGTTTTTCGAACGTGACGTGGGTGTGACGTGGGTGCTTCGAAAGTGACGTGGGCGTGATATAGGCGCTTCGATCATGACGTGGGCGTGACGTGTGTGGTTTCAACGTGACGTGGGTGTCACGTGGGGCATCGAACGTGACGTGGACGTGACGTCGGTACTTTCAATTTGAGGTTGGTGTGACCTGGGTCATTCGAACGTGACGTACATGTGACGTGGGTGATTCCAACGTGACGTGGGGCTTCGAACGTGACGTGGGTGTGACCTGGGTGATTGGAACGTGACGTGGGTGTGACGTGGGGGCTTCGAACGTGACGTGGGCGTGACGTGGGAGTTTCGAACGTGACGTGGACGTGACGTGGTACTTTACATGTGACGGGGGTGTGACCTGGGTCAATTGAACGTGACGTGGGTGTGACGTGGGGGCTTCGAATGTGACGTGGGTGTTTCGAACGTGACAGGGGTGTGACGTAGGGGCTTCGAACGTGACGTGGGCGTCACGTGGGGGCTTCGAATATGACGTGGATGTGAGGTGGGTGCTTCGAATGTGACGTGGGCGTGACGTGGGGGCTTCGAACGTCACGTGGGCGTCACGTGGGGGCATCGAACGTGACGTGGGCGTGACCTGGGTGATTGGAACGTGACGTGGGTGTGACGTGTGGGCTTCGAACGTGACGTGGGTGTGACGTGGGTGTTTCGAACCTGACGTTGTTATTTCGAACGTGACGTGGGTGTGATGTGGGTGCATCGGACGTGACGTGGGCATAACGTGGGGGCTTCGAACATGACGCGGGTGTGACGTGGATGCTTCGAATGTGACGTTGGTGATTCGAACGTGACATGGGTGTGACATGGGTGCTTGGAACGTGACGTGGGCGTCACGTGGGGGCTTCGAACATGACGTGGGTGTGACGTGGGGGCATCGATCGTGACGTGGACGTGACGTCGGTACTTTATACCTGATGGGGGTGTGACGTGGGTCATTCGAACGTGACGTGGGTGTGACGTGGGGGCTTCGAACGTGACGTGGGCATGACGTGGGTGATTCGAACGTGACGTGGGCGTGACGTGGGGGCATCGAACGTGACGTGGGAGTGACGTGGGTCATTTGAACGTGACGTGGGCGTGACGTGGGTGATTCCAACGTAGGTGGGGCTTTGAACGTGACGTGGGCGTGACGTGGGTGATTCGAATGTGACGTGGGCGTGACGTGGGGGCTTCGAACGTCACGTGAGCGTCACGTGGGGGCATCGAGTTTGACATGGGCGTGGCCTGGGTGATTGGAACGTGACGTGGGCGTGACGTGGGTGATTCCAACGTGACGTGGGGCTTCGAACGTGACGTGGGCGTGACGTGGGGGCTTCGAAAGTGGCGTGGGCGTGACGTCGGTACTTTGAAAGTGACGTGGGTGTGACCTGGGTCATTTGAACGTGACGTGGGAGTGACGTGGGTGGTTTCAAACGTTACGTAAGGGTGACAAGGGCGCTTAGAACGTGACGTGGGCGTGACGTGGGTGATTCGAATATGACGTGGGCGCGACGTGGGTGATTCGAAAGTGACGTCGGTGTGACGTGGGTGCTTCGAACGTGACGTGGGCGTGACGTGGGGGCTTCAAACGTGACGTAAGGGCGTGACGTGGGGGATTCGAACGTGACGTGGACGTGACGTGGGTTGTTTCAACGTGACGTGAGCGTCACGTCGGGTCCTCGAACGTGACTTGGGCGTCACGTCGGGTCTTCGAAAGTGACGTGGGCATGACGTGGGTGATTCGAAGGTGACGTGGGTGTGACGTGGGGGCTTCAAACGTAACGTGGGGGTGATGCGGGTGATTCCAACGTGACGTGGGGCTTCGAACGTGACGTGGGCGTGACGTCGGTACTTTGAAAGTGACGTGGGTGCGACCTGGGTCATTTGAACGTGACGTGGGAGTGACGTGGGGGCTTCGAACGTGACGTAAGGGTGACATGGGCGCTTAGAACGTGACGTGGGCGTGACGTGGGTGATTGCAACTTCATGTGGGTGCTTCGGACCTGACGTGGGCGTAACGTGGGGGCTTCGAACATGACGCGGGAGAGACGTGGATGCTTCGAATGTGACCTTGGTGTTTCGATCGTGACAGGGCTGTGACGTGGGTGCTTCGAACGTGACGTGGGCGTCACGTGGGGGCTTCGAACATGACGGGGGTGTGACCTGGGTGCTTCGGACGCGACGTGGGCGTGACGTGGGGGCTTCGAAAATGATGTGGGTGTGAGGTGGGGTCTTCGAACGTGACGTGGGCGTGACGTGGGAGTTTCGAACGTGACGTGGACGTGACGTGGTACTTTACATTTGACGTGGGTGTGACCTGGGTCAATCGAACGTGACGTGGGTGTGACGTGGGCTTCGAACGTGACGTAAGGGTGATTCGAAAGTGACGTCGGTGTGACGTGGGTGTTTCGGACGTGACGTGGGCGTGACGTGGGTGCTTCAAGCGTGACGTGGGCATGACATAAGCGCTTCGATCGTGACGTGGGTGTGACGTGTGTGGTTTCAACTTGACGTGGGCGTCACGGGTGGGCTTCGAACGTGACGTGGGCATGACGTGGGGGCATCGAACGTGACGTGGGCGTGACGTGGGGGCTTCGAACGTGACCTGGGGGTGACGTGGGTGATTCCAACGTGACGTGGGCGTGACGGCGGTACTTTCAATGTGACGTGGGTGTGACCTGGGTCATTTGAACGTGACGTGGGCGTGACGTGGGGGCTTCGAACGTGATGTAAGTGTGACATGGGTGCTTAGAACGTGACATGGGCGTGACGTGGGCGATTCCAACGTGATGTGGGGCTTCGAACGTGATGTGGGCGGAATGTGGGTGATTCGAAGCTGACGTGGGTGTGACGTGGATGCTTCGAACGTCACGTGGGCGTGACGTGGGGGCTTCAAACGTGACGTAAGGGCGTGACGTGGGGGATTCGAACGTGACGTGGACGTGACGTGGGTGGTTTCAACGTGACGTGGGCGTCACGTGGGGGCTTCGGAGGTGATGTGGGCCTCACGTGGGGGCTTCGAAAGTGACGTGGGCATGGCGTGGGTGATTCGAAGGTGACGTGGGTGTGACGTGGGGGGTTCAAACGTGACGTGGGCGTCATGCGGGTGATTCCAACGTGACGTGGGGCTTCGAATGTGACGTGGGCGTGACGTGGGTGATTGGAACGTGACGTGGGCGTGACGTCGGTACTTTGAATGTGACGTGGGTGTCACCTGGGGGCTTCAAACGTGACGTAAGGGTGACATGGGCGCTTAGAACGTGACGTGGGCGTGACGTGGGTGTTTCGAGCGTGACATGGGCGTGACGTCGGTATTTTGAAAGTGACGTGGGTGTGACCTGGGGGCTTCGAACATGACGTAAGGGTGACATGGGTGCTTAGAACGTGACGTGGGCGTGACGTGGGCGATTCCAACATGACGTGGGCGTGACGTCGGTACTTTGAAAGTGACGTGGGTGTGAGGTGGGTGATTCCAACGTGATGTGGGCGTGATTTCGGTACTTTGAATGTGACGTGGGTGTGACCTGGGTCATTTGAACGTGACGTGGGCGTGACGTGGGGGCTTCGAACGTGACGTGGGCGTGACGTGGGCGATTCCAATGTGACGTGGGTGTGACGTGGGGGCTTCGAACGAGATGTTGGCGTGATGTGGGGGTATCGAAGTTGACGTGGGCGTGAGCTGTGTGACTGCAACGTGACGTGGGTGTGACCTGGGGGCTTCGAAAGTGACGTGGGCGTCACGTGGGTGATTCGAAGGTGACGTGGGTGTGACGTGCATGATTCGAACGTTACGTGGGCGTGACGTGGGGGCTTCGAACGTGACGTGGGCGTGACGTGGGTGATTCGAATGTGACGTGGGCGTGACGTGGGTGATTCGAAAGTGACGTGGGTGAGACGTGGGTCATTTGAACGTGACGTGGGCGTGACGTGGTTGATTCCAACGTGACGTGGGCGTGACGTGGGGGCTTCGAACGCCACGTGAGCGTCACGTGGGGGCATCGAGATTGACGTGGGTGTGACCTGCGTGATTGGAACGTGACGTGGGCGTGACGTAGGTGATTCCAACGTGACGTGGGGCATCGAACATGACGTGGGCGTGACGTGGGGGCTTCGAAAGTGACGTGGGCATGACGTGGGTGATTCGAAGGTGACATGGGTGTGACGTGGGGACTTCGAACGTGACGTGGGTGTGACGTGGGTGTTTCGAACGTGACGTGGGCGTGACGTCGGTACTTTGAATGTGACGTGGGTGTGACCTGGGTCATTCGAACGTGATGTACGTGTGACGTGGGGGCTTCCAACGTGACCTGGGTGTTTCCAAACTAACGTGGGCGTGACGTAGGGGTATCGAACGTGACGTAGGTGTTTCCAAAGTGACGTGGGTGTGACGTCGGTATGTTGAATGTGACGTGGGTGTGACGTGCATGATTCGATCGTGAGGTGGGTGTTTTAAATGTGAGCTGGGCGTGACGTGGGTCATTCGAACGTGACATAGGTGTGACGTGGGTGCATCGAACATGACGTGGGCGTGACGTGGATGTTTCGAATGTGACGTTGGTGTTTCGAACGTGACATGGGTGTGACGTGGGTGCTTTGAATGTGCCGTGGGTGTGACGTGCATGACTCGAACGTGACGTGGGCGTGACGTGGGGGCTTTTAAGTTGACGTGGGCCAGACCTGGGTGATGCGAACGTGACGTGGGTGTGACGTGGGGGCATCGAACGTGACGTGGGCGTGACGTAGGGGCTTCAAAAGTGACGTGGGCGTCACGTGGGGGCATCGAACGTGGCGTGGGTGTGATGTGGGGGCTTCGAACGTGACGTGGGCGTGACGTGTGGGCTTCGAATGTGACGTTGGTGTTTCGAACGTGACATGGGTTTGACATGGGTGCTTTGAATGTGACGTGGGCGTAACGTGGGGGCTTCGAACCTGACGTGGGTGTGAGGTGGGTGTTTCGAACGTGACGTGGGCGTGACGTCAGTACTTTGAATGTGACGTGGGTGTGACCTGGGTCATGCGAACGTGACGTGGGTGTGACGTGGGTGCTTCGAACGTTACGTGGGCATTTCGTGGGTGATTCAAACGTGACGTGGGCGTGACCTGGGTCACTTGAACGTTACGTGGGAGTGACGTGGGTGCTTCGAAAGTGACGTGGACGTCACGTGGGTGATTCGAAGGTGACGTGGGAGTGACGTGGGGGCTTCGAACGTGACGTAAGGGTAACATGGGTGCTTAGAACGTGACGTGGGCGTGACGTGGGCGATTCCAACGTGACGTGGGGCTTCGAACGTGACGTGGGCGTGATGTGGGTGATTCGAATGTCACTTGGGCGTGACGTGGGGGCTTCGAACGTGACGTGGGCGTGACGTGGGGGCTTCGATGTTGACGTGGGCGTGACCTGGGTGATTGGAACGTGACGTGGACGTGACGTGGGTGGTTTCAACGTGACGTGAGCGTCACGTCGGGTCCTCGAACGTGACTTGGGCGTCACGTGGGGTCTTCGAAAGTGACGTGGGCATGACGTGGGTGATTCGAAGGTGACGTGGGTGTGACGTGGGGGCTTCCAATGTGACGTGGGCATAATGTGGGGGCTTCGAACCAGACGTGGGTGTGACGTGGGGGCTTCGAACGTGACGTGGGTGTGACGTGGGTCATTTGAACGTGACGTGGGCGTGACGTGGGTGATTCGAATGTGACGTGGGCGTGACGTGGGGGCTTCGAACGTCACGTGAGCGTCACGTGGGGGCATCGAGTTTGACATGGGCGTGACCTGGGTGATTGGAACGTGACGTGGGCGTGACGTGGGTGATTCCAACGTGACGTGGGGCTTCGAACATGACGTGGGCGTGACGTGGGGACTTCGAAAGTGACGTGGGCATGACGTGGGTGATTCGAAGGTGACGTGGGTGTGACGTGGGGGCTTCGAACGTGACGTGGGTGTGACGTGGGTGTTTCGAACGTGACGTGGGCGTGACGTCGGTACTTTGAAAGTGACGTGGGTGTGACCTGGGTGATTGGAGCGTGACGTGGGAGTGACGTGGGGGCATCGAACGTGACATAAGGGTGACATGGGTGCTTAGAACGTGACGTGGGCATGATGCGGGTGATTCCAACGTGACGTGGGGCTTCCAATGTGACGTGGGCGTGAGGTGGGTGATTGGAACGTGACGTGGGCGTGACGTCGGGACTTTGAATGTGACGTGGGTGTGACCTGGGGGCTTCGAATGTGACGTAAGGGCGACATGGGCGCTTAGAACGTGACGTGGGCATGACGTGGGTGATTCCAACGTGACGTGGGGTCCTCGAACGTGACTTGGGCGTGACGTGGGTGATTCGAACGTGACGTGGGCGTGACGTCACTACTTTGAATGTGACGTGGGTGTGACCTGGGTCATTTGAACGTGACGTGGGAGTGACGTGGGGCTTCGAACGTGACGTAAGGGTGACATGGGCGCTTAGAACGTGACGTGGGCGTGACGTGGGTGATTCCAACGTCATGTGGGGGCTTCGAACGTGACGTGGGCGTCACGTGGGTGATTCGAACGTGACGTGGGCGTGACGGCGGTACTTTGAAAGTGACGTGGGTGTGACCTGGGTCATTTGAACGTGACGTGGGAGTGACGTGGGGGCTTCAAATGTGACGTAAGGGCGACATGGGCGTTTAGAACGTGACGTGGGCATGACGTGGGTTATTCGAAAGTGACGTGGGCGTGACGTGGGTGATTCGAAAGTGACGTTGGTGTGACGTGGGTGATTCCAACGTGACGTGGGCGTGACGTCGGTACTTTGAAAGTGACGTGGGCGTGACCTGGGTGATTGGAACGTGACGTGGGCGTGACGTGGGGGCTTCGAACGTGACGTAAGGGTGACATGGGTGCTTAGAACGTGACGTGGGCATGACGTGGGTGATTCGAAGGTGACGTGGGTGTGACGTGGGGGCTTCAAACGTGACGTGGGCGTGACGTCGGAACTTTGAATGTGACGTGGGTGTGACCTGGGTCATTTGATCGTGACGTGGGAGTGACGTGGGGGCATCGAACGTGACGTAAGGGTGACATGGGTGCTTAGAACGTGACGTGGGTGTGACGTGGGTGATTCCAACGTGACGTGGGGCTTCGAACGTGACGTGGGCGTGACGTGGGTGATTGCAACGTGACGTGGGCGTGACGTGGGTGATTCCAACGTGACGTGGGGCTTTGAACGTGACGTGGGCGTGACGTGGGTGATTCGAATGTGACGTGGGCGTGACGTGGGGGCTTCGAACGTCACGTGAGCGTCACGTGGGGGCATCGAGTTTGACATGGGCGTGACCTGGGTGATTGGAACGTGACGTGGGCGTGACGTGGGTGATTCCAACGTGACGTGGGGCTTCGAACATGACGTGGGCGTGACGTGGGGGCTTCGAAAGTGACGTGGGCATGACGTGGGTGATTCGAAGGTGACATGGGTGTGACGTGGGGGCTTCGAACGTGACGTGGGTGTGACTTGGGTGTTTCGAACGTGACGTGGGCGTGACGTCGGTACTTTGAATGTGACGTGGGTGTGACCTGGGTGATTGGAACGTGACGTGGGAGTGACGTGGGGGCATCGAACGTGACATAAGGGTGACATGGGTGCTTAGAACGTGACGTGGGCATGATGCGGGTGATTCGAACGTGACGTGGGGCTTCGAATGTGACGTGGGCGTGAGGTGGGTGATTGGAACGTGACGTGGGCGTGACGTCGGTACTTTGAATGTGACGTGGGTGTGACCTGGGTCATTTGAACGTGACGTGGGAGTGACGTGGGGCTTCGAACGTGACGTAAGGGTGACATGGGCGCTTAGAACGTGACGTGGGAGTGACGTGGGTGATTCCAACGTGACGTGGGCTTCGAACGTGACGTGGGCGTGATGTGGGTGATTCGAATGTCACTTGGGCGTGACGTGGGGGCTTCGAACGTCACTTGGGCGTGACGTGGGGGCTTCGATGTTGACGTGGGCGTGACCTGGGTGATTGGAACGTGACGTGGACGTGACGTGGGTGGTTTCAACGTGACGTGAGCGTCACGTGGGGTCCTCGAACGTGACTTGGGCGTCACGTGGGGTCTTCGAAAGTGACGTGGGCATGACGTGGGTGATTCGAAGGTCACGTGGGTGTGACGTGGGGGCTTCGAACGTGACGTGGGCGTGACGTCGGAACTTTGAATGTGACGTGGGTGTGACCTGGGTCATTTGAACATGACGTGGGAGTGACGTGGGGGCATCGAACGTGACATAAGGGTGACATGGGTGCTTAGAACGTGACGTGGGCATGATGCGGGTGATTCCAACGTGACGTGGGGCTTCCAATGTGACGTGGGCGTGAGGTGGGTGATTGGAACGTGACGTGGGCGTGACGTCGGTCCTTTGAATGTGACGTGGGTGTGACCTGGGGGCTTCGAATGTGACGTAAGGGCGACATGGGCGCTTAGAACGTGACGTGGGCATGACGTGGGTGATTCCAACGTGACGTGGGGGCTTCGAACGTGACATGGGCGTGACGTGGGTGATTCGAACGTGACGTGGGCGTGACGTCACTACTTTGAATGTGACGTGGGTGTGACCTGGGTCATTTGAACGTGACGTGGGAGTGACGTGGGGCTTCGAACGTGACGTAAGGGTGACATGGGCGCTTAGAACGTGACGTGGGCGTGACGTGGGTGATTCCAACGTCATGTGGGGGCTTCGAACGTGACGTGGGCGTCACGTGGGTGATTCGAACGTGACGTGGGCGTGACGTCGGTACTTTGAAAGTGACGTGGGTGTGACCTGGGTCATTTGAACGTGACGTGGGAGTGACGTGGGGGCTTCAAATGTGACGTAAGGGCGACATGGGCGTTTAGAACGTGACGTGGGCATGACGTGGGTTATTCGAAAGTGACGTGGGCGTGACGTGGGGGCTTCAAACGTGACGTGGGCGTGACGTCGGAACTTTGAATGTGACGTGGGTGTGACCTGGGTCATTTGATCGTGACGTGGGAGTGACGTGGGGGCATCGAACGTGACGTAAGGGTGACATGGGTGCTTAGAACGTGACGTGGGTGTGACGTGGGTGATTCCAACGTGACGTGGGGCTTTGAACGTGACGTGGCCGTGACGTGGGTGATTCGAATGTGACGTGGGCGTGACGTGGGGGCTTCGAACGTCACGTGAGCGTCACGTGGGGGCATCGAGTTTGACATGGGCGTGACCTGGGTGATTGGAACGTGACGTGGGCGTGACGTGGGTGATTCCAACGTGACGTGGGGCTTCGAACATGACGTGGGCGTGACGTGGGGGCTTCGAAAGTGACGTGGGCATGACGTGGGTGATTCGAAGGTGACATGGGTGTGACGTGGGGGCTTCGAACGTGACGTGGGTGTGACGTGGGTGTTTCGAACGTGACGTGGGCGTGACGTCGGTACTTTGAATGTGACGTGGGTGTGACCTGGGTGATTGGAACGTGACGTGGGAGTGACGTGGGGGCATCGAACGTGACAGAAGGGTGACATGGGTGCTTAGAACGTGACGTGGGCATGATGCGGGTGATTCCAACGTGACGTGGGGCTTCGAATGTGACGTGGGCGTGAGGTGGGTGATTGGAACGTGACGTGGGCGTGACGTCGGTACTTTGAATGTGACGTGGGTGTGACCTGGGTCATTTGAACGTGACGTGGGAGTGACGTGGGGCTTCGAACGTGACGTAAGGGTGACATGGGCGCTTAGAACGTGACGTGGGAGTGACGTGGGTGATTCCAACGTGACGTGGGCTTCGAACGTGACGTGGGCGTGATGTGGGTGATTCGAATGTCACTTGGGCGTGACGTGGGGGCTTCGAACGTCACTTGGGCGTGACGTGGGGGCTTCGATGTTGACGTGGGCGTGACCTGGGTGATTGGAACGTGACGTGGACGTGACGTGGGTGGTTTCAACGTGACGTGAGCGTCACGTGGGGTCCTCGAACGTGACTTGGGCGTCACGTGGGGTCTTCGAAAGTGACGTGGGCATGACGTGGGTGATTCGAAGGTGACGTGGGTGTGACGTGGGGGCTTCGAACGTGACGTGGGCGTGACGTCGGAACTTTGAATGTGACGTGGGTGTGACCTGGGTCATTTGAACATGACGTGGGAGTGACGTGGGGGCATCGAACGTGACATAAGGGTGACATGGGTGCTTCGAACGTGACGTGGGCGTGATGCGGGTGATTCCAACGTGACGTGGGGCTTCGAATGTGACGTGGGCGTGAGGTGGGTGATTGGAACGTGACGTGGGCGTGACGTCGGTACTTTGTAAGTGACGTGGGTGTGACCTGGGGGCTTCGAACGTGACGTAAGGGTGACATGGGCGCTTAGAACGTGACGTGGGCGTGACGTGGGCGATTCCAACGTGACGTGGGGCTTCGAACGTGACGTGGGCGTGACGTCGGTACTTTGAAAGTGACGTGGGTGTGACCTGGGTCATTTGAACGTGACGTGGGCGTGACGTGGGTGATTCCAACGTCATGTGGGGGCTTCGAACGTGACGTGGGCGTGACGTCGGTACTTTGAAAGTGACGTGGGTGTGACCTGGGTCATTTGAACGTGACGTGGGAGTGACGTGGGGCCTTCAAATGTGACGTAAGGGCGACATGGGCGCTTAGAACGTGACGTGGGCATGACGTGGGTGATTCGAAAGTGACGTTGGTGTGACGTGGGTGATTCCAACGTGACGTGGGCGTGACGTCGGTACATTCAATGTGACGTGGGTGTGACCTGGGTCATTGGAACGTGACGTGGGCATAACGTGGGGGCTTCGAACCAGACGTGGGTGTGACGTGGGGGCTTCGAACGTGACGTGGGTGTGACGTGGGTCATTTGAACGTGACGTGGGCGTGACGTGGGTGATTCGAATGTGACGTGGGCGTGACGTGGGGGCTTCGAACGTCACGTGAGCGTCACGTGGGGGCATCGAGTTTGACATGGGCGTGACCTGGGTGATTGGAACGTGACGTGGGCGTGACGTGGGTGATTCCAACGTGACGTGGGGCTTCGAACATGACGTGGGCGTGACGTGGGGACTTCGAAAGTGACGTGGGCATGACGTGGGTGATTCGAAGGTGACGTGGGTGTGACGTGGGGGCTTCGAACGTGACGTGGGTGTGACGTGGGTGTTTCGAACGTGACGTGGGCGTGACGTCGGTACTTTGAAAGTGACGTGGGTGTGACCTGGGTGATTGGAGCGTGACGTGGGAGTGACGTGGGGGCATCGAACGTGACATAAGGGTGACATGGGTGCTTCGAACGTGACGTGGGCATGATGCGGGTGATTCCAACGTGACGTGGGGCTTCCAATGTGACGTGGGCGTGAGGTGGGTGATTGGAACGTGACGTGGGCGTGACGTCGGTACTTTGTAAGTGACGTGGGTGTGACCTGGGGGCTTCGAACGTGACGTAAGGGTGACATGGGCGCTTAGAACGTGACGTGGGCGTGACGTGGGCGATTCCAACGTGACGTGGGGCTTCGAACGTGACGTGGGCGTGACGTCGGTACTTTGAAAGTGACGTGGGTGTGACCTGGGTCATTTGAACGTGACGTGGGCGTGACGTGGGTGATTCCAACGTCATGTGGGGGCTTCGAACGTGACGTGGGCGTGACGTCGGTACTTTGAAAGTGACGTGGGTGTGACCTGGGTCATTTGAACGTGACGTGGGAGTGACGTGGGGCCTTCAAATGTGACGTAAGGGCGACATGGGCGCTTAGAACGTGACGTGGGCATGACGTGGGTGATTCGAAAGTGACGTTGGTGTGACGTGGGTGATTCCAACGTGACGTGGGCGTGACGTCGGTACATTCAATGTGACGTGGGTGTGACCTGGGTCATTGGAACGTGACGTGGGCATAACGTGGGGGCTTCGAACCAGACGTGGGTGTGACGTGGGGGCTTCGAACGTGACGTGGGTGTGACGTGGGTCATTTGAACGTGACGTGGGCGTGACGTGGGTGATTCGAATGTGACGTGGGCGTGACGTGGGGGCTTCGAACGTCACGTGAGCGTCACGTGGGGGCATCGAGTTTGACATGGGCGTGACCTGGGTGATTGGAACGTGACGTGGGCGTGACGTGGGTGATTCCAACGTGACGTGGGGCTTCGAACATGACGTGGGCGTGACGTGGGGACTTCGAAAGTGACGTGGGCATGACGTGGGTGATTCGAAGGTGACGTGGGTGTGACGTGGGGGCTTCGAACGTGACGTGGGTGTGACGTGGGTGTTTCGAACGTGACGTGGGCGTGACGTCGGTACTTTGAAAGTGACGTGGGTGTGACCTGGGTGATTGGAACGTGACGTGGGAGTGACGTGGGGGCATCGAACGTGACATAAGGGTGACATGGGTGCTTAGAACGTGACGTGGGCATGATGCGGGTGATTCCAACGTGACGTGGGGCTTCCAATGTGACGTGGGCGTGAGGTGGGTGATTGGAACGTGACGTGGGCGTGACGTCGGTACTTTGAATGTGACGTGGGTGTGACCTGGGGGCTTCGAATGTGACGTAAGGGCGACATGGGCGCTTAGAACGTGACGTGGGCATGACGTGGGTGATTCCAACGTGACGTGGGGGCTTCGAACGTGACATGGGCGTGACGTGGGTGATTCGAACGTGACGTGGGCGTGACGTCACTACTTTGAATGTGACGTGGGTGTGACCTGGGTCATTTGAACGTGACGTGGGAGTGACGTGGGGCTTCGAACGTGACGTAAGGGTGACATGGGCGCTTAGAACGTGACGTGGGCGTGACGTGGGTGATTCCAACGTCATGTGGGGGCTTCGAACGTGACGTGGGCGTCACGTGGGTGATTCGAACGTGACGTGGGCGTGACGTCGGTACTTTGAAAGTGACGTGGGTGTGACCTGGGGGCTTCGAACGTGACGTAAGGGTGACATGGGCGCTTAGAACGTGACGTGGGCGTGACGTGGGCGATTCCAACGTGACGTGGGGCTTCGAACGTGACGTGGGCGTGACGTCGGTACTTTGAAAGTGACGTGGGTGTGACCTGGGTCATTTGAACGTGACGTGGGCGTGACGTGGGTGATTCCAACGTCATGTGGGGGCTTCGAACGTGACGTGGGCGTGACGTCGGTACTTTGAAAGTGACGTGGGTGTGACCTGGGTCATTTGAACGTGACGTGGGAGTGACGTGGGGCCTTCAAATGTGACGTAAGGACGACATGGGCGCTTAGAACGTGACGTGGGCATGACGTGGGTGATTCGAAAGTGACGTTGGTGTGACGTGGGTGATTCCAACGTGACGTGGGCGTGACGTCGGTACATTCAATGTGACGTGGGTGTGACCTGGGTCATTGGAACGTGACGTGGGCATAACGTGGGGGCTTCGAACCAGACGTGGGTGTGACGTGGGGGCTTCGAACGTGACGTGGGTGTGACGTGGGTCATTTGAACGTGACGTGGGCGTGACGTGGGTGATTCGAATGTGACGTGGGCGTGACGTGGGGGCTTCGAACGTCACGTGAGCGTCACGTGGGGGCATCGAGTTTGACATGGGCGTGACCTGGGTGATTGGAACGTGACGTGGGCGTGACGTGGGTGATTCCAACGTGACGTGGGGCTTCGAACATGACGTGGGCGTGACGTGGGGACTTCGAAAGTGACGTGGGCATGACGTGGGTGATTCGAAGGTGACGTGGGTGTGACGTGGGGGCTTCGAACGTGACGTGGGTGTGACGTGGGTGTTTCGAACGTGACGTGGGCGTGACGTCGGTACTTTGAAAGTGACGTGGGTGTGACCTGGGTGATTGGAGCGTGACGTGGGAGTGACGTGGGGGCATCGAACGTGACATAAGGGTGACATGGGTGCTTAGAACGTGACGTGGGCATGATGCGGGTGATTCCAACGTGACGTGGGGCTTCCAATGTGACGTGGGCGTGAGGTGGGTGATTGGAACGTGACGTGGGCGTGACGTCGGTACTTTGAATGTGACGTGGGTGTGACCTGGGGGCTTCGAATGTGACGTAAGGGCGACATGGGCGCTTAGAACGTGACGTGGGCATGACGTGGGTGATTCCAACGTGACGTGGGGGCTTCGAACGTGACATGGGCGTGACGTGGGTGATTCGAACGTGACGTGGGCGTGACGTCACTACTTTGAATGTGACGTGGGTGTGACCTGGGTCATTTGAACGTGACGTGGGAGTGACGTGGGGCTTCGAACGTGACGTAAGGGTGACATGGGCGCTTAGAACGTGACGTGGGCGTGACGTGGGTGATTCCAACGTCATGTGGGGGCTTCGAACGTGACGTGGGCGTCACGTGGGTGATTCGAACGTGACGTGGGCGTGACGTCGGTACTTTGAAAGTGACGTGGGTGTGACCTGGGTCATTTGAACGTGACGTGGGAGTGACGTGGGGGCTTCAAATGTGACGTAAGGGCGACATGGGCGTTTAGAACGTGACGTGGGCATGACGTGGGTTATTCGAAAGTGACGTGGGCGTGACGTGGGTGATTCGAAAGTGACGTTGGTGTGACGTGGGTGATTCCAACGTGACGTGGGCGTGACGTCGGTACTTTGAAAGTGACGTGGGCGTGACCTGGGTGATTGGAACGTGACGTGGGCGTGACGTGGGGGCTTCGAACGTGACGTAAGGGTGACATGGGTGCTTAGAACGTGACGTGGGCATGACGTGGGTGATTCGAAGGTGACGTGGGTGTGACGTGGGGGCTTCAAACGTGACGTGGGCGTGACGTCGGAACTTTGAATGTGACGTGGGTGTGACCTGGGTCATTTGATCGTGACGTGGGAGTGACGTGGGGGCATCGAACGTGACGTAAGGGTGACATGGGTGCTTAGAACGTGACGTGGGTGTGACGTGGGTGATTCCAACGTGACGTGGGGCTTCGAACGTGACGTGGGCGTGACGTGGGTGATTGCAACGTGACGTGGGCGTGACGTGGGTGATTCCAACGTGACGTGGGGCTTTGAACGTGACGTGGGAGTGACGTGGGTGATTCGAATGTGACGTGGGCGTGACGTGGGGGCTTCGAACGTCACGTGAGCGTCACGTGGGGGCATCGAGTTTGACATGGGCGTGACCTGGGTGATTGGAACGTGACGTGGGCGTGACGTGGGTGATTCCAACGTGACGTGGGGCTTCGAACATGACGTGGGCGTGACGTGGGGGCTTCGAAAGTGACGTGGGCATGACGTGGGTGATTCGAAGGTGACATGGGTGTGACGTGGGGGCTTCGAACGTGACGTGGGTGTGACGTGGGTGTTTCGAACGTGACGTGGGCGTGACGTCGGTACTTTGAATGTGACGTGGGTGTGACCTGGGTGATTGGAACGTGACGTGGGAGTGACGTGGGGGCATCGAACGTGACAGAAGGGTGACATGGGTGCTTAGAACGTGACGTGGGCATGATGCGGGTGATTCCAACGTGACGTGGGGCTTCGAATGTGACGTGGGCGTGAGGTGGGTGATTGGAACGTGACGTGGGCGTGACCTCGGTACTTTGAATGTGACGTGGGTGTGACCTGGGTCATTTGAACGTGACGTGGGAGTGACGTGGGGCTTCGAACGTGACGTAAGGGTGACATGGGCGCTTAGAACGTGACGTGGGAGTGACGTGGGTGATTCCAACGTGACGTGGGCTTCGAACGTGACGTGGGCGTGATGTGGGTGATTCGAATGTCACTTGGGCGTGACGTGGGGGCTTCGAACGTCACTTGGGCGTGACGTGGGGGCTTCGATGTTGACGTGGGCGTGACCTGGGTGATTGGAACGTGACGTGGACGTGACGTGGGTGGTTTCAACGTGACGTGAGCGTCACGTGGGGTCCTCGAACGTGACTTGGGCGTCACGTGGGGTCTTCGAAAGTGACGTGGGCATGACGTGGGTGATTCGAAGGTCACGTGGGTGTGAGGTGGGGGCTTCGAACGTGACGTGGGCGTGACGTCGGAACTTTGAATGTGACGTGGGTGTGACCTGGGTCATTTGAACATGACGTGGGAGTGACGTGGGGGCATCGAACGTGACATAAGGGTGACATGGGTGCTTCGAACGTGACGTGGGCGTGATGCGGGTGATTCCAACGTGACGTGGGGCTTCGAATGTGACGTGGGCGTGAGGTGGGTGATTGGAACGTGACGTGGGCGTGACGTCGGTACTTTGTAAGTGACGTGGGTGTGACCTGGGGGCTTCGAACGTGACGTAAGGGTGACATGGGCGCTTAGAACGTGACGTGGGCGTGACGTGGGCGATTCCAACGTGACGTGGGGCTTCGAACGTGACGTGGGCGTGACGTCGGTACTTTGAAAGTGACGTGGGTGTGACCTGGGTCATTTGAACGTGACGTGGGCGTGACGTGGGTGATTCCAACGTCATGTGGGGGCTTCGAACGTGACGTGGGCGTGACGTCGGTACTTTGAAAGTGACGTGGGTGTGACCTGGGTCATTTGAACGTGACGTGGGAGTGACGTGGGGCCTTCAAATGTGACGTAAGGGCGACATGGGCGCTTAGAACGTGACGTGGGCATGACGTGGGTGATTCGAAAGTGACGTTGGTGTGACGTGGGTGATTCCAACGTGACGTGGGCGTGACGTCGGTACATTCAATGTGACGTGGGTGTGACCTGGGTCATTGGAACGTGACGTGGGCGTGACGTGGGGGCTTCGAACGTGATGTAAGTGTGACATGGGTGCGTAGAACGTGACGTGGGCATGACGTGGGTGATTCGAAGGTGACGTGGGTGTGACGTGGGGGCTTCAAACGTGACGTGGGCGTGACGTCGGAACTTTGAATGTGACGTGGGTGTGACCTGGGTGATTGGAACGTGACGTGGGAGTGACGTGGGGGCATCGAACGTGACGTAAGGGTGACATGGGTGCTTAGAACGTGACGTGGGAGTGATGTGGGGTCATCGAACGTGACATAAGGGTGACATGGGTGCTTCGAACGTGACGTAGGCATGATGCGGGTGATTCCAACGTGACGTGGGGCTTCGAATGTGACGTGGGCGTGAGGTGGGTGATTGGAACGTGACGTGGGCGTGACGTCGGTACTTTGAAAGTGACGTGGGAGTGACGTGGGGGCTTCAAACGTGACGTAAGGGTGACATGGGTGCTTAGAACGTGACGTGGGTGTGACGTGGGTGTTTCCAACGTTACGTGGGGCTTCGAACGTGACGTGGGCGTGACGTGGGTGATTGGAACGTGACGTGGGCGTGACGTCGGTCCTTTGAATGTGACGTGGGTGTGACCTGGGGGCTTCGAACGTGACGTAAGGGCGACATGGGTGCTTAGAACGTGACGTGGGCGTGACGTGGGTGATTCCAACGTGACGTGGGGGCTTCGAACGTGACGTGGGCGTCACGTGGGTGATTCGAACGTGACGTGGGCGTGACGTCACTACTTTGAATGTGACGTGGGTGTGACCTGGGTCATTTGAACGTGACGTGGGAGTGACGTGGGGCTTCGAACGTGACGTAAGGGTGACATGGGTGCTGAGAACGTGACGTGGGAGTGACGTGGGTGATTCCAACGTGACGTGGGCTTCGAACGTGATGTGGGCGTGATGTGGGTGATTCGAATGCCACTTGGGCGTGACGTGGGGGCTTCGAACGTCACGTGGGCGTGACGTGGGGGCTTCGATGTTGACGTGGGCGTGACCTGGGTGATTGGAACGTGACGTGGACGTGACGTGGGTGGTTTCAACGTGGCGTGAGCGTCACGTGGGGTCCTCGAACGTGACTTGGGCGTCACGTGGGGTCTTCGAAAGTGACGTGGGCATGACGTGGGTGATTCGAAGGTGACGTGGGTGTGACGTGGGGGCTTCGAACGTGACGTGGGTGTGACGTCGGAACTTTGAATGTGACGTGGGTGTGACCTGGGGGCTTCGAATGTGACGTAAGGGCGACATGGGCGCTTAGAACGTGACGTGGGCATGACGTGGGTGATTCCAACGTGACGTGGGGGCTTCGAACGTGACATGGGCGTGACGTGGGTGATTCGAACGTGACGTGGGCGTGACGTCGGTACATTCAATGTGACGTGGGTGTGACCTGGGTCATTGGAACGTGACGTGGGCATAACGTGGGGGCTTCGAACCAGACGTGGGTGTGACGTGGGGGCTTCGAACGTGACGTGGGTGTGACGTGGGTCATTTGAACGTGACGTGGGCGTGACGTGGGTGATTCGAATGTGACGTGGGCGTGACGTGGGGGCTTCGAACGTCACGTGAGCGTCACGTGGGGGCATCGAGTTTGACATGGGCGTGACCTGGGTGATTGGAACGTGACGTGGGCGTGACGTGGGTGATTCCAACGTGACGTGGGGCTTCGAACATGACGTGGGCGTGACGTGGGGACTTCGAAAGTGACGTGGGCATGACGTGGGTGATTCGAAGGTGACGTGGGTGTGACGTGGGGGCTTCGAACGTGACGTGGGTGTGACGTGGGTGTTTCGAACGTGACGTGGGCGTGACGTCGGTACTTTGAAAGTGACGTGGGTGTGACCTGGGTGATTGGAGCGTGACGTGGGAGTGACGTGGGGGCATCGAACGTGACATAAGGGTGACATGGGTGCTTAGAACGTGACGTGGGCATGATGCGGGTGATTCCAACGTGACGTGGGGCTTCCAATGTGACGTGGGCGTGAGGTGGGTGATTGGAACGTGACGTGGGCGTGACGTCGGTACTTTGTAAGTGACGTGGGTGTGACCTGGGGGCTTCGAACGTGACGTAAGGGTGACATGGGCGCTTAGAACGTGACGTGGGCGTGACGTGGGCGATTCCAACGTGACGTGGGGCTTCGAACGTGACGTGGGCGTGACGTCGGTACTTTGAAAGTGACGTGGGTGTGACCTGGGTCATTTGAACGTGACGTGGGCGTGACGTGGGTGATTCCAACGTCATGTGGGGGCTTCGAACGTGACGTGGGCGTGACGTCGGTACTTTGAAAGTGACGTGGGTGTGACCTGGGTCATTTGAACGTGACGTGGGAGTGACGTGGGGCCTTCAAATGTGACGTAAGGGCGACATGGGCGCTTAGAACGTGACGTGGGCATGACGTGGGTGATTCGAAAGTGACGTTGGTGTGACGTGGGTGATTCCAACGTGACGTGGGCGTGACGTCGGTACATTCAATGTGACGTGGGTGTGACCTGGGTCATTGGAACGTGACGTGGGCATAACGTGGGGGCTTCGAACCAGACGTGGGTGTGACGTGGGGGCTTCGAACGTGACGTGGGTGTGACGTGGGTCATTTGAACGTGACGTGGGCGTGACGTGGGTGATTCGAATGTGACGTGGGCGTGACGTGGGGGCTTCGAACGTCACGTGAGCGTCACGTGGGGGCATCGAGTTTGACATGGGCGTGACCTGGGTGATTGGAACGTGACGTGGGCGTGACGTGGGTGATTCCAACGTGACGTGGGGCTTCGAACATGACGTGGGCGTGACGTGGGGACTTCGAAAGTGACGTGGGCATGACGTGGGTGATTCGAAGGTGACGTGGGTGTGACGTGGGGGCTTCGAACGTGACGTGGGTGTGACGTGGGTGTTTCGAACGTGACGTGGGCGTGACGTCGGTACTTTGAAAGTGACGTGGGTGTGACCTGGGTGATTGGAGCGTGACGTGGGAGTGACGTGGGGGCATCGAACGTGACATAAGGGTGACATGGGTGCTTAGAACGTGACGTGGGCATGATGCGGGTGATTCCAACGTGACGTGGGGCTTCCAATGTGACGTGGGCGTGAGGTGGGTGATTGGAACGTGACGTGGGCGTGACGTCGGTACTTTGAATGTGACGTGGGTGTGACCTGGGGGCTTCGAATGTGACGTAAGGGCGACATGGGCGCTTAGAACGTGACGTGGGCATGACGTGGGTGATTCCAACGTGACGTGGGGGCTTCGAACGTGACATGGGCGTGACGTGGGTGATTCGAACGTGACGTGGGCGTGACGTCACTACTTTGAATGTGACGTGGGTGTGACCTGGGTCATTTGAACGTGACGTGGGAGTGACGTGGGGCTTCGAACGTGACGTAAGGGTGACATGGGCGCTTAGAACGTGACGTGGGCGTGACGTGGGTGATTCCAACGTCATGTGGGGGCTTCGAACGTGACGTGGGCGTCACGTGGGTGATTCGAACGTGACGTGGGCGTGACGTCGGTACTTTGAAAGTGACGTGGGTGTGACCTGGGTCATTTGAACGTGACGTGGGAGTGACGTGGGGGCTTCAAATGTGACGTAAGGGCGACATGGGCGTTTAGAACGTGACGTGGGCATGACGTGGGTTATTCGAAAGTGACGTGGGCGTGACGTGGGTGATTCGAAAGTGACGTTGGTGTGACGTGGGTGATTCCAACGTGACGTGGGCGTGACGTCGGTACTTTGAAAGTGACGTGGGCGTGACCTGGGTGATTGGAACGTGACGTGGGCGTGACGTGGGGGCTTCGAACGTGACGTAAGGGTGACATGGGTGCTTAGAACGTGACGTGGGCATGACGTGGGTGATTCGAAGGTGACGTGGGTGTGACGTGGGGGCTTCAAACGTGACGTGGGCGTGACGTCGGAACTTTGAATGTGACGTGGGTGTGACCTGGGTCATTTGATCGTGACGTGGGAGTGACGTGGGGGCATCGAACGTGACGTAAGGGTGACATGGGTGCTTAGAACGTGACGTGGGTGTGACGTGGGTGATTCCAACGTGACGTGGGGCTTCGAACGTGACGTGGGCGTGACGTGGGTGATTGCAACGTGACGTGGGCGTGACGTGGGTGATTCCAACGTGACGTGGGGCTTTGAACGTGACGTGGGCGTGACGTGGGTGATTCGAATGTGACGTGGGCGTGACGTGGGGGCTTCGAACGTCACGTGAGCGTCACGTGGGGGCATCGAGTTTGACATGGGCGTGACCTGGGTGATTGGAACGTGACGTGGGCGTGACGTGGGTGATTCCAACGTGACGTGGGGCTTCGAACATGACGTGGGCGTGACGTGGGGGCTTCGAAAGTGACGTGGGCATGACGTGGGTGATTCGAAGGTGACATGGGTGTGACGTGGGGGCTTCGAACGTGACGTGGGTGTGACGTGGGTGTTTCGAACGTGACGTGGGCGTGACGTCGGTACTTTGAAAGTGACGTGGGTGTGACCTGGGTGATTGGAACGTGACGTGGGAGTGACGTGGGGGCATCGAACGTGACATAAGGGTGACATGGGTGCTTAGAACGTGACGTGGGCATGATGCGGGTGATTCCAACGTGACGTGGGGCTTCGAATGTGACGTGGGCGTGAGGTGGGTGATTGGAACGTGACGTGGGCGTGACGTCGGTACTTTGAATGTGACGTGGGTGTGACCTGGGTCATTTGAACGTGACGTGGGAGTGACGTGGGGCTTCGAACGTGACGTAAGGGTGACATGGGCGCTTAGAACGTGACGTGGGAGTGACGTGGGTGATTCCAACGTGACGTGGGCTTCTAACGTGACGTGGGCGTGACGTGGGTGATTCGAATGTCACTTGGGCGTGACGTGGGGGCTTCGAACGTCACTTGGGCGTGACGTGGGGGCTTCGATGTTGACGTGGGCGTGACCTGGGTGATTGGAACGTGACGTGGACGTGACGTGGGTGGTTTCAACGTGACGTGAGCGTCACGTGGGGTCCTCGAACGTGACTTGGGCGTCACGTGGGGTCTTCGAAAGTGACGTGGGCATGACGTGGGTGATTCGAAGGTCACGTGGGTGTGAGGTGGGGGCTTCGAACGTGACGTGGGCGTGACGTCGGAACTTTGAATGTGACGTGGGTGTGACCTGGGTCATTTGAACATGACGTGGGAGTGACGTGGGGGCATCGAACGTGACATAAGGGTGACATGGGTGCTTCGAACGTGACGTGGGCGTGATGCGGGTGATTCCAACGTGACGTGGGGCTTCGAATGTGACGTGGGCGTGAGGTGGGTGATTGGAACGTGACGTGGGCGTGACGTCGGTACTTTGTAAGTGACGTGGGTGTGACCTGGGGGCTTCGAACGTGACGTAAGGGTGACATGGGCGCTTAGAACGTGACGTGGGCGTGACGTGGGCGATTCCAACGTGACGTGGGGCTTCGAACGTGACGTGGGCGTGACGTCGGTACTTTGAAAGTGACGTGGGTGTGACCTGGGTCATTTGAACGTGACGTGGGCGTGACGTGGGTGATTCCAACGTCATGTGGGGGCTTCGAACGTGACGTGGGCGTGACGTCGGTACTTTGAAAGTGACGTGGGTGTGACCTGGGTCATTTGAACGTGACGTGGGAGTGACGTGGGGCCTTCAAATGTGACGTAAGGGCGACATGGGCGCTTAGAACGTGACGTGGGCATGACGTGGGTGATTCGAAAGTGACGTTGGTGTGACGTGGGTGATTCCAACGTGACGTGGGCGTGACGTCGGTACATTCAATGTGACGTGGGTGTGACCTGGGTCATTGGAACGTGACGTGGGCGTGACGTGGGGGCTTCGAACGTGATGTAAGTGTGACATGGGTGCTTAGAACGTGACGTGGGCATGACGTGGGTGATTCGAAGGTGACGTGGGTGTGACGTGGGGGCTTCAAACGTGACGTGGGCGTGACGTCGGAACTTTGAATGTGACGTGGGTGTGACCTGGGTGATTGGAACGTGACGTGGGAGTGACGTGGGGGCATCGAACGTGACGTAAGGGTGACATGGGTGCTTAGAACGTGACGTGGGAGTGATGTGGGGTCATCGAACGTGACATAAGGGTGACATGGGTGCTTAGAACGTGACGTAGGCATGATGCGGGTGATTCCAACGTGACGTGGGGCTTCGAATGTGACGTGGGCGTGAGGTGGGTGATTGGAACGTGACGTGGGCGTGACGTCGGTACTTTGAAAGTGACGTGGGAGTGACGTGGGGGCTTCAAACGTGACGTAAGGGTGACATGGGTGCTTAGAACGTGACGTGGGTGTGACGTGGGTGTTTCCAGCGTTACGTGGGGCTTCGAACGTGACGTGGGCGTGACGTGGGTGATTGGAACGTGACGTGGGCGTGACGTCGGTCCTTTGAATGTGACGTGGGTGTGACCTGGGGGCTTCGAACGTGACGTAAGGGCGACATGGGTGCTTAGAACGTGACGTGGGCGTGACGTGGGTGATTCCAACGTGACGTGGGGGCTTCGAACGTGACGTGGGCGTGACGTGGGTGATTCGAACGTGACGTGGGCGTGACGTCGGTACTTTGAAAGTGACGTGGGTGTGACCTGGGTGATTGGAACGTGACGTGGGAGTGACGTGGGGGCTTCGAACGTGACGTAAGGGTGACATGGGTGCTGAGAACGTGACGTGGGAGTGACGTGGGTGATTCCAACGTGACGTGGGCTTCGAACGTGATGTGGGCGTGATGTGGGTGATTCGAATGCCACTTGGGCGTGACGTGGGGGCTTCGAACGTCACGTGGGCGTGACGTGGGGGCTTCGATGTTGACGTGGGCGTGACCTGGGTGATTGGAACGTGACGTGGACGTGACGTGGGTGGTTTCAACGTGGCGTGAGCGTCACGTGGGGTCCTCGAACGTGACTTGGGCGTCACGTGGGGTCTTCGAAAGTGACGTGGGCATGACGTGGGTGATTCGAAGGTGACGTGGGTGTGACGTGGGGGCTTCGAACGTGACGTGGGTGTGACGTCGGAACTTTGAATGTGACGTGGGTGTGACCTGGGGGCTTCGAATGTGACGTAAGGGCGACATGGGCGCTTAGAACGTGACGTGGGCATGACGTGGGTGATTCCAACGTGACGTGGGGGCTTCGAACGTGACATGGGCGTGACGTGGGTGATTCGAACGTGACGTGGGCGTGACGTCACTACTTTGAATGTGACGTGGGTGTGACCTGGGTCATTTGAACGTGACGTGGGAGTGACGTGGGGCTTCGAACGTGACGTAAGGGTGACATGGGCGCTTAGAACGTGACGTGGGCGTGACGTGGGGGATTCCAACGTCATGTGGGGGCTTCGAACGTGACGTGGGCGTCACGTGGGTGATTCGAACGTGACGTGGGCGTGACGTCGGTACTTTGAAAGTGACGTGGGTGTGACCTGGGTCATTTGAACGTGACGTGGGAGTGACGTGGGGGCTTCAAATGTGACGTAAGGGCGACATGGGCGTTTAGAACGTGACGTGGGCATGACGTGGGTTATTCGAAAGTGACGTGGGCGTGACGTGGGTGATTCGAAAGTGACGTTGGTGTGACGTGGGTGATTCCAACGTGACGTGGGCGTGACGTCGGTACTTTGAAAGTGACGTGGGCGTGACCTGGGTGATTGGAAAGTGACGTGGGCGTGACGTGGGGGCTTCGAACGTGACGTAAGGGTGACATGGGTGCTTAGAACGTGACGTGGGCATGACGTGGGTGATTCGAAGGTGACGTGGGTGTGACGTGGGGGCTTCAAACGTGACGTGGGCGTGACGTCGGAACTTTGAATGTGACGTGGGTGTGACCTGGGTCATTTGATCGTGACGTGGGAGTGACGTGGGGGCATCGAACGTGACGTAAGGGTGACATGGGTGCTTAGAACGTGACGTGGGTGTGACGTGGGTGATTCCAACGTGACGTGGGGCTTCGAACGTGACGTGGGCGTGACGTGGGTGATTGCAACGTGACGTGGGCGTGACGTGGGTGATTCCAACGTGACGTGGGGCTTTGAACGTGACGTGGGCGTGACGTGGGTGATTCGAATGTGACGTGGGCGTGACGTGGGGGCTTCGAACGTCACGTGAGCGTCACGTGGGGGCATCGAGTTTGACATGGGCGTGACCTGGGTGATTGGAACGTGACGTGGGCGTGACGTGGGTGATTCCAACGTGACGTGGGGCTTCGAACATGACGTGGGCGTGACGTGGGGGCTTCGAAAGTGACGTGGGCATGACGTGGGTGATTCGAAGGTGACATGGGTGTGACGTGGGTGTTTCGAACGTGACGTGGGCGTGACGTCGGTACTTTGAATGTGACGTGGGTGTGACCTGGGTGATTGGAACGTGACGTGGGAGTGACGTGGGGGCATCGAACGTGACAGAAGGGTGACATGGGTGCTTAGAACGTGACGTGGGCATGATGCGGGTGATTCCAACGTGACGTGGGGCTTCGAATGTGACGTGGGCGTGAGGTGGGTGATTGGAACGTGACGTGGGCGTGACGTCGGTACTTTGAATGTGACGTGGGTGTGACCTGGGTCATTTGAACGTGACGTGGGAGTGACGTGGGGCTTCGAACGTGACGTAAGGGTGACATGGGCGCTTAGAACGTGACGTGGGAGTGACGTGGGTGATTCCAACGTGACGTGGGCTTCGAACGTGACGTGGGCGTGATGTGGGTGATTCGAATGTCACTTGGGCGTGACCTGGGGGCTTCGAACGTCACTTGGGCGTGACGTGGGGGCTTCGATGTTGACGTGGGCGTGACCTGGGTGATTGGAACGTGACGTGGACGTGACGTGGGTGGTTTCAACGTGACGTGAGCGTCACGTGGGGTCCTCGAACGTGACTTGGGCGTCACGTGGGGTCTTCGAAAGTGACGTGGGCATGACGTGGGTGATTCGAAGGTCACGTGGGTGTGAGGTGGGGGCTTCGAACGTGACGTGGGCGTGACGTCGGAACTTTGAATGTGACGTGGGTGTGACCTGGGTCATTTGAACATGACGTGGGAGTGACGTGGGGGCATCGAACGTGACATAAGGGTGACATGGGTGCTTCGAACGTGACGTGGGCGTGATGCGGGTGATTCCAACGTGACGTGGGGCTTCGAATGTGACGTGGGCGTGAGGTGGGTGATTGGAACGTGACGTGGGCGTGACGTCGGTACTTTGAATGTGACGTGGGTGTGACCTGGGGGCTTCGAATGTGACGTAAGGGCGACATGGGCGCTTAGAACGTGACGTGGGCGTGACGTGGGTGATTCCAACGTCATGTGGGGGCTTCGAACGTGACGTGGGCGTCACGTGGGTGATTCGAACGTGACGTGGGCGTGACGTCGGTACTTTGAAAGTGACGTGGGTGTGACCTGGGTGATTGGAACGTGACGTGAACGTGACGTGGGGGCTTCAAATGTGACGTAAGGGCGACATGGGCACTTAGAACGTGACGTGGGCATGACGTGGGTTATTCGAAAGTGACGTGGGCGTGACGTGGGTGATTCGAAAGTGACGTTGGTATGACGTGGGTGATTCCAACGTGACGTGGGCGTGACGTCGGTACATTCAATGTGACGTGGGTGTGACCTGGGTCATTGGAACGTGACGTGGGCGTGACGTGGGGGCTTCGAACGTGATGTAAGTGTGACATGGGTGCTTAGAACGTGACGTGGGCATGACGTGGGTGATTCGAAGGTGACGTGGGTGTGACGTGGGGGCTTCAAACGTGACGTAAGGGTGACATGGGTGCTTAGAACGTGACGTGGGAGTGACGTGGGTGATTCCAACGTGACGTGGGCTTCGAACGTGATGTGGGCGTGATGTGGGTGATTCGAATGTCACTTGGGCGTGACGTGGGGTCTTCGAACGTCACTTGGGCGTGACGTGGGGGCTTCGATGTTGACGTGGGCGTGACATGGGTGATTGGAACGTGACGTGGACGTGACGTGGGCGGTTTCAACGTGGCGTGAGCGTCACGTGGGGTCCTCGAACGTGACTTGGGCGTCACGTGGGGTCTTCGAAAGTGACGTGGGCATGACGTGGGTGATTCGAAGGTGACGTGGGTGTGACGTGGGGGCTTCGAACCTGACGTGGGCGTGACGTCGGAACTTTGAATGTGACGTGGGTGTGACCTGGGTCATTTGAACATGACGTGGGAGTGACGTGGGGGCATCGAACGTGACATAAGGGTGACATGGGTGCTTAGAACGTGACGTGGGCGTGATGCGGGTGATTCCAACGTGACGTGGGGCTTCGAATGTGACGTGGGCGTGAGGTGGGTGATTGGAACGTGACGTGGGCGTGACGTCGGTACTTTGTAAGTGACGTGGGTGTGACCTGGGGGCTTCGAACGTGACATAAGGGTGACATGGGTGCTTAGAACGTGACGTGGGCGTGACGTGGGTGATTCCAACGTGACGTGGGGGCTTCGAACGTGACCTGGGTGTGAGGTGGGTGTTTCGAACGTGACGTGGGCGTGACGTCGGTACTTTGAATGTGACGTGGGTGTGACCTGGGTCATTGGAACGTGACGTGGGAGTGACGTGGGGGCTTCAAACGTGACATAAGGGTGACATGGGTGCTTAGAACGTGACGTGGGCGTGACGTGGGCGATTCGAACGTGACGTGGGGCTTCGAACGTGACGTGGGCGTGACGTCGGTACTTTGAAAGTGACGTGGGTGTGACCTGGGTCATTTGAACGTGACGTGGGAGTGACGTGGGGGCTTCAAACGTGACGTAAGGGTGACATGGGCGCTTAGAACGTGACGTGGGCGTGACGTGGGTGATTCCAACGTCATGTGGGGGCTTCGAACGTGACGTGGGCGTCACGTGGGTGATTCGAACGTGACGTTGGCGTGACGTCGGTACTTTGAAAGTGACGTGGGTGTGACCTGGGTCATTTGAACGTGACGTGGGAGTGACGTGGGGGCTTCAAACGTGACGTAAGGGCGACATGGGCGCTTAGAACGTGACGTGGGCATGACGTGGGTGATTCGAAAGTGACGTGGGCGTGACGTGGGTGATTCGAAAGTGACGTTGGTGTGACGTGGGTGATTCCAACGTGACGTGGGCGTGACGTCGGTACTTTGAAAGTGACGTGGGCGTGACATGGGTGATTGGAACGTGACATGGGAGTGACGTGGGGGCTTCAAACGTGACGTAAGGGCGACATGGGTGCTTAGAACGTGACGTGGGCATGACGTGGGTGATTCGAAGGTGACGTGGGTGTGACGTGGGGGCTTCGAACGTGACGTGGGCGTGACGTCGGAACTTTGAATGTGACGTGGGTGTGACCTGGGTCATTGGAACGTGACGTGGGAGTGACGTGGGGGCATCGAACGTGACATAAGGGTGACATGGGTGCTTAGAACGTGACGTGGGTGTGACGTGGGTGATTCCAACGTGACGTGGGGCTTCGAACGTGACGTGGGCGTGACGTGGGTGATTGGAACGTGACGTGGGCGTGACGTCGGTACTTTGAAAGTGACGTGGGAGTGACGTGGGGGCTTCAAACGTGACGTAAGGGTGACATGGGTGCTTAGAACGTGACGTGGGTGTGACGTGGGTGTTTCCAACGTTACGTGGGGCTTCGAACGTGACGTGGGCGTGACGTGGGTGATTGGAACGTGACGTGGGCGTGACGTCGGTACTTTGAATGTGACGTGGGAGTGACGTGGGGGCTTCGAACGTGACGTAAGGGCGACATGGGTCCTTAGAACGTGACGTGGGCGTGACGTGGGTGATTCCAACGTGACGTGGGGGCTTCGAACGTGACGTGGGCGTGACGTGGGTGATTCGAACGTGACGTGGACGTCACGTGGGTGATTCGAAGGTGACGTGGGAGTGACGTGGGGGCTTCGAACGTGACGTGGGAGTGACATGGGTGCTTAGAACGTGACGTGGGCGTGACCTGGGTGATTCCAACGTGACGTGGGCTTCGAACGTGATGTGGGCGTGATGTGGGTGATTCGAATGCCACTTGGGCGTGACGTGGGGGCTTCGAACGTCACGTGGGCGTGACGTGGGGGCTTCGATGTTGACGTGGGCGTGACCTGGGTGATTGGAACGTGACGTGGACGTGACGTGGGTGGTTTCAACGTGGCGTGAGCGTCACGAGGGGTCCTCGAACGTGACTTGGGCGTCACGTGGGGTCTTCGAAAGTGACGTGGGCATGACGTGGGTGATTCGAAGGTGACGTGGGTGTGACGTGGGGACTTCAAACGTGACGTGGGTGTGACGGCGGTACTTTGAATGTGACGTGTGTGTGACCTGGGTCCTCGAACGTGACGTGGGAGTGACGTGGGGGCATCGAACGTGACATAAGGGTGACATGGGTGCTTAGAACGTGACGTGGGCGTGATGCGGGTGATTCCAACGTGACGTGGGGCTTCGAATGTGACGTGGGCGTGAGGTGGGTGATTGGAACGTGACGTGGGCGTGACGTCGGTACTTTGAATGTGACGTGGGTGTGACCTGGGGGCTTCGAACGTGATGTACGTGTGACGTGTGGGCTTCCAACGTGACGTGGGTGTTTCAAAACTAACGTGGGTGTGACGTAGGGGTATCGAACGTGACGTGAGCGCCACGTGGGGGCATCGAAGTTGACGTGGGCGTGACCTGGGTGATTCAAACGTGAAGTGGGTGTGACGTGGGGGCTTCGAACGTGACGTGGGTGTGTCGTGGGGGCTTCGAACATGACGTGGGCGTAACGTGGGTGCTTCGAACATGACGCGGGAGTGACGTGGATGCTTCGAACGTGACGTTGGTGTTTCGAACGTGACAGGGGTGTGACGTGGGTGCTTCGAACGTGACGTGGGCGTCACGTGGGGGCTTCGAACATGACGTGGATGTGAGGTGGGTGCTTCGGAGGTGACGTGGGCATGACGTGGGGGCTTCGAAAATGATGTGGGTGTGACGTGGGGGCTTCGAACATGACGCGGGAGTGACGTGGATGCTTCGAATGCGACGTTGGTGTTTCGAACGTGACAGGGGTGTGATGTGGGTGCATCGAACGTGACGTGGGCGTAACGTGGGGGCTTCGAACCTGACGTGGGTGTGACGTGGGTGTATCGGACGTGACGTGGGCGTGACGTTGATGCTTCGAACGTGACGTGGGAGTTTCGAACGTGACGTGGGTGTGACGTGGGTTCTTCGAACGTGACGTGGGCGTGACATAGGCGCTTCGATCATGACGTGGGCGTGACGTGTGTGGGTTCAACGTGACGTGGGTGTCACGTGGGGCATCGAACGTGACGTGGACGTGACGTCGGTACTTTCAATTTGAGGTTGGTGTGACCTGGGTCATTCGAACGTGACGTACATGTGACGTGGGTGATTCCAACGTGACGTGGGGCTTCGAACGTGACGTGGGAGTGACGTGGGTGATTCCAACGTGATGTGGGGCATCGAACGTGACGTGGGCGTGACGTAGGTGATTCGAACGTGACGTGGGGCATCGAACATGATGTGGGCGTGACGTGGGGGCTTCGAAAGTGACGTGGGCATGACGTGGGTGATTCGAAGGTGACATGGGTGTGACGTGGGGTCTTCAAACGTGACCTGGGTGTGACGTGGGTGTTTCGAACGTGACGTGGGCGTGACGTCGGTACTTTGAATGTGACGTGGGAGTGACGTGGGTCATTCGAACGTGATGTACGTGTGACGTGTGGGCTTCGAACGTGACGTGGGTGTTTCAAAACTAACGTGGGTGTGACGTGGGGGTATCGAACGTGACGTAGGTGTTTCCAACTGACGTGGGTGTGACGTCAGTACGTTGAATGTGACGTGCATGACTCGAACGTGACGTGGGTGTGACGTAGGGGCTTCAAAAGTGACGTGGGCGTCACGTGGGGGCATCGAACGTGACGTAGGTGTGACGTGGGGGCTTCGAACGTGACGTGGGCGTGACGTGGATGCTTCGAATGCGACGTTGGTGTTTCGATCTTGACAGGGGTGTGACGTGGGGGCTTCGAACGTGACGTGGGCATGACGTGGGTGATTCGAAGGTGACTTGGTTGTGACGTGGGGTCTTCAAACGTGACGTGGGCGTGACGTGGGTGTTTCGAACGTGACGTGGGCGTGACGTCGGTACTTTGAATGTGACGTCGGTGTGACCTGGGACATTTAATCGTGACGAGGGAGTGACGTGGGGGCATCGAACGTGACGTAAGGGTGACATGGGTGCTTAGAACGTAACGTGGGTGTGACGTGGGTGATTCCAACGTGACGTGGGGCTTCGAACGTGCCGTGGGCGTGAGGTGGGTGATTGGAACGTGACGTGGGCGTGACGTCGGTACTTTGAAAGTGACGTGGGAGTGACGTGGGGGCTTCAAACGTGACGTAAGGGTGACATGGGTGCTTAGAACGTGACGTGGGCATGACGTGGGTGATTCCAACGTGACGTGGGGGCTTCGAACGTGACGTGGGAGTGACGTGGGTGATTCGAAGGTGACGTGGGCGTGACGTCGGTACTTTGAAAGTGACGTGGGTGTGACCTGGGTCATTTGAACGTGACGTGGGAGTGACGTGGGTGGTTTCAAACGTGACGTAAGGGTGACATGGGCGCTTAGAACGTGACATGGGCGTGACGTGGGTGATTCGAATATGACGTGGGCGTGACGTGGGTGATTCGAAAGTGACGTCGGTGTGACGTGGGTGCTTCGAACGTGACGTGGGCGTGACATAGGCGCTTCGATCATGACGTGGGCGTGACGTGTGTGGTTTCAACGTGACGTGGGTGTCACGTGGGGCATCGAACGTGACGTGGACGTGACGTCGGTACTTTCAATTTGAGGTTGGTGTGACCTGGGTCATTCGAACGTGACGTACATGTGACGTGGGTGATTCCAACGTGACGTGGGGCTTCGAACGTGACGTGGGTGTGACCTGGGTGCTTGGAACGTGACGTGGGTGTGACGTGGGGGCTTCGAACATTACGTGGGTGTGACGTGGGGGCATCGATCGTGACGTGGACGTGACGTCGGTACTTTATACCTGATGGGGGTGTGACGTGGGTCATTCGAACGTGACGTGGGTGTGACGTGGGGGCTCCGAACGTGACGTGGGCATGACGTGGGTGATTCGAACGTGACGTGGGAGTGACGTGGGGGCATCGAACGTGACGTGGGAGTGACGTGGGTCATTTGAACGTGACGTGGGCGTGACGTGGGTGATTCCAACGTAGGTGGGGCTTTGAACGTGACGTGGGCGTGACGTGGCTGATTCGAATGTGACGTGGGCGTGACGTGGGGGCTTCGAACGTCACGTGAGCGTCACGTGGGGGCATCGAGTTTGACATGGGCGTGACCTGGGTGATTGGAACGTGACGTGGGCGTGACCTGGGTGATTCGAACGTGACGTGGGCATGACGTGGGTGATTAGAACGTGACGTGGGCGTGACGTGGGGGCATCGAACGTGACGTGGGCGTGACGTGGGGGCTTCAAGCGTGACCTGGGTGTGACGTGGGTGATTCCAACGTGACGTGGGGCTTCGAACATGACGTGGGCGTGACGTGGGGGCTTCGAAAGTGACGTGGGCATGACGTGGGTGATTCGAAGGTGACATGGGTGTGACGTGGGGGCTTCGAACGTGACGTGGGTGTGACGTGGGTGTTTCGAACGTGACGTGGGCGTGACGTCGGTACTTTGAATGTGACGTGTGTGTGACCTGGTCATCTGAACATGACGTGGGAGTGACGTGGGGGCATCGAACGTGACATAAGGGTGACATGGGTGCTTAGAACGTGACGTGGGCATGATGCGGGTGATTCCAACGTGACGTGGGGCTTCGAATGTGACGTGGGCGTGACTTGGGTGATTGGAACGTGACGTGGGCGTGACGTCGGTACTTTGAATGTGACGTGGGTGTGACCTGGGGCCTTCGAATGTGACGTGGGAGTGACGTGGGTGCTTAGAACGTGACCTGGGCGTGACGTGGGTGATTCCAACGTCATGTGGGGGCTTCGAACGTGACGTGGGCGTGACGTGGGTGATTCGAACGTGACGTGGGCGTGACGTCGGTACTTTGAAAGTGACGTGGGTGTGACCTGGGTCATTTGAACGTGACGTGGGAGTGACGTGGGGGCTTCAAATGTGACGTAAGGGTGACATGGGCGCTTAGAACGTGACGTGGGTGTGACGTGGGTGATTCAAATATGACGTGGGCGTGACGTGGGTGATTCGAAAGTGACGTCGGTGTGACGTGGGTGTTTCGGACGTGACGTGGGCGTGACGTGGATGCTTCGAACGTGACGTTGGTGTTTCGAACGTGACGTGGGTGTGACGTGCGTGCTTCGAACGTCACGTGGGCGTGACATAGGCGCTTCGATCATGACGTGGGCGTGACGTGTGTGGTTTCAACGTGACGTGGGTGTCACGTGGGGCATCGAACGTGACGTGGACGTGACGTCGGTACTTTCAATTTGAGGTTGGTGTGACCTGGGTCATTCGAACGTGACGTACATGTGACGTGGGTGATTCCAACGTGACGTGGGGCTTCGAACGTGACGTGGGTGTGACCTGGGTGCTTGGAACGTGACGTGGGTGTGACGTGGGGGCTTCGAACATGACGTGGGTGTGACGTGGGGGCATCGATCGTGACGTGGACGTGACGTCGGTACTTTATACCTGATGGGGGTGTGACGTGGGTCATTCGAACGTGACGTGGGTGTGACGTGGGGGCTCCGAACGTGACGTGGGCATGACGTGGGTGATTCGAACGTGACGTGGGCGTGACGTGGGGGCATCGAACGTGACGTGGGAGTGACGTGGGTCATTTGAACGTGACGTGGGCGTGACGTGGGTGATTCCAACGTAGGTGGGGCTTTGAACGTGACGTGGGCGTGACGTGGGTGATTCGAATGTGACGTGGGCGTGACGTGGGGGCTTCGAACGTCACGTGAGCGTCACGTGGGGGCATCGAGTTTGACATGGGCGTGACCTGGGTGATTGGAACGTGACGTGGGCGTGACCTGGGTGATTCGAATGTGACGTGGGCATGACGTGGGTGATTCGAACGTGACGTGGGCGTCACGTGGGGGCATCGAACGTGACGTGGGCGTGACGTGGGGGCTTCAAGCGTGACCTGGGTGTGACGTGGGTATTTCCAACGTGACGTGGGGCTTCGAACATGACGTGGGCGTGACGTGGGGGCTTCGAAAATGATGTGGGTGTGAGGTGGGGTCTTCGAACGTGACGTGGGCGTGACGTGGGAGTTTCGAACGTGACGTGGACGTGACGTGGTACTTTACATTTGACGTGGGTGTGACCTGGGTCAATCGAACGTGACGTGGGTGTGACGTGGGGGCTTCGAATGTGACGTGGGCGTGACGTGGGTGATTCGAATGTGACGTGGGGGCTTCGAACGTGACATGGGCGTGACGTGGGTGATTCGAATGTGACGTGGGCGTGACGTGGGGGCTTCGAACCTGACGTGGGTGTGACGTGGGGGTTTCGAAAGTGACGTGGGTGTGACGTGGGTCATATGAACGTGACGTGGGCGTGACGTGGGTGATTCCAACGTGAGGTGGGGCTTTGAACGTGACGTGGGCGTGACGTGGGTGATTCCAACGTGACGTGGGGCATCGAACATGATGTGGGCGTGACGTGGGGGCTTCGAACGTGACGTGGGCGTGAGGTGGGTGATTCGAAAGTGACGTCGGTGTGACGTGGGTGTTTCGGACGTGACGTGGGCGTGTCATGGGTGCTTCGAACGTGACGTGGGCATGACATAAGCGCTTCGATCTTGACGTGGGTGTGACGTGTGTGGTTTCAACGTGACGTGGGTGTCACGTGGGGGCAGCGAACGTGACGTGGGTGTGACGTGTGTGGTTTCAACTTGACGTGGGCGTCACGGGTGGGCTTCGAACGTGACGTGGGCATGACGTGGGTGATTCGAAGGTGACGTTTGCGTGACGTGGGGGCATGGAACGGAACGTGGGTGTGAGGTGGGTGATTCCAACGTGACGTGGGCGTGACATCGGTACTTTCAACGTGACGTAAGGGTGACATGGGTGCTTAGAACGTGACGTGGGAGTGACGTGGGTGATTCCAACGTGACGTGGGGCTTCGAACGTGACGTGGGCGTGACGTGGGTGATTGGAACGTGACGTGGGCGTAACGTCGGTACTTTGAAAGTGACGTGGGAGTGACGTGGGGGCTTCAAACGTGACGTAAAGGGTGACATGGGTGCTTAGAACGTGACGTGGGTGTGACGTGGGTGTTTCCAACGTTACGTGGGGCTTCGAACGTGACGTGGGCGTGACGTGGGTGATTGGAACGTGACGTGGGCGTGACGTCGGTACTTTGAATGTGACGTGGGTGTGACCTGGGGGCTTCGAACGTGACGTAAGGGCGACATGGGTGCTTAGAACGTGACGTGGGCATGACGTGGGTGATTCCAACATGACGTGGGGGCTTCGAACGTGACGTGGGCGTGACGTGGGTGATTCGAACGTGACGTGGGCGTGACGTCACTACTTTGAAAGTGACGTGGGTGTGACCTGGGTCATTTGAACGTGACGTGGGAGTGACGTGGGGGCTTAGAACGTGACGTAAGGGTGACATGGGTGCTTAGAACGTGACGTGGGAGTGACGTGGGTTATTCCAACGTGACGTGAGTGTGACGTGGGGGCTTCGAACGTGACGTGGGCATGACGTGGGTGATTCCAACGTGACGTGGGCTTCGAACGTGATGTGGGCGTGATGTGGGTGATTCGAATGCCACTTGGGCGTGACGTGGGGGCTTCGAACGTCACGTGGGCGTGACGTGGGGGCTTCGATGTTGACGTGGGCGTGACCTGGGTGATTGAAACGTGACGTGGACGTGACGTGGGTGGTTTCAACGTGACGTGAGCGTCACGTGGGGTCCTCGAACGTGACTTGGGCGTCACGTGGGGTCTTCGAAAGTGACGTGGGCATGACGTGGGTGATTCGAAGGTGACGTGGGTGTGACGTGGGGGCTTCGAACGTGACGTGGGTGTGACGTCGGTACTTTGAATGTGACGTGGGTGTGACCTGGGTCATTTGAACGTGACGTGGGAGTGACGTGGGGGCATCGAACGTGACATAAGGGTGACATGGGTGCTTAGAACGTGACGTGGGCGTGATGCGGGTGATTCCAACGTGACGTGGGGCTTCGAATGTGACGTGGGCGTGAGGTGGGTGATTGGAACGTGACGTGGGCGTGACGTCGGTACTTTGAAAGTGACGTGGGTGTGACCTGGGGGCTTTGAACATGACGTAAGGGCGACATGGGTGCTTAGAACGTGACGTGGGCGTGACGTGGGTGATTCCAACGTGACGTGGGGGCTTCGAACGTGACATGGGCGTGACGTGGGTGATTGGAACGTGACGTGGGCGTGACGTCGGTACTTTGAATGTGACGTGGGTGTGACCTGGGGGCTTCGAACGTGACGTAAGGGCAACATGGGTGCTTAGAACGTGACGTGGGCGTGACGTGGGTGATTTCAACGTGACGTGGGTGCTTCGAACATGATGCGGGAGTGACGTGGATGCTTCGAACGTGACGTTGGTGTTTAGAACGTGACGTGGGTGTGACGTGGGGGCTTCGAACGTGACGTGGGCATGACGTGGGTGATTCGAAGGTGACATGGGTGTGACGTGGGGTCTTCAAACGTGACGTGGGCGTGACGTGGGTGTTTCGAACGTGACGTGGGCGTGACGTCGGTACTTTGAATGTGACGTGGGTGTGACCTGGGTCATTTGATCGTGACGTGGGAGTGACGTGGGGGCATCGAACGTGACGTAAGGGTGACATGGGTGCTTAGAACGTAACGTGGGTGTGACGTGGGTGATTCCAACGTGACGTGGGGCTTCGAACGTGCCGTGGGCGTGACCTGCGTGATTGGAACGTGACGTGGGCGTGACGTCGGTACTTTGAAAGTGACGTGGGAGTGACGTGGGGGCTTCAAACGTGACGTAAGGGTGACATGGGTGCTTAGAACGTGACGTGGGCATGACGTGTGTGATTCCAACGTCATGTGGGTGATTCGAACGTGACGTGGGAGTGACGTGGGTGATTCGAACGTGACGTGGGCGTGACGTCGGTACTTTGAAAGTGACGTGGGTGTGACCTGGGTCATTTGAACGTGACGTGGGAGTGACGTGGGTGGTTTCAAACGTTACGTAAGGGTGACATGGGCGCTTAGAACGTGACGTGGGCGTGACGTGGGTGATTCGAATATGACGTGGGCGTGACGTGGGTGATTCGAAAGTGACGTCGGTGTGACGTGGGTGCTTCGAACGTGACGTGGGCGTGACATAGGCGCTTCGATCATGACGTGGGCGTGACGTGTGTGGTTTCAACGTGACGTGGGTGTCACGTGGGGCATCGAACGTGACGTGGACGTGACGTCGGTACTTTCAATTTGAGGTTGGTGTGACCTGGGTCATTCGAACGTGACGTACATGTGACGTGGGTGATTCCAACGTGACGTGGGGCTTCGAACGTGACGTGGGTGTGACCTGGGTGGTTGGAACGTGACGTGGGTGTGACCTGGGGGCTTCGAACGTGACGTGGGCGTGACGTGGGAGTTTCGAACGTGACGTGGACGTGACGTGGTACTTTACATTTGACGTGGGTGTGACCTCGGTCAATTGAACGTGACGTGGGTGTGACGTGGGGGCTTCGAACGTGACGTGGGTGTTTCGAACGTGACAGGGGTGTGACGTGGGTGCTTCGAACGTGACGTGGGCGTCACGTGGGGGCTTCGAATGTGACGTGGGTGTGACGTGGGTGCTTCGAATGTGACGTGGGCGTGACGTGGGGGCTTCGAACGTCACGTGGGCGTCACGTGGGGGCATCGAACGTGACGTGGGCGTGACCTGGGTGATTGGAACGTGACGTGGGTGTGACGTGGGGGCTTCGAACGTGACGTGGGTGTGACGTGGGTGTTTCGAACCTGACGTTGTTATTTCGAACGTGACGTGGGTGTGACGTGGGGGCTTGGAACGTGACGTGGGCGTCACGTGGGGGCTTCTAACATGACGTGATTGTGACGTGGGGGCATCGATCGTGACGTGGACGTGACGTCGGTACTTTATTCCTGATGGGGGTGTGACGTATGTCATTCGAACGTGACGTGGGTGTGACGTGGGGGCTTCGAACGTGACGTGGGCGTGACGTGGGGGCATCGAACGTGACGTGGGTGTGACGTGGGGGCTTCGAACGTGACGTGGGCATGACGTCGGTGATTCGATCGTGACGTGGGCGTGACGTGGGGGCTTCGAACGTGACCTGGGTGTGACGTGGGTGTTTCGAACGTGACGTGGGCGTGACGTCGGTACTTTGAATGTGACGTGGGTGTGACGTGGGTCATTCGAACGTGATGTACGTGTGACGTGTGGGCTTCGAACGTCACGTGGGTGTTTCAAAACTAACGTGGGTGTGACGTAGGGGTATCGAACGTGATGGAGGTGTTTCCAAACTGACGTGGGTGTGACGTCGGTATGTTGAATGTGACGTGGGTGTGACGTGCATGGTTCGAACGTGAGGTGGGTGTTTTAAATGTGAGCTGGGCGTGACGTGGGTCATTCGAACATGACGTAGGTGTGACGTGGGGGCTTCGAACGTGACGTGGGCGTGACGTGGATGCTTCGAATGTGACGTTGGTGTTTCGAACGTGACATGGGTGTGACATGGGTGCTTCGAATGTGACGTGGGCATAACGTGGGGGCTTCGAACCTGACGTGGGTGTGACGTGGGGGCTTCGAACGTGACGTGGGTGTGACGTGGGTCATTTGAACGTGACGTGGGCGTGACGTGGGTGATTCGAATGTGACGTGGGCGTGACGTGGGGGCTTCGAACGTCACGTGAGCGTCACGTGGGGGCATCGAGTTTGACATGGGCGTGACCTGGGTGATTGGAACGTGACGTGGGCGTGACGTGGGTGATTCCAACGTGACGTGGGGCTTCGAACATGACGTGGGCGTGACGTGGGGGCTTCGAAAGTGACGTGGGCAAGACGTGGGTGATTCGAAGGTGACATGGGTGTGACGTGGGGGCTTCGAACGTGACGTGGGCGTGACGTGGGTGTTTCGAACGTGACGTGGGCGTGACGTCGGTACTTTGAATGTGACGTGGGTGTGACCTGGGTGATTGGAGCGTGACGTGGGAGTGACGTGGGGGCATCGAACGTGACATAAGGGTGACATGGGTGCTTAGAACGTGACGTGGGCATGATGCGGGTGATTCCAACGTGACGTGGGGCTTCGAATGTGACGTGGGCGTGAGGTGGGTGATTGGAACGTGACGTGGGCGTGACGTCGGTACTTTGAATGTGACGTGGGTGTGACCTGGGGGCTTCGAATGTGACGTAAGGGCGACATGGGCGCTTAGAACGTGACGTGGGCATGACGTGGGTGATTCCAACGTGACGTGGGGGCTTCGAACGTGACGTGGGCGTGACGTGGGTGATTCGAACGTGACGTGGGCGTGACGTCACTACTTTGAATGTGACGTGGGTGTGACCTGGGTCATTTGAACGTGATGTGGGAGTGACGTGGGGGCTTCGAACGTGACGTAAGGGTGACATGTGCGCTTAGAACGTGACGTGGGCGTGACGTGGGTGATTCCAACGTCATGTGGGGGCTTCGAACGTGACGTGGGCGTCTCGTGGGTGATTCGAACGTGACGTGGGCGTGACGTCGGTACTTTGAAAGTGACGTGGGTGTGACCTGGGTCATTTGAACGTGACGTGGGAGTGACGTGGGGGCTTCAAATGTGACGTAAGGGTGACATGGGTGCTTAGAACGTGACGTGGGTGTGACGTGGGTGTTTCCAACGTTACGTGGGGCTTCGAACGTGACGTGGGCGTGACGTGGGTGATTGGAACGTGACGTGGGCGTGACGTCGGTACTTTGAATGTGACGTGGGTGTGACCTGGGGGCTTCGAACGTGACGTAAGGGCGACATGGGTGCTTAGAACGTGACGTGGGCGTGACGTGGGTGATTTCAACGTGACGTGGGTGCTTCGAACGTGACGTAGGCGTAACCTGGGTGTTTACAAGTGGCCTGGGCGTGACGTGGGGGCTTCGGTCGTGACGTGGACGTGACGTCGGTACTTTATATATGACGTAGGTGTGACGTGGCTCATTTGAACGTGACGTGGGTGTGACGTGGGGGCTTCGAACGTGACGTGGGTGTGACCTGGGTCATTGGAACGTGACGTGGGCGTGACGTGGGGGCTTCGAACGTAACGTGGGTGTGACGTGGGTGATTCCAACGTGACGTGGGGCTTCGAACGTGCCGTGGGCGTGACCTGGGTGATTGGAACGTGACGTGGGCGTGACGTCGGTACTTTGAAAGTGACGTGGGCGTGACGTGGGGGCATCGAACGTGACGTGGGTGTGACGTGGGGGCTTCGAACGTGACGTGGGCATGACGTCGGTGATTCGATCGTGACGTGGGCGTGACGTGGGGGCTTCGAACGTGACCTGGGTGTGACGTGGGTGTTTCGAACGTGACGTGGGCGTGACGTCGGTACTTTGAATGTGACGTGGGTGTGACGTGGGTCATTCGAACGTGATGTACGTGTGACGTGTGGGCTTCGAACGTCACGTGGGTGTTTCAAAACTAACGTGGGTGTGACGTAGGGGTATCGAACGTGATGGAGGTGTTTCCAAACTGACGTGGGTGTGACGTCGGTATGTTGAATGTGACGTGGGTGTGACGTGCATGGTTCGAACGTGAGGTGGGTGTTTTAAATGTGAGCTGGGCGTGACGTGGGTCATTCGAACATGACGTAGGTGTGACGTGGGGGCTTCGAACGTGACGTGGGCGTGACGTGGATGCTTCGAATGTGACGTTGGTGTTTCGAACGTGACATGGGTGTGACATGGGTGCTTCGAATGTGACGTGGGCATAACGTGGGGGCTTCGAACCTGACGTGGGTGTGACGTGGGGGCTTCGAACGTGACGTGGGTGTGACGTGGGTCATTTGAACGTGACGTGGGCGTGACGTGGGTGATTCGAATGTGACGTGGGCGTGACGTGGGGGCTTCGAACGTCACGTGAGCGTCACGTGGGGGCATCGAGTTTGACATGGGCGTGACCTGGGTGATTGGAACGTGACGTGGGCGTGACGTGGGTGATTCCAACGTGACGTGGGGCTTCGAACATGACGTGGGCGTGACGTGGGGGCTTCGAAAGTGACGTGGGCAAGACGTGGGTGATTCGAAGGTGACATGGGTGTGACGTGGGGGCTTCGAACGTGACGTGGGCGTGACGTGGGTGTTTCGAACGTGACGTGGGCGTGACGTCGGTACTTTGAAAGTGACGTGGGTGTGACCTGGGTGATTGGAGCGTGACGTGGGAGTGACGTGGGGGCATCGAACGTGACATAAGGGTGACATGGGTGCTTAGAACGTGACGTGGGCATGATGCGGGTGATTCCAACGTGACGTGGGGCTTCGAATGTGACGTGGGCGTGAGGTGGGTGATTGGAACGTGACGTGGGCGTGACGTCGGTACTTTGAATGTGACGTGGGTGTGACCTGGGGGCTTCGAATGTGACGTAAGGGCGACATGGGCGCTTAGAACGTGACGTGGGCATGACGTGGGTGATTCCAACGTGACGTGGGGGCTTCGAACGTGACGTGGGCGTGACGTGGGTGATTCGAACGTGACGTGGGCGTGACGTCACTACTTTGAATGTGACGTGGGTGTGACCTGGGTCATTTGAACGTGATGTGGGAGTGACGTGGGGGCTTCGAACGTGACGTAAGGGTGACATGTGCGCTTAGAACGTGACGTGGGCGTGACGTGGGTGATTCCAACGTCATGTGGGGGCTTCGAACGTGACGTGGGCGTCTCGTGGGTGATTCGAACGTGACGTGGGCGTGACGTCGGTACTTTGAAAGTGACGTGGGTGTGACCTGGGTCATTTGAACGTGACGTGGGAGTGACGTGGGGGCTTCAAATGTGACGTAAGGGTGACATGGGTGCTTAGAACGTGACGTGGGTGTGACGTGGGTGTTTCCAACGTTACGTGGGGCTTCGAACGTGACGTGGGCGTGACGTGGGTGATTGGAACGTGACGTGGGCGTGACGTCGGTACTTTGAATGTGACGTGGGTGTGACCTGGGGGCTTCGAACGTGACGTAAGGGCGACATGGGTGCTTAGAACGTGACGTGGGCGTGACGTGGGTGATTTCAACGTGACGTGGGTGCTTCGAACGTGACGTAGGCGTAACCTGGGTGTTTACAAGTGGCCTGGGCGTGACGTGGGGGCTTCGGTCGTGACGTGGACGTGACGTCGGTACTTTATATATGACGTAGGTGTGACGTGGCTCATTTGAACGTGACGTGGGTGTGACGTGGGGGCTTCGAACGTGACGTGGGTGTGACCTGGGTCATTGGAACGTGACGTGGGCGTGACGTGGGGGCTTCGAACGTAACGTGGGTGTGACGTGGGTGATTCCAACGTGACGTGGGGCTTCGAACGTGCCGTGGGCGTGACCTGGGTGATTGGAACGTGACGTGGGCGTGACGTCGGTACTTTGAAAGTGACGTGGGAGTGACGTGGGGGCTTCAAACGTGACGTAAGGGTGACATGGGTGCTTAGAACGTGACGTGGGCATGACGTGTGTGATTCCAACGTCATGTGGGTGATTGGAACGTGACGTGGGCGTGACGTCGGTACTTTGAAAGTGACGTGGGTGTGACCTGGGGGCTTCGAACGTGACGTAAGGGCGACATAGGTGCTTAGAACGTGACGTGGGCGTGACGTGGGTGATTCCAACGTGACGTGGGGGCTTCGAACGTGACGTGGGCGTGACGTGGGTGTTTCGAACCTGACGTTGGTAGTTCGAACGTGACGTGGGTGTGACGTGGGTGCATCGGACGTGACGTGGGCATAACGTGGGGGCTACGAACATTACGCGGGTGTGACGTGGATGCTTCGAATGCGACGTTGGTGTTTCGATCTTGACAGGGGTGTGACGTGGGTGCTTCGAACGTGACGTAGGCGTAACGTGGGTGTTTACAAGTGACCTGGGCGTGACGTGGGGGCTTCGATCGTGACGTGGACGTGACGTCGGTACTTTATATATGACGTAGGTGTGACGTGGCTCATTTGAACGTGACGTGGGTGTGACCTGGGGGCTTCGAACGTGACGTGGGTGTGACCTGGGTCATTGGAACGTGACGTGGGCGTGACGTGGGGGCTTCGAACGTGATGTATGTGTGACATGGGTGCTTAGAACGTGACGTGGGCGTGACGTGGGTGATTCCAACGTGACTGGGGGCTTCGAAAGTGACGTGGGCATGACGTGGGTGATTCGAAGGTGACATGGGTGTGACGTGGGGTCTTCAAACGTGACGTGGGCGTGACGTGGGTGTTTCGAACGTGACGTGGGCGTGACGTCGGTACTTTGAATGTGACGTCGGTGTGACCTGGGTCATTTGATCGTGACGTGGGAGTGACGTGGGGGCATCGAACGTGACGTAAGGGTGACATGGGTGCTTAGAACGTAACGTGGGTGTGACGTGGGTGATTCCAACGTGACGTGGGGCTTCGAACGTGCCGTGGGCGTGACGTGGGTGATTGGAACGTGACGTGGGCGTGACGTGGGAGTTTCGAACGTGATGTAAGTGTGACATGGGTGCTTAGAACGTGACGTGGGCATGACGTGGGTGATTCGAAGGTGACGTGGGTGTGACGTGGGGGCTTCAAACGTGACGTGGGCGTGACGTCGGAACTTTGAATGTGACGTGGGTGTGACCTGGGTCATTTGATCGTGACGTGGGAGTGACGTGGGGGCATCGAACGTGACGTAAGGGTGACATGGGTGCTTAGAACGTGACGTGGGTGTGACGTGGGTGATTCCAACGTGACGTGGGGCTTAGAACGTGACGTGGGCGTGAGGTGGGTGATTGGAACGTGACGTGGGCGTGACGTCGGTACTTTGAAAGTGACGTGGGAGTGACGTGGGGGCTTCAAACGTGACGTAAGGGTGACATGGGTGCTTAGAACGTGACGTGGGCGTGACGTGGGTGTTTCCAACGTTACGTGGGGCTTCGAACGTGACGTGGGCGTGACGTGGGTGATTGGAACGTGACGTGGGCGTGACGTCGGTACTTTGAATGTGACGTGGGTGTGACCTGGGGGCTTCGAACGTGACGTAAGGGCGACATGGGTGCTTAGAACGTGACGTGGGCGTGACGTGGGTGATTCCAACGTGACGTGGGGGCTTCGAACGTGACGTGGGCGTGACGTGGGTGATTGGAACGTGACGTGGGCGTGACGTCGGTACTTTGAAAGTGACGTGGGTGTGACCTGGGTCATTTGAACGTGACGTGGGAGTGACGTGGGGGCTTCGAACGTGACGTAAGGGTGACATGGGTGCTTAGAACGTGACGTGGGCGTGACGTGGGTGATTCCAACGTGACGTGGGCTTCGAACGTGATGTGGGCGTGATGTGGGTGATTCGAATGCCACTTGGGCGTGACGTGGGGGCTTCGAACGTCACGTGGGCGTGACGCGGGGGCTTCGATGTTGACGTGGGCGTGACCTGGGTGATTGGAACGTGACGTGGACGTGACGTGGGTGGTTTCAACGTGACGTGAGCGTCACGTGGGGTCCTCGAACGTGACATGGGCGTCACGTGGGGTCTTCGAAAGTGACGTGGGCATGACGTGGGTGATTCGAAGGTGACGTGGGTGTGACGTGGGTGTTTCCAACGTGACGTTGGTGTTTCGAACTTGACTTCGGTGTGACGTGGGTGCTTCGGACCTGACGTGGGCGTGACGCGGGGGCTTCGAAAATGATGTGGGTGTGACGTGGGGGCTTCGAACGTGACGTGGGCGTGACGTGGGAGTTTCGAACGTGACGTGGACGTGACGTGGTACTTTACATTTGACGTGGGTGTGACCTGGGTCAATTGAACGTGACGTGGGTATGACGTGGGGGCTTCGAATGTGACGTGGGTGTTTCGAACGTGACAGGGGTGTGACGTGGGTGCTTCGAACGTGACGTGGGCGTCACGTGGGGGCTTCGAACATGACGTGGATGTGAGGTGGGTGCTTCGAATGTGACGTGGGCGTGACGTGGGGGCTTCGAACGTCACGTGGGCGTCACGTGGGGGCATCGAACGTGACGTGGGCGTGACCTGGGTGATTGGAACGTGACGTGGGTGTGACGTGGGGGCTTCGAACGTCACGTGGGTGTGACGTGGGTGTTTCGAACCTGACGTTGTTATTTCGAACGTGACGTGGGTGTGATGTGGGTGCATCGGACGTGACGTGGGCATAACGTGGGGGCTACGAACATTACGCGGGTGTGACGTGGATGCTTCGAATGCGACGTTGGTGTTTCGAACGTGACATGGGTGTGACATGGGTGCTTGGAACGTGACGTGGGCGTCATTGGGGGCTTCGAAGATGACGTAGGTGTGACGTGGGGGCATCGATCGTGACGTGGACGTGACGTCGGTACTTTATACCTGATGGGGGTGTGACGTGGGTCATTCGAACGTGACGTGGGTGTGACGTGGGGGCTTCGAACGTGACGTGGGCGTGACGTGGGTGATTCGAACGTGACGTGGGCGTGACGTGGGGGCATCGAACGTGACGTGGGTGTGACGTGGGGGCTTCGAACGTGATGTGGGCATGACGTCGGTGATTCGAACGTGACGTGGGCATGACGTCGGTGATTCGAACGTGACGTGGGCGTGACGTGGGGGTTTGGAACGTGACCTGGCTGTGACGTGGGTGTTTCGAACGTGACGTGGGCGTGACGTCGGTACTTTGAATGTGACGTGGGTGTGACGTGGGTCATTTGAACGTGATGTACGTTTGACGTGTGGGCTTCGAACGTGACGTGGGTGTTTCAAAACTAACGTGGGTGTGACGTAGGGGTATCGAACGTGACGTAGGTGTTTCCAAACTGACGTGGGTGTGATGTCGCTATGTTGAATGTGACGTGGGTGTGACGTGCATGGTTCGAACGTGAGGTGGGTGTTTTAAATGTGAGCTGGGCGTCACGTGGGGGCATCGAACGTGACTTAGGTGTGACGTGGGGGCTTCGAACGTGACGTGGGCGTGACGTGGATGCTTCGAATGTGACGTTGGTGTTTCGAACGTGACATGGGTGTGACATGGGTGCTTCGAATGTGACGTGGGGTTAAAGTGGGGGCTTCGAACCTGACGTGGGTGTGACGTGGGGGCTTCGAAAGTGACGTGGGTGTGACGTGGGTCATTTGAACGTGACGTGGGCGTGACGTGGGTGATTCCAACGTGACGTGGGGCTTTGAACGTGACGTGGGCGTGACGTGGGTGATTCGAACGTGACGTGGGCGTGACGTGGGGGCTTCGAACGTCACGTGAGCGTCACGTGGGGGCATCGAGTTTGACATGGGCGTGACCTGGGTGATTGGAAAGTGACGTGGGCGTGACGTGGGTGATTCCAACGTGACGTGGGGCTTCGAACATGACGTGGGCGTGACGTGGGGGCTTCGAAAGTGACGTGGGCATGACGTGGGTGATTCGAAGGTGACATGGGTGTGACGTGGGGGCTTCGAACGTGACGTGGGTGTGACGTGGGTGTTTCGAACGTGACGTGGGCGTGACGTCGGTACTTTGAAAGTGACGTGGGTGTGACCTGGGTGATTGGAACGTGACGTGGGAGTGACGTGGGGGCATCGAACGTGACATAAGGGTGACATGGGTGCTTCGAACGTGACGTGGGCATGATGCGGGTGATTCCAACGTGACGTGGGGCTTCGAATGTGACGTGGGTGTGACCTGGGTCATTTGAACGTGACGTGGGAGTGACGTGGGGCTTCGAACGTGACGTAAGGGTGACATGGGTGCTGAGAACGTGACGTGGGAGTGACGTGGGTGATTCCAACCCGACGTGGGCTTCGAACGTGACGTGGGCGTGATGTGGGTGATTCGAATGTCACTTGGGCGTGACGTGGGGTCTTCGAACGTCACTTGGGCGTGACGTGGGGGCTTCGATGTTGACGTGGGCGTGACCTGGGTGATTGGAACGTGACGTGGACGTGACGTGGTTGGTTTCAACGTGACGTGAGCGTCACGTGGGGTCCTCGAACGTGACTTGGGCGTCACGTGGGGTCTTCGAAAGTGACGTGGGCATGACGTGGGTGATTCGAAGGTCACGTGGGTGTGACGTGGGGGCTTCGAACGTGACGTGGGCGTGACGTCGGAACTTTGAATGTGACGTGGGTGTGACCTGGGTCATTTGAACATGACGTGGGTGTGACCGGGGGGCTTCGAACGTGATGTAAGGGTGACATGGGCACTTAGAACGTGACGTGGGCGTGACGTGGGCGATTCCAACGTGACGTGGGGCTTCGAACGTGACGTGGGCGTGACGTCGGTACTTTGAATGTGACGTGGGTGTGACCTGGGTCATTTGAACGTGACGTGGGAGTGACGTGGGGGCTTCGAACGTGACGTAAGGGTGACATGGGTGCTTAGAACGTGACGTGGGCGTGACGTGGGTGATTCCAACGTCATGTGGGGGCTTCGAACGTGACGTGGGCGTCACGTGGGTGATTCGAACGTGACGTGGGCGTGACTTCGGTACTTTGAAAGTGACGTGGGTGTGACCTGGGTCATTTGAACGTGACGTGGGCGTGACGTGGGTGATTCCAACGTGACGTGGGCATGACGTGGGTGATTCGAAGGTGACGTGGGTGTGACGTGGGTGATTCCAACGTGACGTGGGGCTTCGAACGTGACGTGGGTGTGACCTGGGTGATTGGAACGTGACGTGGGTGTGACCTGGGGGCTTCGAACGTGACGTGGGCGTGACGTGGGAGTTTCGAACGTGACGTGGACGTGACGTGGTACTTTGCATTTGACGTCGGTGTGACCTCGGTCAATTGAACGTGACGTGGGTGTGACGTGGGGGCTTCGAATGTGACGTGGGTGTTTCGAACGTGACAGGGGTGTGACGTGGGTGCTTCGAACGTGACGTGGGCGTCACGTGGGGGCTTCGAACATGACGTGGATGTGAGGTGGGTGCTTCGAACGTGACGTGGGCGTGACGTGGGGGCTTCGAAGGTCACGTGGGCGTCACGTGGGGGCATCGAACGTGACGTGGGCGTGACGTGGGGGCATCGAACGTGACGTGGGCGTGACGTGGGTGTGACGTGGGTGATTCCAACGTAGGTGGGGTTTGGAACGTGACGTGGGCATGACGTGGGTGATTCGAACGTGACGTGGGTGTGACGTGGGGGCTTCGAACGTGACGTGGGCGTGACGTGGGGGCATCGAACGTGACGTGGGCGTGACGTGGGGGCATCGAACGTGACGTGGGCGTGACGTCGGTGATTCGAACCTGACGTGGGCATGACGTCGGTGATTCGAACGTGACGTGGGTGTGACGTGGGGGCTTCGAACGTGACGTGGGCGTGACGTGGATGATTGGAACGTGACGTGGGCGTGACGTCGGTACTTTGAATGTGACGTGGGTGTGACCTGGGGGCTTCGAACGTGACGTAAGGGCGACATGGGTGCTTAGAACGTGACGTGGGCGTGACGTGGGGGCTTCAAACGTGACGTGGGGGCTTCGAACGTGACGTGGGCGTGAGGTGGGTGATTGGAACGTGACGTGGGCGTGACGTCACTACTTTGAATGTGACGTGGGTGTGACCTGGGTCATTTGAACGTGACGTGGGAGTGACGTGGGGCTTCAAACGTGACGTAAGGGTGACATGGGTGCTGAGAACGTGACGTGGGAGTGACGTGGGTGATTCCAACGTGACGTGGGCTTCGAACGTGATGTGGGCGTGATGTGGGTGATTCGAATGCCACTTGGGCGTGACGTGGGGGCTTCGAACGTCACGTGGGCGTGACGTGGGGGCTTCGATGTTGACGTGGGCGTGACCTGGGTGATTGGAACGTGACGTGGACGTGACGTGGTTGGTTTCAACGTGACGTGAGCGTCACGTGGGGTCCTCGAACGTGACTTGGGCGTCACGTGGGGTCTTCGAAAGTGACGTGGGCATGACGTGGGTGATTCGAAGGTCACGTGGGTGTGACGTGGGGGCTTCGAACGTGACGTGGGTGTGACGTCGGAACTTTGAATGTGACGTGGGTGTGACCTGGGTCATTTGAACGTGACGTGGGAGTGACGTATGGGCATCGAACGTGACATAAGGGTGACATGGGTGCTTAGAACGTGACGTGGGCGTGATGCGGGTGATTCCAACGTGACGTGGGGCTTCGAATGTGACGTGGGCGTGAGGTGGGTGATTGGAACGTGACGTGGGCGTGACGTCGGTACTTTGAAAGTGACGTGGGTGTGACCTGGGGGCTTCGAACGTGACGTGGGCGTGACGTGGGTGCATCGGACGTGACGTGGGCATAACGTGGGGGCTACGAATATTACGCGGGTGTGATGTGGATGCTTCGAATGCGACGCTGGTGTTTCGATCTTGACAGGGGTGTGACGTGGGGGCTTCGAACGTGACGTAGGCGTAACGTGGGTGTTTACAAGTGACCTGGGCGTGACGTGGGGGCTTCGATCGTGACGTGGACGTGACGTCGGTACTTTATATATGACGTAGGTGTGACGTGGCTCATTTGAACGTGACGTGGGTGTGACCTGGGGGCTTCGAACGTGACGTGGGTGTGACCTGGGTCATTGGAACGTGACGTGGGCGTGACGTGGGGGCTTCGAACGTGATGTATGTGTGATATGGGTGCTTAGAACGTGACGTGGGCGTGACGTGGGTGATTCCAACGTGACGTGGGGGCTTCGAAAGTGACGTGGGCATGACGTGGGTGATTCGAAGGTGACATGGGTGTGACGTGGGGTCTTCAAACGTGACGTGGGCGTGACGTGGGTGTTTCGAACGTGACGTGGGCGTGACGTCGGTACTTTGAATGTGACGTGGGTGTGACCTGGGTCATTTGATCGTGACGTGGGAGTGACGTGGGGGCATCGAACGTGACGTAAGGGTGACATGGGTGCTTAGAACGTAACGTGGGTGTGACGTGGGTGATTCCAACGTGACGTGGGGCTTCGAACGTGCCGTGGGCGTGACCTGCGTGATTGGAACGTGACGTGGGCGTGACGTCGGTACTTTGAAAGTGACGTGGGAGTGACGTGGGGGCTTCAAACGTGACGTAAGGGTGACATGGGTGATTCGAACGTGACGTGGGCATGACGTGGGTGATTCCAACGTCATGTGGGTGATTCGAACGTGACGTGGGAGTGACGTGGGTGATTCGAACGTGACGTGGGCGTGACGTCGGTACTTTGAAAGTGACGTGGGTGTGACCTGGGTCATTTGAACGTGACGTGGGAGTGACGTGGGTGGTTTCAAACGTGACGTAAGGGTGACATGGGCGCTTAGGACGTGACGTGGGCGTGACGTGGGTGATTCAAATATGACGTGGGCGTGACGTGGGTGATTCGAAAGTGACGTCGGTGTGACGTGGGTGCTTCGAACGTGACGTGGGCGTGACATAGGCGCTTCGATCATGACGTGGGCGTGACGTGTGTGGTTTCAACGTGACATGGGTGTCACGTGGGGCATCGAACGTGACGTGGACGTGACGTCGGTACTTTCAATTTGAGGTTGGTGTGACCTGGGTCATTCGAACGTGACGTACATGTGACGTGGGTGATTCCAACGTGACGTGGGGCTTCGAACGTGACGTGGGTGTGACCTGGGTGATTGGAACGTGACGTGGGTGTGACGTGGGGGCTTCGAACGTGACGTGGGCGTGACGTGGGAGTTTCGAACGTGACGTGGACGTGACGTGGTACTTTGCATTTGACGTGGGTGTGACCTCGGTCAATTGAACGTGACGTGGGTGTGACGTGGGGGCTTCGAATGTGACGTGGGTGTTTCGAACGTGACAGGGGTGTGACGTGGGTGCTTCGAACGTGACGTGGGCGTCACGTGGGGGCTTCGAACATGACGTGGATGTGAGGTGGGTGCTTCGAATGTGACGTGGGCGTGACGTGGGGGCTTCGAACGTCACGTGGGCGTCACGTGGGGGCATCGAACGTGACGTGGGCGTGACCTGGGTGATTGGAACGTGACGTGGGGGTGACGTGGGGGCTTCGAACCTGACGTGGGTGTGACGTGGGTGTTTCAAACCTGACGTTGGTATTTCGAACGTGACGTGGGAGTGACGTGGGTGATACCAACGTGACGTGGGGCTTCGAACGTGACATGGGTGTGACATGGGTGCTTGGAACGTGACGTGGGCGTCACGTGGGGGCTTCGAACATGACGTGGGTGTGACGTGGGGGCATCGATCGTGACGTGGATGTGACGTCGGTACTTTATACCTGATGGGGGTGTGACGTGGGTCATTCGAACGTGACGTGGGTGTGACGTGGGTGATTCGAACGTGACGTGGGCGTGACGTGGGGGCATCGAACGTGACGTGGGCGTGACGTGGGTGCTTCCAACGTAGGTGGGGCTTTGAACGTGACGTGGGCATGACGTGGGTGATTCGAACGTGACGTGGGTGTGACGTGGGGGCATCGAACGTGACGTGGGCGTGACGTGGGGGCATCGAACGTGACGTTGGTGTGACGTGGCTGCTTCGAACGTGACGTGGGCATGACGTCGGTGATTCGAACGTGACGTGGGCATGACGTCGGTGATTCGAACGTGACGTGGGCGTGACGTGGGGGCTTCGAACGTGACCTGGGTGTGACGTGGGTGTTTCGAACGTGACGTGGGCGTGACGTCGGTGCTTTGAATGTGACGTGGGTGTGACGTGGGTCATTCGAACGTGATGTACGTTTGACGTGTGGGCTTCGAACGTCACGTGGGTGTTTCAAAACTAACGTGGGTGTGACGTAGGGGTATCGAACGTGACCTAGGTGTTTCCAAACTGACGTGGGTGTGACGTCGGTATGTTGAATGTGACGTGGGTGTGACGTGCATGGTTCGAACGTGAGGTGGGTGTTTTAAATGTGAGCTGGGCGTGACGTGGGTCATTCGAACATGACGTAGGTGTGACGTGGGGGCTTCGAACGTGACGTGGGCGTGACGTGGATGCTTCGAATGTGACGTTGGTGTTTCGAACGTGACATGGGTGTGACATGGGTGCTTCCAATGTGACGTGGGCATAACGTGGGGGCTTCGAACCAGACGTGGGTGTGACGTGGGGGCTTCGAACGTGACGTGGGTGTGACGTGGGTCATTTGAACGTGACGTGGGCGTGACGTGGGTGATTCGAATGTGACGTGGGCGTGACGTGGGGGCTTCGAACGTCACGTGAGCGTCACGTGGGGGCATCGAGTTTGACATGGGCGTGACCTGGGTGATTGGAACGTGACGTGGGCGTGACGTGGGTGATTCCAACGTGACGTGGGGCTTCGAACATGACGTGGGCGTGACGTGGGGGCTTCGAAAGTGACGTGGGCAAGACGTGGGTGATTCGAAGGTGACATGGGTGTGACGTGGGGGCTTCGAACGTGACGTAAGGGTGACATGGGCGCTTAGAACGTGACGTGGGAGTGACGTGGGTGATTCCAACGTGACGTGGGCTTCGAACGTGACGTGGGCTTGATGTGGGTGATTCGAATGTCACTTGGGCGTGACGTGGGGTCTTCGAACGTCACTTGGGCGTGACGTGGGGGCTTCGATGTTGACGTGGGCGTGACCTGGGTGATTGGAACGTGACGTGGACGTGACGTGGGCGGTTTCAACGTGACGTGAGCGTCACGTGGGGTCCTCGAACGTGACTTGGGCGTCACGTGGGGTCTTCGAAAGTGACGTGGGCATGACGTGGGTGATTCGAAGGTGACGTGGGTGTGACGTGGGGGCTTCGAACGTGACGTGGGCGTGACGTCGGAACTTTGAATGTGACGTGGGTGTGACCTGGGTCATTTGAACATGACGTGGGAGTGACGTGGGGGCATCGAACGTGACATAAGGGTGACATGGGTGCTTAGAACGTGACGTGGGCGTGATGCGGGTGATTCCAACGTGACGTGGGGCTTCGAATGTGACGTGGGCGTGAGGTGGGTGATTCCAACGTGACGTGGGCGTGACGTCGGTACTTTGTAAGTGACGTGGGTGTGACCTGGGGGCTTCGAACGTGACGTAAGGGTGACATGGGCGCTTAGAACGTGACGTGGGCGTGACGTGGGCGATTCCAACGTGACGTGGGGCTTCGAACGTGACGTGGGCGTGACGTCGGTACTTTGAAAGTGACGTGGGTGTGACCTGGGTCATTTGAACGTGACGTGGGAGTGACGTGGGGGCTTCAAACGTGACGTAAGGGTGACATGGGCGCTTAGAACGTGACATGGGCGTGAGGTGGGTGATTCGAATATGACGTGGGCGTGACGTGGGAGTTTCGAACGTGACGTCGGTGTGACGTGGGTGCTTCGAACGTGACGTGGGCGTGACATAGGCGCTTCGATCATGACGTGGGCGTGACGTGTGTGGTTTCAACGTGACGTGGGTGTCACGTGGGGCATCGAACGTGACGTGGACGTGACGTCGGTACTTTCAATTTGAGGTTGGTGTGACCTGGGTCATTCGAACGTGACGTACATGTGACGTGGGTGATTCCAACGTGACGTGGGGCTTCGAACGTGACGTGGGTGTGACCTGGGTGATTGGAACGTGACGTGGGTGTGACGTGGGGGCTTCGAACGTGACGTGGGCGTGACGTGGGAGTTTCGAACGTGACGTGGACGTGACGTGGTACTTTACATTTGACGTGGGTGTGACCTGGGTCAATTGAACGTGACGTGGGTGTGACGTGGGGGCTTCGAATGTGACGTGGGTGTTTCGAACGTGACAGGGGTGTGACGTGGGTGCTTCGAACGTGACGTGGGCGTCACGTGGGGGCTTCGAACATGACGTGGATGTGAGGTGGGTGCTTCGAATGTGACGTGGGCGTGACGTGGGGGCTTCGAACGTCACGTGGGCGTCACGTGGGTGCATCGAACGTGACGTGGGCGTGACCTGGGTGATTGGAACGTGACGTGGGTGTGACGTGGGGGCTTCGAACGTGACGTGGGTGTGACGTGGGTGTTTCGAACCTGACGTTGGTATTTCGAACGTGACGTGGGTGTGATGTGGGTGCATCGGACGTGACGTGGGCATAACGTGGGGGCTACGAACATGACGCGGGTGTGACGTGGATGCTTCGAATGCGACGTTGGTGTTTCGAACGTGACATGGGTGTGACATGGGTGCTTGGAACGTGACGTGGGCGTCACGTGGGGGCTTCGAACATGACGTGGGTGTGACGTGGGGGCATCGATCGTGACGTGGACGTGACGTCGGTACTTTATACCTGATGGGGGTGTGACGTGGGTCATTCGAACGTGACGTGGGTGTGACGTGGGAGTTTCGAACGTGACGTGGGCATGACGTGGGTGATTCGAACGTGACGTGGGCGTGACGTGGGGGCATCGAACGTGACGTGGGAGTGACGTGGGTCATTTGAACGTGACGTGGGCGTGACGTGGGTGATTCCAACGTAGGTGGGGCTTTGAACGTGACGTGGGCGTGACGTGGGTGATTCGAATGTGACGTGGGCGTGACGTGGGGGCTTCGAACGTCACGTGAGCGTCACGTGGGGGCATCGAGTTTGACATGGGCGTGACCTGGGTGATTGGAACGTGACGTGGGCGTGACGTGGGTGATTCCAACGTGACGTGGGGCTTCGAACATGACGTGGGCGTGACGTGGGGGCTTCGAAAGTGACGTGGGCAAGACGTGGGTGATTCGAAGGTGACATGGGTGTGACGTGGGGGCTTCGAACGTGACGTGGGTGTGACGTGGGTGTTTCGAACGTGACGTGGGCGTGACGTCGGTACTTTGAAAGTGACGTGGGTGTGACCTGGGTGATTGGAACGTGACATGGGAGTGACGTGGGGGCATCGAACGTGACATAAGGGTGACATGGGTGCTTAGAACGTGACGTGGGCATGATGCGGGTGATTCCAACGTGACGTGGGGCTTCGAATGTGACGTGGGCGTGAGGTGGGTGATTGGAACGTGACGTGGGCGTGACGTCGGTACTTTGAATGTGACGTGGGTGTGACCTGGGGGCTTCGAATGTGACGTAAGGGCGACATGGGCGGTTAGAACGTGACGTGGGCATGACGTGGGTGATTCCAACGTGACGTGGGGGCTTCGAACGTGACATGGGCGTGACGTGGGTGATTCGAACGTGACGTGGGCGTGACGTCGGTACTTTGAATGTGACGTGGGTGTGACCTGGGTCATTTGAACGTGACGTGGGAGTGACGTGGGGGCTTCAAATGTGACGTAAGGGCGACATGGGCGCTTAGAACGTGACGTGGGCATGACGTGGGTTATTCGAAAGTGACGTGGGCGTGACGTGGGTGATTCGAAAGTGACGTTGGTGTGACGTGGGTGATTCCAACGTGACGTGGGCGTGACGTCGGTACATTCAATGTGACGTGGGTGTGACCTGGGTCATTGGAACGTGACGTGGGCGTGACGTGGGGGCTTCGAACGTGATGTAAGTGTGACATGGGTGCTTAGAACGTGACGTGGGCATGACGTGGGTGATTCGAAGGTGACGTGGGTGTGACGTGGGGGCTTCAAACGTGACGTGGGCGTGACGTCGGGACTTTGAATGTGATGTGGGTGTGACCTGGGTCATTTGATCGTGACGTGGGAGTGACGTGGGGGCATCGAACGTGACGTAAGGGTGACATGGGTGCTTAGAACGTGACGTGGGTGTGACGTGGGTGATTCCAACGTGACGTGGGGCTTCGCATGTGACGTGGGCGTGACGTGGGTGATTGGAACGTGACGTGGGCGTGACGTGGGTGATTCCAACGTGACGTGGGGCTTTGAACGTGACGTGGGCGTGACGTGGGTGATTCGAAGGTGACATGGGTGTGACGTGGGGGCTTCGAACGTGACGTGGGTGTGACGTGGGTGTTTCGAACGTGACGTGGGAATGACGTCGGTACTTTGAAAGTGACGTGGGTGTGACCTGGGTGATTGGAACGTGACGTGGGAGTGACGTGGGGGCATCGAACGTGACATAAGGGTGACATGGGTGCTTCGAACGTGACGTGGGCATGATGCGGGTGATTCCAACGTGACGTGGGGCTTCGAATGTGACGTGGGCGTGAGGTGGGTGATTGGAACGTGACGTGGGCGTGACGTCGGTACTTTGAATGTGACGTGGGTGTGACCTGGGTCATTTGAACGTGACGTGGGAGTGACGTGGGGCTTCGAACGTGACGTAAGGGTGACATGGGCGCTTAGAACGTGACGTGGGAGTGACGTGGGTGATTCCAACGTGACGTGGGCTTCGAACGTGACGTGGGCTTGATGTGGGTGATTCGAATGTCACTTGGGCGTGACGTGGGGTCTTCGAACGTCACTTGGGCGTGACGTGGGGGCTTCGATGTTGACGTGGGCGTGACCTGGGTGATTGGAACGTGACGTGGACGTGACGTGGTTGGTTTCAACGTGACGTGAGCGTCACGTGGGGTCCTCGAACGTGACTTGGGCGTCACGTGGGGTCTTCGAAAGTGACGTGGGCATGACGTGGGTGATTCGAAGGTCACGTGGGTGTGACGTGGGGGCTTCGAACGTGACGTGGGCGTGACGTCGGAACTTTGAATGTGACGTGGGTGTGACCTGGGTCATTTGAACATGACGTGGGAGTGACGTGGGGGCATCGAACGTGACATAAGGGTGACATGGGTGCTTAGAACGTGACGTGGGCGTGATGCGGGTGATTCCAACGTGACGTGGGGCTTCGAATGTGACGTGGGCGTGAGGTGGGTGATTCCAACGTGACGTGGGCGTGACGTCGGTACTTTGTAAGTGACGTGGGTGTGACCTGGGGGCTTCGAACGTGACGTAAGGGTGACATGGGCGCTTAGAACGTGACGTGGGCGTGACGTGGGTGATTCCAACGTCATGTGGGGGCTTCGAACGTGACGTGGGCGTCACGTGGGTGATTCGAGCGTGACGTGGGCGTGACGTCGGTACTTTGAAAGTGACGTGGGTGTGACCTGGGTCATTTGAACGTGACGTGGGAGTGACGTGGGGGCTTCAAATGTGACGTAAGGGCGACATGGGTGCTTAGAACGTGACGTGGGCGTGACGTAGGTTATTCGAAAGTGACGTGGGCGTGAGTGGGTGATTCGAAAGTGACGTTGGTGTGACGTGGGTGATTCCAACGTGACGTGGGCGTGACGTCGGTTACATTCAATGTGACGTGGGTGTGACCTGGGTCATTGGAACGTGACGTGGGCGTGACGTGGGGGCTTCGAACGTGATGTAAGTGTGACATGGGTGCTTAGAACGTGACGTGGGCATGACGTGGGTGATTCGAAGGTGACGTGGGTGTGACGTGGGGGCTTCAAACGTGACATGGGCGTGACGTCGGAACTTTGAATGTGACGTGGGTGTGACCTGGGTCATTTGATCGTGACGTGGGAGTGACGTGGGGACATCGAACGTGACGTAAGGGTGACATGGGTGCTTAGAACGTGACGTGGGTGTGACGTGGGTGATTCCAACGTGACGTGGGGCTTCGAACGTGACGTGGGCGTGACGTGGGTGATTGGAACGTGACGTGGGCGTGACGTCGGTACTTTGAAAGTGACGTGGGAGTGACGTGGGGGCTTCAAACGTGACGTAAGGGTGACATGGGAGCTTAGAACGTGACGTGGGTGTGACGTGGGTGTTTCCAACGTTACGTGGGGCTTCGAACGTGACGTGGGCGTGACGTGGGTGATTGGAACGTGACGTGGGCGTGACGTCGGTACTTTCAATGTGACGTGGGTTTGACCTGGCGGCTTCGAACGTGACGTAAGGGCGACATGGGTGCTTAGAACGTGACGTGGGCGTGACGTGGGTGATTCCAACGTGACGTGGGGGCTTCGAACGTGACGTGGGCGTGACGTGGGTGATTCGAACGTGACGTGGGCGTGACGTCACTACTTTGAAAGTGACGTGGGTGTGACCTGGGTCATTTGAACGTGACGTGGGAGTGACGTGGGGGCTTCGAACGTGACGTAAGGGTGACATGGGTGCTTAGAACGTGACGTGGGAGTGACGTGGGTGATTCCAACGTGACGTGGGCTTCGAACGTGATGTGGGCGTGATGTGGGTGATTCGAATGCCACTTGGGCGTGACGTGGGGGCTTCGAACGTCACGTGGGCGTGACGTGGGGGCTTCGATGTTGACGTGGGCGTGACCTGGGTGATTGGAACGTGACGTGGACGTGACGTGGGTGGTTTCAACGTGACGTGAGCGTCACGTGGGGTCCTCGAACGTGACATGGGCGTCACGTGGGGGCATCGAAAGTGACGTGGGCATGACGTGGGTGATTCGAAGGTGACGTGGGTGTGACGTGGGGGCTTCGAACGTGACGTGGGCGTGACGTCGGAACTTTGAATGTGACGTGGGTGTGACCTGGGTCATTTGAACATGACGTGGGAGTGACGTATGGGCATCGAACGTGACATAAGGGTGACATGGGTGCTTAGAACGTGACGTGGGCGTGATGCGGGTGATTCCAACGTGACGTGGGGCTTCGAACGTGACGTGGGTGTGACCTGGGTGTTTCCAACGTGACGTTGGTGTTTCGAACTTGACTTCGGTGTGACGTGGGTGCTTCGGACCTGACGTGGGCGTGACGCGGGGGATTCGAAAATGACGTGGGTGTGAGGTGGGGCCTTCGAACGTGACGTGGGTGTGACGTGGGTGTTTCGAACCTGACGTTGGTATTTCGAACGTGACGTGGGAGTGACGTGGGGGCTTCGAACGTGACGTGGGCATGACGTGGGTGATTCGAAGGTGACATGGGTGTGACGTGGGGTCTTCAAACGTGACGTGGGCGTGACGTGGGTGTTTCGAACGTGACGTGGGCGTGACGTCGGTACTTTGAATGTGACGTGGGTGTGACCTGGGTCATTTGATCGTGACGTGGGAGTGACGTGGGGGCATCGAACGTGACGTACGGGTGACATGGGTGCTTAGAACGTAACGTGGGTGTGACGTGGGTGATTCCAACGTGACGTGGGGCTTCGAACGTGCCGTGGGCGTGACGTGGGTGATTGGAACGTGACGTGGGCGTGACGTCGGTACTTTGAAAGTGACGTGGGAGTGACGTGGGGGCTTCAAACGTGACGTAAGGGTGACATGGGTGCTTAGAACGTGACGTGGGCATGACGTGGGTGATTCCAACGTGACGTGGGGGCTTCGAACGTGACGTGGGAGTGACGTGGGTGATTCGAACGTGACGTGGGCATGACGTCGGTACTTTGAAAGTGACGTGGGTGTGACCTGGGTCATTTGAACGTGACGTGGGAGTGACGTGGGTGGTTTCAAACGTTACGTAAGGGTGACATGGGCGCTTAGAACGTGACATGGGCGTGACGTGGGTGATTCGAATATGACGTGGGCGTGACGTGGGAGTTTCGAACGTGACGTCGGTGTGACGTGGGTGCTTCGAACGTGACGTGGGCGTGACATAGGCGCTTCGATCATGACGTGGGCGTGACGTGTGTGGTTTCAACGTGACGTGGGTGTCACGTGGGGCATCGAACGTGACGTGGACGTGACGTCGGTACTTTCAATTTGAGGTTGGTGTGACCTGGGTCATTCGAACGTGACGTACATGTGACGTGGGTGATTCCAACGTGACGTGGGGCTTCGAACGTGACGTGGGTGTGACCTGGGTGATTGGAACGTGACGTGGGTGTGACGTGGGGGCTTCGAACGTGACGTGGGTGTGACGTGGGAGTTTCGAACGTGACGTGGACGTGACGTGGTACTTTACATTTGACGTGGGTGTGACCTGGGTCAATTGAACGTGACGTGGGTGTGACGTGGGGGCTTCGAATGTGACGTGGGTGTTTCGAACGTGACAGGGGTGTGACGTGGGTGCTTCGAACGTGACGTGGGCGTCACGTGGGGGCTTCGAACATGACGTGGATGTGAGGTGGGTGCTTCGAATGTGACGTGGGCGTGACGTGGGGGCTTCGAACGTCACGTGGGCGTCACGTGGGTGCATCGAACGTGACGTGGGCGTGACCTGGGTGATTGGAACGTGACGTGGGTGTGACGTGGGGGCTTCGAACGTGACGTGGGTGTGACGTGGGTGTTTCGAACCTGACGTTGTTATTTCGAACGTGACGTGGGTGTGATGTGGGTGCATCGGACGTGACGTGGGCATAACGTGGGGGCTACGAACATGACGCGGGTGTGACGTGGATGCTTCGAATGCGACGTTGGTGTTTCGAACGTGACATGGGTGTGACATGGGTGCTTGGAACGTGACGTGGGCGTCAAGTGGGGGCTTCGAACATGACGTGGGTGTGACGTGGGGGCATCGATCGTGACGTGGACGTGACGTCGGTACTTTATACCTGATGGGGGTGTGACGTGGGTCATTCGAACGTGACGTGGGTGTGACGTGGGAGTTTCGAACGTGACGTGGGCATGACGTGGGTGATTCGAACGTGACGTGGGCGTGACGTGGGGGCATCGAACGTGACGTGGGAGTGACGTGGGTCATTTGAACGTGACGTGGGCGTGACGTGGGTGATTCCAACGTAGGTGGGGCTTTGAACGTGACGTGGGCGTGACGTGGGTGATTCGAATGTGACGTGGGCGTGACGTGGGGGCTTCGAACGTCACGTGAGCGTCACGTGGGGGCATCGAGTTTGACATGGGCGTGACCTGGGTGATTGGAACGTGACGTGGGCGTGACGTGGGTGATTCCAACGTGACGTGGGGCTTCGAACATGACGTGGGCGTGACGTGGGGGCTTCGAAAGTGACGTGGGCAAGACGTGGGTGATTCGAAGGTGACATGGGTGTGACGTGGGGGCTTCGAACGTGACGTGGGTGTGACGTGGGTGTTTCGAACGTGACGTGGGCGTGACGTCGGTACTTTGAAAGTGACGTGGGTGTGACCTGGGTGATTGGAACGTGACATGGGAGTGACGTGGGGGCATCGAACGTGACATAAGGGTGACATGGGTGCTTAGAACGTGACGTGGGCATGATGCGGGTGATTCCAACGTGACGTGGGGCTTCGAATGTGACGTGGGCGTGAGGTGGGTGATTGGAACGTGACGTGGGCGTGACGTCGGTACTTTGAATGTGACGTGGGTGTGACCTGGGGCCTTCGAATGTGACGTGGGAGTGACGTGGGTGCTTAGAACGTGACCTGGGCGTGACGTGGGTGATTCCAACGTCATGTGGGGGCTTCGAACGTGACGTGGGCGTGACGTGGGTGATTCCAACGTGACGTGGGCGTGACGTCGGTACTTTGAAAGTGACGTGGGTGTGACCTGGGTCATTTGAACGTGACGTGGGAGTGACGTGGGGGCTTCAAATGTGACGTAAGGGTGACATGGGCGCTTAGAACGTGACGTGGGCGTGACGTGGGTGATTCAAATATGACGTGGGCGTGACGTGGGTGATTCGAAAGTGACGTCGGTGTGACGTGGGTGTTTCGGACGTGACGTGGGCGTGACGTGGATGCTTCGAACGTGACGTTGGTGTTTCGAACGTGACGTGGGTGTGACGTGGGTGCTTCGAACGTGACGTGGGCGTGATATAGGCGCTTCGATCATGACGTGGGCGTGACGTGTGTGGTTTCAACGTGACGTGGGTGTCACGTGGGGCATCGAACGTGACGTGGACGTGACATCGGTACTTTCAATTTGAGGTTGGTGTGACCTGGGTCATTCGAACGTGATGTACATGTGACGTGGGTGATTCCAACGTGACGTGGGGCTTCGAACGTGACATGGGTGTGACCTGGGTGATTGGAACGTGACGTGGGCGTGACGTGGGGGCTTCGAACGTGATGTAAATGTGACATGGGTGCTTAGAACGTGACATGGGCGTGATGTGGGCGATTCCAACGTCATGTGGGGCTTCGAACGTGACGTGGGCGGGATGTGGGTGATTCGAAGCTGACGTGGGTGAGACGTGGGGGCTTCGAACGTCAGGTGGGCGTGACGTGGGGGCTTCAAACGTGACGTAAGGGCGTGACGTGGGGGATTCGAACGTGACGTGGACGTGACGTGGGTGGTTTCAACGTGACGTGGGCGTCACGTGGGGGCTTCGGAGGTGACGTGGGCCTCACGTGGGGGCTTCGAAAGTGACGTGGGCATGGCGTGGGTGATTCGAAGGTGACGTGGGTGTGACGTGGGGGCTTCAAACGTGACGTGGGGGTGATGCGGGTGATTCCAACGTGACGTGGGGCTTCGAACGTGACGTGGGCGTGACGTCGGTACTTTGAAAGTGACGTGGGTGCGACCTGGGTCATTTGAACGTGACGTGGGAGTGACGTGGGGGCTTCGAACGTGACGTAAGGGTGACATGGGCGCTGAGAACGTGACGTGGGCGTGACGTGGGTGATTGCAACTTCATGTGGGTGCTTCGGACCTGACGTGGGCGTCACGTGGGGGCTTCGAACATGACGTGGGTGTGACCTGGGTGCTTCGGACGTGACGTGGGCGTGACGTGGGGGCTTCGAAAATGATGTGGGTGTGAGGTGGGGTCTTCGAACGTGACGTGGGCGTGACGTGGGAGTTTCGAACGTGACGTGGGCGTGACGTGGTACTTTACATTTGACGTGGGTGTGACCTGGGTCAATCGAACGTGACGTGGGTGTGACGTGGGCTTCGAACGTGACCTAAGGGTGATTCGAAAGTGACCTCGGTGTGACGTGGGTGTTTCGGACGTGACGTGGGCGTGACGTGGGTGCTTCGAACGTGACGTGGGCATGACATAAGCGCTTCGATCGTGACGTGGGTGTGACGTGTGTGGTTTCAACGTGACGTGGGCGTCACGGGTGGGCTTCGAACGTGACGTGGGCATGACGTGGGTGAATCGAAGGTGACGTGGGCGTGACGTGGGGGCATGGAACGGAACGTGGGTGTGAGGTGGGTGATTCCAACGTGACGTGGGCGTGACGGCGGTACTTTCAATGTGACGTGGGTGTGACCTGGGTCATTTGAACGTGACGTGGGCGTGACGTGGGGGCTTCGAACGTGATGTAAGTGTGACATGGTGCTTAGAACGTGACATGGGCGTGACGTGGGCGATTCCAACGTGATGTGGGGCTTCGAACGTGAAGTGGGCGGAATGTGGGTGATTCGAAGCTGACGTGGGTGTGACGTGGATGCTTCGAACGTCACGTGGGCGTGACGTGGGGGCTTCAAACGTGACGTAAGGGCGTGACGTGGGGGATTCGAACGTGACGTGGACGTGACGTGGGTGGTTTCAACGTGACGTGGGCGTCACGTGGGGGCTTCGGAGGTGACGTGGGCCTCACGTGGGGGCTTCGAAAGTGACGTGGGCATGGCGTGGGTGATTCGAAGGTGACGTGGGTGTGACGTGGGGGCTTCAAACGTGACGTGGGCGTGATGCGGGTGATTCCAACGTGACGTGGGGCGTCGAATGTGACGTGGGCGTGACGTGGGTGATTGGAACGTGACGTGGGCGTGACGTCGGTACTTTGAATGTGACGTGGGTGTCACCTGGGGGCTTCGAACATGACGTAAGGGTGACATGGGCGCTTAGAACGTGACGTGGGCGTGACCTGGGTGATTCGAAGGTGACATGGGCGTGACGTCGGTACTTTGAAAGTGACGTGGGTGTGACCTGGGTCATTTGAACGTGACGTGGGAGTGACGTGGGGGCTTCAAAAGTGACGTAAGGGTGACATGGGTGCTTAGAACGTGACGTGGGAGTGACGTGGGCGATTCCAACATGACGTGGGCGTGACGTCGGTACTTTGAAAGTGACGTGGGTGTGAGGTGGGTGATTCCAACGTGACGTGGGCGTGACGTCGGTAGTTTCAATGTGACGTGGGTGTGACCTGGTTCATTTGAACGTGACGTGGCTGTGACGTGGGGGCTTCGAACGTGACGTGGGCGTGATTTCGGTACTTTGAAAGTGACGTGGGTGTGACCTGGGTCATTTGAACGTGACGTGGGTGTGACGTGGGGGCTTCGAACGTGACGTGGGCGTGACGTGGGCGATTCCAATGTGACGTGGGTGTGACGTGGGGGCTTCGAACGAGATGTTGGCGTGATGTGGGGGTATCGAAGTTGACGTGGGCGTGAGCTGTGTGACTGGAACGTGACGTGGGTGTGACCTGGGGGCTTCGAAAGTGACGTGGGCGTCACGTGGGTGATTCGAAGGTGACGTGGGTGTGACGTGCATGATTCGAACGTTACGTGGGCGTGACGTGGGGGCTTCGAACGTGACGTGGGCGTGACGTGGGTGATTCGAATGTGACGTGGGCGTGACGTGGGTGATTCCAAAGTGACGTGGGCGTGACGTGGGAGTTTCGAACGTGACGTGGGCGTGACGTGGTTGATTCCAACGTGACGTGGGGATTACGTGGGGGCTTCGAACGCCACGTGAGCGTCACGTGGGAGCATCGAGATTGACGTGGGTGTGACCTGCGTGATTGGAACGTGACGTGGGCGTGACGTAGGTGATTCCAACGTGACGTGGGGCATCGAACATGACGTGGGCGTGACGTGGGGGCTTCGAAAGTGACGTGGGCATGACGTGGGTGATTCGAAGGTGACATGGGTGTGACGTGGGGGCTTCGAACGTGACGTGGGCGTGACGTCGGTACTTTGAATGTGACGTGGGTGTGACCTGGGTCATTCGAACGTGATGTACGTGTGACGTGTGGGCTTCGAACGTGACGTGGGTGTTTCCAAACTAACGTGGGTGTGACGTAGGGGAATCGAACGTGACGTAGGTGTTTCCAAAGTGACGTGGGTGTGACGTCGGTATGTTGAATGTGACGTGGGTGTGACGTGCATGATTCGATCGTGAGGTGGGTGTTTTAAATGTGAGCTGGGCGTGACGTGGGTCATTCGAACGTGACATAGGTGTGACGTGGGGGCATCGAACATGACGTGGGCGTGACGTGGATGTTTCGAATGTGACGTTGGTGTTTCGAACGTGACATGGGTGTGACGTGGGTGCTTTGAAGGTGACGTGGGCGTAACGTGGGTGCTTCGAACGTGACGTGGGTGTGCCGTCAGTACTTTGAATGTGACGTGGGTGTGACCTGGGTCATGCGAACGTGACGTGGGTGTGACGTGGGTGCTTCGAACGTTACGTGGGCATTTCGTGGGTGATTCAAACGTGACGTGGGCGTGACCTGGGTCACTTGAACGTTACGTGGGCGTCACGTGGGTGCTTCGAAAGTGACGTGGACGTCACGTGGGTGATTCGAAGGTGACGTGGGAGTGACGTGGGGGCTTCGAACATGACGTAAGGGTGACATGCGTGCTTAGAACGTGACGTGGGCGTGACGTGGGCGATTCCAACGTGACGTGGGGCTTCGAACGTGACGTGGGCGTGATGTGGGTGATTCGAATGTCACTTGGGCGTGACGTGGGGGCTTCGAACGTCACGTGGGCGTGACGTGGGGGCTTCGATGTTGACGTGGGCGTGACCTGGGTGATTGGAACGTGACGTGGACGTGACGTGGGTGGTTTCAACGTGACGTGAGCGTCACGTCGGGTCCTCGAACGTGACTTGGGCGTCACGTGGGGTCTTCGAAAGTGACGTGGGCATGACGTGGGTGATTCGAAGGTGACGTGGGTGTGACGTGGGGGCTTCCAATGTGACGTGGGCATAACGTGGGGGCTTCGAACCAGACGTGGGTGTGACGTGGGGGCTTCGAACGTGACGTGGGTGTGACGTGGGTCATTTGAACGTGACGTGGGCGTGACGTGGGTGATTCGAATGTGACGTGGGCGTGACGTGGGGGCTTCGAACGTCACGTGAGCGTCACGTGGGGGCATCGAGTTTGACATGGGCGTGACCTGCGTGATTGGAACGTGACGTGGGCGTGACGTGGGTGATTCCAACGTGACGTGGGGCTTCGAACATGACGTGGGCGTGACGTGGGGGCTTCGAAAGTGACGTGGGCAAGACGTGGGTGATTCGAAGGTGACATGGGTGTGACGTGGGGGCTTCGAACGTGACGTGGGTGTGACGTGGGTGTTTCGAACGTGACGTGGGCGTGACGTCGGTACTTTGAAAGTGACGTGGGTGTGACCTGGGTGATTGGAACGTGACGTGGGAGTGACGTGGGGGCATCGAACGTGACATAAGGGTTACATGGGTGCTTAGAACGTGACGTGGGCATGATGCGGGTGATTCCAACGTGACGTGGGGCTTCGAATGTGACGTGGGCGTGAGGTGGGTGATTGGAACGTGACGTGGGCGTGACGTCGGTACTTTGAATGTGACGTGGGTGTGACCTGGGGGCTTCGAATGTGACGTAAGGGCGACATGGGCGCTTAGAACGTGACGTGGGCATGACGTGGGTGATTCCAACGTGACGTGGGGGCTTCGAACGTGACATGGGCGTGACGTGGGTGATTCGAACGTGACGTGGGCGTGACGTCACTACTTTGAATGTGACGTGGGTGTGACCTGGGTCATTTGAACGTGACGTGGGAGTGACGTGGGGCTTCGAACGTGACGTAAGGGTGACATGGGCGCTTAGAACGTGACGTGGGCGTGACGTGGGTGATTCCAACGTCATGTGGGGGCTTCGAACGTGACGTGGGCGTGACGTGGGTGATTGGAACGTGACGTGGGCGTGACGTCGGTACTTTGAAAGTGACGTGGGTGTGACCTGGGTCATTTGAACGTGACGTGGGAGTGACGTGGGGGCTTCAAATGTGACGTAAGGGCGACATGGGCGCTTAGAACGTGACGTGGGCATGACGTGGGTTATTCGAAAGTGACGTGGGCGTGACGTGGGTGATTCGAAAGTGACGTTGGTGTGACGTGGGTGATTCCAACGTGACGTGGGCGTGACGTCGGTACATTCAATGTGACGTGGGTGTGACCTGGGTCATTTGAACGTGACGTGGGAGTGACGTGGGGGCTTCAAACGTGACGTAAAGGTGACATGGGTGCTTAGAACGTGACGTGGGCGTGACGTGGGTGATTCCAACGTCATGTGGGGGCTTCGAACGTGACGTGGGTGTGACGTGGCCGATTCGATCGGGACGTGGGTGTGACGTGTGGGCTTCAAACGTGACGTGGGTGTGACCTGGGTGATTCGAACGTGACGTGGGTGTGACGTGGGTGTTTCGAACGTGACGTGGGCGTGACGTCGGTACTTTGAATGTGACGTGGGTGTGACCTGGGTCATTGGAACGTGACGTGGGCGTGACGTGGGGGCTTCGAACGTGATGTAAGTGTGACATGGGTGCTTAGAACGTGACGTGGGCATGACGTGGGTGATTCGAAGGTGACGTGGGTGTGACGTGGGGGCTTCAAACGTGACGTGGGCGTGACGTCGGAACTTTGAATGTGACGTGGGTGTGACCTGGGTCATTTGATCGTGACGTGGGAGTGACGTGGGGGCATCGAACGTGACGTAAGGGTGACATGGGTGCTTAGAACGTGACGTGGGTGTGACGTGGGTGATTCCAACGTGACGTGGGGCTTCGAACGTGACGTGGGCGTGACGTGGGTGATTGGAACGTGACGTGGGCGTGAGGTGGGTGATTCGAAAGTGACGTCGGTGTGACGTGGGTGTTTCGGACGTGACGTGGGCGTCACGTGGGGGCATCGAACGTGACGTAGGTGTGACGTGGGGGCATCGAACGTGACGTGGGCGTGACGTAGGGGCTTCAAAAGTGACGTGGGCGTGACGTGGGGGCATCGAACGTGGCGTGGGTGTGACGTGGGGGCTTCGAACGTGACGTGGGCGTGACGTGTGGGCTTCGAATGTGACGTTGGTGTTTCGAACGTGACATGGGTTTGACATGGGTGCTTTGAATGTGACGTGGGCGTAACGTGGGGGCTTCGAACCTGACGTGGGTGTGAGGTGGGTGTTTCGAACGTGACGTGGGCGTGACGTCAGTACTTTGAATGTGACGTGGGCATGACGTGGGTGATTCGAAGGTGACGTGGGTGTGACGTGGGTGTTTCCAACGTGACGTTGGTGTTTCGAACTTGACTTCGGTGTGACGTGGGTGCTTCGGACCTGACGTGGGCGTGACGCGGGGGCTTCGAAAATGATGTGGGTGTGACGTGGGGGCTTCGAACGTGACGTGGGCGTGACGTGGGAGTTTCGAACGTGACGTGGACGTGACGTGGTACTTTACATTTGACGTGGGTGTGACCTGGGTCAATTGAACGTGACGTGGGTGTGACGTGGGGGCTTCGAATGTGACGTGGGTGTTTCGAACGTGACAGGGGTGTGACGTGGGTGCTTCGAAAGTGACGTGGACGTCACGTGGGTGATTCGAAGGTGACGTGGGTGTGACGTGGGGGCTTCGAACGTGACGTGGGTGTGACGTGGGTCATTTGAACGTGACGTGGGCGTGACGTGGGTGATTCGAATGTGACGTGGGCGTGACGTGGGGGCTTCGAACGTCACGTGAGCGTCACGTGGGGGCATCGAGTTTGACATGGGCGTGACCTGGGTGATTGGAACGTGACGTGGGCGTGAGGTGGGTGATTGGAACGTGACGTGGGCGTGACGTCGGTACTTTGAATGTGACGTGGGTGTGACCTGGGGGCTTCGAACGTGACGTAAGGGCGACATGGGCGCTTAGAACGTGACGTGGGCATGACGTGGGTGATTCCAACGTGACGTGGGGGCTTCGAACGTGACATGGGCGTGACGTGGGTGATTCGAACGTGACGTGGGCGTGACGTCACTACTTTGAATGTGACGTGGGTGTGAACTGGGTCATTTGAACGTGACGTGGGAGTGACGTGGGGGCTTCAAATGTGACGTAAGGGCGACATGGGCGCTTAGAACGTGACGTGGGCATGACGTGGGTTATTCGAAAGTGACGTGGGCGTGACGTGGGTGATTCGAAAGTGACGTTGGTGTGACGTGGGTGATTCCAACGTGACGTGGGCGTGACGTCGGTACATTCAATGTGACGTGGGTGTGACCTGGGTCATTGGAACGTGACGTGGGCGTGACGTGGGGGCTTCGAACGTGATGTAAGTGTGACATGGGTGCTTAGAACGTGACGTGGGCATGACGTGGGTTATTCGAAAGTGACGTGGGCGTGACGTGGGTGATTCGAAAGTGACGTTGGTGTGACGTGGGTGATTCCAACGTGACGTGGGCGTGACGTCGGTACATTCAATGTGACGTGGGTGTGACCTGGGTCATTGGAACGTGACGTGGGCGTGACGTGGGGGCATCGAACGTGACGTAAGGGTGACATGGGTGCTTAGAACGTGACGTGGGTGTGACGTGGGTGATTCCAACGTGACGTGGGGCTTCGAACGTGACGTGGGCGTGACGTGGGTGATTGGAACGTGACGTGGGCGTGAGGTGGGTGATTCGAAAGTGACGTCGGTGTGACGTGGGTGTTTCGGACGTGACGGGGGCGTCACGTGGGGGCATCGAACGTGACGTAGGTGTGACGTGGGGGCTTCGAACGTGACGTGGGCGTGACGTGGATGCTTCGAATGTGACGTTGGTGTTTCGAACGTGACATGGGTGTGACATGGGTGCTTCGAATGTGACGTGGGGTTAAAGTGGGGGCTTCGAACCTGACGTGGGTGTGACGTGGGGGCTTCGAAAGTGACGTGGGTGTGACGTGGGTCATTTGAACGTGACGTGGGCGTGACGTGGGTGATTCCAACGTGACGTGGGGCTTTGAACGTGACGTGGGCGTGACGTGGGTGATTCGAATGTGACGTGGGCGTGACGTGGGGGCTTCGAACGTCACGTGAGCGTCACGTGGGGGCATCGAGTTTGACATGGGCGTGACCTGGGTGATTGGAACGTGACGTGAGCGTGACGTGGGTGATTCCAACGTGACGTGGGGCTTCGAACATGACGTGGGCGTGACGTGGGGGCTTCGAAAGTGACGTGGGCATGACGTGGGTGATTCGAAGGTGACATGGGTGTGACGTGGGGGCTTCGAACGTGACGTGGGTGTGACGTGGGTGTTTCGAACGTGACGTGGGCGTGACGTCGGTACTTTGAATGTGACGTGGGTGTGACCTGGGTGATTGGAACGTGACGTGGGAGTGACGTGGGGGCATCGAACGTGACATAAGGGTGACATGGGTGCTTCGAACGTGACGTGGGCATGATGCGGGTGATTCCAACGTGACGTGGGGCTTCGAATGTGACGTGGGCGTGAGGTGGGTGATTGGAACGTGACGTGGGCGTGACGTCGGTACTTTGAATGTGACGTGGGTGTGACCTGGGTCATTTGAACGTGACGTGGGAGTGACGTGGGGCTTCAAACGTGACGTAAGGGTGACATGGGCGCTTAGAACGTGACGTGGGCGTGACGTGGGTGATTCCAACGTGACGTGGGCTTCGAACGTGACGTGGGCGTGATGTGGGTGATTCGAATGTCACTTGGGCGTGACGTGGGGTCTTCGAACGTCATTTGGGCGTGACGTGGGGGCTTCGATGTTGACGTGGGCGTGACCTGGGTGATTGGAACGTGACGTGGACGTGACGTGGGCGGTTTCAACGTGACGTGAGCGTCACGTGGGGTCCTCGAACGTGACTTGGGCGTCACGTGGGGTCTTCGAAAGTGACGTGGGCATGACGTGGGTGATTCGAAGGTGACGTGGGTGTGACGTGGGGGCTTCGAACGTGACGTGGGCGTGACGTCGGAACTTTGAATGTGACGTGGGTGTGACCTGGGTCATTTGAACATGACGTGGGAGTGACGTGGGGGCATCGAACGTGACATAAGGGTGACATGGGTGCTTAGAACGTGACGTGGGCGTGACGTGGGTGATTCCAACGTCATGTGGGGGCTTCGAACGTGACGTGGGTGTGACGTGGCCGATTCGATCGGGACGTGGGTGTGACGTGTGGGCTTCAAACGTGACGTGGGTGTGACCTGGGGGCTTCGAACGTGACGTGGGTGTGACGTGGGTGTTTCGAACGTGACGTGGGCGTGACGTCGGTACTTTGAATGTGACGTGGGTGTGACCTGGGTCATTGGAACGTGACGTGGGCGTGACGTGGGGGCTTCGAACGTGATGTAAGTGTGACATGGGTGCTTAGAACGTGACGTGGGCATGACGTGGGTGATTCGAAGGTGACGTGGGTGTGACGTGGGGGCTTCAAACGTGACGTGGGCGTGACGTCGGAACTTTGAATGTGACGTGGGTGTGACCTGGGTCATTTGATCGTGACGTGGGAGTGACGTGGGGGCATCGAACGTGACGTAAGGGTGACATGGGTGCTTAGAACGTGACGTGGGTGTGACGTGGGTGATTCCAACGTGACGTGGGGCTTCGAACGTGACGTGGGCGTGACGTGGGTGATTGGAACGTGACGTGGGCGTGAGGTGGGTGATTCGAAAGTGACGTCGGTGTGACGTGGGTGTTTCGGACGTGACGGGGGCGTCACGTGGGGGCATCGAACGTGACGTAGGTGTGACGTGGGGGCTTCGAACGTGACGTGGGCGTGACGTGGATGCTTCGAATGTGACGTTGGTGTTTCGAACGTGACATGGGTGTGACGTGGGGGCTTCGAAAGTGACGTGGGTGTGACGTGGGTCATTTGAACGTGACGTGGGCGTGACGTGGGTGATTCCAACGTGACGTGGGGCTTTGAACGTGACGTGGCCGTGACGTGGGTGATTCGAATGTGACGTGGGCGTGACGTGGGGGCTTCGAACGTCACGTGAGCGTCACGTGGGGGCATCGAGTTTGACATGGGCGTGACCTGGGTGATTAGAACGTGACGTGGGCGTGACGTGGGTGATTCCAACGTGACGTGGGGCTTCGAACATGACGTGGGCGTGACGTGGGGGCTTCGAAAGTGACGTGGGCATGACGTGGGTGATTCGAAGGTGACATGGGTGTGACGTGGGGGCTTCGAACGTGACGTGGGTGTGACGTGGGTGTTTCGAACGTGACGTGGGCGTGACGTCGGTACTTTGAAAGTGACGTGGGTGTGACCTGGGTGATTGGAACGTGACGTGGGAGTGACGTGGGGGCATCGAACGTGACAGAAGGGTGACATGGGTGCTTCGAACGTGACGTGGGCATGATGCGGGTGATTCCAACGTGACGTGGGGCTTCGAATGTGACGTGGGCGTGAGGTGGGTGATTGGAACGTGACGTGGGCGTGACGTCGGTACTTTGAATGTGACGTGGGTGTGACCTGGGTCATTTGAACGTGACGTGGGAGTGACGTGGGGCTTCAAACGTGACGTAAGGGTGACATGGGCGCTTAGAACGTGACGTGGGAGTGACGTGGGTGATTCCAACGTGACGTGGGCTTCGAACATGACGTGGGCGTGATGTGGGTGATTCGAATGTCACTTGGGCGTGACGTGGGGTCTTCGAACGTCACTTGGGCGTGACGTGGGGGCTTCGATGTTGACGTGGGCGTGACCTGGGTGATTGGAACGTGACGTGGACGTGACGTGGTTGGTTTCAACGTGACGTGAGCGTCACGTGGGGTCCTCGAACGTGACTTGGGCGTCACGTGGGGTCTTCGAAAGTGACGTGGGCATGACGTGGGTGATTCGAAGGTCACGTGGGTGTGACGTGGGGGCTTCGAACGTGACGTGGGCGTGACGTCGGAACTTTGAATGTGACGTGGGTGTGACCTGGGTCATTTGAACATGACGTGGGAGTGACGTGGGGGCATCGAACGTGACATAAGGGTGACATGGGTGCTTAGAACGTGACGTGGGCGTGATGCGGGTGATTCCAACGTGACGTGGGGCTTCGAATGTGACGTGGGCGTGAGGTGGGTGATTGGAACGTGACGTGGGCGTGACGTCGGTACTTTGAATGTGACGTGGGTGTGACCTGGGGGCTTCGAACGTGACGTAAGGGTGACATGGGCGCTTAGAACGTGACGTGGGCGTGACGTGGGTGTTTCGAGCGTGCCGTGGGCGTGACGTCGGAACTTTGAATGTGACGTGGGTGTGACCTGGGTCATTTGATCGTGACGTGGGAGTGACGTGGGGGCTTCGAACGTGACGTAAGGGTGACATGGGTGCTTAGAACCGGACGTGGGCGTGACGTGGGTGATTGGAACGTGACGTGGGCGTGACGTCGGAACTTTGAAAGTGACGTGGGTGTGACGTGGGGGCTTCAAACGTGACGTAAGGGTGACATGGGAGCTTAGAACGTGACGTGGGTGTGACGTGGGTGTTTCCAACGTTACGTGGGGCTTCGAACGTGACGTGGGCGTGACGTGGGTGATTGGAACGTGACGTGGGCGTGACGTCGGTACTTTGAATGTGACGTGGGTGTGACCTGGCGGCTTCGAACGTGACGTAAGGGCGACATGGGTGCTTAGAACGTGACGTGGGCGTGACGTGGGTGATTCCAACGTGACGTGGGGGCTTCGAACGTGACGTGGGCGTGACGTGGGTGATTCAAACGTGACGTGGGCGTGACGTCACTACTTTGAAAGTGACGTGGGTGTGACCTGGGTCATTTGAACGTGACGTGGGAGTGACGTGGGGGCTTCGAACGTGACGTAAGGGTGACATGGGTGCTTAGAACGTGACGTGGGAGTGACGTGGGTGATTCCAACGTGACGTGGGCTTCGAACGTGATGTGGGCGTGATGTGGGTGATTCGAATGCCGCTTGGGCGTGACGTGGGGGCTTCGAACGTCACGTGGGCGTGACGTGGGGGCTTCGATGTTGACGTGGGCGTGACCTGGGTGATTGGAACGTGACGTGGACGTGACGTGGGTGGTTTCAACGTGACGTGAGCGTCACGTGGGGTCCTCGAACGTGACATGGGCGTCACGTGGGGTCTTCGAAAGTGACGTGGGCATGACGTGGGTGATTCGAAGGTGACGTGGGTGTGACGTGGGGGCTTCGAACGTGACGTGGGCGTGACGTCGGAACTTTGAATGTGACGTGGGTGTGACCTGGGTCATTTGAACATGACGTGGGAGTGACGTGGGGGCATCGAACGTGACATAAGGGTGACATGGGTGCTTAGAACGTGACGTGGGCGTGATGCGGGTGATTCCATCGTGACGTGGGGTTTCGAACGTGACGTGGGTGTGACGTGGGTGTTTCCAACGTGACGTTGGTGTTTCGAACTTGACTTCGGTGTGACGTGGGTGCTTCGGACCTGACGTGGGCGTGACGCGGGGGCTTCGAAAATGATGTGGGTGTGACGTGGGGGCTTCGAACGTGACGTGGGCGTGACGTGGGAGTTTCGAACGTGACGTGGACGTGACGTGGTACTTTACATTTGACGTGGGTGTGACCTGGGTCAATTGAACGTGACGTGGGCGTGACGTGGGGGCTTCGAAAGTGACGTGGGCATGACGTGGGTGATTCGAAGGTGACATGGGTGTGACGTGGGGGCTTCGAACGTGACGTGGGCGTGACGTCGGTACTTTGAATGTGACGTGGGTGTGACCTGGGTCATTCGAACGTGATGTACGTGTGACGTGTGGGCTTCGAACGTGACGTGGGTGTTTCCAAACTAACGTGGGTGTGACGTAGGGGAATCGAACGTGACGTAGGTGTTTCCAAAGTGACGTGGGTGTGACGTCGGTATGTTGAATGTGACGTGGGTGTGACGTGCATGATTCGATCGTGAGGTGGGTGTTATAAATGTGAGCTGGGCGTGACGTGGGTCATTCGAACGTGACATAGGTGTGACGTGGGGGCATCGAACATGACGTGGGCGTGACGTGGATGTTTCGAATGTGACGTTGGTGTTTCGAACGTGACATGGGTGTGACGTGGGTGCTTTGAAGGTGACGTGGGCGTAACGTGGGTGCTTCGAACGTGACGTGGGTGTGCCGTCGGTACGTTGAATGTGCCGTGGGTGTGACGTGCATGACTCGAACGTGACGTGGGCGTGACGTGGGGGCTTTGAAGTTGACGTGGGCCAGACCTGGGGGATGCGAACGTGACGTGGGTGTGACGTGGGGGCATCGAACGTGACGTGGGCGTGACGTCGGGGCATCAAAAGTGACGTGGGCGTCACGTGGGGGCATCGAACGTGGCGTGGGTGTGACGTGGGGGCTTCGAACGTGACGTGGGCGTGACGTGTGGGCTTCGAATGTGACGTTGGTGTTTCGAACGTGACATGGGTTTGACATGGGTGCTTTGAATGTGACGTGGGCGTAACGTGGGGGCTTCGAACCTGACGTGGGTGTGAGGTGGGTGTTTCGAACGTGACGTGGGCGTGACGTCAGTACTTTGAATGTGACGTGGGTGTGACCTGGGTCATGCGAACGTGACGTGGGTGTGACGTGGGTGCTTCGAACGTTACGTGGGCATTTCGTGGGTGATTCAAACGTGACGTGGGCGTGACCTGGGTCACTTGAACGTTACGTGGGAGTGACGTGGGTGCTTCGAAAGTGACGTGGACGTCACGTGGGTGATTCGAAGGTGACGTGGGAGTGACGTGGGGGCTTCGAACGTGACGTAAGGGTGACATGGGTGCTTAGATCGTGACGTGGGCGTGACGTGGGCGATTCCAACGTGACGTGGGGCTTCGAACGTGACGTGGGCGTGATGTGGGTGATTCGAATGTCACTTGGGCGTGACGTGGGGGCTTCGAACGTCACGTGGGCGTGACGTGGGGGCTTCGATGTTGACGTGGGCGTGACCTGGGTGATTGGAACGTGACGTGGACGTGACGTGGGTGGTTTCAACGTGACGTGAGCGTCACGTGGGGTCCTCGAACGTGACTTGGGCGTCACGTGGGGTCTTCGAAAGTGACGTGGGCATGACGTGGGTGATTCGAAGGTGACGTGGGTGTGACGTGGGGGCTTCCAATGTGACGTGGGCATAACGTGGGGGCTTCGAAGCAGACGTGGGTGTGACGTGGGGGCTTCGAACGTGACGTGGGTGTGACGTGGGTCATTTGAACGTGACGTGGGCGTGACGTGGGTGAGTCGAATGTGACGTGGGCGTGACGTGGGGGCTTCGAACGTCACGTGAGCGTCACGTGGGGGCATCGAGTTTGACATGGGCGTGACCTGGGTGATTGGAACGTGACGTGGGCGTGACGTGGGTGATTCCAACGTGACGTGGGGCTTCGAACATGACGTGGGCATGACGTGGGGGCTTCGAAAGTGATGTGGGCAAGACGTGGGTGATTCGAAGGTGACATGGGTGTGACGTGGGGGCTTCGAAAGTGACGTGGGTGTGACGTGGGTGTTTCGAACGTGACGTGGGCGTGACGTCGGTACTTTGAAAGTGACGTGGGTGTGACCTGGGTGATTGGAACGTGACGTGGGAGTGACGTGGGGGCATCGAACGTGACATAAGGGTGACATGGGTGCTTAGAACGTGACGTGGGCATGATGCGGGTGATTCCAACGTGACGTGGGGCTTCGAACGTGACGTGGGCGTGAGGTGGGTGATTGGAACGTGACGTGGGCGTGACGTCGGTACTTTGAATGTGACGTGGGTGTGACCTGGGGGCATCGAATGTGACGTAAGGGCGACATGGGCGCTTAGAACGTGACGTGGGCATGACGTGGGTGATTCCAACGTGACGTGGGGGCTTCGAACGTGACATGGGCGTGACGTGGGTGATTCGAACGTGACGTGGGCGTGACGTCACTACTTTGAATGTGACGTGGGTGTGACCTGGGTCATTTGAACGTGACGTGGGAGTGACGTGGGGCTTCGAACGTGACGTAAGGGTGACATGGGCGCTTAGAACGTGACGTGGGCGTGACGTGGGTGATTCCAACGTCATGTGGGGGCTTCGAACGTGACGTGGGCGTCACGTGGGTGATTCGAACGTGACGTGGGCGTGACGTCGGTACTTTGAAAGTGACGTGGGTGTGACCTGGGTGATTTGAACGTGACGTGGGAGTGACGTGGGGGCTTCAAATGTGACGTAAGGGCGACATGGGCGCTTAGAACGTGACGTGGGCATGACGTGGGTTATTCGAAAGTGACGTGGGCGTGACGTGGGTGATTCGAAAGTGACGTTGGTGTGACGTGGGTGATTCCAACGTGACGTGGGCGTGACGTCGGTACATTCAATGTGACGTGGGTGTGACCTGGGTCATTGGAACGTGACGTGGGCGTGACGTGGGGGCTTCGAACGTGATGTAAGTGTGACATGGGTGCTTAGAACGTGACGTGGGCATGACGTGGGTGATTCGAAGGTGACGTGGGTGTGACGTGGGGGCTTCAAACGTGACGTGGGCGTGACGTCGGAACTTTGAATGTGACGTGGGTGTGACCTGGGTCATTTGATCGTGACGTGGGAGTGACGTGGGGGCATCGAACGTGACGTAAGGGTGACATGGGTGCTTAGAACGTGACGTGGGTGTGACGTGGGTGATTCCAACGTGACGTGGGGCTTCGAACGTGACGTGGGCGTGACGTGGGTGATTGGAACGTGACGTGGGCGTGAGATGGGTGATTCGAAAGTGACGTCGGTGTGACGTGGGTGTTTCGGACGTGACGTGGGCGTCACGTGGGGGCATCGAACGTGACGTAGGTGTGACGTGGGGGCATCGAACGTGACGTGGGCGTGACGTAGGGGCTTCAAAAGTGACGTGGGCGTCACGTGGGGGCATCGAACGTGGCGTGGGTGTGACGTGGGGGCTTCGAACGTGACGTGGGCGTGACGTGTGGGCTTCGAATGTGACGTTGGTGTTTCGAACGTGACATGAGTTTGACATGGGTGCTTTGAATGTGACGTGGGCGTAACGTGGGGGCTTCGAACCTGACGTGGGTGTGAGGTGGGTGTTTCGAACGTGACGTGGGCGTGACGTCAGTACTTTGAATGTGACGTGGGTGTGACCTGGGTCATGCGAACGTGACGTGGGTGTGACGTGGGTGCTTCGAACGTTACGTGGGCATTTCGTGGGTGATTCAAACGTGCCGTGGTCGTGACCTGGGTCACTTGAACGTTACGTGGGAGTGACGTGGGTGCTTCGAAAGTGACGTGGACGTCACGTGGGTGATTCGAAGGTGACGTGGGAGTGACGTGGGGGCTTCGAACGTGACGTAAGGGTGACATGGGTGCTTAGAACGTGACGTGGGCGTGACGTGGGCGATTCCAACGTGACGTGGGGCTTCGAACGTGACGTGGGCGTGATGTGGGTGATTCGAATGTCACTTGGGCGTGACGTGGGGGCTTCGAACGTCACGTGGGCGTGACGTGGGGGCTTCGATGTTGACGTGGGCGTGACCTGGGTGATTGGAACGTGACGTGGACGTGACGTGGGTGGTTTCAACGTGACGTGAGCGTCACGTCGGGTCCTCGAACGTGACTTGGGCGTCACGTGGGGTCTTCGAAAGTGACGTGGGCATGACGTGGGTGATTCGAAGGTGACGTGGGTGTGACGTGGGGGCTTCCAATGTGACGTGGGCATAACGTGGGGGCTTCGAACCAGACGTGGGTGTGACGTGGGGGCTTCGAACGTGACGTGGGTGTGACGTGGGTCATTTGAACGTGACGTGGGCGTGACGTGGGTGATTCGAATGTGACGTGGGCGTGACGTGGGGGCTTCGAACGTCACGTGAGCGTCACGTGGGGGCATCGAGTTTGACATGGGCGTGACCTGGGTGATTGGAACGTGACGTGGGCGTGACGTGGGTGATTCCAACGTGACGTGGGGCTTCGAACATGACGTGGGCGTGACGTGGGGGCTTCGAAAGTGACGTGGGCAAGACGTGGGTGATTCGAAGGTGACATGGGTGTGACGTGGGGGCTTCGAACGTGACCTGGGTGTGACGTGGGTGTTTCGAACGTGACGTGGGCGTGACGTCGGTACTTTGAAAGTGACGTGGGTGTGACCTGGGTGATTGGAACGTGACGTGGGAGTGACGTGGGGGCATCGAACGTGACATAAGGGTGACATGGGTGCTTAGAACGTGACGTGGGCATGATGCGGGTGATTCCAACGTGACGTGGGGCTTCGAATGTGACGTGGGCGTGAGGTGGGTGATTGGAACGTGACGTGGGCGTGACGTCGGTACTTTGAATGTGACGTGGGTGTGACCTGGGGGCTTCGAATGTGACGTAAGGGCGACATGGGCGCTTAGAACGTGACGTGGGCATGACGTGGGTGATTCCAACGTGACGTGGGGGCTTCGAACGTGACATGGGCGTGACGTGGGTGATTCGAACGTGACGTGGGCGTGACGTCACTACTTTGAATGTGACGTGGGTGTGACCTGGGTCATTTGAACGTGACGTGGGAGTGACGTGGGGCTTCGAACGTAACGTAAGGGTGACATGGGCGCTTAGAACGTGACGTGGGCGTGACGTGGGTGATTCCAACGTCATGTGGGGGCTTCGAACGTGACGTGGGCGTCACGTGGGTGATTCGAACGTGACGTGGGCGTGACGTCGGTACTTTGAAAGTGACGTGGGTGTGACCTGGGTCATTTGAACGTGACGTGGGAGTGACGTGGGGGCTTCAAATGTGACGTAAGGGCGACATGGGCGCTTAGAACGTGACGTGGGCATGATGTGGGTTATTCGAAAGTGACGTGGGCGTGACGTGGGTGATTCGAAAGTGACGTTGGTGTGACGTGGGTGATTCCAACGTGACGTGGGCGTGACGTCGGTACATTCAATGTGACGTGGGTGTGACCTGGGTCATTGGAACGTGACGTGGGCGTGACGTGGGGGCTTCGAACGTGATGTAAGTGTGACATGGGTGCTTAGAACGTGACGTGGGCATGACGTGGGTGATTCGAAGGTGACGTGGGTGTGACGTGGGGGCTTCAAACGTGACGTGGGCGTGACGTCGGAACTTTGAATGTGACGTGGGTGTGACCTGGGTCATTTGATCGTGACGTGGGAGTGACGTGGGGGCATCGAACGTGACGTAAGGGTGACATGGGTGCTTAGAACGTGACGTGGGTGTGACGTGGGTGTTTCGGACGTGACGGGGGCGTCACGTGGGGGCATCGAACGTGACGTAGGTGTGACGTGGGGGCTTCGAACGTGACGTGGGCGTGACGTGGATGCTTCGAATGTGACGTTGGTGTTTCGAACGTGACATGGGTGTGACATGGGTGCTTCGAATGTGACGTGGGGTTAAAGTGGGGGCTTCGAACCTGACGTGGGTGTGACGTGGGGGCTTCGAAAGTGACGTGGGTGTGACGTGGGTCATTTGAACGTGACGTGGGCGTGACGTGGGTGATTCCAACGTGACGTGGGGCTTTGAACGTGACGTGGGCGTGACGTGGGTGATTCGAATGTGACGTGGGCGTGACGTGGGGGCTTCGAACGTCACGTGGGCGTCACGTGGGGGCATCGAGTTTGACATGGGCGTGACCTGGGTGATTGGAACGTGACGTGGGCGTGACGTGGGTGATTCCAACGTGACGTGGGGCTTCGAACATGACGTGGGCGTGACGTGGGGGCTTCGAAAGTGACGTGGGCATGACGTGGGTGATTCGAAGGTGACATGGGTGTGACGTGGGGGCTTCGAACGTGACGTGGGTGTGACGTGGGTGTTTCGAACGTGACGTGGGCGTGACGTCGGTACTTTGAAAGTGACGTGGGTGTGACCTGGGTGATTGGAACGTGACGTGGGAGTGACGTGGGGGCATCGAACGTGACATAAGGGTGACATGGGTGCTTAGAACGTGACGTGGGCATGATGCGGGTGATTCCAACGTGACGTGGGGCTTCGAATGTGACGTGGGCGTGAGGTGGGTGATTGGAACGTGACGTGGGCGTGACGTCGGTACTTTGAATGTGACGTGGGTTTGACCTGGGTCATTTGAACGTGACGTGGGAGTGACGTGGGGCTTCAAACGTGACGTAAGGGTGACATGGGCGCTTAGAACGTGACGTGGGAGTGACGTGGGTGATTCCAACGTGACGTGGGCTTCGAACGTGACGTGGGCGTGATGTGGGTGATTCGAATGTCACTTGGGCGTGACGTGGGGTCTTCGAACGTCATTTGGGCGTGACGTGGGGGCTTCGATGTTGACGTGGGCGTGACCTGGGTGATTGGAACGTGACGTGGACGTGACGTGGTTGGTTTCAACGTGACGTGAGCGTCACGTGGGGTCCTCGAACGTGACTTGGGCGTCACGTGGGGTCTTCGAAAGTGACGTGGGCATGACGTGGGTGATTCGAAGGTCACGTGGGTGTGACGTGGGGGCTTCGAACGTGACGTGGGCGTGACGTCGGAACTTTGAATGTGACGTGGGTGTGACCTGGGTCATTTGAACATGACGTGGGAGTGACGTGGGGGCATCGAACGTGACATAAGGGTGACATGGGTGCTTAGAACGTGACGTGGGCGTGATGCGGGTGATTCCAACGTGACGTGGGGCTTCGAATGTGACGTGGGCGTGAGGTGGGTGATTGGAACGTGACGTGGGCGTGACGTCGGTACTTTGTAAGTGACGTGGGTGTGACCTGGGGGCTTCGAACGTGACGTAAGGGTGACATGGGCGCTTAGAACGTGACGTGGGCGTGACGTGGGCGATTCCAACGTGACGTGGGGCTTCGAACGTGACGTGGGCGTGACGTCGGTACTTTGAAAGTGACGTGGGTGTGACCTGGGTCATTTGAACGTGACGTGGGAGTGACGTGGGGGCTTCAAACGTGACGTAAAGGTGACATGGGTGCTTAGAACGTGACGTGGGCGTGACGTGGGTGATTCCAACGTCATGTGGGGGCTTCGAACGTGACGTGGGTGTGACGTGGCCGATTCGATCGGGACGTGGGTGTGACGTGTGGGCTTCAAACGTGACGTGGGTGTGACCTGGGTGATTCGAACGTGACGTGGGTGTGACGTGGGTGTTTCGAACGTGACGTGGGCGTGACGTCGGTAGTTTGAATGTGACGTGGGTGTGACCTGGATCATTGGAACGTGACGTGGGCGTGACGTGGGGGCTTGAAACGTGATGTAAGTGTGACATGGGTGCTTAGAACGTGACGTGGGCATGACGTGGGTGATTCGAAGGTGACGTGGGTGTGACGTGGGGGCTTCAAACGTGACGTGGGCGTGACGTCGGAACTTTGAATGTGACGTGGGTGTGACCTGGGTCATTTGATCGTGACGTGGGAGTGACGTGGGGGCATCGAACGTGACGTAAGGGTGACATGGGTGCTTAGAACGTGACGTGGGTGTGACGTGGGTGATTCCAACGTGACGTGGGGCTTCGAACGTGACGTGGGCGTGAGGTGGGTGATTGGAACGTGACGTGGGCGTGAGGTGGGTGATTCGAAAGTGACGTCGGTGTGACGTGGGTGTTTCGGACGTGACGTGGGCGTCACGTGGGGGCATCGAACGTGACGTAGGTGTGACGTGGGGGCTTCGAACGTGACGTGGGCGTGACGTGGATGCTTCGAATGTGACGTTGGTGTTTCGAACGTGACATGGGTGTGACATGGGTGCTTCGAATGTGACGTGGGGTTAAAGTGGGGGCTTCGAACCTGACGTGGGCGTGACGTGGGTGCTTCGAATGTGACGTGGGCGTAACGTGGGGGCTTCGAACCTGACGTGGGTGTGACGTGGGGGCTTCGAATGTGACGTGGGCGTGACGTGGGGGCTTCGAACGTCACGTGAGCGTCACGTGGGGGCATCGAGTTTGACATGGGCGTGACCTGGGTGATTGGAACGTGACGTGGGCATGACGTGGGTGATTCCAACGTGACGTGGGGCTTCGAACATGACGTGGGCGTGACGTGGGGGCTTCGAAAGTGACGTGGGCAAGACGTGGGTGATTCGAAGGTGACATGGGTGTGACGTGGGGGCTTCGAACGTGACGTGGGTGTGACGTGGGTGTTTCGAACGTGACGTGGGCGTGACGTCGGTACTTTGAAAGTGACGTGGGTGTGACCTGGGTGATTGGAACGTGACGTGGGAGTGACGTGGGGGCATCGAACGTGACATAAGGGTGACATGGGTGCTTAGAACGTGACGTGGGCATGATGCGGGTGATTCCAACGTGACGTGGGGCTTCGAATGTGACGTGGGCGTGAGGTGGGTGATTGGAACGTGACGTGGGCGTGACGTCGGTACTTTGAATGTGAAGTGGGTGTGACCTGGGTCATTTGAACGTGACGTGGGAGTGACGTGGGGCTTCGAACGTGACGTAAGGGTGACATGGGCGCTTAGAACGTGACGTGGGAGTGACGTGGGTGATTCCAACGTGACGTGGGCTTCGAACGTGACGTGGGCGTGATGTGGGTGATTCGAATGTCACTTGGGCGTGACGTGGGGTCTTCGAAAGTCACTTGGGCGTGACGTGGGGGCTTCGATGTTGACGTGGGCGTGACCTGGGTGATTGGAACGTGACGTTGGTGTGACGTGGTTGGTTTCAACGTGACGTGAGCGTCACGTGGGGTCCTCGAACGTGACTTGGGCGTCACGTGGGGGCTTCGAAAGTGACGTGGGCATGACGTGGGTGATTCGAAGGTGACATGGGTGTGACGTGGGGGCTTCGAACGTGACGTGGGTGTGACGTGGGTGTTTCGAACGTGACGTGGGCGTGACGTCGGTACTTTGAAAGTGACGTGGGTGTGACCTGGGTGATTGGAACGTGACGTGGGAGTGACGTGGGGGCATCGAACGTGACAGAAGGGTGACATGGGTGCTTCGAACGTGACGTGGGCATGATGCGGGTGATTCCAACGTGACGTGGGGCTTCGAATGTGACGTGGGCGTGAGGTGGGTGATTGGAACGTGACGTGGGCGTGACGTCGGTACTTTGAATGTGACGTGGGTTTGACCTGGGTCATTTGAACGTGACGTGGGAGTGACGTGGGGCTTCAAACGTGACGTAAGGGTGACATGGGTGCTTAGAACGTGACGTGGGAGTGACGTGGGTGATTCCAACGTGACGTGGGCTTCGAACGTGACGTGGGCGTGATGTGGGTGATTCGAATGTCACTTGGGCGTGACGTGGGGTCTTCGAACGTCACTTGGGCGTGACGTGGGGGCTTCGATGTTGACGTGGGCGTGACCTGGGTGATTGGAACGTGACGTGGACGTGACGTGGTTGGTTTCAACGTGACGTGAGCGTCACGTGGGGTCCTCGAACGTGACTTGGGCGTCACGTGGGGTCTTCGAAAGTGACGTGGGCATGACGTGGGTGATTCGAAGGTCACGTGGGTGTGACGTGGGGGCTTCGAACGTGACGTGGGCGTGACGTCGGAACTTTGAATGTGACGTGGGTGTGACCTGGGTCATTTGAACATGACGTGGGAGTGACGTGGGGGCATCGAACGTGACATAAGGGTGACATGGGTGCTTAGAACGTGACGTGGGCGTGATGCGGGTGATTCCAACGTGACGTGGGGCTTCGAATGTGACGTGGGCGTGAGGTGGGTGATTGGAACGTGACGTGGGCGTGACGTCGGTACTTTGTAAGTGACGTGGGTGTGACCTGGGGGCTTCGAACGTGACGTAAGGGTGACATGGGCGCTTAGAACGTGACGTGGGCGTGACGTGGGTGATTCCAACGTGACGTGGGGCTTCGAACGTGACGTGGGCGTGACGTCGGTACTTTGAAAGTGACGTGGGTGTGACCTGGGTCATTTGAACGTGACGTGGGAGTGACGTGGGGGCTTCAAACGTGACGTAAAGGTGACATGGGTGCTTAGAACGTGACGTGGGCGTGACGTGGGTGATTCCAACGTCATGTGGGGGCTTCGAACGTGACGTGGGTGTGACGTGGCCGATTCGATCGGGACGTGGGTGTGACGTGTGGGCTTCAAACGTGACGTGGGTGTGACCTGGGTGATTCGAACGTGACGTGGGTGTGACGTGGGTGTTTCGAACGTGACGTGGGCGTGACGTCGGTACTTTGAATGTGACGTGGGTGTGACCTGGGTCATTGGAACGTGACGTGGGCGTGACGTGGGGGCTTCGAACGTGATGTAAGTGTGACATGGGTGCTTAGAACGTGACGTGGGCATGACGTGGGTGATTCGAAGGTGACGTGGGTGTGACGTGGGGGCTTCAAACGTGACGTGGGCGTGACGTCGGAACTTTGAATGTGACGTGGGTGTGACCTGGGTCATTTGATCGTGACGTGGGAGTGACGTGGGGGCATCGAACGTGACGTAAGGGTGACATGGGTGCTTAGAACGTGACGTGGGTGTGACGTGGGTGATTCCAACGTGACGTGGGGCTTCGAACGTGACGTGGGCGTGAGGTGGGTGATTGGAACGTGACGTGGGCGTGAGATGGGTGATTCGAAAGTGACATCGGTGTGACGTGGGTGTTTCGGACGTGACGTGGGCGTCACGTGGGGGCATCGAACGTGACGTAGGTGTGACGTGGGGGCTTCGAACGTGACGTGGGTGTGACATGGGTGCTTCGAATGTGACGTGGGGTTAAAGTGGGGGCTTCGAACCTGACGTGGGCGTGACGTGGGTGCTTCGAATGTGACGTGGGCGTAACGTGGGGGCTTCGAACCTGACGTGGGTGTGACGTGGGGGCTTCGAATGTGACGTGGGCGTGACGTGGGGGCTTCGAACGTCACGTGAGCGTCACGTGGGGGCATCGAGTTTGACATGGGCGTGACCTGGGTGATTGGAACGTGACGTGGGCGTGACGTGGGTGATTCCAACGTGACGTGGGGCTTCGAACATGACGTGGGCGTGACGTGGGGGCTTCGAAAGTGACGTGGGCAAGACGTGGGTGATTCGAAGGTGACATGGGTGTGACGTGGGGGCTTCGAACGTGACGTGGGTGTGACGTGGGTGTTTCGAACGTGACGTGGGCGTGACGTCGGTACTTTGAAAGTGACGTGGGTGTGACCTGGGTGATTGGAACGTGACGTGGGAGTGACGTGGGGGCATCGAACGTGACATAAGGGTGACATGGGTGCTTAGAACGTGACGTGGGCGTGACGTGGGTGATTCCAATGTCATGTGGGGGCTTCGAACGTGACGTGGGCGTGACGTGGGTGATTCGAACGTGACGTGGGCGTGACGTCGGTACTTTGAATGTGACGTGGGTGTGACCTGGGTCATTTGAACGTGACGTGGGAGTGACGTGGGGCTTCGAACGTGACGTAAGGGTGACATGGGCGCTTAGAACGTGACGTGGGAGTGACGTGGGTGATTCCAACGTGACGTGGGCTTCGAACGTGACGTGGGCGTGATGTGGGTGATTCGAATGTCACTTGGGCGTGACGTGGGGTCTTCGAACGTCACTTGGGCGTGACGTGGGGGCTTCGATGTTGACGTGGGCGTGACCTGGGTGATTGGAACGTGACGTGGACGTGACGTGGTTGGTTTCAACGTGACGTGAGCGTCACGTGGGGTCCTCGAACGTGACTTGGGCGTCACGTGGGGTCTTCGAAAGTGACGTGGGCATGACGTGGGTGATTCGAAGGTCACGTGGGTGTGACGTGGGGGCTTCGAACGTGACGTGGGCGTGACGTCGGAACTTTGAATGTGACGTGGGTGTGACCTGGGTCATTTGAACATGACGTGGGAGTGACGTGGGGGCATCGAACGTGACATAAGGGTGACATGGGTGCTTAGAACGTGACGTGGGCGTGATGCGGGTGATTCCAACGTGACGTGGGGCTTCGAATGTGACGTGGGCGTGAGGTGGGTGATTGGAACGTGACGTGGGCGTGACGTCGGTACTTTGTAAGTGACGTGGGTGTGACCTGGGGGCTTCGAACGTGACGTAAGGGTGACATGGGCGCTTAGAACGTGACGTGGGCGTGACGTGGGTGATTCCAACGTGACGTGGGGCTTCGAACGTGACGTGGGCGTGACGTCGGTACTTTGAAAGTGACGTGGGTGTGACCTGGGTCATTTGAACGTGACGTGGGAGTGACGTGGGGGCTTCAAACGTGACGTAAAGGTGACATGGGTGCTTAGAACGTGACGTGGGCGTGACGTGGGTGATTCCAACGTCATGTGGGGGCTTCGAACGTGACGTGGGTGTGACGTGGCCGATTCGATCGGGACGTGGGTGTGACGTGTGGGCTTCAAACGTGACGTGGGTGTGACGTGGGGGCTTCGAACGTGACGTGGGCGTGACGTGGGTGTTTCGAACGTGACGTGGGCGTGACGTCGGTACTTTGAATGTGACGTGGGTGTGACCTGGGTCATTGGAACGTGACGTGGGCGTGACGTGGGGGCTTCGAACGTGATGTAAGTGTGACATGGGTGCTTAGAACGTGACGTGGGCATGACGTGGGTGATTCGAAGGTGACGTGGGTGTGACGTGGGGGCTTCAAACGTGACGTGGGCGTGACGTCGGAACTTTGAATGTGACGTGGGTGTGACCTGGGTCATTTGATCGTGACGTGGGAATGACGTGGGGGCATCGAACGTGACGTAAGGGTGACATGGGTGCTTAGAACGTGACCTGGGTGTGACGTGGGTGTTTCGAACGTGACGTGGGTGTGACGTCGGTGCTTCGAACGTGACGTGGGTGTTTCAAAACTAACGTGGGTGTGACGTAGGGGTATCGAACGTGACCTAGGTGTTTCCAAACTGACGTGGGTGTGACGTCGGTATGTTGAATGTGACGTGGGTGTGACGTGCATGGTTCGAACGTGAGGTGGGTGTTTTAAATGTGAGCTGGGCGTGACGTGGGTCATTCGAACATGACGTAGGTGTGACGTGGGGGCTTCGAACGTGACGTGGGAGTGACGTGGATGCTTCGAATGTGACGTTGGTGTTTCGAACGTGACATGGGTGTGACATGGGTGCTTCGAATGTGACGTGGGCGTAACGTGGGGGCTTCGAACCTGACGTGGGTGTGACCTGGGGGCTTCGAAAGTGACGTGGGTGTGACGTGGGTCATTTGAACGTGACGTGGGCGTGACGTGGGTGATTCCAACGTGAGGTGGGGCTTTCAACGTGACGTGGGCGTGACGTCGGAACTTTGAATGTGACGTGGGTGTGACCTGGGTCATTTGAACATGACGTGGGAGTGACGTGGGGGCATCGAACGTGACATAAGGGTGACATGGGTGCTTAGAACGTGACGTGGGCGTGAGGTGGGTGATTGGAACGTGACGTGGGCGTGACGTCGGTACTTTGAATGTGACGTGGGTGTGACCTGGGGGCTTCGAACGTGACGTAATGGTGACATGGGCGCTTAGAACGTGACGTGGGCGTGACGTGGGTGTTTCGAGCGTGCCGTGGGCGTGACGTCGGAACTTTGAATGTGACGTGGGTGTGACCTGGGTCATTTGATCGTGACGTGGGAGTGACGTGGGGGCTTCGAACGTGACGTAAGGGTGACATGGGTGCTTAGAACGTGACGTGGGCGTGACGTGGGTGATTGGAACGTGACGTGGGCGTGACGTCGGTACTTTGAAAGTGACGTGGGCGTGACGTGGGGGCTTCAAACGTGACGTAAGGGTGACATGGGAGCTTAGAACGTGACGTGGGTGTGACGTGGGTGTTTTCAACGTTACGTGGGGCTTCGAACGTGACGTGGGCGTGACGTGGGTGATTGGAACGTGACGTGGGCGTGACGTCGGAACTTTGAATGTGACGTGGGTGTGACCTGGGTCATTTGAACATGACGTGGGAGTGACGTGGGGGCATCGAACGTGACATAAGGGTGACATGGGTGCTTAGAACGTGACGTGGGCGTGAGGTGGGTGATTGGAACGTGACGTGGGCGTGACGTCGGTACTTTGAATGTGACGTGGGTGTGACCTGGGGGCTTCGAACGTGACGTAAGGGTGACATGGGTGCTTAGAACGTGACGTGGGCGTGACGTGGGTGTTTCGAGCGTGCCGTGGGCGTGACGTCGGAACTTTGAATGTGACGTGGGTGTGACCTGGGTCATTTGATCGTGACGTGGGAGTGACGTGGGGGCTTCGAACGTGACGTAAGGGTGACATGGGTGCTTAGAACGTGACGTGGGCGTGACGTGGGTGATTGGAACGTGACGTGGGCGTGACGTCGGTACTTTGAAAGTGACGTGGGCGTGACGTGGGGGCTTCAAACGTGACGTAAGGGTGACATGGGAGCTTAGAACGTGACGTGGGTGTGACGTGGGTGTTTTCAACGTTACGTGGGGCTTCGAACGTGACGTGGGCGTGACGTGGGTGATTGGAACGTGACGTGGGCGTGACGTCGGAACTTTGAATGTGACGTGGGTGTGACCTGGGTCATTTGAACATGACGTGGGAGTGACGTGGGGGCATCGAACGTGACATAAGGGTGACATGGGTGCTTAGAACGTGACGTGGGCGTGATGCGGGTGATTCCAACGTGACGTGGGGCTTCGAATGTGACGTGGGCGTGACGTGGGTGATTGGAACGTGACGTGGGCGTGACGTCGGTACTTTGAATGTGACGTGGGTGTGACCTGGGGGCTTCGAAGGTGACGTAAGGGCGACATGGGTGCTTAGAACGTGACGTGGGCGTGACGTGGGCGATTCCAACGTGACGTGGGGCTTCGAACGTGACGTGGGCGTGACGTCGGTACTTTGAAAGTGACGTGGGTGTGACCTGGGTCATTGGAACGTGACGTGGGAGTGACGTGGGGGCTTCAAACGTGACGTAAGGGTGACATGGGCGCTTAGAACGTGACGTGGGCGTGACGTGGGTGATTCCAACGTCATGTGGGGGCTTCGAACGTGACGTGGGCGTCACGTGGGTGATTCGAGCGTGACGTGGGCGTGACGTCGGTACTTTGAAAGTGACGTGAGTGTGACCTGGGTCATTTGAACGTGACGTGGGAGTGACGTGGGGGCTTCAAATGTGACGTAAGGGCGACATGGGCGCTTAGAGCGTGACGTGGGCGTGACGTGGGTTATTCGAAAGTGACGTGGGCGTGACGTGGGTGATTCGAAAGTGACGTTGGTGTGACGTGGGTGATTCCAACGTGACGTGGGCGTGACGTCGGTTACATTCAATGTGACGTGGGTGTGACCTGGGTCATTGGAACGTGACGTGGGCGTGACGTGGGGGCTTCGAACGTGATGTAAGTGTGACATGGGTGCTTAGAACGTGACGTGGGCATGACGTGGGTGTTTCGAACGTGACGTGGGCGTGACGTCGGTACTTTGAATGTGACGTGGGTGTGACGTGGTCATTCGAATGTGACGTAGGTGTGACGTGTGGGCTTCGAACGTGACGTGGGTGTTTCAAAACTAACGTGGGTGTGACGTGGGGGCTTCGAACGTGACGTGGGTGTGACGTGGGAGTTTCGAACGTGACGTGGACGTGACGTGGTACTTTACATTTGACGTGGGTGTGACCTGGGTCAATCGATCGTGACGTGGGTGTGACGTGGGGGCTTCGAACGTGACGTGGGTGTGACATGGGTGTTTCGAAACTGACGTTGGTATTTCGAACGTGACGTGGGTGTGACGTGGGTGCATCGGACGTGACGTGGGCGTAACGTGGGGGCTACGAACATTACGCGGGTGTGACGTGGATGCTTCGAATGCGACGTTGGTGTTTCGAACGTGACATGGGTGTGACGCGGGTGCTTGGAACGTGACGTGGGCGTCACGTGGGGGCTTCGAACAGGACGTGGGTGTGACGTGGGGGCATCGATCGTGACGTGAACGTGACGTGGGTGATTCGAACGGGACGTGGACGTGACGTGGGTGGTTTCAACGTGACGTGAGCGTCACGTGGGGTCCTCGAACGTGACGTGGGCATGACGTCGGTGATTCGAACGTGACGTGGGCATGACCTGGGTACTTTGAATATGACGTGGGTGTGACGTGGGTCATTCGAACGTGATGTACGTGTGACGTGTGGGCTTCCAACGTGACGTGGGTGTTTCAAAACTAACGTGGGCGTGACGTAGGTGATTCCAACGTGACGTGGGGCTTCGAACGTGACGTGGGCGTGATGTGGGTGATTCGAATGTCACTTGGGCGTGACGTGGGGGCTTCGAAAATGATGTGGGTGTGAGGTGGGGTCTTCGAACGTGACGTGGGCGTGACGTGGGAGTTTCGAACGTGACGTGGACGTGACGTGGTACTTTACATTTGACGTGGGTGTGACCTGGCTCAATCGAACGTGACGTGGGCGTCACGTGGGGGCTTCGAACAGGACGTGGGCGTGACGTGGGTGATTCGAATGTGACGTGGGCGTGACGTGGGGGCTTCGAACGTCACGTGGGCGTGACCTGGGTGATTGGAACGTGACGTGGGTGTGACGTGGGGGCTTCGAACGTGACGTGGGCATGACGTCGGTGATTTGAACGTGACGTGGGCATGACGTCGGTGATTCGAACGTGACGTGGGCATGACGTGGGGGCATCGAACGTGACGTGGGCATGACGTGGGGGCATCGAACGTGACGTGGGCGTTACGTGGGGGCTTCGAACGTGACCTGGGTGTGACGTGGGTGTTTCGAACGGGACGTGGGCGTGACGTCGGTACTTTGAATGTGACGTGGGTGTGACGTGGGTCATTCGAACGTGATGTACGTGTGACGTGTGGGCTTCGAACGTGACGTGGGCATTTCAAAACTAACGTGGGTGTGACGTAGGGGTATCGAACGTGACGTAGGTGTTTCCAAACTGACGTGGGTGTGACGTCGGTATGTTGAATGTGACGTGGGTGTGACGTGCATGGTTCGAACGTGAGGTGGGTGTTTTAAATGTGAGCTGGGCGTGACGTGGGTCATTCGAACATGACGTAGGTGTGACGTGGGGGCTTCGAACGTGACGTGGGCGTGACGTGGATGCTTCGAATGTGACGTTGGTGTTTCGAACGTGATATGGGTGTGACGTGGGTGCTTCGAATGTGATGTGGGCATAACGTGGGGGCTTCGACCCTGACGTGGGTGTGACGTGGGGCTTCGAAAGTGACGTGGGTGTGACGTGGGTCATTTGAACGTGACGTGGGCGTGCCGTGTGTGGTTCCAACGTGACGTGGGGCTTCGAACGTGACGTGGGCGTGACGTGGGTGATTCGAATGTGACGTGGGCGTGACGTGGGGGCTTCGAACGCCACGTGAGCGTCACGTGGGGGCATCGAGTTTGACATGGGCGTGACCTGGGTGATTGGAACGTGACGTGGGCGTGACGTGGGTGATTCCAACGTGACGTGGGGCTTCGAACATGACGTGGGCGTGACGTGGGGGCTTCGAAAGTGACGTGGACGTCACGTGGGTGATTCGAAGGTAACGTGGGTGTTAGGTGGGGGCTTGAAACGTGACCTGGGTGTGACGTGGGTGTTTCGAAGGGGACGTGGGCGTGACGTCGGTACTTTGAATGTGACGTGGGTGTGACCTGGGTCATGCGAATGTGACGTGGGTGTGACGTGGGCGCTTTGAACGTGACGTGGGCATGACGTGGGTGTTTCGAACGTGACGTGGGTGTGACGTCGGTACTTTGAATGTGCCGTGGGTGTGACGTGCATGACTCGAACGTGACGTGGGCGTGACGTGGGGGCTTCGAAGTTGACGTGGGCCAGACCTGGGTGATGCGAACGTGACGTGGGTGTGACGTGGGGGCATCGAACGTGACGTGGGCGTGACGTAGGGGCTTCAAAAGTGACGTGGGCGTAACGTGGGGGCTTCGAACGTCACGTGGGTGTGACGTGGAGGCTTCAAACGTGACGTGGGCGTGACCTGGGTGATTGGAGCGTGACGTGGACGTGACGTGGGTGGTTTCAACGTGACGTGGGCGTCACGTGGGGGCTTCGGAGGTGACGTGGGCATGACGTGGGGGCTTCGAAAGTGACGTGGGCATGGCGTGGGTGATTCGAAGGTGACGTATGGGTGACATGGGTGCTTAGAACGTGACGTGGGCGTGACGTGGGTGATTCCAACGTCATGTGGGGGCTTCGAACGTGACGTGGGCGTGACGTGGGTGATTGGAACATGACGTGGGCGTGACTTCTGTACTTTGAAAGTGACGTGGGTGTGACCTGGGTCATTTGAACGTGACGTGGGAGTAACGTGGGGGCTTCAAACGTGATGTAAGGGTGACATGGGTGCTTAGAACGTGACGTGGGCGTGACGTGGGTGATTCGAATATGACGTGGGCGTGACGTGAGTGATTCGAAAGTGACGTCGGTGCGACGTGGGTGTTTCGGACGTGACGTGGGCGTGACGTGGATGCTTCGAACGTGACGTGGACGTGACGTCGGTACTTTCAATTTGAGGTTGGTGTGACCTGGGTCATTCGAACGTGACGTACATGTGACGTGGGTGCATCGGACGTGACGTGGGGCTTCGAACGTGACGTGCGTGTGACCTGGGGGATTGGAACGTGACGTGGGTGTGACGTGGGGGCTTCGAACGTGACGTTGGTGTTTCAAACTTGACTTCGGTGTGACGTGGGTGCTTCGGACCTGACGTGGGCGTAACGTGGGGGCTTCGAGCATGACGCGGGAGTGACTTGGATGCTTCGAATGTGACGTTGGTGTTTCGAACGTGACGTGGATGTGACGTCGGTGTGACGGAGTGTTACGGACGTGACGTGGGCGTGACGTGGGGGCTTCGAAAATGATGTGGGTGTGACGTGGGTGTATCGAACGTGACGTGGGTGTGACGTGGGAGTTTCGAACGTGACGTGGACGTGACGTGGTACTTTACATTTGACCTGGGTGTGACCTGGCTCAATCGAACGTGACTTGGGTGTGACGTGGGGGCTTCGAATGTGACGTGGGCGTGACGTGGGTGATTCGAATGTGACGTGGGCGTGACGTGGGGGCTTCGAACGTCACGTGGGCGTGACGCCGGTGCTTCGAATGTGACGTGGGCGTAACGTGGGGGCTTCGAACCTGACGTGGGTGTGACGTGGGGGCATCGAACGTGACGTGGGTGTGACGTGGGTGATTCGAACGTGACGTGGGCGTGACGCCGGTGCTTTGAATGTGACGTGGGTGTGACGTGCATGACTCGAACGTGACGTGGGTGTGACGTGGGGGCTTCGAACGTGACGTGGGCGTGACGTGGGGGCATCGAACGTGACGTGGGCATGACGTGGGAGCTTCAAAATTGACGTGGGCGTGACGTGGGTGCTTCGATCGTGACGTGTGCGTGACCTGGGTGATTGGAACGTGACGTGGACGTGACGTGGGTGGTTTCAACGTGACGTGGGTGTGACGTGGGGGCTTCGAACGTGACATGGGCCTCCCGTGGGGGCTTCGAAAGTGACGTGGGCGTGACGTGGGTGATTCGAAGGTGACGTGGGTATGACGTGGGTTCTTCGAACGTGACGTGGGCATGACGTGGGTGATTCGAACGTGACGTGGGCGTGACGTGGGTGATTCGAATATGACGTGGGCATGACGTGGGTGATTCGAAAGTGATGTCGGTGTGACGTGGGTGTTTCGGACGTGACGTAAGGGTGACGTGGGTGCTTCGAACGTGACGTGGGCATGTCATAGGCGCTTCGATCATGACGTGGGCATGACGTGTGTGGTTTCAACGTGACGTGGGTGTCACGTGGGGCATCGAACGTGACGTGGGCGTGCCGTGTGTGGTTCGTACGTGACGTGGACGTCACGTGGGAGTTTCGAACGTGGCGTGGACGTGACGTCGGTACTTTCAATTTGAGGTTGGTGTGACCTGGGTCATTCGAACGTGACGTAGGTGTGACGTGGGGGCTTAGAACGTGATGTGGGTGTTTCAAAACTAACGTGGGCGTGACGTGGGGTCTTCGAACGTGACGTGGCCGTGACGTGAGTGATTCCAACGTGACGAGGGGCTTCGAACGTGACGTGGGCGTGAGGTGGGTGATTCGAAAGTGACGTCGGTGTGACGTGCGTGTTTCGGACGTGACGTGGGCGTGACGTGGGTGATTCGAAAGTGACGTCGGTGTAACGGGGGTGTTTCAGACGTGACGTGGGCGTGACGTGGATGCTTCGAATGTGACGTTGGTGTTTCGAACGTGACGTGGGCGTGATGTGGGTGATTCGAATGTCACTTGGGCGTGACGTGTGGGCTTCGAACGTCACGTGGGCGTGACGTGGGGGCTTCGATGTTGACGTGGGCGTGACCTGCGTGATTGGAACGTGACGTGGACGTAACGTGGGTGGTTTCAACGTGACGTGGGCGTAACGTGGGGGCTTCGAAAGTGACGTGGCCATGACGTGGGTGATTCGAAGGTGATGTGAGTGTGAAGTGGGGTGATTCGAACGTGACGTGGGCGTGACGTCGGTACTTTGAATGTGACGTGGGTGTGACCAGGGTCATTCGAACGTGACGTACGTGTGATGTTGGGGCTTCGAACGTGATGTGGGTGTTTCAGAACTAACGTGGGTGTGACGTGGGGGCTTCGAACGTGACGTGGGTGTGACGTCGGTACTTTGAATGTGACGTGGGTGTGACCTGGCTCATTTAAACGTGACGTGGGAGTGACGTTGGGGCTTCGAACGTGATATGGGTGTTTCAAAACTAACGTGGGTGTGACGTGGGGGCTTCGAACGTGACGTAGGCGTAACGTGGGTGTTTACAAGTGACCAGGGCGTGACGTGGGGGCTTCGATAGTGACGTGGACGTGACGTCGGTACTTTATACCTCATGGGGGTGTGACCTGGGTCATTCGAACGTGACGTGGGAGTGACGTCGGTACTTTGAATGTGACGTGGGTGTGACCTGGGTCATTGGAACGTGACGTGGGAGTGACGCGGGGGCTTCCAACGTGACGTAAGGGTGACATGGGTGCTTAGAACGTGACGTGGGCGTGACGTGGGGTCTTCAAGCGTGACCTGGGTGTGACGTGGGTGATTCGAACGTGACGTGGGCGTCACGTCAGTACTTTGAATGTGACGTGGGTGTGACCTGGGTCATTTGAACGTGACGTGGGTGTGACGTGGGTGCTTCGAACGTTACGTGGGCATGACGTGGGTGGTTCGAAAGTGACGTGGGCGTGACGTGGGTACTTTACATTTGACGTGGGTGTGACGTGGGTGTATCGAAGGTGACGTGGGCGTCATGTGGGGGCATCGAACGTGACGTGGGCGTCACGTGGGGGCTTCGAAAGAGACGTGGACGTCACGTGGGTGATTCGAAGGTGACGTGGGTGTGACGTGGGGGCTTCGAACGTGACCTGGGTGTGAGGTGGGTGTTTCGAACGTGACGTGGGCGTGACGTCGGAACTTTGAATGTGACGTGGGTGTGACCTGGGTCATTGGAACGTGACGTGGGTGTGACGCGGGGGCTTCGAACGTGACGTAAGGGTGACATGGGTGCTTAGAACGTGACGTGGGCGTGACGTCGGCGATTCCAACGTGACGTGGGGCTTCGAACGTGACGTGGGCGTGATGTGGGTGATTCGAATGTCACTTGGGCGTGAGGTGGGGGCTTCGAACGTCACGTGGGCGTGACGTGGGGGCTTCGATGTTGACGTGGGCGTGACCTGGGTGATTGGAACGTGACGTGGACGTGACGTGGGTGGTTTCAACGTGACGTGAGCGTCACGTGGGGTCCTCGAACGTGACTTGGGCGTCACGTGGGGTCTTCGAAAGTGACGTGGGCATGACGTGGGTGATTCGAAGGTGACGTGGGTGTGAGGTGGGGGCTTCGAACGTGACGTGGGCGTGACGTCGGTACTTTGAATGTGACGTGGGTGTGACCTGGGTCATTGGAACGTGACGTGGGAGTGACGTGGGGGCTTTGAACGTGACATAAGGGTGACATGGGTGCTTAGAACGTGACGTGGGCGTGATGCGGGTGATTCCAACGTGACGTGGGGCTTCGAATGTGACGTGGGCGTGATGTGGGTGATTGGAACGTGACGTGGGCGTGACGTCGGTACTTTGAATGTGACGTGGGTGTGACCTGGGGGCTTCGACCGTGATGTAAGGGCGACATGGGTGCTTCGAATGTGACGTGGGCGTGACGTGTGTGGTTTCAATGTGACGTGGGTGCCACGTGGGGCTTCGAACGTCACGTGGGCGTCACGTGGGGGCATCGAAGGTGACGTGGGCGTGGCGTGGGGGCTTCGAACGTGACGTGGACGTGACGTCGGTACTTTCAATTTGAGGCTGGTGTGACCTGGGTCATTCGAACGTAACGTACATGTGACGTGGGTGATTCCAACGTGACGTGGGGCTTCGAACGTGACGTGGGCGTGACGTGGGTGATTCCAATGTGACGTGGGCGTGACGTGTGTGGTTTCAACGTGACGTGGGTGTCACGTGGGGCATCGAACGTGACGTGGACGTGACGTCGGTACTTTCAATTTGAGGCTGGTGTGACCTGGGTCATTCGAACGTGACGTACGTGTGACGTGGGTGATTCCAACGTGACGTGGGCGTCACGTGGGGGCATCGATCGTGACGTGGGCGTCACGTGGGGGCTTGAAACGTGACCTGGGTTTGACGTGGTTGATTCGAAGGTGACGTGGGCGTGACGTCAGTACTTTGAATGTGACGTGGGTGTGACCTGGGTCACTTAAACGTGACGTGGGAGTGACGTGGGGGCTTCAAACGTGACGTAAGGGTGACATGGGTGCTTCGAAAGTGACGTGGGAGTGACGTGGGTGATTGCAACGTGACGTGGGTGTGACGTGGGGGCTTCGAACGTGACGTGGGCGTAACGTCTGTGGTTTCAACGTGACGTGGGTGTCACGTGGGGCTTCGAACGTCACGTGGGCGTCACGTGGGGGCATCGAAGGTGACGTGGGCGTGGCGTGGGGGCTTCGAAAGTCACGTGGGCGCCACGTGGGGTCATCGAAGTTGACGTGGGCGTGAACTGGGTGATTGGAACGTGACGTGGACGTGACGTGGGTGGTTTCAACGTGACGTGGGCGTCACGTGGGGGCTTCGGAGGTGACGTGGGCCTCACGTGGGGGCATCGAAAGTGACGTGGGCATGGCGTGGGTGATTCGAAGGTGACGTGGGTGTGACGTGGGTGATTCGAAGGTGACGTGGGCGTGACGTGGGGGCTTCGAACGTGGCGTGGGCGTGACGTCGGTACTTTGAATGTGACGTGGGTGTGACCTGGGTCATTGGAACGTGACGTGGGAGTGACGCGGGGGCTTCGAACGTGACGTAAGGGTGACATGGGTGCTTAGAACGTGACGTGGGCGTGACGTGGGCGATTCCAACGTGACGTGGGGCTTCGAACGTGACGTGGGCGTGACGTGGGTGATTGGAACGTGACGTGGGCGTGACGTGGGGGCTTCGAACGTCACGTGGGCGTGACGTGGGGGCTTCGATGTTGACGTGGGCGTGACCTGGGTGATTGGAACGTGACGTGGACGTGACGTGGGTGGTTTCAACGTGACGTGAGCGTCACGTGGTGTCCTCGAACGTGACTTGGGCGTCACGTGGGGTCTTCGAAAGTGACGTGGGCATGACGCGGGTGATTCGAAGGTGACGTGGGTGTGACGTGGGGGCTTCGAACGTGACGTGGGTGTGACGTCGGTACTTTGAATGTGACGTGGGTGTGACCTGGGTCATTTGAACGTGACGTGGGAGTGACGTGGGGGCATCGAACGTGACATAAGGGTGACATGGGTGCTTAGAACGTGACGTGGGCGTGATGCGGGTGATTCCAACGTGACGTGGGGCTTCGAACGTGACGTGGGCGTGAGGTGGGTGATTGGAACGTGACGTGGGCGTGACGTCGGTACTTTGAAAGTGACGTGGGAGTGACGTGGGGGCTTCGAACGTGTTGTAGGTGTGACATGGGTGCTTCGAACGTGACGTGGGCGTGACAAGGGAGTTTCGATCATGACGTGGGTGTGACGTGTGTGGTTTCAACGTGACGTGGGTGTCACGTGGGGCATCGAACGTGACGTGGACGTGACGTCGGTACTTTCAATTTGAGGTTGGTGTGACCTGGGTCATTCGAACGTGATGTACATGTGACGTGGGTGATTCCAACGTGATGTGGGGCTTCGAACGTGACGTGGGTGTGACCTGGGTGATTGGAACGTGACGTGGGCGTGACGTGGGGGTTTCGAACGTGACGTGGGAGTGATGTGGGTGATTCCAACGTGACGTGGGGGCTTCGAACGTGACATGGGCGTGACGTGGGTGATTCGAATGTGACGTGGGCGTGACGCGGGGGCTTCAAAAGTGACGTGGGAGTGACGCGGGGGCTTCGAACGTGACGTGGGTGTGACGTGGATGCTTCGGACCTGACGTGGGCGTAACATGGGGGCTTTGAACTTGACGCGGGAGTGACGTGGATGCTTCGAATGTGACGTTGGTGTTTCGAACTTGACTTCGGTGTGACGTGGGTGCTTGGAACGTGACGTGGGCGTCACGTGGGGGCTTCGAACATGACGTCGATGTGAGGTGGGTGCTTCGGACGTGACGTGAGCGTGACGTGGGGGCTTCGAAAATGATGTGGGTTTGACGTGGGTGCATCGAACGTCACGTGGGCGTGACGTGGGAGTTTCGAATGTCACGTGGACGTGACAAGGTACTTTACATTTGACGTGGGTGTGACCTGGCTCAATCGAACATGACGTGGATGTGACGTGGGTGATTCGAAAGTGACGTCGGTGTGACGTGGGTGCTTCGAGCGTGACGTGGGCGTGACATAGGCGTTTCGATCATGACGTGGGTGTGACGTGTGTGTTTTCAACGTGACGTGGGTGTCACGTGGGGCATCGAACGTGACGTGGACGTGACGTCGGTACTTTCAATTTGAGGTTGGTGTGACCTGGGTCATTCGAACGTGACGTACATGTGACGTGTGTGGTTTCAACGTGACGTGGGTGTCACGTGGGGCATCGAACGTGACGTGGACGTGACGTCAGTACTTTCAATTTGAGGTTGGTGTGATCTGGGTCATTCGAACGTGACGTACATGTGACGTGGGTGATTCCAACGTGACGTGGGGCTTCGAACGTGACGTGGGTGTGACCTGGGTGATTGGAACGTGACGTGGGCGTGACGTGGGGGCTTCGAACGTGACGTGGGAGTGATGTGGGTGATTCGAACCTGACAATGGTATTTCGAACGTGACGTGGGTGTGACGTGAGTGCATCGGACGTGACGTGGGCGTAACGTGGGGGCTACGAACATTACGCGGGTGTGACGTGGATGCTTCGAATGTGACGTTGGTGTTTCGAACGTGACATGGGTGTGACGTGGGTGCTTGGAACGTGACGGCGTCACGTGGGGGCTTCGAACATGACGTGGATGTGAGGTGGGTGCTTCGGACGTTACGTGGGCGTGACGTGGGGGCTTCTAAAATTATGTGGTGTGAGGTGGGTTCTTCGAACGTGACGTGGGCGTGACGTGGGAGTTTCGAACGTGACTTGGACGTGACGTGGTACTTTACATTTGACGTGGGCGTGACCTGGGTCAATCGAACGTGACGTGGGTGTGATGTGGGGGCTTCGAATGTGACGTGGGTGTGACGTGGGGGCTTCGAGCGTGACGTGGGTGTGACGTGGGTATTTCGAACCTGACGTTGGTATTTCGAACGTGACGTGGGTGTGACGTGGGGGCATCGAACGTGACGTGGGCGTAACGTGGGGGCCACGAACATGACGCGGGAGTGACGTGGATGCTTCGAATGTGACGTTGGTGTTTCGAACGTGACATGGGTGTGACGTGGGTGCTTGGAACGTGACGTGGGCGTCACGTGGGGGCTTCGAACATGACGTGGGTGTGACGTGGGGGCATCGATTGTGACGTGGACGTGACGTCGGTACTTTTTACCTGATGGGGGTGTGACCTGGGTCATTCGAACGTGACGTGGGTGTGACGTGGGGGCTTCGAACGTGACGTGGGCATGACGTGGGTGATTCGAACGTGACGTGGGCGTGACGTGGGGGCATCGAACGTGACGTGGGTGTGACGTGGGGTCTTCGAACATGACGTGGGCATGACGTCGGTGATTCGAACGTGACGTGGGCATGACGTCGGTGATTCGAACATGACATGGGCATGACGTGGGGGCATCGAACGTGACGTGGGCGTGACGTGGGGGCTTCGAACGTTACCTGGGTGTGACGTGGGATTTTCGAACGTGACGTGGGCGTGACGTCGGTACTTTGAATGTGACGTGGGTGTGACGTGGGTCATTCGAACGTGATGTACGTGTGATGTGGGGGATGCGATCGTGACGTGGGCGTGACCTGGGGGCTTCGAAAGTGACGTGGGCTTCAAGTGGGTGATTCGAAGGTGACGTGGGTGTGACGCGGGGGCTTCGAACGTGACGTGGGTGTGACGTCGGTACTTTGAATGTGACGTGGGTGTGACCTGGGTCATTTGAACGTGACGTGGGTGTGACGTGGGGGCATCGAACGTGACATAAGGGTGACATGGGTGCTTAGAACGTGACGTGGGCGTGATGCGGGTGATTCGAACGTGACGTGGGGCTTCGAACGTGACGTGGGCGTGAGGTGGGTGATTGGAACGTGACGTGGGCGTGAGGTGGGTGATTGGAACGTGACGTGGGCGTCACGTCGGTACTTTGAATGTGACGTGGGTGTGACCTGGGGGCTTCGAACGTGACGTAAGGGCGACATGGGTGCTTAGAACGTGACGTGGGCGTGACGTGGGTGATTCCAACGTGACGTGGGGGCATCGAACGTGACGTGGGTGTTTCCAAACTGACGTGGGTGTGACGTTGGTATGTTGAATGTGACGTGGGTGTGACGTGCATGGTTCGAACGTGAGGTGGGTGTTTTAAATGTGAGCTGGGCGTGACGTGGGTCATTCGAACATGACGTAGGTGTGACGTGGGTGCTTCGAATGTGACGTGGGCGTGACGTGGATGTTTCGAATGTGACGTTGGTGTTTCGAACGTGACATGGGTGTGACGTGGGGGCTTCGAATGTGACGTGGGCGTAACGTGGGGGCTTCGAACCTGTCGTGGGTGTGACGTGGGGGCTTCGAAAGTGACGTGGGTGTGACGTGGGTCATTTGAACGTGACGTGGGCGTGACGTGGGTGATTCCAACGTGACGTGGGGCTTTGAGCGTGACGTGGGCGTGACGTGGGTGATTCGAATGTGACGTGGGCGTGACGTGGGGGCTTCGAACGTCACGTGAGCGTCACGTGGGGGCATCGAGTTTGACATGGGCGTGACCTGCGTGATAGGAACGTGACGTAGGCGTGACGTGGGTGATTCCAACGTGACGTGGGGCTTTGAACATGACGTGGGCGTGACGTGGGGGCTTCGGAAGTGACGTGGGTGTGACGTGGGTGATTCGAAGGTGACATGGGCGTGACGTGGGGGCTTCGAACGTGACGTGGGCGTGACGTGGGGGCTTCAAGCGTGACCTGGGTGTGACGTGGGTGTATCCAAGGTGACGTGGGCGTGATGTCAGTACTTTGAATGTGACGTGGGTGTGACCTGGGTCATGCGAACGTGACGTGGGAGTGACGTGGGGGCATCGAACGTGACATAAGGGTGACATGGGTGCTTAGAACGTGACGTGGGCGTGATGCGGGTGATTCCAGCGTGACGTGGGGCTTCGAACGTGACGTGGGCGTGAGGTGGGTGATTGGAACGTGACGTGGGCGTGACGTCGGTACTTTGAATGTGACGTGGGTGTGACCTGGGTCATTTGAACGTGACGTGGGAGTGACGTGGGGGCATCGAACGTGACATAAGGGTGAGATGGGTGCTTAGAACGTGACGTGGGCGTGATGCGGGTGATTCGAACGTGACGTGGGGCTTCGAATGTGACGTGGGCGTGAGGTGGGTGATTGGAACGTGACGTGGGCGTGACGTCGGTACTTTGAATGTGACGTGGGTGTGACCTGGGGGCTTCGAACGTGACGTAAGGGCGACATGGGTGCTTAGAACGTGACGTGGGCGTGACGTGGGTGATTCCAACGTGACGTGGGGGCATCGAACGTGACGTGGGTGTTTCCAAACTGACGTGGGGGCTTCGAACGTGACGTGGGCATGACGTCGGTGATTCGAACGTGACGTGGGCGTGACGTGGGGACTTCGAAAGTGACGTGGGTGTGACGTGGGTGATTCGAAGGTGACATGGGTGTGACGTGGGGGCTTCGAACGTGACGTGGGCGTGACGTGTGTGGTTTCAACGTGACATGGGTGTCACGTGGGGCATCGAACGTGACGTGGACGTTACGTCGGTACTTTCAATTTGAAGTTGGTGTGACCTGGGTCATTCGAACGTGACGTACATGTGACGTGGGTGATTCCAACGTGACGTGGGGCTTCGAACGTGACGTGGGAGTGACGTGGGTGATTCCAACGTGACGTGGGGCTTCGAACGTGACGTGGGTGTGACGTGGGTGCTTTGAACGTGACGTGGGCGTCACGTGGGGGCTTCGAACATGACGTGGGTGTGACGTGGGGGCTTCGGACGTGACGTGGGCATGACGTGGGGGCTTCGAAAATGATGTGGGTGTGACGTGGGGGCATCGAACGTCACGTGGGCGTGACGTGGGGGCTTCGAACGTCACGTGGGCCTGACGTGGTACTTTACATTTGACGTGGGTGTGACCTGGGTCATTCGAACGTGACGTGAGTGTGACGTGGGGGCTTCGAACGTGACGTGGGTGTGACATGGGTGTTTCGAACCTGACGTTGGTATTTCGAACGTGACGTGGGTGTGACGTGGGTGCATCGGACGTGACTTGGGCATGACGTGGGGGCTACGAACATTACGCGGGTGTGACGTGGATGCTTCGAATGCGACGTTGGTGTTTCGAACGTGACATGGGTGTGACGTGGGTGCTTGGAACGTGACGTGGGCGTCACGTGGGGGCTTCGAACATGACGTGGGTGTGACGTGGGGGCATCGATCGTGACGTGGACGTGACGTCGGTGCTTTATACCTGATGGGGGTGTGGCGTGGGTCATTCGAACGTGACGTGGGCGTGACGTGGGGGCTTCGAACGTGACGTGGGTGTGACGTGGGGGCTTCGAACGTGACGTGGGCATGACGTCGGTGATTCGAACGTGACGTGGGCATGACGTCGGTGATTCGAACTTGACGTGGGGGTGACGTGGGGGCATCGAACGTGACGTGGGCGTGACGTGGGGGCTTCGAACGTGATGTACGTGTGACGTGTGGGCTTCCAACGTGACGTGGGTGTTTCAAAACTAACGTGGGTGTGACGTAGGGGTATCGAACGTGACGTAGGTGTTTCCAAACTGACGTGGGTGTGACGTCGGTATGTTGAATGTGACGTGGGTGTGACGTGCATGGTTCGAACGTGAGGTGGGTGTTTTAAATGTGAGCTGGGCGTGACGTGGGCCATTCGAACATGACGTAGGTGTGACGTGGGGGCTTCGAACGTGACGTGGGCGTGACGTGGATGCTTCGAATGTGACGTTAGTGTTTCGAACGTGACATGGGTGTGACATGGGTGCTTCGAATGTGACGTGGGCGTAGTGTGGGGGCTTCGAACCTGACGTGGGTGTGACGTGGGGGCTTCGAAAGAGACGTGGGTGTGACGTGGGTCATTTGAACGTGACGTGGGCGTGACGTGGGTGATTCCAACGTGACGTGGGGCTTCGAACGTGACGTGGGCGTGACGTGGGTGATTCGAATGTGACGTGGGCGTGACGTGGGGGCTTCGAACGTCACGTGAGCGTCACGTGGGGGCATCGAGTTTGACAAAGGGCTTGACCTGGGTGATTGGAACGTGACGTAGGCGTGACGTGGGTGATTCCAACGTGACGTGGGGCTTTGAACATGACGTGGGCGTGACGTGGGGGCTTCGAAAGTGACGTGGGTGTGACGTGGGTGATTCGAAGGTGACATGGGTGTGACGTGGGGGCTTCGAACGTGACGTGGGCGTGACGTCGGTACTTTGAATGTGACGTGGGTGTGACCTGGCTCATTTTAACGTGACGTGGGTGTGACGTGGGTGATTCGAACGTGACGTGGGCGTGACGTGGGGGCTTCGAACGTGACGTGGGCGTGACGTGGGGGCTTCAAGCGTGACCTGGGTGTGACGTGGGTGTATCCAAGGTGACGTGGGCGTGATGTCAGTACTTTGAATGTGACGTGGGTGTCACCTGGGTCATTTGAACGTGACGTGGGAGTGACGTGGGGGCATCGAACGTGACGTAAGGGTGACATGGGTGCTTAGAACGTGACGTGGGCGTGATGCGGGTGATTCCAACGTGACGTGGGGCTTCGAACGTGACGTGGGCGTGAGGTGGGTGATTGGAACGTGATGTGGGCGTGACGTCGGTACTTTGAATGTGACGTGGGTGTGACCTGGGTCAATCGAACGTGACGTGGGAGTGACGTGGGGGCAACGAACGTGACATAAGGGTGACATGGGTGCTTAGAACGTGACGTGGGCGTTATGTGGGTGATTCGAACGTGACGTGGGGCTTCGAACGTGACGTGGGCGTGAGGTGGGTGATTGGAACGTGACGTGGGCGTGAGGTGGGTGATTGGAACGTGACGTGGGCGTGACGTGGGTGATTGGAACGTGACGTGGGCGTGACGTCGGTACTTTGAATGTGACGTGGGTGTGACCTGGGGGCTTCGAACGTGATGTAAGGGCGACATGGGTGCTTCGAATGTGACGTGGGCGTGACGTGTGTGGTTTCAACGTGACGTGGGTGCCACGTGGGGCATCGAACGTGACGTGGGTGTGACGTGGGTGGTTTCAACGTGACGTGGGCGTCACGTGGGAGTTTTGAACGTGACGTGGACGTGACGTCGGTACTTTCAATTTGAGGCTGGTGTGACCTGGGTCATTCGAACGTGACGTACGTGTGACGTGGGTGATTCCAACGTGACGTGGGCGTCACGTGGGGGCATCGATCGTGACGTGGGCGTCACGTGGGGCCTTGAAACGTGACCTGGGTTTGACGTGGTTGATTCGAAGGTGACGTGGGCGTGACGTCAGTACTTTGAATGTGACGTGGGTGTGACCTGGGTCACTTAAACGTGACGTGGGAGTGACGTGGGGGCTTCAAACGTGACGTAAGGGTGACATGGGTGCTTCGAAAGTGACGTGGGCGTGACGTGGGTGATTGCAACGTGACGTGGGTGTGACGTGGGGGCTTCGAACGTCACGTGGGCGTGACGTCTGTGGTTTCTACGTGACGTGGGTGTCACGTGGGGCTTCGAACGTCACGTGGGCGTCACGTGGGGGCATCGAAGATGACGTGGGCGTGGCGTGGGGGCTTCGAAAGTCACGTGGGCGCCACGTGGGGTCATCGAAGTTGACGTGGGCGTGAACTGGGTGATTGGAACGTGACGTGGACGTGACGTGGGTGGTTTCAACGTGACGTGGGCGTCACGTGGGGGCTTCGGAGGTGACGTGGGCCTCACGTGGGGGCATCGAAAGTGACGTGGGCATGGCGTGGGTGATTCGAAGGTGACGTGGGTGTGACGTGGGTGATTCGAAGGTGACGTGGGCGTGACGTGGGGGCTTCGAACGTGGCGTGGGCGTGACGTCGGTACTTTGAATGTGACGTGGGTGTGACCTGGGTCATTGGAACGTGACGTGGGAGTGACGCGGGGGCTTCGAACGTGACATAAGGGTGACCTGGGTCATTGGAACGTGACGTGGGAGTGACGCGGAGGCTTCAAACGTGACGTAAGGGTGACATGGGTGCTTAGAACGTGACGTGGGCGTGACGTGGGCGATTCCAACGTGACGTGGGGCTTCGAACGTGACGTGGGCGTGACGTGGGTGATTCGAACTTGAGGTGGGCGTGACGTGGGGGCTTCGAACGTCACGTGGGCGTGACGTGGGGGCTTCGATGTTGACGTGGGCGTGACCTGGGTGATTGGAACGTGACGTGGACGTGACGTGGGTGGTTGCAACGTGACGTGAGCGTCACGTGGGGTCCTCGAACGTGACTTGGGCGTCACGTGGGGTCTTCGAAAGTGACGTGGGCATGACGTGGGTTATTCGAAGGTGACGTGGGTGTGACGTGGGGGCTTCGAACATGACGTGGGTGTGACGTCGGTACTTTGAATGTGACGTGGGTGTGACCTGGGTCATTTGAACGTGACGTGGGAGTGACGTGGGGGCATCGAACGTGACATAAGGGTGACATGGGTGCTTAGAACGTGACGTGGGCGTGATGCGGGTGATTCCAACGTGACGTGGGGCTTCGAAAGTGACGTGGGCGTGAGGTGGGTGATTGGAACGTGACGTGGGCGTGACGTCGGTACTTTGAAAGTGACGTGGGAGTGACGTGGGGGCTTCGAACGTGTTGTAAGTGTGACATGGGTGCTTCGAACGTGACGTGGGCGTGACGTGGGAGTTTCGATCATGACGTGGGTGTGACGTGTGTGGTTTCAACGTGACGTGGGTGTCACGTGGGGCATCGAACGTGACGTGGACGTGACGTCGGTACTTTCAATTTGAGGTTGGTGTGACCTGGGTCATTCGAACGTGATGTACATGTGACGTGGGTGATTCCAACGTGACGTGGGGCTTTGAACGTGACGTGGGTGTTACCTGGGTGATTGGAACGTGACGTGGGCGTGACGTGGGGGTTTCGAACGTGACGTGGGAGTGATGTGGGTGATTCCAACGTGACGTGGGGGCTTCGAACGTGACATGGGCGTGACGTGGGTGATTCGAATGTGACGTGGGCGTGACGTCGGTACTTTGAAAATGACGTGGGTGTGACCTGGGTGATTGGAACGTGACGTGGGAGTGACGCGGGGGCTTCAAAAGTGACGTGGGAGTGACGCGGGGGCTTCGAACGTGACGTGGGTGTGACGTGGATTCTTCGGACCTGACGTGGGCGTAACGTGGGGGCTTTGAACTTGACGCGGGAGTGACGTGGATGCTTCGAATGTGACGTTGGTGTTTCGAACTTGACAGGGGTGTGACATGGGTGCTTGGAACGTGACGTGGGCGTCACGTGGGGGCTTCGAACATGACGTGGATGTGAGGTGGGTGCTTCGGACGTGACGTGGGCATGACGTGGGGGCTTCGAAAATGATGTGGGTTTGACGTGGGTGCATCGAACGTCACGTGGGCGTGACGTGGGAGTTTCGAACGTCACGTGGACGTGACAAGGTACTTTACATTTGACGTGGGTGTGACCTGGCTCAATCGAACGTGACGTGGGTGTGACGTGGGGGCTTCGAATGTGACGTGGGCGTGACGTCGGTGATTCGAACGTGACGTGGGCGTGACGTGGGTGCTTCGAACGTCACGTGGGCGTCACGTGGGTGCTTCGAACATGACGTGGGTGTGACGTGGGTGATTCGAAAGTGACGTCGGTGTGACGTGGGTGCTTCGAACGTGATGTAAGGGTGACATGGGCGCTTAGAACGTGACGTGGGTGTGACGTGGGTGCTTCGAACGTGACGTGGGCGTGACATAGGCGCTTCGATCATGACGTGGGCGTGACGTGTGTGGTTTCAACGTGACGTGGGTGTCACGTGGGGCATCGAACGTGACGTGGACGTGACGTCGGTACTTTCAATTTGAGGTTGGTGTGACCTGGGTCATTCGAACGTGACGTACATGTGACGTGTGTGGTTTCAACGTGACGTGGGTGTCACGTGGGGCATCGAACGTGACGTGGACGTGACGTCGGTACTTTCAATTTGAGGTTGGTGTGACCTGGGTCATTCGAACGTGACGTACATGTGACGTGGGTGATTAAAACGTGACGTGGGGCTTCGAACGTGACGTGGGTGTGACCTGGGTGATTGGAACGTGACGTGGGCGTGACGTGGGGGCTTCGAACGTGACGTGGGAGTGATGTGGGTGATTCCAACGTGACGTGGGGCTTCGAAGGTGACGCGGGCGTGACGTGGGGTCTTCGAACGTGACGTGGGCGCCACGTGGGGGCATCGAAGTTGACGTGGGCGTGACCTGGGTGATTGGAACGTGACGTGGGTGTGACGTATGTGCTTCGGACCTGACGTGGGCGCCAACGTGGGGGCTTCGAACATGACGCCGGAGTGACGTGGATGCTTCGAATGTGACGTTGGTGTTTCGAACGTGACATGGGTGTGACGTGGGTGCTTGGATCGTGACGGCGTCACATGGGGACTTCGAACATGACGTGGGTGTGACGTGGGGGCTTCTAAAATGATGTGGGTGTGACGTGGGTTCTTCGAACGTGACGTGGGCGTGACGTGGGGGCATCGATTGTGACGTGGACGTGACGTCGGTACTTTATACCTGATGGGGGTGTGACCTTGGTCATTCGAAGGTGTCATGGGTGTGACGTGGGGGCATCGAACGTGACGTGGGCGTGACGTGGGTGATTCGAATGTGACGTGGGCGTGACGTGGGGGCATCGAACGTGACGTGGGTGTGACGTGGGGGCTTCGAACGTGACGTGGGCATGACGTCGGTGATTCGAACGTGACGTGCGCATGACGTCGGTGATTCGAACATGACATGGGCGTGACGTGGAGGCATCGAACGTGACGTGGGCGTGACGTGGGGGCTTCGATCGTGACCTGGGTGTGACGTGGGTGTTTCGAACGTGACGTGGGCGTGACGTCGGTACTTTGAATGTGACGTGGGTGTGACGTGGGTCATTCGAACGTGATGTACGTGTGACGTGGGGAATGCGATCGTGACGTGGGTGTGACCTGGGGGCTTCGAAAGTGACGTGGGCGTAACGTGGGGGCTTCGAACGTGACGTGGGTGTGAGGTGGGTGTTTCGAACGTGACGTGGGCGTGACGTCGGTACTTTGAATGTGACGTGGGTGTGACCTGGGTCATTTGGACTTGACGTGGGAGTGACGTGGGGGCTTCGAACGTGACATAAGGGTGACATGGGTGCTTCGAACGTGACGTGGGCGTGATGCGGGTGATTCGAACGTGACGTGGGGCTTCGAACGTGACGTGGGCGTGAGGTGGGTGATTGGAACGTGACGTGGGCGTGACGTCGGTACTTTGTGACGTGGGTGTGACCTGGGGGCTTCGAACGTGACGTAAGGGCGACATGGGTGCTTAGAACGTGACGTGGGCGTGACGTGGGTGATTCCAACGTGACGTGGGGGCATCGAACGTGACGTGGGTGTTTCCAAACTGACGTGGGTGTGACGTCGGTATGTTGAATGTGACGTGGGTGTGACGTGCATGGTTCGAACGTGAGGTGGGTGTTTTAAATGTGAGCTGGGCGTGACGTGGGTCATTCGAACATGACGTAGGTGTGACGTGGGGGCTTCGAACGTGACGTGGGCGTGACGTGGATGCTTCGAATGTGACGTTGGTGTTTCGAACGTGACATGGGTGTGACGTGGGGGCTTCGAATGTGACGTGGGCGTAACGTGGGGGCTTCGAACCTGTCGTGGGTGTGACGTGGGGGCTTCGAAAGTGACGTGGGTGTGACGTGGGTCATTTGAACGTGACGTGGGCGTGACGTGGGTGATTCCAACTTGACGTGGGGCTTTGAACGTGACGTGGGCGTGACGTGGGTGATTCGAATGTGACGTGGGCGTGACGTGGGGGCTTCGAACGTGACGTGAGCGTCACGTGGGGGCATCGAGTTTGACATGGGCGTGACCTGCGTGATTGGAACGTGACGTGGGCGTGACGTGGGTGATTCCAACGTGACGTGGGGCTTTGAACATGACGTGGGCGTGACGTGGGGGCTTCGAAAGTGACGTGGGTGTGACGTGGGTGATTCGAAGGTGACATGGGTGTGACGTGGGGGCTTCGAAAGTGACGTGGGTGTGACGTGGGTGTTTCGAACGTGACGTGGGCGTGACGTCGGTACTTTGAATGTGACGTGGGTGTGACCTGGCTCATTTGAACGTGACGTGGGTGTGACGTGGGGGCTTCGAACGTGACGTGGGCATTTAGTGGGTGATTCGAAGGTGACGTGGGCCTGACGTGGGGGCATCGAACGTGACGTGGGCGTGACGTGGGGGCTTCAAGCGTGACCTGGGTGTGACGTGGGTGTATCCAAGGTGACGTGGGCGTGATGTCAGTACTTTGAATGTGACGTGGGTGTGACCTGGGTCATGCGAACGTGACGTGGGAGTGACGTGGGGGCATCGAACGTGACATAAGGGTGACATGGGTGCTTAGAACGTGACGTGGGCGTGATGCGGGTGATTCCAGCGTGACGTGGGGCTTCGAACGTGACGTGGGCGTGACGTGGGTGATTGGAACGTGACGTGGGCGTGACGTCGGTACTTTGAATGTGACGTGGGTGTGACCTGGGTCATTTGAACGTGACGTGGGAGTGACGTGGGGGCATCGAACGTGACATAAGGGTGAGATGGGTGCTTAGAACGTGACGTGGGCGTGATGCGGGTGATTCGAACGTGACGTGGGGCTTCGAACGTGACGTGGGCGTGAGGTGGGTGATTGGAACGTGACGTGGGCGTGACGTCGGTACTTTGAATGTGACGTGGGTGTGACCTGGGGGCTTCGAACGTGACGTAAGGGCGACATGGGTGCTTAGAACGTGACGTGGGCGTGACGTGGGTGATTCCAACGTGACGTGGGGGCATCGAACGTGACGTGGGTGTTTCCAAACTGACGTGGGGGCTTCGAACGTGACGTGGGCATGACGTCGGTGATTCGAACGTGACGTGGGCGTGACGTGGGTGATTCGAAAGTGACGTGGGTGTGACGTGGGTGCTTCGAACGTCACGTGGGCGTGATATAGGCACTTCGATCATGACGTGGGCGTGACGTGTGTGGTTTCAACGTGACGTGGGTGTCACGTGGGGCATCGAACGTGACGTGGACGTGACGTCGGTACTTTCAATTTGAGGTTGGTGTGACCTGGGTCATTCGAACGTGACGTACATGTGACGTGTGTGGTTTCAACGTGACGTGGGTGTCACGTGGGGCATCGAACGTGACGTGGACGTTACGTCGGTACTTTCAATTTGAGGTTGGTGTGACCTGGGTCATTCGAACGTGACGTACATGTGACGTGGGTGATTCCAACGTGACGTGGGGCTTCGAACGTGACGTGGGAGTGACGTGGGTGATTCCAACGTGACGTGGGGCTTCGAACGTGACGTGGGTGTGACGTGGGTGTTTTAAATGTGAGCTGGGCGTGACGTGGGTCATTCGAACATGACGTAGGTGTGACGTGGGGGCTTCGAACGTGACGTGGGCGTGACGTGGATGCTTCGAATGTGACGTTGGTGTTTCGAACGTGACATGGGTGTGACGTGGGGGCTTCGAATGTGACGTGGGTGTGACGTGGGGGCTTCGAAAGTGACGTGGGTGTGACGTGGGTCATTTGAACGTGACGTGGGCGTGACGTGGGTGATTCCAACGTGACGTGGGGCTTTGAACGTGACGTGGGCGTGACGTGGGTGATTCGAATGTGACGTAGGCGTGACGTGGGTGATTCCAACGTGACGTGGGGCTTTGAACATAAGGTGGGCGTGACGTGGGGGCTTTGAAAGTGACGTGGGTGTGACGTGGGTGATTCGAAGGTGTCATGGGTGTGACGTGGGGGCTTCGAACGTGACGTGGGTGTGACGTGGGGGCTTCGAACTTGACGTGGGCGTGACGTCGGTACTTTGAATGTGACGTGGGTGTGACCTGGCTCATTTGAACGTGACGTGGGTGTGACGCGGGGGCTTCGAACGTGACGTGGGCATGACGTGGGTGATTCGAACGTGACGTGGGCGTGACGTGGGGGCATCGAACGTGACGTGGGCGTGACGTGGGGGCTTCAAGCGTGACCTGGGTGTGACGTGGGTGTATCCAAGGTGACGTGGGCGTGATGTCAGTACTTTGAATGTGACGTGGGTGTGACCTGGGTCATGCGAACGTGACGTGGGAGTGACGTGGGGGCATCGAACGTGACATAAGGGTGACATGGGTGCTTAGAACGTGACGTGGGCGTGATGCGGGTGATTCCAGCGTGACGTGGGGCTTCGAACGTGACGTGGGCGTGAGGTGGGTGATTGGAACGTGACGTGGGCGTGACGTCGGTAGTTTGAATGTGACGTGGGTGTGACCTGGGTCATTTGAACGTGACGTGGGAGTGACGTGGGGGCTTCGAACGTGACATAAGGGTGACATGGGTGCTTAGAACGTGACGTGAGCGTGATGCGGGTGATTCGAACGTGACGTGGGGCTTCGAACGTGACGTGGGAGTGACGTGGGGGCTTCGAACGTGACGTGGGGCTTCGAACGTGAGGTGGGTGTGACGTGGGTGCTTTGAACGTGACGTGGGCGTCACGTGGGGGCTTCGAACATGACGTGGGTGTGACGTGGGGGCTTCGGACGTGACGTGGGCATGACGTGGGGGCTTCGAAAATGATGTGGGTGTGACGTGGGGGCATCGAACGTCACGTGGGCGTGACGTGGGGGCTTCGAACGTCAGGTGGGCGTGACGTGGTACTTTACATTTGACGTGGGTGTGACCTGGGTCATTCGAACGTGACGTGAGTGTGACGTGGGGGCTTCGAACGTGACGTGGGTGTGACGAGGGTGTTTCGAACCTGACGTTGGTATTTTGAACGTGACGTGGGTGTGACGTGGGGGCATCGGACGTGACTTGGGCATGACGTGGGGGCTACGAACATTACGCGGGTGTGACGTGGATGCTTCGAATGCGACGTTGGTGTTTCGAACGTGACATGGGTGTGACGTGGGTGCTTGGAACGTGACGTGGGCGTCACGTGGGGGCTTCGAACATGACGTGGGTGTGACGTGGGGGCATCGATCGTGACGTGGACGTGACGTCGGTGCTTTATACCTGATGGGGGTGTGGCGTGGGTCATTCGAACGTGACGTGGGCGTGACGTGGGGGCTTCGAACGTGACGTTGGTGTGACGTGGGGGCTTCGAACGTGACGTGGGCATGACGTCGGTGATTCGAACGTGACGTGGGCATGAAGTCGGTGATTCGAACTTGACGTGGGCGTGACGTGGGGGCATCGAACGTGACGTGGGCGTGACGTGGGGGCTTCGAACGTGATGTACGTGTGACGTGGGGGCGTCGAACGTGACGTGGGTGTTTCAAAACTAACGTGGGTGTGACGTAGGGGTATCGAACGTGACGTAGGTGTTTCCAAACTGACGTGGGTGTGACGTCGGTATGTTGAATGTGACGTGTGTGTGACGTGCATGGTTCGAACGTGAGGTGGGTGTTTTAAATGTGAGCTGGGCGTGACGTGGGTCATTCGAACATGACGTAGGTGTGACGTGGGGGCTTCGAACGTGACGTGGGCGTGACGTGGATGCTTCGAATGTGACGTTAGTGTTTCGAACGTGACATGGGTGTGACATGGGTGCTTCGAATGTGACGTGGGCGTAACGTGGGGGCTTCGAACCTGACGTGGGTGTGACGTGGGGGCTTCGAAAGTGACGTGGGTGTGACGTGGGTCATTTGAACGTGACGTGGGCGTGACGTGGGTGATTCCAACGTGACGTGGGGCTTTGAACCTGACGTGGGCGTGACGTGGGTGATTCGAATGTGACGTGGGCGTGACGTGGGTGATTCCAACGTCACGTGAGCGTCACGTGTGGGCATCGAGTTTGACATGGGCGTGACCTGGGTGATTCGAACGTGACGTGGGCGTGACGTGGGTGATTCCAACGTGACGTGGGGGCATCGAACGTGACGTGGGTGTTTCCAAACTGAAGTGTGGGCTTCGAACGTGACGTGGGCATGACGTCGGTGATTCGAACGTGATGTGGGCATGACGTGGGGGCTTCGAAAGTGACGTGGACGTCACGGGGGTGATTCGAAGGTGACATGGGTGTGACGTGGGGCTTCGAACGTGACGTGGGTGTGAGGTGGGGGCTTCGAACGTGACGTGGGCGTGACGTCGGTACTTTGAATGTGACGTGGGTGTGACCTGGGTCATTTGAACGTGACGTGGGAGTGACGTGGGGGCATCGAACGTGACATAAGGGTGACATGGGTGCTTAGAACGTGACGTGGGCGTGATGCGGGTGATTCCAACGTGACGTGGGGCTTCGAACGTGACGTGGGCGTGAGGTGGGTGATTGGAACGTGACGTGGGCGTGACGTCGGTACTTTGAATGTGACGTGGGTGTGACCTGGGGGCTTCGAACGTGACGTAAGGGCGACATGGGTACTTAGAACGTGACGTGGGCGTGACGTGGGTGATTCCAACGTGACGTGGGGGCATCGAACGTGACGTAGGTGTTTCCAAACTGACGTGGGTGTGACGTCAGTATGTTGAATGTGACGTGGGTGTGACGTGCATGGTTCGAACGTGAGGTGGGTGTTTTAAATGTGAGCTGGGCGTGACGTGGGTCATTCGAACATGACGTAGGTGTGACGTGGGGGCTTCGAACGTGACGTGGGCGTGACGTGGGGGCATCGAACGTGACGTTAGTGTTTCGAACGTGACATGGGTGTGACATGGGTGATTGGAACGTGACGTGGGCGTGACGTGGGTGATTCGAACGTGACGTGGGGCTTCGAACATGACGTGGGTGTGACGTGGGGGCATCGAACGTGACGTGGGCGTGACATGGGGGCTTCGAACGTGACGTGGGTGTGACGTGGGTGTTTCGAACGTGACGTGGGCGTGACGTCGGTACTTTGAATGTGACGTGGGTGTGACGTGGGTGATTCGAACGTGACGTGGGAGTGACGTGGGGGCTTCGAACGTGACCTGGGTGTGACGTGGGGGCATCGAACGTGACGTGGGCGTGACGTCGGTGCTTTGAATGTGACGTGGGTGTGACGTGGATCATTCGAATGTGCTGTACGTGTGACGTGTGGGCTTCGAACGTGACGTGGGTGTTTCAAAACTAACGTGGGTGTGACGTAGGGGTATCGAACGTGACGTAGGTGTTTCCAAACTGACGTGGGTGTGACGTCGGTATGTTGAATGTGACGTGGGTGTGACGTGCATGGTTCGAACGTGAGGTGGGTGTTTTAAATGTGAGCTGGGCGTGACGTGGGTCATTCGAACATGACGTAGGTGTGACGTGGGGGCTTCGAACGTGACGTGGGCGTGACGTGGATGCTTCGAATGTGACGTTAGTGTTTCGAACGTGACATGGGTGTGACATGGGTGCTTTGACTGTGACGTGGGCGTAACGTGGGGGCTTCGAACCTGACGTGGGTGTGACGTGGGGGCTTCGAAAGAGACGTGGGTGTGACGTGGGTCATTTGAACGTGACGTGGGCGTGACGTGGGTGATTCCAACGTGACGTGGGGCTTTGAACGTGACGTGGGCGTGACGTGGGTGATTCGAATGTGACGTGGGCGTGACGTGGGGGCTTCGAACGTCACGTGAGCGTCACGTGGGGGCATCGAGTTTGACATGGGCGTGACCTGCGTGATTGGAACGTGACGTAGGCGTGACGTGGGTGATTCCAACGTGACGTGGGGCTTTGAACATGACGTGGGCGTGACGTGGGGGCTTCGAAAGTGACGTGGGTGTGACGTGGGTGATTCGAACGTGACATGGGTGTGACATGGGTGCTTCGAATGTGACGTGGGCGTAACGTGGGGGCTCCGAACCTGACGTGGGTGTGACGTGGGGGCTTCGAAAGAGACGTGGGTGTGACGTGGGTCATTTGAACGTGACGTGGGCGTGACGTGGGTGATTCCAACGTGACGTGGGGCTTCGAACGTGACGTGGGTGTGACGTGGGTGTTTCGAACGTGACGTGGGCGTGACGTCGGTACTTTGAATGTGACGTGGGTGTGACGTGGGTGTATCGAAGGTGACGTGGGCGTGATGTCAGTACTTTGAATGTGACGTGCGTGTGACCTGGGTCATGCGAACGTGACGTGGGAGTGACGTGGGGGCATCGAACGTGACATAAGGGTGACATGGGTGCTTAGAACGTGACGTGGGCGTGATGCGGGTGATTCCAACGTGACGTGGGGCTTCGAACGTGACGTGGGCGTGAGGTGGGTGATTCGAATGTGACGTGGGCGTGACGTCGGTACTTTGAATGTGACGTGGGTGTGACCTGGGTCATTTGAACGTGACGTGGGAGTGACGTGGGGGCATCGAACGTGACATAAGGGTGACATGGGTGCTTAGAACGTGACGTGGGCGTGATGTGGGTGATTCGAACGTGACGTGGGGCTTCGAACGTGACGTGGGCGTGAGGTGGGTGATTGGAACGTGACGTGGGCGTGACGTCGGTACTTTGAATGTGACGTGGGTGTGACCTGGGGGCTTCGAACGTGACGTAAGGGCGACATGGGTGCTTAGAACGTGACGTGGGCGTGACGTGGGTGATTCCAACGTGACGTGGGGGCATCGAACGTGACGTGGGTGTTTCCAAACTGACGTGGGGGCTTCGAACGTGACGTGTGCATGACGTCGGTGATTCGAACGTGACGTGGGCGTGACGTGGGGGCTTCGAAAGTGACGTGGGTGTGACGTGGGTGTTTCGAACGTGACGTGGGCGTGACGTCGGAACTTTGAATGTGACGTGGGTGTGACCTGGGTCATTTGAACGTGACGTGGGAGTGACGTGGGGGCATCGAACGTGACATAAGGGTGACATGGGTGCTTAGAACGTGACGTGGGCGTGGTGCGGGTGATTCCAACGTGACGTGGGGCTTCGAACGTGACGTGGGCGTGAGGTGGGTGATTGGAACGTGACGTGGGCGTGACGTCGGTACTTTGAATGTGACGTGGGTGTGACCTGGGTCATTTGAACGTTACGTGGGAGTGACGTGGGGGCATCGAACGTGACATAAGGGTGACATGGGTGCTTAGAACGTGACGTGGGCGTGGTGCGGGTGATTCCAACGTGACGTGGGGCTTCGAACGTGACGTGGGCGTGAGGTGGGTGATTGGAACGTGACGTGGGCGTGACGTCGGTACTTTGAATGTGACGTGGGTGTGACCTGGGGGCTTCGAACGTGACGTAAGGGCGACATGGGTGCTTAGAACGTGACGTGGGCGTGACGTGGGTGATTCCAACGTGACGTGGGGGCATCGAACGTGACGTGGGTGTTTCCAAACTGACGTGGGTGTGACGTCGGTATGTTGAATGTGACGTGGGAGTGACGTGCATGGTTCGAACGTGAGGTGGGTGTTTTAAATGTGAGCTGGGCGTGACGTGGGTCATTCGAACATGACGTAGGTGTGACGTGGGGGCTTCGAACGTGACGTGGGCGTGACGTGGATGCTTCGAATGTGACGTTGGTGTTTCGAACGTGACATGGGTGTGACGTGGGGGCTTCGAATGTGACGTGGGCGTCACGTGGGGGCTTCGAACCTGTCGTGGGTGTGACGTGGGGGCTTCGAAAGAGACGTAGGTGTGACGTGGGCCATTTGAACGTGACGTGGGCGTGACGTGGGTGATTCCAACGTGACGTGGGGCTTCGAACGTGACCTGGGTGTGACGTGGGTGTTTCGAACGTGACGTGGGCGTGACGTCGGTACTTTGAATGTGACGTGGGTGTGACCTGGCTCATTTGAACGTGACGTGGGTGTGACGTGGGGGCTTCGAACGTGACGTGGGCATGACGTGGGTGATTCCAACGTGACGTGGGCGTGACGTGGGGGCATCGAACGTGACGTGGGCGTGACGTCGGTACTTTGAATGTGACGTGGGTGTGACGTGGGTGTATCGAAGGTGACGTGGGCGTGATGTCAGTACTTTGAATGTGACGTGGGTGTGACCTGGGTCATGCGAACGTGACGTGGGAGTGACGTGGGGGCATCGAACGTGACATAAGGGTGACATGGGTGCTTAGAACGTGACGTGGGCGTGATGCGGGTGATTCCAACGTGACGTGGGGCTTCGAACGTGACGTGGGCGTGAGGTGGGTGATTGGAACGTGACGTGGGCGTGACGTCGGTACTTTGAATGTGACGTGGGTGTGACCTGGGTCATTTGAACGTGACGTGGGAGTGACGTGGGGGCATCGAACGTGACATAAGGGTGACATGGGTGCTTAGAACGTGACGTGGGCGTGATGTGGGTGATTCGAACGTGACGTGGGGCTTCGAACGTGACGTGGGCGTGAGGTGGGTGATTGGAACGTGACGTGGGCGTGACGTCGGTACTTTGAATTTGACGTGGGTGTGACCTGGGGGCTTCGAACGTGACGTAAGGGTGACATGGGTGCTTAGAACGTGACGTCGGCGTGACGTGGGTGATTCCAACGTGACGTGGGGGCATCGAACGTGACGTGGGTGTTTCCAAACTGACGTGGGGGCTTCGAACGCGACGTGGGCATGACGTCGGTGATTCGAACGTGACGTGGGCGTGACGTGGGGGCTTCGAAAGTGACGTGGGTGTGACGTGGGTGATTCGAAGGTGACATGGGTGTGACGTGGGGGCTTCGAACGTGACGTGGGTGTGAGGTGGGTGTTTCGAACGTGATGTGGGCGTGACGTCGGTACTTTGAATGTGACGTGGGTGTGACCTGGGTCATGCGAACGTGACGTGGGAGTGACGTGGGGGCATCGAACGTGACGTAAGGGTGACATGGGTGCTTAGAACGTGACGTGGGCGTGGTGCGGGTGATTCGAACGTGACGTGGGGCTTCGAACGTGACGTGGGCGTGAGGTGGGTGATTGGAACGTGACGTGGGCGTGACGTCGGTACTTTGAATGTGACGTGGGTGTGACCTGGGTCATTTGAACGTTACGTGGGAGTGACGTGGGGGCATCGAACGTGACATAAGGGTGACATGGGTGCTTAGAACGTGACGTGGGCGTGATGCGGGTGATTCGAACGTGACGTGGGGCTTCGAACGTGACGTGGGCGTGAGGTGGGTGATTGGAACGTGACGTGGGCGTGACGTCGGTACTTTGAATGTGACGTGGGTGTGACCTGGGGGCTTCGAACGTGACGTAAGGGCGACATGGGTGCTTAGAACGTGACGTGGGCGTGACGTGGGTGATTCCAACGTGACGTGGGGGCATCGAACGTGACGTGGGTGTTTCCAAACTGACGTGGGTGTGACGTCGGTATGTTGAATGTGACATGGGTGTGACGTGCATGGTTCGAATGTGAGGTGGGTGTTTTAAATGTGAGCTGGGCGTGACGTGGGTCATTCGAACATGACGTAGGTGTGACGTGGGGGCTTCGAACGTGACGTGGGCGTGACGTGGATGCTTCGAACGTGACGTTGGTGTTTCGAACGTGACATGGGTGTGACGTGGGGGCTTCGAAAGTGACGTGGGCGTGACGTGGGTCATTTGAACGTGACGTGGGCGTGACGTGGGTGATTCGAATGTGACGTGGGCGTGACGTGGGGGCTTCGAACGCCACGTGAGCGTCACGTGGGGGCATCGAGTTTGACATGGGCGTGACCTGGGTGATTGGAACGTGACCTGGGCGTGACGTGGGGGCATCGAACGTGACGTGGGTGTGACGTGGGTCATTCGAACGTGATGTACGTGTGACGTGGGGGCTTCGAACGTGACGTGGGTGTTTCAAAACTAACGTGGGTGTGACGTAGGGGTATCGAACGTGACGTAGGTGTTTCCAAACTGACGTGGGTGTGACGTCGGTATGTTGAATGTGACGTGGGTGTGACGTGCATGGTTCGAACGTGAGGTGGGTGTTTTAAATGTGAGCTGGGCGTGACGTGGGTCATTCGAACATGACGTAGGTGTGACGTGGGGGCTTCGAACGTGACGTGGGCGTGACGTGGATGTATCGAATGTGACGTTGGTGTTTCGAACGTGACATGGGTGTGACATGGGTGCTTCGACTGTGACGTGGGCGTAACGTGGGGGCTTCGAACCTGACGTGGGTGTGACGTGGGGGCTTCGAATGTGACGTGGGCTTGAGGTGGGGTCTTCGAACGTGACGTGAGCGCCACGTGGGGGCATCGAAGTTGACGTGGGCGTGACCTGGGTGATTGGAACGTGAAGTGGGTGTGACTTGGGGGCTTCGAACGTGACGTGGGTGTGACGTGGGTTTTTCGAACATGACGTTGGTGTTTCGAACGTGACGTGGGTGTGACGTGGGTGCTTTGAACGTGACGTGGGCGTCACGTGGGGGCTTCGATCATGACGTGGGTGTGACGTGGGGGCTTCGAATGTGACGTGGGCATGACGTGGGGGCTTCGAAAATGATGTGGGTGTGACGTGGGGGCATCGAACGTGACGTGGGCGTGACGTTGGTGTTTCGAACGTCACGTGGGCGTGACGTGGTACTTTACATTTGACGTGGGCGTGACCTGGGTCATTGGAACGTGACGTGGGTGTGACGTGGGGGCTTCGAACGTGACGTGGGTGTGACATGGGTGTTTCGAACCTGACGTTGGTATTTCGAACGTGACGTGGGCGTAACGTGGGGGCTACGAACATTACGCGGGTGTGACGTGGATGCTTCGAATGCGACGTTGGTGTTTCGAACGTGACATGGGTGTGACGTGGGTGCTTGGAACGTGACGTGGGCGTCACGTGGGGGCTTCGAACATGACGTGGGTGTGACGTGGGGGCATCGATCGTGACGTGGACGTGACGTCGGTACTTTATACCTGATGGGGGTGTGACGTGGGTCATTCGAACGTGACGTGGGTGTGACGTGGGGGCTTCGAACGTGACGTGGGCATGACGTGGGTGATTCGAACGTGACGTGGGCGTGACGTGGGGGCATCGAACGTGACGTGGGTGTGACGTGGGGGCATCGAACGTGACATGGGCGTGACCTGGGTGATTGGAACGTGACGTGGACGTGACGTGCGTGGTTTCGAACGTGACGTGGGCTTCACGTCGGTACTTTGAATGTGACGTGGGTGTGACGTTGGTCATTCGAACGTGATGTACGTGTGACGTGGGGGCTTCGAACGTGACGTGGGTGTTTCAAAACTAACGTGGGTGTGACGTAGGGGTATCGAACGTGACGTAGGTGTTTCCAAAATGACGTGGGTGTGACGTCGGTATGTTGAATGTGACGTGGGTGTGACGTGCATGGTTCGAACGTGAGGTGGGTGTTTTAAATGTGAGCTGGGCGTGACGTGGGTCATTCCAACATGACGTAGGTGTGACGTGGGGGCTTCGAACGTCACGTGGGCGTGACGTGGGTGATTCGAATGTGACGTTGGTGTTTCGAACGTGACGTGGGTGTGACATGGGTGCTTCGAATGTGACGTGGGCGTAACGTGGGGGCTTCGAACCTGACGTGGGTGTGACGTGGGGGCTTCGAAAGTGACGTGGGTGTGACGTGGGTCATTTGAACGTGACGTGGGCGTGCCGTGTGTGGTTCCAACGTGACGTGGGGGCTTCGAACGTCACGTGAGCGTCACGTGGGGGCATCGAGTTTGACATGGGCGTGACCTGCGTGATTGGAACGTGACGTGGGCGTGACGTGGGTGATTCCAACGTGACGTGGGGCTTCGAACATGACGTGGGCGTGACGTGGGGGCTTCGAAAGTGACGTGGGCATGACGTGGGTGATTGGAACGTGACGTGGGTGTGACGTCGGTACTTTGAATGTGACGTGGGTGTGACCTGGGTGATTGGAACGTGACGTGGGAGTGACGTGGGGGCTTCAAACGTGACATAAGGGTGACATGGGTGCTTAGAACGTGACGTGGGCGTGATGCGGGGGATTCCAACGTGACGTGGGGCTTCGAATGTGACTTGGGTGTGACGTGGGTCACTCGAACCTGATGTACGTGTGACGTGTGGGCTTCGAACGTGACGTGGGTGTTTCAAAACCAACGTGGGTGTGACGTGGGGGTATCGAACGTGACGTAGGTGTTTCCAAACTGAGGTGGGTGTGACGTCAGTACATTTTATGTGACGTGGGTGTGACGTGCATGATTCGATCGTGAGGTGGGTGTTTTAAATCTGAGCTGGGCGTATCGTGGGTCATTCGAACGTGACATGCGTGTGACGTGGGTGCTTTGAATGTGAACTGGGCGTAACGTGGGTGCTTCGAACGTGACGTGGGTGTGACGTCGGTACTTTGAATGTGCCGTGGGTGTGACGTGCATGATTCGAACGTGACGTTGGCGTGACGTGGGGGCTTCGAAGTTGGCGTGGGCCAGACCTGGGTGATGCGAACGTGACGTGGGTGTGACGTGGGGGCATCGAACGTGACGTGGGCGTGAGGTAGGGGCTTCAAAAGTGACGTGGGCGTAACGTGGGGGCTTCGAACGTGACGTGGGTGTGACATGGGTGTTTCGAACCTCACGTTGGTATTTCGAACGTGACGTGGGCGTGACGTGGATGCTTCGAATATGACATGGGCGTCACGTGGGGGCTTTGAACGGGACGTGGGTGTGACATGTGGGCTTCGAACGTGACGTGGGCGTGATGTCAGTGCTTTGAATGTGACGTGGGTGTGACGTGCATGACTCGAACGTGACGTGGGCGTGACGTGGGGGCTTCGAACGTGACGTGGGCGTGACGTGGGGGCTTCGAAAGTGACGTGGGCGTCACGAGGGTGATTCGAAGGTGACGTGGGCGTGACGTGGGGGCTTCAAACGTGACCTGGGTGTGAGGTGGGTGTTTCGAACGTGAAGTGGGCGTGACGTCGGTACTTTGAATGTGACGTGGGTGTGACCTGGGTCATTGGAACGTGACGTGGGTGTGACCTGGGGGCTTCGAACGTGATGTAAGGGCGACATGGGTGCTTAGAACGTGACGTGGGCGTGACGTGGGTGATTCGAACGTGACGTGGGCGTGACGTCAGTACTTTGAAAGTAACATGGGTGTGACCTGGGTCATTGGAACGGGACGTTGGAGTGACGTGGGGGCTTCAAACGTGATGTAAGTGTGACATGGGTGCTTAGAACGTGACGTGGGCGTGATGCGGGCGATTCCAACGTGACGTGGGGCTTCGAACGTGACGTGGGCGTGATGTGGGTGATTCGAATGTCACTTGGGCGTGACGTGGGGGCTTCGAACGTCACGTGGGCGTGACGTGGGGGCTTCGATGTTGACGTGGGCGTGACCTGGGTGATTGGAACGTGACGTGGACGTGACGTGGGTGGTTTCAACGTGACGTGAGCGTCACGTGGGGTCCTCGAACGTGACTTGGGCGTCACGTGGGGTCTTCGAAAGTGACGTGGGCATGACGTGGGTGATTCGAAGGTGACGTGGGCGTGACGTGGGGGCTTCGAACGTGACGTGGGTGTGACGTCGGAACTTTGAATGTGACGTGGGTGTGACCTGGGTCATTGGAACGTGACGTGGGAGTGACGTGGGGGCATCGAACGTGACAAAAGGGTGACATGGGTGCTTAGAACGTGACGTGGGCGTGATGTGGGTGATTCCAACGTGACGTGGCGGCTTCGAAAGTGACGTGGGCATGACGTGGGTGATTCGAAGGTGACATGGGTGTGACGTGGGGGCTTCGAACGTGACGTTGGTGTGACGTGGGTCATTTGAACTTGTCGTGGGCGTGACGTGGGTGATTCGAATGTGACGTGGGCGTGACGTGGGTCATTGGAACGTGACGTGGGAGTGACGTGAGGGCTTCGAACCTGACGTGAGCGCCACGTGGGGGCATCGAAGTTGACGTGGGTGTAACCTGGGTGATGCGAACGTGACGTGGGCGTGACGTGGGGGCTTCGAAAGTGACGTGGACGTCACGTGGGTGATTCGAAGGTGACGTGGGTGTGGCGTGGGTGATTGGAACGTGACGTGGGTGTGACGTGGGTGTTTCGAACGTGACGTGGGCCTGACGTCGGTACTTTGAATGTGACGTGGGTGTGACCTGGGTCATTGGAACGTGACGTGGGAGTGACGCGGGGGCTTCGAACGTGACGTAAGGGTGACATGGGTGCTTAGAACGTGACGTGGGCGTGACGTGGGCGATTCCAACGTTACGTGGGGCTTTGAACGTGACGTGGGCGTGATGTGGGTGATTCGAATGTCACTTGGGCGTGACGTGGGGGCTTCGAACGTCACGTGGGCGTGACGTGGGGGCTTCGATGTTGACGTGGGCGTGACCTGGGTGATTGGAACGTGACGTGGACGTGACGTGGGTGGTTTCAACGTGACGTGAGCGTCACGTGGGGTCCTCGAACGTGACTTGGGCGTCACGTGGGGTCTTCGAAAGTGACGTGGGCATGACGTGGGTGATTCGAAGGTGACGTGGGTGTGACGTGGGGGCTTCGAACGTGACGTTGGTGTTTCGAGCTTGACTTCGGTGTGACGTGGGTGGTTCGGACCTGACGTGGACGTAACGTGGGGGCTTCAAACATGACGTGGATGTGACGTGGGTGTAGCGGAAGTGACGTGGGCGTGACGTTGATGCTTCGAACGTGACGTGGGAGTTTCGAACGTGACGTGGGTGTGACGTGGGTTCTTCGAACGTGACGTGGGCGTGACATAGGCGCTTCGATCATGACGTGGGCGTGACGTGTGTGGTTTCAACGTGACGTGGGTGTCACGTGGGGCATCGAACGTGACGTGGACGTGACGTCGGTACTTTCAATTTGAGGTTGGTGTGACCTGGGTCATTCGAACGTGACGTGGGAGTGACGTGGGTGATTCCAACGTGACGTGGGGCTTCGAACGTGACGTGGGAGTGACCTGGGTGATTCCAACGTGACGTGGGGCTTCGAACGTGACGTGGGCGTGACGTGGGTGATTCGAATGTGACGTGGGCGTGAGGTGGGGTCTTCGAACGTGACGTGAGCGCCACGTGGGGGCATCGAAGTTGACGTGGGCGTTACCTGGGTGATTGGAACGTGAAGTGGGTGTGACGTGGGGGCTTCGAACGTGACGTGGGTGTGACGTGGGTGTTTCGAACGTGACGTTGGTGTTTCGAACGTGACGTGGGTGTGACGTGGGGGCATCGAACGTGACGTGGGCGTGACGTGCGGGCTTCGAACGTCACGTGGGCGTGACATGGTACTTTACATTTGACGTGGGTGTGACCTGGGTCAATCGAACGTGACGTGGGTGTGACGTGGGGGCTTCGAACGTGACGTGGGTGTGACATGGGTGTTTCGAACCTGACGTTGGTATTTCGAACGTGACGTGGATGTGACGTGGGGGCATCGGACGTGACGTGGGCGTAACGTGGGGGCTACGAACATTACGCGGGTGTGACGTGGATGCTTCGAATGCGACGTTGGTGTTTCGAACGTGACATGGGTGTGACGTGGGTGCTTGGAACGTGACGTGGGCGTCACGTGGGGGCTTCGAACATGACGTGGGTGTGACGTGGGGAATAGATCGTGACGTGGACGTGACGTCGGTACTTTATACCTGATGGGGGTGTGACGTGGGTGATTCGAACGTGACGTGGGCGTGACGTGGGGGCATCGAACGTGACGTGGGTGTGACGTGGGGGCTTCGAACGTGACGTGGGCATGACGTCGGTGATTCGAACGTGACGTGGGCGTGACGTCGGTGATTCGAACGTGACGTGGGCGTGACGTGGGGGCATTTGAACGTGACGTGGGCGTGACGTCGGTACTTTGAATGTGACGTGGGTGTGACGTGGGTCATTCGAACGTGATGTACGTGTGACGTGGGGGCTTCGAACGTGACGTGGGTGTTTCAAAACTAACGTGGGTGTGACGTAGGGGTATCGAACGTGACGTAGGTGTTTCCAAACTGACGTGGGCGTGACGTCGGTACTTTGAATGTGACGTGGGTGTGACGTGCATGGTTCGAACGTGAGGTGGGTGTTTTAAATGTGAGCTGGGCGTGACGTGGGTCATTCGAAAGTGATGTGGGTATGACGTGGGTCATTTGAACGTGACGTGGGCGTGACGTGGGTGCTTCGAACGTGACGTGGGCGTGACGTGGGGGCTTCGAACGTCACGTGAGCGTCACGTGGGGGCATCGAGTTTGACATGGGCGTGACCTGGGTGATTGGAACGTGAGGTGGGCGTGACGTGGGTGATTCCAACGTGACGTGGGGTCTTCGAACATGACGTGGGCGTGACGTGGGGGCTTCGAAAGTGACGTGGGCATGACGTGGGTGATTCGAAGGTGACGTGGGTGTGACGTGGGGGCTTCGAACGTGACGTGGGTGTGACGTGGGTGTTTCGATTGTGACGTTGGTGTTTCGAACGTGACGTGGGTGTGACGTGGGTGCTTTGAACGTGACGTGGGCGTCACGTGGGGGCTTCGAACATGACGTGGGTGTGACGTGGGGGCTTCGGACGTGACGTGGGCATGACGTGGGGGCTTCGAAAATGATGTGGGTGTGACGTGGGGGCATCGAACGTGACGTGGGCGTGACGTGCGGGCTTCGAACGTCACGTGGGCGTGACATGGTACTTTACATTTGACGTGGGTGTGACCTGGGTCAATCGAACGTGACGCGGGTGTGACGTGGGGGCTTGGAACGTGACGTGGGTGTGACATGGGTGTTTCGAAACTGACGTTGGTATTTCGAACGTGACGTGGGTGTGACGTGGGTGCATCGGACGTGACGTGGGCGTAACGTGGGGGCTACGAACATTACGCGGGTGTGACGTGGATGCTTCGAATGCGACGTGGGTGTTTCGAACGTGACATGGGTGTGACGTGGGTGCTTGGAACGTGACGTGGGCGTCACGTGGGGGCTTCGAACATGACGTGGGTGTGACGTGGGGAATCGATCGTGACGTGGACGTGACGTCGGTACTTTATACCTGATGGGGGTGTGACGTGGGTCATTCGAACGTGACGTGGGTGTGACGTGGGGGCTTCGAACGTGACGTGGGCATGACGTGGGTGATTCGAACGTGACGTGGGCGTGACGTGGGGGCATCGAACGTGACGTGGGTGTGACGTGGGGGCTTTGAACGTGACGTGGGCATGACGTCGGTGATTCGAACGTGATGTGGGCATGACGTCGGTGATGCGAACGTGACGTGGGCGTGAGGTGGGTGATTGGAACGTGACGTGGGCGTGACGTGGGGGCTTCGAACGTGACGTGGGTGTGACGTGGGTGTTTCGAACGTGACGTGGGCGTGACGTCGGTACTTTGAATGTGACGTGGGTGTGACGTGGGTCATTCGAACGTGATGTACGTGTGACGTGGGGGCTTCGAACGTGACGTGGGCATTTCAAAACTAACGTGGGTGTGACGTAGGTGTATCGAACGTGACGTAGGTGTTTCCAAACTGACGTGGGCGTGACGTCGGTACTTTGAATGTGACGTGGGTGTGACGTGCATGGTTCGAACGTGAGGTGGGTGTTTTAAATGTGAGCTGGGCGTGACGTGGGTCATTCGAAAGTGATGTGGGTATGACGTGGGTCATTTGAACGTGACGTGGGCGTGACGTGGGTGCTTCGAACGTGACGTGGGCGTGACATAGGCGCTTCGATCATGACGTGGGCGTGACGTGTGTTGTTCCAACGTGACGTGGGTGTCACGTGGGTGTTTCGAACTTGACTTCGGTGTGACGTGTGTGCTTCGGAAATGACGTGGGCGTAACGTGGGGGCTTCGATCGTGACGTGTGCGTGACCTGGGTGATTGGAACGTGACGTGGACGTGACGTGGGTGGTTTCAACGTGACGTGGGTGTGACGTGGGGGCTTCGGACGTGACGTGGGCCTCACGTGGGGGCTTCGAACATGACGTGGATATGACGTGGGTGTATCGGACGTGACGTGGGCGTGACGTTGATGCTTCGAACGTGACGTGGGAGTTTCGAACGTGACGTGGGTGTGACGTGGGTGCTTCGAACGTGACGTGAGCGTGACATAGGCGCTTCGATCATGACGTGGGTGTGACGTGTGTGGTTTCAACGTGACGTGGGTGTCACGTGGGGCATCGAACGTGACGTGGACGTGACGTCGGTACTTTCAATTTGAGGTTGGTGTGACCTGGGTCATTCGAACGTGACGTACATGTGACGTGGGTGATTCCAACGTGACGTGGGGCTTCGAACGTGACGTGGGAGTGACGTGGGTGATTCCAACGTGACGTGGGGCTTCGAACGTGACGTGGGCGTGACGTGGGTGATTCGAATGTGACGTGGGCGAGACGTGGGGGCATCGAACGTGACGTGAGCGCCACGTGGGGGCATCGAAGTTGACGTGGGCGTGACCTGGGTGATTGGAACGTGAAGTGGGTGTGACGTGGGGGCTTCGAACGTGACGTGGGTGTGACGTGGGTGTTTCGAACGTGACGTTGGTGTTTCGAACGTGACGTGGGTGTGACGTGGGTGCTTTGAACGTGACGTGGGCGTCACGTGGGGGCTTCGAAAATGACGTGGGTGTGACGTGGGGGCTTCGGACGTGACGTGGGCATGACGTGGGGGCTTCGAAAATGATGTGGGTGTGACGTGGGGGCATCGAACGTGACGTGGGCGTGACGTGGTACTTTACATTTGACGTGGGTGTGACCTGGGTCTATCGAACGTGACGTGGGTGTGACGTGGGGGCTTCGAACGTGACGTGGGTGTGACGTGGGGGCTTCGAAACTGACGTTGGTATTTCGAACGTGACATGGGTGTGACGTGGGTGCATCGGACGTGACGTGGGCGTAACGTGGGGGCTACGAACATTACGCGGGTGTGACGTGGATGCTTCGAATGCGACGTTGGTGTTTCGAACGTGACGTGGGTGTGACGTGGGTGCTTTGAACGTGACGTGGGCGTCACGTGGGGGCTTCGAACATGACGTGGGTGTGACGTGGGGGCTTCGAATGTGACGTGGGCATGACGTGCGGGCTTCGAAAATGATGTGGGTGTGACGTGGGGGCATCGATCGTGACGTGGGCGTGACGCGGGGGCTTCGAACGTCACGTGTGTGTGACATGGGTGTTTCGAACCTGACGTTGGTATTTCGAACTTGACGTGGGTGTGACGTGGGTGCATCGGACGTGACGTGGGCGTAACGTGGGGGCTTCGAACGTGACGTTGGTGTGACGTGGGGGCATCGAATGTGACGTGGGAGTGACGTGGGTCATTTGAACTTGACGTGGGCGTGACGTGGGTGATTGCAACGTGACGTGGGGGCTTTGAACGTGACGTGGGCGTGACGTGGGTGATTCGAATGTGACGTGGGCGTGACGTGGGTGATTCGAACGCCACGTGAGCGTGACTTGGGGGCATCGAACGTGACGTGGGCGTGACGTGGGGGCTTCAAGCGTGACCTGGGTGTGACGTGGGTGTTTCGAACGTGACGTGGGCGTGACGTCAGTAGTTTGAATGTGACGTGGGTGTGACCTGGGTCATGCGAACGTGACGTGGGTGTGACGTGGGTGTCGAACGTTACGTGGGCATTTCCTGGGTGTTTCGAACGTGACGTGGGCGTGACGCCAGTCCTTTGAATGTGACGTGGGTGTGACCTGGGTCAGTTGAACGTTACGTGGGCATGACGTGGGTGGTTCGAAAGTGACGTGGGCGTGACGTGGGTACCTTACATTTGACGTGGGTGTGACCTGGGTGATGCGAACGTGACGTGGGCGTGACGTGGGGGCTTCGAAAGTGACGTGGACGTCACGTGGGGGCTTCGAAAATGACGTGGACGTCACCTGGGTGCTTCGAAGGTGACGTGGGTGTGACGTGGGTGTTTCGAACGTGACGTGGGCGTGACGTCGGAACTTTTTGACGTGGGTGTGACCTGGGTCATTGGAACGTGACGTGGGAGTGACGCGGGGGCTTCGAACGTGACGTAATGTGACATGGGTGCTTAGAACGTGACGTGGGCGTGACGTGGGCGATTCCAACGTGACGTGGGGCTTCGAACGTGACGTGGGCGTGATGTGGGTGATTCGAATGTCACTTGGGCGTGACGTGGGGGCTTCGAACGTCACGTGGGCGTGACGTGGGGGCTTCGATGTTGACGTGGGCGTGACCTGGGTGATTGGAACGTGACGTGGACGTGACGTGGGTGGTTTGAACGTGACGTGAGCGTCACGTGGGGTCCTCGAACGTGACTTGGGCGTCACGTGGGGTCTTCGAAAGTGACGTGGGCATGACGTGGGTGACTCGAAGGTGACCTGGGTGTGACGTGGGTGTTTCGAACGTGACGTGGGCCTGACGTCGGTACTTTGAATGTGACGTGGGTGTGACGTGGGTCATTCGAACGTGATGTACGTGTGACGTGTGGGCTTCGAACGTGACGTGGGTGTTTCAAAACTAACGTGGGTGTGACGTAGGGGTATCGAACGTGACGTAGGTGTTTCCAAACTGACGTGGGTGTGATGTCGGTATGTTGAATGTGACGTGGGTGTGACGTGCATGGTTCGAACGTGAGGTGGGTGTTTTAAATGTGAGCTGGGCGTGACGTGGGTCATTCGAACATGACGTAAGTGTGACGTGGGGGCTTCGAACGTGACGTGCGTGTGACGTGGGTGTTTCGGACGTGCCGCTTGTGTTTCGAAGGTGACGTGGGTGTGACGTGGGGGCTTCGACTGTGACGTGGGCGTAACGTGGGGGCTTCGAACCTGACGTGGGTGTGACGTGGGGGCTTCGAAAGAGACGTGGGTGTGACGTGGGTGATTCCAACGTGACGTGGGCGTGACGTGGGTGATTCCAACGTGACGTGGGGCTTCGAACGTGACGTGGGCGTGACGTGGGTGATTCGAATGTGACGTGGGCGTGACGTGGGGGCTTCGAACGTCACGTGAGCGTCACGTGTGGGCATCGAGTTTGACATGGGCGTGACCTGGGTGATTGGAACGTGACGTGGGCGTGACGTGGGTGATTCCAACGTGACGTGGGGCTTCGAATATGACGTGGGCGTGGCGTGGAGGCTTCGAAAGTGACGTGGGCATGACGTGGGTGATTCGAATGTGACGTGGGCGTGACGTGGGGGCTTCGAACGTGACGTGGGTGTGACGTCGGAACTTTGAATGTGACGTGGGTGTGACCTGGGTCATTGGAACGTGACGTGGGAGTGACGTGGGGGCATCGAAAGTGACAAAAGGGTGACATGGGTGCTTAGAACGTGACGTGGGCGTGATGTGGGTTATTCCAGCGTGACGTGGGGTCTTCGAAAGTGACGTGGGCATGACGTGGGTGATTCGAAGGTGACATGGGTGTGACGTGGGGGCTTCGAACGTGACGTTGGTGTGACGTGGGGGCTTCGATTGGGACGTGGGTGTGACGTGGGTCATTTGAACTTGTCGTGGGCGTGACGTGGGTGATTGCAACGTGACGTGGGGCTTTGAACGTGACGTGGGCGTGACGTGGGTGATTCGAATGTGACGTGGGCGTGACGTGGGTGATTCGAACGCCACGTGAGCTTCACGTGGGGGTATCGAACGTGACGTGGGCGTGACGTGGGTCATTGGAACGTGACGTGGGAGTGACGTGAGGGCTTCGAACCTGACGTGAGCGCCACGTGGGGGCATCGAAGTTGACGTGGGTGTAACCTGGGTGATGCGAACGTGACGTGGGCGTGACGTGGGGGCTTCGAAAGTGACGTGGACGTCACGTGGGGGCTTCGAAGGTGACGTGGACGTCACGTGGGGGCTTCGAACGTGACCTAGGTGTGACGTGGGTGTTTCGAACGTGACGTGGGCCTGACGTCGGTACTTTGAATGTGACGTGGGTGTGACCTGGGTCATTGGAACGTGACGTGGGAGTGACGCGGGGGCTTCGAACGTGACGTAAGGGTGACATGGGTGCTTAGAACGTGACGTGGGCGTGACGTGGGCGATTCCAACGTGACGTGGGGCTTCGAACGTGACGTGGGCGTGATGTGGGTGATTCGAATGTCACTTGGGCGTGACGTGGGGGCTTCGAACGTCACGTGGGCGTGACGTGGGGGCTTCGATGTTGACGTGGGCGTGACCTGGGTGATTGGAACGTGATGTGGACGTGACGTGGGTGGTTTCAACGTGACGTGAGCGTCACGTGGGGTCCTCGAACGTGACTTGGGCGTCACGTGGGGTCTTCGAAAGTGACGTGGGCATGACGTGGGTGATTCGAAGGTGACGTGGGTGTGACGTGGGGGCTTCGAACGTGACGTTGGTGTTTCGAACTTGACTTCGGTGTGACGTGGGTGCTTCGGACCTGACGTGGACGTAACGTGGGGGCTTCAAACATGACGTGGATGTGACGTGGGTGTAGCGGAAGTGACGTGGGCGTGACGTTGATGCTTCGAACGTGACGTGGGAGTTTCGAACGTGACGTGGGTGTGACGTGGGTTCTTCGAACGTGACGTGGGCGTGACATAGGCGCTTCGATCATGACGTGGGCGTGACGTGTGTGGTTTCAACGTGACGTGGGTGTCACGTGGGGCATCGAACGTGACGTGGACGTGACGTCGGTACTTTCAATTTGAGGTTGGTGTGACCTGGGTCATTCGAACGTGACGTACATGTGACGTGGGTGATTCCAACGTGACGTGGGGCTTCGAACGTGACGTGGGAGTGACGTGGGTGATTCCAACGTGACGTGGGGCTTCGAACGTGACGTGGGCGTGACGTGGGTGATTCGAATGTGACGTGGGCGTGAGGTGGGGTCTTCGAACGTGACGTGAGCGCCACGTGGGGGCATCGAAGTTGACGTGGGCGTGACCTGGGTGATTGGAACGTGAAGTGGGTGTGACGTGGGGTCTTCGAACGTGACGTGGACGTGACGTGGGTGGTTTCAACGTGACGTGAGCGCCACGTGGGGGCATCGAAGTTGACGTGGGCGTGACCTGGGTGATTGGAACGTGAAGTGGGTGTGACGTGGGGGCTTCGAACGTGACGTGGGTGTGACGTGGGTGCTGCGAACGTGACGTGGGCGTCACGTGGGGGCTTCGAACATGACGTGGGTGTGACGTGGGGGCTTCGAACGTGACGTGGGCGTGACGTGGGGGCTTCGAAAATGATGTGGGTGTGACGTGGGGGCATCGAACGTGACGTGGGCGTGACGTGCGGGCTTCGAACGTCACGTGGGCGTGACATGGTACTTTACATTTGACGTGGGTGTGACCTGGGTCAATCGAACGTGACGTGGGTGTGACGTGGGGGCTTCGAACGTGACGTGGGTGTGACATGGGTGTTTCGAACCTGACGTTGGTATTTCGAACGTGACGTGGGTGTGACGTGGGGGCATCGGACGTGACGTGGGCGTAACGTGGGGGCTACGAACATTACGCGGGTGTGACGTGGATGCTTCGAATGCGACGTTGGTGTTTTGAACGTGACATGGGTGTGACGTGGGTGCTTGGAACGTGACGTGGGCGTGACGTGGGGGCTTCGAACATGACGTGGGTGTGACGTGGGTCATTCGAACGTGACGTGGGTGTGACGTGGGGGCTTCGAACGTGACGTGGGCATGACGTGGGTGATTCGAACGTGACGTGGGCGTGACGTGGGGGCATCGAACGTGACGTGGGTGTGACGTGGGGGCTTCGAACGTGACGTGGGCATGACGTCGGTGAGTCGAACGTGACGTGGGCGTGACGTGGGTGATTGGAACGTGACGTGGGCGTGACGTGGGGGCTTCGAACGTGACCTGGGTGTGACGTGGGTGTTTCGAACGTGACGTGGGCGTGACGTCGGTACTTTGAATGTGACGTGGGTGTGACGTGGGTCATTCGAACGTGATGTACGTGTGACGTGTGGGCTTCGAACGTGACGTGGGCATTTCAAAACTAACGTGGGTGTGACGTAGGGGTATCGAACGTGACGTAGGTGTTTCCAAACTGACGTGGGTGTGACGTCGGTATGTTGAATGTGACGTGGGTGTGACGTGCATGGTTCGAACGTGAGGTGGGTGTTTTAAATGTGAGCTGGGCGTGACGTGGGTCATTCGAAAGTGATGTGGGTATGACGTGGGTCATTTGAACGTGACGTGGGCGTGACGTGGGTGCTTCGAACGTGACGTGGGCGTGACATAGGCGCTTCGATCATGACGTGGGCGTGACGTGTGTGGTTCCAACGTGACGTGGGTGTCACGTGGGTGTTTCGAACATGATGTGGGTGTTTCGAACTTGACTTCGGTGTGACGTGGGTGCTTCGGAAATGACGTGGGAGTAACGTGGGGGCTTCGATCGTGACGTGTGCGTGACCTGGGTGATTGGAACGTGACGTGGACGTGACGTGGGTGGTTTCAACGTGACGTGGGTGTGACGTGGGGGCTTCGGACGTGACGTGGGCCTCACGTGGGGGCTTCGAACATGACGTGGATGTGACGTGGGTGTATCGGACGTGACGTGGGCGTGACGTTGATGCTTCGAACGTGACGTGGGAGTTTCGAAAGTGACGTGGGTGTGACGTGGGTGCTTCGAACGTGACGTGAGCGTGACATAGGCGCTTCGATCATGACGTGGGTGTGACGTGGGTGATTCCAACGTGACGTGGGTGTCACGTGGGGCATCGAACGTGACGTGGACGTGACGTCGGTACTTTCAATTTGAGGTTGGTGTGACCTGGGTCATTCGAACGTGACGTACATGTGACGTGGGTGATTCCAACGTGACGTGGGGCTTCGAACGTGACGTGGGAGTGACGTGGGTGATTCGAACGTGACGTGAGCGCCACGTGGGGGCATCGAAGTTGACGCGGGCGTGACCTGGGTGATTGGAACGTGAAGTGGGTGTGACTTGGGGGCTTCGAACGTGACCTGGGTGTGACGTGGGTGTTTCGAACGTGACGTTGTTGTTTCGAACGTGACGTGGGTGTGACGTGGGTGCTTTGAACGTGACGTGGGCGTGACGTCGGAACTTTGAATGTGACGTGGGTGTGACCTGGGTGATTGGAACGTGACGTGGGAGTGACGTGGGGGCTTCAAACGTGACGTGGGCTTCGAACGTGACGTGGGCGTGACGTGGGTGATTGGAACGTGACGTGGGCGTGAGGTGGGTGATTCGAAAGTGACGTGCGTGTGACGTGCCTGCTTCAGACGTGACGTGGGCGTGACGTGGGTGCTTCAAACGTGACGTGGGCATGACATAAGCGCTTCGATTGTGACGTGGGCGTGACGTGTGTGGTTTCAACGTGACGTGGGTGTGACGTGGGGCATCGAACGTGACGTGGGCGTGACGTGTGTGGTTTCAACGTGACGTGGGCGTCACGGGTGGGCTTCGAACGTGACGTGGGCATGACGTGGGTGATTCGAAGGTAACGTGGGCGTGACGTGGGGGCATGGAACGTGACCTGGGTGTGACGTGGGTGATTCCAATGTGACGTGGGCGTGACGTCAGTACTTTGAATGTGACGTGGGTGTGACCTGGGCCATTGGAACGTGACGTGGGAGTGACGCGGGGGCTTCGAACGTGACGTAAGTGTGACATGGGTGCTTAGAACGTGACGTGGGCGTGACGTGGGTGATTCGAATGTCACTTGGGCGTGACGTGGGGGCTTCGAACGTGACGTGGGCGTGACCTGGGTGATTGGAACGTGACGTGGACGTGACGTGGGTGGTTTCAACGTGACGTGGGCGTCACGTCGGTGATTCGAACGTGACGTGGGCCTCACGTGGGGGCTTCGAAAGTGACGTGGGCATGACGTGGGTGATTCGAAGGTGACGTGGGTGTGACGTGGGGGCTTCGAACGTGACGTGGGCGTGACGTGGTGATTCGAACGTGACGTGGGCGTGACGTCGGAACTTTGAATGTGACGTGGGTGTGACCTGGGTCATTTGATCGTGACGTGGGAGTGACGTGGGGGCATCGAACGTGACGTAAGGGTGACATGGGTGCTTAGAACGTGACGTGGGTGCGACGTGGGTGATTCCAACGTGACGTAGGGCTTCGAACGTGACGTGGGTGTGACGTGGGTGATTGGAACGTGACGTGGGCGTGACGTCGGTACTTTGAAAGTGACGTGGGAGTGACGTGGGGGCTTCAAACGTGACGTAAGGGTGACATGGTGCTTAGAACGTGACGTGGGAGTGACGTGGGTGATTGGAACGTGACGTGGGCGTGACGTCGGTACTTTCAATGTGACGTGGGTGTGACCTGGGTCATTTGAACGTGACGTGGGAGTGACGTGGGGGCTTCGAACGTGATGTGGGCGTGTCGTGGTGATTTGAACGTGACGTGGGCGTGACGTGGGGGCTTCAACGCCACGTGAGCTTCACGTGGGGGCATCGAACGTGACGTGGGCGTGACGTGGGGGCTTCAAGCGTGACCTGGGTGTGACGTGGGTGTTTCGAACGTGACGTGGGCGTGACGTCAGTACTTTGAATGTGACGTGGGTGTGACCTGGGTCATGCGAACGTGACGTGGGTGTGACGTGGGGGCTTCGAACGTTACGTGGGCATTTCTTGGGTGTTTCGAACGTGACGTGGGCGTGACGTCAGTACTTTGAATGTGACGTGGGTGTGACCTGGTTCAGTTGAACGTTACGTGGGCATGACGTGGGTGGTTCGAAAGTGACGTGGGCGTGACGTCGGTACTTTACATTTGACGTGGGTGTGACCTGGGTGATGCGAACGTGACGTGGGCGTGACGTGGGGGCTTCGAAAGTGACGTGGGCATGACGTGGGTGATTCGAAGGTGACCTGGGTGTGACGTGGGGGCTTCGAACGTGACCTGGGTGTGAAATGGGTGTTTCGAACGTGACGTGGGCGTGACGTCGGTACTTTGAATGTGACGTGGGTGTGACCTGGGTCATTGGAACGTGACGTGGGAGTGACGTGGGGGCATCGAACGTGACATAAGGGTGACATGGGTGCTTAGAACGTGACGTGGGCGTGACGTGGGGGCATCGAACGTGACGTGGGCGTGACGTGGGGGCTTCGAACGTGACCTGGGTGTGACGTGGGTGTTTCGAACGTGACGTGGGCGTGACGTCGGTACTTTGAATGTGACGTGGGTGTGACGTGGGTCATTCGAACGTGATGTACGTGTGACGTGGGGGCTTCGAATGTGACGTGGGTGTTTCAAAACTAACGTGGGTGTGACGTAGGGGTATCGAACGTGACGTAGGTGTTTCCAAAATGACGTGGGTGTGACGTCGGTATGTTGAATGTGACGTGGGTGTGACGTGCATGGTTCGAACGTGAGGTGGGTGTTTTAACTGTGAGCTGGGCGTGACGTGGGTCATTCGAACATGACGTAGGTGTGACGTGGGGGCTTCGAACGTGACGTGGGCGTGATGTGGGTGATTCGAACGTGACGTGGACGTGACGTGGTACTTTACATTTGACGTGGGTGTGACCTGGGTCAATCGAACGTGACGTGGGCGTGACGTGGGGGCTTCGAACGTGACGTGGGTGTGACATGGGTGTTTCGAACCTGACGTTGGTGTTTCGAACTTGACTTCGGTGTGACGTGGGTGCATCGGACGTGACACGGGCGTAACGTGGGGGCTACGAACATTACGCGGGTGTGACGTGGATGCTTCGAATGCGACGTTGGTGTTTCGAACGTGACATGGGTGTGACATGGGTGCTTGGAACGTGACGTGGGCGTCACGTGGGGGCTTCGAACATGACGTGGGTGTGACGTGGGGGCATCGATCGTGACGTGGACGTGACGTCGGTACTTTATACCTGATGGGGGTGTGACGTGGGTCATTCGAACGTGACGTGGGTGTGACGTGGGGGCTTGGAACGTGACGTGGGCATGACGTGGGTGATTCGAACGTGACGTGGGCGTGACGTGGGGCATCGAACGTGACGTGGGTGTGACGTGGGGGCTTCGAACGTGACGTGGGCATGACGTCGGTGATGCGAACGTGACGTGGGCGTGACGTGGGTGATTGGAACGTGACGTGGGCGTGACGTGGGGGCTTCGAACATGACCTGGGTGTGGCATGGGTGTTTCGAATGTGACGTGGGCGTGACGTCGGTGCTTTGAATGTGACGTGGGTGTGACGTGGGTCTTTCGAACGTGATGTACGTGTGACGTGTGGGCTTCCAACGTGACGTGGGTGTTTCAAAACTAACGTGGGTGTGACGTAGGGGTATCGAACGTGACGTAGGTGTTTCCAAACTGACGTGGGTGTGACGTCGGTATGTTGAATGTGACGTGGGTGTGACGTGCATGGTTCGAACGTGAGGTGGGTGTTTTAAATGTGAGCTGGGCGTGACGTGGGTCATTCGAACATGACGTAGGTGTGACGTGGGGGCTTCGAACGTGACGTGCGTGTGACGTAGGTGTTTCAGACGTGCCGCTTGTGTTTCGAAGGTGACGTGGGTGTGACGTGGGGGCTTCGACTGTGACGTGGGCCTAACGTGGGGGCTTCGAACCTGACGTGGGTGTGACGTGGGGGCTTCCAAAGAGACGTGGGTGTGACGTGGGTCATTTGAACGTGACGTGGTTCCAACGTGACGTGGGGCTTTGAACGTGACGTGGGCGTGACGTGGGTGATTCGACTGTGACGTGGGCGTGACGTGGGGGCTTCGAACGTCACGTGAGCGTCACGTGTGGGCATCGAGTTTGACATGGGCGTGACCTGGGTGATTGGAACGTGACGTGGGCGTGACGTGGGTGATTCCAACGTGACGTGGGGGCATCGAACGTGACGTGGGCGTGACGTGGAGGCTTCGAACGTGACGTGGGCATGACGTGGGTGATTCGAAGGTGACATGGGTGTGACGTGGGGGCTTCGAACGTGACGTGGGTGTGACGTGGGTGTTTCGAACGTGACGTGGGCGTGACGTCGGTACTTTGAATGTGACGTGGGTGTGACCTGGGTCATTTGAACGTGACGTGGGAGTGACGTGGGGGCTTCGAAAGTGACGTGGGCATGACGTGGGTGATTCGAAGGTGACGTGGGTGTGACGTGGGTGTTTCGAACGTGACGTGGGTGTGACGTCGGTACTTTGAATGTGACGTGTGTGTGACCTGGTCATCTGAACGTGACGTGGGAGTGACGTGGGGGCATCGAACGTGACATAAGGGTGACATGGGTTCTTAGAACGTGACGTGGGCGTGATGCGGGTGATTCCAACGTGACGTGGGGCTTCGAATGTGACGTGGGCGTCACGTGGGGGCTTCGAACATGACCTGGATGTGACGTGGGTGTAACGGACGAGACGTGGGCGTGACGTTGATGCTTCGAACGTGACGTGGGGGCTTCGAACGTGACGTGGGCATGACGTGGGTGATTCGAAGGTGACATGGGTGTGACGTGGGGGCTTCGAACGTGACGTGGGCGTGACGTGGGGGCTTCGAACGTGACGTGGGCGTGACCTGGGTGATTGGAACGTGAAGTGGGTGTGACGTGGATGCTTCGAACGTGACGTGGACGTGACGTGGGTGGTTTCAACGTGACGTGAGCGTCACGTGGGGTCCTCGAACGTGACTTGGGCGTGACGTGGGCGATTCCAACGAGATGTGGGGCTTCGAACGTCACGTGGGCGTGACGTGGGGGCTTCGGTCGTGACGTGTGCGTGACCTGGGTGATTGGAACGTGACGTGGACGTGACGTGGGTGGTTTCAACGTGACGTGGGCGTCACGTGGGGGCTTCGGAGGTGACGTGGGCGTGACGTGGGTGCTTCGAAAGTGACGTGGGCATGGCGTGGGTGATGCGAAGGTGACATGGGTGTGACGTGGGGGCTTCGAGCGTGACGTGGGCGTGACGTGGGGGCTTCGAACGTGACGTGGGCGTGACATAGGCGCTTCGATCATGACGTGGGCGTGACGTGTGTGGTTTCAACGTGACGTGGGTGTCACGTGGGGCATCGAACGTGACGTGGACGTGACGTCGGTACTTTCAATTTGAGGTTGGTGTGACCTGGGTCATTCGAACGTGACGTACATGTGACGTGGGTGATTCCAACGTGACGTGGGGCTTCGAACGTGACGTGGGAGTGACGTGGGTGATTCCAACGTGACGTGGGGCTTCGAACATGACGTGGGTGTGACGTGAGGGCTTCGAACGTGACGTGGGCGTGACGTGGGGGCTTCGAAAATGATGTGGGTGTGACGTGGGGGCATCGAACGTGACGTGGGCGTGACGTGGGGGCTTCCAACGTCACGTGGGCGTGACGTGGTACTTTACATTTGACGTGGGTGTGACCTGGGTCAATCGACCGTGACGTGGGTGTGACGTGGGGGCTTCGAACGTGACGTGGGTGTGACATGGGTGTTTCGAACCTGACGTTGGTATTTCGAACGTGACGTGGGTGTGACGTGGGTGCATCGGACGTGACGTGGGCGTAACGTGGGGGCTACGAACATTACGCGGGTGTGACGTGGATGCTTCGAATGCGACATTGGTGTTTCGAACGTGACATGGGTGTGACGTGGGTGCTTGGAACGTGACGTGGGCGTCACGTGGGGGCTTCGAACCTGACGTGGGTGTGACGTGGGGGCATCGATCGTGACGTGGACGTGACGTCGGTACTTTATACCTGCTGGGGGTGTGACGTGGGTCATTCGAACGTGACGTGGGTGTGACGTGGGGGCTTCGAACGTGACGTGGGCATGACGTGGGTGATTCGAACGTGACGTGGGCGTGACGTGGGGGCATCGAACGTGACGTGGGTGTGACGTGGGGGCTTCGAACGTGACGTGGGCATGACGTCGGTGATACGAAGGTGACGTGGGCGTGAGATGGGTACTAAACATTTGACGTGGGTGTGACCTGGGTGATGCGAACTTGAAGTGGGCGTCACGTGGGGGCATCGAACGTGACGTGGGCGTAATGTGGGGGCTTCGAACATGACGTGGGTGTGACGTGGGGGCTTCGAACATGACGCGGGAGTGACGTGGATGCTTCGAATGTGACGTTGGTGTTTCGAACGTGACATGGGTGTGACGTGGGGGCTTCGAACGTGACCTGGGTGTGAGGTGGGTGTTTCGAACGTGACGTGGGTGTGACCTGGGTCATTTGAACGTGACGTGGGAGTGACGTGGGGGCATCGAACGTGACGTAAGGGTGACATGGGTGCTTAGAACGTGACGTGGGAGTGACGTGGGTGATTCCAATGTGACGTGGGGGCTTCGAACGTGACGTGGGCGTGACGTGGGTGATTCGAACGTGACGTGGGCGTGACTTCGGTACTTTGAAAGTGACGTGGGTGTGACCTGGGTGATTGGAACGTGACGTGGGAGTGACGTGGGTGATTCCAACGTGACGTGGGCTTCGAACTTGACGTGGGCGTGACGTGGGTGATTGGAACGTGACGTGGGCGTGAGGTGGGTGATTCGAAAGTGACGTCGGTGTGACGTGCGTGTTTCGGACGTGACGTGGGCGTGACGTGGGTGCTTCGAACGTGACGTGGGCATGACATAAGCGCTTCGATCGTGACGTGGGCGTGACGTGTGTGGTTTCAACGTGACGTGCGTGTCACGTGGGGCATCGAACGTGACGTGGGCGTGACGTGTGTGGTTTCAACCTGACGTGGGCGTGACGTGGGGGTCTTCGAACGTGACGTGAGCGCCACGTGGGGGCATCGAGGTTGACGTGGGCGTGACCTGGGTGATTGGAACGTGACGTGGGTGTGACGTGGGGGCTTCGAACGTGACGTGGGTGTGACGTGGGTGTTTCGAACGTGACGTGGGTGTGACATGGGTGCTTCGAACGTGACGTGGGCGTCACGTGGGGGCTTCGAACATGACGTGGGTGTGACGTGGGGGCTTCGGACGTGACGTGGGCATGACGTGGGGGCTTCGAAAATGATGTGGGTGTGACGTGGGGGCAGCGTATGCGACGTTGGTGTTTCGAATGTGACATGGGTGTGACGTGGGTGCTTGGAACGTGACGTGGGCGTCACGTGGGGGCTTCGAACATGGCGTGGGTGTGACGTGGGGAATCGATCGTGACGTGGACGTGACGTCGGTACTTTATACCTGATGGGGGTGTTACGTCGGTCATTCGAACGTGACGTGGGTGTGACGTCGGTACTTTATACCTGTTGGGGGTGTGACGTGGGTGATTCGAACGTGACGTGGGAGTGACGTGGGGGCTTCGAACGTGACGTGGGCATGACGTCGGTGATTCGAACGTGACGTGGGTGTGACGTGGGGGCATCAAACGTGACGTGGGCGTGACGTGGGGGCTTCGAACGTGACCTGGGTGTGACGTGGGTGTTTCGAACGTGACGTGGGCGTGACGTCGGTACTTTGAATGTGACGTGGGTGTGACGTGGGTCATTCGAACGTGATGTACGTGTGACGTGTGGGCTTCGAACGTGACGTGGGTGTTTCAAAACTAACGTGGGTGTGACGTAGGGGTATCGAACGTGACGTAGGTGTTTCCAAACTGACGTGGGTGTGACGTCGGTATGTTGAATGTGACGTGGGTGTGACGTGCATGGTTCGAACGTGAGGTGGGTGTTTTAAATGTGAGCTGGGCGTGACGCGGGTCATTCGAACATGACGTAGGTGTGACGTGGGGGCTTCGAACGTGACGTGGGCGTCACGTGGATGCTTCGAATGTGACGTTGGTGTTTCGAACGTGACATGGGTGTGACATGGGTGCTTCGAATGTGACGTGGGCGTAACGTGGGGGCTTCGAAAGTGACGTGGACGTCACGGGGGTGATTCGAAGGTGACATGGGTGTGACGTGGGGCTTCGAACGTGACGTGGGTGTGACGTGGGGGCTTCGAACGTGACGTGGGCGTGACGTCGGTACTTTGAATGTGACGTGGGTGTGACCTGGGTCATTTGAACGTGACGTGGGAGTGACGTGGGGGCATCGAACGTGACATAAGGGTGACATGGGTGCTTCGAAAGTGACGTGGGCGTGATGCGGGTGATTCCAACGTGACGTGGGGCTTCGAACGTGACGTGGGCGTGAGGTGGGTGATTGGAACGTGACGTGGGCGTGACGTCGGTACTTTGAATGTGACGTGGGTGTGACCTGGGGGCTTCGAACGTGACGTAAGGGCGACATGGGTGCTTAGAACGTGACGTGGGCGTGACGTGGGTGATTCCAACGTGACGTGGGGGCATCGAACGTGACGTAGGTGTTTCCAAACTGACGTGGGTGTGACGTCAGTATGTTGAATGTGACGTGGGTGTGACGTGCATGGTTCGAACGTGAGGTGGGTGTTTTAAATGTGAGCTGGGCGTGACGTGGGTCATTCGAACATGACGTAGGTGTGACGTGGGGGCTTCGAACGTGACGTGGGCGTGACGTGGGGGCATCGAACGTGACGTTAGTGTTTCGAACGTGACATGGGTGTGACATGGGTGATTGGAACGTGACGTGGGCGTGACGTGGGTGATTCGAACGTGACGTGGGGCTTCGAACATGACGTGGGTGTGACGTGGGGGCATCGAACATGACGTGGGCGTGACATGGGGGCTTCGAACGTGACGTGGGTGTGACGTGGGTGTTTCGAACGTGACGTGGGCCTGACGTCGGTACTTTCAATGTGACGTGGGTGTGACGTGGATCATTCGAATGTGCTGTACGTGTGACGTGTGGGCTTCGAACGTGACGTGGGTGTTTCAAAACTAACGTGGGTGTGACGTAGGGGTATCGAACGTGACCTAGGTGTTTCCAAACTGACGTGGGTGTGACGTCGGTATGTTGAATGTGACGTGGGTGTGACGTGCATGGTTCGAACGTGAGGTGGGTGTTTTAAATGTGAGCTGGGCGTGACGTGGGTCATTCCAACATGATGTAGGTGTGACGTGGGGGCTTCGAACGTGACGTGGGCGTGACGTGGATGCTTCGAATGTGACGTTAGTGTTTCGAACGTGACATGGGTGTGACATGGGTGCTTTGACTGTGACGTGGGCGTAACGTGGGGGCTTCGAACCTGACGTGGGTGTGACGTGGGGGCTTCGAAAGAGACGTGGGTGTGACGTGGGTCATTTGAACGTGACGTGGGCGTGCCGTGTGTGATTCCAACGTGACGTGGGGCTTTGAACCTGACGTGGGCGTGACGTGGGTGATTCGAATGTGACGTGGGCGTGACGTGGGGGCTTCGAACGTCACGTGAGCGTCACGTGGGGGCATCGAGTTTGACATGGGCGTGACCTGCGTGATTGGAACGTGACGTAGGCGTGACGTGGGTGATTCCAACGTGACGTGGGGCTTCGAACGTGACGTGGGTGTGACGTGGGTGTTTCGAACGTGACGTGGGCGTGATGTCGGTACTTTGAATGTGACGTGGGTGTGACCTGTCTCATTTGAACGTGACGTGGGTGTGACGTGGGGGCTTCGAAGGTGACGTGGGCATGACGTGGGTGATTCCAACGTGACGTGGGCGTGACGTGGGGGCATCGAACGTGACGTGGGCGTGACGTGGGGGCTTCAAGCGTGACCTGGGTGTGACGTGGGTGTATCGAAGTTGACGTGGGCGTGATGTCAGTACTTTGAATGTGACGTGGGTGTGACCTGGGTCATGCGAACGTGACGTGGGAGTGACGTGGGGGCATCGAACGTGACATAAGGGTGACATGGGTGCTTAGAACGTGACGTGGGCGTGATGCGGGTGATTCCAACGTGACGTGGGGCTTCGAACGTGACGTGGGCGTGAGGTGGGTGATTGGAATGTGACGTGGGCGTGACGTCGGTACTTTGAATGTGACGTGGGTGTGACCTGGGTCATTTGAACGTGACGTGGGAGTGACGTGGGGGCATCGAACGTGACATAAGGGTGACATGGGTGCTTAGAACGTGACGTGGGCGTGATGTGGGTGATTCGAACGTGACGTGGGGCTTCGAACGTGACGTGGGCGTGAGGTGGGTGATTGGAACGTGACGTGGGCGTGACGTCGGTACTTTGAATGTGACGTGGGTGTGACCTGGGGGCTTCGAACGTGACGTAAGGGCGACATGGGTGCTTAGAACGTGACGTGGGCGTGACGTGGGTGATTCCAACGTGACGTGGGGGCATCGAACGTGACGTGGGTGTTTCCAAACTGACGTGGGGGCTTCGAACGTGACGTGTGCATGACGTCGGTGATTCGAACGTGACGTGGGCGTGACGTGGGGGCTTCGAAAGTGACGTGGGTGTGACGTGGGTGTTTCGAACGTGACGTGGGCGTGACGTCGGAACTTTGAATGTGACGTGGGTGTGACCTGGGTCATTTGAACGTGACGTGGGAGTGACGTGGGGGCATCGAACATGACATAAGGGTGACATGGGTGCTTAGAACGTGACGTGGGCGTGGTGCGGGTGATTCCAACGTGACGTGGGGCTTCGAACGTGACGTGGGCGTGGGGTGGGTGATTGGAACGTGACGTGGGCGTGACGTCGGTACTTTGAATGTGACGTGGGTGTGACCTGGGTCATTTGAACGTTACGTGGGAGTGACGTGGGGGCATCGAACGTGACATAAGGGTGACATGGGTGCTTAGAACGTGACGTGGGCGTGATGCGGGTGATGCCAACGTGACGTGGGGCTTCGAACGTGACGTGGGCGTGAGGTGGGTGATTGGAACGTGACGTGGGCGTGACGTCGGTACTTTGAATGTGACGTGGGTGTGACCTGGGGGCTTCGAACGTGACGTAAGGGCGACATGGGTGCTTAGAACGTGACGTGGGCGTGACGTGGGTGATTCCAACGTGACGTGGGGGCATCGAACGTGACGTGGGTGTTTCCAAACTGACGTGGGTGTGACGTCGGTATGTTGAATGTGACGTGGGTGTGACGTGCATGGTTCGAACGTGAGGTGGGTGTTTTAAATGTGAGCTGGGCGTGACGTGGGTCATTCGAACATGACGTAGGTGTGACGTGGGGGCTTCGAACGTGACGTGGGCGTGACGTGGATGCTTCGAATGTGACGTTGGTGTTTCGAACGTGACATGGGTGTGACGTGGGGGCTTCGAATGTGACGTGGGCGTCACGTGGGGGCTTCGAACCTGTCGTGGGTGTGACGTGGGGCTTCGAAAGAGACGTAGGTGTGACGTGGGTCATTTGAACGTGACGTGGGCGTGACGTGGGTGATTCCAACGTGACGTGGGGCTTCGAACGTGACCTGGGTGTGACGTGGGTGTTTCGAACGTGACGTGGGCGTGACGTCGGTACTTTGAATGTGACGTGGGTGTGACCTGGCTCATTTGAACGTGACGTGGGTGTGACGTGGGGGCTTCGAACGTGACGTCGGCATGACGTGGGTGATTCCAACGTGACGTGGGCGTGACGTGGGGGCATCGAACGTGACGTGGGCGTGACGTGGGGGCTTCAAGCGTGATCTGGGTGTGACGTGGGTGTATCGAAGTTGACGTGGGCGTGATGTCAGTACTTTGAATGTGACGTGGGTGTGACCTGGGTCATGCGAACGTGACGTGGGAGTGACGTGGGGGCATCGAACGTGACATAAGGGTGACATGGGTGCTTAGAACGTGACGTGGGCGTGATGCGGGTGATTCCAACGTGACGTGGGGCTTCGAACGTGACGTGGGCGTGAGGTGGGTGATTGGAACGTGACGTGGGCGTGACGTCGGTACTTTGAATGTGACGTGGGTGTGACCTGGGTCATTGGAACGTGACGTGGGAGTGACGTGGGGGCATCGAACGTGACATAAGGGTGACATGGGTGCTTAGAACGTGACGTGGGCGTGATGTGGGTGATTCGAACGTGACGTGGGGCTTCGAATGTGACGTGGGCGTGAGGTGGGTGATTGGAACGTGACGTGGGCGTGACGTCGGTACTTTGAAAGTGACGTGGGAGTGACCTGGGGGCTTCGAACGTGACGTAAGGGTGACATGGGTGCTTAGAACGTGACGTGGGCGTGACGTGGGTGATTCCAACGTGACGTGGGGGCATCGAACGTGACGTGGGTGTTTCCAAACTGACGTGGGGGCTTCGAACGTGACGTGGGCATGACGTCGGTGATTCGAACGTGACGTGGGCGTGACGTGGGGGCTTCGAAAGTGACGTGGGTGTGACGTGGGTGATTCGAAGGTGACATGGGTGTGACGTGGGGGCTTCGAACGTGACGTGGGTGTGACGTGGGTGTTTCGAACGTGACGTGGGCGTGACGTCGGTACTTTGAATGTGACGTGGGTGTGACCTGGGTCATTTGAACGTGACGTGGGAGTGACGTGGGGACATCGAACGTGACGTAAGGGTGACATGGGTGCTTAGAACGTGACGTGGGCGTGGTGCGGGTGATTCGAACGTGACGTGGGGCTTCGAACGTGACGTGGGCGTGAGGTGGGTGATTGGAACGTGACGTGGGCGTGACGTCGGTACTTTGAATGTGACGTGGGTGTGACCTGGGGGCTTCGAACGTGACGTAAGGGCGACATGGGTGCTTAGAACGTGACGTGGGCGTGACGTGGGTGATTCCAACGTGACGTGGGGGCATCGAACGTGACGTGGGTGTTTCCAAACTGACGTGGGGGCTTCGAACGCGACGTGGGCATGACGTCGGTGATTCGAACGTGACGTGGGCGTGACGTGGGGGCTTCGAAAGTGACGTGGGTGTGACGTGGGTGATTCGAAGGTGACATGGGTGTGACGTGGGGGCTTCGAACGTGACGTGGGTGTGAGGTGGGTGTTTCGAACGTGACGTGGGCGTGACGTCGATACTTTGAATGTGACGTGGGTGTGACCTGGGTCATGCGAACGTGACGTGGGAGTGACGTGGGGGCATCGAACGTGACATAAGGGTGACATGGGTGCTTAGAACGTGACGTGGGCGTGGTGCGGGTGATTCGAACGTGACGTGGGGCTTCGAACGTGACGTGGGCGTGAGGTGGGTGATTGGAACGTGACGTGGGCGTGACGTCGGTACTTTGAATGTGACGTGGGTGTGACCTGGGTCATTTGAACGTTACGTGGGAGTGACGTGGGGGCATCGAACGTGACATAAGGGTGACATGGGTGCTTAGAACGTGACGTGGGCGTGATGCGGGTGATGCCAACGTGACGTGGGGCTTCAAACGTGACGTGGGCGTGAGGTGGGTGATTGGAACGTGACGTGGGCGTGACGTCGGTACTTTGAATGTGACGTGGGTGTGACCTGGGGGCTTCGAACGTGACGTAAGGGCGACATGGGTGCTTAGAACGTGACGTGGGCGTGACGTGGGTGATTCCAACGTGACGTGGGGGCATCGAACGTGACGTGGGTGTTTCCAAACTGACGTGGGTGTGACGTCGGTATGTTGAATGTGACGTGGGTGTGACGTGCATGGTTCGAACGTGAGGTGGGTGTTTTAAATGTGAGCTGGGCGTGACGTGGGTCATTCGAACATGACGTAGGTGTGACGTGGGGGCTTCGAACGTGACGTGGGCGTGACGTGGATGCTTCGAATGTGACGTTGGTGTTTCGAACGTGACATGGGTGTGACGTGGGGGCTTCGAATGTGACGTGGGTGTGACGTGGGGGCTTCGAAAGTGACGTGGGTGTGACGTGGGTCATTTGAACGTGACGTGGGCGTGACGTGGGTGATTCCAACGTGACCTGGGGCTTTGAACGTGACGTGGGCGTGACGTGGGTGATTCGAATGTGACGTGGGCGTGACGTGGGGGCTTCGAACGCCACGTGAGCGTCACGTGGGGGCATCGAGTTTGACATGGGCGTGACCTGGGTGATTGGAACGTGACCTGGGCGTGACGTGGGGGCATCGAACGTGACGTGGGCGTGACGTGGGGGTTTTGAACATGACGCGGGAGTGACGTGGATGCTTCGAATGTGACGTTGGTGTTTCGAACGTGACATGGGTGTGACATGGGTGCTTCGACTGTGACGTGGGCGTAACGTGGGGGCTTCGAACCTGACGTGGGTGTGACGTGGGGGCTTCGAATGTGACGTGGGCGTGAGGTGGGGTCTTCGAACGTGACGTGAGCGCCACGTGGGGGCATCGAAGTTGACGTGGGCGTGACCTGGGTGATTGGAACGTGAAGTGGGTGTGACTTGGGGGCTTCGAACGTGACGTGGGTGTGACGTGGGTTTTTCGAACATGACGTTGGTGTTTCGAACGTGACGTGGGTGTGACGTGGGTGCTTTGAACGTGACGTGGGCGTCACGTGGGGGCTTCGAACATGACGTGGGTGTGACGTGGGGGCTTCGAATGTGACGTGGGCATGACGTGGGGGCTTCGAAAATGATGTGGGTGTGACGTGGGGGCATGGAACGTGACGTGGGCGTGACGTTGGTGTTTCGAACGTCACGTGGGCGTGACGTGGTACTTTACATTTGACGTGGGCGTGACCTGGGTCATTGGAACGTGACGTGGGTGTGACGTGGGGGCTTCGAACGTGACGTGGGTGTGACATGGGTGTTTCGAACCTGACGTTGGTATTTCGAACGTGACGTGGGCGTAACGTGGGGGCTACGAACATTACGCGGGTGTGACGTGGATGCTTCGAATGCGACGTTGGTGTTTCGAACGTGACATGGGTGTGACGTGGGTGCTTGGAACGTGACGTGGGCGTCACGTGGGGGCTTCGAACATGACGTGGGTGTGACGTGGGGGCATCGATCGTGACGTGGACGTGACGTCGGTACTTTATACCTGATGGGGGTGTGACGTGGGTCATTCGAACGTGACGTGGGTGTGACGTGGGGGCTTCGAACGTGACGTGGGCATGACGTGGGTGATTCGAACGTGACGTGGGCGTGACGTGGGGGCATCGAACGTGACGTGGGTGTGACGTGGGGGCATCGGACGTGACGTGGGCGTGACCTGGGTGATTGGAACGTGACGTGGACGTGACGTGCGTGGTTTCGAACGTGACGTGGGCTTCACGTCGGTACTTTGAATGTGACGTGGGCGTGACGTGGGGGCTTCGAACGTGACCTGGGTGTGACGTGGGTGTTTCGAACGTGACGTGGGCGTGACGTCGGTACTTTGAATGTGACGTGGGTGTGACATGGGTCATTCGAACGTGATGTACGTGTGACGTGGGGGCTTCGAACGTGACGTGGGTGTTTCAAAACTAACGTGGGTGTGACGTAGGGGTATCGAACGTGACGTAGGTGTTTCCAAAATGACGTGGGTGTGACGTCGGTATGTTGAATGTGACGTGGGTGTGACGTGCATGGTTCGAACGTGAGGTGGGTGTTTTAAATGTGAGCTGGGCGTGACGTGGGTCATTCGAACATGACGTAGGTGTGACGTGGGGGCTTCGAACGTGACGTGGGCGTGACGTGGATGCTTCGAATGTGACGTTGGTGTTTCGAACGTGACGTGGGTGTGACATGGGTGCTTCGAATGTGACGTGGGCGTAACGTGGGGGCTTCGAACCTGACGTGGGTGTGACGTGGGGGCTTCGAAAGTGACGTGGGTGTGACGTGGGTCATTTGAACGTGACGTGGGCGTGCCGTGTGTGGTTCCAACGTGACGTGGGGCTTTGAACGTGACGTGGGCGTGACGTGGGTGATTGGAATGTGACGTGGGCGTGACGTGGGGGCTTCGAACGTCACGTGAGCGTCACGTGGGGGCATCGAGTTTGACATGGGCGTGACCTGCGTGATTGGAACGTGACGTGGGCGTGACGTGGGTGATTCCAACGTGACGTGGGGTCTTCGAACATGACGTGGGCGTGACGTGGGGGCTTCGAAAGTGACGTGGGCATGACGTGGGTGATTCCAAGGTGACGTGGGTGTGACGTGGGGGCTTCGAACGTGACGTGGGTGTGACGTGGGTGTTTCGAACGTGACGTTGGTGTTTCGAACGTGACGTGGGTGTGACGTGGGTGCTTTGAACGTGACGTGGCCGTCACATGGGGGCTTCGAACATGACGTGGGTGTGACGTGGGGGCTTCGGACGTGACGTGGGCATGACGTGGGGGCTTCGAAAATGATGTGGGTGTGACGTGGGGGCATCGAACGTGACGTGGGCGTGACGTGCGGGCTTCGAACGTCACGTGGGCGTGACATGGTACTTTACATTTGACGTGGGTGTGACCTGGGTCAATCGAACGTGACGCGGGTGTGACGTGGGGGCTTCGAACGTGACGTGGGTGTGACATGGGTGTTTCGAACCTGACGTTGGTATTTCGAACGTGACGTGGGTGTGACGTGGGTGCATCGGACGTGACGTGGGCGTAACGTGGGGGCTACGAACATTACGCGGGTGTGACGTGGATGCTTCGAATGCGACGTGTGTGTTTCGAACGTGACATGGGTGTGACGTGGGTGCTTGGAACGTGACGTGGGCGTCACGTGGGGGCTTCGAACATGACGTGGGTGTGACGTGGGGAATCTATCGTGACGTGGACGTGACGTCGGTACTTTATACCTGATGGGGGTGTGACGTGGGTCATTCGAACGTGACGTGGGTGTGACGTGGGGGCTTTGAACGTGACGTGGGCATGACGTGGGTGATTCGAACGTGACGTGGGCGTGACGTGGGGGCATCGAACGTGACGTGGGTGTGACGTGGGGGCTTCGAACGTGACGTGGGCATGACGTCGGTGAGTCGAACGTGACGTGGGCATGACGTCGGTGATGCGAATGTGACGTGGGCGTGACGTGGGTGATTGGAACGTGACGTGGGCGTGACGTGGGGGCTTCGAACGTGACCTGGGTGTGACGTGGGTGTTTCGAACGTGACGTGGGCGTGACGTCGGTACTTTGAATGTGACGTGGGTGTGACGTGGGTCATTCGAACGTGATGTACGTGTGACGTGTGGGCTTCGAACGTGACGTGGGTGTTTCAAAACTAACGTGGGTGTGACGTAGGGGTATCGAACGTGACGTAGGTGTTTCCAAACTGACGTGGGCGTGACGTCGGTACTTTGAATGTGACGTGGGTGTGACGTGCATGGTTCGAACGTGAGGTGGGTGTTTTAAATGTGAGCTGGGCGTGACGTGGGTCATTCGAAAGTGATGTGGGTATGACGTGGGTCATTTGAACGTGACGTGGGCGTGACGTGGGTGCTTCGAACGTGACGTGGGCGTGACATAGGCGCTTCGATCATGACGTGGGGGTGACGTGTGTGGTTCCAACGTGACGTGGGTGTCACGTGGGTGTTTCGAACGTGATGTGGGTGTTTCGAACTTGACTTCGGTGTGACGTGTGTGCTTCGGAAATGACGTGGGCGTAACGTGGGGGCTTCGATCGTGACGTGTGCGTGACCTGGGTGATTGGAACGTGACGTGGACGTGACGTGGGTGGTTTCAACGTGACGTGGGTGTGACGTGGGGGCTTCGGACGTGACGTGGGCCTCACGTGGGGGCTTCGAACATGACGTGGATGTGACGTGGGTGTATCGGACGTGACGTGGGCGTGACGTTGATGCTTCGAACGTGACGTGGGAGTTTCGAACGTGACGTGGGTGTGACGTGGGTGCTTCGAACGTGATGTGAGCGTGACATAGGCGCTTCGATCATGACGGGGGTGTGACGTGGGTGATTCCAACGTGACGTGGGTGTCACGTGGGGCATCGAACGTGACGTGGACGTGACGTCGGTACTTTCAATTTGAGGTTGGTGTGACCTGGGTCATTCGAACGTGACGTACATGTGACGTGGGTGATTCCAACGTGACGTGGGGCTTCGAACGTGACGTGGGAGTGACGTGGGTGATTCCAACGTGACGTGAGCGCCACGTGGGGGCATCGAAGTTGACGCGGGCGTGACCTGGGTGATTGGAACGTGAAGTGGGTGTGACTTGGGGGCTTCGAACGTGACCTGGGTGTGACGTGGGTGTTTCGAACGTGACGTTGTTGTTTCGAACGTGACGTGGGTGTGACGTGGGTTCTTTGAACGTGACGTGGGCGTGACGTCGGAACTTTGAATGTGACGTGGGTGTGACCTGGGTGATTGGAACGTGACGTGGGAGTGACGTGGGGGCTTCAAACGTGACGTAAGGGTGACATGGGTGCTTAGAACGTGACGTGGGAGTGACGTGGGTGCTTCCAACGTGACGTGGGCTTCGAACGTGACGTGGGCGTGACGTGGGTGATTGGAACGTGACGTGGGCGTGAGGTGGGTGATTCGAAAGTGACGTGCGTGTGACGTGCCTGCTTCAGACGTGACGTGGGCGTGACGTGGGTGCTTCAAACGTGACGTGGGCATGACATAAGCGCTTCGATTGTGACGTGGGCGTGACGTGTGTGGTTTCAACGTGACGTGGGTGTCACGTGGGGCATCGAACGTGACGTGGGCGTGACGTGTGTGGTTTCAACGTGACGTGGGCGTCACGGGTGGGCTTCGAACGTGACGTGGTCATGACGTGGGTGATTCGAAGGTAACGTGGGCGTGACGTGGGGGCATGGAACGTGACCTGGGTGTGACGTGGGTGATTCCAATGTGACGTGGGCGTGACGTCAGTACTTTGAATGTGACGTGGTTGTGACCTGGGCCATTGGAACGTGACGTGGGAGTGACGCGGGGGCTTCGAACGTGACGTAAGTGTGACATGGGTGCTTAGAACGTGACGTGGGCGTGACGTGGGCGATTCCAACGTGATGTGGGGTTTGGAACGTGACGTGGGCGTGATGTGGGTGATTCGAATGTCACTTGGGCGTGACGTGGGGGCTTCGAACGTGACGTGGGCGTGACCTGGGTGATTGGAACGTGACGTGGACGTGACGTGGGTGGTTTCAACGTGACGTGGGCGTCACGTCGGTGATTCGAACGTGACGTGGGCGTGACGTCGGAACTTTGAATGTGACGTGGGTGTGACCTGGGTCATTTGATCGTGACGTGGGAGTGACGTGGGGGCATCGAACGTGACGTAAGGGTGACATGGGTGCTTAGAACGTGACGTGGGTGTGACGTGGGTGATTCCAACGTGACGTAGGGCTTCGAACGTGACGTGGGTGTGACGTGGGTGATTGGAACGTGACGTGGGCGTGACGTCGGTACTTTCAATGTGACGTGGGTGTGACCTGGGTCATTTGAACGTGACGTGGGAGTGACGTGGGGGCTTCGAACGTGATGTGGGCGTGTCGTGGTGATTCGAACGTGACGTGGGCGTGACGTGAGGGCTTCAACGCCACGTGAGCTTCACGTGGGGGCATCGAACGTGACGTCGGCGTGACGTGGGGGCTTCAAGCGTGACCTGGGTGTGACGTGGGTGTTTCGAACGTGACGTGGGCGTGACGTCAGTACATTGAATGTGACGTGGGTGTGACCTGGGTCATGCGAACGTGACGTGGGTGTGACGTGGGTGTTTCGAACGTTACGTGGGCATTTCTTGGGTGTTTCGAACGTGACGTGGGCGTGACGTCAGTACTTTGAATGTGACGTGGGTGTGACCTGGGTCATTTGAACGTTACGTGGGCATGACGTGGGTGGTTCGAACGTGACGTGGGCGTGACGTGGGGGCTTCGAAAGTGACGTGGACGTCACGTGGGGGCTTCGAAAGTGACGTGGACGTCACGTGGGTGCTTCAAAGGTGACGTGGGTGTGACGTGGGGGCTTCGAACGTGACCTGGGTGTGACGTGGGTGTTTCGAACGTGACGTGGGCCTGACGTCGGAACTTTGAATGTGACGTGGGTGTGACCTGGGTGATTCGAAGGTGACGTGGTTGTGACGTGGGGGCATCGAACGTGATATAAGGGTGACATGGGTGCTTAGAACGTGACGTGGGCGTGATGCGGGTGATTCCAACGTGACGTGGGGCTTCGAATGTGACGTGGGCGTGAGGTGGGTGCTTTGAACGTGACGTGGGCGTGACGTCGGTACTTTGAAAGTGACGTGGGTGTGACCTGGGGGCTTCGAACGTGACGTAAGGGCGACATGGGCGCTTAGAACGTGACGTGGGCGTGACGTGGGTGATTCCAACGTGACGTGGGGGCTTCGAACGTGACATGGGCGTGACGTGGGTGATTCGAACGTGACGTGGGCGTGACTTCGGTACTTTGAATGTGACGTGGGTGTGACCTGGGTCATTTGATCGTGACGTGGGAGTGACGTGGGGGCTTCAAACGTGACGTAAGGGTGACATGGGTGCTTAGAACGTGACGTGGGAGTGACGTGGGTGATTCCAACGTGACGTGGGCTTCGAACGTGACGTGGGCGTGACGTGGGTGATTCGAACGTGACGTGGGCGTGAGGTGGGTGATTCGAAAGTGACGTGGGCGTGACGTGGGGACATGGAACGTGACCTTGGTGTGACGTGGGTGATTCCAATGTGACGTGGGCGTGACGTCGGTACTTTGAATGTGACGTGGGTGTGACCTGGGTCATTGGAACGTGACGTGGGAGTGACGTGGGGGCTTCGAACGTGACGTAAGGGTGACATGGGTGCTTAGAACGTGACGTGGGCGTGACGTGGGCGATTCCAACGTGATGTGGGGCTTCGAACGTGACATGGGCGTGATGTGGGTGATTCGAATGTCACTTGGGCGTGACGTGGGGGCTTCGAACGTCACGTGGGCGTGACGTGGGGGCTTCAAACGTGACGTGGGCGTGACCTGGGTGATTGGAACGTGACGTGGACGTGACGTGGGTGGTTTCAACGTGACGTGGGCGTCACGTGGGGGCTTCGGAGGTGACGTGGGCCTCACGTGGGGGCTTCGAAAGTGACGTGGGCATGACGTGGGTGATTCGAAGGTGACGTGGGTGCGACGTGGGGGCTTCGAACGTGACGTGGGCGTGACGTCGGAACTTTGAATGTGACGTGGGTGTGACCTGGGTCGTTTGATCGTGACGTGAGAGTGACGTGGGGGCATCGAACGTGACGTAAGGGTGACATGGGTGCTTAGAACGTCACGTGGGCGTCACGTGGGTGATTCCAACGTGACGTGGGGCTTCGAACGTGACGTGGGCGTGACGTGTGTGATTGGCACGTGACGTGGGCGTGACGTCGGTACTTTGAAAGTGACGTGGGAGTGACGTGGGGGCTTCAAACGTGACGTAAGGGTGACATGGGTGCTTAGAACGTGACGTGGGAGTGACGTGGGTGATTGGAACGTGACGTGGGCGTGACGTCGGTACTTTCAATGTGACGTGGGTGTGACCTGGGTCATTTGAACGTGATGTGGGAGTGACGTGGGGGCTTCCAACGTGATGTAAGTGTGACATGGGTGCTTAGAACGTGACGTGGGCGTGACGTTGTTGATTCGAACGTGATGTGGGGCTTCGAACGTGACGTGGGCGGGATGTGGGTGATTCGAAGCTGACGTGGGCGTGACGTGGGTGCTTCGAACGTCACGTGGGCGTGACGTGGGGGCTTCGATGTTGACGTGGGCGTGACCTGGGTGATTCGAAGGTGACATGGGTGTGACGTGGGGGCTTCGAACGTGACGTGGGCGTGACATAGGAGCTTCGATCATGACGTGGGTGTGACGTGTGTGGTTTCAACGTGACGTGGGTGTCACGTGGGGCATCGAACGTGACGTGGACGTGACGTCGGTACTTTCAATTTGAGGTTGGTGTGACCTGGGTCATTCGAACGTGACCTACATGTGACGTGGGTGATTCCAACGTGACGTGGGGCTTCGAACGTGACGTGGGAGTGACGTGGGTGATTCCAACGTGACGTGGGGCTTCGAACGTGACGTGGGCGTGACGTGGGTGATTCGAATGTGACGTGGGCGAGACGTGGGGTCTTCGAACGTGACGTGAGCGCCACGTGGGGGCATCGAAGTTGACGTGGGCGTGACCTGGGTGATTGGAACGTGACAGGGGTGTGACGTGGGGGCTTCGAACGTGACGTGGGTGTGACGTGGGTGTTTCGAACGTGACGTTGGTGTTTCGAACGTGACGTGGGCGTGACGTGGGGGCTTTGAACGTGACGTGGGCGTCACGTGGGGGCTTCGAAAATGACGTGGGTGTGACGTGGGGGCTTCGGACGTGACGTGGGCATGACGTGGGGGCTTCGAAAATGATGTGGGTGTGACGTGGGGGCATCGAACGTGATGTGGGCGTGACGTGGTACTTTACATTTGACGTGGGTGTGACCTGGGTCTATAGAACGTGACGTGGGTGTGACGTGGGGGCTTCGAACGTGACGTGGGTGTGACGTGGGGGCTTCGAAACTGACGTTGGTATTTCGAACGTGACGTGGGTGTGACGTGGGTGCATCGGACGTGACGTGGGCGTAACGTGGGGGCTACGAACATTACGCGGGTGTGACGTGGATGCTTCGAATGCGACGTTGGTGTTTCGAACGTGACGTGGGTGTGACGTGGGTGCTTTGAACGTGACGTGGGCGTCACGTGGGGGCTTCGAACATGACGTGGGTGTGACGTGGGGGCTTCGAATGTGACGTGGGCATGACGTGCGGGCTTCGAAAATGATGTGGGTGTGACGTGGGGGCTTCGAATGTGACGTGGGCATGACGTGCGGGCTTCGAAAATGATGTGGGTGTGACGTGGGGGCATCGAACGTGACGTGGGCGTGACGCTGGGGCTTCGAACGTCACGTGTGTGTGACCTGGTTTTTCGAACCTGACGTTGGTATTTCGAACTTGACGTGGGTGTGACGTGGGTGCATCGGACGTGACGTGGGCGTAACGTGGGGGCTTCGAACGTGACGTTGGTGTGACGTGGGGGCATCGAAAGTGACGTGGGAGTGACGTGGGTCATTTGAACTTGACGTGGGCGTGACGTGGGTGATTGCAACGTGACGTGGGGGCTTTGAACGTGACGTGGGCGTGACGTGGGTGATTCGAATGTGACGTGGGCGTGACGTGGGTGATTCGAACGCCACGTGAGCGTGACTTGGGGGCATCGAACGTGACGTGGGCGTGACGTGGGGGCTTCAAGCGTGACCTGGGTGTGACGTGGGTGTTTCGAACGTGACGTGGGCGTGACGTCAGTAGTTCGAATGTGACGTGGGTGTGACCTGGGTCATGCGAACGTGACGTGGGTGTGACGTGGGTGTCGAACGTTACGTGGGCATTTCCTGGGTGTTTCGAACGTGACGTGGGCGTGACGCCAGTCCTTTGAATGTGACGTGGGTGTGACCTGGGTCAGTTGAACGTTACGTGGGCATGACGTGGGTGGTTCGAAAGTGACGTGGGCGTGACGTGGGTACCTTACATTTGACGTGGGTGTGACCTGGGTGATGCGAACGTGACGTGGGCGTGACGTGGGGGCTTCGAAAGTGACGTGGACGTCACGTGGGGGCTTCGAAAATGACGTGGACGTCACCTGGGTGCTTCGAAGGTGACGTGGGTGTGACGTGGGTGTTTCGAACGTGACGTGGGCGTGACGTCGGAACTTTGTGACGTGGGTGTGACCTGGGTCATTGGAACGTGACGTGGGAGTGACGCGGGGGCTTCGAACGTGACGTAATGTGACATGGGTGCTTAGAACGTGACGTGGGCGTGACGTGGGCGATTCCAACGTGACGTGGGGCTTCGAACGTGACGTGGGCGTGATGTGGGTGATTCGAATGTCACTTGGGCGTGACGTGGGGGCTTCGAACGTCACGTGGGCGTGACGTGGGGGCTTCGATGTTGACGTGGGCGTGACCTGGGTGATTGGAACGTGACGTGGACGTGACGTGGGTGGTTTCAACGTGACGTGAGCGTCACGTGGGGTCCTCGAACGTGACTTGGGCGTCACGTGGGGTCTTCGAAAGTGACGTGGGCATGACGTGGGTGACTCGAAGGTGACCTGGGTGTGACGTGGGTGTTTCGAACGTGACGTGGGCGTGACGTCGGTACTTTGAATGTGACGTGGGTGTGACGTGGGTCATTCGAACGTGATGTACGTGTGACGTGTGGGCTTCGAACGTGACGTGGGTGTTTCAAAACTAACGTGGGTGTGACGTAGGGGTATCGAACGTGACGTAGGTGTTTCCAAACTGACGTGGGTGTGACGTCGGTATGTTGAATGTGACGTGGGTGTGACGTGCATGGTTCGAACGTGAGGTGGGTGTTTTAAATGTGAGCTGGGCGTGACGTGGGTCATTCGAACATGACGTAGGTGTGACGTGGGGGCTTCGAACGTGACGTGCGTGTGACGTGGGTGTTTCGGACGTGCCGCTTGTGTTTCGAAGGTGACGTGGGTGTGACGTGGGGGCTTCGACTGTGACGTGGGCGTAACGTGGGGGCTTCGAACCTGACGTGGGTGTGACGTGGGGGCTTCGAAAGAGACGTGGGTGTGACGTGGGTGATTCCAACGTGACGTGGGCGTGACGTGGGAGATTCCAACGTGACGTGGGGCTTCGAACGTGACGTGGGCGTGACGTGGGTGATTCGAATGTGACGTGGGCGTGACGTGGGGGCTTCGAACGTCACGTGAGCGTCACGTGTGGGCATCGAGTTTGACATGGGCGTGACCTGGGTGATTGGAACGTGACGTGGGCGTGACGTGGGTGATTCCAACGTGACGTGGGGCTTCGAACATGACGTGGGCGTGACGTGGATGCTTCGAAAGTGACGTGGGCATGACGTGGGTGATTCGAATGTGACGTGAGTGTGACGTCGGAACTTTGAATGTGACGTGGGTGTGACCTGGTGTGGCGGACTGATGAATGAATTTTTGCCTTAAACATTTCTTGATACATAAGGTGCAAGCAAACCAAAACCCCAAACAAGCCATCTGTTCCCAGCGGAAACAGGACTGAGCTGCTGCGACCCCTGAAATGGTCTCCCTGCGACCATTCGGGACACACCGAGCCTGCGCTGAACCGGACCACGATCGGACAGAGACTTTGGGATCTGGACTGTAAATTATTGTCCGTTTTTAGAACAACTTCTATAAAACCTGCTTGGCATGAGTGGCTAAATTTGCTGAAGCCTTAGGCCGCACTCCCTAGTACAGTGAGAAAGGGCCCAGAGCTGCTGCAGGCGGGAATGATAAGGGAGTTACTAGCAATTTGCATTCCTGTGCACTGCTGAAACAGTGCTAATTGCTGAAGTTATCACCTTCTTTGTCAGGACCTTGAGAGCTAATGGCTGGACCTAAGAATGGAGACACACCTGTCAGCAGAAACGGCAACAGTAAACGGCCTACCTAGGGACAGTGATGAGACCCAATAAGGAGCAGGAGACCCCAGACCCAAATATTACTATTGGTCTGAACTACCACGTGAGGGGTGGGAAAACTTAATTTGAAAAAGCTATAATTGCCGAGGGATTTCTTTGCTCCCCCCCCCCCATCTCTTTCTCACTCCCTCTCTCGGCCCTCGCTCCTCGTCCCTCGTCGGAGGCCCCCAGCTTGAGCTGTGATTCGAGCGGAGTCAGCGGAACATCATCGGCCTCGGAGTGGTGGTAGCTAGCTTCCTCTCTCCTTTTCCAATTTTTCTTTATCTTTTCCCCTTACCCTTGTTCCCTTTTTCCCTTCGCCTCCCCTTCGCCTTCCCCCCCACACACACGCCTTTTCTCCCCACTTCGTGGAAAATAAAGGTAAAAGGTTGTACGATATTTGACCGGTTTTAGCGTCTTAATCTCGTCCTTGGGATCGTAACGAAACCCTCCCGATATTGGATCGGGACATCTAATTGGCGTCACGGACAGGATCCCTTGAGACGAGAGTGTCGTACAACCTTATGGTGTGCTGAGCGAGTGTGTGTGAACGAGACGTACGAACAAGTACGAAGTGAGTGCGGAGTTCCGATCCGCGGTTCCGCTCTCCCGCGAGGGAAGCGGCCGGAGACGAACGAAGCGTAAGGAAGGAGTGAATGGTGAGATTTTTAGTATACTGGTTTGTGGTTTGGCTTCCTGAGGGCGTATAGGGGAAAACTGGATTTTAAGGTGTGACCCCCTCAGGACGATATCCCCTTTGTAGGACATTTTTTGTACTAGTATACGGTTTGGCCTCCTGAGGGTGTATAGGGGAAACTTGGATTTTAAGGTGTGACCCCCTCAGGATGATATCCCCTTTGTAGGACATTTTTTGTAGTAGCTTACGGTTTGGCCTCCCGGGAGCGTATAGGGGAAACTTGGACTCCTTTAAGGTCTGGCCCTCCCGGGACGAAATCCCCTTTGTAGGATATGGCTGCCCAGAAGGCAGGCGATTTTTGTGAGGAAATCGAGAAATTATATGACCTTTTGGAAGTACACCGTTCTCGTCCCTCGCCCCCGGGACGAGACTGGGCACGGGACCATTGGTTCCAATTGCAAAGTGTAGTGGACCGAATAGCGGTCTTGCAAAAAGAAGCTAAAGCAAAGAGAGGAAAAGGGAAAGCTATTGTTTGCGCTGTGCTAGGAGCGTGCCTAGCAGCGGCGGTGGAGGACAGGCAGCGGGCACCTTGTCAGGCGGAGGCCGCGGCTGCCGCGCTGCAAGCGGCGCTAACGCCGCTGCAAGAACAATTATGGGAAACCAAGCGGGCACTGGAGGAGGAGAAGCACCAAGGTCTGATACTGAAAGAGGAGCTAAGAAACCAGCTCCTGAGGGAGGCAGACACCCTCACCGAAACTGAGGTGCTGCTCGAGGGAAAAGGGGTACACCAATTTTACCCCCAAAGGGACCTAAAAAGATTAAAGGAGGCCGTAGACGGCCCCCCCCATATGTGCCCACTAGTCAAAACGGAATATGTATACGAGGATGACAGCGACAACCGCCCCCAGGTTGTTACCAAAGAAATCCCTTTCACAGCTACCGAACTGGCCAAGCTGCGAAAGGATTTTGCCAAAACGGCTAGGGAATCCGAAACCGAATACGTGTGGAGGGTATCCCTGTCGGGGGGGGGACGGAATCCTGCTATCTGAAAAGGAGGCAGAGGGATATTGGGGCCCAGGCGTGTTCCTGACAACCGGCGATCGCCGAGCCCCGTGGTCCCTGACTCAGAGGGCCGCATATTGGGCGGGGGGGCTGAACCCTTTGGAAAGGGGGGATCCCCTAGCTATAACAGGTTCCGTCGATCAGTTGCTGGAAAGTGTACAAAAGGCAGCTTGTCTGCAAATGATGTATGATCGGGAACTCAAGCCAAACCTGAGCTCTCCGATGTTATCGCCAGTAGATCCCGAGAGGATGACACCCCTAATACGGGGACTTCCTGATTCCCTGAAACCTATTGGGATCCAATTGCAGGGGAGAATCCAAAATGTACCCCGCGAGGAGAGAATTGCGGCTGCCCTGGAGGGGATGGTAACCCCCGAGCATCAGCGGCTGGGAAAAAAGGTGTGGACCTGGGGGGAGATAGCCCAGGAATTGATTAATTATGAGAGAAAATACGGGCCAGTCAGCTGGATTTACCAAAGGGTAGAAACTAGGGCCGTGCAGGCGGCAGAGCCAGCAAACAAGCCGCTGGCATTTTCTGGGAGGAGCCCAGACTTAGCCAGAAGAGAAAGATCCCTGACCCGGCAGGGACTATGGCAATTGGGGCTGCAAAAAGGCGTGCCCCGAGACTTGATGGACGGGCTCCCGACCAAAAAACTAGAGCTTCTGGTGCGAAGGTGGTCCGGACAGGGACCCCCGCCCAGACCGAAACAACCCCCCGCACCGGCGTTAAACGTGGGGGAGGAGTTCGAGGAGGACAAAAGGGTGGCGGGAAAACTGGCTCCTCCGCCCCCTCAGGGTGAGGGGGGAGGCGGAGGGCAGATGTTTATAAGACAGCTCACCTGCAATAACAAAGGAGACTTGTTAATCACCCTAGCGGTGGGGCCGAAGAGAAGGCCTGTAACTTTTTTAATTGACACGGGCCCAAATTACAGCGCTAACACGGAGTGAGGCGGAACGGTGTGGCATCTCGGTCCCCTCCAAACACCTAATAGTTTTAAGTGCTCTGGGGAAGACCCAGACTGTGCCCATGACCCCGGTAACATTGTGGTTCCCAGGGGAAGAGAGTCCTGTGGACACCATGGTGGCTGTGGGGCCTTTTCAAATGAACCTCTTAGGCATAGACGTCCTGAAGGGGAAACAGTGGCGGGATTCCCAGGGGAATTCGTGGTCTTTCGGCGTTCCTCAGGTCAGAAGACTGACCGGAGATTTCGGTGTGGCAGTGCGCTCGCTGCAAGCGGCGCCTCCTCTCCCCCCTTCCCGGCTGACTAATGTAAAACCCTATCTGTTACCTTTGGGAGCGAGAGAGGGAATTAGCCCAGTATTGGAGGACCTGAAAAAACAGGGAGTTGTGATCCCAGCACAGTCCCCCTTCAATTCCCCTGTATGGCCAGTTCGAAAACCAAATAAGTGGAGACTAACTGTAGACTATTGGCAATTAAATAACAATACAGGCCCATTGATGGCAGCTGTGCCAAACATTGCTGAATTAATAGCGACTATCCAGGAGCAGTCCCACCCTGTGATGGCAACAACTGATGTCAAAGACATGTTTTTTATGGTCCCTTTGCAGCCTGAGGACCAAGAGCGTTTTGCCTTCACGTGGGAGGGACAGCAATACACGTTCACCCGACTACCTCAGGGGTACAAGCACTCCCCTACGCTAGCCCATCATGCGCTAGCACAAGAGCTTGAAACTGTCGCCATACAGGCAGGAGTCAAAATTTATCAATACATAGATGATGTGCTCGTGGGAGGGAGCCGGGTAGAGGACGTTGAGAAAACGCAGTGCGACATTATTGCCCACCTAGAGCGGATAGGGCTGACAATTCCGCCCGAAAAGATCCAAACTCCCTCCAGCGAGGTAAAATTTCTGGGAATTTGGTGGAGGGGAGGGATGACCTGCATTCCCCTGGATACCCTATCCTCATTGGACTCAATTAAAATGCCGGAGTCCAAGAAGGACTTGCAACATGCTTTAGGGCTGCTTGTGTTTTGGAGGAAGCACATTCCCGATTTTTCAATTATTGCTAGGCCATTATATGACTTACTACGGAAAAGGGCTCACTGGGAGTGGACCTCGGTCCACGATGAGGCGTTGCAGCTGCTGGTCTTTGAGGCAAATGCTTACCAGGCCTTGGGGCCAATCCACCCCACCGACCCTATCCAGATTGAATGGGGGTTTGCCCGGACCGGACTCTCTATCCACCTGTGGCAGAAGGGACCAGAGGGGCCTACACGGCCCATCGGGTTTTATTCACGTAGCTTCAAAGACGCTGAAAAGCGGTATACTACATGGGAGAAGGGGCTGTTTGTAGTCAGCCTTGCTCTAAGGGAGGCTGAACGAACTATTCGAAAACAACCCCTAGTTCTCCGAGGGCCATTTAAGGTGACCAAAGCAGTCCTGGCAGGGACCTCGCCCCCTGACAGGGTGGCTCAGAGAGCCTCTGTACGAAAATGGTATGCACAAATAAAGCATTATTGTAAAATCTTCTCCGTAACAGAGGGAGCCACTAAAGTATTAAATATACAAGATGAGGCAGACTTGAATAAAGAAACCCCCCAACTTCCCTCTGTAATTCAAGTAGCTCCCACATTTTCCGATCAGATCCTAAATGCATGGTTCACAGATGCTTCCTCAAAGCGGGAAGGGAAAACCTGGAGATACTGGGCTGTGGCGCTCCAAGTGGGGACTAAGGAGCAGATCATTACAGAGGGAAAGGGCAGTGCGCAGGTGGGAGAGCTGGCTGCAGTGTGGAGCATATCCCAATGCAAAAGCCAGGCTACTTCCCCTGTACACATCTACACGGACTCACATATGGTGTTCAAAGGCTGCCTGAAATGGCTTCCTTTTTGGGAGCAAAATGCCTGGGAGGTTAATAGAATAATAAATATATTCGGAGAGCAAAAGATGCTAGTGGGAAAACCTACAAGATTCACACAAAATGGATTATTCCCTCCTCCTGACCCGAGGAGCGAGTTTGTTCTTATTTATGTTTTCAAAGGTGGTGGTGTGACCAAGATGCATCTACTGCTCTGGACCATCCAGATTCAAGGATGCATCCATGAGGGCGACGAACGACCACTCCCTCTACCTTCCCCCCACCCATTTAATCCCTTCGAGAACAACGAGTTCGTGTTGCTGGCGAAAGCAGTAAGCCAAACTTTCAATTTAAGCCACTGCTGGGGTTGCAGAGGACCGATAGGGTTATCAAGCTGGCCATGGATGTCCACACCCCTCACCCCAGACCAGATCGTAAGCAATTACAGCGAAACCGCGGATGACACGTGGAACGACGGTGGGACCTGGCCAATTCAGTTCCCAGCCATGGGACAATATTGTTTAAATTGTACCCAGGAGGGAGGGATTGAAGTGGGGGAAAGTCAATGGACACTCACTTGTAAACTGCTCGATAAAGACCGGAATCTCCAGCTATGGATGTGGCTCAATGAAACGGGGCACAATTGGGGACTTGGGGGATACTGGTCAAACAAAAATGAAACTGTAACTCACCAACGACCCAATTATCCCCCTTACAAGCGAACCTGCGAATGGAAAGACACTTCTGGGGCTTGGTATTGTACCGGCCGAATAGGTGATGGGGCAACCACATTTTTCAGCCCTCTGGGTGACAGAGACACAACTTACTTTCAATTCCCACCAGGGATAAACGGGCCATTTGCTCAGGGCATCGGAGCTAAGAAGGGGCATTATTGGATCTGTGGACACACAGCATATAAATTTTTACCCGCGGGGTGGTCGGGAATTTGTTACATAGGGATTATCAGACCTTTGTTTTTCCTTTTACCAGAAACAGGCGGACCTCGGTTAGGCATAAAGGTATATGATAACCTCGGGGACAGAAGGGTTGCCCGTAAGACGCGATCCATTAAGGTAGATTTGGGTGGGATGCAAAAATGGGGAAATGAGTGGCCTCCTGAACAAATAATTCAACATTATGGGCCTGCAACCTGGAATCCTAATGAACTAATATCGGGGGTGAGAGAACCAATTTACAACCTAAAAGTGGCTCTAGAAATTATTACCAACAAAACCGCTGATGCAATAGATCTTTTAACTCTCCAGTCCCAACAGATGCGCACGGCAATCCTTCAGCACCGCATGGTTTTAGACTATCTGTTAGCTGAAGAGGGAGGGGTGTGTGGGAAATTAAATATTTCCAACTGTTGTTTAGAAATAGATGATGTAGGCAAGGTAGTTCTCCAGTTAACCAAAGATATTAGAAAAATAGCCCACGTCCCCGTCCAAACCTGGAACGGCTGGAGTGGCAATTTGTGGTCCTGGTTACCAGAGGCACCATGGGTGAAACAGTTCATATTGTATTTGTTAGGTGCAATTGCCGCTTTAATGTTTTTTACCTTGTATAATTCCTTGCTTTGTTCAATTAATCCGACATGTTGTGTCAAATATGCAATTTGTTCCTACCACACCCTGAAGGAGGAAATTGCATATTGACATCCATACCGCATTTGTCAGCTGTTATACCTGTTGTAACAATCACTTACCTTCGTTAACTCAATTTTGATGTCTATTCTGTGAAGTTAAATGTTGCTAAAATTGTTAAAGCATGAACTTGCATTGGGCAACACCTCTGTTTAATCACTGTTAAGCACCTTTTACCCGAACCTATATCCTTCCTTTTACTCTTCCCGCGACATGTTCTACACTTTCTATACTGCCTTCTGATCTCTATCTCATATCACCACTGTGAACAAAGGCTATGAAGACTTCAGGAAGGAGACATACCAATCAATGTTTAAGTCACGGGGTGGTGTGGCGGACTGATGAATGAATTTTTGCCTTAAACATTTCTTGATACATAAGGTGCAAGCAAACCAAAACCCCAAACAAGCCATCTGTTCCCAGCGGAAACAGGACTGAGCTGCTGCGACCCCTGAAATGGTCTCCCTGCGACCATTCGGGACACACCGAGCCTGCGCTGAACCGGACCACGATCGGACAGAGACTTTGGGATCTGGACTGTAAATTATTGTCCGTTTTTAGAACAACTTCTATAAAACCTGCTTGGCATGAGTGGCTAAATTTGCTGAAGCCTTAGGCCGCACTCCCTAGTACAGTGAGAAAGGGCCCAGAGCTGCTGCAGGCGGGAATGATAAGGGAGTTACTAGCAATTTGCATTCCTGTGCACTGCTGAAACAGTGCTAATTGCTGAAGTTATCACCTTCTTTGTCAGGACCTTGAGAGCTAATGGCTGGACCTAAGAATGGAGACACACCTGTCAGCAGAAACGGCAACAGTAAACGGCCTACCTAGGGACAGTGATGAGACCCAATAAGGAGCAGGAGACCCCAGACCCAAATATTACTATTGGTCTGAACTACCACGTGAGGGGTGGGAAAACTTAATTTGAAAAAGCTATAATTGCCGAGGGATTTCTTTGCTCCCCCCCCCCATCTCTTTCTCACTCCCTCTCTCGGCCCTCGCTCCTCGTCCCTCGTCGGAGGCCCCCAGCTTGAGCTGTGATTCGAGCGGAGTCAGCGGAACATCATCGGCCTCGGAGTGGTGGTAGCTAGCTTCCTCTCTCCTTTTCCAATTTTTCTTTATCTTTTCCCCTTACCCTTGTTCCCTTTTTCCCTTCGCCTCCCCTTCGCCTTCCCCCCCACACACACGCCTTTTCTCCCCACTTCGTGGAAAATAAAGGTAAAAGGTTGTACGATATTTGACCGGTTTTAGCGTCTTAATCTCGTCCTTGGGATCGTAACGAAACCCTCCCGATATTGGATCGGGACACCTGGGTCATTGGAACGTGACGTGGGAGTGACGTGGGGGCATCGAACGTGACAAAAGGGTGACATGGGTGCTTAGAACGTGACGTGGGCGTGATGTGGGTTATTCCAACGTGACGTGGGGTCTTCGAAAGTGACGTGGGCATGACGTGGGTGATTCGAAGGTGACATGGGTGTGACGTGGGGGCTTCGAACTTGACTTCGGTGTGACGTGGGTGCTTCGGACCTGACGTGGACGTAACGTGGGGGCTTCAAACATGACGTGGATGTGACGTGGGTGTAGCGGAAGTGAGGTGGGCGTGACGTTGATGCTTCGAACGTGACGTGGGAGTTTCGAACGTGACGTGGGTGTGACGTGGGTTCTTCGAACGTGACGTGGGCGTGACATAGGCGCTTCGATCATGACGTGGGCGTGACGTGTGTGGTTTCAACGTGACGTGGGTGTCACGTGGGGCATCGAACGTGACGTGGACGTGACGTCGGTACTTTCAATTTGAGGTTGGTGTGACCTGGGTCATTCGAACGTGACGTACATGTGACGTGGGTGATTCCAACGTGACGTGGGGCTTCGAACGTGACGTGGGAGTGACGTGGGTGATTCCAACGTGACGTGGGGCTTCGAACGTGACGTGGGCGTGACGTGGGTGATTCGAATGTGACGTGGGCGTGAGGTGGGGTCTTCGAACGTGACGTGAGCGCCACGTGGGGGCATCGAAGTTGACGTGGGCGTGACCTGGGTGATTGGAACGTGAAGTGGGTGTGACGTGGGGTCTTCGAACGTGACGTGGACGTGACGTGGGTGGTTTCAACGTGACGTGAGCGCCACGTGGGGGCATCGAAGTTGACGTGGGCGTGACCTGGGTGATTGGAACGTGAAGTGGGTGTGACGTGGGGGCTTCGAACGTGACGTGGGTGTGACGTGGGTGTTTCGAACGTGACGTTGGTGTTTCGAACGTGACGTGGGTGTGACGTGGGTGCTGCGAACGTGACGTGGGCGTCACGTGGGGGCTTCGAACATGACGTGGGTGTGACGTGGGGGCTTCGAACGTGACGTGGGCGTGACGTGGGGGCTTCGAAAATGATGTGGGTGTGACGTGGGGGCATCGAACGTGACGTGGGCGTGACGTGGGGGCTTCGAACGTCACGTGGGCGTGACATGGTACTTTACATTTGACGTGGGTGTGACCTGGGTCAATCGAACGTGACGTGGGTGTGACGTGGGGGCTTCGAACGTGACGTGGGTGTGACATGGGTGTTTCGAACCTGACGTTGGTATTTCGAACGTGACGTGGGTGTGACGTGGGGGCATCGGACGTGACGTGGGCGTAACGTGGGGGCTACGAACATTACGCGGGTGTGACGTGGATGCTTCGAATGCGACGTTGGTGTTTCGAACGTGACATGGGTGTGACGTGGGTGCTTGGAACGTGACGTGGGCGTCACGTGGGGGCTTCGAACATGACGTGGGTGTGACGTGGGTCATTCGAACGTGACGTGGGTGTGACGTGGGGGCTTCGAACGTGACGTGGGTGTGACGTGGGTGATTCGAACGTGACGTGGGCGTGACGTGGGGGCTTCGAACGTGACGTGGGTGTGACGTGGGGGCTTCGAACGTGACGTGGGCATGACGTGGGTGATTCGACCGTGACGTGGGCGTGACGTGGGTGATTGGAACGTGACGTGGGCGTGACGTGGGGGCTTCGAACGTGACCTGGGTGTGACGTGGGTGTTTCGAACGTGACGTGGGCGTGACGTCGGTACTTTGAATGTGACGTGGGTGTGACGTGGGTCATTCGAACGTGATGTACGTGTGACGTGTGGGCTTCGAACGTGACGTGGGCGTTTCAAAACTAACGTGGGTGTGACGTAGGGGTATCGAACGTGACGTAGGTGTTTCCAAACTGACGTGGGTGTGACGTCGGTATGTTGAATGTGACGTGGGTGTGACGTGCATGGTTCGAACGTGAGGTGGGTGTTTTAAATGTGAGCTGGGCGTGACGTGGGTCATTCGAAAGTGATGTGGGTATGACGTGGGTCATTTGAACGTGACGTGGGCGTGACGTGGGTGCTTCGAACGTGACGTGGGCGTGACATAGGCGCTTCGATCATGACGTGGGCGTGACGTGTGTGGTTCCAACGTGACGTGGGTGTCACGTGGGTGTTTCGAACGTGATGTGGGTGTTTCGAACTTGACTTCGGTGTGACGTGGGTGCTTCGGACCTGACGTGGGCGTAACGTGGGGGCTTCGATCGTGACGTGTGCGTGACCTCGGTGATTGGAACGTGACGTGGACGTGACGTGGGTGGTTTCAACGTGACGTGGGTGTGACGTGGGGGCTTCGGACGTGACGTGGGCCTCACGTGGGGGCTTCGAACATGACGTGGATGTGACGTGGGAGTTTCGAACGTGACGTGGGTGTGACGTGGGTGCTTCGAACGTGACGTGAGCGTGACATAGGCGCTTCGATCATGACGTGGGTGTGACGTGGGTGATTCCAACGTGACGTGGGTGTCACGTGGGGCATCGAACGTGACGTGGACGTGACGTCGGTACTTTCAATTTGAGGTTGGTGTGACCTGGGTCATTCGAACGTGACGTACATGTGACGTGGGTGATTCCAACGTGACGTGGGGCTTCGAACGTGACGTGGGAGTGACGTGGGTGATTCGAACGTGACGTGAGCGCCACGTGGGGGCATCGAAGTTGACGCGGGCGTGACCTGGGTGATTGGAACGTGAAGTGGGTGTGACTTGGGGGCTTCGAACGTGACCTGGGTGTGACGTGGGTGTTTCGAACGTGACGTTGTTGTTTCGAACGTGACGTGGGTGTGACGTGGGTGCTTTGAACGTGACGTGGGCGTGACGTCGGAACTTTGAATGTGACGTGGGTGTGACCTGGGTGATTGGAACGTGACGTGGGAGTGACGTGGGGGCTTCAAACGTGACGTGGGCTTCGAACGTGACGTGGGCGTGACGTGGGTGATTGGAACGTGACGTGGGCGTGAGGTGGGTGATTCGAAAGTGACGTGCGTGTGACGTGCCTGCTTCAGACGTGACGTGGGCGTGACGTGGGTGCTTCAAACGTGACGTGGGCATGACATAAGCGCTTCGATTGTGACGTGGGCGTGACGTGTGTGGTTTCAACGTGACGTGGGTGTGACGTGGGGCATCGAACGTGACGTGGGCGTGACGTGTGTGGTTTCAACGTGACGTGGGCGTCACGGGTGGGCTTCGAACGTGACGTGGGCATGACGTGGGTGATTCGAAGGTAACGTGGGCGTGACGTGGGGGCATGGAACGTGACCTGGGTGTGACGTGGGTGATTCCAATGTGACGTGGGCGTGACGTCAGTACTTTGAATGTGACGTGGGTGTGACCTGGGCCATTGGAACGTGACGTGGGAGTGACGCGGGGGCTTCGAACGTGACGTAAGTGTGACATGGGTGCTTAGAACGTGACGTGGGCGTGACGTGGGCGATTCCAACGTGATGTGGGGCTTGGAACGTGACGTGGGCGTGATGTGGGTGATTCGAATGTCACTTGGGCGTGACGTGGGGGCTTCGAACGTCACGTGGGCGTGACCTGGGTGATTGGAACGTGACGTGGACGTGACGTGGGTGGTTTCAACGTGACGTGGGCGTCACGTCGGTGATTCGAACGTGACGTGGGCCTCACGTGGGGTCTTCGAAAGTGACGTGGGCATGACGTGGGTGATTCGAAGGTGACGTGGGTGTGACGTGGGGGCTTCGAACGTGACGTGGGCGTGACGTGGTGATTCGAACGTGACGTGGGCGTGACGTCGGAACTTTGAATGTGACGTGGGTGTGACCTGGGTCATTTGATCGTGACGTGGGAGTGACGTGGGGGCATCGAACGTGACGTAAGGGTGACATGGGTGCTTAGAACGTGACGTGGGTGTGACGTGGGTGATTCCAACGTGACGTAGGGCTTCGAACGTGACGTGGGTGTGACGTGGGTGATTGGAACGTGACGTGGGCGTGACGTCGGTACTTTGAAAGTGACGTGGGAGTGACGTGGGGGCTTCAAACGTGACGTAAGGGTGACATGGGTGCTTAGAACGTGACGTGGGAGTGACGTGGGTGATTGGAACGTGACGTGGGCATGACGTCGGTACTTTCAATGTGACGTGGGTGTGACCTGGGTCATTTGAACGTGACGTGGGAGTGACGTGGGGGCTTCGAACGTGATGTGGGCGTGTCGTGGTGATTCGAACGTGACGTGGGCGTGACGTGGGGGCTTCAACGCCACGTGAGCTTCACGTGGGGGCATCGAACGTGACGTGGGCGTGACGTGGGGGCTTCAAGCGTGACCTGGGTGTGACGTGGGTGTTTCGAACGTGACGTGGGCGTGACGTCAGTACTTTGAATGTGACGTGGGTGTGACCTGGGTCATGCGAACGTGACGTGGGTGTGACGTGGGGGCTTCGAACGTTACGTGGGCATTTCTTGGGTGTTTCGAACGTGACGTGGGCGTGACGTCAGTACTTTGAATGTGACGTGGGTGTGACCTGGGTCATTTGAACGTTACGTGGGCATGACGTGGGTGGTTCGAAAGTGACGTGGGCGTGACGTCGGTACTTTACATTTCACGTGGGTGTGACCTGGGTGATGCGAACGTGACGTGGGCGTGACGTGGGGGCTTCGAAAGTGACGTGGACGTCACGTGGGTGCTTCGAAGGTGACCTGGGTGTGACGTGGGGGCTTCGAACGTGACCTGGGTGTGACGTGGGTGTTTCGAACGTGACGTGGGCCTGACGTCGGTACTTTGAATGTGACGTGGGTGTGACCTGGGTCATTGGAACGTGACGTGGGAGTGACGTGGGGGCATCGAAAGTGACATAAGGGTGACATGGGTGCTTAGAACGTGACGTGGGCGTGACGTGGGGGCATCGAACGTGACGTGGGCGTGACGTGGGGGCTTCGAACGTGACCTGGGTGTGACGTGGGTGTTTCGAACGTGACGTGGGCGTGACGTCGGTACTTTGAATGTGACGTGGGTGTGACGTGGGTCATTCGAACGTGATGTACGTGTGACGTGGGGGCTTCGAATGTGACATGGGTGTTTCAAAACTAACGTGGGTGTGACGTAGGGGTATCGAACGTGACGTAGGTGTTTCCAAACTGACGTGGGTGTGACGTCGGTATGTTGAATGTGACGTGGGTGTGACGTGCATGGTTCGAACGTGAGGTGGGTGTTTTAAATGTGAGCTGGGCGTGACGTGGGTCATTCGAACATGACGTAGGTGTGACGTGGGGGCTTCGAACGTGACGTGGGCGTGACGTGGATGCTTCGAATGTGACGTTGGTGTTTCGAACGTGACATGGGTGTGACATGGGTGCTTCGAATGTGACGTGGGCGTAACGTGGGGGCTTCGAACCTGACGTGGGTGTGACGTGGGGGCTTCGAAAGTGACGTGGGTGTGACGTGGGTGATTGGAACGTGACGTGGGCGTGCCGTGTGTGGCTCCAACGTGATGTGGGGCTTCGAACGTGACGTGGGTGTGACGTGGGTCATTTGAACGTGACGTGGGCGTGACTTGGGTGATTCCAACGTGACGTGGGGCTTTGAACGTGACGTGGGCGTGACGTGGGTGATTCGAATGTGACGTGGGCGTGACGTGGGGGCTTCTAACGCGACGTGAGTGTCACGTGGGGGCATCGAGTTTGACGTGGGCGTGACCTGGGTGATTGGAACGTGACGTGGGCGTGACGTGGGTGATTCCAACGTGACGTGGGGCTTCGAACATGACGTGGGCGTGACGTGGGGGCTTCGAAAGTGACATGGGTGTGACGTGGGTCACTTGAACGTGCCGTGGGCGTGCCGTGTGTGGTTCCAACTGACGTGGGGTTTTGAACGTGACCTGGGTGTGACGTGGGTGTTTCGAAGGGGACGTGGGCGTGACGTCGGTACTTTGAATGTGACGTGGGTGTGACCTGGGTCATGCGAACGTGACGTGGGTGTGACGTGGGCGCTTTGAACGTGACGTGGGCATGACGTGGGTGATTCGAAGGTGACGTGGGTGTGATGTGGGGGCTTCGAACGTGACGTGGGTGTGACGTCGGTACTTTGAATGTGACGTGGGTGTGACCCGGGTCATTTGAACGTGACGTGGGAGTGACGTGGGGGCATCGAACGTGACATAAGGGTGACATGGGTGCTTAGAACGTGACGTGGGCGTGATGCGGGTGATTCCAACGTGACGTGTGGGCTTCGAACGTGACGTGGGTGTTTCAAAACCAACGTGGGTGTGACGTGGGGGTATCGAACGTGACGTAGGTGTTTCCAAACTGACGTGGGTGTGACGTCAGTACATTGAATGTGACGTGGGTGTGACGTGCATGATTCGATCGTGAGGTGGGTGTTTTAAATCTGAGCTGGGCGTATCGTGGGTCATTCGAACGTGACGTGGGCGTGACGTGGATGATTCGAATGTGACGTTGGTGTTTCGAACGTGACATGCGTGTGACGTGGGTGCTTTGAATGTGACGTGGGCGTAACGTGGGTGCTTCGAATGTGACGTGGGTGTGACGTGGGGGCATCGAACGTGACGTGGGCATGACGTCGGTGATTCGAACGTGACGTGGGCGTGACGTGGGGGCATCGAACGTGACGTGGGCGTGACGTGGGGGCTTCGAACGTGACGTGGGTGTGACGTGGGTGTTTCGAACGTGACGTGGGCGTGACGTCGGTACTTTGAATGTGACGTGGGTGTGACGTGGGTCATTCGAACGTGATGTACGTGTGACGTGTGGGCTTCCAACGTGACGTGGGCGTTTCAAAACTAACGTGGGTGTGATGTAGGGGTATCGAACGTGACGTAGGTGTTTCCAAACTGACGTGGGTGTGACGTCGGTATGTTGAATGTGACGTGGGTGTGACGTGCATGGTTCGAACGTGAGGTGGGTGTTTTAAATGTGAGCTGGGCGTGACGTGGGTCATTCGAACATGACGTAGGTGTGACGTGGGGGCTTCGAACGTGACGTGGGCGTGACGTGGATGTATCGAATGTGACGTTGGTGTTTCGAACGTGACATGGGTGTGACATGGGTGCTTCGAATGTGACGTGGGCGTGACGTGGGGGCTTCGAACCTGACGTGGGTGTGACGTGGGGGCTTCGAAAGTGACGTGGGTGTGACGTGGGTCATTTGAACGTGACGTGGGCGTGACGTGGGTGATTCCAACGTGACGTGGGGCTTTGAACGTGACGTGGGCGTGACGTGGGTGATTCCAATGTGACGTGGGCATGACGTGGGTGATTCGAAGGTGACATGGGTGTGACGTGGGGGCTTCGAACGTGACGTTGGTGTTTCGAACTTGACTTCGGTGTGACGTGGGTGCTTCGGATCTGACGTGGGCGTAACGTGGGGGCTTCAAACATGACGCGGGAGTGACGTGGATGCTTCGAATGTGACGTTGGTGTTTCGAACGTGACAGGGGTGTGACGTGGGTGCTTCGAACGTGACGTGGGCGTCACGTGGGGGCTTCGAACATGACGTGGATGTGACGTGGGTGTATCGGACGTGACGTGGGCGTGACGTTGATGCTTCGAACGTGACGTGGGATCTTCGAACGTGACGTGGGCGTGACATAGGCGCTTCGATCATGACGTGGGCGTGACGTGTGTGGTTTCAACGTGACGTGGGTGTCATGTGGGGCATCGAACGTGACGTGGACGTGACGTCGGTACTTTCAATTTGAGGTTGGTGTGACCTGGGTCATTTGAACGTGACGTACATGTGACGTGGGTGATTCCAACGTGACGTGGGGCTTCGAACGTGACGTGGGCGTGACGTGGGTGATTCGAATGTGACGTGGGCGTGAGGTGGGGTCTTCGAACGTGACGTGAGCGCCACGTGGGGTCCTCGAACGTGAGGTGGGCGTGACCTGGGTGATTGGAACGTGCAGTGGATGTGAAGTGGGGGCTTCGAACGTGACGTGGGTGTGACGTGGGTGATTCGAACGTGACGTTGGTGTTTCGAACGTGACGTGGTTGTGACGTGGGTGCTTCGAACGTGACGTGGGCGTGATGAGGGTGATTCCAACGTGACGTGGGGCTTCGAATGTGACGTGGGCGTGACGTGGGTGATTCGAACGTGACGTGGACGTGACGTCGGTACTTTGAATGTGACGTGGGTGTGACCTGGGTCATTGGAACGTGACGTGGGAGTGACGTGGGGGCTTCAAACGTGACGTAAGGGTGACATGGGTGCTTAGAACATGACGTGGGCGTGACGTGGGTGATTCCAAAGTGACGTGGGGCTTCGAACGTGACGTGGGCGTGACGTGGGTGATTGGAACGTGACGTGGGCGTGAGGTGGGTGATTCGAAAGTGACGTGGGCGTGACGTGGGGACATGGAACGTGACCTTGGTGTGACGTGGGTGATTCCAATGTGACGTGGGCGTGACGTCGGTACTTTGAATGTGACGTGGGTGTGACCTGGGTCATTTGAACGTGACGTGGGAGTGACGTGGGGGCTTCGAACGTGACGTAAGGGTGACATGGGTGTTTAGAACGTGACGTGGGCGTGACGTGGGCGATTCCAACGTGATGTGGGGCTTCGAACGTGACGTGGGCAGGATGTGGGTGATTCGAAGCTGACGTGGGCGTGACGTGGGGGCTTCGAACGTGACGTGGGTGTGAGGCGGGTGTTTCGAAGGTGACGTGGGCGTGACGTCAGTACTTTGAATGTGACGTGGGTGTGACCTGGGTCATTGGAACGTGACGTGGGAGTGATGCGGGGGCTTCGAACGTGACGTAAGGGTGACATGGGTGCTTAGAACGTGACGTGGGTGTGACGTGCGTGATTCCAACGTGACGTGGGGCTTCGAACGTGACGTGGGCGTGAGGTGGGTGATTGTAACGTGACGTGGGCGTGACGTCGGTACTTTGAAAGTGACGTGGGTGTGACGTGGGGAATCGATCGTGACGTGGACGTGACGTCGGTACTTTATACCTGATGGGGGTGTGACGTGGGTCATTTGATCGTGACGTGGGTGTGACGTGGGTCATTTGAACGTGACGTGGGGCTTCGAACATGGCGTGGGCGTGACGTGGGGGCTTCGAAAGTGACGTGGGCATGACGTGGGGGCTTCGAATGTGACATGGGTGTGACGTGGGGGCTTCGAACGTGACGTGGGTGTGACGTGGTGGCTTCGAAAGTGACGTGGGTGTGACGTGGGTCATTTGAACGTGACGTGGGCGTGACGTGGGTGATTGCAACGTGACGTGGGGCTTTGAACGTGACGTGGGCGTGACGTGGGTGATTCGAATGTGACGTGGGCGTGACGTGGGTGCTTCGAACGCCACGTGAGCTTCACGTGGGGGCATCGAACGTGACGTGGGCGTGACGTGGGGGCTTCAAGCGTGACCTGGGTGTGACGTGGGTGTTTCGAACGTGACGTGGGCGTGACGTCAGTACTTTGAATGTGAAGTGGGTGTGACCTGGGTCATGCGAACGTGACGTGGGTGTGACGTGGGTGTTTCGAACGTTACGTGGATATTTCGTGGGTGATTCGAACGTGACGTGGGCGTCACGTGGGTACTTTACATTTGACGTGGGTGTGACCTGGGTGATGCGAACGTGACGTGGGCGTCACGTGGGGGCATCGAGCGTGACGTGGGCGTCACGTGGGGGCTTCGAAAATGACGTGGACGTGACGTGGGTGCTTCGAAGGTGACGTGGGTGCCAGGTGGGGGCTTCGAACGTGAGGTGGGTGTTTCGAACGTCACGTGGGCGTGACGTCAGTACTTTGAATGTGACGTGGGTGTGACCTGGGTCATGCGAACGTGACGTGGTGTGACGTGGGTGTTTCGAACGTTAAGTGGGCATTTCGTGGGTACTTTACATTTGACGTGGGTGTGACCTGGGTGATGCGAACGTGACGTGGGCGTGACGTCAGTACTTTGAATGTGACGTGGGTGTGACCTGGGTCAGTTGAACGTTACGTGGGCATGACGTGGGTGGTTCGAAAGTGACGTGGGCGTGACGTCGGTACTTTACATTTGACGTGGGTGTGACCTGGGTGATGCGAACGTGACGTGGGCGTGACGTGGGGGCTTCGAAAGTGACGTGGACGTCACGTGGGTGCTTCGAAGGTGACGTGGGTGTGACGTGGGGGCTTCGAACGTGACCTGGGTGTGACGTGGGTGTTTCGAACGTGACGTGGGCCTGACGTCGGTACTTTGAATGTGACGTGGGTGTGACCTGGGTCATTGGAACGTGACGTGGGAGTGACGTGGGGGCATCGAACGTGACATAAGGGTGACATGGGTGCTTAGAACGTGACGTGGGCGTGACGTGGGGGCATCGAACGTGACGTGGGCGTGACGTGGGGGCTTCGAACGTGACCTGGGTGTGACGTGGGTGTTTCGAACGTGACGTGGGCGTGACGTCGGTACTTTGAATGTGACGTGGGTGTGACGTGGGTCATTCGAACGTGATGTACGTGTGACGTGGGGGCTTCGAATGTGACGTGGGTGTTTCAAAACTAACGTGGGTGTGACGTAGGGGTATCGAACGTGACGTAGGTGTTTCCAAACTGACGTGGGTGTGACGTCGGTATGTTGAATGTGACGTGGGTGTGACGTGCATGGTTCGAACGTGAGGTGGGTGTTTTAAATGTGAGCTGGGCGTGACGTGGGTCATTCGAACATGACGTACATGTGACGTGGGTGCATCGGACGTAACGTGGGGCTTCGAACGTGACGTGGGTGTGACCTGGGTGATTGGAACGTGACGTGGGTGTGACGTGGGGGCTTGGAACGTGACGTGGGTGTCACGTGGGTGTTTCGAACGTGACGTTGGTGTTTCGAACTTGACTTCGGTGTGACGTGGGTGCTTCGGACCTGACGTGGGCGTAACGTGGGGGCTACGAACACTACGTGGGTGTGACGTGGATGCTTCGAATGCGACGTTGGTGTTTCGAATGTGACATGGGTGTGACGTGGGTGCTTGGAACGTGACGTGGGCGTCACGTGGGGGCTTCGAACATGACGTGGGTGTGACGTGGGGGCATCGATCGTGACGTGGACGTGACGTCGGTACTTTATACCTGATGGGGGTGTGACGTGGGTCATTCGAACGTGACGTGGGTGTGACGTGGGGGCTTGGAACGTGACGTGGGCATGACGTGGGTGATTCGAACGTGACGTGGGCGTGACGTGGGGCATCGAACGTGACGTGGGTGTGACGTGGGGGCTTCGAACGTGACGTGGGCATGACGTCGGTGATTCGAACGTGACGTGGGCATGACGTCGGTGATGCGAACGTGACGTGGGCGTGACGTGGGTGATTGGAACGTGACGTGGGCGTGACGTGGGGGCTTCGAACGTGACCTGGGTGTGGCATGGGTGTTTCGAATGTGACGTGGGCGTGACGTCGGTACTTTGAATGTGACGTGGGTGTGACGTGGGTCTTTCGAACGTGATGTACGTGTGACGTGTGGGCTTCCAACGTGACGTGGGTGTTTCAAAACTAACGTGGGTGTGACGTAGGGGTATCGAACGTGACGTAGGTGTTTCCAAACTGACGTGGGTGTGACGTCGGTATGTTGAATGTGACGTGGGTGTGACGTGCATGGTTCGAACGTGAGGTGGGTGTTTTAAATGTGAGCTGGGCGTGACGTGGGTCATTCGAACATGACGTAGGTGTGACGTGGGGGCTTCGAACGTGACGTGGGCGTGACGTGGATGCTTCGAATGTGACGTTGGTGTTTCGAACGTGACGTGGGTGTGACGTGGGGGCTTCGACTGTGACGTGGGCCTAACGTGGGGGCTTCGAACCTGACGTGGGTGTGACGTGGGGGCTTCGAAAGAGACGTGGGTGTGACGTAGGTCATTTGAACGTGACGTGGGCGTGACGTGGGTGATTCCAACGTGACGTGGGGCTTTGAACGTGACGTGGGCGTGACGTGGGTGATTCGACTGTGACGTGGGCGTGACGTGGGGGCTTCGAACGTCACGTGAGCGTCACGTGTGGGCATCGAGTTTGACATGGGCGTGACCTGGGTGATTGGAACGTGACGTGGGCGTGACGTGGGTGATTCCAACGTGACGTGGGGCTTCGAACATGACGTGGGCGTGACGTGGAGGCTTCGAACGTGACGTGGGCATGACGTGGGTGATTCGAAGGTGACATGGGTGTGACGTGGGGGCTTCGAACGTGACGTGGGTGTGACGTGGGTGTTTCGAACGTGACGTGGGTGTGACGTCGGTACTTTGAATGTGACGTGTGTGTGACCTGGTCATCTGAACGTGACGTGGGAGTGACGTGGGGGCATCGAACGTGACATAAGGGTGACATGGGATCTTAGAACGTGACGTGGGCGTGATGCGGGTGATTCCAACGTGACGTGGGGCTTCGAATGTGACGTGGGCGTCACGTGGGGGCTTCGAACATGACCTGGATGTGACGTGGGTGTAACGGACGAGACGTGGGCGTGACGTTGATGCTTCGAACGTGACGTGGGGGCTTCGAACGTGACGTGGGCATGACGTGGGTGATTCGAAGGTGACATGGGTGTGACGTGGGGGCTTCGAACGTGACGTGGGCGTGACGTGGGTTCTTCGAACGTGACGTGGGCGTGACATAGGCGCTTCGATCATGACTTGGGCGTGACGTGTGTGGTTTCAACGTGACGTGGGTGTCACGTGGGGCATCGAACGTGACGTGGACATGACGTCGGTACTTTCAATTTGAGGTTGGTGTGACATGGGTCATTCGAACGTGACGTGGATGTGACGTGGGTGATTCCAACGTGACGTGGGGCTTCGAACGTGACGTGGGAGTGACGTGGGTGATTGGAACGTGACGTGGGGCTTCGAACGTGACGTGGGCGTGACGTGGGTGATTCGAATGTGACGTGGGCGTGAGGTGGGGTCTTCGAACGTGACGTGAGCGCCACGTGGGGGCATCGAAGTTGACGTGGGCGTGACCTGGGTGATTGGAACGTGAAGTGGGTGTGACGTGGATGCTTCGAACGTGACGTGGACGTGACGTGGGTGGTTTCAACGTGACGTGAGCGTCACGTGGGGTCCTCGAACGTGACTTGGGCGTGACGTGGGCGATTCCAACGAGATGTGGGGCTTCGAACGTCACGTGGGCGTGATGTGGGGGCTTCGATCGTGACGTGTGCGTGACCTGGGTGATTGGAACGTGACGTGGACGTGACGTGGGTGGTTTCAACGTGACGTGGGCGTCACGTGGGGGCTTCGGAGGTGACGTGGGCGTGACGTGGGTGCTTCGAAAGTGACGTTGGCATGGCGTGGGTGATTCGAAGGTGACATGGGTGTGACGTGGGGGCTTCGAGCGTGACGTGGGCGTGACGTGGGGGCTTCGAACGTGACGTGGGCGTGACATAGGCGCTTCGATCATGACGTGGGCGTGACGTGTGTGGTTTCAACGTGACGTGGGTGTCACGTGGGGCATCGAACGTGACGTGGACGTGACGTCGGTACTTTCAATTTGAGGTTGCTGTGACCTGGGTCATTCGAACGTGACGTACATGTGACGTGGGTGATTCCAACGTGACGTGGGGCTTCGAACGTGACGTGGGAGTGACCTGGGTGATTCCAACGTGACGTGGGGCTTCGAACGTGACGTGGGCGTGACGTGGGTGATTCGAATGTGACGTGGGCGTGAGGTGGGGTCTTCGAACGTGACGTGAGCGCCACGTGGGGGCATCGAAGTTGACGTGGGCGTGACCTGGGTGATTGAAACGTGACGTGGGTGTGACGTGGGGGCTTCGAACGTGACGTGGGTGTGTCGTGGGGGCTTCGAACATGACGCGGGTGTGACGTGGGGAATCGATCGTGACGTGGACGTGACGTCGGTACTTTATGCCTGATGGGGGTGTTACGTCGGTCATCCGAACGTGACGTGGGAGTGACGTGGGGGCTTCGAACGTGACGTGGGCATGACGTCGGTGATTCGAACGTGACGTGGGCGTTACGTGGGGGCATCGAACGTGACGTGGGCGTGACGTGGGGGCTTCGAACGTGACCTGGGTGTGACGTGGGTGTTTCGAACGTGACGTGGGCCTGACGTCGGTACTTTGAATGTGACGTGGGTGTGACGTGGGTCATTCGAATGTGATGTACGTGTGACGTGTGGGCTTCGAACGTGACGTGGGTGTTTCAAAACTAACGTGGGTGTGACGTAGGGGAATCGAACGTGACCTAGGTGTTTCCAAACTGACGTGGGTGTGACGTCGGTATGTTGAATGTGACGTGGGTGTGACGTGCATGGTTCGAACGTGAGGTGGGTGTTTTAAATCTGAGCTGGGCGTGACGTGGGTCATTCGAACATGACGTAGGTGTGACGTGGGGGCTTCGAACGTGACGTGGGCGTGACGTGGATGCTTCGAATGTGACGTTGGTGTTTCGAACGTGACATGGGTGTGACGTGGGTGCTTCGAATGTGATGTGGGCGTAACGTGGGGGCTTCGACCCTGACGTGGGTGTGACGTGGGGCTTCGAAAGTGACGTGGGTGTGACGTGGGTCATTTGAACGTGACGTGGGCGTGCCGTGTGTGGCTTCAACGTGACGTGGGGCTTCGAACGTGACGTGGGCGTGACGTGGGTGATTCGAATGTGACGTGGGCGTGACGTGGGGGCTTCGAACGTCACGTGAGCGTCACGTGGGGGCATCGAGTTTGACATGGGCGTGAACTGGGTGATTGTAACGTGACGTGGGCGTGACCTGGGTGATTGGAACGTGACGTGGGCGTGACGTGGGTGATACAAACGTGACGTGGGGCTTCGAACATCACGTGGGCGTGACGTGGGGGCTTCGGAAGTGACGTGGGCATGACGTGGGTGATTCGAAGGTGACATGGGTGTGACGTGGGTGTTTCGAACGTGACGTGGGTGTGACGTTGGTGTTTCGAATGTGACATGGGCGTAACGTGGGGGCTTCGAACCTGACGTGGGTGTAACGTGGGGGCTTCGAACCTGACGTGGGTGTGACGTGGGGTCTTCGAACGTGATGTAAGTGTGACGTGGGTGCTTAGAACGTGACGTGGGCGTGACGTGGGCTACTCCAACGTGGCGTGGGCTTGGAACGTGACGTGGGCGTGATGTGGGTGATTCGAATGTCACTTGGGCGTGACGTGGGGGCTTCGAACGTCACGTGGGCGTGACGTGGGGGCTTCGATGTTGACGTGGGCGTGACCTGGGTGATTGGAACGTGACGTGGACGTGACGTGGGTGGTTTCAACGTGACGTGAGCGTCACGTGGGGTCCTCGAACGTGACTTGGGCCTCACGTGGGGTCTTCGAAAGTGACGTGGGCATGACGTGGGTGATTCGAAGGTGACGTGGGCGTGATGTGGGTGATTCGAACGTGATGTGGGTGTGACGTCGGTACTTTGAATGTGACGTGGGTGTGACCTGGCTCATTTGAACGTGACGTGGGAGTGACGTGGGGGCATCGAACGTGACATAAGGGTGGCATGGGTGCTTCGAACGTGACGTGGGAGTGACGTGGGTGCTTCGAACGTGACGTGGGCATGACATAAACGCTTCGATCGTGACGTGGGCGTGACGTCTGTGGTTTCAACGTGACGTGGGTGTCACGTGGGGCATCGAACGTGACGTGGGCGTGACGTGGGTGGTGTCAACGTGACGTGGGCGTCACGGGTGGACTTCGAACGTGACTTGGGCATGACGTGGGTGATTCGAAGATAACGTGGGCGTGGCGTGGGTGCATGGAACGGAACGTGGGTGTGACGTGGGTGATTCCAATGTGACGTGGGCGTGACGTCGGTACTTTCAATGTGACGTGGGTGTGACCTGGGTCATTTGAACGTGACGTGGGAGTGACGTGGGGGCTTCGAACGTGATGTAAGGGTGACATGGGTGCTTAGAACGTGACGTGGGCGTGACGTGGGCGATTCCAACGTGATGTGGGGCTTCGAACGTGACGTGGGCGGGATGTGGGTGATTCGAAGCTGACGTGGGCGTGACGTGGGGGCTTCAAACGTGACGTGGGCGTGACCTGGGTGATTGGAACGTGACGTGGACGTGACGTGGGTGGTTTCAACGTGACTTGGGCGTCACGTGGGGGCTTCGGAGGTGACGTGGGCCTCACGTGGGGGCTTCGAAAGTGACGTGGGCATGGCGTGGGTGATTCGAAGGTGACGTGGGTGTGACGCGGGGGCTTCGAACGTGACGTGGGTGTGACGTGGGTGATTTCAACGTGACGTGGGGCTTCGAACGTGACGTGGGTGTGACGTGGGTGATTGGAACGTGACGTGGGCGTGACGTCGGTACTTTGAACGTGACGTGGGAGTGACGTGGGGGCTTCAAACGTGACGTAAGGGTGACATGGGTGCTTAGAACGTGACGTGGGCATGACGTGGGTGATTCCAACGTCATGTGGGTGCTTCGAACGTGACGTGGGCGTGACGTCGGTACTTTCAATGTGATGTGGGTGTGACCTGGGTCATTTGAATGTGACGTGGGCCTTACGTGGGTGATTCGAACGTGACGTGGGAGTCACGTGGGGGCTTCAAACGTGACGTAAGGGTGACATGGGTGCTTAGAACGTGACGTGGGCGTGACGTGGGTGATTCCAACGTCATGTGGGGGCTTCGAACGTGACGTGGGCGTGACGTGGGAGTTTCGAACGTTACGTGGACGTGACGTCGGTACTTTACATTTGACGTGGGTGTGACCTGGGTCAATCGAACGTGACGTGGGTGTGACGTGGGGGCTTCGAATGTGACGTGGGCGTGACGTGGGTGATTTGAATGTGACGTGGGCGTGACGTGGGGGCTTCGAACGTCACGTGAGCGTCACGTGGGGGCATCGAGTTTGACATGGGCGTGACCTGGGTGATTGGAACGTGACGTGGGCGTGACGTGGGTGATTCCAACGTGACGTGGGGCTTCGAACATGACGTGGGCGTGACGTGAGGGCTTCGAAAGTGACGTGGGTGTGACGTGGGTCATTCGAACGTGACGTGGGCGTGCCGTGTGTGGTTCCAACTGACGTGGGGCTTTGAACGTGTCGTGGGTGTGACGTGGGTGATTCGAAGGTGACATGGGTGTGACGTGGGGGCTTCGAACGTGACGTGGGTGTGACGTGGGTGTTTCGAACGTGACGTTGGTGTTTCGAACTTGACTTCGGTGTGACGTGGGTGCTTCGGACCTGACGTGGGCGTAACGTGGGGGCTTCAAACATGACGCGGGAGTGACGTGGATGCTTCGCATGTGACGTTGGTGCTTCGAACGTGACGTGGGCGTCACGTGGGGGCTTCGAACATGACGTGGATGTGACGTGGGTGTATCGGACGTGACGTGGGCGTGACGTTGATGCTTCGAACGTGAGGTGGGAGTTTCGAACGTGACGTGGGTGTGACGTGGGTTCTTCGAACGTGACGTGGGCGTGACATAGGCGCTTCGATCATGACGTGGGCATGACGTGTGTGGTTTCAACGTGACGTGGGTGTCACGTGGGGCATCGAACGTGACGTGGACGTGACGTCGGTACTTTCAATTTGAGGTTGGTGTGACCTGGGTCATTCGAACGTGACCTACATGTGACGTGGGTGATTCCAACGTGACGTGGGGCTTCGAACGTGACGTGGGAGTGACGTGGATGATTCCAACGTGACGTGGGGCTTCGAACGTGACGTGGGCGTGACGTGGGTGATTCGAATGTGACGTGGGCGTGACGTGGGCGCTTCGAACGTGACGTGGGTGTGACAAGGGTGTTTCGAACGTGACGTTGGTGTTTCGAGCGTGACGTGGGTGTGACGTGGGTGCTTTGAACGTGACGTGGGCGTCACGTGGGGGCTTCGAACATGACGTGGGTGTGACGTGGGGGCTTCGGACGTGACGTGGGCATGACGTGGGGCTTCGAAAATGATGTGGGTGTGACGTGGGGGCCTCGAACGTGACGTGGGCGTGACGTGGGGGCTTCGAACGTCACGTGGGCGTGACGTCGGAACTTTGAATGTGACGTGGGTGTGACCTGGGTCAATCGACCGTGACGTGGGTGTGACGTGGGAGCTTCGAACGTGACGTGGGTGTGACGAGGGTGTTTCGAACCTGACGTTGGTATTTTGAACGTGACGTGGGTGTGACGTGGGTGCATCGGACGTGACGTGGGCGTAACGTGGGGGCTACGAACATTACGCGGGTGTGACGTGGATGCTTCGACTGCGACGTTGGTGTTTCGAACGTGACATGGGTGTGACGTGGGTGTTTCGAACGTGACGTGGGCGTCACGTGGGGGCTTCGAAAATGACGTGGGTGTGACAAGGGGGCATCGAACGTGACGTGGACGTGACGTCAGTACTTCGAATGTGACGTGGGCGTGACGTGGGTGATTCGAACGTCACGTGGGCGTCACGTGGGGGCATCGAACGTGACGTGGGTGTGAAGTGGGGGCTTCGAACGTGACGTGGGTGTGACATGGGTGTTTCGAACCTGACGTTGGTATTTCGAACTTGACTTCGGTGTGACGTGGGTGCATCGGACGTGACACGGGCGTAACGTGGGGGCTACGAACATTACGCGGGTGTGACGTGGATGCTTCGAATGCGACGTTGGTGTTTCGAACGTGACATGGGTGTGACGTGGGTGCTTGGAACGTGACGTGGGCGTCACGTGGGGGCTTCGAACATGACGTGGGTGTGACGTGGGGGCATCGATCGTGCCGTGGACGTGACATTGGTACTTTATACCTGATGGGGGTGTGACGTGGGTCATTCGAAGGTGACGTGGGTGTGACGTGGGTCATTTGAACGTGACGTGGGTGTGACGTAGGGGCTTCGAACGTGACGTGGGTGTGACGTGGATGCTTCCAACGTGACGTGGGCGTGACGTGGGTGCTTGGAACGTGACGTGGGCGTCACGTGGGGGCTACGAACCTGACGTGGGTGTGACGTGGGGGCATCGATCGTGACGTGGACGTGACGTCGGTACTTTATACCTGATGGGGGTGTGACGTGGGTCATTCGAACGTGACGTGGGTGTGACGTGGGGGCTTCGAACGTGACGTGGGCGTGACGTGGGGGCTTCGAACGGCACTTGGGCGTCACGTGGGGGGCATCGAACATGACGTGGGCGTGACCTGGGTGATTGGAACGTGACGTGGGCGTAACGTGGGGGCTTCGAACGTGACGTGGGTGTGACGTGGGTGTTTCGAACCTGACATTGGTATTTCGAACGTGACTTGGGTGTGACGTGGGTGCATCGGACGCGACGTGGGCGTAACGTGGGGGCTACGAACATTACGCGGGTGTGACGTGGATGCTTCGAATGCGACGTTGGTGTTTCGAACGTGACATGGGTGTGACGTGGGTGCTTGGAACGTGACGTGGGCGTCACGTGGGGGCTTCGAACATGACGTGGGTGTGACGTGGGGAATCGATTGTGACGTGGACGTGACGTCGGTACTTTATATGTGACGTGGGTGTGACCTGGGTCATTCGAACGTGACGTGGGTGTGACGTGGGGGCTTCGAACGTGACGTGGGCATGACGTGGGTGATTCGAACGTCACGTGGGCGTGACGTGCGGGCATCGAACGTGACGTGGGTGTGACGTGGGGGCTTCGAACGTGACGTGGGCATGACGTGGGTGATTGGAACGTGATGTGGGCATGACGTCGGTGATGCGAACATGACGTGGGCATGACGTCGGTGATGCGAACGTGACGTGGGCGTGACGTGGGGGCTTCGAACGTGACCTGGGTGTGACGTGGGTGTTTCGAACGTGACGTGGGCGTGACGTCGGTACTTTGAATGTGACGTGGGTGTGACGTGGGTCATTCGAACGTGATGTACGTGTGACGTGTGGGCTTCCAACGTGACGTGGGCATTTCAAAACTAACGTGGGTGTGACGTAGGGGTATCGAACGTGACGTAGGTGTTTCCAAACTGACGTGGGTGTGACGTCGATACGTTGAATGTGACGTGGGTGTGACGTGCATGGTTCGAACGTGAGGTGGGTGTTTTAAATGTGAGCTGGGCGTGACGTGGGTCATTCGAACGTGACATAGGTGTGACGTGGGGGCATCGAACGTGACATGGGCGTGACGTGGATGTTTCGAATGTGACGTTGGTGTTTCGAACGTGACATGGGTGTGACGTGGGTGCGTTGAATGTGACGTGGGCGTCACGTGGGTGCTTCGAACGTGATGTGGGTGTGACGTGGGTGATTCGAACGTCACGTGGGCGTGACGTGGGGGCATCGAACGTGACGTGGGTGTGAAGTGGGGGCTTTGAACGTGACGTGGGTGTGACGTGGGTGTTTCGAACCTGACGTTGGTGTTTCGAACTTGACTTCGGTGTGACGTGGGTGCTTCGGACCTGACGTGGGCATCACGTGGGGGCTACGAACATTACGCGGGTGTGACGTGGATGCTTCGAATGCGACGTTGGTGTTTCGAACGTGACATGGGTGTGACGTGGATGCTTGGAACGTGACGTGGGCGTCACGTGGGGGCTTCGAACATGACGTGGGTGTGACGTGGGGGCATCGATCGTGACGTGGACGTGACGTCGGTACTTTATAACTGATGGGGATGTGACGTGGGCCATTCGAACGTGACGTGGGCATGACTTGGGTGATTCAAACGTGACGTGGGCGTGACGTGGGGGCATCGAACGTGAAGTGGGTGTGACGTGGGGGCTTCGAACGTGACGTGGGCATGACGTCGGTGATTCGAACGTGACGTGGGCGTGACGTGGGGGCATCGAACGTGACGTGGGCGTGACGTGGGGGCTTCGAACGTGACCTGGGTGTGACGTGGGTGTTTCGAACGTGACGTGGGCGTGACGTCGGTACTTTGAATGTGACGTGGGTGTGACGTGGGTCATTCGAACGTGATGTACGTGTGACGTGTGGGCTTCCAACGTGACGTGGGCATTTCAAAACTAACGTGGGTGTGACGTAGGGGTATCGAACGTGACGTAGGTGTTTCCAAAGTGACGTGGGTGTGACGTCGGTATGTTGAATGTGACGTGGGTGTGACGTGCATGGTTCGAACGTGAGGTGGGTGTTTTAAATGTGAGCTGGGCGTGACGTGGGTCTTTCGAACATGACGTAGGTGTGACGTGGGGGCTTCGAACGTGACGTGGGCGTGACGTGGATGCTTCGAATGTGACGTTGGTGTTTCGAACGTGACATGGGTGTGACATGGGTGCTTCGAATGTGACGTGGGCGTAACGTGGGGGCTTCGAACCTGACGTGGGTGTGACGTGGGGCTTCGAAAGTGACGTGGGTGTGACGTGGGTCATTTGAACGTGACGTGGGTGTGCCGTGTGTGGTTCCAACGTGACGTGGGGCTTCGAACGTGACGTGGGTGTGACGTGGATGCTTCGAATGTGACGTTGGTGTTTCGAACGTGACATGGGTGTGACATGGGTGCTTCGAATGTGAAGTGGGCATAAGGTGGGGGCTTCGAACGTGACGTGGGTGTGACGTGGGGGCTTCGAAAGTGACGTGGGCGTGACGTGGGTCATTTGAACGTGACGTGGGCGTGACGTGGGTGATTCCAACGTGACGTGGGGCTTTGAACGTGACGTGGGCGTGACGTGGGTGATTCGAATGTGACGTGGGCGTGACGTGGGGGCTTCGAACGCGACGTGAGCGTCACGTGGGGGCATCGAGTTTGACATGGGCGTGACCTGGGTGATTGGAACGTGACGTGGGCGTGACGTGGGTGATTCCAACGTGACGTGGGGCTTCGAACATGACGTGGGCGTGACGTGGGGGCTTCGAAAGTGACGTGGGTGTGACGTGGGTCATTTGAACATGACGTGGGCGTGCCGTGTGTGGTTCCAACTGACGTGGGGCTTTGAACGTGTCGTGGGCGTGACGTGGGTGATTCGAATGTGACGTGGGCGTGACGTGGGGGCTTCGAACGCCACGTGAGCGTCACGTGGGGGCATCGAGTTTGACATGGGCGTGACCTGGGTGATTGGAACGTGACGTGGGCGTGACGTGGGTGATTCCAACGTGACGTGGGGCTTCGAACATGACGTGGGAGTGACGTGGGTGATTCGAAGGTAACGTGGGTGTTAGGTGGGGGATTGAAACGTGACCTCGGTGTGACGTGGGTGTTTCGAAGGGGACGTGGGCGTGACGTCGGTACTTTGAATGTGACGTGGGTGTGACCTGGGTCATGCGAACGTGACGTGGGCGTGACGTGGGGGCTTCGAAAGTGACGTGGGCATGACGTGGGTGATTCGAATGTGACGTGGGTGTGACGTGGGGGCTTCGAACGTGACGTGGGTGTGACGTGGGTGTTTCGAACCTGACGTTGGTATTTCGAACTTGACTTCGGTGTGACGTGGGTGCTTCGGACCTGTCGTGGGCGTAACGTGGGGGCTTCGAACATGACGCAGGAGTGACGTGGATGCTTCGAATGTGACGTTGGTGTTTCGAACGTGACAGGGGTGTGACGTGGGTGATTCGAACGTGACGTGGGCGTCACGTGGGGGCTTCGAACATGACGTGGATGTGACGTGGGTGTTTCGGACGTGACGTGGGCGTGACGTTGATGCTTCGAACGTGACGTGGGATTTTCGAACGTGACGTGGGTGTGACGTGGGTTCTTCGAACGTGATGTGAGTGTGACATAGGCGCTTCGATCATGACGTGGGCGTGACGTGTGTGGTTTCAACGTGACGTGGGTGTCACGTGGGGCATCGAACGTGACGTGGACGTGACGTCGGTACTTTCAATTTGAGGTTGGTGTGACCTGGGTCATTCGAACGTGACGTACATGTGACGTGGGTGATTCCAACGTGACGTGGGGCTTCGAACGTGACGTGGGAGTGACGTGGGTGATTCCAACGTGACGTGGGGCTTCGAACGTGACGTGGGCGTGACGTGGGTGATTCGAACGTGACGTGGGCGTGACGTCAGTACTTTGAAAGTAACATGGGTGTGACCTCGGTCATTTGAACGTGACGTGGGTGTCACGTGGGGCATCGAACGTGATGTGGGCGTGACGTGTGTGGTTTCAACGTGACGTGGGCGTCACGGGTGGGCTTCGAACGTGACGTGGGCGTGACGTGGGTGATTCGAATGTGACGTGGGCGTGACGTGGGGGCTTCGAACGTCACGTGAGCGTCACGTGGGGGCATCGAACGTGACGTGGGCGTGACCTGGGTGCTTAGAACGTGACGTGGGCGTGACGTGGGTGATTCCAACGTGACGTGGAGCTTCGAACGTGACGTGGGCGTGAGGTGGGGGCTTCGAAAGTGACGTGGGCATGACGTGGGTGATTCGAAGGTGACATGGGTGTGACGTGGGGGCTTCGAACGTGACGTGGGTGTGACGTGGGTGTTTCGAACCTGACGTTGGTGTTTCAAACTTGACTTCGGTGTGACGTGGGTGCTTCGGACCTGACGTGGTCCTAACGTGGGGGCTTCGAGCATGACGCGGGAGTGACGTGGATGCTTCGAATGTGACGTTGGTGTTTCGAACATGACGTGGATGTGACGTCGGTGTGACGGAGTGTTACGGACGTGACGTGGGCGTGACGTGGGGGCCTCGAACGTGACGTGGGCGTGACGTGGGAGTTTCGAACGTGACGTGGACGTGACGTGGTACTTTACATTTGACCTGGGTGTGACCTGGGTCAATCGAACGTGACGTGGGTGTGACGTGGGGGCTTCGAATGTGAGGTGGGCGTGACGTGGGTGATTCGAATGTGACTTGGGCGTCACGTGGGGGCTTCGAACGTGACGTGGGCGTCACGTGGGGGCATCGAACGTGACGTGGGTGTGACGTGGGTGTTTCGAACGTGACGTTGGTATTTCGAACGTGACACGGGTGTGACTTGGATGCTTCGAATGCGACGTTGGTTTTTCGAACGTGACATGGGTGTGACGTGGGTGCTTCGAATGTGACGTGGGCGTAACGTGGGGGCTTCGAACCTGACGTGGGTGTGACGTGGGGGCTTCGAAAGTGACGTGGGTGTGACGTGGGTCATTTGAACGTGACGTGGGCGTGACGTGGGTGATTCCAACGTGACGTGGGGCTTCGAACGTGACGTGGGCGTGACGTGGGTGATTCGAATGTGACGTGGGCGTGACGTGGGGGCTTCGAACGCCAAGAGAGCGTCACGTGGGGGCATCGAGTTTGACATGGGCGTGACCTGGGTGATTGTAACGTGACGTGGGCGTGACGTGGGTGATTCCAACGTGACGTGGGGGCTTCGAAAGTGACGTGGGCATGACGTGGGTGATTCGAAGGTGACATGGGTGTGACGTGGGGGCTTCGAACGTGACGTGGGTGTGACGTGGGTGTTTCGAACCTGACGTTGGTGTTTCAAACTTGACTTCGGTGTGACGTGGGGGCTTCGAACATGACGTGGGCATGACGTGGGTGCTTCGAACGTGACGTGGGTGTGACGTGGATGCTTCGAACGTGACGTGGGCGTGACGTGTGTGGTTTCAACGTGACGTGGGTTTCACGTGGGGCATCGAACGTGATGTGGACGTGACGTCAGTACTTTCAATTTGAGGTTGGTGTGACCTGGGTCATTCGAACGTAACGTACATGTGACGTGGGTGATTCCAACGTGACGTGGGGCTTCGAACGTGACGTGGGTGTGACCTGGGTGATTGGAACGTGACGTGGGTGTGACGTGGGGGCTTTGAACGTGACGTGGGTGTGACGTGGGTGTTTCGAACGTGACGTTGGTGTTTCGAACTTGACTTCGGTGTGACGTGGGTGCTTCGGACCTGACGTGGGCGTAACGTGGGGGCTTCGAGCATGACGCGGGAGTGACGTGGATGCTTCGAATGTGACGTGGACGTGACGTCGGTACTTTCAATTTGAGGTTGGTGTGACCTGGGTCATTCGAACGTGACGTACATGTGACGTGGGTGATTCCAACGTGACGTGGGGCTTAGAACGTGACGTGGGAGTGACGTGGGTGATTCCAACGTGACGTGGGGCTTCGAACGTGACGTGGGCGTGACGTGGGTGATTCGAATGTGACGTGGGCGTGAGGTGGGGTCTTCGAACGTGACGTGAGCGCCACGTGGGGGCATCGAAGTTGACGTGGGCGTGACCTGGGTGATTGGAACGTGAAGTGGGTGTGACGTGGGGGCTTCGAACGTGACGTGGGTGTGACGTGGGTTTTTCGAACGTGACGTTGGTGTTTCGAACGTGACGTGGGTGTGACGTGGGTGCTTTGAACGTGACGTGGGCGTCACGTGGGGGCTTCGAAAATGACGTGGGTGTGACGTGGGGGCTTCGGACGTGACGTGGGCATGACGTGGGGGCTTCGAAAATGATGTGGGTGTGACGTGGGGGCATTGAACGTGACGTGGGCGTGACGTGGTACTTTACATTTGACGTGGGTGTGACGTGGGGCTTCGAACGTGACGTTGGCATGACGTGGGTGATTCGAATGTGACGTGGGCGTGAGGTGGGGTCTTCGAACGTGACGTGAGCGCCACGTGGGGGCATCGAAGTTGACGTGGGCGTGACCTGGGTGATTGGAACGTGCAGTGGATGTGACGTGGGGGCTTCGAACGTGACGTGGGTGTGACGTAGGTGTTTCGAACGTGACGTGGGCGTCACGTGGGGGCTTCGAACATGACGTGGGTGTGACGTGGGGAATCGATTGTGACGTGGACGTGACGTCGGTACTTTATATCTGACGTGGGTGTGACCTGGGTCATTCGAACGTGACGTGGGTGTGACGTGGGGGCATCGAACGTGACGTGGGCGTGACGTGCGGGCTTCGAACGTCACGTGGGCGTGACGTGGTACTTTACATTTGACGTGGGTGTGACCTGGGTCAATCGACCGTGACGCGGGCGTGACGTGGGGGCTTCGAACGTGACGTGGGTGTGACATGGGTGTTTCGAACCTGACGTTGGTATTTCGAACGTGACGTGGGTGTGACGTGGGTGCATCGGACGTGACGTGGGCGTAACGTGGGGGCTACAAACATTACGCGGGTGTGACGTGGATACTTCGAATGTGACGTTGGTGTTTCGAACGTGACATGGGTGTGACGTGGGTGCTTGGAACGTGACGTGGGCGTCACGTGGGGGCTTCGAACATGACGTGGGTGTGACGTGGGGGCATCGATCGTGACGTGGACGTGACGTCGGTACTTTATACCTGATGGGGGTGTGACGTGGGTCATTCGAAGGTCACGTGGGTGTGACGTGGGGGCTTCGAACGTGACGTGGGCATGACGTGGGTGATTCGAACGTGACGTGGGCGTGACGTGGGGGCATCGAACGTGACGTGGGTGTGACGTGGGGGCTTCGAATGTGACGTGGGCGTGACGTCGGTACTTTCAATGTGACGTGGGCATGACGTCGGTGATTCGAACGTGACGTGGGCGTGACGTGGGGGCATCGAACGTGACGTGGGCGTGACGTGGGGGCTTCGAACGTGACCTGGGTGTGACGTGGGTGTTTCGAACGTGACGTGGGTGTGACGTCGGTATGTTGAATGTGACGTGGGTGTGACGTGCATGGTTCGAACGTGAGGTGGGTTTTTAAATGTGAGCTGGGCGTGACGTGGGTCATTCGAAAGTGATGTGGGTATGACGTGGGTGCTTCGAACGTGACGTGGGCATGACGTGGGTGATTCGAACGTGACGTGGGCGTGACGTGGGGGCATCGAACGTGACGTGGGTGTGACGTGGGGGCATCGAACGTGACGTGGGCGTGACGTGGGGGCTTCGAACGTGACCTGGGTGTGACGTGGGTGTTTCGAACGTGACGTGGGCGTGACGTCGGTACTTTGAATGTGACGTGGGTGTGACGTGGGTCATTCGAACGTGATGTACGTGTGACGTGTGGGCTTCGAACGTGACGTGGGTGTTTCAAAACTAACGTGGGTGTGACGTAGGGGTATCGAACGTGACGTAGGTGTTTCCAAACTGACGTGGGTGTGACGTCGGTATGTTGAATGTGACGTGGGTGTGACGTGCATGGTTCGAACGTGAGGTGGGTGTTTTAAATGTGAGCTGGGCGTGACGTGGGTCATTCGAACATGACGTAGGTGTGACGTGGGGGCTTCGAACGTGACGTGGGCGTGACGTGGATGCTTCGAATGTGACGTTGGTGTTTCGAACGTGACATGGGTGTGCCATGGGTGCTTCCAAAGAGACGTGGGTGTGACGTGGGTCATTTGAACGTGACGTGGGCGTGACGTGGGTGATTCCAACGTGACGTGGGGCTTCGAACGTGACGTGGGTGTGAGGTGGGGGCTTCGAAAGTGACGTGGGCGTGACGTGGGGGCTTCGAACGTCACGTGAGCGTCACGTGGGGGCATCGAGTTTGACATGGGCGTGACCTGGGTGATTGGAACGTGACGTGGGCGTGACGTGGGTGATTCCAACGTGACGTGGGGCTTCGAACATGACGTGGGCGTGACGTGGGGGCTTCGAAAGTGACGTGGGCATGACGTGGGTGATTCGAATGTGACGTGGGTGTGACGTCGGTATGTTGAATGTGACGTGGGTGTGACGTGCATGGTTCGAACGTGAGGTGGGTTTTTAAATGTGAGCTGGGCGTGACGTGGGTCATTCGAAAGTGATGTGGGTATGACGTGGGTGCTTCGAACGTGACGTGGGCATGACGTGGGTGATTCGAACGTGACGTGGGCGTGACGTGGGGGCATCGAACGTGACGTGGGTGTGACGTGGGGGCATCGAACGTGACGTGGGCGTGACGTGGGGGCTTCGAACGTGACCTGGGTGTGACGTGGGTGTTTCGAACGTGACGTGGGCCTGACGTCGGTACTTTCAATGTGACGTGGGTGTGACGTGGGTCATTCGAACGTGATGTACGTGTGACGTGTGGGCTTCGAACGTGACGTGGGTGTTTCAAAACTAACGTGGGTGTGACGTAGGGGTATCGAACGTGACGTAGGTGTTTCCAAACTGACGTGGGTGTGACGTCGGTATGTTGAATGTGACGTGGGTGTGACGTGCATGGTTCGAACGTGAGGTGGGTGTTTTAAATGTGAGCTGGGCGTGACGTGGGTCATTCGAACATGACGTAGGTCTGACGTGGGGGCTTCGAACGTGACGTGGGCGTGACGTGGATGCTTCGAATGTGACGTTGGTGTTTCGAACGTGACATGGGTGTGCCATGGGTGCTTCCAAAGAGACGTGGGTGTGACGTGGGTCATTTGAACGTGACGTGGGCGTGACGTGGGTGATTCCAACGTGACGTGGGGCTTCGAACGTGACGTGGGTGTGAGGTGGGGGCTTCGAAAGTGACGTGGGCGTGACGTGGGGGCTTGGAACGTCACGTGAGCGTCACGTGGGGGCATCGAGTTTGACATGGGCGTGACCTGGGTGATTGGAACGTGACGTGGGCGTGACGTGGGTGATTCCAACGTGACGTGGGGCTTCGAACATGACGTGGGCGTGACGTGGGGGCTTCGAAAGTGACGTGGGCATGACGTGGGTGATTCGAATGTGACGTGGGTGTGACGTGGGGGCTTCGAACGTGACGTGGGTGTGACGTGGGTGTTTCGAACCTGACGTTGGTATTTCGAACTTGACTTCGGTGTGACGTGGGTGCTTCGGACCTGACGTGGGCGTAACGTGGGGGCTTCGAACATGACGCGGGAGTGACGTGGATGCTTCGAATGTGACGTTGGTGTTTCGAACGTGACAGGGGTGTGACGTGGGTGCTTCGAACGTGACGTGGGCGTCACGTGGGGGCTTCGAACATGACGTGGATGTGACGTGGGTGTTTCGGACGTGACGTGGGCGTGACGTTGATGCTTCGAACGTGACGTGGGATTTTCGAACGTGACAGGGGTGTGACGTGGGTTCTTCGAACGTGATGTGAGTGTGACATAGGCGCTTCGATCATGACGTGGGCGTGACGTGTGTGGTTTCAACGTGACGTGGGTGTCACGTGGGGCATCGAACGTGACGTGGACGTGACGTCGGTACTTTCAATTTGAGGTTGGTGTGACCTGGGTCATTCGAACGTGACCTACATGTGACGTGGGTGATTCCAACGTGACGTGGGGCTTCGAACGTGACGTGGGTGTGACGTGGGGGCTTCGAACGTGACGTGGGTGTGACGTGGGTGTTTCGAACGTGACGTGGGTGTGACGTGGGTGTTTCGAACGTGACGTTGGTGTTTCGAACTTGACTTCGGTGTGACGTGGGTGCTTCGGACCTGACGTGGGCGTAACGTGGGGGCTTCGAGCATGACGCGGGAGTGACGTGGATGCTTCGAATGTGACGTTGGTGTTTCAAACGTGACAGGGGTGTGACGTGGGTGCTTCGAACGTGACGTGTACGTGACGTCAGTACTTTCAATTTGAGGTTGGTGTGACCTGGGTCATTCGAACGTGACGTACATGTGACGTGGGTGATTCCAACGTGACGTGGGGCTTCGAACGTGACGTGGGAGTGACGTGGGTGATTCCAACGTGACGTGGGGCTTCGAACGTGACGTGGGCGTGACGTGGGGGCTTCGAACGTGATGTAAGGGTGACATGGGTGCTTAGAACGTGACGTGGGAGTGACGTGGGTGCTTCCAACGTGACGTGGGTGTGACGTGGGTGCTTCGGACCTGACGTGGGCGTAACGTGGGGGCTTCAAACATGACGCGGGAGTGACGTGGATGCTTCGCATGTGACGTTGGTGCTTCGAACGTGACGTGGGCGTCACGTGGGGGCTTCGAACATGACGTGGATGTGACGTGGGTGTATCGGACGTGACGTGGGCGTGACGTTGATGCTTCGAACGTGAGGTGGGAGTTTCGAACGTGACGTGGGTGTGACGTGGGTTCTTCGAACGTGACGTGGGCGTGACATAGGCGCTTCGATCATGACGTGGGCATGACGTGTGTGGTTTCAACGTGACGTGGGTGTCACGTGGGGCATCGAACGTGACGTGGACGTGACGTCGGTACTTTCAATTTGAGGTTGGTGTGACCTGGGTCATTCGAACGTGACGTACATGTGACGTGGGTGATTCCAACGTGACGTGGGGCTTCGAACGTGACGTGGGAGTGACGTGGGTGATTCCAACGTGACGTGGGGCTTCGAACGTGACGTGGGCGTGACGTGGGTGATTCGAATGTGACGTGGGCGTGACGTGGGCGCTTCGAACGTGACGTGGGTGTGACAAGGGTGTTTCGAACGTGACGTTGGTGTTTCGAGCGTGACGTGGGTGTGACGTGGGTGCTTTGAACGTGACGTGGGCGTCACGTGGGGGCTTCGAACATGACGTGGGTGTGACGTGGGGGCTTCGGACGTGACGTGGGCATGACGTGGGGCTTCGAAAATGATGTGGGTGTGACGTGGGGGCCTCGAACGTGACGTGGGCGTGACGTGGGGGCTTCGAACGTCACGTGGGCGTGACGTCGGAACTTTGAATGTGACGTGGGTGTGACCTGGGTCAATCGACCGTGACGTGGGTGTGACGTGGGAGCTTCGAACGTGACGTGGGTGTGACATGGGTGTTTCGAACCTGACGTTGGTATTTCGAACGTGACGTGGGTGTGACGTGGGTGCATCGGACGTGACGTGGGCGTAACGTGGGGGCTACGAACATTACGCGGGTGTGACGTGGATGCTTCGACTGCGACGTTGGTGTTTCGAACGTGACATGGGTGTGACGTGGGTGTTTCGAACGTGACGTGGGCGTCACGTGGGGGCTTCGAAAATGACGTGGGTGTGACGTGGGGGCATCGAACGTGACGTGGACGTGACGTCAGTACTTCGAATGTGACGTGGGCGTGACGTGGGTGATTCGAACGTGACGTGGGCGTCACGTGGGGGCATCGAACGTGACGTGGGTGTGACGTGGGGGCTTCGAACGTGACGTGGGTGTGACATGGGTGTTTCGAACCTGACGTTGGTGTTTCGAACTTGACTTCGGTGTGACGTGGGTGCATCGGACGTGACACGGGCGTAACGTGGGGGCTACGAACATTACGCGGGTGTGACGTGGATGCTTCGAATGCGACGTTGGTGTTTCGAACGTGACATGGGTGTGACGTGGGTGCTTGGAACGTGACGTGGGCGTCACGTGGGGGCTTCGAACATGACGTGGGTGTGACGTGGGGGCATCGATCGTGCCGTGGACGTGACATTGGTACTTTATACCTGATGGGGGTGTGACGTGGGTCATTCGAAGGTGACGTGGGTGTGACGTGGGTCATTTGAACGTGACGTGGGTGTGACGTAGGGGCTTCGAACGTGACGTGGGTGTGACGTGGATGCTTCCAACGTGACGTGGGCGTGACGTGGGTGCTTGGAACGTGACGTGGGCGTCACGTGGGGGCTACGAACCTGACGTGGGTGTGACGTGGGGGCATCGATCGTGACGTGGACGTGACGTCGGTACTTTATACCTGATGGGGGTGTGACGTGGGTCATTCGAACGTGACGTGGGTGTGACGTGGGGGCTTCGAACGTGACGTGGGCGTGACGTGGGGGCTTCGAACGGCACTTGGGCGTCACGTGGGGGGCATCGAACATGACGTGGGCGTGACCTGGGTGATTGGAACGTGACGTGGGCGTAACGTGGGGGCTTCGAACGTGACGTGGGTGTGACGTGGGTGTTTCGAACCTGACGTTGGTATTTCGAACGTGACTTGGGTGTGACGTGGGTGCATCGGACGCGACGTGGGCGTAACGTGGGGGCTACGAACATTACGCGGGTGTGACGTGGATGCTTCGAATGCGACGTTGGTGTTTCGAACGTGACATGGGTGTGACGTGGGTGCTTGGAACGTGACGTGGGCGTCACGTGGGGGCTTCGAACATGACGTGGGTGTGACGTGGGGAATCGATTGTGACGTGGACGTGACGTCGGTACTTTATATGTGACGTGGGTGTGACCTGGGTCATTCGAACGTGACGTGGGTGTGACGTGGGGGCTTCGAACGTGACGTGGGAGTGACGTGGGTGATTCCAACGTGACGTGGGGCTTCGAACGTGACGTGGGCGTGACGTGGGGGCTTCGAACGTGATGTAAGGGTGACATGGGTGCTTAGAACGTGACGTGGGAGTGACGTGGGTGCTTCCAACGTGACGTGGGTGTGACGTGGGTGCTTCGGACCTGACGTGGGCGTAACGTGGGGGCTTCAAACATGACGCGGGAGTGACGTGGATGCTTCGCATGTGACGTTGGTGCTTCGAACGTGACGTGGGCGTCACGTGGGGGCTTCGAACATGACGTGGATGTGACGTGGGTGTATCGGACGTGACGTGGGCGTGACGTTGATGCTTCGAACGTGAGGTGGGAGTTTCGAACGTGACGTGGGTGTGACGTGGGTTCTTCGAACGTGACGTGGGCGTGACATAGGCGCTTCGATCATGACGTGGGCATGACGTGTGTGGTTTCAACGTGACGTGGGTGTCACGTGGGGCATCGAACGTGACGTGGACGTGACGTCGGTACTTTCAATTTGAGGTTGGTGTGACCTGGGTCATTCGAACGTGACCTACATGTGACGTGGGTGATTCCAACGTGACGTGGGGCTTCGAACGTGACGTGGGAGTGACGTGGGTGATTCCAACGTGACGTGGGGCTTCGAACGTGACGTGGGCGTGACGTGGGTGATTCGAATGTGACGTGGGCGTGACGTGGGCGCTTCGAACGTGACGTGGGTGTGACAAGGGTGTTTCGAACGTGACGTTGGTGTTTCGAGCGTGACGTGGGTGTGACGTGGGTGCTTTGAACGTGACGTGGGCGTCACGTGGGGGCTTCGAACATGACGTGGGTGTGACGTGGGGGCTTCGGACGTGACGTGGGCATGACGTGGGGCTTCGAAAATGATGTGGGTGTGACGTGGGGGCCTCGAACGTGACGTGGGCGTGACGTGGGGGCTTCGAACGTCACGTGGGCGTGACGTCGGAACTTTGAATGTGACGTGGGTGTGACCTGGGTCAATCGACCGTGACGTGGGTGTGACGTGGGAGCTTCGAACGTGACGTGGGTGTGACATGGGTGTTTCGAACCTGACGTTGGTATTTCGAACGTGACGTGGGTGTGACGTGGGTGCATCGGACGTGACGTGGGCGTAACGTGGGGGCTACGAACATTACGCGGGTGTGACGTGGATGCTTCGACTGCGACGTTGGTGTTTCGAACGTGACATGGGTGTGACGTGGGTGTTTCGAACGTGACGTGGGCGTCACGTGGGGGCTTCGAAAATGACGTGGGTGTGACGTGGGGGCATCGAACGTGACGTGGACGTGACGTCAGTACTTCGAATGTGACGTGGGCGTGACGTGGGTGATTCGAACGTGACGTGGGCGTCACGTGGGGGCATCGAACGTGACGTGGGTGTGACGTGGGGGCTTCGAACGTGACGTGGGTGTGACATGGGTGTTTCGAACCTGACGTTGGTGTTTCGAACTTGACTTCGGTGTGACGTGGGTGCATCGGACGTGACACGGGCGTAACGTGGGGGCTACGAACATTACGCGGGTGTGACGTGGATGCTTCGAATGCGACGTTGGTGTTTCGAACGTGACATGGGTGTGACGTGGGTGCTTGGAACGTGACGTGGGCGTCACGTGGGGGCTTCGAACATGACGTGGGTGTGACGTGGGGGCATCGATCGTGCCGTGGACGTGACATTGGTACTTTATACCTGATGGGGGTGTGACGTGGGTCATTCGAAGGTGACGTGGGTGTGACGTGGGTCATTTGAACGTGACGTGGGTGTGACGTAGGGGCTTCGAACGTGACGTGGGTGTGACGTGGATGCTTCCAACGTGACGTGGGCGTGACGTGGGTGCTTGGAACGTGACGTGGGCGTCACGTGGGGGCTACGAACCTGACGTGGGTGTGACGTGGGGGCATCGATCGTGACGTGGACGTGACGTCGGTACTTTATACCTGATGGGGGTGTGACGTGGGTCATTCGAACGTGACGTGGGTGTGACGTGGGGGCTTCGAACGTGACGTGGGCGTGACGTGGGGGCTTCGAACGGCACTTGGGCGTCACGTGGGGGGCATCGAACATGACGTGGGCGTGACCTGGGTGATTGGAACGTGACGTGGGCGTAACGTGGGGGCTTCGAACGTGACGTGGGTGTGACGTGGGTGTTTCGAACCTGACGTTGGTATTTCAAACGTGACTTGGGTGTGACGTGGGTGCATCGGACGCGACGTGGGCGTAACGTGGGGGCTACGAACATTACGCGGGTGTGACGTGGATGCTTCGAATGCGACGTTGGTGTTTCGAACGTGACATGGGTGTGACGTGGGTGCTTGGAACGTGACGTGGGCGTCACGTGGGGGCTTCGAACATGACGTGGGTGTGACGTGGGGAATCGATTGTGACGTGGACGTGACGTCGGTACTTTATATGTGACGTGGGTGTGACCTGGGTCATTCGAACGTGACGTGGGTGTGACGTGGGGGCTTCGAACGTGACGTGGGCATGACGTGGGTGATTCGAACGTCACGTGGGCGTGACGTGCGGGCATCGAACGTGACGTGGGTGTGACGTGGGGGCTTCGAACATGACGTGGGCATGACGTGGGTGATTGGAACGTGATGTGGGCATGACGTCGGTGATGCGAACATGACGTGGGCATGACGTCGGTGATGCGAACGTGACGTGGGCGTGACGTGGGGGCTTCGAACGTGACCTGGGTGTGACGTGGGTGTTTCGAACGTGACGTGGGCGTGACGTCGGTACTTTGAATGTGACGTGGGCGTGACGTGGGGTCCTCGATCGTGACGTGAGCGCCACGTGGGGGCTTCGAAGTTGACGTGGGCGTGACGTGGGTGATTGGAACGTGAAGTGGGTGTGACTTGGGGGCTTCGAACGTGACGTGGGTGTGACGTGGGTGTTTCGAACGTGACGTTGTTGTTTCGAACGTGACGTGGGCGTGACGTAGGGGCTTCGGACGTGACGTGGGCGTAACGTGGGGGCTTCGAACGTGACGTGGGTGTGACATGGGTGTTTCGAACCTGACAATGGTATTTCGAACGTGACGTGGGTGTGACGTGGGTGCATCGGACGTGACGTGGGCGTAACGTGGGGGCTACGAACATTACGCGGGTGTGACGTGGATGCTTCGAATGCGACGTTGGTGTTTCGAACGTGACATGGGTGTGACGTGGGTGCTTGGAACGTGACGTGGGCGTCACGTGGGGGCTTCGAACATGACGTGGGTGTGACGTGAGGAATCGATTGTGACGTGGACGTGACGTCGGTACTTTATATCTGACGTGGGTGTGACGTGGGTCATTCGAACGTGACGTGGGTGTGACGTGGGGGCTTCGAACGTGACGTGGGCATGACGTGGGTGATTCGAACGTGACGTGGGCGTGACGTGCGGGCATCGAACGTGACATGGGTGTGACGTGGGTGATTGGAACGTGACGTGGGTGTGACGTGGGTGATTGGAACGTGACGTGGGCATGACGTCGGTGATGCGAACATGACGTGGGCATGACGTCGGTGATGCGAACGTGACGTGGGCGTGACGTGGGGGCTTCGAACGTGACCTGGGTGTGACGTGGGTGTTTCGAACGTGACGTGGGCGTGACGTCAGTACTTTGAATGTGACGTGGGTGTGACCTGTGTCATTTGAACGTGACGTGGGCATTTCGTGGGTGTTTCGAACGTGACGTGGGCGTGACGTCAGTACTTTGAATGTGACGTGGGTGTGACCTGGGTCATTTGAACGTTACGTGGGCATGACGTGGGTGGTTCGAAAGTGACGTGGGCGTGACGTGGGTACTTTACATTTGACGTGTGTGTGAACTGGGTGATGCGAACGTGACGTGGGCGTCACGTGGGGTCCTCGAACGTGACGTGGGCGTCACGTGGGGGCTTCGAAAATGACGTGGACGTCACGTGGGTGATTCGAAGGTGACGTGGGTGTGACGTGGGGGCTTCGAACGTGACCTGGGTGTGAGGTGGGTGTTTCGAACGTGACATGGGCGTGACGTCGGTACTTTGAATGTGACGTGGGTGTGACCTGGGTCATTGGAACGTGACGTGGGAGTGATGCGGGGGCTTCGAACTTGACGTAAGGGTGACATGGGTGCTTAGAACGTGACGTGGGCGTGATGCGGGTCATTCGAATGTCACTTCGGCGTGACGTGGGGGCTTCGAACGTCACGTGGGCGTGACGTGGGGGCTTCGATGTTGACGTGGGCGTGACCTGGGTGATTGGAACGTGACGTGGACGTGACGTGGGTGGTTTCAACGTGACGTGAGCGTCACGTGGGGTCCTCGAACGTGACTTGGGCGTCACGTGGGGTCTTAGAAAGTGACGTGGGCATGACGTGGGTGATTCGAAGGTGACGTGGGTGTGACGTGGGGGCTTCGAACGTGACGTGGGTGTGACGTCGGTACTTTGAATGTGACGTGGGTGTGACCTGGGTCAATTGAACGTGACGTGGGAGTGACGTGGGGGCATCGAACGTGACATAAGGGTGACATGGGTGCTTTGAACGTGACGTGGGCATGACGTGGGGGCTTCGAAAATGATGTGGGTGTGACGTGGGGGCATCGAACGTGACGTGGGCGTGACGTGCGGGCTTCGAACGTCACGTGTGCGTGACGTGGTACTTTACATTTGACGTGGGTGTGACCTGGGTCAATCGAACGTGACGTGGGTGTGACATGGGGGCTTCGAACGTGACGTGGGTGTGACATGGGTGTTTCGAACCTGACGTTGGTATTTCAAACGTGATGTGGGTGTGACGTGGGTGCATCGGACGTGACGTGGGCGTAACGTGGGGGCTACGAACATTACGCGGGTGTGACGTGGATGCTTCGAATGCGACGTTGGTGTTTCGAACGTGACATGGGTGTGACATGGGTGCTTGGAACGTGACGTGGGCGTCACGTGGGGGCTTCGAACATGACGTGGGTGTGACGTGGGGGCATCGATCGTGACGTGGACGTGACGTCGGTACTTTATACCTGATGGGGGTGTGACGTGGGTCATTCGAACGTGACGTGGGTGTGACGTGGGGGCTTCGAACGCGACGTGGGCATGACGTGGGTGATTCGAACGTGACGTGGGCGTGACGTGGGGGCTTCGAACGTGACGTGGGTGTGACGTGGGGGCTTCGAACGTGACGTGGGCATGACGTCAGTTATTCGAACGTGACCTGGGCATGACGTCGGTGATGCGAACGTGACGTGGGCGTGACGTCGGTGATGCGAACGTGACGTGGGCGTGACGTGGGTGTTTCGAACGTGACGTGGGCGTGACGTCGGTACTTTGAATGTGACGTGGGTGTGACGTGGGGGCTTCGAACGTGACGTGGGCATGACGTGGGTGATTCGAACGTGACGTGGGCGTGACGTGCGGGCATCGAACGTGACATGGGTGTGACGTGGGTGATTGGAACGTGACGTGGGTGTGACGTGGGTGATTGGAACGTGACGTGGGCATGACGTCGGTGATGCGAACATGACGTGGGCATGACGTCGGTGATGCGAACGTGACGTGGGCGTGACGTGGGGGCTTCGAACGTGACCTGGGTGTGACGTGGGTGTTTCGAACGTGACGTGGGCGTGACGTCAGTACTTTGAATGTGACGTGGGTGTGACCTGGGTCATTTGAACGTTACGTGGGCATGACGTGGGTGGTTCGAAAGTGACGTGGGCGTGACGTGGGTACTTTACATTTGACGTGTGTGTGAACTGGGTGATGCGAACGTGACGTGGGCGTCACGTGGGGTCCTCGAACGTGACGTGGGCGTCACGTGGGGGCTTCGAAAATGACGTGGACGTCACGTGGGTGATTCGAAGGTGACGTGGGTGTGACGTGGGGGCTTCGAACGTGACCTGGGTGTGAGGTGGGTGTTTCGAACGTGACATGGGCGTGACGTCGGTACTTTGAATGTGACGTGGGTGTGACCTGGGTCATTGGAACGTGACGTGGGAGTGATGCGGGGGCTTCGAACTTGACGTAAGGGTGACATGGGTGCTTAGAACGTGACGTGGGCGTGATGCGGGTCATTCGAATGTCACTTCGGCGTGACGTGGGGGCTTCGAACGTCACGTGGGCGTGACGTGGGGGCTTCGATGTTGACGTGGGCGTGACCTGGGTGATTGGAACGTGACGTGGACGTGACGTGGGTGGTTTCAACGTGACGTGAGCGTCACGTGGGGTCCTCGAACGTGACTTGGGCGTCACGTGGGGTCTTAGAAAGTGACGTGGGCATGACGTGGGTGATTCGAAGGTGACGTGGGTGTGACGTGGGGGCTTCGAACGTGACGTGGGTGTGACGTCGGTACTTTGAATGTGACGTGGGTGTGACCTGGGTCAATTGAACGTGACGTGGGAGTGACGTGGGGGCATCGAACGTGACATAAGGGTGACATGGGTGCTTTGAACGTGACGTGGGCATGACGTGGGGGCTTCGAAAATGATGTGGGTGTGACGTGGGGGCATCGAACGTGACGTGGGCGTGACGTGCGGGCTTCGAACGTCACGTGTGCGTGACGTGGTACTTTACATTTGACGTGGGTGTGACCTGGGTCAATCGAACGTGACGTGGGTGTGACATGGGGGCTTCGAACGTGACGTGGGTGTGACATGGGTGTTTCGAACCTGACGTTGGTATTTCAAACGTGATGTGGGTGTGACGTGGGTGCATCGGACGTGACGTGGGCGTAACGTGGGGGCTACGAACATTACGCGGGTGTGACGTGGATGCTTCGAATGCGACGTTGGTGTTTCGAACGTGACATGGGTGTGACATGGGTGCTTGGAACGTGACGTGGGCGTCACGTGGGGGCTTCGAACATGACGTGGGTGTGACGTGGGGGCATCGATCGTGACGTGGACGTGACGTCGGTACTTTATACCTGATGGGGGTGTGACGTGGGTCATTCGAACGTGACGTGGGTGTGACGTGGGGGCTTCGAACGCGACGTGGGCATGACGTGGGTGATTCGAACGTGACGTGGGCGTGACGTGGGGGCTTCGAACGTGACGTGGGTGTGACGTGGGGGCTTCGAACGTGACGTGGGCATGACGTCAGTTATTCGAACGTGACCTGGGCATGACGTCGGTGATGCGAACGTGACGTGGGCGTGACGTCGGTGATGCGAACGTGACGTGGGCGTGACGTGGGTGTTTCGAACGTGACGTGGGCGTGACGTCGGTACTTTGAATGTGACGTGGGTGTGACGTGGGTCATTCGAACATGATGTACGTGTGACGTGTGGGCTTCCAACGTGACGTGGGTGTTTCAAAACTAACGTGGGTGTGATGTAGGGGTATCGAACGTGACGTAGGTGTTTCCAAACTGACGTGGGCGTGACGTCGGTACTTTGAATGTGACGTGGGTGTGACGTGCATGGTTCGAACGTGAGGTGGGTGTTTTAAATGTGAGCTGGGCGTGACGTGGGTCATTCGAAAGTGATGTGGGTATGACGTCGGTCATTTGAACGTGACGTGGGCGTGACGTGGGTGCTTCGAACGTGACGTGGGCGTGACATAGGCGCTTCGATCATGACGTGGGCGTGACGTGTGTGGTTTCAACGTGACGTGGGTGTCACGTGGGGCATCGAACGTGACGTGGACGTGACGTCGGTACTTTCAATTTGAGGTTGGTGTGACCTGGGTCATTCGAACGTGACGTACATGTGACGTGGGTGATTCCAACGTGACGTGGGGCTTCGAACGTGACGTGGGAGGGACGTGGGTGATTCCAACGTGACGTGGGGCTTCGAACGTGACGTGGGCGTGACGTGGGTGATTCGAATGTGACGTGGGCGTGAGGTGGGGTCTTCAAACGTGACGTGAGCGCCACGTGGGGGCTTCGAAGTTGACGTGGGCGTGACGTGGGTGATTCGAACGTGAAGTGGGTGTGACTTGGGGGCTTCGAACGTGACGTGGGTGTGACATGGGTGTTTCGAACGTGACGTTGGTGTTTCGAACGTGACGTGGCTGTGACGTGGGTGCATCGGACCTGACGTGGGCATAACGTGGGGGCTACGAACATTACGCGGGTGTGACGTGGATGCTTCGAATGCGACGTTGGTGTTTCGAACGTGACATGGGTGTGACGTGGGTGCTTGGAACGTGACGTGGGCGTCACGTGGGGGCTTCGAACATGACGTGGGTGTGACGTGGGGAATCGATTGTGACGTGGACGTGACGTCGGTACTTTATACCTGATGGGGTTGTGACGTGGGTCATTCGAACGTGACGTGGGCGTGACGTGGGGGCTTCGAACGTGACGTGGGCATGACGTGGGTGATTCGAACGTGACGTGGGCGTGACGTGGGGGCATCGAACGTGACGTGGGTGTGAGGTGGGTGATTGGAACGTGACGTGGGCATGACGTCGGTGATGCGAACATGACGTGGGCATGACGTCGGTGATGCGAACGTGACGTGGGCGTGACGTGGGGGCTTCGAACGTGACCTGGGTGTGACGTGGGTGTTTCGAACGTGACGTGGGCGTGACGTCGGTACTTTGAATGTGACGTGGGTGTGACCTGGGTCATTCGAACGTGATGTACGTGTGACGTGTGGGCTTCGAACGTGACGTGGGTGTTTCAAAACTAACGTGGGTGTGACGTAGGGGTATCGAACGTGACGTAGGTGTTTCCAAACTGACGTGGGCGTGACGTCGGTACTTTGAATGTGACGTGGGTGTGACGTGCATGGTTCGAACGTGAGGTGGGTGTTTTAAATGTGAGCTGGGCGTGACGTGGGTCCTTCCAACATGACGTAGGTGTGAGGTGGGGGCTTCGAACGTGACGTGGGCGTGACGTGGGTGTTTGGAATGTGACGTGGGCGTGACGTGGGGGCTTCGAACGCCACGTGAGGATCACGTGGGGGCATCGAGTTTGACATGGGCGTGACCTGGGTGATTGGAACGTGACGTGGGCGTGACGTAGGTGATTCCAACGTGACGTGGGGCTTCGAACATGACGTGGGCGTGACGTGGGGTCTTCGAAAGTGACGTGGGCATGACGTGGGTGATTCGAAGGTGACATGGGCGTGACGTGGGGGCTTCGAACGTGACGTGGGTGTGACGTCGGTACTTTGAATGTGACGTGGGTGTGACCTGGGTCATTTGAACGTGACGTGGGAGTGACGTCGGGGCATCGAACGTGACATAAGGGTGACATGGGTGCTTAGAATGTGACGTGGGCGTGATGCGGGTGATTCCAACGTGACGTGGGGCTTCGAATGCGACGTGGGCGTGACGTGGGTGATTCGAATGTTACGTGGGCGTGACGTGGGGGCTTCGAACGTGACGTGGGCGTCACGTGGGGGCATCGAACGTGACGTGGACGTGACCTGGTACTTTACATTTGACGTGGGTGTGACCTGGGTCAATCGAACGTGACGTGGGTGTGACGTGGGGGCTTCGAATGTGACGTGGGCATGACGTGGGTGATTCGAATGTGACGTGGGCGTGACGTGGGGGCTTCGAACGGCACGTGGGCGTAACGTGGGGGCATCGAACGTGACGTGGGCGTGACCTGGGTGATTGGAACGTGACGTGGGTGTGACGTGGGGGCTTCGAACGTGACGTGGGTGTGACATGGGTGTTTCGAACCTGACAATGGTATTTCGAACGTGACGTGGGTGTGACGTGGGTGCATCGGACGTGACGTGGGCGTAACGTGGGGGCTACGAACATTACGCGGGTGTGACGTGGATGCTTCGATTGCGACGTTGGTGTTTCGAACATGACGTGGGTGTGACGTGGGTGTTTCGAACCTGAAAATGGTATTTCGAACGTGACGTGGGTGTGACGTGGGTGCTTGGAACGTGACGTGGACGTCACCTGGGGGCTTCGAACATGACGTGGGTGTGACGTGGGGGCATCGATCGTGACGTGGACGTGACGTCGGTACTTTATACCTGTTGGGGGTGTGACGTGGGTCATTCGAAGGTGACGTGGGTGTGACGTGGGGGCTTCGAACGTGACGTGGGCATGACGTGGGTGATTCGAACGTGACGTGGGCATGACGTCGGTGATTCGAACGTGACGTAGACGTGACGTGGGGGCATCGAACGTGACGTGGGCGTGACGTGGGGGCCTCGAACGTGACCTGGGTGTGACGTGGGTGTTTCGAACGTGACGTGGGCGTGACGTCGGTGCTTTGAATGTGACGTGGGTGTGACGTGGGTCATTCGAACGTGATGTACGTGTGACGTGGGGGCTTCGAATGTGACGTGGGTGTTTCAAAACTAACGTGGGTGTGACGTAGGGGTATCGAACGTGACGTAGGTGTTTCCAAACTGACGTGGGTGTGACGTCAGTATGTTGAATGTGACGTGGGTGTGACGTGCATGGTTCGAACGTGAGGTGGGTGTTTTAAATGTGAGCTGTGCGTGACGTGGGTCATTCGAACATGACGTAGGTGTGACGTGGGGGCTTCGAACGTGACGTGGACGTGACGTCGGTACTTTATATATGACGTGGGTGTGACCTGGCTCATTTGAACGTGACAGGGGTGTGACTCGGGGGCTTCGAATGTGACGTGGGCATGACGTCGGTGATTCGAACGTGACGTGGGCGTGTCGTGGGGTCTTCAAGCGTGACCTGGGTGTGACGTGGGTGAATCGAAGGTGACGTGGGCGTGATGTCAGTACTTTGAATGTGACGTGGGTGTGACCTGGGTCATGCGAACGTGACGTGGCTGTGACGTGGGGGCTTCGAACGTTACCTGGGCATTTCGTGGGTGATTCAAACGTGACGTGGGCGTGACGTGGGTACTTTACATATGACGTGGGTGTGACCTGGGTGATGCGAACGTGACGTGGGCGTCACGTGGGGGCATCGAACGTGACGTGGGCGTCACGTGGGGGCTTCAAAAGTGACGTAGACGTCACGTGGGTGATTCGAAGGTGACGTGGGAGTGACGTGGGGGCTTCGAACGTGACGTGGGCGTGACGTGGGTGATTCGAACGTGACGTGGGCGTGACGTCACTACTTTGAATGTGACGTGGGTGTGACCTGGGTCATTTGAACGTGACGTGGGAGTGACGTGGGGCTTCGAACGTGACGTAAGGGTGACATGGGTGCTTAGAACGTGACGTGGGAGTGACGTGGGTGATTCCAACGTGACGTGGGCTTCGAACGTGATGTGGGCGTGATGTGGGTGATTCGAATGCCACTTGGGCGTGACGTGGGGGCTTCGAACGTCACGTGGGCGTGACGTGGGGGCTTCGATGTTGACGTGGGCGTGACCTGGGTGATTGGAACGTGACGTGGACGTGACGTGGGTGGTTTCAACGTGACGTGAGCGTCACGTGGGGTCCTCGAACGTGACTTGGGCGTCACGTGGGGTCTTCGAAAGTGACGTGGGCATGACGTGGGTGATTCGAAGGTGACGTGGGTGTGACGTGGGGGCTTCGAACGTGACGTGGGTGTGACGTCGGTACTTTGAATGTGACGTGGGTGTGACCTGGGTCATTTGAACGTGATGGGGAGTGACGTGGGGGCATCGAACGTGACATAAGGGTGACATGGGTGCTTAGAACGTGACGTGGGCGTGATGCGGGTGATTCCAACGTGACGTGGGGCTTCGGGCATGACGTGGGCGTGACGTGGGGTCTTCGAAAGTGACGTGGGCATGACGTGGGTGATTCGAAGGTGACATGGGCGTGACGTGGGGGCTTCGAACGTGACGTGGGTGTGACGTGGGGGCTTCGAAAGTGACGTGGGTGTGACCTGGGTCATTTGAACGTGACGTGGGCGTGACGTGGGTGATTGCAACGTGACGTGGGGCTTGAAACGTGACGTGGGCGTGACGTGGGTGATTCGAATGTGACGTGGGCGTGACGTGGGGGCTTCGAACGCCACGTGAGCGTCACGTGGGGGCATCGAACGTGACGTGGGCGTGACGTCAGTACTTTGAATGTGACGTGGGTGTGACTTGGGTGTTTCGAACGATACGTGGGCATTTCGTGGGTGTTTCGAACGTGACGTGGGCGTGACGTCAGTACTTTGAATGTGACGTGGGTGTGACCTGGGTCATTTGAATATGACGTGGGCATGACGTGGGGGGTTCGAACGTGACGTGGACGTCACGTGGGGCTTCGAAAGTGACGTGGATGTCACGTGGGGGCTTCGAAAATGACGTGGGTGTGTCGTGGGGGCTTCGAACGTGACCTGGGTGTGACGTGGGTGTTTCGAACGTGACGTGGGCGTGACGTCGGTACTTTGAATGTGACGTGGGTGTGACCTGGGTGATTGGAACGTGACGTGGGAGTGACGCGGGGGCTTCGAACGGGACATAAGGGTGACTTGGTTGCTTAGAACGTGACGTGGGCGTGACGTGGGCGATTCCAACGTGACGTGGGGCTTCGAACGTGACGTGGGCGTGACGTGGGGGCTTCGATGTTGACGTGGGCGTGACCTGGGTGATTGGAACGTGACGTGGACGTGACGTGGGTGGTTTCAACGTGACGTGAGCGTCACGTGGGGTCCTCGAACGTGACTTGCGCGTGACGTAGGGTCTTCAAAAGTGACGTGGGCATGACGTGGGTGATTCGAAGGTGACGTGGGTGTGACGTGGGGGCTTCGAACGTGACATAAGGGTGACATGGGTGCTTAGAACGTGACGTGGGTGTGATGCGGGTGATTCCAACGTGACGTGGGGCTTCGAATGCGACGTGGGCGTGACGTGGGTGATTCGAATGTTACGTGGGCGTGACGTGGGGGCTTCGAACGTGACGTGGGCGTCACGTGGGGGCATCGAACGTGACGTGGACCTGACGTGGTACTTTACATTTGACGTGGGTGTGACCTGGCTCAATCGAACGTGACGTGGGTGTGACGTGGGGGCTTCGAACGTCACGTGGGCGTCACGTGGGGGCTTCGAACGTGACGTGGGCGTGACCTGGGTGATTGGAACGTGACGTGGGTGTGACGTGGGGGCTTCGAACGTGACGTGGGTGTGACATGGGTGTTTCGAACCTGACGTTGGTATTTCGAACGTGACGTGGGTGTGACGTGGGTGCATCGGACGTGACGTGGGCGTAACGTGGGGGCTACGAACATTACGCGGGTGTGACGTGGATGCTTCGAATGTGACATTGGTGTTTCGAACGTGACATGGGTGTGACGTGGGTGCTTGGAACGTGACGTGGGCGTCACGTGGGGGCTTCGAACATGACGTGGGTGTGACGTGGGGGCATCGATCGTGACGTGGACGTGACGTCGGTACTTTATACCTGATGGGGGTGTGACGTGGGTCATTCGAACGTGACGTGGGTGTGACGTGGGGGCTTCGAACGTGACGTGGGCATGACGTGGGTGATTCGAACGTGACGTGGGCGTGACGTGGGGGCATCGAATGTGACGTGGGCGTGACGTGGGTGTTTCGAACGTGACGTGGGCATGACGTCGGTGATTCGAACGTGACGTGGGCATGACGTCGGTGATTCGAAGGTGACGTGGGTGTGACATGGGGGCTTCGAACGTGACCTGGGTGTGAGGTGGGTGTTTCGAACGTGACGTGGGCGTGACGTCGGTACTTTGAATGTGACGTGGGTGTGACGTGGGTCATTCGAACGTGATGTACGTGTGACGTGTGGGCTTCGAACGTGACGTGGGTGTTTCAAAACTATCGTGGGTGTGACGTAGGGGTATCGAACGTGACGTAGGTGTTTCCAAACTGACGTGGGTGTGACGTCGGTATGTTGAATGTGACGTGGGTGTGACGTGCATGGTTCGAACGTGAGGTGGGTGTTTTAAATGTGAGCTGGGCGTGACGTGGGTCATTCCAACATGACGTAGGTGTGACGTGGGGGCTTCGAACGTGACGTGGGCGTGACGTGGATGCTTCGAATGTGACGTTGGTGTTTCGAACGTGACATGGGTGTGACATGGGTGCTTCGAATGTGACGTGGGCGTAGTGTGGGGGCTTCGAACCTGACGTGGGTGTGACGTGGGGGCTTCGAAAGTGACGTGGGTGTGACGTGGGTCATTTGAACGTGACGTGGGCGTGCCGTGTGTGGTTCCAACGTGACGTGGGGCTTCGAACGTGACGTGGGCGTGACGTGGGTGATTCGAATGTGACGTGGGAGTGACGTGGGTGATTCCAACGTGACGTGGGGCTTCGAACATGACGTGGGCGTGACGTGGGGGCTTCGATCGTGATGTGGACGTGACGTCGGTACTTTATATATGACGTGGGTGTGACCTGGGTCATTTGAACGTGACGTGGCTGTGACGTGGGGGCTTCGAACGTGACGTGGGCATGACGTGGGTGATTCGAACGTGACGTGGGCGTGACGTGGGGGCATCGAACGTGACGTGGGCGTGACGTGGAGGCTTCAAGCGTGACCTGGGTGTGACGTGGGTGTATCCAAGGTGACGTGGGCGTGATGTCAGTACTTTGAATGTGACGTGGGTGTGACCTGGGTCATACAAACGTGACGTGGCTGTGACGTGGGGTCTTCGAACGTTACGTGGGCATTTGTGGGTGATTCAAACGTGACGTGGGCGTGACGTGGGTACTTTGCATTTGACGTGGGTGTGACCTGGGTGATGCGAACGTGACGTGGGCGTCACGTGGGGGCATCGAACGTGACGTGGGCGTCACGTGGGGGCTTCGAAAGTGACGTGGACGTCACGTGGGGACTTCGAACGTGACGTGGGTGTGAGGTGCGTGTTTCGAACGTGACGTGGGCGTGACGTCGGAACTTTGAATGTGACGTGGGTGTGACCTGGGTGATTGGAACGTGACGTGGGAGTGACGCGGGGGCTTCGAACGTGACATGGGCGTGATGTGGGTGATTCGAATGTCACTTGGGCGTGACGTGGGGGCTTCGAACGTCACGTGGGCGTGACCTGGGGGCTTCGATGTTGACGTGGGCGTGACCTGGGTGATTGGAACGTGACGTGGACGTGACGTGGTTGGTTTCAACGTGACGTGAGCGTCACGTGGGGTCCTCGAACGTGACTTGGGCGTCACGTGGGGTCTTCGAAAGTGACGTGGGCATGACGTGGGTGATTCGAAGGTGACGTGGGTGTGACGTGGGGGCTTCGAACGTGACGTGGGTGTGACGTCGGTACTTTGAATGTGACGTGGGTGTGACCTGGGTCATTTGAACGTGACGTGGGAGTGACGTGGGGGCATCGAACGTGACGTAAGGGTGACATGGGTGCTTAGAACGTGACGTGGGCGTGATGCGGGTGATTCCAACGTGACGTGGGGCTTCGAATGTGACTTGGGTGTGACGTGGGTCACTCGAACGTGATGTACGTGTGACGTGTGGGCTTCGAACGTGACGTGGGTGTTTCAAAACCAACGTGGGTGTGACGTGGGGGTATCGAACGTGATGTAGGTGTTTCCAAACTGATGTGGGTGTGACGTCGGTACATTGAATGTGACGTGGGTGTGACGTGCATGGTTCGAACGTGAGGTGGGTGTTTTAAATCTGAGCTGGGCGTATCGTGGGTCATTCGAACGTAACATAGGTGTGACGTGGGCGCATCGAACGTGACATGGGCGTGACGTGGATGTTTCGAATGTGACGTTGGTGTTTCGAACGTGACATGCGTGTGACGTGGGTGCTTTGAATGTGACGTGGGCGTGACGTGGGGGCATCGAACGTGACGTGGGTGTGACGTGGGGGCTTCGAACGTGACGTGGGCATGACGTCGGTGATTCGAACGTGACGTGGGTGTGACGTGGGGGCATTGAACGTGACGTGGGCGTGACGTGGGGGCTTCGAACGTGACCTGGGTGTGACGTGGGTGTTTCGAACGTGACGTGGGCGTGACGTCGGTACTTTGAATGTGACGTGGGTGTGACGTGGGTCATTCGAACGTGATGTACGTGTGACGTGTGGGCTTCGAACGTGACGTGGGCATTTCAAAACTAACGTGGGTGTGACGTAGGGGTATCGAACGTGACGTAGGTGTTTCCAAACTGACGTGGGTGTGACGTGGGGGCTTCGAATGTGACGTGGGCGTCACGTGGGGGCTTCGACCCTGACGTGGGTGTGACGTGGATCATTTGAACGTGACGTGGGCGTGCCGTGTGTGGTTCCAACGTGACGTGGGGCTTCGAACGTGACGTGGGCGTGACGTGGGTGATTGGAACGTGACGTGGGCGTGACGTCGGTACTTTGAAAGTGACGTGGGTGTGACGTGGGGGCTTCGAACGTGACGTGGGTGTGACGTGGGTGTTTCGAACGTGACGTTGGTGTTTCAAACTTGACTTCGGTGTGACGTGGGGGCTTCGAAAATGACGTGGATGTTACGTGGGTGTATCGGACGTGACGTGGGTGTGACGTGGGTGCTTCGAACGTGACGTGGGCGTGACGTGTGTGGTTTCAACGTGACGTGGGTGTCACGTGGGGCATCGAACGTGATGTGGACGTGACGTCGGTACTTTCAATTTGAGGTTGGTGTGACGTGGGTCATTCGAACGTGACGTACATGTGACGTGGGTGATTCCAACGTGACATGGGGCTTCGAACGTGACGTGGGTGTGACCTGGGTGATTGGAACGTGACGTGGGTGTGACGTGGGGGCTTCGAACGTGACGTGGGTGTGACGTGGGTGTTTCGAACGTGACGTTGGTGTTTCGAACTTGACTTCGGTGTGACGTGGGTGCTTCGGACCTGACGTGGACGTGACGTTGGTACTTTCATTTCGAGGTTGGTGTGACCTGGGTCATTCGAACATGACGTACATGTGACGTGGGTGATTCCAACGTGACGTGGGGCTTCGAACGTGACGTGGGAGTGACGTGGGTGATTCCAACGTGACGTGGGGCTTCGAACGTGACGTGGGCGTGACGTGGGTGATTCGAATGTGACGTGGGTGTGACATGGGTGTTTCGAACCTGACGTTGGTATTTCGAACGTGACGTGGGTGTGACGTGGGGGCATCGGACGTGACGTGGGCGTAACGTGGGGGCTACGAACATTACGCGGGTGTGACGTGGATGCTTCGAATGCGACGTTGGTGTTTCAAACCTGACATGGGTGTGACGTGGGTGCTTGGAACGTGACGTGGGCGTCACGTGGGGGCTTCGAACATGACGTGGGTGTGACGTGGGGGCATCGATCGTGACGTGGACGTGACGTCGGTACTTTATACCTGATGGGGGTGTGACCTTGGTCATTCGAACGTGACGTGGGTGTGACGTGGGGGCTTCGAACGTGACGTGGGCATGACGTGGGTGATTCGAACGTGACGTGGGCGTGACGTGGGGGCATCGAACGTGACGTGGGTGTGACGTGGGGGCTTCGAACGTGACGTGGGCGTGACGTCGGTACTTTGAATGTGACGTGGGCATGACGTCGGTGATTCGAACGTGACGTGGGCGTGACGTGGGGGCATCGAACGTGACGTGGGCGTGACGTGGGGGCTTCGAACGTGACCTGGGTGTGACGTGGGTGTTTCGAACGTGACGTGGGTGTGACGTCGGTATGTTGAATGTGACGTGGGTGTGACGTGCATGGTTCGAACGTGAGGTGGGTGTTTTAAATGTGAGCTGGGCGTGACGTGGGTCATTCGAACATGACGTAGGTGTGACGTGGGGGCTTCGAACGTGACGTGGGCGTGACGTGGATGCTTCGAATGTGACGTTGGTGTTTCGAACGTGACATGGGTGTGACATGGGTGCTTCCAAAGAGACGTGGGTGTGACGTGGGTCATTTGAACGTGACGTGGGCGTGACGTGGGTGATTCCAACGTGACGTGGGGCTTTGAACGTGACGCGGGCGTGACGTGGGTGATTCGAATGTGACGTGGGCGTGACATGGGGGCTTCGAACGTCACGTGAGCGTCACGTGGGGGCATCGAGTTTGACATGGGCGTGACCTGGGTGATTGGAACGTGACGTGGGCGTGACGTGGGTGATTCCAACGTGACGTGGGGCTTCGAACATGACGTGGGCGTGACGTGGGGGCTTCGAAAGTGACGTGGGCATGACGTGGGTGATTCGAAGGTGACATGGGTGTGACGTGGGGGCATCGAACGTGACGTGGGTGTGACGTGGGTGTTTCGAATGTGACGTTGGTGTTTCGAACTTGACTTCGGTGTGACGTGGGTGCTTCCTACCTGACGTGGGCGTAACGTGGGGGCTTCAAACATGACGCGGGAGTGACGTGGATGCTTCGAATGTGACGTTGGTGTTTCGAACGTGACAGGGGTGTGACGTGGGTGATTCGAACGTGACGTGGGCGTCACGTGGGGGCTTCGAACATGACGTGGATGTGAGGTGGCTGCTTCGGACGTGACGTGGGCGTGACGTTGATGCTGCGAACGTGACGTGGGATTTTCGAACGTGACGTGGGTGTGACGTGGGTTCTTCGAACGTGATGTGAGTGTGACATAGGCGCTTCGATCATGACGTGGGCGTGACGTGTGTGGTTTCAACGTGACGTGGGTGTCACGTGGGGCATCGAACGTGACGTGGACGTGACGTCGGTACTTTCAATTTGAGGTTGGTGTGACCTGGGTCATTCGAACATGACGTACATGTGACGTGGGTGATTCCAACGTGACGTGGGGCTTCGAACGTGACGTGGGAGTGACGTAGGTGATTCAAACGTGACGTGGGGCTTCGAACGTGACGTGGGCGTGACGTGGGTGATTCGAACGTGACGTGGGCGTGACGTCAGTACTTTGAAAGTAACATGGGTGTGACCTCGGTCATTTGAACGTGACGTGGGTGTCACGTGAGGCATCGAACGTGACGTGGGCGTGACGTCGGTACTTTCAATTTGAGGTTGGTGTGACCTGGGTCATTCGAACGTGACGTACATGTGACGTGGGTGATTCCAACGTGACGTGGGGCTTCGAACGTGACGTGGGTGTGACCTGGGTGATTGGAACGTGACGTGGGTGTGACGTGGGGGCTTCGAACGTGACCTGGGTGTGACGTGGGTGTATCGAAGGTGACGTGGGCGTGACGTCAGTACTTTGAATGTGACGTGGGTGTGACCTGGGTCATGCGAACGTGACGTGGGTGTGACGTGGGTGTTTCGAACGTTACGTGGACATTTCGTGGGTGATTCGAATGTGGCGTGGGCGTGACGTGGGTACTTTACATTTGACGTGGGTGTGACCTGGGTGATGCGAACGTGACGTGGGCGTCACGTGGGGGCATCGAACGTGATGTGGGCGTCACGTGGGGGCTTCGAAAGTGACGTAGACGTCACGTGGGTGATTCAAACGTGACGTGGGTGTGATGTCGGAACTTTGAATGTGACGTGGGTGTGACCTGGGTGATGCGAACGTGACGTGGGCGTCACGTGGGGGCTTCGAAAGTGACGTGGACGTCACATGGGTGATTCGAAGGTGACGTGGGTGTGACGTGGGGGCTTCGAACGTGACCTGGGTGTGAGGTGGGTGTTTCGAACGTGACGTGGGCGTGACGTCGGTACTTTGAATGTGACGTGGGTGTGACCTGGGTCATTGGAACGTGACGTGGGAGTGACGTGGGGCTTCGAACGTGACGTAAGGGTGACATGGGTGCTTAGAACGTGACGTGGGTGTGACGTGGGCGATTCCAACGTGACGTGGGGCTTCGAACATGACGTGGGCGTGATGTGGGTGATTCGAATGTCACTTGGGCGTGACGTGGGGGCTTCGAACGTGACGTGGCCGTGACGTGGGGGCTTCGATGTTGACGTGGGCGTGACCTGGGTGATTGGAACGTGACGTGGACGTGACGTGGGTGGTTTCAACGTGACGTGAGCGTCACGTGGGGTCCTCGAACGTGACTTGGGCGTCACGTGGGGTCTTCGAAAGTGACGTGGGCATGACGTGGGTGATTCGAAGGTGACGTGGGTGTGACGTGGGGGCTTCAAACGTGACGTGGGCGTGACGTGGGTGATTCGAACGTGACGTGGGCGTCACGTGGGGGCTTCGAACATGACGTGGATGTGAGGTGGCTGCTTCGGACGTGACGTGGGCGTGACGTTGATGCTGCGAACGTGACGTGGGATTTTCGAACGTGACGTGGGTGTGACGTGGGTTCTTCGAACGTGATGTGAGTGTGACATAGGCGCTTCGATCATGACGTGGGCGTGACGTGTGTGGTTTCAACGTGACGTGGGTGTCACGTGGGGCATCGAACGTGACGTGGACGTGACGTCGGTACTTTCAATTTGAGGTTGGTGTGACCTGGGTCATTCGAACATGACGTACATGTGACGTGGGTGATTCCAACGTGACGTGGGGCTTCGAACGTGACGTGGGAGTGACGTAGGTGATTCAAACGTGACGTGGGGCTTCGAACGTGACGTGGGCGTGACGTGGGTGATTCGAACGTGACGTGGGCGTGACGTCAGTACTTTGAAAGTAACATGGGTGTGACCTCGGTCATTTGAACGTGACGTGGGTGTCACGTGAGGCATCGAACGTGACGTGGGCGTGACGTCGGTACTTTCAATTTGAGGTTGGTGTGACCTGGGTCATTCGAACGTGACGTACATGTGACGTGGGTGATTCCAACGTGACGTGGGGCTTCGAACGTGACGTGGGTGTGACCTGGGTGATTGGAACGTGACGTGGGTGTGACGTGGGGGCTTCGAACGTGACCTGGGTGTGACGTGGGTGTATCGAAGGTGACGTGGGCGTGACGTCAGTACTTTGAATGTGACGTGGGTGTGACCTGGGTCATGCGAACGTGACGTGGGTGTGACGTGGGTGTTTCGAACGTTACGTGGACATTTCGTGGGTGATTCGAATGTGGCGTGGGCGTGACGTGGGTACTTTACATTTGACGTGGGTGTGACCTGGGTGATGCGAACGTGACGTGGGCGTCACGTGGGGGCATCGAACGTGATGTGGGCGTCACGTGGGGGCTTCGAAAGTGACGTAGACGTCACGTGGGTGATTCAAACGTGACGTGGGTGTGATGTCGGAACTTTGAATGTGACGTGGGTGTGACCTGGGTGATGCGAACGTGACGTGGGCGTCACGTGGGGGCTTCGAAAGTGACGTGGACGTCACATGGGTGATTCGAAGGTGACGTGGGTGTGACGTGGGGGCTTCGAACGTGACCTGGGTGTGAGGTGGGTGTTTCGAACGTGACGTGGGCGTGACGTCGGTACTTTGAATGTGACGTGGGTGTGACCTGGGTCATTGGAACGTGACGTGGGAGTGACGTGGGGCTTCGAACGTGACGTAAGGGTGACATGGGTGCTTAGAACGTGACGTGGGTGTGACGTGGGCGATTCCAACGTGACGTGGGGCTTCGAACATGACGTGGGCGTGATGTGGGTGATTCGAATGTCACTTGGGCGTGACGTGGGGGCTTCGAACGTGACGTGGCCGTGACGTGGGGGCTTCGATGTTGACGTGGGCGTGACCTGGGTGATTGGAACGTGACGTGGACGTGACGTGGGTGGTTTCAACGTGACGTGAGCGTCACGTGGGGTCCTCGAACGTGACTTGGGCGTCACGTGGGGTCTTCGAAAGTGACGTGGGCATGACGTGGGTGATTCGAAGGTGACGTGGGTGTGACGTGGGGGCTTCAAACGTGACGTGGGCGTGATGTGGGTGATTCGAACGTGACGTGGGCGTCACGTCGGTACTTTGAATGTGATGTGGGAGTGACCTGGGTCATTTGATCGTGACGTGGGTGTCACGTGAGGCATCGAACGTGACGTGGGCGTGACGTCGGTACTTTCAATTTGAGGTTGGTGTGACCTGGGTCATTCGAACGTGACGTACATGTGACGTGGGTGATTCCAACGTGACGTGGGGCTTCGAACGTGACGTGGGAGTGACGTGGGTGATTCCAACGTGACGTGGGGCTTCGAAGGTGACGTGGGTGTGACGTGGGGGCTTCGAACGTGACGTGAGCGCCACGTGGGGGCTTCGAAGTTGACGTGGGCGTGACGTGGGTGATTGGAACGTGAAGTGGGTGTGACTTGGGGGCTTCGAACGTGACGTGGGTGTGACGTGGGTGTTTCGAACGTGACGTTGTTGTTTCGAACGTGACGTGGCTGTGACGTGGGTGCATCGGACGTGACGTGGTCGTAACGTGGGGGCTACGAACATGACGCGGGTGTGACGTGGATGCTTCGAATGTGACGTTGGTGTTTCGAACGTGACATGGGTGTGACATGGGTGCTTGGAACGTGACGTGGGCGTCACGTGGGGGCTTCGAACATGACGTGGGTGTGACGTGGGGAATCGATCGTGACGTGGACGTGACGTCGGTACTTTATACCTGATGGGGGTGTGACCTGGGTCATTCGAACGTGACGTGGGTGTGACGTGGGGGCTTCGAACGTGACGTTGGCATGACGTGGGTGATTCCAACGTGACGTGGGCGTGACGTGGGGGCTTCGAACGTGACGTGGGCATGACGTGGGTGATTCGAACGTGACGTGGGCGTGACGTGGGGGCATCGAACGTGACGTGGGTGTGAGGTGGGTGATTGGAACGTGACGTGGGCATGACGTCGGTGATGCGAACATGACGTGGGCATGACGTCGGTGATGCGAACGTGACGTGGGCGTGACGTGGGGGCTTCGAACGTGACCTGGGTGTGAGGCGGGTGTTTCGAACGTGACGTGGGCGTGACGTCGGTACTTTGAATGTGACGTGGGTGTGACCTGGGTCATTCGAACGTGATGTACGTGTGACGTGTGGGCTTCCAACGTGACGTGGGTGTTTCAAAACTAACGTGGGTGTGACGTAGGGGTATCGAACGTGACGTAGGTGTTTCCAAACTGACGTGGGCGTGACGTCGGTACTTTGAATGTGACGTGGGTGTGACGTGCATGGTTCGAACGTGAGGTGGGTGTTTTAAATGTGAGCTGGGCGTGACGTGGGTCCTTCCAACATGACGTAGGTGTGAGGTGGGGGCTTCGAACGTGACGTGGGCGTGACGTGGGTGTTTGGAATGTGACGTGGGCGTGACGTGGGGGCTTCGAACGCCACGTGAGGATCACGTGGGGGCATCGAGTTTGACATGGGCGTGACCTGGGTGATTGGAACGTGACGTGGGCGTGACGTAGGTGATTCCAACGTGACGTGGGGCTTCGAACATGACGTGGGCGTGACGTGGGGGCTTCGAAAGTGACGTGGGCATGACGTGGGTGATTCGAAGGTGACATGGGCGTCACGTGGGGGCTTCGAACGTGACGTGGGTGTGACGTCGGTACTTTGAATGTGACGTGGGTGTGACCTGGGTCATTTGAACATGACGTGGGAGTGACGTCGGGGCATCGAACGTGACATAAGGGTGACATGGGTGCTTAGAATGTGACGTGGGCGTGATGCGGGTGATTCCAACGTGACGTGGGGCTTCGAATGCGACGTGGGCGTGACGTGGGTGATTCGAATGTTACGTGGGCGTGACGTGGGGGCTTCGAACGTGACGTGGGCGTCACGTGGGGGCATCGAACGTGACGTGGACGTGACCTGGTACTTTACATTTGACGTGGGTGTGACCTGGGTCAATCGAACGTGACGTGGGTGTGACGTGGGGGCTTCGAATGTGACGTGGGCATGACGTGGGTGATTCGAATGTGACGTGGGCGTGACGTGGGGGCTTCGAACGGCACGTGGGCGTAACGTGGGGGCATCGAACGTGACGTGGGCGTGACCTGGGTGATTGGAACGTGACGTGGGTGTGACGTGGGGGCTTCGAACGTGACGTGGGTGTGACGTGGGTGTTTCGAACCTGACAATGGTATTTCGAACGTGACGTGGGTGTGACGTGGGTGCATCGGACGTGACGTGGGCGTAACGTGGGGGCTACGAACATTACGCGGGTGTGACGTGGATGCTTCGATTGCGACGTTGGTGTTTCGAACATGACGTGGGTGTGACGTGGGTGTTTCGAACCTGAAAATGGTATTTCGAACGTGACGTGGGTGTGACGTGGGTGCTTGGAACGTGACGTGGACGTCACCTGGGGGCTTCGAACGTGACGTGGGTGTGACGTGGGGGCATCGATCGTGACGTGGACGTGACGTCGGTACTTTATACCTGTTGGGGGTGTGACGTGGGTCATTCGAAGGTGACGTGGGTGTGACGTGGGGGCTTCGAACGTGACGTGGGCATGACGTGGGTGATTCGAACGTGACGTGGGCATGACGTCGGTGATTCGAACGTGACGTAGACGTGACGTGGGGGCATCGAACGTGACGTGGGAGTGACGTGGGGGCTTCGAACGTGACCTGGGTGTGACGTGGGTGTTTCGAACGTGACGTGGGCGTGACGTCGGTACTTTGAATGTGACGTGGGTGTGACGTGGGTCATTCGAACGTGATGTACGTGTGACGTGGGGGCTTCGAATGTGACGTGGGTGTTTCAAAACTAACGTGGGTGTGACGTAGGGGTATCGAACGTGACGTAGGTGTTTCCAAACTGACGTGGGTGTGACGTCAGTATGTTGAATGTGACGTGGGTGTGACGTGCATGGTTCGAACGTGAGGTGGGTGTTTTAAATGTGAGCTGTGCGTGACGTGGGTCATTCGAACATGACGTAGGTGTGACGTGGGGGCTTCGAACGTGACGTGGACGTGACGTCGGTACTTTATATATGACGTGGGTGTGACCTGGCTCATTTGAACGTGACAGGGGTGTGACTCGGGGGCTTCGAATGTGACGTGGGCATGACGTCGGTGATTCGAACGTGACGTGGGCGTGTCGTGGGGTCTTCAAGCGTGACCTGGGTGTGACGTGGGTGAATCGAAGGTGACGTGGGCGTGATGTCAGTACTTTGAATGTGACGTGGGTGTGACCTGGGTCATGCGAACGTGACGTGGCTGTGACGTGGGGGCTTCGAACGTTACCTGGGCATTTCGTGGGTGATTCAAACGTGACGTGGGCGTGACGTGGGTACTTTACATATGACGTGGGTGTGACCTGGGTGATGCGAACGTGACGTGGGCGTCACGTGGGGGCATCGAACGTGACGTGGGCGTCACGTGGGGGCTTCGAAAGTGACGTGGACGTCACGTGGGTGATTCGAAGGTGACGTGGGAGTGACGTGAGGGCTTCGAACGTGACGTAAGGGTGACATGGGTGCTTAGAACGTGACGTGGGCGTGACGTGGGCGATTCCAACGTGACGTGGGGCTTCGAACGTGACATGGGCGTGAGGTGGGTGATTCGAATGTCACTTGGGCGTGACGTGGGGGCTTCGAACGTCACGTGGGCGTGACGTGGGTGCTTCGATGTTGACGTGGGCGTGACCTGGGTGATTGGAACGTGACGTGGACGTGACGTGGGTGGTTTCAACGTGACGTGAGCGTCACGTGGGGTCCTCGAACGTGACTTGGGCGTCACGTGGGGTCTTCGAAAGTGAGGTGGGCATGACGTTGGTGATCCGAAGGTGACGTGGGTGTGACGTGGGGGCTTCGAACGTGACGTGGGTGTGACGTCGGTACTTTGAATGTGACGTGGGTGTGACCTGGGTCATTTGAACGTGATGGGGAGTGACGTGGGGGCATCGAACGTGACATAAGGGTGACATGGGTGCTTAGAACGTGACGTGGGCGTGATGCGGGTCATTCCAACGTGACGTGGGGCTTCGGGCATGACGTGGGCGTGACGTGGGGGCTTCGAAAGTGACGTGGGCATGACGTGGGTGATTCGAAGGTGACATGGGTGTGACGTGGGGGCTTCGAACGTGACGTGGGAGTGACGTGGGTGTTTCGAACGTGACGTGGGCGTGACGTCGGTACTTTAAATGTGACGTGGGTGTGACCTGGGTCATTTGAACGTGACGTGGGAGTGACGTGGGTGGTTTCAACTTGACGTGGGCGTCACGTTAGGGCTTCGGAGGTGACGTGGGCCTCACGTGGGGGCTTCGAAAGTGACGTGGGCATGGCGTGGGTGATTCGAAGGTGACGTGGGAGTGACGTGGGGGCTTCGAAGGTGACGTGGGCGAGACGTGGGTGATTCGAACGTGACGTGGGCGTGACGTCGGAACTTTGAATGTGACGTGGGTGTGACCTGGGTCATTTGATCGTGACGTGGGAGTGACGTGGGGGCATCGAACGTGACGTAAGGGTGACATGGGTGCTTAGATCGTGACGTGGGCGTGACGTGGGCGATTCCAACGTGACGTGGGTGTTTCGAACGTGACGTGGGCGTGACGTGGGTGATTGGCACGTGACGTGGGCGTGACGTCGGTACTTTGAAAGTGACGTGGGAGTGACGTGGGGGCTTCAAACGTGACGTAAGGGTGACATGGGTGCTTCGAAAGTGACGTGGGTGTGACGTGGGGGCTTCAAACGTGACGTAAGGGTGACATGGGTGCTTAGAACGTGACGTGGGCGTGACGTGGGTGATTCCAACGTCATGTGGGGACTTCGAACTTGACGTGGGCGTGGCGTGGGTGATTCGAACGTGACGTGGGCGTGACGTCGGTACTTTGAAAGTGACGTGGGTGTGACCTGGGTCATTTGAACGTGACGTGGGAGTGACGTGGGGGCTTCGAACGTGATGTAAGGGTGACATGGGCGCTTAGAACGTGACGTGGGCGTGACGTGGGTGATTCGAATATGACGTGGGCGTGACGTGGGTGATTCGAAAGTGACGTCGGTGTGACGTGGGTGTGTCGGACGTGACGTGGGGGTGACGTGGATGCTTCGAACGTGACGTTGGTGTTTCGAACGTGACGTGGGTGTGACATGGTGCTTCGAACGTGACGTGGGCGTGACATAGGCGCTTCGATCATGACGTGGGCGTGACGTGTGTGGTTTCAACGTGACGTGGGTGTCACGTGGGGCATCGAACGTGACGTGGACGTGACGTCGGTACTTTCAATTTGAGGTTGGTGTGACCTGGGTCATTCGAACGTGACGTACATGTGACGTGGGTGATTCCAACGTGACGTGGGGCTTCGAACGTGACGTGGGTGTGACCTGGGTCATTGGAACGTGACGTGGGTGTGACGTGGGGGCTTCGAACGTGAATGGACGTGACGTGGGGGCTTCGAAAGTGACGTGGACGTCACGTGGGGGCTTCGAAAATGACGTGGGTGTGACGTGGGGGCTTCGAACGTGACGTGGGTGTGACGTGGGTGTTTCGAACGTGACGTGGGCGTGACGTCGATACTTTGAAAGTGACGTGGGTGTGACCTGGGTGATTGGAACGTGACGTGGGAGTGACGTGGGGGCATCGAACGTGACAGAAGGGTGACATGGGTGCTTAGAACGTGACGTGGGCATGATGCGGGTGATTCCAACGTGACGTGGGGCTTCGAATGTGACGTGGGCGTGAGGTGGGTGATTGGAACGTGACGTGGGCGTGACGTCGGTACTTTGAATGTGACGTGGGTTTGACCTGGGTCATTTGAACGTGACGTGGGAGTGACGTGGGGCTTCAAACGTGACGTAAGGGTGACATGGGCGCTTAGAACGTGACGTGGGAGTGACGTGGGTGATTCCAACGTGACGTGGGCTTCGAACGTGACGTGGGCGGGATGTGGGTCATTCGAATGTCACTTGGGCGTGACGTGGGGGCTTCGAACGTCACGTGGGCGTGACGTGGGGGCTTCGATGTTGACGTGGGCGTGACCTGGGTGATTGGAACGTGACGTGGACGTGACGTGGGTGGTTTCAACGTGACGTGGGCGTCACGTGGGGGCTTCGGAGGTGACTTGGGCGTCACGTGGGGGCTTTGAAAGTGACGTGGGCATGGCGTGGGTGATTCGAAGGTGACGTGGGTGTGACGTGGGGGCTTCGAACGTGACGTGGGTGTGACGTCGGTACTTTGAATGTGACGTGGGTGTGACCTGGGTCATTGGAACGTGACGTGGGAGTGACGTGGGGGCATCGAACGTGACATAAGGGTGAGATGGGTGCTTAGAACGTGACGTGGGCGTGATGCGGGTGATTCCAACGTGACGTGGGGCTTCGAATGCGACGTGGGCGTGACGTGGGTGATTCGAATGTTACGTGGGCGTGACGTGGGGGCTTCGAACGTGACGTGGGCGTCACGTGGGGGCATCGAACGTGACGTGGACCTGACGTGGTACTTTACATTTGACGTGGGTGTGACCTGGCTCATCGAACGTGACGTGGGTGTGACGTGGGGGCTTCGAATGTGACGTGGGCGTGACGTGGGTGATTCGAATGTGACGTGGGCGTGACGTGGGGGCTTCGAACGTCACGTGGGCGTCTCGTGGGGGCTTCGAACGTCACGTGGGCGTGACCTGGGTGATTCGAACGTGACATGGGTGTGACGTGGGTGCTTGGAACGTGACGTGGGCGTCACGTGGGGGCTTCGAACATGACGTGGGTGTGACGTGGGGAATCAATTGTGACGTGGACGTGACGTCGGTACTTTATACCTGATGGGGGTGTGACGTGGGTCATTCGAACGTGACGTGGGTGTGACGTGGGGGCTTCGAACGTGACGTGGGCATGACGTGGGTGATTCGAACGTGACGTGGGCGTGACGTGCGGGCATCGAACGTGACGTGGGTGTGACGTGGGGGCTTCGAAAGTGACGTGGGCATGACGTCCGTGATTCGAACGTGACCTGGGCATGACGTCGGTGATGCGAACGTGACGTGGGCGTGACGTCGGTGATTCGAACGTGACCTGGGCATGACGTCGGTGATGCGAACGTGACGTGGGCGTGAAGTGGGGGCTTGGAACGTGACCTGGGTGTGACGTGGGTGTTTGGAACGTGACGTGGGCGTGACGTCGGTACTTTGAATGTGACGTGGGTGTGACGTGGGTCATTCGAACGTGATGTACGTGTGACGTGTGGGCTTCCAACGTGACGTGGGTGTTTTAAAACTAACGTGAGTGTGACGTAGGGGTATCGAACGTGACGTAGGTGTTTCCAAACTGACGTGGGCGTGACGTCGGTATGTTGAATGTGACGTGGGTGTGACGTGCATGGTTCGAACGTGAGGTGGGTGTTTTAAATGTGAGCTGGGCGTGACGTGGGTCATTCGAAAGTGATGTGGGTATGACGTCGGTCATTTGAACGTGACGTGGGCGTGACGTGGGTGATTCGAATGTGACGTGGGCGTGACGTGGGGGCTTCGAACGCCACGTGAGCATCACGTGGGCGCATCGAGTTTGACATGGGCGTGACCTGGGTGATTGGAACGTGACGTGGGCGTGACGTGGGTGATTCCAACGTGACGTGGGGCTTCGAACATGACGTGGGCGTGACGTGGGGTCTTCGAAAGTGACGTGGGCATGACGTGGGTGATTCGAAGGTGACATGGGCGTGACGTGGGGGCTTCGAACGTGACGTGGGTGTGACGTGGGGGCTTCGAAAGTGACGTGGGTGTGACCTGGGTCATTTGAACGTGACGTGGGCGTGACGTGGGTGATTGCAACGTGACGTGGGGCTTTGAACGTGACGTGGGCGTGACGTGGGTGATTCGAATGTGACGTGGGCGTGACGTGGGGGCTTCGAACGCCACGTGAGCGTCACGTGGGGGCATCGAACGTGACGTGGGCGTGACGTCAGTACTTTGAATGTGACGTGGGTGTGACTTGGGTGTTTCGAACGATACGTGGGCATTTCGTGGGTGTTTCGAACGTGACGTGGGCGTGACGTCAGTACTTTGAATGTGACGTGGGTGTGACCTGGGTCATTTGAATATGACGTGGGCATGACGTGGGGGGTTCGAACGTGACGTGGACGTCACGTGGGGCTTCGAAAGTGACGTGGATGTCACGTGGGGGATTCGAAAGTGACGTGGGTGTGTCGTGGGGGCTTCGAACGTGACCTGGGTGTGACGTGGGTGTTTCGAACGTGACGTGGGCGTGACGTCGGTACTTTGAATGTGACGTGGGTGTGACCTGGGTGATTGGAACGTGACGTGGGAGTGACGCGGGGGCTTCGAACGGGACATAAGGGTGACTTGGTTGCTTAGAACGTGACGTGGGCGTGACGTGGGCGATTCCAACGTGACGTGGGGCTTCGAACGTGACGTGGGCGTGACGTGGGGGCTTCGATGTTGACGTGGGCGTGACCTGGGTGATTGGAACGTGACGTGGACGTGACGTGGGTGGTTTCAACGTGACGTGAGCGTCACGTGGGGTCCTCGAACGTGACTTGCGCGTGACGTAGGGTCTTCGAAAGTGACGTGGGCATGACGTGGGTGATTCGAAGGTGACGTGGGTGTGACGTGGGGGCTTCGAACGTGACATAAGGGTGACATGGGTGCTTAGAACGTGACGTGGGTGTGATGCGGGTGATTCCAACGTGACGTGGGGCTTCGAATGCGACGTGGGCGTGACGTGGGTGATTCGAATGTTACGTGGGCGTGACGTGGGGGCTTCGAACGTGACGTGGGCGTCACGTGGGGGCATCGAACGTGACGTGGACCTGACGTGGTACTTTACATTTGACGTGGGTGTGACCTGGCTCAATCGAACGTGACGTGGGTGTGACGTGGGGGCTTCGAACGTCACGTGGGCGTCACGTGGGGGCTTCGAACGTGACGTGGGCGTGACCTGGGTGATTGGAACGTGACGTGGGTGTGACGTGGGGGCTTCGAACGTGACGTGGGTGTGACGTGGGGGCATCGATCGTGACGTGGACGTGACGTCGGTACTTTATACCTGATGGGGGTGTGACGTGGGTCATTCGAACGTGACGTGGGTGTGACGTGGGGGCTTCGAACGTGACGTGGGCATGACGTGGGTGATTCGAACGTGACGTGGGCGTGACGTGGGGGCATCGAATGTGACGTGGGTGTGACGTGGGTGTTTCGAACGTGACGTGGGCATGACGTCGGTGATTCGAACGTGACGTGGGCATGACGTCGGTGATTCGAAGGTGACGTGGGTGTGACATGGGGGCTTCGAACGTGACCTGGGTGTGACGTGGGTGTTTCGAACGTGACGTGGGCGTGACGTCGGTACTTTGAATGTGACGTGGGTGTGACGTGGGTCATTCGAACGTGATGTACGTGTGACGTGTGGGCTTCCAACGTGACGTGGGTGTTTCAAAACTATCGTGGGTGTGACGTAGGGGTATCGAACGTGACGTAGGTGTTTCCAAACTGACGTGGGTGTGACGTCGGTATGTTGAATGTGACGTGGGTGTGACGTGCATGGTTCGAACGTGAGGTGGGTGTTTTAAATGTGAGCTGGGCGTGACGTGGGTCATTCCAACATGACGTAGGTGTGACGTGGGGGCTTCGAACGTGACGTGGGCGTGACGTGGATGCTTCGAATGTGACGTTGGTGTTTCGAACGTGACATGGGTGTGACATGGGTGCTTCGAATGTGACGTGGGCGTAGTGTGGGGGCTTCGAACCTGACGTGGGTGTGACGTGGGGGCTTCGAAAGTGACGTGGGTGTGACGTGGGTCATTTGAACGTGACGTGGGCGTGCCGTGTGTGGTTCCAACGTGACGTGGGGCTTCGAACGTGACGTGGGCGAGACGTGGGTGATTCGAATGTGACGTGGGAGTGACGTGGGTGATTCCAACGTGACGTGGGGCTTCGAACATGACGTGGGCGTGACGTGGGGGCTTCGAACGTGTCGTGATGTGGACGTGACGTCGGTACTTTATATATGACGTGGGTGTGACCTGGGTCATTTGAACGTGACGTGGCTGTGACGTGGGGGCTTCGAACGTGACGTGGGCATGACGTGGGTGATTCGAACGTGACGTGGGCGTGACGTGGGGGCATCGAACGTGACGTGGGCGTGACGTGGAGGCTTCAAGCGTGACCTGGGTGTGACGTGGGTGTATCCAAGGTGACGTGGGCGTGATGTCAGTACTTTGAATGTGACGTGGGTGTGACCTGGGTCATACAAACGTGACGTGGCTGTGACGTGGGGTCTTCGAACGTTACGTGGGCATTTGTGGGTGATTCAAACGTGACGTGGGCGTGACGTGGGTACTTTGCATTTGACGTGGGTGTGACCTGGGTGATGCGAACGTGACGTGGGCGTCACGTGGGGGCATCGAACGTGACGTGGGCGTCACGTGGGGGCTTCGAAAGTGACGTGGACGTCACGTGGGGACTTCGAACGTGACGTGGGTGTGAGGTGCGTGTTTCGAACGTGACGTGGGCGTGACGTCGGAACTTTGAATGTGACGTGGGTGTGACCTGGGTGATTGGAACGTGACGTGGGAGTGACGCGGGGGCTTCGAACGTGACATGGGCGTGATGTGGGTGATTCGAATGTCACTTGGGCGTGACGTGGGGGCTTCGAACGTCACGTGGGCGTGACGTGGGGGCTTCGATGTTGACGTGGGCGTGACCTGGGTGATTGGAACGTGACGTGGACGTGACGTGGTTGGTTTCAACGTGACGTGAGCGTCACGTGGGGTCCTCGAACGTGACTTGGGCGTCACGTGGGGTCTTCGAAAGTGACGTGGGCATGACGTGGGTGATTCGAAGGTGACGTGGGTGTGACGTGGGGGCTTCGAACGTGACGTGGACGTGACGTGGGAGCTTCGAACGTGACGTGGGTGTGACGTGGGTCATTTGAACGTGACGTGGGAGTGACGTGGGGGCATCGAACGTGACGTAAGGGTGACATGGGTGCTTAGAACGTGACGTGGGCGTGATGCGGGTGATTCCAACGTGACGTGGGGCTTCGAATGTGACTTGGGTGTGATGTGGGTCACTCGAACGTGATGTACGTGTGACGTGTGGGCTTCGAACGTGACGTGGGTGTTTCAAAACCAACGTGGGTGTGACGTGGGGGTATCGAACGTGATGTAGGTGTTTCCAAACTGACGTGGGTGTGACGTCGGTACATTGAATGTGACGTGGGTGTGACGTGCATGGTTCGAACGTGAGGTGGGTGTTTTAAATCTGAGCTGGGCGTATCGTGGGTCATTCGAACGTAACATAAATGTGACGTGGGCGCATCGAACGTGACATGGGCGTGACGTGGATGTTTCGAATGTGACGTTGGTGTTTCGAACGTGACATGCGTGTGACGTGGGTGCTTTGAATGTGACGTGGGCGTGACGTGGGGGCATCGAACGTGACGTGGGTGTGACGTGGGGGCTTCGAACGTGACGTGGGCATGACGTCGGTGATTCGAACGTGACGTGGGTGTGACGTGGGGGCATTGAACGTGACGTTGACGTGACGTGGGGGCTTCGAACGTGACCTGGGTGTGACGTGGGTGTTTCGAACGTGACGTGGGCGTGACGTCGGTACTTTGAATGTGACGTGGGTGTGACGTGGGTCATTCGAACGTGATGTACGTGTGACGTGTGGGCTTCGAACGTGACGTGGGCATTTCAAAACTAACGTGGGTGTGACGTAGGGGTATCGAACGTGACGTAGGTGTTTCCAAACTGACGTGGGTGTGACGTGGGGGCTTCGAATGTGACGTGGGCGTCACGTGGGGGCTTCGACCCTGACGTGGGTGTGACGTGGATCATTTGAACGTGACGTGGGCGTGCCGTGTGTGGTTCCAACGTGACGTGGGGCTTCGAACGTGACGTGGGCGTGACGTGGGTGATTGGAACGTGACGTGGGCGTGACGTCGGTACTTTGAAAGTGACGTGGGTGTGACGTGGGGGCTTCGAACGTGACGTGGGTGTGACGTGGGTGTTTCGAACGTGACGTTGGTGTTTCAAACTTGACTTCGGTGTGACGTGGGGGCTTCGAAAATGACGTGGATGTTACGTGGGTGTATCGGACGTGACGTGGGTGTGACGTGGGTGCTTCGAACGTGACGTGGGCGTGACGTGTGTGGTTTCAACGTGACGTGGGTGTCACGTGGGGCATCGAACGTGATGTGGACGTGACGTCGGTACTTTCAATTTGAGGTTGGTGTGACGTGGGTCATTCGAACGTGATGTACATGTGACGTGGGTGATTCCAACGTGACATGGGGCTTCGAACGTGACGTGGGTGTGACCTGGGTGATTGGAACGTGACGTGGGTGTGACGTGGGGGCTTCGAACGTGACGTGGGTGTGACGTGGGGGCTTCGAACGTGACGTGGGTGTGACGTGGGTGTTTCGAACGTGACGTTGGTGTTTCGAACTTGACTTCGGTGTGACGTGGGTGCTTCGGACCTGACGTGGGCGTAACGTGGGGGCTTCGAGCATGACGCGGGAGTGACGTGGATGCTTCGAATGTGACGTTGGTGTTTCGAACGTGACAGGGGTGTGACGTGGGTGCTTCGAACGTGACGTGGACGTGACGTCGGTACTTTCACTTCGAGGTTGGTGTGACCTGGGTCATTCGAACATGACGTACATGTGACGTGGGTGATTCCAACGTGACGTGGGGCTTCGAACGTGACGTGGGAGTGACGTGGGTGATTCCAACGTGACGTGGGGCTTCGAACGTGACGTGGGCGTGACGTGGGTGATTCGAATGTGACGTGGGTGTGACATGGGTGTTTCGAACCTGACGTTGGTATTTCGAACGTGACGTGGGTGTGACGTGGGGGCATCGGACGTGACGTGGGCGTAACGTGGGGGCTACGAACATTACGCGGGTGTGACGTGGATGCTTCGAATGCGACGTTGGTGTTTCAAACCTGACATGGGTGTGACGTGGGTGCTTGGAACGTGACGTGGGCGTCACGTGGGGGCTTCGAACATGACGTGGGTGTGACGTGGGGGCATCGATCGTGACGTGGACGTGACGTCGGTACTTTCTACCTGATGGGGGTGTGACCTTGGTCATTCGAACGTGACGTGGGTGTGACGTGGGGGCTTCGAACGTGACGTGGGCATGACGTGGGTGATTCGAACGTGACGTGGGCGTGACGTGGGGGCATCGAACGTGACGTGGGTGTGACGTGGGGGCTTCGAACGTGACGTGGGCGTGACGTCGGTACTTTGAATGTGACGTGGGCATGACGTCGGTGATTCGAACGTGACGTGGGCGTGACGTGGGGGCATCGAACGTGACGTGGGCGTGACGTGGGGGCTTCGAACGTGACCTGGGTGTGACGTGGGTGTTTCGAACGTGACGTGGGTGTGACGTCGGTATGTTGAATGTGACGTGGGTGTGACGTGCATGGTTCGAACGTGAGGTGGGTGTTTTAAATGTGAGCTGGGCGTGACGTGGGTCATTCGAACATGACGTAGGTGTGACGTGGGGGCTTCGAACGTGACGTGGGCGTGACGTGGATGCTTCGAATGTGACGTTGGTGTTTCGAACGTGACATGGGTGTGACATGGGTGCTTCCAAAGAGACGTGGGTGTGACGTGGGTCATTTGAACGTGACGTGGGCGTGACGTGGGTGATTCCAACGTGACGTGGGGCTTTGAACGTGACGCGGGCGTGACGTGGGTGATTCGAATGTGACGTGGGCGTGACATGGGGGCTTCGAACGTCACGTGAGCGTCACGTGGGGGCATCGAGTTTGACATGGGCGTGACCTGGGTGATTGGAACGTGACGTGGGCGTGACGTGGGGGCTTCGAAAGTGACGTGGGCATGACGTGGGTGATTCGAATGTGACATGGGTGTGACGTGGGGGCATCGAACGTGACGTGGGTGTGACGTGGGTGTTTCGAACGTGACGTTGGTGTTTCGAACTTGACTTCGGTGTGACGTGGGTGCTTCCTACCTGACGTGGGCGTAACGTGGGGGCTTCAAACATGACGCGGGAGTGACGTGGATGCTTCGAATGTGACGTTGGTGTTTCGAACGTGACAGGGGTGTGACGTGGGAGATTCGAACGTGACGTGGGCGTCACGTGGGGGCTTCGAACATGACGTGGATGTGAGGTGGCTGCTTCGGACGTGACGTGGGCGTGACGTTGATGCTTCGAACGTGACGTGGGATTTTCGAACGTGACGTGGGTGTGACGTGGGTTCTTCGAACGTGATGTGAGTGTGACATAGGCGCTTCGATCATGACGTGGGCGTGACGTGTGTGGTTTCAACGTGACGTGGGTGTCACGTGGGGCATCGAACGTGACGTGGACGTGACGTCGGTACTTTCAATTTGAGGTTGGTGTGACCTGGGTCATTCGAACGTGACGTACATGTGACGTGGGTGATTCCAACGTGACGTGGGGCTTCGAACGTGACGTGGGGCTTCGAACGTGACGTGGGCGTGATGTGGGTGATTCGAACGTGACGTGGGCGTGACGTCAGTACTTTGAAAGTAACATGGGTGTGACCTCGGTCATTTGAACGTGACGTGGGTGTCACGTGAGGCATCGAACGTGACGTGGGCGTGACGTCGGTACTTTCAATTCGAGGTTGGTGTGACCTGGGTCATTCGAACGTGACGTACATGTGACGTGGGTGATTCCAACGTGACGTGGGGCTTCGAACGTGACGTGGGTGTGACCTGGGTGATTGGAACGTGACGTGGGTGTGACGTGGGGGCTTCGAACGTGACCTGGGTGTGACGTGGGTGTATCGAAGGTGACGTGGGCGTGACGTCAGTACTTTGAATGTGACGTGGGTGTGACCTGGGTCATGCGAACGTGACGTGGGTGTGACGTGGGTGTTTCGAACGTTACGTGGACATTTCGTGGGTGATTCGAATGTGGCGTGGGCGTGACGTGGGTACTTTACATTTGACGTGGGTGTGACCTGGGTGATGCGAACGTGACGTGGGCGTCACGTGGGGGCATCGAACGTGATGTGGGCGTCACGTGGGGGCTTCGAAAGTGACGTAGACGTCACGTGGGTGATTCAAACGTGACGTGGGTGTGATGTCGGAACTTTGAATGTGACGTGGGTGTGACCTGGGTGATGCGAACGTGACGTGGGCGTCACGTGGGGGCTTCGAAAGTGACGTGGACGTCACGTGGGTGATTCGAAGGTGACGTGGGTGTGACGTGGGGGCTTCGAACGTGACCTGGGTGTGAGGTGGGTGTTTCGAACGTGACGTGGGCGTGACGTCGGTACTTTGAATGTGACGTGGGTGTGACCTGGGTCATTGGAACGTGACGTGGGAGTGACGTGGGGCTTCGAACGTGACGTAAGGGTGACATGGGTGCTTAGAACGTGACGTGGGTGTGACGTGGGCGATTCCAACGTGACGTGGGGCTTCGAACATGACGTGGGCGTGATGTGGGTGATTCGAATGTCACTTGGGCGTGACGTGGGGGCTTCGAACGTGACGTGGGCGTGACGTGGGGGCTTCGATGTTGACGTGGGCGTGACCTGGGTGATTGGAACGTGACGTGGACGTGACGTGGGTGGTTTCAACGTGACGTGAGCGTCACGTGGGGTCCTCGAACGTGACTTGGGCGTCACGTGGGGTCTTCGAAAGTGACGTGGGCATGACGTGGGTGATTCGAAGGTGACGTGGGTGTGACGTGGGGGCTTCAAACGTGACGTGGGCGTGATGTGGGTGATTCGAACGTGACGTGGGCGTCACGTCGGTACTTTGAATGTGATGTGGGAGTGACCTGGGTCATTTGATCGTGACGTGGGTGTCACGTGAGGCATCGAACGTGACGTGGGCGTGACGTCGGTACTTTCAATTTGAGGTTGGTGTGACCTGGGTCATTCGAACGTGACGTACATGTGACGTGGGTGATTCCAACGTGACGTGGGGCTTCGAACGTGACGTGGGAGTGACGTGGGTGATTCCAACGTGACGTGGACGTGACGTGGGTGATTCGAATGTGACGTGGGCGTGACGTGGGGTCTTCGAACGTGACGTGAGCGCCACGTGGGGGCTTCGAAGTTGACGTGGGCGTGACGTGGGTGATTGGAACGTGAAGTGGGTGTGACTTGGGGGCTTCGATCGTGACGTGGGTGTGACATGGGTGTTTCGAACCTGACGTTGGTATTTCGAACGTGACGTGGGTGTGACGTGGGGGCATCGGACGTGACGTGGGCGTAACGTGGGGGCTTCGAACATTACGCGGGTGTGACGTGGATGCTTCGAATGCGACGTTGGTGTTTCGAACGTGACATGGGTGTGACGTGGGTGCTTGGAACGTGACGTGGGCGTCACGTGGGGGCTTCGAACATGACGTGGGTGTGACGTGGGGGCATCGATCGTGACGTGGACGTGACGTCGGTACTTTATACCTGATGGGGGTGTGACCTGGGTCATTCGAACGTGACGTGGGTGTGACGTCGGTACTTTGAATGTTACGTGGGTGTGACCTGGGTCATTTGAACATGACGTGGGAGTGACGCGGGGGCTTCGAACGTGACGTAAGGGTGACATGGGTGCTTAGAACGTGACGTGGGCGTGACGTCGGTGATGCGAACGTGACGTGGGCGTGACGTGGGGGCTTCGAACGTGACCTGGGTGTGACGTGGGTGTTTCGAACGTGACGTGGGCGTGACGTCGGTACTTTGAATGTGACGTGGGTGTGACCTGGGTCATTCGAACGTGACGTACGTGTGACGTGTGGGCTTCCAACGTGACGTGGGTGTTTCAAAACTAACGTGGGTGTGACGTAGGGGTATCGAACGTGACGTAGGTGTTTCCAAACTGACGTGGGTGTGACGTCGGTACTTTGAATGTGACGTGGGTGTGACGTGCATGGTTCGAACGTGAGGTGGGTGTTTTAAATGTGAGCTGGGCGTGACGTGGGTCATTCGAAAGTGATGTGGGTATGACGTGGGTCATTTGAACGTGACGTGGGCGTGACGTGGGTGTTTGGAATGTGACGTGGGCGTGACGTGGGGGCTTCGAACGCCACGTGAGCATCACGTCGGGGCATCGAGTTTGACATGGGTGTGACCTGGGTGATTGGAACGTGACGTGGGCGTGACGTAGGTGATTCCAACGTGACGTGGGGCTTCGAACGTGACGTGAGCGTGACGTGGGGGCTTCGAAAGTGACGTGGGCATGACGTGGGTGATTCGAAGGTGACATGGGCGTGACGTGGGGGCTTCGAACGTGACGTGGGTGTGACGTGGGGGCTTCGAAAGTGACGTGGGTGTGAAGTGGGTCATTTGAACGTCACGTGGGCGTGACGTGGGTGATTGCAACGTGACGTGGGGCTTTGAACGTGACGTGGGCGTGACGTGGGTGATTCGAATGTGACGTGGGCGTGACATGGGGGCTTCGATGTTGACGTGGGCGTGACCTGGGTGATTGGAACGTGACGTGGACGTGACGTGGGTGGTTTCAACGTGACGTGAGCGTCACGTGGGGTCCTCGAACGTGACTTGGGCGTCACGTGGGGTCTTCGAAAGTGAGGTGGGCATGACGTGGGTGATTCGAAGGTGACGTGGGTGTGACGTGGGGGCTTCGAACGTGACGTGGGTGTGACGTCGGTACTTCGAAAGTGACGTGGGTGTGACCTGGGTCATTTGAACGTGATGTGGGAGTGACGTGGGGGCATCGAACGTGACGGAAGGGTGACATGGGTGCTTAGAACGTGACGTGGGCGTGATGCGGGTGATTCCAACGTGACGTGGGGCTTCGAGCATGACGTGGGCGTGACGTTGGGGCTTCGAAAGTGACGTGGGCATGACGTGGGTGATTCGAAGGTGACATGGGTGTGACGTGGGGGCTTCGAACGTGACGTGGGTGTGACGTGAGTGTTTCGAAAGTGACGTGGGCGTGACGTCGGTACTTTGAAAGTGACGTGGGAGTGACGTGGGGGCTTCAAACGTGACGTAAGGGTGACATGGGTGCTTCGAAAGTGACATGGGTGTGACAAGGGGGCTTCAAACGTGACGTAAGGGTGACATGGGTGCTTAGAACGTGACGTGGGCGTGACGTGGGTGATTCCAACGTCATGTGGGGACTTCGAACTTGACGTGGGCGTGGCGTGGGTGATTCGAACGTGACGTGGGAGTGACGTCGGTACTTTGAAAGTGACGTGGGTGTGACCTGGGTCATTTGAACGTGACGTGGGAGTGACGTGGGGGCTTCAAACGTGACGTAAGGGTGACATGGGCGCTTAGAACGTGACGTGGGCGTGACGTGGGTGATTCGAATATGACGTGGGCGTGACGTGGGTGATTCGAAAGTGACGTCTGTGTGACGTGGGTGTTTCGGACGTGACGTGGGCGTGACGTGGATGCTTCGAACGTGACATTGGTGTTCCGAACGTGACGTGGGCGTGACATAGGCGCTTCGATCATGACGTGGGCGTGACGTGTGTGGTTTCAACGTGACGTGGGTGTCACGTGGGGCATCGAACGTGACGTGGACGTGACGTCGGTACTTTCAATTTGAGGTTGGTGTGACCTGGGTCATTCGAACGTGACGTACATGTGACGTGGGTGATTCCAACGTGACGTGGGGCTTCGAACGTGACGTGGGTGTGACCTGGGTCATTGGAACGTGACGTGGGCGTGACGTGGGAGTTTCGAACGTGACGTGGACGTGACGTGGTACTTTACATTTGACGTGGGTGTGACCTGGCTCAATCGAACATGACGTGGGCGTGACGTGGGGGCTTCGAACGTGACGTGGGTGTGACCTGGGTGATTGGAACGTGACGTGGGTGTGACGTGGGGGCTTCGAACGTGACGTGGGTGTGACGTGGGTGTTTCGAACGTTACGTTGGTGTTTCGAACTTGACTTCGGTGTGACCTGGGTCATTTGAACGTGACGTAGGTGTCACGTGGGGGCTTCGAACATGACGCGGGAGTGACGTGGATGCTTCGAATGTGACGTTGGTGTTTCGAACGTGACAGGGGTGTGACGTGGGTGCTTCGAACGTGACGTGGGCGTCACGTGGGGGCTTCGAACATCACGTGCGCGTGACGTGGGGGCTTCGATGTTCCAGTGGGCGTGACGTGGGGGCTTCGATGTTGACGTGGGCGTGACCTGGGTGATTGGATCGTGACGTGGGCGTGACGTGGGCGATTCCAACGTGACGTGGGGCTTCGAACGTGACGTGGACGTGACGTCGGTACTTTCAATTTGAGGTTGGTGTGACCTGGGTCATTCGAACGCGATCTACATGTGACGTGGGTGATTCCAACGTGACGTGGGGCTTCGAACGTGACGTGGGTGTGACCTGGGTGATTGGAACGTGACGTGAGTGTGACGTGGGGGCTTCGAACGTGACGTGGGTGTGACGTGGGTGTTTCGAACGTGACGTTGGTGTTTCGAACTTGACTTCGGTGTGACATGGGTGCTTCGGACCTGACGTGGGCGTAACGTGGGGGCTTCGAGCATGGCGCGGGTGTGACGTGGATGCTTCGAATGTGACGTTGGTGTTTCGAACGTGACAGGGGTGTGACGTGGGTGCTTCGAACGTGACGTGGGCGTCACGTGGGGGCTTCGAACATGACGTGGATGTGAGGTGGGTGCTTCGGACGTGACGTGGGCGTGACGTGGGGGTTTCGAAAATGATGTGGGTGTGACGTCGGTGCATCGAACGTGACGTGGACGTGACGTGGTACTTTACATTTGACGTGGGTGTGACCTGGGTCAATCGAACGTGACGTGGGTGTGACGTGGGGGCTTCGAATGTGACGTGGGCGTTACGTGGGTGATTCGAACGACACGTGGGCGTCACGTGGGGGCATCGAACGTGACGTGGGTGTGACGTGGGGGCTTCGAACGTGACGTGGGTGTGACGTGGGTGTTTCGAACGTGACGTTGGTGTTTCAAACGTGACATGGGTGTGACGTGGGTGCTTCGGACCTGACGTGGGCGTAACGTGGGGGCTTCGAGCATGGCGCGGGTGTGACGTGGATGCTTCGAATGTGACGTGGGATTTTCGAACGTGACGTGGGTGTGACGTGGGTTCTTCGAACGTGATGTGAGTGTGACATAGGCGCTTCGATCATGACGTGGGCGTGACGTGTGTGGTTTCAACGTGACGTGGGTGTCACGTGGGGCATGGAACGTGACGTGGACGTGACGTCGGTACTTTCAATTTGAGGTTGGTGTGACCTGGGTCATTCGAACGTGACGTACATGTGACGTGGGTGATTCCAACGTGACGTGGGGCTTCGAACGTGACGTGGGAGTGACGTGGGTGATTCCAACGTGACGTGGGGCTTCGAACGTGACGTGGGCGTGACGTGGGGGCTTCGAACGTGATGTAAGGGTGACATGGGTGCTTAGAACGTGACGTGGGAGTGACGTGGGTGATTCCAACGTGACGTGGGGCTTCGAACGTGACGTGGGTGTGACGTGGGTGCATCGGACGTGACGTGGGCGTAACGTGGGGGCTACGAACATTACGCGGGTGTGACGTGGATGCTTCGAATGCGACGTTGGTGTTTCGAACATGACGTGGATGTGACGTCGGTGTGACGGAGTGTTACGGACGTGACGTGGGCGTGACGTGGGGGCCTCGAACGTGACGTGGGCGTGACGTGGGACTTTCGAACGTGACGTGGACGTGACGTGGTACTTTACATTTGACGTGGGTGTGACCTGGCTCAATCGAACGTGACGTGGGCGTGACGTGGGGGCTTCGAATGTGACGTGGGAGTGACGTGGGTGATTCGAATGTGACTTGGGCGTCACGTGGGGGCTTCGAACGTGACGTGGGCGTCACGTGGGGGCATCGAACGTGACGTGGGCGTGACCTGGGTGATTGGAACGTGACGTGGGTGCGACATGGGGGCTTCGAACGTGACGTGGGTGTGACGTGGGTGTTTCGAACGTGACGTTGGTATTTCGAACGTGACACGGGTGTGACTTGGATGCTTCGAATGCGACGTTGGTGTTTCGAACGTGACATGGGTGTGACGTGGGTGCTTCGAATGTGACGTGAGCGTCACGTGGGGGCATCGAGTTTGACATGGGCGTGACCTGGGTGATTGGAACGTGACGTGGGCGTGACGTGGGTGATTCCAACGTGACGTGGGGCTTCGAACATGACGTGGGCGTGACGTGGGGGCTTCGAAAGTGACGTGGGCATGACGTGGGTGATTCGAATGTGACGTGGGTGTGACGTGGGGGCTTCGAACGTGACGTGGGTGTGACGTGGGTGTTTCGAACCTGACGTTGGTATTTCGAACGTGACAGGGGTGTGACGTGGGTGATTCGGACCTGACGTGGGCGTAACGTGGGGGCTTCGAACATGACGCGGGAGTGACGTGGATGCTTCGAATGTGACGTTGGTGTTTCGAACGTGACAGGGGTGTGACGTGGGTGATTCGAACGTGACGTGGGCGTCACGTGGGGGCTTCGAACATGACGTGGATGTGAGGTGGCTGCTTCGGACGTGACGTGGGCGTGACGTTGATGCTTCGAACGTGACGTGGGATTTTCGAACGTGACAGGGGTGTGACGTGGGGGTTTCGAACGTGACGTGGGCGTCACGTGGGGGCTTCGAACATGACGTGGGTGTGACGTGGGGGCATCGATCGTGACGTGGACGTGACGTCGGTACTTTATACCTGCTGGGGGTGTGACGTGGGTCATTCGAACGTGACGTGGGTGTGACGTGGGGGCTTCGAACGTGACGTGGGCATGACATGGGTGATTCGAACGTGACGTGGGTGTGACCTGGGTGATTGGAACGTGACGTGGGTGTGACGTGGGGGCTTCGAACGTGACGTGGGTGTGACCTGGGTGATTGGAACGTGACGTGGGTGTGTCGTGGGTTTTTCGAACATGACGTTGGTGTTTCGAAATTGACTTCGGTGTGACGTGGGTGCTTCGGACCTGACGTGGGCGTAACGTGGGGGCTTCGAGCATGACGCGGGAGTGACGTGGATGCTTCGAATGTGACGTTGGTGTTTCGAACATGACGTGGATGTGACGTCGGTGTGACGGAGTGTTACGGACGTGACGTGGGCGTGACGTGGGGGCCTCGAACGTGACGTGGGCGTGATGTGGGAGTTTCGAACCTGACGTGGACGTGACGTGGTACTTTACATTTGACGTGGGTGTGACCTGGGTCAATCGAACGTGACGTGGGTGTGACGTGGGGGCTTCGAATGTGACGTGGGCGTGACGTGGGTGATTCGAATGTGACATGGGCGTCACGTGGGGGCTTCGAACGTGACGTGGGCGTCACGTGGGGGCATCGAACGTGACGTGGGCGAGACCTGGGTGATTGGAACGTGACGTGGGTGTGACGTGGGTGCTTCGGACCTGACGTGGGCGTAACGTGGGGTCTTCGAGCATGGCGCGGGAGTGACGTGGATGCTTCGAATGTGACGTTGGTGTTTCGAACGTGACAGGGGTGTGACGTGGGTGCTTCGAACGTGACGTGGGCGTCACGTGGGGGCTTCGAACATGACGTGGATGTGACGTGGGTGTTTCGGACGTGACGTGGGCGTGACGTTGATGCTTCGAACGTGACGTGGGATTTTCGAACGTGACGTGGGTGTGACGTGGGTTCTTCGAACGTGATGTGAGTGTGACATAGGCGCTTCGATCATGACGTGGGCGTGACGTGTGTGGTTTCAACGTGACGTGGGTGTCACGTGGGGCATGGAACGTGACGTGGACGTGACGTCGGTACTTTCAATTTGAGGTTGGTGTGACCTGGGTCATTCGAACGTGACGTACATGTGACGTGGGTGATTCCAACGTGACGTGGGGCTTCGAACGTGACGTGGGAGTGACGTGGGTGATTCCAACGTGACGTGGGGCTTCGAACGTGACGTGGGCGTGACGTGGGGGCTTCGAACGTGATGTAAGGGTGACATGGGTGCTTAGAACGTGACGTGGGAGTGACGTGGGTGATTCCAACGTGACGTGGGGCTTCGAACGTGACGTGGGTGTGACGTGGGTGCATCGGACGTGACGTGGGCGTAACGTGGGGGCTACGAACATTACGCGGGTGTGACGTGGATGCTTCGAATGCGACGTTGGTGTTTCGAACATGACGTGTATGTGACGTCGGTGTGACGGAGTGTTACGGACGTGACGTGGGCGTGACGTGGGGGCCTCGAACGTGACGTGGACGTGACGTGGTACTTTACATTTGACGTGGGTGTGACCTGGGTCAATCGAACGTGACGTGGGTGTGACGTGGGGGCTTCGAATGTGACGTGGGCGTGACGTGGGTGATTCGAATGTGACTTGGGCGTCACGTGGGGGCTTCGAACGTGACGTGGGCGTCACGTGGGGGCATCGAACGTGACGTGGGCGTGACCTGGGTGATTGGAACGTGACGTGGGTGCGACATGGGGGCTTCGAACGTGACGTGGGTGTGACGTGGGTGTTTCGAACGTGACGTTGGTATTTCGAACGTGACGCGGGTGTGACTTGGATGCTTCGAATGCGACGTTGGTGTTTCGAACGTGACATGGGTGTGACGTGGGTGCTTCGAATGTGACGTGGGCGTAACGTGGGGGCTTCGAACCTGACGTGGGTGTGACGTGGGGGCTTCGAAAGTGACGTGGGTGTGACGTGGGTGCTTCGAAGGCGTGACGTGGGCGTGACGTGGGTGATTCCAACGTGACGTGGGGCTTTGAACCTGACGTGGGCGTGACGTGGGTGATTCGAATGTGAGGTGGGCGTGACGTGGGGGCTTCGAACGTCACGTGAGCGTCACGTGGGGGCATAGAGTTTGACATGGGCGTGAACTGGGTGATTGTAACGTGACGTGGGCGTGACCTGGGTGATTCCAACGTGACGTGGGGCTTCGAACGTGACGTGGGCATGACGTGGGGGCTTCGAAAATGATGTGTGTGTGACGTGGGTGCATCGAACGTGACGTGGGCGTGACGTGGGAGTTTCGAACGTGACGTGGACGTGACGTGGTACTTTACATTTGACGTGGGTGTGACCTGGGTCAATCGACCGTGACGTGGGTGTGACGTGGGGGCTTCGAACGTGACGTGGGTGTGACATGGGTGTTTCGAACCTGACGTTGGTATTTCGAACGTGACGTGGGTGTGACGTGGGTGCATCGGACGTGACGTGGGCGTAACGTGGGGGCTACGAACATTACGCGGGTGTGACGTGGATGCTTCGAATGCGACGTTGGTGTTTCGAACATGACGTGTATGTGACGTCGGTGTGACGGAGTGTTACGGACGTGACGTGGGCGTGACGTGGGGGCCTCGAACGTGACGTGGACGTGACGTGGTACTTTACATTTGACGTGGGTGTGACCTGGGTCAATCGAACGTGACGTGGGTGTGACGTGGGGGCTTCGAATGTGACGTGGGCGTGACGTGGGTGATTCGAATGTGACTTGGGCGTCACGTGGGGGCTTCGAACGTGACGTGGGCGTCACGTGGGGGCATCGAACGTGACGTGGGCGTGACCTGGGTGATTGGAACGTGACGTGGGTGCGACATGGGGGCTTCGAACGTGACGTGGGTGTGACGTGGGTGTTTCGAACGTGACGTTGGTATTTCGAACGTGACGCGGGTGTGACTTGGATGCTTCGAATGCGACGTTGGTGTTTCGAACGTGACATGGGTGTGACGTGGGTGCTTCGAATGTGACGTGGGCGTAACGTGGGGGCTTCGAACCTGACGTGGGTGTGACGTGGGGGCTTCGAAAGTGACGTGGGTGTGACGTGGGTCATTTGAACGTGACGTGGGCGTGACGTGGGTGATTCCAACGTGACGTGGGGCTTTGAACGTGACGTGGGCGTGACGTGGGTGATTCGAAAGTGAGGTGGGCGTGACGTGGGGGCTTCGAACGTCACGTGAGCGTCACGTGGGGGCATCGAGTTTGACATGGGCGTGACCTGGGTGATTGTAACGTGACGTGGGCGTGACCTGGGTGATTCCAACGTGACGTGGGGGCTTCGAAAGTGACGTGGGCATGACGTGGGTGATTCGAAGGTGACATGGGTGTGACGTGGGGGCTTCGAACGTGACGTGGGTGTGACGTGTGTGTTTCGAACGTGACGTTGGTGTTTCAAACTTGACTTCGGTGTGACGTGGGGGCTTCGAACATGACGTGGATGTGACGTGGGTGTATCGAACGTGACGTGGATGCGACGTAGGTTCTTCGAACGTGACGTGGGCGTGACGTGTGTGGTTTCAACGTGATGTGGGTGTCACGTGGGGCATCGAACGTGGTGTGGACGTGACGTCGGTACTTTCAATTTGAGGTTGGTGTGACCTGGGTCATTAGAACGTGACGTACATGTGACGTGGGTGATTCCAACGTGACGTGGGGCTTCGAACGTGACGTGGGTGTGACCTGGGTGATTGGAACGTGACGTGGGTGTGACGTGGGGGCTTCGAACGTGACGTGGGTGTGACGTGGGTGTTTCGAACGTGACGTTGGTGTTTCGAACTTGACTTCGGTGTGACGTGGGTGCTTCGGACCTGACGTGGGCGTAACGTGGGGGCTTCGAGCATGACGCGGGAGTGACGTGGATGCTTCGAATGTGACGTTGGTGTTTCGAACGTGACAGGGGTGTGACGTGGGTGCTTCGAACGTGACGTGGACGTGACGTCGGTACTTTCAATTCGAGGTTGGTGTGACCTGGGTCATTCGAACGTGACGTACATGTGACGTGGGTGATTCCAACGTGACGTGGGGCTTCGAACGTGACGTGGGCGTGACGTGGGTGATTCCAACGTGACGTGGGCGTGAGGTGGGGGCTTCGAACGTGACGTGAGCGCCACGTGGGGGCATCGAAGTTGACGTGGGCGTGACCTGGGTGATTGGAACGTGACGTGGGCGTGACGTGGGGGCTTCGAACGTGACGTGGGTGTGACGTGGGCGCTTAGAACGTGACGTGGGCGTCACGTGGGGGCTTCGAACATGACGTGGGTTTGACGTGGGTGCTTCGGACGTGACGTGGGCATGACGTGGGGGCTTCAAAAATGATGTGGGTGTGACGTGGGGGCATCGAACGTGACGTGGGCGTGACGTGCGGGCTTCGAACGTCACGTGGGCGTGACGTGGTACTTTTCATTTGACGTGGGTGTGACCTGGGTCAATCGACCGTGACGTGGGTGTGACGTGGGGGCTTCGAACGTGACGTGGGTGTGACATGGGTGTTTCGAACCTGACGTTGGTATTTCGAACGTGACGTGGGTGTGACGTGGGTGCATCGGACGTGACGTGGGCGTAACGTGGGGGCTACGAACATTACGCGGGTGTGACGTGGATGCTTCGAATGCGACGTTGGTGTTTCGAACGTGACATGGGCGTGACGTGGGGGTTTCGAACGTCACGTGAGCGTCACGTGGGGGCATCGATTTTGACATGGGCGTGACCTGGGTGATTGGAACGTGACGTGGGCGTGACGTGGGTGATTCCAACGTGACGTGGGGCTTCGAACATGACGTGGGCGTGACGTGGGGGCTTCGAAAGTGACGTGGGCATGACGTGGGTGATTCGAATGTGACGTGGGTGTGACGTGGGGGCTTCGAACGTGACGTGGGTGTGACGTGGGTGTTTCGAACCTGACGTTGGTGTTTCGAACTTGACTTCGGTGTGACGTGGCTGCTTCGAACCTGACGTGGGCGTGACGTGGGGGCTTCGAACATGACGCGGGAGTGACGTGGATGCTTCGAATGTGACGTTGGTGTTTCGAACGTGACAGGGGTGTGACGTGGGTGCTTCGAACGTGACGTGGGCGTCACGTGGGGGCTTCGAACATGACGTGGATGTGACGTGGGTGTTTCGGACGTGACGTGGGCGTGACGTTGATGCTTCGAACGTGACGTGGGATTTTCGAACGTGACGTGGGTGTGACGTGGGTTCTTCGAACGTGATGTGAGTGTGACATAGGCGCTTCGATCATGACGTGGGCGTGACGTGTGTGGTTTCAACGTGACGTGGGTGTCACGTGGGGCATGGAACGTGACGTGGACGTGACGTCGGTACTTTCAATTTGAGGTTGGTGTGACCTGGGTCATTCGAACGTGACGTACATGTGACGTGGGTGATTCCAACGTGACGTGGGGCTTCGAACGTGACGTGGGAGTGACGTGGGTGATTCCAACGTGACGTGGGGCTTCGAACGTGACGTGGGCGTGACGTGGGTGATTCGAATGTGACGTGGGCGTGACGTGGGAGTTTCGAACGTGACGTGAGCGCCACGTGGGGGCTTCGAAGTTGACGTGGGCGTGACGTGGGTGATTGGAACGTGAAGTGGGTGTGACTTGGGGGCTTCGAATGTGACGTGGGTGTGACGTGGGTGTTTCGAACGTGACGTTGTTGTTTCGAACGTGACGTGGGTGTGACGTGGGTGCATCGGACGTGACGTGGGCGTAACGTGGGGGCTACGAACATTACGCGGGTGTGACGTGGATGATTCGAATGCGACGTTGGTGTTTCGAACATGACGTGGATGTGATGTCGGTGTGACGGAGTCTTACGGACGTGACGTGGGCGTGACGTGGGGGCCTCGAACGTGACGTGGGCGTGACGTGGGAGTTTCGAACGTGACGTGGACGTGACGTGGTACTTTACATTTGACGTGGGTGTGACCTGGGTCAATCGAACGTGACGTGGGTGTGACGTGGGGGCTTCGAATGTGACGTGGGCGTGACGTGGGTGAATCGAATGTGACTTGGGCGTCACGTGGGGGCTTCGAACGTGACGTGGGCGTCACGTGGGGGCATCGAACGTGACGTGGGCGTGACCTGGGTGATTGGAACGTGACGTGGGTGCGACATGGGGGCTTCGAACGTGACGTGGGTGTGACGTGGGTGTTTCGAACGTGACGTTGGTATTTCTAACGTGACGCGGGTGTGACTTGGATGCTTCGAATGCGACGTTGGTTTTTCGAACGTGACATGGGTGTGACGTGGGTGCTTCGAATGTGACGTGGGCGTAACGTGGGGGCTTCGAACCTGACGTGGGTGTGACGTGGGGGCTTCGAAAGTGACGTGGGTGTGACGTGGGTCATTTGAACGTGACGTGGGCGTGACGTGGGTGATTCCAACGTGACGTGGGGCTTTGAACGTGACGTGGGCGTGACGTGGGTGATTCGAATGTGACGTGGGCGTGACGTGGGGGCTTCGAACGTCACGTGAGCGTCACGTGGGGGCATCGAGTTTGACATGGGCGTGACCTGGGTGATTGTAACGTGACGTGGGCGTGACCTGGGTGATTCCAACGTGACGTGGGGGCTTCGAAAGTGACGTGGGCATGACGTGGGTGATTCGAAGGTGACATGGGTGTGACGTGGGGCTTCGAACGTGACGTGGGTGTGACGTGGGTGTTTCGAACGTGACGTTGGTGTTTCGAACTTGACTTCGGTGTGACGTGGGGGCTTCGAACATGACGTGGATGTGACGTGGGTGTATCGAACGTGACGTGGACGTGACGTCGGTACTTTCAATTTGAGGTTGGTGTGACCTGGGTCATTCGAACGTGACGTACATGTGACGTGGGTGATTCCAACGTGACGTGGGGCTTCGAACGTGACGTGGGAGTGACGTGGGTGATTCCAACGTGACGTGGGGCTTCGAACGTGACGTGGGCGTGACGTGGGTGATTCGAATGTGACGTGGGCGTGACGTGGGGTCTTCGAACGTGACGTGAGCGCCACGTGGGGGCATCGAAGTTGACGTGGGCGTGACCTGGGTGATTGGAACGTGCAGTGGATGTGACGTGGGGGCTTCGAACGTGACGTGGGTGTGACGTGGGTGCTTAGAACGTGACGTGGGCGTCACGTGGGCGCTTCGAACATGACGTGGGTGTGACGTGGGGGCTTCGGACGTGACGTGGGCATGACGTGGGGGCTTGAAAAATGATGTGGGTGTGACGTGGGGGCATCGAACGTGACGTGGGCGTGACGTGCGGGCTTCGAACGTCACGTGGGCGTGACGTGGTACTTTACATTTGACGTGGGTGTGACCTGGGTCAATCGACCGTGACGTGGGTGTGACGTGGGGGCTTCGAACGTGACGTGGGTGTGACATGGGTGTTTCGAACCTGACGTTGGTATTTCGAACGTGACGTGGGTGTGACGTGGGTGCATCGGACGTGACGTGGGCGTAACGTGGGGGCTACAAACATTACGCGGGTGTGACGTGGATGCTTCGAATGCGACGTTGGTGTTTCGAACGTGACATGGGTGTGACGTGGGTGCTTGGAACGTGACGTGGGCGTCACGTGGGGGCTTCGAACCTGACGTGGGTGTGACGTGGGGGCATCGATCGTGACGTGGACGTGACGTCGGTACTTTATACCTGATGGGGGTGGGACGTGGGTCATTCGAACGTGACGTGGGTGTGACGTGGGGGCTTCGAACGTGACGTGGGTGTGACGTGGGTGATTCGAACGTGACGTGGGCGTGACGTGGGGGCTTCGAACGTGACCTGGGTGTGACGTGGGTGTTTCGAACGTGACGTGGGCGTGACGTCGGTACTTTGAATGTGACGTGGGTGTGACGTGGGTCATTCGAACGTGATGTACGTGTGACGTGTGGGCTTCGAACGTGACGTGGGTGTTTCAAAACTAACGTGGGTGTGACGTAGGGGTATCGAACGTGACGTAGCTGTTTCCAAACTGACGTGGGTGTGACGTCGGTATGTTGAATGTGACGTGGGTGTGACGTGCATGGTTCGAACGTGAGGTGGGTGTTTTAAATGTGAGCTGGGCGTGACGTGGGTCATTCGAACATGACGTAGGTGTGACGTGGGGGCTTCGAACGTGACGTGGGCGTGACGTGGATGCTTCGAATGTGACGTTGGTGTTTCGAACGTGACATGGGTGTGACATGGGTGGTTCCAAAGAGACGTGGGTGTGACGTGGGTCATTTGAACGTGACGTGGGCGTGACGTGGGTGATTCCAACGTGACGTGGGGCTTTGAACGTGACGTGGGCGTGACGTGGGTGATTCGAATGTGACGTGGGCGTGACGTGGGGGCTTCGAACGTCACGTGAGCGTCACGTGGGGGCATCGAGTTTGACATGGGCGTGACCTGGGTGATTGGAACGTGACGTGGGCGTGACGTGGGTGATTCCAACGTGACGTGGGGCTTCGAACATGGCGTGGGCGTGACGTGGGGGCTTCGAAAGTGACGTGGGCATGACGTGGGTGATTCGAATGTGACGTGGGTGTGACGTGGGGGCTTCGAACGTGACGTGGGTGTGACGTGGGTGTTTCGAACCTGACGTTGGTATTTCGAACTTGACTTCGGTGTGACGTGGGTGCATCGGACCTGACGTGGGCGTAAGGTGGGGGCTTCGAACATGACACGGGAGTGACGTGGATGCTTCGAATGTGACGTTGGTGTTTCGAACGTGACAGGGGTGTGACGTGGGTGCTTCGAACGTGACGTGGGCGTCACGTGGGGGCTTCGAACATGACGTGGATGTGACGTGGGTGTTTCGGACGTGACGTGGGCGTGACGTTGATGCTTCGAACGTGACGTGGGATTTTCGAACGTGACGTGGGTGTGACGTGGGTTCTTTGAACGTGATGTGAGTGTGACATAGGCGCTTCGATCATGACGTGGGCGTGACGTGTGTGGTTTCAACGTGACGTGGGTGTCACGTGGGGCATCGAACGTGACGTGGACGTGACGTCGGTACTTTCAATTTGAGGTTGGTGTGACCTGGGTCATTCGAACGTGACGTACATGTGACGTGGGTGATTCCAACGTGACGTGGGGCTTCGAACGTGACGTGGGAGTGACGTGGGTGATTCCAACGTGACGTGGGGCTTCGAACGTGACGTGGGCGTGACGTGGGTGATTCGAATGTGACGTGGGCGTGAGGTGGGGTCTTCGAACGTGACGTGAGCGCCACGTGGGGGCATCGAAGTTGACGTGGGCGTGACCTGGGTGATTGGAACGTGCAGTGGATGTGACGTGGGTGTTTCGAACGTGACTGGGTGTGACGTGGGTGCTTAGAACGTGACGTGGGCGTCACGTGGGGGCTTCGAACATGACGTGGGTGTGACGTGGGGGCTTCGGACGTGACGTGGGCATGACGTGGGGGCTTCAAAAATGATGTGGGTGTGACGTGGGGGCATCGAACGTGACGTGGGCGTGACGTGCGGGCTTCGAACGTCACGTGGACGTGACGTGGTACTTTACATTTGACGTGGGTGTGACCTGGGTCAATCGACCGTGACGTGGGTGTGACGTGGGGGCTTCGAACGTGACGTGGGTGTGACATGGGTGTTTCGAACCTGACGTTGGTATTTCGAACGTGACGTGGGTGTGACGTGGGTGCATCGGACGTGACGTGGGCGTAACGTGGGGGCTACAAACATTACGCGGGTGTGATGTGGATGCTTCGAATGTGACATTCGTGTTTCGAACGTGACATGGGTGTGACGTGGGTGCTTGGAACGTGACGTGGGCGTCACGTGGGGGCTTCGAACATGACGTGGGTGTGACGTGGGGGCATCGATCGTGACGTGGACGTGACGTCGGTACTTTATACCTGATGGGGGTGTGACGTGGGTCATTCGAACGTGACGTGGGTGTGACGTGGGGGCTTCGAACGTGACGTGGGCATGACGTGGGTGATTCGAACGTGACGTGGGCGTGACGTGGGGGCATCGAACGTGACGTGGGTGTGACGTGGGGGCTTCGAACGTGACGTGGGCGTGACGTCGGTACTTTGAATGTGACGTGGGCATGACGTCGGTGATTCGAACGTGACGTGGGCGTGACGTGGGGGCATCGAACGTGACGTGGGCGTGACGTGGGGGCTTCGAACGTGACCTGGGTGTGACGTGGGTGTTTCGAACGTGACGTGGGTGTGACGTCGGTATGTTGAATGTGACGTGGGTGTGACGTGCATGTTTCGAACGTGAGGTGGGTGTTTTAAATGTGAGCTGGGCGTGACGTGGGTCATTCGAACATGACGTAGGTGTGACGTGGGGGCTTCGAACGTGACTTTGGTGTTTCGAACGTGACATGGGTGTGACATGGGTGCTTCGAATGTGACGTGGGCGTAACGTGGGGGCTCCGAACCTGACGTGGGTGTGACGTGGGGGCTTCGAAAGTGACGTGGGTGTGAAGTGGGTAATTGGAACGTGACGTGGGCGTGACGTGGGTGCTTCCAACGTGACGTGGGGCTTTGAACGTGACGTGGGCGTGACGTGGGTGATTCGAATGTGACGTGGGCGTGACGTGGGGGCTTCGAACGTCACGTGAGCGTCACGTGGGGGCATCGAGTATGACATGGGCGTGACCTGGGTGATTGGAACGTGACGTGGGCGTGACGTAGGTGATTCCAACGTGACGTGGGGCTTCGAACATGACGTGGGCATGACGTGGGTGATTCGAAGGTGACATGGGTGTGACGTGGGGGCTTCGAACGTGACGTGGGTGTGAGGTGGGTGATTCGAAGGTGACCTGGGCGTGACGTGGGGGCATGGAACGGAACGTGGGTGTGAGGTGGGTGATTCCAACGTGACGTGGGCGTGACGTCGGTACTTTCAATGTGACGTGGGTGTGACGTGGGTCATTTGAACGTGACGTGGGCGTGACGTGGGTGATTCCAACGTGACGTGGGGGCTTTGAACGTCACATGGGCGTGACGTGGGTGTTTCGAACGTGACGTTGGTGTTTCCAAAGTGACGTGGGTGTCACGTGGGGGCTTCGAAAGTGACGTGGGCGTGACGTGGGTGATTCGAAGGTGACGTGGGTGTGACGTGGGGTCTTCGAACGTGACGTGGGCGTGACGTCGGTACTTTCAATGTGACGAGGGTGTGACCTGGGTGATTGGAACGTGACGTGGGAGTGACGTGGGGGCTTCGAACGTGACGTAAGGGTGACATGGGTGCTTAGAACGTGACGTGGGCGTGACGTGGGAGTTTCGATCGTGACGTGGACGTGCCGTCATTACTTTCAATTTGAGGTTGGTGTGACCTGGGTCATTTGGACGTGACGTCGCTACTTTCAATTTGAGGCTGGTGTGACCTGGGTCATTCGAACGTGACGTACGTGTGACGTTGGGGCTTCGAACGTGATGTGGGTGTTTCAAAACTAACGTGGGTGTGACGTGGGGGCTTCGAACGTGACGTAGGCGTAACGTGGGTGTTTACAAGTGACCTGGGCGTGACGTGGGGGCTTCGATCGTGACGTGGAAGTGACGTCGGTACTTTATATATGACGTGGGTGTGACCTGGCTCATTTGAACGTGACTTGGGCGTGACGTGGGGGCTTCGAACGTGACGTGGGCATGACAGAGGCGCTTCGATCATGACGTGGGCGTGACGTGTGTGGTTTCAACGTGACGTGGGTGTCACGTGGGGCATCGAACGTGACGTGGACGTGACGTCGGTACTTTCAATTTGAGGTTGGTGTGACCTGGGTCATTCGAATGTGACGTACATGTGACGTGGGTGATTCCAACGTGACGTGGGGCTTCGAACGTGACGTGGGTGTGACCTGGGTGATTGGAACGTGACGTGGGTGTGACGTGGGGGCTTCGAACGTTATGTGGGTGTGACGTGGGTGTTTCGAACGTGACGTTGGTGTTTCGAACTTGACTTCGGTGTGACGTGGGTGCTTCGGACCTGACGTGGGCGTAACGTGGGGGCTTCGAGCATGACGCGGGAGTGACGTGGATGCTTCGAATGTGACGTTGGTGTTTCGAACGTGAAGTGGGTGTGAGGTGGGTGCTTCGAACGTGACGTGGGCGTCACGTGGGGGCTTCGAACATGACGTGGATGTGAGGTGGGTGCTTCGGACGTGACGTGGGCGTGACGTGTAGGCTTCGAAAATGATGTGGGTGTGACGTCGGTGCATGGAACGTGACGTGGGCATGACGTTGGTGATTTTAACGTGACGTGGGCGTGACGTGGGAGTTTCGAACGTGACGTGGACATGACGTGGTACTTTACATTTGACGTGGGTGTGACCTGGGTCAATCGAACGTGACGTGGGTGTGACGTGGGGGCTTCGAATGTGACGTGGGCGTGACGTGGGTGATTCGAATGTGACGTGGGCGTGACGTGGGGGCTTCGAACGTCACGTGAGCGTCACGTGGGGGCATCGAGTTTGACATGGGCGTGACCTGGGTGATTGGAACGTGACGTGGGCGTGACGTGGGTGATTCCAACGTGACGTGGGCATGACGTGGGTGATTCGAAGGTGACATGGGTGTGACGTGGGGGCTTCGAACGTGACGTGGGTGTGACGTGGGGGCTTCGAACGTGACGTGGGCGTGACGTCGGTACTTTGAATGTGACGTGGGTGTGACCTGGGTCATTTGAACGTGGCGTGGGAGTGACGTGGGGGCATCGAACGTGACATAAGGGTGACATGGGTGCTTAGAACGTGACGTGGGCGTGATGCGGGTGATTCCAACGTGACGTGGGGCTTCGAATGTGACGTGGGCGTGACTTGGGTGTTTCGAACGTGACGTGGGCGTGACGTCGGTACTTTGAATGTGACGTGGGTGTGACCTGGGGGCTTCGAACGTGACGTAAGGGCGACATGGGTGCTTAGAACGTGACGTGGGCGTGATGCGGGTGATTCCAACGTGACGTGGGGCTTCGAATGTGACGTGGGCGTGAGGTGGGTGATTCGAAGGTGACCTGGGCGTGACGTGGGGGCATGGAACGGAACGTGGGTGTGAGGTGGGTGATTCCAACGTGACGTGGGCGTGACGTCGGTACTTTCAATGTGACGTGGGTGTGACGTGGGTCATTTGAACGTGACGTGGGGGCTTTGAACGTGACATGGGCGTGACGTGGGTGTTTCGAACGTGACGTTGGTGTTTCCAAAGTGACGTGGGTGTCACGTGGGGGCTTCGAAAGTGAGGTGGGCGTGACGTGGGTGATTCGAAGGTGACGTGGGTGTCACGTGGGGGCTTCGAAAGTGACGTGGGTGTGACGTGCATGACTCGAACGTGACGTGCGCGTGACGTGGGGGCTTCGAACGTGACGTGGGCGTGACGTGGGGGCTTCGAAAGTCATGTGGGCGTCACGTGGGTGATTCGAAGATGACGTGGGCGTGACGCGGGGGCTTCGAACGTGACCTGGGTGTGAGGTGGGTGTTTCAACGTGACGTGGGCGTGACGTCGGTACTTTGAATGTGACGTGGGTGTGACCTGGGTCATTGGAACGTGACGTGGGAGTGACCTGGGGGTATCGAACGTGACGTAAGGGCCACATGGGTGCTTAGAACGTGACGTGGGCGTGACGTGGGTGGTTTCAACGTGACGTGGGGGCTTCGAACGTGACATGGGCGTCACGTGGGTGATTCGAACGTGACGTGGGCGTGACGTTAGTACTTTGAAAGTAACATGGGTGTGACCTGGGTCATTTGAACGTGACGTGGGTGTCACGTGTATGGTTTCAACGTGACCTGGGCGTCACGGGTGTCACGTGGGGCATCGAACGTTACGTGGGCGTGACGTGTATGGTTTCAACGTGACGTGGGCGTCACGGGTGGGCTTCGAACGTGACGTGGGCATGACGTGGGTGATTCGAAGGTGACGTGGGAGTGACGTGGGGGCATGGAACGGAACGTGGGTGTGAGGTGGGTGATTCCAACGTGACGTGGGCGTGACGTCGGTACTTTCAATGTGACGTGGGTGTGACCTGGGTCATTTGAACGTGACGTGGGAGTGACGTGGGGGCTTCGAACGTGATGTAAGTGTGACATGGGTGCTTAGAACGTGACGTGGGCGTGACGTGGGCGATTGCAACGTGATGTGGGGCTTCGAATGTGACGTGGGCGGGATGTGGGTGATTCGAATGTAACTTGGGCGTGACGTGGGGGCTTCAAACGTGACGTGGGCGTGAGCTGGGTGATTGGAACGTGACCGTGTGCGTGACGTGGGTGGTTTCAACGTGACGTGGGCGTCACGTGGGGGCTTCGGAGGTGACTTGGGCCTCACGTGGGGGCTTCGAAAGTGACGTGGGCATGGCGTGGGTGATTCGAAGGTGACGTAAGGGTGACATGGGTGCTTAGAACGTGACGTGGGCGTGACGTGTGTGATTCCAACGTCATGTGGGTGCTTCGAACGTGACGTGGGCGTGACGTGGGTGATTGGAACGTGACGTGGGCGTGACGTCTGCACTTTGAAAGTGACGTGGGTGTGACCTGGGTCATTTGAACGTGACGTGGGAGTGACGTGGGGGCTTCAAACGTGACGTAACGGTGACATGGGCGCTTAGAACGTGACGTGGGCGTGACGTGGGCGATTCCAACGTGACGTGGGCGTGACGTGGGTGATTCGAAAGTGACGTGGGTGTGACGTGGGTGTTAAGGACGTGACGTGGGCGTGACGTGGATTCTCCGAACGTGACGTGGACGTGACGTGGGTACTTTCAATTTGAGGTTGGTGTGACCTGGGTCATTCGAACGTGACGTACATGTGACGTGGGTGATTCCAACGTGACGTGGGGCTTCGAACATGACGTGGGTGTGACCTGGGTGATTGGAACGTGACGTGGGTGTGACGTGCGGGCTTCGAACGTGACATAAGGGTGACATGGGTGCTTAGAACGTGACGTGGGCGTGATTCGGCTGATTCCAACGTGACGCGGGTGTGACGTCGGTACTTTGAATGTGACGTGGATGTGACCTGGGTGATTGGAACGTGACGTGGGTGTGACGTGGGGGCTTCGAACGTGACGTGGGTGTGACGTGGGGGCTTCGAAAATGATGTGGGTGTGACGTGGGTGCATCGAACGTGACGTGGGCGTGACGTGGGAGCTTCGAACGTGACGTGGACGTGACGTGGTACTTTACATTTGACGTGGGTGTGACCTGGGTCAATCGAACGTGACGTGGGTGTGACGTGGGGGCTTCGAATGTGACGTGGGCGTGACGTGGGTGATTCGAATGTGACGTGGGCGTGACGTGGGGGCTTCGAACGTCACGTGGGCGTCACGTGGGGGCATCGAACGTGACGTGGGCGTGACCTGGGTGATTGGAACGTGACGTGGGTGTGACGTGGGGGCTTCGAACGTGACGTGGGTGTCACGTGGGTGTTTCGAACCTGACGTTGGTGTTTCGAACGTGACGTGGGTGTGACGTGGGTGCATCGGACGTGACGTGGGCGTAACGTGGGGGCTACGAACATTACGCGGGTGTGACGTGGATGCTTCGAATGCGACGTTGGTGTTTCGAACGTGACATGGGTGTGACATGGGTGCTTGGAACGTGACGTGGGCGTCACGTGGGGGCTTCGAACATGACGTGGGTGTGACGTGGGGGCATCGATCGTGACGTGGACGTGACGTCGGTACTTTATACCTGATGGGGGTGTGACGTGGGTCATTCGAACGTGACGTGGGTGTGACGTGGGGGCTTCGAACGTGACGTGGGCATGACGTGGGTGATTCGAACGTGACGTGGGCGTGACGTGGGGGCTTCGAACGTGACGTGGGTATGACGTCGGTGATTCGAACGTGACGTGGGCGTGACGTCGGTACTTTGAATGTGACGTGGGTGTGACGTGGGTCATTTGAACGTGACGTGGGCGTGACGTGGGGGCATCGAACGTGACGTGGGCGTGACGTGCGGGCTTCGAACGTGACGTGGGTGTGACGTGGGGGCTTCGAACGTGACGTGGGCGTGACGTCGGTACTTTGAATGTGACGTGGGTGTGACCTGGGTCATTTGAACGTGGTGTACGTGTGAGGTGTGGGCTTCGAACGTGACGTGGGTGTTTCAAAACTAACGTGGGTGTGACGTAGGGGTATCGAACGTGACGCAGGTGTTTCCAAACTGACGTGGGTGTGACGTCAGTACGTTGAATGTGACGTGCACGATTCGAACCTGACGTGGGTGTTTTAAATGTGAGCTGGGCGTGACGTGGGTCATTCGAACGGGACATAGGTGTGACGTGGGGGCTTCGAACGTCACGTGGGCGTCACGTGGGGGCTTCGATGTTGACGTGGGCGTGACCTGGGTGATTGGAACGTGACGTGGACGTGACGTGGGTGGTTTCAACGTGACGTGAGCGTCACCTGGGGTCTTCGAAAGTGACGTGGGCATGACGTGGGTGATTCGAAGGTGACGTGGGTGTGACGTGGGGGCTTCGAACGTGACGTGGGTGTGACGTCGGTACTTTGAATGTGGCGTGGGTGTGACCTGGGTCATTTGATCGTGACGTGGGCGTGACGTGGCGGCTTCAAACGTGACATAAGGGTGACATGGGTGCTTAGAACCTGACATGGGCATGACGTGGGCGATTCCAACGTAATGTGGGGCTTCGAACGTGACGTGGGCGTGACGTGGGTGATTCGAAGCTGACGTGGGTGTGACGTGGGGGCTTCGAACGTGACGTGGGCGTGACGTGGGTGATTCGAACGTGACGTGGGCGTGACGTCGGATCTTTGAAAGTGACGTGGGAGTGACTTGGGGGCATCGAACGTGACATAAGGGTGACATGGGTGCTTAGAACGTGACGTGGGCGTGACGTGGGTGATTCCAACGTCATGTGGGGGCTTCGAACGTGACGTGGGCGTGACGTGGGTGATTGGAATGTGACGTGGGCGTGACGTCGGTACTTTGAAAGTGACGTGGGTGTGACCTGGGTCATTTGAACGTGACGTGGGAGTGACGCGGGGGCTTCAAACGTGACGTAAGGGTGACATGGGCGCTTAGAACGTGACGTGGGCGTGACGTGGGTGATTCGAATATGACGTGGGCGTGACGTGGGTGATTCGAAAGTGACGTAGGTGTGACGTGGGTGTTTCGGACGTGACGTGGGCGTGACGTGGATGCTTCGAACGTGACGTTGGTGTTTCGAACGTGACGTGGGTGTGACGTGGGTGCTTCGAACGTGACGTGGGCGTGTCATAGGCGCTTCGATCATGACGTGGGTGTGACGTGTGTGGTTTCAACGTGAGGTGGGTGTCACGTGGGGCATCGAACGTGACGTGGACGTGACGTCGGTACTTTCAATTTGAGGTTGGTGTGACCTGGGTCGTTTGGACGTGACGTCGCTACTTTCAATTTGAGGCTGGTGTGACCTGGGTCATTCGAACGTGACGTACGTGTGACGTTGGGGCTTCGAACATGACGTGGGCGTGACGTGGGGGCTTCGAAAGTGACATGGGCATGACGTGAGTGATTCGAAGGTGACGTGGGCGTGACGTCGGTACTTTGAATGTGACGTGGGTGTGAGCTGGGTCATTTGAACGTGACGTGGGTGTGACGTGGGTGTTTCGAACGTGACGTGGGTGTGACGTGGGTGTTTCAAACGTGACGTTGGTGTTTCGAACTTGACTTCGGTGTGACGTGGGTGCTTCGGACCTGACGTGGGCGTAACGTGGGGGCTTCGAACATGACGCGGGAGTGACGTGGATGCTTCGAATGTGACGTGGGTGCTTCGAACATGACGTGGATGTGAGGTGGGTGCTTCGGACGTGACGTGGGCGTGACGTGGGGGCTTCGAAAATGATGTGGGTGTGAGGTGGGGTCTTCGAATGTGACGTGGGCGTGACGTGGTACTTTACATTTGACGTGGGTGTGACCTGGGTCAATCGAACGTGACGTGGGCCTGACGTGGGTGCATCGGACGTGACTGGGCATAACGTGGGGGCTACGAACATTACGCGGGTGTGACGTGGATGCTTCGAATGCGACGTTGGTGTTTCGAACGTGACATGGGTGTGACATGGGTGCTTGGAACGTGACGTGGGCGGGATGTGGGTGATTCGAAGCTGACGTGGGCGTGACGTGGGGGCATCGATCGTGACGTGGACGTGACGTCGGTACTTTATACCTGATGTTGGTGTGACGTCGGTACTTTGAATGTGACGTGGGTGTGACGTGCATGGTTCAAACGTGAGGTGGGTGTTTTAAATGTGAGCTGGGCGTGACGTGGGTCATTCGAACATGACGTAGGTGTGACGTGGGGGCTTCGAACGTGACGTGGGCGTGACGTGGATGCTTCGAATATGACGTGGGCGTGACGTGGGGGGGCTTCGAATGTGACGTGGGCGTCACGTGGGGGCATCGAAGTTGACGTGGGCGTGACCTGGGTGATTGGAACGTGACGTGGGTGTGACGTGGGGCTTCGAACGTGACGTGGGTGTGACGTGGGTGTTTCGAACCTGACGTTGGTGTTTCGAACGTGACGTGGGTGTGACGTGGGTGCATCGGACGTGACGTGGGCGTAACGTGGGGGCTACGAACATGACGCGGGTGTGACGTGGATGCTTCGAATGCGACGTTGGTGTTTCAAACCTGACATGGGTGTGACGTGGGTGCTTGCAACGTGACGTGGGCGTCACGTGGGGGCTTCGAACGTGACATGGGTGTGACGTGGGGGCATCGATCGTGACGTGGACGTGACGTCGGAACTTTATACCTGATGGGGGTGTGACGTGGGTCATTCGAACGTGACGTGGGCGTGACGTGGGTGCTTAGAACGTGACGTGGGCGTGACGTGGGTGATTCCAACGTCATGTGGGGGCTTCGAACGTGACGTGGGCGTGACGTGGGTGATTGGAACGTGACGTGGGCGTGACGTCGGTACTTTGAAAGTGACGTGGGTGTGACCTGGGTCATTTGAACGTGACGTGGGAGTGACGTGGGGGCTTCAAACGTGACGTAAGGGTGACATGGGCGCTTAGAACGTGACGTGGGCGTGACGTGGGTGATTCGAATATGACGTGGGCGTGACGTGGGTGATTCGAAAGTGACGTAGGTGTGACGTGGGTGTTTCGGACGTGACGTGGGCGTGACGTGGATGCTTCGAACGTGACGTGGGCGTGTCATAGGCGCTTCGATCATGACGTGGGTGTGACGTGTGTGGTTTCAACGTGACGTGGGTGTCACGTGGGGCATCGAACGTGACGTGGACGTGACGTCGGTACTTTCAATTTGAGGTTGTTGTGACCTGGGTCATTTGGACGTGACGTCGCTACTTTCAATTTGAGGCTGGTGTGACCTGGGTCATTCGAACGTGACGTACGTGTGACGTTGGGGCTTCGAACGTGGTGTGGCTGTTTCAAAGCTAAGGTGGGTGTGACGTGGGGGCTTCGAACGTGACGTAGGCGTAACGTGGGTGTTTACAAGTGACCTGGGCGTGACGTGGGGGCTTCGATCGTGACGTGGACGTGACGTCGGTACTTTATATATGACGTGGGTGTGACCTGGCTCATTTGAACGTGACGTGGCTGTGACGTGGGGGCTTCGAACGTGACGTAGGCATGACGTGGGTGATTCGAACGTGACGTGGGCGTGACGTGGGGGCATCGAACGTGACGTGGGCGTCATGTGGGGGCTTCGAAAGTGTCGTGGACGTCACGTGGGTGATTCGAAGGTGACGTGGGTGTGACGTGGGGGCTTCGAACGTGACGTGGGCATGACGTGGGTGATTCGAACGTGAACTGGGTGTGACGTGGTGGCATCGAACGTGACGTGGGCGTGACGTCAGTACTTTGAAAGTGACGTGGGTGTGACCTGGGTCATTTGAACGTGACGTGGGAGTGACGTGGGGGCATCGAACGTGACATAAGGGTGACATGGGTGTTTAGAACGTGACATGGGCGTGATGCGGGTGATTCCAACGTGACGTGAGCGTCACGTGGGGTCTTCGAAAGTGACGTGGGCATGACGTGGGTGATTCGAAGGTGACGTGGGCGTGACGTGGGGGCTTCGAACGTGACGTGGGTGTGACGTCGGTACTTTGAATGTGACGTGGGTGTGACCTGGGTCATTGGAACGTGACGTGGGAGTGACGTGGGGGCATCGAACGTGACATAAGGGTGACATGGGTGCTTAGAACGTGACGTGGGCGTGATGCGGGTGATTCCAACGTGACGTGGGGCTTCGAATGTGACGTGGGCGTGACGTGGGTGATTGGAACGTGACGTGGGCGTGAGGTGGGTGATTCGAAAGTGACGTCGGTGTGACGTGCGTGATTCGGATGTGACGTGGGCGTGACGTGGGTGCTTCGAACGTGACGTGGGCATGACATAAGCGCTTCGATCGTGACGTGGGTGTGACGTGTGTGGTTTCAACGTGACGTGGGTGTCACGTGGGGTATCGAACATGACGTGGGCGTGACGTGTGTGGTTTCAACGTGACGTGGGCGTCACGGGTGGGCTTCGAACGTGACGTGGGCATGACGTGGGTGATTCGAAGGTGACGTGGGCGTGACGTGGGGGCATGGAACGGAACGTGGGTGTGACCTGGGTGATTGGAACGTGACGTGGGCGTGACGTGGGGGCTTCAAACGTGATGTAGGTGTGACATGGGTGCTTAGAACCTGACATGGGCGTGACGTGGGCGATTCCATCGTGATGTGGGGCTTCGAACGTGACGTGGGCGTGACCTGGGTGATTCGAAGGTGACGTGGGTGTGACGTGGGGGCTTCGAACGTCACGTGGGCGTGACGTGTGGGCTTCCAACGTGACGTGGGCGTGACCTGGATGATTGGAACGTGACGTGGACGTGACGTGGGTGGTTTCAACGTGACGTGGGCGTCACGTGGAGGCTTCGGAGGTGACGTGGGCGTGACGTGGGGGCTTCGAAAGTGACGTGGGCATGGCGTGGGTGATTCGCAGGTGACGTGGGTGTGACGTGGGGGCTTCAAACGTGACGTGGGCGTGACGTGGGTGATTCGAACGTGACGTGGGCGTGACGTCGGATCTTTGAAAGTGACGTGGGAGTGACGTGGGGGCTTCAAACGTGCCGTAAGGGTGACATGGGTGCTTAGAACGTGACGTGGGCGTGACGTGGGTGATTCCAACGTCATGTGGGGGCTTCGAACGTGACATGGGCGTGACGTGGGTGATTGGAACGTGACGTGGGCGTGACGTCGGTACTTTGAAAGTGACGTGGGTGTGACCTGGGTCATTTGAACGTGACGTGGGAGTGACGCGGGGGCTTCAAACGTGACGTAAGGGTGACATGGGCGCTTAGAACGTGACGTGGGCGTGACGTGGGGCTTCGAATATGACGTGGGCGTAACGTGGGTGATTCGAAAGTGACGTAGGTGTGACGTGGGTGTTTCGGACGTGACGTGGGCGTGACGTGGATGCTTCGAACGTGACGTTGGTGTCTCGAACGTTACGTGGGTGTGACGTGGGTGCTTCGAACGTGACGTGGGCGTGTCATAGGCGCTTCGATCATGACGTGGGTGTGACGTGTGTGGTTTCAACGTGAGGTGGGTGTCACGTGGGGCATCGAACGTGACGTGGACGTGACGTCGGTACTTTCAGTTGAGGTTGGTGTGACCTGGGTCATTCGAGCGTGACGTACGTGTGACGTGGGGGCTTCGAACATGACGTGGGCATGACGTGGGTGATTCGAAGGTGACGTGGGCGTGACGTCGGTACTTTGAATGTGACGTGGGTGTGACCTGGGTCATTTGAACGTGACGTGGGTGTGACGTGGGTGTTTCGAACGTGACGTGGGTGTGACGTGGGTGTTTCAAACGTGACGTTGGTGTTTCGAACTTGACTTCGGTGTGGCGTGGGTGCTTCGGACCTGACGTGGGCGTAACGTGGGGGCTTCGAACATGACGCGGGAGTGACGTGGATGCTTCGAATGTGACGTTGGTGTTTCGAACGTGACATGGGTGTGACATGGGTGATTGGAACGTGACGTGGGCGTCACGTGGGGGCTTCGAACATGACGTGGATGTGAGGTGGGTGCTTCGGACGTGACGTGGGCGTGACGTGGGGGCTTCGAAAATGATGTGGGTGTGAGGTGGGGTCTTCGAACGTGACGTGGGCGTGACGTGGGAGTTTCGAACGTGACGTGGACGTGACGTGGTACTTTACATTTGACGTGGGTGTGACCTGGGTCAATCGAACGAGACGTGGGTGTGACGTGGGAGTTTCGAATGTGACGTGGGCGTGACGTGGGTGATTCGAATGTGACGTGGGCGTGACGTGGGGGCTTCGAACGTCACGTGGGCGTCACGTGGGGGCATCGAACGTGACGTGGGCGTGACCTGGGTGATTGGAACGTGACGTGGGAGTGACGTGGGGGCTTCGAACGTGACATAAGGGTGACATGGGTGCTTAGAACGTGACGTGGGCGTGATGCGGCTGATTCCAACGTGACGTGGGTGTGACGTGGGGGCTTCGAACGTGACGTGGGTGTGACGTGGGTGTTTCGAACCTGACGTTGGTATTTCGAACGTGACGTGGCTGTGACGTGGGTGCATCGGACGTGACGTGGGCGTAACGTGGGGGCTACGAACATTACGCGGGTGTGACGTGGATGCTTCGAATGCGACGTTGGTGTTTCAAACGTGACATGGGTGTGACATGGGTGCTTGGAACGTGACGTGGGCGTCACGTGGGGGCTTCGAACATGACGTGGGTGTGACGTGGGGGCATCGATCGTGACGTGGACGTGACGTCGGTATTTTATACCTGATGGGGGTGTGACGTGGGTATTTCGAACGTGACGTAGGTGTGACGTGGGGGCTTCGAACGTGACGTGGGCGTGACGTGGATGCTTCGAATGTGACGTTGGTGTTTCGAACGTGACATGGGTGTGACATGGGTGCTTCGAATGTGACGTGGGCGTAGTGTGGGGGCTTCGAACCTGACGTGGGTGTGACGTGGGGGCTTCGAAAGTGACGTGGGTGTGACGTGGGTGATTCGAACGTGACGTGGGTGTGACGTGGGTGATTCGAACGTGAAGTGGGCGTGACGTGGGGGCATCGAACGTGACGTGGGTGTGACGTGGGGGCTTCGAACGTGACGTGGGTGTGACGTGGGGGCTTCGAATGTGACGTGGGCGTGACGTGGGTGATTCGAATGTGACGTGGGCGTGACGTGGGGGCTTCGAACGTCACGTGGGCGTCACTTGGGGGCATCGAGTTTGACATGGGCGTGACCTGGGTGATTGGAACGTGACGTGGGCGTGACGTGGGCGATTCCAACGTGACGTGGGGCTTCGGACCTGACGTGGTCGTGACGTGGGGGCTACGAACATGACGCGGGTGTGACGTGGATGCTTCGAATGCGACGTTGGTGTTTCGAACATGACGTGTATGTGACGTCGGTGTGACGGAGTGTTACGGACGTGACGTGGGCGTGACGTGGGGGCCTCGAACGTGACGTGGACGTGACGTGGTACTTTACATTTGACGTGGGTGTGACGTGGGTCAATCGAACGTGACGTGGGTGTGACGTGGGGGTTTCGAATGTGACGTGGGCGTGACGTGGGTGATTCGAATGTGACTTGGGCGTCACGTGGGGGCTTCGAACGTGACGTGGGCGTCACGTGGGGGCATCGAACGTGACGTGGGCGTGACCTGGGTGATTGGAACGTGACGTGGGTGCGACATGGGGGCTTCGAACGTGACGCGGGTGTGACTTGGATGCTTCGAATGCGACGTTGGTGTTTCGAACGTGACATGGGTGTGACGTGGGTGCTTCGAATGTGACGTGGGCGTAACGTGGGGGCTTCGAACCTGACGTGGGTGTGACGTGGGGGCTTCGAAAGTGACGTGGGTGTGACGTGGGTCATTTGAACGTGACGTGGGCGTGACGTGGGTGATTCCAACGTGACGTGGGGCTTTGAACCTGACGTGGGCGTGACGTGGGTGATTCGAAAGTGAGGTGGGCGTGACGTGGGGGCTTCGAACGTCACGTGAGCGTCACGTGGGGGCATCGAGTTTGACATGGGCGTGACCTGGGTGATTGTAACGTGACGTGGGCGTGACCTGGGTGATTCCAACGTGACGTGGGGGCTTCGAAAGTGACGTGGGCATGACGTGGGTGATTCGAAGGTGACATGGGTGTGACGTGGGGGCTTCGAACGTGACGTGGGTGTGACGTGTGTGTTTCGAACGTGACGTTGGTGTTTCAAACTTGACTTCGGTGTGACGTGGGGGCTTCGAACATGACGTGGATGTGACGTGGGTGTATCGAACGTGACGTGGATGCGACGTAGGTTCTTCGAACGTGACGTGGGCGTGACGTGTGTGGTTTCAACGTGACGTGGGTGTCACGTGGGGCATCGAACGTGGTGTGGACGTGACGTCGGTACTTTCAATTTGAGGTTGGTGTGACCTGGGTCATTCGAACGTGACGTACATGTGACGTGGGTGATTCCAACGTGACGTGGGGCTTCGAACGTGACGTGGGTGTGACCTGGGTGATTGGAACGTGACGTGGGTGTGACGTGGGGGCTTCGAACGTGACGTGGGTGTGACGTGGGTGTTTCGAACGTGACGTTGGTGTTTCGAACTTGACTTCGGTGTGACGTGGGTGCTTCGGACCTGACGTGGGCGTAACGTGGGGGCTTCGAGCATGACGCGGGAGTGACGTGGATGCTTCGAATGTGACGTTGGTGTTTCGAACGTGACAGGGGTGTGACGTGGGTGCTTCGAACGTGACGTGGACGTGACGTCGGTACTTTCAATTCGAGGTTGGTGTGACCTGGGTCATTCGAACGTGACGTACATGTGACGTGGGTGATTCCAACGTGACGTGGGGCTTCGAACGTGACGTGGGCGTGACGTGGGTGATTCCAACGTGACGTGGGCGTGAGGTGGGGTCTTCGTACGTGACGTGAGCGCCACGTGGGGGCATCGAAGTTGACGTGGGCGTGACCTGGGTGATTGGAACGTGACGTGGGCGTGACGTGGGGGCTTCGAACGTGACGTGGGTGTGACGTGGGCGCTTAGAACGTGACGTGGGCGTCACGTGGGGGCTTCGAACATGACGTGGGTTTGACGTGGGTGCTTCGGACGTGACGTGGGCATGACGTGGGGGCTTCAAAAATGATGTGGGTGTGACGTGGGGGCATCGAACGTGACGTGGGCGTGACGTGCGGGCTTCGAACGTCACGTGGGCGTGACGTGGTACTTTTCATTTGACGTGGGTGTGACCTGGGTCAATCGACCGTGACGTGGGTGTGACGTGGGGGCTTCGAACGTGACGTGGGTGTGACATGGGTGTTTCGAACCTGACGTTGGTATTTCGAACGTGACGTGGGTGTGACGTGGGTGCATCGGACGTGACGTGGGCGTAACGTGGGGGCTACAAACATTACGCGGGTGTGACGTGGATGCTTCGAATGCGACGTTGGTGTTTCGAACGTGACATGGGCGTGACGTGGGGGTTTCGAACGTCACGTGAGCGTCACGTGGGGGCATCGATTTTGACATGGGCGTGACCTGGGTGATTGGAACGTGACGTGGGCGTGACGTGGGTGATTCCAACGTGACGTGGGGCTTCGAACATGACGTGGGCGTGACGTGGGGGCTTCGAAAGTGACGTGGGCATGACGTGGGTGATTCGAATGTGACGTGGGTGTGACGTGGGGGCTTCGAACGTGACGTGGGTGTGACGTGGGTGTTTCGAACCTGACGTTGGTGTTTCGAACTTGACTTCGGTGTGACGTGGCTGCTTCGAACCTGACGTGGGCGTGACGTGGGGGCTTCGAACATGACGCGGGAGTGACGTGGATGCTTCGAATGTGACGTTGGTGTATCGAACGTGACAGGGGTGTGACGTGGGTGCTTCGAACGTGACGTGGGCGTCACGTGGGGGCTTCGAACATGACGTGGATGTGACGTGGGTGTTTCGGACGTGACGTGGGCGTGACGTTGATGCTTCGAACGTGACGTGGGATTTTCGAACGTGACGTGGGTGTGACGTGGGTTCTTCGAACGTGATGTGAGTGTGACATAGGCGCTTCGATCATGACGTGGGCGTGACGTGTGTGGTTTCAACGTGAGGTGGGTGTCACGTGGGGCATCGAACGTGACGTGGACGTGACGTCGGTACTTTCAATTTGAGGTTGCTGTGACCTGGGTCATTCGAACGTGACGTACATGTGACGTGGGTGATTCCAACGTGACGTGGGGCTTCGAACGTGACGTGGGAGTGACGTGGGTGATTCCAACGTGACGTGGGGCTTCGAACGTGACGTGGGCGTGACGTGGGTGATTCGAATGTGACGTGGGCGTGACGTGGGAGTTTCGAACGTGACGTGAGCGCCACGTGGGGGCTTCGAAGTTGACGTGGGCGTGACGTGGGTGATTGGAACGTGAAGTGGGTGTGACTTGGGGGCTTCGAATGTGACGTGGGTGTGACGTGGGTGTTTCGAACGTGACGTTGTTGTTTCGAACGTGACGTGGGTGTGACGTGGGTGCATCGGACGTGACGTGGGCGTAACGTGGGGGCTACGAACATTACGCGGGTGTGACGTGGATGATTCGAATGCGACGTTGGTGTTTCGAACATGACGTGGATGTGATGTCGGTGTGACGGAGTCTTACGGACGTGACGTGGGCGTGACGTGGGGGCCTCGAACGTGACGTGGGCGTGACGTGGGAGTTTCGAACGTGACGTGGACGTGACGTGGTACTTTACATTTGACGTGGGTGTGACCTGGGTCAATCGAACGTGACGTGGGTGTGACGTGGGGGCTTCGAATGTGACGTGGGCGTGACGTGGGTGATTCGAATGTGACTTGGGCGTCACGTGGGGGCTTCGAACGTGACGTGGGCGTCACGTGGGGGCATCGAACGTGACGTGGGCGTGACCTGGGTGATTGGAACGTGACGTGGGTGCGACATGGGGGCTTCGAACGTGACGTGGGTGTGACGTGGGTGTTTCGAACGTGACGTTGGTATTTCGAACGTGACGCGGGTGTGACTTGGATGCTTCGAATGCGACGTTGGTTTTTCGAACGTGACATGGGTGTGACGTGGGTGCTTCGAATGTGACGTGGGCGTAACGTGGGGGCTTCGAACCTGACGTGGGTGTGACGTGGGGGCTTCGAAAGTGACGTGGGTGTGACGTGGGTCATTTGAACGTGACGTGGGCGTGACGTGGGTGATTCCAACGTGACGTGGGGCTTTGAACGTGACGTGGGCGTGACGTGGGTGATTCGAATGTGACGTGGGCGTGACGTGGGGGCTTCGAACGTCACGTGAGCGTCACGTGGGGGCATCGAGTTTGACATGGGCGTGACCTGGGTGATTGTAACGTGACGTGGGCGTGACCTGGGTGATTCCAACGTGACGTGGGGGCTTCGAAAGTGACGTGGGCATGACGTGGGTGATTCGAAGGTGACATGGGTGTGACGTGGGGCTTCGAACGTGACGTGGGTGTGACGTGGGTGTTTCGAACGTGACGTTGGTGTTTCGAACTTGACTTCGGTGTGACGTGGGGGCTTCGAACATGACGTGGATGTGACGTGGGTGTATCGAACGTGACGTGGACGTGACGTCGGTACTTTCAATTTGAGGTTGGTGTGACCTGGGTCATTCGAACGTGACGTACATGTGCCGTGGGTGATTCCAACGTGACGTGGGGCTTCGAACGTGACGTGGGAGTGACGTGGGTGATTCCAACGTGACGTGGGGCTTCGAACGTGACGTGGGCGTGACGTGGGTGATTCGAATGTGACGTGGGCGTGACGTGGGGTCTTCGAACGTGACGTGAGCGCCACGTGGGGGCATCGAAGTTGACGTGGGCGTGACCTGGGTGATTGGAACGTGCAGTGGATGTGACGTGGGGGCTTCGAACGTGACGTGGGTGTGACGTGGGTGCTTAGAACGTGACGTGGGCGTCACGTGGGCGCTTCGAACATGACGTGGGTGTGACGTGGGGGCTTCGGACGTGACGTGGGCATGACGTGGGGGCTTGAAAAATGATGTGGGTGTGACGTGGGGGCATCGAACGTGACGTGGGCGTGACGTGCGGGCTTCGAACGTCACGTGGGCGTGACGTGGTACTTTACATTTGACGTGGGTGTGACCTGGGTCAATCGACCGTGACGTGGGTGTGACGTGGGGGCTTCGAACGTGACGTGGGTGTGACATGGGTGTTTCGAACCTGACGTTGGTATTTCGAACGTGACGTGGGTGTGACGTGGGTGCATCGGACGTGACGTGGGCGTAACGTGGGGGCTACAAACATTACGCGGGTGTGACGTGGATGCTTCGAATGCGACGTTGGTGTTTCGAACGTGACATGGGTGTGACGTGGGTGCTTGGAACGTGACGTGGGCGTCACGTGGGGGCTTCGAACCTGACGTGGGTGTGACGTGGGGGCATCGATCGTGACGTGGACGTGACGTCGGTACTTTATACCTGATGGGGGTGGGACGTGGGTCATTCGAACGTGACGTGGGTGTGACGTGGGGGCTTCGAACGTGACGTGGGCGTGACGTGGGTGATTCGAACGTGACGTGGGCGTGACGTGGGGGCATCGAACGTGACGTGGGCGTGACGTGGGGGCTTCGAACGTGACCTGGGTGTGACGTGGGTGTTTCGAACGTGACGTGGGTGTGACGTCGGTACTTTGAATGTGACGTGGGTGTGACCTGGGTCATTCAAACGTGATGTACGTGTGACGTGTGGGCTTCGAACGTGACGTGGGTGTTTCAAAACTAACGTGGGTGTGACGTAGGGGTATCGAACGTGACGTAGCTGTTTCCAAACTGACGTGGGTGTGACGTCGGTATGTTGAATGTGACGTGGGTGTGACGTGCATGGTTCGAACGTGAGGTGGGTGTTTTAAATGTGAGCTGGGCGTGACGTGGGTCATTCGAACATGACGTAGGTGTGACGTGGGGGCTTCGAACGTGACGTGGGCGTGACGTGGATGCTTCGAATGTGACGTTGGTGTTTCGAACGTGACATGGGTGTGACATGGGTGCTTCCAAAGAGACGTGGGTGTGACGTGGGTCATTTGAACGTGACGTGGGCGTGACGTGGGTGATTCCAACGTGACGTGGGGCTGTGAACGTGACGTGGGCGTGACGTGGGTGATTCGAATGTGACGTGGGCGTGACGTGGGGGCTTCGAACGTCACGTGAGCGTCACGTGGGGGCATCGAGTTTGACATGGGCGTGACCTGGGTGATTGGAACGTGACGTGGGCGTGACGTGGGTGATTCCAACGTGACGTGGGGCTTCGAACATGACGTGGGCGTGACGTGGGGGCTTCGAAAGTGACGTGGGCATGACGTGGGTGATTCGAATGTGACGTGGGTGTGACGTGGGGGCTTCGAACGTGACGTGGGTGTGACGTGGGTGTTTCGAACCTGACGTTGGTATTTCGAACTTGACTTCGGTGTGACGTGGGTGCATCGGACCTGACGTGGGCGTAAGGTGGGGGCTTCGAACATGACACGGGAGTGACGTGGATGCTTCGAATGTGACGTTGGTGTTTCGAACGTGACAGGGGTGTGACGTGGGTGCTTCGAACGTGACGTGGGCGTCACGTGGGGGCTTCGAACATGACGTGGATGTGACGTGGGTGTTTCGGACGTGACGTGGGCGTGACGTTGATGCTTCGAACGTGACGTGGGATTTTCGAACGTGACGTGGGTGTGACGTGGGTTCTTTGAACGTGATGTGAGTGTGACATAGGCGCTTCGATCATGACGTGGGCGTGACGTGTGTGGTTTCAACGTGACGTGGGTGTCACGTGGGGCATCGAACGTGACGTGGACGTGACGTCGGTACTTTCAATTTGAGGTTGGTGTGACCTGGGTCATTCGAACGTGACGTACATGTGACGTGGGTGATTCCAACGTGACGTGGGGCTTCGAACGTGACGTGGGAGTGACGTGGGTGATTCCAACGTGACGTGGGGCTTCGAACGTGACGTGGGCGTGACGTGGGTGATTCGAATGTGACGTGGGCGTGAGGTGGGGTCTTCGAACGTGACGTGAGCGCCACGTGGGGGCATCGAAGTTGACGTGGGCGTGACCTGGGTGATTGGAACGTGCAGTGGATGTGACGTGGGTGTTTCGAACGTGACTGGGTGTGACGTGGGTGCTTAGAACGTGACGTGGGCGTCACGTGGGGGCTTCGAACATGACGTGGGTGTGACGTGGGGGCTTCGGACGTGACGTGGGCATGACGTGGGGGCTTCAAAAATGATGTGGGTGTGACGTGGGGGCATCGAACGTGACGTGGGCGTGACGTGCGGGCTTCGAACGTCACGTGGACGTGACGTGGTACTTTACATTTGACGTGGGTGTGACCTGGGTCAATCGACCGTGACGTGGGTGTGACGTGGGGGCTTCGAACGTGACGTGGGTGTGACATGGGTGTTTCGAACCTGACGTTGGTATTTCGAACGTGACGTGGGTGTGACGTGGGTGCATCGGACGTGACGTGGGCGTAACGTGGGGGCTACAAACATTACGCGGGTGTGATGTGGATGCTTCGAATGTGACATTCGTGTTTCGAACGTGACATGGGTGTGACGTGGGTGCTTGGAACGTGACGTGGGCGTCACGTGGGGGCTTCGAACATGACGTGGGTGTGACGTGGGGGCATCGATCGTGACGTGGACGTGACGTCGGTACTTTATACCTGATGGGGGTGTGACGTGGGTCATTCGAACGTGACGTGGGTGTGACGTGGGGGCTTCGAACGTGACGTGGGCATGACGTGGGTGATTCGAACGTGACGTGGGCGTGACGTGGGGGCATCGAACGTGACGTGGGTGTGACGTGGGGGCTTCGAACGTGACGTGGGCGTGACGTCGGTACTTTGAATGTGACGTGGGCATGACGTCGGTGATTCGAACGTGACGTGGGCGTGACGTGGGGGCATCGAACGTGACGTGGGCGTGACGTGGGGGCTTCGAACGTGACCTGGGTGTGACGTGGGTGTTTCGAACGTGACGTGGGTGTGACGTCGGTATGTTGAATGTGACGTGGGTGTGACGTGCATGGTTCGAACGTGAGGTGGGTGTTTTAAATGTGAGCTGGGCGTGACGTGGGTCATTCGAACATGACGTAGGTGTGACGTGGGGGCTTCGAACGTGACTTTGGTGTTTCGAACGTGACATGGGTGTGACATGGGTGCTTCGAATGTGACGTGGGCGTAGTGTGGGGGCTTCGAACCTGACGTGGGTGTGACGTGGGGGCTTCGAAAGTGACGTGGGTGTTACGTGGGTCATTTGAACGTGACGTGGGCGTGATGCAGGTGATTCCAACGTGACGTGGGGCTTTGAACGTGACGTGGGCGTGACGTGGGTGATTCGAATGTGACGTGGGCGTGACGTGGGGGCTTCGAACGTCACGTGAGCGTCACGTGGGGGCATCGAGTATGACATGGGCGTGACCTGGGTGATTGGAACGTGACGTGGGCGTGACGTAGGTGATTCCAACGTGACGTGGGGCTTCGAACATGACGTGGGCATGACGTGGGTGATTCGAAGGTGACATGGGTGTGACGTGGGGGCTTCGAACGTGACGTGGGTGTGAGGTGGGTGATTCGAAGGTGACCTGGGCGTGACGTGGGGGCATGGAACGGAACGTGGGTGTGAGGTGGGTGATTCCAACGTGACGTGGGCGTGACGTCGGTACTTTCAATGTGACGTGGGTGTGACGTGGGTCATTTGAACGTGACGTGGGCGTGACGTGGGTGATTCCAACGTGACGTGGGGGCTTTGAACGTCACATGGGCGTGACGTGGGTGTTTCGAACGTGGCGTTGGTGTTTCCAAAGTGACGTGGGTGTCACGTGGGGGCTTCGAAAGTGACGTGGGCGTGACGTGGGTGATTCGAAGGTGACGTGGGTGTGACGTGGGGTCTTCGAACGTGACGTGGGCGTGACGTCGGTACTTTCAATGTGACGAGGGTGTGACCTGGGTGATTGGAACGTGACGTGGGAGTGACGTGGGGGCTTCGAACGTGACGTAAGGGTGACATGGGTGCTTAGAACGTGACGTGGGCGTGACGTGGGAGTTTCGATCGTGACGTGGACGTGCCGTCATTACTTTCAATTTGAGGTTGGTGTGACCTGGGTCATTTGGACGTGACGTCGCTACTTTCAATTTGAGGCTGGTGTGACCTGGGTCATTCGAACGTGACGTACGTGTGACGTTGGGGCTTCGAACGTGATGTGGGTGTTTCAAAACTAACGTGGGTGTGACGTGGGGGCTTCGAACGTGACGTAGGCGTAACGTGGGTGTTTACAAGTGACCTGGGCGTGACGTGGGGGCTTCGATCGTGACGTGGAAGTGACGTCGGTACTTTATATATGACGTGGGTGTGACCTGGCTCATTTGAACGTGACTTGGGCGTGACGTGGGGGCTTCGAACGTGACGTGGGCATGACAGAGGCGCTTCGATCATGACGTGGGCGTGACGTGTGTGGTTTCAACGTGACGTGGGTGTCACGTGGGGCATCGAACGTGACGTGGACGTGACGTGGGTACTTTCAATTTGAGGTTGGTGTGACCTGGGTCATTCGAATGTGACGTACATGTGACGTGGGTGATTCCAACGTGACGTGGGGCTTCGAACGTGACGTGGGTGTGACCTGGGTGATTGGAACGTGACGTGGGTGTGACGTGGGGGCTTCGAACGTTATGTGGGTGTGACGTGCGTGTTTCGAACGTGACGTTGGTGTTTCGAACTTGACTTCGGTGTGACGTGGGTGCTTCGGACCTGACGTGGGCGTAACGTGGGGGCTTCGAGCATGACGCGGGAGTGACGTGGATGCTTCGAATGTGACGTTGGTGTTTCGAACGTGAAGTGGGTGTGAGGTGGGTGCTTCGAACGTGACGTGGGCGTCACGTGGGGGCTTCGAACATGACGTGGATGTGAGGTGGGTGCTTCGGACGTGACGTGGGCGTGACGTGTAGGCTTCGAAAATGATGTGGGTGTGACGTCGGTGCATCGAACGTGACGTGGGCATGACGTTGGTGATTTTAACGTGACGTGGGCTTGACGTGGGAGTTTCGAACGTGACGTGGACATGACGTGGTACTTTACATTTGACGTGGGTGTGACCTGGGTCAATCGAACGTGACGTGGGTGTGACGTGGGGGCTTCGAATGTGACGTGGGCGTGACGTGGGTGATTCGAATGTGACGTGGGCGTGACGTGGGGGCTTCGAACGTCACGTGAGCGTCACGTGGGGGCATCGAGTTTGACATGGGCGTGACCTGGGTGATTGGAACGTGACGTGGGCGTGACGTGGGTGATTCCAACGTGACGTGGGCATGACGTGGGTGATTCGAAGGTGACATGGGTGTGACGTGGGGGCTTCGAACGTGACGTGGGTGTGACGTGGGGGCTTCGAACGTGACGTGGGCGTGACGTCGGTACTTTGAATGTGACGTGGGTGTGACCTGGGTCATTTGAACGTGGCGTGGGAGTGACGTGGGGGCATCGAACGTGACATAAGGGTGACATGGGTGCTTAGAACGTGACGTGGGCGTGATGCGGGTGATTCCAACATGACGTGGGGCTTCGAATGTGACGTGGGCGTGACGTGGGTGTTTCGAACGTGACGTGGGCGTGACGTCGGTACTTTGAATGTGACGTGGGTGTGACCTGGGGGCTTCGAACGTGACGTAAGGGCGACATGGGTGCTTAGAACGTGACGTGGGCGTGATGCGGGTGATTCCAACGTGACGTGGGGCTTCGAATGTGACGTGGGCGTGAGGTGGGTGATTCGAAGGTGACCTGGGCGTGACGTGGGGGCATGGAACGGAACGTGGGTGTGAGGTGGGTGATTCCAACGTGACGTGGGCGTGACGTCGGTACTTTCAATGTGACGTGGGTGTGACGTGGGTCATTTGAACGTGACGTGGGGGCTTTGAACGTGACATGGGCGTGACGTGGGTGTTTCGAACGTGACGTTGGTGTTTCCAAAGTGACGTGGGTGTCACGTGGGGGCTTCGAAAGTGAGGTGGGCGTGACGTGGGTGATTCGAAGGTGACGTGGGTGTCACGTGGGGGCTTCGAAAGTGACGTGGGTGTGACGTGCATGACTCGAACGTGACGTGCGCGTGACGTGGGGGCTTCGAACGTGACGTGGGCGTGACGTGGGGGCTTCGAAAGTCATGTGGGCGTCACGTGGGTGATTCGAAGATGACGTGGGCGTGACGCGGGGGCTTCGAACGTGACCTGGGTGTGAGGTGGGTGTTTCAACGTGACGTGGGCGTGACGTCGGTACTTTGAATGTGACGTGGGTGTGACCTGGGTCATTGGAACGTGACGTGGGAGTGACCTGGGGGTATCGAACGTGACGTAAGGGCCACATGGGTGCTTAGAACGTGACGTGGGCGTGACGTGGGTGGTTTCAACGTGACGTGGGGGCTTCGAACGTGACATGGGCGTCACGTGGGTGATTCGAACGTGACGTGGGCGTGACGTTAGTACTTTGAAAGTAACATGGGTGTGACCTGGGTCATTTGAACGTGACGTGGGTGTCACGTGTATGGTTTCAACGTGACCTGGGCGTCACGGGTGTCACGTGGGGCATCGAACGTGACGTGGGCGTGACGTGTATGGTTTCAACGTGACGTGGGCGTCACGGGTGGGCTTCGAACGTGACGTGGGCATGACGTGGGTGATTCGAAGGTGACGTGGGAGTGACGTGGGGGCATGGAACGGAACGTGGGTGTGAGGTGGGTGATTCCAACGTGACGTGGGCGTGACGTCGGTACTTTCAATGTGACGTGGGTGTGACCTGGGTCATTTGAACGTGACGTGGGAGTGACGTGGGGGCTTCGAACGTGATGTAAGTGTGACATGGGTGCTTAGAACGTGACGTGGGCGTGACGTGGGCGATTGCAACGTGATGTGGGGCTTCGAATGTGACGTGGGCGGGATGTGGGTGATTCGAATGTCACTTGGGCGTGACGTGGGGGCTTCAAACGTGACGTGGGCGTGAGCTGGGTGATTGGAACGTGACCGTGTGCGTGACGTGGGTGGTTTCAACGTGACGTGGGCGTCACGTGGGGGCTTCGGAGGTGACGTGGGCCTCACGTGGGGGCTTCGAAAGTGACGTGGGCATGGCGTGGGTGATTCGAAGGTGACGTAAGGGTGACATGGGTGCTTAGAACGTGACGTGGGCGTGACGTGTGTGATTCCAACGTCATGTGGGTGCTTCGAACGTGACGTGGGCGTGACGTGGGTGATTGGAACGTGACGTGGGCGTGACGTCTGCACTTTGAAAGTGACGTGGGTGTGACCTGGGTCATTTGAACGTGACGTGGGAGTGACGTGGGGGCTTCAAACGTGACGTAACGGTGACATGGGCGCTTAGAACGTGACGTGGGCGTGACGTGGGCGATTCCAACGTGACGTGGGCGTGACGTGGGTGATTCGAAAGTGACGTGGGTGTGACGTGGGTGTTAAGGACGTGACGTGGGCGTGACGTGGATTCTCCGAACGTGACGTGGACGTGACGTGGGTACTTTCAATTTGAGGTTGGTGTGACCTGGGTCATTCGAACGTGACGTACATGTGACGTGGGTGATTCCAACGTGACGTGGGGCTTCGAACATGACGTGGGTGTGACCTGGGTGATTGGAACGTGACGTGGGTGTGACGTGCGGGCTTCGCACGTGACATAAGGGTGACATGGGTGCTTAGAACGTGACGTGGGCGTGATTCGGCTGATTCCAACGTGACGCGGGTGTGACGTCGGTACTTTGAATGTGACGTGGATGTGACCTGGGTGATTGGAACGTGACGTGGGTGTGACGTGGGGGCTTCGAACGTGACGTGGGTGTGACGTGGGGGCTTCGAAAATGATGTGGGTGTGACGTGGGTGCATCGAACGTGACGTGGGCGTGACGTGGGAGCTTCGAACGTGACGTGGACGTGACGTGGTACTTTACATTTGACGTGGGTGTGACCTGGGTCAATCGAACGTGACGTGGGTGTGACGTGGGGGCTTCGAATGTGACATGGGCGTGACGTGGGTGATTCGAATGTGACGTGGGCGTGACGTGGGGGCTTCGAACGTCACGTGGGCGTCACGTGGGGGCATCGAACGTGACGTGGGCGTGACCTGGGTGATTGGAACGTGACGTGGGTGTGACGTGGGGGCTTCGAACGTGACGTGGGTGTGACGTGGGTGTTTCGAACCTGACGTTGGTGTTTCGAACGTGACGTGGGTGTGACGTGGGTGCATCGGACGTGACGTGGGCGTAACGTGGGGGCTACGAACATTACGCGGGTGTGACGTGGATGCTTCGAATGCGACGTTGGTGTTTCGAACGTGACATGGGTGTGACATGGGTGCTTGGAACGTGACGTGGGCGTCACGTGGGGGCTTCGAACATGACGTGGGTGTGACGTGGGGGCATCGATCGTGACGTGGACGTGACGTCGGTACTTTATACCTGATGGGGGTGTGACGTGGGTCATTCGAACGTGACGTGGGTGTGACGTGGGGGCTTCGAACGTGACGTGGGCATGACGTGGGTGATTCGAACGTGACGTGGGCGTGACGTGGGGGCTTCGAACGTGACGTGGGTATGACGTCGGTGATTCGAACGTGACGTGGGCGTGACGTCGGTACTTTGAATGTGACGTGGGTGTGACGTGGGTCATTTGAACGTGACGTGGGCGTGACGTGGGGGCATCGAACGTGACGTGGGCGTGACGTGCGGGCTTCGAACGTGACGTGGGTGTGACGTGGGGGCTTCGAACGTGACGTGGGCGTGACGTCGGTACTTTGAATGTGACGTGGGTGTGACGTGGGTCATTTGAACGTGGTGTACGTGTGAGGTGTGGGCTTCGAACGTGACGTGGGTGTTTCAAAACTAACGTGGGTGTGACGTAGGGGTATCGAACGTGACGCAGGTGTTTCCAAACTGACGTGGGTGTGACGTCAGTACGTTGAATGTGACGTGCACGATTCGAACCTGACGTGGGTGTTTTAAATGTGAGCTGGGCGTGACGTGGGTCATTCGAACGGGACATAGGTGTGACGTGGGGGCTTCGAACGTCACGTGGGCGTCACGTGGGGGCTTCGATGTTGACGTGGGCGTGACCTGGGTGATTGGAACGTGACGTGGACGTGACGTGGGTGGTTTCAACGTGACGTGAGCGTCACCTGGGGTCTTCGAAAGTGACGTGGGCATGACGTGGGTGATTCGAAGGTGACGTGGGTGTGACGTGGGGGCTTCGAACGTGACGTGGGTGTGACGTCGGTACTTTGAATGTGGCGTGGGTGTGACCTGGGTCATTTGATCGTGACGTGGGCGTGACGTGGCGGCTTCAAACGTGACATAAGGGTGACATGGGTGCTTAGAACCTGACATGGGCGTGACGTGGGCGATTCCAACGTGATGTGGGGCTTCGAACGTGACGTGGGCGTGACGTGGGTGATTCGAAGCTGACGTGGGTGTGACGTGGGGGCTTCGAACGTGACGTGGGCGTGACGTGGGTGATTCGAACGTGACGTGGGCGTGACGTCGGATCTTTGAAAGTGACGTGGGAGTGACGTGGGGGCTTCAAACGTGACATAAGGGTGACATGGGTGCTTAGAACGTGACGTGGGCGTGACGTGGGTGATTCCAACGTCATGTGGGGGCTTCGAACGTGACGTGGGCGTGACGTGGGTGATTGGAATGTGACGTGGGCGTGACGTCGGTACTTTGAAAGTGACGTGGGTGTGACCTGGGTCATTTGAACGTGACGTGGGAGTGACGCGGGGGCTTCAAACGTGACGTAAGGGTGACATGGGCGCTTAGAACGTGACGTGGGCGTGACGTGGGTGATTCGAATATGACGTGGGCGTGACGTGGGTGATTCGAAAGTGACGTAGGTGTGACGTGGGTGTTTCGGACGTGACGTGGGCGTGACGTGGATGCTTCGAACGTGACGTTGGTGTTTCGAACGTGACGTGGGTGTGACGTGGGTGCTTCGAACGTGACGTGGGCGTGTCATAGGCGCTTCGATCATGACGTGGGTGTGACGTGTGTGGTTTCAACGTGAGGTGGGTGTCACGTGGGGCATCGAACGTGACGTGGACGTGACGTCGGTACTTTCAATTTGAGGTTGGTGTGACCTGGGTCGTTTGGACGTGACGTCGCTACTTTCAATTTGAGGCTGGTGTGACCTGGGTCATTCGAACGTGACGTACGTGTGACGTTGGGGCTTCGAACATGACGTGGGCGTGACGTGGGGGCTTCGAAAGTGACATGGGCATGACGTGAGTGATTCGAAGGTGACGTGGGCGTGACGTCGGTACTTTGAATGTGACGTGGGTGTGACCTGGGTCATTTGAACGTGACGTGGGTGTGACGTGGGTGTTTCGAACGTGACGTGGGTGTGACGTGGGTGTTTCAAACGTGACGTTGGTGTTTCGAACTTGACTTCGGTGTGACGTGGGTGCTTCGGACCTGACGTGGGCGTAACGTGGGGGCTTCGAACATGACGCGGGAGTGACGTGGATGCTTCGAATGTGACGTGGGTGCTTCGAACATGACGTGGATGTGAGGTGGGTGCTTCGGACGTGACGTGGGCGTGACGTGGGGGCTTCGAAAATGATGTGGGTGTGAGGTGGGGTCTTCGAACGTGACGTGGGCGTGACGTGGTACATTACATTTGACGTGGGTGTGACCTGGGTCAATCGAACGTGACGTGGGCCTGACGTGGGTGCATCGGACGTGACTGGGCATAACGTGGGGGCTACGAACATTACGCGGGTGTGACGTGGATGCTTCGAATGCGACGTTGGTGTTTCGAACGTGACATGGGTGTGACATGGGTGCTTGGAACGTGACGTGGGCGGGATGTGGGTGATTCGAAGCTGACGTGGGCGTGACGTGGGGGCATCGATCGTGACGTGGACGTGACGTCGGTACTTTATACCTGATGTTGGTGTGACGTCGGTACTTTGAATGTGACGTGGGTGTGACGTGCATGGTTCAAACGTGAGGTGGGTGTTTTAAATGTGAGCTGGGCGTGACGTGGGTCATTCGAACATGACGTAGGTGTGACGTGGGGGCTTCGAACGTGACGTGGGCGTGACGTGGATGCTTCGAATATGACGTGGGCGTGACGTGGGGGGGCTTCGAACGTCACGTGGGCGTCACGTGGGGGCATCGAAGTTGACGTGGGCGTGACCTGGGTGATTGGAACGTGACGTGGGTGTGACGTGGGGCTTCGAACGTGACGTGGGTGTGACGTGGGTGTTTCGAACCTGACGTTGGTGTTTCGAACGTGACGTGGGTGTGACGTGGGTGCATCGGACGTGACGTGGTCGTAACGTGGGGGCTACGAACATGACGCGGGTGTGACGTGGATGATTCGAATGCGACGTTGGTGTTTCAAACCTGACATGGGTGTGACGTGGGTGCTTGCAACGTGACGTGGGCGTCACGTGGGGGCTTCGAACGTGACATGGGTGTGACGTGGGGGCATCGATCGTGACGTGGACGTGACGTCGGAACTTTATACCTGATGGGGGTGTGACGTGGGTCATTCGAACGTGACGTGGGCGTGACGTGGGTGATTGGAACGTGACGTGGGCGTGACGTCGGTACTTTGAATGTGACGTGGGTGTGACCTGGGTCATTTGAACGTGACGTGGGAGTGACGTGGGGGCTTCAAACGTGACGTAAGGGTGACATGGGCGCTTAGAACGTGACGTGGGCGTGACGTGGGTGATTCGAATATGACGTGGGCGTGACGTGGGTGATTCGAAAGTGACGTAGGTGTGACGTGGGTGTTTCGGACGTGACGTGGGCGTGACGTGGATGCTTCGAACGTGACGTGGGCGTGTCATAGGCGCTTCGATCATGACGTGGGTGTGACGTGTGTGGTTTCAACGTGACGTGGGTGTCACGTGGGGCATCGAACGTGACGTGGACGTGACGTCGGTACTTTCAATTTGAGGTTGGTGTGACCTGGGTCATTTGGACGTGACGTCGCTACTTTCAATTTGAGGCTGGTGTGACCTGGGTCATTCGAACGTGACGTACGTGTGACGTTGGGGCTTCGAACGTGGTGTGGCTGTTTCAAAGCTAAGGTGGGTGTGACGTGGGGGCTTCGAACGTGACGTAGGCGTAACGTGGGTGTTTACAAGTGACCTGGGCGTGACGTGGGGGCTTCGATCGTGACGTGGACGTGACGTCGGTACTTTATATATGACGTGGGTGTGACCTGGCTCATTTGAACGTGACGTGGCTGTGACGTGGGGGCTTCGAACGTGACGTAGGCATGACGTGGGTGATTCGAACGTGACGTGGGCGTGACGTGGGGGCATCGAACGTGACGTGGGCGTCATGTGGGGGCTTCGAAAGTGGCGTGGACGTCACGTGGGTGATTCGAAGGTGACGTGGGTGTGACGTGGGGGCTTCGAACGTGACGTGGGCATGACGTGGGTGATTCGAACGTGAACTGGGTGTGACGTGGTGGCATCGAACGTGACGTGGGCGTGACGTCAGTACTTTGAAAGTGACGTGGGTGTGACCTGGGTCATTTGAACGTGACGTGGGAGTGACGTGGGGGCATCGAACGTGACATAAGGGTGACATGGGTGCTTAGAACGTGACATGGGCGTGATGCGGGTGATTCCAACGTGACGTGAGCGTCACGTGGGGTCTTCGAAAGTGACGTGGGCATGACGTTGGTGTTTCGAACGTGACGTGGGTGTGACATGGTGCTTCGAACGTGACGTGGGTGTGACGTCGGTACTTTGAATGTGACGTGGGTGTGACCTGGGTCATTGGAACGTGACGTGGGAGTGACGTGGGGGCATCGAACGTGACATAAGGGTGACATGGGTGCTTAGAACGTGACGTGGGCGTGATGCGGGTGATTCCAACGTGACGTGGGGCTTCGAATGTGACGTGGGCGTGACGTGGGTGATTGGAACGTGACGTGGGCGTGAGGTGGGTGATTCGAAAGTGACGTCGGTGTGACGTGCGTGATTCGGATGTGACGTGGGCGTGACGTGGGTGCTTCGAACGTGACGTGGGCATGACATAAGCGCTTCGATCGTGACGTGGGTGTGACGTGTGTGGTTTCAACGTGACGTGGGTGTCACGTGGGGTATCGAACGTGACGTGGGCGTGACGTGTGTGGTTTCAACGTGACGTGGGCGTCACGGGTGGGCTTCGAACGTGACGTGGGCATGACGTGGGTGATTCGAAGGTGACGTGGGCGTGACGTGGGGGCATGGAACGGAACGTGGGTGTGACCTGGGTGATTGGAACGTGACGTGGGCGTGACGTGGGGGCTTCAAACGTGATGTAGGTGTGACATGGGTGCTTAGAACCTGACATGGGCGTGACGTGGGCGATTCCATCGTGATGTGGGGCTTCGAACGTGACGTGGGCGTGACGTGGGTGATTCGAAGGTGACGTGGGTGTGACGTGGGGGCTTCGAACGTCACGTGGGCGTGACGTGTGGGCTTCCAACGTGACGTGGGCGTGACCTGGATGATTGGAACGTGACGTGGACGTGACGTGGGTGGTTTCAACGTGACGTGGGCGTCACGTGGAGGCTTCGGAGGTGACGTGGGCGTGACGTGGGGGCTTCGAAAGTGACGTGGGCATGGCGTGGGTGATTCGAAGGTGACGTGGGTGTGACGTGGGGGCTTCAAACGTGACGTGGGCGTGACGTGGGTGATTCGAACGTGACGTGGGCGTGACGTCGGATCTTTGAAAGTGACGTGGGAGTGACGTGGGGGCTTCAAACGTGCCGTAAGGGTGACATGGGTGCTTAGAACGTGACGTGGGCGTGACGTGGGTGATTCCAACGTCATGTGGGGGCTTCGAACGTGACATGGGCGTGACGTGGGTGATTGGAACGTGACGTGGGCGTGACGTCGGTACTTTGAAAGTGACGTGGGTGTGACCTGGGTCATTTGAACGTGACGTGGGAGTGACGCGGGGGCTTCAAACGTGACGTAAGGGTGACATGGGCGCTTAGAACGTGACGTGGGCGTGACGTGGGGCTTCGAATATGACGTGGGCGTAACGTGGGTGATTCGAAAGTGACGTAGGTGTGACGTGGGTGTTTCGGACGTGACGTGGGCGTGACGTGGATGCTTCGAACGTGACGTTGGTGTCTCGAACGTTACGTGGGTGTGACGTGGGTGCTTCGAACGTGACGTGGGCGTGTCATAGGCGCTTCGATCATGACGTGGGTGTGACGTGTGTGGTTTCAACGTGAGGTGGGTGTCACGTGGGGCATCGAACGTGACGTGGACGTGACGTCGGTACTTTCAATTGAGGTTGGTGTGACCTGGGTCATTTGGACGTGACGTCGCTACTTTCAATTTGAGGCTGGTGTGACCTGGGTCATTCGAGCGTGACGTACGTGTGACGTGGGGGCTTCGAACATGACGTGGGCATGACGTGGGTGATTCGAAGGTGACGTGGGCGTGACGTCGGTACTTTGAATGTGACGTGGGTGTGACCTGGGTCATTTGAACGTGACGTGGGCATGACGTGGGTGATTCGAACGTGACGTGGGCGTGACGTGGGTGATTCGAAAGTGATGTCGGTGTGACAGGGTGTTTCGGACGTGACGTGGGCGTGACGTGGGTGCTTCGAACGTGACGTGGGCGTGTCATAGGCGCTTCGATCATGACGTGGGCGTGACGTGTGTGGTTTCAACGTGACGTGGGTGTCACGTGGGGCATCGAACGTGACGTGGACGTGACGTCGGTACTTTCAAATGAGGTTGGTGTGACCTGGGTCATTTGGACGTGACGTCGCTACTTTCAATTTGAGGCTGGTGTGACCTGGGTCATTCGAGCGTGACGTACGTGTGACGTGGGGGCTTCGAACATGACGTGGGCATGACGTGGGTGATTCGAAGGTGACGTGGGCGTGACGTCGGTACTTTGAATGTGACGTGGGTGTGACCTGGGTCATTTGAACGTGACGTGGGTGTGACGTGGGTGTTTCGGACGTGACGTGGGCGTAACGTGGGGGCTACGAACATGACGCGGGAGTGACGTGGATGCTTCGAATGTGACGTTGGTGTTTCGAACGTGACATGGGTGTGACATGGGTGATTGGAACGTGACGTGGGCGTCACGTGGGGGCTTCGAACATGACGTGGATGTGAGGTGGGTGCTTCGGACGTGACGTGGGCGTGACGTGGGGGCTTCGAAAATGATGTGGGTGTGAGGTGGGGTCTTCGAACGTGACGTGGGCGTGACGTGGGAGTTTCGAACGTGACGTGGACGTGACGTGGTACTTTACATTTGACGTGGGTGTGACCTGGGTCAATCGAACGTGACGTGGGTGTGACGTGGGGGCTTCGAATGTGACGTGGGCGTGACGTGGGTGATTCGAATGTGACGTGTGCGTGACGTGGGGGCTTCGAACGTCACGTGGGCTTCACGTGGGGGCATCGAACGTGACGTGGGCGTGACCTGGGTGATTGGAACGTGACGTGGGTGTGACGTGGGGGCTTCGAACGTGACATAAGGGTGACATGGGTGCTTAGAACGTGACGTGGGCGTGATGCGGCTGATTCCAACGTGACGTGGGTGTGACGTGGGTGTTTCGAACCTGACGTTGGTATTTCGAACGTGACGTGGGTGTGACGTGGGTGCATCGGACGTGACTGGGCATAACGTGGGGGCTACGAACATTACGCGGGTGTGACGTGGATGCTTCGAATGCGACGTTGGTGTTTCGAACGTGACATGGGTGTGACATGGGTGCTTGGAACGTCACGTGGGCGTCACGTGGGGGCTTCGATGTTGACGTGGGCGTGACCTGGGTGATTGGAACGTGACGTGGACGTGACGTGGGTGGTTCAACGTGACGTGAGCGTCACCTGGGGTCTTCGAAAGTGACGTGGGTGTGACGTCGGTACTTTGAATGTGGCGTGGGTGTGACCTGGGTCATTTGATCGTGACGTGGGCGTGACGTGGGGGCTTCAAACGTGACATAAGGGTGACATGGGTGCTTAGAACCTGACGTGGGTGTGACGTGGGCGATTCCAACGTGATGTGGGGCTTCGAACGTGACGTGGGCGTGACGTGGGTGATTCGAAGCTGACGTGGGTGTGACGTGGGGGCTTCGAACGTGACGTGGGCGTGACGTGGGGGCTTCGAACGTGACGTGGGCGTGACGTCGGATCTTTGAAAGTGACGTGGGAGTGACGTGGGGGCTTCAAACGTGACATAAGAGTGACATGGGTGCTTAGAACGTGACGTGGGCGTGACGTGGGTGATTCCAACGTCATGTGGGGGCTTCGAACGTGACATGGGCGTGACGTGGGTGATTGGAATGTGACGTGGGCGTGACGTCGGTACTTTGAAAGTGACGTGGGTGTGACCTGGGTCATTTGAACGTGACGTGGGAGTGACGCGGGGGCTTCAAACGTGACGTAAGGGTGACATGGGCGCTTAGAACGTGACGTGGGCCTGACGTGGGTGATTCGAATATGACGTGGGCGTGACGTGGGTGATTCGAAAGTGACGTAGGTGTGACGTGGGTGTTTCGGACGTGACGTGGGCGTGATGTGGATGCTTCGAACGTGACGTTGGTGTTTCGAACGTGATGTGGGTGTGACGTGGGTGCTTCGAACGTGACGTGGGCGTGTCATAGGCGCTTCGATCATGACGTGGGTGTGACGTGTGTGGTTTCAACGTGAGGTGGGTGTCACGTGGGGCATCGAACGTGACGTGGACGTGACGTCGGTACTCTCAATTTGAGGTTGGTGTGACCTGGGTCATTTGGACGTGACGTCGCTACTTTCAATTTGAGGCTGGTGTGACCTGGGTCATTCGAACGTGACGTACGTGTGACGTTGGGGCTTCGAACATGACGTGGGCGTGACGTGGGGGCTTCGAAAGTGACATGGGCATGACGTGAGTGATTCGAAGGTGACGTGGGCGTGACGTCGGTACTTTGAATGTGACGTGGGTGTGACCTGGGTCATTTGAACGTGACGTGGGTGTGACGTGGGTGTTTCGAACGTGACGTGGGTGTGACGTGGGTGTTTCAAACGTGACGTTGGTGTTTCGAACTTGACTTCGGTGTGACGTGGGTGCTTCGGACCTGACGTGGGCGTAACGTGGGGGCTTCGAACATGACGCGGGAGTGACGTGGATGCTTCGAATGTGACGTGGGTGCTTCGAACATGACGTGGATGTGAGGTGGGTGCTTCGGACGTGACGTGGGCGTGACGTGGGGGCTTCGAAAATGATGTGGGTGTGAGGTGGGGTCTTCGAACGTGACGTGGGCGTGACGTGGTACTTTACATTTGACGTGGGTGTGACCTGGGTCAATCGAACGTGACGTGGGTGTAACGTGGGTGATTCGAACGTGACGTGGGCGTGACGTGGGGGCTTCGAACGTCACGTGGGCGTCACGTGGGGGCATCGAACGTGACGTGGGCGTGACCTGGGTGATTGGAACGTGACGTGGGTGTGACGTGGGTGTTTCGAAAGTGACATAAGGGTGACATGGGTGCTTAGAACGTGACGTGGGCGTGATGCGGCTGATTCCAACGTGACGTGGGTGTGACGTGGGTGATTCGAACGTGACGTGGGTGTTACGTGGATGCTTCGAACGTGACGTTGGTGTTTCGAACGTGACATGGGTGTGACATGGGTGCTTGGAACGTGACGTGGGCGTGATGCGGCTGATTCCAACGTGACGTGGGCGTGATGCGGCTGATTCCAACGTGACGTGGGTGTGACGTGGGTGTTTCGGACGTGACGTGGGCGTGACGTGGATGCTTCGAACGTGACGTTGGTGTTTCGAACGTGACGTGGGTGTGACATGGGTGCTTGGAACGTGACGTGGGCGGGATGTGGGTGATTCGAAGCTGACGTGGGCGTGACGTGGGGGCATCGATCGTGACGTGGACGTGACGTCGGTACTTTATACCTGATGTTGGTGTGACGTCGGTACTTTGAATGTGACGTGGGTGTGACGTGCATGGTTCAAACGTGAGGTGGGTGTTTTAAATGTGAGCTGGGCGTGACGTGGGTCATTCGAACATGACGTAGGTGTGACGTGGGGGCTTCGAACGTGACGTGGGCGTGACGTGGATGCTTCGAATGTGACGTTGGTGTTTCGAACGTGACATGGGTGTGACATGGGTGCTTCGAATATGACGTGGGTGTGACGTGCATGACTCGAACCTGACGTGGGCGTGACGTGGGGACTTCGAAGTTGACGTGGGCCAGACCTGGGTGATGCGAACGTGACGTGGCTGTGACGTGGGGGCATCGAACGTGACGTGGGTGTGACGTAGGGGCTTCAAAAGTGACGTGGGCGTCACGTGGGGGCATCGACCGTGACGTAGGTGTGACGTGGGGGCTTCGAACGTGACGTGGGCGTCACGTGGATGCTTCGAATGTGACGTTGGTGTTTCGAACGTGACATGGGTGTGACATGGGGGCTTCGAACCTGACGTGGGTGTGACGTGGGGGCTTCAAGCGTGACGTGGGCGTGACGTGGATGCTTCGAATGTGACGTTGGTGCTTCGAACGTGACATGGGTGTGACATGGGTGCTTCGAATGTGACGTGGGCGTAACGTGGGGGCTTCGAACCTGACGTGGGTGTGACGTGGGGGCTTCGAAAGTGACGTGGGTGTGACGTGGGTCATTTGAACGTGACGTGGGCGTGACGTGCGTGATTCCAACGTGACGTGGGGCTTTGAACGTGACGTGGGCGTGACGTGGGTGATTCCAACGTGACGTGGGGCTTCGAACATGACGTGGGCGTGACGTGGGGGCTTCGAAAGTGACGTGGGCATGACGTGGGTGATTCGAAGGTGACGTGGGTGTGACGTGGGGGCTTCGAACGTGACGTGGGCTTCGAACGTGACGTGGGCGTGACGTGGGTGATTGGAATGTGACGTGGGCGTGAGGTGGGTGATTCGAAAGTGACGTCGGTGTGACGTGCGTGTTTCGGACGTGACGTGGGCGTGACGTGGGTGCTTCGAACGTGACGTGGGCATGACATAAGCGCTTCGATCGTGACGTGGGCGTGTCGTGTGTGGTTTCAACGTGACGTGGGTGTCACGTGGGGCATCGAACGTGACGTGGGCGTGACGTGTGTGGTTTCAACGTGACGTGGGCGTCACGGGTGGGCTTCGAACGTGACGTGGGCATGACGTGGGTGATTCGAAGGTGACGTGGGCGTGACGTGGGGGCATGGAACGTGACGTGGGTGTGAGGCGGGTGATTCCAACGTGACGTGGGCGTGACGTCGGTACTTTGAATGTGACGTGGGTGTGACCTGGGTCATTTGAACGTGACGTGGGAGTGACGTGGGGGCTTCCAACGTGACGTAAGGGTGACATGGGTGCTTAGAACGTGACGTGGGAGTCACGTGGGCGATTCCAACGTGACGTGGGGCTTCGAATGTGACGTGGGCGAGACGTGGGTGATTGGAACGTGATGTGGGCGTGACGTCGGTACTTTGAAAGTGACGTGGGTGTGACCTGGGTCATTTGAACGTGACGTGGGAGTGACGTGGGGGCTTCAAATGTGACGTAAGGGTGACATGGGTGCTGAGAACGTGACGTGGGCGTGACGTGGGTGTTTCGGATGTGACGTGGGCGTGACGTGGATGTTTCGAACGTGACGTTGGTGTTTCGAACGTGGCGTGGGTGTGACGTGGGTGCTTCGGACGTGACGTGGGCGCGACGTGGGGGCTTTGAACGTGACGTGGGCGTGACGTGGGAGTTTCGAACGTGACGTGGACGTGACGTGGTACTTTATATTTGACGTGGGTGTGACCTGGGTCAATCGAACGTGACGTGGGTGTGACGTGGGGGCTTCGAATGTGACGTGGGCGTGACGTGGGTGATTCGAATGTGACGTGGGCGTGACGTGGGGGGGCTTCGAACGTCACGTGGGCGTCACGTGGGGGCATCGAAGTTGACGTGGGCGTGACCTGGGTGATTGGAACGTGACATAAGGGTGACATGGGTGCTTAGAACGTGACGTGGGCGTGATGCGGCTGATTCCAACGTGACGTGGGTGTGACGTGGGTGTTTCGAACCTGACGTTGGTATTTCGAACGTGACGTGGGTGTGACGTGGGTGCATCGGACGTGACTGGGCATAACGTGGGGGCTACGAACATTACGCGGGTGTGACGTGGATGCTTCGAATGCGACGTTGGTGTTTCGAACGTGACATGGGTGTGACATGGGTGCTTGGAACGTCACGTGGGCGTCACGTGGGGGCTTCGATGTTGACGTGGGCGTGACCTGGGTGATTGGAACGTGACGTGGACGTGACGTGGGTGGTTTCAACGTGACGTGAGCGTCACCTGGGGTCTTCGAAAGTGACGTGGGCATGACGTGGGTGATTCGAAGGTGACGTGGGTGTGACGTGGGGGCTTCGAACGTGACGTGGGTGTGACGTCGGTACTTTGAATGTGGCGTGGGTGTGACCTGGGTCATTTGATCGTGACGTGGGCGTGACGTGGGGGCTTCAAACGTGACATAAGGGTGACATGGGTGCTTAGAACCTGACGTGGGTGTGACGTGGGCGATTCCAACGTGATGTGGGGCTTCGAACGTGACGTGGGCGTGACGTGGGTGATTCGAAGCTGACGTGGGTGTGACGTGGGGGCTTCGAACGTGACGTGGGCGTGACGTGGGTGATTCGAACGTGACGTGGGCGTGACGTCGGATCTTTGAAAGTGACGTGGGAGTGACGTGGGGGCTTCAAACGTGACATAAGAGTGACATGGGTGCTTAGAACGTGACGTGGGCGTGACGTGGGTGATTCCAACGTCATGTGGGGGCTTCGAACGTGACATGGGCGTGACGTGGGTGATTGGAATGTGACGTGGGCGTGACGTCGGTACTTTGAAAGTGACGTGGGTGTGACCTGGGTCATTTGAACGTGACGTGGGAGTGACGCGGGGGCTTCAAACGTGACGTAAGGGTGACATGGGCGCTTAGAACGTGACGTGGGCCTGACGTGGGTGATTCGAATATGACGTGGGCGTGACGTGGGTGATTCGAAAGTGACGTAGGTGTGACGTGGGTGTTTCGGACGTGACGTGGGCGTGATGTGGATGCTTCGAACGTGACGTTGGTGTTTCGAACGTGACAGGGGTGTGACGTGGGTGCTTCGAACGTGACGTGGGCGTGTCATAGGCGCTTCGATCATGACGTGGGTGTGACGTGTGTGGTTTCAACGTGAGGTGGGTGTCACGTGGGGCATCGAACGTGACGTGGACGTGACGTCGGTACTCTCAATTTGAGGTTGGTGTGACCTGGGTCATTTGGACGTGACGTCGCTACTTTCAATTTGAGGCTGGTGTGACCTGGGTCATTCGAACGTGACGTACGTGTGACGTTGGGGCTTCGAACATGACGTGGGCGTGACGTGGGGGCTTCGAAAGTGACATGGGCATGACGTGAGTGATTCGAAGGTGACGTGGGCGTGACGTCGGTACTTTGAATGTGACGTGGGTGTGACCTGGGTCATTTGAACGTGACGTGGGTGTGACGTGGGTGTTTCGAACGTGACGTGGGTGTGACGTGGGTGTTTCAAACGTGACGTTGGTGTTTCGAACTTGACTTCGGTGTGACGTGGGTGCTTCGGACCTGACGTGGGCGTAACGTGGGGGCTTCGAACATGACGCGGGAGTGACGTGGATGCTTCGAATGTGACGTGGGTGCTTCGAACATGACGTGGATGTGAGGTGGGTGCTTCGGACGTGACGTGGGCGTGACGTGGGGGCTTCGAAAATGATGTGGGTGTGAGGTGGGGTCTTCGAACGTGACGTGGGCGTGACGTGGTACTTTACATTTGACGTGGGTGTGACCTGGGTCAATCGAACGTGACGTGGGTGTAACGTGGGTGATTCGAACGTGACGTGGGCGTGACGTGGGGGCTTCGAACGTCACGTGGGCGTCACGTGGGGGCATCGAACGTGACGTGGGCGTGACCTGGGTGATTGGAACGTGACGTGGGTGTGACGTGGGTGTTTCGAAAGTGACATAAGGGTGACATGGGTGCTTAGAACGTGACGTGGGCGTGATGCGGCTGATTCCAACGTGACGTGGGTGTGACGTGGGTGATTCGAACGTGACGTGGGTGTTACGTGGATGCTTCGAACGTGACGTTGGTGTTTCGAACGTGACATGGTTGTGACATGGGTGCTTGGAACGTGACGTGGGCGGGATGTGGGTGATTCGAAGCTGACGTGGGCGTGACGTGGGGGCATCGATCGTGACGTGGACGTGACGTCGGTACTTTATACCTGATGTTGGTGTGACGTCGGTACTTTGAATGTGACGTGGGTGTGACGTGCATGGTTCAAACGTGAGGTGGGTGTTTTAAATGTGAGCTGGGCGTGACGTGGGTCATTCGAACATGACGTAGGTGTGACGTGGGGGCTTCGAACGTGACGTGGGCGTGACGTGGATGCTTCGAATGTGACGTTGGTGTTTCGAACGTGACATGGGTGTGACATGGGTGCTTCGAATATGACGTGGGTGTGACGTGCATGACTCGAAGCTGACGTGGGCGTGACGTGGGGACTTCGAAGTTGACGTGGGCCAGACCTGGGTGATGCGAACGTGACGTGGCTGTGACGTGGGGGCATCGAACGTGACGTGGGTGTGACGTAGGGGCTTCAAAAGTGACGTGGGCGTCACGTGGGGGCATCGACCGTGACGTAGGTGTGACGTGGGGGCTTCGAACGTGACGTGGGCGTCACGTGGGCGATTCCAACGTGACGTTGGTGTTTCGAACGTGACATGGGTGTGACATGGGGGCTTCGAACCTGACGTGGGTGTGACGTGGGGGCTTCAAGCGTGACGTGGGCGTGACGTGGATGCTTCGAATGTGACGTTGGTGCTTCGAACGTGACATGGGTGTGACATGGGTGCTTCGAATGTGACGTGGGCGTAACGTGGGGGCTTCGAACCTGACGTGGGTGTGACGTGGGGGCTTCGAAAGTGACGTGGGTGTGACGTGGGTCATTTGAACGTGACGTGGGCGTGACGTGCGTGATTCCAACGTGACGTGGGGCTTTGAACGTGACGTGGGCGTGACGTGGGTGATTCCAACGTGACGTGGGGCTTCGAACATGACGTGGGCGTGACGTGGGGGCTTCGAAAGTGACGTGGGCATGACGTGGGTGATTCGAAGGTGACGTGGGTGTGACGTGGGGGCTTCGAACGTGACGTGGGCTTCGAACGTGACGTGGGCGTGACGTGGGTGATTGGAATGTGACGTGGGCGTGAGGTGGGTGATTCGAAAGTGACGTCGGTGTGACGTGCGTGTTTCGGACGTGACGTGGGCGTGACGTGGGTGCTTCGAACGTGACGTGGGCATGACATAAGCGCTTCGATCGTGACGTGGGCGTGACGTGTGTGGTTTCAACGTGACGTGGGTGTCACGTGGGGCATCGAACGTGACGTGGGCGTGACGTGTGTGGTTTCAACGTGACGTGGGCGTCACGGGTGGGCTTCGAACGTGACGTGGGCATGACGTGGGTGATTCGAAGGTGACGTGGGCGTGACGTGGGGGCATGGAACGTGACGTGGGTGTGAGGCGGGTGACTCCAACGTGACGTGGGCGTGACGTCGGTACTTTCAATGTGACGTGGGTGTGACCTGGGTCATTTGAACGTGACGTGGGAGTGACGTGGGGGCTTCCAACGTGACGTAAGGGTGACATGGGTGCTTAGAACGTGACGTGGGCGTCACGTGGGCGATTCCAACGTGACGTGGGGCTTCGAATGTGACGTGGGCGAGACGTGGGTGATTGGAACGTGATGTGGGCGTGACGTCGGTACTTTGAAAGTGACGTGGGTGTGACCTGGGTCATTTGAACGTGACGTGGGAGTGACGTGGGGGCTTCAAATGTGACGTAAGGGTGACATGGGTGCTGAGAACGTGACGTGGGCGTGACGTGGGTGTTTCGGATGTGACGTGGGCGTGACGTGGATGTTTCGAACGTGACGTTGGTGTTTCGAACGTGGCGTGGGTGTGACGTGGGTGCTTCGGACGTGACGTGGGCGCGACGTGGGGGCTTCGAACGTGACGTGGGCGTGACGTGGGAGTTTCGAACGTGACGTGGACGTGACGTGGTACTTTATATTTGACGTGGGTGTGACCTGGGTCAATCGAACGTGACGTGGGTGTGACGTGGGGGCTTCGAATGTGACGTGGGCGTGACGTGGGTGATTCGAATGTGACGTGGGCGTGACGTGGGGGGGCTTCGAACGTCACGTGGGCGTCACGTGGGGGCATCGAAGTTGACGTGGGCGTGACCTGGGTGATTGGAACGTGAAGTGGGTGTGACGTGGGGGCTTCGAACGTGACGTGGGTGTGACGTGGGTGTTTCGAACCTGACGTTGGTGTTTTGAACGTGACGTGGGTGTGACGTGGGTGCATCGGACGTGACGTGGGCGTAACGTGGGGGCTACGAACATTACGCGGGTGTGACGTGGATGCTTCGAATGCGACGTTGGTGTTTCGAACGTGACATGGGTGTGACGTGGGTGCTTGGAACGTGACGTGGGCGTCACGTGGGGGCTTCGAACATGACGTGGGTGTGACGTGGGGGCATCGATCGTGACGTGGACGTGACGTCGGTACTTTATACCTGATGGGGGTGTGACGTGGGCCATTCGAACGTGACGTGGGAGTGACGTGGGAGTTTCGATCGTGACGTGGACGTGACGTCGGTACTTTCAATTGAGGTTGGTGTGACCTGGGTCATTTGGACGTGACGTCGCTACTTTCAATTTGAGGTTGGTGTGACCTGGGTCATTCGAACGTGACGTACGTGTGACGTTGGGGCTTCGAACGTGATGTGGGTGTTTCAAAACTAACGTGAGTGTGATGTGGGGGCTTCGAACGTGACGTAGGCGTAACGTGGGTGTTTACAAGTGACCTGGGCGTGACGTGGGGGCTTCGATCGTGACGTGGACGTGACGTCGGTACTTTATATATGACGTGGGTGTGACCTGGCTCATTTGAACGTGACGTGGCTGTGACGTGGGGGCTTCGAACGTGACGTGGGTGTGACGTGGGTCATTTGAACGTGACGTGGGCTTGACGTGGGTGATTCCAACGTGACGTGGGGCTTTGAACGTGACGTGGGCGTGACGTGGGTGATTCCAACGTGACGTGGGGCATCGAACATGACGTGGGCGTGACGTGGGGGCTTCGAAAGTGACGTGGGCATGACGTGGGTGATTCGAAGGTGACGTGGGTGTGACGTGGGGGCTTCGAACGTGACGTGGGCGTGACGTGGGTGTTTCGAACGTGACGTGGGCGTGACGTGGGGGCATCGAACGTGACGTGGGTGTGACGTGGGTGTTTCGAACGTGACGTGGGCGTGACGTCGGTACTTTGAATGTGACGTGGGTGTGACCTGGGTCATTTGAACGTGACGTGGGAGTGACGTGGGGGCATCGAACGTGACGTAAGGGTGACATGGGTGCTTAGAACGTGACGTGGGCGTGATGCGGGTGATTCCAACGTGACGTGGGGCTTCGAATGTGACGTGGGCGTGAGGTGGGTGATTGGAACGTGACGTGGGCGTGACGTCGGTACTTTGAATGTGACTCGGACGTGACCTGGGGGCTTCGAACGTGACGTAAGGGCGACATGGGTGCTTAGAACGTGACGTGGGCGTGACGTGGGTGATTCCAACGTGACGTGGGGGCTTCGAACGTGACATGGGCGTGACGTGGGTGATTCGAACGTGACGTGGGTGTGACGTCGGTACTTTGAAAGTGACGTGGGTGTGACCTGGGTGATTGGAACGTGACGTGGGTGTGACGTGGGGGCTTCGAACGTGACGTGGGTGTGACGTGGGTGTTTCGAACGTGACGTTGGTGTTTCGAACTTGACGTCGGTGTGACGTGGGTGCTTCGGACCTGACGTGGGCGTAACGTGGGGGCTTCGAGCATGACGCGGGAGTGACGTGGATGCTTCGAATGTGACGTTGGTGTTTCGAACATGACGTGGATGTGAGGTGGGTGCTTCGGACGTGACGTGGGCGTGACGTGGGGGCTTCGAAAATGATGTGGGTGTGAGGTGGGGTCTTCGAACGTGACGTGGGCGTGACGTGGGAGTTTCGAACGTGACGTGGACGTGACGTGGTACTTTACATTTGACGTGGGTGTGACCTGGCTCAATCGAACGTGACGTGGCTGTGACGTGGGGGCTTCGAACGTGACATAAGGGTGACATGGGTGCTTAGAACGTGACGTGGGCGTGATGCGGGTGATTCCAACGTGACGTGGGGCTTCGAATGTGACGTGGGCATGACGTGGGTGATTCGAAGGTGACGTGGGTGTGACGTGGGGTCTTCGAACGTGACGTGGGCTTGACGTCGGTACTTTCAACGTGACGTGGGTGTGAGGTGGGTGCTTCGAACGTGACGTGGGAGTGACGTGGGAGTTTCGAACGTGACGTGGACGTGACGTCAGTACTTTCAATTTGAGGTTGGTGTGACCTGGGTCATTTGGACGTGACGTCGCTACTTTCAATTTGAGGCTGGTGTGACCTGGGTCATTCGAACGTGACGTACGTGTGATGTTGGGGCTTCGAACGTGATGTGGGTGTTTCAAAACTAACGTGGGTGTGACGTGGGGGCTTCAAACGTGACGTGGACGTGACGTCGGTACTTTATATATGACGTGGGTGTGACCTGGCTCATTTGAACGTGAGGTGGCTGTGACGTGGGGGCATCGAACGTGACGTGGGCATGACGTGGGTGATTCGAACGTGACTTGGGCGTCACGTGGGGGCTTCGAACGTGACGTGGGCATGACGTGGGTGATTCGAACGTGACGTGGGCGTGACGTGGGGGCTTCGAACGTGACGTGGGCGTGAGGTGGGTGATTGGAACGTGACGTGGGCGTGACGTCGGTGCTTTGAATGTGACGTGGGTGTGACGTGGGTCATTCGAACGTGATGTACGTGTGACGTGGGGGCTTCGAACATGACGTGGGTGTTTCAAAACTAACGTGGGTGTGACGTAGGGGTATCGAACGTGACGTAGGTGTTTCCAAACTGACGTGGGTGTGACGTCGGTATGTTGAATGTGACGTGGGTGTGACGTGCATGGTTCGAACGTGAGGTGGTTGTTTTAAATGTGAGCTGGGCGTGACGTGGGTCATTCGAACATGACGTAGGTGTGAGGTGGGGGCTTCGAACGTGACGTGGGCGTGACGTGGATGCTTCGAATGTGACGTTGGTGTTTCGAACGTGACATGGGTGTGACATGGGTGCTTCGAATGTGACGTGGGCGTAACGTGGGGGCTTCGAACGTGACGTGGGTGTGACGTGGGGCTTCGAAAGTGACGTGGGTGTGACGTGGGTCATTTGAACGTGACGTGGGCGTGCCGTGTGTGGTTCCAACGTGACGTGGGGCTTCGAACGTGACGTGGGTGTGACGTGGATGCTTCGAATGTGACGTTGGTGTTTCGAACGTGACATGGGTGTGACATGGGTGCTTCGAATGTGAAGTGGGCGTAAGGTGGGGGCTTCGAACCTGACGTGGGTGTGACGTGGGGGCTTCGAAAGTGACGTGGGTGTGACGTGGGTCATTTGAACGTGACGTGGACGTGACGTGGGTGATTCCAACGTGACGTGGGTGTGACGTGGGCGCTTTGAACGTGACGTGGGCGTGACGTGGGTGATTCGAAGGTCACGTGGGTGTGACGTGGGGGCTTCGAACGTGACGTGGGCGTGACGTCGGAACTTTGAATATGACGTGGGTGTGACCTGGGTCATTTGAACATGACGTGGGAGTGACGTGGGGCTTTGAACGTGACGTAAGGGTGACATGGGTGCTTAGAACGTGACGTGGGCGTGACGTGGGCGATTCCAACGTGACGTTGGGGCTTCGAACGTCACGTGGGCGTGACCTGGGGGCTTCGATGTTGACGTGGGCGTGACCTGGGTGATTGGAACGTGACGTGGACGTGACGTGGGTGGTTTCAACGTGACGTGAGCGTCACCTGGGGTCCTCGAACGTGACGTGGGCATGACGTGGGTGATTCGAAGGTGACGTGGGTGTGACGTGGGTGATTCGAACGTGACGTGGGCGTGACGTCGGTAGTTTTAACGTGACGTGGGTGTGACGTGGGAGTTTCGAACGTGACGTGGGAGTGACGTGGGAGTTTCGAACGTGACGTGGACGTGACGTCGGTACTTTCAATTTGAGGCTGGTGTGACCTGGGTCATTCGAACGTGACGTACGTGTGACGTTGGGGCTTCGAACGTGATGTGGCTGTTTCAAAACTAACGTGGGTGTGACGTGGGGGCTTCGAACGTGACGTAGGCGTAACGTGGGTGTTTACAAGTGACCTGGGCGTGACGTGGGGGCTTCGATCGTGACGTGGGCGTCATGTGGGGGCTTCGAAAGTGACGTGGACGTCACGTGGGTGATTCGAAGGTGACGTGGGTGTGACGTGGGGGCTGCAAGCGTGACCTGGGTGTGAGGCGGGTGTTTCGAACGTGACGTGGGCGTGACGTCAGTACTTTGAATGTGACGTGGGTGTGACCTGGGTCATTGGAACGTGACGTGGGAGTGACGCGGGGGCTTCGAACGTGACGTAAGGGTGACATGGGTGCTTCAAACGTGACGTGGGCGTGACGTGGGTGATTCCAACGTGACGTGGGCTTCGAACGTGACGTGGACGTGACGTGATTGATTGGAATGTAACGTGGGCGTGAGGTGGGTGATTCGAAAGTGACGTCGGTGTGACGTGGGTGTTTCGGACGTGACGTGGGCGTGACGTGGATGGTTCGAACGTGACGTTGGTGTTTCGAACGTGACGTGGGTGTGACGTGGGTGCTTCGAACGTCACGTGGGCGTGATATAGGCACTTCGATCATGACGTGGGCGTGACGTGTGTGGTTTCAACGTGACGTGGGTGTCACGTGGGGCATCGAACGTGACGTGGACGTGACGTCGGTACTTTCAATTTGAGGTTGGTGTGACCTGGGTCATTCGAATGTGACGTGGGTGATTCCAATGTGACGTGGGGCTTCGAACGTGACGTGGGTGTGACCTGGGTGATTCGAACGTGACGTGGGTGTGACGTGGGGGCTTCGAACGTGACGTGGGTGTGACGTGGGTGTTTCGAACGTGACGTTGGTGTTTCGAACTTGACTTCGGTGTGACGTGGGTGCTTCGGACGTGACGTGGGCGTGACGTGGGGGCTTCGAAAACGCTGTGGGTGTGAGGTGGGGTCTTCGAACGTGACGTGGGCGAGACGTGGGAGTTTCGAACGTGACGTGGACGTGACGTGGTACTTTACATTTGACGTGGGTGTGACCTGGCTCAATCGAACGTGACGTGGGTGTGACGTGGGGGCTTCGAATGTGACGTGGGCGTGACGTGGGTGATTCGAACGTGACGTGGGCGTGACGTCGGTGCTTTGAATGTGACGTGGGTGTGACGTGGGTCATTCAAACGTGATGTACGTGTGACGTGTGGGCTCCCAACGTGACGTGGGTGTTTCAAAACTAACGTGGGTGTGACGTAGGGGTATCGAACGTGACGTAGGTGTTTCCAAACTGACGTGGGTGTGACGTCGGTATGTTGAATGTGACGTGGGTGTGACGTGCATGGTTCGAACGTGAGGTGGGTGTTTTAAATGTGAGCTGGGCGTGACGTGGGTCATTCGAACATGACGTAGGTGTGACGTGGGGGCTTCGAACGTGACGTGGGCGTGACGTGGATGCTTCGAATGTGACGTTGGTGTTTCGAACGTGACATGGGTGTGACATGGGTGCTTCGAATGTGACGTGGGCGTAGTGTGGGGGCTTCGAACCTGACGTGGGTGTGACGTGGGGGCTTCGAACGTGACGTGGGTGTGACGTGGGTCATTTGAACGTGACGTGGGCTTGACGTGGGTGATTCCAACGTGACGTTGGGCCTCGAACGTGACGTGGGCGTGACGTGGGTGATTCGAATGTGACGTGGGCGTGACGTGGGGGCTTCGAACGTCACGTGAGCGTCACGTGGGGGCATCGAGTTTGACATGGGCGTGACCTGGGTGATTGGAACGTGACGTGGGCGTGACGTGGGTGATTCCAACGTGACGTGGGGCTTCGAACATGACGTGGGCGTGACGTGGGGGCTTCGAAAGTGACGTGGGCATGACGTGGGTGATTCGAAGGTGACATGGGTGTGACGTGGGGGCTTCGAACGTGACGTGGGTGTGACGTGGGTGTTTCGAACGTGACGTGGGCGTGACGTCGGTACTTTGAATGTGACGTGGGTGTGACCTGGGTCATTTGAACGTGACGTGGGAGTGACGTGGGGGCATCGAACGTGACATAAGGGTGACATGGGTGCTTAGAACGTGACGTGGGCGTGATGCGGGTGATTCCAACGTGACGTGGGGCTTCGAATGTGACGTGGGCGTGACGTTGGTACTTTGAATGTGACGTGGGCGTGAGGTGGGTGATTGGAACGTGACGTGGGCGTGACGTCGGTACTTTGAATGTGACGTGGGTGTGACCTGGGGGCTTCGAACGTGACGTAAGGGCGACATGGGTGCTTAGAACGTGACGTGGGCGTGACGTGGGTGATTCCAACGTGACGTGGGGCTTCGAACATGACGTGGGCGTGACGTGGGGGCTTCGAAAGTGACGTGGGCATGACGTGGGTGATTCGAAGGTGACATGGGTGTGACGTGGGGGCTTCGAACGTGACCTGGGTGTGAAATGGGTGTTTCGAACGTGACGTGGGCGTGACGTCGGTACTTTGAATGTGATGGGTGTGACCTGGGTCATTTGAACGTGACGTGGGAGTGACGTGGGGGCTTCGAACGTGACATAAGGGTGACATGGGTGCTTAGAACGTGACGTGGGAGTGACGTGGGGGCTTCAAACGTGACGTAAGGGTGACATGGGTGCTTAGAACGTGACGTGGGAGTGACGTGGGTGATTCCAACGTGACGTGGGCTTCGAACGTGACGTGGGCGTGACGTGGGTGATTGGAACGTGACGTGGGCGTGACGTGGGTGCTTCGAACGCGACGTGGGCATGACATAAGCGCTTCGATCGTGACGTGGGCGTGACGTGTGTGGTTTCAACGTGACGTGGGTGTGACGTGGGGCATCGAACGTGACGTGGGCGTGATGTGTGTGGTTTCAACGTGACGTGGGCGTCACGGGTGGGCTTCGAACGTGAGGTGGGCATGACGTGGGTGATTCGAAGGTGACGTGGGCATGACGTGGGGGCATGGAACGTGACGTGGGTGTGAGGTGGGTGTTTCGAACGTGACGTGGGCGTGACGTCGGTACTTTCAATGTGACGTGGGTGTGACCTGGGTCATGTGAACGTGACGTGGGAGTGACGTGGGGGCTTCGAACGTGACGTAAGGGCGACATGGGTGCTTAGAACGTGACGTGGGCCTGACGTGGGGGCTTCCAACGTGATGTGAAGCTTCCAACGTGACGTGGGCGGGATGTGGGTGATTCGAAGCTGACGTGGGCGTGACATGGGGGCTTCGAACGTCACGTGGGCGTGACGTGGGGGCTTCGAACGTCACGTGGGCGTGACCTGGGTGATTGGAACGTGACGTGGACGTGACGTGGGTGGTTTCAACGTGACGTGGGCGTCACGTGGGGGCTTCGGAGGTGACGTGGGCCTCACGTGGGGTCTTCGAAAGTGACGTGGGCATGGCGTGGGTGATTCGAAGGTGACGTGGGTGTGACGTGGGGGCTTCAAACGTGACGTGGGCGTCACGTGGGTGATTCGAACGTGACGTGGGCATGACGTCGGTACTTTGAATGTGATGTGGGTGTGACCTGGGTCATTTGATCGTGACGTGGGAGTGACGTGGGGGCTTCGAAAGTGACGTAAGGGTGACATGGGTGCTTAGAACGTGACGTGGGCCTGACGTGGGTGATTCCAACGTGACGTGGGGTCTTCGAATGTGACGTGGGCGTGACGTGGGTGATTGGAACGTGACGTGGGCGTGACGTCGGTACTTTGAAAGTGATGTGGGTGTGACCTGGGTCATTTCAACGTGACGTGGGAGTGACGTGGGGGCTTCAAACGTGACGTAAGGGTGACATGGGCGCTTAGAACGTGACGTGGGCGTGATGTGGGTGATTCGAATATGACGTGGGCGTGAGGTGGGTGATTCGAAAGTGGCGTTGGTGTGACGTGGGTGTTTCGGACGTGACGTGGGCGTGACGTGGATGCTTCGAACGTGACGTGGGTGTGACGTGGATGCTTCGAACGTGACGTGGGCGTGACATAGGCACTTCGATCATGACGTGGGCATGACGTGTGTGGTTTCAACGTGACGTGGGTGTCACGTGGGGCATCGAACGTGACGTGGACGTGACGTCGGTACTTTCAATTTGAGGTTGGTGTGACCTGGGGCATTCGAACGTGACGTACGTGTGACGTTGGGGCTTCGAACGTGATGTGGGTGTTTCAAAACTAACGTGGGTGTGACGTGGGGGCTTCGAACGTGACATAGGCGTAACGTGGGTGTTTACAAGTGACCTGGGCGTGACGTGGGGGCTTCGATCGTGACGTGGACGTGACGTCGGTACTTTATATATGACGTGGGTGTGACCTGGCTCATTTGAACGTGACGTGGCTGTGACGTGGGTGATTCGAACGTGACGTGGGTGTGACGTGGCAGCATCGAACGTGACGTGGGCGTGACGTCAGTACTTTCAAAGTGACGTGGGTGTGACCTGGGTCATTTGAACGTGACGTGGGAGTGACGTGGGGGCTTCGAACAGATGTAAGTGTGACATGGGTGCTTAGAACGTCACGTGGGAGTGACGTGGGTGATTCCAACGTGACGTGGGCTTCGAACGTGACGTGGGCGGGATGTGGGTGATTCGAATGTCACTTGGGCGTGACGTGGGGGCTTCGAACGTCACGTGGGCGTGACGTGGGGGCTTCGATGTTGACGTGGGCGTGACCTGGGTGATTGGAACGTGACGTGGACGTGACGTGGGTGGTTTCAACGTGACGTGAGCGTCACGTGGGGTCCTCGAACGTGACTTGGGCGTCACGTGGGGTCTTCGAAAGTGACGTGGGCATGACGTGGGTGATTCGAAGGTGACGTGGGTGTGACGTGGGGGCTTCGAACGTGACTTGGCCGTGACGTCGGAACTTTGAATGTGACGTGGGTGTGACCTGGGTCATTGGAATGTGACGTGGGAGTGACGTGGGGGCTTCGAACGTGACATAAGGGTGACATGGGTGCTTAGAACGTGACGTGGGCGTGATGCAGGTGATTCCAACGTGACGTGGGGCTTCGAATGTGACGTGGGTGTGACCTGGGTCATGTGAACGTGACGTGGGCGTGACGTGTGTGGTTTCAACGTGACGTGGGTGTCACGTGGGGCATCGAAAGTGACGTGGGCGTGACGTGTGTGGTTTCAACGTGACGTGGGCGTCACGGGTTGGCTTCGAACGTGACGTGGGCATGACGTGGGTGATTCGAAGGTGACGTGGGCGTGACGTGGGGGCATGGAACGTGACGTGGGTGTGAGGTGGGTGATTCCAACGTGACGTGGGCGTGACGTCGGTACTTTCAATGTGACGTGGGTGTGACCTGGGTCATTTGAACGTGACGTGGACGTGACGTGTGGCCTGGAACGTGACGTGGGCATGACGTGGGTAATTCGAAGGTGACGTGGGTGTGACGTGGGGGCTTCAAACGTGACGTGGGCGTGACGTGGGTGATTCGAACGTTTCGTGGGCGTGACGTGGCTGCTTTGAACGTGACGTTGGTGTTTCGAACGTGACGTGGGTGTGACGTGGGTGCTTCGAACGTGACGTGGGCGTGACGTGGATGCTTCGAATGCGACGTTGGTGTTTCGAACGTGACATGGGTGTGACGTGGGTGCTTCGAATGTGACGTGGGCGTAACGTGGGGGCTTCGAACCTGACGTGGGTGTGACGTGGGGGCTTCGAACGTGACGTGGGTGTGACGTGGGTCATTTGAACGTGACGTGGGCTTGACGTGGGTGATTCCAACGTGACGTGGGGCTTTGAACGTGACGTGGGCGTGACCTGGGTGATTCCAACGTGACGTGGGGCATCGAACATGACGTGGGCGTGACGTGGGTGCTTCGAACGTGACGTGGGCATGACGTGGGTGATTCGAAGGTGACGTGGGTGTGACGTCGGTGATTCGAACGTGACGTGGGCGTGACGTCGGTACTTTGATTGTGACGTGGGTGTGACCTGGGTCATTGGAACGTGACGTGGGAGTGACGTGGGGGCATCGAACGTGACATAAGGGTGACATGGGTGCTTAGAACGTGACGTGGGAGTGACGTGGGGGCTTCAAACGTGACGTAAGGGTGACATGGGTGCTTAGAACGTGACGTGGGAGTGACGTGGGTGATTCGAACGTGACGTGGGCTTCGAACGTGACGTGGGCGTGACGTGGGTGATTGGAATGTGACGTGGGCGTGAGGTGGGTGATTCGAAAGTGACGTCGGTGTGACGTGCGTGTTTCGGACGTGACGTGGGCGTGACGTGGGTGCTTCGAACGTGACGTGGGCATGACATAAGCGCTTCGATCCTGACGTGGGCGTGACGTGTGTGGTTTCAACGTGACGTGGGTGTCACGTGGGGCATCGAACGTGACGTGGGCGTGACGTGTGTGGTTTCAACGTGACGTGGGCGTCACGGGTGGGCTTCGAACGTGACGTGGGCATGACGTGGGTGATTCGAAGGTGACGTGGGCGTGACGTGGGGGCATGGAACGTGACGTGGGTGTGAGGCGGGTGACTCCAACGTGACGTGGGCGTGACGTCGGTACTTTCAATGTGACGTGGGTGTGACCTGGGTCATTTGAACGTGACGTGGGAGTGACGTGGGGGCTTCCAACGTGACGTAAGGGTGACATGGGTGCTTAGAACGTGACGTGGGCGTCACGTGGGCGATTCCAACGTGACGTGGGTGTGACGTGGGGGCTTCGAACGTGACGTGGGTGTGACGTGGGTCATTTGAACGTGACGTGGGCTTGACGTGGGTGATTCCAACGTGACGTGGGGCTTTGAACGTGACGTGGGCGTGACGTGGGTGATTCCAACGTGACGTGGGGCATCGAACATGACGTGGGCGTGACGTGAGGGCTTCGAAAGTGACGTGGGCATGACGTGGGTGATTCGAAGGTGACGTGGGTGTGACGTGGGGGCTTCGAACGTGACGTGGGTGTGACGTGGGTGTTTCGAACGTGACGTGGGCGTGACGTCGGTACTTTGAATGTGACGTGGGTGTGACCTGGGTCATTGGAACGTGACGTGGGAGTGACGTGGGGGCATCGAACGTGACATAAGGGTGACATGGGTGCATAGAACGTGACGTGGGAGTGACGTGGGGGCCTCAAACGTGACGTAAGGGTGACATGGGTGCTTAGAACGTGACGTGGGAGTGACGTGGGTGAGTCGAACGTGACGTGGGCTTCGAACGTGACGTGGGCGTGACGTGGGTGATTGGAATGTGACGTGGGCGTGAGGTGGGTGATTCGAAAGTGACGTCGGTGTGACGTGCGTGTTTCGGACGTGACGTGGGCGTGACGTGGGTGCTTCGAACGTGACGTCGGCATGACATAAGCGCTTCGATCGTGACGTGGGCGTGACGTGTGTGGTTTCAACGTGACGTGGGTGTCACGTGGGGCATCGAACGTGACGTGGGCGTGACGTGTGTGGTTTCAACGTGACGTGGGCGTCACGGGTGGGCTTCGAACGTGACGTGGACGTGACGTCGGTACTTTATATATGACGTGGGTGTGACCTGGCTCATTTGAACGTGACGTGGGCATGACGTGGGTGATTCGAACGTGACCTGGGTGTGCCGTGGCGGCATCGAACGTGACGTGGGCGTGACGTCAGTACTTTGAAAGTGACGTGGGTGTGACCTGGGTCATTGGAACGTGACGTGGGAGTGACGTGGGGGCTTCGAACGTGATGTAAGTGTGACATGGGTGCTTAGAACGTGACGTGGGCGTGACGTGGGCGATTCCAACGTGACGTGGGGGCTTCGAACGTGACGTGGGCATGACGTGGGTGATTCGAAGGTGACGTGGGTGTGAGGTGGGTGATTCGAAGGTGACGTGGGCGTGACGTCGGTACTTTGAATGTGACGTGGGTGTGACCTGGGTGATTGGAAGGTGACGTGGGAGTGACGTGGGGGCTTCGAACGTGACGTAAGAGTGACATGGGTGCTTCAAACGTGACGTGGGCGTGACGTGGGAGTTTCGATCGTGACGTGGACGTGACGTCGGTACTTTCAATTTGAGGTTGGTGTGACCTGGGTCATTTGGACGTGACGTCGCTACTTTCAATTTGAGGCTGGTGTGACCTGGGTCATTCGAACGTGACGTACGTGTGACGTTGGGGCTTCGAACGTGATGTGGGTGTTTCAAAACTAACGTGGGTGTGACGTGGGGGCTTCGAACGTGACGTAGGCGTAACGTGGGTGTTTACAAGTGACCTGGGCGTGACGTGGGGGCTTCGATCGTGACGTGGACGTGACGTCGGTACTCTATATATGACGTGGGTGTGACCTGGCTCATTTGAACGTGACGTGGCTGTGACGTGGGGGCTTCGAACGTGACGTGGGCAGGACGTGGGTGAATCGAACGTGACGTGGGCGTGACGTCAGTACTTTGAATGTGACGTGGGTGTGACCTGGGTCATTGGAACGTGACGTGGGCGTCACGTGGGGGCATTGAACGTGACGTGGGCGTCACGTGGGGGCTTCGAATGTGACGTGGACGTCACGTGGGTGATTCGAAGGTGACGTGGGTGTGACGTTGGTGTTTCGAACGTGACGTGGGTGTGAGGCGGGTGTTTCGAACGTGACGTGGGCGTGACGTCAGTACTTTGAATGTGACGTGGGTGTGACCTGGGTCATTTGAACGTGACGTGGGAGTGACGTGGGGGCATCGAATGTGACATAAGGGTGACATGGGTGCTTAGAATGTGACGTGGGCGTGATGCGGGCGATTCCAACGTGACGTGGGGTTTCGAATGTGACGTGGGGATGACGTGGTTGATTCGAAGGAGACGTGGGTGTGACGTGGGTGCTTCGAACGTGACGTGGGCGTGACGTTGGTACTTTCAACGTGACGTGGGTGTGAGGTGGGTGTTTCGAACGTGACGTGGGAGTGATGTGGTTGTTTCGATCGTGACGTGGACGTGACGTCGGTACTTTCAATTTGAGGTTGGTGTGACCTGGGTCATTTGGACGTGACGTCGCTACTTTCAATTTGAGGCTGGTGTGACCTGGGTCATTCGAACGTGACGTACGTGTGACGTTGGGGCTTCGAACATGACGTGGGCGTGACGTGGGGGCTTCGAAAGTGACGTGGGCATGACGTGGGTGATTCGAAGGTGACGTGGGCGTGACGTCGGTACTTTGAATGTGACGTGGGTGTGACCTGGGTCATTTGAACGTGACGTGGGAGTGACGTGGGGGCATCGAACGTGACATAAGGGTGACATGGGTGCTTAGAACGTGACGTGGGCGTGATGCGGGTGATTCCAACGTGACGTGGGGCTTCGAAAGTGACGTGGGCATGACGTGGGTGATTCGAATGTGACGTGGGCGTGACGTCGGTACTTTGAATGTGACGTGGGTGTGACCTGGGTCATTTGAACGTGACGTGGGAGTGACGTGGGGGCATCGAACGTGACATAAGGGTGACATGGGTGCTTAGAACGTGACGTGGGCGTGACGTGGGTGATTCCAACGTGACGTGGGCTTCGAACGTGACGTGGGCGTGATGTGGGTGAATCGAATGTCACTTGGGCGTGACGTGGGGGCTTCGAACGTCACGTGGGCGTGACGTGGGGGCTTCGATGTTGACGTGGGCGTGACCTGGGTGATTGGAACGTGACGTGGACGTGACGTGGTTGGTTTCAACGTGACGTGAGCGTCACGTGGGGTCCTCGAACGTGACTTGGGCGTCACGTGGGGTCTTCGAAAGTGACGTGGGCATGACGTGGGTGATTCGAACGTGACCTGGGTGTGACGTGGGGGCTTCGAACGTGACGTGGGTGTGACGTCGGTACTTTGAATGTGACGTGGGTGTGACCTGGGTCATTTGAACGTGACGTGGGAGTGACGTGGGGGCATCGAACGTGACGTAAGGGTGACATGGGTGCTTAGAACGTGACGTGGGCGTGATGCGGGTGATTCCAACGTGACGTGGGGCTTCGAATGTGACGTGGGCGTGAGGTGGGTGATTGGAACGTGACGTGGGCGTGACGTCGGTACTTTGAATGTGACTCGGACGTGACCTGGGGGCTTCGAACGTGACGTAAGGGCGACATGGGTGCTTAGAACGTGACGTGGGCGTGACGTGCGTGATTCCAACGTGACGTGGGGGCTTCGAACGTGACATGGGCGTGACGTGGGTGATTCGAAGGTGACGTGGGTGTGACGTCGGTACTTTGAAAGTGACGTGGGTGTGACCTGGGTGATTGGAACGTGACGTGGGTGTGACGTGGGTGTTTCGAACGTGACGTTGGTGTTTCGAACTTGACGTCGGTGTGACGTGGGTGCTTCGGACCTGACGTGGGCGTAACGTGGGGGCTTCGAGCATGACGCGGGAGTGACGTGGATGCTTCGAATGTGACGTTGGTGTTTCGAACATGACGTGGATGTGAGGTGGGTGCTTCGTACGTGACGTGGGCGTGACGTGGGGGCTTCGAAAATGATGTGGGTGTGAGGTGGGGTCTTCGAACGTGACGTGGGCGTCACGTGGGAGTTTCGAACGTGACGTGGACGTGACGTGGTACTTTACATTTGACGTGGGTGTGACCTGGCTCAATCGAACGTGACGTGGCTGTGACGTGGGGGCTTCGAATGTGACATAAGGGTGACATGGGTGCTTAGAACGGACGTGGGCGTGATGCGGGTCATTCCAACGTGACGTGGGGTTTCGAATGTGACGTGGGGATGACGTGGGTGATTCGAAGGTGACGTGGGTGTGACGTGGGGTCTTCGAACGTGACGTGGACGTGACGTCGGTACTTTCAACGTGACGTGGGTGTGAGGTGGGTGCTTCGAACGTGACGTGGGAGTGACGTGGGAGTTTCGAACGTGACGTGGACGTGACGTCAGTACTTTCAATTTGAGGTTGGTGTGACCTGGGTCATTTGGACGTGACGTCGCTACTTTCAATTTGAGGCTGGTGTGACCTGGGTCATTCGAACGTGACGTACGTGTGATGTTGGGGCTTCGAACGTGATGTGGGTGTTTCAAAACTAAGGTGGGTGTGACGTGGGGGCTTCGAACGTGACGTGGACGTGACGTCGGTACTTTATATATGACGTGGGTGTGACCTGGCTCATTTGAACGTGAGGTGGCTGTGACGTGGGGGCATCGAACGTGACGTGGGCATGACGTGGGGTCCTCGAACGTGACTTGGGCGTCACGTGGGGTCTTCGAAAGTGACGTGGGCATGACGTGGGTGATTCGAAGGTGACGTGGGTGTGACGTGGGGGCTTCGAACGTGACGTGGGTGTGACGTCGGTACTTTGAATGTGACGTGGGTGTGACCTGGGTCATTTGAACGTGACGTGGGAGTGACGTGGGGGCATCGAACGTGACGTAAGGGTGACATGGGTGCTTAGAACGTGACGTGGGCGTGATGCGGGTGATTCCAACGTGACGTGGGGCTTCGAATGTGACGTGGGCGTGAGGTGGGTGATTGGAACGTGACGTGGGCGTGACGTCGGTACTTTGAATGTGACGTGGGTGTGACCTGGGGGCTTCGAACGTGACGTAAGGGCAAGATGGGCGTTTAGAACGTGACATGGGCGTGACGTGCGTGATTCGAAGGTGACGTGGGCGTGACGTCGGTACTTTCAATGTGACGTGGGTGTGACCTGGGTGATTGGAACGTGACGTGGGAGTGACGTGGGGGCTTCGAACGTGACCTAAGTGTGACATGGGTTCTTAGAACGTCACGTGGGCATGACGTGGGTGATTCGAAGGTGACGTGGGTGTGACGTGGGGGCTTCAAGCGTGACGTGGGCGTGACGTGGGTGATTCGAACGTGACGTGGGCGTGACGTCGGTACTTTGAATGTGACGTGGGTGTGACCTGGGTCATTTGAACGTGACGTGGGAGTGACGTGGGGGCATTGATCGTGACGTAAGGGTGACATGGGTGCTTAGAACGTGACGTGGGCGTGACGTGGGTGATTCCAACGTGACGTGGGGCTTCGAATGTGACGTGGGCGTGAGGTGGGTGATTGGAACGTGACGTGGGCGTGACGTCGGTACTTTGAAAGTGACGTGGGAGTGACGTGGGGGCTTCAAACGTGACGTAAGGGTGACATGGGTGCTTAGAACGTGACGTGGGCGTGACGTGGGTGATTCCAACGTCATGTGGGGGCTTCGAACGTGACGTGGGCGTGACGTGGGTGATTCGAACGTGACGTGGGCGTGACGTCGGTACTTTGAAAGTGACGTGGGTGTGACCTGGGTCATTTGAACGTGACGTGGGCGTGACGTGGATGCTTCAAATGTGACGTAAGGGTGACATGGGCGCTTAGAACGTGACGTGGGCGTGACGTGGGTGATTGGGACGTGACGTGGGCGTGACGTGGGGGCTTCGAAAGTGACGTTGGTGTTTCGAACGTGACGTGGGTGTGACGTGGGTGCTTCGAACGTGATGTGGGCGTGACATAGGCGCTTCGATCATGACGTGGGCGTGACGTGTGTGGTTTCAACGTGACGTGGGTGTCACGTGGGGCATCGAACGTGACGTGGACGTGACGTCGGTACTTTCAATTTGAGGTTGGTGTGACCTGGGTCATTCGAACGTGACGTACATGTGACGTGGGTGATTCCAACGTGACGTGGGGCTTCGAACGTGACGTGGGTGTGACCTGGGTCATTGGAACGTGACGTGGGTGTGACGTGGGGGCTTCGAACGTGACGTGGGTGTGACGTGAACGCTTCGAATGTGACGTTGGTGTTTCGAACATGACGTGGATGTGAGGTGGGTGCTTCGGACGTGACGTGGGCGTGACGTGGGGGCTTCGAAAATGATGTGGGTGTGAGGTGGGGTCTTCGAACGTGACGTGGACGTGACGTGGGAGTTTCGAACGTGACGTGGACGTGACGTGGTACTTTACATTTGACGTGGGTGTGACCTGGGTCAATCGAACGTGACGTGGGCGTGACGTGGGGGCTTCGAATGTGACGTGGGCGTGACGTGGGTGATTCGAATGTGACGTGGGCGTGACGTGGCGGCTTCGAACGTGACGTGGGCGTGACCTCGGTGATTTGAACGTGACGTGGGTGTGACGTGGGGGCTTCGAACGTGACGTGGGTGTGACGTGGGTGCATCGGACGTGACTGGGCATAACGTGGGGGCTACGAACATACGCGGGTGTGACGTGGATGCTTCGAATGCGACGTTGGTGTTTCGAACGTGACATGGGTGTGACATGGGTGCTTGGAACGTGACGTGGGCGTCACGTGGGGGCTTCGAACATGACGTGGGTGTGACGTGGGGGCATCGATCGTGACGTGGACGTGACGTCGGTACTTTATACCTGATGGGGGTGTGACGTGGGTCATTCGAACGTGACGTGGGTGTGACGTGGGGGCTTCGAACGTGACGTGGGCATGACGTGGGGGCTTCGAACGTGACGTGGGCGTGACGTGGGGGCTTCGAACGTGACGTGGGCGTGACGTGGGTGAATCGAACGTGACGTGGGCGTGACATCGGTGCTTTGAATGTGACGTGGGTGTGACGTGGGTCATTCGAACGTGATGTACGTGTGACGTGGGGGCTTCGAACGTGACGTGGGTGTTTCAAAACTAACGTGGGTGTGACGTAGGGGTATCGAACGTGACGTAGGTGTTTCCAAACTGACGTGGGTGTGACGTCGGTATGTTGAATGTGACGTGGGTGTGACGTGCATGGTTCGAACGTGAGGTGGGTGTTTTAAATGTGAGCTGGGCGTGACGTGGGTCATTCGAACATGACGTAGGTGTGAGGTGGGGGCTTCGAACGTGACGTGGGCGTGACGTGGATGCTTCGAATGTGACGTTGGTGTTTCGAACGTGACATGGGTGTGACATGGGTGCTTCGAATGTGACGTGGGCGTAACGTGGGGGCTTCGAACCTGACGTGGGTGTGACGTGGGGCTTCGAAAGTGACGTGGGTGTGACGTGGGTCATTTGAACGTGAAGTGGGCGTGCCGTGTGTGGTTCCAACGTTGACGTGGGGCTTCGAACCTGACGTGGGTGTGACGTGGGGCTTCGAAAGTGACGTGGGTGTGACGTGGGTCATTTGAACGTGACGTGGGCGTGCCGTGTGTGGTTCCAACGTGACATGGGTGCTTCGAATGTGAAGTGGGCGTAAGGTGGGGGCTTCGAACCTGACGTGGGTGTGACGTGGGGGCTTCGAAAGTGACGTGGGTGTGACGTGGGTCATTTGAACGTGACGTGGGCGTGACGTGGGTGATTCCAACGTGACGTGGGGCTTTGAACGTGACGTAAGGGTGACATGGGTGCTTAGAACGTGACGTGGGCGTGACGTGGGCGATTCCAACGTGACGTTGGGGCTTCGAACGTCACGTGGGCGTGACCTGGGGGCTTCGATGTTGACGTGGGCGTGACCTGGGTGATTGGAACGTGACGTGGGCGTGACGTGGGTGATTCCAACGTGACGTGGGGCTTCGAACATGACGTGGGCGTGACGTGGGGGCTTCGAAAGTGACGTGGGCATGACGTGGGTGATTCGAAGGTGACATGGGTGTGACGTGGGGGCTTCGAACGTGACGTGGGTGTGACGTGGGTGATTCGAACGTGACGTGGGCGTGACGTCGGTACTTTGAATGTGATGGGTGTGACCTGGGTCATTGGAACGTGACGTGGGAGTGACGTGGGGGCATCGAACGTGACATAAGGGTGACATGGGTGCTTAGAACGTGACGTGGGAGTGACGTGGGGGCTTCAAACGTGACGTAAGGGTGACATGGGTGCTTAGAACGTGACGTGGGAGTGACGTGGGTGATTCCAACGTGATGTGGGCTTCGAACGTGACGTGGGCGTGACGTGGGTGATTGGAACGTGACGTGGGCGTGACGTGGGTGCTTCGAACGCGACGTGGGCATGACATAAGCGCTTCGATCGTGACGTGGGCGTGACGTGTGTGGTTTCAACGTGACGTGGGTGTGACGTGGGGCATCGAACGTGACGTGGGCGTGATGTGTGTGGTTTCAACGTGACGTGGGCGTCACGGGTGGGCTTCGAACGTGAGGTGGGCATGACGTGGGTGATTCGAAGGTGACGTGGGCATGACGTGGGGGCATGGAACGTGACGTGGGTGTGAGGTGGGTGTTTCGAACGTGACGTGGGCGTGACGTCGGTACTTTCAATGTGACGTGGGTGTGACCTGGGTCATTTGAACGTGACGTGGGAGTGACGTGGGGGCTTCGAACGTGACGTAAGGGCGACATGGGTGCTTAGAACGTGACGTGGGCCTGACGTGGGGGCTTCCAACGTGATGTGAAGCTTCCAACGTGACGTGGGCGGGATGTGGGTGATTCGAAGCTGACGTGGGCGTGACATGGGGGCTTCGAACGTCACGTGGGCGTGACGTGGGGGCTTCGAACGTCACGTGGGCGTGACCTGGGTGATTGGAACGTGACGTGGACGTGACGTGGGTGGTTTCAACGTGACGTGGGCGTCACGTGGGGGCTTCGGAGGTGACGTGGGCCTCACGTGGGGTCTTCGAAAGTGACGTGGGCATGGCGTGGGTGATTCGAAGGTGACGTGGGTGTGACGTGGGGGCTTCAAACGTGACGTGGGCGTCACGTGGGTGATTCGAACGTGACGTGGGCATGACGTCGGTACTTTGAATGTGATGTGGGTGTGACCTGGGTCATTTGATCGTGACGTGGGAGTGACGTGGGGGCTTCGAAAGTGACGTAAGGGTGACATGGGTGCTTAGAACGTGACGTGGGCCTGACGTGGGTGATTCCAACGTGACGTGGGGTCTTCGAATGTGACGTGGGCGTGACGTGGGTGATTGGAACGTGACGTGGGCGTGACGTCGGTACTTTGAAAGTGATGTGGGTGTGACCTGGGTCATTTGAACGTGACGTGGGAGTGACGTGGGGGCTTCAAACGTGACGTAAGGGTGACATGGGCGCTTAGAACGTGACGTGGGCGTGATGTGGGTGATTCGAATATGACGTGGGCGTGAGGTGGGTGATTCGAAAGTGGCGTCGGTGTGACGTGGGTGTTTCGGACGTGACGTGGGCGTGACGTGGATGCTTCGAACGTGACGTGGGTGTGACGTGGGTGCTTCGAACGTGACGTGGGCGTGACATAGGCACTTCGATCATGACGTGGGCATGACGTGTGTGGTTTCAACGTGACGTGGGTGTCACGTGGGGCATCGAACGTGACGTGGACGTGACGTCGGTACTTTCAATTTGAGGTTGGTGTGACCTGGGGCATTCGAACGTGACGTACGTGTGACGTTGGGGCTTCGAACGTGATGTGGGTGTTTCAAAACTAACGTGGGTGTGACGTGGGGGCTTCGAACGTGACATAGGCGTAACGTGGGTGTTTACAAGTGACCTGGGCGTGACGTGGGGGCTTCGATCGTGACGTGGACGTGACGTCGGTACTTTATATATGACGTGGGTGTGACCTGGCTCATTTGAACGTGACGTGGCTGTGACGTGGGGGCTTCGAACGTGACGTGGGCATGACGTGGGTGATTCGAACGTGACCTGGGTGTGACGTGGCGGCATCGAACGTGACGTGGGCGTGACGTCAGTACTTTCAAAGTGACGTGGGTGTGACCTGGGTCATTTGAACGTGACGTGGGAGTGACGTGGGGGCTTCGAACAGATGTAAGTGTGACATGGGTGCTTAGAACGTCACGTGGGAGTGACGTGGGTGATTCCAACGTGACGTGGGCTTCGAACGTGACGTGGGCGGGATGTGGGTGATTCGAATGTCACTTGGGCGTGACGTGGGGGCTTCGAACGTCACGTGGGCGTGACGTGGGGGCTTCGATGTTGACGTGGGCGTGACCTGGGTGATTGGAACGTGACGTGGACGTGACGTGGGTGGTTTCAACGTGACGTGAGCGTCACGTGGGGTCCTCGAACGTGACTTGGGCGTCACGTGGGGTCTTCGAAAGTGACGTGGGCATGACGTGGGTGATTCGAAGGTGATGTGGGTGTGACGTGGGGGCTTCGAACGTGACTTGGACGTGACGTCGGAACTTTGAATGTGACGTGGGTGTGACCTGGGTCATTGGAATGTGACGTGGGAGTGACGTGGGGGCTTCGAACGTGACATAAGGGTGACATGGGTGCTTAGAACGTGACGTGGGCGTGATGCAGGTGATTCCAACGTGACGTGGGGCTTCGAATGTGACGTGGGTGTGACCTGGGTCATGTGAACGTGACGTGGGCGTGAGGTGGGTGATTGGAACGTGACGTGCGTGTCACGTGGGGCATCGAACGTGACGTGGGCGTGACGTGTGTGGTTTCAACGTGACGTGGGCGTCACGGGTGGGCTTCGAAGGTGACGTGGGCGTGACGTGGGGGCATGGAACGTGACGTGGGTGTGAGGCGGGTGACTCCAACGTGACGTGGGCGTGACGTCGGTACTTTCAATGTGACGTGGGTGTGACCTGGGTCATTTGAACGTGACGTGGGAGTGACGTGGGGGCTTCCAACGTGACGTAAGGGTGACATGGGTGCTTAGAACGTGACGTGGGCGTCACGTGGGCGATTCCAACGTGACGTGGGAGTGACGTGGGGGCTTCGAACGTGACGTGGGTGTGACGTCGGTCATTTGAACGTGACGTGGGCGTGACGTGGGTGATTCCAACGTGACGTGGGGCATCGAACATGACGTGGGCGTGACGTGGGGGCTTCGAAAGTGACGTGGGCATGACGTGGGTGATTCGAAGGTGACGTGGGTGTGACGTGGGGGCTTCGAACGTGACGTGGGTGTGACGTGGGTGTTTCGAACGTGACGTGGGCGTGACGTCGGTACTTTGAATGTGACGTGGGTGTGACCTGGGTCATTGGAACGTGACGTGGGAGTGACGTGGGGGCATCGAACGTGACATAAGGGTGACATGGGTGCTTAGAACGTGACGTGGGAGTGACGTGGGGGCTTCAAATGTGACGTAAGGGTGACATGGGTGCTTAGAACGTGACGTGGGAGTGACGTGGGTGATTCCAACGTGACGTGGGCTTCGAACGTGACGTGGGCGTGACGTGGGTGATTGGAATGTGACGTGGGCGTGAGGTGGGTGATTCGAAAGTGACGTCGGTGTGACGTGGGTGTTTCGGACGTGACGTGGGCGTGACGCGGGTGCTTCGAACGTGACGTGGGCATGACATAAGCGCTTCGATCGTGACGTGGGCGTGACGTGTGTGGTTTCAACGTGACGTGGGTGTCACGTGGGGCATCGAACGTGACGTGGGCGTGACGTGTGTGGTTTCAACGTGACGTGGGCGTCACGGGTGGGCTTCGAACGTGACGTGGACGTGACGTCGGTACTTTATATATGACGTGGGTGTGACCTGGCTCATTTGAACGTGACGTGGGTGTGACGTGGGTGATTCGAACGTGACCTGGGTGTGCCGTGGCGGCATCGAACGTGACGTGGGCGTGACGTCAGTACTTTGAAAGTGACGTGGGTGTGACCTGGGTCATTGGAACGTGACGTGGGCGTGACGTGGGGGCTTCGAACGTGATGTAAGTGTGACATGGGTGCTTAGAACGTGACGTGGGCGTGACGTGGGCGATTCCAACGTGACGTGGGGGCTTCGAACGTGACGTGGGCATGACGTGGGTGATTCGAAGGTGACGTGGGTGTGAGGTGGGTGATTCGAAGGTGACGTGGGCGTGACGTCGGTACTTTGAATGTGACGTGGGTGTGACCTGGGTGATTGGAAGGTGACGTGGGAGTGACGTGGGGGCTTCAAACGTGACGTGGGCGTGACGTGGGAGTTTCGATCGTGACGTGGACGTGACGTCGGTACTTTCAATTTGAGGTTGGTGTGACCTGGGTCATTTGGACGTGACGTCGCTACTTTCAATTTGAGGCTGGTGTGACCTGGGTCATTCGAACGTGACGTACGTGTGACGTTGGGGCTTCGAACGTGATGTGGGTGTTTCAAAACTAACGTGGGTGTGACGTGGGGGCTTCGAACGTGACGTAGGCGTAACGTGGGTGTTTACAAGTGACCTGGGCGTGACGTGGGGGCTTCGATCGTGACGTGGACGTGACGTCGGTACTCTATATATGACGTGGGTGTGACCTGGGTCATTTGAACGTGACGTGGCTGTGACGTGGGGGCTTCGAACGTGACGTGGGCAGGACGTGGGTGAATCGAACGTGACGTGGGCGTGACGTCAGTACTTTGAATGTGACGTGGGTGTGACCTGGGTCATTTGAACGTGACGTGGGAGTGACGTGGGGGCATCGAACGTGACATAAGGGTGACATGGGTGCTTAGAACGTGACGTGGGCGTGACGTGGGCGATTCCAACGTGACGTGGGGTCTTCGAATGTGACGTGGGCGTGACGTGGGTGATTCCAACGTGACGTGGGCTTCGAACGTGACGTGGGCGTGATGTGGGTGAATCGAATGTCACTTGGGCGTGACGTGGGGGCTTCGAACGTCACGTGGGCGTGACGTGGGGGCTTCGATGTTGACGTGGGCGTGACCTGGGTGATTGGAACGTGACGTGGACGTGACGTGGGTGGTTTCAACGTGACGTGAGCGTCACGTGGGGTCCTCGAACGTGACTTGGGCGTCACGTGGGGTCTTCGAAAGTGACGTGGGCATGACGTGGGTGATTCGAACGTGACCTGGGTGTGACGTGGGGGCTTCGAACGTGACGTGGGTGTGACGTCGGTACTTTGAATGTGACGTGGGTGTGACCTGGGTCATTTGAACGTGACGTGGGAGTGACGTGGGGGCATCGAACGTGACGTAAGGGTGACATGGGTGCTTAGAACGTGACGTGGGCGTGATGCGGGTGATTCCAACGTGACGTGGGGCTTCGAATGTGACGTGGGTGTGAGGTGGGTGTTTCGACCGTGACGTGGGCGTGACGTCAGTACTTTGAATGTGACGTGGGTGTGACGTGGGGGCTTCAAACGTGACGTAAGGGCGACATGGGTGCTTAGAACGTAACGTGGGTGTGACGTGGGTGATTGGAACGTGACGTGGGTGTGACCTGGGTGATTCCAACGTGACGTGGGTGCTTCGAACATGACGTGGGCGTGACGTGGGGGCTTCGAAAGTGACGTGGGCATGACGTGGGTGATTCGATGGTGACATGGGTGTGACGTGGGGGCTTCGAACGTGACGTGGGTGTGACGTGGGTGTTTCGAACGTGACGTGGGCGTGACGTCGGAACTTTGAATGTGACGTGGGTGTGACCTGGGTCATTTGAACGTGACGTGGGAGTGACGTGGGGGCATCGAATGTGACATAAGGGTGACATGGGTGCTTAGAATGTGACGTGGGCGTGATGCGGGCGATTCCAACGTGACGTGGGGTTTCGAATGTGACGTGGGGATGACGTGGGTGATTCGAAGGAGACGTGGGTGTGACGTGGGTGCTTCGAACGTGACGTGGGCGTGACGTTGGTACTTTCAACGTGACGTGGGTGTAAGGTGGGTGTTTCGAACGTGACGTGGGAGTGATGTGGGAGTTTCGAACGTGACGTGGACGTGACGTCGGTACTTTCAATTTGAGGTTGGTGTGACCTGGGTCATTTGGACGTGACGTCGCTACTTTCAATTTGAGGCTGGTGTGACCTGGGTCATTCGAACGTGACGTACGTGTGACGTTGGGGCTTCGAACATGACGTGGGCGTGACGTGGGGGCTTCGAAAGTGACGTGGGCATGACGTGGGTGATTCGAAGGTGACGTGGGCGTGACGTCGGTACTTTGAATGTGACCTGGGTGTGACCTGGGTCATTTGAACGTGACGTGGGAGTGACGTGGGGGCATCGAACGTGACATAAGGGTGACATGGGTGCTTAGAACGTGACGTGGGCGTGATGCGGGTGATTCCAACGTGACGTGGGGCTTCGAAAGTGACGTGGGCATGACGTGGGTGATTCGAATGTGACGTGGGCGTGACGTCGGTACTTTGAATGTGACGTGGGTGTGACCTGGGTCATTTGAACGTGACGTGGGAGTGACGTGGGGGCATCGAACGTGACATAAGGGTGACATGGGTGCTTAGAACGTGACGTGGGCGTGACGTGGGCGATTCCAACGTGACGTGGGGTCTTCGAATGTGACGTGGGCGTGACGTGGGTGATTCCAACGTGACGTGGGCTTCGAACGTGACGTGGGCGTGATGTGGGTGAATCGAATGTCACTTGGGCGTGACGTGGGGGCTTCGAACGTCACGTGGGCGTGACGTGGGGGCTTCGATGTTGACGTGGGCGTGACCTGGGTGATTGGAACGTGACGTGGACGTGACGTGGGTGGTTTCAACGTGACGTGAGCGTCACGTGGGGTCCTCGAACGTGACTTGGGCGTCACGTGGGGTCTTCGAAAGTGACGTGGGCATGACGTGGGTGATTCGAACGTGACCTGGGTGTGAGGTGGGGGCTTCGAACGTGACGTGGGTGTGACGTCGGTACTTTGAATGTGACGTGGGTGTGACCTGGGTCATTTGAACGTGACGTGGGAGTGACGTGGGGGCATCGAACGTGACGTAAGGGTGACATGGGTGCTTAGAACGCGACGTGGGCGTGATGCGGGTGATTCCAACGTGACGTGGGGCTTCGAATGTGACGTGGGCGTGAGGTGGGTGATTGGAACGTGACGTGGGCGTGACGTCGGTACTTTGAATGTGACTCGGACGTGACCTGGGGGCTTCGAACGTGACGTAAGGGCGACATGGGTGCTTAGAACGTGACGTGGGCGTGACGTGGGTGATTCCAACGTGACGTGGGGGCTTCGAACGTGACATGGGCGTGACGTGGGTGATTCGAACGTGACGTGGGTGTGACGTCGGTACTTTGAAAGTGACGTGGGTGTGACCTGGGTGATTGGAACGTGACGTGGGTGTGACGTGGTGGCTTCTAACGTGACGTCGGTGTGACGTGGGTGTTTCGAACGTGACGTTGGTGTTTCGAACTTGACGTCGGTGTGACGTGGGTGCTTCGGACCTGACGTGGGCGTAACGTGGGGGCTTCGAGCATGACGCGGGAGTGACGTGGATGCTTCGAATGTGACGTTGGTGTTTCGAACATGACGTGGATGTGAGGTGGGTGCTTCGGACGTGACGTGGGCGTGACGTGGGGGCTTCGAAAATGATGTGGGTGTGAGGTGGGGTCTTCGAACGTGACGTGGGCGTCACGTGGGAGTTTCGAACGTGACGTGGACGTGACGTGGTACTTTACATTTGACGTGGGTGTGACCTGGCTCAATCGAACGTGACGTGGCTGTGACGTGGGGGCTTCGAATGTGACATAAGGGTGACATGGGTGCTTAGAACGTGACGTGGGCGTGATGCGGGTGATTCCAACGTGACGTGGGGCTTCGAATGTGACGTGGGGATGACGTGGGTGATTCGAAGGTGACGTGGGTGTGACGTGGGGTCTTCGAACGTGACGTGGACGTGACGTCGGTACATTCAACGTGACGTGGGTGTGAGGTGGGTGCTTCGAACGTGACGTGGGAGTGACGTGGGAGTTTCGAACGTGACGTGGACGTGACGTCAGTACTTTCAATTTGAGGTTGGTGTGACCTGGGTCATTTGGACGTGACGTCGCTACTTTCAATTTGAGGCTGGTGTGACCTGGGTCATTCGAACGTGACGTACGTGTGATGTTGGGGCTTCGAAGGTGATGTGGGTGTTTCAAAACTAAGGTGGGTGTGACGTGGGGGCTTCGAACGTGACGTGGACGTGACGTCGGTACTTTATATATGACGTGGGTGTGACCTGGCTCATTTGAACGTGAGGTGGCTGTGACGTGGGGGCATCGAACGTGACGTGGGCATGACGTGGGGTCCTCGAACGTGACTTGGGCGTCACGTGGGGTCTTCGAAAGTGACGTGGGCATGACGTGGGTGATTCGAAGGTGACGTGGGTGTGACGTGGGGGCTTCGAACGTGACGTGGGTGTGACGTCGGTACTTTGAATGTGACGTGGGTGTGACCTGGGTCATTTGAACGTGACGTGGGAGTGACGTGGGGGCATCGAACGTGACGTAAGGGTGACATGGGTGCTTAGAACGTGACGTGGGCGTGATGCGGGTGATTCCAACGTGACGTGGGGCTTCGAATGTGACGTGGGCGTGAGGTGGGTGATTGGAACGTGACGTGGGCGTGACGTCGGTACTTTGAATGTGACGTGGGTGTGACCTGGGGGCTTCGAACGTGACGTAAGGGCAAGATGGGCGTTTAGAACGTGACATGGGCGTGACGTGCGTGATTCGAAGGTGACGTGGGCGTGACGTCGGTACTTTGAAAGTGACGTGGGTGTGACCTGGGTGATTGGAACGTGACGTGGGAGTGACGTGGGGGCTTCGAACGTGACCTAAGTGTGACATGGGTTCTTAGAACGTCACGTGGGCATGACGTGGGTGATTCGAAGGTGACGTGGGTGTGACGTGGGGGCTTCAAGCGTGACGTGGGCGTGACGTGGGTGATTCGAACGTGACGTGGGCGTGACGTCGGTACTTTGAATGTGACGTGGGTGTGACCTGGGTCATTTGAACGTGACGTGGGAGTGACGTGGGGGCATTGAACGTGACGTAAGGGTGACATGGGTGCTTAGAACGTGACGTGGGCGTGACGTGGGTGATTCCAACGTGACGTGGGGCTTCGAATGTGACGTGGGCGTGAGGTGGGTGATTGGAACGTGACGTGGGCGTGACGTCGGTACTTTGAAAGTGACGTGGGAGTGACGTGGGGGCTTCAAACGTGACGTAAGGGTGACATGGGTGCTTAGAACGTGACGTGGGCGTGACGTGGGTGATTCCAACGTCATGTGGGGGCTTCGAACGTGACGTGGGCGTGACGTGGGTGATTCGAACGTGACGTGGGCGTGACGTCGGTACTTTGAAAGTGACGTGGGTGTGACCTGGGTCATTTGAACGTGACGTGGGAGTGACGTGGATGCTTCAAATGTGACGTAAGGGTGACATGGGCGCTTAGAACGTGACGTGGGCGTGACGTGGGTGATTGGAACGTGACGTGGGAGTGACGTGGGGGCTTCGAAAGTGACGTTGGTGTTTCGAACGTGACGTGGGTGTGACGTGGGTGCTTCGAACGTGATGTGGGCGTGACATAGGCGCTTCGATCATGACGTGGGCGTGACGTGTGTGGTTTCAACGTGACGTGGGTGTCACGTGGGGCATCGAACGTGACGTGGACGTGACGTCGGTACTTTCAATTTGAGGTTGGTGTGACCTGGGTCATTCGAACGTGACGTACATGTGACGTGGGTGATTCCAACGTGACGTGGGGCTTCGAACGTGACGTGGGTGTGACCTGGGTCATTGGAACGTGACGTGGGTGTGACGTGGGGGCTTCGAACGTGACGTGGGTGTGACGTGGATGCTTCGAATGTGACGTTGGTGTTTCGAACATGACGTGGATGTGAGGTGGGTGCTTCGGACGTGACGTGGGCGTGACGTGGGGGCTTCGAAAATGATGTGGGTGTGAGGTGGGGTCTTCGAACGTGACGTGGACGTGACGTGGGAGTTTCGAACGTGACGTGGACGTGACGTGGTACTTTACATTTGACGTGGGTGTGACCTGGGTCAATCGAACGTGACGTGGGCGTGACGTGGGGGCTTCGAATGTGACGTGGGCGTGACGTGGGTGATTCGAATGTGACGTGGGCGTGACGTGGCGGCTTCGAACGTGACGTGGGCGTGACCTCGGTGATTTGAACGTGACGTGGGTGTGACGTGGGGGCTTCGAACGTGACGTGGGTGTGACGTGGGTGCATCGGACGTGACTGGGCATAACGTGGGGGCTACGAACATACGCGGGTGTGACGTGGATGCTTCGAATGCGACGTTGGTGTTTCGAACGTGACATGGGTGTGACATGGGTGCTTGGAACGTGACGTGGGCGTCACGTGGGGGCTTCGAACATGACGTGGGTGTGACGTGGGGGCATCGATCGTGACGTGGACGTGACGTCGGTACTTTATACCTGATGGGGGTGTGACGTGGGTCATTCGAACGTGACGTGGGTGTGACGTGGGGGCTTCGAACGTGACGTGGGCATGACGTGGGTGATTCGAACGTGACGTGGGCGTGACGTGGGGGCTTCGAACGTGACGTGGGCGTGACGTGGGTGAATCGAACGTGACGTGGGCGTGACATCGGTGCTTTGAATGTGACGTGGGTGTGACGTGGGTCATTCGAACGTGATGTACGTGTGACGTGGGGGCTTCGAACGTGACGTGGGTGTTTCAAAACTAACGTGGGTGTGACGTAGGGGTATCGAACGTGACGTAGGTGTTTCCAAACTGACGTGGGTGTGACGTCGGTATGTTGAATGTGACGTGGGTGTGACGTGCATGGTTCGAACGTGAGGTGGGTGTTTTAAATGTGAGCTGGGCGTGACGTGGGTCATTCGAACATGACGTAGGTGTGAGGTGGGGGCTTCGAACGTGACGTGGGCGTGACGTGGATGCTTCGAATGTGACGTTGGTGTTTCGAACGTGACATGGGTGTGACATGGGTGCTTCGAATGTGACGTGGGCGTAACGTGGGGGCTTCGAACCTGACGTGGGTGTGACGTGGGGCTTCGAAAGTGACGTGGGTGTGACGTGGGTCATTTGAACGTGACGTGGGCGTGCCGTGTGTGGTTCCAACGTGACGTGGGGCTTCGAACGTGACGTGGGTGTGACGTGGATGCTTCGAATGTGACGTTGGTGTTTCGAACGTGACATGGGTGTGACATGGGTGCTTCGAATGTGAAGTGGGCGTAAGGTGGGGGCTTCGAACCTGACGTGGGTGTGACGTGGGGGCTTCGAAAGTGACGTGGGCGTGACGTCGGTACTTTGAATGTGACGTGGGTGTGACGTGGGTCATTTGAACGTGACGTGGGCGTGACGTGGGTGATTCCAACGTGACGTGGGGCTTTGAACGTGACGTAAGGGTGACATGGGTGCTTAGAACGTGACGTGGGCGTGACGTGGGCGATTCCAACGTGACGTTGGGGCTTCGAACGTCACGTGGGCGTGACCTGGGGGCTTCGATGTTGACGTGGGCGTGACCTGGGTGATTGGAACGTGACGTGGACGTGACGTGGGTGGTTTCAACGTGACGTGAGCGTCACCTGGGGTCCTCGAACGTGACGTGGGCATGACGTGGGTGATTCGAAGGTGACGTGGGTGTGACGTGGGTGATTCGAACGTGACGTGGGCGTGACGTCGGTAGTTTTAACGTGACGTGGGTGTGACGTGGGAGTTTCGAACGTGACGTGGGAGTGACGTGGGAGTTTCGAACGTGACGTGGACGTGACGTCGGTACTTTCAATTTGAGGCTGGTGTGACCTGGGTCATTCGAACGTGACGTACGTGTGACGTTGGGGCTTCGAACGTGATGTGGGTGTTTCAAAACTAACGTGGGTGTGACGTGGGGGCTTCGAACGTGACGTAGGCGTAACGTGGGTGTTTACAAGTGACCTGGGCGTGACGTGGGGGCTTCGATCGTGACGTGGACGTGACGTCGGTACTTTATATATGACGTGGGTGTGACCTGGCTCATTTGAACGTGACGTGGCTGTGACGTGGGGGCTTCGAACGTGACGTGGGCATGACGTGGGTGATTCGAACGTGACGTGGGCGTGACGTGGGGGCATCGAACGTGACGTGGGCGTCATGTGGGGGCTTCGAAAGTGACGTGGACGTCACGTGGGTGATTCGAAGGTGACGTGGGTGTGACGTGGGGGCTTCGAACGTGACCTGGGTGTGAGGCGGGTGTTTCGAACGTGACGTGGGCGTGACGTCAGTACTTTGAATGTGACGTGGGTGTGACCTGGGTCATTGGAACGTGACGTGGGAGTGACCCGGGGGCTTCGAACGTGACGTAAGGGTGACATGGGTGCTTAGAACGTGACGTGGGCGTGACGTGGGTGATTCCAACGTGACGTGGGCTTCGAACGTGACGTGGACGTGACGTGATTGATTGGAATGTAACGTGGGCGTGATGTGGGTGATTCGAAACTGACGTTGGTGTGACGTGGGTGTTTCGGACGTGACGTGGGCGTGACGTGGATGCTTCGAACGTGACGTTGGTGTTTCGAACGTGACGTGGGTGTGACGTGGGTGTTTCGAACGTCACGTGGGCGTGATATAGGCACTTCGATCATGACGTGGGCGTGACGTGTGTGGTTTCAACGTGACGTGGGTGTCACGTGGGGCATCGAACGTGACGTGGACGTGACGTCGGTACTTTCAATTTGAGGTTGGTGTGACCTGGGTCATTCGAATGTGACGTGGGTGATTCCAATGTGACGTGGGGCTTCGAACGTGACGTGGGCGTGACGTGGGTGTTTCGAACGTGATGTGGGTGTTTCGAACTTGACTTCGGTGTGACGTGGGTGCTTCGGACGTGACGTGGGCGTGACGTGGGGGCTTCGAAAATGATGTGGGTGTGAGGTGGGGTCTTCGAACGTGACGTGGGCGAGACGTGGGAGTTTCGAACGTGACGTGGACGTGACGTGGTACTTTACATTTGACGTGGGTGTGACCTGGCTCAATCGAACGTGACGTGGGTGTGACGTGGGGGCTTCGAATGTGACGTGGGCGTGACGTGGGTGATTCGAACGTGACGTGGGCGTGACGTCGGTGCTTTGAATGTGACGTGGGTGTGACGTGGGTCATTCGAGCGTGATGTACGTGTGACGTGTGGGCTTCGAACGTGACGTGGGTGTTTCAAAACTAACGTGGGTGTGACGTAGGGGTATCGAACGTGACGTAGGTGTTTCCAAAATGACGTGGGTGTGACGTCGGTATGTTGAATGTGACGTGGGTGTGACGTGCATGGTTCGAACGTGAGGTGGGTGTTTTAAATGTGAGCTGGGCGTGACGTGGGTCATTCGAACATGACGTAGGTGTGAGGTGGGGGCTTCGAACGTGACGTGGGCGTGACGTGGATGCTTCGAATGTGACGTTGGTGTTTCGAACGTGACATGGGTGTGACATGGGTGCTTCGAATGTGACGTGGGCGTAGTGTGGGGGCTTCGAACCTGACGTGGGTGTGACGTGGGGGCTTCGAACGTGACGTGGGTGTGACGTGGGTCATTTGAACGTGACGTGGGCTTGACGTGGGTGATTCCAACGTGACGTGGGGCTTTGAACGTGACGTGGGCGTGACGTGGGTGATTCGAATGTGACGTGGGCGTGACGTGGGGGCTTCGAATGTCACGTGAGCGTCACGTGGGGGCATCGAGTTTGACATGGGCGTTACCTGGGTGATTGGAACGTGACGTGGGCGTGAGGTGGGTGATTCCAACGTGACGTGGGGCTTCGAACATGACGTGGGCGTGACGTGGGGGCTTCGAAAGTGACGTGGGCATGACGTGGGTGATTCGAAGGTGACGTGGGTGTGACGTGGGGTCTTCGAACGTGACCTGGGTGTGACGTGGGTGTTTCGAACGTGACGTGGGCGTGACGTCGGTACTTTGAATGTGACGTGGGTGTGACCTGGGTCATTTGAACGTGACGTGGGAGTGACGTGGGGGCATCGAACGTGACATAAGGGTGACATGGGTGCTTAGAACGTGACGTGGGCGTGATGCGGGTGATTCCAACGTGACGTGGGGCTTCGAATGTGACGTGGGCGTGACGTTGGTACTTTGAATGTGACGTGGGCGTGAGGTGGGTGATTGGAACGTGACGTGGGCGTGACGTCGGTACTTTGAATGTGACTTGGGTGTGACCTGGGGTCTTCGAACGTGACGTAAGGGCGACATGGGTGCTTAGAACGTGACGTGGGCGTGACGTGGGTGATTCCAACGTGACGTGGGGCTTCGAACATGACGTGGGCGTGACGTGGGGGCTTCGAAAGTGACGTGGGCATGACGTGGGTGATTCGAAGGTGACATGGGTGTGACGTGGGGGCTTCGAACGTGACGTGGGTGTGACGTGGGTGTGTCGAACGTGACGTGGGCGTGACGTCGGTACTTTGAATGTGATGGGTGTGACCTGGGTCATTTGAACGTGACGTGGGAGTGACGTGGGGGCATCGAACGTGACGTAAAGGCGTGACCTGGGTGATTGGAACGTGACGTGGACGTGACGTGGGTGGTTTCAACGTGACGTGGGCGTCACGTGGGGGCTTCGGAGGTGACGTGGGCCTCACGTGGGGTCTTCGAAAGTGACGTGGGCATGGCGTGGGTGATTCGAAGGTGACGTGGGTGTGACGTGGGGGCTTCAAACGTGACGTGGGCGTCACGTGGGTGATTCGAACGTGACGTGGGCATGACGTCGGTACTTTGAATGTGATGTGGGTGTGACCTGGGTCATTTGATCGTGACGTGGGAGTGACGTGGGGGCTTCGAAAGTGACGTAAGGGTGACATGGGTGCTTAGAACGTGATGTGGGCCTGACGTGGGTGATTCCAACGTGACGTGGGGTCTTCGAATGTGACGTGGGCGTGACGTGGGTGATTGGAACGTGACGTGGGCGTGACGTCGGTACTTTGAAAGTGATGTGGGTGTGACCTGGGTCATTTGAACGTGACGTGGGAGTGATGTGGGGGCTTCAAACGTGACGTAAGGGTGACATGGGCGCTTAGAACGTGACGTGGGCGTGATGTGGGTGATTCGAATATGACGTGGGCGTGAGGTGGGTGATTCGAAAGTGGCGTCGGTGTGACGTGGGTGTTTCGGACGTGACGTGGGCGTGACGTGGATGCTTCGAACGTGACGTGGGTGTGACGTGGGTGCTTCGAACGTGACGTGGGCGTGACATAGGCACTTCGATCATGACGTGGGTGTGACGTGTGTGGTTTCAACGTGACGTGGGTGTCACGTGGGGCATCGAACGTGACGTGGACGTGACGTCGGTACTTTCAATTTGAGGCTGGTGTGACCTGGGGCATTCGAACGTGACGTACGTGTGACGTTGGGGCTTCGAACGTGATGTGGGTGTTTCAAAACTAACGTGGGTGTGACGTGGGGGCTTCGAACGTGACGTAGGCGTAACGTGGGTGTTTACAAGTGACCTGGGCGTGACGTGGGGGCTTCGATCGTGACGTGGACGTGACGTCGGTACTTTATATATGACGTGGGTGTGACCTGGCTCATTTGAACGTGACGTGGCTGTGACGTGGTGGCTTCGAACGTGACGTGGGCATGACGCGGGTGATTCCAACGTGACCTGGGTGTGACGTGGCGGCATCGAACGTGACGTGGGCGTGACGTCAGTACTTTCAAAGTGACGTGGGTGTGACCTGGGTCATTTGAACGTGACGTGGGAGTGACGTGGGGGCTTCGAACAGATGTAAGTGTGACATGGGTGCTTAGAACGTCACGTGGGAGTGACGTGGGTGATTCCAACGTGACGTGGGCTTCGAACGTGACGTGGGCGGGATGTGGGTGATTCGAATGTCACTTGGGCGTGACGTGGGGGCTTCGAACGTCACGTGGGCGTGACGTGGGGGCTTCGATGTTGACGTGGGCGTGACCTGGGTGATTGGAACGTGACGTGGACGTGACGTGGGTGGTTTCAACGTGACGTGAGCGTCACGTGGGGTCCTCGAACGTGACTTGGGCGTCACGTGGGGTCTTCGAAAGTGACGTGGGCATAACGTGGGTGATTCGAAGGTGATGTGGGTGTGACGTGGGGGCTTCGAACGTGACTTGGACGTGACGTCGGAACTTTGAATGTGACGTGGGTGTGACCTGGGTCATTGGAATGTGACGTGGGAGTGACGTGGGGGCTTCGAACGTGACATAAGGGTGACATGGGTGCTTAGAACGTGACGTGGGCGTGATGCAGGTGATTCCAACGTGACGTGGGGCTTCGAATGTGACGTGGGTGTGACCTGGGTCATGTGAACGTGACGTGGGCGTGACGTGTGTGGTTTCAACGTGACGTGGGTGTCACGTGGGGCATCGAACGTGACGTGGGCGTGACGTGTGTGGTTTCAACGTGACGTGGGCGTCACGGGTGGGCTTCGAACGTGAAGTGGGCGTCACGTGGGTGATTCGAAGGTGACGTGGGCGTGACGTGGGGGCATGGAACGTGACGTGGGTGTGAGGTGGGTGATTCCAACGTGACGTGGGCGTGACGTCGGTACTTTCAATGTGACGTGGGTGTGACCTGGGTCATTTGAACGTGACGTGGACGTGACGTGGGGGCTTGGAACGTGACGTGGGCATGACGTGGGTAATTCGAAGGTGACGTGGGTGTGACGTGGGTGATTCGAATATGACCTGGGCGTGAGGTGGGTGATTCGAACGTTTCGTGGGCGTGACGTGGCTGCTTTGAACGTGACGTTGGTGTTTCGAACGTGACGTGGGTGTGACGTGGGTGCTTCGAACGTGACGTGGGCGTGTCATAGGCGCTTCGATCATGACGTGGGCGTGACGTGTGTGGTTTCAACGTGACGTGGGTGTCACGTGGGGCATCGAACGTGACGTGGACGTGACGTCGGTACTTTCAATTTGAGGTTGGTGTGACCTGGGTCATTTGGACGTGACGTCGGTACTTTCAATTTGAGGCTGGTGTGAACTGGGTCATTCGAGCGTGACGTACGTGTGACGTTGGGGCTTCGAACATGACGTGGGCGTGACGTGGGGGCTTCGAAAGTGACGTGGGCATGACGTGGGTGATTCGAAGGTGACGTGGGCGTGACGTCGGTGATTCGAACGTGACGTGGGCGTGACGTGGGGGCCTCGAACGGGACGTGGGCGTGACGTGGGGGCTTCGAACGTGACGTGGGCGTGACGTCGGTGCTTTGAATGTGACGTGGGTGTGACGTGGGTCATTCGAACGTGATGTACGTGTGACGTGGGGGCTTCGAATGTGACGTGGGTGTTTCAAAACTAACGTGGGTGTGACGTAGGGGTATCGAATGTGACGTAGGTGTTTCCAAACTGACGTGGGTGTGACGTCGGTATGTTGAATGTGACGTGGGTGTGACGTGCATGGTTCGAACGTGAGGTGGGTGTTTTAAATGTGAGCTGGGCATGACGTGCGTCATTCGAACATGACGTAGGTGTGACGTGGGGGCTTCGAACGTGACGTGGGCGTGACGTGGATGCTTCGAATGTGACGTTGGTGTTTCGAACGTGACATGGGTGTGACATGGGTGCTTCGAATGTGACGTGGGCGTAGTGTGGGGGCTTCGAACCTGACGTGGGTGTGACGTGGGGGCTTCGAAAGTGACGTGGGTGTGACGTGGGTCATTTGAACGTGACGTGGGCGTGACGTGGGTGTTTCGAACGTGACGTGGGGCTTTGAACGTGACGTGGGCGTGACGTGGGTGATTCGAATGTGACGTGGGCGTGACGTGGGGGCTTCGAATGTGACGTGGGCGTGAGGTGTGTGATTGGAACGTGACGTGGGCGTGACGTCGGTACTTTGAATGTGACGTGGGTGTGACCTGGGGGCTTCGATCGTGACGTAAGGGCGACATGGGTGCTTAGAACGTGACGTGGGCGTGACGTGGGTGATTCCAATGTGACGTGGGGGCCTCGAACGTGACGTGGGCGTGACGTGGGTGATTCGAATGTGACGTGGGCGTGACGTGGGGGCTTCGAACGTCACGTGAGCGTCACGTGGGGGCATCGAGTTTGACATGGGCGTGACCTGGGTGATTGGAACGTGACGTGGGCGTGACGTGGGTGATTCCAACGTGACGTGGGGCTTCGAACATGACGTGGGCGTGACGTGGGGGCTTCGAAAGTGACGTGGGCATGACGTGGGTGATTCGAAGGTGACATGGGTGTGACGTGGGGGCTTCGAACGTGACCTGGGTGTGACGTGGGTGTTTCGAACGTGACGTGGGCGTGACGTCGGTACTTTGAATGTGACGTGGGTGTGACCTGGGTCATTTGAACGTGACGTGGGAGTGACGTGGGGGCATCGAACGTGACATAAGGGTGACATGGGTGCTTAGAACGTGACGTGGGCGTGATGCGGGTGATTCCAACGTGACGTGGGGCTTCGAATGTGACGTGGGCGTGACGTTGGTACTTTGAATGTGACGTGGGCGTGAGGTGGGTGATTGGAACGTGACGTGGGCGTGACGTCGGTACTTTGAATGTGACTTGGGTGTGACCTGGGGTCTTCGAACGTGACGTAAGGGCGACATGGGTGCTTAGAACGTGACGTGGGCGTGACGTGGGTGATTCCAACGTGACGTGGGGCTTCGAACATGACGTGGGCGTGACGTGGGGGCTTCGAAAGTGACGTAGGCGTAACGTGGGTGATTCGAAGGTGACATGGGTGTGACGTGGGGGCTTCGAACGTGACGTGGGTGTGACGTGGGTGTGTCGAACGTGACGTGGGCGTGACGTCGGTACTTTGAATGTGATGGGTGTGACCTGGGTCATTTGAACGTGACGTGGGAGTGACGTGGGGGCATCGAACGTGACGTAAGGGCGTGACCTGGGTGATTGGAACGTGACGTGGACGTGACGTGGGTGGTTTCAACGTGACGTGGGCGTCACGTGGGGGCTTCGGAGGTGACGTGGGCCTCACGTGGGGTCTTCGAAAGTGACGTGGGCATGGCGTGGGTGATTCGAAGGTGACGTGGGTGTGACGTGGGGGCTTCAAACGTGACGTGGGCGTCACGTGGGTGATTCGAACGTGACGTGGGCATGACGTCGGTACTTTGAATGTGATGTGGGTGTGACCTGGGTCATTTGATCGTGACGTGGGAGTGACGTGGGGGCTTCGAAAGTGACGTAAGGGTGACATGGGTGCTTAGAACGTGATGTGGGCCTGACGTGGGTGATTCCAACGTGACGTGGGGTCTTCGAATGTGACGTGGGCGTGACGTGGGTGATTGGAACGTGACGTGGGCGTGACGTCGGTACTTTGAAAGTGATGTGGGTGTGACCTGGGTCATTTGAACGTGACGTGGGAGTGATGTGGGGGCTTCAAACGTGACGTAAGGGTGACATGGGCGCTTAGAACGTGACGTGGGCGTGATGTGGGTGATTCGAATATGACGTGGGCGTGAGGTGGGTGATTCGAAAGTGGCGTCGGTGTGACGTGGGTGTTTCGGACGTGACGTGGGCGTGACGTGGATGCTTCGAACGTGACGTGGGTGTGACGTGGGTGCTTCGAACGTGACGTGGGCGTGACATAGGCACTTCGATCATGACGTGGGTGTGACGTGTGTGGTTTCAACGTGACGTGGGTGTCACGTGGGGCATCGAACGTGACGTGGACGTGACGTCGGTACTTTCAATTTGAGGCTGGTGTGACCTGGGGCATTCGAACGTGACGTACGTGTGACGTTGGGGCTTCGAACGTGATGTGGGTGTTTCAAAACTAACGTGGGTGTGACGTGGGGGCTTCGAACGTGACGTAGGCGTAACGTGGGTGTTTACAAGTGACCTGGGCGTGACGTGGGGGCTTCGATCGTGACGTGGACGTGACGTCGGTACTTTATATATGACGTGGGTGTGACCTGGCTCATTTGAACGTGACGTGGCTGTGACGTGGTGGCTTCGAACGTGACGTGGGCATGACGCGGGTGATTCCAACGTGACCTGGGTGTGACGTGGCGGCATCGAACGTGACGTGGGCGTGACGTCAGTACTTTCAAAGTGACGTGGGTGTGACCTGGGTCATTTGAACGTGACGTGGGAGTGACGTGGGGGCTTCGAACAGATGTAAGTGTGACATGGGTGCTTAGAACGTCACGTGGGAGTGACGTGGGTGATTCCAACGTGACGTGGGCTTCGAACGTGACGTGGGCGTGATGTGGGTGATTCGAATGTCACTTGGGCGTGACGTGGGGGCTTCGAACGTCACGTGGGCGTGACGTGGGGGCTTCGATGTTGACGTGGGCGTGACCTGGGTGATTGGAACGTGACGTGGACGTGACGTGGGTGGTTTCAACGTGACGTGAGCGTCACGTGGGGTCCTCGAACGTGACTTGGGCGTCACGTGGGGTCTTCGAAAGTGACGTGGGCATAACGTGGGTGATTCGAAGGTGATGTGGGTGTGACGTGGGGGCTTCGAACGTGACTTGGACGTGACGTCGGAACTTTGAATGTGACGTGGGTGTGACCTGGGTCATTGGAATGTGACGTGGGAGTGACGTGGGGGCTTCGAACGTGACATAAGGGTGACATGGGTGCTTAGAACGTGACGTGGGCGTGATGCAGGTGATTCCAACGTGACGTGGGGCTTCGAATGTGACGTGGGTGTGACCTGGGTCATGTGAACGTGACGTGGGCGTGACGTGTGTGGTTTCAACGTGACGTGGGTGTCACGTGGGGCATCGAACGTGACGTGGGCGTGACGTGTGTGGTTTCAACGTGACGTGGGCGTCACGGGTGGGCTTCGAACGTGAAGTGGGCGTCACGTGGGTGATTCGAAGGTGACGTGGGCGTGACGTGGGGGCATGGAACGTGACGTGGGTGTGAGGTGGGTGATTCCAACGTGACGTGGGCGTGACGTCGGTACTTTCAATGTGACGTGGGTGTGACCTGGGTCATTTGAACGTGACGTGGACGTGACGTGGGGGCTTGGAACGTGACGTGGGCATGACGTGGGTAATTCGAAGGTGACGTGGGTGTGACGTGGGTGATTCGAATATGACCTGGGCGTGAGGTGGGTGATTCGAACGTTTCGTGGGCGTGACGTGGCTGCTTTGAACGTGACGTTGGTGTTTCGAACGTGACGTGGGTGTGACGTGGGTGCTTCGAACGTGACGTGGGCGTGTCATAGGCGCTTCGATCATGACGTGGGCGTGACGTGTGTGGTTTCAACGTGACGTGGGTGTCACGTGGGGCATCGAACGTGACGTGGACGTGACGTCGGTACTTTCAATTTGAGGTTGGTGTGACCTGGGTCATTTGGACGTGACGTCGGTACTTTCAATTTGAGGCTGGTGTGAACTGGGTCATTCGAGCGTGACGTACGTGTGACGTTGGGGCTTCGAACATGACGTGGGCGTGACGTGGGGGCTTCGAAAGTGACGTGGGCATGACGTGGGTGATTCGAAGGTGACGTGGGCGTGACGTCGGTGATTCGAACGTGACGTGGGCGTGACGTGGGGGCCTCGAACGGGACGTGGGCGTGACGTGGGGGCTTCGAACGTGACGTGGGCGTGACGTCGGTGCTTTGAATGTGACGTGGGTGTGACGTGGGTCATTCGAACGTGATGTACGTGTGACGTGGGGGCTTCGAATGTGACGTGGGTGTTTCAAAACTAACGTGGGTGTGACGTAGGGGTATCGAATGTGACGTAGGTGTTTCCAAACTGACGTGGGTGTGACGTCGGTATGTTGAATGTGACGTGGGTGTGACGTGCATGGTTCGAACGTGAGGTGGGTGTTTTAAATGTGAGCTGGGCATGACGTGCGTCATTCGAACATGACGTAGGTGTGACGTGGGGGCTTCGAACGTGACGTGGGCGTGACGTGGATGCTTCGAATGTGACGTTGGTGTTTCGAACGTGACATGGGTGTGACATGGGTGCTTCGAATGTGACGTGGGCGTAGTGTGGGGGCTTCGAACCTGACGTGGGTGTGACGTGGGGGCTTCGAAAGTGACGTGGGTGTGACGTGGGTCATTTGAACGTGACGTGGGCGTGACGTGGGTGTTTCGAACGTGACGTGGGGCTTTGAACGTGACGTGGGCGTGACGTGGGTGATTCGAATGTGACGTGGGCGTGACGTGGGGGCTTCGAATGTGACGTGGGCGTGAGGTGTGTGATTGGAACGTGACGTGGGCGTGACGTCGGTACTTTGAATGTGACGTGGGTGTGACCTGGGGGCTTCGATCGTGACGTAAGGGCGACATGGGTGCTTAGAACGTGACGTGGGCGTGACGTGGGTGATTCCAATGTGACGTGGGGGCCTCGAACGTGACGTGGGCGTGACGTGGGTGATTCGAATGTGACGTGGGCGTGACGTGGGGGCTTCGAACGTCACGTGAGCGTCACGTGGGGGCATCGAGTTTGACATGGGCGTGACCTGGGTGATTGGAACGTGACGTGGGCGTGACGTGGGTGATTCCAACGTGACGTGGGGCTTCGAACATGACGTGGGCGTGACGTGGGGGCTTCGAAAGTGACGTGGGCATGACGTGGGTGATTCGAAGGTGACATGGGTGTGACGTGGGGGCTTCGAACGTGACCTGGGTGTGACGTGGGTGTTTCGAACGTGACGTGGGCGTGACGTCGGTACTTTGAATGTGACGTGGGTGTGACCTGGGTCATTGGAACGTGACGTGGGAGTGACGTGCGGGCATCGAACGTGACATAAGGGTGACATGGGTGCTTAGAACGTGACGTGGGCGTGATGCGGGTGATTCCAACGTGACGTGGGGCTTCGAATGTGACTTGGGGATGACGTGGGTGATTCGAAGGTGACGTGGGTGTGACGTGGGGTCTTCGAACGTGACGTGGGCGTGACGTCGGTACTTTATATATGACGTGGGTGTGACCTGGCTCATTTGAACGTGACGTGGCTGTGACGTGGGGGCTTCGAACGTGACGTAGGCATGACGTGGGTGATTCGAATGTGACGTGGGCGTGACGTGGGGGCATCGAACGTGACGTAAGGGTGACATGGGTGCTTAGAACGTGACGTGGGCGTGACGTGGGTGATTCCAACGTGACGTGGGCTTCGAACGTGACGTGGACGTGACGTGATTGATTGGAATGTAACGTGGGCGTGATGTGGGTGATTCGAAAGTGACGTTGGTGTGACGTGGGTGTTTCGGACGTGACGTGGGCGTGACGTGGATGCTTCGAACGTGACGTTGGTGTTTCGAACGTGACGTGGGTGTGACGTGGGTGCTTCGAACGTCACGTGGGCGTGATATAGGCACTTCGATCATGACGTGGGCGTGACGTGTGTGGTTTCAACGTGACGTGGGTGTCACGTGGGGCATCGAACGTGACGTGGACGTGACGTCGGTACTTTCAATTTGAGGTTGGTGTGACCTGGGTCATTCGAATGTGACGTACATGTGACGTGGGTGATTCCAACGTGACGTGGGGCTTCGAACGTGACGTGGGTGTGACCTGGGTCATTGGAACGTGACGTGGGTGTGACGTGGGGGCTTTGAACGTGACGTGGGCGTGACGTGGGTGTTTCGAACGTGATGTGGGTGTTTCGAACTTGACTTCGGTGTGACGTGGGTGCTTCGGACCTGACGTGGGCGTGACGTGGGGGCTTCAAAAATGATGTGGGTGTGAGGTGGGGTCTTCGAACGTGACGTGGGCGTGACGTGGGAGTTTCGAACGTGACGTGGACGTGACGTGGTACTTTACATTTGACGTGGGTGTGACCTGGGTCAATCGAACGTGACGTGGGTGTGACGTGGGGGCTTCGAATGTGACGTGGGCGTGACGTGGGTGATTCGAATGTGACGTGGGCGTGACGTGGGGGCTTCGAACGTCACGTGGGCGTCACCTGGGGGCATCGAACGTGACGTGGGCGTGACCTGGGTGATTGGAACGTGACGTGGGTGTGACGTGGGGGCTTCGAACCTGACGTGGGTGTGACGTGGGGGCTTCGAACGTGACTTTGGTGTTTCGAACGTGACATGGCTGTGACATGGGTGCTTCGAATGTGACGTGGGCGTAACGTGGGGGCTTCGAACCTGTAGTGGGTGTGACGTGGGGGCTTCGAATGTGACGTGGGCGTGACGTCGGTACTTTCAATGTGACGTGGGTGTGACCTGGGTCATTTGAACGTGACGTGGGTGTGACGTGGGTGATTCGAATGTGACGTGGGCGTGAAGTGGGGGCTTCGAACGTCACGTGGGCGTGACGTCGGTACTTTCAATGTGACGTGGGTGTGACCTATGTCATTTGAACGTGACGTGGGAGTGACGTGGGGGCTTCGATCGTGATGTAAGTGTGACATGGGTGCTTAGAACCTGACATGGGCGTGACGTGGGTGATTCCAACGTGATGTGGGGCTTCGAACGTGACGTGGGCGGGATGTGGGTGATTCGAAGCTGACGTGGGCGTGACGTGGGGGCTTCGAACGTCACGTGGGCGTGACGTGGGGGCTTCGAACGTGACGTGGGCGTGACCTGGGTGATTGGAACGTGACGTGGACGTGACGTGGGTGGTTTCAACGTCACGTGAGCGTCACGTGGGGGCATCGAGTTTGACATGGGCGTGACCTGGGTGATTGGAACGTGACGTGGGCGTGACGTGGGTGATTCCAACGTGACGTGGGGCTTCGAACATGACGTGGGCGTAACGTGGGGGCTTCGAAAGTGACGTGGGTGTGACCTGGGTCATTTGAACGTGACGTGGGCGTGACGTGGGTGATTCCAACGTGACGTGGGGCTTTGAACATGACGTGGGCGTGACGTGGGGGCTTCGAATGTGACGTGGGCGTGACGTGGGGGCTTCGAATGTGGCGTGGGCGTGAGGTGGGTGATTGGAACGTGACGTGGGCGTGACGTCGGTACTTTGAAAGTGACGTGGGTGTGACCTGGGGGCTTCGAACGTGACGTAAGGGCGACATGGGTGCTTAGAACGTGACGTGGGCGTGACGTGGGTGATTCCAACGTGACGTGGGGCTTCGAACATGACGTGGGCGTGACGTGGGGGCTTCGAAAGTGACGTGGGCATGACGTGGGTGATTCGAAGGTGACATGGGTGTGACGTGGGTGTTTCGAACGTGACGTGGGCGTGACGTCGGTACTTTGAATGTGACGTGGGTGTGACCTGGGTCATTTGAACGTGACGTGGGAGTGACGTGGGGGCATCGAACGTGACATAAGGGTGACATGGGTGCTTAGAACGTGACGTGGGCGTGATGCGGGTGATTCGAACGTGACGTGGGGCTTCGAATGTGACGTGGGCGTGACGTTGGTACTTTGAATGTGACGTGGGCGTGAGGTGGGTGATTGGAACGTGACGTGGGCGTGACGTCGGTACTTTGAATGTGACGTGGGTGTGACCTGGGGGCTTCGAACGTGACGTAAGGGCGACATGGGTGCTTAGAACGTGACGTGGGCGTGACGTGGGTGATTCCAACGTGACGTGGGGCTTCGAACATGACGTGGGCGTGACGTGGGGGCTTCGAAAGTGACGTGGGCATGACGTGGGTGATTCGAAGGTGACATGGGTGTGACGTGGGGGCTTCGAACGTGACGTGGGTGTGAGGTGGGTGTTTCGAACATGACGTGGGCGTGACGTCGGTACTTTGAATGTGACGTGGGTGTGACCTGGGTCATTTGAACGTGACGTGGGAGTGACGTGGGGGCATGGAACGTGACATAAGGGTGACATGGGTGCTTAGAACGTGACGTGGGAGTGACGTGGGGGCTTCAAACGTGACGTAAGGGTGACATGGGTGCTTAGAACGTGACGTGGGAGTGACGTGGGTGATTCCAACGTGACGTGGGCTTCGAACGTGACGTGGGCGTGACGTGGGTGATTGGAACGTGACGTGGGCGTGACGTGGGTGCTTCGAACGTGACGTGGGCGTAACGTGGGGGCTTCGAACCTGACGTGGGTGTGACGTGGGGGCTTCGAAAGTGACGTGGGTGTGACGTTGGTATTTCGAACGTGACATGGGCGTGACGTGGGTGATTCGAAGGTGACGTGGGGCTTTGAACGTGAAGTGGGCATGACGTAAGCGCTTCGATCGTGACGTGGGCGTGACGTGTGTGGTTTCAACGTGACGTGGGTGTCACGTGGGGCATCGAACGTGACGTGGGCGTGACGTGTGTGGTTTCAACGTGACGTGGGCGTCACGGGTGGGCTTCGAACGTGACGTGGGCATGACGTGGGTGATTCGAAGGTGACGTGGGCATGACGTGGGGGCATGGAACGTGACGTGGGTGTGAGGTGGGTGTTTCGAACGTGACGTGGGCGTGACGTCGGTACTTTCAATGTGACGTGGGTGTGACCTGGGTCATTTGAACGTGACGTGGGAGTGACGTGGGGGCTTCGAACGTGACGTAAGGGCGACATGGGTGCTTAGAACGTGACGTGGGCCTGACGTGGGGGCTTCCAACGTGATGTGAAGCTTCCAACGTGACGTGGGCGGGATGTGGGTGATTCGAAGCTGACGTGGGCGTGACGTGGGGGCATCGATCGTGACGTGGACGTGACGTCGGTACTTTATACCTGATGTTGGTGTGACGTCGGTACTTTGAATGTGACGTGGGTGTGACGTGCATGGTTCAAACGTGAGGTGGGTGTTTTAAATGTGAGCTGGGCGTGACGTGGGTCATTCGAACATGACGTAGGTGTGACGTGGATGCTTCGAATGTGACGTTGGTGTTTCGAACGTGACATGGGTGTGACATGGGTGCTTCGAATGTGACGTGGGCGTAACGTGGGGGCTTCGAACCTGACGTGGGTGTGACGTGGGGGCTTCGAACGTGACGTGGGCGTGACGTGGGTGATTCCAACGTGACGTGGGGCTTTGAACGTGACGTGGGCGTGACGTGGGTGATTCGAATGTGACGTGGGCGTGACGTGGGGGCTTCGAACGTCACGTGAGCGTCACGTGGGGGCATCGAGTTTGACATGGGCGTGGCGTGGGTGATTGGAACCTGACGTGGGCGTGACGTGGGTGACTCCAACGTGACGTGGGCTTCGAACGTGACCTGGGTGTGACATGGGTGTTTCGAACGTGACGTGGGCGTGACGTTGGTACTTTGAATGTGACGTGGGTGTGACGTGGGTCATTCGAACGTGATGTACGTATGACGTGTGGGCTTCCAACGTGACTTGGGTGTTTCAAAACTAACGTGGGTGTGACGTAGGGGTATCGAACGTGACGTAGGTGTTTCCAAACTGACGTGGGCGTGACGTCGGTACTTTGAATGTGACGTGGGTGTGACGTGCATGGTTCGAACGTGAGGTGGGTGTTTTAAATGTGAGCTGGGCGTGACGTGGGTCATTCGAAAGTGATGTGGGTCTGACGTGGGTCATTTGAACGTGACGTGGGCGTGACGTGGGTGCTTCGAACGTGACGTGGGCGTGACATAGGCGCTTCGATCATGACGTGGGCGTGACGTGTGTGGTTTCAACGTGACGTGGGTGTCACGTGGGGCATCGAACGTGACGTGGACGTGACGTCGGTACTTTCAATTTGAGGTTGGTGTGACCTGGGTCATTCGAACGTGACGTACATGTGACGTGGGTGATTCCAACGTGACGTGGGGCTTCGAACGTGACGTGGGTATGACGTGGGTGCTTGGAACGTGACGTGGGCGTCACGTGGGGGCTTCGAACGTGACGTGGGTGTGACGTGGGTGTTTCGAACGTGACGTGGGTGTTTCGAACGTGACGTGGGTGTGACGTGGGTGTTTCGAATGTGACGTTGGTGTTTCGAACTTGACTTCGGTGTGACGTGGGTGCTTCGGACCTGACGTGGGCGTAACGTGGGGGCTTCGAGCATGACGCGGGAGTGACGTGGATGCTTCGAATGTGACGTGGGTGCTTCGAATATGACGTGGATGTGAGGTGGGTGCTTCGGACGTGACGTGGGCGTGACGTGGGGGCTTCGAAAATGATGTGGGTGTGAGGTGGGGTCTTCGAACGTGACGTGGGCGTGACCTGGGAGTTTCGAACGTGACGTGGACGTGACGTGGTACTTTACATTTGACGTGGGTGTGACCTGGGTCAATCGAACGTGACGTGGGTGTGACGTGGGGGCTTCGAATGTGACGTGGGCGTGACGTGGGTGATTCGAATGTGACGTGGGCGTGACGTGGGGGCTTCGAACGTCACGTGGGCGTCACGTGGGGGCATCGAGTTTGACATGGGCGTGACCTGGGTGATTGGAACGTGACGTGGGCGTGACGTGGGTGATTCCAAAGTGACGTGGGGCTTCGAACATGACGTGGGCGTGACGTGGGGGCTTCGAAAGTGACGTGGGCATGACGTGGGTGATTCGAAGGTGACATGGGTGTGACGTGGGGGCTTCGAACGTGACGTGGGTGTGACGTGGGTGTTTCGAACGTGACGTGGGCGTGACGTCGGTACTTTGAATGTGACGTGGGTGTGACCTGGGTCATTTGAACGTGACGTGGGAGTGACGTGGGGGCATCGAACGTGACATAAGGGTGACATGGGTGCTTAGAACGTGACGTGGGAGTGACGTGGGGGCTTCAAACGTGACGTAAGGGTGACATGGGTGCTTAGAACGTGACGTGGGAGTGACGTGGGTGATTCCAACGTGACGTGGGCTTCGAACGTGACGTGGACGTGACGTGGGTGATTCGAAGGTGACGTGGGCGTGACGTGGGGGCATGGAACGTGACCTGGGTGTGAGGTGGGTGACTCCAACGTGACGTGGGCGTGACGTCGGTACTTTCAATGTGACGTGGGTGTGACCTGGGTCATTTGAATGTGACGTGGGAGTGACGTGGGGGCTTCGAACAGATGTAAGTGTGACATGGGTGCTTAGAACGTCACGTGGGAGTGACGTGGGTGTTTCGAACCTGACGTTGGTATTTCGAACGTGACGTGGGTGTGACGTGGGTGCATCGGACGTGGCTGGGCATAACGTGGGGGCTACGAACATTACACGGGTGTGACGTGGATGCTTCGAATGCGACGTTGGTGTTTCGAACGTGACATGGGTGTGACATGGGTGCTTGGAACGTGACGTGGGCGTCACGTGGGGGCTTCGAACGTGACATGGGTGTGACGTGGGGGCATCGATCGTGACGTGGACGTGACGTCGGTACTTTATACCTGATGGGGGTGTGACGTGGGTCATTCGAACGTGACGTGGGCGTGACGTGGGTGATTCCAACGTGACGTGGGGCATCGAACGTGACGTGGACGTGACGTCGGTACTTTCAATTTGAGGTTGGTGTGACATGGGTCATTCGAATGTGACGTGGGCGATTCCAACGTGACGTGGGGCTTCGAACGTGACGTGGGTGTGACCTGGGTGATTCGAACGTGACGTGGGTGTGACGTGGGGGCTTCGAACGTGACGTGGGTGTGACGTGGGTGTTTCGAACGTGATGTGGGTGTTTCGAACTTGACTTCGGTGTGACGTGGGTGCTTCGGACCTGACGTGGGCGTGACGTGGGGGCTTCAAAAATGATGTGGGTGTGAGGTGGGGTCTTCGAACGTGACGTGGGCGTGACGTGGGAGTTTCGAACGTGACGTGGACGTGACGTGGTACTTTACATTTGACGTGGGTGTGACCTGGCTCAATCGAACGTGACGTGGGTGTGACGTGGGGGCTTCGAATGTGACGTGGGCGTGACGTGGGTGATTCGAATGTGACGTGGGCGTGACGTGGGGGCTTCGAACGTCACGTGAGCGTCACGTGGGGGCATCGAGTTTGACATGGGCGTGACCTGGGTGATTGGAACGTGACGTGGGAGTGACGTGGGTGATTCCAACGTGACGTGGGGCTTCGAACATGACGTGGGCGTGACATGGGGGCTTCGAAAGTGACGTGGGCATGACGTGGGTGATTCGAAGGTGACATGGGTGTGACGTGGGGGCTTCGAACGTGACCTGGGTGTGACGTGGGTGTTTCGAACGTGACGTGGGCGTGACGTCGGTACTTTGAATGTGACGTGGGTGTGACCTGGGTCATTGGAACGTGACGTGGGAGTGACGTGGGGGCATCGAACGTGACATAAGGGTGACATGGGTGCTTAGAACGTGACGTGGGCGTGATGCGGGTGATTCCAACGTGACGTGGGGCTTCGAATGTGACGTGGGCGTGACGTTGGTACTTTGAATGTGACGTGGGCGTGAGGTGGGTGATTGGAACGTGACGTGGGCGTGACGTCGGTACTTTGAATGTGACGTGGGTGTGACCTGGGGGCTTCGAACGTGACGTAAGGGCGACATGGGTGCTTAGAACGTGACGTGGGCGTGACGTGGGTGATTCCAACGTGACGTGGGGCTTCGAACATGACGTGGGCGTGACGTGGGGGCTTCGAAAGTGACGTGGGCATGACGTGGGTGATTCGAAGGTGACATGGGTGTGACGTGGGGGCTTCGAACGTGACGTGGGTGTGACGTGGGTGTTTCGAACGTGACGTGGGCGTGACGTCGGTACTTTGAACGTGACGTGGGAGTGATGTGGGGGCATCGAACGTGACATAAGGGTGACCTGGGTCATTGGAACGTGACGTGGGAGTGACGCGGAGGCTTCAAACGTGACGTAAGGATGACATGGGTGCTTAGAACGTGACGTGGGCGTGACGTGGGCGATTCCAACGTGACGTGGGGCTTCGAACGTGACGTGGGCGTGACGTGGGTGATGCGAATGTCACTTGGGCGTGACGTGGGGGCTTCGAACGTGACGTGGGTGTGACGTCGGTACTTTGAACGTGACGTGGGTGTGACGTGGGTGTTTCGAACGTGACGTGGGTGTGAAGTGGGGGCTTCGAACGTGACGTAAGGGTGACATGGGTGCTTAGAACGTGACTTGGGTGTGATGCGGGTGATTCCAACGTGACGTGGGGCTTCGAATGTGACGTGGGCGTGAGGTGGGTGATTGGAACGTGACGTGGGCGTGACGTCAGTACATTGAATGTGACGTGGGTGTGACCTGGGGGCTTCGAACGTGACATAAGGGCGACATGGGTGCTTAGAACGTGACGTGGGCGTGACGTGGGTGATTCCAACGTGACGTGGGGGCTTCGAACGTGACATGGGCGTGACGTGGGTGATTCGAAGGTGACGTGGGCGTGACGTCGGTACTTTGAAAGTGACGTGGGTGTCACCTGGGTGATTGGAACGTGACGTGGGAGTGACGTGGGGGCTTCAAACGTGACGTAAGGGTGACATGGGTGCTTAGAACGTCACGTGGGAGTGACGTGGGTGATTCCAACGTGACGTGGGCTTCGAACGTGACGTGGGCGTGACGTGGGTGATTGGAACGTGACGTGGGCGTGAGGTGGGTGATTCGAAAGTGACGTCGGTGTGACGTGCGTGTTTCGGACGTGACGTGGGCGTGACGTGGGTGCTTCAAACGTGACGTGGGCATGACATAAGCGCTTCGATTGTGACGTGGGCGTGACGTGTGTGGTTTCAACGTGACGTGGGTGTCACGTGGGGCATCGAACGTGACGTGGGCGTGACGTGTGTGGTTTCAACGTGACGTGGGCGTCACGGGTGGGCTTCGAACGTGAAGTGGGCATGACGTGGGTGATTCGAAGGTGACGTGGGCGTGACGTGGGGGCATGGAACGGAACGTGGGTGTGACGTGGGTGATTCCAACGTAACGTGGGCGTGACGTCGGTACTTTCAATGTGACGTGGGTGTGACCTGGGTCATTTGAACGTGACGTGGGCGTGACGTGGGGGCTTCGAACGTGACGTAAGTGTGACATGGGTGCTTAGAACGTGACATGGGCGTGACGTGGGCAATTCCAATGTGATGTGGGGCTTCGAACGTGACGTGGGCGGGAAGTGGGTGATTCGAAGCTGACGTGGGTGTGACGTGGGGTCTCCGAACGCCACGTGGGCGTGACGTGTGGGTTTGAAACGTGACGTGGGCGTGACCTGGGTCATGCGAACGTGACGTGGACGTGACGTGGGTAGTTTCAACGTGACGTGAGCGTCACGTGGGGGCTTCGGAGGTGACGTGGGCGTGACGTGGGGGCTTCGAAAGTGATTTGGGCATGGCGTGGGTGATTCGAAGGTGACGTGGGTGTGACGTGGGGGCTTCAAACGTGACGTCGGGCTTTGAACGTGACGTGGGCGTGACGTCGGAACTTTCAAAGTGACGTGGGCGTGACGTGGGTGATTCCAACGTGACGTGGGGCTTCGAACGTGACGTGGGCGTGACGTGGGTGGTTCGAATGTGACGTGGGCGTGACGTGGGTGCTTCGAACATGACGTGGGCGTGACATAGGCGCTTCGATCATGACGTGGGCGTGACGTGTGTGGTTTCAACGTGACGTGGGTGTCACGTGGGGCATCGAACGTGACGTGGACATGACGTCGGTACTTTCAATTTGAGGTTGGTGTGACCTGGGTCATTCGAACGTGACGTACATGTGACGTGAGTGATTCCAACGTGACGTGGGGCTTCGAACGTGACGTGGGAGTGACGTGGGTGATTGGAACGTGACGTGGGTGTGACGTGGGGGCTTCGAACGTGACGTGGGTGTGACGTGGGTGTTTCGAACGTGACTTTGGTGTTTCGAACTTGACGTCGGTGTGACGTGGGTGCTTCGGACCTGACGTGGGCGTAACGTGGGGGCTTCGAGCATGACGCGGGAGTGACGTGGATGCTTCGAATGTGACGTGGGTGCTTCGAACATGACGTGGATGTGAGGTGGGTGCTTCGGACGTGACGTGGGCGTGACGTGGGGGCTTCGAAAATGATGTGGGTGTGAGGTGGGGTCTTCGAACGTGACGTGGGCGTGACGTGGGAGTTTCGAACGTGACGTGGACGTGACGTGGGGGCTTCGAATGTGACGTGGGCGTGACGTGGGTGATTCGAATGTGACGTGGGCGTGACGTGGGGGCTTCGAACGTCACGTGGGCGTCACGTGGGGGCATCGAACGTGACGTGGGCGTGACCTGGGTGATTGGAACGTGATGTGGGTGTGACGTGGGGGCTTCGAACGTGACGTGGGTGTGACGTGGGTGTTTCGAACCTGACGTTGGTATTTCGAACGTGACGTGGGTGTGACGTGGGTGCATCGGACGTGACGTGGGCGTAACGTGGGGGCTACGAACATTACGCGGGTGTGACGTGGATGCTTCGAATGCGACGTTGGTGTTTCAAACCTGACATGGGTGTGACATGGGTGCTTCGGACGTGACGTGGGCGTCACGTGGGGGCTTCGAACAGGACGTGGGTGTGACGTGGGGGCATCGATCGTGACGTGGACGTGACGTCGGTACTTTATACCTGATGGGGGTGTGACCTGGGTCATTCGAACGTGACGTGGGTGTGACGTGGGGGCTTCGAACGTGACGTGGGCATGACGTGGGTGATTCGAACGTGACGTGGGCGTGACGTGGGGGCATCGAACGTGACGTGGGTGTGACGTGGGGGCTTCGAACGTGACGTGGGTATGACGTCGGTGATTCGAACGTGACGTGGGCGTGACGTGGGGGCATCGAACGTGACGTGGGCGTGACGTGGGGGCATCGAACGTGACGTGGGCCTGACGTCGGTGCTTTCAATGTGACGTGGGTGTGACGTGGGTCATTCGAACGTGATGTACGTGTGACGTGTGGGCTTCGAACGTGACGTGGGTGTTTCAAAGCTAACGTGGGTGTGACGTAGGGGTATCGAACGTGACGTAGGTGTTTCCAAACTGACGTGGGTGTGACGTCGGTATGTTGAATGTGACGTGGGTGTGGCGTGCATGGTTCAAACGTGAGGTGGGTGTTTTAAATGTGAGCTGGGCGTGACGTGGGTCAATCGAACATGACGTAGGTGTGAGGTGGGGGCTTCGAACGTGACGTGGGTGTGACGTGGGTGTTTCGAACCTGACGTTGGTATTTCGAACGTGACGTGGGTGTGACGTGGGTGCATCGGACGTGACGTGGGCATAACGTGGGGGCTACGAACATTACGCGGGTGTGACGTGGATGCTTCGAATGCGACGTTGGTGTTTCGAACGTGACATGGGTGTGACGTGGGTGCTTGGAACGTGACGTGGGCGTCACGTGGGGGCTTCGAACATGACGTGGGTGTGACGTGGGGGCATCGATCGTGACGTGGACGTGACGTCGGTACTTTATACCTGATGGGGGTGTGACGTGGGTCATTCGAACGTGACGTGGGTGTGACGTGGGGGCTTCGAACGTGACGTGGGCATGACGTGGGGGATTCGAACGTGACGTGGGCGTGACGTCGGTACTTTGAAAGTGACGTGGGTGTGACCTGGGTCATTTGAACGTGACGTGGACGTGACGTGGGGGCTTGGAACGTGACGTGGGCATGACGTGGGTAATTCGAAGGTGACGTGGGTGTGACGTGGGGGCTTCAAACGTGACGTGGGCGTGACGTGGGTGATTCGAACGTTTCGTGGGCGTGACGTGGCTGCTTTGAATGTGACGTTGGTGTTTCGAGCGTGACGTGGGTGTGACGTGGGTGCTTTGAACGTGACGTGGGCGTGTCATAGGCGCTTCGATCATGACGTGGGTGTGACGTGTGTGATTTCAACGTGAGGTGGGTGTCACGTGGGGCATCGAACGTGACGTGGACGTGACGTCGGTACTTTCAATTTGAGGTTGGTGTGACCTGGGTCATTTGGACGTGACGTCGCTACTTTCAATTTGAGGCTGGTGTGACCTGGGTCATTCGAACGTGACGTACGTGTGACGTTGGGGCTTCGAACGTGATGTGGGTGTTTCAAAACTAACGTGAGTGTGACGTGGGGGCTTCGAACGTGACGTAGGCGTAACGTGGGTGTTTACAAGTGACCTGGGCGTGACGTGGGGGCTTCGATCGTGACGTGGACGTGACGTCGGTACTTTATATATGACGTGGGTGTGACCTGGCTCATTTGAACGTGACGTGGGCATGACGTGGGTGATTCGAACGTGACCTGGGTGTAACGTGGCGGCATCGAACGTGTCATGGGCGTGACGTCAGTACTTTGAAAGTGACGTGGGTGTGACCTGGGTCATTTGAACGTGACGTGGGAGTGACGTGGGGGCTTCGAACGTGATGTAAGTGTGACATGGGTGCTTAGAACGTGACGTGGGCGTGACGTGGGCGATTCCAACGTGACGTGGGGCTTCGAACGTGACGTGGGCGTGAGGTGGGTGAAGGAACGTGACGTGGGCGTGACGTGGGTGCTTAGAAGGTCACGTCGGGGTGACGTGGGGGCTTCGATGTTGACGTGGGCGTGACCTGGGTGATTGGAACGTGACGTGGGCGTGACGTGGGTGATTCCCACGTGACGTGAGCGTCACGTGGGGTCTTCGAAAGTGACGTGGGCATGACGTGGGTGATTCGAAGATAATGTGGGTATGACGTGGGGGCTTCGAACGTGACGTGGGCGTGACGTCGGTACTTTGAATGTGACGTGGGTGTGACCTGGGTCATTGGAACGTGACGTGGGAGTGACGTGGGGGCTTCGAACGTGACATAAGGGTGACATGGGTGCTTAGAACGTGACGTGGGCGTGATGCGGGTGATTCCAACGTGACGTGGGGGCTTCGAACGTGACATGGGCGTGACGTGGGTGTTTCGAACGTGACGTTGGGGTTTCCAACGTGCCGTGGGTGTGACGTGGGGGCTTCAAACGTGACGTGGGCATGACGTCGGTACTTTGAATGTGACCTGGGTGTGACCTGGGTGATTGGAACGTGACGTGGGAGTGACGCGGGGGCTTCGAACGTGACGTAAGGGTGACATGGGTCCTTAGAATGTGACGTGGGCGTGACGTGGGCGATTCCAACGTGACGTGGGGGCTTCGAACGTGACGTGGGCATGACGTGGGTGATTCGAAGGTGACGTGGGTGTGACGTGGGGGCTTCAAACGTGACGTGGGCGTGACGTCGGTACTTTGAATGTGACGTGGGTGTGACCTGGGTGATTGGAACGTGACGTGGGAGTGACGTGGGGGCTTCGAACGTGACGTAAGGGTGACATGGGTGCTTAGAACGTGACGTGGGCGTGACGTGGGAGTTTCGATCGTGACGTGGACGTGACGTGGGTGATTCGAAGCTGACGTGGGTGTGACGTGGGGGCATCGAACGTCACGTGGGCGTGACGTGTGGGCTTCAAACGTGACGTGGGCGTGACCTGGGTGATTGGAACGTGACGTGGACGTGACGTGGGTGGTTTCAACGTGACGTGGGCGTCACGTGGGGGCTTCAGAGGTGACGTGGGCGTGACGTGGGGGCTTCGAAAGTGACGTGGGCATGGCGTGGGTGATTCGAAGGTGACGTGGGTGTGACGTGGGGGCTTCAAACGTGACGTGGGCGTGACGTGGGTGATTCGAACGTGACGTGGGCGTGACGTCGGATCTTTGAAAGTGACGTGGGAGTGACGTGGGGGCTTCGAACGTGACGTAAGGGTGACATGGGTGCTTAGAACGTGACGTGGGCGTCACGTGGGTGATTCCAACGTGACGTGGGGGTTTCGAACGTGACGTGGGCGTGACGTGGGTGATTCGAGCGTGACGTGGGCGTGACGTCGGTACTTTGAAAGTGACGTGGGTGTGACCTGGGTCATTTGAACGTGACGTGGGAGTGACGTTGGGGCTTCAAACGTGACGTAAGGGTGACATGGGCGCTTAGAACGTGACGTGGGCGTGACGTGGGTGATTCGAATATGACGTGGGAGTGACGTGGGTGCTTCGAACGTGACGTGGGCGTGTCATAGGCGCTTCGATCATGATGTGGGTGTGACGTGTGTGGTTTCAACGTGAGGTGGGTGTCACGTGGGGCATCGAACGTGACGTGGACGTGACGTCGGTACTCTCAATTTGAGGTTGGTGTGACCTGGGTCATTTGGACGTGACGTCGCTACTTTCAATTTGAGGCTGGTGTGACCTGGGTCATTCGAACGTGACGTACGTGTGACGTTGGGGCTTCGAACATGACGTGGGCGTGACGTGGGGGCTTCGAAAGTGACGTGGGCATGGCGTGGGTGTTTCGAAGGTGACGTGGGCGTGACGTCGGTACTTTGAATGTGACGTGGGTGTGACCTGGGTCATTTGAACGTGACGTGGGTGTGACGTGGGTGTTTCGAATGTGACGTGGGTGTGACGTGGGTGTTTCGAACGTGACGTGGGTGTTTCGAACTTGACTTCGGTGTGACGTGGGTGCTTCGGACCTGACGTGGGCGTAACGTGGGGGCTTCGAACATGACGCGGGAGTGACGTGGATGCTTCGAATGTGACGTGGGTGCTTCGAACATGACGTGGATGTCAGGTGGGTGCTTCGGACGTGACGTGGGCGTGACGTGGGGGCTTCGAAAATGATGTGGGTGTGAGGTGGGGTCTTCGAACGTGACGTGGGCGTGACGTGGTACTTTACATTTGACGTGGGTGTGACCTGGGTCAATCGAACGTGACGTGGGCGTGACGTGGGGGCTTCGAACGTCACGTGGGCGTCACGTGGGGGCATCGAACGTGACGTGGGCGTGACCTGGGTGATTGGAACGTGACGTGGGTGTGACGTGGGGGCTTCGAACGTGACATAAGGGTGACATGGGTGCTTAGAACGTGACGTGGGCGTGATGCGGCTGATTCCAACGTGACGTGGGTGTGACGTGGGTGTTTCGAACCTGACGTTGGTATTTCGAACGTGACGTGGGTGTGACGTGGGTGCATCGGACGTGACGTGGGCGTAACGTGGGGGCTACGAACATTACGCGGGTGTGACGTGGATGCTTCGAATGCGACGTTGGTGTTTCGAACGTGACATGGGTGTGACATGGGTGCTTGGAACGTGACGTGGGCGTCACGTGGGGGCTTCGAACATGACGTGGGTGTGACGTGGGGGCATCGATCGTGACGTGGACGTGACGTCGGTACTTTATACCTGATGGGGGTGTGACGTGGGTCATTCGAACGTGACGTGGGTGTGACGTGGGGGCTTCGAACGTGACGTGGGCATGACGTGGGTGATTCGAACGTGACGTGGGCGTGACGTGGGGGCTTCGAACGTGACATAGGTGTTTCCAAACTGACGTGGGTGTGACGTCGGTACTTTGAATGTGACGTGGGTGTGACGTGCATGGTTCGAACGTGAGGTGGGTGTTTTAAATGTGAGCTGGGCGTGACGTGGGTCATTCGAACATGACGTAGGTGTGAGGTGGGGGCTTCGAACGTGACGTGGGCGTGACGTGGATGCTTCGAATGTGACGTTGGTGTTTCGAACGTGACATGGGTGTGACATGGGTGCTTCGAATGTGACGTGGGCGTAGTGTGGGGGCTTCGAACCTGACGTGGGTGTGACGTGGGGGCTTCGAAAGTGACGTGGGTGTTACGTGGGGGCTTCGAACGTGACGTGGGCGTGACGTGGGTGATTCCAACGTGACGTGGGGCTTTGAACGTGACGTGGGCGTGACGTGGGTGATTCGAATGTGACGTGGGCGTGACGTGGGGGCTTCGAACGTCACGTGAGCGTCACGTGGGGGCATCGAGTTTGACATGGGCGTGACGTGGGTGATTGGAACGTGACGTGGGCGTGACGTGGGTGATTCCAACGTGACGTGGGGCTTCGAACATGACGTGGGCGTGACGTGGGGGCTTCGAAAGTGACGTGGGCATGACGTGGGTGATTCGAAGGTGACGTGGGTGTGACGTGGGGGCTTCGAACGTGACATGGGTGTGACGTGGGTGTTTCGAACGTGACGTGGGCGTGACGTCGGTACTTTCAATGTGACGTGGGTGTGACCTGGGTGATTGGAACGTGACGTGGGAGTGACGTGGGGGCATCGAACGTGACATAAGGGTGACATGGGTGCTTAGAACGTGACGTGGGCGTGATGCGGGTGATTCCAACGTGACGTGGGGCTTCGAATGTGACGTGGGCGTGACGTTGGTACTTTGAATGTGACGTGGGCGTGAGGTGGGTGATTGGAACGTGACGTGGGCGTGACGTCGGTACTTTGAATGTGACGTGGGTGTGACCTGGGGGCTTCGAACGTGACGTAAGGACGACATGGGTGCTTAGAACGTGACGTGGGCGTGACGTGGGTGATTCCAACGTGACGTGGGCTTCGAACATGACGTGGGCGTGACGTGGGGGCTTCGAAAGTGACGTGGGCATGACGTGGGTGATTCGAAGGTGACATGGGTGTGACGTGGGGGCTTCGAACGTGACCTGGGTGTGACGTGGGTGTTTCGAACGTGACGTGGGCGTGACGTCGATACTTTGAATGTGACGTGGGTGTCACCTGGGTCATTTGAACGTGACGTGGGAGTGACGTGGGGGCATCGAACGTGACATAAGGGTGACATGGGTGCTTAGAACGTGACGTGGGAGTGACGTGGGGGCTTCAAACGTGACGTAAGGGTGACATGGGTGCTTAGAACGTGACGTGGGCGTGACGTGGGTGATTCGAATATGACGTGGGCGTGACGTGGGTGATTCGAAAGTGACGTCGGTGTGACGTGGGTGTTTCGGACGTGACGTGGGTGTGACGTGGATGCTTCGAATGCGACGTTGGTGTTTCGAACGTGACATGGGTGTGACATGGGTGCTTGGAACGTAACGTGGGCGTCACGTGGGGGCTTCGATGTTGACGTGGGCGTGACCTGGGTGATTGGAACGTGACGTGGGCGTGACGTGGGTGGTTTCAACGTGACGTGAGCGTCACCTGGGGGCTTCGAACGTGACGTGGGTGTGACGTCGGTACTTTGAATGTGACGTGGGTGTGACCTGGGTCATTTGATCGTGACGTGGGAGTGACGTGTGGGCATCGAACGTGACATAAGGGTGACATGGGTGCTTAGAACGTGACGTGGGCGTGATGCGGGTGATTCCAACGTGACGTGGGGCTTCGAATGTGACGTGGGCGTGACCTGGGTGATTGGAACGTGACGTGGGCGTGAGGTGGGTGATTCGAAAGTGACGTCGGTGTGACGTGCGTGTTTCGACTGTGACGTGGGCGTGACGTGGGGGCTTCGAACGTGACGTGGGCATGACATAAGCGCTTCGATCGTGACGTGGGTGTGACGTGTGTGGTTTCAACGTGACGTGGGTGTCACGTGGGGCATCGGACGTGACGTGGGCGTGACGTGTGTGGTTTCAACGTGACGTGGGCGTCCCGGGTGGGCTTCGAACGTGACGTGGGCATGACGTGGGTGATTCGAAGGTGACGTGGGCATGACGTGGGGGCATGGAACGGAACGTGGGTGTGAGGTGGGTGACTGCAACGTGACGTGGGCGTGACGTGGGGGCTTCGAAAGTGATGTAGGTGTGACATGGGTGCTTAGAACCTGACATGGGCGTGACGTGGGCGATTCCAACGTGATGTGGGGCTTCGAACGTGATGTGGGCGTGACGTGGGTGATTCGAAGCTGACGTGGGTGTGACGTGGGGGCTTCGAACGTAACGTGGGCGTGACGTGGGGGCTTCAAACGTGACGTGGGCGTGACCTGGATGATAGGAACGTGACGTGGACGTGACGTGGGTGGTTTCAACGTGACGTGGGCGTCACGTGGGGGCTTCGGAGGTGACGTGGGCGTGACGTGGGGGCTTCGAACATGACGTGGGCATGGCGTGGGTGATTCGAAGGTGACGTGGGTGTGACGTGGGGGCTTCAAACGTGACGTGGGCGTGACGTGGGTGATTGGAACGTGACGTGGGCGTGACGTCGGATCTTTGAAAGTGACGTGGGAGTGACGTGGGGGCTTCAAACGTGACGTAAGGGTGACATGGGTGCTTAGAACGTGACGTGGGCGTGACGTGGGTGATTCCAACGTCATGTGGGGGCTTCGAACGTGACGTGGGCGTGACGTGGGTGATTGGAACGTGACGTGGGCGTGACGTCGGTACTTTGAAAGTGACGTGGGTGTGACCTGGGTCATTTGAACGTGACGTGGGAGTGACGTTGGGGCTTCAAACGTGACGTAAGGGTGACATGGGCGCTTAGAACGTGACGTGGGCGTGACGTGGGTGATTCGAATATGACGTGGGCGTGACGTGGGTGCTTCGAACGTGACGTGGGCGTGTCATAGGCGCTTCGATCATGACGTGGGTGTGACGTGTGTGGTTTCAACGTGACGTGGGTGTCACGTGGGGCATCGAACGTGACGTGGACGTGACGTCGGTACTTTCAATTTGAGGTTGGTGTGACCTGGGTCATTTGGACGTGACGTCGCTACTTTCAATTTGAGGCTGGTGTGACCTGGGTCATTCGAGCGTGACGTACGTGTGACGTTGGGGCTTCGAAAGTGACGTGGGCATGACGTGGGTGATTCGAAGGTGACGTGGGCGTGACGTCGGTACTTTGAATGTGACGTGGGTGTGACCTGGGTCATTTGAACGTGACGTGGGTGTGACGTGGGTGTTTCGAACGTGACGTGGGTGTGAAGTGGGGGCTTCGAACGTGACGTGGGTGTGACGTGGGTGTTTCAAACGTGACGTTGGTGTTTCGAACTTGACTTCGGTGTGACGTGGGTGCTTCGGACCTGACGTGGGCGTAACGTGGGGGCTTCGAACATGACGCGGGAGTGACGTGGATGCTTCGAATGTGACGTTGGGGCTTCGAACATGACGTGGGCGTGACGTGGGGGCTTCGAACGTGACGTGGGTGTGACGTGGGTGTTTCGAACGTGACGTGGGCGTGACGTCGGTACTTTGAATGTGACGTGGGTGTGACCTGGGTCATTGGAACGTGACGTGGGAGTGACGTGGGGGCATCGAACGTGACATAAGGGTGACATGGGTGCTTAGAACGTGACGTGGGAGTGACGTGGGGGCTTCAAACGTGACGTAAGGGTGACATGGGTGCTTAGAACGTGACGTGGGTGTGACGTGGGTGATTCCAACGTGACGTGGGCTTCGAACGTGACGTGGGCGTGACGTGGGTGATTGGAATGTGACGTGGGCGTGAGGTGGGTGATTCGAAAGTGACGTCGGTGTGACGTGGGTGTTTCGGACGTGACGTGGGCGTGACGCGGGTGCTTCGAACGTGACGTGGGCATGACATAAGCGCTTCGATCGTGACGTGGGCGTGACGTGTGTGGTTTCAACGTGACGTGGGTGTCACGTGGGGCATCGAACGTGACGTGGGCGTGACGTGTGTGGTTTCAACGTGACGTGGGCGTCACGGGTGGGCTTCGAACGTGACGTGGACGTGACGTCGGTACTTTATATATGACGTGGGTGTGACCTGGCTCATTTGAACGTGACGTGGGTGTGACGTGGGTGATTCGAACGTGACCTGGGTGTGCCGTGGCGGCATCGAACGTGACGTGGGCGTGACGTCAGTACTTTGAAAGTGACGTGGGTGTGACCTGGGTCATTGGAACGTGACGTGGGCGTGACGTGGGGGCTTCGAACGTGATGTAAGTGTGACATGGGTGCTTAGAACGTGACGTGGGCGTGACGTGGGCGATTCCAACGTGACGTGGGGGCTTCGAACGTGACGTGGGCATGACGTGGGTGATTCGAAGGTGACGTGGGTGTGAGGTGGGTGATTCGAAGGTGACGTGGGCGTGACGTCGGTACTTTGAATGTGACGTGGGTGTGACCTGGGTGATTGGAAGGTGACGTGGGAGTGACGTGGGGGCTTCAAACGTGACGTGGGCGTGACGTGGGAGTTTCGATCGTGACGTGGACGTGACGTCGGTACTTTCAATTTGAGGTTGGTGTGACCTGGGTCATTTGGACGTGACGTCGCTACTTTCAATTTGAGGCTGGTGTGACCTGGGTCATTCGAACGTGACGTACGTGTGACGTTGGGGCTTCGAACGTGATGTGGGTGTTTCAAAACTAACGTGGGTGTGACGTGGGGGCTTCGAACGTGACGTAGGCGTAACGTGGGTGTTTACAAGTGACCTGGGCGTGACGTGGGGGCTTCGATCGTGACGTGGACGTGACGTCGGTACTCTATATATGACGTGGGTGTGACCTGGCTCATTTGAACGTGACGTGGCTGTGACGTGGGGGCTTCGAACGTGACGTGGGCAGGACGTGGGTGAATCGAACGTGACGTGGGCGTGACGTCAGTACTTTGAATGTGACGTGGGTGTGACCTGGGTCATTTGAACGTGACGTGGGAGTGACGTGGGGGCATCGAACGTGACATAAGGGTGACATGGGTGCTTAGAACGTGACGTGGGCGTGACGTGGGCGATTCCAACGTGACGTGGGGTCTTCGAATGTGACGTGGGCGTGACGTGGGTGATTCCAACGTGACGTGGGCTTCGAACGTGACGTGGGCGTGATGTGGGTGAATCGAATGTCACTTGGGCGTGACGTGGGGGCTTCGAACGTCACGTGGGCGTGACGTGGGGGCTTCGATGTTGACGTGGGCGTGACCTGGGTGATTGGAACGTGACGTGGACGTGACGTGGGTGGTTTCAACGTGACGTGAGCGTCACGTGGGGTCCTCGAACGTGACTTGGGCGTCACGTGGGGTCTTCGAAAGTGACGTGGGCATGACGTGGGTGATTCGAACGTGACCTGGGTGTGAGGTGGGGGCTTCGAACGTGACGTGGGTGTGACGTCGGTACTTTGAATGTGACGTGGGTGTGACCTGGGTCATTTGAACGTGACGTGGGAGTGACGTGGGGGCATCGAACGTGACGTAAGGGTGACATGGGTGCTTAGAACGTGACGTGGGCGTGATGCGGGTGATTCCAACGTGACGTGGGGCTTCGAATGTGACGTGGGTGTGAGGTGGGTGATTGGAACGTGACGTGGGCGTGACGTCAGTACTTTGAATGTGACGTGGGTGTGACGTGGGGGCTTCGAACGTGACGTAAGGGCGACATGGGTGCTTAGAACGTAACGTGGGTGTGACGTGGGTGATTGGAACGTGACGTGGGTGTGACCTGGGTGATTCCAACGTGACGTGGGTGCTTCGAACATGACGTGGGCGTGACGTGGGGGCTTCGAAAGTGACGTGGGCATGACGTGGGTGATTCGATGGTGACATGGGTGTGACGTGGGGGCTTCGAACGTGACGTGGGTGTGACGTGGGTGTTTCGAACGTGACGTGGGCGTGACGTCGGAACTTTGAATGTGACGTGGGTGTGACCTGGGTCATTTGAACGTGACGTGGGAGTGACGTGGGGGCATCGAATGTGACATAAGGGTGACATGGGTGCTTAGAATGTGACGTGGGCGTGATGCGGGCGATTCCAACGTGACGTGGGGTTTCGAATGTGACGTGGGGATGACGTGGGTGATTCGAAGGAGACGTGGGTGTGACGTGGGTGCTTCGAACGTGACGTGGGCGTGACGTTGGTACTTTCAACGTGACGTGGGTGTAAGGTGGGTGTTTCGAACGTGACGTGGGAGTGATGTGGGAGTTTCGAACGTGACGTGGACGTGACGTCGGTACTTTCAATTTGAGGTTGGTGTGACCTGGGTCATTTGGACGTGACGTCGCTACTTTCAATTTGAGGCTGGTGTGACCTGGGTCATTCGAACGTGACGTACGTGTGACGTTGGGGCTTCGAACATGACGTGGGCGTGACGTGGGGGCTTCGAAAGTGACGTGGGCATGACGTGGGTGATTCGAAGGTGACGTGGGCGTGACGTCGGTACTTTGAATGTGACCTGGGTGTGACCTGGGTCATTTGAACGTGACGTGGGAGTGACGTGGGGGCATCGAACGTGACATAAGGGTGACATGGGTGCTTAGAACGTGACGTGGGCGTGATGCGGGTGATTCCAACGTGACGTGGGGCTTCGAAAGTGACGTGGGCATGACGTGGGTGATTCGAATGTGACGTGGGCGTGACGTCGGTACTTTGAATGTGACGTGGGTGTGACCTGGGTCATTTGAACGTGACGTGGGAGTGACGTGGGGGCATCGAACGTGACATAAGGGTGACATGGGTGCTTAGAACGTGACGTGGGCGTGACGTGGGCGATTCCAACGTGACGTGGGGTCTTCGAATGTGACGTGGGCGTGACGTGGGTGATTCCAACGTGACGTGGGCTTCGAACGTGACGTGGGCGTGATGTGGGTGAATCGAATGTCACTTGGGCGTGACGTGGGGGCTTCGAACGTCACGTGGGCGTGACGTGGGGGCTTCGATGTTGACGTGGGCGTGACCTGGGTGATTGGAACGTGACGTGGACGTGACGTGGGTGGTTTCAACGTGACGTGAGCGTCACGTGGGGTCCTCGAACGTGACTTGGGCGTCACGTGGGGTCTTCGAAAGTGACGTGGGCATGACGTGGGTGATTCGAACGTGACCTGGGTGTGAGGTGGGGGCTTCGAACGTGACGTGGGTGTGACGTCGGTACTTTGAATGTGACGTGGGTGTGACCTGGGTCATTTGAACGTGACGTGGGAGTGACGTGGGGGCATCGAACGTGACGTAAGGGTGACATGGGTGCTTAGAACGCGACGTGGGCGTGATGCGGGTGATTCCAACGTGACGTGGGGCTTCGAATGTGACGTGGGCGTGAGGTGGGTGATTGGAACGTGACGTGGGCGTGACGTCGGTACTTTGAATGTGACTCGGACGTGACCTGGGGGCTTCGAACGTGACGTAAGGGCGACATGGGTGCTTAGAACGTGACGTGGGCGTGACGTGGGTGATTCCAACGTGACGTGGGGGCTTCGAACGTGACATGGGCGTGACGTGGGTGATTCGAACGTGACGTGGGTGTGACGTCGGTACTTTGAAAGTGACGTGGGTGTGACCTGGGTGATTGGAACGTGACGTGGGTGTGACGTGGTGGCTTCTAACGTGACGTCGGTGTGACGTGGGTGTTTCGAACGTGACGTTGGTGTTTCGAACTTGACGTCGGTGTGACGTGGGTGCTTCGGACCTGACGTGGGCGTAACGTGGGGGCTTCGAGCATGACGCGGGAGTGACGTGGATGCTTCGAATGTGACGTTGGTGTTTCGAACATGACGTGGATGTGAGGTGGGTGCTTCGGACGTGACGTGGGCGTGACGTGGGGGCTTCGAAAATGATGTGGGTGTGAGGTGGGGTCTTCGAACGTGACGTGGGCGTCACGTGGGAGTTTCGAACGTGACGTGGACGTGACGTGGTACTTTACATTTGACGTGGGTGTGACCTGGCTCAATCGAACGTGACGTGGCTGTGACGTGGGGGCTTCGAATGTGACATAAGGGTGACATGGGTGCTTAGAACGTGACGTGGGCGTGATGCGGGTGATTCCAACGTGACGTGGGGCTTCGAATGTGACGTGGGGATGACGTGGGTGATTCGAAGGTGACGTGGGTGTGACGTGGGGTCTTCGAACGTGACGTGGACGTGACGTCGGTACTTTCAACGTGACGTGGGTGTGAGGTGGGTGCTTCGAACGTGACGTGGGAGTGACGTGGGAGTTTCGAACGTGACGTGGACGTGACGTCAGTACTTTCAATTTGAGGTTGGTGTGACCTGGGTCATTTGGACGTGACGTCGCTACTTTCAATTTGAGGCTGGTGTGACCTGGGTCATTCGAACGTGACGTACGTGTGATGTTGGGGCTTCGAAGGTGATGTGGGTGTTTCAAAACTAAGGTGGGTGTGACGTGGGGGCTTCGAACGTGACGTGGACGTGACGTCGGTACTTTATATATGACGTGGGTGTGACCTGGCTCATTTGAACGTGAGGTGGCTGTGACGTGGGGGCATCGAACGTGACGTGGGCATGACGTGGGGTCCTCGAACGTGACGTGGGCGTGACGTGGGGGCTTCGAAAATGACGTGGGCATGACGTGGGTGATTCGAAGGTGACGTGGGCGTCACGTGGGGTCTTCGAAAGTGACGTGGGCATGACGTGGGTGATTCGAAGGTGACGTGGGTGTGACGTGGGGGCTTCGAACGTGACGTGGGTGTGACGTCGGTACTTTGAATGTGACGTGGGTGTGACCTGGGTCATTTGAACGTGACGTGGGAGTGACGTGGGGGCATCGAACGTGACGTAAGGGTGACATGGGTGCTTAGAACGTGACGTGGGCGTGATGCGGGTGATTCCAACGTGACGTGGGGCTTCGAATGTGACGTGGGCGTGAGGTGGGTGATTGGAACGTGACGTGGGCGTGACGTCGGTACTTTGAATGTGACGTGGGTGTGACCTGGGGGCTTCGAACGTGACGTAAGGGCAAGATGGGCGTTTAGAACGTGACATGGGCGTGACGTGCGTGATTCGAAGGTGACGTGGGCGTGACGTCGGTACTTTGAAAGTGACGTGGGTGTGACCTGGGTGATTGGAACGTGACGTGGGAGTGACGTGGGGGCTTCGAACGTGACCTAAGTGTGACATGGGTTCTTAGAACGTCACGTGGGCATGACGTGGGTGATTCGAAGGTGACGTGGGTGTGACGTGGGGGCTTCAAGCGTGACGTGGGCGTGACGTGGGTGATTCGAACGTGACGTGGGCGTGACGTCGGTACTTTGAATGTGACGTGGGTGTGACCTGGGTCATTTGAACGTGACGTGGGAGTGACGTGGGGGCATTGAACGTGACGTAAGGGTGACATGGGTGCTTAGAACGTGACGTGGGCGTGACGTGGGTGATTCCAACGTGACGTGGGGCTTCGAATGTGACGTGGGCGTGAGGTGGGTGATTGGAACGTGACGTGGGCGTGACGTCGGTACTTTGAAAGTGACGTGGGAGTGACGTGGGGGCTTCAAACGTGACGTAAGGGTGACATGGGTGCTTAGAACGTGACGTGGGCGTGACGTGGGTGATTCCAACGTCATGTGGGGGCTTCGAACGTGACGTGGGCGTGACGTGGGTGATTCGAACGTGACGTGGGCGTGACGTCGGTACTTTGAAAGTGACGTGGGTGTGACCTGGGTCATTTGAACGTGACGTGGGAGTGACGTGGATGCTTCAAATGTGACGTAAGGGTGACATGGGCGCTTAGAACGTGACGTGGGCGTGACGTGGGTGATTGGAACGTGACGTGGGAGTGACGTGGGGGCTTCGAAAGTGACGTTGGTGTTTCGAACGTGACGTGGGTGTGACGTGGGTGCTTCGAACGTGATGTGGGCGTGACATAGGCGCTTCGATCATGACGTGGGCGTGACGTGTGTGGTTTCAACGTGACGTGGGTGTCACGTGGGGCATCGAACGTGACGTGGACGTGACGTCGGTACTTTCAATTTGAGGTTGGTGTGACCTGGGTCATTCGAACGTGACGTACATGTGACGTGGGTGATTCCAACGTGACGTGGGGCTTCGAACGTGACGTGGGTGTGACCTGGGTCATTGGAACGTGACGTGGGTGTGACGTGGGGGCTTCGAACGTGACGTGGGTGTGACGTGGATGCTTCGAATGTGACGTTGGTGTTTCGAACATGACGTGGATGTGAGGTGGGTGCTTCGGACGTGACGTGGGCGTGACGTGGGGGCTTCGAAAATGATGTGGGTGTGAGGTGGGGTCTTCGAACGTGACGTGGACGTGACGTGGGAGTTTCGAACGTGACGTGGACGTGACGTGGTACTTTACATTTGACGTGGGTGTGACCTGGGTCAATCGAACGTGACGTGGGCGTGACGTGGGGGCTTCGAATGTGACGTGGGCGTGACGTGGGTGATTCGAATGTGACGTGGGCGTGACGTGGCGGCTTCGAACGTGACGTGGGCGTGACCTCGGTGATTTGAACGTGACGTGGGTGTGACGTGGGGGCTTCGAACGTGACGTGGGTGTGACGTGGGTGCATCGGACGTGACTGGGCATAACGTGGGGGCTACGAACATACGCGGGTGTGACGTGGATGCTTCGAATGCGACGTTGGTGTTTCGAACGTGACATGGGTGTGACATGGGTGCTTGGAACGTGACGTGGGCGTCACGTGGGGGCTTCGAACATGACGTGGGTGTGACGTGGGGGCATCGATCGTGACGTGGACGTGACGTCGGTACTTTATACCTGATGGGGGTGTGACGTGGGTCATTCGAACGTGACGTGGGTGTGACGTGGGGGCTTCGAACGTGACGTGGGCATGACGTGGGTGATTCGAACGTGACGTGGGCGTGACGTGGGGGCTTCGAACGTGACGTGGGCGTGACGTGGGTGAATCGAACGTGACGTGGGCGTGACATCGGTGCTTTGAATGTGACGTGGGTGTGACGTGGGTCATTCGAACGTGATGTACGTGTGACGTGGGGGCTTCGAACGTGACGTGGGTGTTTCAAAACTAACGTGGGTGTGACGTAGGGGTATCGAACGTGACGTAGGTGTTTCCAAACTGACGTGGGTGTGACGTCGGTATGTTGAATGTGACGTGGGTGTGACGTGCATGGTTCGAACGTGAGGTGGGTGTTTTAAATGTGAGCTGGGCGTGACGTGGGTCATTCGAACATGACGTAGGTGTGAGGTGGGGGCTTCGAACGTGACGTGGGCGTGACGTGGATGCTTCGAATGTGACGTTGGTGTTTCGAACGTGACATGGGTGTGACATGGGTGCTTCGAATGTGACGTGGGCGTAACGTGGGGGCTTCGAACCTGACGTGGGTGTGACGTGGGGCTTCGAAAGTGACGTGGGTGTGACGTGGGTCATTTGAACGTGACGTGGGCGTGCCGTGTGTGGTTCCAACGTGACGTGGGGCTTCGAACGTGACGTGGGTGTGACGTGGATGCTTCGAATGTGACGTTGGTGTTTCGAACGTGACATGGGTGTGACATGGGTGCTTCGAATGTGAAGTGGGCGTAAGGTGGGGGCTTCGAACCTGACGTGGGTGTGACGTGGGGGCTTCGAAAGTGACGTGGGCGTGACGTCGGTACTTTGAATGTGACGTGGGTGTGACGTGGGTCATTTGAACGTGACGTGGGCGTGACGTGGGTGATTCCAACGTGACGTGGGGCTTTGAACGTGACGTAAGGGTGACATGGGTGCTTAGAACGTGACGTGGGCGTGACGTGGGCGATTCCAACGTGACGTTGGGGCTTCGAACGTCACGTGGGCGTGACCTGGGGGCTTCGATGTTGACGTGGGCGTGACCTGGGTGATTGGAACGTGACGTGGACGTGACGTGGGTGGTTTCAACGTGACGTGAGCGTCACCTGGGGTCCTCGAACGTGACGTGGGCATGACGTGGGTGATTCGAAGGTGACGTGGGTGTGACGTGGGTGATTCGAACGTGACGTGGGCGTGACGTCGGTAGTTTTAACGTGACGTGGGTGTGACGTGGGAGTTTCGAACGTGACGTGGGAGTGACGTGGGAGTTTCGAACGTGACGTGGACGTGACGTCGGTACTTTCAATTTGAGGCTGGTGTGACCTGGGTCATTCGAACGTGACGTACGTGTGACGTTGGGGCTTCGAACGTGATGTGGGTGTTTCAAAACTAACGTGGGTGTGACGTGGGGGCTTCGAACGTGACGTAGGCGTAACGTGGGTGTTTACAAGTGACCTGGGCGTGACGTGGGGGCTTCGATCGTGACGTGGACGTGACGTCGGTACTTTATATATGACGTGGGTGTGACCTGGCTCATTTGAACGTGACGTGGCTGTGACGTGGGGGCTTCGAACGTGACGTGGGCATGACGTGGGTGATTCGAACGTGACGTGGGCGTGACGTGGGGGCATCGAACGTGACGTGGGCGTCATGTGGGGGCTTCGAAAGTGACGTGGACGTCACGTGGGTGATTCGAAGGTGACGTGGGTGTGACGTGGGGGCTTCGAACGTGACCTGGGTGTGAGGCGGGTGTTTCGAACGTGACGTGGGCGTGACGTCAGTACTTTGAATGTGACGTGGGTGTGACCTGGGTCATTGGAACGTGACGTGGGAGTGACCCGGGGGCTTCGAACGTGACGTAAGGGTGACATGGGTGCTTAGAACGTGACGTGGGCGTGACGTGGGTGATTCCAACGTGACGTGGGCTTCGAACGTGACGTGGACGTGACGTGATTGATTGGAATGTAACGTGGGCGTGATGTGGGTGATTCGAAACTGACGTTGGTGTGACGTGGGTGTTTCGGACGTGACGTGGGCGTGACGTGGATGCTTCGAACGTGACGTTGGTGTTTCGAACGTGACGTGGGTGTGACGTGGGTGTTTCGAACGTCACGTGGGCGTGATATAGGCACTTCGATCATGACGTGGGCGTGACGTGTGTGGTTTCAACGTGACGTGGGTGTCACGTGGGGCATCGAACGTGACGTGGACGTGACGTCGGTACTTTCAATTTGAGGTTGGTGTGACCTGGGTCATTCGAATGTGACGTGGGTGATTCCAATGTGACGTGGGGCTTCGAACGTGACGTGGGCGTGACGTGGGTGTTTCGAACGTGATGTGGGTGTTTCGAACTTGACTTCGGTGTGACGTGGGTGCTTCGGACGTGACGTGGGCGTGACGTGGGGGCTTCGAAAATGATGTGGGTGTGAGGTGGGGTCTTCGAACGTGACGTGGGCGAGACGTGGGAGTTTCGAACGTGACGTGGACGTGACGTGGTACTTTACATTTGACGTGGGTGTGACCTGGCTCAATCGAACGTGACGTGGGTGTGACGTGGGGGCTTCGAATGTGACGTGGGCGTGACGTGGGTGATTCGAACGTGACGTGGGCGTGACGTCGGTGCTTTGAATGTGACGTGGGTGTGACGTGGGTCATTCGAGCGTGATGTACGTGTGACGTGTGGGCTTCGAACGTGACGTGGGTGTTTCAAAACTAACGTGGGTGTGACGTAGGGGTATCGAACGTGACGTAGGTGTTTCCAAAATGACGTGGGTGTGACGTCGGTATGTTGAATGTGACGTGGGTGTGACGTGCATGGTTCGAACGTGAGGTGGGTGTTTTAAATGTGAGCTGGGCGTGACGTGGGTCATTCGAACATGACGTAGGTGTGAGGTGGGGGCTTCGAACGTGACGTGGGCGTGACGTGGATGCTTCGAATGTGACGTTGGTGTTTCGAACGTGACATGGGTGTGACATGGGTGCTTCGAATGTGACGTGGGCGTAGTGTGGGGGCTTCGAACCTGACGTGGGTGTGACGTGGGGGCTTCGAACGTGACGTGGGTGTGACGTGGGTCATTTGAACGTGACGTGGGCTTGACGTGGGTGATTCCAACGTGACGTGGGGCTTTGAACGTGACGTGGGCGTGACGTGGGTGATTCGAATGTGACGTGGGCGTGACGTGGGGGCTTCGAATGTCACGTGAGCGTCACGTGGGGGCATCGAGTTTGACATGGGCGTTACCTGGGTGATTGGAACGTGACGTGGGCGTGAGGTGGGTGATTCCAACGTGACGTGGGGCTTCGAACATGACGTGGGCGTGACGTGGGGGCTTCGAAAGTGACGTGGGCATGACGTGGGTGATTCGAAGGTGACGTGGGTGTGACGTGGGGTCTTCGAACGTGACCTGGGTGTGACGTGGGTGTTTCGAACGTGACGTGGGCGTGACGTCGGTACTTTGAATGTGACGTGGGTGTGACCTGGGTCATTTGAACGTGACGTGGGAGTGACGTGGGGGCATCGAACGTGACATAAGGGTGACATGGGTGCTTAGAACGTGACGTGGGCGTGATGCGGGTGATTCCAACGTGACGTGGGGCTTCGAATGTGACGTGGGCGTGACGTTGGTACTTTGAATGTGACGTGGGCGTGAGGTGGGTGATTGGAACGTGACGTGGGCGTGACGTCGGTACTTTGAATGTGACTTGGGTGTGACCTGGGGTCTTCGAACGTGACGTAAGGGCGACATGGGTGCTTAGAACGTGACGTGGGCGTGACGTGGGTGATTCCAACGTGACGTGGGGCTTCGAACATGACGTGGGCGTGACGTGGGGGCTTCGAAAGTGACGTGGGCATGACGTGGGTGATTCGAAGGTGACATGGGTGTGACGTGGGGGCTTCGAACGTGACGTGGGTGTGACGTGGGTGTGTCGAACGTGACGTGGGCGTGACGTCGGTACTTTGAATGTGATGGGTGTGACCTGGGTCATTTGAACGTGACGTGGGAGTGACGTGGGGGCATCGAACGTGACGTAAGGGCGTGACCTGGGTGATTGGAACGTGACGTGGACGTGACGTGGGTGGTTTCAACGTGACGTGGGCGTCACGTGGGGGCTTCGGAGGTGACGTGGGCCTCACGTGGGGTCTTCGAAAGTGACGTGGGCATGGCGTGGGTGATTCGAAGGTGACGTGGGTGTGACGTGGGGGCTTCAAACGTGACGTGGGCGTCACGTGGGTGATTCGAACGTGACGTGGGCATGACGTCGGTACTTTGAATGTGATGTGGGTGTGACCTGGGTCATTTGATCGTGACGTGGGAGTGACGTGGGGGCTTCGAAAGTGACGTAAGGGTGACATGGGTGCTTAGAACGTGATGTGGGCCTGACGTGGGTGATTCCAACGTGACGTGGGGTCTTCGAATGTGACGTGGGCGTGACGTGGGTGATTGGAACGTGACGTGGGCGTGACGTCGGTACTTTGAAAGTGATGTGGGTGTGACCTGGGTCATTTGAACGTGACGTGGGAGTGATGTGGGGGCTTCAAACGTGACGTAAGGGTGACATGGGCGCTTAGAACGTGACGTGGGCGTGATGTGGGTGATTCGAATATGACGTGGGCGTGAGGTGGGTGATTCGAAAGTGGCGTCGGTGTGACGTGGGTGTTTCGGACGTGACGTGGGCGTGACGTGGATGCTTCGAACGTGACGTGGGTGTGACGTGGGTGCTTCGAACGTGACGTGGGCGTGACATAGGCACTTCGATCATGACGTGGGTGTGACGTGTGTGGTTTCAACGTGACGTGGGTGTCACGTGGGGCATCGAACGTGACGTGGACGTGACGTCGGTACTTTCAATTTGAGGCTGGTGTGACCTGGGGCATTCGAACGTGACGTACGTGTGACGTTGGGGCTTCGAACGTGATGTGGGTGTTTCAAAACTAACGTGGGTGTGACGTGGGGGCTTCGAACGTGACGTAGGCGTAACGTGGGTGTTTACAAGTGACCTGGGCGTGACGTGGGGGCTTCGATCGTGACGTGGACGTGACGTCGGTACTTTATATATGACGTGGGTGTGACCTGGCTCATTTGAACGTGACGTGGCTGTGACGTGGTGGCTTCGAACGTGACGTGGGCATGACGCGGGTGATTCCAACGTGACCTGGGTGTGACGTGGCGGCATCGAACGTGACGTGGGCGTGACGTCAGTACTTTCAAAGTGACGTGGGTGTGACCTGGGTCATTTGAACGTGACGTGGGAGTGACGTGGGGGCTTCGAACAGATGTAAGTGTGACATGGGTGCTTAGAACGTCACGTGGGAGTGACGTGGGTGATTCCAACGTGACGTGGGCTTCGAACGTGACGTGGGCGGGATGTGGGTGATTCGAATGTCACTTGGGCGTGACGTGGGGGCTTCGAACGTCACGTGGGCGTGACGTGGGGGCTTCGATGTTGACGTGGGCGTGACCTGGGTGATTGGAACGTGACGTGGACGTGACGTGGGTGGTTTCAACGTGACGTGAGCGTCACGTGGGGTCCTCGAACGTGACTTGGGCGTCACGTGGGGTCTTCGAAAGTGACGTGGGCATAACGTGGGTGATTCGAAGGTGATGTGGGTGTGACGTGGGGGCTTCGAACGTGACTTGGACGTGACGTCGGAACTTTGAATGTGACGTGGGTGTGACCTGGGTCATTGGAATGTGACGTGGGAGTGACGTGGGGGCTTCGAACGTGACATAAGGGTGACATGGGTGCTTAGAACGTGACGTGGGCGTGATGCAGGTGATTCCAACGTGACGTGGGGCTTCGAATGTGACGTGGGTGTGACCTGGGTCATGTGAACGTGACGTGGGCGTGACGTGTGTGGTTTCAACGTGACGTGGGTGTCACGTGGGGCATCGAACGTGACGTGGGCGTGACGTGTGTGGTTTCAACGTGACGTGGGCGTCACGGGTGGGCTTCGAACGTGAAGTGGGCGTCACGTGGGTGATTCGAAGGTGACGTGGGCGTGACGTGGGGGCATGGAACGTGACGTGGGTGTGAGGTGGGTGATTCCAACGTGACGTGGGCGTGACGTCGGTACTTTCAATGTGACGTGGGTGTGACCTGGGTCATTTGAACGTGACGTGGACGTGACGTGGGGGCTTGGAACGTGACGTGGGCATGACGTGGGTAATTCGAAGGTGACGTGGGTGTGACGTGGGTGATTCGAATATGACCTGGGCGTGAGGTGGGTGATTCGAACGTTTCGTGGGCGTGACGTGGCTGCTTTGAACGTGACGTTGGTGTTTCGAACGTGACGTGGGTGTGACGTGGGTGCTTCGAACGTGACGTGGGCGTGTCATAGGCGCTTCGATCATGACGTGGGCGTGACGTGTGTGGTTTCAACGTGACGTGGGTGTCACGTGGGGCATCGAACGTGACGTGGACGTGACGTCGGTACTTTCAATTTGAGGTTGGTGTGACCTGGGTCATTTGGACGTGACGTCGGTACTTTCAATTTGAGGCTGGTGTGAACTGGGTCATTCGAGCGTGACGTACGTGTGACGTTGGGGCTTCGAACATGACGTGGGCGTGACGTGGGGGCTTCGAAAGTGACGTGGGCATGACGTGGGTGATTCGAAGGTGACGTGGGCGTGACGTCGGTGATTCGAACGTGACGTGGGCGTGACGTGGGGGCCTCGAACGGGACGTGGGCGTGACGTGGGGGCTTCGAACGTGACGTGGGCGTGACGTCGGTGCTTTGAATGTGACGTGGGTGTGACGTGGGTCATTCGAACGTGATGTACGTGTGACGTGGGGGCTTCGAATGTGACGTGGGTGTTTCAAAACTAACGTGGGTGTGACGTAGGGGTATCGAATGTGACGTAGGTGTTTCCAAACTGACGTGGGTGTGACGTCGGTATGTTGAATGTGACGTGGGTGTGACGTGCATGGTTCGAACGTGAGGTGGGTGTTTTAAATGTGAGCTGGGCATGACGTGCGTCATTCGAACATGACGTAGGTGTGACGTGGGGGCTTCGAACGTGACGTGGGCGTGACGTGGATGCTTCGAATGTGACGTTGGTGTTTCGAACGTGACATGGGTGTGACATGGGTGCTTCGAATGTGACGTGGGCGTAGTGTGGGGGCTTCGAACCTGACGTGGGTGTGACGTGGGGGCTTCGAAAGTGACGTGGGTGTGACGTGGGTCATTTGAACGTGACGTGGGCGTGACGTGGGTGTTTCGAACGTGACGTGGGGCTTTGAACGTGACGTGGGCGTGACGTGGGTGATTCGAATGTGACGTGGGCGTGACGTGGGGGCTTCGAATGTGACGTGGGCGTGAGGTGTGTGATTGGAACGTGACGTGGGCGTGACGTCGGTACTTTGAATGTGACGTGGGTGTGACCTGGGGGCTTCGATCGTGACGTAAGGGCGACATGGGTGCTTAGAACGTGACGTGGGCGTGACGTGGGTGATTCCAATGTGACGTGGGGGCCTCGAACGTGACGTGGGCGTGACGTGGGTGATTCGAATGTGACGTGGGCGTGACGTGGGGGCTTCGAACGTCACGTGAGCGTCACGTGGGGGCATCGAGTTTGACATGGGCGTGACCTGGGTGATTGGAACGTGACGTGGGCGTGACGTGGGTGATTCCAACGTGACGTGGGGCTTCGAACATGACGTGGGCGTGACGTGGGGGCTTCGAAAGTGACGTGGGCATGACGTGGGTGATTCGAAGGTGACATGGGTGTGACGTGGGGGCTTCGAACGTGACCTGGGTGTGACGTGGGTGTTTCGAACGTGACGTGGGCGTGACGTCGGTACTTTGAATGTGACGTGGGTGTGACCTGGGTCATTTGAACGTGACGTGGGAGTGACGTGGGGGCATCGAACGTGACATAAGGGTGACATGGGTGCTTAGAACGTGACGTGGGCGTGATGCGGGTGATTCCAACGTGACGTGGGGCTTCGAATGTGACGTGGGCGTGACGTTGGTACTTTGAATGTGACGTGGGCGTGAGGTGGGTGATTGGAACGTGACGTGGGCGTGACGTCGGTACTTTGAATGTGACTTGGGTGTGACCTGGGGTCTTCGAACGTGACGTAAGGGCGACATGGGTGCTTAGAACGTGACGTGGGCGTGACGTGGGTGATTCCAACGTGACGTGGGGCTTCGAACATGACGTGGGCGTGACGTGGGGGCTTCGAAAGTGACGTGGGCATGACGTGGGTGATTCGAAGGTGACATGGGTGTGACGTGGGGGCTTCGAACGTGACGTGGGTGTGACGTGGGTGTGTCGAACGTGACGTGGGCGTGACGTCGGTACTTTGAATGTGATGGGTGTGACCTGGGTCATTTGAACGTGACGTGGGAGTGACGTGGGGGCATCGAACGTGACGTAAGGGCGTGACCTGGGTGATTGGAACGTGACGTGGACGTGACGTGGGTGGTTTCAACGTGACGTGGGCGTCACGTGGGGGCTTCGGAGGTGACGTGGGCCTCACGTGGGGTCTTCGAAAGTGACGTGGGCATGGCGTGGGTGATTCGAAGGTGACGTGGGTGTGACGTGGGGGCTTCAAACGTGACGTGGGCGTCACGTGGGTGATTCGAACGTGACGTGGGCATGACGTCGGTACTTTGAATGTGATGTGGGTGTGACCTGGGTCATTTGATCGTGACGTGGGAGTGACGTGGGGGCTTCGAAAGTGACGTAAGGGTGACATGGGTGCTTAGAACGTGATGTGGGCCTGACGTGGGTGATTCCAACGTGACGTGGGGTCTTCGAATGTGACGTGGGCGTGACGTGGGTGATTGGAACGTGACGTGGGCGTGACGTCGGTACTTTGAAAGTGATGTGGGTGTGACCTGGGTCATTTGAACGTGACGTGGGAGTGATGTGGGGGCTTCAAACGTGACGTAAGGGTGACATGGGCGCTTAGAACGTGACGTGGGCGTGATGTGGGTGATTCGAATATGACGTGGGCGTGAGGTGGGTGATTCGAAAGTGGCGTCGGTGTGACGTGGGTGTTTCGGACGTGACGTGGGCGTGACGTGGATGCTTCGAACGTGACGTGGGTGTGACGTGGGTGCTTCGAACGTGACGTGGGCGTGACATAGGCACTTCGATCATGACGTGGGTGTGACGTGTGTGGTTTCAACGTGACGTGGGTGTCACGTGGGGCATCGAACGTGACGTGGACGTGACGTCGGTACTTTCAATTTGAGACTGGTGTGACCTGGGGCATTCGAACGTGACGTACGTGTGACGTTGGGGCTTCGAACGTGATGTGGGTGTTTCAAAACTAACGTGGGTGTGACGTGGGGGCTTCGAACGTGACGTAGGCGTAACGTGGGTGTTTACAAGTGACCTGGGCGTGACGTGGGGGCTTCGATCGTGACGTGGACGTGACGTCGGTACTTTATATATGACGTGGGTGTGACCTGGCTCATTTGAACGTGACGTGGCTGTGACGTGGTGGCTTCGAACGTGACGTGGGCATGACGCGGGTGATTCCAACGTGACCTGGGTGTGACGTGGCGGCATCGAACGTGACGTGGGCGTGACGTCAGTACTTTCAAAGTGACGTGGGTGTGACCTGGGTCATTTGAACGTGACGTGGGAGTGACGTGGGGGCTTCGAACAGATGTAAGTGTGACATGGGTGCTTAGAACGTCACGTGGGAGTGACGTGGGTGATTCCAACGTGACGTGGGCTTCGAACGTGACGTGGGCGGGATGTGGGTGATTCGAATGTCACTTGGGCGTGACGTGGGGGCTTCGAACGTCACGTGGGCGTGACGTGGGGGCTTCGATGTTGACGTGGGCGTGACCTGGGTGATTGGAACGTGACGTGGACGTGACGTGGGTGGTTTCAACGTGACGTGAGCGTCACGTGGGGTCCTCGAACGTGACTTGGGCGTCACGTGGGGTCTTCGAAAGTGACGTGGGCATAACGTGGGTGATTCGAAGGTGATGTGGGTGTGACGTGGGGGCTTCGAACGTGACTTGGACGTGACGTCGGAACTTTGAATGTGACGTGGGTGTGACCTGGGTCATTGGAATGTGACGTGGGAGTGACGTGGGGGCTTCGAACGTGACATAAGGGTGACATGGGTGCTTAGAACGTGACGTGGGCGTGATGCAGGTGATTCCAACGTGACGTGGGGCTTCGAATGTGACGTGGGTGTGACCTGGGTCATGTGAACGTGACGTGGGCGTGACGTGTGTGGTTTCAACGTGACGTGGGTGTCACGTGGGGCATCGAACGTGACGTGGGCGTGACGTGTGTGGTTTCAACGTGACGTGGGCGTCACGGGTGGGCTTCGAACGTGAAGTGGGCGTCACGTGGGTGATTCGAAGGTGACGTGGGCGTGACGTGGGGGCATGGAACGTGACGTGGGTGTGAGGTGGGTGATTCCAACGTGACGTGGGCGTGACGTCGGTACTTTCAATGTGACGTGGGTGTGACCTGGGTCATTTGAACGTGACGTGGACGTGACGTGGGGGCTTGGAACGTGACGTGGGCATGACGTGGGTAATTCGAAGGTGACGTGGGTGTGACGTGGGTGATTCGAATATGACCTGGGCGTGAGGTGGGTGATTCGAACGTTTCGTGGGCGTGACGTGGCTGCTTTGAACGTGACGTTGGTGTTTCGAACGTGACGTGGGTGTGACGTGGGTGCTTCGAACGTGACGTGGGCGTGTCATAGGCGCTTCGATCATGACGTGGGCGTGACGTGTGTGGTTTCAACGTGACGTGGGTGTCACGTGGGGCATCGAACGTGACGTGGACGTGACGTCGGTACTTTCAATTTGAGGTTGGTGTGACCTGGGTCATTTGGACGTGACGTCGGTACTTTCAATTTGAGGCTGGTGTGAACTGGGTCATTCGAGCGTGACGTACGTGTGACGTTGGGGCTTCGAACATGACGTGGGCGTGACGTGGGGGCTTCGAAAGTGACGTGGGCATGACGTGGGTGATTCGAAGGTGACGTGGGCGTGACGTCGGTGATTCGAACGTGACGTGGGCGTGACGTGGGGGCCTCGAACGGGACGTGGGCGTGACGTGGGGGCTTCGAACGTGACGTGGGCGTGACGTCGGTGCTTTGAATGTGACGTGGGTGTGACGTGGGTCATTCGAACGTGATGTACGTGTGACGTGGGGGCTTCGAATGTGACGTGGGTGTTTCAAAACTAACGTGGGTGTGACGTAGGGGTATCGAATGTGACGTAGGTGTTTCCAAACTGACGTGGGTGTGACGTCGGTATGTTGAATGTGACGTGGGTGTGACGTGCATGGTTCGAACGTGAGGTGGGTGTTTTAAATGTGAGCTGGGCATGACGTGCGTCATTCGAACATGACGTAGGTGTGACGTGGGGGCTTCGAACGTGACGTGGGCGTGACGTGGATGCTTCGAATGTGACGTTGGTGTTTCGAACGTGACATGGGTGTGACATGGGTGCTTCGAATGTGACGTGGGCGTAGTGTGGGGGCTTCGAACCTGACGTGGGTGTGACGTGGGGGCTTCGAAAGTGACGTGGGTGTGACGTGGGTCATTTGAACGTGACGTGGGCGTGACGTGGGTGTTTCGAACGTGACGTGGGGCTTTGAACGTGACGTGGGCGTGACGTGGGTGATTCGAATGTGACGTGGGCGTGACGTGGGGGCTTCGAATGTGACGTGGGCGTGAGGTGTGTGATTGGAACGTGACGTGGGCGTGACGTCGGTACTTTGAATGTGACGTGGGTGTGACCTGGGGGCTTCGATCGTGGCGTAAGGGCGACATGGGTGCTTAGAACGTGACGTGGGCGTGACGTGGGTGATTCCAATGTGACGTGGGGGCCTCGAACGTGACGTGGGCGTGACGTGGGTGATTCGAATGTGACGTGGGCGTGACGTGGGGGCTTCGAACGTCACGTGAGCGTCACGTGGGGGCATCGAGTTTGACATGGGCGTGACCTGGGTGATTGGAACGTGACGTGGGCGTGACGTGGGTGATTCCAACGTGACGTGGGGCTTCGAACATGACGTGGGCGTGACGTGGGGGCTTCGAAAGTGACGTGGGCATGACGTGGGTGATTCGAAGGTGACATGGGTGTGACGTGGGGGCTTCGAACGTGACCTGGGTGTGACGTGGGTGTTTCGAACGTGACGTGGGCGTGACGTCGGTACTTTGAATGTGACGTGGGTGTGACCTGGGTCATTGGAACGTGACGTGGGAGTGACGTGCGGGCATCGAACGTGACATAAGGGTGACATGGGTGCTTAGAACGTGACGTGGGCGTGATGCGGGTGATTCCAACGTGACGTGGGGCTTCGAATGTGACTTGGGGATGACGTGGGTGATTCGAAGGTGACGTGGGTGTGACGTGGGGTCTTCGAACGTGACGTGGGCGTGACGTCGGTACTTTATATATGACGTGGGTGTGACCTGGCTCATTTGAACGTGACGTGGCTGTGACGTGGGGGCTTCGAACGTGACGTAGGCATGACGTGGGTGATTCGAATGTGACGTGGGCGTGACGTGGGGGCATCGAACGTGACGTAAGGGTGACATGGGTGCTTAGAACGTGACGTGGGCGTGACGTGGGTGATTCCAACGTGACGTGGGCTTCGAACGTGACGTGGACGTGACGTGATTGATTGGAATGTAACGTGGGCGTGATGTGGGTGATTCGAAAGTGACGTTGGTGTGACGTGGGTGTTTCGGACGTGACGTGGGCGTGACGTGGATGCTTCGAACGTGACGTTGGTGTTTCGAACGTGACGTGGGTGTGACGTGGGTGCTTCGAACGTCACGTGGGCGTGATATAGGCACTTCGATCATGACGTGGGCGTGACGTGTGTGGTTTCAACGTGACGTGGGTGTCACGTGGGGCATCGAACGTGACGTGGACGTGACGTCGGTACTTTCAATTTGAGGTTGGTGTGACCTGGGTCATTCGAATGTGACGTACATGTGACGTGGGTGATTCCAACGTGACGTGGGGCTTCGAACGTGACGTGGGTGTGACCTGGGTCATTGGAACGTGACGTGGGTGTGACGTGGGGGCTTTGAACGTGACGTGGGTGTGACGTGGGTGTTTCGAACGTGATGTGGGTGTTTCGAACTTGACTTCGGTGTGACGTGGGTGCTTCGGACCTGACGTGGGCGTGACGTGGGGGCTTCAAAAATGATGTGGGTGTGAGGTGGGGTCTTCGAACGTGACGTGGGCGTGACGTGGGAGTTTCGAACGTGACGTGGACGTGACGTGGTACTTTACATTTGACGTGGGTGTGACCTGGGTCAATCGAACGTGACGTGGGTGTGACGTGGGGGCTTCGAATGTGACGTGGGCGTGACGTGGGTGATTCGAATGTGACGTGGGCGTGACGTGGGGGCTTCGAACGTCACGTGGGCGTCACCTGGGGGCATCGAACGTGACGTGGGCGTGACCTGGGTGATTGGAACGTGACGTGGGTGTGACGTGGGGGCTTCGAACCTGACGTGGGTGTGACGTGGGGGCTTCGAACGTGACTTTGGTGTTTCGAACGTGACATGGCTGTGACATGGGTGCTTCGAATGTGACGTGGGCGTAACGTGGGGGCTTCGAACCTGTAGTGGGTGTGACGTGGGGGCTTCGAATGTGACGTGGGCGTGACGTCGGTACTTTCAATGTGACGTGGGTGTGACCTGGGTCATTTGAACGTGACGTGGGTGTGACGTGGGTGATTCGAATGTGACGTGGGCGTGACGTGGGGGCTTCGAACGTCACGTGGGCGTGACGTCGGTACTTTCAATGTGACGTGGGTGTGACCTATGTCATTTGAACGTGACGTGGGAGTGACGTGGGGGCTTCGATCGTGATGTAAGTGTGACATGGGTGCTTAGAACCTGACATGGGCGTGACGTGGGTGATTCCAACGTGATGTGGGGCTTCGAACGTGACGTGGGCGGGATGTGGGTGATTCGAAGCTGACGTGGGCGTGACGTGGGGGCTTCGAACGTCACGTGGGCGTGACGTGGGGGCTTCGAACGTGACGTGGGCGTGACCTGGGTGATTGGAACGTGACGTGGACGTGACGTGGGTGGTTTCAACGTCACGTGAGCGTCACGTGGGGGCATCGAGTTTGACATGGGCGTGACCTGGGTGATTGGAACGTGACGTGGGCGTGACGTGGGTGATTCCAACGTGACGTGGGGCTTCGAACATGACGTGGGCGTAACGTGGGGGCTTCGAAAGTGACGTGGGTGTGACCTGGGTCATTTGAACGTGACGTGGGCGTGACGTGGGTGATTCCAACGTGACGTGGGGCTTTGAACATGACGTGGGCGTGACGTGGGGGCTTCGAATGTGACGTGGGCGTGACGTGGGGGCTTCGAATGTGGCGTGGGCGTGAGGTGGGTGATTGGAACGTGACGTGGGCGTGACGTCGGTACTTTGAAAGTGACGTGGGTGTGACCTGGGGGCTTCGAACGTGACGTAAGGGCGACATGGGTGCTTAGAACGTGACGTGGGCGTGACGTGGGTGATTCCAACGTGACGTGGAGCTTCGAACATGACGTGGGCGTGACGTGGGGGCTTCGAAAGTGACGTGGGCATGACGTGGGTGATTCGAAGGTGACATGGGTGTGACGTGGGTGTTTCGAACGTGACGTGGGCGTGACGTCGGTACTTTGAATGTGACGTGGGTGTGACCTGGGTCATTTGAACGTGACGTGGGAGTGACGTGGGGGCATCGAACGTGACATAAGGGTGACATGGGTGCTTAGAACGTGACGTGGGCGTGATGCGGGTGATTCGAACGTGACGTGGGGCTTCGAATGTGACGTGGGCGTGACGTTGGTACTTTGAATGTGACGTGGGCGTGAGGTGGGTGATTGGAACGTGACGTGGGCGTGACGTCGGTACTTTGAATGTGACGTGGGTGTGACCTGGGGGCTTCGAACGTGACGTAAGGGCGACATGGGTGCTTAGAACGTGACGTGGGCGTGACGTGGGTGATTCCAACGTGACGTGGGGCTTCGAACATGACGTGGGCGTGACGTGGGGGCTTCGAAAGTGACGTGGGCATGACGTGGGTGATTCGAAGGTGACATGGGTGTGACGTGGGGGCTTCGAACGTGACGTGGGTGTGAGGTGGGTGTTTCGAACATGACGTGGGCGTGACGTCGGTACTTTGAATGTGACGTGGGTGTGACCTGGGTCATTTGAACGTGACGTGGGAGTGACGTGGGGGCATGGAACGTGACATAAGGGTGACATGGGTGCTTAGAACGTGACGTGGGAGTGACGTAGGGGCTTCAAACGTGACGTAAGGGTGACATGGGTGCTTAGAACGTGACGTGGGAGTGACGTGGGTGATTCCAACGTGACGTGGGCTTCGAACGTGACGTGGGCGTGACGTGGGTGATTGGAACGTGACGTGGGCGTGACGTGGGTGCTTCGAACGTGACGTGGGCGTAACGTGGGGGCTTCGAACCTGACGTGGGTGTGACGTGGGGGCTTCGAAAGTGACGTGGGTGTGACGTTGGTATTTCGAACGTGACATGGGCGTGACGTGGGTGATTCGAAGGTGACGTGGGGCTTTGAACGTGAAGTGGGCATGACGTAAGCGCTTCGATCGTGACGTGGGCGTGACGTGTGTGGTTTCAACGTGACGTGGGTGTCACGTGGGGCATCGAACGTGACGTGGGCGTGACGTGTGTGGTTTCAACGTGACGTGGGCGTCACGGGTGGGCTTCGAACGTGACGTGGGCATGACGTGGGTGATTCGAAGGTGACGTGGGCATGACGTGGGGGCATGGAACGTGACGTGGGTGTGAGGTGGGTGTTTCGAACGTGACGTGGGCGTGACGTCGGTACTTTGAATGTGACGTGGGTGTGACCTGGGTCATTTGAACGTGACGTGGGAGTGACGTGGGGGCTTCGAACGTGACGTAAGGGCGACATGGGTGCTTAGAACGTGACGTGGGCCTGACGTGGGGGCTTCCAACGTGATGTGAAGCTTCCAACGTGACGTGGGCGGGATGTGGGTGATTCGAAGCTGACGTGGGCGTGACGTGGGGGCATCGATCGTGACGTGGACGTGACGTCGGTACTTTATACCTGATGTTGGTGTGACGTCGGTACTTTGAATGTGACGTGGGTGTGACGTGCATGGTTCAAACGTGAGGTGGGTGTTTTAAATGTGAGCTGGGCGTGACGTGGGTCATTCGAACATGACGTAGGTGTGACGTGGATGCTTCGAATATGACGTTGGTGTTTCGAACGTGACATGGGTGTGACATGGGTGCTTCGAATGTGACGTGGGCGTAACGTGGGGGCTTCGAACCTGACGTGGGTGTGACGTGGGGGCTTCGAACGTGACGTGGGTGTGACGTGGGTCATTTGAACGTGACGTGGGCGTGACGTGGGTGATTCCAACGTGACGTGGGGCTTTGAACGTGACGTGGGCGTGACGTGGGTGATTCGAATGTGACGTGGGCGTGACGTGGGGGCTTCGAACGTCACGTGAGCGTCACGTGGGGGCATCGAGTTTGACATGGGCGTGGCGTGGGTGATTGGAACCTGACGTGGGCGTGACGTGGGTGACTCCAACGTGACGTGGGCTTCGAACGTGACCTGGGTGTGACATGGGTGTTTCGAACGTGACGTGGGCATGACGTTGGTACTTTGAATGTGACGTGGGTGTGACGTGGGTCATTCGAACGTGATGTACGTCTGACGTGTGGGCTTCCAACGTGACTTGGGTGTTTCAAAACTAACGTGGGTGTGACGTAGGGGTATCGAACGTGACGTAGGTGTTTCCAAACTGACGTGGGCGTGACGTCGGTACTTTGAATGTGACGTGGGTGTGACGTGCATGGTTCGAACGTGAGGTGGGTGTTTTAAATGTGAGCTGGGCGTGACGTGGGTCATTCGAAAGTGATGTGGGTCTGACGTGGGTCATTTGAACGTGACGTGGGCGTGACGTGGGTGCTTCGAACGTGACGTGGGCGTGACATAGGCGCTTCGATCATGACGTGGGCGTGACGTGTGTGGTTTCAACGTGACGTGCGTGTCACGTGGGGCATCGAAGGTGACGTGGGCGTGACGTCGGTACTTTGAAAGTGACGTGGGTGTCACCTGGATGATTGGAACGTGACGTGGGAGTGACGTGGGGGCTTCAAACGTGACGTAAGGGTGACATGGGTGCTTAGAACGTGACGTGGGCGTGACGTGGGCGATTTTAACGTGACGTGGGGCTTCGAACGTGACGTGGGCGTGATGTGGGTGATGCGAATGTCACTTGGGCGTGACGTGGGGGCTTCGAACGTGACGTGGGTGTGACGTCGGTACTTTGAATGTGACGTGGGTGTGACCTGGGTCATTGGAACGTGACGTGGGAGTGACGTGGGGGCATCGAACGTGACATAAGGGTGACATGGGTGCTTAGAACGTGACGTGGGCGTGATGCGGGTGATTCCAACGTGACGTGGGGCTTCGAATGTGACGTGGGCGTGAGGTGGGTGATTGGAACGTGACGTGGGCGTGACGTCAGTACATTGAATGTGACGTGGGTGTGACCTGGGGGCTTCGAACGTGACGTAAGGGCGACATGGGTGCTTAGAACGTGACGTGGGCGTGACGTGGGTGATTCCAACGTCATGTGGGGGCTTCGAACGTGACATGGGCGTGACGTGGGTGATTCGAAGGTGACGTGGGCGTGACGTCGGTACTTTGAAAGTGACGTGGGTGTCACCTGGATGATTGGAACGTGACGTGGGAGTGACGTGGGGGCTTCAAACGTGACGTAAGGGTGACATGGGTGCTTAGAACGTCACGTGGGAGTGACGTGGGTGATTCCAACGTGACGTGGGCTTCGAACGTGACGTGGGCGTGACGTGGGTGATTGGAACGTGACGTGGGCGTGAGGTGGGTGATTCGAAAGTGACGTCGGTGTGACGTGCGTGTTTCGGACGTGACGTGGGCGTGACGTGGGTGCTTCGAACATGACGTGGGCATGACATAAGCGCTTCGATCGTGACGTGGGCGTGACGTGTGTGGTTTCAACGTGACGTGGGTGTGACGTGGGGCATCGAACGTGACGTGGGTGTGACGTGGGGGCTTCAAACGTGACATAAGGGTGACATGGGTGCTTAGAACGTGACGTGGGGGTGACGTGGGTGATTCCAACGTCATGTGGGGGCTTCGAAGGTGACGTGGGCGTGACGTGGGTGATTCGAACGTGACGTGGGCGTGACGTCGGTACTTTGAAAGTGACGTGGGTGTGACCTGGGTCATTTGAACGTGACGTGGGAGTGACGTGGGGGCTTCAAACGTGACGTAAGGGTGACATGGGCGCTTAGAACGTGACGTGGGCGTGACGTGGGTGATTCGAATACGACGTGGGCGTGACGTGGGTGATTCGAAAGTGACGTTGGTGTGACGTGGGTGTTTCGAACGTGACGTGGGTGTGACGTGGGTGCTTCGAAAGTGACGTGGGCGTGACATAGGCGCTTCGATCATGACGTGGGCGTGACGTGTGTGGTTTCGACGTGACGTGGGTGTCACGTGGGGCATCGAACGTGACGTGGGCGTGACCTGGGTGATTGGAACGTGACGTGGGTGTGACGTGGGGCTTCGAACGTGACGTGGGTGTGACGTGGGTGTTTCGAACGTGACGTTGGTGTTTCGAACTTGACTTCGGTGTGACGTGGGTGCATCGGACCTGACGTGGGCATAACGTGGGGGCTACGAACATTACGCGGGTGTGACGTGGATGCTTCGAATGCGACGTTGGTGTTTCGAACGTGACATGGGTGTGACGTGGGTGCTTGGAACGTGACGTGGGCGTCACGTGGGGGCTTCGAACATGACGTGGGTGTGACGTGGGGGCATCGATCGTGACGTGGACGTGACGTCGGTACTTTATACCTGATGGGGGTGTGACCTGGGTCATTCGAACGTGACGTGGGTGTGACGTGGGGGCTTCGAACGTGACGTGGGCATGACGTGGGTGATTCGAACGTGACGTGGGCGTGACGTGGGGGCATCGAACGTGACGTGGGTGTGACGTGGGGGCTTCGAACGTGACGTGGGCGTGACGTGGGGGCTTCGAACGTGACCTGGGTGTGACATGGGTGTTTCGAACGTGACGTGGGCGTGACGTTGGTACTTTGAATGTGACGTGGGTGTGACGTGGGTCATTCGAACGTGATGTACGTATGACGTGTGGGCTTCCAACGTGACTTGGGTGTTTCAAAACTAACGTGGGTGTGACGTAGGGGTATCGAACGTGACGTAGGTGTTTCCAAACTGACGTGGGCGTGACGTCGGTACTTTGAATGTGACGTGGGTGTGACGTGCATGGTTCGAACGTGAGGTGGGTGTTTTAAATGTGAGCTGGGCGTGACGTGGGTCATTCGAAAGTGATGTGGGTCTGACGTGGGTCATTTGAACGTGACGTGGGCGTGACGTGGGTGCTTCGAACGTGACGTGGGCGTGACATAGGCGCTTCGATCATGACGTGGGCGTGACGTGTGTGGTTTCAACGTGACGTGGGTGTCACGTGGGGCATCGAACGTGACGTGGACGTGACGTCGGTACTTTCAATTTGAGGTTGGTGTGACCTGGGTCATTCGAACGTGACGTACATGTGACGTGGGTGATTCCAACGTGACGTGGGGCTTCGAACGTGACGTGGGTATGACGTGGGTGCTTGGAACGTGACGTGGGCGTCACGTGGGGGCTTCGAACGTGACGTGGGTGTGACGTGGGTGTTTCGAACGTGACGTGGGTGTTTCGAACGTGACGTGGGTGTGACGTGGGTGTTTCGAATGTGACGTTGGTGTTTCGAACTTGACTTCGGTGTGACGTGGGTGCTTCGGACCTGACGTGGGCGTAACGTGGGGGCTTCGAGCATGACGCGGGAGTGACGTGGATGCTTCGAATGTGACGTGGGTGCTTCGAATATGACGTGGATGTGAGGTGGGTGCTTCGGACGTGACGTGGGCGTGACGTGGGGGCTTCGAAAATGATGTGGGTGTGAGGTGGGGTCTTCGAACGTGACGTGGGCGTGACCTGGGAGTTTCGAACGTGACGTGGACGTGACGTGGTACTTTACATTTGACGTGGGTGTGACCTGGGTCAATCGAACGTGACGTGGGTGTGACGTGGGGGCTTCGAATGTGACGTGGGCGTGACGTGGGTGATTCGAATGTGACGTGGGCGTGACGTGGGGGCTTCGAACGTCACGTGGGCGTCACGTGGGGGCATCGAGTTTGACATGGGCGTGACCTGGGTGATTGGAACGTGACGTGGGCGTGACGTGGGTGATTCCAAAGTGACGTGGGGCTTCGAACATGACGTGGGCGTGACGTGGGGGCTTCGAAAGTGACGTGGGCATGACGTGGGTGATTCGAAGGTGACATGGGTGTGACGTGGGGGCTTCGAACGTGACGTGGGTGTGACGTGGGTGTTTCGAACGTGACGTGGGCGTGACGTCGGTACTTTGAATGTGACGTGGGTGTGACCTGGGTCATTTGAACGTGACGTGGGAGTGACGTGGGGGCATCGAACGTGACATAAGGGTGACATGGGTGCTTAGAACGTGACGTGGGAGTGACGTGGGGGCTTCAAACGTGACGTAAGGGTGACATGGGTGCTTAGAACGTGACGTGGGAGTGACGTGGGTGATTCCAACGTGACGTGGGCTTCGAACGTGACGTGGACGTGACGTGGGTGATTCGAAGGTGACGTGGGCGTGACGTGGGGGCATGGAACGTGACCTGGGTGTGAGGTGGGTGACTCCAACGTGACGTGGGCGTGACGTCGGTACTTTCAATGTGACGTGGGTGTGACCTGGGTCATTTGAATGTGACGTGGGAGTGACGTGGGGGCTTCGAACAGATGTAAGTGTGACATGGGTGCTTAGAACGTCACGTGGGAGTGACGTGGGTGTTTCGAACCTGACGTTGGTATTTCGAACGTGACGTGGGTGTGACGTGGGTGCATCGGACGTGGCTGGGCATAACGTGGGGGCTACGAACATTACACGGGTGTGACGTGGATGCTTCGAATGCGACGTTGGTGTTTCGAACGTGACATGGGTGTGACATGGGTGCTTGGAACGTGACGTGGGCGTCACGTGGGGGCTTCGAACGTGACATGGGTGTGACGTGGGGGCATCGATCGTGACGTGGACGTGACGTCGGTACTTTATACCTGATGGGGGTGTGACGTGGGTCATTCGAACGTGACGTGGGCGTGACGTGGGTGATTCCAACGTGACGTGGGGCATCGAACGTGACGTGGACGTGACGTCGGTACTTTCAATTTGAGGTTGGTGTGACATGGGTCATTCGAATGTGACGTGGGCGATTCCAACGTGACGTGGGGCTTCGAACGTGACGTGGGTGTGACCTGGGTGATTCGAACGTGACGTGGGTGTGACGTGGGGGCTTCGAACGTGACGTGGGTGTGACGTGGGTGTTTCGAACGTGATGTGGGTGTTTCGAACTTGACTTCGGTGTGACGTGGGTGCTTCGGACCTGACGTGGGCGTGACGTGGGGGCTTCAAAAATGATGTGGGTGTGAGGTGGGGTCTTCGAACGTGACGTGGGCGTGACGTGGGAGTTTCGAACGTGACGTGGACGTGACGTGGTACTTTACATTTGACGTGGGTGTGACCTGGCTCAATCGAACGTGACGTGGGTGTGACGTGGGGGCTTCGAATGTGACGTGGGCGTGACGTGGGTGATTCGAACGTGACGTGGGCGTGACGTGGGGGCTTCGAACGTCACGTGAGCGTCACGTGGGGGCATCGAGTTTGACATGGGCGTGACCTGGGTGATTGGAACGTGACGTGGGAGTGACGTGGGTGATTCCAACGTGACGTGGGGCTTCGAACATGACGTGGGCGTGACATGGGGGCTTCGAAAGTGACGTGGGCATGACGTGGGTGATTCGAAGGTGACATGGGTGTGACGTGGGGGCTTCGAACGTGACCTGGGTGTGACGTGGGTGTTTCGAACGTGACGTGGGCGTGACGTCGGTACTTTGAATGTGACGTGGGTGTGACCTGGGTCATTGGAACGTGACGTGGGAGTGACGTGGGGGCATCGAACGTGACATAAGGGTGACATGGGTGCTTAGAACGTGACGTGGGCGTGATGCGGGTGATTCCAACGTGACGTGGGGCTTCGAATGTGACGTGGGCGTGACGTTGGTACTTTGAATGTGACGTGGGCGTGAGGTGGGTGATTGGAACGTGACGTGGGCGTGACGTCGGTACTTTGAATGTGACGTGGGTGTGACCTGGGGGCTTCGAACGTGACGTAAGGGCGACATGGGTGCTTAGAACGTGACGTGGGCGTGACGTGGGTGATTCCAACGTGACGTGGGGCTTCGAACATGACGTGGGCGTGACGTGGGGGCTTCGAAAGTGACGTGGGCATGACGTGGGTGATTCGAAGGTGACATGGGTGTGACGTGGGGGCTTCGAACGTGACGTGGGTGTGACGTGGGTGTTTCGAACGTGACGTGGGCGTGACGTCGGTACTTTGAACGTGACGTGGGAGTGATGTGGGGGCATCGAACGTGACATAAGGGTGACCTGGGTCATTGGAACGTGACGTGGGAGTGACGCGGAGGCTTCAAACGTGACGTAAGGATGACATGGGTGCTTAGAACGTGACGTGGGCGTGACGTGGGCGATTCCAACGTGACGTGGGGCTTCGAACGTGACGTGGGCGTGACGTGGGTGATGCGAATGTCACTTGGGCGTGACGTGGGGGCTTCGAACGTGACGTGGGTGTGACGTCGGTACTTTGAACGTGACGTGGGTGTGACGTGGGTGTTTCGAACGTGACGTGGGTGTGAAGTGGGGGCTTCGAACGTGACGTAAGGGTGACATGGGTGCTTAGAACGTGACTTGGGTGTGATGCGGGTGATTCCAACGTGACGTGGGGCTTCGAATGTGACGTGGGCGTGAGGTGGGTGATTGGAACGTGACGTGGGCGTGACGTCAGTACATTGAATGTGACGTGGGTGTGACCTGGGGGCTTCGAACGTGACATAAGGGCGACATGGGTGCTTAGAACGTGACGTGGGCGTGACGTGGGTGATTCCAACGTGACGTGGGGGCTTCGAACGTGACATGGGCGTGACGTGGGTGATTCGAAGGTGACGTGGGCGTGACGTCGGTACTTTGAAAGTGACGTGGGTGTCACCTGGGTGATTGGAACGTGACGTGGGAGTGACGTGGGGGCTTCAAACGTGACGTAAGGGTGACATGGGTGCTTAGAACGTCACGTGGGAGTGACGTGGGTGATTCCAACGTGACGTGGGTTTCGAACGTGACGTGGGCGTGACGTGGGTGATTGGAACGTGACGTGGGCGTGAGGTGGGTGATTCGAAAGTGACGTCGGTGTGACGTGCGTGTTTCGGACGTGACGTGGGCGTGACGTGGGTGCTTCAAACGTGACGTGGGCATGACATAAGCGCTTCGATTGTGACGTGGGCGTGACGTGTGTGGTTTCAACGTGACGTGGGTGTCACGTGGGGCATCGAACGTGACGTGGGCGTGACGTGTGTGGTTTCAACGTGACGTGGGCGTCACGGGTGGGCTTCGAACGTGAAGTGGGCATGACGTGGGTGATTCGAAGGTGACGTGGGCGTGACGTGGGGGCATGGAACGGAACGTGGGTGTGACGTGGGTGATTCCAACGTAACGTGGGCGTGACGTCGGTACTTTCAATGTGACGTGGGTGTGACCTGGGTCATTTGAACGTGACGTGGGCGTGACGTGGGGGCTTCGAACGTGACGTAAGTGTGACATGGGTGCTTAGAACGTGACATGGGCGTGACGTGGGCAATTCCAATGTGATGTGGGGCTTCGAACGTGACGTGGGCGGGAAGTGGGTGATTCGAAGCTGACGTGGGTGTGACGTGGGGTCTCCGAACGCCACGTGGGCGTGACGTGTGGGTTTGAAACGTGACGTGGGCGTGACCTGGGTCATGCGAACGTGACGTGGACGTGACGTGGGTAGTTTCAACGTGACGTGAGCGTCACGTGGGGGCTTCGGAGGTGACGTGGGCGTGACGTGGGGGCTTCGAAAGTGATTTGGGCATGGCGTGGGTGATTCGAAGGTGACGTGGGTGTGACGTGGGGGCTTCAAACGTGACGTCGGGCTTTGAACGTGACGTGGGCGTGACGTCGGAACTTTCAAAGTGACGTGGGCGTGACGTGGGTGATTCCAACGTGACGTGGGGCTTCGAACGTGACGTGGGCGTGACGTGGGTGGTTCGAATGTGACGTGGGCGTGACGTGGGTGCTTCGAACATGACGTGGGCGTGACATAGGCGCTTCGATCATGACGTGGGCGTGACGTGTGTGGTTTCAACGTGACGTGGGTGTCACGTGGGGCATCGAACGTGACGTGGACATGACGTCGGTACTTTCAATTTGAGGTTGGTGTGACCTGGGTCATTCGAACGTGACGTACATGTGACGTGAGTGATTCCAACGTGACGTGGGGCTTCGAACGTGACGTGGGAGTGACGTGGGTGATTGGAACGTGACGTGGGTGTGACGTGGGGGCTTCGAACGTGACGTGGGTGTGACGTGGGTGTTTCGAACGTGACTTTGGTGTTTCGAACTTGACGTCGGTGTGACGTGGGTGCTTCGGACCTGACGTGGGCGTAACGTGGGGGCTTCGAGCATGACGCGGGAGTGACGTGGATGCTTCGAATGTGACGTGGGTGCTTCGAACATGACGTGGATGTGAGGTGGGTGCTTCGGACGTGACGTGGGCGTGACGTGGGGGCTTCGAAAATGATGTGGGTGTGAGGTGGGGTCTTCGAACGTGACGTGGGCGTGACGTGGGAGTTTCGAACGTGACGTGGACGTGACGTGGGGGCTTCGAATGTGACGTGGGCGTGACGTGGGTGATTCGAATGTGACGTGGGCGTGACGTGGGGGCTTCGAACGTCACGTGGGCGTCACGTGGGGGCATCGAACGTGACGTGGGCGTGACCTGGGTGATTGGAACGTGATGTGGGTGTGACGTGGGGGCTTCGAACGTGACGTGGGTGTGACGTGGGTGTTTCGAACCTGACGTTGGTATTTCGAACGTGACGTGGGTGTGACGTGGGTGCATCGGACGTGACGTGGGCGTAACGTGGGGGCTACGAACATTACGCGGGTGTGACGTGGATGCTTCGAATGCGACGTTGGTGTTTCAAACCTGACATGGGTGTGACATGGGTGCTTCGGACGTGACGTGGGCGTCACGTGGGGGCTTCGAACAGGACGTGGGTGTGACGTGGGGGCATCGATCGTGACGTGGACGTGACGTCGGTACTTTATACCTGATGGGGGTGTGACCTGGGTCATTCGAACGTGACGTGGGTGTGACGTGGGGGCTTCGAACGTGACGTGGGCATGACGTGGGTGATTCGAACGTGACGTGGGCGTGACGTGGGGGCATCGAACGTGACGTGGGTGTGACGTGGGGGCTTCGAACGTGACGTGGGTATGACGTCGGTGATTCGAACGTGACGTGGGCGTGACGTGGGGGCATCGAACGTGACGTGGGCGTGACGTGGGGGCATCGAACGTGACGTGGGCCTGACGTCGGTGCTTTCAATGTGACGTGGGTGTGACGTGGGTCATTCGAACGTGATGTACGTGTGACGTGTGGGCTTCGAACGTGACGTGGGTGTTTCAAAGCTAACGTGGGTGTGACGTAGGGGTATCGAACGTGACGTAGGTGTTTCCAAAGTGACGTGGGTGTGACGTCGGTATGTTGAATGTGACGTGGGTGTGGCGTGCATGGTTCAAACGTGAGGTGGGTGTTTTAAATGTGAGCTGGGCGTGACGTGGGTCAATCGAACATGACGTAGGTGTGAGGTGGGGGCTTCGAACGTGACGTGGGTGTGACGTGGGTGTTTCGAACCTGACGTTGGTATTTCGAACGTGACGTGGGTGTGACGTGGGTGCATCGGACGTGACGTGGGCATAACGTGGGGGCTACGAACATTACGCGGGTGTGACGTGGATGCTTCGAATGCGACGTTGGTGTTTCGAACGTGACATGGGTGTGACGTGGGTGCTTGGAACGTGACGTGGGCGTCACGTGGGGGCTTCGAACATGACGTGGGTGTGACGTGGGGGCATCGATCGTGACGTGGACGTGACGTCGGTACTTTATACCTGATGGGGGTGTGACGTGGGTCATTCGAACGTGACGTGGGTGTGACGTGGGGGCTTCGAACGTGACGTGGGCATGACGTGGGGGATTCGAACGTGACGTGGGCGTGACGTCGGTACTTTGAAAGTGACGTGGGTGTGACCTGGGTCATTTGAACGTGACGTGGACGTGACGTGGGGGCTTGGAACGTGACGTGGGCATGACGTGGGTAATTCGAAGGTGACGTGGGTGTGACGTGGGGGCTTCAAACGTGACGTGGGCGTGACGTGGGTGATTCGAACGTTTCGTGGGCGTGACGTGGCTGCTTTGAATGTGACGTTGGTGTTTCGAGCGTGACGTGGGTGTGACGTGGGTGCTTTGAACGTGACGTGGGCGTGTCATAGGCGCTTCGATCATGACGTGGGTGTGACGTGTGTGATTTCAACGTGAGGTGGGTGTCACGTGGGGCATCGAACGTGACGTGGACGTGACGTCGGTACTTTCAATTTGAGGTTGGTGTGACCTGGGTCATTTGGACGTGACGTCGCTACTTTCAATTTGAGGCTGTTGTGACCTGGGTCATTCGAACGTGACGTACGTGTGACGTTGGGGCTTCGAACGTGATGTGGGTGTTTCAAAACTAACGTGAGTGTGACGTGGGGGCTTCGAACGTGACGTAGGCGTAACGTGGGTGTTTACAAGTGACCTGGGCGTGACGTGGGGGCTTCGATCGTGACGTGGACGTGACGTCGGTACTTTATATATGACGTGGGTGTGACCTGGCTCATTTGAACGTGACGTGGGCATGACGTGGGTGATTCGAACGTGACCTGGGTGTAACGTGGCGGCATCGAACGTGTCATGGGCGTGACGTCAGTACTTTGAAAGTGACGTGGGTGTGACCTGGGTCATTTGAACGTGACGTGGGAGTGACGTGGGGGCTTCGAACGTGATGTAAGTGTGACATGGGTGCTTAGAACGTGACGTGGGCGTGACGTGGGCGATTCCAACGTGACGTGGGGCTTCGAACGTGACGTGGGCGTGAGGTGGGTGAAGGAACGTGACGTGGGCGTGACGTGGGTGCTTAGAAGGTCACGTCGGGGTGACGTGGGGGCTTCGATGTTGACGTGGGCGTGACCTGGGTGATTGGAACGTGACGTGGGCGTGACGTGGGTGATTCCCACGTGACGTGAGCGTCACGTGGGGTCTTCGAAAGTGACGTGGGCATGACGTGGGTGATTCGAAGGTAATGTGGGTATGACGTGGGGGCTTCGAACGTGACGTGGGCGTGACGTCGGAACTTTGAATGTGACGTGGGTGTGACCTGGGTCATTGGAACGTGACGTGGGAGTGACGTGGGGGCTTCGAACGTGACATAAGGGTGACATGGGTGCTTAGAACGTGACGTGGGCGTGATGCGGGTGATTCCAACGTGACGTGGGGGCTTCGAACGTGACATGGGCGTGACGTGGGTGTTTCGAACGTGACGTTGGGGTTTCCAACGTGCCGTGGGTGTGACGTGGGGGCTTCAAACGTGACGTGGGCATGACGTCGGTACTTTGAATGTGACCTGGGTGTGACCTGGGTGATTGGAACGTGACGTGGGAGTGACGCGGGGGCTTCGAACGTGACGTAAGGGTGACATGGGTCCTTAGAATGTGACGTGGGCGTGACGTGGGCGATTCCAACGTGACGTGGGGGCTTCGAACGTGACGTGGGCATGACGTGGGTGATTCGAAGGTGACGTGGGTGTGACGTGGGGGCTTCAAACGTGACGTGGGCGTGACGTCGGTACTTTGAATGTGACGTGGGTGTGACCTGGGTGATTGGAACGTGACGTGGGAGTGACGTGGGGGCTTCGAACGTGACGTAAGGGTGACATGGGTGCTTAGAACGTGACGTGGGCGTGACGTGGGAGTTTCGATCGTGACGTGGACGTGACGTGGGTGATTCGAAGCTGACGTGGGTGTGACGTGGGGGCATCGAACGTCACGTGGGCGTGACGTGTGGGCTTCAAACGTGACGTGGGCGTGACCTGGATGATTGGAACGTGACGTGGACGTGACGTGGGTGGTTTCAACGTGACGTGGGCGTCACGTGGGGGCTTCAGAGGTGACGTGGGCGTGACGTGGGGGCTTCGAAAGTGACGTGGGCATGGCGTGGGTGATTCGAAGGTGACGTGGGTGTGACGTGGGGGCTTCAAACGTGACGTGGGCGTGACGTGGGTGATTCGAACGTGACGTGGGCGTGACGTCGGATCTTTGAAAGTGACGTGGGAGTGACGTGGGGGCTTCGAACGTGACGTAAGGGTGACATGGGTGCTTAGAACGTGACGTGGGCGTCACGTGGGTGATTCCAACGTGACGTGGGGGTTTCGAACGTGACGTGGGCGTGACGTGGGTGATTCGAGCGTGACGTGGGCGTGACGTCGGTACTTTGAAAGTGACGTGGGTGTGACCTGGGTCATTTGAACGTGACGTGGGAGTGACGTTGGGGCTTCAAACGTGACGTAAGGGTGATATGGGCGCTTAGAACGTGACGTGGGCGTGACGTGGGTGATTCGAATATGACGTGGGAGTGACGTGGGTGCTTCGAACGTGACGTGGGCGTGTCATAGGCGCTTCGATCATGATGTGGGTGTGACGTGTGTGGTTTCAACGTGAGGTGGGTGTCACGTGGGGCATCGAACGTGACGTGGACGTGACGTCGGTACTCTCAATTTGAGGTTGGTGTGACCTGGGTCATTTGGACGTGACGTCGCTACTTTCAATTTGAGGCTGGTGTGACCTGGGTCATTCGAACGTGACGTACGTGTGACGTTGGGGCTTCGAACATGACGTGGGCGTGACGTGGGGGCTTCGAAAGTGACGTGGGCATGACGTGGGTGTTTCGAAGGTGACGTGGGCGTGACGTCGGTACTTTGAATGTGACGTGGGTGTGACCTGGGTCATTTGAACGTGACGTGGGTGTGACGTGGGTGTTTCGAATGTGACGTGGGTGTGACGTGGGTGTTTCGAACGTGACGTGGGTGTTTCGAACTTGACTTCGGTGTGACGTGGGTGCTTCGGACCTGACGTGGGCGTAACGTGGGGGCTTCGAACATGACGCGGGAGTGACGTGGATGCTTCGAATGTGACGTGGGTGCTTCGAACATGACGTGGATGTCAGGTGGGTGCTTCGGACGTGACGTGGGCGTGACGTGGGGGCTTCGAAAATGATGTGGGTGTGAGGTGGGGTCTTCGAACGTGACGTGGGCGTGACGTGGTACTTTACATTTGACGTGGGTGTGACCTGGGTCAATCGAACGTGACGTGGGCGTGACGTGGGGGCTTCGAACGTCACGTGGGCGTCACGTGGGGGCATCGAACGTGACGTGGGCGTGACCTGGGTGATTGGAACGTGACGTGGGTGTGACGTGGGGGCTTCGAACGTGACATAAGGGTGACATGGGTGCTTAGAACGTGACGTGGGCGTGATGCGGCTGATTCCAACGTGACGTGGGTGTGACGTGGGTGTTTCGAACCTGACGTTGGTATTTCGAACGTGACGTGGGTGTGACGTGGGTGCATCGGACGTGACGTGGGCGTAACGTGGGGGCTACGAACATTACGCGGGTGTGACGTGGATGCTTCGAATGCGACGTTGGTGTTTCGAACGTGACATGGGTGTGACATGGGTGCTTGGAACGTGACGTGGGCGTCACGTGGGGGCTTCGAACATGACGTGGGTGTGACGTGGGGGCATCGATCGTGACGTGGACGTGACGTCGGTACTTTATACCTGATGGGGGTGTGACGTGGGTCATTCGAACGTGACGTGGGTGTGACGTGGGGGCTTCGAACGTGACGTGGGCATGACGTGGGTGATTCGAACGTGACGTGGGCGTGACGTGGGGGCTTCGAACGTGACATAGGTGTTTCCAAACTGACGTGGGTGTGACGTCGGTACTTTGAATGTGACGTGGGTGTGACGTGCATGGTTCGAACGTGAGGTGGGTGTTTTAAATGTGAGCTGGGCGTGACGTGGGTCATTCCAACATGACGTAGGTGTGAGGTGGGGGCTTCGAACGTGACGTGGGCGTGACGTGGATGCTTCGAATGTGACGTTGGTGTTTCGAACGTGACATGGGTGTGACATGGGTGCTTCGAATGTGACGTGGGCGTAGTGTGGGGGCTTCGAACCTGACGTGGGTGTGACGTGGGGGCTTCGAAAGTGACGTGGGTGTTACGTGGGGGCTTCGAACGTGACGTGGGCGTGACGTGGGTGATTCCAACGTGACGTGGGGCTTTGAACGTGACGTGGGCGTGACGTGGGTGATTCGAATGTGACGTGGGCGTGACGTGGGGGCTTCGAACGTCACGTGAGCGTCACGTGGGGGCATCGAGTTTGACATGGGCGTGACGTGGGTGATTGGAACGTGACGTGGGCGTGACGTGGGTGATTCCAACGTGACGTGGGGCTTCGAACATGACGTGGGCGTGACGTGGGGGCTTCGAAAGTGACGTGGGCATGACGTGGGTGATTCGAAGGTGACGTGGGTGTGACGTGGGGGCTTCGAACGTGACCTGGGTGTGACGTGGGTGTTTCGAACGTGACGTGGGCGTGACGTCGGTACTTTCAATGTGACGTGGGTGTGACCTGGGTGATTGGAACGTGACGTGGGAGTGACGTGGGGGCATCGAACGTGACATAAGGGTGACATGGGTGCTTAGAACGTGACGTGGGCGTGATGCGGGTGATTCCAACGTGACGTGGGGCTTCGAATGTGACGTGGGCGTGACGTTGGTACTTTGAATGTGACGTGGGCGTGAGGTGGGTGATTGGAACGTGACGTGGGCGTGACGTCGGTACTTTGAATGTGACGTGGGTGTGACCTGGGGGCTTCGAACGTGACGTAAGGACGACATGGGTGCTTAGAACGTGACGTGGGCGTGACGTGGGTGATTCCAACGTGACGTGGGCTTCGAACATGACGTGGGCGTGACGTGGGGGCTTCGAAAGTGACGTGGGCATGACGTGGGTGATTCGAAGGTGACATGGGTGTGACGTGGGTGCTTCGAACGTGACCTGGGTGTGACGTGGGTGTTTCGAACGTGGCGTGGGCGTGACGTCGATACTTTGAATGTGACGTGGGTGTCACCTGGGTCATTTGAACGTGACGTGGGAGTGACGTGGGGGCATCGAACGTGACATAAGGGTGACATGGGTGCTTAGAACGTGACGTGGGAGTGACGTGGGGGCTTCAAACGTGACGTAAGGGTGACATGGGTGCTTAGAACGTGACGTGGGCGTGACGTGGGTGATTCGAATATGACGTGGGCGTGACGTGGGTGATTCGAAAGTGACGTCGGTGTGACGTGGGTGTTTCGGACGTGACGTGGGTGTGACGTGGATGCTTCGAATGCGACGTTGGTGTTTCGAACGTGACATGGGTGTGACATGGGTGCTTGGAACGTAACGTGGGCGTCACGTGGGGGCTTCGATGTTGACGTGGGCGTGACCTGGGTGATTGGAACGTGACGTGGGCGTGACGTGGGTGGTTTCAACGTGACGTGAGCGTCACCTGGGGGCTTCGAACGTGACGTGGGTGTGACGTCGGTACTTTGAATGTGACGTGGGTGTGACCTGGGTCATTTGATCGTGACGTGGGAGTGACGTGTGGGCATCGAACGTGACATAAGGGTGACATGGGTGCTTAGAACGTGACGTGGGCGTGATGCGGGTGATTCCAACGTGACGTGGGGCTTCGAATGTGACGTGGGCGTGACCTGGGTGATTGGAACGTGACGTGGGCGTGAGGTGGGTGATTCGAAAGTGACGTCGGTGTGACGTGCGTGTTTCGACTGTGACGTGGGCGTGACGTGGGGGCTTCGAACGTGACGTGGGCATGACATAAGCGCTTCGATCGTGACGTGGGTGTGACGTGTGTGGTTTCAACGTGACGTGGGTGTCACGTGGGGCATCGGACGTGACGTGGGCGTGACGTGTGTGGTTTCAACGTGACGTGGGCGTCCCGGGTGGGCTTCGAACGTGACGTGGGCATGACGTGGGTGATTCGAAGGTGACGTGGGCATGACGTGGGGGCATGGAACGGAACGTGGGTGTGAGGTGGGTGACTGCAACGTGACGTGGGCGTGACGTGGGGGCTTCGAAAGTGATGTAGGTGTGACATGGGTGCTTAGAACCTGACATGGGCGTGACGTGGGCGATTCCAACGTGATGTGGGGCTTCGAACGTGATGTGGGCGTGACGTGGGTGATTCGAAGCTGACGTGGGTGTGACGTGGGGGCTTCGAACGTAACGTGGGCGTGACGTGGGGGCTTCAAACGTGACGTGGGCGTGACCTGGATGATAGGAACGTGACGTGGACGTGACGTGGGTGGTTTCAACGTGACGTGGGCGTCACGTGGGGGCTTCGGAGGTGACGTGGGCGTGACGTGGGGGCTTCGAACATGACGTGGGCATGGCGTGGGTGATTCGAAGGTGACGTGGGTGTGACGTGGGGGCTTCAAACGTGACGTGGGCGTGACGTGGGTGATTGGAACGTGACGTGGGCGTGACGTCGGATCTTTGAAAGTGACGTGGGAGTGACGTGGGGGCTTCAAACGTGACGTAAGGGTGACATGGGTGCTTAGAACGTGACGTGGGCGTGACGTGGGTGATTCCAACGTCATGTGGGGGCTTCGAACGTGACGTGGGCGTGACGTGGGTGATTGGAACGTGACGTGGGCGTGACGTCGGTACTTTGAAAGTGACGTGGGTGTGACCTGGGTCATTTGAACGTGACGTGGGAGTGACGTTGGGGCTTCAAACGTGACGTAAGGGTGACATGGGCGCTTAGAACGTGACGTGGGCGTGACGTGGGTGATTCGAATATGACGTGGGCGTGACGTGGGTGCTTCGAACGTGACGTGGGCGTGTCATAGGCGCTTCGATCATGACGTGGGTGTGACGTGTGTGGTTTCAACGTGACGTGGGTGTCACGTGGGGCATCGAACGTGACGTGGACGTGACGTCGGTACTTTCAATTTGAGGTTGGTGTGACCTGGGTCATTTGGACGTGACGTCGCTACTTTCAATTTGAGGCTGGTGTGACCTGGGTCATTCGAGCGTGACGTACGTGTGACGTTGGGGCTTCGAAAGTGACGTGGGCATGACGTGGGTGATTCGAAGGTGACGTGGGCGTGACGTCGGTACTTTGAATGTGACGTGGGTGTGACCTGGGTCATTTGAACGTGACGTGGGTGTGACGTGGGTGTTTCGAACGTGACGTGGGTGTGAAGTGGGGGCTTCGAACGTGACGTGGGTGTGACGTGGGTGTTTCAAACGTGACGTTGGTGTTTCGAACTTGACTTCGGTGTGACGTGGGTGCTTCGGACCTGACGTGGGCGTAACGTGGGGGCTTCGAACATGACGCGGGAGTGACGTGGATGCTTCGAATGTGACGTGGGTGCTTCGAACATGACGTGGATGTGAGGTGGGTGCTTCGGACGTGACGTGGGCGTGACGTGGGGGCTTCGAAAATGATGTGGGTGTGAGGTGGGGTCCTCGAACGTGACGTGGGCGTGACGTGGTACTTTACATTTGACGTGGGTGTGACCTGGGTCAATCGAACGTGACGTGGGTGTGACGTGGGGGCTTCGAATGTGACGTGGGCGTGACGTGGGTGATTCGAATGTGACGTGGGCGTGACGTGGGGGCTTCGAACGTCACGTGGGCGTCACGTGGGGGCATCGAACGTGACGTGGGCGTGACCTGGGTGATTGGAACGTGACGTGGGTGTGACGTGGGGGCTTCGAACGTGACATAAGGGTGACATGGGTGCTTAGAACGTGACGTGGGCGTGATGCGGCTGATTCCAACGTGACGTGGGTGTGACGTGGGTGTTTCGAAGCTGACGTTGGTATTTCGAACGTGACGTGGGTGTGACGTGGGTGCATCGGACGTGACTGGGCATAACGTGGGGGCTATGAACATTACGCGGGTGTGACGTGGATGCTTCGAATGCGACGTTGGTGTTTCGAACGTGACATGGGTGTGACATGGGTGCTTGGAACGTGACGTGGGCGTCACGTGGGGGCTTCGAACATTACGTGGGTGTGACGTGGGGGCATCGATCGTGACGTGGACGTGACGTCGGTACTTTATACCTGATGGGGGTGTGACGTGGGTCATTCGAACGTGACGTGGGTGTGACGTGCATGGTTCGAACGTGAGGTGGGTGTTTTAAATGTGAGCTGGGCGTGACGTGGGTCATTCGAACATGACGTAGGTGTGACGTGGGGGCTTCGAACGTGACGTGGGCGTGACGTGGATGCTTCGAATGTGACGTTGGTGTTTCGAACGTGACATGGGTGTGACATGGGTGCTTCGAACCTGACGTGGGTGTGACGTGGGGGCTTCGAACGTGACCTGGGTGTGACGTGGGTGTTTCGAACGTGACGTGGGCGTGACGTCGGTACTTCGAATGTGACCTGGGTGTGACCTGGGTCATTGGAACGTGACGTGGGAGTGACGTGGGGGCATCGAACGTGACATAAGGGTGACATGGGTGCTTAGAACGTGACGTGGGCGTGATGCGGGTGATTCCAACGTGACGTGGGGCTTCGAATGTGCCGTGGGCGTGACGTTGGTACTTTGAATGTGACGTGGGCGTGAGGTGGGTGATTGGAACGTGACGTGGGCGTGACGTCGGTACTTTGAATGTGACGTGGGTGTGACCTGGGGGCTTCAAACGTGACGTAAGGGCGACATGGGTGCTTAGAACGTGACGTGGGCGTGACGTGGGTGATTCCAACGTGACGTGGGGCTTCGAACATGACGTGGGCGTGACGTGGGGGCTTCGAAAGTGACGTGGGCATGACGTGGGTGATTTAAGGTGACATGGGTGTGACGTGGGGGCTTCGAACGTGACGTGGGTGTGAGGTGGGTGTTTCGAACGTGACGTGGGCGTGACGTCGGTACTTTGAATGTGACGTGGGTGTGACCTGGGTCATTTGAACGTGACGTGGGAGTGACGTGGGGGCATCGAACGTGACATAAGGGTGACATGGGTGCTTAGAACGTGACGTGGGAGTGACGTGGGGGCTTCAAACGTGACGTAAGGGTGACATGGGTGCTTAGAACGTGACGTGGGCGTGACGTGGGTGATTCCAACGTGACGTGGGGCTTCGTACGTGACATGGGCGTGACGTGGGTGATTGGAACGTGACGTGGGCGTGACGTGGGTGCTTCGATCGTGACGTGGGCATGACATAAGCGCTTCGATCGTGACGTGGGCGTGACGTGTGTGGTTTCAACGTGACGTGGGTGTCACGTGGGGCATCGAACGTGACGTGGGCGTGACGTGTGTGGTTTCAACGTGACGTGGGCGTCACGGGTGGGCTTCGAACGTGACGTGGGCATGACGTGGGTGATTCGAAGGTGACGTGGGCGTGACGTGGGGGCATGGAACGTGACGTGGGTGTGAGGTGGGTGTTTCGAACGTGACGTGGGCGTGACGTCGGTACTTTCAATGTGACGTGGGTGTGACCTGGGTCATTTGAACGTGACGTGGGAGTGACGTGGGGGCTTCGAACGTGATGTAAGTGTGATATGGGTGCTTAGAACGTGACGTGGGCGTGACGTGGGGGCTTCCAACGTGATGTGAAGCTTCCAACGTGACGTGGGCGGGATGTGGGTGATTCGAAGCTGACGTGGGCGTGACGTGGGGGCATCGATCGTGACGTGGACGTGACGTCGGTACTTTATACCTGATGTTGGTGTGACGTCGGTACTTTGAATGTGACGTGGGTGTGACGTGCATGGTTCAAACGTGAGGTGGGTGTTTTAAATGTGAGCTGGGCGTGACGTGGGTCATTCGAACATGACGTAGGTGTGACGTGGGGGCTTCGAACGTGACGTGGGCGTGACGTGGATGCTTCGAATGTGACGTTGGTGTTTCGAACGTGACATGGGTGTGACATGGGTGCTTCGAATGTGACGTGGGCGTAGTGTGGGGGCTTCGAACCTGACGTGGGTGTGACGTGAGGGCTTCGAACGTGACGTGGGTGTGACGTGGGTCATTTGAACGTGACGTGGGCGTGACGTGGGTGATTCCAACGTGACGTGGGGCTTTGAACGTGACGTGGGCGTGACGTGGGTGATTCGAATGTGACGTGGACGTGACGTGGGGGCTTCGAACGTCACGTGAGCGTCACGTGGGGGCATCGAGGTTGACATGGGCGTGGCGTGGGTGATTGGAACCTGACGTGGGCGTGACGTGGGTGACTGCAACGTGACGTGGGGCTTTGAACGTGACGTGGGCGTGACGTGGGTGACTCCAACGTGACGTGGGCATGACGTGGGGGCTTCGAATGTGACGTGGGCGTGACGTGGGTGATTGGAACGTGACGTGGGCGTGACGTGGGTGATTCCAACATGACGTGGGCGTGACGTGGGGGCTTCGAAAGTGACGTGGGCGTGACGTGGGTGATTCGAAGGTGACATGTGTGTGACGTGGGGGCTTCGAACGTGACGTGGGTGTAAGGTGGGTGTTTCGAACGTGACGTGGGCGTGACGTCGGTACTTTGAATGTGACGTGGGTGTCACCTGGGTCATTTGAACGTGACGTGGGAGTGACGTGGGGGCATCGAAGGTGACATAAGTGTGACATGGGTTCTTAGAACGTGACGTGGGAGTGACGTGGGGGCTTCAAACGTGACGTAAGGGTGACATGGGCGCTTAGAACGTGACGTGGGCGTGACGTGGGTGATTGGAACGTGACGTGGGCGTGACGTCGGTACTTTGAAAGTGACGTGGGTGTGACCTGGGTCATTTGAACGTGACGTGGGAGTGACGTGGGGGCTTCAAATGTGACGTAAGGGTGACATGGGCGCTTAGAACGTGACGTGGGCGTGACGTGGGTGATTCGAATATGACGTGGCCGTGACGTGGGTGATTCGAAAGTGACGTCGGTGTGACGTGGGTGTTTCGGATGTGACGTGGGCGTGACGTGGATGCTTCGAACGTGACGTTGGTGTTTCGAACGTGGCGTGGGTGTGACGTGGGTGCTTCGGACGTGACGTGGGAGCGACGTGGGGGCTTCGAACGTGACGTGGGCGTGACGTGGGAGTTTCGAACGTGACGTGGACGTGACGTGGGTGATTCGAATATGACGTGGGCGTGACGTGGGGGGGCTTCGAACGTCACGTGGGCGTCACGTGGGGGCATCGAACGTGACGTGGGCGTGACCTGGGTGATTGGAACGTGACGTGGGTGTGACGTGGGGCTTCGAACGTGACGTGGGTGTGACGTGGGTGTTTCGAACCTGACGTTGGTGTTTCGAACGTGACGTGGGTGTGACGTGGGTGCATCGGACGTGACGTGGTCGTAACGTGGGGGCTACGAACATGACGCGGGTGTGACGTGGATGCTTCGAATGCGACGTTGGTGTTTCAAACCTGACATGGGTGTGACGTGGGTGCTTGGAACGTGACGTGGGCGTCACGTGGGGGCTTCGAACGTGACATGGGTGTGACGTGGGGGCATCGATCGTGACGTGGACGTGACGTCGGTACTTTTTACCTGATGGGGGTGTGACGTGGGTCATTCGAACGTGACGTGGGCGTGACGTGGGTGCTTAGAACGTGACGTGGGCGTGACGTGGGAGTTTCGATCGTGACGTGGACGTGACGTCGGTACTTTCAATTTGAGGTTGGTGTGACCTGGGTCATTGGGACGTGACGTCGCTACTTTCAATTTGAGGCTGGTGTGACCTGGGTCATTCGAACGTGACGTACGTGTGACGTTGGGGCTTCGAACGTGATGTGGATGTTTCAAAACTAACGTGAGTGTGATGTGGGGGCTTCGATCGTGACGTAGGCGTAACGTGGGTGTTTACAAGTGACCTGGGCGTGACGTGGGGGCTTCGATCGTGACGTGGACGTGACGTCGGTACTTTATATATGACGTGGGTGTGACCTGGCTCATTTGAACGTGACGTGGGCATGACGCGGGTGATTCGAACGTGACCTGGGTGTGACGTGGCGGCATCGAACGTGACGTGGGCGTGACGTCAGTACTTTGAAAGTGACGTGGGTGTGACCTGGGTCATTGGAACGTGACGTGGGAGTGACGTTGGGGCTTCGAACGTGATGTAAGTGTGACATGGGTGCTTAGAACGTGACGTGGGCGTGACGTGGGCGATTCCAACGTGACGTGGGGGCTTCGAACGTGACGTAGGCATGACGTGGGTGATTCGAAGGTGACGTGGGCGTGACGTGGGTGATTCGAAGGTGACGTGGACGTGACGTGGTACTTTACATTTGACGTGGGCGTGACCTGGGTGATTGGAACGTGACGTGGGTGTGACGTGGGGGCTTCGAACGTGACGTGGGTGTGACGTGGGTGTTTCGAACCTGACGTTGGTATTTCAAACGTGACGTGGGCGTGACGTGGGGGCATCGAACGTGACCTGGGTGTGACGTGGGTGTTTCGAACGTGACGTGGGCGTGACGTGGGGGCTTCGAACGTGACCTGGGTGTGACGTGGGTGTTTCGAACGTGACGTGGGCGTGACGTCGGTGCTTTGAATGTGACGTGGGTGTGACGTGGGTCATTCGAACGTGATGTACGTGTGACCTGTGGGTTTCCAACGTGACGTGGGTGTTTCAAAACTAACGTGGGTGTGACGTAGGGGTATCGAACGTGACGTAGGTGTTTCCAAACTGACGTGGGTGTGACGTCGGTATGTTGAATGTGACGTGGGTGTGACGTGCATGGTTCGAACGTGAGGTGGGTGTTTTAAATGTGAGCTGGGCGTGACGTGGGTCATTCGAACATGACGTAGGTGTGAGGTGGGGGCTTCGAACGTGACGTGGGCGTGACGTGGATGCTTCGAATGTGACGTTGGTGTTTCGAACGTGACATGGGTGTGACATGGGTGCTTCGAATGTGACGTGGGCGTAACGTGGGGGCTTCGAACCTGACGTGGGTGTGACGTGGGGGCTTCGAAAGTGACGTGGGTGTGACGTGGGTCATTTGAACGTGACGTGGGCGTGACGTGGGTGATTCCAACGTGACGTGGGTCATTTGAACGTGACGTGGGCGTGACGTGGGTGATTCGAATGTGACGTGGGCGTGACGTGGGGGCTTCGAATGTGACGTGGGCGTGACGTGGGTGATTGGAACGTGACGTGGGCGTGACGTGGGTGATTCCAACGTGACGTGGGGCTTCGAACATGACGTGGGCGTGACGTGGGGGCTTCGAAAGTGACGTGGGCATGACGTGGGTGATTCGAAGGTGACGTGGGCGTGACGTCGGTACTTTGAATGTGACGTGGGTGTGACCTGGGTCATTTGAACGTGACGTGGGAGTGACGTGGGTGATTCGAACGTGACATAAGGGTGACATGGGTGCTTAGAACGTGACGTGGGAGTGACGTGGGTCATTTGAACGTGACGTGGGCGTGACGTGGGTGATTCCAACGTGACGTGGGGCTTTGAACGTGACGTGGGCGTGACGTGGGTGATTCGAATGTGACGTGGGCGTGACGTGGGGGCTTCGAACGTCACGTGAGCGTCACGTGGGGGCATCGAGTTTGACATGGGCGTGACGTGGGTGATTGGAACGTGACGTGGGTGTGACGTGGGGCTTCGAACATGACGTGGGCGTGACGTGGGGGCTTCGAAAGTGACGTGGGCATGACGTGGGTGATTCGAAGGTGACATGGGTGTGACGTGGGGGCTTCGAACGTGACCTGGGTGTGACGTGGGTGTTTCGAACGTGACGTGGGCGTGACGTCGGTACTTTGAATGTGACGTGGGTGTGACCTGGGTCATTGGAACGTGACGTGGGAGTGACGTGGGGGCATCGAACGTGACATAAGGGTGACATGGGTGCTTAGAACGTGACGTGGGCGTGATGCGGGTGATTCCAACGTGACGTGGGGCTTCGAATGTGACGTGGGCGTGACGTTGGTACTTTGAATGTGACGTGGGCGTGAGGTGGGTGATTGGAACGTGACGTGGGCGTGACGTCGGTACTTTGAATGTGACGTGGGTGTGACCTGGGGGCTTCAAACGTGACGTAAGGGCGACATGGGTGCTTAGAACGTGACGTGGGCGTGATGCGGGTGATTCCAACGTGACGTGGGGCTTCGAACGTCACGTGGGCGTGACGTGGGGGCTTCGAAAGTGACGTGGGCATGACGTGGGTGATTTTAGGTGACATGGGTGTGACGTGAGGGCTTCGAACGTGACGTGGGTGTGACGTGGGTGTTTCGAACGTGACGTGGGCGTGACGTCGGTACTTTGAATGTGACGTGGGTGTGACCTGGGTCATTTGAACGTGACGTGGGAGTGACGTGGGGGCATGGAACGTGACATAAGGGTGACATGCGTGCTTAGAACGTGACGTGGGAGTGACGTGGGGGCTTCAAACGTGACGTAAGGGTGACATGGGTGCTTAGAACGTGACGTGGGTGTGACGTGCGTGATTCCAACGTGACGTGGGGTCTTCGAACGTGACGTGGGCGTGAGGTGGGTGATTGGAACGTGACGTGGGCGTGACGTGAGTGCTTCGATCGTGACGTGGGCATGACATAAGCGCTTCGATCGTGACGTGGGCGTGACGTGTGTGGTTTCAACGTGACGTGGGTGTCACGTGGGGCATCGAACGTGCCGTGGGCGTGACGTGTGTGGTTTCAACGTGACGTGGGCGTCACGGGTGGGCTTCGAACGTGACGTGGGCATGACGTGGGTGATTCGAAGGTGACGTGGGCGTGACGTGGGGGCATGGAACGTGACGTGGGTGTGAGGTGGGTGAATCGAACGTGACGTGGGCGTGACGTCGGTACTTTGAATGTGACGTGGGTGTGACCTGGGTCATTTGAATGTGACGTGGGAGTGACGTGGGGGCTTCGAACGTGATGTAAGTGTGATATGGGTGCTTAGAACGTGACGTGGGCGTGACGTGGGGGCTTCCAACGTGATGTGAAGCTTCCAACGTGACGTGGGCGTGACATGGGGGCATCGATCGTGACGTGGACGTGACGTCGGTACTTTATACCTGATGTTGGTGTGACGTCGGTACTTTGAATGTGACGTGGGTGTGACGTGCATGGTTGAAACGTGAGGTGGGTGTTTTAAATGTGAGCTGGGCGTGACGTGGGTCATTCGAACATGACGTAGGTGTGACGTGGGGGCTTCGAACGTGACGTGGGCGTGACGTGGATGCTTCGAATGTGACGTTGGTGTTTCGAACGTGACATGGGTGTGACATGGGTGCTTCGAATGTGACGTGGGCGTAACGTGGGGGCTTCGAACCTGACGTGGGTGTGACGTGGGGGCTTCGAACGTGACGTGGGCGTGACGTGGGTCATTTGAACGTGACGTGGGCGTGACGTGGGTGATTCCAACGTGACGTGGGGCTTTGAACGTGACGTGGACGTGACGTGGGTGATTCGAATGTGACGTGGGCGTGACGTGGGGGCTTCGAACGTCACGTGAGCGTCACGTGGGGGCATCGAGTTTGACATGGGCGCGGCGTGGGTGATTGGAACCTGACGTGGGCGAGACGTGGGTGACTCCAACGTGACGTGGGGCTTTGAACGTGACGTGGGCGTGACGTGGGTGACTCCAACGTGACGTGGGCGTGACGTGGGGGCTTCGAATGTGACGTGGGCGTGACGTGGGTGATTGGAACGTGACGTGGGCGTGACGTGGGTGATTCCAACATGACGTGGGCGTGACGTGGGGGCTTCGAAAGTGACGTGGGCATGACGTGGGTGATTCGAAGGTGACATGGGTGTGACGTGGGGGCTTCGAACGTGACGTGGGTGTGACGTGGGTGTTTCGAACGTGACGTGGGCGTGACGTCGGTACTTTGAATGTGACGTGGGTGTGACCTGGGTCTTTGGAACGTGACGTGGGAGTGACGTGGGGGCATCGAACGTGACATAAGTGTGACATGGGTTCTTAGAACATTACGTGGGAGTGACGTGGGGGCTTCAAACGTGACGTAAGGAGGACATGGGCGCTTAGAACGTGACGTGGGCGTGACGTGGGTGATTGGAACGTGACGTGGGCGTGACGTCGGTACTTTGAAAGTGACGTGGGTGTGACCTGGGTCATTTGAACGTGACGTGGGAGTGACGTGGGGGCTTCAAATGTGACGTAAGGGTGACATGGGCGCTTAGAACGTGACGTGGGCGTGACGTGGGTGATTCGAATATGACGTGGGCGTGACGTGTGTGATTCGAAAGTGACGTCGGTGTGACGTGGGTGTTTCGGATGTGACGTGGGCGTGACGTGGATGCTTCGAACGTGACGTTGGTGTTTCGAACGTGGCGTGGGTGTGACGTGGGTGCTTCGGACGTGACGTGGACGTGACGTGGTACTTTACATTTGACGTGGGTGTGACCTGGGTCATTGGAACGTGACGTGGGTGTGACGTGGGGGCTTCGAATGTGACGTGGGCGTGACGTGGGTGATTCGAATATGACGTGGGCGTGACGTGGGGGGGCTTCGAACGTCACGTGGGCGTCACGTGGGGGCATCGAAGTTGACGTGGGCGTGACCTGGGTGATTGGAACGTGACGTGGGTGTGACGTGGGGCTTCGAACGTGACGTGGGTGTGACGTGGGTGTTTCGAACCTGACGTTGGTGTTTCGAACGTGACGTGGGTGTGACGTGGGTGCATCAGACGTGACGTGGTCGTAACGTGGGGGCTACGAACATGACGCGGGTGTGACGTGGATGCTTCGAATGCGACGTTGGTGTTTCAAACCTGACATGGGTGTGACGTGGGTGCTTGGAACGTGACGTGGGCGTCACGTGGGGGCTTCGAACGTGACATGGGTGTGACGTGGGGGCATCGATCGTGACGTGGACGTGACGTCGGTACTTTTTACCTGATGGGGGTGTGACGTGGGTCATTCGAACGTGACGTGGGCGTGACGTGGGTGGTTTCAACGTGACGTGGGCGTGACGTGGGAGTTTCGATCGTGACGTGGACGTGACGTCGGTACTTTCAATTTGAGGTTGGTGTGACCTGGGTCATTTGGACGTGACGTCGCTACTTTCAATTTGAGGCTGGTGTGACCTGGGTCATTCGAACGTGACGTACGTGTGACGTTGGGGCTTCGAACGTGATGTGGGTGTTTCAAAACTAACGTGGGTGTGATGTGGGGGCTTCGAACGTGACGTAGGCGTAACGTGGGTGTTTACAAGTGACCTGGGCGTGACGTGGGGGCTTCGATCGTGACGTGGACGTGACGTCGGTACTTTATATATGACGTGGGTGTGACCTGGCTCATTTGAACGTGACGTCGGCATGACGCGGGTGATTCGAACGTGACCTGGGTGTGACGTGGCGGCATCGAACGTGACGTGGGCGTGACGTCAGTACTTTGAAAGTGACGTGGGTGTGACCTGGGTCATTGGAACGTGACGTGGGAGTGACGTTGGGGCTTCGAACGTGATGTAAGTGTGACATGGGTGCTTAGAACGTGACGTGGGCGTGACGTGGGCGATTCCAACGTGACGTGGGGGCTTCGAACGTGACGTGGGCATGACGTGGGTGATTCGAAGGTGACGTGGGTGTGACGTGGGGGCTTCGAACCTGACGTGGGTGTGACGTGGGGGCTTCGAACGTGACGTGGGTGTGACGTGGGTCATTTGAACGTGACGTGGGCGTGACGTGGGTGATTCCAACGTGACGTGGGGCTTTGAACGTGACGTGGGCGTGACGTGGGTGATTCGAATGTGACGTGGGCGTGACGTGGGGGCTTCGAATGTGACGTGGGCGTGACGTGGGTGATTGGAACGTGACGTGGGCGTGACGTGGGTGATTCCAACGTGACGTGGGGCTTCGAACATGACGTGGGCGTGACGTGGGGGCTTCGAAAGTGACGTGGGCATGACGTGGGTGATTCGAAGGTGACGTGGGTGTGACGTAGGGGCTTCGAACGTGACGTGGGTGTGACGTGGGTGTTTCGAACGTGACGTGGGCGTGACGTCGGTACTTTGAATGTGACGTGGGTGTGACCTGGGTCATTTGAACGTGACGTGGGAGTGACGTGGGGGCATCGAACGTGACATAAGGGTGACATGGGTGCTTAGAACGTGACGTGGGAGTGACGTGGGTGATTCCAACATGACGTGGGCTTCGAAAGTGACGTCGGTGTGACGTGGGTGTTTCGGACGTGACGTGGGCGTGACGTGGGTGCTTCGAACGTGACGTGGGCATGACATAAGCGCTTAGATCGTGACGTGGGCGTGACGTGTGTGGTTTCAACGTGACGTGGGTGTCACGTGGGGCATCGAACGTGACGTGGGCGTGACGTGTGTGGTTTCAACGTGACGTGGGCGTCACGGGTGGGCTTCGAACGTGACGTGGGCATGACGTGGGTGATTCGAAGGTGACGTGGGCGTGACGTGGGGGCATGGAACGGAACGTGGGTGTGAGGTGGGTGACTCCAACGTGACGTGGGCGTGACGTCGGTACTTTCAATGTGACGTGGGTGTGACCTGGGTGATTGGAACGTGACATGGGCGTGACGTGGGCGATTCCAGCGTGATGTGGGGCTTCAAACGTGACGTGGGCGTGACGTGGGTGATTCGAAGCTGACGTGGGTGTGACGTGGGCGCTTCGAACGTCACGTGGGCGTGACGTGTGGGCTTCAAACGTGACGTGGGTGTGACCTGGCTCATTTGAACGTGACGTGGCTGTGACGTGGGGGCTTCGAACGTGACGTGGGCGTAACGTGGGTGATTCGATCGTGACGTGGGTGTGACGTCAGTACTTTGAATGTGACGTGGGCGTGACGTGGGGGGGCTTCGAACGTCACGTGGGCGTGACGTGGGGGCTTCGAACGTGACGTGGGCGTCACGTGGGGGCATCGAACGTGACGTGGGCGTGACCTGGGTGATTGGAACGTGACGTGGGTGTGACGTGGGGGCTTCGAACGTGACGTGGGTGTGACGTGGGTGTTTCGAACCTGACGTTGGTATTTCGAACGTGACGTGGGTGTGACGTGGGTGCATCGGACGTGACGTGGGCATAACGTGGGGGCTACGAACATTACGCGGGTGTGACGTGGATGCTTCGAATGCGACGTAGGTGTTTTGAACGTGACATGGGTGTGACATGGGTGCTTGGAATGTGACGTGGGCGTCACGTGGGGGCTTCGAACATTACGTGGGTGTGACGTGGGGGCATCGATCGTGACGTGGACGTGACGTCGGTACTTTATACCTGATGGGGGTGTGACATGGGTCATTCGAACGTGACGTGGGTGTGACGTGGGTGATTCGAACGTGACGTGGGCATGACGTGCATGGTTCGAACGTGACGTGGGCATGACGTGGGTGAATCGAACGTGACGTGGGTGTGAGGTGGGTGTTTCGAACGTGACGTGGGCGTGACGTCGGTGCTTTGAATGTGACGTTGGTGTTTCGAACGTGACATGGGTGTGACATGGGTGCTTCGAATGTGACGTGGGCGTAACGTGGGGGCTTCGAACCTGACGTGGGTGTGACGTGGGGGCTTCGAAAGTGACGTGGGTGTGACGTGGGTCATTTGAACGTGACGTGGGCGTGACGTGGGTGATTCCAACGTGACGTGGGGCTTTGAACGTGACGTGGGCGTGACGTGGGTGATTCGAATGTGACGTGGGCATGACATAAGCGCTTCGATCGTGACGTGGGTGTGACGTGTGTGGTTTCAACGTGACGTGGGTGTCACGTGGGGGCATCGAACGTGACGTGGGCATGACGTGGGTGATTCGAAGGTGACGTGGGTGTGACGTGGGGGCATCGAACGTGACGTGGGCGTGACGTGGGTGTTTCGAACGTGACGTGGGCGTGACGTCGGTACTTTCAATGTGACGTGGGTGTGACCTGGGTCATTTGAACGTGACATGGGCGTGACGTGGGAGCTTGGAACGTGACGTAAGTGTGACATGGGTGCTTAGAACGTGACGTGGGCATGACGTGGGTGATTCGAAGGTGACGTGGGTGTGACGTGGGGGCTTCAAACGTGACGTGGGCGTGACGTGGGTGATTCGAACGTGACGTGGGCGTGACGTCGGAACTTTGAATGTGACGTGGGTGTGACCTGGGTCATTTGATCGTGACGTGGGAGTGACGCGGGGGCATCGAACGTGACGTAAGGGTGACATGGGTGCTTCGAACGTGACGTGGGCGTGACCTGGGTGATTGGAACGTGACGTGGGCGTGACGTCGGTACTTTGAAAGTGACGTGGGAGTGACGTGGGGGCCTCAAACCTGACGTAAGGGTGACATGGGTGCTTAGAACGTGATGTGGGTGTGACGTGGGTGATTCCAACGTCATGTGGGGCTTCGAACGTGACATGGGCGTGACGTGGGTGATTGGAACGTGACGTGGGCGTGACGTCGGTACTTTGAAAGTGACGTGGGTGTGACCTGGGTCATTTGAACGTGACGTGGGAGTGACGTGGGGGCTTCAAATGTGACGTAAGGGTGACATGGGCGCTTAGAACGTGACGTGGGCGTGACGTGGGTGATTCGAATATGACGTGGGCGTGACGTGGGTGATTCCAAAGATGACGTTGGTGTGACGTGGGTGTTTCGGACGTGACGTGGGCGTGACGTGGATGGTTCGAACGTGACATTGGTGTTTCGAACGTGACGTGGGTGTGACGTGGGTGCTTCGAACGTCACGTGGGCGTGATATAGGCACTTCGATCATGACGTGGGCGTGACGTGTGTGGTTTCAACGTGACGTGGGTGTCACGTGGGGCATCGAACGTGACGTGGACGTGACGTCGGTACTTTCAATTTGAGGTTGGTGTGACCTGGGTCATTCGAACGTGACGTACATGTGACGTGGGTGATTCCAACGTGACGCGGGCCTTCGAACGTGACGTGGGAGTGACGTGGGTGATTGGAACGTTACGTGGGTGTGACCTGGGTCATTGGCACGTGACGTGGGTGTGACGTGGGGTCTTCGAACGTGACGTGGGCGTGACGTGGGGGCTTCGATGTTGACGTGGGTGTGACCTGGGTGATTGGAACGTGACGTGGACGTGACGTGGGTGGTTTCAACGTGACGTGAGCGTCACGTGGTGTCCTCGAACGTGACGTGGGCGTGACGTCGGTGATTCGAAGGTGACGTGGGTGTGACGTGGGTGTTTCGAACGTGATGGGGGTGTGACGTCGGTACTTTGAATGTGACGTGGGTGTGACCTGGGTCATTTGATCGTGACGTGGGAGTGACGTGGGGGCATCGAACGTGACATAAGGGTGACATGGGTGCTTAGAACGTGACGTGGGCGTGATGCGGATGACTCCAACGTGACATGGGGCTTCGAATGTGACGTGGGCGTGACGTGGGTGATTGGAACGTGACGTGGGCGTGAGGTGGGTGATTCGAAAGTGAAGTCGGTGTGACGTGCGTTTTTCGGCTGTGACGTGGGCGTGACGTGGGGGCTTCGAACGTGACGTGGGTGTGACGTGGGTGTTTCGAAAGTGACGTGGGCGTGACGTGGGGGCTTCGAAAGTGACGTGGGCATGACGTGGGTGATTCGAAGGTGACGTGGGTGTGACGTAGGGGCTTCGAACGTGACGTGGGTGTGACGTGGGTGTTTCGAAAGTGACGTGGGCGTGACGTCGGTACTTTGAATGTGACGTGGGTGTGACCTGGGTCATTTGAACGTGACGTGGGAGTGACGTGGGGGCATCGAACGTGACATAAGGGTGACATGGGTGCTTAGAACGTGACGTGGGAGTGACGTGGGTCATTTGAACGTGACGTGGGCGTGACGTGGGTGATTCCAACGTGACGTGGGGCTTTGAACGTGACGTGGGCGTGACGTGGGTGATTCGAATGTGACGTGGGCGTGACGTGGGGGCTTCGAACGTCACGTGAGCGTCACGTGGGGGCATCGAGTTTGACATGGGCGTGACGTGGGTGATTGGAACGTGACGTGGGTGTGACGTGGGGCTGCGAACATGACGTGGGCGTGACGTGGGGGCTTCGAAAGTGACGTGGGCATGACGTGGGTGATTCGAAGGTGACATGGGTGTGACGTGGGGGCTTCGAACGTGACGTGGGTGTGACGTGGGTGATTCCAACGTGACGTGGGCGTGACGTCGGTACTTTGAATGTGACGTGGGTGTGACCTGGGTCATTGGAACGTGACGTGGGAGTGACGTGGGGGCATCGAACGTGACATAAGGGTGACATGGGTGCTTAGAACGTGACGTGGGCGTGATGCGGGTGATTCCAACGTGACGTGGGGCTTCGAATGTGACGTGGACGTGACGTCGGTACTTTATACCTGATGTTGGTGTGACGTCGGTACTTTGAATGTGACGTGGGTGTGACGTGCATGGTTCAAACGTGAGGTGGGTGTTTTAAATGTGAGCTGGGCGTGACGTGGGTCATTCGAACATGACGTAGGTGTGACGTGGGGGCTTCGAACGTGACGTGGGCGTGACGTGGATGCTTCGAATGTGACGTTGGTGTTTCGAACGTGACATGGGTGTGACATGGGTGCTTCGAATGTGACGTGGGCGTAACGTGGGGGCTTCGAACCTGACGTGGGTGTGACGTGGGGGCTTCGAACGTGACGTGGGTGTGACGTGGGTCATTTGAACGTGACGTGGGCGTGACGTGGGTGATTCGAATGTGACGTGGGCGTGACGTGGGGGCTTCGAACGTCACGTGAGCGTCACGTGGGGGCATCGAGTTTGACATGGGCGTGGCGTGGGTGATTGGAACCTGACGTGGGCGTGACGTGGGTGACTCCAACGTGACGTGGGTCATTTGAACGTGACGTGGGCGTGACGTGGGTGACTCCAACGTGACGTGGGCGTGACGTGGGGGCTTCGAATGTGACGTGGGCGTGACGTGGGTGATTGGAACGTGACGTGGGCGTGACGTGGGTGATTCCAATATGACGTGGGCGTGACGTGGGGGCTTCGAAAGTGACGTGGGCATGACGTGGGTGATTCGAAGGTGACATGGGTGTGACGTGGGGGCTTCGAACGTGACGTGGGTGTAAGGTGGGTGTTTCGAACGTGACGTGGGCGTGACGTCGGTACTTTGAATGTGACGTGGGTGTGACCTGGGTCATTTGAACGTGACGTGGGAGTGACGTGGGGGCATCGAACGTGACATAAGTGTGACATGGGTTCTTAGAACGTGACGTGGGAGTGACGTGGGGGCTTCGAATGTGCCGTGGGCGTGACGTTGGTACTTTGAATGTGACGTGGGCGTGAGGTGGGTGATTGGAACGTGACGTGGGCGTGACGTCGGTACTTTGAAAGTGACGTGGGTGTGACCTGGTTCATTTGAACGTGACGTGGGAGTGACGTGGGGGCTTCAAATGTGACGTAAGGGTGACATGGGCGCTTAGAACGTGACGTGGGCGTGACGTGGGTGATTCGAATATGACGTGGGCGTGACGTGTGTGATTCGAAAGTGACGTCGGTGTGACGTGGGTGTTTTGGATGTGACGTGGGCGTGACGTGGATGCTTCGAACGTGACGTGGACGAGACGTGGTACTTTACATTTGACGTGGGTGTGACCTGGGTCAATCGAACGTGACGTGGGTGTGACGTGGGTGATTCCAACGTTACGTGGGGCTTTGAACGTGACGTGGGCGTGACGTGGGTGATTCGAATGTGACGTTGGCGTGACGTGGGGGCTTCGAATGTGACGTGGGCGTGACGTGGGTGATTGGAACGTGACGTGGGCGTGACGTGGGTGATTCCAACGTGACGTGGGGCTTCGAACATGACGTGGGCGTGACGTGGGGGCTTCGAACGTGACGTGGGCGTGACGTGGATGCTTCGAATGTGACGTTGGTGTTTCGAACGTGACATGGGTGTGACATGGGTGCTTCGAATGTGACGTGGGCGTAACGTGGGGGCTTCGAACCTGACGTGGGTGTGACGTGAGGGCTTCGAACGTGACGTGGGTGTGACGTGGGTCATTTGAACGTGACGTGGGTGTGACGTGGGTGATTCCAACGTTACGTGGGGCTTTGAACGTGACGTGGGCGTGACGTGGGTGATTCGAATGTGACGTGGGCGTGACGTGGGTGCTTCGGACGTGACGTGGACGAGACGTGGTACTTTACATTTGACGTGGGTGTGACCTGGGTCAATCGAACGTGACGTGGGTGTGACGTGGGGGCTTCGAATGTGACGTGGGCGTGACGTGGGTGATTCGAATATGACGTGGGCGTGACGTGGGGGGGCTTCGAACGTCACGTGGGCGTCACGTGGGGGCATCGAAGTTGACGTGGGCGTGACCTGGGTGATTGGAACGTGACGTGGGTGTGACGTGGGGCTTCGAACGTGACGTGGGTGTGACGTGGGTGTTTCGAACCTGACGTTGGTGTTTCGAACGTGACGTGGGTGTGACGTGGGTGCATCGGACGTGACGTGGTCGTAACGTGGGGGCTACGAACATGACGCGGGTGTGACGTGGATGCTTCGAATGCGACGTTGGTGTTTCAAACCTGACATGGGTGTGACGTGGGTGCTTGGAACGTGACGTGGGCGTCACGTGGGGGCTTCGAACGTGACATGGGTGTGACGTGGGGGCATCGATCGTGACGTGGACGTGACGTCGGTACTTTATACCTGATGGGGGTGTGACGTGGGTCATTCGAACGTGACGTGGGCGTGACGTGGGTGGTTTCAACGTGACGTGGGCGTGACGTGGGAGTTTCGATCGTGACGTGGACGTGACGTCGGTACTTTCAATTTGAGGTTGGTGTGACCTGGGTCATTTGGACGTGACGTCGCTACTTTCAATTTGAGGCTGGTGTGACCTGGGTCATTCGAACGTGACGTACGTGTGACGTTGGGGCTTCGAACGTGATGTGGGTGTTTCAAAACTAACGTGAGTGTGATGTGGGGGCTTCGAACGTGACGTAGGCGTATCGTGGGTGTTTACAAGTGACCTGGGCGTGACGTGGGGGCTTCGATCGTGACGTGGACGTGACGTCGGTACTTTATAAATGACGTGGGTGTGACCTGGCTCATTTGAACGTGACGTGGGCATGACGCGGGTGATTCGAACGTGACCTGGGTGTGACGTGGCGGCATCGAACGTGACGTGGGCGTGACGTCAGTACTTTGAAAGTGACGTGGGTGTGACCTGGGTCATTGGAACGTGACGTGGGAGTGACGTTGGGGCTTCGAACGTGATGTAAGTGTGACATGGGTGCTTAGAACGTGACGTGGGCGTGACGTGGGCGATTCGAAGGTGACGTGGGTGTGACGTGGGGGCTTCGAACGTGACGTGGGCGTGACGTGGATGCTTCGAATGTGACGTTGGTGTTTCGAACGTGACATGGGTGTGACATGGGTGCTTCGAATGTGACGTGGGCGTAACGTGGGGGCTTCGAACCTGACGTGGGTGTGACGTGGGGGCTTCGAACGTGACGTGGGTGTGACGTGGGTCATTTGAACGTGACGTGGGTGTGACGTGGGTGATTCCAACGTTACGTGGGGCTTTGAACGTGACGTGGGCGTGACGTGGGTGATTCGAATGTGACGTGGGTGTGACGTGGGGGCATCGATCGTGACGTGGACGTGACGTCGGTACTTTATACCTGATGGGGGTGTGACGTGGGTCATTCGAACGTGACGTGGGTGTGACGTGGGGGCTTCGAACGTGACGTGGGCATGACGTGGGGGCATCGAACCTGACGTGGGCGTGACGTCGGTACTTTGAAAGTGACGTGGGTGTGACCTGGGTCATTTGAACGTGACGTGGGAGTGACGTGGGGGCATCGAACGTGACATAAGGGTGACATGGGTGCTTAGAGCGTGACGTGGGCGTGACGTGGGCGATTCCAACGTGACGTGGGGTCTTCGAATGTGACGTGGGCGTGACGTGGGTGATTCCAACGTGACGTGGGGGCTTCGAACGTCACGTGGGCGTGACGTGGGGGCTTCGATGTTGACGTGGGCGTGACCTGGGTGATTGGAACGTGACGTGGACGTGACGTGGGTGGTTTCAACGTGACGTGAGCGTCACGTGGGGTCCTCGAACGTGACTTGGGCGTCACGTGGGGTCTTCGAAAGTGACGTGGGCATGACGTGGGTGATTCGAAGGTGACGTGAGCGTGACGTGGGTGATAGGAACGTGACGTGGGCGTGACGTCGGTACTTTGAAAGTGACGTGGGTGTGACCTGGGTCATTGGAACGTGACGTGGGAGTGACGTTGGGGCTTCGAACGTGATGTAAGTGTGACATGGGTGCTTAGAACGTGACGTGGGCGTGACGTGGGCGATTCCAACGTGACGTGGGGGCTTCGAACGTGACGTGGGCATGACGTGGGTGATTCGAAGGTGACGTGGGTGTGACGTGGGGGCTTCGAACGTGACGTGGGCGTGACGTGGATGCTTCGAATGTGACGTTGGTGTTTCGAACGTGACATGGGTGTGACATGGGTGCTTCGAATGTGACGTGGGCGTAACGTGGGGGCTTCGAACCTGACGTGGGTGTGACGTGGGGGCTTCGAACGTGACGTGGGTGTGACGTGGGTCATTTGAACGTGACGTGGGTGTGACGTGGGTGATTCCAACGTTACGTGGGGCTTTGAACGTGACGTGGGCGTGACGTGGGTGATTCGAATGTGACGTGGGTGTGACGTGGGGGCATCGATCGTGACGTGGACGTGACGTCGGTACTTTATACCTGATGGGGGTGTGACGTGGGTCATTCGAACGTGACGTGGGTGTGACGTGGGGGCTTCGAACGTGACGTGGGCATGACGTGGGTGATTGGAACGTGACGTGGGCGTGACGTCGGTACTTTCAATGTGACGTGGGTGTGACCTGGGTCATTTGAACGTGACGTGGGAGTGACGTGGGGGCATCGAACGTGACATAAGGGTGACATGGGTGCTTAGAGCGTGACGTGGGCGTGACGTGGGCGATTCCAACGTGACGTGGGGTCTTCGAATGTGACGTGGGCGTGACGTGGGTGATTCCAACGTGACGTGGGGGCTTCGAACGTCACGTGGGCGTGACGTGGGGGCTTCGATGTTGACGTGGGCGTGACCTGGGTGATTGGAACGTGACGTGGACGTGACGTGGGTGGTTTCAACGTGACGTGAGCGTCACGTGGGGTCCTCGAACGTGACTTGGGCGTCACGTGGGGTCTTCGAAAGTGAGGTGGGCATGACGTGGGTGATTCGAAGGTGACGTGGGTGTGACGTGGGGGCTTCGAACGTGACGTGGGCGTGACGTCGGTACTTTGAATGTGACGTGGGTGTCACCTGGGTCATTGGAACGTGACGTGGGAGTGACGTGGGGGCATCGAACGTGACGTAAGGGTGACATGGGTGCTTAGAACGTGACGTGGGCGTGATGCGGGTGATTCCAACGTGACGTGGGGCTTCGAATGTGACGTGGGCGTGAGGTGGGTGATTGGAACGTGACGTGGGCGTGACGTCGGTACTTTGAATGTGACGTGGGTGTGACCTGGGGGCTTCGAACGTGACGTAAGGGCGACATGGGTGCTTAGAACGTGACGTGGGCGTGACGTGGGTGATTCCAACGTGACGTGGGGGCTTCGAACGTGACGTGGGCGTGACGTGGGTGATTCGAACGTGACGTGGGTGTGACGTCGGTACTTTGAAAGTGACGTGGGTGTGACCTGGGTGACTGGAACGTGACGTGGGCGTCACGTGGGAGCTTCGAACATGACGTGGATGTGAGATGGGTGCTTCGGACGTGACGTGGGCGTGACGTGGGGGCTTCGAAAATGATGTGGGTGTGAGGTGGGGTCTTCGAACGTGACGTGGGCGTGACGTGGGAGTTTCGAACGTGACGTGGACGTGACGTGGTACTTTACATTTGACGTGGGTGTGACCTGGGTCAATCGAACGTGACGTGGGTGTGACGTGGGGGCTTCGAATGTGACGTGGGCGTGACGTGGGTGATTCGAATGTGACGTGGGCGTGACGTGGGCGCTTCGAACGTCACGTGGGCGTCACGTGGGGGCATCGAACGTGACGTGGGCGTGACCTGGGTGATTGGAACGTGACGTGGGTGTGACGTGGGGGCTTCGAACGTGACATAAGGGTGACATGGGTGCTTAGAACGTGACGTGGGCGTGACGTGGGTGATTCCAACGTGACGTGGGCTTCGAACGTGACGTGGGCGTGACGTGGGTGATTGGAACGTGACGTGGGCGTGAGGTGGGTGATTCGAAAGTGACGTGGGTGTGACGTGTGTGTTTCGGACGTGACGTGGGCGTGATGCGGCTGATTCCAACGTGACGTGGGTGTGACGTGGGTGATTGGAACGTGACGTGGGTGTTACGTGGGTGTTTCGAACCTGACGTTGGTATTTCGAATGTGACGTGGGTGTGACGTGGGTGCATCGGACGTGACGTAGGCATAACGTGGGGGCTACGAACATTACGCGGGTGTGACGTGGATGCTTCGAATGCGACGTTGGTGTTTCGAACGTGACATGGGTGTGACATGGGTGCTTGGAACGTGACGTGGGCGTCACGTGGGGGCTTCGAACATGACGTGGGTGTGACGTGGGGGCATCGATCGTGACGTGGACGTGACGTCGGTACTTTATACCTGATGGGGGTGTGACGTGGGTCATTCGAACGTGACGTGGGTGTGACGTGCATGGTTCGAACCTGAGGTGGGTGTTTTAAATGTGAGCTGGGCGTGACGTGGGTCATTCAAACATGACGTAGGTGTGACGTGGGGGCTTCGAACGTGACGTGGGCGTGACGTGGATGCTTCGAATGTGACGTTGGTGTTTCGAACGTGACATGGGTGTGACATGGGTGCTTCGAATGTGACGTGGGCGTGACGTGGGTGATTCCAACGTGACGTGGGGCTTCGAACATGACGTGGGCGTGACGTGGGGCTTTGAACGTGACGTGGGCATGACGTGGGTGATTCGAAGGTGACATGGGTGTGACGTGGGGGCTTCGAACGTGACGTGGGTGTGACCTGGGTCATTTGAACGTGACGTGGGAGTGACGTGGGGGCATCGAACGTGACATAAGGGTGACATGGGTGCTTAGAACGTGACGTGGGCGTGATGCGGGTGATTCCAACGTGACGTGGGGTTTCGAATGTGACGTGGGGATGACGTGGGTGATTCGAAGGTGACGTGGGTGTGACGTGGGGTCTTCGAACGTGACGTGGGCGTGACGTCGGTACTTTCAACGTGACGTGGGTGTGAGGTGGGTGCTTCGAACGTGACGTGGGAGTGACGTGGGAGTTTCGAACGTGACGTAGACGTGACGTCGGTACTTTCAATTTGAGGTTGGTGTGACCTGGGTCATTTGGACGTGACGTCGCTACTTTCAATTTGAGGCTGGTGTGACCTGGGTCATTCGAACGTGACGTACGTGTGACGTTGGGGCTTCGAACATGACGTGGGCGTGACGTGGGGGCTTCGAAAGTGACGTGGGCATGACGTGGGTGATTCGAAGGTGACGTGGGCGTGACGTCGGTACTTTGAATGTGACGTGGGTGTGACCTGGGTCATTTGAACGTGACGTGGGAGTGACGTGGGGGCTTCGAACGTGACGTAAGGGTGACATGGGTGCTTAGAACGTGACGTGGGCGTGATGCGGGTGATTCCAATGTAACGTGGGGCTTCGAATGTGACGTGGGCGTGACGTGGGTGATTGGAATGTGACGTGGGCGTGACGTCGGTACTTTGAATGTGACGTGGGTGTGACCTGGGGGCTTCGAACGTGACGTAAGGGCGACATGGGTGCTTAGAACGTGACGTGGGCGTGACGTGGGTGATTCCAACGTGACGTTGGTGTTTCGAACGTGACATGGGCGTGACGTGGGTGATTCGAACGTGACGTGGGCGTGACGTCGGTACTTTGAAAGTGACGTGGGTGTGACCTGGGTGATTGGAACGTGACGTGGGCGTCACGTGGGGGCTTCGAACATGACGTGGATGTGAGGTGGGTGCTTCGGACGTGACGTGGGCGTGACGTGGGGGCTTCGAAAATGATGTGGGTGTAAGGTGGGGTCTTCGAACGTGACGTGGGCGTGACGTGGGAGTTTCGAACGTGACGTGGACGTGACGTGGTACTTTACATTTGACGTGGGTGTGACCTGGCTCAATCGAACGTGACGTGGGTGTGACGTGGGGGCTTCGAATGTGACGTGGGCGTGACGTGGGTGATTCGAATGTGACGTGGGCGTGACGTGGGGGCTTCGAACGTCACGTGGGCGTCACGTGGGGGCATCGAACGTGACGTGGGCGTGACCTGGGTGATTGGAACGTGACGTGGGTGTGACGTGGGGGCTTCGAACGTGACGTGGGCGTGATGTGGGTGATTCGAATGTCACTTGGGCGTGACGTGGGGGCTTCGAACGTCACGTGGGCGTGACGTGGGGGCATCGATCGTGACGTGGACGTGACGTCGGTACTTTATACCTGATGGGGGTGTGACGTGGGTCATTCGAACGTGACGTGGGTGTGACGTGGAGACTTCAAACGTGACGTGGGCGTGACGTCGGTGATTCGAACGTGACGTGGGCGTGACGTGGGGGCATCGAACGTGACGTGGGCGTGACGTGGGGGCTTCGAACGTGACCTGGGTGTGACGTGGGTGTTTCGAACGTGACGTGGGAGTGACGTCGGTACTTTGAATGTGACGTGGGTGTGACCTGGGTCATTTGAACGTGACGTGGGCGTGACTTGGGCGATTCCAACGTGATGTGGGGCTTCGAACGTCACGTGGGCGTGACGTGGGGGCTACGATCGTGACGTTTGCGTGACCTGGGTGATTGGAACGTGACGTGGACGTGACGTGGATGGTTTCATCGTGACGTGGGTGTGACGTGGGGGCTTCGGACGTGACGTGGGCATGACGTGGGTTTTTCGAACGTGACGTGGGCGTGACGTGGGTGATTCGAAGGTGACGTGGGCGTGACGTGTGTGATTCGAAAGTGATGTCGGTGTGACGTGGGTGCTTCGGGCGTGACGTGGGTGTGACGTGGGGGCTTCGAACATGACGCGGGAGTGACGTGGATGCTTCGAATGTGACGTTGGTGTTTCGAACGTGACAGGGGTGTGACGTGGGTGCTTCGAAGGTGACGTGGGCGTCACGTGGGGGCTTCGAACCTGACGTGGATGTGACGTGGTACTTTACATTTGACGTGGGTGTGACCTGGGTCAATCGAACGTGACGTGGGCGTGACGTGGGGGCTTCGAATGTGACGTGGGCGTGACGTGGGGGCTTCGAACGTCACGTGGGCGTCACGTGGGGGCATCGAGTTTGACATGGGCGTGACCTGGGTGATTGGAACGTGACGTGGGCGTGACGTGGGTGATTCCAACGTGACGTGGGGCTTCGAACATGACGTGGGCGTGACGTGGGGGCTTCGAAAGTGACGTGGGCATGACGTGGGTGATTCGAAGGTGACATGGGTGTGGCGTGGGGTCTTCGAACGTGACGTAAGGGCGACATGGGCGCTTAGAACGTGACGTGGGCGTGACGTGGGTGATTCCAACGTGACGTGGGGGCTTCGAACGTGACATGGGCGTGACGTGGGTGCTTAGAACGTCACGTGGGCGTGACGTCGGTACTTTGAAAGTGACGGGGTGTGACCTGGGTGATTGGAACGTGACGTGGGAGTGACGTGGGGGCTTCAAACGTGACGTAAGGGTGACATGGGTGCTTAGAACGTGATGTGGGAGTGACGTGGGTGATTCCAACGTGACGTGGGGCTTCGAACGTGGCGTGGGCGTGACGTGGGTGATTGGAACGTGACGTGGGCGTGAGGTGGGTGATTCGAAAGTGACGTCGGTGTGACGTGCGTGTTTCGGACGTGACGTGGGCGTGACGTGGGTGCTTCGAACGTGACGTGGGCATGACATAAGCGCTTCGATCGTGACCTGGGTGTGACGTGTGTGGTTTCAACGTGACGTGGGTGTCACGTGGGGGCATCGAACGTGACGTGGGCGTGACGTGTGTGGTTTCAACGTGACGTGGGCGTTACGGGTGGGCTTCGAACGTGACGTGGGCATGACTTGGGTGATTCGAAGGTGACGTGGGTGCGACGTGGGGGCATGGAACGGAACGTGGGTGTGAGGTGGGTGATTCCAACGTGACGTGGGCGTGACGTCGGTACTTTGAATGTGACGTGGGTGTGACCTGGGTCATTTGAACGTGACGTGGGCGTGACGTGGGGGCTTCGAACGTGATGTAAGTGTGACATGGGTGCTTAGAACGTGACGTGGGCATGACGTGGGTGATTCGAAGGTGACGTGGGTGTGACGTGGGGGCTTCAAACGTGACGTGGGCGTGACGTGGGTGATTGGAACGTGACGTGGACATGACGTGGGTGATTCCAACGTGACGTGGGCGTCACGTGGGGGCTTCGGAGGTGACGTGGGCCTCACGTGGGGGCTTCGAAAGTGACGTGGGCATGGCGTGGGTAATTCGAAGGTGACCTGGGTGTGACGTGGGGGCTTCAAAAGTGACGTGGGCGTGACGTGGGTGATTGGAACGTGACGTGGGCGTGACGTCGGTACTTTGAAAGTGACGTGGGTGTGACCTGGGGGCTTCGAACGTGACGTAAGGGCGACATGGGTGCTTAGAACGTGACGTGGGCGTGACGTGGGTGATTCCAACGTGACGTGGGTGATTCGAATGTGAGGTGGGCGTGACGTGGGGGCTTCGAACGTCACGTGAGCGTCACGTGGGGGCATCGAGTTTGACATGGGCGTGACCTGGGTGATTGTAACGTGACGTGGGCGTGACCTGGGTGACTCCAACGTGACGTGGGGCTTCGAACATGACGTGGGCATGACGTGGGGGCTTCGAAAATGATGTGTGTGTGACGTGGGTGCATCGAACGTGACGTGGGCGTGACGTGGGAGTTTCGAACATGACGTGGACGTGACGTGGTACTTTACATTTGACGTGGGTGTGACCTGGGTCAATCGAACGTGACGTAGGTGTGACGTGGGTGATTCGAACGTGACCTGGGCATGACGTCGGTGATTCGAACGTGACGTGGGCGTGACGTGGGGGCATCGAACGTGACGTGGACGTGACGTGGGTGATTCGAACGTCACGTGGGCGTCACGTGGGGGCATCGAACGTGACGTGGGTGTGAAGTGGGGGCTTCGAACGTGACGTGGGTGTGACGTGGGTGTTTCGAACGTGACGTTGATGTTTCGAACTTGACTTCGGTGTGACGTGGGTGCATCGGACGTGACGTGGGCATAACGTGGGGGCTACGAACATTACGCGGGTGTGACGTGGATGCTTCGGTTGCGACGTTGGTGTTTCGAACGTGACATGGGTGTGACGTGGATGCTTGGAACGTGACGTGGGCGTCACGTGGGGGCTTCGAACATGACGTGGGTGTGACGTGGGGGCATCGATCGTGACGTGGACGTGACGTCGGTACTTTATACCTGATGGGGGTGTGACGTTGGTCATTCGAACGTGACGTGGGTGTGACGTGGGGGCTTCGAACGTGACGTGGGCATGACGTGGGTGATTCGAACGTGACGTGGGCGTGACGTGGGGGCATCGAACGTGACGTGGGAGTGACGTGGGTCATTTGAACGTGACTTGGGCATGACGTGGGTGATTCGAACGTGACGTGGGCGTGACGTGGGGGCATCGAAAGTGACGTGGGCGTGACGTGGGGGCTTCGAACGTGACCTGGGTGTGACGTGGGTGTTTCGAACGTGACGTGGGCGTGACGTCGGTACTTTGAATGTGACGTGGGTGTGACGTGGGTCATTCGAACGTGATGTACGTGTGACGTGTGGGCTTCGAACGTGACGTGGGTGTTTCAAAACTAACGTGGGTGTGACGTAGGGGTATCGAACGTGACGTAGGTGTTTCCAAACTGACGTGGGTGTGACGTCGGTATGTTGAATGTGACGTGGGTGTGACGTGCATGGTTCGAACGTGAGGTGGGTGTTTTAAATGTGAGCTGGGCGTGACGTGGGTCATTCCAACATGACGTAGGTGTGACGTGGGGGCTTCGAACGTGACGTGGGCGTGACGTGGATGCTTCGAATGTGACGTTGGTGTTTCGAACGTGACATGGGTGTGACGTGGGTGCTTCGAATGTGATGTGGGCGTAACGTGGGGGCTTCGACCCTGACGTGGGTGTGACGTGGGGCTTCGAACGTGACGTGGGTGTGACGTGGGGGCATCGGACGTGACTTGGGCATGACGTGGGGGCTACGAACATTACGCGGGTGTGACGTGGATGCTTCGAATGCGACGTTGGTGTTTCGAACGTGACATGGGTGTGACGTGGGTGCTTGGAACGTGACGTGGGCGTCACGTGGGGGCTTCGAACATGACGTGGGTGTGACGTGGGGAATCGATTGTGACGTGGACGTGACGTCGGTACTTTATATCTGACGTGGGTGTGACCTGGGTCATTCGAACGTGACGTGGGTGTGACGTGGGGGCTTCGAACGTGACGTGGGCATGACGTGGGTGATTCGAACGTGACGTGGGCGTGACGTGCGGGCATCGAACGTGACATGGGTGTGACGTGGGTGCTTAGAACGTGACGTGGGTGTGACGTGGGTGATTGGAACGTGACGTGGGCATGACGTCGGTGATGCGAACATGACGTGGGCATGACGTCGGTGATGCGAACGTGACGTGGGCGTGACGTGGGGGCTTCGAACGTGACCTGGGTGTGACGTGGGTGTTTCGAACATGACGTGGGCGTGACGTCAGTACTTTGAATGTGACGTGGGTGTGACCTGTGTCATTTGAACGTGACGTGGGCATTTCGTGGGTGTTTCGAACGTGACGTGGGCGTGACGTCAGTACTTTGAATGTGACGTGGGTGTGACCTGGGTCATTTGAACGTTACGTGGGCATGACGTGGGTGGTTCGAAAGTGACGTGGGCGTGACGTGGGTACTTTACATTTGACGTGTGTGTGACCTGGGTGATGCGAACGTGACGTGGGCGTCACGTGGGGTCCTCGAACGTGACGTGGGCGTCACGTGGGGGCTTCGAAAATGACGTGGACGTCACGTGGGTGATTCGAAGGTGACGTGGGTGTGACGTGGGGGCTTCGAACGTGACCTGGGTGTGAGGTGGGTGTTTCGAACGTGACGTGGGCGTGACGTCGGTACTTTGAATGTGACGTGGGTGTGACCTGGGTCATTGGAACGTGACGTGGGAGTGACGCGGGGGCTTCGAACATGACATAAGGGTGACATGGGTGCTTAGAACGTGACGTGGGCGTGACGTGGGCGATTCCAACGTGACGTGGGGCTTCGAACGTGACGTGGGCGTGATGTGGGTGATTCGAATGTCACTTGGGCGTGACGTGGGGGCTTCAAACGTGACGTGGGCGTGAGCTGCGTGATTGGAACGTGACCGTGTGCGTGACGTGGGTGGTTTCAACGTGACGTGGGCGTCACGTGGGGGCTTCGGAGGTGACGTGGGCCTCACGTGGGGGCTTCGAAAGTGACGTGGGCATGGCGTGGGTGATTCGAAGGTGACGTAAGGGTGACATGGGTGCTTAGAACGTGACGTGGGCGTGACGTGTGTGATTCCAACGTCATGTGGGTGCTTCGAACGTGACGTGGGCGTGACGTGGGTGATTGGCACGTGACGTGGGCGTGACGTCGGTACTTTGAAAGTGATGTGGGAGTGACGTGGGGGCTTCAAACGTGACGTAAGGGTGACATGGGCGCTTAGAACGTGACGTGGGCGTGACGTGGGTGATTCGAATATGACGTGGACGTGACGTGGGTGATTCGAAAGTGACGTAGGTGTGACGTGGGTGTTTCGGACGTGACGTGGGCGTGACGTGGATGCTTCGAACGTGACGTTGGTGTTTCGAACGTGACGTGCGTGTGACATGGGTGCTTCGAACGTGACGTGGGCGTGACATAGGCGCTTCGATCATGACGTGGGCGTGACGTGTGTGGTTTCAACGTGACGTGGGTGTCACGTGGGGCATCGAACGTGACGTGGACGTGACGTCGGTACTTTCAATTTGAGGTTGGTGTGACCTGGGTCATTTGGACGTGACGTCGCTACTTTCAATTTGAGGCTGGTGTGACCTGGGTCATTCGAACGTGACGTACGTGTGACGTTGGGGCTTCGAACGTGATGTGGGTGTTTCAAAACTAACGTGGGAGTGACGTGGGGGCATCGATCGTGACGTGGACGTGACGTCGGTACTTTATACCTGATGGGGGTGTGACGTGGGTCATTCGAACGTGACGTGGGTGTGACGTGGGGGCTTCGAACGTGACGGGGGCGTGACGTGGGTGTTTCGAACGTGACGTGGGCGTGACGTCGGTACTTTGAATGTGACGTGGGTGTGACGTGGGTCATTCGAACGTGATGTACGTGTGACGTGTGGGCTTCCAACGTGATGTGGGTGTTTCAAAACTAACGTGGGTGTGACGTAGGGGTATCAAACGTGACGTAGGTGTTTCCAAACTGACGTGGGTGTGACGTCGGTATGTTGAATGTGACGTGGGTGTGACGTGCATGGTTCGAACGTGAGGTGGGTGTTTTAAATGTGAGCTGGGCGTGACGTGGGTCATTCGAACATGACGTAGGTGTGACGTGGGGGCTTCGAACGTGACGTGGGCGTGACGTGGATGCTTCGAATGTGACGTTGGTGTTTCGAACTTGACTTCGGTGTGTTGTGGGTGCGTCGGACCTCACGTGGGCGTAACGTGGGGGCTTCGAGCATGACGCGGGAGTGACGTGGATGCTTCGAATGTGACGTTGGTGTTTCGAACATGACGTGGATGTGAGGTGGGTGCTTCGGACGTGACGTGGGCGTGACGTGGGAGTTTCGAACGTGACGTGGACGTGACGTGGTACTTTACATTTGACGTGGGTGTGACCTGGCTCAATCGAACATGACGTGGGCGTGATGTGGGGGTTTCGGACGTGACGTGGGCATGACGTGGGTGATTCGAAGGTGACGTGGGTGTGACGTGGGGGCTTCGAACGTGACGTGGGTGTGACGTGGGTGTTTCGAACTTGACATTGGTGTTTCGAACTTGACTTCGGTGTGACGTGGGTGCTTCGGACCTGACGTGGGCGTAACGTGGGGGCTTCGAACATGACGCGGGAGTGACGTGGATGCTTCGAATGTGACGTTGGTGTTTCGAACGTGACAGGGGTGTGACGTGGGTGTTTCGGACGTGACGTGGGCGTGACGGTGATGCTTCGAACGTGACGTGGGATTTTCGAACGTGACGTGGGTGTGACGTGGGTTCTTCGAACGTGATGTGAGTGTGACATAGGCGCTTCGATCATGACGTGGGCGTGACGTGTGTGGTTTCAACGTGACGTGGGTGTCACGTGGGGCATCGAACGTGACGTGGACGTGACGTCGGTACTTTCAATTTGAGGTTGGTGTGACCTGGGTCATTCGAACGTGACGTACATGTGACGTGGGTGATTCCAACGTGACGTGGGGCTTCGAACGTGACGTGGGCGTGACGTGGGTGATTCGAATGTGACGTGGGCGTGACGTGGGTGATTCGAACGTGACGTTAGCGCCACGTGGGGGCATCGAAGTTGACGTGGGCGTGACCTGGGTGATTGGAACGTGAAGTGGGTGTGACTTGGGGGCTTCGAACGTGACGTGGGTGTGACGTGGGTGTTTCGAACGTGACGTTGGTGTTTCGAACGTGACGTGGGTGTGACGTGGGTGCTTTGAACGTGACGTGGGCATGACGTGGGGGCTTCGAAATGATGTGGGTGTGACGTGGGGGCATCGAACGTGACGTGGGCGTGACGTGGCGGCTTCGAACGTCACGTGTGCGTGACGTGGTACTTTACATTTGACGTGGGTGTGACCTGGGTCAATCGAACGTGACGTGGGTGTGACATGGGGGCTTCGAACGTGACGTGGGTGTGACATGGGTGTTTCGACCTGACGTTGGTATTTCGAACGTGACGTGGGTGTGACGTGGGTGCATCGGACGTGACGTGGGCGTAACGTGGGGGCTACGAACATTACGCGGGTGTGACGTGGATGCTTCGAATGCGACGTTGGTGTTTCGAACGTGACATGGGTGTGACGTGGGTGCTTGGAACGTGACGTGGGCGTCACGTGGGGGCTTCGAACATGACGTGGGTGTGACGTGGGGGCATCGATCGTGACGTGGGTGTGACGTGGGGGCTTCGAACGTGACGTGGGCATGACGTGGGTGATTCGAACGTGACGTGGGCATGACGTGGGTGATTCGAACGTGACGTGGGCGTGACGTGGGGGCATCGAACCTGACGTGGGTGTGACGTGGGGGCTTCGAAAGTGACGTGGGTGTGACGTGGGTCATTTTAACGTGACGTGGGCGTGCCGTGTGTGGTTCCAACGTGACGTGGGGCTTCGAACGTGACGTGGGCGTCACGTGGGTGATTCGAATGTGACGTGGGCGTGACGTGGGTGATTCCAACGTGACGTGGGGCTTCGAACATGACGTGGGCGTGACGTGGGGGCTTCGAAAGTGACGTGGGCATGACGTGGGTGATTCGAAGGTGACATGGGTGTGACGTGGGGGCTTCGAACGTGACGTGGGTGTGACGTGGGGGCTTCGAACGTGAGGTGGGCGTGACGTCGGTACTTTGAAAGTGACGTGGGTGTGACCGGGGTCATTTGAACGTGACGTGGGAGTGACGTGGGGGCATCGAACGTGACATAAGGGTGACATGGGTGCTTAGAACGTGACGTGGGCGTGATGCGGGTGATTCCAACGTGACGTGGGGCTTCGAAAGTGACGTGGGTGTGACGTGGGTCACTCGAACGTGATGTACGTGTGACGTGTGGGCTTCGAACGTGACGTGGGTGTTTCAAAACCAACGTGGGTGTGACGTGGGGGCATCGAACGTGACGTAAGGGTGACATGGGTGCTTAGAACGTGACGTGGGCGTGACGTGGGAGTTTCGATCGTGACGTGGACGTGCCGTCATTACTTTCAATTTGAGGTTGGTGTGACCTGGGTCATTTGGACGTGACGTCGCTACTTTCAATTTGAGGCTGGTGTGACCTGGGTCATTCGAACGTGACGTACGTGTGACGTTGGGGCTTCGAACGTGATGTGGGTGTTTCAAAACTAAGGTGGGTGTGACGTGGGGGCTTCGAACTTGACGTAGGCGTAACGTGGGTGTTTACAAGTGACCTGGGCGTGACGTGGGGGCTTCGATCGTGACGTGGACGTGACGTCGGTACTTTATATATGACGTGGGTGTGACCTGGCTCATTTGAACGTGACGTGGCTGTGACGTGGGGGCTTCGAACGTGACGTGGGCATGACGTGGGTGATTCGAACGTGACGTGGGCGTGACGTGGATGCTTCGAACGTGACGTGGGCGTGACGTGGGGTCTTCAAGCGTGAGCTGGGTGTGACGTGGGTGTTTCGAAGGTGACGTGGGCGTCACGTCAGTACTTTGAATGTGACGTGGGTGTGACCTGGGTCATTTGAACGTGACGTGGGCGTGACGTGGGGGCGTCGATCGTGACGTGGACGTGACGTCGGTACTTTCAATTTGAGGCTGGTGTGACCTGGGTCATTCGAACGTGACGTACGTGTGACGTGGGGGCGTCGAACGTGATGTGGGTGTTTCAAAACTAACGTGGGTGTGACGTGGGGGCTTCGAACGTGACGTAGGCGTAACGTGGGTGTTTACAAGTGACCTGGGCGTGACGTGGGGGCTTCGATCGTGACGTGGACGTGACGTCGGTACTTTATATATGACGTGGGTGTGACCTGGCTCATTTGAACGTGACGTGGCTGTGACGTGGGGGCTTCGAACGTGACGTGGGCATGACGTGGGTGATTCGAACGTGACCTGGGTGTGACGTGGGTGTATGGAAGGTGACGTGGGCGTGACGTCAGTACTTTGAATGTGACGTGGGTGTGACCTGGGACATGCGAATGTGACGTGGGTGTGACGTGGGTGTTTCGAACGTTACGTGGACATTTCGTGGGTGATTCGTATGTGGCGTGGGCGTGACGTGGGTACTTTACTTTTGACGTGGGTGTGACCTGGGTGATGCGAACGTGACGTGGGCGTCACGTGGGGGCATCGAACGTGACGTGGGCGTCACGTGGGGGCTTCGAAAGTAACGTGGACGTCACGTGGGTGATTCGAAGGTGACGTGGGTGTGACGTGGGGGCTTCGAACGTGACCTGGGTGTGAGGCGGGTGTTTCGAACGTGACGTGGGCGTGACGTCAGTACTTTGAATGTGACGTGGGTGTGACCTGGGTCATTGGAACGTGGCGTGGGAGTGACGCGGGGGCTTCGAACGTGACGTAAGGGTGACATGGGTGCTTAGAACGTGACGTGGGCGTGACGTGGGCGATTCCAACGTGACGTGTGGCTTCGAACGTGACGTGGGCGTGATGTGGGTGATTCGAACGTCACGTGGGCGTGACGTGGGGGCTTCGATGTTGACGTGACGTGACCTGGGTGATTCCAACGTGACGTGGACGTGACGTGGGTGGTTTCAACGTGACGTGAGCGTCGCGTGGGGTCCTCGAAAGTGACTTGGGCATGACGTGGGTGATTCGAACGTGACGTGGGTGTGACGTGGGGGCTTCGAACGTGACGTGGGCGTGACGTCGGAACTTTGAATGTGACGTGGGTGTGACCTGGGTCATTTGAACGTGACGTGGGAGTGACGTGGGGGCTTCGAACGTGACGTAAGGGTGACATGGGTGCTTAGAACGTGACGTGGGAGTGACGTGGGTGATTCCAACGTGACGTGGGGGCTTCGAACGTGACATGGGCGTGATGTGGGTGTTTCGAATGTCACTTGGGCGTGACGTGGGGGCTTCGAACGTCACGTGGGCGTGACGTGGGGGCTTCGATGTTGACGTGGGCGTGACCTGGGTGATTGGAACGTGACGTGGACGTGACGTGGGTGGTTTCAACGTGACGTGAGCGTCACGTGGGGTCCTCGAACGTGACTTGGGCGTCACGTGGGGTCTTCGAAAGTGACGTGGGCATGACGTGGGTGATTCGAAGGTGACGTGGGAGTGACGTTGGGGCTTCGAACGTGACATGGGCGTGACGTGGGTGATTCGAACGTGACGTGGGCGTGACGTCGGTACTTTGAAAGTGACGTGGGTGTGACCTGGGTCAATTGAACGTGACGTGGGAGTGACGTGGGGGCTTCGAACGTTATGTAAGTGTGACATGGGTGCTTAGAACGTCACGTGGGAGTGACGTGGGTGATTCCATCGTGACGTGGGCTTCGAACGTGACGTGGGCGTGACGTGGGTGATTCGAATGTCACTTGGGCGTGACGTGGGGGCTTCGAACCTCACGTGAGCGTCACGTGGGGTCCTCGAACGTGACTTGGGCGTCACGTGGGGTCTTCGAAAGTGACGTGGGCATGACGTGGGTGATTCGAAGGTGACGTGGGTGTGACGTGGGGGCATCGAACGTGACATAAGGGTGACATGGGTGCTTAGAACGTGACGTGGGCGTGATGCGGGTGATTCCAACGTGACGTGGGGCTTCGAATGTGACGTGGGTGTCACGTGGGGGCTTCGAATGTGACGTTGGTGTTTCGAACGTGACATGCGTGTGACGTGGGTGCTTTGAATGTGACGTGGGCGTGACCTGGGGGCTTCGAACGTGACGTAACGGCGACATGGGTGCTTAGAACGTGATGTGGGCGTGATGCGGGTGATTCCAACGTGACGTGGGGCTTCGAATGTGACGTGGGCGTGAGGTGGGTGATTGGAACGTGACGTGGGCGTGACGTCGATACTTTGAAAGTGACGTGGGAGTGACGTGGGGGCTTCGAACGTGACATAAGGGTGACATAGGTGCTTAGAAAGTGACGTGGGCGTGACGTGGGTGATTCCAACGTGACGTGGGGGCTCCGAACGTGACGTTGGTGTTTCCAAACTGACGTGGGTGTGACGTCGGTATGTTGATCGTGACGTGGGCGTGACGTGGGTGATTCCAACGTGACGTGGGGGCTTCGAGCGTGACATGGGCGTGACGTGGGTGTTTCGAACGTGACGTTGGTGTTTCCAAAGTGACGTGGGTGTCACGTGGGGGTTTCGAAAGTGACGTGGGCATGACGTGGGTAATTCGAAGGTGACGTGGGTGTGACGTGGGGTCTTCGAACGTGACGTGGGCGTGACGTCGGTACTTTCAATGTGACGAGGGTGTGACCTGGGTGATTGGAACGTGACGTGGGAGTGACGTGGGGGCTTCAAACGTGACGTAAGGGTGACATGGGTGCTTAGAACGTGACGTGGGCGTGACGTGGGAGTTTCGATCGTGACGTGGACGTGACGTCGGTACTTTCAATTTGAGGTTGGTGTGACCTGGGTCATTTGGACGTGACGTCGCTACTTTCAATTTGAGGCTGGTGTGACCCGGGTCATGCGAACGTGACGTACGTGTGACGTGGGGGCTTCGAACGTGATGTGGGTGTTTCAAAACTAACGTGGGTGTGACGTGGGGGCTTCGAACGTGACGTAGGCGTAACGTGGGTGTTTACAAGTGACCTGGGCGTGACGTGGGGGCTTCGATCGTGACGTGGACGTGACGTCGGTACTTTATATATGACGTGGGTGTGACCTGGCTCATTTGAACGTGACGTGGGTGTGACGTGGGGGCTTCGAACGTGACGTGGGTGTGACGTGGGTGATTCGAAGGTGACGTGGGCGTGACGTGGGGGCATCGAACGTGACGTGGGCGTGACGTGGGGGCTTCAAGCGTGACCTGGGTGTGACGTGGGTGTATCGAAGGTGACGTGGGCGTGACGTCGGTACTTTGAATGTGACGTGGGTGTGACGTGGGTCAATCGAACGTGATGTACGTGTGACGTGTGGGCTTCCAACGTGACGTGGGTGTTTCAAAACTAACGTGGGTGTGACGTAGGGGTATCGAACGTGACGTAGGTGTTTCCAAACTGACGTGGGTGTGACGTCGGTATGTTGAATGTGACGTGGGTGTGACGGTCATGGTTCGAACGTGAGGTGGGTGTTTTAAATGTGAGCTGGGCGTGACGTGGGTCATTCGAAAGTGATGTGGGTATGACGTGGGTCATTTGAACGTGACGTGGGCGTGACGTGGGAGATTCGAATGTGACGTGGGCGTGAGGTGGGGTCTTTGAACGTGACGTGAGCGCCACGTGGGGGCATCGAAGTTGACGTGGGCGTGACCTGGGTGATTGGAACGTGACGTGGGTGTGACGTGGGGGCTTCGAACGTGACGTGGGTGTGACGTGGGTGTTTCGAACGTGACGTTGGTGTTTTGAACGTGACGTGGGTGTGACGTGGGTGCTTTGAACGTGACGTGGGCGTCACGTGGGGGCTTCGAACATGACGTGGGTGTGACGTGGGGGCTTCGGACGTGACGTGGGCATGACGTGGGGGCTTCGAAAATGATGTGGGTGTGACGTGAGGGCATCGAACGTGACGTGGGCGTGACGTGGGAGTTTTGAACGTGACGTGGACGTGACGTGGTACTTTACATTTGACGTGGGTGTGACCTGGGTCAATCGACCGTGACGTGGGTGTGACATGGGTGTTTCGAAACTGACGTTGGTATTTCGAACGTGACGTGGGTGTGACGTGGGTGCATCGGACGTGACGTGGGCGTAACGTGGGGGCTACGAACATTACGCGGGTGTGACGTGGATGCTTCGAATGCGACGTTGGTGTTTCGAACGTGACATGGGTGTGACGTGGGTGCTTGGAACGTGACGTGGGCGTGACCTGGGTCATTCGAACGTGACGTGGGTGTGACGTGGGGGCATCGAACGTGACGTGGGTGTGACGTGGGGGTTCGAACGTGACGTGGGCGTGACGTGGGGGCTTCGAACGTGACCTGGGTGTGACGTGGGGGCTTCGAACGTGACGTGGGCGTGACGTCGGTACTTTGAATGTGACGTGGGTGTGACGTGGGTCATTCGAACGTGATGTACGTGTGACGTGTGGGCTTCCAACGTGACGTGGGTGTTTCAAAACTAACGTGGGTGTGACGTAGGGGTATCGAACGTGACGTAGGTGTTTCCAAACTGACGTGGGTGTGACGTCGGTATGTTGAATGTGACGTGGGTGTGACGTGCATGGTTCGAACGTGAGGTGGGTGTTTTAAATGTGAGCTGGGCGTGACGTGGGTCATTCGAACATGACGTAGGTGTGACGTGGGGGCTTCGAACGTGACGTGGGTGTGACGTGGGTGTTTCGAATGTGACGTTGGTGTTTCGAACGTGACGTGGGCGTGACATAGGCGCTTCGATCATGACGTGGGCGTGACGTGTGTGGTTTCAACGTGAGGTGGGTGTCACGTGGGGCATCGAACGTGACGTGAACGTGACGTCGGTACTTTCAATTTGAGGTTGGTGTGACCTGGGTCATTCGAACGTGACCTACATGTGACGTGGGTGATTCCAACGTGACGTGGGGCTTCGAACGTGACGTGGGTGTGACCTGGGTGATTGGAACGTGACGTGGGTGTGACGTGGGGGCTTCGAACGTGACGTGGGTGTGACGTGGGTGTTTCGAACGTGACGTTGGTGTTTCGAACTTGACTTCGGTGTGACGTGGGTGCTTCGGACCTGACGTGGGCGTAACGTGGGGGCTTCGAGCATGGCGCGGGAGTGACATGGATGCTTCGAATGTGACGTTGGTGTTTCGAACGTGACAGGGGTGTGACGTGGGTGCTTCGAACGTGACGTGGGCGTCACGTGGGGGCTTCGAACATGACGTGGATGTGAGGTGGCTGCTTCGGACGTGACGTGGGCGTGACGTGGGGGCTTCGAAAATGATGTGGGTGTGACGTCGGTGCATCGAACGTGACGTGGGCATGACGTTGGTGATTTCAACGTGACGTGGGCTTGACGTGGGGGCTTCGAACGTGACGTGGACATGACGTGGTACTTTTCATTTGACGTGGGTGTGACCTGGCTCAATCGAACGTGACGTGGGCGTGACGTGGGGGCTTCGAATGTGACGTGGGCGTGACGTGGGTGATTCGAATGTGACGTGGGCGTGACGTGGGGGCTTCGAACGTCACGTGGGCGTCACGTGGGGGCATCGAACGTGACGTGGGCGTGACCTGGGTGATTGGAACGTGACGTGGGTGTGACGTGGGGCTTCAAACGTGACGTGGGCGTGACGTGGGTGTTTCGAACGTGACGTTGGTGTTTCGAACGTGACGTGGGTGTGACGTGGGTGCTTCGGACCTGACGTGGGCATAACGTGGGGGCTACGAACATTACGCGGGTGTGACGTGGATGCTTCGAATGTGACGTTGGTGTTTCGAACGTGACATGGGTGTGACGTGGGTGCTTGGAACGTGACGTGGGCGTCACGTGGGGGCTTCGAACATGACGTGGGTGTGACGTGGGGGCATCGATCGTGACGTGGACGTGACGTCGGTACTTTATACCTGATGGGGGTGTGACGTGGGTCATTCGAACGTGACGTGGGCGTGACGTGGGGGCTTCGAACGTGACGTGGGCATGACGTGGGTGATTCGAACGTGACGTGGGCGTGACGTGGATGTTTCGAATGTGACGTTGGTGTTTCGAACGTGACATGGGTGTGACATGGGTGCTTCCAATGTGATGTGGGCGTAACGTGGGGGCTTGGACCCTGACGTGGGTGTGACGTGGGGCTTCGAAAGTGACGTGGGTGTGACGTGGGTCATTTGAACGTGACGTGGGCGTGACGTGGGTGATTCCAACGTGACGTGGGGCTTCGAACGTGACGTGGGCGTGACGTGGGTGATTCGAATGTGACGTGGGCGTGACGTGGGGGCATGGAACGTGACGTGGGCGTGACGTGGGTCATTCGAACGTGATGTAAGGGTGAGGTGGGTGCTTAGAACGTGACGTGGGCGTGACGTGGGCGATTCCAACGTGATGTGGGGCTTCGAACGTGACGTGGGCGGGATGTGGGTGATTCGAAGCTGACGTGGGCGTGACGTGGGGGCTTCTAACGTCACGTGGGCGTGACGTGGGTGCTTCAAACGTGACGTGGGCGTGACGTGGGTGATTTCAACGTGACGTGGGCGTCACGTGGGGGCTTCGAACATGACGTGGGCGTGACGTGGGGGCTTCGAAAGTGACGTGGGCATGACGTGGGTGATTCGAAGGTGACATGGGTGTGACGTGGGGGCTTCGAACGCGACGTGGGTGTGACGTGGGTGCTTCGAACGTGACGTTGGTGTTTCGAACTTGACTTCGGTGTGACGTGGCTGCTTCGCACCTGACGTGGGCGTAACGTGGGGGCTTCAAACATGACGCGGGAGTGACGTGGATGCTTCGAATGTGACGTTGGTGTTTCGAACGTGACAGGGGTGTGACGTGGGTGCTTCGAACGTGACGTGGGCGTCACGTGGGGGCTTCGAACATGACGTGGGTGTGACGTGGGTGTATCGGACGTGACGTGGGCCTGTCGTGGGTGCTTCGAACGTGACGTGGGCATGACATAAGCGCTTCGATCATGACGTGGGCGTGACGTGTGTGGTTTCAACGTGACGTGGGTGTCACGTGGGGCATCGAACGTGACGTGGACGTGACGTCGGTACTTTCAATTTGAGGTTGGTGTGACCTGGGTCATTCGAACGTGACGTACATGTGCCGTGGGTGCTTCCAACGTGACGTGGGGGCTTCGAACGTGACGTGGGCGTGACGTGGGTGATTGGAACGTGACGTGGGGCTTCGAACGTGACGTGGGCGTGACGTGGGTGATTTCAACGTGACGTGGGCTTGACGTGGGGGCTTCGAACGTGACGTGGACATGACGTGGTACTTTTCATTTGACGTGGGTGTGACCTGGCTCAATCGAACGTGACGTGGGCGTGACGTGGGGGCTTCGAATGTGACGTGGGCGTGACGTGGGTGATTCGAATGTGACGTGGGCGTGACGTGGGGGCTTCGAACGTCACGTGGGCGTCACGTGGGGGCATCGAACGTGACGTGGGCGTGACCTGGGTGATTGGAACGTGACGTGGGTGTGACGTGGGGCTTCAAACGTGACGTGGGCGTGACGTGGGTGTTTCGAACGTGACGTTGGTGTTTCGAACGTGACGTGGGTGTGACGTGGGTGCTTCGGACCTGACGTGGGCATAACGTGGGGGCTACGAACATTACGCGGGTGTGACGTGGATGCTTCGAATGTGACGTTGGTGTTTCGAACGTGACATGGGTGTGACGTGGGTGCTTGGAACGTGACGTGGGCGTCACGTGGGGGCTTCGAACATGACGTGGGTGTGACGTGGGGGCATCGATCGTGACGTGGACGTGACGTCGGTACTTTATACCTGATGGGGGTGTGACGTGGGTCATTCGAACGTGACGTGGGCGTGACGTGGGGGCTTCGAACGTGACGTGGGCATGACGTGGGTGATTCGAACGTGACGTGGGCGTGACGTGGATGTTTCGAATGTGACGTTGGTGTTTCGAACGTGACATGGGTGTGACATGGGTGCTTCCAATGTGATGTGGGCGTAACGTGGGGGCTTGGACCCTGACGTGGGTGTGACGTGGGGCTTCGAAAGTGACGTGGGTGTGACGTGGGTCATTTGAACGTGACGTGGGCGTGACGTGGGTGATTCCAACGTGACGTGGGGCTTCGAACGTGACGTGGGCGTGACGTGGGTGATTCGAATGTGACGTGGGCGTGACGTGGGGGCATGGAACGTGACGTGGGCGTGACGTGGGTCATTCGAACGTGATGTAAGGGTGAGGTGGGTGCTTAGAACGTGACGTGGGCGTGACGTGGGCGATTCCAACGTGATGTGGGGCTTCGAACGTGACGTGGGCGGGATGTGGGTGATTCGAAGCTGACGTGGGCGTGACGTGGGGGCTTCTAACGTCACGTGGGCGTGACGTGGGTGCTTCAAACGTGACGTGGGCGTGACGTGGGTGATTTCAACGTGACGTGGGCGTCACGTGGGGGCTTCGAACATGACGTGGGCGTGACGTGGGGGCTTCGAAAGTGACGTGGGCATGACGTGGGTGATTCGAAGGTGACATGGGTGTGACGTGGGGGCTTCGAACGCGACGTGGGTGTGACGTGGGTGCTTCGAACGTGACGTTGGTGTTTCGAACTTGACTTCGGTGTGACGTGGCTGCTTCGCACCTGACGTGGGCGTAACGTGGGGGCTTCAAACATGACGCGGGAGTGACGTGGATGCTTCGAATGTGACGTTGGTGTTTCGAACGTGACAGGGGTGTGACGTGGGTGCTTCGAACGTGACGTGGGCGTCACGTGGGGGCTTCGAACATGACGTGGGTGTGACGTGGGTGTATCGGACGTGACGTGGGCCTGTCGTGGGTGCTTCGAACGTGACGTGGGCATGACATAAGCGCTTCGATCATGACGTGGGCGTGACGTGTGTGGTTTCAACGTGACGTGGGTGTCACGTGGGGCATCGAACGTGACGTGGACGTGACGTCGGTACTTTCAATTTGAGGTTGGTGTGACCTGGGTCATTCGAACGTGACGTACATGTGCCGTGGGTGCTTCCAACGTGACGTGGGGGCTTCGAACGTGACGTGGGCGTGACGTGGGTGATTGGAACGTGACGTGGGGCTTCGAACGTGACGTGGGCGTGACGTGGGTGATTCGAATTTGACGTGGGCGTGAAGTGGGGTCTTCGAACGTGACGTGAGTGCCACGTGGGGACATCGAAGTTGACGTGGGCGTGACCTGTGTGATTGGAACGTGAAGTGGGTGTGACGTGGGGGCTTCGAACGTGACGTGGGTGTGACGTGGGTGTTTCGAACGTGACGTTGGTGTTTCGAACGTGACGTGGGTGTGACGTGGGTGCTTTGAACGTGACGTGGGCGTCACGTGGGGGCTTCGGACGTGACGTGGGCATGACGTGGGGGCTTCGAAAATGATGTGGGTGTGACGTGGGGGCATCGAACGTGACGTGGGCGTGACGTGGGGGCTTCGAACGTCACGTGGGCGTGACGTGGTACTTTACATTTGACGTGGGTGTGACCTGGGTCAATCGAACGTGACGTGGGTGTGACGTGGGGGCTTCGAACGTGACGTGGGTGTGACATGGGTGTTTCGAACCTGACGTTGGTATTTCGAACCTGACGTGGGTGTGACGTGGGTGCATCGGACGTGACGTGGGCGTAACGTGGGGGCTACGAACATTACGCGGGTGTGACGTGGATGCTTCGAATGCGACGTTGGTGTTTCGAACGTGACATGGGTGTGACGTGGGTGCTTGGAACGTGACGTGGGCGTCACGTGGGGGCTTCGAACCTGACGTGGGTGTGACGTGGGGGCATCGATTGTGACGTGGACGTGATGTCGGTACTTTTTACCTGATGGGGGTGTGACGTGGGGGCTTCGAACGTGACGTGGGCATGACGTGGGTGTTTCGAACGTGACGTGCGCGTGACGTGGGTGATTCGAACGTGACGTGGGCGTGACGTGGGGGCATCGAACGTGACGTGGGTGTGACGTGGGGGCTTCGAACGTGACGTGGGCATCACGTCGGTGATACGAACGTGACGTGGGCATGACGTCGGTGATTCGAACGTGACGTGGGCGTGACGTGGGGGCATCGAACGTGACGCGGGCGTGACGTGGGGGCTTCGAACGTGACCTGGGTGTGACGTGGGTGTTTCGAACGTGACGTGGGCGTGACGTCGGTACTTTGAATGTGACGTGGGTGTGACGTGGGTCAATCGAACGTGATGTACGTGTGACGTGGGGGCTTCGAACGTGACGTGGGTGTTTCAAAACTAACGTGGGTGTGACGTAGGGGTATCGAACGTGACGTAGGTGTTTCCAAACTGACGTGGGTGTGACGTCGGTATGTTGAATGTGACGTGGGTGTGACGTGCATGGTTCGAACGTGAGGTGGGTGTTTTAAATGTGAGCTGGGCGTGACGTGGGTCATTCGAAAGTGATGTGGGTATGACGTGGGTCATTTGAACGTGACGTGGGCGTGACGTGGGTGCTTCGAACGTGACGTGGGCGTGACATAGGCGCTTCGATCATGACGTGGGCGTGACGTGTGTGGTTTCAACGTGACGTGGGTGTCACGTGGGGCATCGAACGTGACGTGGACGTGACGTCGGTACTTTCAATTTGAGGTTGGTGTGACCTGGGTCATTCGAACGTGACGTACATGTGCCGTGGGTGATTCCAACGTGACGTGGGGCTTCGAACGTGACGTGGGTGTGACCTGGGTGATTGGAACGTGACGTGGGGGTGACGTGGGTGCTTCGGACCTGACGTGGGCATAACGTGGGGGCTACGAAAATTACGCGGGTGTGACGTGGATGCTTCGAATGCGACATTGGTGTTTCGAACGTGACATGGGTGTGACGTGGGTGCTTGGAACGTGACGTGGGCGTCACGTGGGGGCTTCGAACCTGACGTGGGTGTGACGTGGGGGCATCGATCGTGACGTGGACGTGACGTCGGTACTTTATACCTGATGGGGGTGTGACCTGGGTCATTCGACCGTGACGTGGGTGTGACGTGGGGGCTTCGAACGTGACGTGGGCATGACGTGGGTGATTCGAACGTGACGTGGGCGTGACGTGGGGCATCGAACGTGACGTGGGTGTGACGTGGGGGCTTCGAACGTGACGCGGGCGTGACGTGGGGGCTTCGAACGTGACCTGGGTGTGACATGGGTGTTTCGAACGTGACGTGGGCGTGACGTGGGTGATTCCAACGTGACGTGGGGCTTCGAACGTGACGTGGGCGTGACGTGGGTGATTCGAATGTGACGTGGGCTTGAGGTGGGGGCTTCGAACGTAACGTGAGCGCCACGTGGGGGCATCGAAGTTGACGTGGGCGTGACCTGGGTCAATCGAACGTGACGTGGGTGTGACATGGGGGCTTTGAAGGTGACGTGGGTGTGACGTGGGTGTTTCGAACGTGACGTTGGTATTTCGAACGTGACGTGGGTGTGACGTGGGTGCTTGGAACGTGACGTGGGCGTCACGTGGGGGCTTCGAACATGACGTGGGTGTGACGTGGGGGCATCGATCGTGACGTGGACGTGACGTCGGTACTTTATACCTGATGGGGGTGTGACGTGGGTCATTCAAACGTGACGTGGGTGTGACGTGGGGGCTTCGAACGTGACGTGGGCGTGACCTGGGGGCTTCGAACGTGACGTGGGCATGACGTCGGTGATTCGAACGTGACGTGGGCATGACGTCGGTGATACGAACGTGACGTGGGCGTGACGTGGGGGCATCGAACGTGACGTGGGCGTGACGTCGGTACTTTGAATGTGACGTGGGTGTGACGTGGGTCATTCGAACGTGATGTACGTGTGACGTGTGGCCTTCCAACGTGACGTGGGTGTTTCAAAACTAACGTGGGTGTGACGTAGGGGTATCGAACGTGACGTAGGTGTTTCCAAACTGACGTGGGTGTGACGTCGGTATGTTGAATGTGACGTGGGTGTGACGTGCATGGTTCGAACGTGAGGTGGGTGTTTTAAATGTGAGCTGTGCGTGACGTGGGTCATTCGAACATGACGTAGGTGTGACGTGGGGGCTTCGAACGTGACGTGGGCGTGACGTGGATGCTTCGAATGTGACGTTGGTGTTTCGAACGTGACATGGGTGTGACATGGGTGCTTCCAAAGAGACGTGGGTGTGACGTGGGTCATTTGAACGTGACGTGGGCGTGACGTGGGTGCTTCGAACGTGACGTGGGCGTGACATAGGCGCTTCGATCATGACGTGGGCGTGACGTGTGTGGTTTCAACGTGACGTGGGTGTCACGTGGGGCATCGAACGTGACGTGGACGTGACGTCGGTACTTTCAATTTGAGGTTGGTGTGACCTGGGTCATTCGAACGTGACGTACATGTGACGTGGGTGATTCCAACGTGACGTGGGGCTTCGAACGTGACGTGGGTGTGACCTGGGTGATTGGAACGTGACGTGGGTGTGACGTGGGGGCTTCGAACGTGACGTGGGTGTGACGTGGGTGTTTCGAACGTGACGTTGGTGTTTCGAACTTGACTTCGGTGTGACGTGGGTGCTTCGGTCATGACGTGGGCGTAACGTGGGGGCTTCGAGCATGGCGCGGGAGTGACGTGGATGCTTCGAATGTGACGTTGGTGTTTCGAACGTGACGTGGGTGTGACGTGGGTGCTTCGAACGTGACGTGGGCGTCACGTGGGGGCTTCGAACATGACGTGGATGTGAGGTGGCTGCTTCGGACGTGACGTGGGCGTGACGTGGGGGCTTCGAAAATGATGTGGGTGTGACGTCGGTGCATCGAACGTGACGTGGGCATGACGTTGGTGATTTTAACGTGACGTGGGCTTGACGTGGGGGCTTCGAACGTGACGTGGACATGACGTGGTACTTTACATTTGACGTGGGTGTGACCTGGGTCAATCGAACGTGACGTGGGTGTGACGTGGGGGCTTCGAATGTGACGTGGACGTGACGTGGGTGATTCGAATATGACTTGGGCGTGACGTGGGGGCTTCGAACGTCACGTGGGCGTCACGTGGGGGCATCGAACGTGACGTGGGCGTGACCTGGGTGATTGGAACGTGACGTGGGCGTGACGTTGATGCTTCGAACGTGATGTGGGAGTTTCGAACGTGACGTGGGTGTGACGTGGGTTCTTCGAACGTGACGTGGGCGTGACATAGGCGCTTCGATCATGACGTGGGTGTGACGTGTGTGGTGTCAACGTGACGTGGGTGTCACGTGGGACATCGAACGTGACGTGGGCGTGACGTCGGTACTTTCAATTTGAGGTTGGTGTGACCTGGGTCATTCGAACGTGACGTACATGTGCCGTGGGTGATTCCAACGTGACGTGGGGCTTCGAACGTGACGTGGGTGTGACCTGGGTGATTGGAACGTGACGTGGGGGTGACGTGGGTGCTTCGGACCTGACGTGGGCATAACGTGGGGGCTACGAAAATTACGCGGGTGTGACGTGGATGCTTCGAATGCGACATTGGTGTTTCGAACGTGACATGGGTGTGACATGGGTGCTTCGAATGTGACGTGGGCGTAACGTGGGGGCTCCGAACCTGACGTGGGTGTGACGTGGGGGCTTCGAAAGTGACGTGGGTGTGAAGTGGGTAATTTGAACGTGACGTGGGCGTGACGTGGGTGCTTCCAACGTGACGTGGGGCTTTGAACGTGACGTGGGCGTGACGTGGGTGATTCGAATGTGACGTGGGCGTGACGTGGGGGCTTCGAACGTCACGTGAGCGTCACGTGGGGGCATCGAGTTTGACATGGCGTGACCTGGGTGATTGGAACGTGACGTGGGCGTGACGTAGGTGATTCCAACGTGACGTGGGGCTTCGAACATGACGTGGGCATGACGTGGGTGATTCGAAGGTGACATGGGTGTGACGTGGGGGCTTCGAACGTGACCTGGGTGTGAGGTGGGTGTTTCGAACGTGACGTGGGCGTGACGTCGGTACTTTGAATGTGACGTGGGTGTGACCTGGGTCATTGGAACGTGACGTGGGAGTGACGTGGGGGCATCGAACGTGACATAAGGGTGACATGGGTGCTTAGAACGTGACGTGGGCGTGATGCGGGTGATTCCAACGTGACGTGGGGCTTCGAATGTGACGTGGGCGTGAGGTGGGTGATTCGAAGGTGACCTGGGCGTGACGTGGGGGCATGGAACGGAACGTGGGTGTGAGGTGGGTGATTCCAACGTGACGTGGGCGTGACGTCGGTACTTTCAATGTGACGTGGGTGTGACGTGGGTCACTTGAACGTGACGTGGGCGTGACGTGGGTGATTCCAACGTGACGTGGGGGCTTTGAACGTCACATGGGCGTGACGTGGGTGCTTCGAACGTGACGTTGGTGTTTCCAAAGTGTCGTGGGTGTCACGTGGGGGCTTCGAAAGTGACGTGGGCGTGACGTGGGTGATTCGAAGGTGACGTGGGTGTGACGTGGGGTCTTCGAACGTGACGTGGGCGTGACGTCGGTACTTTCAATGTGACGAGGGTGTGACCTGGGTGATTGGAACGTGACGTGGGAGTGACGTGGGGGCTTCGAACGTGACGTAAGGGTGACATGGGTGCTTAGAACGTGACGTGGGCGTGACGTGGGAGTTTCGATCGTGACGTGGACGTGCCGTCATTACTTTCAATTTGAGGTTGGTGTGACCTGGGTCATTTGGACGTGACGTCGCTACTTTCAATTTGAGGCTGGTGTGACCTGGGTCATTCGAACGTGACGTACGTGTGACGTTGGGGCTTCGAACGTGATGTGGGTGTTTCAAAACTAACGTGGGTGTGACGTAGGGGGCTTCAAACGTGACGTAGGCGTAACGTGGGTGTTTACAAGTGACCTGGGCGTGACGTGGGGGCTTCGATCGTGACGTGGACGTGACGTCGGTACTCTATATATGACGTGGGTGTGACCTGGCTCATTTGAACGTGACTTGGGCGTGACGTGGGGGCTTCGAACGTGACGTGGGCGTGACATAGGCGCTTCGATCATGACGTGGGCGTGACGTGTGTGGTTTCAACATGACGTGGGTGTCACGTGGGGCATCGAACGTGACGTGGACGTGACGTCGGTACTTTCAATTTGAGGTTGGTGTGACCTGGGTCATTCGAACGTGACCTACATGTGACGTGGGTGATTCCAACGTGACGTGGGGCTTCGAACGTGACGTGGGTGTGACCTGGGTGATTGGAACGTGACGTGGGTGTGACGTGGGGGCTTCGAACGTGACGTGGGTGTGACGTGGGTGTTTCGAACGTGACGTTGGTGTTTCGAACTTGACTTCGGTGTGACGTGGGTGCTTCGGACCTGACGCGGGCGTAACGTGGGGGCTTCGAGCATGGCACGGGAGTGACATGGATGCTTCGAATGTGACGTTGGTGTTTCGAACGTGAAGTGGGTGTGACGTGGGTGCTTGGAACGTGACGTGGGCGTCACGTGGGGGCTTCGAACATGACGTGGATGTGAAGTGGCTGCTTCGGACGTGACGTTGGCGTCACGTGGGGGCTTCGATAATGATGTGGGTGTGACGTCGGTGCATCGAACGTGACGTGGGCATGACGTTGGTGATTTTAACGTGACGTGGGCTTGACGTGGGAGTTTCGAACGTGACGTGGACATGACGTGGTACTTTACATTTGACGTGGGTGTGACCTGGGTCAATCGAACGTGACGTGGGAGTGACGTGGGGGCATCGAACGTGACATAAGGGTGACATGGGTGCTTCGAACGTGATGTGGGCGTGATGCGGGTGATTCCAACGTGACGTGGGGCTTCGAATGTGACGTGGGCGTGAGGTGGGCGATTCGAAGGTGACCTGGGCGTGACGTGGGGGCATGGAACGGAACGTGGGTGTGAGGTGGGTGATTCCAACGTGACGTGGGCGTGACGTCGGTACTTTCAATGTGACGTGGGTGTGACCTGGGTCATTTGAACATGACGTGGGGGCTTTGAACGTGACATGGGCGTGACGTGGGTGTTTCGAACGTGACGTTGGTGTTTCCAAAGTGACGTGGGTGTCACGTGGGGGCTTCGAAAGTGAGGTGGGCGTGACGTGGGTGATTCGAAGGTGACGTGGGTGTCACGTGGGGGCTTCGAAAGTGACGTGGGTGTGACGTGCATGACTCGAACGTGACGTGCGCGTGACGTGGGGGCTTCGAACGTGACGTGGGCGTGACGTGGGGGCTTCGAAAGTGATGTGGGCGTCACGTGGGTGATTCGAAGGTGACGTGGGCGTGACGCGGGGGCTTCGAACGTGACTTGGGTGTGAGGTGGGTGTTTCAACGTGACGTGGGCGTGACGTCGGTACTTTGAATGTGACGTGGGTGTGACCTGGGTCATTGGAACGTGACGTGGGAGTGACCTGGGGGTATCGAACGCGACGTAAGGGCCACATGGGTGCTTAGAACGTGACGTGGGCGTGACGTGGGTGGTTTCAACGTGACGTGGGGGCTTCGAACGTGACATGGGCGTCACGTGGGTGTTTCGAACGTGACGTTGGTGTTTCCAAAGTGACGTGGGTGTCACGTGGGGGCTTCGAAAGTGAGGTGGGCGTGACGTGGGTGATTCGAAGGTGACGTGGGTGTGACGTGGGGCTTCGAAAGTGACGTGGGTGTGACCTGGGTCATTTGAACGTGACGTGGGTGTCACGTGTATGGTTTCAACGTGACCTGGGCGTCACGGGTGTCACGTGGGGCATCGAACGTGACGTGGGCGTGACGTGTATGGTTTCAACGTGACCTGGGCGTCACGGGTGGGCTTCGAACGTGACGTGGGCATGACGTGGGTGATTCGAAGGTGACGTGGGAGTGACGTGGAGGCATGGAACGGTACGTGGGTGTGAGGTGGGTGATTCCAACGTGACGTGGGCGTGACGTCGGTACTTTCAATGTGACGTGGGTGTGACCTGGGTCATTTGAACGTGACGTGGGAGTGACGTGGGGGCTTCGAACGTGATGTAAGTGTGACATGGGTGCTTAGAACGTGACGTGGGCGTGACGTGGGCGATTGCAACGTGATGTGGGGCTTCGAATGTGACGTGGGCGGGATGTGGGTGATTCGAATGTCACTTGGGCGTGACGTGGGGGCTTCAAACGTGACGTGGGCGTGAGCTGGGTGATTGGAACGTGACCGTGTGCGTGACGTGGGTGGTTTCAACGTGACGTGGGCGTCACGTGGGGGCTTCGGAGGTGACGTGGGCCTCACGTGGGGGCTTCGAAAGTGACGTGGGCATGGCGTGGGTGATTCGAAGGTGACGTAAGGGTGACATGGGTGCTTAGAACGTGACGTGGGCGTGACGTGTGTGATTCCAACGTCATGTGGGTGCTTCGAACGTGACGTGGGCGTGACGTGGGTGATTGGAACGTGACGTGGGCGTGACGTCTGCACTTTGAAAGTGACGTGGGTGTGACCTGGGTCATTTGAACGTGACGTGGGAGTGACGTGGGGGCTTCAAACGTGACGTAACGGTGACATGGGCGCTTAGAACGTGACGTGGGCGTGACGTGGGCGATTCCAACGTGACGTGGGCGTGACGTGGGTGATTCGAAAGTGACGTCGGTGTGACGTGGGTGTTAAGGACGTGACGTGGGCGTGACGTGGATTCTCCGAACGTGACGTGGACGTAACGTCGGTACTTTCATATTGAGGTTGGTGTGACCTGGGTCATTCGAACGTGACGTACATGTGACGTGGGTGATTCCAACGTGACGTGGGGCTTCGAACGTGACGTGGGTGTGACCTGGGTGATTGGAACGTGACGTGGGTGTGACGTGGGGGCTTCGAACGTGACATAAGGGTGACATGGGTGCTTAGAACGTGACGTGGGCGTGACGTGGGTGATTCCAACGTGACGTGGGCTTCGAACGTGACGTGGGTGTGACCTGGGTGATTGGAACGTGACGTGGGTGTGACGTGGGGGCTTCGAACGTGACATAAGGGTGACATGGGTGCTTAGAACGTGACGTGGGCGTGATTCGGCTGATTCCAACGTGACGCGGGTGTGACGTCGGTACTTTGAATGTGACGTGGGTGTGACCTGGGTGATTGGAACGTGACGTGGGTGTGACGTGGGTGCTTCGGACCTGACGTGGGCGTAACGTGGGGGCTTCGAGCATGGCGCGGGAGTGATGTGGATGCTTCGAATGTGACGTTGGTGTTTCGAACATGACGTGGATGTGAGGTGGGTGCTTCGGACGTGACGTGGGCGTGACGTGGGGGCTTCGAAAATGATGTGGGTGTGAGGTGGGGTCTTCGAACGTGACGTGGGCGTGACGTGGGAGTTTCGAACGTGACGTGGACGTGACGTGGTACTTTACATTTGACGTGGGTGTGACCTGGGTCAATCGAACGTGACGTGGGTGTGACGTGGGGGCTTCGAATGTGACGTGGGCGTGACGTGGGTGATTCGAATGTGACGTGGGCGTGACGTGGGGGCTTCGAACGTCACGTGGGCGTCACGTGGGGGCATCGAACGTGACGTGGGCGTGACCTGGGTGATTGGAACGTGACGTGGGTGTGACGTGGGGGCTTCGAACGTGACGTGGGTGTGACGTGGGTGTTTCGAACCTGACGTTGGTATTTCGAACGTGACGTGGGTGTGACGTGGGTGCATCGGACGTGACGTGGGCGTAACGTGGGGGCTACGAACATTACGCGGGTGTGACGTGGATGCTTCGAATGCGACGTTGGTGTTTCGAACGTGACATGGGTGTGACATGGGTGCTTGGAACGTGACGTGGGCGTCACGTGGGGGCTTCGAACATGACGTGGGTGTGACGTGGGGGCATCGATCGTGACGTGGACGTGACGTCGGTACTTTATACCTGATGGGGGTGTGACGTGGGTCATTCGAACGTGACGTGGGTGTGACGTGGGGGCTTCGAACGTGACGTGGGCATGACGTGGGTGATTCGAACGTGACGTGGGCGTGACGTGGGGGCATCGAACGTGACGTGGGTGTGACGTGGGGGCTTCGATCGTGACGTGGGTATGACGTCGGTGATTCGAACGTGACGTGGGCGTGACGTCGGTACTTTGAATGTGACGTGGGTGTGACGTGGGTCATTTGAACGTGACGTGGGCGTGACGTGGGGGCATCGAACGTGACGTGGGCGTGACGTGGGTGATTCGAACGTGACGTGGGCGTGAGGTGGGGGCATCGAACGTGACGTGGGTGTGACGTGGGGGCTTCGATCGTGACGTGGGTATGACGTCGGTGATTCGAACGTGACGTGGGCGTGACGTCGGTACTTTGAATGTGACGTGGGTGTGACGTGGGTCATTTGAACGTGACGTGGGCGTGACGTGGGGGCATCGAACGTGACGTGGGCGTGACGTGGGGGCATCGAACGAGACGTGGGTGTGACGTGGGGGCTTCGAACGTGACGTGGGCGTGACGTCGGTACTTTGAATGTGACGTGGGTGTGACGTGGGTCATTTGAACGTGATGTACGTGTGAGGTGTGGGCTTCGAACGTGACGTGGGTGTTTCAAAACTAACGTGGGTGTGACGTAGGGGTATCGAACGTGACGCAGGTGTTTCCAAACTGACGTGGGTGTGACGTCGGTATGTTGAATGTGACGTGGGTGTGACGTGGGGGCATCGAACGTGACGTAAGGGTGACATGGGTGCTTAGAACGTGACGTGGGCGTGACGTGGATGCTTCGAATGTGACGTTGGTGTTTCGAACGTGACGTGGGCGTGACGTGGGGGCTTCGAACGTGACATGGGCGTGACGTGGATGCTTCGAATGTGACGTTGGTGTTTCGAACGTGACGTGGGCGTGACGTGGGGGCTTCGAATGTGACGTGGGCGTAACGTGGGTGATTCCAACGTGACATGGGTGTGACGTGGGGGCTTCGAACGTGACGTGGGTGTGACGTGGGTGTTTCGAACGTGACGTGGGCGTGACGTCGGTACTTTGAATGTGACGTGGGTGTGACCTGGGTGATTGGAACGTGACGTGGGAGTGACGTGGGGGCATCGAACGTGACATAAGGGTGACATGGGTGCTTAGAACGTCACGTGGGAGTGACGTGGGGGCTTCAAACGTGACGTGGGCTTCGAACGTGACGTGGGCGTGACGTGGGTGATTGGAACGTGACGTGGGCGTGAGGTGGGTGATTCGAAAGTGACGTCGGTATGACGTGCGTGTTTCGGACGTGACGTGGGCGTGACGTGTGTGGTTTCAACGTGACGTGGGTGTGACGTGGGGCATCGAACGTGACCTGGGCGTGACGTGGGTAGTTTCAACGTGACGATGGCGTCACGGGGGGCTTCGAACGTGACGTGGGCATGACGTGGGTGATTCGAAGGTGACGTGGGCGTGACGTGGGGGCATGGAACGTTACCTGGGTGTGAGGTGGGTGACTCCAACGTGACGTGGGCGTGACGTCGGTACTTTGAATGTGACGTGGGTGTGACCTGGGTCATTTGAACGTGACGTGGGAGTGACGTGGGGGCATCGAACGTGACATAAGGGTGACATGGGTGCTTAGAACGTGACATGGGCGTGACGTGGGTGATTCGAACGTGACGTGGGCGTGACGTCGGTGCTTTGAAAGTGACGTGGGTGTGACCTGGGTCATTTGAACGTGACGTGGGAGTGACGTTGGGGCTTCAAACGTGACGTAAGGGTGACATGGGCGCTTAGAACGTGACGTGGGCCTGACGTGGGTGATTCGAAGGTGACGTGGGCGTGACGTGGGTGATTCGAAAGTGACGTAAGTGTGACATGGGTGCTTAGAACGTGACGTGGGCGTGACGTGGGCGATTCCAACGTGACGTGGGGCTTCGAACGTGACGTGGGCGTGAGGTGGGTGATTGGAACGTGACGTGGGCGTGACGTGGGGTCTTCGAACGTCACGTGGGCGTGACGTGGGGGCTTCGATGTTGACGTGGGCGTGACCTGGGTGATTGGAACGTGACGTGGACGTGACGTGGGTGGTTTCAACGTGACGTGAGCGTCACGTGGGGTCCTCGAACGTGACTTGGGCGTCACGTGGGGTCTTCGAAAGTGACGTGGGCATGACGTGGGTGATTCGAAGGTGACGTGGGTGTGAGGTGGGGGCTTCGAACGTGACGTGGGCGTGACGTCGGTACTTTGAATGTGACGTGGGTGTGACCTGGGTCATTGGAACGTGACGTGGGAGTGACGTGGGGGCTTCGAACGTGACATAAGGGTGACATGGGTGCTTAGAACGTGACGTGGGCGTGATGCGGGTGATTCCAACGTGACGTGGGGGCTTCGAACGTGACATGGGCGTGACGTGGGTGATTCGAATATGACGTGGGCGTGACGTGGGTGATTCGAAAGTGACGTGGGTGTGACGTGGGTGTTTCGGACGTGACGTGGGCGTGACGTGGATGCTTCGAACGTGACGTTGGTGATTCGAACGTGACGTGGGCGTGACGTGGGTGCTTCGAACGTGACGTGGGCATGACATAAGCGCTTCGATCGTCACGTGGGTGTGACGTGTGTGGGTTCAACGTAACGTGGGTGTCACGTGGGGCATCGAACGTGACGTGGGCGTGACTTGTGTGGTTTCAACGTGACGTGGGCGTCACGGGTGGGCTTCGAACGTGACGTGGGCATGACGTGGGTGATTCGAATGTGACGTGGGCGTGACGTGGGTGATTGGAACGTGACGTGGGCGTGAGGTGGGTGATTCGAACGTGACGTCGGTGTGACGTGCGTGTTTCGGATGTGACGTGGGCGTGACGTGGGTGCTTCGAACGTGACGTGGGCATGACATAAGCGCTTCGATCGTGACGTGGGTGTGACGTGTGTGGTTTCAACGTGACGTGGGTGTCACGTGGGGTATCGAACGTGTCGTGGGCGTGACGTGTGTGGTTTCAACGTGACGTGGGCGTCACGGGTGGGCTTCGAACGTGACGTGGGCATGACGTGGGTGATTGGAACGTGACGTGGGCGTGACGTGGGGGCATGGAACGGAACGTGGGTGTGACCTGGGTGATTGGAACGTGACGTGGGCGTGACGTGGGGGCTTCAAACGTGATGTAGGTGTGACATGGGTGCTTAGAACCTGACATGGGCGTGACGTGGGCGATTCCATCGTGATGTGGGGCTTCGAACGTGACGTGGGCGTGACGTGGGTGATTCGAAGGTGACGTGGGTGTGACGTGGGGGCTTCGAACGTCACGTGGGCGTGACGTGGGGGCTTCCAACGTGACGTGGGCGTGACCTGGATGATTGGAACGTGACGTGGACGTGACGTGGGTGGTTTCAACGTGACGTGGTCGTCACGTGGAGGCTTCGGAGGTGACGTGGGCGTGACGTGGGGGCTTCGAAAGTGACGTGGGCATGGCGTGGGTGATTCGCAGGTGACGTGGGTGTGACGTGGGGGCTTCAAACGTGACGTGGGCGTGACGTGGGTGATTCGAACGTGACGTGGGCGTGACGTCGGATCTTTGAAAGTGACGTGGGAGTGACGTGGGGGCTTCAAACGTGACGTAAGGGTGACATGGGTGCTTAGAACGTGACGTGGGCGTGACGTGGGCGATTCCAACGTGATGTGGGGCTTCGAACGTGACGTGGGCGGGATGTGGGTGATTCGAATGTCACTTGGGCGTGACGTGGGGGCTTCGAACGTCACGTGGGCGTCACGTGGGGGCATCGAACGTGACGTGGGCGTGACCTGGGTGATTGGAACGTGACGTGGGTGTGACGTGGGGGCTTCGAACGTGACATAAGGGTGACATGGGTGCTTAGAACGTGACGTGGGCGTGATGCGGCTGATTCCAACGTGACGTGGGTGTGACGTGGGGGCTTCGAACGTGACGTGGGTGTGACGTGGGTGTTTCGAACCTGACGTTGGTATTTCGAACGTGACGTGGGTGTGACGTGGGTGCATCGGACGTGACGTGGGCGTAACGTGGGGGCTACGAACATTACGCGGGTGTGACGTGGATCCTTCAAATGCGACGTTGGTGTTTCAAACGTGACATGGGTGTGACATGGGTGCTTGGAACGTGACGTGGGCGTCACGTGGGGGCTTCGAACATGACGTGGGTGTGACGTGGGGGCATCGATCGTGACGTGGACGTGACGTCGGTACTTTATACCTGATGGGGGTTTGATGTGGGTATTTCGAACATGACGTAGGTGTGACGTGGGGGCTTCGAACGTGACGTGGGCGTGACGTGGATGCTTCGAATGTGACGTTGGTGTTTCGAACGTGACATGGGTGTGACATGGGTGCTTCGAATGTGACGTGGGCGTAGTGTGGGGGCTTCGAACCTGACGTGGGTGTGACGTGGGGGCTTCGAAAGTGACGTGGGTGTGACGTGGGTCATTTGAACGTGACGTGGGCGTGACGTGGGTGATTCCAACGTGACGTGGGGCTTTGAACGTGACGTGGGCGTGACGTGGGGGCTTCGAATGTCACGTGAGCGTCACGTGGGGGCATCGAGTTTGACATGGGCGTGACCTGGGTGATTGGAACGTGACGTGGGCGTGACGTGGGCGATTCCAACGTGACGTGGGGCTTCGGACCTGACGTGGTCGTGACGTGGGGGCTACGAACATGACGCGGGTGTAACGTGGATGCTTCGAATGCGACGTTGGTGTTTCGAACGTGACATGGGTGTGACATGGGTGCTTGGAACGTGACGTGGGCGTCACGTGGGGGCTTCGAACATTACGTGGGTGTGACGTGGGGGCATCGATCGTGACGTGGACGTGACGTCGGTACTTTATACCTGATGGGGGTGTGACGTGGGTCATTCGAACGTGACGTGGGCGTGACGTGGGTGCTTAGAACGTGACGTGGGCGTGACGTGGGAGTTTCGATCGTGACGTGGACGTGACGTCGGTACTTTCAATTTGAGGTTGGTGTGACCTGGGTCATTCGGACGTGACGTACGTGTGACGTTGGGGCTTCGAACGTGATGTGGCTGTTTCAAAACTAACGTGAGTGTGATGTGGGGGCTTCGAACGTGACGTAGGCGTAACGTGGGTGTTTACAAGTGACCTGGGCGTGACGTGGGGGCTTCGATCGTGACGTGGACGTGACGTCGGTACTTTATATATGACGTGGGTGTGACCTGGCTCATTTGAACGTGACGTGGGCATGACGCGGGTGATTCGAACGTGACCTGGGTGTGACGTGGAGGCATCGAACGTGACGTGGGCGTGACGTCAGTACTTTGAAAGTGACGTGGGTGTGACCTGGGTCATTTGAACGTGACGTGGGAGTGACGTGGGTGATTGGAACGTGACGTGGGCGTGACGTGGGTGATTCGAACGTGACGTGGGCATGACGTCGGTACTTTGAATGTGATGTGGGTGTGACCTGGGTCATTTGATCGTGACGTGGGAGTGACGTGGGGGCATCGAACGTGACGTAAGGGTGACATGGGTGCTTAGAACGTGACATGGGCGTGACGTGGGTGATTGGAACGTGACGTGGGCGTGACGTCGGTACTTTGAAAGTGACGTGGGTGTGACCTGGGTCATTTGAACGTGACGTGGGAGTGACGTTGGGGCTTCAAACGTGACGTAAGGGTGACATGGGCGCTTAGAACGTGACGTGGGCGTGACGTGGGTGATTCGAATATGACGTGGGCGTGACGTGGGTGATTCGAAAGTGACGTAGGTGTGACGTGGGTGTTTCGGACGTGACGTGGGCGTGACGTGGATGCTTCGAACGTGACGTTGGTGTTTCGAACGTGACGTGGGTGTGACGTGGGTGCTTCGAACGTGATGTGGGCGTGTCATAGGCGCTTCGATCATGACGTGGGTGTGACGTGTGTGGTTTCACGTGAGGTGGGTGTCACGTGGGGCATCGAACGTGACGTGGACGTGACGTCGGTACTCTCAATTTGAGGTTGGTGTGACCTGGGTCATTTGGACGTGACGTCGCTACTTTCAATTTGAGGCTGGTGTGACCTGGGTCATTCGAACGTGACGTACGTGTGACGTTGGGGCTTCGAACATGACGTGGGCGTGACGTGGGGGCTTCGAAAGTGACGTGGGCATGACGTGGGTGATTCGAAGGTGACGTGGGCATGACGTCGGTACTTTGAATGTGACGTGGGTGTGACCTGGGTCATTTGAACGTGACGTGGGTGTGACGTGGGTGTTTCGAACGTGACGTGGGTGTGACGTGGGTGTTTCAAACGTGACGTTGGTGTTTCGAACTTGACTTCGGTGTGACGTGGGTGCTTCGGACCTGACGTGGGCGTAACGTGGGGGCTTCGAACATGACGCGGGAGTGACGTGGATGCTTCGAATGTGACGTGGGTGCTTCGAACATGACGTGGATGTGAGGTGGGTGCTTCGGACGTGACGTGGGCGTGACGTGGGGGCTTCGAAAATGATGTGGGTGTGAGGTGGGGTCTTCGAACGTCACGTGGGCGTGACGTGGGAGTTTCGAACGTGACGTGGACGTGACGTGGTACTTTACATTTGACGTGGGTGTGACCTGGGTCAATCGAACGTGACGTGGGTGTGACGTGGGGGCTTCGAATGTGACGTGGGCGTGACGTGGGTGATTCGAATGTGACGTGGGCGTGACGTGGGGGCTTCGAACGTCACGTGGGCGTCACGTGGGGGCATCGAACGTGACGTGGGCGTGACCTGGGTGATTGGAACGTGACGTGGGTGTGACGTGGGGGCTTCGAACGTGACATAAGGGTGACATGGGTGCTTAGAACGTGACGTGGGCGTGATGCGGCTGATTCCAACGTGACGTGGGTGTGACGTGGGTGTTTCGAACCTGACGTTGGTATTTCGAACGTGACGTGGGTGTGACGTGGGTGCATCGGACGTGACTGGGCATAACGTGGGGGCTACGAACATTACGCGGGTGTGACGTGGATGCTTCGAATGCGACGTTGGTGTTTCGAACGTGACATGGGTGTGACATGGGTGCTTGGAACGTCACGTGGGCGTCACGTGGGGGCTTCGATGTTGACGTGGGTGTGACCTGGGTGATTGGAACGTGACGTGGACGTGACGTGGGTGGTTTCAACGTGACGTGAGCGTCACCTGGGGGCCTCGAACGTGACGTGGGCATGACGTGGGTGATTCGAAGGTGACGTGGGTGTGACGTGGGGGCTTCGAACGTGACGTGGGTGTGACGTCGGTACTTTGAATGTGGCGTGGGTGTGACCTGGGTCATTTGATCGTGACGTGGGCGTGACGTGGGGGCTTCAAACGTGACATAAGGGTGACATGGGTGCTTAGAACCTGACATGGGCGTGACGTGGGCGATTCCAACGTGATGTGGGGCTTCGAACGTGACGTGGGCGTGACGTGGGTGATTCGAAGCTGACGTGGGTGTGACGTGGGGGCTTCGAACGTGACGTGGGCGTGACGTGGGTGATTCGAACGTGACGTGGGCGTGACGTCGGATCTTTGAAAGTGACGTGGGAGTGACGTGGGGGCTTCAAACGTGACATAAGGGTGACATGGGTGCTTAGAACGTGACGTGGGCGTGACGTGGGTGATTCCAACGTCATGTGGGGGCTTCGAACGTGACATGGGCGTGACGTGGGTGATTGGAATGTGACGTGGGCGTGACGTCGGTACTTTGAAAGTGACGTGGGTGTGACCTGGGTCATTTGAACGTGACGTGGGAGTGACGCGGGGGCTTCAAACGTGACGTAAGGGTGACATGGGCGCTTAGAACGTGACGTGGGCCTGACGTGGGTGATTCGAATATGACGTGGGCGTGACGTGGGTGATTCGAAAGTGACGTAGGTGTGACGTGGGTGTTTCGGACGTGACGTGGGCGTGACGTGGATGCTTCGAACGTGACGTTGGTGTTTCGAACGTGACGTGGGTGTGACGTGGGTGCTTCGAACGTGACGTGGGCGTGTCATAGGCGCTTCGATCATGACGTGGGTGTGACGTGTGTGGTTTCAACGTGAGGTGGGTGTCACGTGCGGCATCGAACGTGACGTGGACGTGACGTCGGTACTTTCAATTTGAGGTTGGTGTGACCTGGGTCATTTGGACGTGACGTCGCTACTTTCAATTTGAGGCTGGTGTGACCTGGGTCATTCGAACGTGACGTGGGTGTGACGTGGGGGCTTCGAACGTGACGTGGGTGTGACGTGGGTGTTTCAAACGTGACGTTGGTGTTTCGAACTTGACTTCGGTGTGACGTGGGTGCTTCGGACCTGACGTGGGCGTAACGTGGGGGCTTCGAACATGACGCGGGAGTGACGTGGATGCTTCGAATGTGACGTGGGTGCTTCGAACATGTCGTGGATGTGAGGTGGGTGCTTCGGACGTGACGTGGGCGTGACGTGGGGGCTTCGAAAATGATGTGGGTGTGAGGTGGGGTCTTCGAACGTGACGTGGGCGTGACGTGGTACTTTACATTTGACGTGGGTGTGACCTGGGTCAATCGAACGTGACGTGGGTGTGACGTGGGTGATTCGAACGTGACGTGGGCGTGACGTGGGGGCTTCGAACGTCACGTGGGCGTCACGTGGGGGCATCGAACGTGACGTGGGCGTGACCTGGGTGATTGGAACGTGACGTGGGTGTGACGTGGGTGTTTCGAAAGTGACATAAGGGTGACATGGGTGCTTAGAACGTGACGTGGGCGTGATGCGGCTGATTCCAACGTGACGTGGGTGTGACGTGGGTGTTTCGAACCTGACGTTGGTATTTCGAACGTGACGTGGGTGTGACGTGGGTGCATCGGACGTGACTGGGCATAACGTGGGGGCTACGAACATTACGCGGGTGTGACGTGGATGCTTCGAATGCGACGTTGGTGTTTCGAACGTGACATGGGTGTGACATGGGTGCTTGGAACGTGACGTGGGCGGGATGTGGGTGATTCGAAGCTGACGTGGGCGTGACGTGGGGGCATCGATCGTGACGTGGACGTGACGTCGGTACTTTATACCTGATGTTGGTGTGACGTCGGTACTTTGAATGTGACGTGGGTGTGACGTGCATGGTTCAAACGTGAGGTGGGTGTTTTAAATGTGAGCTGGGCGTGACGTGGGTCATTCGAACATGACGTAGGTGTGACGTGGGGGCTTCGAACGTGACGTGGGCGTCACGTGGGGGCATCGAAGTTGACGTGGGCGTGACCTGGGTGATTGGAACGTGACGTGGGTGTGACGTGGGGCTTCGAACGTGACGTGGGTGTGACGTGGGTGTTTCGAACGTGACGTTGGTGTTTCAAACCTGACATGGGTGTGACGTGGGTGCTTGGAACGTGACGTGGGCGTCACGTGGGGGCTTCGAACGTGACATGGGTGTGACGTGGGGGCATCGATCGTGACGTGGACGTGACGTCGGTACTTTGTACCTGATGGGGGTGTGACGTGGGTCATTCGAACGTGACGTGGGCGTGACGTGGGTGCTTAGAACGTGACGTGGGCGTGACGTGGGTGATTCCAACGTCATGTGGGGGCTTCGAACGTGACGTGGGCGTGACGTGGGTGATTGGAACGTGACGTGGGCGTGACGTCGGTACTTTGAAAGTGACGTGGGTGTGACCTGGGTCATTTGAACGTGACGTGGGAGTGACGTGGGGGCTTCAAACGTGACGTAAGGGTGACATGGGCGCTTAGAACGTGACGTGGGCGTGACGTGGGTGATTCGAATATGACGTGGTCGTGACGTGGGTGATTCGAACGTGACGTAGGTGTGACGTGGGTGTTTCGGACGTGACGTGGGCGTGACGTGGATGCTTCGAACGTGACGTGGGCGTGTCATAGGCGCTTCGATCATGACGTGGGTGTGACGTGTGTGGTTTCAACGTGACGTGGGTGTCACGTGGGGCATCGAACGTGACGTGGACGTGACGTCGGTACTTTCAATTTGAGGTTGGTGTGACCTGGGTCATTTGGACGTGACGTCGCTACTTTCAATTTGAGGCTGGTGTGACCTGGGTCATTCGAACGTGACGTACGTGTGACGTTGGGGCTTCGAACGTGATGTGGCTGTTTCAAAGCTAAGGTGGGTGTGACGTGGGGGCTTCGAACGTGACGTGGACGTGACGTCGGTACTTTACATATGACGTGGGTGTGACCTGGCTCATTTGAACGTGACGTGGCTGTGACGTGGGGGCTTCGAACGTGACGTAGGCATGACGTGGGTGATTCGAACGTGACGTGGGCGTGACGTGGGGGCATCGAACGTGACGTGGGCGTCATGTGGGGGCTTCGAAAGTGACGTGGACGTCACGTGGGTGATTCGAAGGTGACGTGGGTGTGACGTGGGGGCTTCGAACGTGACGTGGGCATGACGTGGGTGATTCGAACGTCAACTGGGTGTGACGTGGCGGCATCGAACGTGACGTGGGCGTGACGTCAGTACTTTGAAAGTGACGTGGGTGTGACCTGGGTCATTTGAACGTGACGTGGGAGTGACGTGGGGGCATCGAAGGTGACATAAGGGTGACATGGGTGCTTAGAACGTGACATGGGCGTGATGCGGGTGATTCCAACGTGACGTGAGCGTCACGTGGGGTCTTCGAAAGTGACGTGGGCATGACGTGGGTGATTCGATGGTGACGTGGGCGTGACGTGGGGGCTTCGAACGTGACGTGGGTGTGACGTCGGTACTTTGAATGTGACGTGGGTGTGACCTGGGTCATTGGAACGTGACGTGGGCGTGACGTGGGGGCATCGAACGTGACATAAGGGTGACATGGGTGCTTAGAACGTGACGTGGGCGTGATGCGGGTGATTCCAACGTGACGTGGGGCTTCGAATGTGACGTGGGCGTGAGGTGGGTGATTGGAACGTGACGTGGGCGTGACGTCGGTACTTTGAATGTGACGTGGGTGTGACCTGGGTCATTTGAACGTGAAATGGGAGTGACGTGGGGGCTTCGAATGTGACGTAAGGGTGACATGGGTGCTTAGAACGTGACGTGGGCGTGACGTGGGCGATTCCAACGTGACGTGGGGCTTCGAACGTGACGTGGGCGTGACGTGGGTGATTCGAATGTGACGTGGGCGTGACGTGGGTGATTGTAACGTGACGTCGCTGTGACATGGGTGGTTTGGACGTGACGTGGGCGTGACGTGGATGCTTCGAACGTGACATTGGTGTTTCGAACGTGACGTGGGAGTGACGTGGGTGCATCGAACGTGACATGGGGCTTCGAAAGTGGCGTGGGCGTGAAGTGGGGGATTCGAACGTGACGTGGGCGTTCACGTGGGGGCATCGAAGTTGACGTGGGCGTGACCGGGGGATTGGAACGTCACGTGGACGTGACGTGATGCATCGAACGTGACGTGGGTGTGGCGTGGGTGTTTCGAACGTGACGTTGGCATTTCGAACGTGACGTGGGTGTGACGCGGGTGCTTCGAACGTGACATGGGTGTGACGTGGGGGCTTCGAACGTGACGTGGGCCTCACGTGGGGGCTTCAAACATGATGTGGGTGTGACCTGGGTCATTCGGTCGTGACGTGCGTGTGACGTGGGTGTTTCGAACATGATGTGGGCGTGACGTGGGAGTTTCGATCGTGACGTGGACGTGACGTGGGTAGTTTACATTTGACGTGGGTGTGACCTGGGTGATGCGAACGTGACGTGGGCGTCACGTGGGGGCATCGAACGTGACGTGGGCGTCACGTGGGGGCTTCGAAAGTGACATGGGCGTGAAGTGGATGAATCGAAGGTGACGTGGGTGTGACGTGGGGGCTTCGAACGTGACCTGGGTGTGACGTGGGTGTTTCGAACGTGACGTGGGCCTGACGTCGGTACTTTGAATGTGATGTGGGTGTGACCCGGGTCATTTGAAAGTGACGTGGGCGTGACGTGGGGGCTTCGAACGTGACGTAAGGGTGACATGGGTGCTTCGAACGTGACGTGAGTGTTACGTGGGTGATTCCAACGTGACGTGGGGGCTTCGAATGAGACGTGGGCGTGACGTCGGTACTTTGAATGTGACGTGGGTGTGACCTGGGTCATTTGAACGTGAAATGGGAGTGACGTGGGGGCTTTGAACGTGACGTAAGGGTGACATGGGTGATTGGAACGTGACGTGGGCGTGACGTGGGTGATTCCAACGTGACGTGGGGCTTCGAACGTGACGTGGGCGTGACGTGGGTGATTCGAACGTGACGTGGACGTGACGTGAGGGCTTCGAACGTGACGTAGGTGTGACGTGGGTGATTCGAACGTGCTGTTTGTGTTGCGAAGGTGACGTGGGTGTGAGCTAGGTCATTCGATCGTGATGTACGTGTGACGTGGGTGATTCGAACGTCACGTGGGCGTCACGTGGGAATTTCGAACGTGACGTGGACGTGACGTCGGTACTTTACATTTGATGTGGGTGTGACCTGGGTGATGCGAACGTGACGTGGGCGTCACGTGGGAGTTTCAAACGTGACGTGGACGTGACGTGGGTACCTTACATTTGACGTGGGTGTGACCTGGATGATGCGAATGTGACCTGGGCGTAACGTGGGCGCTTCGAATGTGACGTGGGTGTGATGTTGGTGTTTCGAACGTGACGTTGGTGTTTCGAACGTGTCGTGGGTGTGGCGTGGGTGCTTTGAACGTGACGTGGGCGTCAGGTGGGTGCTTCGAACGTGACGTGGGTGTGACGTGGGTGATTCGAGCGTGACTTGGGCGTGACGTGGGAGTTTCAAACGTAACGTGAACGTGACGTGGGTACTTTACATTTGACGTGGGTGTGACCTGGGTGATGCGAACGTGATTTGGGCGTGACGTGGGGGCATCGAACGTGACGTGGGCATCACGTGGGGGCTTCGAAAGTGAGGTGTGCATGATGTGGGTGCTTCGAGGGTGACGTGGGTGTGACGTGGGTGCTTCGAACGTGACGTGGGTGTGACCTAGGTGCTTCGATCGTGACGTGGGCATGACATAGGCGCTTCGATCGTGACGTGGGCATGACATAAGCACTTCGATCGTGACGTGTGCGTGACGTGTGTGGTTTCAACGTGACGTGGGTGTCACGTGGGGCACCGAACGTGACGTGGGCGTGCCGTGTGTGGTTCCAACGTGACGTGGGCGTCACTTGGAATTTTCGAACGTTACGTGGACGTGACGTCGGTACTTTCAATTTGAGGTTGGTGTGACCTGGGTCAATCGAACGTGACGTACGTGTGACGTGGGGGCTTCGAACGTTACGCGGGCATGACGTGGGTGATTCGAACGTGACGTGGGCGTGACCTGGGTCATTTGAACGTGACGTGGGAGTGACGCGGGGGCTTCAAACGTGACGTAAGGGTGACATGGGCGCTTAGAACGTGACGTGGGCGTGACGTGGGGCTTCGAATATGACGTGGGCGTAACGTGGGTGATTCGAAAGTGACGTAGGTGTGACGTGGGTGTTTCGGACGTGACGTGGGCGTGACGTGGATGCTTCGAACGTGACGTTGGTGTCTCGAACGTTACGTGGGTGTGACGTGGGTGCTTCGAACGTGACGTGGGCGTGTCATAGGCGCTTCGATCATGACGTGGGTGTGACGTGTGTGGTTTCAACGTGAGGTGGGTGTCACGTGGGGCATCGAACGTGACGTGGACGTGACGTCGGTACTTTCAATTGAGGTTGGTGTGACCTGGGTCATTTGGACGTGACGTCGCTACTTTCAATTTGAGGCTGGTGTGACCTGGGTCATTCGAGCGTGACGTACGTGTGACGTGGGGGCTTCGAACATGACGTGGGCATGACGTGGGGGATTCGAAGGTGACGTGGGCGTGACGTCGGTACTTTGAATGTGACGTGGGTGTGACCTGGCTCATTTGAACGTGACGTGGGAGTGACGTGGGGGCATCGAACGTGACGTAAGGGTGACATGGGTGCTTAGAACGTGACGTGGGCGTGATGCGGGTGATTCCAACGTGACGTGGGGCTTCGAATGTGACGTGGGCGTGAGGTGGGTGATTGGAACGTGACGTGGGCGTGACGTCGGTACTTTGAATGTGACTCGGACGTGACCTGGGGGCTTCGAACGTGACGTAAGGGCGACATGGGTGCTTAGAACGTGACGTGGGCGTGACGTGGGTGATTCCAACGTGACGTGGGGGCTTCGAACGTGACATGGGCGTGACGTGGGTGATTCGAACGTGACGTGGGTGTGACGTCGGTACTTTGAAAGTGACGTGGGTGTGACCTGGGTGATTGGAACGTGACGTGGGTGTGACGTGGGGGCTTCGAACGTGACGTGGGTGTGACGTGGGTGTTTCGAACGTGACGTTGGTGTTTCGAACTTGACGTCGGTGTGACGTGGGTGCTTCGGACCTGACGTGGGCGTAACGTGGGGGCTTCGAGCATGACGCGGGAGTGACGTGGATGCTTCGAATGCGACGTTGGTGTTTCGAACATGACGTGGATGTGAGGTGGGTGCTTCGGACGTGACGTGGGCGTGACGTGGGGGCTTCGAAAATGATGTGGGTGTGAGGTGGGGGTCTTCGAACGTGACGTGGGCGTGACGTGGGAGTTTCGAACGTGACATGGACGTGACGTGGTACTTTACATTTGACGTGGGTGTGACCTGGCTCAATCGAACGTGACGTGGCTGTGACGTGGGGGCTTCGAACGTGACATAAGGGTGACATGGGTGCTTAGAACGTGACGTGGGCGTGATGCGGGTGATTCCAACGTGACGTGGGGCTTCGAATGTGACGTGGGGATGACGTGGGTGATTCGAAGGTGACGTGGGTGTGACGTGGGGTCTTCGAACGTGACGTGGGCGTGACGTCGGTACTTTCAACGTGACGTGGGTGTAAGGTGGGTGCTTCGAACGTGACGTGGGAGTGACGTGGGAGTTTCGAACGTGACGTGGACGTGACGTCAGTACTTTCAATTTGAGGTTGGTGTGACCTGGGTTATTTGGACGTGACGTCGCTACTTTCAATTTGAGGCTGGTGTGACCTGGGTCATTCGAACGTGACGTACGTGTGATGTTGGGGCTTCGAACGTGATGTGGGTGTTTCAAAACTAAGGTGGGTGTGACGTGGGGGCTTCGAACGTGACGTGGACGTGACGTCGGTACTTTATATATGACGTGGGTGTGACCTGGCTCATTTGAACGTGAGGTGGCTGTGACGTGGGGGCATCGAACGTGACGTGGGAGTGACGTGGGGGCATCGAACGTGACTTGGGCGTCATGTGGGGTCTTCGAAAGTGACGTGGGCATGACGTGGGTGATTCGAAGGTGACGTGGGTGTGACGTGGGGGCTTCGAACGTGACGTGGGTGTGACGTCGGTACTTTGAATGTGACGTGGGTGTGACCTGGGTCATTGGAACGTGACGTGGGAGTGACGTGGGGGCATCGAACGTGACGTAAGGGTGACATGGGTGCTTAGAACGTGACGTGGGCGTGATGCGGGTGATTCCAACGTGACGTGGGGCTTCGAATGTGACGTGGGCGTGAGGTGGGTGATTGGAACGTGACGTGGGCGTGACGTCGGTACTTTGAATGTGACGTGGGTGTGACCTGGGGGCTTCGAACGTGACGTAAGGGCAACATGGGCGTTTAGAACGTGACATGGGCGTGACGTGCGTGATTCGAAGGTGACGTGGGCGTGACGTCGGTACTTTGAAAGTGACGTGGGTGTGACCTGGGTGATTGGAACGTGACGTGGGAGTGACGTGGGGGCTTCGAACGTGACGTAAGTGTGACATGGGTTCTTAGAACGTCACGTGGGCATGACGTGGGTGATTCGAAGGTGACGTGGGTGTGACGTGGGGGCTTTAAGCGTGACGTGGGCGTGACGTGGGTGATTCGAACGTGACGTGGGCGTGACGTCGGTACTTTGAATGTGACGTGGGTGTGACCTGGGTCCTTTGAACGTGACGTGGGAGTGACGTGGGGGCATTGAACGTGACGTAAGGGTGACATGGGTGCTTAGAACGTGACGTGGGCGTGACGTGGGTGATTCCAACGTGACGTGGGGCTTCGAATGTGACGTGGGCGTGAGGTGGGTGATTGGAACGTGACGTGGGCGTGACGTCGGTACTTTGAAAGTGACGTGGGAGTGACGTGGGGGCTTCAAACGTGACGTAAGGGTGACATGGGTGCTTAGAACGTGACGTGGGCGTGACGTGGGTGATTCCAACGTCATGTGGGGGCTTCGAACGTGACGTGGGCGTGACGTGGGTGATTCGAACGTGACGTGGGCGTGACGTCGGTACTTTGAAAGTGACGTGGGTGTGACCTGGGTCATTTGAACGTGACGTGGGAGTGACGTGGATGCTTCAAATGTGACGTAAGGCTGACATGGGCGCTTAGAGCGTGACGTGGGCGTGACGTGGGTGATTGGAACGTGACGTGGGCGTGACGTGGGGGCTTCGAAAGTGACGTTGGTGTTTCGAACGTGACGTGGGTGTGACGTGGGTGCTTCGAACGTGATGTGGGCGTGACATAGGCGCTTCGATCATGACGTGGGCGTGACGTGTGTGGTTTCAACGTGACGTGGGTGTCACGTGGGGCATCGAACGTGACGTGGACGTGACGTCGGTACTTTCAATTTGAGGTTGGTGTGACCTGGGTCATTCGAACGTGACGTACATGTGACGTGGGTGATTCCAACGTGACGTGGGGCTTCGAACGTGACGTGGGTGTGACCTGGGTCATTGGAACGTGACGTGGGTGTGACGTGGGGGCTTCGAACGTGACGTGGGTGTGACGTGAAAGCTTCGAATGTGACATTGGTGTTTCGAACATGACGTGGATGTGAGGTGGGTGCTTCGGACGTGACGTGGGCTTGACGTGGGGGCTTCGAAAATGATGTGGGTGTGAGGTGGGGTCTTCGAACGTGACGTGGACGTGACGTGGGAGTTTCGAACGTGACGTGGACGTGACGTGGTACTTTACATTTGACGTGGGTGTGACCTGGGTCAATCGAACGTGACGTGGGCGTGACGTGGGGGCTTCGAATGTGACGTGGGCGTGACGTGGGTGATTCGAATGTGACGTGGGCGTGACGTGGCGGCTTCGAACGTGACGTGGGCGTGACCTGGGTGATTGGAACGTGACGTGGGTGTGACGTGGGGGCTTCGAACGTGACGTGGGTGTGACGTGGGTGCATCGGACGTGACTGGGCATAACGTGGGGGCTACGAACATACGCGGGTGTGACGTGGATGCTTCGAATGCGACGTTGGTGTTTCGAACGTGACATGGGTGTGACATGGGTGCTTGGAACGTGACGTGGGCGTCACGTGGGGGCTTCGAACATGACGTGGGTGTGACGTGGGGGCATCGATCGTGACGTGGACGTGACGTCGGTACTTTATACCTGATGGGGGTGTGACGTGGGTCATTCGAACGTGACGTGGGTGTGACGTGGGGGCTTCGAACGTGACGTGGGCATGACGTGGGTGATTCGAAGGTGACGTGGGCGTGACGTGGGGGCATGGAACGTGACGTGGGTGTGAGGTGGGTGTTTCGAACGTGACGTGGGCGTGACGTCGGTACTTTCAATGTGACGTGGGTGTGACGTGGGTCATTCGAACGTGATGTACGTGTGACGTGGGGGCTTCGAACGTGACGTGGGTGTTTCAAAACTAACGTGGGTGTGACGTAGGGGTATCGAACGTGACGTAGGTGTTTCCAAAGTGACGTGGGTGTGACGTCGGTATGTTGAATGTGACGTGGGTGTGACGTGCATGGTTCGAACGTGAGGTGGGTGTTTTAAATGTGAGCTGGGCGTGACGTGGGTCATTCGAACATGACGTAGGTGTGAGGTGGGGGCTTCGAACGTGACGTGGGCGTGACGTGGATGCTTCGAATGTGACGTTGGTGTTTCGAACGTGACATGGGTGTGACATGGGTGCTTCGAATGTGACGTGGGCGTAACGTGGGGGCTTCGAACCTGACGTGGGTGTGACGTGGGGCTTCGAAAGTGACGTGGGTGTGACGTGGGTCATTTGAACGTGACGTGGGCGTGCCGTGTGTGGTTCGAACGTGACGTGGGGCTTCGAACGTGACGTGGGTGTGACGTGGATGCTTCGAATGTGACGTTGGTGTTTCGAACGTGACATGGGTGTGACATGGGTGCTTCGAATGTGAAGTGGGCGTAAGGTGGGGGCTTCGAACCTGACGTGGGTGTGACGTGGGAGCTTCGAAAGTGACGTGGGTGTGACGTGGGTCATTTGAACGTGACGTGGGCGTGACGTGGGTGATTCCAACGTGACGTGGGGCTTTGAACGTGACGTAAGGGTGACATGGGTGCTTAGAACGTGACGTGGGCGTGACGTGGGCGATTCCAACGTGACGTTGGGGCTTCGAACGTCACGTGGGCGTGACCTGGGGGCTTCGATGTTGACGTGGGCGTGACCTGGGTGATTGGAACGTGACGTGGACGTGACGTGGGTGGTTTCAACGTGACGTGAGCGTCACCTGGGGTCCTCGAACGTGACGTGGGCATGACGTGGGTGATTCGAAGGTGACGTGGGTGTGACGTGGGTGATTCGAACGTGACGTGGGCGTGACGTCGGTAGTTTTAACGTGACGTGGGTGTGACGTGGGAGTTTCGAACGTGACGTGGGAGTGACGTGGGAGTTTCGAACGTGACGTGGACGTGACGTCGGTACTTTCAATTTGAGGCTGGTGTGACCTGGGTCATTCGAACGTGACGTACGTGTGACGTTGGGGCTTCGAACGTGATGTGGCTGTTTCAAAACTAACGTGGGTGTGACGTGGGGGCTTCGAACGTGACGTAGGCGTAACGTGGGTGTTTACAAGTGACCTGGGCGTGACGTGGGGGCTTCGATCGTGACGTGGACGTGACGTCGGTACTTTATATATGACGTGGGTGTGACCTGGCTCATTTGAACGTGACGTGGCTGTGACGTGGGGGCTTCGAACGTGACGTGGGCATGACGTGGGTGATTCGAACGTGACGTGGGCGTGACGTGGGGGCATCGAACGTGACGTGGGCGTCATGTGGGGGCTTCGAAAGTGACGTGGACGTCACGTGGGTGATTCGAAGGTGACGTGGGTGTGACGTGGGGGCTTCGAACGTGACCTGGGTGTGAGGCGGGTGTTTCGAACGTGACGTGGGCGTGACGTCAGTACTTTGAATGTGACGTGGGTGTGACCTGGGTCATTGGAACGTGACGTGGGAGTGACGCGGGGGCTTCGAACGTGACGTAAGGGTGACATGGGTGCTTAGAACGTGACGTGGGCGTGACGTGGGTGATTCCAACGTGACGTGGGCTTCGAACGTGACGTGGACGTGACGTGATTGATTGGAATGTAACGTGGGCGTGATGTGGGTGATTCGAAAGTGACGTTGGTGTGACGTGGGTGTTTCGGACGTGACGTGGGCGTGACGTGGATGGTTCGAACGTGACGTTGGTGTTTCGAACGTGACGTGGGTGTGACGTGGGTGCTTCGAACGTCACGTGGGCGTGATATAGGCACTTCGATCATGACGTGGGCGTGACGTGTGTGGTTTCAACGTGACGTGGGTGTCACGTGGGGCATCGAACGTGACGTGGACGTGACGTCGGTACTTTCAATTTGAGGTTGGTGTGACCTGGGTCATTCGAATGTGACGTGGGTGATTCCAATGTGACGTGGGGCTTCGAACGTGACGTGGGTGTGACCTGGGTGATTCGAACGTGACGTGGGTGTGACGTGGGGGCTTCGAACGTGACGTGGGTGTGACGTGGGTGTTCCGAACGTGATGTGGGTGTTTCGAACTTGACTTCGGTGTGACGTGGATGCTTCGGACGTGACGTGGGCGTGACGTGGGGGCTTCGAAAATGATGTGGGTGTGAGGTGGGGTCTTCGAACGTGACGTGGGCGAGACGTGGGAGTTTCGAACGTGACGTGGACGTGACGTGGTACTTTACATTTGACGTGGGTGTGACCTGGCTCAATCGAACGTGACGTGGGTGTGACGTGGGGGCTTCGAATGTGACGTGGGCGTGACGTGGGTGATTCGAACGTGACGTGGGCGTGACGTCGGTGCTTTGAATGTGACGTGGGTGTGACGTGGGTCATTCGAACGTGATGTACGTGTGACGTGTGGGCTCCCAACGTGACGTGGGTGTTTCAAAACTAACGTGGGTGTGACGTAGGGGTATCGAACGTGACGTAGGTGTTTCCAAAATGACGTGGGTGTGACGTCGGTATGTTGAATGTGACGTGGGTGTGACGTGCATGGTTCGAACGTGAGGTGGGTGTTTTAAATGTGAGCTGGGCGTGACGTGGGTCATTCGAACATGACGTAGGTGTGAGGTGGGGGCTTCGAACGTGACGTGGGCGTGACGTGGATGCTTCGAATGTGACGTTGGTGTTTCGAACGTGACATGGGTGTGACATGGGTGCTTCGAATGTGACGTGGGCGTAGTGTGGGGGCTTCGAACCTGACGTGGGTGTGACGTGGGGGCTTCGAACGTGACGTGGGTGTGACGTGGGTCATTTGAACGTGACGTGGGCTTGACGTGGGTGATTCCAACGTGACGTGGGGCTTTGAACGTGACGTGGGCGTGACGTGGGTGATTCGAATGTGACGTGGGCGTGACGTGGGGGCTTCGAATGTCACGTGAGCGTCACGTGGGGGCATCGAGTTTGACATGGGCGTTACCTGGGTGATTGGAACGTGACGTGGGCGTGACGTGGGTGATTCCAACGTGACGTGGGGCTTCGAACATGACGTGGGCGTGACGTGGGGGCTTCGAAAGTGACGTGGGCATGACGTGGGTGATTCGAAGGTGACATGGGTGTGACGTGGGGGCTTCGAACGTGACCTGGGTGTGACGTGGGTGTTTCGAACGTGACGTGGGCGTGACGTCGGTACTTTGAATGTGACGTGGGTGTGACCTGGGTCATTTGAACGTGACGTGGGAGTGACGTGGGGGCATCGAACGTGACATAAGGGTGACATGGGTGCTTAGAACGTGACGTGGGCGTGATGCGGGTGATTCCAACGTGACGTGGGGCTTCGAATGTGACGTGGGCGTGACGTTGGTACTTTGAATGTGACGTGGGCGTGAGGTGGGTGATTGGAACGTGACGTGGGCGTGACGTCGGTACTTTGAATGTGACGTGGGTGTGACCTGGGGTCTTCGAACGTGACGTAAGGGCGACATGGGTGCTTAGAACGTGACGTGGGCGTGACGTGGGTGATTCCAACGTGACGTGGGGCTTTGAACATGACGTGGGCGTGACGTGGGGGCTTCGAAAGTGACGTGGGCATGACGTGGGTGATTCGAAGGTGACATGGGTGTGACGTGGGGGCTTCGAACGTGACGTGGGTGTGACGTGGGTGTTTCGAACGTGACGTGGGCGTGACGTCGGTACTTTGAATGTGATTGGTGTGACCTGGGTCATTTGAACGTGACGTGGGAGTGACGTGGGGGCATCGAACGTGACATAAGGGTGAAATGGGTGCTTAGAACGTGACGTGGGAGTGACGTGGGGGCTTCAAACGTGACGTAAGGGTGACATGGGTGCTTAGAACGTGACGTGGGAGTGACGTGGGTGATTCCAACGTGACGTGGGCTTCGAACGTGACGTGGGCGTGACGTGGGTGATTGGAACGTGACGTGGGCGTGACGTGGGTGCTTCGAACGTGACGTGGGCATGACATAAGCGCTTCGATCGTGACGTGGGCGTGACGTGTGTGGTTTCAACGTGACGTGGGTGTGACGTGGGGCATCGAACGTGCCGTGGGCGTGATGTGTGTGGTTTCAACGTGACGTCGGCGTCACGGGTGGGCTTCGAACGTGAGGTGGGCATGACGTGGGTGATTCGAAGGTGACGTGGGCATGACGTGGGGGCTTCGAACGTGACGTGGGTGTGAGGTGGGTGTTTCGAACGTGACGTGGGCGTGACGTCGGTACTTTCAATGTGACGTGGGTGTGACCTGGGTCATTTGAACGTGACGTGGGAGTGACGTGGGGGCTTCGAACGTGACGTAAGGGCGACATGGGTGCTTAGAACGTGACGTGGGCCTGACGTGGGGGCTTCCAACGTGACGTGGGCGGGATGTGGGTGATTCGAAGCTGACGTGGGCGTGACATGGGGGCTTCGAACGTCACGTGGGCGTGACGTGGCGGCTTCGACCGTCACGTGGGCGTGACCTGGGTGATTGGAACGTGACGTGGACGTGACGTGGGTGGTTTCAACGTGACGTGGGCGTCACGTGGGGGCTTCGGAGGTGACGTGGGCCTCACGTGGGGTCTTCGAAAGTGACGTGGGCATGGCGTGGGTGATTCGAAGGTGACGTGGGTGTGACGTGGGGGCTTCGAACGTGACGTGGGCGTCACGTGGGTGATTCGAACGTGACGTGGGCATGACGTCGGTACTTTGAATGTGACGTGGGTGTGACCTGGGTCATTTGATCGTGACGTGGGAGTGACGTGGGGGCTTCGAAAGTGACGTAAGGGTGACATGGGTGCTTAGAACGTGACGTGGGCCTGACGTGGGTGATTCCAACGTGACGTGGGGTCTTCGAATGTGACGTGGGCGTGACGTGGGTGATTGGAACGTGACGTGGGCGTGACGTGGGGGCTTCGAACGTGACATAAGGGTGACATGGGTGCTTAGAACGTGACGTGGGCGTGATGCAGGTGATTCCAACGTGACGTGGGGCTTCGAATGTGACGTGGGCGTGAGGTGGGTGATTGGAACGTGACGTGGGCGTTACGTCGGTACTTTGAAAGTGACGTGGGTGTGACCTGGGTCATTGGAACGTGACGTGGGAGTGACGTGGGGGCTTCAAACGTGACGTGGGCGTGACCTGGGTCATGTGAACGTGACGTGGGCGTGACGTGTGTGGTTTCAACGTGACGTGGGTGTCACGTGGGGCATCGAACGTGACGTGGGCGTGACGTGTGTGGTTTCAACGTGACGTGGGCGTCACGGGTTGGCTTCGAACGTGAAGTGGGCATGACGTGGGTGATTCGAAGGTGACGTGGGCGTGACGTGGGGGCATGGAACGTGACGTAGCTGTGAGGTGGGTGATTCCAACGTGACGTGGGCGTGACGTCGGTACTTTCAATGTGACGTGGGTGTGACCTGGGTCATTTGAACGTGACGTGGACGTGACGTGGGGGCTTGGAATGTGACGTGGGCATGACGTGGGTAATTCGAAGGTGACGTGGGTGTGACGTGGGGGCTTCAAACGTGACGTGGGCGTGACGTGGGTGATTCGAACGTTTCGTGGGCGTGACGTGGCTGCTTTGAACGTGACGTTGGTGTTTCGAACGTGACGTGGGTGTGACGTGGGTGCTTCGAACGTGACGTGGGCGTGTCATAGGCGCTTCGATCATGACGTGGGTGTGACGTGTATGGTTTCAACGTGACGTGGGTGTCACGTGGGGCATCGAACGTGACGTGGACGTGACGTCGGTACTTTCAATTTGAGGTTGGTGTGACCTGGGTCATTTGGACGTGACGTCGGTACTTTCAATTTGAGGCTGGTGTGACCTGGGTCATTCGAGCGTGACGTACGTGTGACAATGGGGCTTCGAACATGACGTGGGCGTGACGTGGGGGCTTCGAAAGTGACGTGGGCATGACGTGGGTGATTCGAAGGTGACGTGGGCGTGACGTCGGTGATTCGAACGTGACGTGGGCGTGACGTGGGGGCCTCGAACGTGACGTGGGCGTGACGTGGGTGTTTCGAACGTCACGTGGGTGCTTAGAACGTGACGTGGGCGTGACGTGGGTGATTCGAATGTGACGTGGGCGTGACGTGGGGGCTTCGAATGTGACGTGGGCGTGAGGTGTGTGATTGGAACGTGACGTGGGCGTGACGTCGGTACTTTGAATGTGACGTGGGTGTGACCTGGGGGCTTCGATCGTGACGTAAGGGCGACATGGGTGCTTAGAACGTGACGTGGGCGTGACGTGGGTGATTCCAATGTGACGTGGGGGCCTCGAACGTGACGTGGGCGTGACGTGGGTGATTCGAATGTGACGTGGGCGTGACGTGGGGGCTTCGAACGTCACGTGAGCGTCACGTGGGGGCATCGAGTTTGACATGGGCGTGACCTGGGTGATTGGAACGTGACGTGGGCGTGACGTGGGTGATTCCAACGTGACGTGGGGCTTCGAACATGACGTGGGCGTGACGTGGGGGCTTCGAAAGTGACGTGGGCATGACGTGGGTGATTCGAAGGTGACATGGGTGTGACGTGGGGGCTTCGAACGTGACCTGGGTGTGACGTGGGTGTTTCGAACGTGACGTGGGCGTGACGTCGGTACTTTGAATGTGACGTGGGTGTGACCTGGGTCATTGGAACGTGACGTGGGAGTGACGTGGGGGCATCGAACGTGACATAAGGGTGACATGGGTGCTTAGAACGTGACGTGGGCGTGATGCGGGTGATTCCAACGTGACGTGGGGCTTCGAATGTGACTTGGGGATGACGTGGGTGATTCGAAGGTGACGTGGGTGTGACGTGGGGTCTTCGAACGTGACGTGGGCGTGACGTCGGTACTTTATATATGACGTGGGTGTGACCTGGCTCATTTGAACGTGACGTGGCTGTGACGTGGGGGCTTCGAACGTGATGTAGGCATGACGTGGGTGATTCGAATGTGACGTGGGCGTGACGTGGGGGCATCGAACGTGACGTGGGCGTCATTTGGGGGCTTCGAAAGTGACGTGGACGTCACGTGGGTGATTCGAAGGTGACGTGGGTGTGACGTGGGGGCTTCGAACGTGACCTGGGTGTGAGGCGGGTGTTTCGAACGTGACGTGGGCGTGACGTCGGTACTTTGAATGTGACGTGGGTGTGACCTGGGTTATTTGAACGTGACGTGGGAGTGACGCGGGGGCTTCGAACGTGACGTAAGGGTGACATGGGTGCTTAGAACGTGACGTGGGCGTGACGTGGGTGATTCCAACGTGACGTGGGCTTCGAACGTGACGTGGACGTGACGTGATTGATTGGAATGTAACGTGGGCGTGATGTGGGTGATTCGAAAGCGACGTTGGTGTGACGTGGGTGTTTCGGACGTGACGTGGGTGTGACCTGGGTCATTGGAACGTGACGTGGGTGTGACGTGGGTGCTTCGGACGTGACGTGGGCGTGACGTGGGGCCTTCAAATATGATGTGGGTGTGAGGTGGGGTCTTCGAACGTGACGTGGGCGTGACGTGGGAGTTTCGAACGTGACGTGGACGTGACGTGGTACTTTACATTTGACGTGGGTGTGACCTGGCTCAATCGAACGTGACGTGGGTGTGACGTGGGGGCTTCGAATGTGACGTGGGCGTGACGTGGGTGATTCGAATGTGACGTGGGCGTGACGTGGGGGCTTCGAACGTCACGTGGGCGTCACGTGGGGGCATCGAGTTTGACGTGGGCGTCACCTGGGTGATTGGAACGTGACGTGGGTGTGACGTGGGGGATTCGAACGTGACGTGGGTGTGACGTGGGTGCATCGGACGTGACGTGGGCGTAACGTGGGTGCTACAAACATTACGCGGGTGTGACGTGGATGCTTCGAATGCGACGTTGGTGTTTCGAACGTGACATGGCTGTGACATGGGTGCTTCGAATGTGACGTGGGCGTAACGTGGGGGCTTCGAACCTGTAGTGGGTGTGACGTGGGGGCTTCGAATGTGACGTGGGCGTGACGTCGGTACTTTCAATGTGACGTGGGTGTGACCTGGGTCATTTGAACGTGACTTGGGTGTGACGTGGGTGATTCGAATGTGACGTGGGCGTGACGTGGGGGCTTCGAACGTCACGTGGGCGTGACGTCGGTACCTTGAATGTGACGTGGGTGTGACCTGGGTCATTTGAACGTGACGTGGGAGTGACGTGGGGGCTTCGATCGTGATGTAAGTGTGACATGGGTGCTTAGAACCTGACATGGGCGTGACGTGGGCGATTCCAACGTGATGTGGGGCTTCGAACGTGACGTGGGTGTGAGGTGGGTGATTCGAAGCTGACGTGGGCGTGACGTGGGGGCTTCGAACGTCACGTGGGCGTGACGTGGGGGCTTCGAACGTGACGTGGGCGTGACCTGGGTGATTGGAACGTGACGTGGACGTGACGTGGGTGGTTTCAACGTCACGTGAGCGTCACGTGGGGGCATCGAGTTTGACATGGGCGTGACCTGGGTGATTGGAACGTGACGTGGGCGTGACGTGGGTGATTGGAACGTGACGTGGGCGTGAGGTGGGTGATTCGAAAGTGACGTGGGTGTGACGTGCGTTTTTCGGACGTGACGTGGGCGTGACGTGGGTGAATGGAACGTGTGGTGGGCGTGAGGTGGGTGATTCGAAGGTGACGTGGGCATGACGTGGGGGCATGGAACGTGACCTGGGTGTGAGGTGGGTGACTCCAACGTGACGTGGGCGTGACGTCGGTACTTTCAATGTGACGTGGGTGTGACCTGGGTCATTTGAATGTGACGTGGGAGTGACGTGGGGGCATCGAACGTGACGTAAGGGTGACATGGGTGCTTAGAACGTGGCGTGGGTGTGCCGTGGGTGATTCCAACGTCACGTGGGGCTTCGAACGTGACGTGGGCGTGACGTGGGTGATTGGCACGTGACGTGGGCGTGACGTGGGGGCTTCGAACGTGACGTGGGTGTGACGTGGGTGTTTCGAACCTGATGTTGGTGTTTCGAACATGACGTGGGTGTGACGTGGGTGCATCGGACGTGACGTGGTCTTAACGTGGGGGCTACGAACATTACGCGGGTGTGACGTGGATGCTTCGAATGCGACGTTGGTGTTTCGAACTGACATGGGTGTGACATGGGTGCTTGGAACGTGACGTGGGCGTCACGTGGGGGCTTCGAACATGACGTGGGTGTGACGTGGGGGCATCGATCGTGACGTGGACGTGACGTCGGTACTTTATACCTGATGGGGGTGTGACGTGGGTCATTCGAACGTGACGTGGGCGTGACGTGGGTGCTTAGAACGTGACGTGGGAGTGACGTGGGAGTTTCGATCGTGACGTGGACGTGACGTCGGTACTTTCAATTTGAGGTTGGTGTGACCTGGGTCATTCGGACGTGACGTACGTGTGACGTTGGGGCTTCGAACGTGATGTGGCTGTTTCAAAACTAACGTGAGTGTGACGTGGGGGCTTCGAACGTGACGTAGGCATAACGTGGGTGTTTACAAGTGACCTGGGCGTGACGTGGGGGCTTCGATCGTGACGTGGACGTGACGTCGGTACTTTATATATGACGTGGGTGTGACCTGGCTCATTTGAACGTGACGTGGGCATGACGTGGGTGATTCGAACGTGACCTGGGTGTAACGTGGCGGCATCGAACGTGACATGGGCGTGACGTCAGTACTTTGAAAGTGACGTGGGTGTGACCTGGGTCATTTGAACGTGACGTGGGAGTGACGTGGGGGCTTCGAACGTGATGTAAGTGTGACATGGGTGCTTAGAACGTGACGTGGGCGTGACGTGGGCGATTCCAACGTGACGTGGGGCTTCGAACGTGACGTGGGCGTGACGTGGGTGATTCGAACGTCACGTGGGCGTGACGTGGGGGCTTCGATGTTGACGTGGGCGTGACCTGGGTGATTGGAACGTGACGTGGACGTGACGTGGGTGGTTTCAACGTGACGTGAGCGTCACGTGGGGTCCTCGAACGTGACTTGGGCGTCACGTGGGGTCTTCGAAAGTGACGTGGGCATGACGTGGGTGATTCGAAGGTGACGTGGGTGTGACGTGGGGGCTTCGAACGTGACGTGGGCGTGACGTCGGTGCTTTGAATGTGACGTGGGTGTGACCTGGGTCATTGGAACGTGACGTGGGAGTGACGTGGGGGCTTCGAACGTGACATAAGGGTGACATGGGTGCTTAGAACGTGACGTGGGCGTGATGCGGGTGATTCCAACGTGACGTGGGGGCTTCGAACGTGACATGGGCGTGAAGTGGGTGTTTCGAACGTGACGTTGGGGTTTCCAACGTGCCGTGGGTGTGACGTGGGGGCTTCAAACGTGACGTGGGCATGACGTCGGTACTTTGAATGTGACGTGGGTGTGACCTGGGTGATTGGAACGTGACGTGGGAGTGACGCGGGGGCTTCGAACGTGACGTAAGGGTGACATGGGTGCTTAGAACGTGACGTGGGCGTGACGTGGGCGATTCCAACGTGACGTGGGGGCTTCGAACGTGACGTGGGCATGACGTGGGTGATTCGAAGGTGACGTGGGTGTGACGTGGGGGCTTCAAACGTGACGTGGGCGTGACGTCGGTACTTTGAATGTGACGTGGGTGTGACCTGGGTGATTGGAACGTGACGTGGGAGTGACGTGGGGGCTTCGAACGTGACGTAAGGGTGACATGGGTGCTTAGAACGTGACGTGGGCGTGACGTGGGAGTTTCGATCGTGACGTGGACGTGACTTCGGTACTTTCAATTTGAGGTTGGTGTTTCCTGGGTCATTCGAATGTGACGTACGTGTGACGTTGGGGCTTCGAACGTGATGTGGGTGTTTCAAAACTAACGTGGGTGTGACGTGGGGGCTTCAAACGTGATGTAGGCGTAACCTGGGTGTTTACAAGTGACCTGGGCGTGACGTGGGGGCTTCGATCGTGACGTGGACGTGACGTTGGTACTCTATATATGACGTGGGTGTGACCTGGATCATTTGAACGTGACGTGGCTGTGACGTGGGGGCTTCGAATGTGACGTGGGTGTGACCTGGGTGATTGGAACGTGACGTAAGGGTGACATGGGTGCTTAGAACGTGATTGGGCGTGACGTGGGTGATTCCATTGTCATGTGGGGGCTTCGAACGTGACGTGGGCGTGACGTGGGTGATTGGAACGTGACGTGGGCGTGACGTCGGTACTTTGAAAGTGACGTGGGTGTGACCTGGGTGATTGGAACGTGACGTGGGAGTGACGTGGGGGCTTCAAACGTGACGTAAGGGTGACATGGGCGCTTAGAACGTGACGTGGGCGTGACGTGGGTGATTCGAATATGACGTGGGCGTGACGTGGGTGTTTCGAAAGTGACGTCGGTGTGACGTGGGTGTTTCGGACGTGACGTGGGCGTGACGTGGATGCTTCGAACGTGACGTTGGTGTTTCGAACGTGACGTGGGTGTGACGTGGGTGCTTTGAACGTGACGTGGGCGTGTCATAGGCGCTTCGATCATGACGTGGGTGTGACGTGTGTGATTTCAACGTGAGGTGGGTGTCACGTGGGGCATCGAACGTGACGTGGACGTGACGTCGGAACTTTGAATGTGACGTGGGTGTGACCTGGGTGATTGGAACGTGACGTGGGAGTGACGTGGGGGCTTCGAACGTGACGTAAGGGTGACATGGGTGCTTCGAACGTGACGTGGGCGTGACGTGGGTGATTGGAACGTGACGTGGGCGTGAGGTGGGTGATTCGAAGGTGACGTGGGCGTGACGTCGGTACTTTGAAAGTGACGTGGGTGTGACCTGGGTCATTTGAACGTGACGTGGGCGTGACGTGGGTGTTTCGAACGTGACGTGGGTGTGACGTGGGTGTTTCGAACGTGACGTTGGTGTTTCGAACTTGACGTCGGTGTGACGTGGGTGCTTCGGACCTGACGTGGGCGTAACGTGGGGGCTTCGAGCATGACGCGGGAGTGACGTGGATGCTTCGAATGTGACGTGGGTGCTTCGAACATGACGTGGATGTGAGGTGGGTGCTTCGGACGTGACGTGGGCGTGACGTGGGGGCTTCGAAAATGATGTGGGTGTGAGGTGGGGTCTTCGAACGTGACGTGGGCGTGACGTGGGTGATTGGAACGTGACGTGGGCGTGAGGTGGGTGATTCGAAGGTGACGTGGGCGTGACGTCGGTACTTTGAATGTGACGTGGGTGTGACCTGGGTCATTTGAACGTGACGTGGGAGTGACGTGGGGGCATCGAACGTGACATAAGGGTGACATGGGTGCTTAGAACGTGACGTGGGAGTGACGTGGGGGCTTCAAACGTGACGTAAGGGTGACATGGGTGCTTAGAACGTGACGTGGGCGTGACGTGGGTGATTCCAACGTGACGTGGGCTTCGAACGTGACATGGGCGTGACGTGGGTGATTGGAACGTGACGTGGGCGTGACGTGAGTGCTTCGATCGTGACGTGGGCATGACATAAGCGCTTCGATCGTGACGTGGGCGTGACGTGTGTGGTTTCAACGTGACGTGGGTGTCACGTGGGGCATCGAACGTGACGTCGGCGTGACGTGTGTGGTTTCAACGTGACGTGGGCGTCACGGGTGGGCTTCGAACGTGACGTGGGCATGACGTGGGTGATTCGAAGGTGACGTGGGCGTGACGTGGGGGCATGGAACGTGACGTGGGTGTGAGGTGGGTGTTTCGAACGTGACGTGGGCGTGACGTGGGTGCTTCGAACGTGACGTGGGCATGACATAAGCGCTTCGATCGTGACGTGGGCGTGACGTGTGTGGTTTCAACGTGACGTGGGTGTCACGTGGGGCATCGAACGTGACGTGGGCGTGACGTGGGGGCTTCGAAAGTGACGTGGGCATGACGTGGGTGATTCGAAGGTGACATGGGTGTGACGTGGGGGCTTCGAACGTGACCTGGGTGTGACGTGGGTGTTTCGAACGTGACGTGGGCGTGACGTCGGTACTTTGAATGTGACGTGGGTGTGACCTGGGTCATTGGAACGTGACGTGGGAGTGACGTGGGGGCATCGAACATGACATAAGGGTGACATGGGTGCTTAGAACGTGACGTGGGCGTGATGCGGGTGATTCCAACGTGACGTGGGGCGTCGAATGTGACGTGGGCGTGACGTCGGTACATTGAATGTGACGTGGGCGTGAGGTGGGTGATTGGAACGTGACGTGGGCGTGACGTCGGTACTTTGAATGTGACGTGGGTGTGACCTGGGGGCTTCGAACGTGACGTAAGGGCGACATGGGTGCTTAGAACGTGACGTGGGCGTGACGTGGGTGATTCCAACGTGACGTGGGGCTTCGAACATGACGTGGGCGTGACGTGGGGGCTTCGAAAGTGACGTGGGCATGACGTGGGTGATTCGAAGGTGACATGGGTGTGACGTGGGGGCTTCGAACGTGACGTGGGTGTGAGGTGGGTGTTTCGAACGTGACGTGGGCGTGACGTCGGTACTTTGAATGTGACGTGGGTGTGACCTGGGTCATTTGAACGTGACGTGGGAGTGACGTGGGGGCATGGAACGTGACATAAGGGTGACATGGGTGCTTAGAACGTGACGTGGGAGTGACGTGGGGGCTTCAAACGTGACGTAAGGGTGACATGGGTGCTTAGAACGTGACGTGGGAGTGACGGGGGTGATTCCAACGTGACGTGGGCTTCGAACGTGACGTGGGCGTGACGTGGGTGATTGGAACGTGACGTGGGCGTGACGTGGGTGCTTCGAACGTGACGTGGGCATGACATAAGCGCTTCGATCGTGACGTGGGCGTGACGTGTGTGGTTTCAACGTGACGTGGGTGTCACGTGGGGCATCGAACGTGACGTGGGCGTGACGTGTGTGGTTTCAACGTGACGTGGGCGTCACGGGTGGGCTTCGAACGTGACGTGGGCATGACGTGGGTGATTCGAAGGTGACGTGGGCATGACGTGGGGGCATGGAACGTGACGTGGGTGTGAGGTGGGTGTTTCGAACGTGACGTGGGCGTGACGTCGGTACTTTCAATGTGACGTGGGTGTGACCTGGGTCATTTGAACGTGACGTGGGACTGACGTGGGAGTTTCGAACGTGACGTAAGGGCGACATGGGTGCTTAGAACCTGACGTGGGTGTGACGTGGGGGCTTCGAAAGTGACGTGGGTGTGACGTGGGTCATTTGAACGTGACGTGGGCGTGACGTGGGTGATCCCAACGTGACGTGGGGCTTTGAACGTGACGTGGGCGTGACGTGGGTGACTCCAACGTGACGTGGGCGTGACGTGGGGTTTCGAATGTGACGTGGGTGTGACGTGGGTGATTCGAAGGTGACATGGGTGTGACGTGGGGGCTTCGAACGTGACGTGGGTGTAAGGTGGGTGTTTCGAACGTGACGTGGGCGTGACGTCGGTACTTTGAATGTGACGTGGGTGTGACCTGGGTCATTGGAACGTGACGCGGGAGTGATGTGGGGGCATCGAACGTGACATAAGGGTGACCTGGGTCATTGGAACGTGACGTGGGAGTGACGCGGAGGCTTCAAACGTGACGTAAGGGTGACATGGGTGCTTAGAACGTGACGTGGGCGTGACGTGGGCGATTTTAACGTGACGTGGGGCTTCGAACGTGACGTGGGCGTGATGTGGGTGATGCGAATGTCACTTGGGCGTGACGTGGGGGCTTCGAACGTGACGTGGGTGTGACGTCGGTACTTTAAATGTGACGTGGGTGTGACCTGGGTCATTGGAACGTGACGTGGGAGTGACGTGGGGGCATCGAACGTGACATAAGGGTGACATGGGTGCTTAGAACGTGACGTGGGCGTGATGCGGGTGATTCCAACGTGACGTGGGGCTTCCAATGTGACGTGGGCGTGAGGTGGGTGATTGGAACGTGACGTGGGCGTGACGTCAGTACATTGAATGTGACGTGGGTGTGACCTGGGGGCTTCGAACGTGACGTAAGGGCGACATGGGTGCTTAGAACGTGACGTGGGCGTGACGTGGGTGATTCCAACCTGACGTGGGGGCTTCGAACGTGACATGGGCGTGACGTGGGTGATTCGAAGGTGACGTGGGCGTGACGTCGGTACTTTGAAAGTGACGTGGGTGTGACCTGGGTGATTGGAACGTGACGTGGGAGTGACGTGGGGGCTTCAAACGTGACGTAAGGGTGACATGGGTGCTTAGAACGTCACGTGGGAGTGACGTGGGTGATTCCAACGTGACGTGGGCTTCGAACGTGACGTGGGCGTGAGGTGGGTGATTCGAAAGTGACGTCGGTGTGACGTGCGTGTTTCGGACGTGACGTGGGCGTGACGTGGGTGCTTCGAACATGACGTGGGCATGACATAAGCGCTTCGATCGTGACGTGGGCGTGACGTGTGTGGTTTCAACGTGACGTGGGTGTGACGTGGGGCATCGAACGTGACGTGGGTGTGACGTGGGGGCTTCAAACGTGACATAAGGGTGACATGGGTGCTTAGAACGTGACGTGGGCGTGACGTGGGTGATTCCAACGTCATGTGGGGGCTTCGAAGGTGACGTGGGCGTGACGTGGGTGATTCGAACGTGACGTGGGCGTGACGTCGGTACTTTGAAAGTGACGTGGGTGTGACCTGGGTCATTTGAACGTGACGTGGGAGTGACGTGGGGGCTTCAAACGTGACGTAAGGGTGACATGGGCGCTTAGAACGTGACGTGGGCGTGACGTGGGTGATTCGAATACGACGTGGGCGTGACGTGGGTGATTCGAAAGTGACGTTGGTGTGACGTGGGTGTTTCGAACGTGACGTGGGTGTGACGTGGGTGCCTCAAAAGTGACGTGGGCGTGACATAGGCGCTTCGATCATGACGTGGGCGTGACGTGTGTGGTTTCAACGTGACGTGGGTGTCACGTGGGGCATCGAACGTGACGTGGACGTGACGTCGGTACTTTCAATTTGAGGTTGGTGTGACCTGGGTCATTCGAACGTGACGTACATGTGACGTGGGTGATTCCAACGTGACGTGGGGCTTCGAACGTGACGTGGGCGTGACGTGGGGGCTTCGAATGTGACGTGGGCGTGACGTGGGGGCTTCGAACGTCACGTGAGCGCCACGTGGGGGCATCGAAGTTGACGTGGGTGTGACGTGGGTGTTTCGAACGTGACGTTGGTGTTTCGAACGTGACGTGGGTGTGACGTGGGTGCTTCGAACGTGACGTGGGCGTCACGTGGGGGCTTCGAACATGACGTGGATGTGAGGTGGGTGCTTCGGACGTGACGTGGGCATGACGTGGGGGCTTCGAAAATGATGTGGGTGTGACGTGGGGGCATCGAACGTGACCTGGGCGTGACGTGGGGGCTTCGAACGTCACGTGGGCGTGACGTGGTACTTTACATTTGACGTGGGTGTGACCTGGGTCAATCGAACGTGACGTGGGTGTGACGTGGGGGCTTCGAACGTGACGTGGGTGTGACATGGGTGTTTCAAACCTGACGTTGGTATTTTGAACGTGACGTGGGTGTGACGTGGGTGCATCGGACGTGACGTGGGTGAGAGTGGGGGCTTCGAACGTGACGTGGGCGTGACCTGGGTGATTGTAACGTGACGTGGGTGTGACGTGGGGGCTTCGAACGTGACCTGGGTGTGACGTCGGTACTTTGAATGTGACGTGGGTGTGACGTGGGTCATTCGAACGTGATGTACGTGTGACGTGTGGGCTTCGAACGTGACGTGGGTGTTTCAAAACTAACGTGGGTATGACGTGGGGGTATCGAACGTGACGTAGGTGTTTCCAAAATGACGTGGGTGTGACGTCGGTATGTTGAATGTGACGTGGGTGTGACGTGCATGGTTCGAACGTGAGGTGGGTGTTTTAAATGTGAGCTGGGCGTGACGTGGGTCATTCGAACATGACGTAGGTGTGACGTGGGGGCTTCGAACGTGACGTGGGCGTGACGTGGATGCTTCGAATGTGACGTTGGTGTTTCGAACGTGACATGGGTGTGACATGGGTGCTTCGAATGTGACGTGGGCGTAACGTGGGGGCTTCGAAATTGACGTGGGTGTGACGTGGGGGCTTCGAAAGTGACGTGGGTGTGACGTGGGTCATTTGAACGTGACGTGGGCGTGACGTGGGTGATTCCAACGTGACGTGGGGATTTGAACGTGACGTGGGCGTGACGTGGGTGATTCGAATGTGACGTGGGCGTGACGTGGGGGCTTCGAACGTCACGTGAGCGTCACGTGGGGGCATCGAGTTTGACATGGGCGTGACCTGGGTGATTGGAACGTGACGTGGGCGTGACGTGGGTGATTCCAACGTGACGTGGGGCTTCGAACATGACGTGGGCGTGACGTGGGGGCTTCGAAAGTGACGTGGGCATGACGTGGGTGATTCGAAGGTGACATGGGTGTGACGTGGGGGCTTCGAACGTGACGTGGGTGTGACGTGGGTGTTTCGAACGTGACGTGGGCGTGACGTCGGTACTTTGAATGTGACGTGGGTGTGACCTGGGTCATTGGAACGTGACGCGGGAGTGATGTGGGGGCATCGAACGTGACATAAGGGTGACCTGGGTCATTGGAACGTGACGTGGGAGTGACGCGGAGGCTTCAAACGTGACGTAAGGGTGACATGGGTGCTTAGAACGTGACGTGGGCGTGACGTGGGCGATTTTAACGTGACGTGGGGCTTCGAACGTGACGTGGGCGTGATGTGGGTGATGCGAATGTCACTTGGGCGTGACGTGGGGGCTTCGAACGTGACATAAGGGTGAAATGGGTGCTTAGAACGTGACGTGGGAGTGACGTGGGGGCTTCAAACGTGACGTAAGGGTGACATGGGTGCTTGGAACGTGACGTGGGCGTGACGTGGGTGATTGGAACGTGACGTGGGCTTCCAACGTGACGTGGGCGTGACGTGGGTGATTGGAACGTGACGTGGGCGTGAGGTGGGTGATTCGAAAGTGACGTCGGTGTGACGTGGGTGCTTCGATCATGACGTGGGCGTGACCTGTGTGGTTTCAACGTGACGTGGGTGTCACGTGGGGCATCGAACGTGACGTGGGCGTGACGTGTGTGGTTTCAACGTGACGTGGGCATCACGGGTGGGCTTCGAACGTGACGTGGGCATGACGTGGGTGATTCGAAGGTGACGTGGGCGTGACGTGGGGGCATGGAACGTGACGTGGGTGTGAGGTGGGTGTTTCGAACGTGACGTGGGTGTGAGGTGGGTGCTTAGAACGTGACGTGGGTGTGACGTCGGTACTTTCAATGTGACGTGGGTGTGACCTGGGTCATTTGAACGTGACGTGGGAGTGACGTGGGGGCTTCGAACGTGATGTAAGGGTGACATGGGTGCTTAGAACGTGACGTGGGCGTGACGTGGGCGATTCCAACGTGATGTGGGGCTTCGAACGTGACGTGGGCGGGATGTGGGTGATTCGAAGCTAACGTGGGCGTAACGTGGGGGCTTCGAACGTCACGTGAGCGTCACGTGGGGGCTTCGATGTTGACGTGGGCGTGACCTGGGTGATTGGAACGTGACGTGGACGTGACGTGGGTGGTTTCAACGTGACGTGGGCGTCACGTGGGGGCTTCGGAGGTGACGTGGGCCTCACGTGGGGTCTTCGAAAGTGACGTGGGCATGGCGTGGGTGATTCGAAGGTGACGTGGGTGTGACGTGGGGGCTTCAAACGTGACGTGGGCGTGACGTGGGTGATTCGAACGTGACGTGGGCATGAGTCGGTACTTTGAATGTGATGTGGGTGTGACCTGGGTCATTTGATCGTGACGTGGGTGTGACCTGGGGGCTTCGAACGTGACGTGGGTGTGACATGGGTGCTTAGAACGAGACGTGGGTGTGACGTGGGTGATTCCAACGTGACGTGGGGCTTCGAACGTGACGTGGGCGTGAGGTGGGTGATTGCAACGTGACGTGGGCGTGACGTCGGTACTTTGAAAGTGACGTGGGTGTGACCTGGGTCATTTGAACGTGACGTGGGAGTGACGTGGGGGCTTCAAACGTTACGTAAGGGTGACATGGGTGCTTAGAACGTGACGTGGGCGTGACGTGGGTGGTTTCAACGTGACGTGGGCGTGACGTGGGGGCTTCGAAAGTGACGTCGGTGTGACGTGGGTGTTTCGGATGTGACGTTGGTGTTTCGAACGTGACGTGGGTGTGACGTGGGTGCTTCGAACGTGACGTGGGCGTGACATAGGCGCTTCGATCATGACGTGGGTGTGACTTGTGTGGTTTCAACGTGACGTGGGTGTCACGTGGGGCATCGAACGTGACGTGGACGTGACGTCGGTACTTTCAATTTGAGGTTGGTGTGACCTGGGTCATTCGAACGTGACGTACATGTGACGTGGGTGATTCCAACGTGACGTGGGGCTTCGAAGGTGACGTGGGTGTGACCTGGGTGATTGGAACGTGACGTGGGTGTGACGTGGGGGCTTCGAACGTGACGTGGGTGTGACGTGGGTGTTTTGAACGTGACGTTGGTGTTTCGAACTTGACTTCGGTGTGACGTGGGTGCTTCAGACCTGACGTGGGTGTAACGTGGGGGCTTCGAGCAAGACGCGGGAGTGACGTGGATGCTTCGAATGTGACGTGGGCGTCACGTGGGGGCTTCGAACGTCACGTGGATGTGCGGTGGGTGCTTCGGACGTGACGCGGGCGTCACGTGGGAGTTTCGAACGTGACGTGGACGTGACGTGGTACTTTACATTTGACGTGGGTGTGACCTGACTCAATCGAACGTGACGTGGGTGTGACGTGGGGGCTTCGAATGTGACGTGGGCGTGACGTGGGTGATTCGAACGTGACGTGGGTGTGACGTGGGTGATTCGAAGGTGACGTGGACGTGACGTCGGTACTTTATACCTGATGGGGGTGTGACGTGGGTCATTCGAACGTGACGTGGGCATGACGTGGGTGATTCGAACGTGACGTGGGCGTCACGTGGGGGCATCGAATGTGACGTGGGTGTGACGTGGGGGCTTCGAACGTGACGTGGGCATGACGTCGGTGATTCGAACGTGACGTGGGCGTGACGTGGGGGCATCGAATGTGACGTGGGCGTGACGTGGGTGTTTCGAACGTGACGTGGGCGTGACGTCGGTGCTTTGAATGTGACGTGGGTGTGACGTGGGTCATTCGAACGTGATGTACGTGTGGCGTGTGCGCTTCGAACGTGACGTGGGTGTTTCAAAACTAACGTGGGTGTGACGTGGGTCATTCGAACGTGATGTGGGAGTGACGCGGGGGCTTCGAACGTGACCTAAGGGTGAGATGGGTGCTTAGAACGTGACGTGGGCGTGACGTGGGCGATTCCAGCGTGACGTGGGGCTTCGAATGTGACGTGGGCGTGACGTCAGTACTTCCAACGGCACATGGGTGTGACCTGGGTCATTGGAACGTGACGTGGGAGTGACGTGGGGGCTTCGAACGTGACAAAAGGGTGACATGGGTGCTTAGAACGTGACGTGGGCGTGACGTGGGCGATTCCAACATGACGTGGGCTTCGATTTGACGTGGGCGTGATGTGGGTGATTCGAATGTCACTTGGGCGTGACGTGGGGGCTTCGAACGTCACCTGGGCGTGACGTGGGGGCTTCGATGTTGACGTGGGCGTGACCTGGGTGATTGGAACGTGACGTGGACGTGACGTGGGTGGTTTCAACGTGACGTGAGCGTCACGTGGGGTCCTCGAACGTGACTTGGGCTTTACGTGGGGTCTTCGAAAGTGACGTGGGCATGACGTGGGTGATTCGAAGGTGACGTGGGTGTGACGTGGGGGCTTCGAACGTGACGTGGGTGTGACGTCGGTACTTTGAATGTGACGTGGGTGTGAGCTGGGTCATTTGAACGTGACGTGGGCGTGACGTGGGGGCATCGAACGTGACATAAGGGTGACATGGGTGCTTAGAACGTGACGTGGGTGTGACGTCGGTACTTTGAATGTGACGAGGGTGTGACCTGGGGTCTTCGAACGTGATGTAAGGGCGACATGGGTGCTTAAACGTGACGTGGGCGTGACATAGGCGCTTCGATCGTGACGTGGGCGTGACGTGTGTGGTTTCAACGTGACGTGGGTGCCACGTGGGGCATCGAACGTGACGTGGGTGTGACGTGTGTGGTTTCAACGTGACGTGGGCGTCACGTGGGAGTTGTGATCGTCACGTGGACGTGACGTCGGTACTTTCAATTTGAGGCTGGTGTGACCTGGGTCATTCGAGCGTGACGTACGTGTGACGTGGGTGATTCCAACGTGACGTGGGCGTGACGTGGGGGCTTCGATCGTGACGTGGACGTGACGTCGGTACTTTATATCTGACGTGGGTGTGACCTGGGTCATTCGAACGTGACGTGGGTGTGACGTGGGGGCTTCGAACGTGACGTGGGCATGACGTGGGTGATTCGAAGGTGACGTGTGCGTGACGTGGGGGCATCGAACGTGACGTGGGCGTCACGTGTGGGCTTCAAACGTGACCTGTGTGTGACGTGGTTGATTCGAAGGTGACGTGGGGGTGACGTGGGGGAATGGAACGTGACGTGGGTGTGACGTGGGGGCATCGATCGTGACGTGGACGTGACGTCGGTACTTTCAATTATACGTGGGTGTGACCTGGGTCATTCGAACGTGACGTGGGAGTGACGTGGGGGCTTTGAATGAGACATGGGTGTGACCTGGGGCTTCGAACGTGACGTGGGCGACATGGGTGCTTAGAACGTGACGTGGGCGTGACGTGGGTGATTCCAACGTGACGTGGGCGTGACGTGGGGGCATCGATCGTGACGTGGGCGTCACGTGGGGGCTTGAAACGTGACCTGGGTGTGACGTGGTTGATTCGAAGGTGACGTGGGCGTGACGTCAGTACTTTGAACGTGACGTGGGTGTGACCTGGGTCATTGGAACGTGACGTGGGCGTGACGTGGGTGATTCGAAAGTGACGTGGGCGTGACGTGGATGCTTCGAACGTGACGTTGGTGTTTCGAACGTGACGTGGGTGTGACGTGGGTGCTTCGAACGTGACGTGGGCGTGACATAGGCGCTTCGATCGTGACGTGGGCGTGACGTGTGTGGTTTCAACGTGACGTGGGTGCCACGTGGGGCATCGAACGTGACGTGGGTGTGACGTGTGTGGTTTCAACGTGACGTGGGCGTCACGTGGGAGTTGCGATCGTCACGTGGACGTGACGTCGGTACTTTCAATTTGGGGCTGGTGTGACCTGGGTCATTCGAGCGTGACGTACGTGTGACGTGGGTGATTCCAACGTGACGTGGGCGTGACGTGGGGGCTTCGATCGTGACGTGGACGTGACGTCGGTACTTTATATCTGACGTGGGTGTGACCTGGGTCATTCGAACGTGACGTGGGTGTGACGTGGGGGCATCGAACGTGACGTGGGCGTCACGTGTGGGCTTCAAACGTGACCTGTGTGTGACGTGGTTGATTCGAAGGTGACGTGGGGGTGACGTGGGGGAATGGAACGTGACGTGGGTGTGACGTGGGGGCATCGATCGTGACGTGGACGTGACGTCGGTACTTTCAATTATACGTGGGTGTGACCTGGGTCATTCGAACGTGACGTGGGAGTGACGTGGGGGCTTTGAATGAGACATGGGTGTGACCTGGGGCTTCGAACGTGACGTGGGCGACATGGGTGCTTAGAACGTGACGTGGGCGTGACGTGGGTGATTCCAACGTGACGTGGGCGTGACGTGGGGGCATCGATCGTGACGTGGGCGTCACGTGGGGGCTTGAAACGTGACCTGGGTGTGACGTGGTTGATTCGAAGGTGACGTGGGCGTGACGTCAGTACTTTGAACGTGACGTGGGTGTGACCTGGGTCATGCGAACGTGACGTGGGTGTGACGTGGGTGTTTCGAACGTTTCGTGGGCATTTCGTGGGTGATTCGAACGTGACGTGGGTGTGACCTGGGTCACTTGAACGTGACGTGGGAGTGACGTGGGGGCTTCAAACGTGACGTAAGGGTGACATTGGTGCTTCGGACGTGACGTGGGTGTAACGTGGGGGGTTCGAGCATGACACGGGAGTGACGTGGATGCTTCGAATGTGACGTGGGTGCTTCGAACGTGACGTGGAAGTCACGTGGGGGCTTCGAACGTGACGTGGGTGTGACGCGGGTGATTCGAAATTGACGTGGGCGTCACGTGGGAGTTTCGAACGTGACGTGGGCGTGACGTGGGTACTTTACATTTGACGTGGGTGTGACCTGGGTGATGCGAACGTGACGTGGGCGCAATGTGGGGGCATCGAACGTGACGTGGGCGTAACGTGGGGGCTTCGAAAGTGACGTGGGCATGACGTGGGTGATTCGAAGGTGACGTGAGTGTGACGTGGGGTGATTCGAACGTGACGTGGGCGTGACGTCGGTACTTTCAATGTGACGTGGGTGTGACCTGGGTGATTGGAATGTGACGTGGGAGTGACGTGGGGGCTTCGAACGTGCCAAAAGGGTGACATGGGTGCTTAGAACGTGACGTGGGCGTGACGTGGGTGATTCCAACGTGACGTGGGCGTCACGGGTGGGCTTCGAACGTGACGTGGGCATGACGTTGGTGATTCGAAGGTGACGTGGGCGTGACGTGGGTGCTTTGAAAGTGACGTGGGCGTGACGTGGGGGCTTCGAACGTGATGTAATTGTGACATGGGTGCTTAGAACGTGACGTGGGCATGACGTGGGTGATTCGAAGGTGACGTGGGTGTGACGTGGGGGCTTCAAACGTAACGTGGGCGTGACGTGGGGGATTCGAACGTGACGTGGGCGTGACGTCGGAACTTTGAATGTGACGTGGGTGTGACCTGGGTCATTTGATCGTGACGTGGGAGTGACGTGGGGGCATCGAACGTGACGTAAGGGTGACATGGGCGCTTAGAACGTGACGTGGGTGTGACGTGGGTGATTCCAACGTGACGTGGGGGCTTCGAACGTGACGTGGGCGTGACGTGGGTGATTGGAACGTGACGTCGGCGTGACGTCGGTACTTTGAAAGTGACGTGGGAGTGACGTGGGGGCTTCAAACGTGACGTAAGGGTGACATGGGTGCTTAGAACGTGACGTGGGCGTGACGTGGGTGATTCCAATGTCATGTGGGGGCTTCGAACGTGACGTGGGCGTGACGTGGGTGATTCGAACGTGACGTGGGCGTGACGTCGGTACTTTGAAAGTGACGTGGGTGTGACCTGGGTGATTGGAACGTGACGTGGGAGTGATGTGGGAGCTTCGAACGTGACGTAAGGGTGACATGGGCGCTTAGAACGTGACGTGGGCGTGACGTGGGTGATTCGAATATGACGTGGGCGTGAGGTGGGTGATTCGAAAGTGACGTCGGTGTGACGTGGGTGTTTCGGACGTGACGTGGGCGTGACGTGGATGCTTCGAACGTGACGTTGGTGTTTCGAACGTGACGTGGGTGTGACGTCGGAACTTTGAATGTGACGTGGGTGTGACCTAGGTCATTTGATCGTGACGTGGGAGTGACGTGGGGGCATCGAACGTGACGTAAGGGAGACATGGGTGCTTAGAACGTGACGTGGGCGTGACGTGGGTGATTGGAACGTGACGTGGGCGTGACGTCGGTACTTTGAAAATGACGTGGGAGTGACGTGGGGGCTTCATACGTGACGTAAGGGTGACATGGGTGCTTAGAACGTGACGTGGGCGTGACGTGGGTGATTCCAATGTCATGTGGGGGCTTCGAACGTGACGTGGGCGTGACGTGGGTGATTCGAACGTGACGTGGGCGTGACGTCGGTACTTTGAAAGTGACGTGGGTGTGACCTGGGTGATTGGAACGTGACGTGGGAGTGACGTGGGGGCTTCGAACGTGACGTAAGGGTGACATGGGCGCTTAGAACGTGACGTGGGCGTGACGTGGGTGATTCGAATATGACGTGGGCGTGAGGTGGGTGATTCGAAAGTGACGTCGGTGTGACGTGGGTGTTTCGGACGTGACGTGGGCGTGACGTGGATGCTTCGAACGTGACGTTGGTGTTTCGAACGTGACGTGGGTGTGACGTGGGTGCTTCGAACGTGACCTGGGCGTGATATAGGTGCTTCGATCATGACGTGGGTGTGACGTGTGTGGTTTCAACGTGACGTGGGTGTCACGTGGGGCATCGAACGTGACGTGGACGTGACGTCGGTACTTTCAATTTGAGGTTGGTGTGACCTGGGTCATTCGAAGGTGACGTACATGTGACGTGGGTGATTCCAACGTGACGTGGGGCTTCGAACGTGACGTGGACGTCACGTGGGTGATTCCAACGTCATGTGGGGGCTTCGAACGTGACGTGGGCGTGACGTGGGTGATTCGAACGTGACGTGGGCGTGACGTCGGTACTTTGAAAGTGACGTGGGTGTGACCTGGGTCATTTGAACGTGACGTGGGAGTGACGTGGGGGCTTCAAACGTGATGTAAGGGTGACATGGGCGCTTAGAACGTGACGTGGGCGTGTCGTGGGTGATTGGAACGTGACGTGGGCGTGAGGTGGGTGATTCGAAAGCGACGTCGGTGTGACGTGGGGGTTTCGGACGTGACGTGGGTGTGACGTGGGTGCTTCGAACGTGACGTGAGTGTGACATAGGCGCTTCGATCATGACGTGGGCGTGACGTGTGTGGTTTCAACGTGACGTGGGTGTCACGTGGGGCATCGAACGTGACGTGGACGTGACGTCGGTACTTTCAATTTGAGGTTGGTGTGACCTGGGTCATTCGAACGTGACGTACATGTGCCGTGGGTGATTCCAACGTGACGTGGGGCTTCGAACGTGACGTGGGTGTGACCTGGGTGATTGGAACGTGACGTGGGCGTAACGTCGGTACTTTGAAAGTGACGTGGGAGTGACGTGGGGGCTTCAAACGTGACGTAAGGGTGACATGGGTGCTTAGAACGTGACGTGGGCGTGACGTGGGTGATTCCAATGTCATGTGGGGGCTTCGAACGTGACGTGGGCGTGACGTCGGTACTTTACATTTGACGTGGGTGTGACCTGGGTGATGCGAACGTGACGTGGGCGTCACGTGGGGGCATCGAACGTGACGTGGGCGTGACGTGGGTGATTCGAATGTGACGTGGGCGTGACGTGGGGGCTTCGAACGTCACGTGAGCGTCACGTGGGGGCATCGAGTTTGACATGGGCGTGACCTGGGTGATTGGAACGTGACGTGGGGCTTCGAACATGACGTGGGCGTGACGTGGGGGCATCGAAGGTGACGTGGGCATGACGTGGGAGCTTCGAAAGTGACGTGGGCGTCACGTGGGTGATTCGAAGGTGACGTGGGCGTGACGTGGGTGATTGGAACGTGACGTGGGGGCTTCGAACGTGACATGGGCGTGACGTGGGTGCTTCGATTGTGACGTGGGCGTGACGTCGGCACTTTGAAAGTGACGTGGGTGTGACCTGGGTGATTGGAACGTGACGTGGGAGTGACGTGGGTGATTCCAACGTGACGTGGGCTTCGAACGTGACGTGGGCGTGACGTGGGTGAATGGAACGTGTGGTGGGCGTGAGGTGGGTGATTCGAAAGTGACGTCGGTGTGACGTGGTGCTTCGAACGTGACGTGGGCATGACATAAGCGCTTCGATCGTGACGTGGGCGTGACGTGTGTGGTTTCAACGTGACGTGGGCGTCACGGGGGGGCTTCGAACGTGACGTGGGCATGACGTGGGTACTTCGAAGGTGACGTGGGCATGACGTCGGTACTGTGAAAATTACGTGGGTGTGACCTGGGTGGTTGGAACATGACGTGGGAGTGACGTGGGTGATTCCAACGTGACGTGGGCTTCGAACGTGACGTGGGCGTGACGTGGGTGATTGGAACGTGACGTGGGCGTGAGGTGGGTGATTCGAAAGTGACGTCGGTGTGACGTGGGTGTTTCGGACGTGACGTGGGCATGACATAAGCGCTTCGATCGTGACGTGGGCGTGACGTGTGTGGTTTCAACGTGACGTGGGTGTCACGTGGGGCATCGAACGTGACGTGGGCGTGACGTGTGTGGTTTCAACGTGACGTGGGCGTCACGGGGGGCTTCGAACGTGACGTGGGCATGACGTGGCTGATTCGAAGGTGACGTGGGCGTGACGTGGGGGCATGGAACGTGACGTGGGTGTGAGGTGGGTGTTTCGAACGTGACGTGGGCGTGACGTCGGTACTTTGAATGTGACGTGGGTGTGACCTGGGTCATTTGAACGTGACGTGGGCGTGACGTGGGCGATTCCAACGTGACGTGGGGGCTTCAAACGTGACGTGGGCGTGACGTGGGTGATTGGAACGTGACGTGGACGTGACGTGGGTGGTTTCATCGTGACGTGGCTGTGACGTGGGGGCTTCGGACGTGACGTGGGCGTCACGTGGGGGCTTCGAAAGTGACGTGGGCGTGACGTGGGGGCTTCGAAGGTGACCTGGGTATGACGTGGGTTCTTCGAACGTGACGTGGGCATGACGTGGGTGATTCGAACGTGACGTGGGCGTGACGTGGGTGATTCGAATGTGACGTGGGCGTGACGTGGGTGATTCGAACGTGACGTGGGCGTGACGTGGGTGATTCGAAAGTGATGTCAGTGTGACGTGGGTGTATCGGACGTGACGTGGGCCTACGTGGATGCTTCGAATGTGACGTTAGTGTTTCGAACGTGACGTAAGGGTGACATGGGTGCTTAGAACGTGACGTGGGCGTGACGTGGGTGATTTCAACGTCATGTGGGGGCTTCGAATGTGACGTGGGCGTGAGGTGGGTGATTGGAACGTGACGTGGGCGTGACGTCGGTACTTTGAATGTGACGAGGGTGTGACCTAGGGGCTTCGAACGTGATGGAAGGGCGACATGGGTGCTTAGAACGTGACGTGGGCGTGACATAGGCGCTTCGATCGTGACGTGGGCGTGACGTGTGTGGTTTCAACGTGACGTGGGTGCCACGTGGGGCATCGAACGTGACGTGGGCGTGACGTGTGTGGTTTCAACGTGACGTGGGCGTCACGTGGGAGTTGCGATCGTCACGTGGACGTGACGTCGGTACTTTCAATTTGAGGCTGGTGTGACCTGGGTCATTCGAGCGTGACGTACGTGTGACGTGGGTGATTCCAACGTGACGTGGGCGTGACGTGGGGGCTTCGATCGTGACGTGGACGTGACGTCGGTACTTTATATCTGACGTGGGTGTGACCTGGGTCATTCGAACGTGACGTGGGTGTGACGTGGGGGCTTCGAACGTGACGTGGGCATGACGTGGGTGATTCGAAGGTGACGTGTGCGTGACGTGGGGGCATCGAACGTGACGTGGGCGTCACGTGTGGGCTTCAAACGTGACCTGTGTGTGACGTGGTTGATTCGAAGGTGACGTGGGGGTGACGTGGGGGAATGGAACGTGACGTGGGTGTGACGTGGGGGCATCGATCGTGACGTGGACGTGACGTCGGTACTTTCAATTATACGTGGGTGTGACCTGGGTCATTCGAACGTGACGTGGGAGTGACGTGGGGGCTTTGAATGAGACATGGGTGTGACCTGGGGCTTCGAACGTGACGTGGGCGACATGGGTGCTTAGAACGTGACGTGGGCGTGACGTGGGTGATTCCAACGTGACGTGGGCGTGACGTGGGGGCATCGATCGTGACGTGGGCGTCACGTGGGGGCTTGAAACGTGACCTGGGTGTGACGTGGTTGATTCGAAGGTGACGTGGGCGTGACGTCAGTACTTTGAACGTGACGTGGGTGTGACCTGGGTCATGCGAACGTGACGTGGGTGTGACGTGGGTGTTTCGAACGTTTCGTGGGCATTTCGTGGGTGATTCGAACGTGACGTGGGTGTGACCTGGGTCACTTGAACGTGACGTGGGAGTGACGTGGGGGCTTCAAACGTGACGTAAGGGTGACATTGGTGCTTCGGACGTGACGTGGGTGTAACGTGGGGGGTTCGAGCATGACACGGGAGTGACGTGGATGCTTCGAATGTGACGTGGGTGCTTCGAACGTGACGTGGAAGTCACGTGGGGGCTTCGAACGTGACGTGGGTGTGACGCGGGTGATTCGAAATTGACGTGGGCGTCACGTGGGAGTTTCGAACGTGACGTGGGCGTGACGTGGGTACTTTACATTTGACGTGGGTGTGACCTGGGTGATGCGAACGTGACGTGGGCGCAATGTGGGGGCATCGAACGTGACGTGGGCGTAACGTGGGGGCTTCGAAAGTGACGTGGGCATGACGTGGGTGATTCGAAGGTGACGTGAGTGTGACGTCGGTACTTTCAATGTGACTTGGGTGTGACCTGGGTGATTGGAATGTGACGTGGGAGTGACGTGGGGGCTTCGAACGTGCCAAAAGGGTGACATGGGTGCTTAGAACGTGACGTGGGCGTGACGTGGGTGATTCCAACGTGACGTGGGCGTCACGGGTGGGCTTCGAACGTGACGTGGGCATGACGTTGGTGATTCGAAGGTGACGTGGGCGTGACGTGGGTGCTTTGAAAGTGACGTGGGCGTGACGTGGGGGCTTCGAACGTGATGTAATTGTGACATGGGTGCTTAGAACGTGACGTGGGCATGACGTGGGTGATTCGAAGGTGACGTGGGTGTGACGTGGGGGCTTCAAACGTAACGTGGGCGTGACGTGGGGGATTCGAACGTGACGTGGGCGTGACGTCGGAACTTTGAATGTGACGTGGGTGTGACCTGGGTCATTTGATCGTGACGTGGGAGTGACGTGGGGGCATCGAACGTGACGTAAGGGAGACATGGGTGCTTAGAACGTGACGTGGGTGTGACGTGGGTGATTCCAACGTGACGTGGGGGCTTCGAACGTGACGTGGGCGTGACGTGGGTGATTGGAACGTGACGTGGGCGTGACGTCGGTACTTTGAAAGTGACGTGGGAGTGACGTGGGGGCTTCAAACGTGACGTAAGGGTGACATGGGTGCTTAGAACGTGACGTGGGCGTGACGTGGGTGATTCCAATGTCATGTGGGGGCTTCGAACGTGACGTGGGCGTGACGTGGGTGATTCGAACGTGACGTGGGCGTGACGTCGGTACTTTGAAAGTGACGTGGGTGTGACCTGGGTGATTCGAATGTGACGTGGGCGTGACGTGGGGGCTTCGAACGTCACGTGAGCGTCACGTGGGGGCATCGAGTTTGACATGGGCGTGACCTGGGTGATTGGAACGTGACGTGGGGCTTCGAACATGACGTGGGCGTGACGTGGGGGCATCGAAGGTGACGTGGGCATGACGTGGGAGCTTCGAAAGTGACGTGGGCGTCACGTGGGTGATTCGAAGGTGACGTGGGCGTGACGTGGGTGATTGGAACGTGACGTGGGGGCTTCGAACGTGACATGGGCGTGACGTGGGTGCTTCGATTGTGACGTGGGCGTGACGTCGGCACTTTGAAAGTGACGTGGGTGTGACCTGGGTGATTGGAACGTGACGTGGGAGTGACGTGGGTGATTCCAACGTGACGTGGGCTTCGAACGTGACGTGGGCGTGACGTGGGTGAATGGAACGTGTGGTGGGCGTGAGGTGGGTGATTCGAAAGTGACGTCGGTGTGACGTGGTGCTTCGAACGTGACGTGGACATGACATAAGCGCTTCGATCGTGACGTGGGCGTGACGTGTGTGGTTTCAACGTGACGTGGGCGTCACGGGGGGGCTTCGAACGTGACGTGGGCATGACGTGGGTACTTCGAAGGTGACGTGGGCATGACGTCGGTACTGTGAAAATTACGTGGGTGTGACCTGGGTGGTTGGAACATGACGTGGGAGTGACGTGGGTGATTCCAACGTGACGTGGGCTTCGAACGTGACGTGGGCGTGACGTGGGTGATTGGAACGTGACGTGGGCGTGAGGTGGGTGATTCGAAAGTGACGTCGGTGTGACGTGGGTGTTTCGGACGTGACGTGGGCATGACATAAGCGCTTCGATCGTGACGTGGGCGTGACGTGTGTGGTTTCAACGTGACGTGGGTGTCACGTGGGGCATCGAACGTGACGTGGGCGTGACGTGTGTGGTTTCAACGTGACGTGGGCGTCACGGGGGGCTTCGAACGTGACGTGGGCATGACGTGGCTGATTCGAAGGTGACGTGGGCGTGACGTCGGTACTTTGAATGTGACGTGGGTGTGACCTGGGTCATTTGAACGTGACGTGGGCGTGACGTGGGCGATTCCAACGTGACGTGGGGGCTTCAAACGTGACGTGGGCGTGACGTGGGTGATTGGAACGTGACGTGGACGTGACGTGGGTGGTTTCATCGTGACGTGGCTGTGACGTGGGGGCTTCGGACGTGACGTGGGCGTCACGTGGATGGTTCGAAAGTGACGTGGGCGTGACGTGGGGGCTTCGAAGGTGACCTGGGTATGACGTGGGTTCTTCGAACGTGACGTGGGCATGACGTGGGTGATTCGAACGTGACGTGGGCGTGACGTGGGTGATTCGAATGTGACGTGGGCGTGACGTGGGTGATTCGAAAGTGATGTCAGTGTGACGTGGGTGTATCGGACGTGACGTGGGCCTGACGTGGATGCTTCGAATGTGACGTTAGTGTTTCGAACGTGACGTAAGGGTGACGTGGGGCTTCGAATGTGACGTGGGCGTGAGGTGGGTGATTGGAACGTGACGTGGGCGTGACGTCGGTACTTTGAATGTGACGAGGGTGTGACCTAGGGGCTTCGAACGTGATGGAAGGGCGACATGGGTGCTTAGAACGTGACGTGGGCGTGACATAGGCGCTTCGATCGTGACGTGGGCGTGACGTGTGTGGTTTCAACGTGACGTGGGTGCCACGTGGGGCATCGAACGTGACGTGGGTGTGACGTGTGTGGTTTCAACGTGACGTGGGCGTCACGTGGGAGTTGCGATCGTCACGTGGACGTGACGTCGGTACTTTCAATTTGAGGCTGGTGTGACCTGGGTCATTCGAGCGTGACGTACGTGTGACGTGGGTGATTCCAACGTGACGTGGGCGTGACGTGGGGGCTTCGATCGTGACGTGGACGTGACGTCGGTACTTTATATCTGACGTGGGTGTGACCTGGGTCATTCGAACGTGACGTGGGTGTGACGTGGGGGCTTCGAACGTGACGTGGGCATGACGTGGGTGATTCGAAGGTGCCGTGTGCGTGACGTGGGGGCATCGAACGTGACGTGGGCGTCACGTGTGGGCTTCAAACGTGACCTGTGTGTGACGTGGTTGATTCGAAGGTGACGTGGGGGTGACGTGGGGGAATGGAACGTGACGTGGGTGTGACGTGGGGGCATCGATCGTGACGTGGACGTGACGTCGGTACTTTCAATTATACGTGGGTGTGACCTGGGTCATTCGAACGTGACGTGGGAGTGACGTGGGGGCTTTGAATGAGACATGGGTGTGACCTGGGGCTTCGAACGTGACGTGGGCGACATGGGTGCTTAGAACGTGACGTGGGCGTGACGTGGGTGATTCCAACGTGACGTGGGCGTGACGTGGGGGCATCGATCGTGACGTGGGCGTCACGTGGGGGCTTGAAACGTGACCTGGGTGTGACGTGGTTGATTCGAAGGTGACGTGGGCGTGACGTCAGTACTTTGAACGTGACGTGGGTGTGACCTGGGTCATGCGAACGTGACGTGGGTGTGACGTGGGTGTTTCGAACGTTTCGTGGGCATTTCGTGGGTGATTCGAACGTGACGTGGGTGTGACCTGGGTCACTTGAACGTGACGTGGGAGTGACGTGGGGGCTTCAAACGTGACGTAAGGGTGACATTGGTGCTTCGGACGTGACGTGGGTGTAACGTGGGGGGTTCGAGCATGACACGGGAGTGACGTGGATGCTTCGAATGTGACGTGGGTGCTTCGAACGTGACGTGGAAGTCACGTGGGTGCTTCGAACGTGACGTGGGTGTGACGCGGGTGATTCGAAATTGACGTGGGCGTCACGTGGGAGTTTCGAACGTGACGTGGGCGTGACGTGGGTACTTTACATTTGACGTGGGTGTGACCTGGGTGATGCGAACGTGACGTGGGCGCAATGTGGGGGCATCGAACGTGACGTGGGCGTAACGTGGGGGCTTCGAAAGTGACGTGGGCATGACGTGGGTGATTCGAAGGTGACGTGAGTGTGACGTCGGTACTTTCAATGTGACGTGGGTGTGACCTGGGTGATTGGAATGTGACGTGGGAGTGACGTGGGGGCTTCGAACGTGACAAAAGGGTGACATGGGTGCTTAGAACGTGACGTGGGCGTGACGTGGGTGATTCCAACGTGACGTGGGCGTCACGGGTGGGCTTCGAACGTGACGTGGGCATGACGTTGGTGATTCGAAGGTGACGTGGGCGTGACGTGGGTGCTTTGAAAGTGACGTGGGCGTGACGTGGGGGCTTCGAACGTGATGTAATTGTGACATGGGTGCTTAGAACGTGACGTGGGCATGACGTGGGTGATTCGAAGGTGACGTGGGTGTGACGTGGGGGCTTCAAACGTAACGTGGGCGTGACGTGGGGGATTCGAACGTGACGTGGGCGTGACGTCGGAACTTTGAATGTGACGTGGGTGTGACCTGGGTCATTTGATCGTGACGTGGGAGTGACGTGGGGGCATCGAACGTGACGTAAGGGAGACATGGGTGCTTAGAACGTGACGTGGGTGTGACGTGGGTGATTCCAACGTGACGTGGGGGCTTCGAACGTGACGTGGGCGTGACGTGGGTGATTGGAACGTGACGTGGGCGTGACGTCGGTACTTTGAAAGTGACGTGGGAGTGACGTGGGGGCTTCAAACGTGACGTAAGGGTGACATGGGTGCTTAGAACGTGACGTGGGCGTGACGTGGGTGATTCCAATGTCATGTGGGGGCTTCGAACGTGACGTGGGCGTGACGTGGGTGATTGGAACGTGACGTGGGCGTGACGTCGGTACTTTACATTTGACGTCGGTGTGACCTGGGTGATGCGAACGTGACGTGGGCGTCACGTGGGGGCATCGAACGTGACGTGGGCGTGACGTGGGTGATTCGAATGTGACGTGGGCGTGACGTGGGGGCTTCGAACGTCACGTGAGCGTCACGTGGGGGCATCGAGTTTGACATGGGCGTGACCTGGGTGATTGGAACCTGACGTGGGGCTTCGAACATGACGTGGGCGTGACGTGGGGGCATCGAAGGTGACGTGGGCATGACGTGGGAGCTTCGAAAGTGACGTGGGCGTCACGTGGGTGATTCGAAGGTGACGTGGGCGTGACGTGGGGGCTTCGAACGTGACGTGGGTGTGAGGTGGGTGATTCGAACGTGACGTGGGCGTGACGTCGGTACTTTGAATGTGACGTGGGTGTGACCTGGGTCATTTGAACGTGACGTGGGAGTGACGTGGGGTCTTCGAACGTGACATAAGGGTGACATGGGTGCTTAGAACGTGACGTGGGCGTGACGTGGGTGATCCCAACGTGACGTGGGGGCTTCGAACGTGACATGGGCGTGACGTGGGTGCTTCGATTGTGACGTGGGCGTGACGTCGGCACTTTGAAAGTGACGTGGGTGTGACCTGGGTGATTGGAACGTGACGTGGGAGTGACGTGGGTGATTCCAACGTGACGTGGGCTTCGAACGTGACGTGGGCGTGACGTGGGTGAATGGAACGTGTGGTGGGCGTGAGGTGGGTGATTCGAAAGTGACGTCGGTGTGACGTGGTGCTTCGAACGTGACGTGGGCATGACATAAGCGCTTCGATCGTGACGTGGGCGTGACGTGTGTGGTTTCAACGTGACGTGGGCGTCACGGGGGGGCTTCGAACGTGACGTGGGCATGACGTGGGTGCTTCGAAGGTGACGTGGGCATGACGTCGGTACTGTGAAAGTTACGTGGGTGTGACCTGGGTGGTTGGAACATGACGTGGGAGTGACGTGGGTGATTCCAACGTGACGTGGGCTTCGAACGTGACGTGGGCGTGACGTGGGTGATTGGAACGTGTGGTGGGCGTGAGGTGGGTGATTCGAAAGTGACGTCGGTGTGACGTGGTGCTTCGAACGTGACGTGGGCATGACATAAGCGCTTCGATCGTGACGTGGGCGTGACGTGTGTGGTTTCAACGTGACGTGGGCGTCACGGGGGGGCTTCGAACGTGACGTGGGCATGACGTGGGTACTTCGAAGGTGACGTGGGCATGACGTCGGTACTGTGAAAGTTACGTGGGTGTGACCTGGGTGGTTGGAACATGACGTGGGAGTGACGTGGGTGATTCCAACGTGACGTGGGCTTCGAACGTGACGTGGGCGTGACGTGGGTGATTGGAACGTGACGTGGGCGTGAGGTGGGTGATTCGAAAGTGACGTCGGTGTGACGTGGGTGTTTCGGACGTGACGTGGGCATGACATAAGCGCTTCGATCGTGACGTGGCCGTGACGTGTGTGGTTTCAACGTGACGTGGGTGTCACGTGGGGCATCGAACGTGACGTGGGCGTGACGTGTGTGGTTTCAACGTGACGTGGGCGTCACGGGGGGCTTCGAACGTGACGTGGGCATGACGTGGGTGATTCGAAGGTGACGTGTGCGTGACGTGGGGGCATCGAACGTGACGTGGGCGTCACGTGTGGGCTTCAAACGTGACCTGTGTGTGACGTGGTTGATTCGAAGGTGACGTGGGGGTGACGTGGGGGAATGGAACGTGACGTGGGTGTGACGTGGGGGCATCGATCGTGACGTGGACGTGACGTCGGTACTTTCAATTATACGTGGGTGTGACCTGGGTCATTCGAACGTGACGTGGGAGTGACGTGGGGGCTTTGAATGAGACATGGGTGTGACCTGGGGCTTCGAACGTGACGTGGGCGACATGGGTGCTTAGAACGTGACGTGGGCGTGACGTGGGTGATTCCAACGTGACGTGGGCGTGACGTGGGGGCATCGATCGTGACGTGGGCGTCACGTGGGGGCTTGAAACGTGACCTGGGTGTGACGTGGTTGATTCGAAGGTGACGTGGGCGTGACGTCAGTACTTTGAACGTGACGTGGGTGTGACCTGGGTCATGCGAACGTGACGTGGGTGTGACGTGGGTGTTTCGAACGTTTCGTGGGCATTTCGTGGGTGATTCGAACGTGACGTGGGTGTGACCTGGGTCACTTGAACGTGACGTGGGAGTGACGTGGGGGCTTCAAACGTGACGTAAGGGTGACATTGGTGCTTCGGACGTGACGTGGGTGTAACGTGGGGGGTTCGAGCATGACACGGGAGTGACGTGGATGCTTCGAATGTGACGTGGGTGCTTCGAACGTGACGTGGGTGTGACGCGGGTGATTCGAAATTGACGTGGGCGTCACGTGGGAGTTTCGAACGTGACGTGGGCGTGACGTGGGTACTTTACATTTGACGTGGGTGTGACCTGGGTGATGCGAACGTGACGTGGGCGCAATGTGGGGGCATCGAACGTGACGTGGGCGTAACGTGGGGGCTTCGAAAGTGACGTGGGCATGACGTGGGTGATTCGAAGGTGACGTGAGTGTGACGTGGGGTGATTCGAACGTGACGTGGGCGTGACGTCGGTACTTTCAATGTGACGTGGGTGTGACCTGGGTGATTGGAATGTGACGTGGGAGTGACGTGGGGGCTTCGAACGTGCCAAAAGGGTGACATGGGTGCTTAGAACGTGACGTGGGCGTGACGTGGGTGATTCCAACGTGACGTGGGCGTCACGGGTGGGCTTCGAACGTGACGTGGGCATGACGTTGGTGATTCGAAGGTGACGTGGGCGTGACGTGGGTGCTTTGAAAGTGACGTGGGCGTGACGTGGGGGCTTCGAACGTGATGTAATTGTGACATGGGTGCTTAGAACGTGACGTGGGCATGACGTGGGTGATTCGAAGGTGACGTGGGTGTGACGTGGGGGCTTCAAACGTAACGTGGGCGTGACGTGGGGGATTCGAACGTGACGTGGGCGTGACGTCGGAACTTTGAATGTGACGTGGGTGTGACCTGGGTCATTTGATCGTGACGTGGGAGTGACGTGGGGGCATCGAACGTGACGTAAGGGAGACATGGGTGCTTAGAACGTGACGTGGGTGTGACGTGGGTGATTCCAACGTGACGTGGGGGCTTCGAACGTGACGTGGGCGTGACGTGGGTGATTGGAACGTGACGTGGGCGTGACGTCGGTACTTTGAAAGTGACGTGGGAGTGACGTGGGGGCTTCAAACGTGACGTAAGGGTGACATGGGTGCTTAGAACGTGACGTGGGCGTGACGTGGGTGATTCCAATGTCATGTGGGGGCTTCGAACGTGATGTGGGCGTGACGTGGGTGATTCGAACGTGACGTGGGCGTGACGTCGGTACTTTGAAAGTGACGTGGGTGTGACCTGGGTGATTGGAACGTGACGTGGGAGTGACGTGGGGGCTTCGAACGTGACGTAAGGGTGACATGGGCGCTTAGAACGTGACGTGGGCGTGACGTGGGTGATTCGAATATGACGTGGGAGTGACGTGGGTGATTCCAATGTCATGTGGGGGCTTCGAACGTGACGTGGGCGTGACGTGGGTGATTCGAACGTGACGTGGGCGTGACGTCGGTACTTTGAAAGTGACGTGGGTGTGACCTGGGTCATTTGAACGTGACGTGGGAGTGACGTGGGGGCTTCGAACGTGACGTAAGGGTGACATGGGCGCTTAGAACGTGACGTGGGCGTGACGTGGGTGATTCGAATATGACGTGGGCGTGAGGTGGGTGATTCGAAAGTGACGTCGGTGTGACGTGGGTGTTTCGGACGTGACGTGGGCGTGACGTGGATGCTTCGAACGTGACGTTGGTGTTTCGAACGTGACGTGGGTGTGACGTGGGTGCTTCGAACGTGACGTGGGCATGACATAAGCGCTTCGATCATGACGTGGGCGTGACGTGTGTGGTTTCAACGTGACGTGGGTGTCACGTGGGGCATCGAACGTGACGTGGGCGTGACGTCGGTACTTTCAATTTGAGGTTGGTGTGACCTGGGTCATTCGAACGTGACGTACATGTGACGTGGGTGATTTTAACGTGACGTGGGGCTTCGAACGTGACGTGGGTGTGACCTGGGTGATTGGAACGTGACGTGGGTGTGACGTGGGGGCTTCGAACGTGACGTGGGTGTGACGTGGGTGTTTCGAACCTGACGTTGGTATTTCGAACGTGACGTGGGTGTGACGTGGGTGCATCGGACGTGACGTGGGCATAACGTGGGGGCTACGAACATTACGCGGGTGTGACGTGGATGCTTCGAATGCGACGTTGGTGTTTCGAACGTGACATGGGTGTGACATGGGTGCTTGGAACGTGACGTGGGCGTCACGTGGGGGCTTCGAACGTGACGTGGGTGTGACGTGGGGGCTTCGATCGTGACGTGGACGTGACGTCGGTACTTTATACCTGATGGGGGTGTGACGTGGGTCATTCGAACGTGACGTGGGTGTGACGTGGGTGCTTCGAACGTGACGTGGGCATGACATGGGTGATTCGAACGTGACGTGGGCATGACGTGGGTGATTCGAAGGTGACGTGGGTGTGATGTGGGGTCTTCGAACGTGACGTGGGCGTGACGTCGGTACTTTGAATGTGACGTGGGTGTGACCTGGGTGATTGGAACGTGACGTGGGAGTGACGTGGGGGCTTCGAACGTGACGTAAGGGTGATATGGGTGCTTAGAACGTGACGTGGGCGTGACGTGGGAGTTTCGAACGTGACGTGCACGTGACGTCGGTACTTGCAATTTGAGGTTGGTGTGACCTGGGTCATTTGGATGTGACGTCGCTACTTTCAATTTGAGGCTGGTGTGACCTGGGTCATTCGAACGTGACGTACGTGTGACGTTGGGGCTTCGAACGTGATGTGGGTGTTTCAAAACTAACGTGGGTGTGACGTGGGGGCTTCGAACGTGACGTGGGCATGACGTGGGTGCTTCGAAGGTGACGTGGGCATGACGTCGGTACTGTGAAAGTTACGTGGGTGTGACCTGGGTGGTTGGAACATGACGTGGGAGTGACGTGGGTGATTCCAACGTGACGTGGGCTTCGAACGTGACGTGGGCGTGACGTGGGTGATTGGAACGTGTGGTGGGCGTGAGGTGGGTGATTCGAAAGTGACGTCGGTGTGACGTGGTGCTTCGAACGTGACGTGGGCATGACATAAGCGCTTCGATCGTGACGTGGGCGTGACGTGTGTGGTTTCAACGTGACGTGGGCGTCACGGGGGGGCTTCGAACGTGACGTGGGCATGACGTGGGTACTTCGAAGGTGACGTGGGCATGACGTCGGTACTGTGAAAATTACGTGGGTGTGACCTGGGTGGTTGGAACATGACGTGGGAGTGACGTGGGTGATTCCAACGTGACGTGGGCTTCGAACGTGACGTGGGCGTGACGTGGGTGATTGGAACGTGACGTGGGCGTGAGGTGGGTGATTCGAAAGTGACGTCGGTGTGACGTGGGTGTTTCGGACGTGACGTGGGCATGACATAAGCGCTTCGATCGTGACGTGGGCGTGACGTGTGTGGTTTCAACGTGACGTGGGTGTCACGTGGGGCATCGAACGTGACGTGGGCGTGACGTGTGTGGTTTCAACGTGACGTGGGCGTCACGGGGGGCTTCGAACGTGACGTGGGCATGACGTGGCTGATTCGAAGGTGACGTGGGCGTGACGTGGGGGCATGGAACGTGACGTGGGTGTGAGGTGGGTGTTTCGAACGTGACGTGGGCGTGACGTCGGTACTTTGAATGTGACGTGGGTGTGACCTGGGTCATTTGAACGTGACGTGGGCGTGACGTGGGCGATTCCAACGTGACGTGGGGGCTTCAAACGTGACGTGGGCGTGACGTGGGTGATTGGAACGTGACGTGGACGTGACGTGGGTGGTTTCATCGTGACGTGGCTGTGACGTGGGGGCTTCGGACGTGACGTGGGCGTCACGTGGGGGCTTCGAAAGTGACGTGGGCGTGACGTGGGGGCTTCGAAGGTGACCTGGGTATGACGTGGGTTCTTCGAACGTGACGTGGGCATGACGTGGGTGATTCGAACGTGACGTGGGCGTGACGTGGGTGATTCGAATGTGACGTGGGCGTGACGTGGGTGATTCGAAAGTGATGTCAGTGTGACGTGGGTGTATCGGACGTGACGTGGGCCTGACGTGGATGCTTCGAATGTGACGTTGGTGTTTCGAACATGACGTAAGGGTGACGTGGGGCTTCGAATGTGACGTGGGCGTGAGGTGGGTGATTGGAACGTGACGTGGGCGTGACGTCGGTACTTTGAATGTGACGAGGGTGTGACCTAGGGGCTTCGAACGTGATGTAAGGGCGACATGGGTGCTTAGAACGTGACGTGGGCGTGACATAGGCGCTTCGATCGTGACGTGGGCGTGACGTGTGTGGTTTCAACGTGACGTGGGTGCCACGTGGGGCATCGAACGTGACGTGGGTGTGACGTGTGTGGTTTCAACGTGACGTGGGCGTCACGTGGGAGTTGCGATCGTCACGTGGACGTGACGTCGGTACTTTCAATTTGAGGCTGGTGTGACCTGGGTCATTCGAGCGTGACGTACGTGTGACGTGGGTGATTCCAACGTGACGTGGGCGTGACGTGGGGGCTTCGATCGTGACGTGGACGTGACGTCGGTACTTTATATCTGACGTGGGTGTGACCTGGGTCATTCGAACGTGACGTGGGTGTGACGTGGGGGCTTCGAACGTGACGTGGGCATGACGTGGGTGATTCGAAGGTGAGGTGTGCGTGACGTGGGGGCATCGAACGTGACGTGGGCGTCACGTGTGGGCTTCAAACGTGACCTGTGTGTGACGTGGTTGATTCGAAGGTGACGTGGGGGTGACGTGGGGGAATGGAACGTGACGTGGGTGTGACGTGGGGGCATCGATCGTGACGTGGACGTGACGTCGGTACTTTCAATTATACGTGGGTGTGACCTGGGTCATTCGAACGTGACGTGGGAGTGACGTGGGGGCTTTGAATGAGACATGGGTGTGACCTGGGGCTTCGAACGTGACGTGGGCGACATGGGTGCTTAGAACGTGACGTGGGCGTGACGTGGGTGATTCCAACGTGACGTGGGCGTGACGTGGGGGCATCGATCGTGACGTGGGCGTCACGTGGGGGCTTGAAACGTGACCTGGGTGTGACGTGGTTGATTCGAAGGTGACGTGGGCGTGACGTCAGTACTTTGAACGTGACGTGGGTGTGACCTGGGTCATGCGAACGTGACGTGGGTGTGACGTGGGTGTTTCGAACGTTTCGTGGGCATTTCGTGGGTGATTCGAACGTGACGTGGGTGTGACCTGGGTCACTTGAACGTGACGTGGGAGTGACGTGGGGGCTTCAAACGTGACGTAAGGGTGACATTGGTGCTTCGGACGTGACGTGGGTGTAACGTGGGGGGTTCGAGCATGACACGGGAGTGACGTGGATGCTTCGAATGTGACGTGGGTGCTTCGAACGTGACGTGGGTGTGACGCGGGTGATTCGAAATTGACGTGGGCGTCACGTGGGAGTTTCGAACGTGACGTGGGCGTGACGTGGGTACTTTACATTTGACGTGGGTGTGACCTGGGTGATGCGAACGTGACGTGGGCGCAATGTGGGGGCATCGAACGTGACGTGGGCGTAACGTGGGGGCTTCGAACGTGACGTGGGCATGACGTGGGTGATTCGAAGGTGACGTGAGTGTGACGTGGGGTGATTCGAACGTGACGTGGGCGTGACGTCGGTACTTTCAATGTGACGTGGGTGTGACCTGGGTGATTGGAATGTGACGTGGGAGTGACGTGGGGGCTTCGAACGTGCCAAAAGGGTGACATGGGTGCTTAGAACGTGACGTGGGCGTGACGTGGGTGATTCCAACGTGACGTGGGCGTCACGGGTGGGCTTCGAACGTGACGTGGGCATGACGTTGGTGATTCGAAGGTGACGTGGGCGTGACGTGGGTGCTTTGAAAGTGACGTGGGCGTGACGTGGGGGCTTCGAACGTGATGTAATTGTGACATGGGTGCTTAGAACGTGACGTGGGCATGACGTGGGTGATTCGAAGGTGACGTGGGTGTGACGTGGGGGCTTCAAACGTAACGTGGGCGTGACGTGGGGGATTCGAACGTGACGTGGGCGTGACGTCGGAACTTTGAATGTGACGTGGGTGTGACCTGGGTCATTTGATCGTGACGTGGGAGTGACGTGGGGGCATCGAACGTGACGTAAGGGAGACATGGGTGCTTGGAACGTGACGTGGGTGTGACGTGGGTGATTCCAACGTGACGTGGGGGCTTCGAACGTGACGTGGGCGTGAGGTGGGTGATTGGAACGTGACGTGGGCGTGACGTCGGTACTTTGAAAGTGACGTGGGAGTGACGTGGGGGCTTCAAACGTGACGTAAGGGTGAGATGGGTGCTTAGAACGTGACGTGGGCGTGACGTGGGTGATTCCAATGTCATGTGGGGGCTTCGAACGTGACGTGGGCGTGACGTGGGTGATTCGAACGTGACGTGGGCGTGACGTCGGTACTTTGAAAGTGACGTGGGTGTGACCTGGGTGATTGGAACGTGACGTGGGAGTGACGTGGGGGCTTCGAACGTGACGTAAGGGTGACATGGGCGCTTAGAACGTGACGTGGGCGTGACGTGGGTGATTCGAATATGACGTGGGCGTGACGTGGGTGATTCCAATGTCATGTGGGGGCTTCGAACGTGACGTGGGCGTGACGTGGGTGATTCGAACGTGACGTGGGCGTGACGTCGGTACTTTGAAAGTGACGTGGGTGTGACCTGGGTGATTGGAACGTGACGTGGGAGTGACGTGGGGGCTTCGAACGTGACGTAAGGGTGACATGGGCGCTTAGAACGTGACGTGGGCGTGACGTGGGTGATTCGAATATGACGTGGGCGTGAGGTGGGTGATTCGAAAGTGACGTCGGTGTGACGTGGGTGTTTCGGACGTGACGTGGGCGTGACGTGGATGCTTCGAACGTGACGTTGGTGTTTCGAACGTGACGTGGGTGTGACGTGGGTGCTTCGAACGTGACGTGGGCGTGATATAGGCGCTTCGATCATGACGTGGGCATGACGTGTGTGGTGTCAACGTGACGTGGGTGTCACGTGGGGCATCGAACGTGACGTGGACGTGACGTCGGTACTTTCAATTCGAGGTTGGTGTGACCTGGGTCATTCGAAGGTGACGTACATGTGACGTGGGTGATTCCAACGTGACGTGGGGCTTCGAACGTGACGTGGACGTCACGTGGGTGATTCCAACGTCATGTGGGGGCTTCGAACGTGACGTGGGCGTGACGTGGGTGATTCGAACGTGTCGTGGGCGTGACGTCGGTACTTTGAAAGTGACGTGGGTGTGACCTGGGTCATTTGAACGTGACGTGGGAGTGACGTGGGGGCTTCAAACGTGACGTAAGGGTGACATGGGCGCTTAGAACGTGACGTGGGCGTGTCGTGGGTGATTGGAACGTGACGTGGGCGTGAGGTGGGTGATTCGAAAGCGACGTCGGTGTGACGTGGGGGTTTCGGACGTGACGTGGGTGTGACGTGGGTGCTTCGAACGTGACGTGAGTGTGACATAGGCGCTTCGATCATGACGTGGGCGTGACGTGTGTGGTTTCAACGTGACGTGGGTGTCACGTGGGGCATCGAACGTGACGTGGACGTGACGTCGGTACTTTCAATTTGAGGTTGGTGTGACCTGGGTCATTCGAACGTGACGTACATGTGCCGTGGGTGATTCCAACGTGACGTGGGCTTCGAACGTGACGTGGGTGTGACCTGGGTGATTGGAACGTGACGTGGGCGTGACGTCGGTACTTTGAAAGTGACGTGGGAGTGACGTGGGGGCTTCAAACGTGACGTAAGGGTGACATGGGTGCTTAGAACGTGACGTGGGCGTGACGTGGGTGATTCCAATGTCATGTGGGGGCTTCGAACGTGACGTGGGCGTGACGTGGGTGATTCGAACGTGACGTGGGCGTGACGTCGGTACTTTGAAAGTGACGTGGGTGTGACCTGGGTGATGCGAACGTGACGTGGGCGTCACGTGGGTGATTCGAATGTGACGTGGGCGTGACGTGGGGGCTTCGAACGTCACGTGAGCGTCACGTGGGGGCATCGAGTTTGACATGGGCGTGACCTGGGTGATTGGAACCTGACGTGGGGCTTCGAACATGACGTGGGCGTGACGTGGGGGCATCGAAGGTGATGTGGGCTTGACGTGGGAGCTTCGAAAGTGACGTGGGCGTCACGTGGGTGATTCGAAGGTGACGTGGGCGTGACGTGGGGGCTTCGAACGTGACGTGGGCGTGACGTCGGTACTTTGAATGTGACGTGGGTGTGACCTGGGTCATTTGAACGTGACGTGGGAGTGACGTGGGGTCTTCGAACGTGACATAAGGGTGACATGGGTGCTTAGAACGTGACGTGGGCGTGACGTGGGTGATCCCAACGTGACGTGGGGGCTTCGAACGTGACATGGGCGTGACGTGGGTGATTGGAACGTGACGTGGGCGTGACGTCGGCACTTTGAATGTGACGTGGGTGTGACCTGGGTGATTGGAACGTGACGTGGGAGTGACGTGGGTGATTCCAACGTGACCTGGGCTTCGAACGTGACGTGGGCGTGAGGTGGGTGAATGGAACGTGTGGTGGGCGTGAGGTGGGTGATTCGAAAGTGACGTCGGTGTGACGTGGTGCTTCGAACGTGACGTGGGCATGACATAAGCGCTTCGATCGTGACGTGGGCGTGACGTGTGTGGTTTCAACGTGACGTGGGCGTCACGGGGGGGCTTCGAACGTGACGTGGGCATGACGTGGGTACTTCGAAGGTGACGTGGGCATGACGTCGGTACTGTGAAAATTACGTGGGTGTGACCTGGGTGGTTGGAACATGACGTGGGAGTGACGTGGGTGATTCCAACGTGACGTGGGCTTCGAACGTGACGTGGGCGTGACGTGGGTGATTGGAACGTGACGTGGGCGTGAGGTGGGTGATTCGAAAGTGACGTCGGTGTGACGTGGGTGTTTCGGACGTGACGTGGGCATGACATAAGCGCTTCGATCGTGACGTGGGGGTGACGTGTGTGGTTTCAACGTGACGTGGGTGTCACGTGGGGCATCGAACGTGACGTGGACGTGACGTGTGTGGTTTCAACGTGACGTGGGCGTCACGGGCGGCTTCGAACGTGACGTGGGCATGACGTGGCTGATTCGAAGGTGACGTGGGCGTGACGTGGGGGCATGGAACGTGACGTGGGTGTGAGGTGGGTGTTTCGAACGTGACGTGGGCGTGACGTCGGTACTTTGAATGTGACGTGGGTGTGACCTGGGTCATTTGAACGTGACGTGGGCGTGACGTGGGCGATTCCAACGTGACGTGGGGGCTTCAAACGTGACGTGGGCGTGACGTGGGTGATTGGAACGTGACGTGGACGTGACGTGGGTGGTTTCATCGTGACGTGGCTGTGACGTGGGGGCTTCGGACGTGACGTGGGCGTCACGTGGGGGCTTCGAAAGTGACGTGGGCGTGACGTGGGGGCTTCGAAGGTGACCTGGGTATGACGTGGGTTCTTCGAACGTGACGTGGGCATGACGTGGGTGATTCGAACGTGACGTGGGCGTGACGTGGGTGATTTGAATGTGACGTGGGCGTGACGTGGGTGATTCGAAAGTGATGTCAGTGTGACGTGGGTGTATCGGACGTGACGTGGGCCTGACGTGGATGCTTCGAATGTGACGTTAGTGTTTCGAACGTGACGTAAGGGTGACGTGGGGCTTCGAATGTGACGTGGGCGTGAGGTGGGTGATTGGAACGTGACGTGGGCGTGACGTCGGTACTTTGAATGTGACGAGGGTGTGACCTAGGGGCTTCGAACGTGATGGAAGGGCGACATGGGTGCTTAGAACGTGACGTGGGCGTGACATAGGCGCTTCGATCGTGACGTGGGCGTGACGTGTGTGGTTTCAACGTGACGTGGGTGCCACGTGGGGCATCGAACGTGACGTGGGTGTGACGTGTGTGGTTTCAACGTGACGTGGGCGTCACGTGGGAGTTGCGATCGTCACGTGGACGTGACGTCGGTACTTTCAATTTGAGGCTGGTGTGACCTGGGTCATTCGAGCGTGACGTACGTGTGACGTGGGTGATTCCAACGTGACGTGGGCGTGACGTGGGGGCATCGATCGTGACGTGGACGTGACGTCGGTACTTTATATCTGACGTGGGTGTGACCTGGGTCATTCGAACGTGACGTGGGTGTGACGTGGGGGCTTCGAACGTGACGTGGGCATGACGTGGGTGATTCGAAGGTGCCGTGTGCGTGACGTGGGGGCATCGAACGTGACGTGGGCGTCACGTGTGGGCTTCAAACGTGACCTGTGTGTGACGTGGTTGATTCGAAGGTGACGTGGGGGTGACGTGGGGGAATGGAACGTGACGTGGGTGTGACGTGGGGGCATCGAACGTGACGTGGACGTGACGTCGGTACTTTCAATTATACGTGGGTGTGACCTGGGGCTTCGAACGTGACGTGGGCGACATGGGTGCTGAGAACGTGACGTGGGCGTGACGTGGGTGATTCCAACGTGACGTGGGCGTGACGTGGGGGCATCGATCGTGACGTGGGCGTCACGTGGGGGCTTGAAACGTGACCTGGGTGTGACGTGGTTGATTCGAAGGTGACGTGGGCGTGACGTCAGTACTTTGAACGTGACGTGGGTGTGACCTGGGTCATGCGAACGTGACGTGGGTGTGACGTGGGTGTTTCGAACGTTTCGTGGGCATTTCGTGGGTGATTCGAACGTGACGTGGGTGTGACCTGGGTCACTTGAACGTGACGTGGGAGTGACGTGGGGGCTTCAAACGTGACGTAAGGGTGACATTGGTGCTTCGGACGTGACGTGGGTGTAACGTGGGGGGTTCGAGCATGACACGGGAGTGACGTGGATGCTTCGAATGTGACGTGGGTGCTTCGAACGTGACGTGGGTGTGACGCGGGTGATTCGAAATTGACGTGGGCGTCACGTGGGAGTTTCGAACGTGACGTGGGCGTGACGTGGGTACTTTACATTTGACGTGGGTGTGACCTGGGTGATGCGAACGTGACGTGGGCGCAATGTGGGGGCATCGAACGTGACGTGGGCGTAACGTGGGGGCTTCGAAAGTGACGTGGGCATGACGTGGGTGATTCGAAGGTGACGTGAGTGTGACGTGGGGTGATTCGAACGTGACGTGGGCGTGACGTCGGTACTTTCAATGTGACGTGGGTGTGACCTGGGTGATTGGAACGTGACGTGGGCGTGTCGTGGGTGATTGGAACGTGACGTGGGCGTGAGGTGGGTGATTCGAAAGCGACGTCGGTGTGACGTGGGGGTTTCGGACGTGACGTGGGTGTGACGTGGGTGCTTCGAACGTGACGTGAGTGTGACATAGGCGCTTCGATCATGACGTGGGCGTGACGTGTGTGGTTTCAACGTGACGTGGGTGTCACGTGGGGCATCGAACGTGACGTGGACGTGACGTCGGTACTTTCAATTTGAGGTTGGTGTGACCTGGGTCATTCGAACGTGACGTACATGTGCCGTGGGTGATTCCAACGTGACGTGGGCTTCGAACGTGACGTGGGTGTGACCTGGGTGATTGGAACGTGACGTGGGCGTGACGTCGGTACTTTGAAAGTGACGTGGGAGTGACGTGGGGGCTTCAAACGTGACGTAAGGGTGACATGGGTGCTTAGAACGTGACGTGGGCGTGACGTGGGTGATTCCAATGTCATGTGGGGGCTTCGAACGTGACGTGGGCGTGACGTGGGTGATTCGAACGTGACGTGGGCGTGACGTCGGTACTTTGAAAGTGACGTGGGTGTGACCTGGGTGATGCGAACGTGACGTGGGCGTCACGTGGGGGCATCGAACGTGACGTGGGCGTGACGTGGGTGATTCGAATGTGACGTGGGCGTGACGTGGGGGCTTCGAACGTCACGTGAGCGTCACGTGGGGGCATCGAGTTTGACATGGGCGTGACCTGGGTGATTGGAACGTGACGTGGGGCTTCGAACATGACGTGGGCGTGACGTGGGGGCATCGAAGGTGATGTGGGCTTGACGTGGGAGCTTCGAAAGTGACGTGGGCGTCACGTGGGTGATTCGAAGGTGACGTGGGCGTGACGTGGGGGCTTCGAACGTGACGTGGGCGTGACGTCGGTACTTTGAATGTGACGTGGGTGTGACCTGGGTCATTTGAACGTGACGTGGGAGTGACGTGGGGTCTTCGAACGTGACATAAGGGTGACATGGGTGCTTAGAACGTGACGTGGGCGTGACGTGGGTGATCCCAACGTGACGTGGGGGCTTCGAACGTGACATGGGCGTGACGTGGGTGATTGGAACGTGACGTGGGCGTGACGTCGGCACTTTGAATGTGACGTGGGTGTGACCTGGGTGATTGGAACGTGACGTGGGAGTGACGTGGGTGATTCCAACGTGACCTGGGCTTCGAACGTGACGTGGGCGTGAGGTGGGTGAATGGAACGTGTGGTGGGCGTGAGGTGGGTGATTCGAAAGTGACGTCGGTGTGACGTGGTGCTTCGAACGTGACGTGGGCATGACATAAGCGCTTCGATCGTGACGTGGGCGTGACGTGTGTGGTTTCAACGTGACGTGGGCGTCACGGGGGGGCTTCGAACGTGACGTGGGCATGACGTGGGTACTTCGAAGGTGACGTGGGCATGACGTCGGTACTGTGAAAATTACGTGGGTGTGACCTGGGTGGTTGGAACATGACGTGGGAGTGACGTGGGTGATTCCAACGTGACGTGGGCTTCGAACGTGACGTGGGCGTGACGTGGGTGATTGGAACGTGACGTGGGCGTGAGGTGGGTGATTCGAAAGTGACGTCGGTGTGACGTGGGTGTTTCGGACGTGACGTGGGCATGACATAAGCGCTTCGATCGTGACGTGGGGGTGACGTGTGTGGTTTCAACGTGACGTGGGTGTCACGTGGGGCATCGAACGTGACGTGGACGTGACGTGTGTGGTTTCAACGTGACGTGGGCGTCACGGGCGGCTTCGAACGTGACGTGGGCATGACGTGGCTGATTCGAAGGTGACGTGGGCGTGACGTGGGGGCATGGAACGTGACGTGGGTGTGAGGTGGGTGTTTCGAACGTGACGTGGGCGTGACGTCGGTACTTTGAATGTGACGTGGGTGTGACCTGGGTCATTTGAACGTGACGTGGGCGTGACGTGGGCGATTCCAACGTGACGTGGGGGCTTCAAACGTGACGTGGGCGTGACGTGGGTGATTGGAACGTGACGTGGACGTGACGTGGGTGGTTTCATCGTGACGTGGCTGTGACGTGGGGGCTTCGGACGTGACGTGGGCGTCACGTGGGGGCTTCGAAAGTGACGTGGGCGTGACGTGGGGGCTTCGAAGGTGACCTGGGTATGACGTGGGTTCTTCGAACGTGACGTGGGCATGACGTGGGTGATTCGAACGTGACGTGGGCGTGACGTGGGTGATTCGAATGTGACGTGGGCGTGACGTGGGTGATTCGAAAGTGATGTCAGTGTGACGTGGGTGTATCGGACGTGACGTGGGCCTGACGTGGATGCTTCGAATGTGACGTTAGTGTTTCGAGCGTGACGTAAGGGTGACGTGGGGCTTCGAATGTGACGTGGGCGTGAGGTGGGTGATTGGAACGTGACGTGGGCGTGACGTCGGTACTTTGAATGTGACGAGGGTGTGACCTAGGGGCTTCGAACGTGATGGAAGGGCGACATGGGTGCTTAGAACGTGACGTGGGCGTGACATAGGCGCTTCGATCGTGACGTGGGCGTGACGTGTGTGGTTTCAACGTGACGTGGGTGCCACGTGGGGCATCGAACGTGACGTGGGTGTGACGTGTGTGGTTTCAACGTGACGTGGGCGTCACGTGGGAGTTGCGATCGTCACGTGGACGTGACGTCGGTACTTTCAATTTGAGGCTGGTGTGACCTGGGTCATTCGAGCGTGACGTACGTGTGACGTGGGTGATTCCAACGTGACGTGGGCGTGACGTGGGGGCATCGATCGTGACGTGGACGTGACGTCGGTACTTTATATCTGACGTGGGTGTGACCTGGGTCATTCGAACGTGACGTGGGTGTGACGTGGGGGCTTCGAACGTGACGTGGGCATGACGTGGGTGATTCGAAGGTGCCGTGTGCGTGACGTGGGGGCATCGAACGTGACGTGGGCGTCACGTGTGGGCTTCAAACGTGACCTGTGTGTGACGTGGTTGATTCGAAGGTGACGTGGGGGTGACGTGGGGGAATGGAACGTGACGTGGGTGTGACGTGGGGGCATCGAACGTGACGTGGACGTGACGTCGGTACTTTCAATTATACGTGGGTGTGACCTGGGGCTTCGAACGTGACGTGGGCGACATGGGTGCTGAGAACGTGACGTGGGCGTGACGTGGGTGATTCCAACGTGACGTGGGCGTGACGTGGGGGCATCGATCGTGACGTGGGCGTCACGTGGGGGCTTGAAACGTGACCTGGGTGTGACGTGGTTGATTCGAAGGTGACGTGGGCGTGACGTCAGTACTTTGAACGTGACGTGGGTGTGACCTGGGTCATGCGAACGTGACGTGGGTGTGACGTGGGTGTTTCGAACGTTTCGTGGGCATTTCGTGGGTGATTCGAACGTGACGTGGGTGTGACCTGGGTCACTTGAACGTGACGTGGGAGTGACGTGGGGGCTTCAAACGTGACGTAAGGGTGACATTGGTGCTTCGGACGTGACGTGGGTGTAACGTGGGGGGTTCGAGCATGACACGGGAGTGACGTGGATGCTTCGAATGTGACGTGGGTGCTTCGAACGTGACGTGGGTGTGACGCGGGTGATTCGAAATTGACGTGGGCGTCACGTGGGAGTTTCGAACGTGACGTGGGCGTGACGTGGGTACTTTACATTTGACGTGGGTGTGACCTGGGTGATGCGAACGTGACGTGGGCGCAATGTGGGGGCATCGAACGTGACGTGGGCGTAACGTGGGGGCTTCGAAAGTGACGTGGGCATGACGTGGGTGATTCGAAGGTGACGTGAGTGTGACGTGGGGTGATTCGAACGTGACGTGGGCGTGACGTCGGTACTTTCAATGTGACGTGGGTGTGACCTGGGTGATTGGAATGTGACGTGGGAGTGACGTGGGGGCTTCGAACGTGCCAAAAGGGTGACATGGGTGCTTAGAACGTGACGTGGGCGTGACGTGGGTGATTCCAACGTGACGTGGGCGTCACGGGTGGGCTTCGAACGTGACGTGGGCATGACGTTGGTGATTCGAAGGTGACGTGGGCGTGACGTGGGTGATTTGAAAGTGACGTGGGCGTGACGTGGGGGCTTCGAACGTGATGTAATTGTGACATGGGTGCTTAGAACGTGACGTGGGCGTGACGTGGGGGATTCGAACGTGACGTGGGCGTGACGTCGGAACTTTGAATGTGACGTGGGTGTGACCTGGGTCATTTGATCGTGACGTGGGAGTGACGTGGGGGCATCGAACGTGACGTAAGGGAGACATGGGTGCTTAGAACGTGACGTGGGTGTGACGTGGGTGATTCCAACGTGACGTGGGGGCTTCGAACGTGACGTGGGAGTGACGTGGGTGATTGGAACGTGACGTGGGCGTGACGTCGGTACTTTGAAAGTGACGTGGGAGTGACGTGGGGTCTTCAAACGTGACGTAAGGGTGACATGGGTGCTTAGAACGTGACGTGGGCGTGACGTGGGTGATTCGAACGTGACGTGGGTGTGACATGGGTGCTTGGAACGTGACGTGGGTGTGACGTGGGGGCTTCGAACGTGACGTGGGTGTGACGAGGGGTCATCGATCGTGACGTGGACGTGACGTCGGTACTTTATACCTGATGGGGGTGTGACGTGGGTCATTCGAACGTGACGTGGGTGTGACGTGGGTGTTTCGAACGTGACGTGGGCGTGACGTCGGTACTTTGAATGTGACGTGGGTGTGATGTGCGTCATTCGAACGTGATGTACGTGTGACGTGTGGGCTTCGAACGTGACGTGGGTGTTTCAAAACTAACGTGAGTGTGACGTAGGGGTATCGAACGTGACGTAGGTGTTTCCAAACTGACGTGGGTGTGACGTCGGTATGTTGAATGTGACGTGGGTGTGACGTGCATGGTTCGAACGTGAGGTGGGTGTTTTAAATGTGAGCTGGGCGTGACGTGGGTCATTCGAACATGACGTAGGTGTGACGTGGGGGCTTCGAACGTGACGTGGGCGTGACGTGGATGCTTTGAATGTGACGTTGGTGTTTCGAACGTGACATGGGTGTGACATGGGTGCTTCGAATGTGACGTGGGTGTGACGTGGGGGCTTCGAAAGTGACGTGGGTGTGACGTGGGTCATTTGAACGTGACGTGGGCGTGACGTGGGTGATTCGAATGTGACGTGGGCGTGACGTGGGGGCTTGGAACGCCACGTGAGCTTCACGTGGGGGCATCGAATGTGACGTGGGCGTGACGTGGGGGCTTGGAACGCCACGTGAGCTTCACGTGGGGGCATCGAATGTGACGTGGGCGTGACGTGGGGGATTGGAACGCCACGTGAGCTTCACGTGGGGGCATCGAAGGTGACGTGGTCGTCACGTGGGGGCTTCGATGTTGACGTAGGCGTGACCTGGGTGATTGGAACGTGACGTGGACGTGACGTGGGTGGTTTCAACGTGACGTGAGCTTCACGTGGGGTCCTCGAACGTGACTTGGGCGTCACGTGGTGTCTTCGAAAGTGACGTTGGTGTGACGTGGGTGTTTCGTACATCACGTTCGAATGATGTGGGTGCGTCGAACTTGACGTGGGCATGACATAAGCGCTTCGATCGTGACGTGGGCGTGACGTGTGTGGTTTCAACGTGACGTGCGTGTCACGTGGGGTCTTCGAAAGTGACGTGGGCATGACGTGGGTGATTCGAAGGTGACGTGGGTGTGACGTGGGGGCTTCGATCGTCACGTGGGCGTGACGTGGGGGCTTCGAAAGTGACGTGGGCGTGACGTGGGGCCTTCGAAGGTGACCTGGGTATGACATGGGTTCTTCGAACGTGACGTGGGCGTGACGTGGGTGTATCGGACGTGACGTGGGCATGACGTGGATGCTTCGAATGTGACGTTGGTGTTTCGAACGGGACGTAAGGGTGACGTGGGTGCTTCGAACGTGACGTGGGCGTGATATAGGCGCTTCGATCATGACGTGGGCGTGACGTGTGTGGTTTCAACGTGACGTGGGTGTCACGTGGGGCATCGAACGTGACGTGGACGTGACGTCGGTACTTTCAATTTGAGGTTGGTGTGACCTGTGTCATTCGAACGTGACGTACATGTGACGTGGGTGATTCCAACGTGACGTGGGGCTTCGAACGTGACGTGGGCGTCACGTGGGGGCTTCGAACATGACGTGGATGTGAGGTGGGTGTATCGGACGTGACGTGGGCGTGACGTTGATGCTTCGAACGTGACGTGGGAGTTTCGAACGTGACGTGGGTGTGACGTGGGTGCTTCGAACGTGACGTGGGCGTGACATAGGCGCTTCGATCATGACGTGGGCGTGACGTGTGTGGTTTCAACGTGACGTGGGTGTCACGTGGGGCATCGAACGTGACGTGGGTGTGACCTCGGTAGTTTCAATTTGAGGTTGGTGTGACCTGGGTCATTCGAACGTGACGTAGGTATGACGTGGGGGTATCGAACGTGATGTGGGTGTCTCAAAAATAACGTGGGTGTGACGTGGGGGCTTCGAACGTGACGTGGGCGTGAAGTGGGTCTTCGAACGTGACGTGAGCGCCACGTGGGGGCATCGAAGTTGACGTGGGCGTGACCTGGGTGATTGGAACGTGACGTGGGCGTGACGTGGGTGATTCCAACGTGACGTGGGGCTTCGAACATGACGTGGGCGTGACGTGGGGGCTTCGAAAGTGACGTGGGCATGACGTGGGTGATTCGAAGGTGACGTGGGCATGACGTGGGGGCTTCGAACGTGACGTGGGTGTGACGTGGGGGCTTCGAACGTGACGTGGGCGTGACGTCGGTACTTTCAACGTGACGTGGGTGTGACCTGGGTCATTTGAACGTGACGTGGGAGTGACGTAGGGGCATCGAACGTGACGTAAGGGTGACATGGGTGCTTCGAACGTGACGTGGGCATGATGCGGGTGATTCCAACGTGACGTGGGGCTTCGAATGTGACGTGGGCGTGAGGTGGGTGATTGGAACGTGACGTGGGCGTGACGTCGGTACTTTGAATGTGACGTGGGTGTGACCTGGGGGCTTCGAACGTGACGTAAGGGTGACATGGGTGCTTAGAACGTGACGTGGGCTTGACGTGGGTGATTCCAACGTGACGTGGGGGCTTCGAACGTGACATGGGCGTGAGGTGGGTGATTGGAACGTGACGTGGGCGTGACGTCGGTACTTTGAAAGTGACGTGGGTGTGACCTGGGTGATTGGAACGTGACGTGGGAGTGACGTGGGGGCTTCAAACGTGACGTAAGGGTGACATGGGTGCTTAGAACGTGACGTGGGAGTGACGTGGGTGATTCCAACGTGACGTGGGCTTCGAACGTGACGTGGGCGTGACGTGGGTGATTGGAACGTGACGTGGGCGTGAGGTGGGTGATTCGAAAGTGACGTGGGTGTGACGAGAGTGTTTCGGACGTGACGTGGGCGTGACGTGGGTGCTTCAAACGTGATGTGGGCATGACATAAGCGCTTCGATCGTGACGTGGGCGTGACGTGTGTGGTTTCAACGTGACGTGGGTGTCACGTGGGGCATCGAACGTGACGTCGGAGTGACGTGTGTGGTTTCAACGTGACGTGGGCGTCACGGGGGGCTTCCAACGTGACGTGGGCATGACGTGGGTGATTCGAACGTGACGTGGGCGTGACGTGGGGGCATGGATCGTGACGTGGGCGTGAGGTGGGTGATTCGAACGTGACGTGGGCGTGACGTCGGTACTTTGAATGTGACGTGGGTGTGACCTGGGTCATTTGAACGTGACGTGGGAGTGACGTGGGGGCATCGAACATGATGGAAGTGTGACATGGGTGCTTAGAACGTGACGTGGGCATGACGTCGGTGATGCGAACGTGACGTGGGCGTGACGTGGGGGCATCGAACGTGACGTGGGCGTGACGTGGGGGCCTCGAACGGGACGTGGGCATGACGTGGGTGTTTCGAACGTGACGTGAGTGTGACGTGGGTCATTCGAACGTGATGTACGTGTGACGTGTGGGCTTCCAACGTGACGTGGGTGTTTCAAAACTAACGTGGGTGTGTCGTAGGGGTATCGAACGTGACGTAGGTGTTTCCAAACTGACGTGGGTGTGACGTCGGTATGTTGAATGTGACGTGGGTGTGACGTGCATGGTTCGAAGGTGAGGTGGGTGTTTTAAATGTGAGCTGGGCGTGACGTGGGTCATTCGAACATGACGTAGGTGTGACGTGGGGGCTTCGAACGTGACGTGGGCGTGACGTGGATGCTTCGAATGTGACCTCGGTGTGACGTGGGTGCATCGAACCTGACGTGGGCGAGACGTTGGTACTTTGAATGTGACGTGGGTGTGACCTGGGTCATTCGAAGGTGACGTGGGTGTGACGTGGGGGCTTCAAATGTGACCGGGGTGTGACGTGGGTGATTCGAATGTGACGTGGGCGTGAAGTGGGGTCATGCGAACGTGACGTGAGCGCCACGTGGGGGCATCGAAGTTGACGTGGGTGTGACCTGGGTGATTGGAATGTGACGTGGGCGTGACGTGGGTGATTCCAACGTGACGTGGGGCTTCGAACATGACGTGGGCGTGACGTGAGGGCTTCGAAAGTGACGTGGGCATGACGTGGGTGATTCGAAGGTGACGTGGGTGTGACGTGGGGGCTTCGAACGTGACGTGGGTGTGACGTGGGTGATTCGAACGTGACGTGGGCGTGACGTCGGTACTTTGAATGTGACGTGGGTGTGACCTGGGTCATTTGAACGTGACGTGGGAGTGACATAGGGGCATCGAACGTGACGTAAGGGTGACATGGGTGCTTAGAACGTGACGTGGGCGTGAGGTGGGAGCTTCGATCGTGACGTGGGCGTGACCTGGGTGATTGGAACGTGACGTGGGCGTGACGTGGGTGATTGGAACGTGACGTGGGCGTGACGTCGGTACTTTGAAAGTGACGTGGGAGTGACGTGGGGGCTTCAAACGTGACGTAAGGGTGACATGGGTGCTTAGAACGTGACGTGGTCGTGACGTGGCTGATTCCAACGTGGCGTGGGGGCTTCGAACGTGACATGGGCGTGACGTGGGTGATGGGAACGTGACGTGGGCGTGACGTCGGTACTTTGAAAGTGACGTGGGTGTGACCTGGGTGATTGGAACGTGACGTGGGAGTGACGTGGGGGCTTCAAACGTGACGTAAGGGTGATATGGGCGCTTAGAACGTGACGTGGGCGTGACGTGGGTGATTCCAACGTGACGTGGGCTTCGAACGTGACGTGGGCGTGACGTGGGTGATTGGAACGTGACGTGGGCGTGAGGTGGGTGATTCGAAAGTGACGTGGGTGTGACGTGCGTTTTTCGGACGTGACGTGGGCGTGACGTGGGTGCTTCAAACGTGATGTGGGCATGACATAAGCGCTTCGATCGTGACGTGGGCGTGACGTGTGTGGTTTCAACGTGACGTGGATGTCACGTGGGGCATCAAACGTGACGTGGGCATGACGTGTGTGGTTTCAACGTGACGTGGGCGTCACGGGGGGCTTCCAACGTGACGTGGGCATGACGTGGGTGATTCGAAGGTGACGTGGGCGTGACGTGGAGGCATGGATCGTGACGTGGGTGTGAGGTGGGTGATTCGAACGTGACGTGGGCGTGACGTCGGTACTTTGAATGTGTCGTGGGCGTGACGTGGGTGATTCCAACGTGACGTGGGAGTGACGTGGGGGCATCGAACATGATGTAAGCGTGACATGGGTGCTTAGAACGTGACGTGGGCGTGACGTAGTCGATTCCAACGTGATGTGGGTGTGACGTGGGGGCTTCGAACGTCACGTGGGTGTGACGTGGGGGCTTCGATGTTGACGTGGGCGTGACCTGGGTGATTGGAACGTGACGTGGGCGTGACGTGGGTGGTTTCAACGTGACGTGAGCGTCACGTGGGGTCCTCGAACGTGACGTGGGCGTAACGTGGGGTCTTCGAAGGTGACGTGGGCATGGCGTGGGTGATTCGAAGGTGACGTGGGTGTGACGTGGGGGCTTCGAACGTGACGTGGGCGTGACGTCGGTACTTTGAATGTGACGTGGGTGTGACCTGGGTCATTGGAACGTGACGTGGGAGTGACGTGGGGGCATCGAACGTGACATAAGGGTGACATGGGTGCTTAGAACGTGACGTGGGCGTGATGTGGGTGATTGGAACGTGACGTGGGCGTGACGTCGGTACTTTGAATATGACGTGGGCGTCACGTGGGGGCTTCGAAAGTGACGTGGGAGTGACGTGGGTGCTTCGGACGTGACGTGGGTGCTTCGAACGTGACGTGGGCGTGATATAGGCGCTTCGATCATGACGTGGGCGTGACGTGTGTGGTTTCAACGTGACGTGGGTGTCACGTGGGGCATCGAACGTGACGTGGACGTGACGTCGGTACTTTCAATTTGAGGTTGGTGTGACCTGGGTCATTCGAACGTGACGTACATGTGACGTGGGTGATTCCAACGTGACGTGGGGCTTCGAACGTGACGTGGGTGTGACCTGGGTGATTGGAACGTGACGTGGGTGTGACGTGGGGGCTTCGGACCTGACGTGGGCGTAACGTGGGGGCTTCGAACATGACGCGGGAGTGACGTGGATGCTTCGAATGTGACGTTGGTGTTTCGAAATGACAGGGGTGTGACGTTGGTGCTTCGAACGTGACGTGGGCGTCACGTGGGGGCTTCGAACATGACGTGGATGTGACGTGGGTGTATCGGACGTGACGTGGTCGTGACGTTGATGCTTCGAACGTGACGTGGGAGTTTCAAACGTGACGTGGGTGTGACGTGGGTCATTGGAACGTGACGTGGGCGTGACATAGGCGCTTCGATCATGACGTGGGTGTGACGTGTGTGGTGTCAACGTGACGTGGGTGTCACGTGGGGCATCGAACGTGACGTGGACGTGACGTCGGTACTTTCAATTTGAGGTTGGTGTGACCTGGGTCATTCGAACGTGACGTAGGTATGACGTGGGGGTATCGAACGTGATGTGGGTATCTCAAAACTAACGTGGGTGTGACGTGGGGGCTTCGAACGTGACGTGGGCGTGAAGTGGGGTCTTCGAACGTGACGTGAGCGCCACGTGGGGGCATCGAAGTTGACGTGGGCGTGACCTGGGTCATTCGAACGTGACGTACGTGTGACGTTGGGGCTTCGAACGTGATGTGGGTGTTTCAAAACTAACGTGGGTGTGACGTGGTGGCTTCGAACGTGACGTAGGCGTAACGTGGGTGTTTACAAGTGACCTGGGCGTGACGTGGGGGCTTCGATCGTGACGTGGACGTGACGTCGGTACTTTATATATGACGTGGGTGTGACCTGGCTCATTTGAACGTGACGTGGCTGTGACGTGGGGGCTTCGAACGTGACGTGGACGTGACGTGGGTGATTCGAATATGACGTGGGCGTGACGTGGGTGATTCGAAAGAGACGTTGGTGTGACGTGGGTGTTTCGGACATGACGTGGGCGTGACGTTGATGATTCGAACGTGACGTTGGTGTTTCGAACGTGACGTGGGTGTGACGTGGGTGCTTCGAACGTGACGTGGGCGTGACATAGGCGCTTCGATCATGACGTGGGTGTGACGTGTGTGGTGTCAACGTGACGTGGGTGTCACGTGGGGCATCGAACGTGACGTGGACGTGACGTCGGTACTTTCAATTTGAGGTTGGTGTGACCTGGGTCATTCGAACGTGACGTACATGTGACGTGGGTGATTCCAACGTGACATGGGGCTTCGAATGTGACGTGGGTGTGACCTGGGTGATTGGAACGTGACGTGGGTGTGACGTGGGGGCTTCGAACGTGACGTGGGTGTGACGTGGGTGTTTCGAACGTGACGTTGGTGTTTCGAACTTGACTTCGGTGTGACGTGGGTGCTTCGGACCTGACGTGGGCGTAACGTGGGGGCTTCGAGCAAGACGCGGGAGTGACGTGGATGCTTCGAATGTGACGTGGGCGTCACGTGGGGGCTTCGAACGTCACGTGGATGTGCGGTGGGTGCTTCGGACGTGACGTGGGCGTGACGTGGGAGTTTCGAACGTGACGTGGACGTGACGTGGTACTTTACATTTGACGTGGGTGTGACCTGGCTCAATCGAACGTGACGTGGGTGTGACGTGGGGGCTTCGAATGTGACGTGGGCGTGACGTGGGTGATTCGAACGTGACGTGGGTGTGACGTGGGGGCATCGATCGTGACGTGGACGTGACTTCGGTACTTTATACCTGATGGGGGTGTGACGTGGGTGATTCGAACGTGACGTGGGCGTGACGTGGGGGCATCGAATGTGACGTGGGCGTGACGTGGGTGTTTCGAACGTGACGTGGGCGTGACGTCGGTGCTTTGAATGTGACGTGGGTGTGACGTGGGTCATTCGAACGTGATGTACGTGTGGCGTGTGCGCTTCGAACGTGACGTGGGTGTTTCAAAACTAACGTGGGTGTGACGTGGGTCATTCGAACGTGACGTGGGAGTGACGCGGGGGCTTCGAACGTGACGTAAGGGTGAGATGGGTGCTTAGAACGTGACGTGGGCGTCACGTGGGCGATTCCAGCGTGACGTGGGGCTTCGAATGTGACGTGGGCGTGACGTCAGTACTTCCAACGGCACATGGGTGTGACCTGGGTCATTGGAACGTGACGTGGGAGTGACGTGGGGGCTTCGAACGTGACAAAAGGGTGACATGGGTGCTTAGAACGTGACGTGGGCGTGACGTGGGCGATTCCAGCGTGACGTGGGGCTTCGAATGTGACGTGGGCGTGACGTCAGTACTTCCAACGGCACATGGGTGTGACCTGGGTCATTGGAACGTGACGTGGACGTGACGTGGGTGGTTTCAACGTGACGTGAGCGTCACGTGGGGTCCTCGAACGTGACTTGGGCATCACGTGGGGTCTTCGAAAGTGACGTGGGCATGACGTGGGTGATTCGAAGGTGACGTGGGTGTGACGTGGGGGCTTCGAACGTGACGTGGGTGTGACGTCGGTACTTTGAATGTGACGAGGGTGTGACCTAGGGGCTTCGAACGTGATGGAAGGGCGACATGGGTGCTTAGAACGTGACGTGGGCGTGACATAGGTGCTTCGATCGTGACGTGGGCGTGACGTGTGTGGTTTCAACGTGACGTGGGTGCCACGTGGGGCATCGAACGTGACGTGGGCGTGACGTGTGTGGTTTCAACGTGACGTGGGCGTCACGTGGGAGTTGCGATCGTCACGTGGACGTGACGTCGGTACTTTCAATTTGAGGCTGGTGTGACCTGGGTCATTCGAGCGTGACGTACGTGTGACGTGGGTGATTCCAACGTGACGTGGGCGTGACGTGGGGGCTTCGATCGTGACGTGGACGTGACGTCGGTACTTTATATCTGACGTGGGTGTGACCTGGGTCATTCGAACGTGACGTGGGTGTGACGTGGGGGCTTCGAACGTGACGTGGGCATGACGTGGGTGATTCGAAGGTGCCGTGTGCGTGACGTGGGGGCATCGAACGTGACGTGGGCGTCACGTGTGGGCTTCAAACGTGACCTGTGTGTGACGTGGTTGATTCGAAGGTGACGTGGGGGTGACGTGGGGGAATGGAACGTGACGTGGGTGTGACGTGGGGGCATCGATCGTGACGTGGACGTGACGTCGGTACTTTCAATTATACGTGGGTGTGACCTGGGTCATTCGAACGTGACGTGGGAGTGACGTGGGGGCTTTGAATGAGACATGGGTGTGACCTGGGGCTTCGAACGTGACGTGGGCGACATGGGTGCTTAGAACGTGACGTGGGCGTGACGTGGGTGATTCCAACGTGACGTGGGCGTGACGTGGGGGCATCCATCGTGACGTGGGCGTCACGTGGGGGCTTGAAACGTGACCTGGGTGTGACGTGGTTGATTCGAAGGTGACGTGGGCGTGACGTCAGTACTTTGAATGTGACGTGGGTGTGACCTGGGTCATGCGAACGTGACGTGGGTGTGACGTGGGTGTTTCGAACGTTTCGTGGGCATTTCGTGGGTGATTCGAACGTGACGTGGGTGTGACCTGGGTCACTTGAACGTGACGTGGGAGTGACGTGGGGGCTTCAAACGTGACGTAAGGGTGACATTGGTGCTTCGGACGTGACGTGGGTGTAACGTGGGGGGTTCGAACATGACACGGGAGTGACGTGGATGCTTCGAATGTGACGTGGGTGCTTCGAACGTGACGTGGGTGTGACGCGGGTGATTCGAAATTGACGTGGGCGTCACGTGGGAGTTTCGAACGTGACGTGGGCGTGACGTGGGTACTTTACATTTGACGTGGGTGTGACCTGGGTGATGCGAACGTGACGTGGGCGCAATGTGGGGGCATCGAACGTGACGTGGGCGTCACGTGGGGGCTTCGAAAGTGACGTGGGCATGACGTGGGTGATTCGAAGGTGACGTGAGTGTGACGTGGGGTGATTCGAACGTGACGTGGGCGTGACGTCGGTACTTTCAATGTGACGTGGGTGTGACCTGGGTGATTGGAATGTGACGTGGGAGTGACGTGGGGGCTTCGAACGTGCCAAAAGGGTGACATGGGTGCTTAGAACGTGACGTGGGCGTGACGTGGGTGATTCCAACGTGACGTGGGCGTCACGGGTGGGCTTCGAACGTGACGTGGGCATGACGTTGGTGATTCGAAGGTGACGTGGGCGTGACGTGGGTGCTTTGAAAGTGACGTGGGCGTGACGTGGGGGCTTCGAACGTGACGTAATTATGACATGGGTGCTTAGAACGTGACGTGGGCATGACGTGGGTGATTCGAAGGTGACGTGGGCGTGACGTGGGGGCATGGAACGGAACGTGGGTGTGAGGTAGATGATTCCAACGTGACGTGGACGTGACGTGGGGGCTTTGACCGTGATGTAATTGTGACATGGGTGCTTAGAACGTGACGTGGGCATGACGTGGGTGATTCGAAGGTGACGTGGGTGTGACGTGGAGGCTTCAAACGTGACGTGGGCGTGACGTGGGGGATTCGAACGTGACGTGGGCGTGACGTCGGAACTTTGAATGTGACGTGGGCGTGACCTGGGTCATTTGATCGTGACGTGGGAGTGACGTGGGGGCATCGAACGTGACGTAAGGGTGACATGGGTGCTTAGAACGTGACGTGGGTGTGACGTGGGTGATTCCAACGTGACGTGGGGCTTCGAACGTGACGTGGGCGTGACGTGGATGCTTCGAATGTGGTGTTGGTGTTTCGAACGTGACGTGGGTGTGACGTGGGTGCTTCGAACGTGACGTGGGCGTGATATAGGCGCTTCGATCATGACGTGGGCGTGACGTGTGTGGTTTCAACGTGACGTGGGTGTCACGTGGGGCATCGAACGTGACGTGGACGTGACGTCGGTACTTTCAATTTGAGGTTGGTGTGACCTGGGTCATTCGAACGTGACGTACATGTGCCGTGGGTGATTCCAACGTGACGTGGGGCTTCGAACGTGACGTGGGTGTGACCTGGGTGATTGGAACGTGACGTGGGTGTGACGTGGGGGCTTCGGACCTGACGTGGGCGTAACGTGGGGGCTTCGAACATGACGCGGGAGTGACGTGGATGCTTCGAATGTGACGTTGGTGTTTCGAAATGACAGGGGTGTGACGTTGGTGCTTCGAACGTGACGTGGGCGTCACGTGGGGGCTTCGAACATGACGTGGATGTGACGTGGGTGTATCGGACGTGACGTGGTCGTGACGTTGATGCTTCGAACGTGACGTTGGTGTTTCGAACGTGACGTGGGTGTGACGTGGGTGCTTCGAACGTGACGTGGGCGTGATATAGGCGCTTCGATCATGACGTGGGCGTGACGTGTGTGGTGTCAACGTGACGTGGGTGTCACGTGGGGCATCGAACGTGACGTGGACGTGACGTCGGTACTTTCAATTTGAGGTTGGTGTGACCTGGGTCATTCGAACGTGACGTAGGTATGACGTGGGGGTATCGAACGTGATGTGGGTATCTCAAAACTAACGTGGGTGTGACGTGGGGGCTTCGAACGTGACGTGGGCGTGAAGTGGGGTCTTCGAACGTGACGTGAGCGCCACGTGGGGGCATCGAAGTTGACGTGGGCGTGACCTGGGTCATTCGAACGTGACGTACGTGTGACGTTGGGGCTTCGAACGTGATGTGGGTGTTTCAAAACTAACGTGGGTGTGACGTGGTGGCTTCGAACGTGACGTAGGCGTAACGTGGGTGTTTACAAGTGACCTGGGCGTGACGTGGGGGCTTCGATCGTGACGTGGACGTGACGTCGGTACTTTATATATGACGTGGGTGTGACCTGGCTCATTTGAACGTGACGTGGGTGTGACGTGGGGGCTTCGAACGTGACGTGGACGTGACGTGGGTGATTCGAATATGACGTGGGCGTGACGTGGGTGATTCGAAAGAGACGTTGGTGTGACGTGGGTGTTTCGGACATGACGTGGGCGTGACGTTGATGATTCGAACGTGACGTTGGTGTTTCGAACGTGACGTGGGTGTGACGTGGGTGCTTCGAACGTGACGTGGGCGTGACATAGGCGCTTCGATCATGACGTGGGTGTGACGTGTGTGGTGTCAACGTGACGTGGGTGTCACGTGGGGCATCGAACGTGACGTGGACGTGACGTCGGTACTTTCAATTTGAGGTTGGTGTGACCTGGGTCATTCGAACGTGACGTACATGTGACGTGGGTGATTCCAACGTGACGTGGGGCTTCGAATGTGACGTGGGTGTGACCTGGGTGATTGGAACGTGACGTGGGTGTGAGGTGGGGGCTTCGAACGTGACGTGGGTGTGACGTGGGTGTTTCGAACGTGACGTTGGTGTTTCGAACTTGACTTCGGTGTGACGTGGGTGCTTCGGACCTGACGTGGGCGTAACGTGGGGGCTTCGAGCAAGACGCGGGAGTGACGTGGATGCTTCGAATGTGACGTGGGCGTCACGTGGGGGCTTCGAACGTCACGTGGATGTGCGGTGGGTGCTTCGGACGTGACGTGGGCGTGACGTGGGAGTTTCGAACGTGACGTGGACGTGACGTGGTACTTTACATTTGACGTGGGTGTGACCTGGCTCAATCGAACGTGACGTGGGTGTGACGTGGGGGCTTCGAATGTGACGTGGGCGTGACGTGGGTGATTCGAACGTGACGTGGGTGTGACGTGGGGGCATCGATCGTGACGTGGACGTGACTTCGGTACTTTATACCTGATGGGGGTGTGACGTGGGTGATTCGAACGTGACGTGGGCGTGACGTGGGGGCATCGAATGTGACGTGGGCGTGACGTGGGTGTTTCGAACGTGACGTGGGCGTGACGTCGGTGCTTTGAATGTGACGTGGGTGTGACGTGGGTCATTCGAACGTGATGTACGTGTGGCGTGTGCGCTTCGAACGTGACGTGGGTGTTTCAAAACTAACGTGGGTGTGACGTGGGTCATTCCAACGTGACGTGGGAGTGACGCGGGGGCTTCGATCGTGACGTAAGGGTGAGATGGGTGCTTAGAACGTGACGTGGGCGTCACGTGGGCGATTCCAGCGTGACGTGGGGCTTCGAATGTGACGTGGGCGTGACGTCAGTACTTCCAACGGCACATGGGTGTGACCTGGGTCATTGGAACGTGACGTGGGAGTGACGTGGGGGCTTCGAACGTGACAAAAGGGTGACATGGGTGCTTAGAACGTGACGTGGGCGTGACGTGGGCGATTCCAGCGTGACGTGGGGCTTCGAATGTGACGTGGGCGTGACGTCAGTACTTCCAACGGCACATGGGTGTGACCTGGGTCATTGGAACGTGACGTGGGAGTGACGTGGGGGCTTCGAACGTGACAAAAGGGTGACATGGGTGCTTAGAACGTGACGTGGGCGTGACGTGGGCGATTCCAGCGTGACGTGGGGCTTCGAATGTGACGTGGGCGTGACGTCAGTACTTCCAACGGCACATGGGTGTGACCTGGGTCATTGGAACGTGACGTGGACGTGACGTGGGTGGTTTCAACGTGACGTGAGCGTCACGTGGGGTCCTCGAACGTGACTTGGGCATCACGTGGGGTCTTCGAAAGTGACGTGGGCATGACGTGGGTGATTCGAAGGTGACGTGGGTGTGACGTGGGGGCTTCGAACGTGACGTGGGTGTGACGTCGGTACTTTGAATGTGACGAGGGTGTGACCTAGGGGCTTCGAACGTGATGGAAGGGCGACATGGGTGCTTAGAACGTGACGTGGGCGTGACATAGGTGCTTCGATCGTGACGTGGGCGTGACGTGTGTGGTTTCAACGTGACGTGGGTGCCACGTGGGGCATCGAACGTGACGTGGGCGTGACGTGTGTGGTTTCAACGTGACGTGGGCGTCACGTGGGAGTTGCGATCGTCACGTGGACGTGACGTCGGTACTTTCAATTTGAGGCTGGTGTGACCTGGGTCATTCGAGCGTGACGTACGTGTGACGTGGGTGATTCCAACGTGACGTGGGCGTGACGTGGGGGCTTCGATCGTGACGTGGACGTGACGTCGGTACTTTATATCTGACGTGGGTGTGACCTGGGTCATTCGAACGTGACGTGGGTGTGACGTGGGGGCTTCGAACGTGACGTGGGCATGACGTGGGTGATTCGAAGGTGACGTGTGCGTGACGTGGGGGCATCGAACGTGACGTGGGCGTCACGTGTGGGCTTCAAACGTGACCTGTGTGTGACGTGGTTGATTCGAAGGTGACGTGGGGGTGACGTGGGGGAATGGAACGTGACGTGGGTGTGACGTGGGGGCATCGATCGTGACGTGGACGTGACGTCGGTACTTTCAATTATACGTGGGTGTGACCTGGGTCATTCGAACGTGACGTGGGAGTGACGTGGGGGCTTTGAATGAGACATGGGTGTGACCTGGGGCTTCGAACGTGACGTGGGCGACATGGGTGCTTAGAACGTGACGTGGGCGTGACGTGGGTGATTCCAACGTGACGTGGGCGTGACGTGGGGGCATCCATCGTGACGTGGGCGTCACGTGGGGGCTTGAAACGTGACCTGGGTGTGACGTGGTTGATTCGAAGGTGACGTGGGCGTGACGTCAGTACTTTGAACGTGACGTGGGTGTGACCTGGGTCATGCGAACGTGACGTGGGTGTGACGTGGGTGTTTCGAACGTTTCGTGGGCATTTCGTGGGTGATTCGAACGTGACGTGGGTGTGACCTGGGTCACTTGAACGTGACGTGGGAGTGACGTGGGGGCTTCAAACGTGACGTAAGGGTGACATTGGTGCTTCGGACGTGACGTGGGTGTAACGTGGGGGGTTCGAACATGACACGGGAGTGACGTGGATGCTTCGAATGTGACGTGGGTGCTTCGAACGTGACGTGGGTGTGACGCGGGTGATTCGAAATTGACGTGGGCGTCACGTGGGAGTTTCGAACGTGACGTGGGCGTGACGTGGGTACTTTACATTTGACGTGGGTGTGACCTGGGTGATGCGAACGTGACGTGGGCGCAATGTGGGGGCATCGAACGTGACGTGGGCGTCACGTGGGGGCTTCGAAAGTGACGTGGGCATGACGTGGGTGATTCGAAGGTGACGTGAGTGTGACGTGGGGTGATTCGAACGTGACGTGGGCGTGACGTCGGTACTTTCAATGTGACGTGGGTGTGACCTGGGTGATTGGAATGTGACGTGGGAGTGACGTGGGGGCTTCGAACGTGCCAAAAGGGTGACATGGGTGCTTAGAACGTGACGTGGGCGTGACGTGGGTGATTCCAACGTGACGTGGGCGTCACGGGTGGGCTTCGAACGTGACGTGGGCATGACGTTGGTGATTCGAAGGTGACGTGGGCGTGACGTGGGTGCTTTGAAAGTGACGTGGGCGTGACGTGGGGGCTTCGAACGTGACGTAATTGTGACATGGGTGCTTAGAACGTGACGTGGGCATGACGTGGGTGATTCGAAGGTGACGTGGGCGTGACGTGGGGGCATGGAACGGAACGTGGGTGTGAGGTAGATGATTCCAACGTGACGTGGACGTGACGTGGGGGCTTCGACCGTGATGTAATTGTGACATGGGTGCTTAGAACGTGACGTGGGCATGACGTGGGTGATTCGAAGGTGACGTGGGTGTGACGTGGAGGCTTCAAACGTGACGTGGGCGTGACGTGGGGGATTCGAACGTGACGTGGGCGTGACGTCGGAACTTTGAATGTGACGTGGGCGTGACCTGGGTCATTTGATCGTGACGTGGGAGTGACGTGGGGGCATCGAACGTGACGTAAGGGTGACATGGGTGCTTAGAACGTGACGTGGGTGTGACGTGGGTGATTCCAACGTGACGTGGGGCTTCGAACGTGACGTGGGCGTGACGTGGGTGATTGGAACGTGACGTGGGCGTGACGTCGGTACTTTGAAAGTGACGTGGGAGTGACGTGGGGGCTTCAAACGTGACGTAAGGGTGACATGGGTGCTTAGAACGTGACGTGGGCGTGACGTGGGTGATTCCAATGTCATGTGGGGGCTTCGAACGTGACGTGGGCGTGACGTGGGTGATTCGAACGTGACGTGGGCGTGACGTCGGTACTTTGAAAGTGACGTGGGTGTGACCTGGGTGATTGGAACGTGACGTGGGAGTGACGTGGGGGCTTCGAACGTGACATAAGGGTGACATGGGCGCTTAGAACGTGACGTGGGCGTGACGTGGGTGATTCGAATATGACGTGGGCGTGAGGTGGGTGATTCGAAAGTGACGTCGGTGTGACGTGGGTGTTTCGGACGTGACGTGGGTGTGACGTGGATGCTTCGAACGTGACGTTGGTGTTTCGAACGTGACGTGGGTGTGACGTGGGTGCTTCGAACGTGACGTGGGCGTGATATAGGCGCTTCGATCATGACGTGGGCGTGACGTGTGTGGTTTCAACGTGACGTGGGTGTCACGTGGGGCATCGAACGTGACGTGGACGTGACATCGGTACTTTCAATTTGAGGTTGGTGTGACCTGGGTCATTCGAACGTGACGTACATGTGACGTGGGTGATTCCAACGTGACGTGGGGCTTCGAACGTGACGTGGGTGTGACCTGGGTGATTGGAACGTGACGTGGGTGTGACGTGGGTGTTTCGAACCTGACGTGGGCGTGACGTCGGTGCTTTGAATGTGACGTGGGTGTGACGTGGGTCATTCGAACGTGATGTACGTGTGGCGTGTGCGCTTCGAACGTGACGTGGGTGTTTCAAAACTAACGTGGGTGTGACGTGGGTCATTCGAACGTGACGTGGGAGTGACGCGGGGGCTTCGAACGTGACGTAAGGGTGAGATGGGTGCTTAGAACGTGACGTGGGCGTCACGTGGGCGATTCCAGCGTGACGTGGGGCTTCGAATGTGACGTGGGCGTGACGTCAGTACTTCCAACGGCACATGGGTGTGACCTGGGTCATTGGAACGTGACGTGGGAGTGACGTGGGGGCTTCGAACGTGACAAAAGGGTGACATGGGTGCTTAGAACGTGACGTGGGCGTGACGTGGGCGATTCCAGCGTGACGTGGGGCTTCGAATGTGACGTGGGCGTGACGTCAGTACTTCCAACGGCACATGGGTGTGACCTGGGTCATTGGAACGTGACGTGGACGTGACGTGGGTGGTTTCAACGTGACGTGAGCGTCACGTGGGGTCCTCGAACGTGACTTGGGCATCACGTGGGGTCTTCGAAAGTGACGTGGGCATGACGTGGGTGATTCGAAGGTGACGTGGGTGTGACGTGGGGGCTTCGAACGTGACGTGGGTGTGACGTCGGTACTTTGAATGTGACGAGGGTGTGACCTAGGGGCTTCGAACGTGATGGAAGGGCGACATGGGTGCTTAGAACGTGACGTGGGCGTGACATAGGTGCTTCGATCGTGACGTGGGCGTGACGTGTGTGGTTTCAACGTGACGTGGGTGCCACGTGGGGCATCGAACGTGACGTGGGCGTGACGTGTGTGGTTTCAACGTGACGTGGGCGTCACGTGGGAGTTGCGATCGTCACGTGGACGTGACGTCGGTACTTTCAGTTTGAGGCTGGTGTGACCTGGGTCATTCGAGCGTGACGTACGTGTGACGTGGGTGATTCCAACGTGACGTGGGCGTGACGTGGGGGCTTCGATCGTGACGTGGACGTGACGTCGGTACTTTATATCTGACGTGGGTGTGACCTGGGTCATTCGAACGTGACGTGGGTGTGACGTGGGGGCTTCGAACGTGACGTGGGCATGACGTGGGTGATTCGAAGGTGACGTGTGCGTGACGTGGGGGCATCGAACGTGACGTGGGCGTCACGTGTGGGCTTCAAACGTGACCTGTGTGTGACGTGGTTGATTCGAAGGTGACGTGGGGGTGACGTGGGGGAATGGAACGTGACGTGGGTGTGACGTGGGGGCATCGATCGTGACGTGGACGTGACGTCGGTACTTTCAATTATACGTGGGTGTGACCTGGGTCATTCGAACGTGACGTGGGAGTGACGTGGGGGCTTTGAATGAGACATGGGTGTGACCTGGGGCTTCGAACGTGACGTGGGCGACATGGGTGCTTAGAACGTGACGTGGGCGTGACGTGGGTGATTCCAACGTGACGTGGGCGTGACGTGGGGGCATCCATCGTGACGTGGGCGTCACGTGGGGGCTTGAAACGTGACCTGGGTGTGACGTGGTTGATTCGAAGGTGACGTGGGCGTGACGTCAGTACTTTGAATGTGACGTGGGTGTGACCTGGGTCATGCGAACGTGACGTGGGTGTGACGTGGGTGTTTCGAACGTTTCGTGGGCATTTCGTGGGTGATTCGAACGTGACGTGGGTGTGACCTGGGTCACTTGAACGTGACGTGGGAGTGACGTGGGGGCTTCAAACGTGACGTAAGGGTGACATTGGTGCTTCGGACGTGACGTGGGTGTAACGTGGGGGGTTCGAACATGACACGGGAGTGACGTGGATGCTTCGAATGTGACGTGGGTGCTTCGAACGTGACGTGGGTGTGACGCGGGTGATTCGAAATTGACGTGGGCGTCACGTGGGAGTTTCGAACGTGACGTGGGCGTGACGTGGGTACTTTACATTTGACGTGGGTGTGACCTGGGTGATGCGAACGTGACGTGGGCGCAATGTGGGGGCATCGAACGTGACGTGGGCGTCACGTGGGGGCTTCGAAAGTGACGTGGGCATGACGTGGGTGATTCGAAGGTGACGTGAGTGTGACGTGGGGTGATTCGAACGTGACGTGGGCGTGACGTCGGTACTTTCAATGTGACGTGGGTGTGACCTGGGTGATTGGAATGTGACGTGGGAGTGACGTGGGGGCTTCGAACGTGCCAAAAGGGTGACATGGGTGCTTAGAACGTGACGTGGGCGTGACGTGGGTGATTCCAACGTGACGTGGGCGTCACGGGTGGGCTTCGAACGTGACGTGGGCATGACGTTGGTGATTCGAAGGTGACGTGGGCGTGACGTGGGTGCTTTGAAAGTGACGTGGGCGTGACGTGGGGGCTTCGAACGTGACGTAATTGTGACATGGGTGCTTAGAACGTGACGTGGGCATGACGTGGGTGATTCGAAGGTGACGTGGGCGTGACGTGGGGGCATGGAACGGAACGTGGGTGTGAGGTAGATGATTCCAACGTGACGTGGACGTGACGTGGGGGCTTCGACCGTGATGTAATTGTGACATGGGTGCTTAGAACGTGACGTGGGCATGACGTGGGTGATTCGAAGGTGACGTGGGTGTGACGTGGAGGCTTCAAACGTGACGTGGGCGTGACGTGGGGGATTCGAACGTGACGTGGGCGTGACGTCGGAACTTTGAATGTGACGTGGGCGTGACCTGGGTCATTTGATCGTGACGTGGGAGTGACGTGGGGGCATCGAACGTGACGTAAGGGTGACATGGGTGCTTAGAACGTGACGTGGGTGTGACGTGGGTGATTCCAACGTGACGTGGGGCTTCGAACGTGACGTGGGCGTGACGTCGGTACTTTGAAAGTGACGTGGGAGTGACGTGGGGGCTTCAAACGTGACGTAAGGGTGACATGGGTGCTTAGAACGTGACGTGGGCGTGACGTGGGTGATTCCAATGTCATGTGGGGGCTTCGAACGTGACGTGGGCGTGACGTGGGTGATTCGAACGTGACGTGGGCGTGACGTCGGTACTTTGAAAGTGACGTGGGTGTGACCTGGGTGATTGGAACGTGACGTGGGAGTGACGTGGGGGCTTCGAACGTGACGTAAGGGTGACATGGGCGCTTAGAACGTGACGTGGGCGTGACGTGGGTGATTCGAATATGACGTGGGCGTGAGGTGGGTGATTCGAAAGTGACGTCGGTGTGACGTGGGTGTTTCGGACGTGACGTGGGTGTGACGTGGATGCTTCGAACGTGACGTTGGTGTTTCGAACGTGACGTGGGTGTGACGTGGGTGCTTCGAACGTGACGTGGGCGTGATATAGGCGCTTCGATCATGACGTGGGCGTGACGTGTGTGGTTTCAACGTGACGTGGGTGTCACGTGGGGCATCGAACGTGACGTGGACGTGACGTCGGTACTTTCAATTTGAGGTTGGTGTGACCTGGGTCATTCGAACGTGACCTACATGTGACGTGGGTGATTCCAACGTGACGTGGGGCTTCGAACGTGACGTGGGTGTGACCTGGGTGATTGGAACGTGACGTGGGTGTGACGTGGGTGTTTCGAACCTGACGTTGGTATTTCGAACGTGACGTGGGTGTGACGTGGGTGCATCGGACGTGACGTGGGCATAACGTGGGGGCTACGAACATTACGCGGGTGTGACGTGGATGCTTCGAATGCGACGTTGGTGTTTCGAACGTGACATGGGTGTGACATGGGTGCTTGGAACGTGACGTGGGCGTCACGTGGGGGCTTCGAACGTGACGTGGGTGTGACGTGGGGGCATCGATCGTGACGTGGACGTGACGTCGGTACTTTATACCTGATGGGGGTGTGACGTGGGTCATTCGAACGTGACGTGGGCATGACGTGGGTGATTCGAACGTGACGTGGGCGTGACGTGCGTGATTCGAACGTGACGTGGGCGTGACGTCGGAACTTTGAATGTGACGTGGGTGTCACCTGGGTCATTTGATCGTGACGTGGGAGTGACGTGGGGGCATCGAACGTGACGTAAGGGTGACATGGGTGCTTAGAACGTGACGTGGGTGTGACGTGGGTGATTCCAACGTGACGTGGGGCTTCGTACGTGACGTGGGCGTGACGTGGGTGATTGGAACGTGACGTGGGCGTGACGTCGGTACTTTGAAAGTGACGTGGGAGTGACGTGGGGGCTTCAAACGTGACGTAAGGGTGACATGGGTGCTTAGAACGTGACGTGGGCGTGACGTGGGTGATTCCAACGTCATGTGGGGGCTTCGAACGTGACGTGGGCGTGACGTCGGTACTTTGAAAGTGACGTGGGTGTGACCTGGGTCATTTGAACGTGACGTGGGAGTGACGTGGGGGCTTCAAACGTGACGTAAGGGTGACATGGGCGCTTAGAACGTGACGTGGGCGTGACGTGGGTGATTCGAATATGACGTGGGCGTGAGGTGGGTGATTCGAAAGTGACGTTGGTGTGACGTGGGTGTTTCGGACATGACGTGGGCATGACGTTGATGATTCGAACGTGACGTTGGTGCTTCGAACGTGACGTGGGTGTGACGTGGGTGCTTCGAACGTGACGTGGGCGTGACATAGGCGCTTCGATCAGGACGTGGGCGTGACGTGTGTGGTGTCAACGTGACGTGGGTGTCACGTGGGGCATCGAACGTGACGTGGACGTGACGTCGGTACTTTCAATTTGAGGTTGGTGTGACCTGGGTCATTCGAACGTGACGTACATGTGACGTGGGTGATTCCAACGTGACGTGGGGCTTCGAATGTGACGTGGATGTGACCTGGGTGATTGGAACGTGACGTGGGTGTGACGTGGGGGCTTCGAACGTGACGTGGGTGTGACGTGGGTGTTTCGAACGTGACGTTGGTGTTTCGAACTTGACTTCGGTGTGACGTGGGTGCTTCGGACCTGACGTGGGCGTAACGTGGGGGCTTCGAGCAAGACGCGGGAGTGACGTGGATGCTTCGAATGTGACGTGGGCGTCACGTGGGGGCTTCGAACGTGACGTGGATGTGCGGTGGGTGCTTCGGACGTGACGTGGGCGTGACGTGGGAGTTTCGAACGTGACGTGGACGTGACGTGGTACTTTACATTTGACGTGGGTGTGACCTGGCTCAATCGAACGTGACGTGGGTGTGACGTGGGTGATTCGAACGTGACGTGGGTGTGACGTGGGGGCATCGATCGTGACGTGGACGTGACGTCGGTACTTTATACCTGATGGGGGTGTGACGTGGGTCATTCGAACGTGACGTGGGCATGACGTGGGTGATTCGAACGTGACGTGGGCATGATGTGGGGGCATCGAACGTGACGTGGGTGTGACGTGGGGGCTTCGAACGTGACGTGGGCATGACGTCGGTGATTCGAACGTGACGTGGGCGTGACGTGGGGGCATCGAATGTGACGTGGGCGTGACGTGGGTGTTTCGAACGTGACGTGGGCGTGACGTCGGTGCTTTGAATGTGACGTGGGTGTGACGTGGGTCATTCGAACGTGATGTACGTGTGGCGTGTGCGCTTCGAACGTGACGTGGGTGTTTCTAAACTATCGTGGGTGTGACGTGGGTCATTCGAACGTGACGTGGGAGTGACGCGGGGGCTTCGAACGTGACGTAAGGGTGAGATGGGTGCTTAGAACGTGACGTGGGCGTGACGTGGGGGATTCCAGCGTGACGTGGGGCTTCGAATGTGACGTGGGCGTAACGTCAGTACTTCCAACGGCACATGGGTGTGACCTGGGTCATTGGAACGTGACGTGGGAGTGACGTGGGGGCTTCGAACGTGACAAAAGGGTGACATGGGTGCTTAGAACGTGACGTGGGCGTGACGTGGGCGATTCCAACGTGACGTGGGCTTCGAATGTGACGTGGGCATGATGTGGGTGATTCGAACGTCACCTGGGCGTGACGTGGGGGCTTCGATGTTGACGTGGGCGTGACCTGGGTGATTGGAACGTGACGTGGGCGTGACGTGGGTGGTTTCAACGTGACTTGAGCGTCACGTGGGGTCCTCGAACGTGACTTGGGCGTCACGTGGGGTCTTCGAAAGTGACGTGGGCATGACGTGGGTGATTCGAAGGTGACGTGGGTGTGACGTGGGGGCTTCGAACGTGACGTGGGTGTGACGTCGGTACTTTGAAAGTGACCTGGGTGTGACCTGGGTCATTTGAACGTGACGTGGGAGTGACGTGGGGGCATCGAACGTGACATAAGGGTGACATGGGTGCTTAGAACGTGACGTGGGCGTGACGTGGGCGATTCCAACGTGACGTGGGCTTCGAATGTGACGTGGGCGTGAGGTGGGTGATTGGAACGTGACGTGGGCGTGACGTCGGTACTTTGAATGTGACGAGTGTGAGACGTGGGGGCTTCGAACGTGATGTAAGGGCGACATGGGTGCTTAGAATGTGACGTGGGCGTGACATAGGCGCTTCGATCGTGACGTGGGCGTGACGTCGGTACTTTATATCTGACGTGGGTGTGACCTGGGTCATTCGAACGTGACGTGGGTGTGACGTGGGGGCTTCGAACGTGACGTGGGCATGACGTGGGTGATTCGAAGGTGACGTGGGGGTGACGTCGGTACTTTGAACGTGACGTGGGTGTGACGTGGGGGCATCGATCGTGACGTGGACGTGACGTCGGTACTTTCAATTATACATGGGTGTGACCTGGGTCATTCGAACGTGACGTGGGAGTGACGTGGGGGCTTTGAATGAGACATGGGTGTGACCTGGGGCTTCGAACGTGACGTGGGCGACATGGGTGCTTAGAACGTGACGTGGGCGTGACGTGGGTGATTCCAACGTGACGTGGGCGTGACGTGGGGGCTTGAAACGTGACGTGGGCATGACGTGGCTGATTCGAAGGTGACGTGGGCGTGACGTGGGGGCATGGAACGTGACGTGGGTGTGAGGTGGGTGTTTCGAACGTGACGTGGGCGTGACGTCGGTACTTTGAATGTGACGTGGGTGTGACCTGGGTCATTTGAACGTGACGTGGGCGTGACGTGGGCGATTCCAACGTGACGTGGGGGCTTCAAACGTGACGTGGGCGTGACGTGGGTGATTGGAACGTGACGTGGACGTGACGTGGGTGGTTTCATCGTGACGTGGCTGTGACGTGGGGGCTTCGGACGTGACGTGGGCGTCACGTGGGGGCTTCGAAAGTGACGTGGGCGTGACGTGGGGGCTTCGAAGGTGACCTGGGTATGACGTGGGTTCTTCGAACGTGACGTGGGCATGACGTGGGTGATTCGAACGTGACGTGGGCGTGACGTGGGTGATTCGAATGTGACGTGGGCGTGACGTGGGTGATTCGAAAGTGATGTCAGTGTGACGTGGGTGTATCGGACGTGACGTGGGCCTGACGTGGATGCTTCGAATGTGACGTTGGTGTTTCGAACGTGACGTAAGGGTGACGTGGGGCTTCGAATGTGACGTGGGCGTGAGGTGGGTGATTGGAACGTGACGTGGGCGTGACGTCGGTACTTTGAATGTGACGAGGGTGTGACCTAGGGGCTTCGAACGTGATGGAAGGGCGACATGGGTGCTTAGAACGTGACGTGGGCGTGACATAGGCGCTTCGATCGTGACGTGGGCGTGACGTGTGTGGTTTCAACGTGACGTGGGTGCCACGTGGGGCATCGAACGTGACGTGGGTGTGACGTGTGTGGTTTCAACGTGACGTGGGCGTCACGTGGGAGTTGCGATCGTCACGTGGACGTGACGTCGGTACTTTCAATTTGAGGCTGGTGTGACCTGGGTCATTCGAGCGTGACGTACGTGTGACGTGGGTGATTCCAACGTGACGTGGGCGTGACGTGGGGGCTTCGATCGTGACGTGGACGTGACGTCGGTACTTTATATCTGACGTGGGTGTGACCTGGGTCATTCGAACGTGACGTGGGTGTGACGTGGGTGCTTCGAACGTGACGTGGGCGTGACATAGGCGCTTCGATCATGACGTGGGTGTGACGTGTGTGGTTTCAACGTGACGTGGGTGTCACGTGGGGCATCGAACGTGACGTGGACGTGACGTCGGTACTTTCAGTTTGAGGCTGGTGTGACCTGGGTCATTCGAGCGTGACGTACGTGTGACGTGGGTGATTCCAACGTGACGTGGGCGTGACGTGGGGGCTTCGATCGTGACGTGGACGTGACGTCGGTACTTTATATCTGACGTGGGTGTGACCTGGGTCATTCGAACGTGACGTGGGTGTGACGTGGGGGCTTCGAACGTGACGTGGGCATGACGTGGGTGATTCGAAGGTGACGTGTGCGTGACGTGGGGGCATCGAACGTGACGTGGGCGTCACGTGTGGGCTTCAAACGTGACCTGTGTGTGACGTGGTTGATTCGAAGGTGACGTGGGGGTGACGTGGGGGAATGGAACGTGACGTGGGTGTGACGTGGGGGCATCGATCGTGACGTGGACGTGACGTCGGTACTTTCAATTATACGTGGGTGTGACCTGGGTCATTCGAACGTGACGTGGGAGTGACGTGGGGGCTTTGAATGAGACATGGGTGTGACCTGGGGCTTCGAACGTGACGTGGGCGACATGGGTGCTGAGAACGTGACGTGGGCGTGACGTGGGTGATTCCAACGTGACGTGGGCGTGACGTGGGGGCATCCATCGTGACGTGGGCGTCACGTGGGGGCTTGAAACGTGACCTGGGTGTGACGTGGTTGATTCGAAGGTGACGTGGGCGTGACGTCAGTACTTTGAACGTGACGTGGGTGTGACCTGGGTCATGCGAACGTGACGTGGGTGTGACGTGGGTGTTTCGAACGTTTCGTGGGCATTTCGTGGGTGATTCGAACGTGACGTGGGTGTGACCTGGGTCACTTGAACGTGACGTGGGAGTGACGTGGGGGCTTCAAACGTGACGTAAGGGTGACATTGGTGCTTCGGACGTGACGTGGGTGTAACGTGGGGGGTTCGAGCATGACACGGGAGTGACGTGGATGCTTCGAATGTGACGTGGGTGCTTCGAACGTGACGTGGAAGTCACGTGGGGGCTTCGAACGTGACGTGGGTGTGACGCGGGTGATTCGAAATTGACGTGGGCGTCACGTGGGAGTTTCGAACGTGACGTGGGCGTGACGTGGGTACTTTACATTTGACGTGGGTGTGACCTGGGTGATGCGAACGTGACGTGGGCGCAATGTGGGGGCATCGAACGTGACGTGGGCGTAACGTGGGGGCTTCGAAAGTGACGTGGGCATGACGTGGGTGATTCGAAGGTGACGTGAGTGTGACGTGGGGTGATTCGAACGTGACGTGGGCGTGACGTCGGTACTTTGAATGTGACGTGGGTGTGACCTGGGTCATATGAACGTGACGTGGGAGTGACGTGGGGTCTTCGAAGGTGACGTGGGCATGACGTCGGTACTGTGAAAATTACGTGGGTGTGACCTGGGTGGTTGGAACATGACGTGGGAGTGACGTGGGTGATTCCAACGTGACGTGGGCTTCGAACGTGACGTGGGCGTGACGTGGGTGATTGGAACGTGTGGTGGGCGTGAGGTGGGTGATTCGAAAGTGACGTCGGTGTGACGTGGTGCTTCGAACGTGACGTGGGCATGACATAAGCGCTTCGATCGTGACGTGGGCGTGACGTGTGTGGTTTCAACGTGACGTGGGCGTCACGGGGGGGCTTCGAACGTGACGTGGGCATGACGTGGGTACTTCGAAGGTGACGTGGGCATGACGTCGGTACTGTGAAAATTACGTGGGTGTGACCTGGGTGGTTGGAACATGACGTGGGAGTGACGTGGGTGATTCCAACGTGACGTGGGCTTCGAACGTGACGTGGGCGTGACGTGGGTGATTGGAACGTGACGTGGGCGTGAGGTGGGTGATTCGAAAGTGACGTCGGTGTGACGTGGGTGTTTCGGACGTGACGTGGGCATGACATAAGCGCTTCGATCGTGACGTGGGCGTGACGTGTGTGGTTTCAACGTGACGTGGGCGTCACGGGGGGCTTCGAACGTGACGTGGGCATGACGTGGCTGATTCGAAGGTGACGTGGGCGTGACGTGGGGGCATGGAACGTGACGTGGGTGTGAGGTGGGTGTTTCGAACGTGACGTGGGCGTGACGTCGGTACTTTGAATGTGACGTGGGTGTGACCTGGGTCATTTGATCGTGACGTGGGCGTGACGTGGGCGATTCGAACGTGACGTGGGGGCCTCAAAAGTGACGTGGGCGTGACGTGGGTGATTGGAACGTGACGTGGACGTGACGTGGGTGGTTTCATCGTGACGTGGCTGTGACGTGGGGGCTTCGGACGTGACGTGGGCGTCACGTGGGGGCTTCGAACGTGACGTGGGCGTGACGTGGGTGATTCGAATGTGACGTGGGCGTGACGTGGGTGATTCGAAAGTGATGTCAGTGTGACGTGGGTGTATCGGACGTGACGTGGGCCTGACGTGGATGCTTCGAATGTGATGTTGGTGTTTCGAACATGACGTAAGGGTGACGTGGGGCTTCGAATGTGACGTGGGCGTGAGGTGGGTGATTGGAACGTGACGTGGGCGTGACGTCGGTACTTTGAATGTGACGAGGGTGTGACCTAGGGGCTTCGAACGTGATGGAAGGGCGACATGGGTGCTTAGAACGTGACGTGGGCGTGACATAGGCGCTTCGATCGTGACGTGGGCGTGACGTGTGTGGTTTCAACGTGACGTGGGTGCCACGTGGGGCATCGAACGTGACGTGGGTGTGACGTGTGTGGTTTCAACGTGACGTGGGCGTCACGTGGGAGTTGCGATCGTCACGTGGACGTGACGTCGGTACTTTCAATTTGAGGCTGGTGTGACCTGGGTCATTCGAGCGTGACGTACGTGTGACGTGGGTGATTCCAACGTGACGTGGGCGTGACGTGGGGGCATCGAACGTGACGTGGGCGTGACGTGGGTGATTCGAATGTGACGTGGGCGTGACGTGGGGGCTTCGAACGTCACGTGAGCGTCACGTGGGGGCATCGAGTTTGACATGGGCGTGACCTGGGTGATTGGAACGTGACGTGGGGCTTCGAACATGACGTGGGCGTGACGTGGGGGCATCGAAGGTGACGTGGGCATGACGTGGGAGCTTCGAAAGTGACGTGGGCGTCACGTGGGTGATTCGAAGGTGACGTGGGCGTGACGTGGGGGCTTCGAACGTGACGTGGGCGTGACGTCGGTACTTTGAATGTGACGTGGGTGTGACCTGGGTCATTTGAACGTGACGTGGGAGTGACGTGGGGTCTTCGAACGTGACATAAGGGTGACATGGGTGCTTAGAACGTGACGTGGGCGTGACGTGGGTGATCCCAACGTGACGTGGGGGCTTCGAACGTGACATGGGCGTGACGTGGGTGCTTCGATTGTGACGTGGGCGTGACGTCGGCACTTTGAAAGTGACGTGGGTGTGACCTGGGTGATTGGAACGTGACGTGGGAGTGACGTGGGTGATTCCAACGTGACGTGGGCTTCGAACGTGACGTGGGCGTGATGTGGGTGAATGGAACGTGTGGTGGGCGTGAGGTGGGTGATTCGAAAGTGACGTCGGTGTGACGTGGTGCTTTGAACGTGACGTGGGCATGACATAAGCGCTTCGATCGTGACGTGGGCGTGACGTGTGTGGTTTCAACGTGACGTGGGCGTCACGGGGGGGCTTCGAACGTGACGTGGGCATGACGTGGGTGCTTCGAAGGTGACGTGGGCATGACGTCGGTACTGTGAAAGTTACGTGGGTGTGACCTGGGTGGTTGGAACATGACGTGGGAGTGACGTGGGTGATTCCAACGTGACGTGGGCTTCGAACGTGACGTGGGCGTGACGTGGGTGATTGGAACGTGTGGTGGGCGTGAGGTGGGTGATTCGAAAGTGACGTCGGTGTGACGTGGTGCTTCGAACGTGACGTGGGCATGACATAAGCGCTTCGATCGTGACGTGGGCGTGACGTGTGTGGTTTCAACGTGACGTGGGCGTCACGGGGGTGCTTCGAACGTGACGTGGGCATGACGTGGGTACTTCGAAGGTGACGTGGGCATGACGTCGGTATTGTGAAAATTACGTGGGTGTGACCTGGGTGGTTGGAACATGACGTGGGAGTGACGTGGGTGATTCCAACGTGACGTGGGCTTCGAACGTGACGTGGGCGTGACGTGGGTGATTGGAACGTGACGTGGGCGTGAGGTGGGTGATTCGAAAGTGACGTCGGTGTGACGTGGGTGTTTCGGACGTGACGTGGGCATGACATAAGCGCTTCGATCGTGACGTGGCCGTGACGTGTGTGGTTTCAACGTGACGTGGGTGTCACGTGGGGCATCGAACGTGACGTGGGCGTGACGTGTGTGGTTTCAACGTGACGTGGGCGTCACGGGGGGCTTCGAACGTGACGTGGGCATGACGTGGCTGATTCGAAGGTGACGTGGGCGTGACGTGGGGGCATGGAACGTGACGTGGGTGTGAGGTGGGTGTTTCGAACGTGACGTGGGCGTGACGTCGGTACTTTGAATGTGACGTGGGTGTGACCTGGGTCATTTGATCGTGACGTGGGCGTGACGTGGGCGATTCGAACGTGACGTGGGGGCCTCAAACGTGACGTGGGCGTGACGTGGGTGATTGGAACGTGACGTGGACGTGACGTGGGTGGTTTCATCGTGACGTGGCTGTGACGTGGGGGCTTCGGACGTGACGTGGGCGTCACGTGGGGGCTTCGAAAGTGACGTGGGCGTGACGTGGGGGCTTCGAAGGTGACCTGGGTATGACGTGGGTGATTCGAACGTGACGTGGGCATGACGCGGGTGATTCGAATGTGACGTGGGCGTGACGTGGGTGATTCGAAAGTGATGTCAGTGTGACGTGGGTGTATCGGACGTGACGTGGGCCTGACGTGGATGCTTCGAATGTGACGTTGGTGTTTCGAACGTGACGTAAGGGTGACGTGGGGCTTCGAATGTGACGTGGGCGTGAGGTGGGTGATTGGAACGTGACGTGGGCGTGACGTCGGTACTTTGAATGTGACGAGGGTGTGACCTAGGGGCTTCGAACGTGATGTAAGGGCGACATGGGTGCTTAGAACGTGACGTGGGCGTGACATAGGCGCTTCGATCGTGACGTGGGCGTGACGTGTGTGGTTTCAACGTGACGTGGGTGCCACGTGGGGCATCGAACGTGACGTGGGTGTGACGTGTGTGGTTTCAACGTGACGTGGGCGTCACGTGGGAGTTGCGATCGTCACGTGGACGTGACGTCGGTACTTTCACTTTGAGGCTGGTGTGACCTGGGTCATTCGAGCGTGACGTACGTGTGACGTGGGTGATTCCAACGTGACGTGGGTGTGACGTGGGTGTTTCGAACGTTTCGTGGGCATTTCGTGGGTGATTCGAACGTGACGTGGGTGTGACCTGGGTCACTTGAACGTGACGTGGGAGTGACGTGGGGGCTTCAAACGTGACGTAAGGGTGACATTGGTGCTTCGGACGTGACGTGGGTGTAACGTGGGGGGTTCGAGCATGACACGGGAGTGACGTGGATGCTTCGAATGTGACGTGGGTGCTTCGAACGTGACGTGGAAGTCACGTGGGGGCTTCGAACGTGACGTGGGTGTGACGCGGGTGATTCGAAATTGACGTGGGCGTCACGTGGGAGTTTCGAACGTGACGTGGGCGTGACGTGGGTACTTTACATTTGACGTGGGTGTGACCTGGGTGATGCGAACGTGACGTGGGCGCAATGTGGGGGCATCGAACGTGACGTGGGCGTAACGTGGGGGCTTCGAAAGTGACGTGGGCATGACGTGGGTGATTCGAAGGTGACGTGAGTGTGACGTGGGGTGATTCGAACGTGACGTGGGCGTGACGTCGGTACTTTCAATGTGACGTGGGTGTGACCTGGGTGATTGGAATGTGACGTGGGAGTGACGTGGGGGCTTCGAACGTGCCAAAAGGGTGACATGGGTGCTTAGAACGTGACGTGGGCGTGACGTGGGTGATTCCAACGTGACGTGGGCGTCACGGGTGGGCTTCGAACGTGACGTGGGCATGACGTTGGTGATTCGAAGGTGACGTGGGTGTGACGTGGGTGCTTTGAAAGTGACGTGGGCGTGACGTGGGGGCTTCGAACGTGATGTAATTGTGACATGGGTGCTTAGAACGTGACGTGGGCATGACGTGGGTGATTCGAAGGTGACGTGGGTGTGACGTGGGGGCTTCAAACGTGACGTGGGCGTGACGTGGGGGTTTCGAACGTGACGTGGGCGTGACGTGGGTGATTCGAATGTGACTTGGGCGTGACGTGGGTGATTCGAAAGTGATGTCAGTGTGACGTGGGTGTATCGGACGTGACGTGGGCCTGACGTGGATGCTTCGAATGTGACGTTGGTGTTTCGAACGTGACGTAAGGGTGACGTGGGGCTTCGAATGTGACGTGGGCGTGAGGTGGGTGATTGGAACGTGACGTGGGCGTGACGTCGGTACTTTGAATGTGACGAGGGTGTGACCTAGGGGCTTCGAACGTGATGGAAGGGCGACATGGGTGCTTAGAACGTGACGTGGGCGTGACATAGGCGCTTCGATCGTGACGTGGGCATGACGTGTGTGGTTTCAACGTGACGTGGGTGCCACGTGGGGCATCGAACGTGACGTGGGTGTGACGTGTGTGGTTTCAACGTGACGTGGGCGTCACGTGGGAGTTGCGATCGTCACGTGGACGTGACGTCGGTACTTTCAATTTGAGGCTGGTGTGACCTGGGTCATTCGAGCGTGACGTACGTGTGACGTGGGTGATTCCAACGTGACGTGGGCGTGACGTGGGGGCTTCGATCGTGACGTGGTCATGACGTCGGTACTTTATATCTGACGTGGGTGTGACCTGGGTCATTCGAACGTGACGTGGGTGTGACGTGGGGGCTTCGAACGTGACGTGGGCATGACGTGGGTGATTCGAAGGTGAGGTGTGCGTGACGTGGGGGCATCGAACGTGACGTGGGCGTCACGTGTGGGCTTCAAACGTGACCTGTGTGTGACGTGGTTGATTCGAAGGTGACGTGGGGGTGACGTGGGGGAATGGAACGTGACGTGGGTGTGACGTGGGGGCATCGATCGTGACGTGGACGTGACGTCGGTACTTTCAATTATACGTGGGTGTGACCTGGGTCATTCGAACGTGACGTGGGAGTGACGTGGGGGCTTTGAATGAGACATGGGTGTGACCTGGGGCTTCGAACGTGACGTGGGCGACATGGGTGCTTAGAACGTGACGTGGGCGTGACGTGGGCGATTCCAACGTGACGTGGGCGTGACGTGGGGGCATCCATCGTGACGTGGGCGTCACGTGGGGGCTTGAAACGTGACCTGGGTGTGACGTGGTTGATTCGAAGGTGACGTGGGCGTGACGTCAGTACTTTGAACGTGACGTGGGTGTGACCTGGGTCATGCGAACGTGACGTGGGTGTGACGTGGGTGTTTCGAACGTTTCGTGGGCATTTCGTGGGTGATTCGAACGTGACGTGGGTGTGACCTGGGTCACTTGAACGTGACGTGGGAGTGACGTGGGGGCTTCAAACGTGACGTAAGGGTGACATTGGTGCTTCGGACGTGACGTGGGTGTAACGTGGGGGGTTCGAGCATGACACGGGAGTGACGTGGATGCTTCGAATGTGACGTGGGTGCTTCGAACGTGACGTGGGTGTGACGCGGGTGATTCGAAATTGACGTGGGCGTCACGTGGGAGTTTCGAACGTGACGTGGGCGTGACGTGGGTACTTTACATTTGACGTGGGTGTGACCTGGGTGATGCGAACGTGACGTGGGCGCAATGTGGGGGCATCGAACGTGACGTGGGCGTAACGTGGGGGCTTCGAAAGTGACGTGGGCATGACGTGGGTGATTCGAAGGTGACGTGAGTGTGACGTCGGTACTTTCAATGTGACGTGGGTGTGACCTGGGTGATTGGAATGTGACGTGGGAGTGACGTGGGGGCTTCGAACGTGCCAAAAGGGTGACATGGGTGCTTAGAACGTGACGTGGGCGTGACGTGGGTGATTCCAACGTGACGTGGGCGTCACGGGTGGGCTTCGAACGTGACGTGGGCATGACGTTGGTGATTCGAAGGTGACGTGGGCGTGACGTGGGTGATTTGAAAGTGACGTGGGCGTGACGTGGGGGCTTCGAACGTGATGTAATTGTGACATGGGTGCTTAGAACGTGACGTGGGCATGACGTGGGTGATTCGAAGGTGACGTGGGTGTGACGTGGGGGCTTCAAACGTAACGTGGGCGTGACGTGGGGGATTCGAACGTGACGTGGGCGTGACGTCGGAACTTTGAATGTGACGTGGGTGTGACCTGGGTCATTTGATCGTGACGTGGGAGTGACGTGGGGGCTTCAAACGTGACGTAAGGGTGACATGGGTGCTTAGAACGTGACGTGGGCGTGACGTGGGTGATTCCAATGTCATGTGGGGGCTTCGAACGTGACGTGGGCGTGACGTGGGTGATTCGAACGTGACGTGGGCGTGACGTCGGTACTTTACATTTGACGTGGGTGTGACCTGGGTGATGCGAACGTGACGTGGGCGTGACGTGGGGACATCGAACGTGACGTGGGAGTGACGCGGGGGCTTCGAACGTGACGTAAGGGTGAGATGGGTGCTTAGAACGTGACGTGGGCGTGACGTGGGCGATTCCAGCGTGACGTGGGGCTTCGAATGTGACGTGGGCGTGACGTCAGTACTTCCAACGGCACATGGGTGTGACCTGGGTCATTGGAACGTGACGTGGGAGTGACGTCTGGGCTTCGAACGTGACAAAAGGGTGACATGGGTGCTTAGAACGTGACGTGGGCGTGACGTGGGCGATTCCAGCGTGACGTGGGGCTTCGAATGTGACGTGGGCGTGACGTCAGTACTTCCAACGGCACATGGGTGTGACCTGGGTCATTGGAACGTGACGTGGGAGTGACGTGGGGGCTTCGAACGTGACAAAAGGGTGACATGGGTGCTTAGAACGTGACGTGGGCGTGACGTGGGCGCTTCCAGCGTGACGTGTGGCTTCGAATGTGACGTGGGCGTGACGTCAGTACTTCCAACGGCACATGGGTGTGACCTGGGTCATTGGAACGTGACGTGGGAGTGACGTGGGGGCTTCGCACATGACAAAAGGGTGACATGGGTGCTTAGAACGTGACGTGGGCGTGACGTGGGCGATTCCAACGTGACGTGGGCTTCGAATGTGACGTGGGCGTGATGTGGGTGATTCGAATGTCACTTGGGCGTGACGTGGGGGCTTCGAACGTCACCTGGGCGTGACGTGGGGGCTTCGATGTTGACGTGGGCGTGACCTGGGTGATTGGAACGTGACGTGGACGTGACGTGGGTGGTTTCAACGTGACGTGAGCGTCACGTGGGGTCCTCGAACGTGACTTGGGCGTCACGTGGGGTCTTCGAAAGTGACGTGGGCATGACGTGGGTGATTCGAAGGTGACGTGGGTGTGACGTGGGGGCTTCGAACGTGACGTGGGTGTGACGTCGGTACTTTGAATGTGACGTGGGTGTGACCTGGGTCATTTGAACGTGACGTGGGAGTGACGTGGGGGCATCGAACGTGACATAAGGGTGACATGGGTGCTTAGAACGTGACTTGGGTGTGACGTGGGTGATTCCAACGTGACGTGGGGCTTCGAATGTGACGTGGGCGTGACGTGTGTGGTTTCAACGTGACGTGGGTGTCACGTGGGGCATCGAACGTGACGTGGACGTGACGTCGGTACTTTCAATTTGAGGTTGGTGTGACCTGGGTCATTCGAACGTGACGTACATGTGACGTGGGTGATTCCAACGTGACGTGGGGCTTCGAATGTGACGTGGGTGTGACCTGGGTGATTGGAATGTGACGTGGGTGTGACGTGGGGGCTTCGAACGTGACGTGGGTGTGACGTGGGTGTTTCGAACGTGACGTTGGTGTTTCGAACTTGACTTCGGTGTGACGTGGGTGCTTCGGACCTGACGTGGGCGTAACGTGGGGGCTTCGAGCATGACGCGGGAGTGACCTGGATGCTTCGACTGTGACGTTGGTGTTTCGAACATGACAGGGGTGTGACATGGGTGCTTAGAACGTGACTTGGGTGTGACGTGGGTGATTCCAACGTGTCGTGGGGCTTCGAATGTGACGTGGGCGTGAGGTGGGTGATTGGAACGTGACGTGGGCGTGACGTCGGTACTTTGAATGTGACGAGGGTGTGACCTGGGGGCTTCGAACGTGATGTAAGGGCGACATGGGTGCTTAGAACGTGACGTGGGCGTGACATAGGCGCTTCGATCGTGACGTGGGCGTGACGTGTGTGGTTTCAACGTGACGTGGGTGCCACGTGGGGCATCGAACGTGACGTGGGTGTGACGTGTGTGGTTTCAACGTGACGTGGGCGTCACGTGGGAGTTGCGATCGTCACGTGGACGTGACGTCGGTACTTTCAATTTGAGGCTGGTGTGACCTGGGTCATTCGAGCGTGACGTACGTGTGACGTGGGTGATTCCAACGTGACGTGGGCGTGACGTGGGGGCTTCGATCGTGACGTGGACGTGACGTCGGTACTTTATATCTGACGTGGGTGTGACCTGGGTCATTCGAACGTGACGTGGGTGTGACGTGGGGGCTTCGAACGTGACGTGGGCATGACGTGGGTGATTCGAAGGTGACGTGTGCGTGACGTGGGGGCATCGAAGGTGACGTGGGCATGACGTGGGAGCTTCGAAAGTGACGTGGGTGTCACGTGGGTGATTCGAAGGTGACGTGGGCGTGACCTGGGGGCTTCGAACGTGACGTGGGCGTGACGTCGGTACTTTGAATGTGACGTGGGTGTGACCTGGGTCATTTGAACGTGACGTGGGAGTGACGTGGGGTCTTCGAACGTGACATAAGGGTGACATGGGTGCTTAGAACGTGACGTGGGCGTGACTTGGGTGATCCCAACGTGACGTGGGGGCTTCGAACGTGACATGGGCGTGACGTGGGTGCTTCGATTGTGACGTGGGCGTGACGTCGGCACTTTGAAAGTGACGTGGGTGTGACCTGGGTGATTGGAACGTGACGTGGGAGTGACGTGGGTGATTCCAACGTGACGTGGGCTTCGAACGTGACGTGGGCGTGACGTGGGTGAATGGAACGTGTGGTGGGCGTGAGGTGGGTGATTCGAAAGTGACGTCGGTGTGACGTGGTGCTTCGAACGTGACGTGGGCATGACATAAGCGCTTCGATCGTGACGTGGGCGTGACGTGTGTGGTTTCAACGTGACGTGGGCGTCACGGGGGGGCTTCGAACGTGACGTGGGCATGACGTGGGTGCTTCGAAGGTGACGTGGGCATGACGTCGGTACTGTGAAAGTTACGTGGGTGTGACCTGGGTGGTTGGAACATGACGTGGGAGTGACGTGGGTGATTCCAACGTGACGTGGGCTTCGAACGTGACGTGGGCGTGACGTGGGTGATTGGAACGTGTGGTGGGCGTGAGGTGGGTGATTCGAAAGTGACGTCGGTGTGACGTGGGTGATTCGGACGTGACGTGGGCATGACATAAGCGCTTCGATCGTGACGTGGGCGTGACGTGTGTGGTTTCAACGTGACGTGGGTGTCACGTGGGGCATCGAACGTGACGTGGGCGTGACGTGTGTGGTTTCAACGTGACGTGGGCGTCACGGGGGGCTTCGAACGTGACGTGGGCATGACGTGGCTGATTCGAAGGTGACGTGGGCGTGACGTGGGGGCATGGAACGTGACGTGGGTGTGACGTGGGTGTTTCGAACGTGACGTGGGCGTGACGTCGGTACTTTGAATGTGACGTGGGTGTGACCTGGGTCATTTGAACGTGACGTGGGCGTGACGTGGGCGATTCCAACGTGACGTGGGGGCTTCAAACGTGACGTGGGCGTGACGTGGGTGATTGGAACGTGACGTGGACGTGACGTGGGTGGTTTCATCGTGACGTGGCTGTGACGTGGGGGCTTCGGACGTGACGTGGGCGTCACGTGGGGGCTTCGAAAGTGACGTGGGCGTGACGTGGGGGCTTCGAAGGTGACCTGGGTATGACGTGGGTTCTTCGAACATGACGTGGGCATGACGTGGGTGATTCGAACGTGACGTGGGCGTGACGTGGGTGATTCGAACGTGACGTGGGCATGACGTGGGTGATTCGAACGTGATGTGGGCCTGACGTGGATGCTTCGAATGTGACGTTGGTGTTTCGAACGTGACATGGGTGTGACATGGGTGCTTCGAATGTGACGTGGGCGTAACGTGGGGCTTCGAACCTGACGTGGGCGTGACGTGTGTGGTTTCAACGTGACGTGGGTGCCACGTGGGGCATCGAACGTGACCTGGGTGTGACGTGGGTGTTTCGAACGTGACGTGGGCGTGACGTCGGTACTTTGAATGTGACGTGGGTGTGACCTGGGTCATTGGAACGTGACGTGGGAGTGACGTGGGGGCTTCGAACGTGACGTGGGCTTCCAACGTGACGTGGGCGTGACGTGGGTGATTGGAACGTGAGGTGGGCGTGACGTGGATGGTTTCAACGTGACGTGAGCGTCACGTGGGGTCCTCGAACGTGACGTGGGCGTCCCGTGCGGTCTTCGAAAGTGACGTGGGCATGACGTGGGTGATTCGAAGGTGACGTGGGAGTGACGTGCGGGCTTCGAACGTGACGTGGGCGTCACGTGGGGTCTTCGAAAGTGACGTGGGCATGACGTGGGTGATTCGAAGGTGACGTGGGAGTGACGTGGGGGCTTCGAACGTGACGTGGGTGTGACGTCGGTACTTTGAACGTGACGTGGGTGTGACCTGGGTCATTTGAACATGACGCGGGAGTAACGTGGATGCTTCGAACGTGACGTTGGTGTTTCGAACGTGACGTGGGCGTGACGTGGGTGATTGGAACGTGACGTGGGCGCCACGTGGGGGCATCGAAGTTGACGTGGGTGTGACGTGGGTGTTTCGAACGTGACGTTGGTGTTTCGAACGTGACAGGGGTGTGACGTGGGTGCTTTGAACGTGACGTGGGCGTCACGTGGGGGCTTGGGACATGACGTGGATGTGAGGTGGGTGCTTCGGACGTGACGTGGGCATGACGTGGGGGCTTCGAAAATGATGTGGGCGTGACGTGGGGGCTTCGAACGTCACGTGGGCGTGACGTGGTACTTTACATTTGACGTGGGTGTGACGTGGGTCATTTGAACGTGACGTGGGAGTGACGTGGGGGCTTCGAACGTGATGTAAGTGTGACATGGGTGCTTAGAACGTGACGTGGGCATGACGTGGGTGATTCGAAGGTGACGTGGGTGTGACGTGGGGGCTTCGAACGTGACGTGGGCATGACGTGGGTGATTCGAGCGTGACGTGGGCGTGACGTGGGGGCATCGAACGTGACGTGGGCGTGACGTGGGGGCTTCGAACGTGACGTGGGCATGACGTCGGTGATTCGAACGTGACGTGGGCGTGACGTGGGGGCATCGAACGTGACGTGGGCGTGACGTGGGGGCTTCGAACGTGACCTGGGTGTGACGTGGGTGTTTCGAACGTGACGTGGGCGTGACGTCGGTACTTTGAATGTGACGTGGGTGTGACGTGGGTCATTCGAACGTGATGTACGTGTGACGTGTGGGCTTCGAACGTGACGTAGGTGATTCCAACGTGACGTTGGTGTTTCGAACGTGACATGGGTGTGACATGGGTGCTTCGAATGTGACGTGGGCGTGACGTGGGGGCTTCGAACCTGACGTGGGTGTGACGTGGAGGCTTCGAAAGTGACGTGGGTGTGACGTGGGTCATTTGAACGTGACGTGGGCGTGACGTGGGTGATTCGAATGTGACGTGGGTGTGACGTGGGGGCTTCGAACGTCACGTGAGCGTCACGTGGGGGCATCGAGTTTGACATGGGCGTGACGTGGGTGATTGGAACGTGACGTGGGCGTGACGTGGGTGATTCCAACGTGACGTGGGGCTTCGAACATGACGTGGGCGTGACGTGGGGGCTTCGAACGTAACGTGGGCATGACGTGGGTGATTCGAAGGTGACATGGGTGTGAGGTGGGTGTTTCGAACGTGACGTGGGCGTGACGTCGGTACTTTGAATGTGACGTGGGTGTGACGTTGGTCATTCGAACGTGATGTACGTGTGACGTGGGGGCTTCGAACGTGACGTGGGTGTTTCAAAACTAACGTGGGTGTGACGTAGGGGTATCGAACGTGACGTAGGTGTTTCCAAACTGACGTGGGTGTGACGTCAGTACGTTGAATGTGACGTGGGTGTGACGTGCATGAATCGATCGTGAGGTGGGTGTTTTAAATGTGAGCTGGGCGTGTCGTGGGTCATTCGAACGTGACATAGGTGTGACGTGGGGGCATCGAACGTGACATGGGCGTGACGTGGATGCTTCGAATGTGACGTTGGTGTTTCGAACGTGACATGCGTGTGACGTGGGTGCTTTGAATGTGACGTGGGCGTAACGTGGGTGCTTCGAACGTGACAGGGGTGTGAGGTCGGTACTTTGAATGTGCCGTGGGTGTGACGTGCATGACTCGAACGTGACGTGGGCGTGACGTGGGGGCTTCGAAGTTGACGTGGGCCAGACCTGGGTGATGTGAACGTGACGTGGGTGTGACGTGGGGGCTTCGAACGTGACGTGGGCGTGAGGTAGGGGCTTCAAAAGTGACGTGGTCGTCACGTGGGGGCTTCGAACGGGACGTGGGTGTGACGTGGGGGCTTCGAACGTTACGTGGGTGTGACGTGCGTCATTTCGGTCGGGACGTGGGTGTGACGTTTGGGCTTCTAACGTGACGTGGGTGTGACATGGGGGCTTGAACGTGACGTGGGCGTGACGTGGGGGCATCGAACGTGACGTGGGCATGACGTGGGTGCTTCGAAAGTGACGTGGGTGTGAGGTGGGTGATTCCAACGTCATGTGGGGGCTTCGAACGTGACTTGGGCGTGAGGTGGGTGATTGGAACGTGACGTGGGCGTGACGTCGGTACTTTGAAAGTGACGTGGGTGTGACCTGGGTCATTGGAACGTGACGTGGGAGTGACGTGGGGGCTTCAAACGTGATGTAAGGGTGACATGGGCGCTTAGAACGTGAGGTGGGTGTGACGTGGGTGCTTCCAACGTGACGTGGGCGTGACATAGGCGCTTCGATCATGACGTGGGTGTGACGTGTGTGGTGTCAACGTGACGTGGGTGTCACGTGGGGCATCGAACGTGACGTGGACGTGACGTCGGTACTTTCAATTTGAGGTTGGTGTGACCTGGGTCATTCGAACGTGACGTACATGCGACGTGGGTGATTCCAACGTGACGTGGGGCTTCGAACGTGACGTGGGTGTGACCTGGGTGATTGGAACGTGACGTGGGTGTGACGTGGGGGCTTCGAACGTGACGTGGGTGTGACGTGGGTGTTTCGAACGTGACGTTGGTGTTTCGAACGTGACGCGGGTGTGACGTGGGTGCATCGGACGTGACGTGGGCGTGACGTGGGGGCTTCGAAAATGATGTGGGTGTGAGGTGGGGTCTTCGAACGTGACGTGGGCGTGACGTGGGAGTTTCGAACGTGACGTGGGCGCCACGTGGGGGCTTCGAACATGACGTGGATGTGAGGTGGGTGCTTCGGACGTGACGTGGGCATGACGTGGGGGCTTCGAAAATGATGTGGGTGTGACGTGGGGGCTTCGAACGTCACGTGGGCGTGACGTGGTACTTTACATTTGACGTGTGTGTGAACTGGGTCATTGGAACGTGACGTGGGTGTGACGTGGGGGCTTCGAACGTGACGTGGGTGTGACGTCGGTACTTTATACCTGATGCGGGTGTGACGTGGGTCATTCGAACGTGACGTGGGTGTGACGTGGGGGCTTCGAACGTGACGTGGGCATGACGTGGGTGATTCGAACGTGGCGTGGGCGTGACCTGGGGGCATCGAACGTGACGTGGGCGTGACGTGGGGGCTTCGAACGTGACGTGGGCATCACATCGGTGATTCGAACGTGACGTGGGCGTGACGTGGGTGATTCGAACGTGACGTGGGCGTGACGTGGGGGCCTCGACCGGGACGTGGGCGTGACGTGGGTGTTTCGAACGTGACGTGGGCGTGACGTCGGTGCTTTGAATGTGACGTGGGTGTGACGTGGGTCATTCGAACGTGATGTACGTGTGACGTGTGGGCTTCGAACGTGACGTGGGTGTTTCAAAACTAACGTGAGTGTGACGTAGGGGTATCGAACGTGACGTCGGTGTTTCCAAACTGACGTGGGTGTGACGTCGGTATGTTGAATGTGACGTGGGTGTGACGTGCATGGTTCGAACGTGAGGTGGGTGTTTTAAATGTGAGCTGGGCGTGACGTGGGTCATTCGAACATGACGTAGGTGTGACGTGGGGGCTTCGAACGTGACGTGGGCGTGACGTGGATGCTTCGAATGTGACGTTGGTGTTTCGAACGTGACATGGGTGTGACATGGGTGCTTCGAATGTGACGTGGGCGTAACGTGGGGGCTTCGAACCTAGACGTGGGTGTGACGTGGGGGCTTTGAAAGTGACGTGGGTGTGACGTGGGTCATTTGAACGTGACGTGGGCGTGACGTGGGTGCTTCGAATGTGACGTGGGGCTTCCAACGTGACATGGGCGTGACGTGGGTGATTCGAAGGTGACGTGGGTGTGACGTGGGGGCTTCGAACGTGACATGGCCGTGACGTGGGTGATTCGAACGTGACGTGGGCGTGAGGTGGGTGATTCGAAAGTGACGTCGGTGTGACGTGGGTGTTTCGGACGTGACGTGGGCGTGTCGTTGGTGCTTCGAACGTGACGTGGGCATGACATAAGCGCTTCGATCGTGACGTGGGTGTGACGTGTGTGGTTTCAACATGACGTGGGTGTCACGTGGGGCATCGAACGTGACGTGGGCGTGACGTGTGTGGTTTCAAAGTGACGTGGGCGTCACGGGGGGGCATGGAACGTGACGTGCGTGTGAGGTGGGTGTTTCGAACGTGACGTGGGAGTGACGTCGGTACTTTGAAAGTGACGTGGGTGTGACCTGGGTCATTTGAACGTGACGTGGGAGTGACGTGGGGGCATCGAACGTGACATAAGGGTGACATGGGTGCTTAGAACGTGACGTGGGCGTGATGCAGGTGATTCCAACGTGACGTGGGTGATTCGAATATGACGTGGGCGTGACGTGGGTGATTCGAAAGTGATGTCGGTGTGACGTGGGTGTTTCGGACGTGACGTGGGCGTGACGTGGATGCTTCGAACGAGATGTTGGTGTTTCGAACGTGACGTAAGGGTGACGTGGGTGCTTCGAAAGTGATGTCGGTGTGACGTGGGTTCTTCCAACGTGACGTGGGGCTTCGAACGTGACGTGGGCGTGACGTGGGGGCTTCGAATGTGACGTGGGCGTCACGTGGGGGCTTCGAACGTCACGTGAGGGCCACGTGGGGGCATCGAAGTTGACGTGGGTGTGACGTGGGTGTTTCGAACGTGACGTTGGTGTTTCGAACATGACGTGGGTGTGACGTGGGTGCTTCGAACGTGACGTGGGCGTCACGTGGGGGCTTCGAACATGACGTGGATGTGAGGTGGGTGCTTCGGACGTGACGTGGGCATGACGTGGGGGCTTCGAAAATGATGTGGGTGTGACGTGGGGGCATCGAACGTGACGTGGACGTGACGTGGGCGATTCCAACGTGACGTGGGTGATTCGAATATGACGTGGGTGTGACGTGGGGGCTTAGAACGTCACGTGGGCGTGACGTGGGTGCTTCGAACGTGACGTGGGCGTGACGTGGGTGATTCGAACGTGACGTGGGCGTGACGGCGGTACTTTGAAAGTGACGTGGGTGTGACCTGACTCATTCGAACATGACGTGGGAGTGACGTGGGGGCTTCGAACGTGACGTGGGTGTGACATGGGTGCTTAGAACGTGACCTAGGCGTGACGTGGGTGATTCGAAAGTGATGTTGGTGTAACGTTGGTCATTTCAAATTGACGTCGGTGTGACGTGGGTGGTTCGAATGTGACGTGGGCGTGCCGTTTGTGGTTTCAACGTGACGTGGGCGTCACGTGGGAGTTTCGAACGTGACGTGGACGTGACGTCGGTACTTTCAAATATACGTTTGTGTGACCTGGGTCATTTGAACGTGACGTGGGAGTGATGTGGGGGCTTGAAACGTGACGGAAGGGTGACATGGCTGCTTAGAGCGTGACGTGGGCGTGACGTGGGTGATTCCAACGTGACGTGGGGCTTCGAATGTGACGTGGGCGTGACGTGGGTGATTGGAACGTGACGTGGGCGTGACGTCGGTACTTTGAATGTGACGTGGGTGTGACCTGGGTGATTGGAACGTGACGTAAGGGCGACATGGGTGCTTAGAACGTGACGTGGGAGTGACGTGGGTGATTCCAACGTGACGTGGGGGCTTCGAACGTGACATGGGCGTGACGTGGGTGATTCGAACGTGACGTGGGCGTAACGTGGGGGGTTTGAACATGAGGCGGGAGTGACGTGGATGTTTCGAATGTGACGTGGGTGCTTCGAACGTGACGTGGGTGTGACGTGGGGGCTTCGAACGTGACGTGGGCGTGACGTGCGGGCTTCGAACGTGACGTGGGTGTGACCTGGGTGATGCGAACGTGACGTGGGCGTAACATGGGGGCATCGAACGTGACGTGGGCGTCACGTGGGGGCTTCGAAAGTGACGTGGGCATGACGTGGGTGATTCGAAGGTGACGTGGGTGTGACGTGGGGGCTTCGAATGTGACGTGGGCATGACGTCCGTGATTCGAAAGTGACGTGGGCGTCGGGTGGGAGTTTCGAACGTGACGTGGGCCTGACGTCGGTACTTTGAATGTGACGTGGGTGTGACCTGGGTGATTGGAACGTGACGTGGGAGTGACGTGGGTGCTTCAAACGTGACGTGGGCATGACGGGGGGCTTCGAACGTGACGTGGGCGTCACGTGGGGGCTTGAAACGTGACGTGGGTGTGACGTGGGGGCTTCGAAGGTGACGTGGGCGTGACGTCAGTACTTTGAATGTGACGTGGGTGTGACCTGGGTCATGCGAACGTGACGTGGGCGTGACGTGGGTGTTTCGATCGTTACGAGGGCATTTCGTGGGTGATTCGAACGTGACGTGGGTGTGACGTGGGTCATTTGAACGTGACGTGGGAGTGACGTGGGGGCTTCAAATGTGACGTAAGGGTGACATGGGTGCTTCGAACGTGACGTGGGCGTCACGTGGGTGATTGCAACGTGACTTGGGTGTGACGTGGGGGCTTCGAACGTGACGTGGGCGTGACGTCTGTGGTTTCAACGTGACGTGGGTGTCACGTGGGGCATCGAACGTGACGTGGGCGTACCGTGTGTGGTTCCAACGGGACGTGGGCGTCACGTGGGGGCTTCGAACGTCACGTGGGCGTCACGTGGGGGCATCTAACGTGACGTGGGCGTGACCTGGGTGATTGGAACGTGACGTGGGCGTGACGTGGGGGCTTCGAACGTGACGTGCGTGTGACGTGGGTGTTTCGAACGTGACGCTGGTGTTTCCAACGTGACGTGGGTGTGACGTGGGGGCTTCGAACATGACGCGGGAGTGACGTGGGGGCATCGAATGTGACGTGGGTGCTTCGAACGTGACGTGGGCGTCACGTGGGGGCTTCGAACGTGACGTGGGTGTGAATTGGTTGATTCGAAAGTGACGTGGGCGTCACGTTCGAGTTTTGAACGTGACGTGGGTGTGACGTGGGTGCTTCGAACGTGACGTGGGCGTGACGTCGGTACTTTCAATGTGACGTGGGTGTGACCTGGGTCATTGGAACGTGACGTGGGAGTGACGTGGGGGCTTCGAACGTGACATAAGGGTGACATGGGTGCTTAGAACGTGACGTGGGCGTGACGTGGGAGTTTCGAACGTGACGTGGACGTGACGTCGGTACTTTCAATTTGAGGTTGGTGTGACCTGGGTCATTTGGACGTGACGTCGCTACTTTCAATTTGAGGTTGGTGTGACCTGGGTCATTCGAACGTGACGTACGTGTGACGTTGGGGCTTCGAACGTGATGTGGGTGTTTCAAAACTAACGTGGGTGTGACGTGGGGGCTTCGAACGTGACGTAGGCGTAACGTGGGTGTTTACAAGTGACCTGGGCGTGACGTGGGGGTTTCGATCGTGACGTGGACGTGACGTCGGTACTTTATATCTGACGTGGGTGTGACCTGGCTCATTTGAACGTGACGTGGGTGTGACGTGGGGGCTTCGAACGTGACGTGGGTGTGACGTGGCTGATTCGAACGTGACGTGGGCGTGACGTGGGTGATTCCAACGTGACGTGGGCGTGACGTCGGAACTTTGAATGTGACGTGGGTGTCACCTGGGTCATTGTAACGTGACGTGGGAGTGACGTGGGGGCATCGAACGTGACGTAAGGGTGACATGGGTGCTTAGAACGTGACGTGGGTGTGACGTGGGTGATTCCAACGTGACGTGGGGCTTCGTACGTGACGTGGGCGTGAGGTGGGTGATTGGAACGTGACGTGGGCGTGACGTCGGTACTTTGAAAGTGACGTGGGAGTGACGTGGGGGCTTCAAACGTGACGTAAGGGTGACATGGGTGCTTAGAACGTGACGTGGGCGTGACGTGGGTGATTCCAACGTCATGTGGGGGCTTCGAACGTGACGTGGGCGTGACGTCGGTACTTTGAAAGTGACGTGGGTGTGACCTGGGTCATTTGAACGTGACGTGGGAGTGACGTGGGGGCTTCAAACGTGACGTAAGGGTGACATGGGCGCTTAGAACGTGACCTGGGCGTGACGTGGGTGATTCGAATATGACGTGGGCGTGACGTGGGTGATTCGAAAGTGACGTTGGTGTGACGTGGGTCTTTCGGACATGACGTGGGCGTGACATTGATGATTCGAACGTGACGTTGGTGTTTCGAACATGACGTGGGTGTGACGTGGGACTTCGAACGTGACGTGGGCGTGACATAGGCGCTTCGATCATGACGTGGGCGTGACGTGTGTGGTTTCAACGTGACGTGGGTGTCACGTGGGGCATCGAACGTGACGTGGACGTGACGTCGGTACTTTCAATTTGAGGTTGGTGTGACCTGGGTCATTCGAACGTGACGTACATGTGACGTGGGTGATTCCAACGTGACATGGGGCTTCGAATGTGACGTGGGTGTGACCTGGGTGATTGGAACGTGACGTGGGTGTGACGTGGGGGCTTCGAACGTGACGTGGGTGTGACGTGGGTGTTTCGAACGTGACATTGGTGTTTCGAACTTGACTTCGGTGTGACGTGGGTGCTTCAGACCTGACGTGGGTGTAACGTGGGGGCTTCGAGCAAGACGCGGGAGTGACGTGGATGCTTCGAATGTGACGTGGGCGTCACGTGGGGGCTTCGAACGTCACGTGGATGTGCGGTGGGTGCTTCGGACGTGACGTGGGCGTGACGTGGGAGTTTCGAACGTGACGTGGACGTGACGTGGTACTTTACATTTGACGTGGGTGTGACCTGGCTCAATCGAACGTGACGTGGGTGTGACGTGGGGGCTTCGAATGTGACGTGGGCGTGACGTGGGTGATTCGAACGTGACGTGGGTGTGACGTGGGGGCTTCGAGCAAGACGCGGGAGTGACGTCGGTACTTTATACCTGATGGGGGTGTGACGTGGGTCATTCGAACGTGACGTGGGCATGACGTGGGTGATTCGAACGTGACGTGGGCGTCACGTGGGGGCATCGAATGTGACGTGGGTGTGACGTGGGGGCTTCGAACGTGACGTGGGCATGACGTCGGTGATTCGAACGTGACGTGGGCGTGACGTGGGGGCATCGAATGTGACGTGGGCGTGACGTGGGTGTTTCGAACGTGACGTGGGCGTGACGTCGGTGCTTTGAATGTGACGTGGGTGTGACGTGGGTCATTCGAACGTGATGTACGTGTGGCGTGTGCGCTTCGAACGTGACGTGGGTGTTTCAAAACTAACGTGGGTGTGACGTGGGTCATTCGAACGTGACGTGGGAGTGACGCGGGGGCTTCGAACGTGACGTAAGGGTGAGATGGGTGCTTAGAACGTGACGTGGGCGTGACGTGGGCGATTCCAGCGTGACGTGGGGCTTCGAATGTGACGTGGGCGTGATGTGGGGGCTTCGAATGTCACTTGGGCGTGACGTGGGGGCTTCGAACGTCACCTGGGCGTGACGTGGGGGCTTCGATGTTGACGTGGGCGTGACCTGGGTGATTGGAACGTGACGTGGACGTGACGTGGGTGGTTTCAACGTGACGTGAGCGTCACGTGGGGTCCTCGAACGTGACTTGGGCGTCACGTGGGGTCTTCGAAAGTGACGTGGGCATGACGTGGGTGATTCGAAGGTGACGTGGGTGTGACGTGGGGGCTTCGAACGTGACGTGGGCGTGACGTCGGTACTTTGAATGTGACGTGGGTGTGACCTGGGTCATTTGAACGTGACGTGGGAGTGACGTGGGGGCTTTGAACGTGACATAAGGGTGACATGGGTGCTTAGAACGTGACGTGGGCGTGATGCAGGTGATTCCAACGTGACGTGGTGCTTCGAACGTGACGTGGGCGTCACGTGGGGGCTTCGAACGTGACGTGGGAGTTTCGAACGTGACGTGGGTGTGACGTGGGTTCTTCGAACGTGACGTGGGCGTGACATAGGCGCTTCGATCATGACGTGGGGGTGACGTGTGTGGTTTCAACGTGACGTGGGTGTCACGTGGGGCATCGAACGTGACGTGGACGTGACGTCGCTACTTTCAATTTGAGGTTGGTGTGACCTGGGTCATTCGAACGTGACGTACGTGTGACGTTGGGGCTTCGAACGTGATGTGGGTGTTTCAAAACTAACGTGGGTGTGACGTGGGGGCTTCGAACGTGACGTAGGCGTAACGTGGGTGTTTACAAGTGACCTGGGCGTGACGTGGGGGTTTCGATCGTGACGTGGACGTGACGTCGGTACTTTATATCTGACGTGGGTGTGACCTGGCTCATTTGAACGTGACGTGGGTGTGACGTGGGGGCTTCGAACGTGACGTGGGTGTGACGTGGGTGATTCGAACGTGACGTGGGCGTGACGTGGGTGATTCCAACGTGACGTGGGCGTGACGTCGGAACTTTGAATGTGACGTGGGTGTCACCTGGGTCATTGTAACGTGACGTGGGAGTGACGTGGGGGCATCGAACGTGACGTAAGGGTGACATGGGTGCTTAGAACGTGACGTGGGTGTGACGTGGGTGATTCCAACGTGACGTGGGGCTTCGTACGTGACGTGGGCGTGAGGTGGGTGATTGGAACGTGACGTGGGCGTGACGTCGGTACTTTGAAAGTGACGTGGGAGTGACGTGGGGGCTTCAAACGTGACGTAAGGGTGACATGGGTGCTTAGAACGTGACGTGGGCGTGACGTGGTACTTTATACCTGATGGGGGTGTGACGTGGGTCATTCGAACGTGACGTGGGTGTGACGTGGGTGCTTCGAATGCGACGTTGGTGTTTCGAACGTGACATGGGTGTGACATGGGTGCTTGGAACGTGACGTGGGCGTCACGTGGGGGCTTCGAACGTGACGTGGGTGTGACGTGGGGGCATCGATCGTGACGTGGACGTGACGTCGGTACTTTATACCTGATGGGGGTGTGACGTGGGTCATTCGAACGTGACGTGGGTGTGACGTGGGTGCTTCGAACGTGACGTGGGCATGACATGGGTGATTCGAACGTGACGTGGGTGTGATGTGGGGTCTTCGAACGTGACGTGGGCGTGACGTCGGTACTTTGAATGTGACGTGGGTGTGATCTGGGTGATTGGAACGTGACGTGGGCGTGACGTGGGTCATTCCAACGTCATGTGGGGGCCTCGAATGTGACGTGGGCGTGACGTCGGTACTTTGAAAGTGACGTGGGTGTGACCTGGGTCATTTGAACGTGACGTGGGAGTGACGTGGGGGCTTCAAACGTGACGTAAGGGTGACATGGGCGCTTAGAACGTGACCTGGGCGTGACGTGGGTGATTCGAATATGACGTGGGCGTGAGGTGGGTGATTCGAAAGTGACGTTGGTGTGACGTGGGTCTTTCGGACATGACGTGGGCGTGACGTGGATGCTTCGAACGTGACGTTGGTGTTTCGAACGTGACGTGGGTGTGACGTGGGTGCTTCGAACGTGACGTGGGCGTGACATAGGCGCTTCGATCATGACGTGGGTGTGACGTGTGTGGTTTCAACGTGACGTGGGTGTCACGTGGGGCATCGAACGTGACGTGGACGTGACGTCGGTACTTTCAATTTGAGGTTGGTGTGACCTGGGTCATTCGAACGTGACGTACATGTGACGTGGGTGATTCCAACGTGACGTGGGGCTTCGAACGTGACGTGGGAGTGACGTTGATGCTTCGAACGTGACGTGGGAGATTCGAACGTGACGTGGGTGTGACGTGGGTGATTCGAAAGTGACATGGGCGTGACATAGGCGCTTCGATCATGACGTGGGCATGCGGTGGGTGATTGGAACGTGACGTGGGCGTGACGTCGGTACTTTGAATGTGACGTGGGTGTGACCTGGGTCATTGGAACGTGACGTGGGTGTGACGTGGGGGCTTCGAACGTGACGTGGGCATGACGTGGGTGATTCGAACGTGACGTGGGCGTGACGTGGGGGCTTCAAGCGTGACCTGGGTGTGACGTGGGTGTTTCGAAGGTGACGTGGGCGTGACGTCAGTACTTTGAATGTGACGTGGGTGTGACCTGGGTCATTTGAACGTGACGTGGGAGTGACGTGGGTGATTCCAACGTGATGTGGGGCTTCGAACGTTACGTGGGCATTTCGTGGGTGATTCGAACGTGACGTGGGCGTGACGTGGGTACTTTACATTTGACGTGGGTGTGACCTGGGTGATGCGAACGTGACGTGGGCGTGACGTGGGTGATTCGAATGTGACGTGGGCGTGACGTGGGGGCTTCGAACGTCACGTGAGCGTCACGTGGGGGCATCGAGTTTGACATGGGCGTGACCTGGGTGATTGGAACGTGACGTGGGGCTTCGAACATGACGTGGGCGTGACGTGGGGGCATCGAAGGTGACGTGGGCATGACGTGGGAGCTTCGAAAGTGACGTGGGCGTCACGTGGGTGATTCGAAGGTGACGTGGGCGTGACGTGGGGGCTTCGAACGTGACGTGGGCGTGACGTCGGTACTTTGAATGTGACGTGGGTGTGACCTGGGTCATTTGAACGTGACGTGGGAGTGACGTGGGGTCTTCGAACGTGACATAAGGGTGACATGGGTGCTTAGAACGTGACGTGGGCGTGACGTGGGTGATCCCAACGTGACGTGGGGGCTTCGAACGTGACATGGGCGTGACGTGGGTGCTTCGATTGTGACGTGGGCGTGACGTCGGCACTTTGAAAGTGACGTGGGTGTGACCTGGGTGATTGGAACGTGACGTGGGAGTGACGTGGGTGATTCCAACGTGACCTGGGCTTCGAACGTGACGTGGGCGTGACGTGGGTGAATGGAACGTGTGGTGGGCGTGAGGTGGGTGATTCGAAAGTGACGTCGGTGTGACGTGGTGCTTCGAACGTGACGTGGGCATGACATAAGCGCTTCGATCGTGACGTGGGCGTGACGTGTGTGGTTTCAACGTGACGTGGGCGTCACGGGGGGGCTTCGAACGTGACGTGGGCATGACGTGGGTGCTTCGAAGGTGACGTGGGCATGACGTCGGTACTGTGAAAGTTACGTGGGTGTGACCTGGGTGGTTGGAACATGACGTGGGAGTGACGTGGGTGATTCCAACGTGACGTGGGCTTCGAACGTGACGTGGGCGTGACGTGGGTGATTGGAACGTGTGGTGGGCGTGAGGTGGGTGATTCGAAAGTGACGTCGGTGTGACGTGGGTGTTTCGGACGTGACGTGGGCATGACATAAGCGCTTCGATCGTGACGTGGGCGTAACGTGTGTGGTTTCAACGTGACGTGGGTGTCACGTGGGGCATCGAACGTGACGTGGGCGTGACGTGTGTGGTTTCAACGTGACGTGGGCGTCACGGGGGGCTTCGAACGTGACGTGGGCATGACGTGGCTGATTCGAAGGTGACGTGGGCGTGACGTGGGGGCATGGAACGTGACGTGGGTGTGAGGTGGGTGTTTCGAACGTGACGTGGGCGTGACGTCGGTACTTTGAATGTGACGTGGGTGTGACCTGGGTCATTTGAACGTGACGTGGGCGTGACGTGGGTGATTCCAACGTCATGTGGGGGCTTCGAACGTGACGTGGGCGTGACGTGGGTGATTGGAACGTGACGTGGACGTGACGTGGGTGGTTTCATCGTGACGTGGCTGTGACGTGGGGGCTTCGGACGTGACGTGGGCGTCACGTGGGGGCTTCGAAAGTGACGTGGGCGTGACGTGGGGGCTTCGAAGGTGACCTGGGTATGACGTGGGTTCTTCGAACGTGACGTGGGCATGACGTGGGTGATTCGTACGTGACGTGGGCGTGACGTGGGTGATTCGAAAGTGATGTCAGTGTGACGTGGGTGATTCGAAAGTGATGTCAGTGTGACGTGGGTGTATCGGACGTGACGTGGGCCTGACGTGGATGCTTCGAATGTGACGTTAGTGTTTCGAACGTGACGTAAGGGTGACGTGGGGCTTCGAATGTGACGTGGGCGTGAGGTGGGTGATTGGAACGTGACGTGGGCGTGACGTCGGTACTTTGAATGTGACGAGGGTGTGACCTAGGGGCTTCGAACGTGATGGAAGGGCGACATGGGTGCTTAGAACGTGACGTGGGCGTGACATAGGCGCTTCGATCGTGACGTGGGCGTGACGTGTGTGGTTTCAACGTGACGTGGGTGCCACGTGGGGCATCGAACGTGACGTGGGTGTGACGTGTGTGGTTTCAACGTGACGTGGGCGTCACGTGGGAGTTGCGATCGTCACGTGGACGTGACGTCGGTACTTTCAATTTGAGGCTGGTGTGACCTGGGTCATTCGAGCGTGACGTACGTGTGACGTGGGTGATTCCAACGTGACGTGGGCGTGACGTGGGGGCTTCGATCGTGACGTGGACGTGACGTCGGTACTTTATATCTGACGTGGGTGTGACCTGGGTCATTCGAACGTGACGTGGGTGTGACGTGGGGGCTTCGAACGTGACGTGGGCATGACGTGGGTGATTCGAAGGTGAGGTGTGCGTGACGTGGGGGCATCGAACGTGACGTGGGCGTCACGTGTGGGCTTCAAACGTGACCTGTGTGTGACGTGGTTGATTCGAAGGTGACGTGGGGGTGACGTGGGGGAATGGAACGTGACGTGGGTGTGACGTGGGGGCATCGATCGTGACGTGGACGTGACGTCGGTACTTTCAATTATACGTGGGTGTGACCTGGGTCATTCGAACGTGACGTGGGAGTGACGTGGGGGCTTTGAATGAGACATGGGTGTGACCTGGGGCTTCGAACGTGACGTGGGCGACATGGGTGCTGAGAACGTGACGTGGGCGTGACGTGGGTGATTCCAACGTGACGTGGGCGTGACGTGGGGGCATCCATCGTGACGTGGGCGTCACGTGGGGGCTTGAAACGTGACCTGGGTGTGACGTGGTTGATTCGAAGGTGACGTGGGCGTGACGTCAGTACTTTGAACGTGACGTGGGTGTGACCTGGGTCATGCGAACGTGACGTGGGTGTGACGTGGGTGTTTCGAACGTTTCGTGGGCATTTCGTGGGTGATTCGAACGTGACGTGGGTGTGACCTGGGTCACTTGAACGTGACGTGGGAGTGACGTGGGGGCTTCAAACGTGACGTAAGGGTGACATTGGTGCTTCGGACGTGACGTGGGTGTAACGTGGGGGGTTCGAGCATGACACGGGAGTGACGTGGATGCTTCGAATGTGACGTGGGTGCTTCGAACGTGACGTGGAAGTCACGTGGGGGCTTCGAACGTGACGTGGGTGTGACGCGGGTGATTCGAAATTGACGTGGGCGTCACGTGGGAGTTTCGAACGTGACGTGGGCGTGACGTGGGTACTTTACATTTGACGTGGGTGTGACCTGGGTGATGCGAACGTGACGTGGGCGCAATGTGGGGGCATCGAACGTGACGTGGGCGTAACGTGGGGGCTTCGAAAGTGACGTGGGCATGACGTGGGTGATTCGAAGGTGACGTGAGTGTGACGTGGGGTGATTCGAACGTGACGTGGGCGTGACGTCGGTACTTTCAATGTGACGTGGGTGTGACCTGGGTGATTGGAATGTGACGTGGGAGTGACGTGGGGGCTTCGAACGTGCCAAAAGGGTGACATGGGTGCTTAGAACGTGACGTGGGCGTGACGTGGGTGATTCCAACGTGACGTGGGCGTCACGGGTGGGCTTCGAACGTGACGTGGGCATGACGTTGGTGATTCGAAGGTGACGTGGGCGTGACGTGGGTGCTTTGAAAGTGACGTGGGCGTGACGTGGGGGCTTCGAACGTGATGTAATTGTGACATGGGTGCTTAGAACGTGACGTGGGCATGACGTGGGTGATTCGAAGGTGACGTGGGTGTGACGTGGGGGCTTCAAACGTAACGTGGGCGTGACGTGGGGGATTCGAACGTGACGTGGGCGTGACGTCGGAACTTTGAATGTGACGTGGGTGTGACCTGGGTCATTTGATCGTGACGTGGGAGTGACGTGGGGGCATCGAACGTGACGTAAGGGAGACATGGGTGCTTAGAACGTGACGTGGGTGTGACGTGGGTGATTCCAACGTGACGTGGGGGCTTCGAACGTGACGTGGGCGTGACGTGGGTGATTGGAACGTGACGTGGGCGTGACGTCGGTACTTTGAAAGTGACGTGGGAGTGACGTGGGGGCTTCAAACGTGACGTAAGGGTGACATGGGTGCTTAGAACGTGACGTGGGCGTGACGTGGGTGATTCCAATGTCATGTGGGGGCTTCGAACGTGACGTGGGCGTGACGTGGGTGATTCGAACGTGACGTGGGCGTGACGTCGGTACTTTGAAAGTGACGTGGGTGTGACCTGGGTGATTGGAACGTGACGTGGGAGTGACGTGGGGGCTTCGAACGTGACGTAAGGGTGACATGGGCGCTTAGAACGTGACGTGGGCGTGACGTGGGTGATTCGAATATGACGTGGGCGTGAGGTGGGTGATTCGAAAGTGACGTCGGTGTGACGTGGGTGTTTCGGACGTGACGTGGGCGTGACGTGGATGCTTCGAACGTGACGTTGGTGTTTCGAACGTGACGTGGGTGTGACGTGGGTGCTTCGAACGTGACGTGGGCGTGATATAGGCGCTTCGATCATGACGTGGGCGTGACGTGTGTGGTTTCAACGTGACGTGGGTGTCACGTGGGGCATCGAACGTGACGTGGACGTGACGTCGGTACTTTCAATTTGAGGTTGGTGTGACCTGGGTCATTCGAACGTGACGTACATGTGACGTGGGTGATTCCAACGTGACGTGGGGCTTCGAACGTGACGTGGGAGTGACGTTGATGCTTCGAACGTGACGTGGGAGATTCGAACGTGACGTGGGTGTGACGTGGGTGATTCGAAAGTGACATGGGCGTGACATAGGCGCTTCGATCATGACGTGGGCATGCGGTGGGTGATTGGAACGTGACGTGGGCGTGACGTCGGTACTTTGAATGTGACGTGGGTGTGACCTGGGTCATTGGAACGTGACGTGGGTGTGACGTGGGGGCTTCGAACGTGACGTGGGCATGACGTGGGTGATTCGAACGTGACGTGGGCGTGACGTGGGGGCTTCAAGCGTGACCTGGGTGTGACGTGGGTGTTTCGAAGGTGACGTGGGCGTGACGTCAGTACTTTGAATGTGACGTGGGTGTGACCTGGGTCATTTGAACGTGACGTGGGAGTGACGTGGGTGATTCCAACGTGATGTGGGGCTTCGAACGTTACGTGGGCATTTCGTGGGTGATTCGAACGTGACGTGGGCGTGACGTGGGTGATTCGAATGTGACGTGGGCGTGACGTGGGGGCTTCGAACGTCACGTGAGCGTCACGTGGGGGCATCGAGTTTGACATGGGCGTGACCTGGGTGATTGGAACGTGACGTGGGGCTTCGAACATGACGTGGGCGTGACGTGGGGGCATCGAAGGTGACGTGGGCATGACGTGGGAGCTTCGAAAGTGACGTGGGCGTCACGTGGGTGATTCGAAGGTGACGTGGGCGTGACGTGGGGGCTTCGAACGTGACGTGGGCGTGACGTCGGTACTTTGAATGTGACGTGGGTGTGACCTGGGTCATTTGAACGTGACGTGGGAGTGACGTGGGGTCTTCGAACGTGACATAAGGGTGACATGGGTGCTTAGAACGTGACGTGGGCGTGACGTGGGTGATCCCAACGTGACGTGGGGGCTTCGAACGTGACATGGGCGTGACGTGGGTGCTTCGATTGTGACGTGGGCGTGACGTCGGCACTTTGAAAGTGACGTGGGTGTGACCTGGGTGATTGGAACGTGACGTGGGAGTGACGTGGGTGATTCCAACGTGACCTGGGCTTCGAACGTGACGTGGGCGTGACGTGGGTGAATGGAACGTGTGGTGGGCGTGAGGTGGGTGATTCGAAAGTGACGTCGGTGTGACGTGGTGCTTCGAACGTGACGTGGGCATGACATAAGCGCTTCGATCGTGACGTGGGCGTGACGTGTGTGGTTTCAACGTGACGTGGGCGTCACGGGGGGGCTTCGAACGTGACGTGGGCATGACGTGGGTACTTCGAAGGTGACGTGGGCATGACGTCGGTACTGTGAAAATTACGTGGGTGTGACCTGGGTGGTTGGAACATGACGTGGGAGTGACGTGGGTGATTCCAACGTGACGTGGGCTTCGAACGTGACGTGGGCGTGACGTGGGTGATTGGAACGTGACGTGGGCGTGAGGTGGGTGATTCGAAAGTGACATCGGTGTGACGTGGGTGTTTCGGACGTGACGTGGGCATGACATAAGCGCTTCGATCGTGACGTGGGCGTGACGTGTGTGGTTTCAACGTGACGTGGGTGTCACGTGGGGCATCGAACGTGACGTGGGCGTGACGTGTGTGGTTTCAACGTGACGTGGGCGTCACGGGGGGCTTCGAACGTGACGTGGGCATGACGTGGCTGATTCGAAGGTGACGTGGGCGTGACGTGGGGGCATGGAACGTGACGTGGGTGTGAGGTGGGTGTTTCGAACGTGACGTGGGCGTGACGTCGGTACTTTGAATGTGACGTGGGTGTGACCTGGGTCATTTGAACGTGACGTGGGCGTGACGTGGGCGATTCCAACGTGACGTGGGGGCTTCAAACGTGACGTGGGCGTGACGTGGGTGATTGGAACGTGACGTGGACGTGACGTGGGTGGTTTCATCGTGACGTGGCTGTGACGTGGGGGCTTCGGACGTGACGTGGGCGTCACGTGGGGGCTTCGAAAGTGACGTGGGCGTGACGTGGGGGCTTCGAAGGTGACCTGGGTATGACGTGGGTTCTTCGAACGTGACGTGGGCAGGACGTGGGTGATTCGAACGTGACGTGGGCGTGACGTGGGTGATTCGAATGTGACGTGGGCGTGACGTGGGTGATTCGAACGTGACGTGGGCGTGACGTGGGTGATTCGAATGTGACGTGGGCGTGACGTGGGTGATTCGAAAGTGATGTCAGTGTGACGTGGGTGTATCGGACGTGACGTGGGCCTGACGTGGATGCTTCGAATGTGACGTTAGTGTTTCGAACGTGACGTAAGGGTGACGTGGGGCTTCGAATGTGACGTGGGCGTGAGGTGGGTGATTGGAACGTGACGTGGGCGTGACGTCGGTACTTTGAATGTGACGAGGGTGTGACCTAGGGGCTTCGAACGTGATGGAAGGGCGACATGGGTGCTTAGAACGTGACGTGGGCGTGACATAGGCGCTTCGATCGTGACGTGGGCGTGACGTGTGTGGTTTCAACGTGACGTGGGTGCCACGTGGGGCATCGAACGTGACGTGGGTGTGACGTGTGTGGTTTCAACGTGACGTGGGCGTCACGTGGGAGTTGCGATCGTCACGTGGACGTGACGTCGGTACTTTCAATTTGAGGCTGGTGTGACCTGGGTCATTCGAGCGTGACGTACGTGTGACGTGGGTGATTCCAACGTGACGTGGGCGTGACGTGGGGGCTTCGATCGTGACGTGGACGTGACGTCGGTACTTTATATCTGACGTGGGTGTGACCTGGGTCATTCGAACGTGACGTGGGTGTGACGTGGGGGCTTCGAACGTGACGTGGGCATGACGTGGGTGATTCGAAGGTGAGGTGTGCGTGACGTGGGGGCATCGAACGTGACGTGGGCGTCACGTGTGGGCTTCAAACGTGACCTGTGTGTGACGTGGTTGATTCGAAGGTGACGTGGGGGTGACGTGGGGGAATGGAACGTGACGTGGGTGTGACGTGGGGGCATCGATCGTGACGTGGACGTGACGTCGGTACTTTCAATTATACGTGGGTGTGACCTGGGTCATTCGAACGTGACGTGGGAGTGACGTGGGGGCTTTGAATGAGACATGGGTGTGACCTGGGGCTTCGAACGTGACGTGGGCGACATGGGTGCTGAGAACGTGACGTGGGCGTGACGTGGGTGATTCCAACGTGACGTGGGCGTGACGTGGGGGCATCGATCGTGACGTGGGCGTCACGTGGGGGCTTGAAACGTGACCTGGGTGTGACGTGGTTGATTCGAAGGTGACGTGGGCGTGACGTCAGTACTTTGAACGTGACGTGGGTGTGACCTGGGTCATGCGAACGTGACGTGGGTGTGACGTGGGTGTTTCGAACGTTTCGTGGGCATTTCGTGGGTGATTCGAACGTGACGTGGGTGTGACCTGGGTCACTTGAACGTGACGTGGGAGTGACGTGGGGGCTTCAAACGTGACGTAAGGGTGACATTGGTGCTTCGGACGTGACGTGGGTGTAACGTGGGGGGTTCGAGCATGACACGGGAGTGACGTGGATGCTTCGAATGTGACGTGGGTGCTTCGAACGTGACGTGGAAGTCACGTGGGGGCTTCGAACGTGACGTGGGTGTGACGCGGGTGATTCGAAATTGACGTGGGCGTCACGTGGGAGTTTCGAACGTGACGTGGGCGTGACGTGGGTACTTTACATTTGACGTGGGTGTGACCTGGGTGATGCGAACGTGACGTGGGCGCAATGTGGGGGCATCGAACGTGACGTGGGCGTAACGTGGGGGCTTCGAAAGTGACGTGGGCATGACGTGGGTGATTCGAAGGTGACGTGAGTGTGACGTCGGTACTTTCAATGTGACTTGGGTGTGACCTGGGTGATTGGAATGTGACGTGGGAGTGACGTGGGGGCTTCGAACGTGCCAAAAGGGTGACATGGGTGCTTAGAACGTGACGTGGGCGTGACGTGGGTGATTCCAACGTGACGTGGGCGTCACGGGTGGGCTTCGAACGTGACGTGGGCATGACGTTGGTGATTCGAAGGTGACGTGGGCGTGACGTGGGTGCTTTGAAAGTGACGTGGGCGTGACGTGGGGGCTTCGAACGTGATGTAATTGTGACATGGGTGCTTAGAACGTGACGTGGGCATGACGTGGGTGATTCGAAGGTGACGTGGGTGTGACGTGGGGGCTTCAAACGTAACGTGGGCGTGACGTGGGGGATTCGAACGTGACGTGGGCGTGACGTCGGAACTTTGAATGTGACGTGGGTGTGACCTGGGTCATTTGATCGTGACGTGGGAGTGACGTGGGGGCATCGAACGTGACGTAAGGGAGACATGGGTGCTTAGAACGTGACGTGGGTGTGACGTGGGTGATTCCAACGTGACGTGGGGGCTTCGAACGTGACGTGGGCGTGACGTGGGTGATTGGAACGTGACGTGGGCGTGACGTCGGTACTTTGAAAGTGACGTGGGAGTGACGTGGGGGCTTCGAACGTGACGTAAGGGTGACATGGGTGCTTAGAACGTGACGTGGGCGTGACGTGGGTGATTCCAATGTCATGTGGGGGCTTCGAACGTGACGTGGGCGTGACGTGGGTGATTCGAACGTGACGTGGGCGTGACGTCGGTACTTTGAAAGTGACGTGGGTGTGACCTGGGTGATTGGAACGTGACGTGGGAGTGATGTGGGGGCTTCGAACGTGACGTAAGGGTGACATGGGCGCTTAGAACGTGACGTGGGCGTGACGTGGGTGATTCGAATATGACGTGGGCGTGAGGTGGGTGATTCGAAAGTGACGTCGGTGTGACGTGGGTGTTTCGGACGTGACGTGGGCGTGACGTGGATGCTTCGAACGTGACGTTGGTGTTTCGAACGTGACGTGGGTGTGACGTCGGAACTTTGAATGTGACGTGGGTGTGACCTGGGTCATTTGATCGTGACGTGGGAGTGACGTGGGGGCATCGAACGTGACGTAAGGGAGACATGGGTGCTTAGAACGTGACGTGGGCGTGACGTGGGTGATTGGAACGTGACGTGGGCGTGACGTCGGTACTTTGAAAGTGACGTGGGAGTGACGTGGGGGCTTCATACGTGACGTAAGGGTGACATGGGTGCTTAGAACGTGACGTGGGCGTGACGTGGGTGATTCCAATGTCATGTGGGGGCTTCGAACGTGACGTGGGCGTGACGTGGGTGATTCGAACGTGACGTGGGCGTGACGTCGGTACTTTGAAAGTGACGTGGGTGTGACCTGGGTGATTGGAACGTGACGTGGGAGTGACGTGGGGGCTTCGAACGTGACGTAAGGGTGACATGGGCGCTTAGAACGTGACGTGGGCGTGACGTGGGTGATTCGAATATGACGTGGGCGTGAGGTGGGTGATTCGAAAGTGACGTCGGTGTGACGTGGGTGTTTCGGACGTGACGTGGGCGTGACGTGGATGCTTCGAACGTGACGTTGGTGTTTCGAACGTGACGTGGGTGTGACGTGGGTGCTTCGAACGTGACGTGGGCGTGATATAGGCGCTTCGATCATGACGTGGGTGTGACGTGTGTGGTTTCAACGTGACGTGGGTGTCACGTGGGGCATCGAACGTGACGTGGACGTGACGTCGGTACTTTCAATTTGAGGTTGGTGTGACCTGGGTCATTCGAACGTGACGTACATGTGACGTGGGTGATTCCAACGTGACGTGGGGCTTCGAACGTGACGTGGACGTCACGTGGGTGATTCCAACGTCATGTGGGGGCTTCGAACGTGACGTGGGCGTGACGTGGGTGATTCGAACGTGACGTGGGCGTGACGTCGGTACTTTGAAAGTGACGTGGGTGTGACCTGGGTCATTTGAACGTGACGTGGGAGTGACGTGGGGGCTTCAAACGTGATGTAAGGGTGACATGGGCGCTTAGAACGTGACGTGGGCGTGTCGTGGGTGATTGGAACGTGACGTGGGCGTGAGGTGGGTGATTCGAAAGCGACGTCGGTGTGACGTGGGGGTTTCGGACGTGACGTGGGTGTGACGTGGGTGCTTCGAACGTGACGTGAGTGTGACATAGGCGCTTCGATCATGACGTGGGCGTGACGTGTGTGGTTTCAACGTGACGTGGGTGTCACGTGGGGCATCGAACGTGACGTGGACGTGACGTCGGTACTTTCAATTTGAGGTTGGTGTGACCTGGGTCATTCGAACGTGACGTACATGTGCCGTGGGTGATTCCAACGTGACGTGGGGCTTCGAACGTGACGTGGGTGTGACCTGGGTGATTGGAACGTGACGTGGGCGTGACGTCGGTACTTTGAAAGTGACGTGGGAGTGACGTGGGGGCTTCAAACGTGACGTAAGGGTGACATGGGTGCTTAGAACGTGACGTGGGCGTGACGTGGGTGATTCCAATGTCATGTGGGGGCTTCGAACGTGACGTGGGCGTGACGTCGGTACTTTACATTTGACGTGGGTGTGACCTGGGTGATCCGAACGTGACGTGGGCGTCACGTGGGGGCATCGAACGTGACGTGGGCGTGACGTGGGTGATTCGAATGTGACGTGGGCGTGACGTGGGGGCTTCGAACGTCACGTGAGCGTCACGTGGGGGCATCGAGTTTGACATGGGCGTGACCTGGGTGATTGGAACGTGACGTGGGGCTTCGAACATGACGTGGGCGTGACGTGGGGGCATCGAAGGTGACGTGGGCATGACGTGGGAGCTTCGAAAGTGACGTGGGCGTCACGTGGGTGATTCGAAGGTGACGTGGGCGTGACATGGGGGCTTCGAACGTGACGTGGGTGTGAGGTGGGTGATTCGAACGTGACGTGGGCGTGACGTCGGTACTTTGAATGTGACGTGGGTGTGACCTGGGTCATTTGAACGTGACGTGGGAGTGACGTGGGGTCTTCGAACGTGACATAAGGGTGACATGGGTGCTTAGAACGTGACGTGGGCGTGACGTGGGTGATCCCAACGTGACGTGGGGGCTTCGAACGTGACATGGGCGTGACGTGGGTGCTTCGATTGTGACGTGGGCGTGACGTCGGCACTTTGAAAGTGACGTGGGTGTGACCTGGGTGATTGGAACGTGACGTGGGAGTGACGTGGGTGATTCCAACGTGACGTGGGCTTCGAACGTGACGTGGGCGTGACGTGGGTGAATGGAACGTGTGGTGGGCGTGAGGTGGGTGATTCGAAAGTGACGTCGGTGTGACGTGGTGCTTCGAACGTGACGTGGGCATGACATAAGCGCTTCGATCGTGACGTGGGCGTGACGTGTGTGGTTTCAACGTGACGTGGGCGTCACGGGGGGGCTTCGAACGTGACGTGGGCATGACGTGGGTGCTTCGAAGGTGACGTGGGCATGACGTCGGTACTGTGAAAGTTACGTGGGTGTGACCTGGGTGGTTGGAACATGACGTGGGAGTGACGTGGGTGATTCCAACGTGACGTGGGCTTCGAACGTGACGTGGGCGTGACGTGGGTGATTGGAACGTGTGGTGGGCGTGAGGTGGGTGATTCGAAAGTGACGTCGGTGTGACGTGGTGCTTCGAACGTGACGTGGGCATGACATAAGCGCTTCGATCGTGACGTGGGCGTGACGTGTGTGGTTTCAACGTGACGTGGGCGTCACGGGGGGGCTTCGAACGTGACGTGGGCATGACGTGGGTACTTCGAAGGTGACGTGGGCATGACGTCGGTACTGTGAAAGTTACGTGGGTGTGACCTGGGTGGTTGGAACATGACGTGGGAGTGACGTGGGTGATTCCAACGTGACGTGGGCTTCGAACGTGACGTGGGCGTGACGTGGGTGATTGGAACGTGACGTGGGCGTGAGGTGGGTGATTCGAAAGTGACGTCGGTGTGACGTGGGTGTTTCGGACGTGACGTGGGCATGACATAAGCGCTTCGATCGTGACGTGGGCGTGACGTGTGTGGTTTCAACGTGACGTGGGTGTCACGTGGGGCATCGAACGTGACGTGGGCGTGACGTGTGTGGTTTCAACGTGACGTGGGCGTCACGGGGGGCTTCGAACGTGACGTGGGCATGACGTGGCTGATTCGAAGGTGACGTGGGCGTGACGTGGGGGCATGGAACGTGACGTGGGTGTGAGGTGGGTGTTTCGAACGTGACGTGGGCGTGACGTCGGTACTTTGAATGTGACGTGGGTGTGACCTGGGTCATTGGAACGTGACGTGGGAGTGACGCGGGGGCTTCGAACGTGACGTAAGGGTGACATGGGTGCTTAGAACGTGACGTGGGCGTGACGTGGGCGATTCCAACGTGACGTGGGGCTTCGAACGTGACGTGGGCGTGATGTGGGTGATTCGAATGTCACTTGGGCGTGACGTGGGGGCTTCGAACGTCACGTGGGCGTGACGTGGGGGCTTCGATGTTGACGTGGGCGTGACCTGGGTGATTGGAACGTGACGTGGACGTGACGTGGTTGGTTTCAACGTGACGTGAGCGTCACGTGGGGTCCTCGAACGTGACTTGGGCGTCACGTGGGGTCTTCGAAAGTGACGTGGGCATGACGTGGGTGATTCGAAGGTGACGTGGGTGTGACGTGGGGGCTTCGAACGTGACGTGGGTGTGACGTCGGAACTTTGAATGTGACGTGGGTGTGACCTGGGTCATTTGAACGTGACGTGGGAGTGACGTGGGGGCATCGAACGTGACGTAAGGGTGACATGGGTGCTTAGAACGTGACGTGGGCGTGATGCGGGTGATTCCAACGTGACGTGGGGCTTCGAATGTGACGTGGGCGTGAGGTGGGTGATTGGAACGTGACGTGGGCGTGACGTCGGTATTTTGAATGTGACGTGGGTGTGACCTGGGGGCTTCGAACGTGACGTAAGGGCGACATGGGTGCTTAGAACGTGACGTGGGCGTGACGTGGGTGATTTCAACGTGACGTGGGGGGTTCGAACGTGACATGGGCGTGACGTCGGTACTTTGAAAGTGACGTGGGTGTGACCTGGGTGATTGGAACGTGACGTGGGCATGACGTGGGTACTTTACATTTCACGTGGGTGTGACCTGGGTGCTTCGAACGTGACGTGGACGTGACGTGGGTGGTTTCAACGTGACGTGAGCGTCACGTGGGGTCCTCGAACGTGACTTGGGCGTCACGTGGGGTCTTCGAAAGTGACGTGGGCATGACGTGGGTGATTCGAAGGTGACGTGAGTGTGACGTCGGTACTTTCAATGTGACGTGGGTGTGACCTGGGTGATTGGAATGTGACGTGGGAGTGACGTGGGGGCTTCGAACGTGCCAAAAGGGTGACATGGGTGCTTAGAACGTGACGTGGGCGTGACGTGGGTGATTCCAACGTGACGTGGGCGTCACGGGTGGGCTTCGAACGTGACGTGGGCATGACGTTGGTGATTCGAAGGTGACGTGGGCGTGACGTGGGTGCTTTGAAAGTGACGTGGGCGTGACGTGGGGGCTTCGAACGTGATGTAATTGTGACATGGGTGCTTAGAACGTGACGTGGGCATGACGTGGGTGATTCGAAGGTGACGTGGGTGTGACGTGGGGGCTTCAAACGTAACGTGGGCGTGACGTGGGGGATTCGAACGTGACGTGGGCGTGACGTCGGAACTTTGAATGTGACGTGGGTGTGACCTGGGTCATTTGATCGTGACGTGGGAGTGACGTGGGGGCTTCAATCGTGACGTAAGGGTGACATGGGTGCTTAGAACGTGACGTGGGCGTGACGTGGGTGATTCCAATGTCATGTGGGGGCTTCGAACGTGACGTGGGCGTGACGTGGGTGATTCGAACGTGACGTGGGCGTGACGTCGGTACTTTACATTTGACGTGGGTGTGACCTGGGTGATGCGAACGTGACGTGGGCGTCACGTGGGGGCATCGAACGTGACGTGGGAGTGACGCGGGGGCTTCGAACGTGACGTAAGGGTGAGATGGGTGCTTAGAACGTGACGTGGGCGTGACGTGGGCGATTCCAGCGTGACGTGGGGCTTCGAATGTGACGTGGGCGTGACGTCAGTACTTCCAACGGCACATGGGTGTGACCTGGGTCATTGGAACGTGACGTGGGAGTGACGTCTGGGCTTCGAACGTGACAAAAGGGTGACATGGGTGCTTAGAACGTGACGTGGGCGTGACGTGGGCGATTCCAGCGTGACGTGGGGCTTCGAATGTGACGTGGGCGTGACGTCAGTACTTCCAACGGCACATGGGTGTGACCTGGGTCATTGGAACGTGACGTGGGAGTGACGTGGGGGCTTCGAACGTGACAAAAGGGTGACATGGGTGCTTAGAACGTGACGTGGGCGTGACGTGGGCGCTTCCAGCGTGACGTGGGGCTTCGAATGTGACGTGGGCGTGACGTCAGTACTTCCAACGGCACATGGGTGTGACCTGGGTCATTGGAACGTGACGTGGGAGTGACGTGGGGGCTTCGCACATGACAAAAGGGTGACATGGGTGCTTAGAACGTGACGTGGGCGTGACGTGGGCGATTCCAACGTGACGTGGGCTTCGAATGTGACGTGGGCGTGATGTGGGTGATTCGAATGTCACTTGGGCGTGACGTGGGGGCTTCGAACGTCACCTGGGCGTGACGTGGGGGCTTCGATGTTGACGTGGGCGTGACCTGGGTGATTGGAACGTGACGTGGACGTGACGTGGGTGGTTTCAACGTGACGTGAGCGTCACGTGGGGTCCTCGAACGTGACTTGGGCGTCACGTGGGGTCTTCGAAAGTGACGTGGGCATGACGTGGGTGATTCGAAGGTGACGTGGGTGTGACGTGGGGGCTTCGAACGTGACGTGGGTGTGACGTCGGTACTTTGAATGTGACGTGGGTGTGACCTGGGTCATTTGAACGTGACGTGGGAGTGACGTGGGGGCATCGAACGTGACATAAGGGTGACATGGGTGCTTAGAACGTGACTTGGGTGTGACGTGGGTGATTCCAACGTGTCGTGGGGCTTCGAATGTGACGTGGGCGTGACGTGTGTGGTTTCAACGTGACGTGGGTGTCACGTGGGGCATCGAACGTGACGTGGACGTGACGTCGGTACTTTCAATTTGAGGTTGGTGTGACCTGGGTCATTCGAACGTGACGTACATGTGACGTGGGTGATTCCAACGTGACGTGGGGCTTCGAATGTGACGTGGGTGTGACCTGGGTGATTGGAATGTGACGTGGGTGTGACGTGGGGGCTTCGAACGTGACGTGGGTGTGACGTGGGTGTTTCGAACGTGACGTTGGTGTTTCGAACTTGACTTCGGTGTGACGTGGGTGCTTCGGACCTGACGTGGGCGTAACGTGGGGGCTTCGAGCATGAAGCGGGAGTGACCTGGATGCTTCGACTGTGACGTTGGTGTTTCGAACATGACAGGGGTGTGACATGGGTGCTTAGAACGTGACTTGGGTGTGACATGGGTGATTCCAACGTGTCGTGGGGCTTCGAATGTGACGTGGGCGTGAGGTGGGTGATTGGAACGTGACGTGGGCGTGACGTCGGTACTTTGAATGTGACGAGGGTGTGACCTGGGGCTTCGAACGTGATGTAAGGGCGACATGGGTGCTTAAACGTGACGTGGGCGTGACATAGGCGCTTCGATCGTGACGTGGGCGTGACGTGTGTGGTTTCAACGTGACGTGGGTGCCACGTGGGGCATCGAACGTGACGTGGGTGTGACGTGTGTGGTTTCAACGTGACGTGGGCGTCACGTGGGAGTTGCGATCGTCACGTGGACGTGACGTCGGTACTTTCAATTTGAGGCTGGTGTGACCTGGGTCATTCGAGCGTGACGTACGTGTGACGTGGGTGATTCCAACGTGACGTGGGCGTGACGTGGGGGCTTCGATCGTGACGTGGACGTGACGTCGGTACTTTATATCTGACGTGGGTGTGACCTGGGTCATTCGAACGTGACGTGGGTGTGACGTGGGGGCTTCGAACGTGACGTGGGCATGACGTGGGTGATTCGAAGGTGACGTGTGCGTGACGTGGGGGCATCGAAGGTGACGTGGGCATGACGTGGGAGCTTCGAAAGTGACGTGGGCGTCACGTGGGTGATTCGAAGGTGACGTAGTCGTGACGTGGGGGCTTCGAACGTGACGTGGGCGTGACGTCGGTACTTTGAATGTGACGTGGGTGTGACCTGGGTCATTTGAACGTGACGTGGGAGTGACGTGGGGTCTTCGAACGTGACATAAGGGTGACATGGGTGCTTAGAACGTGACGTGGGCGTGACGTGGGTGATCCCAACGTGACGTGGGGGCTTCGAACGTGACATGGGCATGACGTGGGTGCTTCGATTGTGACGTGGGCGTGACGTCGGCACTTTGAAAGTGACGTGGGTGTGACCTGGGTGATTGGAACGTGACGTGGGAGTGACGTGGGTGATTCCAACGTGACCTGGGCTTCGAACGTGACGTGGGCGTGACGTGGGTGAATGGAACGTGTGGTGGGCGTGAGGTGGGTGATTCGAAAGTGACGTCGGTGTGACGTGGTGCTTCGAACGTGACGTGGGCATGACATAAGCGCTTCGATCGTGACGTGGGCGTGACGTGTGTGGTTTCAACGTGACGTGGGCGTCACGGGGGGGCTTCGAACGTGACGTGGGCATGACGTGGGTGCTTCGAAGGTGACGTGGGCATGACGTCGGTACTGTGAAAGTTACGTGGGTGTGACCTGGGTGGTTGGAACATGACGTGGGAGTGACGTGGGTGATTCCAACGTGACGTGGGCTTCGAACGTGACGTGGGCGTGACGTGGGTGATTGGAACGTGTGGTGGGCGTGAGGTGGGTGATTCGAAAGTGACGTCGGTGTGACGTGGGTGATTCGGACGTGACGTGGGCATGACATAAGCGCTTCGATCGTGACGTGGGCGTGACGTGTGTGGTTTCAACGTGACGTGGGTGTCACGTGGGGCATCGAACGTGACGTGGGCGTGACGTGTGTGGTTTCAACGTGACGTGGGCGTCACGGGGGGCTTCGAACGTGACGTGGGCATGACGTGGCTGATTCGAAGGTGACGTGGGCGTGACGTGGGGGCATGGAACGTGACGTGGGTGTGAGGTGGGTGTTTCGAACGTGACGTGGGCGTGACGTCGGTACTTTGAATGTGACGTGGGTGTGACCTGGGTCATTTGAACGTGACGTGGGCGTGACGTGGGCGATTCCAACGTGACGTGGGGGCTTCAAACGTGACGTGGGCGTGACGTGGGTGATTGGAACGTGACGTGGACGTGACGTGGGTGGTTTCATCGTGACGTGGCTGTGACGTGGGGGCTTCGGACGTGACGTGGGCGTCACGTGGGGGCTTCGAAAGTGACGTGGGCGTGACGTGGGGGCTTCGAAGGTGACCTGGGTATGACGTGGGTTCTTCGAACATGACGTGGGCATGACGTGGGTGATTCGAACGTGACGTGGGCGTGACGTGGGTGATTCGAACGTGACGTGGGCCTGACGTGGATGCTTCGAATGTGACGTTGGTGTTTCGAACGTGACATGGGTGTGACATGGGTGCTTCGAATGTGACGTGGGCGTAACGTGGGGCTTCGAACCTGACGTGGGCGTGACGTGTGTGGTTTCAACGTGACGTGGGTGCCACGTGGGGCATCGAACGTGACGTGGGTGTGACGTGTGTGGTTTCAACGTGACGTGGGCGTCACGTGGGAGTTGCGATCGTCACGTGGACGTGACGTCGGTACTTTCAATTTGAGGCTGGTGTGACCTGGGTCATTCGAGCGTGACGTACGTGTGACGTGGGTGATTCCAACGTGACGTGGGCGTGACGTGGGGGCTTCGATCGTGACGTGGACGTGACGTCGGTACTTTATATCTGACGTGGGTGTGACCTGGGTCATTCGAACGTGACGTGGGTGTGACGTGGGGGCTTCGAACGTGACGTGGGCATGACGTGGGTGATTCGAAGGTGAGGTGTGCGTGACGTGGGGGCATCGAACGTGACGTGGGCGTCACGTGTGGGCTTCAAACGTGACCTGTGTGTGACGTGGTTGATTCGAAGGTGACGTGGGGGTGACGTGGGGGAATGGAACGTGACGTGGGTGTGACGTGGGGGCATCGATCGTGACGTGGACGTGACGTCGGTACTTTCAATTATACGTGGGTGTGACCTGGGTCATTCAAACGTGACGTGGGAGTGACGTGGGGGCTTTGAATGAGACATGGGTGTGACCTGGGGCTTCGAACGTGACGTGGGCGACATGGGTGCTGAGAACGTGACGTGGGCGTGACGTGGGTGATTCCAACGTGACGTGGGCGTGACGTGGGGGCATCGATCGTGACGTGGGCGTCACGTGGGGGCTTGAAACGTGACCTGGGTGTGACGTGGTTGATTCGAAGGTGACGTGGGCGTGACGTCAGTACTTTGAACGTGACGTGGGTGTGACCTGGGTCATGCGAACGTGACGTGGGTGTGACGTGGGTGTTTCGATCGTTACGAGGGCATTTCGTGGGTGATTCGAACGTGACGTGGGTGTGACCTGGGTCACTTGAACGTGACGTGGGAGTGACGTGGGGGCTTCAAACGTGACGTAAGGGTGACATTGGTGCTTCGGACGTGACGTGGGTGTAACGTGGGGGGTTCGAGCATGACACGGGAGTGACGTGGATGCTTCGAATGTGACGTGGGTGCTTCGAACGTGACGTGGAAGTCACGTGGGGGCTTCGAACGTGACGTGGGTGTGACGCGGGTGATTCGAAATTGACGTGGGCGTCACGTGGGAGTTTCGAACGTGACGTGGGCGTGACGTGGGTACTTTACATTTGACGTGGGTGTGACCTGGGTGATGCGAACGTGACGTGGGCGCAATGTGGGGGCATCGAACGTGACGTGGGCGTAACGTGGGGGCTTCGAAAGTGACGTGGGCATGACGTGGGTGATTCGAAGGTGACGTGAGTGTGACGTCGGTACTTTCAATGTGACGTGGGTGTGACCTGGGTGATTGGAATGTGACGTGGGAGTGACGTGGGGGCTTCGAACGTGCCAAAAGGGTGACATGGGTGCTTAGAACGTGACGTGGGCGTGACGTGGGTGATTCCAACGTGACGTGGGCGTCACGGGTGGGCTTCGAACGTGACGTGGGCATGACGTTGGTGATTCGAAGGTGACGTGGGCGTGACGTGGGTGCTTTGAAAGTGACGTGGGCGTGACGTGGGGGCTTCGAACGTGATGTAATTGTGACATGGGTGCTTAGAACGTGACGTGGGCATGACGTGGGTGATTCGAAGGTGACGTGGGTGTGACGTGGGGGCTTCAAACGTAACGTGGGCGTGAGGTGGGTGATTGGAACGTGACGTGGGCGTGACGTCGGAACTTTGAATGTGACGTGGGTGTGACCTGGGTCATTTGATCGTGACGTGGGAGTGACGTGGGGGCTTCAAACGTGACGTAAGGGTGACATGGGTGCTTAGAACGTGACGTGGGCGTGACGTGGGTGATTCCAATGTCATGTGGGGGCTTCGAACGTGACGTGGGCGTGACGTGGGTGATTCGAACGTGACGTGGGCGTGACGTCGGTACTTTACATTTGACGTGGGTGTGACCTGGGTGATGCGAACGTGACGTGGGCGTCACGTGGGGGCATCGAACGTGACGTGGGCGTGACGTGGGTGATTCGAATGTGACGTGGGCGTGACGTGGGGGCTTCGAACGTCACGTGAGCGTCACGTGGGGGCATCGAGTTTGACATGGGCGTGACCTGGGTGATTGGAACCTGACGTGGGGCTTCGAACATGACGTGGGCATGACGTGGGGGCATCGAAGGTGACGTGGGCATGACGTGGGAGCTTCGAAAGTGACGTGGGCGTCACGTGGGTGATTCGAAGGTGACGTGGGCGTGACGTGGGGGCTTCGAACGTGACGTGGGCGTGACGTCGGTACTTTGAATGTGACGTGGGTGTGACCTGGGTCATTTGAACGTGACGTGGGAGTGACGTGGGGTCTTCGAACGTGACATAAGGGTGACATGGGTGCTTAGAACGTGACGTGGGCGTGACGTGGGTGATCCCAACGTGACGTGGGGGCTTCGAACGTGACATGGGCGTGACGTGGGTGCTTCGATTGTGACGTGGGCGTGACGTTGGTGACTTTGAAAGTGACGTGGGTGTGACCTGGGTGATTGGAACGTGACGTGGGAGTGACGTGGGTGATTCCAACGTGACGTGGGCTTCGAACGTGACGTGGGCGTGACGTGGGTGAATGGAACGTGTGGTGGGCGTGAGGTGGGTGATTCGAAAGTGACGTCGGTGTGACGTGGTGCTTCGAACGTGACGTGGGCATGACATAAGCGCTTCGATCGTGACGTGGGCGTGACGTGTGTGGTTTCAACGTGACGTGGGCGTCACGGGGGGGCTTCGAACGTGACGTGGGCATGACGTGGGTGCTTCGAAGGTGACGTGGGCATGACGTCGGTACTGTGAAAATTACGTGGGTGTGACCTGGGTGGTTGGAACATGACGTGGGAGTGACGTGGGTGATTCCAACGTGACGTGGGCTTCGAACGTGACGTGGGCGTGACGTGGGTGATTGGAACGTGACGTGGGCGTGAGGTGGGTGATTCGAAAGTGACATCGGTGTGACGTGGGTGTTTCGGACGTGACGTGGGCATGACATAAGCGCTTCGATCGTGACGTGGGCGTGACGTGTGTGGTTTCAACGTGACGTGGGTGTCACGTGGGGCATCGAACGTGACGTGGGCGTGACGTGTGTGGTTTCAACGTGACGTGGGCGTCACGGGGGGCTTCGAACGTGACGTGGGCATGACGTGGCTGATTCGAAGGTGACGTGGGCGTGACGTGGGGGCATGGAACGTGACGTGGGTGTGAGGTGGGTGTTTCGAACGTGACGTGGGCGTGACGTCGGTACTTTGAATGTGACGTGGGTGTGACCTGGGTCATTTGAACGTGACGTGGGCGTGACGTGGGCGATTCCAACGTGACGTGGGGGCTTCAAACGTGACGTGGGCGTGACGTGGGTGATTGGAACGTGACGTGGACGTGACGTGGGTGGTTTCATCGTGACGTGGCTGTGACGTGGGGGCTTCGGACGTGACGTGGGCGTCACGTGGGGGCTTCGAAAGTGACGTGGGCGTGACGTGGGGGCTTCGAAGGTGACCTGGGTATGACGTGGGTTCTTCGAACGTGACGTGGGCAGGACGTGGGTGATTCGAACGTGACGTGGGCGTGACGTGGGTGATTCGAATGTGACGTGGGCGTGACGTGGGTGATTCGAACGTGACGTGGGCGTGACGTGGGTGATTCGAATGTGACGTGGGCGTGACGTGGGTGATTCGAAAGTGATGTCAGTGTGACGTGGGTGTATCGGACGTGACGTGGGCCTGACGTGGATGCTTCGAATGTGACGTTAGTGTTTCGAACGTGACGTAAGGGTGACGTGGGGCTTCGAATGTGACGTGGGCGTGAGGTGGGTGATTGGAACGTGACGTGGGCGTGACGTCGGTACTTTGAATGTGACGAGGGTGTGACCTAGGGGCTTCGAACGTGATGGAAGGGCGACATGGGTGCTTAGAACGTGACGTGGGCGTGACATAGGCGCTTCGATCGTGACGTGGGCGTGACGTGTGTGGTTTCAACGTGACGTGGGTGCCACGTGGGGCATCGAACGTGACGTGGGTGTGACGTGTGTGGTTTCAACGTGACGTGGGCGTCACGTGGGAGTTGCGATCGTCACGTGGACGTGACGTCGGTACTTTCAATTTGAGGCTGGTGTGACCTGGGTCATTCGAGCGTGACGTACGTGTGACGTGGGTGATTCCAACGTGACGTGGGCGTGACGTGGGGGCTTCGATCGTGACGTGGACGTGACGTCGGTACTTTATATCTGACGTGGGTGTGACCTGGGTCATTCGAACGTGACGTGGGTGTGACGTGGGGGCTTCGAACGTGACGTGGGCATGACGTGGGTGATTCGAAGGTGAGGTGTGCGTGACGTGGGGGCATCGAACGTGACGTGGGCGTCACGTGTGGGCTTCAAACGTGACCTGTGTGTGACGTGGTTGATTCGAAGGTGACGTGGGGGTGACGTGGGGGAATGGAACGTGACGTGGGTGTGACGTGGGGGCATCGATCGTGACGTGGACGTGACGTCGGTACTTTCAATTATACGTGGGTGTGACCTGGGTCATTCGAACGTGACGTGGGAGTGACGTGGGGGCTTTGAATGAGACATGGGTGTGACCTGGGGCTTCGAACGTGACGTGGGCGACATGGGTGCTGAGAACGTGACGTGGGCGTGACGTGGGTGATTCCAACGTGACGTGGGCGTGACGTGGGGGCATCGATCGTGACGTGGGCGTCACGTGGGGGCTTGAAACGTGACCTGGGTGTGACGTGGTTGATTCGAAGGTGACGTGGGCGTGACGTCAGTACTTTGAACGTGACGTGGGTGTGACCTGGGTCATGCGAACGTGACGTGGGTGTGACGTGGGTGTTTCGAACGTTTCGTGGGCATTTCGTGGGTGATTCGAACGTGACGTGGGTGTGACCTGGGTCACTTGAACGTGACGTGGGAGTGACGTGGGGGCTTCAAACGTGACGTAAGGGTGACATTGGTGCTTCGGACGTGACGTGGGTGTAACGTGGGGGGTTCGAGCATGACACGGGAGTGACGTGGATGCTTCGAATGTGACGTGGGTGCTTCGAACGTGACGTGGAAGTCACGTGGGGGCTTCGAACGTGACGTGGGTGTGACGCGGGTGATTCGAAATTGACGTGGGCGTCACGTGGGAGTTTCGAACGTGACGTGGGCGTGACGTGGGTACTTTACATTTGACGTGGGTGTGACCTGGGTGATGCGAACGTGACGTGGGCGCAATGTGGGGGCATCGAACGTGACGTGGGCGTAACGTGGGGGCTTCGAAAGTGACGTGGGCATGACGTGGGTGATTCGAAGGTGACGTGAGTGTGACGTCGGTACTTTCAATGTGACTTGGGTGTGACCTGGGTGATTGGAATGTGACGTGGGAGTGACGTGGGGGCTTCGAACGTGCCAAAAGGGTGACATGGGTGCTTAGAACGTGACGTGGGCGTGACGTGGGTGATTCCAACGTGACGTGGGCGTCACGAGTGGGCTTCGAACGTGACGTGGGCATGACGTTGGTGATTCGAAGGTGACGTGGGCGTGACGTGGGTGCTTTGAAAGTGACGTGGGCGTGACGTGGGGGCTTCGAACGTGATGTAATTGTGACATGGGTGCTTAGAACGTGACGTGGGCATGACGTGGGTGATTCGAAGGTGACGTGGGTGTGACGTGGGGGCTTCAAACGTAACGTGGGCGTGACGTGGGGGATTCGAACGTGACGTGGGCGTGACGTCGGAACTTTGAATGTGACGTGGGTGTGACCTGGGTCATTTGATCGTGACGTGGGAGTGACGTGGGGGCATCGAACGTGACGTAAGGGAGACATGGGTGCTTAGAACGTGACGTGGGTGTGACGTGGGTGATTCCAACGTGACGTGGGGGCTTCGAACGTGACGTGGGCGTGACGTGGGTGATTGGAACGTGACGTGGGCGTGACGTCGGTACTTTGAAAGTGACGTGGGAGTGACGTGGGGGCTTCGAACGTGACGTAAGGGTGACATGGGTGCTTAGAACGTGACGTGGGCGTGACGTGGGTGATTCCAATGTCATGTGGGGGCTTCGAACGTGACGTGGGCGTGACGTGGGTGATTCGAACGTGACGTGGGCGTGACGTCGGTACTTTGAAAGTGACGTGGGTGTGACCTGGGTGATTGGAACGTGACGTGGGAGTGATGTGGGGGCTTCGAACGTGACGTAAGGGTGACATGGGCGCTTAGAACGTGACGTGGGCGTGACGTGGGTGATTCGAATATGACGTGGGCGTGAGGTGGGTGATTCGAAAGTGACGTCGGTGTGACGTGGGTGTTTCGGACGTGACGTGGGCGTGACGTGGATGCTTCGAACGTGACGTTGGTGTTTCGAACGTGACGTGGGTGTGACGTCGGAACTTTGAATGTGACGTGGGTGTGACCTGGGTCATTTGATCGTGACGTGGGAGTGACGTGGGGGCATCGAACGTGACGTAAGGGAGACATGGGTGCTTAGAACGTGACGTGGGCGTGACGTGGGTGATTGGAACGTGACGTGGGCGTGACGTCGGTACTTTGAAAGTGACGTGGGAGTGACGTGGGGGCTTCATACGTGACGTAAGGGTGACATGGGTGCTTAGAACGTGACGTGGGCGTGACGTGGGTGATTCCAATGTCATGTGGGGGCTTCGAACGTGACGTGGGCGTGACGTGGGTGATTCGAACGTGACGTGGGCGTGACGTCGGTACTTTGAAAGTGACGTGGGTGTGACCTGGGTGATTGGAACGTGACGTGGGAGTGACGTGGGGGCTTCGAACGTGACGTAAGGGTGACATGGGCGCTTAGAACGTGACGTGGGCGTGACGTGGGTGATTCGAATATGACGTGGGCGTGAGGTGGGTGATTCGAAAGTGACGTCGGTGTGACGTGGGTGTTTCGGACGTGACGTGGGCGTGACGTGGATGCTTCGAACGTGACGTTGGTGTTTCGAACGTGACGTGGGTGTGACGTGGGTGCTTCGAACGTGACCTGGGCGTGATATAGGCGCTTCGATCATGACGTGGGTGTGACGTGTGTGGTTTCAACGTGACGTGGGTGTCACGTGGGGCATCGAACGTGACGTGGACGTGACGTCGGTACTTTCAATTTGAGGTTGGTGTGACCTGGGTCATTCGAACGTGACGTACATGTGACGTGGGTGATTCCAACGTGACGTGGGGCTTCGAACGTGACGTGGACGTCACGTGGGTGATTCCAACGTCATGTGGGGGCTTCGAACGTGACGTGGGCGTGACGTGGGTGATTCGAACGTGACGTGGGCGTGACGTCGGTACTTTGAAAGTGACGTGGGTGTGACCTGGGTCATTTGAACGTGACGTGGGAGTGACGTGGGGGCTTCAAACGTGATGTAAGGGTGACATGGGCGCTTAGAACGTGACGTGGGCGTGTCGTGGGTGATTGGAACGTGACGTGGGCGTGAGGTGGGTGATTCGAAAGCGACGTCGGTGTGACGTGGGGGTTTCGGACGTGACGTGGGTGTGACGTGGGTGCTTCGAACGTGACGTGAGTGTGACATAGGCGCTTCGATCATGACGTGGGCGTGACGTGTGTGGTTTCAACGTGACGTGGGTGTCACGTGGGGCATCGAACGTGACGTGGACGTGACGTCGGTACTTTCAATTTGAGGTTGGTGTGACCTGGGTCATTCGAACGTGACGTACATGTGCCGTGGGTGATTCCAACGTGACGTGGGGCTTCGAACGTGACGTGGGTGTGACCTGGGTGATTGGAACGTGACGTGGGCGTGACGTCGGTACTTTGAAAGTGACGTGGGAGTGACGTGGGGGCTTCAAACGTGACGTAAGGGTGACATGGGTGCTTAGAACGTGACGTGGGCGTGACGTGGGTGATTCCAATGTCATGTGGGGGCTTCGAACGTGACGTGGGCGTGACGTCGGTACTTTACATTTGACGTGGGTGTGACCTGGGTGATCCGAACGTGACGTGGGCGTCACGTGGGGGCATCGAACGTGACGTGGGCGTGACGTGGGTGATTCGAATGTGACGTGGGCGTGACGTGGGGGCTTCGAACGTCACGTGAGCGTCACGTGGGGGCATCGAGTTTGACATGGGCGTGACCTGGGTGATTGGAACCTGACGTGGGGCTTCGAACATGACGTGGGCGTGACGTGGGGGCATCGAAGGTGACGTGGGCATGACGTGGGAGCTTCGAAAGTGACGTGGGCGTCACGTGGGTGATTCGAAGGTGACGTGGGCGTGACGTGGGGGCTTCGAACGTGACGTGGGTGTGAGGTGGGTGATTCGAACGTGACGTGGGCGTGACGTCGGTACTTTGAATGTGACGTGGGTGTGACCTGGGTCATTTGAACGTGACGTGGGAGTGACGTGGGGTCTTCGAACGTGACATAAGGGTGACATGGGTGCTTAGAACGTGACGTGGGCGTGACGTGGGTGATCCCAACGTGACGTGGGGGCTTCGAACGTGACATGGGCGTGACGTGGGTGCTTCGATTGTGACGTGGGCGTGACGTCGGCACTTTGAAAGTGACGTGGGTGTGACCTGGGTGATTGGAACGTGACGTGGGAGTGACGTGGGTGATTCCAACGTGACGTGGGCTTCGAACGTGACGTGGGCGTGACGTGGGTGAATGGAACGTGTGGTGGGCGTGAGGTGGGTGATTCGAAAGTGACGTCGGTGTGACGTGGTGCTTCGAACGTGACGTGGGCATGACATAAGCGCTTCGATCGTGACGTGGGCGTGACGTGTGTGGTTTCAACGTGACGTGGGCGTCACGGGGGGGCTTCGAACGTGACGTGGGCATGACGTGGGTGCTTCGAAGGTGACGTGGGCATGACGTCGGTACTGTGAAAGTTACGTGGGTGTGACCTGGGTGGTTGGAACATGACGTGGGAGTGACGTGGGTGATTCCAACGTGACGTGGGCTTCGAACGTGACGTGGGCGTGACGTGGGTGATTGGAACGTGTGGTGGGCGTGAGGTGGGTGATTCGAAAGTGACGTCGGTGTGACGTGGTGCTTCGAACGTGACGTGGGCATGACATAAGCGCTTCGATCGTGACGTGGGCGTGACGTGTGTGGTTTCAACGTGACGTGGGCGTCACGGGGGGGCTTCGAACGTGACGTGGGCATGACGTGGGTACTTCGAAGGTGACGTGGGCATGACGTCGGTACTGTGAAAGTTACGTGGGTGTGACCTGGGTGGTTGGAACATGACGTGGGAGTGACGTGGGTGATTCCAACGTGACGTGGGCTTCGAACGTGACGTGGGCGTGACGTGGGTGATTGGAACGTGACGTGGGCGTGAGGTGGGTGATTCGAAAGTGACGTCGGTGTGACGTGGGTGTTTCGGACGTGACGTGGGCATGACATAAGCGCTTCGATCGTGACGTGGGCGTGACGTGTGTGGTTTCAACGTGACGTGGGTGTCACGTGGGGCATCGAACGTGACGTGGGCGTGACGTGTGTGGTTTCAACGTGACGTGGGCGTCACGGGGGGCTTCGAACGTGACGTGGGCATGACGTGGCTGATTCGAAGGTGACGTGGGCGTGACGTGGGGGCATGGAACGTGACGTGGGTGTGAGGTGGGTGTTTCGAACGTGACGTGGGCGTGACGTCGGTACTTTGAATGTGACGTGGGTGTGACCTGGGTCATTGGAACGTGACGTGGGAGTGACGCGGGGGCTTCGAACGTGACGTAAGGGTGACATGGGTGCTTAGAACGTGACGTGGGCGTGACGTGGGCGATTCCAACGTGACGTGGGGCTTCGAACGTGACGTGGTCGTGATGTGGGTGATTCGAATGTCACTTGGGCGTGACGTGGGGGCTTCGAACGTCACGTGGGCGTGACGTGGGGGCTTCGATGTTGACGTGGGCGTGACCTGGGTGATTGGAACGTGACGTGGACGTGACGTGGTTGGTTTCAACGTGACGTGAGCGTCACGTGGGGTCCTCGAACGTGACTTGGGCGTCACGTGGGGTCTTCGAAAGTGACGTGGGCATGACGTGGGTGATTCGAAGGTGACGTGGGTGTGACGTGGGGGCTTCGAACGTGACGTGGGTGTGACGTCGGAACTTTGAATGTGACGTGGGTGTGACCTGGGTCATTGGAACGTGACGTGGGAGTGACGTGGGGGCTTCGAACGTGACATAAGGGTGACATGGGTGCTTAGAACGTGACGTGGGCGTGACGTGGGAGTTTCGAACGTGACGTGGACGTGACGTCGGTACTTTCAATTTGAGGTTGGTGTGACCTGGGTCATTTGGACGTGACGTCGCTACTTTCAATTTGAGGTTGGTGTGACCTGGGTCATTCGAACGTGACGTACGTGTGACGTTGGGGCTTCGAACGTGATGTGGGTGTTTCAAAACTAACGTGGGTGTGACGTGGGGGCTTCGAACGTGACGTAGGCGTAACGTGGGTGTTTACAAGTGACCTGGGCGTGACGTGGGGGTTTCGATCGTGACGTGGACGTGACGTCGGTACTTTATATCTGACGTGGGTGTGACCTGGCTCATTTGAACGTGACGTGGGTGTGACGTGGGGGCTTCGAACGTGACGTGGGTGTGACGTGGCTGATTCGAACGTGACGTGGGCGTGACGTGGGTGATTCCAACGTGACGTGGGCGTGACGTCGGAACTTTGAATGTGACGTGGGTGTCACCTGGGTCATTTGAACGTGACGTGGGAGTGACGTGGGGGCATCGAACGTGACGTAAGGGTGACATGGGTGCTTAGAACGTGACGTGGGTGTGACGTGGGTGATTCCAACGTGACGTGGGGCTTCGTACGTGACGTGGGCGTGAGGTGGGTGATTGGAACGTGACGTGGGCGTGACGTCGGTACTTTGAATGTGACGTGGGTGTGACCTGGGGGCTTCGAACGTGACGTAAGGGCGACATGGGTGCTTAGAACGTGACGTGGGCGTGACGTGGGTGATTTCAACGTGACGTGGGGGGTTCGAACGTGACATGGGCGTGACGTCGGTACTTTGAAAGTGACGTGGGTGTGACCTGGGTGATTGGAACGTGACGTGGGCATGACGTGGGTACTTTACATTTCACGTGGGTGTGACCTGGGTGCTTCGAACGTGACGTGGACGTGACGTGGGTGGTTTCAACGTGACGTGAGCGTCACGTGGGGTCCTCGAACGTGACTTGGGCGTCACGTGGGGTCTTCGAAAGTGACGTGGGCATGACGTGGGTGATTCGAAGGTGACGTGAGTGTGACGTCGGTACTTTCAATGTGACGTGGGTGTGACCTGGGTGATTGGAATGTGACGTGGGAGTGACGTGGGGGCTTCGAACGTGCCAAAAGGGTGACATGGGTGCTTAGAACGTGACGTGGGCGTGACGTGGGTGATTCCAACGTGACGTGGGCGTCACGGGTGGGCTTCGAACGTGACGTGGGCATGACGTTGGTGATTCGAAGGTGACGTGGGCGTGACGTGGGTGCTTTGAAAGTGACGTGGGCGTGACGTGGGGGCTTCGAACGTGATGTAATTGTGACATGGGTGCTTAGAACGTGACGTGGGCATGACGTGGGTGATTCGAAGGTGACGTGGGTGTGACGTGGGGGCTTCAAACGTAACGTGGGCGTGACGTGGGGGATTCGAACGTGACGTGGGCGTGACGTCGGAACTTTGAATGTGACGTGGGTGTGACCTGGGTCATTTGATCGTGACGTGGGAGTGACGTGGGGGCTTCAATCGTGACGTAAGGGTGACATGGGTGCTTAGAACGTGACGTGGGCGTGACGTGGGTGATTCCAATGTCATGTGGGGGCTTCGAACGTGACGTGGGCGTGACGTGGGTGATTCGAACGTGACGTGGGCGTGACGTCGGTACTTTACATTTGACGTGGGTGTGACCTGGGTGATGCGAACGTGACGTGGGCGTCACGTGGGGGCATCGAACGTGACGTGGGAGTGACGCGGGGGCTTCGAACGTGCCGTAAGGGTGAGATGGGTGCTTAGAACGTGACGTGGGCGTGACGTGGGCGATTCCAGCGTGACGTGGGGCTTCGAATGTGACGTGGGCGTGACGTCAGTACTTCCAACGGCACATGGGTGTGACCTGGGTCATTGGAACGTGACGTGGGAGTGACGTCTGGGCTTCGAACGTGACAAAAGGGTGACATGGGTGCTTAGAACGTGACGTGGGCGTGACGTGGGCGATTCCAGCGTGACGTGGGGCTTCGAATGTGACGTGGGCGTGACGTCAGTACTTCCAACGGCACATGGGTGTGACCTGGGTCATTGGAACGTGACGTGGGAGTGACGTGGGGGCTTCGAACGTGACAAAAGGGTGACATGGGTGCTTAGAACGTGACGTGGGCGTGACGTGGGCGCTTCCAGCGTGACGTGGGGCTTCGAATGTGACGTGGGCGTGACGTCAGTACTTCCAACGGCACATGGGTGTGACCTGGGTCATTGGAACGTGACGTGGGAGTGACGTGGGGGCTTCGCACATGACAAAAGGGTGACATGGGTGCTTAGAACGTGACGTGGGCGTGACGTGGGCGATTCCAACGTGACGTGGGCTTCGAATGTGACGTGGGCGTGATGTGGGTGATTCGAATGTCACTTGGGCGTGACGTGGGGGCTTCGAACGTCACCTGGGCGTGACGTGGGGGCTTCGATGTTGACGTGGGCGTGACCTGGGTGATTGGAACGTGACGTGGACGTGACGTGGGTGGTTTCAACGTGACGTGAGCGTCACGTGGGGTCCTCGAACGTGACTTGGGCGTCACGTGGGGTCTTCGAAAGTGACGTGGGCATGACGTGGGTGATTCGAAGGTGACGTGGGTGTGACGTGGGGGCTTCGAACGTGACGTGGGTGTGACGTCGGTACTTTGAATGTGACGTGGGTGTGACCTGGGTCATTTGAACGTGACGTGGGAGTGACGTGGGGGCATCGAACGTGACATAAGGGTGACATGGGTGCTTAGAACGTGACTTGGGTGTGACGTGGGTGATTCCAACGTGTCGTGGGGCTTCGAATGTGACGTGGGCGTGACGTGTGTGGTTTCAACGTGACGTGGGTGTCACGTGGGGCATCGAACGTGACGTGGACGTGACGTCGGTACTTTCAATTTGAGGTTGGTGTGACCTGGGTCATTCGAACGTGACGTACATGTGACGTGGGTGATTCCAACGTGACGTGGGGCTTCGAATGTGACGTGGGTGTGACCTGGGTGATTGGAATGTGACGTGGGTGTGACGTGGGGGCTTCGAACGTGACGTGGGTGTGACGTGGGTGTTTCGAACGTGACGTTGGTGTTTCGAACTTGACTTCGGTGTGACGTGGGTGCTTCGGACCTGACGTGGGCGTAACGTGGGGGCTTCGAGCATGAAGCGGGAGTGACCTGGATGCTTCGACTGTGACGTTGGTGTTTCGAACATGACAGGGGTGTGACATGGGTGCTTAGAACGTGACTTGGGTGTGACATGGGTGATTCCAACGTGTCGTGGGGCTTCGAATGTGACGTGGGCGTGAGGTGGGTGATTGGAACGTGACGTGGGCGTGACGTCGGTACTTTGAATGTGACGAGGGTGTGACCTGGGGCTTCGAACGTGATGTAAGGGCGACATGGGTGCTTAAACGTGACGTGGGCGTGACATAGGCGCTTCGATCGTGACGTGGGCGTGACGTGTGTGGTTTCAACGTGACGTGGGTGCCACGTGGGGCATCGAACGTGACGTGGGTGTGACGTGTGTGGTTTCAACGTGACGTGGGCGTCACGTGGGAGTTGCGATCGTCACGTGGACGTGACGTCGGTACTTTCAATTTGAGGCTGGTGTGACCTGGGTCATTCGAGCGTGACGTACGTGTGACGTGGGTGATTCCAACGTGACGTGGGCGTGACGTGGGGGCTTCGATCGTGACGTGGACGTGACGTCGGTACTTTATATCTGACGTGGGTGTGACCTGGGTCATTCGAACGTGACGTGGGTGTGACGTGGGGGCTTCGAACGTGACGTGGGCATGACGTGGGTGATTCGAAGGTGACGTGTGCGTGACGTGGGGGCATCGAAGGTGACGTGGGCATGACGTGGGAGCTTCGAAAGTGACGTGGGCGTCACGTCGGTGATTCGAACGTGACGTGGGCGTGACGTGGGGGCTTCGAACGTGACGTGGGCGTGACGTCGGTACTTTGAATGTGACGTGGGTGTGACCTGGGTCATTTGAACGTGACGTGGGAGTGACGTGGGGGCTTCGAACGTGACGTGGGCGTGACATAGGCGCTTCGATCGTGACGTGGGCGTGACGTGTGTGGTTTCAACGTGACGTGGGTGTCACGTGGGGCATCGAACGTGACGTGGGCGTGACGTGTGTGGTTTCAACGTGACCTGGGCGTCACGGGGGGCTTCGAACGTGACGTGGGCATGACGTGGCTGATTCGAAGGTGACGTGGGCGTGACGTGGGGGCATGGAACGTGACGTGGGTGTGAGGTGGGTGTTTCGAACGTGACGTGGGCGTGACGTCGGTACTTTGAATGTGACGTGGGTGTGACCTGGGTCATTTGAACGTGACGTGGGCGTGACGTGGGCGATTCCAACGTGACGTGGGGGCTTCAAACGTGACGTGGGCGTGACGTGGGTGATTGGAACGTGACGTGGACGTGACGTGGGTGGTTTCATCGTGACGTGGCTGTGACGTGGGGGCTTCGGACGTGACGTGGGCGTCACGTGGGGGCTTCGAAAGTGACGTGGGCGTGACGTGGGGGCTTCGAAGGTGACCTGGGTATGACGTGGGTTCTTCGAACATGACGTGGGCATGACGTGGGTGATTCGAACGTGACGTGGGCGTGACGTGGGTGATTCGAACGTGACGTGGGCCTGACGTGGATGCTTCGAATGTGACGTTGGTGTTTCGAACGTGACATGGGTGTGACATGGGTGCTTCGAATGTGACGTGGGCGTAACGTGGGGCTTCGAACCTGACGTGGGCGTGACGTGTGTGGTTTCAACGTGACGTGGGTGCCACGTGGGGCATCGAACGTGACGTGGGTGTGACGTGTGTGGTTTCAACGTGACGTGGGCGTCACGTGGGAGTTGCGATCGTCACGTGGACGTGACGTCGGTACTTTCAATTTGAGGCTGGTGTGACCTGGGTCATTCGAGCGTGACGTACGTGTGACGTGGGTGATTCCAACGTGACGTGGGCGTGACGTGGGGGTTTCGATCGTGACGTGGACGTGACGTCGGTACTTTATATCTGACGTGGGTGTGACCTGGGTCATTCGAACGTGACGTGGGTGTGACGTGGGGGCTTCGAACGTGACGTGGGCATGACGTGGGTGATTCGAAGGTGACGTGTGCGTGACGTGGGGGCATCGAACGTGACGTGGGCGTCACGTGTGGGCTTCAAACGTGACCTGTGTGTGACGTGGTTGATTCGAAGGTGACGTGGGGGTGACGTGGGGGAATGGAACGTGACGTGGGTGTGACGTGGGGGCATCGATCGTGACGTGGACGTGACGTCGGTACTTTCAATTATACGTGGGTGTGACCTGGGTCATTCAAACGTGACGTGGGAGTGACGTGGGGGCTTTGAATGAGACATGGGTGTGACCTGGGGCTTCGAACGTGACGTGGGCGACATGGGTGCTGAGAACGTGACGTGGGCGTGACGTGGGTGATTCCAACGTGACGTGGGCGTGACGTGGGGGCATCGATCGTGACGTGGGCGTCACGTGGGGGCTTGAAACGTGACCTGGGTGTGACGTGGTTGATTCGAAGGTGACGTGGGCGTGACGTCAGTACTTTGAACGTGACGTGGGTGTGACCTGGGTCATGCGAACGTGACGTGGGTGTGACGTGGGTGTTTCGATCGTTACGAGGGCATTTCGTGGGTGATTCGAACGTGACGTGGGTGTGACCTGGGTCACTTGAACGTGACGTGGGAGTGACGTGGGGGCTTCAAACGTGACGTAAGGGTGACATTGGTGCTTCGGACGTGACGTGGGTGTAACGTGGGGGGTTCGAGCATGACACGGGAGTGACGTGGATGCTTCGAATGTGACGTGGGTGCTTCGAACGTGACGTGGAAGTCACGTGGGGGCTTCGAACGTGACGTGGGTGTGACGCGGGTGATTCGAAATTGACGTGGGCGTCACGTGGGAGTTTCGAACGTGACGTGGGCGTGACGTGGGTACTTTACATTTGACGTGGGTGTGACCTGGGTGATGCGAACGTGACGTGGGCGCAATGTGGGGGCATCGAACGTGACGTGGGCGTAACGTGGGGGCTTCGAAAGTGACGTGGGCATGACGTGGGTGATTCGAAGGTGACGTGAGTGTGACGTCGGTACTTTCAATGTGACGTGGGTGTGACCTGGGTGATTGGAATGTGACGTGGGAGTGACGTGGGGGCTTCGAACGTGCCAAAAGGGTGACATGGGTGCTTAGAACGTGACGTGGGCGTGACGTGGGTGATTCCAACGTGACGTGGGCGTCACGGGTGGGCTTCGAACGTGACGTGGGCATGACGTTGGTGATTCGAAGGTGACGTGGGCGTGACGTGGGTGCTTTGAAAGTGACGTGGGCGTGACGTGGGGGCTTCGAACGTGATGTAATTGTGACATGGGTGCTTAGAACGTGACGTGGGCATGACGTGGGTGATTCGAAGGTGACGTGGGTGTGACGTGGGGGCTTCAAACGTAACGTGGGCGTGAGGTGGGTGATTGGAACGTGACGTGGGCGTGACGTCGGAACTTTGAATGTGACGTGGGTGTGACCTGGGTCATTTGATCGTGACGTGGGAGTGACGTGGGGGCTTCAAACGTGACGTAAGGGTGACATGGGTGCTTAGAACGTGACGTGGGCGTGACGTGGGTGATTCCAATGTCATGTGGGGGCTTCGAACGTGACGTGGGCGTGACGTGGGTGATTCGAACGTGACGTGGGCGTGACGTCGGTACTTTACATTTGACGTGGGTGTGACCTGGGTGATGCGAACGTGACGTGGGCGTCACGTGGGGGCATCGAACGTGACGTGGGCGTGACGTGGGTGATTCGAATGTGACGTGGGCGTGACGTGGGGGCTTCGAACGTCACGTGAGCGTCACGTGGGGGCATCGAGTTTGACATGGGCGTGACCTGGGTGATTGGAACCTGACGTGGGGCTTCGAACATGACGTGGGCATGACGTGGGGGCATCGAAGGTGACGTGGGCATGACGTGGGAGCTTCGAAAGTGACGTGGGCGTCACGTGGGTGATTCGAAGGTGACGTGGGCGTGACGTGGGGGCTTCGAACGTGACGTGGGCGTGACGTCGGTACTTTGAATGTGACGTGGGTGTGACCTGGGTCATTTGAACGTGACGTGGGAGTGACGTGGGGTCTTCGAACGTGACATAAGGGTGACATGGGTGCTTAGAACGTGACGTGGGCGTGACGTGGGTGATCCCAACGTGACGTGGGGGCTTCGAACGTGACATGGGCGTGACGTGGGTGCTTCGATTGTGACGTGGGCGTGACGTTGGTGACTTTGAAAGTGACGTGGGTGTGACCTGGGTGATTGGAACGTGACGTGGGAGTGACGTGGGTGATTCCAACGTGACGTGGGCTTCGAACGTGACGTGGGCGTGACGTGGGTGAATGGAACGTGTGGTGGGCGTGAGGTGGGTGATTCGAAAGTGACGTCGGTGTGACGTGGTGCTTCGAACGTGACGTGGGCATGACATAAGCGCTTCGATCGTGACGTGGGCGTGACGTGTGTGGTTTCAACGTGACGTGGGCGTCACGGGGGGGCTTCGAACGTGACGTGGGCATGACGTGGGTGCTTCGAAGGTGACGTGGGCATGACGTCGGTACTGTGAAAGTTACGTGGGTGTGACCTGGGTGGTTGGAACATGACGTGGGAGTGACGTGGGTGATTCCAACGTGACGTGGGCTTCGAACGTGACGTGGGCGTGACGTGGGTGATTGGAACGTGTGGTGGGCGTGAGGTGGGTGATTCGAAAGTGACGTCGGTGTGACGTGGTGCTTCGAACGTGACGTGGGCATGACATAAGCGCTTCGATCGTGACGTGGGCGTGACGTGTGTGGTTTCAACGTGACGTGGGTGTCACGTGGGGCATCGAACGTGACGTGGGCGTGACGTGTGTGGTTTCAACGTGACCTGGGCGTCACGGGGGGCTTCGAACGTGACGTGGGCATGACGTGGCTGCTTCGAAGGTGACGTGGGCGTGACGTGGGGGCATGGAACGTGACGTGGGTGTGAGGTGGGTGTTTCGAACGTGACGTGGGCGTGACGTCGGTACTTTGAATGTGACGTGGGTGTGACCTGGGTCATTTGAACGTGACGTGGGCGTGACGTGGGTGATTCCAACGTCATGTGGGGGCTTCGAACGTGACGTGGGCGTGACGTGGGTGATTGGAACGTGACGTGGACGTGACGTGGGTGGTTTCATCGTGACGTGGCTGTGACGTGGGGGCTTCGGACGTGACGTGGGCGTCACGTGGGGGCTTCGAAAGTGACGTGGGCGTGACGTGGGGGCTTCGAAGGTGACCTGGGTATGACGTGGGTTCTTCGAACGTGACGTGGGCATGACGTGGGTGATTCGAACGTGACGTGGGCGTGACGTGGGTGATTCGAATGTGACGTGGGCGTGACGTGGGTGATTCGAAAGTGATGTCAGTGTGACGTGGGTGTATCGGACGTGACGTGGGCCTGACGTGGATGCTTCGAATGTGACGTTAGTGTTTCGAACGTGACGTAAGGGTGACGTGGGGCTTCGAATGTGACGTGGGCGTGAGGTGGGTGATTGGAACGTGACGTGGGCGTGACGTCGGTACTTTGAATGTGACGAGGGTGTGACCTAGGGGCTTCGAACGTGATGGAAGGGCGACATGGGTGCTTAGAACGTGACGTGGGCGTGACATAGGCGCTTCGATCGTGACGTGGGCGTGACGTGTGTGGTTTCAACGTGACGTGGGTGCCACGTGGGGCATCGAACGTGACGTGGGTGTGACGTGTGTGGTTTCAACGTGACGTGGGCGTCACGTGGGAGTTGCGATCGTCACGTGGACGTGACGTCGGTACTTTCAATTTGAGGCTGGTGTGACCTGGGTCATTCGAGCGTGACGTACGTGTGACGTGGGTGATTCCAACGTGACGTGGGCGTGACGTGGGGGCTTCGATCGTGACGTGGACGTGACGTCGGTACTTTATATCTGACGTGGGTGTGACCTGGGTCATTCGAACGTGACGTGGGTGTGACGTGGGGGCTTCGAACGTGACGTGGGCATGACGTGGGTGATTCGAAGGTGAGGTGTGCGTGACGTGGGGGCATCGAACGTGACGTGGGCGTCACGTGTGGGCTTCAAACGTGACCTGTGTGTGACGTGGTTGATTCGAAGGTGACGTGGGGGTGACGTGGGGGAATGGAACGTGACGTGGGTGTGACGTGGGGGCATCGATCGTGACGTGGACGTGACGTCGGTACTTTCAATTATACGTGGGTGTGACCTGGGTCATTCGAACGTGACGTGGGAGTGACGTGGGGGCTTTGAATGAGACATGGGTGTGACCTGGGGCTTCGAACGTGACGTGGGCGACATGGGTGCTTAGAACGTGACGTGGGCGTGACGTGGGCGATTCCAACGTGACGTGGGCGTGACGTGGGGGCATCGATCGTGACGTGGGCGTCACGTGGGGGCTTGAAACGTGACCTGGGTGTGACGTGGTTGATTCGAAGGTGACGTGGGCGTGACGTCAGTACTTTGAACGTGACGTGGGTGTGACCTGGGTCATGCGAACGTGACGTGGGTGTGACGTGGGTGTTTCGAACGTTTCGTGGGCATTTCGTGGGTGATTCGAACGTGACGTGGGTGTGACCTGGGTCACTTGAACGTGACGTGGGAGTGACGTGGGGGCTTCAAACGTGACGTAAGGGTGACATTGGTGCTTCGGACGTGACGTGGGTGTAACGTGGGGGGTTCGAGCATGACACGGGAGTGACGTGGATGCTTCGAATGTGACGTGGGTGCTTCGAACGTGACGTGGAAGTCACGTGGGGGCTTCGAACGTGACGTGGGTGTGACGCGGGTGATTCGAAATTGACGTGGGCGTCACGTGGGAGTTTCGAACGTGACGTGGGCGTGACGTGGGTACTTTACATTTGACGTGGGTGTGACCTGGGTGATGCGAACGTGACGTGGGCGCAATGTGGGGGCATCGAACGTGACGTGGGCGTAACGTGGGGGCTTCGAAAGTGACGTGGGCATGACGTGGGTGATTCGAAGGTGACGTGAGTGTGACGTGGGGTGATTCGAACGTGACGTGGGCGTGACGTCGGTACTTTCAATGTGACGTGGGTGTGACCTGGGTGATTGGAATGTGACGTGGGAGTGACGTGGGGGCTTCGAACGTGCCAAAAGGGTGACATGGGTGCTTAGAACGTGACGTGGGCGTGACGTGGGTGATTCCAACGTGACGTGGGCGTCACGGGTGGGCTTCGAACGTGACGTGGGCATGACGTTGGTGATTCGAAGGTGACGTGGGCGTGACGTGGGTGCTTTGAAAGTGACGTGGGCGTGACGTGGGGGCTTCGAACGTGATGTAATTGTGACATGGGTGCTTAGAACGTGACGTGGGCATGACGTGGGTGATTCGAAGGTGACGTGGGTGTGACGTGGGGGCTTCAAACGTAACGTGGGCGTGACGTGGGGGATTCGAACGTGACGTGGGCGTGACGTCGGAACTTTGAATGTGACGTGGGTGTGACCTGGGTCATTTGATCGTGACGTGGGAGTGACGTGAGGGCATCGAACGTGACGTAAGGGAGACATGGGTGCTTAGAACGTGACGTGGGTGTGACGTGGGTGATTCCAACGTGACGTGGGGGCTTCGAACGTGACGTGGGCGTGACGTGGGTGATTCGAACGTGACGTGGGCGTGACGTCGGTACTTTGAAAGTGACGTGGGAGTGACGTGGGGGCTTCAAACGTGACGTAAGGGTGACATGGGTGCTTAGAACGTGACGTGGGCGTGACGTGGGTGATTCCAATGTCATGTGGGGGCTTCGAACGTGACGTGGGCGTGAGGTCGGTGATTCGAACGTGACGTGGGCGTGACGTCGGTACTTTGAAAGTGACGTGGGTGTGACCTGGGTGATTGGAACGTGACGTGGGAGTGACGTGGGGGCTTCGAACGTGACGTAAGGGTGACATGGGCGCTTAGAACGTGACGTGGGCGTGACGTGGGTGATTCGAATATGACGTGGGCGTGAGGTGGGTGATTCGAAAGTGACGTCGGTGTGACGTGGGTGTTTCGGACGTGACGTGGGCGTGACGTGGATGCTTCGAACGTGACGTTGGTGTTTCGAACGTGACGTGGGTGTGACGTGGGTGCTTCGAACGTGACGTGGGCGTGATATAGGCGCTTCGATCATGACGTGGGCGTGACGTGTGTGGTTTCAACGTGACGTGGGTGTCACGTGGGGCATCGAACGTGACGTGGACGTGACGTCGGTACTTTCAATTTGAGGTTGGTGTGACCTGGGTCATTCGAACGTGACGTACATGTGCCGTGGGTGATTCCAACGTGACGTGGGGCTTCGAACGTGACGTGGGTGTGACCTGGGTGATTGGAACGTGACGTGGGTGTGACGTGGGGGCTTCGAACGTGACGTGGGTGTGACGTCGGTGTTTCGAACCTGACGTTGGTATTTCGAACGTGACGTGGGTGTGACGTGGGTGCATCGGACGTGACGTGGGCATAACGTGGGGGCTACGAACATTACGCGGGTGTGACATGGATGCTTCGAATGCGACGTTGGTGTTTCGAACGTGACATGGGTGTGACGTGGGTCATTCGAACGTGACGTGGGTGTGACGTGGGTGCTTCGAACGTGACGTGGGCATGACATGGGTGATTCGAACGTGACGTGGGCATGACGTGGGTGATTCCAACGTGACGTGGGTGCCACGTGGGGCATCGAACGTGACGTGGGTGTGACGTGTGTGGTTTCAACGTGACGTGGGCGTCACGTGGGAGTTGCGATCGTCACGTGGACGTGACGTCGGTACTTTCAATTTGGGGCTGGTGTGACCTGGGTCATTCGAGCGTGACGTACGTGTGACGTGGGTGATTCCAACGTGACGTGGGCGTGACGTGGGGGCTTCGATCGTGACGTGGACGTGACGTCGGTACTTTATATCTGACGTGGGTGTGACCTGGGTCATTCGAACGTGACGTGGGTGTGACGTGGGGGCATCGAACGTGACGTGGGCGTCACGTGTGGGCTTCAAACGTGACCTGTGTGTGACGTGGTTGATTCGAAGGTGACGTGGGGGTGACGTGGGGGAATGGAACGTGACGTGGGTGTGACGTGGGGGCATCGATCGTGACGTGGACGTGACGTCGGTACTTTCAATTATACGTGGGTGTGACCTGGGTCATTCGAACGTGACGTACATGTGCCGTGGGTGATTCCAACGTGACGTGGGGCTTCGAACGTGACGTGGGTGTGACCTGGGTGATTGGAACGTGACGTGGGTGTGACGTGGGGGCTTCGAACGTGACGTGGGTGTGACGTCGGTGTTTCGAACCTGACGTTGGTATTTCGAACGTGACGTGGGTGTGACGTGGGTGCATCGGACGTGACGTGGGCATAACGTGGGGGCTACGAACATTACGCGGGTGTGACATGGATGCTTCGAATGCGACGTTGGTGTTTCGAACGTGACATGGGTGTGACGTGGGTCATTCGAACGTGACGTGGGTGTGACGTGGGTGCTTCGAACGTGACGTGGGCATGACATGGGTGATTCGAACGTGACGTGGGCATGACGTGGGTGATTCCAACGTGACGTGGGTGCCACGTGGGGCATCGAACGTGACGTGGGTGTGACGTGTGTGGTTTCAACGTGACGTGGGCGTCACGTGGGAGTTGCGATCGTCACGTGGACGTGACGTCGGTACTTTCAATTTGGGGCTGGTGTGACCTGGGTCATTCGAGCGTGACGTACGTGTGACGTGGGTGATTCCAACGTGACGTGGGCGTGACGTGGGGGCTTCGATCGTGACGTGGACGTGACGTCGGTACTTTATATCTGACGTGGGTGTGACCTGGGTCATTCGAACGTGACGTGGGTGTGACGTGGGGGCATCGAACGTGACGTGGGCGTCACGTGTGGGCTTCAAACGTGACCTGTGTGTGACGTGGTTGATTCGAAGGTGACGTGGGGGTGACGTGGGGGAATGGAACGTGACGTGGGTGTGACGTGGGGGCATCGATCGTGACGTGGACGTGACGTCGGTACTTTCAATTATACGTGGGTGTGACCTGGGTCATTCGAACGTGACGTGGGAGTGACGTGGGGGCTTTGAATGAGACATGGGTGTGACCTGGGGCTTCGAACGTGACGTGGGCGACATGGGTGCTTAGAACGTGACGTGGGCGTGACGTGGGTGATTCCAACGTGACGTGGGCGTGACGTGGGGGCATCGATCGTGACGTGGGCGTCACGTGGGGGCTTGAAACGTGACCTGGGTGTGACGTGGTTGATTCGAAGGTGACGTGGGCGTGACGTCAGTACTTTGAACGTGACGTGGGTGTGACCTGGGTCATGCGAACGTGACGTGGGTGTGACGTGGGTGTTTCGAACGTTTCGTGGGCATTTCGTGGGTGATTCGAACGTGACGTGGGTGTGACCTGGGTCACTTGAACGTGACGTGGGAGTGACGTGGGGGCTTCAAACGTGACGTAAGGGTGACATTGGTGCTTCGGACGTGACGTGGGTGTAACGTGGGGGGTTCGAGCATGACACGGGAGTGACGTGGATGCTTCGAATGTGACGTGGGTGCTTCGAACGTGACGTGGAAGTCACGTGGGGGCTTCGAACGTGACGTGGGCGTGACGTGGGTACTTTACATTTGACGTGGGTGTGACCTGGGTGATGCGAACGTGACGTGGGCGCAATGTGGGGGCATCGAACGTGACGTGGGCGTAACGTGGGGGCTTCGAAAGTGACGTGGGCATGACGTGGGTGATTCGAAGGTGACGTGAGTGTGACGTGGGGTGATTCGAACGTGACGTGGGCGTGACGTCGGTACTTTCAATGTGACGTGGGTGTGACCTGGGTGATTGGAATGTGACGTGGGAGTGACGTGGGGGCTTCGAACGTGACAAAAGGGTGACATGGGTGCTTAGAACGTGACGTGGGCGTGACGTGGGTGATTCCAACGTGACGTGGGCGTCACGGGTGGGCTTCGAACGTGACGTGGGCATGACGTTGGTGATTCGAAGGTGACGTAGGCGTGACGTGGGTGCTTTGAAAGTGACGTGGGCGTGACGTGGGGGCTTCGAACGTGATGTAATTGTGACATGGGTGCTTAGAACGTGACGTGGGCATGACGTGGGTGATTCGAAGGTGACGTGGGCGTGACGTGGGGGCTTCGAATGTGACGTGGACGTCACGTGGGTGATTCGAAGGTGACATGGGTGTGACGTGGGGGCTTCGAACGTGACGTGGGTGTGACGTGGGTGTTTCGAACGTGACGTGGGCGTGACGTCGGTACTTTGAATGTGACGTGGGTGTGACCTGGGTCATTGGAACGTGACGTGGGCTTCCAACGTGACGTGGGCGTGACGTGGGTGATTCGAACGTGACGTGGGCGTGATGTGGGTGATTCGCATGTCACGTGGGCGTGACGTGGTGGCTTCGAACGTGACGTGGGCGTGACCTGGGTGATTGGAACGTGACGTGGGCGTGACGTGGATGGTTTCAACGTGACGTGAGCGTCACGTGGGGTCCTCGAACGTGACGTGGGCGTCACGTGGGGTCTTCGAAAGTGACGTGGGCATGACGTGGGTGATTCGAAGGTGACGTGGGAGTGACGTGGGGGCTTCGAACGTGACGTGGGTGTGACGTCGGTACTTTGAACGTGACGTGGGTGTGACCTGGGTCATTTGAACATGACGCGGGAGTGACGTGGATGCTTCGAACGTGACGTTGGTGTTTCGAACGTGACGTGGGCGTGACGTGGGTGATTGGAACGTGACGTGGGCGCCACGTGGGGGCATCGAAGTTGACGTGGGTGTGACGTGGGTGTTTCGAACGTGACGTTGGTGTTTCGAACGTGACAGGGGTGTGACGTGGGTGGTTTGAACGTGACGTGGGCGTCACGTGGGGGCTTCGGACATGACGTGGATGTGAGGTGGGTGCTTCGGACGTGACGTGGGCATGACGTGGGGGCTTCGAAAATGATGTGGGCGTGACGTGGGGGCTTCGAACGTCACGTGAGCGTGACGTGGTACTTTACATTTGACGTGGGTGTGACCTGGGTCAATCGAACGTGACGTGGGTGTGACGTCGGTACTTTACACCTGATGGGGGTGTGACGTGGGTGATTCGAAGGTGACGTGGGTGTGACGTGGGGGCTTCGAACGTGACGTGGGCATGACGTGGGTGATTCGAGCGTGACGTGGGCGTGACGTGGGGGCATCGATCGTGACGTGGGCGTGCCGTGGGGGCTTCGAACGTGACGTGGGCATGACGTGGGTGATTCGAAAGTGACGTGGGCGTGACGTGGGGGCATCGAACGTGACGTGGGTGTGACGTGGGGGCTTCGAACGTGACCTGGGTGTGACGTGGGTGTTTCGAACGTGACGTGGGCGTGACGTCGGTACTTTGAATGTGACGTGGGTGTGACGTGGGTCATTCGAACGTGATGTACGTGTGACGTGTGGGCTTCGAACGTGACGTGGGTGTTTCAAAACTAACGTGGGTGTGACGTAGGGGTATCGAACGTGACGTAGGTGTTTCCAAAGTGACGTGGGTGTGACGTCGGTATGTTGAATGTGACGTGGGTGTGACGTGCATGGTTCGAACGTGAGGTGGGTGTTTTAAATGTGAGCTGGGCGTGACGTGGGTCATTCGAACATGACGTAGGTGTGACGTGGGGGCTTCGAACGTGACGTGGGCGTGACGTGGATGCTTCGAATGTGACGTTGGTGTTTCGAACGTGACATGGGTGTGACATGGGTGCTTCGAATGTGACGTGGGCGTAACGTGGGGGCTGCGAACCTGACGTGGGTGTGACGTGGGGGCTTCGAAAGTGACGTGGGTGTGACGTGGGTCATTTGAACGTGACGTGGGCGTGACGTGGGTGATTCCAACGTGACGTGGGGCTTTGAACGTGACGTGGGCGTGACGTGGGTGATTCGAATGTGACGTGGGCCTGACGTGGGGGATTCGAACGTCACGTGAGCGTCACGTGGGGGCATCGAGTTTGACATGGGCGTGACCTGGGTGATTGGAACCTGACGTGGGTGTGACGTGGGTGATTCCAACGTGACGTGGGGCTTCGAACATGACGTGGGCGTGACGTGGGGGCTTCGAAAGTGACGTGAGCATGACGTGGGTGATTCGAAGGTGACATGGGTGTGACGTGGGGGCTTCGAACGTGACGTGGGCGTGACGTCGGTACTTTGAATGTGACGTGGGTGTGACATGGGTGCTTAGAACGTGACGTGGGCGTGATGCGGGTGATTCCAAAGTGACGTGGGGCTTCGAATGTGACGTGGGCGTGACGTGGGTGATTGGAACGTGACGTGGTCGTGACGTCGGTACTTTGAATGTGACGTGGGTGTGACCTGGGGGCTTTGAACGTGACGTAAGGGTGACATGGGTGCTTAGAACGTGACGTGGGCGTGACGTGGGCGATTCCAACGTGACGTGGGGGCTTCGAACGTGACGTGGGCGTGACGTGGGTGCTTCGAAGGTGACGTGGGCGTGACGTGGGGGCTTCAAACGTGACGTGGGCGTGACGTGGGTGATTCGAACGTGACGTGGGCGTGACGTCGGAACTATGAATGTGACGTGAGTGTGACCTGGGTCATTTGATCGTGACGTGGGTGTGACCTGGGGCTTCGAACGTGACGTAAGGGCGACATGGGTGCTTAGAACGTGACGTGGACGTGACGTGGGTGATTCCAACGTGACGTGGGGCTTCGAACATGACGTGGGCGTGACGTGGGGGCTTCGAATGTGACGTGGACGTCACGTGGGTGATTCGAAGGTGACATGGGTGTGACGTGGGGGCTTCGAACGTGACCTGGGTGTGACGTGGGTGTTTCGAACGTGACGTGGGCGTGACGTCGGTACTTTGAATGTGACGTGGGTGTGACCTGGGTCATTGGAACGTGACGTGGGAGTGACGTGGGGGCTTCGAACGTGACGTGGGCTTCCAACGTGACGTGGGCGTGACGTGGGTGATTGGAACGTGAGGTGGGCGTGACGTGGATGGTTTCAACGTGACGTGAGCGTCACGTGGGGTCCTCGAACGTGACGTGGGCGTCCCGTGCGGTCTTCGAAAGTGACGTGGGCATGACGTGGGTGATTCGAAGGTGACGTGGGAGTGACGTGCGGGCTTCGAACGTGACGTGGGCGTCACGTGGGGTCTTCGAAAGTGACGTGGGCATGACGTGGGTGATTCGAGGGTGACGTGGGAGTGACGTGGGGGCTTCGAACGTGACGTGGGTGTGACGTCGGTACTTTGAACGTGACGTGGGTGTGACCTGGGTCATTTGAACATGACGCGGGAGTGACGTGGATGCTTCGAACGTGACGTTGGTGTTTCGAACGTGACGTGGGCGTGACGTGGGTGATTGGAACGTGACGTGGGCGCCACGTGGGGGCATCGAAGTTGACGTGGGTGTGACGTGGGTGTTTCGAACGTGACGTTGGTGTTTCGAACGTGACAGGGGTGTGACGTGGGTGGTTTGAACGTGACGTGGGCGTCACGTGGGGGCTTCGGACATGACGTGGATGTGAGGTGGGTGCTTCGGACGTGACGTGGGCATGACGTGGGGGCTTCGAAAATGATGTGGGCGTGACGTGGGGGCTTCGAACGTCACGTGAGCGTGACGTGGTACTTTACATTTGACGTGGGTGTGACCTGGGTCAATCGAACGTGACGTGGGTGTGACGTCGGTACTTTACACCTGATGGGGGTGTGACGTGGGTGATTCGAAGGTGACGTGGGTGTGACGTGGGGGCTTCGAACGTGACGTGGGCATGACGTGGGTGATTCGAGCGTGACGTGGGCGTGACGTGGGGGCATCGATCGTGACGTGGGCGTGCCGTGGGGGCTTCGAACGTGACGTGGGCATGACGTCGGTGATTCGAAAGTGACGTGGGCGTGACGTGGGGGCATCGAACGTGACGTGGGTGTGACGTGGGGGCTTCGAACGTGACCTGGGTGTGACGTGGGTGTTTCGAACGTGACGTGGGCGTGACGTCGGTACTTTGAATGTGACGTGGGTGTGACGTGGGTCATTCGAACGTGATGTACGTGTGACGTGTGGGCTTCGAACGTGACGTGGGTGTTTCAAAACTAACGTGGGTGTGACGTAGGGGTATCGAACGTGACGTAGGTGTTTCCAAAGTGACGTGGGTGTGACGTCGGTATGTTGAATGTGACGTGGGTGTGACGTGCATGGTTCGAACGTGAGGTGGGTGTTTTAAATGTGAGCTGGGCGTGACGTGGGTCATTCGAACATGACGTAGGTGTGACGTGGGGGCTTCGAACGTGACGTGGGCGTGACGTGGATGCTTCGAATGTGACGTTGGTGTTTCGAACGTGACATGGGTGTGACATGGGTGCTTCGAATGTGACGTGGGCGTAACGTGGGGGCTGCGAACCTGACGTGGGTGTGACGTGGGGGCTTCGAAAGTGACGTGGGTGTGACGTGGGTCATTTGAACGTGACGTGGGCGTGACGTGGGTGATTCCAACGTGACGTGGGGCTTTGAACGTGACGTGGGCGTGACGTGGGTGATTCGAATGTGACGTGGGCCTGACGTGGGGGATTCGAACGTCACGTGAGCGTCACGTGGGGGCATCGAGTTTGACATGGGCGTGACCTGGGTGATTGGAACCTGACGTGGGTGTGACGTGGGTGATTCCAACGTGACGTGGGGCTTCGAACATGACGTGGGCGTGACGTGGGGGCTTCGAAAGTGACGTGAGCATGACGTGGGTGATTCGAAGGTGACATGGGTGTGACGTGGGGGCTTCGAACGTGACGTGGGCGTGACGTCGGTACTTTGAATGTGACGTGGGTGTGACATGGGTGCTTAGAACGTGACGTGGGCGTGATGCGGGTGATTCCAAAGTGACGTGGGGCTTCGAATGTGACGTGGGCGTGACGTGGGTGATTGGAACGTGACGTGGGCGTGACGTCGGTACTTTGAATGTGACGTGGGTGTGACCTGGGGGCTTTGAACGTGACGTAAGGGTGACATGGGTGCTTAGAACGTGACGTGGGCGTGACGTGGGCGATTCCAACGTGACGTGGGGGCTTCGAACGTGACGTGGGCGTGACGTGGGTGCTTCGAAGGTGACGTGGGCGTGACGTGGGGGCTTCAAACGTGACGTGGGCGTGACGTGGGTGATTCGAACGTGACGTGGGCGTGACGTCGGAACTATGAATGTGACGTGAGTGTGACCTGGGTCATTTGATCGTGACGTGGGTGTGACCTGGGGGCTTCGAACGTGACGTAAGGGCGACATGGGTGCTTAGAACGTGACGTGGACGTGACGTGGGTGATTCCAACGTGACGTGGGGCTTCGAACATGACGTGGGCGTGACGTGGGGGCTTCGAATGTGACGTGGACGTCACGTGGGTGATTCGAAGGTGACATGGGTGTGACGTGGGGGCTTCGAACGTGACCTGGGTGTGACGTGGGTGTTTCGAACGTGACGTGGGCGTGACGTCGGTACTTTGAATGTGACGTGGGTGTGACCTGGGTCATTGGAACGTGACGTGGGAGTGACGTGGGGGCTTCGAACGTGACGTGGGCTTCCAACGTGACGTGGGCGTGACGTGGGTGATTGGAACGTGAGGTGGGCGTGACGTGGATGGTTTCAACGTGACGTGAGCGTCACGTGGGGTCCTCGAACGTGACGTGGGCGTCCCGTGCGGTCTTCGAAAGTGACGTGGGCATGACGTGGGTGATTCGAAGGTGACGTGGGAGTGATGTGCGGGCTTCGAACGTGACGTGGGCGTCACGTGGGGTCTTCGAAAGTGACGTGGGCATGACGTGGGTGATTCGAAGGTGACGTGGGAGTGACGTGGGGGCTTCGAACGTGACGTGGGTGTGACGTCGGTACTTTGAACGTGACGTGGGTGTGACCTGGGTCATTTGAACATGACGCGGGAGTGACGTGGATGCTTCGAACGTGACGTTGGTGTTTCGAACGTGACGTGGGCGTGACGTGGGTGATTGGAACGTGACGTGGGCGCCACGTGGGGGCATCGAAGTTGACGTGGGTGTGACGTGGGTGTTTCGAACGTGACGTTGGTGTTTCGAACGTGACAGGGGTGTGACGTGGGTGGTTTGAACGTGACGTGGGCGTCACGTGGGGGCTTCGGACATGACGTGGATGTGAGGTGGGTGCTTCGGACGTGACGTGGGCATGACGTGGGGGCTTCGAAAATGATGTGGGCGTGACGTGGGGGCTTCGAACGTCACGTGAGCGTGACGTGGTACTTTACATTTGACGTGGGTGTGACCTGGGTCAATCGAACGTGACGTGGGTGTGACGTCGGTACTTTACACCTGATGGGGGTGTGACGTGGGTGATTCGAAGGTGACGTGGGTGTGACGTGGGGGCTTCGAACGTGACGTGGGCATGACGTGGGTGATTCGAGCGTGACGTGGGCGTGACGTGGGGGCATCGATCGTGACGTGGGCGTGCCGTGGGGGCTTCGAACGTGACGTGGGCATGACGTCGGTGATTCGAAAGTGACGTGGGCGTGACGTGGGGGCATCGAACGTGACGTGGGTGTGACGTGGGGGCTTCGAACGTGACCTGGGTGTGACGTGGGTGTTTCGAACGTGACGTGGGCGTGACGTCGGTACTTTGAATGTGACGTGGGTGTGACGTGGGTCATTCGAACGTGATGTACGTGTGACGTGTGGGCTTCGAACGTGACGTGGGTGTTTCAAAACTAACGTGGGTGTGACGTAGGGGTATCGAACGTGACGTAGGTGTTTCCAAAGTGACGTGGGTGTGACGTCGGTATGTTGAATGTGACGTGGGTGTGACGTGCATGGTTCGAACGTGAGGTGGGTGTTTTAAATGTGAGCTGGGCGTGACGTGGGTCATTCGAACATGACGTAGGTGTGACGTGGGGGCTTCGAACGTGACGTGGGCGTGACGTGGATGCTTCGAATGTGACGTTGGTGTTTCGAACGTGACATGGGTGTGACATGGGTGCTTCGAATGTGACGTGGGCGTAACGTGGGGGCTGCGAACCTGACGTGGGTGTGACGTGGGGGCTTCGAAAGTGACGTGGGTGTGACGTGGGTCATTTGAACGTGACGTGGGCGTGACGTGGGTGATTCCAACGTGACGTGGGGCTTTGAACGTGACGTGGGCGTGACGTGGGTGATTCGAATGTGACGTGGGCCTGACGTGGGGGATTCGAACGTCACGTGAGCGTCACGTGGGGGCATCGAGTTTGACATGGGCGTGACCTGGGTGATTGGAACCTGACGTGGGTGTGACGTGGGTGATTCCAACGTGACGTGGGGCTTCGAACATGACGTGGGCGTGACGTGGGGGCTTCGAAAGTGACGTGAGCATGACGTGGGTGATTCGAAGGTGACATGGGTGTGACGTGGGGGCTTCGAACGTGACGTGGGCGTGACGTCGGTACTTTGAATGTGACGTGGGTGTGACATGGGTGCTTAGAACGTGACGTGGGCGTGATGCGGGTGATTCCAAAGTGACGTGGGGCTTCGAATGTGACGTGGGCGTGACGTGGGTGATTGGAACGTGACGTGGGCGTGACGTCGGTACTTTGAATGTGACGTGGGTGTGACCTGGGGGCTTTGAACGTGACGTAAGGGTGACATGGGTGCTTAGAACGTGACGTGGGCGTGACGTGGGCGATTCCAACGTGACGTGGGGGCTTCGAACGTGACGTGGGCGTGACGTGGGTGCTTCGAAGGTGACGTGGGCGTGACGTGGGGGCTTCAAACGTGACGTGGGCGTGACGTGGGTGATTCGAACGTGACGTGGGCGTGACGTCGGAACTATGAATGTGACGTGAGTGTGACCTGGGTCATTTGATCGTGACGTGGGTGTGACCTGGGGGCTTCGAACGTGACGTAAGGGCGACATGGGTGCTTAGAACGTGACGTGGACGTGACGTGGGTGATTCCAACGTGACGTGGGGCTTCGAACATGACGTGGGCGTGACGTGGGGGCTTCGAATGTGACGTGGACGTCACGTGGGTGATTCGAAGGTGACATGGGTGTGACGTGGGGGCTTCGAACGTGACCTGGGTGTGACGTGGGTGTTTCGAACGTGACGTGGGCGTGACGTCGGTACTTTGAATGTGACGTGGGTGTGACCTGGGTCATTGGAACGTGACGTGGGAGTGACGTGGGGGCTTCGAACGTGACGTGGGCTTCCAACGTGACGTGGGCGTGACGTGGGTGATTGGAACGTGAGGTGGGCGTGACGTGGATGGTTTCAACGTGACGTGAGCGTCACGTGGGGTCCTCGAACGTGACGTGGGCGTCCCGTGCGGTCTTCGAAAGTGACGTGGGCATGACGTGGGTGATTCGAAGGTGACGTGGGAGTGACGTGCGGGCTTCGAACGTGACGTGGGCGTCACGTGGGGTCTTCGAAAGTGACGTGGGCATGACGTGGGTGATTCGAAGGTGACGTGGGAGTGACGTGGGGGCTTCGAACGTGACGTGGGTGTGACGTCGGTACTTTGAACGTGACGTGGGTGTGACCTGGGTCATTTGAACATGACGCGGGAGTGACGTGGATGCTTCGAACGTGACGTTGGTGTTTCGAACGTGACGTGGGCGTGACGTGGGTGATTGGAACGTGACGTGGGCGCCACGTGGGGGCATCGAAGTTGACGTGGGTGTGACGTGGGTGTTTCGAACGTGACGTTGGTGTTTCGAACGTGACAGGGGTGTGACGTGGGTGGTTTGAACGTGACGTGGGCGTCACGTGGGGGCTTCGGACATGACGTGGATGTGAGGTGGGTGCTTCGGACGTGACGTGGGCATGACGTGGGGGCTTCGAAAATGATGTGGGCGTGACGTGGGGGCTTCGAACGTCACGTGAGCGTGACGTGGTACTTTACATTTGACGTGGGTGTGACCTGGGTCAATCGAACGTGACGTGGGTGTGACGTCGGTACTTTACACCTGATGGGGGTGTGACGTGGGTGATTCGAAGGTGACGTGGGTGTGACGTGGGGGCTTCGAACGTGACGTGGGCATGACGTGGGTGATTCGAGCGTGACGTGGGCGTGACGTGGGGGCATCGATCGTGACGTGGGCGTGCCGTGGGGGCTTCGAACGTGACGTGGGCATGACGTCGGTGATTCGAAAGTGACGTGGGCGTGACGTGGGGGCATCGAACGTGACGTGGGTGTGACGTGGGGGCTTCGAACGTGACCTGGGTGTGACGTGGGTGTTTCGAACGTGACGTGGGCGTGACGTCGGTGTTTTGAATGTGACGTGAGTGTGACGTGGGTCATTCGAACGTGATGTACGTGTGACGTGTGGGCTTCGAACGTGACGTGGGTGTTTCAAAACTAACGTGGGTGTGACGTAGGGGTATCGAACGTGACGTAGGTGTTTCCAAAGTGACGTGGGTGTGACGTCGGTATGTTGAATGTGACGTGGGTGTGACGTGCATGGTTCGAACGTGAGGTGGGTGTTTTAAATGTGAGCTGGGCGTGACGTGGGTCATTCGAACATGACGTAGGTGTGACGTGGGGGCTTCGAACGTGACGTGGGCGTGACGTGGATGCTTCGAATGTGACGTTGGTGTTTCGAACGTGACATGGGTGTGACATGGGTGCTTCGAATGTGACGTGGGCGTAACGTGGGGGCTGCGAACCTGACGTGGGTGTGACGTGGGGGCTTCGAAAGTGACGTGGGTGTGACGTGGGTCATTTGAACGTGACGTGGGCGTGACGTGGGTGATTCCAACGTGACGTGGGGCTTTGAACGTGACGTGGGCGTGACGTGGGTGATTCGAATGTGACGTGGGCCTGACGTGGGGGATTCGAACGTCACGTGAGCGTCACGTGGGGGCATCGAGTTTGACATGGGCGTGACCTGGGTGATTGGAACCTGACGTGGGTGTGACGTGGGTGATTCCAACGTGACGTGGGGCTTCGAACATGACGTGGGCGTGACGTGGGGGCTTCGAAAGTGACGTGAGCATGACGTGGGTGATTCGAAGGTGACATGGGTGTGACGTGGGGGCTTCGAACGTGACGTGGGCGTGACGTCGGTACTTTGAATGTGACGTGGGTGTGACATGGGTGCTTAGAACGTGACGTGGGCGTGATGCGGGTGATTCCAAAGTGACGTGGGGCTTCGAATGTGACGTGGGCGTGACGTGGGTGATTGGAACGTGACGTGGGCGTGACGTCGGTACTTTGAATGTGACGTGGGTGTGACCTGGGGGCTTTGAACGTGACGTAAGGGTGACATGGGTGCTTAGAACGTGACGTGGGTGTGACGTCGGTACTTTACACCTGATGGGGGTGTGACGTGGGTCATTTGAACGTGACGTGGGAGTGACGTGGGGGCTTCGAACGTGATGTAAGTGTGACATGGGTGCTTAGAAGGTGACGTGGGCATGACGTGGGTGATTCGAAGGTGACGTGGGTGTGACGTGGGGGCTTCGAACGTGACGTGGGCATGACGTGGGTGATTCGAGCGTGACGTGGGCGTGACGTGGGGGCATCGAACGTGACGTGGGCGTGACGTGGGGGCTTCGAACGTGACGTGGGCATGACGTCGGTGATTCGAACGTGACGTGGGCGTGACGTGGGGGCATCGAACGTGACGTGGGCGTGACGTGGGGGCTTCGAACGTGACCTGGGTGTGACGTGGGTGTTTCGAACGTGACGTGGGCGTGACGTCGGTACTTTGAATGTGACGTGGGTGTGACGTGGGTCATTCGAACGTGATGTACGTGTGACGTGTGGGCTTCGAACGTGACGTGGGTGTTTCAAAACTAACGTGGGTGTGACGTAGGGGTATCGAACGTGACGTAGGTGTTTCCAAAGTGACGTGGGTGTGACGTCGGTATGTTGAATGTGACGTGGGTGTGACGTGCATGGTTCGAACGTGAGGTGGGTGTTTTAAATGTGAGCTGGGCGTGACGTGGGTCATTCGAACATGACGTAGGTGTGACGTGGGGGCTTCGAACGTGACGTGGGCGTGACGTGGATGCTTTGAATGTGACGTTGGTGTTTCGAACGTGACATGGGTGTGACATGGGTGCTTCGAATGTGACGTGGGCGTGACGTGGGGGCTTCGAACCTGACGTGGGTGTGACGTGGAGGCTTCGAAAGTGACGTGGGTGTGACGTGGGTCATTTGAACGTGACGTGGGCGTGACGTGGGTGATTCGAATGTGACGTGGGTGTGACGTGGGGGCTTCGAACGTCACGTGAGCGTCACGTGGGGGCATCGAGTTTGACATGGGCGTGACGTGGGTGATTGAAACGTGACGTGGGCGTGACGTGGGTGATTCCAACGTGACGTGGGGCTTCGAACATGACGTGGGCGTGACGTGGGGGCTTCGAACGTAACGTGGGCATGACGTGGGTGATTCGAAGGTGACATGGGTGTGAGGTGGGTGTTTCGAACGTGACGTGGGCGTGACGTCGGTACTTTGAATGTGACGTGGGTGTGACGTGGGTCATTCGAACGTGATGTACGTGTGACGTGGGGGCTTCGAACGTGACGTGGGTGTTTCAAAACTAACGTGGGTGTGACGTAGGGGTATCGAACGTGACGTAGGTGTTTCCAAACTGACGTGGGTGTGACGTCAGTACGTTGAATGTGACGTGGGTGTGACGTGCATGAATCGATCGTGAGGTGGGTGTTTTAAATGTGAGCTGGGCGTGTCGTGGGTCATTCGAACGTGACATAGGTGTGACGTGGGGGCATCGAACGTGACATGGGCGTGACGTGGATGCTTCGAATGTGACGTTGGTGTTTCGAACGTGACATGCGTGTGACGTGGGTGCTTTGAATGTGACGTGGGCGTAACGTGGGTGCTTCGAACGTGACAGGGGTGTGAGGTCGGTACTTTGAATGTGCCGTGGGTGTGACGTGCATGACTCGAACGTGACGTGGGCGTGACGTGGGGGCTTCGAAGTTGACGTGGGCCAGACCTGGGTGATGTGAACGTGACGTGGGTGTGACGTGGGGGCTTCGAACGTGACGTGGGCGTGAGGTAGGGGCTTCAAAAGTGACGTGGTCGTCACGTGGGGGCTTCGAACGGGACGTGGGTGTGACGTGGGGGCTTCGAACGTTACGTGGGTGTGACGTGGGTCATTTCGGTCGGGACGTGGGTGTGACGTTTGGGCTTCTAACGTGACGTGGGTGTGACATGGGGGCTTGAACGTGACGTGGGCGTGACGTGGGGGCATCGAACGTGACGTGGGCATGACGTGGGTGCTTCGAAAGTGACGTGGGTGTGAGGTGGGTGATTCCAACGTCATGTGGGGGCTTCGAACGTGACTTGGGCGTGAGGTGGGTGATTGGAACGTGACGTGGGCGTGACGTCGGTACTTTGAAAGTGACGTGGGTGTGACCTGGGTGATTGGAACGTGACGTGGGAGTGACGTGGGGGCTTCAAACGTGATGTAAGGGTGACATGGGCGCTTAGAACGTGAGGTGGGTGTGACGTGGGTGCTTCCAACGTGACGTGGGCGTGACATAGGCGCTTCGATCATGACGTGGGTGTGACGTGTGTGGTTTCAACGTGACGTGGGTGTCACGTGGGGCATCGAACGTGACGTGGACGTGACGTCGGTACTTTCAATTTGAGGTTGGTGTGACCTGGGTCATTCGAACGTGACGTACATGCGACGTGGGTGATTCCAACGTGACGTGGGGCTTCGAACGTGACGTGGGTGTGACCTGGGTGATTGGAACGTGACGTGGGTGTGACGTGGGGGCTTCGAACGTGACGTGGGTGTGACGTGGGTGTTTCGAACGTGACGTTGGTGTTTCGAACGTGACGCGGGTGTGACGTGGGTGCATCGGACGTGACGTGGGCGTGACGTGGGGGCTTCGAAAATGATGTGGGTGTGAGGTGGGGTCTTCGAACGTGACGTGGGCGTGACGTGGGAGTTTCGAACGTGACGTGGGCGCCACGTGGGGGCTTCGAACATGACGTGGATGTGAGGTGGGTGCTTCGGACGTGACGTGGGCATGACGTGGGGGCTTCGAAAATGATGTGGGTGTGACGTGGGGCATCGAACGTGACATGGGTGTGACGTGGGGGCTTCGAACGTCACGTGGGCGTGACGTGGTACTTTACATTTGACGTGTGTGTGAACTGGGTCATTGGAACGTGACGTGGGTGTGACGTGGGGGCTTCGAACGTGACGTGGGTGTGACGTCGGTACTTTATACCTGATGCGGGTGTGACGTGGGTCATTCGAACGTGACGTGGGTGTGACGTGGGGGCTTCGAACGTGACGTGGGCATGACGTGGGTGATTCGAACGTGGCGTGGGCGTGACCTGGGGGCATCGAACGTGACGTGGGCGTGACGTGGGGGCTTCGAACGTGACGTGGGCATCACGTCGGTGATTCGAACGTGACGTGGGCGTGACGTGGGTGATTCGAACGTGACGTGGGCGTGACGTGGGGGCCTCGACCGGGACGTGGGCGTGACGTGGGTGTTTCGAACGTGACGTGGGCGTGACGTCGGTGCTTTGAATGTGACGTGGGTGTGACGTGGGTCATTCGAACGTGATGTACGTGTGACGTGTGGGCTTCGAACGTGACGTGGGTGTTTCAAAACTAACGTGAGTGTGACGTAGGGGTATCGAACGTGACGTCGGTGTTTCCAAACTGACGTGGGTGTGACGTCGGTATGTTGAATGTGACGTGGGTGTGACGTGCATGGTTCGAACGTGAGGTGGGTGTTTTAAATGTGAGCTGGGCGTGACGTGGGTCATTCGAACATGACGTAGGTGTGACGTGGGGGCTTCGAACGTGACGTGGGCGTGACGTGGATGCTTCGAATGTGACGTTGGTGTTTCGAACGTGACATGGGTGTGACATGGGTGCTTCGAATGTGACGTGGGCGTAACGTGGGGGCTTCGAACCTAGACGTGGGTGTGACGTGGGGGCTTCGAACGTGACGTGGGCGTGACGGCGGTACTTTGAAAGTGACGTGGGTGTGACCTGACTCATTCGAACGTGACGTGGGAGTGACGTGGGGGCTTCGAACGTGACGTGGGTGTGACATGGGTGCTTAGAACGTGACCTAGGCGTGACGTGGGTGATTCGAAAGTGATGTTGGTGTAACGTTGGTCATTTCAAATTGACGTCGGTGTGACGTGGGTGGTTCGAATGTGACGTGGGCGTGCCGTTTGTGGTTTCAACGTGACGTGGGCGTCACGTGGGAGTTTCGAACGTGACGTGGACGTGACGTCGGTACTTTCAAATATACGTTTGTGTGACCTGGGTCATTTGAACGTGACGTGGGAGTGATGTGGGGGCTTGAAACGTGACGGAAGGGTGACATGGCTGCTTAGAGCGTGACGTGGGCGTGACGTGGGTGATTCCAACGTGACGTGGGGCTTCGAATGTGACGTGGGCGTGACGTGGGTGATTCGAACGTGACGTGGGCGTAACGTGGGGGGTTTGAACATGAGGCGGGAGTGACGTGGATGTTTCGAATGTGACGTGGGTGCTTCGAACGTGACGTGGGTGTGACGTGGGGGCTTCGAACGTGACGTGGGCGTGACGTGGGGGCTTCGAACGTGACGTGGGTGTGACCTGGGTGATGCGAACGTGACGTGGGCGTAACATGGGGGCATCGAACGTGACGTGGGCGTCACGTGGGGGCTTCGAAAGTGACGTGGGCATGACGTGGGTGATTCGAAGGTGACGTGGGTGTGACGTGGGGACTTCGAATGTGACGTGGGCATGACGTCCGTGATTCGAAAGTGACGTGGGCGTCGGGTGGGAGTTTCGAACGTGACGTGGGCGTGACGTGGGTTCTTTATATTTGACTTGGGTGTGACCTGGGTGATTGGAACGTGACGTGGGAGTGACGTGGGTGCTTCAAACGTGACGTGGGCATGACGGGGGGCTTCGAACGTGACGTGGGCGTCACGTGGGGGCTTGAAACGTGACGTGGGTGTGACGTGGGGGCTTCGAAGGTGACGTGGGCGTGACGTCAGTACTTTGAATGTGACGTGGGTGTGACCTGGGTCATGCGAACGTGACGTGGGCGTGACGTGGGTGTTTCGATCGTTACGAGGGCATTTCGTGGGTGATTCGAACGTGACGTGGGTGTGACGTGGGTCATTTGAACGTGACGTGGGAGTGACGTGGGGGCTTCAAATGTGACGTAAGGGTGACATGGGTGCTTCGAACGTGACGTGGGCGTCACGTGGGTGATTGCAACGTGACGTGGGTGTGACGTGGGGGCTTCGAACGTGACGTGGGCGTGACGTCTGTGGTTTCAACGTGACGTGGGTGTCACGTGGGGCATCGAACGTGACGTGGGCGTACCGTGTGTGGTTCCAACGGGACGTGGGCGTCACGTGGGGGCTTCGAACGTCACGTGGGCGTCACGTGGGGGCATCGAACGTGACGTGGGCGTGACCTGGGTGATTGGAACGTGACGTGGGCGTGACGTGGGGGCTTCGAACGTGACGTGCGTGTGACGTGGGTGTTTCGAACGTGACGCTGGTGTTTCCAACGTGACGTGGGTGTGACGTGGGGGCTTCGAACATGACGCGGGAGTGACGTGGGGGCATCGAATGTGACGTGGGTGCTTCGAACGTGACGTGGGCGTCACGTGGGGGCTTCGAACGTGACGTGGGTGTGAATTGGTTGATTCGAAAGTGACGTGGGCGTCACGTTCGAGTTTTGAACGTGACGTGGGTGTGACGTGGGTGCTTCGAACGTGACGTGGGCGTGACGTCGGTACTTTCAATGTGACGTGGGTGTGACCTGGGTCATTGGAACGTGACGTGGGAGTGACGTGGGGGCTTCAAACGTGACGTGGGCGTGACGTGGGAGTTTCGAACGTGACGTGCACGTGACGTCGGTACTTGCAATTTGAGGTTGGTGTGACCTGGGTCATTTGGACGTGACGTCGCTACTTTCAATTTGAGGTTGGTGTGACCTGGGTCATTCGAACGTGACGTACGTGTGACGTTGGGGCTTCGAACGTGATGTGGGTGTTTCAAAACTAACGTGGGTGTGACGTGGGGGCTTCGAACGTGACGTAGGCGTAACGTGGGTGTTTACAAGTGACCTGGGCGTGACGTGGGGGTTTCGATCGTGACGTGGACGTGACGTCGGTACTTTATATCTGACGTGGGTGTGACCTGGCTCATTTGAACGTGACGTGGGTGTGACGTGGGGGCTTCGAACGTGACGTGGGTGTGACGTGGGTGATTCGAACGTGACGTGGGCGTGACGTGGGTGATTCCAACGTGACGTGGGCGTGACGTCGGAACTTTGAATGTGACGTGGGTGTCACCTGGGTCATTGGAACGTGACGTGGGAGTGACGTGGGGGCATCGAACGTGACGTAAGGGTGACATGGGTGCTTAGAACGTGACGTGGGTGTGACGTGGGTGTTTCGAACGTGACGTTGGTGTTTCGAACATGACGTGGGTGTGACGTGGGGGCTTCGAACGTGACGTGGGCGTGACGTGGATGCTTTGAATGTGACGTTGGTGTTTCGAACGTGACATGGGTGTGACATGGGTGCTTCGAATGTGACGTGGGCGTGACGTGGGGGCTTCGAACCTGACGTGGGTGTGACGTGGAGGCTTCGAAAGTGACGTGGGTGTGACGTGGGTCATTTGAACGTGACGTGGGCGTGACGTGGGTGATTCGAATGTGACGTGGGTGTGACGTGGGGGCTTCGAACGTCACGTGAGCGTCACGTGGGGGCATCGAGTTTGACATGGGCGTGACGTGGGTGATTGGAACGTGACGTGGGCGTGACGTGGGTGATTCCAACGTGACGTGGGGCTTCGAACATGACGTGGGCGTGACGTGGGGGCTTCGAACGTAACGTGGGCATGACGTGGGTGATTCGAAGGTGACATGGGTGTGAGGTGGGTGTTTCGAACGTGACGTGGGCGTGACGTCGGTACTTTGAATGTGACGTGGGTGTGACGTTGGTCATTCGAACGTGATGTACGTGTGACGTGGGGGCTTCGAACGTGACGTGGGTGTTTCAAAACTAACGTGGGTGTGACGTAGGGGTATCGAACGTGACGTAGGTGTTTCCAAACTGACGTGGGTGTGACGTCAGTACGTTGAATGTGACGTGGGTGTGACGTGCATGAATCGATCGTGAGGTGGGTGTTTTAAATGTGAGCTGGGCGTGTCGTGGGTCATTCGAACGTGACATAGGTGTGACGTGGGGGCATCGAACGTGACATGGGCGTGACGTGGATGCTTCGAATGTGACGTTGGTGTTTCGAACGTGACATGCGTGTGACGTGGGTGCTTTGAATGTGACGTGGGCGTAACGTGGGTGCTTCGAACGTGACAGGGGTGTGAGGTCGGTACTTTGAATGTGCCGTGGGTGTGACGTGCATGACTCGAACGTGACGTGGGCGTGACGTGGGGGCTTCGAAGTTGACGTGGGCCAGACCTGGGTGATGTGAACGTGACGTGGGTGTGACGTGGGGGCTTCGAACGTGACGTGGGCGTGAGGTAGGGGCTTCAAAAGTGACGTGGTCGTCACGTGGGGGCTTCGAACGGGACGTGGGTGTGACGTGGGGGCTTCGAACGTTACGTGGGTGTGACGTGGGTCATTTCGGTTGGGACGTGGGTGTGACGTTTGGGCTTCTAACGTGACGTGGGTGTGACATGGGGGCTTGAACGTGACGTGGGCGTGACGTGGGGCATCGAACGTGACGTGGGCATGACGTGGGTGCTTCGAAAGTGACGTGGGTGTGAGGTGGGTGATTCCAACGTCATGTGGGGGCTTCGAACGTGACTTGGGCGTGAGGTGGGTGATTGGAACGTGACGTGGGCGTGACGTCGGTACTTTGAAAGTGACGTGGGTGTGACCTGGGTCATTGGAACGTGACGTGGGAGTGACGTGGGGGCTTCAAACGTGATGTAAGGGTGACATGGGCGCTTAGAACGTGAGGTGGGTGTGACGTGGGTGCTTCCAACGTGACGTGGGCGTGACATAGGCGCTTCGATCATGACGTGGGTGTGACGTGTGTGGTGTCAACGTGACGTGGGTGTCACGTGGGGCATCGAACGTGACGTGGACGTGACGTCGGTACTTTCAATTTGAGGTTGGTGTGACCTGGGTCATTCGAACGTGACGTACATGCGACGTGGGTGATTCCAACGTGACGTGGGGCTTCGAACGTGACGTGGGTGTGACCTGGGTGATTGGAACGTGACGTGGGTGTGACGTGGGGGCTTCGAACGTGACGTGGGTGTGACGTGGGTGTTTCGAACGTGACGTTGGTGATTCGAACGTGACGCGGGTGTGACGTGGGTGCATCGGACGTGACGTGGGCGTCACGTGGGGGCTTCGAACGTGACGTGGGAGTTTCGAACGTGACGTGGGTGTGACGTGGGTTCTTCGAACGTGACGTGGGCGTGACATAGGCGCTTCGATCATGACGTGGGCGTGACGTGTGTGGTTTCAAGGTGACGTGGGTGTCACGTGGGGCATCGAACGTGACGTGGACGTGACGTCGGTACTTTCAATTTGAGGTTGGTGTGACCTGGGTCATTCGAACGTGACGTACATGTGACGTGGGTGATTCCAACGTGACGTGGGGCTTCGAATGTGACGTGGGCGTGAGGTGGGTGATTGGAACGTGACGTGGGCGTGACGTCGGTACTTTGAATGTGACGAGGGTGTGACCTAGGGGCTTCGAACGTGATGGAAGGGCGACATGGGTGCTTAAACGTGACGTGGGCGTGACATAGGCGCTTCGATCGTGACGTGGGCGTGACGTGTGTGGTTTCAACGTGACGTGGGTGCCACGTGGGGCATCGAACGTGACGTGGGTGTGACGTGTGTGGTTTCAACGTGACGTGGGCGTCACGTGGGAGTTGCGATCGTCACGTGGACGTGACGTCGGTACTTTCAATTTGAGGCTGGTGTGACCTGGGTCATTCGAGCGTGACGTACGTGTGACGTGGGTGATTCCAACGTGACGTGGGCGTGACGTGGGGGCTTCGATCGTGACGTGGACGTGACGTCGGTACTTTATATCTGACGTGGGTGTGACCTGGGTCATTCGAACGTGACGTGGGTGTGACGTGGGGGCTTCGAACGTGACGTGGGCATGACGTGGGTGATTCGAACGTGACGTGGGCGTGACGTGGGGGCATCGAACGTGACGTGGGTGTCACGTGTGGGCTTCAAACGTGACCTGTGTGTGACGTGGTTGATTCGAAGGTGACGTGGGGGTGACGTGGGGGAATGGAACGTGACGTGGGTGTGACGTGGGGGCATCGATCGTGACGTGGACGTGACGTCGGTACTTTCAATTATACGTGGGTGTGACCTGGGTCATTCGAACGTGACGTGGGAGTGACGTGGGGGCTTTGAATGAGACATGGGTGTGACCTGGGGCTTCGAACGTGACGTGGGCGACATGGGTGCTTAGAACGTGACGTGGGCGTGACGTGGGTGATTCCAACGTGACGTGGGCGTGACGTGGGGGCATCGATCGTGACGTGGGCGTCACGTGGGGGCTTGAAACGTGACCTGGGTGTGACGTGGTTGATTCGAAGGTGACGTGGGCGTGACGTCAGTACTTTGAACGTGACGTGGGTGTGACCTGGGTCATGCGAACGTGACGTGGGTGTGACGTGGGTGTTTCGAACGTTTCGTGGGCATTTCGTGGGTGATTCGAACGTGACGTGGGTGTGACCTGGGTCACTTGAACGTGACGTGGGAGTGACGTGGGGGCTTCAAACGTGACGTAAGGGTGACATTGGTGCTTCGGACGTGACGTGGGTGTAACGTGGGGGGTTCGAGCATGACACGGGAGTGACGTGGATGCTTCGAATGTGACGTGGGTGCTTCGAACGTGACGTGGAAGTCACGTGGGGGCTTCGAACGTGACGTGGGTGTGACGCGGGTGATTCGAAATTGACGTGGGCGTCACGTGGGAGTTTCGAACGTGACGTGGGCGTGACGTGGGTACTTTACATTTGACGTGGGTGTGACCTGGGTGATGCGAACGTGACGTGGGCGCAATGTGGGGGCATCGAACGTGACGTGGGCGTAACGTGGGGGCTTCGAAAGTGACGTGGGCATGACGTGGGTGATTCGAAGGTGACGTGAGTGTGACGTCGGTACTTTCAATGTGACTTGGGTGTGACCTGGGTGATTGGAATGTGACGTGGGAGTGACGTGGGGGCTTCGAACGTGCCAAAAGGGTGACATGGGTGCTTAGAACGTGACGTGGGCGTGACGTGGGTGATTCCAACGTGACGTGGGCGTCACGGGTGGGCTTCGAACGTGACGTGGGCATGACGTTGGTGATTCGAAGGTGACGTGGGCGTGACGTGGGTGCTTTGAAAGTGACGTGGGCGTGACGTGGGGGCTTCGAACGTGATGTAATTGTGACATGGGTGCTTAGAACGTGACGTGGGCATGACGTGGGTGATTCGAAGGTGACGTGGGTGTGACGTGGGGGCTTCAAACGTGACGTGGGCGTGACGTGGGGGATTCGAACGTGACGTGGGCGTGACGTGGGTGATTCCAATGTCATGTGGGGGCTTCGAACGTGACGTGGGCGTGACGTGGGTGATTCGAACGTGACGTGGGCGTGACGTCGGTACTTTACATTTGACGTGGGTGTGACCTGGGTGATGCGAACGTGACGTGGGCGTCACGTGGGGGCATCGAACGTGACGTGGGCGTGACGTGGGTGCTTCGAACGTCACGTGGGCGTGACGTGGTACTTTATACCTGATGGGGGTGTGACGTGGGTCATTCGAACGTGACGTGGGTGTGACGTGGGTGCTTCGAATGCGACGTTGGTGTTTCGAACGTGACATGGGTGTGACATGGGTGCTTGGAACGTGACGTGGGCGTCACGTGGGGGCTTCGAACGTGACGTGGGTGTGACGTGGGGGCATCGATCGTGACGTGGACGTGACGTCGGTACTTTATACCTGATGGGGGTGTGACGTGGGTCATTCGAACGTGACGTGGGTGTGACGTGGGTGCTTCGAACGTGACGTGGGCATGACATGGGTGATTCGAACGTGACGTGGGTGTGATGTGGGGTCTTCGAACGTGACGTGGGCGTGACGTCGGTACTTTGAATGTGACGTGGGTGTGACCTGGGTGATTGGAACGTGACGTGGGCGTGACGTGGGTCATTCCAACGTCATGTGGGGGCCTCGAATGTGACGTGGGCGTGACGTCGGTACTTTGAAAGTGACGTGGGTGTGACCTGGGTCATTTGAACGTGACGTGGGAGTGACGTGGGGGCTTCAAACGTGACGTAAGGGTGACATGGGCGCTTAGAACGTGACCTGGGCGTGACGTGGGTGATTCGAATATGACGTGGGCGTGAGGTGGGTGATTCGAAAGTGACGTTGGTGTGACGTGGGTCTTTCGGACATGACGTGGGCGTGACGTGGATGCTTCGAACGTGACGTTGGTGTTTCGAACGTGACGTGGGTGTGACGTGGGTGCTTCGAACGTGACGTGGGCGTGACATAGGCGCTTCGATCATGACGTGGGTGTGACGTGTGTGGTTTCAACGTGACGTGGGTGTCACGTGGGGCATCGAACGTGACGTGGACGTGACGTCGGTACTTTCAATTTGAGGTTGGTGTGACCTGGGTCATTCGAACGTGACGTACATGTGACGTGGGTGATTCCAACGTGACGTGGGGCTTCGAACGTGACGTGGGAGTGACGTTGATGCTTCGAACGTGACGTGGGAGATTCGAACGTGACGTGGGTGTGACGTGGGTGATTCGAAAGTGACATGGGCGTGACATAGGCGCTTCGATCATGACGTGGGCATGCGGTGGGTGATTGGAACGTGACGTGGGCGTGACGTCGGTACTTTGAATGTGACGTGGGTGTGACCTGGGTCATTGGAACGTGACGTGGGTGTGACGTGGGGGCTTCGAACGTGACGTGGGCATGACGTGGGTGATTCGAACGTGACGTGGGCGTGACGTGGGGGCTTCAAGCGTGACCTGGGTGTGACGTGGGTGTTTCGAAGGTGACGTGGGCGTGACGTCAGTACTTTGAATGTGACGTGGGTGTGACCTGGGTCATTTGAACGTGACGTGGGAGTGACGTGGGTGATTCCAACGTGATGTGGGGCTTCGAACGTTACGTGGGCATTTCGTGGGTGATTCGAACGTGACGTGGGCGTGACGTGGGTACTTTACATTTGACGTGGGTGTGACCTGGGTGATGCGAACGTGACGTGGGCGTGACGTGGGTGATTCGAATGTGACGTGGGCGTGACGTGGGGGCTTCGAACGTCACGTGAGCGTCACGTGGGGGCATCGAGTTTGACATGGGCGTGACCTGGGTGATTGGAACGTGACGTGGGGCTTCGAACATGACGTGGGCGTGACGTGGGGGCATCGAAGGTGACGTGGGCATGACGTGGGAGCTTCGAAAGTGACGTGGGCGTCACGTGGGTGATTCGAAGGTGACGTGGGCGTGACGTGGGGGCTTCGAACGTGACGTGGGCGTGACGTCGGTACTTTGAATGTGACGTGGGTGTGACCTGGGTCATTTGAACGTGACGTGGGAGTGACGTGGGGTCTTCGAACGTGACATAAGGGTGACATGGGTGCTTAGAACGTGACGTGGGCGTGACGTGGGTGATCCCAACGTGACGTGGGGGCTTCGAACGTGACATGGGCGTGACGTGGGTGCTTCGATTGTGACGTGGGCGTGACGTCGGCACTTTGAAAGTGACGTGGGTGTGACCTGGGTGATTGGAACGTGACGTGGGAGTGACGTGGGTGATTCCAACGTGACCTGGGCTTCGAACGTGACGTGGGCGTGACGTGGGTGAATGGAACGTGTGGTGGGCGTGAGGTGGGTGATTCGAAAGTGACGTCGGTGTGACGTGGTGCTTCGAACGTGACGTGGGCATGACATAAGCGCTTCGATCGTGACGTGGGCGTGACGTGTGTGGTTTCAACGTGACGTGGGCGTCACGGGGGGGCTTCGAACGTGACGTGGGCATGACGTGGGTGCTTCGAAGGTGACGTGGGCATGACGTCGGTACTGTGAAAGTTACGTGGGTGTGACCTGGGTGGTTGGAACATGACGTGGGAGTGACGTGGGTGATTCCAACGTGACCTGGGCTTCGAACGTGACGTGGGCGTGACGTGGGTGATTGGAACGTGTGGTGGGCGTGAGGTGGGTGATTCGAAAGTGACGTCGGTGTGACGTGGGTGTTTCGGACGTGACGTGGGCATGACATAAGCGCTTCGATCGTGACGTGGGCGTAACGTGTGTGGTTTCAACGTGACGTGGGTGTCACGTGGGGCATCGAACGTGACGTGGGCGTGACGTGTGTGGTTTCAACGTGACGTGGGCGTCACGGGGGGCTTCGAACGTGACGTGGGCATGACGTGGCTGATTCGAAGGTGACGTGGGCGTGACGTGGGGGCATGGAACGTGACGTGGGTGTGAGGTGGGTGTTTCGAACGTGACGTGGGCGTGACGTCGGTACTTTGAATGTGACGTGGGTGTGACCTGGGTCATTTGAACGTGACGTGGGCGTGACGTGGGTGATTCCAACGTCATGTGGGGGCTTCGAACGTGACGTGGGCGTGACGTGGGTGATTGGAACGTGACGTGGACGTGACGTGGGTGGTTTCATCGTGACGTGGCTGTGACGTGGGGGCTTCGGACGTGACGTGGGCGTCACGTGGGGGCTTCGAAAGTGACGTGGGCGTGACGTGGGGGCTTCGAAGGTGACCTGGGTATGACGTGGGTTCTTCGAACGTGACGTGGGCATGACGTGGGTGATTCGTACGTGACGTGGGCGTGACGTGGGTGATTCGAAAGTGATGTCAGTGTGACGTGGGTGATTCGAAAGTGATGTCAGTGTGACGTGGGTGTATCGGACGTGACGTGGGCCTGACGTGGATGCTTCGAATGTGACGTTAGTGTTTCGAACGTGACGTAAGGGTGACGTGGGGCTTCGAATGTGACGTGGGCGTGAGGTGGGTGATTGGAACGTGACGTGGGCGTGACGTCGGTACTTTGAATGTGACGAGGGTGTGACCTAGGGGCTTCGAACGTGATGGAAGGGCGACATGGGTGCTTAGAACGTGACGTGGGCGTGACATAGGCGCTTCGATCGTGACGTGGGCGTGACGTGTGTGGTTTCAACGTGACGTGGGTGCCACGTGGGGCATCGAACGTGACGTGGGTGTGACGTGTGTGGTTTCAACGTGACGTGGGCGTCACGTGGGAGTTGCGATCGTCACGTGGACGTGACGTCGGTACTTTCAATTTGAGGCTGGTGTGACCTGGGTCATTCGAGCGTGACGTACGTGTGACGTGGGTGATTCCAACGTGACGTGGGCGTGACGTGGGGGCTTCGATCGTGACGTGGACGTGACGTCGGTACTTTATATCTGACGTGGGTGTGACCTGGGTCATTCGAACGTGACGTGGGTGTGACGTGGGGGCTTCGAACGTGACGTGGGCATGACGTGGGTGATTCGAAGGTGAGGTGTGCGTGACGTGGGGGCATCGAACGTGACGTGGGCGTCACGTGTGGGCTTCAAACGTGACCTGTGTGTGACGTGGTTGATTCGAAGGTGACGTGGGGGTGACGTGGGGGAATGGAACGTGACGTGGGTGTGACGTGGGGGCATCGATCGTGACGTGGACGTGACGTCGGTACTTTCAATTATACGTGGGTGTGACCTGGGTCATTCGAACGTGACGTGGGAGTGACGTGGGGGCTTTGAATGAGACATGGGTGTGACCTGGGGCTTCGAACGTGACGTGGGCGACATGGGTGCTGAGAACGTGACGTGGGCGTGACGTGGGTGATTCCAACGTGACGTGGGCGTGACGTGGGGGCTTCGATCGTGACGTGGGCGTCACGTGGGGGCTTGAAACGTGACCTGGGTGTGACGTGGTTGATTCGAAGGTGACGTGGGCGTGACGTCAGTACTTTGAACGTGACGTGGGTGTGACCTGGGTCATGCGAACGTGACGTGGGTGTGACGTGGGTGTTTCGAACGTTTCGTGGGCATTTCGTGGGTGATTCGAACGTGACGTGGGTGTGACCTGGGTCACTTGAACGTGACGTGGGAGTGACGTGGGGGCTTCAAACGTGACGTAAGGGTGACATTGGTGCTTCGGACGTGACGTGGGTGTAACGTGGGGGGTTCGAGCATGACACGGGAGTGACGTGGATGCTTCGAATGTGACGTGGGTGCTTCGAACGTGACGTGGGTGTGACGCGGGTGATTCGAAATTGACGTGGGCGTCACGTGGGAGTTTCGAACGTGACGTGGGCGTGACGTGGGTACTTTACATTTGACGTGGGTGTGACCTGGGTGATGCGAACGTGACGTGGGCGCAATGTGGGGGCATCGAACGTGACGTGGGCGTAACGTGGGGGCTTCGAAAGTGACGTGGGCATGACGTGGGTGATTCGAAGGTGACGTGAGTGTGACGTGGGGTGATTCGAACGTGACGTGGGCGTGACGTCGGTACTTTCAATGTGACGTGGGTGTGACCTGGGTGATTGGAATGTGACGTGGGAGTGACGTGGGGGCTTCGAACGTGCCAAAAGGGTGACATGGGTGCTTAGAACGTGACGTGGGCGTGACGTGGGTGATTCCAACGTGACGTGGGCGTCACGGGTGGGCTTCGAACGTGACGTGGGCATGACGTTGGTGATTCGAAGGTGACGTGGGCGTGACGTGGGTGCTTTGAAAGTGACGTGGGCGTGACGTGGGGGCTTCGAACGTGATGTAATTGTGACATGGGTGCTTAGAACGTGACGTGGGCATGACGTGGGTGATTCGAAGGTGACGTGGGTGTGACGTTGGGGCTTCAAACGTAACGTGGGCGTGACGTGGGGGATTCGAACGTGACGTGGGCGTGACGTCGGAACTTTGAATGTGACGTGGGTGTGACCTGGGTCATTTGATCGTGACGTGGGAGTGACGTGGGGGCATCGAACGTGACGTAAGGGTGACATGGGCGCTTAGAACGTGACGTGGGTGTGACGTGGGTGATTCCAACGTGACGTGGGGGCTTCGAACGTGACGTGGGCGTGACGTGGGTGATTGGAACGTGACGTGGGCGTGACGTCGGTACTTTGAAAGTGACGTGGGAGTGACGTGGGGGCTTCAAACGTGACGTAAGGGTGACATGGGTGCTTAGAACGTGACGTGGGCGTGACGTGGGTGATTCCAATGTCATGTGGGGGCTTCGAACGTGACGTGGGCGTGACGTGGGTGATTCGAACGTGACGTGGGCGTGACGTCGGTACTTTGAAAGTGACGTGGGTGTGACCTGGGTGATTGGAACGTGACGTGGGAGTGATGTGGGGGCTTCGAACGTGACGTAAGGGTGACATGGGCGCTTAGAACGTGACGTGGGCGTGACGTGGGTGATTCGAATATGACGTGGGCGTGAGGTGGGTGATTCGAAAGTGACGTCGGTGTGACGTGGGTGTTTCGGACGTGACGTGGGCGTGACGTGGATGCTTCGAACGTGACGTTGGTGTTTCGAACGTGACGTGGGTGTGACGTCGGAACTTTGAATGTGACGTGGGTGTGACCTGGGTCATTTGATCGTGACGTGGGAGTGACGTGGGGGCATCGAACGTGACGTAAGGGAGACATGGGTGCTTAGAACGTGACGTGGGCGTGACGTGGGTGATTGGAACGTGACGTGGGCGTGACGTCGGTACTTTGAAAGTGACGTGGGAGTGACGTGGGGGCTTCATACGTGACGTAAGGGTGACATGGGTGCTTAGAACGTGACGTGGGCGTGACGTCGGTACTTTGAATGTGACGTGGGTGTGACCTGGGTCATTGGAACGTGACGTGGGTGTGACGTGGGGGCTTCGAACGTGACGTGGGCATGACGTGGGTGATTCGAACGTGACGTGGGCGTGACGTGGGGGCTTCAAGCGTGACCTGGGTGTGACGTGGGTGTTTCGAAGGTGACGTGGGCGTGACGTCAGTACTTTGAATGTGACGTGGGTGTGACCTGGGTCATTTGAACGTGACGTGGGAGTGACGTGGGTGATTCCAACGTGATGTGGGGCTTCGAACGTTACGTGGGCATTTCGTGGGTGATTCGAACGTGACGTGGGCGTGACGTGGGTACTTTACATTTGACGTGGGTGTGACCTGGGTGATGCGAACGTGACGTGGGCGTGACGTGGGTGATTCGAATGTGACGTGGGCGTGACGTGGGGGCTTCGAACGTCACGTGAGCGTCACGTGGGGGCATCGAGTTTGACATGGGCGTGACCTGGGTGATTGGAACGTGACGTGGGGCTTCGAACATGACGTGGGCGTGACGTGGGGGCATCGAAGGTGACGTGGGCATGACGTGGGAGCTTCGAAAGTGACGTGGGCGTCACGTGGGTGATTCGAAGGTGACGTGGGCGTGACGTGGGGGCTTCGAACGTGACGTGGGCGTGACGTCGGTACTTTGAATGTGACGTGGGTGTGACCTGGGTCATTTGAACGTGACGTGGGAGTGACGTGGGGTCTTCGAACGTGACATAAGGGTGACATGGGTGCTTAGAACGTGACGTGGGCGTGACGTGGGTGATCCCAACGTGACGTGGGGGCTTCGAACGTGACATGGGCGTGACGTGGGTGCTTCGATTGTGACGTGGGCGTGACGTCGGCACTTTGAAAGTGACGTGGGTGTGACCTGGGTGATTGGAACGTGACGTGGGAGTGACGTGGGTGATTCCAACGTGACCTGGGCTTCGAACGTGACGTGGGCGTGACGTGGGTGAATGGAACGTGTGGTGGGCGTGAGGTGGGTGATTCGAAAGTGACGTCGGTGTGACGTGGTGCTTCGAACGTGACGTGGGCATGACATAAGCGCTTCGATCGTGACGTGGGCGTGACGTGTGTGGTTTCAACGTGACGTGGGCGTCACGGGGGGGCTTCGAACGTGACGTGGGCATGACGTGGGTACTTCGAAGGTGACGTGGGCATGACGTCGGTACTGTGAAAATTACGTGGGTGTGACCTGGGTGGTTGGAACATGACGTGGGAGTGACGTGGGTGATTCCAACGTGACGTGGGCTTCGAACGTGACGTGGGCGTGACGTGGGTGATTGGAACGTGACGTGGGCGTGAGGTGGGTGATTCGAAAGTGACGTCGGTGTGACGTGGGTGTTTCGGACGTGACGTGGGCATGACATAAGCGCTTCGATCGTGACGTGGGCGTGACGTGTGTGGTTTCAACGTGACGTGGGTGTCACGTGGGGCATCGAACGTGACGTGGGCGTGACGTGTGTGGTTTCAACGTGACGTGGGCGTCACGGGGGGCTTCGAACGTGACGTGGGCATGACGTGGCTGATTCGAAGGTGACGTGGGCGTGACGTCGGTACTTTGAATGTGACGTGGGTGTGACCTGGGTCATTTGAACGTGACGTGGGCGTGACGTGGGCGATTCCAACGTGACGTGGGGGCTTCAAACGTGACGTGGGCGTGAGGTGGGTGATTGGAACGTGACGTGGACGTGACGTGGGTGGTTTCATCGTGACGTGGCTGTGACGTGGGGGCTTCGGACGTGACGTGGGCGTCACGTGGATGGTTCGAAAGTGACGTGGGCGTGACGTGGGGGCTTCGAAGGTGACCTGGGTATGACGTGGGTTCTTCGAACGTGACGTGGGCATGACGTGGGTGATTCGAACGTGACGTGGGCGTGACGTGGGTGATTCGAATGTGACGTGGGCGTGACGTGGGTGATTCGAAAGTGATGTCAGTGTGACGTGGGTGTATCGGACGTGACGTGGGCCTGACGTGGATGCTTCGAATGTGACGTTAGTGTTTCGAACGTGACGTAAGGGTGACGTGGGGCTTCGAATGTGACGTGGGCGTGAGGTGGGTGATTGGAACGTGACGTGGGCGTGACGTCGGTACTTTGAATGTGACGAGGGTGTGACCTAGGGGCTTCGAACGTGATGGAAGGGCGACATGGGTGCTTAGAACGTGACGTGGGCGTGACATAGGCGCTTCGATCGTGACGTGGGCGTGACGTGTGTGGTTTCAACGTGACGTGGGTGCCACGTGGGGCATCGAACGTGACGTGGGTGTGACGTGTGTGGTTTCAACGTGACGTGGGCGTCACGTGGGAGTTGCGATCGTCACGTGGACGTGACGTCGGTACTTTCAATTTGAGGCTGGTGTGACCTGGGTCATTCGAGCGTGACGTACGTGTGACGTGGGTGATTCCAACGTGACGTGGGCGTGACGTGGGGGCTTCGATCGTGACGTGGACGTGACGTCGGTACTTTATATCTGACGTGGGTGTGACCTGGGTCATTCGAACGTGACGTGGGTGTGACGTGGGGGCTTCGAACGTGACGTGGGCATGACGTGGGTGATTCGAAGGTGCCGTGTGCGTGACGTGGGGGCATCGAACGTGACGTGGGCGTCACGTGTGGGCTTCAAACGTGACCTGTGTGTGACGTGGTTGATTCGAAGGTGACGTGGGGGTGACGTGGGGGAATGGAACGTGACGTGGGTGTGACGTGGGGGCATCGATCGTGACGTGGACGTGACGTCGGTACTTTCAATTATACGTGGGTGTGACCTTGGTCATTCGAACGTGACGTGGGAGTGACGTGGGGGCTTTGAATGAGACATGGGTGTGACCTGGGGCTTCGAACGTGACGTGGGCGACATGGGTGCTTAGAACGTGACGTGGGCGTGACGTGGGTGATTCCAACGTGACGTGGGCGTGACGTGGGGGCATCGATCGTGACGTGGGCGTCACGTGGGGGCTTGAAACGTGACCTGGGTGTGACGTGGTTGATTCGAAGGTGACGTGGGCGTGACGTCAGTACTTTGAACGTGACGTGGGTGTGACCTGGGTCATGCGAACGTGACGTGGGTGTGACGTGGGTGTTTCGAACGTTTCGTGGGCATTTCGTGGGTGATTCGAACGTGACGTGGGTGTGACCTGGGTCACTTGAACGTGACGTGGGAGTGACGTGGGGGCTTCAAACGTGACGTAAGGGTGACATTGGTGCTTCGGACGTGACGTGGGTGTAACGTGGGGGGTTCGAGCATGACACGGGAGTGACGTGGATGCTTCGAATGTGACGTGGGTGCTTCGAACGTGACGTGGAAGTCACGTGGGGGCTTCGAACGTGACGTGGGTGTGACGCGGGTGATTCGAAATTGACGTGGGCGTCACGTGGGAGTTTCGAACGTGACGTGGGCGTGACGTGGGTACTTTACATTTGACGTGGGTGTGACCTGGGTGATGCGAACGTGACGTGGGCGCAATGTGGGGGCATCGAACGTGACGTGGGCGTAACGTGGGGGCTTCGAAAGTGACGTGGGCATGACGTGGGTGATTCGAAGGTGACGTGAGTGTGACGTCGGTACTTTCAATGTGACTTGGGTGTGACCTGGGTGATTGGAATGTGACGTGGGAGTGACGTGGGGGCTTCGAACGTGACAAAAGGGTGACATGGGTGCTTAGAACGTGACGTGGGCGTGACGTGGGTGATTCCAACGTGACGTGGGCGTCACGGGTGGGCTTCGAACGTGACGTGGGCATGACGTTGGTGATTCGAAGGTGACGTGGGCGTGACGTGGGTGCTTTGAAAGTGACGTGGGCGTGACGTGGGGGCTTCGAACGTGATGTAATTGTGACATGGGTGCTTAGAACGTGACGTGGGCATGACGTGGGTGATTCGAAGGTGACGTGGGTGTGACGTGGGGGCTTCAAACGTAACGTGGGCGTGACGTGGGGGATTCGAACGTGACGTGGGCGTGACGTCGGAACTTTGAATGTGACGTGGGTGTGACCTGGGTCATTTGATCGTGACGTGGGAGTGACGTGGGGGCATCGAACGTGAGGTAAGGGAGACATGGGTGCTTAGAACGTGACGTGGGTGTGACGTGGGTGATTCCAACGTGACGTGGGGGCTTCGAACGTGACGTGGGCGTGACGTGGGTGATTGGAACGTGACGTGGGCGTGACGTCGGTACTTTGAAAGTGACGTGGGAGTGACGTGGGGGCTTCAAACGTGACGTAAGGGTGACATGGGTGCTTAGAACGTGACGTGGGCGTGACGTGGGTGATTCCAATGTCATGTGGGGGCTTCGAACGTGACGTGGGCGTGACGTGGGTGATTCGAACGTGACGTGGGCGTGACGTCGGTACTTTACATTTGTCGTGGGTGTGACCTGGGTGATGCGAACATGACGTGGGCGTCACGTGGGGGCATCGAACGTGACGTGGGCGTGACGTGGGTGATTCGAATGTGACGTGGGCGTGACGTGGGGGCTTCGAACGTCACGTGAGCGTCACGTGGGGGCATCGAGTTTGACATGGGCGTGACCTGGGTGATTGGAACGTGACGTGGGGCTTCGAACATGACGTGGGCGTGACGTGGGGGCATCGAAGGTGACGTGGGCATGACGTGGGAGCTTCGAAAGTGACGTGGGCGTCACGTGGGTGATTCGAAGGTGACGTGGGCGTGACGTGGGGGCTTCGAACGTGACGTGGGTGTGAGGTGGGTGATTCGAACGTGACGTGGGCGTGACGTCGGTACTTTGAATGTGACGTGGGTGTGACCTGGGTCATTTGAACGTGACGTGGGAGTGACGTGGGGTCTTCGAACGTGACATAAGGGTGACATGGGTGCTTAGAACGTGACGTGGGCGTGACGTGGGTGATCCCAACGTGACGTGGGGGCTTCGAACGTGACATGGGCGTGACGTGGGTGCTTCGATTGTGACGTGGGCGTGACGTCGGCACTTTGAAAGTGACGTGGGTGTGACCTGGGTGATTGGAACGTGACGTGGGAGTGACGTGGGTGATTCCAACGTGACCTGGGCTTCGAACGTGACGTGGGCGTGACGTGGGTGAATGGAACGTGTGGTGGGCGTGAGGTGGGTGATTCGAAAGTGACGTCGGTGTGACGTGGTGCTTCGAACGTGACGTGGGCATGACATAAGCGCTTCGATCGTGACGTGGGCGTGACGTGTGTGGTTTCAACGTGACGTGGGCGTCACGGGGGGGCTTCGAACGTGACGTGGGCATGACGTGGGTGCTTCGAAGGTGACGTGGGCATGACGTCGGTACTGTGAAAGTTACGTGGGTGTGACCTGGGTGGTTGGAACATGACGTGGGAGTGACGTGGGTGATTCCAACGTGACGTGGGCTTCGAACGTGACGTGGGCGTGACGTGGGTGATTGGAACGTGACGTGGGCGTGAGGTGGGTGATTCGAAAGTGACGTCGGTGTGACGTGGGTGTTTCGGACGTGACGTGGGCATGACATAAGCGCTTCGATCGTGACGTGGGCGTGACGTGTGTGGTTTCAACGTGACGTGGGTGTCACGTGGGGCATCGAACGTGACGTGGGCGTGACGTGTGTGGTTTCAACGTGACGTGGGCGTCACGGGGGGCTTCGAACGTGACGTGGGCATGACGTGGCTGATTCGAAGGTGACGTGGGCGTGACGTGGGGGCATGGAACGTGACGTGGGTGTGAGGTGGGTGTTTCGAACGTGACGTGGGCGTGACGTCGGTACTTTGAATGTGACGTGGGTGTGACCTGGGTCATTTGAACGTGACGTGGGCGTGACGTGGGTGATTCCAACGTCATGTGGGGGCTTCGAACGTGACGTGGGCGTGACGTGGGTGATTGGAACGTGACGTGGACGTGACGTGGGTGGTTTCATCGTGACGTGGCTGTGACGTGGGGGCTTCGGACGTGACGTGGGCGTCACGTGGGGGCTTCGAAAGTGACGTGGGCGTGACGTGGGGGCTTCGAAGGTGACCTGGGTATGACGTGGGTTCTTCGAACGTGACGTGGGCATGACGTGGGTGATTCGAACGTGACGTGGGCGTGACGTGGGTGATTCGAATGTGACGTGGGCGTGACGTGGGTGATTCGAAAGTGATGTCAGTGTGACGTGGGTGTATCGGACGTGACGTGGGCCTGACGTGGATGCTTCGAATGTGACGTTAGTGTTTCGAACGTGACGTAAGGGTGACGTGGGGCTTCGAATGTGACGTGGGCGTGAGGTGGGTGATTGGAACGTGACGTGGGCGTGACGTCGGTACTTTGAATGTGACGAGGGTGTGACCTAGGGGCTTCGAACATGATGGAAGGGCGACATGGGTGCTTAGAACGTGACGTGGGCGTGACATAGGCGCTTCGATCGTGACGTGGGCGTGACGTGTGTGGTTTCAACGTGACGTGGGTGCCACGTGGGGCATCGAACGTGACGTGGGTGTGACGTGTGTGGTTTCAACGTGACGTGGGCGTCACGTGGGAGTTGCGATCGTCACGTGGACGTGCCGTCGGTACTTTCAATTTGAGGCTGGTGTGACCTGGGTCATTCGAGCGTGACGTACGTGTGACGTGGGTGATTCCAACGTGACGTGGGCGTGACGTGGGGGCTTCGATCGTGACGTGGACGTGACGTCGGTACTTTATATCTGACGTGGGTGTGACCTGGGTCATTCGAACGTGACGTGGGTGTGACGTGGGGGCTTCGAACGTGACGTGGGCATGACGTGGGTGATTCGAAGGTGACGTGTGCGTGACGTGGGGGCATCGAACGTGACGTGGGCGTCACGTGTGGGCTTCAAACGTGACCTGTGTGTGACGTGGTTGATTCGAAGGTGACGTGGGGGTGACGTGGGGGAATGGAACGTGACGTGGGTGTGACGTGGGGGCATCGATCGTGACGTGGACGTGACGTCGGTACTTTCAATTATACGTGGGTGTGACCTGGGTCATTCGAACGTGACGTGGGAGTGACGAGGGGGCTTTGAATGAGACATGGGTGTGACCTGGGGCTTCGAACGTGACGTGGGCGACATGGGTGCTTAGAACGTGACGTGGGCGTGACGTGGGTGATTCCAACGTGACGTGGGCGTGACGTGGGGGCATCGATCGTGACGTGGGCGTCACGTGGGGGCTTGAAACGTGACCTGGGTGTGACGTGGTTGATTCGAAGGTGACGTGGGCGTGACGTCAGTACTTTGAACGTGACGTGGGTGTGACCTGGGTCATGCGAACGTGACGTGGGTGTGACGTGGGTGTTTCGAACGTTTCGTGGGCATTTCGTGGGTGATTCGAACGTGACGTGGGTGTGACCTGGGTCACTTGAACGTGACGTGGGAGTGACGTGGGGGCTTCAAACGTGACGTAAGGGTGACATTGGTGCTTCGGACGTGACGTGGGTGTAACGTGGGGGGTTCGAGCATGACACGGGAGTGACGTGGATGCTTCGAATGTGACGTGGGTGCTTCGAACGTGACGTGGGTGTGACGCGGGTGATTCGAAATTGACGTGGGCGTCACGTGGGAGTTTCGAACGTGACGTGGGCGTGACGTGGGTACTTTACATTTGACGTGGGTGTGACCTGGGTGATGCGAACGTGACGTGGGCGCAATGTGGGGGCATCGAACGTGACGTGGGCGTAACGTGGGGGCTTCGAAAGTGACGTGGGCATGACGTGGGTGATTCGAAGGTGACGTGAGTGTGACGTGGGGTGATTCGAACGTGACGTGGGCGTGACGTCGGTACTTTCAATGTGACGTGGGTGTGACCTGGGTGATTGGAATGTGACGTGGGAGTGACGTGGGGGCTTCGAACGTGCCAAAAGGGTGACATGGGTGCTTAGAACGTGACGTGGGCGTGACGTGGGTGATTCCAACGTGACGTGGGCGTCACGGGTGGGCTTCGAACGTGACGTGGGCATGACGTTGGTGATTCGAAGGTGACGTGGGCGTGACGTGGGTGCTTTGAAAGTGACGTGGGCGTGACGTGGGGGCTTCGAACGTGATGTAATTGTGACATGGGTGCTTAGAACGTGACGTGGGCATGACGTGGGTGATTCGAAGGTGACGTGGGTGTGACGTGGGGGCTTCAAACGTAACGTGGGCGTGACGTGGGGGATTCGAACGTGACGTGGGCGTGACGTCGGAACTTTGAATGTGACGTGGGTGTGACCTGGGTCATTTGATCGTGACGTGGGAGTGACGTGGGGGCATCGAACGTGACGTAAGGGAGACATGGGTGCTTAGAACGTGACGTGGGTGTGACGTGGGTGATTCCAACGTGACGTGGGGGCTTCGAACGTGACGTGGGCGTGACGTGGGTGATTGGAACGTGACGTGGGCGTGACGTCGGTACTTTGAAAGTGACGTGGGAGTGACGTGGGGGCTTCAAACGTGACGTAAGGGTGACATGGGTGCTTAGAACGTGACGTGGGCGTGACGTGGGTGATTCCAATGTCATGTGGGGGCTTCGAACGTGACGTGGGCGTGACGTGGGTGATTCGAACGTGACGTGGGCGTGACGTCGGTACTTTGAAAGTGACGTGGGTGTGACCTGGGTGATTGGAACGTGACGTGGGAGTGACGTGGGGGCTTCGAACGTGACGTAAGGGTGACATGGGCGCTTAGAACGTGACGTGGGCGTGACGTGGTTGATTCGAATATGACGTGGGAGTGACGTGGGTGATTCCAATGTCATGTGGGGGCTTCGAACGTGACGTGGGCGTGACGTGGGTGATTCGAACGTGACGTGGGCGTGACGTCGGTACTTTGAAAGTGACGTGGGTGTGACCTGGGTCATTTGAACGTGACGTGGGAGTGACGTGGGGGCTTCGAACGTGACGTAAGGGTGACATGGGCGCTTAGAACGTGACGTGGGCGTGACGTGGGTGATTCGAATATGACGTGGGCGTGAGGTGGGTGATTCGAAAGTGACGTCGGTGTGACGTGGGTGTTTCGGACGTGACGTGGGCGTGACGTGGATGCTTCGAACGTGACGTTGGTGTTTCGAACGTGACGTGGGTGTGACGTGGGTGCTTCGAACGTGACGTGGGCGTGATATAGGCGCTTCGATCATGACGTGGGCGTGACGTGTGTGGTTTCAACGTGACGTGGGTGTCACGTGGGGCATCGAACGCGACGTGGACGTGACGTCGGTACTTTCAATTTGAGGTTGGTGTGACCTGGGTCATTCGAACGTGACGTACATGTGACGTGGGTGATTTTAACGTGACGTGGGGCTTCGAACGTGACGTGGGTGTGACCTGGGTGATTGGAACGTGACGTGGGTGTGACGTGGGGGCTTCGAACGTGACGTGAGTGTGACGTGGGTGTTTCGAACCTGACGTTGGTATTTCGAACGTGACGTGGGTGTGACGTGGGTGCATCGGACGTGACGTGGGCATAACGTGGGGGCTACGAACATTACGCGGGTGTGACATGGATGCTTCGAATGCGACGTTGGTGTTTCGAACGTGACATGGGTGTGACATGGGTGCTTGGAACGTGACGTGGGCGTCACGTGGGGGCTTCGAACGTGACGTGGGTGTGACGTGGGGGCATCGATCGTGACGTGGACGTGACGTCGGTACTTTATACCTGATGGGGGTGTGACGTGGGTCATTCGAACGTGACGTGGGTGTGACGTGGGTGATTCGAACGTGACGTGGGCATGACGTGGGTGATTCGAAGGTGACGTGGGTGTGATGTGGGGTCTTCGAACGTGACGTGGGCGTGACGTCGGTACTTTGAATGTGACGTGGGTGTGACCTGGGTGATTGGAACGTGACGTGGGAGTGACGTGGGGGCTTCGAACGTGACGTAAGGGTGACATGGGTGCTTAGAACGTGACGTGGGCGTGACGTGGGAGTTTCGAACGTGACGTGCACGTGACGTCGGTACTTGCAATTTGAGGTTGGTGTGACCTGGGTCATTTGGATGTGACGTCGCTACTTTCAATTTGAGGCTGGTGTGACCTGGGTCATTCGAACGTGACGTACGTGTGACGTTGGGGCTTCGAACGTGATGTGGGTGTTTCAAAACTAACGTGGGTGTGACGTGGGGGCTTCGAAGGTGACGTGGGCATGACGTGGGTGCTTCGAAGGTGACGTGGGCATGACGTCGGTACTGTGAAAGTTACGTGGGTGTGACCTGGGTGGTTGGAACATGACGTGGGAGTGACGTGGGTGATTCCAACGTGACGTGGGCTTCGAACGTGACGTGGGCGTGACGTGGGTGATTGGAACGTGTGGTGGGCGTGAGGTGGGTGATTCGAAAGTGACGTCGGTGTGACGTGGTGCTTCGAACGTGACGTGGGCATGACATAAGCGCTTCGATCGTGACGTGGGCGTGACGTGTGTGGTTTCAACGTGACGTGGGCGTCACGGGGGGGCTTCGAACGTGACGTGGGCATGACGTGGGTACTTCGAAGGTGACGTGGGCATGACGTCGGTACTGTGAAAATTACGTGGGTGTGACCTGGGTGGTTGGAACATGACGTGGGAGTGACGTGGGTGATTCCAACGTGACGTGGGCTTCGAACGTGACGTGGGCGTGACGTGGGTGATTGGAACGTGACGTGGGCGTGAGGTGGGTGATTCGAAAGTGACGTCGGTGTGACGTGGGTGTTTCGGACGTGACGTGGGCATGACATAAGCGCTTCGATCGTGACGTGGGCGTGACGTGTGTGGTTTCAACGTGACGTGGGTGTCACGTGGGGCATCGAACGTGACGTCGGCGTGACGTGTGTGGTTTCAACGTGACGTGGGCGTCACGGGGGGCTTCGAACGTGACGTGGGCATGACGTGGCTGATTCGAAGGTGACGTGGGCGTGACGTGGGGGCATGGAACGTGACGTGGGTGTGAGGTGGGTGTTTCGAACGTGACGTGGGCGTGACGTCGGTACTTTGAATGTGACGTGGGTGTGACCTGGGTCATTTGAACGTGACGTGGGCGTGACGTGGGCGATTCCAACGTGACGTGGGGGCTTCAAACGTGACGTGGGCGTGACGTGGGTGATTGGAACGTGACGTGGACGTGACGTGGGTGGTTTCATCGTGACGTGGCTGTGACGTGGGGGCTTCGGACGTGACGTGGGCGTCACGTGGGGGCTTCGAAAGTGACGTGGGCGTGACGTGGGGGCTTCGAAGGTGACCTGGGTATGACGTGGGTTCTTCGAACGTGACGTGGGCATGACGTGGGTGATTCGAACGTGACGTGGGCGTGACGTGGGTGATTCGAATGTGACGTGGGCGTGACGTGGGTGATTCGAAAGTGATGTCAGTGTGACGTGGGTGTATCGGACGTGACGTGGGCCTGACGTGGATGCTTCGAATGTGACGTTAGTGTTTCGAACGTGACGTAAGGGTGACGTGGGGCTTCGAATGTGACGTGGGCGTGAGGTGGGTGATTGGAACGTGACGTGGGCGTGACGTCGGTACTTTGAATGTGACGAGGGTGTGACCTAGGGGCTTCGAACGTGATGGAAGGGCGACATGGGTGCTTAGAACGTGACGTGGGCGTGACATAGGCGCTTCGATCGTGACGTGGGCGTGACGTGTGTGGTTTCAACGTGACGTGGGTGCCACGTGGGGCATCGAACGTGACGTGGGTGTGACGTGTGTGGTTTCAACGTGACGTGGGCGTCACGTGGGAGTTGCGATCGTCACGTGGACGTGACGTCGGTACTTTCAATTTGAGGCTGGTGTGACCTGGGTCATTCGAGCGTGACGTACGTGTGACGTGGGTGATTCCAACGTGACGTGGGCGTGACGTGGGGGCTTCGATCGTGACGTGGACGTGACGTCGGTACTTTATATCTGACGTGGGTGTGACCTGGGTCATTCGAACGTGACGTGGGTGTGACGTGGGGGCTTCGAACGTGACGTGGGCATGACGTGGGTGATTCGAAGGTGAGGTGTGCGTGACGTGGGGGCATCGAACGTGACGTGGGCGTCACGTGTGGGCTTCAAACGTGACCTGTGTGTGACGTGGTTGATTCGAAGGTGACGTGGGGGTGACGTGGGGGAATGGAACGTGACGTGGGTGTGACGTGGGGGCATCGATCGTGACGTGGACGTGACGTCGGTACTTTCAATTATACGTGGGTGTGACCTGGGTCATTCGAACGTGACGTGGGAGTGACGTGGGGGCTTTGAATGAGACATGGGTGTGACCTGGGGCTTCGAACGTGACGTGGGCGACATGGGTGCTTAGAACGTGACGTGGGCGTGACGTGGGTGATTCCAACGTGACGTGGGCGTGACGTGGGGGCATCGATCGTGACGTGGGCGTCACGTGGGGGCTTGAAACGTGACCTGGGTGTGACGTGGTTGATTCGAAGGTGACGTGGGCGTGACGTCAGTACTTTGAACGTGACGTGGGTGTGACCTGGGTCATGCGAACGTGACGTGGGTGTGACGTGGGTGTTTCGAACGTTTCGTGGGCATTTCGTGGGTGATTCGAACGTGACGTGGGTGTGACCTGGGTCACTTGAACGTGACGTGGGAGTGACGTGGGGGCTTCAAACGTGACGTAAGGGTGACATTGGTGCTTCGGACGTGACGTGGGTGTAACGTGGGGGGTTCGAGCATGACACGGGAGTGACGTGGATGCTTCGAATGTGACGTGGGTGCTTCGAACGTGACGTGGAAGTCACGTGGGTGCTTCGAACGTGACGTGGGTGTGACGCGGGTGATTCGAAATTGACGTGGGCGTCACGTGGGAGTTTCGAACGTGACGTGGGCGTGACGTGGGTACTTTACATTTGACGTGGGTGTGACCTGGGTGATGCGAACGTGACGTGGGCGCAATGTGGGGGCATCGAACGTGACGTGGGCGTAACGTGGGGGCTTCGAAAGTGACGTGGGCATGACGTGGGTGATTCGAAGGTGACGTGAGTGTGACGTCGGTACTTTCAATGTGACTTGGGTGTGACCTGGGTGATTAGAATGTGACGTGGGAGTGACGTGGGGGCTTCGAACGTGCCAAAAGGGTGACATGGGTGCTTAGAACGTGACGTGGGCGTGACGTGGGTGATTCCAACGTGACGTGGGCGTCACGGGTGGGCTTCGAACGTGACGTGGGCATGACGTTGGTGATTCGAAGGTGACGTGGGCGTGACGTGGGTGCTTTGAAAGTGACGTGGGCGTGACGTGGGGGCTTCGAACGTGATGTAATTGTGACATGGGTGCTTAGAACGTGACGTGGGCATGACGTGGGTGATTCGAAGGTGACGTGGGTGTGACGTGGGGGCTTCAAACGTAACGTGGGCGTGACGTGGGGGATTCGAACGTGACGTGGGCGTGACGTCGGAACTTTGAATGTGACGTGGGTGTGACCTGGGTCATTTGATCGTGACGTGGGAGTGACGTGGGGGCATCGAACGTGACGTAAGGGAGACATGGGTGCTTAGAACGTGACGTGGGTGTGACGTGGGTGATTCCAACGTGACGTGGGGGCTTCGAACGTGACGTGGGCGTGACGTGGGTGATTGGAACGTGACGTGGGCGTGACGTCGGTACTTTGAAAGTGACGTGGGAGTGACGTGGGGGCTTCAAACGTGACGTAAGGGTGACATGGGTGCTTAGAACGTGACGTGGGCGTGACGTGGGTGATTCCAATGTCATGTGGGGGCTTCGAACGTGACGTGGGCGTGACGTGGGTGATTCGAACGTGACGTGGGCGTGACGTCGGTACTTTACATTTGTCGTGGGTGTGACCTGGGTGATGCGAACGTGACGTGGGCGTCACGTGGGGGCATCGAACGTGACGTGGGCGTGACGTGGGTGATTCGAATGTGACGTGGGCGTGACGTGGGGGCTTCGAACGTCACGTGAGCGTTACGTGGGGGCATCGAGTTTGACATGGGCGTGACCTGGGTGATTGGAACCTGACGTGGGGCTTCGAACATGACGTGGGCGTGACGTGGGGGCATCGAAGGTGACGTGGGCATGATGTGGGAGCTTCGAAAGTGACGTGGGCGTCACGTGGGTGATTCGAAGGTGACGTGGGCGTGACGTGGGGGCTTCGAACGTGACGTGGGTGTGAGGTGGGTGATTCGAACGTGACGTGGGCGTGACGTCGGTACTTTGAATGTGACGTGGGTGTGACCTGGGTCATTTGAACGTGACGTGGGAGTGACGTGGGGTCTTCGAACGTGACATAAGGGTGACATGGGTGCTTAGAACGTGACGTGGGCGTGACGTGGGTGATCCCAACGTGACGTGGGGGCTTCGAACGTGACATGGGCGTGACGTGGGTGATTCGAACGTGACGTGGGCGTGACGTCGGCACTTTGAAAGTGACGTGGGTGTGACCTGGGTGATTGGAACGTGACGTGGGAGTGACGTGGGTGATTCCAACGTGACGTGGGCTTCGAACGTGACGTGGGCGTGACGTGGGTGAATGGAACGTGTGGTGGGCGTGAGGTGGGTGATTCGAAAGTGACGTCGGTGTGACGTGGTGCTTCGAACGTGACGTGGGCATGACATAAGCGCTTCGATCGTGACGTGGGCGTGACGTGTGTGGTTTCAACGTGACGTGGGCGTCACGGGGGGGCTTCGAACGTGACGTGGGCATGACGTGGGTGCTTCGAAGGTGACGTGGGCATGACGTCGGTACTGTGAAAGTTACGTGGGTGTGACCTGGGTGGTTGGAACATGACGTGGGAGTGACGTGGGTGATTCCAACGTGACGTGGGCTTCGAACGTGACGTGGGCGTGACGTGGGTGATTGGAACGTGTGGTGGGCGTGAGGTGGGTGATTCGAAAGTGACGTCGGTGTGACGTGGTGCTTCGAACGTGACGTGGGCATGACATAAGCGCTTCGATCGTGACGTGGGCGTGACGTGTGTGGTTTCAACGTGACGTGGGCGTCACGGGGGGGCTTCGAACGTGACGTGGGCATGACGTGGGTACTTCGAAGGTGACGTGGGCATGACGTCGGTACTGTGAAAGTTACGTGGGTGTGACCTGGGTGGTTGGAACATGACGTGGGAGTGACGTGGGTGATTCCAACGTGACGTGGGCTTCGAACGTGACGTGGGCGTGACGTGGGTGATTGGAACGTGACGTGGGCGTGAGGTGGGTGATTCGAAAGTGACGTCGGTGTGACGTGGGTGTTTCGGACGTGACGTGGGCATGACATAAACGCTTCGATCGTGACGTGGGCGTGACGTGTGTGGTTTCAACGTGACGTGGGTGTCACGTGGGGCATCGAACGTGACGTGGGCGTGACGTGTGTGGTTTCAACGTGACGTGGGCGTCACGGGGGGCTTCGAACGTGACGTGGGCATGACGTGGCTGATTCGAAGGTGACGTGGGCGTGACGTGGGGGCATGGAACGTGACGTGGGTGTGAGGTGGGTGTTTCGAACGTGACGTGGGCGTGACGTCGGTACTTTGAATGTGACGTGGGTGTGACCTGGGTCATTTGAACGTGACGTGGGCGTGACGTGGGTGATTCCAACGCCATGTGGGGGCTTCGAACGTGACGTGGGCGTGACGTGGGTGATTGGAACGTGACGTGGACGTGACGTGGGTGGTTTCATCGTGACGTGGCTGTGACGTGGGGGCTTCGGACGTGACGTGGGCGTCACGTGGGGGCTTCGAAAGTGACGTGGGCGTGACGTGGGGGCTTCGAAGGTGACCTGGGTATGACGTGGGTTCTTCGAACGTGACGTGGGCATGACGTGGGTGATTCGTACGTGACGTGGGCGTGACGTGGGTGATTCGAATGTGACGTGGGCGTGACGTGGGTGATTCGAAAGTGATGTCAGTGTGACGTGGGTGTATCGGACGTGACGTGGGCCTGACGTGGATGCTTCGAATGTGACGTTAGTGTTTCGAACGTGACGTAAGGGTGACGTGGGGCTTCGAATGTGACGTGGGCGTGAGGTGGGTGATTGGAACGTGACGTGGGCGTGACGTCGGTACTTTGAATGTGACGAGGGTGTGACCTAGGGGCTTCGAACGTGATGGAAGGGCGACATGGGTGCTTAGAACGTGACGTGGGCGTGACATAGGCGCTTCGATCGTGACGTGGGCGTGACGTGTGTGGTTTCAACGTGACGTGGGTGCCACGTGGGGCATCGAACGTGACGTGGGTGTGACGTGTGTGGTTTCAACGTGACGTGGGCGTCACGTGGGAGTTGCGATCGTCACGTGGACGTGCCGTCGGTACTTTCAATTTGAGGCTGGTGTGACCTGGGTCATTCGAGCGTGACGTACGTGTGACGTGGGTGATTCCAACGTGACGTGGGCGTGACGTGGGGGCTTCGATCGTGACGTGGACGTGACGTCGGTACTTTATATCTGACGTGGGTGTGACCTGGGTCATTCGAACGTGACGTGGGTGTGACGTGGGGGCTTCGAACGTGACGTGGGCATGACGTGGGTGATTCGAAGGTGCCGTGTGCGTGACGTGGGGGCATCGAACGTGACGTGGGCGTCACGTGTGGGCTTCAAACGTGACCTGTGTGTGACGTGGTTGATTCGAAGGTGACGTGGGGGTGACGTGGGGGAATGGAACGTGACGTGGGTGTGACGTGGGGGCATCGATCGTGACGTGGACGTGACGTCGGTACTTTCAATTATACGTGGGTGTGACCTGGGTCATTCGAACGTGACGTGGGAGTGACGTGGGGGCTTTGAATGAGACATGGGTGTGACCTGGGGCTTCGAACGTGACGTGGGCGACATGGGTGCTTAGAACGTGACGTGGGCGTGACGTGGGTGATTCCAACGTGACGTGGGCGTGACGTGGGGGCATCGATCGTGACGTGGGCGTCACGTGGGGGCTTGAAACGTGACCTGGGTGTGACGTGGTTGATTCGAAGGTGACGTGGGCGTGACGTCAGTACTTTGAACGTGACGTGGGTGTGACCTGGGTCATGCGAACGTGACGTGGGTGTGACGTGGGTGTTTCGAACGTTTCGTGGGCATTTCGTGGGTGATTCGAACGTGACGTGGGTGTGACCTGGGTCACTTGAACGTGACGTGGGAGTGACGTGGGGGCTTCAAACGTGACGTAAGGGTGACATTGGTGCTTCGGACGTGACGTGGGTGTAACGTGGGGGGTTCGAGCATGACACGGGAGTGACGTGGATGCTTCGAATGTGACGTGGGTGCTTCGAACGTGACGTGGGTGTGACGCGGGTGATTCGAAATTGACGTGGGCGTCACGTGGGAGTTTCGAACGTGACGTGGGCGTGACGTGGGTACTTTACATTTGACGTGGGTGTGACCTGGGTGATGCGAACGTGACGTGGGCGCAATGTGGGGGCATCGAACGTGACGTGGGCGTAACGTGGGGGCTTCGAAAGTGACGTGGGCATGACGTGGGTGATTCGAAGGTGACGTGAGTGTGACGTGGGGTGATTCGAACGTGACGTGGGCGTGACGTCGGTACTTTCAATGTGACGTGGGTGTGACCTGGGTGATTGGAATGTGACGTGGGAGTGACGTGGGGGCTTCGAACGTGCCAAAAGGGTGACATGGGTGCTTAGAACGTGACGTGGGCGTGACGTGGGTGATTCCAACGTGACGTGGGCGTCACGGGTGGGCTTCGAACGTGACGTGGGCATGACGTTGGTGATTCGAAGGTGACGTGGGCGTGACGTGGGTGCTTTGAAAGTGACGTGGGCGTGACGTGGGGGCTTCGAACGTGATGTAATTGTGACATGGGTGCTTAGAACGTGACGTGGGCATGACGTGGGTGATTCGAAGGTGACGTGGGTGTGACGTGGGGGCTTCAAACGTAACGTGGGCGTGACGTGGGGGATTCGAACGTGACGTGGGCGTGACGTCGGAACTTTGAATGTGACGTGGGTGTGACCTGGGTCATTTGATCGTGACGTGGGAGTGACGTGGGGGCATCGAACGTGACGTAAGGGAGACATGGGTGCTTAGAACGTGACGTGGGTGTGACGTGGGTGATTCCAACGTGACGTGGGGGCTTCGAACGTGACGTGGGCGTGACGTGGGTGATTGGAACGTGACGTGGGCGTGACGTCGGTACTTTGAAAGTGACGTGGGAGTGACGTGGGGGCTTCAAACGTGACGTAAGGGTGACATGGGTGCTTAGAACGTGACGTGGGCGTGACGTGGGTGATTCCAATGTCATGTGGGGGCTTCGAACGTGACGTGGGCGTGACGTGGGTGATTCGAACGTGACGTGGGCGTGACGTCGGTACTTTGAAAGTGACGTGGGTGTGACCTGGGTGATTGGAACGTGACGTGGGAGTGACGTGGGGGCTTCGAACGTGACGTAAGGGTGACATGGGCGCTTAGAACGTGACGTGGGCGTGACGTGGTTGATTCGAATATGACGTGGGAGTGACGTGGGTGATTCCAATGTCATGTGGGGGCTTCGAACGTGACGTGGGCGTGACGTGGGTGATTCGAACGTGACGTGGGCGTGACGTCGGTACTTTGAAAGTGACGTGGGTGTGACCTGGGTCATTTGAACGTGACGTGGGAGTGACGTGGGGGCTTCGAACGTGACGTAAGGGTGACATGGGCGCTTAGAACGTGACGTGGGCGTGACGTGGGTGATTCGAATATGACGTGGGCGTGAGGTGGGTGATTCGAAAGTGACGTCGGTGTGACGTGGGTGTTTCGGACGTGACGTGGGCGTGACGTGGATGCTTCGAACGTGACGTTGGTGTTTCGAACGTGACGTGGGTGTGACGTGGGTGCTTCGAACGTGACGTGGGCGTGATATAGGCGCTTCGATCATGACGTGGGCGTGACGTGTGTGGTTTCAACGTGACGTGGGTGTCACGTGGGGCATCGAACGCGACGTGGACGTGACGTCGGTACTTTCAATTTGAGGTTGGTGTGACCTGGGTCATTCGAACGTGACGTACATGTGACATGGGTGATTTTAACGTGACGTGGGGCTTCGAACGTGACGTGGGTGTGACCTGGGTGATTGGAACGTGACGTGGGTGTGACGTGGGGGCTTCGAACGTGACGTGAGTGTGACGTGGGTGTTTCGAACCTGACGTTGGTATTTCGAACGTGACGTGGGTGTGACGTGGGTGCATCGGACGTGACGTGGGCATAACGTGGGGGCTACGAACATTACGCGGGTGTGACATGGATGCTTCGAATGCGACGTTGGTGTTTCGAACGTGACATGGGTGTGACATGGGTGCTTGGAACGTGACGTGGGCGTCACGTGGGGGCTTCGAACGTGACGTGGGTGTGACGTGGGGGCATCGATCGTGACGTGGACGTGACGTCGGTACTTTATACCTGATGGGGGTGTGACGTGGGTCATTCGAACGTGACGTGGGTGTGACGTGGGTGATTCGAACGTGACGTGGGCATGACGTGGGTGATTCGAAGGTGACGTGGGTGTGATGTGGGGTCTTCGAACGTGACGTGGGCGTGACGTCGGTACTTTGAATGTGACGTGGGTGTGACCTGGGTGATTGGAACGTGACGTGGGAGTGACGTGGGGGCTTCGAACGTGACGTAAGGGTGACATGGGTGCTTAGAACGTGACGTGGGCGTGACGTGGGAGTTTCGAACGTGACGTGCACGTGACGTCGGTACTTGCAATTTGAGGTTGGTGTGACCTGGGTCATTTGGATGTGACGTCGCTACTTTCAATTTGAGGCTGGTGTGACCTGGGTCATTCGAACGTGACGTACGTGTGACGTTGGGGCTTCGAACGTGATGTGGGTGTTTCAAAACTAACGTGGGTGTGACGTGGGGGCTTCGAAGGTGACGTGGGCATGACGTGGGTGCTTCGAAGGTGACGTGGGCATGACGTCGGTACTGTGAAAGTTACGTGGGTGTGACCTGGGTGGTTGGAACATGACGTGGGAGTGACGTGGGTGATTCCAACGTGACGTGGGCTTCGAACGTGACGTGGGCGTGACGTGGGTGATTGGAACGTGTGGTGGGCGTGAGGTGGGTGATTCGAAAGTGACGTCGGTGTGACGTGGTGCTTCGAACGTGACGTGGGCATGACATAAGCGCTTCGATCGTGACGTGGGCGTGACGTGTGTGGTTTCAACGTGACGTGGGCGTCACGGGGGGGCTTCGAACGTGACGTGGGCATGACGTGGGTACTTCGAAGGTGACGTGGGCATGACGTCGGTACTGTGAAAATTACGTGGGTGTGACCTGGGTGGTTGGAACATGACGTGGGAGTGACGTGGGTGATTCCAACGTGACGTGGGCTTCGAACGTGACGTGGGCGTGACGTGGGTGATTGGAACGTGACGTGGGCGTGAGGTGGGTGATTCGAAAGTGACGTCGGTGTGACGTGGGTGTTTCGGACGTGACGTGGGCATGACATAAGCGCTTCGATCGTGACGTGGGCGTGACGTGTGTGGTTTCAACGTGACGTGGGTGTCACGTGGGGCATCGAACGTGACGTCGGCGTGACGTGTGTGGTTTCAACGTGACGTGGGCGTCACGGGGGGCTTCGAACGTGACGTGGGCATGACGTGGCTGATTCGAAGGTGACGTGGGCGTGACGTGGGGGCATGGAACGTGACGTGGGTGTGAGGTGGGTGTTTCGAACGTGACGTGGGCGTGACGTCGGTACTTTGAATGTGACGTGGGTGTGACCTGGGTCATTTGAACGTGACGTGGGCGTGACGTGGGTGATTCCAACGCCATGTGGGGGCTTCGAACGTGACGTGGGCGTGACGTGGGTGATTGGAACGTGACGTGGACGTGACGTGGGTGGTTTCATCGTGACGTGGCTGTGACGTGGGGGCTTCGGACGTGACGTGGGCGTCACGTGGGGGCTTCGAAAGTGACGTGGGCGTGACGTGGGGGCTTCGAAGGTGACCTGGGTATGACGTGGGTTCTTCGAACGTGACGTGGGCATGACGTGGGTGATTCGTACGTGACGTGGGCGTGACGTGGGTGATTCGAATGTGACGTGGGCGTGACGTGGGTGATTCGAAAGTGATGTCAGTGTGACGTGGGTGTATCGGACGTGACGTGGGCCTGACGTGGATGCTTCGAATGTGACGTTAGTGTTTCGAACGTGACGTAAGGGTGACGTGGGGCTTCGAATGTGACGTGGGCGTGAGGTGGGTGATTGGAACGTGACGTGGGCGTGACGTCGGTACTTTGAATGTGACGAGGGTGTGACCTAGGGGCTTCGAACGTGATGGAAGGGCGACATGGGTGCTTAGAACGTGACGTGGGCGTGACATAGGCGCTTCGATCGTGACGTGGGCGTGACGTGTGTGGTTTCAACGTGACGTGGGTGCCACGTGGGGCATCGAACGTGACGTGGGTGTGACGTGTGTGGTTTCAACGTGACGTGGGCGTCACGTGGGAGTTGCGATCGTCACGTGGACGTGCCGTCGGTACTTTCAATTTGAGGCTGGTGTGACCTGGGTCATTCGAGCGTGACGTACGTGTGACGTGGGTGATTCCAACGTGACGTGGGCGTGACGTGGGGGCTTCGATCGTGACGTGGACGTGACGTCGGTACTTTATATCTGACGTGGGTGTGACCTGGGTCATTCGAACGTGACGTGGGTGTGACGTGGGGGCTTCGAACGTGACGTGGGCATGACGTGGGTGATTCGAAGGTGCCGTGTGCGTGACGTGGGGGCATCGAACGTGACGTGGGCGTCACGTGTGGGCTTCAAACGTGACCTGTGTGTGACGTGGTTGATTCGAAGGTGACGTGGGGGTGACGTGGGGGAATGGAACGTGACGTGGGTGTGACGTGGGGGCATCGATCGTGACGTGGACGTGACGTCGGTACTTTCAATTATACGTGGGTGTGACCTGGGTCATTCGAACGTGACGTGGGAGTGACGTGGGGGCTTTGAATGAGACATGGGTGTGACCTGGGGCTTCGAACGTGACGTGGGCGACATGGGTGCTTAGAACGTGACGTGGGCGTGACGTGGGTGATTCCAACGTGACGTGGGCGTGACGTGGGGGCATCGATCGTGACGTGGGCGTCACGTGGGGGCTTGAAACGTGACCTGGGTGTGACGTGGTTGATTCGAAGGTGACGTGGGCGTGACGTCAGTACTTTGAACGTGACGTGGGTGTGACCTGGGTCATGCGAACGTGACGTGGGTGTGACGTGGGTGTTTCGAACGTTTCGTGGGCATTTCGTGGGTGATTCGAACGTGACGTGGGTGTGACCTGGGTCACTTGAACGTGACGTGGGAGTGACGTGGGGGCTTCAAACGTGACGTAAGGGTGACATTGGTGCTTCGGACGTGACGTGGGTGTAACGTGGGGGGTTCGAGCATGACACGGGAGTGACGTGGATGCTTCGAATGTGACGTGGGTGCTTCGAACGTGACGTGGGTGTGACGCGGGTGATTCGAAATTGACGTGGGCGTCACGTGGGAGTTTCGAACGTGACGTGGGCGTGACGTGGGTACTTTACATTTGACGTGGGTGTGACCTGGGTGATGCGAACGTGACGTGGGCGCAATGTGGGGGCATCGAACGTGACGTGGGCGTAACGTGGGGGCTTCGAAAGTGACGTGGGCATGACGTGGGTGATTCGAAGGTGACGTGAGTGTGACGTGGGGTGATTCGAACGTGACGTGGGCGTGACGTCGGTACTTTCAATGTGACGTGGGTGTGACCTGGGTGATTGGAATGTGACGTGGGAGTGACGTGGGGGCTTCGAACGTGCCAAAAGGGTGACATGGGTGCTTAGAACGTGACGTGGGCGTGACGTGGGTGATTCCAACGTGACGTGGGCGTCACGGGTGGGCTTCGAACGTGACGTGGGCATGACGTTGGTGATTCGAAGGTGACGTGGGCGTGACGTGGGTGCTTTGAAAGTGACGTGGGTGTGACGTGGGGGCTTCGAACGTGATGTAATTGTGACATGGGTGCTTAGAACGTGACGTGGGCATGACGTGGGTGATTCGAAGGTGACGTGGGTGTGACGTGGGGGCTTCAAACGTAACGTGGGCGTGACGTGGGGGATTCGAACGTGACGTGGGCGTGACGTCGGAACTTTGAATGTGACGTGGGTGTGACCTGGGTCATTTGATCGTGACGTGGGAGTGACGTGGGGGCATCGAACGTGACGTAAGGGAGACATGGGTGCTTAGAACGTGACGTGGGTGTGACGTGGGTGATTCCAACGTGACGTGGGGGCTTCGAACGTGACGTGGGCGTGACGTGGGTGATTGGAACGTGACGTGGGCGTGACGTCGGTACTTTGAAAGTGACGTGGGAGTGACGTGGGGGCTTCAAACGTGACGTAAGGGTGACATGGGTGCTTAGAACGTGACGTGGGCGTGACGTGGGTGATTCCAATGTCATGTGGGGGCTTCGAACGTGACGTGGGCGTGACGTGGGTGATTCGAACGTGACGTGGGCGTGACGTCGGTACTTTGAAAGTGACGTGGGTGTGACCTGGGTGATTGGAACGTGACGTGGGAGTGACGTGGGGGCTTCGAACGTGACGTAAGGGTGACATGGGCGCTTAGAACGTGACGTGGGCGTGACGTGGTTGATTCGAATATGACGTGGGAGTGACGTGGGTGATTCCAATGTCATGTGGGGGCTTCGAACGTGACGTGGGCGTGACGTGGGTGATTCGAACGTGACGTGGGCGTGACGTCGGTACTTTGAAAGTGACGTGGGTGTGACCTGGGTCATTTGAACGTGACGTGGGAGTGACGTGGGGGCTTCGAACGTGACGTAAGGGTGACATGGGCGCTTAGAACGTGACGTGGGCGTGACGTGGGTGATTCGAATATGACGTGGGCGTGAGGTGGGTGATTCGAAAGTGACGTCGGTGTGACGTGGGTGTTTCGGACGTGACGTGGGCGTGACGTGGATGCTTCGAACGTGACGTTGGTGTTTCGAACGTGACGTGGGTGTGACGTGGGTGCTTCGAACGTGACGTGGGCGTGATATAGGCGCTTCGATCATGACGTGGGCGTGACGTGTGTGGTTTCAACGTGACGTGGGTGTCACGTGGGGCATCGAACGCGACGTGGACGTGACGTCGGTACTTTCAATTTGAGGTTGGTGTGACCTGGGTCATTCGAACGTGACGTACATGTGACGTGGGTGATTTTAACGTGACGTGGGGCTTCGAACGTGACGTGGGTGTGACCTGGGTGATTGGAACGTGACGTGGGTGTGACGTGGGGGCTTCGAACGTGACGTGAGTGTGACGTGGGTGTTTCGAACCTGACGTTGGTATTTCGAACGTGACGTGGGTGTGACGTGGGTGCATCGGACGTGACGTGGGCATAACGTGGGGGCTACGAACATTACGCGGGTGTTACATGGATGCTTCGAATGCGACGTTGGTGTTTCGAACGTGACATGGGTGTGACGTGGGTGCTTGGAACGTGACGTGGGCGTCACGTGGGGGCTTCGAACGTGACGTGGGTGTGACGTGGGGGCATCGATCGTGACGTGGACGTGACGTCGGTACTTTATACCTGATGGGGGTGTGACGTGGGTCATTCGAACGTGACGTGGGTGTGACGTGGGTGATTCGAACGTGACGTGGGCATGACGTGGGTGATTCGAAGGTGACGTGGGTGTGATGTGGGGTCTTCGAACGTGACGTGGGCGTGACGTCGGTACTTTGAATGTGACGTGGGTGTGACCTGGGTGATTGGAACGTGACGTGGGAGTGACGTGGGGGCTTCGAACGTGACGTAAGGGTGACATGGGTGCTTAGAACGTGACGTGGGCGTGACGTGGGAGTTTCGAACGTGACGTGCACGTGACGTCGGTACTTGCAATTTGAGGTTGGTGTGACCTGGGTCATTTGGATGTGACGTCGCTACTTTCAATTTGAGGCTGGTGTGACCTGGGTCATTCGAACGTGACGTACGTGTGACGTTGGGGCTTCGAACGTGATGTGGGTGTTTCAAAACTAACGTGGGTGTGACGTGGGGGCTTCGAAGGTGACGTGGGCATGACGTGGGTGCTTCGAAGGTGACGTGGGCATGACGTCGGTACTGTGAAAGTTACGTGGGTGTGACCTGGGTGGTTGGAACATGACGTGGGAGTGACGTGGGTGATTCCAACGTGACGTGGGCTTCGAACGTGACGTGGGCGTGACGTGGGTGATTGGAACGTGTGGTGGGCGTGAGGTGGGTGATTCGAAAGTGACGTCGGTGTGACGTGGTGCTTCGAACGTGACGTGGGCATGACATAAGCGCTTCGATCGTGACGTGGGCGTGACGTGTGTGGTTTCAACGTGACGTGGGCGTCACGGGGGGGCTTCGAACGTGACGTGGGCATGACGTGGGTACTTCGAAGGTGACGTGGGCATGACGTCGGTACTGTGAAAATTACGTGGGTGTGACCTGGGTGGTTGGAACATGACGTGGGAGTGACGTGGGTGATTCCAACGTGACGTGGGCTTCGAACGTGACGTGGGCGTGACGTGGGTGATTGGAACGTGACGTGGGCGTGAGGTGGGTGATTCGAAAGTGACGTCGGTGTGACGTGGGTGTTTCGGACGTGACGTGGGCATGACATAAGCGCTTCGATCGTGACGTGGGCGTGACGTGTGTGGTTTCAACGTGACGTGGGTGTCACGTGGGGCATCGAACGTGACGTCGGCGTGACGTGTGTGGTTTCAACGTGACGTGGGCGTCACGGGGGGCTTCGAACGTGACGTGGGCATGACGTGGCTGATTCGAAGGTGACGTGGGCGTGACGTGGGGGCATGGAACGTGACGTGGGTGTGAGGTGGGTGTTTCGAACGTGACGTGGGCGTGACGTCGGTACTTTGAATGTGACGTGGGTGTGACCTGGGTCATTTGAACGTGACGTGGGCGTGACGTGGGCGATTCCAACGTGACGTGGGGGCTTCAAACGTGACGTGGGCGTGACGTGGGTGATTGGAACGTGACGTGGACGTGACGTGGGTGGTTTCATCGTGACGTGGCTGTGACGTGGGGGCTTCGGACGTGACGTGGGCGTCACGTGGGGGCTTCGAAAGTGACGTGGGCGTGACGTGGGGGCTTCGAAGGTGACCTGGGTATGACGTGGGTTCTTCGAACGTGACGTGGGCATGACGTGGGTGATTCGAACGTGACGTGGGCGTGACGTGGGTGATTCGAATGTGACGTGGGCGTGACGTGGGTGATTCGAAAGTGATGTCAGTGTGACGTGGGTGTATCGGACGTGACGTGGGCCTGACGTGGATGCTTCGAATGTGACGTTAGTGTTTCGAACGTGACGTAAGGGTGACGTGGGGCTTCGAATGTGACGTGGGCGTGAGGTGGGTGATTGGAACGTGACGTGGGCGTGACGTCGGTACTTTGAATGTGACGAGGGTGTGACCTAGGGGCTTCGAACGTGATGGAAGGGCGACATGGGTGCTTAGAACGTGACGTGGGCGTGACATAGGCGCTTCGATCGTGACGTGGGCGTGACGTGTGTGGTTTCAACGTGACGTGGGTGCCACGTGGGGCATCGAACGTGACGTGGGTGTGACGTGTGTGGTTTCAACGTGACGTGGGCGTCACGTGGGAGTTGCGATCGTCACGTGGACGTGACGTCGGTACTTTCAATTTGAGGCTGGTGTGACCTGGGTCATTCGAGCGTGACGTACGTGTGACGTGGGTGATTCCAACGTGACGTGGGCGTGACGTGGGGGCTTCGATCGTGACGTGGACGTGACGTCGGTACTTTATATCTGACGTGGGTGTGACCTGGGTCATTCGAACGTGACGTGGGTGTGACGTGGGGGCTTCGAACGTGACGTGGGCATGACGTGGGTGATTCGAAGGTGAGGTGTGCGTGACGTGGGGGCATCGAACGTGACGTGGGCGTCACGTGTGGGCTTCAAACGTGACCTGTGTGTGACGTGGTTGATTCGAAGGTGACGTGGGGGTGACGTGGGGGAATGGAACGTGACGTGGGTGTGACGTGGGGGCATCGATCGTGACGTGGACGTGACGTCGGTACTTTCAATTATACGTGGGTGTGACCTGGGTCATTCGAACGTGACGTGGGAGTGACGTGGGGGCTTTGAATGAGACATGGGTGTGACCTGGGGCTTCGAACGTGACGTGGGCGACATGGGTGCTTAGAACGTGACGTGGGCGTGACGTGGGTGATTCCAACGTGACGTGGGCGTGACGTGGGGGCATCGATCGTGACGTGGGCGTCACGTGGGGGCTTGAAACGTGACCTGGGTGTGACGTGGTTGATTCGAAGGTGACGTGGGCGTGACGTCAGTACTTTGAACGTGACGTGGGTGTGACCTGGGTCATGCGAACGTGACGTGGGTGTGACGTGGGTGTTTCGAACGTTTCGTGGGCATTTCGTGGGTGATTCGAACGTGACGTGGGTGTGACCTGGGTCACTTGAACGTGACGTGGGAGTGACGTGGGGGCTTCAAACGTGACGTAAGGGTGACATTGGTGCTTCGGACGTGACGTGGGTGTAACGTGGGGGGTTCGAGCATGACACGGGAGTGACGTGGATGCTTCGAATGTGACGTGGGTGCTTCGAACGTGACGTGGAAGTCACGTGGGGGCTTCGAACGTGACGTGGGTGTGACGCGGGTGATTCGAAATTGACGTGGGCGTCACGTGGGAGTTTCGAACGTGACGTGGGCGTGACGTGGGTACTTTACATTTGACGTGGGTGTGACCTGGGTGATGCGAACGTGACGTGGGCGCAATGTGGGGGCATCGAACGTGACGTGGGCGTAACGTGGGGGCTTCGAAAGTGACGTGGGCATGACGTGGGTGATTCGAAGGTGACGTGAGTGTGACGTCGGTACTTTCAATGTGACTTGGGTGTGACCTGGGTGATTAGAATGTGACGTGGGAGTGACGTGGGGGCTTCGAACGTGCCAAAAGGGTGACATGGGTGCTTAGAACGTGACGTGGGCGTGACGTGGGTGATTCCAACGTGACGTGGGCGTCACGGGTGGGCTTCGAACGTGACGTGGGCATGACGTTGGTGATTCGAAGGTGACGTGGGCGTGACGTGGGTGCTTTGAAAGTGACGTGGGCGTGACGTGGGGGCTTCGAACGTGATGTAATTGTGACATGGGTGCTTAGAACGTGACGTGGGCATGACGTGGGTGATTCGAAGGTGACGTGGGTGTGACGTGGGGGCTTCAAACGTAACGTGGGCGTGACGTGGGGGATTCGAACGTGACGTGGGCGTGACGTCGGAACTTTGAATGTGACGTGGGTGTGACCTGGGTCATTTGATCGTGACGTGGGAGTGACGTGGGGGCATCGAACGTGACGTAAGGGAGACATGGGTGCTTAGAACGTGACGTGGGTGTGACGTGGGTGATTCCAACGTGACGTGGGGGCTTCGAACGTGACGTGGGCGTGACGTGGGTGATTGGAACGTGACGTGGGCGTGACGTCGGTACTTTGAAAGTGACGTGGGAGTGACGTGGGGGCTTCAAACGTGACGTAAGGGTGACATGGGTGCTTAGAACGTGACGTGGGCGTGACGTGGGTGATTCCAATGTCATGTGGGGGCTTCGAACGTGACGTGGGCGTGACGTGGGTGATTCGAACGTGACGTGGGCGTGACGTCGGTACTTTACATTTGTCGTGGGTGTGACCTGGGTGATTGGAACGTGACGTGGGCGTCACGTGGGGGCATCGAACGTGACGTGGGCGTGACGTGGGTGATTCGAATGTGACGTGGGCGTGACGTGGGGGCTTCGAACGTCACGTGAGCGTTACGTGGGGGCATCGAGTTTGACATGGGCGTGACCTGGGTGATTGGAACCTGACGTGGGGCTTCGAACATGACGTGGGCGTGACGTGGGGGCATCGAAGGTGACGTGGGCATGATGTGGGAGCTTCGAAAGTGACGTGGGCGTCACGTGGGTGATTCGAAGGTGACGTGGGCGTGACGTGGGGGCTTCGAACGTGACGTGGGTGTGAGGTGGGTGATTCGAACGTGACGTGGGCGTGACGTCGGTACTTTGAATGTGACGTGGGTGTGACCTGGGTCATTTGAACGTGACGTGGACGTGACGTGGGTGATTCCAACGCCATGTGGGGGCTTCGAACGTGACATAAGGGTGACATGGGTGCTTAGAACGTGACGTGGGCGTGACGTGGGTGATCCCAACGTGACGTGGGGGCTTCGAACGTGACATGGGCGTGACGTGGGTGATTCGAACGTGACGTGGGCGTGACTTCGGCACTTTGAAAGTGACGTGGGTGTGACCTGGGTGATTGGAACGTGACGTGGGAGTGACGTGGGTGATTCCAACGTGACGTGGGCTTCGAACGTGACGTGGGCGTGACGTGGGTGAATGGAACGTGTGGTGGGCGTGAGGTGGGTGATTCGAAAGTGACGTCGGTGTGACGTGGTGCTTCGAACGTGACGTGGGCATGACATAAGCGCTTCGATCGTGACGTGGGCGTGACGTGTGTGGTTTCAACGTGACGTGGGCGTCACGGGGGGGCTTCGAACGTGACGTGGGCATGACGTGGGTGCTTCGAAGGTGACGTGGGCATGACGTCGGTACTGTGAAAGTTACGTGGGTGTGACCTGGGTGGTTGGAACATGACGTGGGAGTGACGTGGGTGATTCCAACGTGACGTGGGCTTCGAACGTGACGTGGGCGTGACGTGGGTGATTGGAACGTGTGGTGGGCGTGAGGTGGGTGATTCGAAAGTGACGTCGGTGTGACGTGGTGCTTCGAACGTGACGTGGGCATGACATAAGCGCTTCGATCGTGACGTGGGCGTGACGTGTGTGGTTTCAACGTGACGTGGGCGTCACGGGGGGGCTTCGAACGTGACGTGGGCATGACGTGGGTACTTCGAAGGTGACGTGGGCATGACGTCGGTACTGTGAAAGTTACGTGGGTGTGACCTGGGTGGTTGGAACATGACGTGGGAGTGACGTGGGTGATTCCAACGTGACGTGGGCTTCGAACGTGACGTGGGCGTGACGTGGGTGATTGGAACGTGACGTGGGCGTGAGGTGGGTGATTCGAAAGTGACGTCGGTGTGACGTGGGTGTTTCGGACGTGACGTGGGCATGACATAAGCGCTTCGATCGTGACGTGGGCGTGACGTGTGTGGTTTCAACGTGACGTGGGTGTCACGTGGGGCATCGAACGTGACGTGGGCGTGACGTGTGTGGTTTCAACGTGACGTGGGCGTCACGGGGGGCTTCGAACGTGACGTGGGCATGACGTGGCTGATTCGAAGGTGACGTGGGCGTGACGTGGGGGCATGGAACGTGACGTGGGTGTGAGGTGGGTGTTTCGAACGTGACGTGGGCGTGACGTCGGTACTTTGAATGTGACGTGGGTGTGACCTGGGTCATTTGAACGTGACGTGGGCGTGACGTGGGTGATTCCAACGCCATGTGGGGGCTTCGAACGTGACGTGGGCGTGACGTGGGTGATTGGAACGTGACGTGGACGTGACGTGGGTGGTTTCATCGTGACGTGGCTGTGACGTGGGGGCTTCGGACGTGACGTGGGCGTCACGTGGGGGCTTCGAAAGTGACGTGGGCGTGACGTGGGGGCTTCGAAGGTGACCTGGGTATGACGTGGGTTCTTCGAACGTGACGTGGGCATGACGTGGGTGATTCGTACGTGACGTGGGCGTGACGTGGGTGATTCGAATGTGACGTGGGCGTGACGTGGGTGATTCGAAAGTGATGTCAGTGTGACGTGGGTGTATCGGACGTGACGTGGGCCTGACGTGGATGCTTCGAATGTGACGTTAGTGTTTCGAACGTGACGTAAGGGTGACGTGGGGCTTCGAATGTGACGTGGGCGTGAGGTGGGTGATTGGAACGTGACGTGGGCGTGACGTCGGTACTTTGAATGTGACGAGGGTGTGACCTAGGGGCTTCGAACGTGATGGAAGGGCGACATGGGTGCTTAGAACGTGACGTGGGCGTGACATAGGCGCTTCGATCGTGACGTGGGCGTGACGTGTGTGGTTTCAACGTGACGTGGGTGCCACGTGGGGCATCGAACGTGACGTGGGTGTGACGTGTGTGGTTTCAACGTGACGTGGGCGTCACGTGGGAGTTGCGATCGTCACGTGGACGTGCCGTCGGTACTTTCAATTTGAGGCTGGTGTGACCTGGGTCATTCGAGCGTGACGTACGTGTGACGTGGGTGATTCCAACGTGACGTGGGCGTGACGTGGGGGCTTCGATCGTGACGTGGACGTGACGTCGGTACTTTATATCTGACGTGGGTGTGACCTGGGTCATTCGAACGTGACGTGGGTGTGACGTGGGGGCTTCGAACGTGACGTGGGCATGACGTGGGTGATTCGAAGGTGCCGTGTGCGTGACGTGGGGGCATCGAACGTGACGTGGGCGTCACGTGTGGGCTTCAAACGTGACCTGTGTGTGACGTGGTTGATTCGAAGGTGACGTGGGGGTGACGTGGGGGAATGGAACGTGACGTGGGTGTGACGTGGGGGCATCGATCGTGACGTGGACGTGACGTCGGTACTTTCAATTATACGTGGGTGTGACCTGGGTCATTCGAACGTGACGTGGGAGTGACGTGGGGGCTTTGAATGAGACATGGGTGTGACCTGGGGCTTCGAACGTGACGTGGGCGACATGGGTGCTTAGAACGTGACGTGGGCGTGACGTGGGTGATTCCAACGTGACGTGGGCGTGACGTGGGGGCATCGATCGTGACGTGGGCGTCACGTGGGGGCTTGAAACGTGACCTGGGTGTGACGTGGTTGATTCGAAGGTGACGTGGGCGTGACGTCAGTACTTTGAACGTGACGTGGGTGTGACCTGGGTCATGCGAACGTGACGTGGGTGTGACGTGGGTGTTTCGAACGTTTCGTGGGCATTTCGTGGGTGATTCGAACGTGACGTGGGTGTGACCTGGGTCACTTGAACGTGACGTGGGAGTGACGTGGGGGCTTCAAACGTGACGTAAGGGTGACATTGGTGCTTCGGACGTGACGTGGGTGTAACGTGGGGGGTTCGAGCATGACACGGGAGTGACGTGGATGCTTCGAATGTGACGTGGGTGCTTCGAACGTGACGTGGGTGTGACGCGGGTGATTCGAAATTGACGTGGGCGTCACGTGGGAGTTTCGAACGTGACGTGGGCGTGACGTGGGTACTTTACATTTGACGTGGGTGTGACCTGGGTGATGCGAACGTGACGTGGGCGCAATGTGGGGGCATCGAACGTGACGTGGGCGTAACGTGGGGGCTTCGAAAGTGACGTGGGCATGACGTGGGTGATTCGAAGGTGACGTGAGTGTGACGTGGGGTGATTCGAACGTGACGTGGGCGTGACGTCGGTACTTTCAATGTGACGTGGGTGTGACCTGGGTGATTGGAATGTGACGTGGGAGTGACGTGGGGGCTTCGAACGTGCCAAAAGGGTGACATGGGTGCTTAGAACGTGACGTGGGCGTGACGTGGGTGATTCCAACGTGACGTGGGCGTCACGGGTGGGCTTCGAACGTGACGTGGGCATGACGTTGGTGATTCGAAGGTGACGTGGGCGTGACGTGGGTGCTTTGAAAGTGACGTGGGCGTGACGTGGGGGCTTCGAACGTGATGTAATTGTGACATGGGTGCTTAGAACGTGACGTGGGCATGACGTGGGTGATTCGAAGGTGACGTGGGTGTGACGTGGGGGCTTCAAACGTAACGTGGGCGTGACGTGGGGGATTCGAACGTGACGTGGGCGTGACGTCGGAACTTTGAATGTGACGTGGGTGTGACCTGGGTCATTTGATCGTGACGTGGGAGTGACGTGGGGGCATCGAACGTGACGTAAGGGAGACATGGGTGCTTAGAACGTGACGTGGGTGTGACGTGGGTGATTCCAACGTGACGTGGGGGCTTCGAACGTGACGTGGGCGTGACGTGGGTGATTGGAACGTGACGTGGGCGTGACGTCGGTACTTTGAAAGTGACGTGGGAGTGACGTGGGGGCTTCAAACGTGACGTAAGGGTGACATGGGTGCTTAGAACGTGACGTGGGCGTGACGTGGGTGATTCCAATGTCATGTGGGGGCTTCGAACGTGACGTGGGCGTGACGTGGGTGATTCGAACGTGACGTGGGCGTGACGTCGGTACTTTGAAAGTGACGTGGGTGTGACCTGGGTGATTGGAACGTGACGTGGGAGTGACGTGGGGGCTTCGAACGTGACGTAAGGGTGACATGGGCGCTTAGAACGTGACGTGGGCGTGACGTGGGTGATTCGCATATGACGTGGGCGTGACGTGGGTGATTCGAAAGTGACGTCGGTGTGACGTGGGTGTTTCGGACGTGACGTGGGCGTGACGTGGATGCTTCGAACGTGACGTTGGTGTTTCGAACGTGACGTGGGTGTGACGTGGGTGCTTCGAACGTGACGTGGGCGTGATATAGGCGCTTCGATCATGACGTGGGCGTGACGTGTGTGGTGTCAACGTGACGTGGGTGTCACGTGGGGCATCGAACGTGACGTGGACGTGACGTCGGTACTTTCAATTCGAGGTTGGTGTGACCTGGGTCATTCGAAGGTGACGTACATGTGACGTGGGTGATTCCAACGTGACGTGGGGCTTCGAACGTGACGTGGACGTCACGTGGGTGATTCCAACGTCATGTGGGGGCTTCGAACGTGACGTGGGCGTGACGTGGGTGATTCGAACGTGACGTGGGCGTGACGTCGGTACTTTGAAAGTGACGTGGGTGTGACCTGGGTGATTTGAACGTGACGTGGGAGTGACGTGGGGGCTTCAAACGTGACGTAAGGGTGACATGGGGGCTTAGAACGTGACGTGGGCGTGTCGTGGGTGATTGGAACGTGACGTGGGCGTGAGGTGGGTGATTCGAAAGCGACGTCGGTGTGACGTGGGGGTTTCGGACGTGACGTGGGTGTGACGTGGGTGCTTCGAACGTGACGTGAGTGTGACATAGGCGCTTCGATCATGACGTGGGCGTGACGTGTGTGGTTTCAACGTGACGTGGGTGTCACGTGGGGCATCGAACGTGACGTGGACGTGACGTCGGTACTTTCAATTTGAGGTTGGTGTGACCTGGGTCATTCGAACGTGACGTACATGTGCCGTGGGTGATTCCAACGTGACGTGGGCTTCGAACGTGACGTGGGTGTGACCTGGGTGATTGGAACGTGACGTGGGCGTGACGTCGGTACTTTGAAAGTGACGTGGGAGTGACGTGGGGGCTTCAAACGTGACGTAAGGGTGACATGGGTGCTTAGAACGTGACGTGGGCGTGACGTGGGTGATTCCAATGTCATGTGGGGGCTTCGAACGTGACGTGGGCGTGACGTGGGTGATTCGAACGTGACGTGGGCGTGACGTGGGGGCTTCGAACGTCACGTGAGCGTCACGTGGGGGCATCGAGTTTGACATGGGCGTGACCTGGGTGATTGGAACGTGACGTGGGGCTTCGAACATGACGTGGGCGTGACGTGGGGGCATCGAAGGTGATGTGGGCTTGACGTGGGAGCTTCGAAAGTGACGTGGGCGTCACGTGGGTGATTCGAAGGTGACGTGGGCGTGACGTGGGGGCTTCGAACGTGACGTGGGCGTGACGTCGGTACTTTGAATGTGACGTGGGTGTGACCTGGGTCATTTGAACGTGACGTGGGAGTGACGTGGGGTCTTCGAACGTGACATAAGGGTGACATGGGTGCTTAGAACGTGACGTGGGCGTGACGTGGGTGATCCCAACGTGACGTGGGGGCTTCGAACGTGACATGGGCGTGACGTGGCTGATTGGAACGTGACGTGGGCGTGACGTCGGTACTTTGAATGTGACGTGGGTGTGACCTGGGTGATTGGAACGTGACGTGGGAGTGACGTGGGTGATTCCAACGTGACCTGGGCTTCGAACGTGACGTGGGCGTGACGTGGGTAAATGGAACGTGTGTTCGGCGTGAGGTGGGTGATTCGAAAGTGACGTCGGTGTGACGTGGTGCTTCGAACGTGACGTGGGCATGACATAAGCGCTTCGATCGTGACGTGGGCGTGACGTGTGTGGTTTCAACGTGACGTGGGCGTCACGGGGGGGCTTCGAACGTGACGTGGGCATGACGTGGGTACTTCGAAGGTGACGTGGGCATGACGTCGGTACTGTGAAAATTACGTGGGTGTGACCTGGGTGGTTGGAACATGACGTGGGAGTGACGTGGGTGATTCCAACGTGACGTGGGCTTCGAACGTGACGTGGGCGTGACGTGGGTGATTGGAACGTGACGTGGGCGTGAGGTGGGTGATTCGAAAGTGACGTCGGTGTGACGTGGGTGTTTCGGACGTGACGTGGGCATGACATAAGCGCTTCGATCGTGACGTGGGGGTGACGTGTGTGGTTTCAACGTGACGTGGGTGTCACGTGGGGCATCGAACGTGACGTGGACGTGACCTGTGTGGTTTCAACGTGACGTGGGCGTCACGGGCGGCTTCGAACGTGACGTGGGCATGACGTGGCTGATTCGAAGGTGACGTGGGCGTGACGTGGGGGCATGGAACGTGACGTGGGTGTGAGGTGGGTGTTTCGAACGTGACGTGGGCGTGACGTCGGTACTTTGAATGTGACGTGGGTGTGACCTGGGTCATTTGAACGTGACGTGGGCGTGACGTGGGCGATTCCAACGTGACGTGGGGGCTTCAAACGTGACGTGGGCGTGAGGTGGGTGATTGGAACGTGACGTGGACGTGACGTGGGTGGTTTCATCGTGACGTGGCTGTGACGTGGGGGCTTCGGACGTGACGTGGGCGTCACGTGGGGGCATCGAAAGTGACGTGGGCGTGACGTGGGGGCTTCGAAGGTGACCTGGGTATGACGTGGGTTCTTCGAACGTGACGTGGGCATGACGTGGGTGATTCGAACGTGACGTGGGCGTGACGTGGGTGATTCGAATGTGACGTGGGCGTGACGTGGGTGATTCGAAAGTGATGTCAGTGTGACGTGGGTGTATCGGACGTGACGTGGGCCTGACGTGGATGCTTCGAATGTGACGTTAGTGTTTCGAGCGTGACGTAAGGGTGACGTGGGGCTTCGAATGTGACGTGGGCGTGAGGTGGGTGATTGGAACGTGACGTGGGCGTGACGTCGGTACTTTGAATGTGACGAGGGTGTGACCTAGGGGCTTCGAACGTGATGGAAGGGCGACATGGGTGCTTAGAACGTGACGTGGGCGTGACATAGGCGCTTCGATCGTGACGTGGGCGTGACGTGTGTGGTTTCAACGTGACGTGGGTGCCACGTGGGGCATCGAACGTGACGTGGGTGTGACGTGTGTGGTTTCAACGTGACGTGGGCGTCACGTGGGAGTTGCGATCGTCACGTGGACGTGACGTCGGTACTTTCAATTTGAGGCTGGTGTGACCTGGGTCATTCGAGCGTGACGTACGTGTGACGTGGGTGATTCCAACGTGACGTGGGCGTGACGTGGGGGCATCGATCGTGACGTGGACGTGACGTCGGTACTTTATATCTGACGTGGGTGTGACCTGGGTCATTCGAACGTGACGTGGGTGTGACGTGGGGGCTTCGAACGTGACGTGGGCATGACGTGGGTGATTCGAAGGTGCCGTGTGCGTGACGTGGGGGCATCGAACGTGACGTGGGCGTCACGTGTGGGCTTCAAACGTGACCTGTGTGTGACGTGGTTGATTCGAAGGTGACGTGGGGGTGACGTGGGGGAATGGAACGTGACGTGGGTGTGACGTGGGGGCATCGATCGTGACGTGGACGTGACGTCGGTACTTTCAATTATACGTGGGTGTGACCTGGGGCTTCGAACGTGACGTGGGCGACATGGGTGCTGAGAACGTGACGTGGGCGTGACGTGGGTGATTCCAACGTGACGTGGGCGTGACGTGGGGGCATCGATCGTGACGTGGGCGTCACGTGGGGGCTTGAAACGTGACCTGGGTGTGACGTGGTTGATTCGAAGGTGACGTGGGCGTGACGTCAGTACTTTGAACGTGACGTGGGTGTGACGTGGGTGTTTCGAACGTTTCGTGGGCATTTCGTGGGTGATTCGAACGTGACGTGGGTGTGACCTGGGTCACTTGAACGTGACGTGGGAGTGACGTGGGGGCTTCAAACGTGACGTAAGGGTGACATTGGTGCTTCGGACGTGACGTGGGTGTAACGTGGGGGGTTCGAGCATGACACGGGAGTGACGTGGATGCTTCGAATGTGACGTGGGTGCTTCGAACGTGACGTGGGTGTGACGCGGGTGATTCGAAATTGACGTGGGCGTCACGTGGGAGTTTCGAACGTGACGTGGGCGTGACGTGGGTACTTTACATTTGACGTGGGTGTGACCTGGGTGATGCGAACGTGACGTGGGCGCAATGTGGGGGCATCGAACGTGACGTGGGCGTAACGTGGGGGCTTCGAAAGTGACGTGGGCATGACGTGGGTGATTCGAAGGTGACGTGAGTGTGACGTGGGGTGATTCGAACGTGACGTGGGCGTGACGTCGGTACTTTCAATGTGACGTGGGTGTGACCTGGGTGATTGGAATGTGACGTGGGAGTGACGTGGGGGCTTCGAACGTGCCAAAAGGGTGACATGGGTGCTTAGAACGTGACGTGGGCGTGACGTGGGTGATTCCAACGTGACGTGGGCGTCACGGGTGGGCTTCGAACGTGACGTGGGCATGACGTTGGTGATTCGAAGGTGACGTGGGCGTGACGTGGGTGCTTTGAAAGTGACGTGGGCGTGACGTGGGGGCTTCGAACGTGATGTAATTGTGACATGGGTGCTTAGAACGTGACGTGGGCATGACGTGGGTGATTCGAAGGTGACGTGGGTGTGACGTGGTGGCTTCAAACGTAACGTGGGCGTGACGTGGGGGATTCGAACGTGACGTGGGCGTGACGTCGGAACTTTGAATGTGACGTGGGTGTGACCTGGGTCATTTGATCGTGACGTGGGAGTGACGTGGGGGCATCGAACGTGACGTAAGGGAGACATGGGTGCTTAGAACGTGACGTGGGTGTGACGTGGGTGATTCCAACGTGACGTGGGGGCTTCGAACGTGACGTGGGAGTGACGTGGGTGATTGGAACGTGACGTGGGCGTGACGTCGGTACTTTGAAAGTGACGTGGGAGTGACGTGGGGTCTTCAAACGTGACGTAAGGGTGACATGGGTGCTTAGAACGTGACGTGGGCGTGACGTGGGTGATTCCAATGTCATGTGGGGGCTTCGAACGTGACGTGGGCGTGACGTGGGTGATTCGAACGTGACGTGGGCGTGACGTCGGTACTTTGAAAGTGACGTGGGTGTGACCTGGGTGATTGGAACGTGACGTGGGAGTGACGTGGGGGCTTCGAACGTGACGTAAGGGTGACATGGGCGCTTAGAACGTGACGTGGGCGTGACGTGGGTGATTCGAATATGACGTGGGCGTGAGGTGGGTGATTCGAAAGTGACGTCGGTGTGACGTGGGTGTTTCGGACGTGACGTGGGCGTGACGTGGATGCTTCGAACGTGACGTTGGTGTTTCGAACGTGACGTGGGTGTGACGTGGGTGCTTCGAACGTCACGTGGGCGTGACATAGGCGCTTCGATCATGACGTGGGCGTGACGTGTGTGGTTTCAACGTGACGTGGGTGTCACGTGGGGCATCGAACGTGACGTGGACGTGACGTCGGTACTTTCAATTTGAGGTTGGTGTGACCTGGGTCATTCGAACGTGACGTACATGTGACGTGGGTGATTCCAACGTGACGTGGGGCTTCGAACGTGATGTGGGTGTGACGTGGGTGTTTCGAACCTGACGTTGGTATTTCGAACGTGACGTGGGTGTGACGTGGGTGCATCGGACGTGACGTGGGCATAACGTGGGGGCTACGAACATTACGCGGGTGTGACGTGGATGCTTCGAATGCGACGTTGGTGTTTCGAACGTGACATGGGTGTGACATGGGTGCTTGGAACGTGACGTGGGTGTGACGTGGGGGCTTCGAACGTGACGTGGGTGTGACGAGGGGTCATCGATCGTGACGTGGACGTGACGTCGGTACTTTATACCTGATGGGGGTGTGACGTGGGTCATTCGAACGTGACGTGGGTGTGACGTGGGTGTTTCGAACGTGACGTGGGCGTGACGTCGGTACTTTGAATGTGACGTGGGTGTGATGTGCGTCATTCGAACGTGATGTACGTGTGACGTGTGGGCTTCGAACGTGACGTCGGTGTTTCAAAACTAACGTGGGTGTGACGTAGGGGTATCGAACGTGACGTAGGTGTTTCCAAACTGACGTGGGTGTGACGTCGGTATGTTGAATGTGACGTGGGTGTGACGTGCATGGTTCGAACGTGAGGTGGGTGTTTTAAATGTGAGCTGGGCGTGACGTGGGTCATTTGAACATGACGTAGGTGTGACGTGGGGGCTTCGAACGTGACGTGGGCGTGACGTGGATGCTTCGAATGTGACGTTGGTGTTTCGAACGTGACATGGGTGTGACATGGGTGCTTCGAATGTGACGTGGGTGTGACGTGGGGGCTTCGAAAGTGACGTGGGTGTGACGTGGGTCATTTGAACGTGACGTGGGCGTGACGTGGGTCATTTGAATGTGACGTGGGCGTGACGTGGGGGCTTGGAACGCCACGTGAGCTTCACGTGGGGGCATCGAATGTGACGTGGGCGTGACGTGGGGGCTTGGAACGCCACGTGAGCTTCACGTGGGGGCATCGAATGTGACGTGGGCGTGACGTGGGGGCTTGGAACGCCACGTGAGCTTCACGTGGGGGCATCGAAGGTGACGTGGTCGTCACGTGGGGGCTTCGATGTTGACGTAGGCGTGACCTGGGTGATTGGAACGTGACGTGGACGTGACGTGGGTGGTTTCAACGTGACGTGAGCTTCACGTGGTGTCTTCGAAAGTGACGTTGGTGTGACGTGGGTGTTTCGTACATCACGTTCGAATGATGTGGGTGCGTCGAACTTGACGTGGGCATGACATAAGCGCTTCGATCGTGACGTGGGCGTGACGTGTGTGGTTTCAACGTGACGTGCGTGTCACGTGGGGTCTTCGAAAGTGACGTGGGCATGACGTGGGTGATTCGAAGGTGACGTGGGTGTGACGTGGGGGCTTCGATCGTCACGTGGGCGTGACGTGGGTGATTGGAACGTGACGTGGACGTGACGTGGGTGGTTTCATCGTGACGTGGGTGTGACGTGGGGGCTTCGAACGTGACGTGGGCGTCACGTGGGGGCTTCGAAAGTGACGTGGGCGTGACGTGGGGCCTTCGAAGGTGACCTGGGTATGACATGGGTTCTTCGAACGTGACGTGGGCGTGACGTGGGTGTATCGGACGTGACGTGGGCATGACGTGGATGCTTCGAATGTGACGTTGGTGTTTCGAACGGGACGTAAGGGTGACGTGGGTGCTTCGAACGTGACGTGGGCGTGATATAGGCGCTTCGATCATGACGTGGGCGTGACGTGTGTGGTTTCAACGTGACGTGGGTGTCACGTGGGGCATCGAACGTGACGTGGACGTGACGTCGGTACTTTCAATTTGAGGTTGGTGTGACCTGTGTCATTCGAACGTGACGTACATGTGACCTGGGTGATTCCAACGTGACGTGGGGCTTCGAACGTGACGTGGGCGTCACGTGGGGGCTTCGAACATGACGTGGATGTGAGGTGGGTGTATCGGACGTGACGTGGGCGTGACGTTGATGCTTCGAACGTGACGTGGGAGTTTCGAACGTGACGTGGGTGTGACGTGGGTTCTTCGAACGTGACGTGGGCGTGACATAGGCGCTTCGATCATGACGTGGGCGTGACGTGTGTGGTTTCAACGTGACGTGGGTGTCACGTGGGGCATCGAACGTGACGTGGACGTGACGTCGGTACTTTCAATTTGAGGTGGGTGTGACCTGGGTCATTCGAACGTGACGTACATGTGACGTGGGGGTATCGAAACAGATGTGGGTGTCTCAAAAATAACGTGGGTGTGACGTGGGGGCTTCGAACGTGACGTGGGCGTGAAGTGGGTCTTCGAACGTGACGTGAGCGCCACGTTCGGGCATCGAAGTTGACGTGGGCGTGACCTGGGTGATTGGAACGTGACGTGGGCGTGACGTGGGTGATTCCAACGTGACGTGGGGCTTCGAACATGACGTGGGCGTGACGTGGGGGCTTCGAAAGTGACGTGGGCATGACGTGGGTGATTCGAAGGTGACGTGGGCATGACGTGGGGGCTTCGAACGTGACGTGGGTGTGACCTGGGTCCTTTGAACGTGACGTGGGAGTGACGTAGGGGCATCGAACGTGACGTAAGGGTGACATGGGTGCTTAGAACGTGACGTGGGCGTGATGCGGGTGATTCCAACGTGACGTGGGCTTCGAATGTGACGTGGGCGTGAGGTGGGTGATTGGAACGTGACGTGGGCGTGACGTCGGTACTTTGAATGTGACGTGGGTGTGACCTGGGGGCTTCGAACGTGACGTAAGGGTGACATGGGTGCTTAGAACGTGACGTGGGCTTGACGTGGGTGATTCCAACGTGACGTGGGGGCTTCGAACGTGACATGGGCGTGAGGTGGGTGATTGGAACGTGACGTGGGCGTGACGTCGGTACTTTGAAAGTGACGTGGGTGTGACCTGGGTGATTGGAACGTGACGTGGGAGTGACGTGGGGGCTTCAAACGTGACGTAAGGGTGACATGGGTGCTTAGAACGTGACGTGGGAGTGACGTGGGTGATTCCAACGTGACGTGGGCTTCGAACGTGACGTGGGCGTGACGTGGGTGATTGGAACGTGACGTGGGCGTGAGGTGGGTGATTCGAAAGTGACGTGGGTGTGACGAGAGTGTTTCGGACGTGACGTGGGCGTGACGTGGGTGCTTCAAACGTGATGTGGGCATGACATAAGCGCTTCGATCGTGACGTGGGCGTGACGTGTGTGGTTTCAACGTGACGTGGGTGTCACGTGGGGCATCGAACGTGACGTCGGAGTGACGTGTGTGGTTTCAACGTGACGTGGGCGTCACGGGGGGCTTCCAACGTGACGTGGGCATGACGTGGGTGATTCGAACGTGACGTGGGCGTGACGTGGGGGCATGGATCGTGACGTGGGCGTGAGGTGGGTGATTCGAACGTGACGTGGGCGTGACGTCGGTACTTTGAATGTGACGTGGGTGTGACCTGGGTCATTTGAACGTGACGTGGGAGTGACGTGGGGGCATCGAACATGATGGAAGTGTGACATGGGTGCTTAGAATGTGACGTGGGCGTGACGTAGGCGATTCCAACGTGATGTGGGGCTTCGAACGTGACGTGGGCGGGATGTGGGTGATTCGAAGGTGACGTGGGCGTGACGTGGGGGCTTCGAACGTCACGTGGGCGTGACGTGGGGGCTTCAAACGTGACGTGGGCGTGACCTGGGTGATTGGAACGTGACGTGGGCGTGACGTGGGTGGTTTCAACGTGACGTGGGCGTCACGTGGGGGCTTCGGTGGTGACGTGGGCGTGACGTGGGGGCTTCGAAAGTGACGTGGGAATGGCGTGGGTGATTCGAAGATGACGTGGGTGTGACGTGGGTGCTTCGAACGTGACGTGGGCGTGACAAGGGTGTTTCGAACGTGACGTGGGCGTGACATGGGTGCTTGGAACGTGACGTGGATGTGAGGTGGGTGCTTCGGACGTGACTTGGGTGTGACGTGGGGGCATCGATCGTGACGTGGACGTGACGTCCGTAGTTTATACCTGATGGCGGTGTGACGTGGGTCCTTCGAACGTGCCGTGGGTGTGACGTGGGGGCATCGAACGTGACGTGGGTGTGACGTGGGGGCTTCGAACGTGACGTGGGCATGACGTCGGTGATGCGAACGTGACGTGGGCGTGACGTGGGGGCATCGAACGTGACGTGGGCGTGACGTGGGGGCCTCGAACGGGACGTGGGCATGACGTGGGTGTTTCGAACGTGACGTGAGTGTGACGTGGGTCATTCGAACGTGATGTACGTGTGACGTGTGGGCTTCCAACGTGACGTGGGTGTTTCAAAACTAACGTGGGTGTGACGTAGGGGTATCGAACGTGACGTAGGTGTTTCCAAACTGACGTGGGTGTGACGTCGGTATGTTGAATGTGACGTGGGTGTGACGTGCATGGTTCGAACGTGAAATGGGTGTTTTAAATGTGAGCTGGGCGTGACGTGGGTCATTCGAACATGACGTAGGTGTGACGTGGGGGCTTCGAACGTGACGTGGGCGTGACGTGGATGCTTCGAATGTGACCTCGGTGTGACGTGGGTGCATCGAACCTGACGTGGGCGAGACGTTGGTACTTTGAATGTGACGTGGGTGTGACCTGGGTCATTCGAAGGTGACGTGGGTGTGACGTGGGGGCTTCGAAAGTGACGTGGGTGTGACGTGGGTGATTCGAATGTGACGTGGGCGTGAAGTGGGGTCATGCGAACGTGACGTGAGCGCCACGTGGGGGCATCGAAGTTGACGTGGGTGTGACCTGGGTGATAGGAATGTGACGTGGGCGTGACGTGGGTGATTCCAACGTGACGTGGGGCTTCGAACATGACGTGGGCGTGACGTGGGGGCTTCGAAAGTGACGTGGGCATGACGTGGGTGATTCGAAGGTGACGTGGGTGTGACGTGGGGGCTTCGAACGTGACGTGGGTGTGACGTGGGTGATTCGAACGTGACGTGGGCGTGACGTCGGTACTTTGAATGTGACGTGGGTGTGACCTGGGTCATTTGAACGTGACGTGGGAGTGACGTAGGGGCATCGAACGTGACGTAAGGGTGACATGGGTGCTTAGAACGTGACGTGGGCGTGAGGTGGGAGCTTCGATCGTGACGTGGGCGTGACCTGGGTGATTGGAACGTGACGTGGGCGTGACGTGGGTGATTGGAACGTGACGTGGGCGTGACGTCGGTACTTTGAAAGTGACGTGGGAGTGACGTGGGGGCTTCAAACGTGACGTAAGGGTGACATGGGTGCTTAGAACGTGACGTGGGCGTGACGTGGCTGATTCCAACGTGGCGTGGGGGCTTCGAACGTGACATGGGCGTGAGGTGGGTGATTGGAACGTGACGTGGGCGTGACGTCGGTACTTTGAAAGTGACGTGGGTGTGACCTGGGTGATTGGAACGTGACGTGGGCGTGACGTGGGTGATTCCAACGTGACGTGGGCTTCGAACGTGACGTGGGCGTGACGTGGGTGATTGGAACGTGACGTGGGCGTGAGGTGGGTGATTCGAAAGTGACGTGGGTGTGACGTGCGTTTTTCGGACGTGACGTGGGCGTGACGTGGGTGCTTCAAACGTGATGTGGGCATGACATAAGCGCTTCGATCGTGACGTGGGCGTGACGTGTGTGGTTTCAACGTGACGTGGATGTCACGTGGGGCATCAAACGTGACGTGGGCATGACGTGTGTGGTTTCAACGTGACGTGGGCGTCACGGGGGGCTTCCAACGTGACGTGGGCATGACGTGGGTGATTCGAAGGTGACGTGGGCGTGACGTGGGGGCATGGATCGTGACGTGGGTGTGAGGTGGGTGATTCGAACGTGACGTGGGCGTGACGTCGGTACTTTGAATGTGTCGTGGGCGTGACGTGGGTGATTCCAACGTGACGTGGGAGTGACGTGGGGGCATCGAACATGATGTAAGCGTGACATGGGTGCTTAGAACGTGACGTGGGCGTGACGTAGTCGATTCCAACGTGATGTGGGAGTGACGTGGGGGCTTCGAACGTCACGTGGGTGTGACGTGGGGGCTTCGATGTTGACGTGGGCGTGACCTGGGTGATTGGAACGTGACGTGGGCGTGACGTGGGTGGTTTCAACGTGACGTGAGCGTCACGTGGGGTCCTCGAACGTGACGTGGGCGTAACGTGGGGTCTTCGAAGGTGACGTGGGCATGGCGTGGGTGATTCGAAGGTGACGTGGGTGTGACGTGGGGGCTTCGAACGTGACGTGGGTGTGACGTCGGTACTTTGAATGTGACGTGGGTGTGACCTGGGTCATTGGAACGTGACGTGGGAGTGACGTGGGGGCATTGAACGTGACATAAGGGTGACATGGGTGCTTAGAACGTGACGTGGGCGTGATGTGGGTGATTGGAACGTGACGTGGGCGTGACGTCGGTACTTTGAATATGACGTGGGCGTCACGTGGGGGCTTCGAAAGTGACGTGGGAGTGACGTGGGTGCTTCGGACGTGACGTGGGTGCTTCGAACGTGACGTGGGCGTGATATAGGCGCTTCGATCATGACGTGGGCGTGACGTGTGTGGTTTCAACGTGACGTGGGTGTCACGTGGGGCATCGAACGTGACGTGGACGTGACGTCGGTACTTTCAATTTGAGGTTGGTGTGACCTGGGTCATTCGAACGTGACGTAGGTATGACGTGGGGGTATCGAACGTGATGTGGGTGTCTCAAAACTAACGTGGGTGTGACGTGGGGGCTTCGAACGTGACGTGGGCGTGAAGTGGGGTCTTCGAACGTGACGTGAGCGCCACGTGGGGGCATCGAAGTTGACGTGGGCGTGACCTGGGTCATTCGAACGTGACGTACGTGTGACGTTGGGGCTTCGAACGTGATGTGGGTGTTTCAAAACTAACGTGGGTGTGACGTGGTGGCTTCGAACGTGACGTAGGCGTAACGTGGGTGTTTACAAGTGACCTGGGCGTGACGTGGGGGCTTCGATCGTGACGTGGACGTGACGTCGGTACTTTATATCTGCCGTGGGTGTGACCTGGCTCATTTGAACGTGACGTGGGTGTGACGTGGGTGATTCGAACGTGACGTGGACGTGACGTGGGTGATTCGAACGTGACGTGGGCGTGACGTCGGAACTTTGAATGTGACGTGGGTGTGACCTGGGTCATTTGATCGTGACGTGGGAGTGACGTGGGGGCATCGAACGTGACATAAGGGAGACATGATTGCTTAGAACGTGACGTGGGTGTGACGTGGGTGATTCCAACGTGACGTGGGGCTTCGTACGTGACGTGGGCGTGAGGTGGGTGATTGGAACGGGACGTGGGCGTGACGTCGGTACTTTGAAAGTGACGTGGGTGTGACGTGGGTCATTTGAACGTGACGTGGGAGTGACGTGGGGGCTTCAAACGTGACGTAAGGGTGACATGGGCGCTTAGAACGTGACGTGGGCGTGACGTGGGTGATTCGAATATGACGTGGGCGTGACGTGGGTGATTCGAAAGAGACGTTGGTGTGACGTGGGTGTTTCGGACATGACGTGGGCGTGACGTTGATGATTCGAACGTGACGTTGGTGTTTCGAACGTGACGTGGGTGTGACGTGGGTGCTTCGAACGTGACGTGGGCGTGACATAGGCGCTTCGATCATGACGTGGGTGTGACGTGTGTGGTGTCAACGTGACGTGGGTGTCACGTGGGGCATCGAACGTGACGTGGACGTGACGTCGGTACTTTCAATTTGAGGTTGGTGTGACCTGTGTCATTCGAACGTGACGTACATGTGACGTGGGTGATTCCAACGTGACGTGGGGCTTCGAATGTGACGTGGGTGTGACCTGGGTGATTGGAACGTGACGTGGGTGTGACGTGGGGGCTTCGAACGTGACGTGGGTGTGACGTGGGTGTTTCGAACGTGACGTTGGTGTTTCGAACTTGACTTCGGTGTGACGTGGGTGCTTCGGACCTGACGTGGGCGTAACGTGGGGGCTTCGAGCATGACGCGGGAGTGACGTGGATGCTTCGAATGTGACGTGGGCGTCACGTGGGGGCTTCGAACGTCACGTGGATGTGCGGTGGGTGCTTCGGACGTGACGTGGGCGTGACGTGGGAGTTTCGAACGTGACGTGGACGTGACGTGGTACTTTACATTTGACGTGGGTGTGACCTGGCTCAATCGAACGTGACGTGGGTGTGACGTGGGGGCTTCGAATGTGACGTGGGCGTGACGTGGGTGATTCGAACGTGACGTGGGTGTGACGTGGGGGCATCGATCGTGACGTGGACGTGACGTCGGTACTTTATACCTGATGGGGGTGTGACGTGGGTGATTCGAACGTGACGTGGGCGTGACGTGGGGGCATCGAATGTGATGTGGGCGTGACGTGGGTGTTTCGAACGTGACGTGGGCGTGACGTCGGTGCTTTGAATGTGACGTGGGTGTGACGTGGGTCATTCGAACGTGATGTACGTGTGGCGTGTGCGCTTCGAACGTGACGTGGGTGTTTCAAAACTAACGTGGGTGTGACGTGGGTCATTCGAACGTGACGTGGGAGTGACGCGGGGGCTTCGAACGTGACGTAAGGGTGAGATGGGTGCTTAGAACGTGACGTGGGCGTGACGTGGGCGATTCCAGCGTGACGTGGGGCTTCGAATGTGACGTGGGCGTGACGTCAGTACTTCCAACGGCACATGGGTGTGACCTGGGTCATTGGAACGTGACGTGGGAGTGACGTGGGGGCTTCGAACGTGACAAAAGGGTGACATGGGTGCTTAGAACGTGACGTGGGCGTGACGTGGGCGATTCCAGCGTGACGTGGGGCTTCGAATGTGACGTGGGCGTGACGTGGGTACTTCCAACGGCACATGGGTGTGACCTGGGTCATTGGAACGTGACGTGGACGTGACGTGGGTGGTTTCAACGTGACGTGAGCGTCACGTGGGGTCCTCGAACGTGACTTGGGCATCACGTGGGGTCTTCGAAAGTGAGGTGGGCATGACGTGGGTGATTCGAAGGTGACGTGGGTGTGACGTGGGGGCTTCGAACGTGACGTGGGTGTGACGTCGGTACTTTGAATGTGACGAGGGTGTGACCTAGGGGCTTCGAACGTGATGGAAGGGCGACATGGGTGCTTAGAACGTGACGTGGGCGTGACATAGGCGCTTCGATCGTGACGTGGGCGTGACGTGTGTGGTTTCAACGTGACGTGGGTGCCACGTGGGGCATCGAACGTGACGTGGGCGTGACGTGTGTGGTTTCAACGTGACGTGGGCGTCACGTGGGAGTTGCGATCGTCACGTGGACGTGACGTCGGTACTTTCAATTTGAGGCTGGTGTGACCTGGGTCATTCGAGCGTGACGTACGTGTGACGTGGGTGATTCCAACGTGACGTGGGCGTGACGTGGGGGCTTCGATCGTGACGTGGACGTGACGTCGGTACTTTATATCTGACGTGGGTGTGACCTGGGTCATTCGAACGTGACGTGGGTGTGACGTGGGGGCTTCGAACGTGACGTGGGCATGACGTGGGTGATTCGAAGGTGACGTGTGCGTGACGTGGGGGCATCGAACGTGACGTGGGCGTCACGTGTGGGCTTCAAACGTGACCTGTGTGTGACGTGGTTGATTCGAAGGTGACGTGGGGGTGACGTGGGGGAATGGAACGTGACGTGGGTGTGACGTGGGGGCATCGATCGTGACGTGGACGTGACGTCGGTACTTTCAATTATACGTGGGTGTGACCTGGGTCATTCGAACGTGACGTGGGAGTGACGTGGGGGCTTTGAATGAGACATGGGTGTGACCTGGGGCTTCGAACGTGACGTGGGCGACATGGGTGCTTAGAACGTGACGTGGGCGTGACGTGGGTGATTCCAACGTGACGTGGGCGTGACGTGGGGGCATCGATCGTGACGTGGGCGTCACGTGGGGGCTTGAAACGTGACCTGGGTGTGACGTGGTTGATTCGAAGGTGACGTGGGCGTGACGTCAGTACTTTGAACGTGACGTGGGTGTGACCTGGGTCATGCGAACGTGACGTGGGCGTGACGTGGGTGTTTCGATCGTTACGAGGGCATTTCGTGGGTGATTCGAACGTGACGTGGGTGTGACCTGGGTCACTTGAACGTGACGTGGGAGTGACGTGGGGGCTTCAAACGTGACGTAAGGGTGACATTGGTGCTTCGGACGTGACGTGGGTGTAACGTGGGGGGTTCGAGCATGACACGGGAGTGACGTGGATGCTTCGAATGTGACGTGGGTGCTTCGAACGTGACGTGGAAGTCACGTGGGGGCTTCGAACGTGACGTGGGTGTGACGCGGGTGATTCGAAATTGACGTGGGCGTCACGTGGGAGTTTCGAACGTGACGTGGGCGTGACGTGGGTACTTTACATTTGACGTGGGTGTGACCTGGGTGATGCGAACGTGACGTGGGCGCAATGTGGGGGCATCGAACGTGACGTGGGCGTAACGTGGGGGCTTCGAAAGTGACGTGGGCATGACGTGGGTGATTCGAAGGTGACGTGAGTGTGACGTGGGGTGATTCGAACGTGACGTGGGCGTGACGTCGGTACTTTCAATGTGACGTGGGTGTGACCTGGGTGATTGGAATGTGACGTGGGAGTGACGTGGGGGCTTCGAACGTGCCAAAAGGGTGACATGGGTGCTTAGAACGTGACGTGGGCGTGACGTGGGTGATTCCAACGTGACGTGGGCGTCACGGGTGGGCTTCGAACGTGACGTGGGCATGACGTTGGTGATTCGAAGGTGACGTGGGTGTGACGTGGGTGCTTTGAAAGTGACGTGGGCGTGACGTGGGGGCTTCGAACGTGATGTAATTGTGACATGGGTGCTTAGAACGTGACGTGGGCATGACGTGGGTGATTCGAAGGTGACGTGGGTGTGACGTGGGGGCTTCAAACGTGACGTGGGCGTGACGTGGGGGTTTCGAACGTGACGTGGGCGTGACGTGGGTGATTCGAATGTGACTTGGGCGTGACGTGGGTGATTCGAAAGTGATGTCAGTGTGACGTGGGTGTATCGGACGTGACGTGGGCCTGACGTGGATGCTTCGAATGTGACGTTGGTGTTTCGAACGTGACGTAAGGGTGACGTGGGGCTTCGAATGTGACGTGGGCGTGAGGTGGGTGATTGGAACGTGACGTGGGCGTGACGTCGGTACTTTGAATGTGACGAGGGTGTGACCTAGGGGCTTCGAACGTGATGGAAGGGCGACATGGGTGCTTAGAACGTGACGTGGGCGTGACATAGGCGCTTCGATCGTGACGTGGGCATGACGTGTGTGGTTTCAACGTGACGTGGGTGCCACGTGGGGCATCGAACGTGACGTGGGTGTGACGTGTGTGGTTTCAACGTGACGTGGGCGTCACGTGGGAGTTGCGATCGTCACGTGGACGTGACGTCGGTACTTTCAATTTGAGGCTGGTGTGACCTGGGTCATTCGAGCGTGACGTACGTGTGACGTGGGTGATTCCAACGTGACGTGGGCGTGACGTGGGGGCTTCGATCGTGACGTGGACGTGACGTCGGTACTTTATATCTGACGTGGGTGTGACCTGGGTCATTCGAACGTGACGTGGGTGTGACGTGGGGGCTTCGAACGTGACGTGGGCATGACGTGGGTGATTCGAAGGTGACGTGTACGTGACGTGGGGGCATCGAACGTGACCTGTGTGTGACGTGGTTGATTCGAAGGTGACGTGGGGGTGACGTGGGGGAATGGAACGTGACGTGGGTGTGACGTGGGGGCATCGATCGTGACGTGGACGTGACGTCGGTACTTTCAATTATACGTGGGTGTGACCTGGGTCATTCGAACGTGACGTGGGAGTGACGAGGGGGCTTTGAATGAGACATGGGTGTGACCTGGGGCTTCGAACGTGACGTGGGCGACATGGGTGCTTAGAACGTGACGTGGGCGTGACGTGGGTGATTCCAACGTGACGTGGGCGTGACGTGGGGGCATCGATCGTGACGTGGGCGTCACGTGGGGGCTTGAAACGTGACCTGGGTGTGACGTGGTTGATTCGAAGGTGACGTGGGCGTGACGTCAGTACTTTGAAGGTGACGTGGGTGTGACCTGGGTCATGCGAACGTGACGTGGGTGTGACGTGGGTGTTTCGAACGTTTCGTGGGCATTTCGTGGGTGATTCGAACGTGACGTGGGTGTGACCTGGGTCACTTGAACGTGACGTGGGAGTGACGTGGGGGCTTCAAACGTGACGTAAGGGTGACATTGGTGCTTCGGACGTGACGTGGGTGTAACGTGGGGGGTTCGAACATGACACGGGAGTGACGTGGATGCTTCGAATGTGACGTGGGTGCTTCGAACGTGACGTGGAAGTCACGTGGGGGCTTCGAACGTGACGTGGGTGTGACGCGGGTGATTCGAAATTGACGTGGGCGTCACGTGGGAGTTTCGAACGTGACGTGGGCGTGACGTGGGCACTTTACATTTGACGTGGGTGTGACCTGGGTGATGCGAACGTGATGTGGGCGTAATATGGGGGCATCGAACGTGACGTGGGCGTAACGTGGGGGCTTCGAAAGTGACGTGGGCACGACGTGGGTGATTCGAAGGTGACGTGAGTGTGACGTGGGGTGATTCGAACGTGACGTGGGCGTGACGTCGGTACTTTCAATGTGACGTGGGTGTGACCTGGGTGATTGGAATGTGACGTGGGAGTGACGTGGGGGCTTCGAACGTGCCAAAAGGGTGACATGGGTGCTTAGAACGTGACGTGGGCGTGACGTGGGTGATTCCAACGTGACGTGGGCGTCACGGGTGGGCTTCGAACGTGACGTGGGCATGACGTTGGTGATTCGAAGGTGACGTGGGTGTGACGTGGGGGCTTCAAACGTGACGTGGGCGTGACGTGGGGGATTCGAACGTGACGTGGGCGTGACGTCACTACTTTGAATGTGACGTGGGTGTGACCTGGGTCATTTGATCGTGACGTGGGAGTGACGTGGGGGCATCGAACGTGACGTAAGGGTGACATGGGTGCTTAGAACGTGACGTGGGTGTGACGTGGGTGATTCCAACGTGACGTGGGGGCTTCGAACGTGACGTGGGCGTGACGTGGGTGATTGGAACGTGACGTGGGCGTGACGTCGGTACTTTGAAAGTGACGTGGGAGTGACGTGGGGGCTTCAAACGTGACGTAAGGGTGACATGGGTGCTTAGAACGTGACGTGGGCGTGACGTGGGTGATTCCAATGTCATGTGGGGGCTTCGAACGTGACGTGGGCGTGACGTGGGTGATTCGAACGTGACGTGGGCGTGACGTCGGTACTTTGAAAGTGACGTGGGTGTGACCTGGGTGATTGGAACGTGACGTGGGAGTGACCTGGGGGCTTCGAACGTGACGTAAGGGTGACATGGGCGCTTAGAACGTGACGTGGGCGTGACGTGGGTGATTCGAATATGACGTGGGCGTGAGGTGGGTGATTCGAAAGTGACGTCGGTGTGACGTGGGTGTTTCGGACGTGACGTGGGCGTGACGTGGATGCTTCGAACGTGACGTTGGTGTTTCGAACGTGACGTGGGCGTGACGTGGGTGCTTCGAACGTGACCTGGGCGTGATATAGGCGCTTCGATCATGACGTGGGCGTGACGTGTGTGGTTTCAACGTGACGTGGGTGTCACGTGGGGCATCGAACGTGACGTGGGCGTGACGTGGGTGATTCGAACGTGACGTGGGCGTGACGTCGGTACTTTGAAAGAGACGTGGGTGTGACCTGGGTGATTGGAACGTGACGTGGGAGTGACGTGGGGGCTTCGAACGTGACGTAAGGGTGACATGGGCGCTTAGAACGTGACGTGGGCGTGACGTGGGTGATTCGAATATGACGTGGGCGTGAGGTGGGTGATTCGAAAGTACGTCGGTGTGACGTGGATGCTTCGAACGTGACGTTGGTGTTTCGAACGTGACGTGGGCGTGATATAGGCGCTTCGATCATGACGTGGGTGTGACGTGTGTGGTTTCAACGTGACGTGGGTGTCACGTGGGGCATCGAACGTGACGTGGACGTGACGTCGGTACTTTCAATTTGAGGTTGGTGTGACCTGGGTCATTCGAACGTGACGTACATGTGACGTGGGTGATTCCAACGTGACGTGGGGCTTCGAACGTGATGTAATTGTGACATGGGTGCTTAGAACGTGACGTGGGCATGACGTGGGTGATTCGAAGGTGACGTGGGTGTGACGTGGGGGCTTCAAACGTAACGTGGGCGTGACGTGGGGGATTCGAACGTGACGTGGGCGTGACGTCACTACTTTGAATGTGATGTGGGTGTGACCTGGGTCATTTGATCGTGACGTGGGAGTGACGTGGGGGCATCGAACGTGACGTAAGGGAGACATGGGTGCTTAGAACGTGACGTGGGTGTGACGTGGGTGATTCCAACGTGACGTGGGGGCTTCGAACGTGACGTGGGCGTGACGTGGGTGATTGGAACGTGACGTGGGCGTGACGTCGGTACTTTGAAAGTGACGTGGGAGTGACGTGGGGGCTTCAAACGTGATGTAAGGGTGACATGGGCGCTTAGAACGTGACGTGGGCGTGTCGTGGGTGATTGGAACGTGACGTGGGCGTGAGGTGGGTGATTCGAAAGCGACGTCGGTGTGACGTGGGGGTTTCGGACGTGACGTGGGTGTGACGTGGGTGCTTCGAACGTGACGTGAGTGTGACATAGGCGCTTCGATCATGACGTGGGCGTGACGTGTGTGGTTTCAACGTGACGTGGGTGTCACGTGGGGCATCGAACGTGACGTGGACGTGACGTCGGTACTTTCAATTTGAGGTTGGTGTGACCTGGGTCATTCGAACGTGACGTACATGTGCCGTGGGTGATTCCAACGTGACGTGGGGCTTCGAACGTGACGTGGGTGTGACCTGGGTGATTGGAACGTGACGTGGGCGTGACGTCGGTACTTTGAAAGTGACGTGGGAGTGACGTGGGGGCTTCAAACGTGACGTAAGGGTGACATGGGTGCTTAGAACGTGACGTGGGCGTGACGTGGGTGATTCCAATGTCATGTGGGGGCTTCGAACGTGACGTGGGCGTGACGTCGGTACTTTACATTTGACGTGGGTGTGACCTGGGTGATGCGAACGTGACGTGGGCGTCACGTGGGGGCATCGAACGTGACGTGGGCGTGACGTGGGGGCTTCGAACGTCACGTGAGCGTCACGTGGGGGCATCGAGTTTGACATGGGCGTGACCTGGGTGATTGGAACGTGACGTGGGGCTTCGAACATGACGTGGGCGTGACGTGGGGGCATCGAAGGTGACGTGGGCATGACGTGGGAGCTTCGAAAGTGACGTGGGCGTCACGTGGGTGATTCGAAGGTGACGTGGGCGTGACGTGGGTGATTGGAACGTGACGTGGGGGCTTCGAACGTGACATGGGCGTGACGTGGGTGCTTCGATTGTGACGTGGGCGTGACGTCGGCACTTTGAAAGTGACGTGGGTGTGACCTGGGTGATTGGAACGTGACGTGGGAGTGACGTGGGTGATTCCAACGTGACGTGGGCTTCGAACGTGACGTGGGCGTGACGTGGGTGAATGGAACGTGTGGTGGGCGTGAGGTGGGTGATTCGAAAGTGACGTCGGTGTGACGTGGTGCTTCGAACGTGACGTGGACATGACATAAGCGCTTCGATCGTGACGTGGGCGTGACGTGTGTGGTTTCAACGTGACGTGGGCGTCACGGGGGGGCTTCGAACGTGACGTGGGCATGACGTGGGTACTTCGAAGGTGACGTGGGCATGACGTCGGTACTGTGAAAATTACGTGGGTGTGACCTGGGTGGTTGGAACATGACGTGGGAGTGACGTGGGTGATTCCAACGTGACGTGGGCTTCGAACGTGACGTGGGCGTGACGTGGGTGATTGGAACGTGACGTGGGCGTGAGGTGGGTGATTCGAAAGTGACGTCGGTGTGACGTGGGTGTTTCGGACGTGACGTGGGCATGACATAAGCGCTTCGATCGTGACGTGGGCGTGACGTGTGTGGTTTCAACGTGACGTGGGTGTCACGTGGGGCATCGAACGTGACGTGGGCGTGACGTGTGTGGTTTCAACGTGACGTGGGCGTCACGGGGGGCTTCGAACGTGACGTGGGCATGACGTGGCTGATTCGAAGGTGACGTGGCCGTGACGTCGGTACTTTGAATGTGACGTGGGTGTGACCTGGGTGATTCCAACGTGACGTGGGCGTGACGTGGGCGATTCCAACGTGACGTGGGGGCTTCAAACGTGACGTGGGCGTGACGTGGGTGATTGGAACGTGACGTGGACGTGACGTGGGTGGTTTCATCGTGACGTGGCTGTGACGTGGGGGCTTCGGACGTGACGTGGGCGTCACGTGGATGGTTCGAAAGTGACGTGGGTGTGACGTGGGGGCTTCGAAGGTGACCTGGGTATGACGTGGGTTCTTCGAACGTGACGTGGGCATGACGTGGGTGATTCGAACGTGACGTGGGCGTGACGTGGGTGATTCGAATGTGACGTGGGCGTGACGTGGGTGATTCGAAAGTGATGTCAGTGTGACGTGGGTGTATCGGACGTGACGTGGGCCTGACGTGGATGCTTCGAATGTGACGTTAGTGTTTCGAACGTGACGTAAGGGTGACGTGGGGCTTCGAATGTGACGTGGGCGTGAGGTGGGTGATTGGAACGTGACGTGGGCGTGACGTCGGTACTTTGAATGTGACGAGGGTGTGACCTAGGGGCTTCGAACGTGATGGAAGGGCGACATGGGTGCTTAGAACGTGACGTGGGCGTGACATAGGCGCTTCGATCGTGACGTGGGCGTGACGTGTGTGGTTTCAACGTGACGTGGGTGCCACGTGGGGCATCGAACGTGACGTGGGTGTGACGTGTGTGGTTTCAACGTGACGTGGGCGTCACGTGGGAGTTGCGATCGTCACGTGGACGTGACGTCGGTACTTTCAATTTGAGGCTGGTGTGACCTGGGTCATTCGAGCGTGACGTACGTGTGACGTGGGTGATTCCAACGTGACGTGGGCATGACGTGGGTGCTTCGATCGTGACGTGGACGTGACGTCGGTACTTTATATCTGACGTGGGTGTGACCTGGGTCATTCGAACGTGACGTGGGTGTGACGTGGGGGCTTCGAACGTGACGTGGGCATGACGTGGGTGATTCGAAGGTGAGGTGTGCGTGACGTGGGGGCATCGAACGTGACGTGGGCGTCACGTGTGGGCTTCAAACGTGACCTGTGTGTGACGTGGTTGATTCGAAGGTGACGTGGGGGTGACGTGGGGGAATGGAACGTGACGTGGGTGTGACGTGGGGGCATCGAACGTGACGTGGACGTGACGTCGGTACTTTCAATTATACGTGGGTGTGACCTGGGGCTTCGAACGTGACGTGGGCGACATGGGTGCTGAGAACGTGACGTGGGCGTGACGTGGGGGCATCGATCGTGACGTGGGCGTCACGTGGGGGCTTGAAACGTGACCTGGGTGTGACGTGGTTGATTCGAAGGTGACGTGGGCGTGACGTCAGTACTTTGAACGTGACGTGGGTGTGACCTGGGTCATGCGAACGTGACGTGGGTGTGACGTGGGTGTTTCGAACGTTTCGTGGGCATTTCGTGGGTGATTCGAACGTGACGTGGGTGTGACCTGGGTCACTTGAACGTGACGTGGGAGTGACGTGGGGGCTTCAAACGTGACGTAAGGGTGACATTGGTGCTTCGGACGTGACGTGGGTGTAACGTGGGGGGTTCGAGCATGACACGGGAGTGACGTGGATGCTTCGAATGTGACGTGGGTGCTTCGAACGTGACGTGGGTGTGACGCGGGTGATTCGAAATTGACGTGGGCGTCACGTGGGAGTTTCGAACGTGACGTGGGCGTGACGTGGGTACTTTACATTTGACGTGGGTGTGACCTGGGTGATGCGAACGTGACGTGGGCGCAATGTGGGGGCATCGAACGTGACGTGGGCGTAACGTGGGGGCTTCGAAAGTGACGTGGGCATGACGTGGGTGATTCGAAGGTGACGTGAGTGTGACGTGGGGTGATTCGAACGTGACGTGGGCGTGACGTCGGTACTTTCAATGTGACGTGGGTGTGACCTGGGTGATTGGAATGTGACGTGGGAGTGACGTGGGGGCTTCGAACGTGCCAAAAGGGTGACATGGGTGCTTAGAACGTGACGTGGGCGTGACGTGGGTGATTCCAACGTGACGTGGGCGTCACGGGTGGGCTTCGAACGTGACGTGGGCATGACGTTGGTGATTCGAAGGTGACGTGGGCGTGACGTGGGTGCTTTGAAAGTGACGTGGGCGTGACGTGGGGGCTTCGAACGTGATGTAATTGTGACATGGGTGCTTAGAACGTAACGTGGGCGTGACGTGGGGGATTCGAACGTGACGTGGGCGTGACGTCGGAACTTTGAATGTGACGTGGGTGTGACCTGGGTCATTTGATCGTGACGTGGGAGTGACGTGGGGGCATCGAACGTGACGTAAGGGAGACATGGGTGCTTAGAACGTGACGTGGGTGTGACGTGGGGGATTCCAACGTGACGTGGGGGCTTCGAACGTGACGTGGGAGTGACGTGGGTGATTGGAACGTGACGTGGGCGTGACGTCGGTACTTTGAAAGTGACGTGGGAGTGACGTGGGGTCTTCAAACGTGACGTAAGGGTGACATGGGTGCTTAGAACGTGACGTGGGCGTGACGTGGGTGATTCCAATGTCATGTGGGGGCTTCGAACGTGACGTGGGCGTGACGTCGGTACTTTGAAAGTGACGTGGGTGTGACCTGGGTGATTGGAACGTGACGTGGGAGTGACGTGGGGGCTTCGAACGTGACGTAAGGGTGACATGGGCGCTTAGAACGTGACGTGGGCGTGACGTGGGTGATTCGAATATGACGTGGGCGTGAGGTGGGTGATTCGAAAGTGACGTCGGTGTGACGTGGGTGTTTCGGACGTGACGTGGGCGTGACGTGGATGCTTCGAACGTGACGTTGGTGTTTCGAACGTGAGGTGGGTGTGACGTGGGTGCTTCGAACGTCACGTGGGCGTGATATAGGCGCTTCGATCATGACGTGGGCGTGACGTGTGTGGTTTCAACGTGACGTGGGTGTCACGTGGGGCATCGAACGTGACGTGGACGTGACGTCGGTACTTTCAATTTGAGGTTGGTGTGACCTGGGTCATTCGAACGTGACGTACATGTGACGTGGGTGATTCCAACGTGACGTGGGGCTTCGAACGTGACGTGGGTGTGACCTGGGTGATTGGAACGTGACGTGGGTGTGACGTGGGGGCTTCGAACGTGACGTGGGTGTGACGTGGGTGTTTCGAACCTGACGTTGGTATTTCGAACGTGACGTGGGTGTGACGTGGGTGCATCGGACGTGACGTGGGCATAACGTGGGGGCTACGAACATTACGCGGGTGTGACGTGGATGCTTCGAATGCGACATTGGTGTTTCGAACGTGACATGGGTGTGACATGGGTGCTTGGAACGTGACGTGGGTGTGACGTGGGGGCTTCGAACGTGACGTGGGTGTGACGAGGGGTCATCGATCGTGACGTGGACGTGACGTCGGTACTTTATACCTGATGGGGGTGTGACGTGGGTCATTCGAACGTGACGTGGGTGTGACGTGGGTGTTTCGAACGTGACGTGGGCGTGACGTCGGTACTTTGAATGTGACGTGGGTGTGATGTGCGTCATTCGAACGTGATGTACGTGTGACGTGTGGGCTTCGAACGTGACGTCGGTGTTTCAAAACTAACGTGGGTGTGACGTAGGGGTATCGAACGTGACGTAGGTGTTTCCAAACTGACGTGGGTGTGACGTCGGTATGTTGAATGTGACGTGGGTGTGACGTGCATGGTTCGAACGTGAGGTGGGTGTTTTAAATGTGAGCTGGGCGTGACGTGGGTCATTCGAACATGACGTAGGTGTGACGTGGGGGCTTCGAACGTGACGTGGGCGTGACGTGGATGCTTTGAATGTGACGTTGGTGTTTCGAACGTGACATGGGTGTGACATGGGTGCTTCGAATGTGACGTGGGTGTGACGTGGGGGCTTCGAACGTGACGTGGGTGTGACGTGGGTCATTTGAACGTGACGTGGGCGTGACGTGGGTGATTCGAATGTGACGTGGGCGTGACGTGGGGGCTTGGAACGCCACGTGAGCTTCACGTGGGGGCATCGAATGTGACGTGGGCGTGACGTGGGGGCTTGGAACGCCACGTGAGCTTCACGTGGGGGCATCGAATGTGACGTGGGCGTGACGTGGGGGCTTGGAACGCCACGTGAGCTTCACGTGGGGGCATCGAAGGTGACGTGGTCGTCACGTGGGGGCTTCGATGTTGACGTAGGCGTGACCTGGGTGATTGGAACGTGACGTGGACGTGACGTGGGTGGTTTCAACGTGACGTGAGCTTCACGTGGGGTCCTCGAACGTGACTTGGGCGTCACGTGGTGTCTTCGAAAGTGACGTTGGTGTGACGTGGGTGTTTCGTACATCACGTTCGAATGATGTGGGTGCGTCGAACTTGACGTGGGCATGACATAAGCGCTTCGATCGTGACGTGGGCGTGACGTGTGTGGTTTCAACGTGACGTGCGTGTCACGTGGGGTCTTCGAAAGTGACGTGGGCATGACGTGGGTGATTCGAAGGTGACGTGGGTGTGACGTGGGGGCTTCGATCGTCACGTGGGCGTGACGTGGGTGATTGGAACGTGACGTGGACGTGACGTGGGTGGTTTCATCGTGACGTGGGTGTGACGTGGGGGCTTCGAACGTGACGTGGGCGTCACGTGGGGGCTTCGAAAGTGACGTGGGCGTGACGTGGGGCCTTCGAAGGTGACCTGGGTATGGCATGGGTTCTTCGAACGTGACGTGGGCGTGACGTGGGTGTATCGGACGTGACGTGGGCATGACGTGGATGCTTCGAATGTGACGTTGGTGTTTCGAACGGGACGTAAGGGTGACGTGGGTGCTTCGAACGTGACGTGGGCGTGATATAGGCGCTTCGATCATGACGTGGGCGTGACGTGTGTGGTTTCAACGTGACGTGGGTGTCACGTGGGGCATCGAACGTGACGTGGACGTGACGTCGGTACTTTCAATTTGAGGTTGGTGTGACCTGTGTCATTCGAACGTGACGTACATGTGACGTGGGTGATTCCAACGTGACGTGGGGCTTCGAACGTGACGTGGGCGTCACGTGGGGGCTTCGAACATGACGTGGATGTGAGGTGGGTGTATCGGACGTGACGTGGGCGTGACGTTGATGCTTCGAACGTGACGTGGGAGTTTCGAACGTGACGTGGGTGTGACGTGGGTGCTTCGAACGTGACGTGGGCGTGACATAGGCGCTTCGATCATGACGTGGGCGTGACGTGTGTGGTTTCAACGTGACGTGGGTGTCACGTGGGGCATCGAACGTGACGTGGGTGTGACCTCGGTAGTTTCAATTTGAGGTTGGTGTGACCTGGGTCATTCGAACGTGACGTAGGTATGACGTGGGGGTATCGAACGTGATGTGGGTGTCTCAAAAATAACGTGGGTGTGACGTGGGGGCTTCGAACGTGACGTGGGCGTGAAGTGGGTCTTCGAACGTGACGTGAGCGCCACGTGGGGGCATCGAAGTTGACGTGGGCGTGACCTGGGTGATTGGAACGTGACGTGGGCGTGACGTGGGTGATTCCAACGTGACGTGGGGCTTCGAACATGACGTGGGCGTGACGTGGGGGCTTCGAAAGTGACGTGGGCATGACGTGGGTGATTCGAAGGTGACGTGGGCATGACGTGGGGGCTTCGAACGTGACGTGGGTGTGACGTGGGGGCTTCGAACGTGACGTGGGCGTGACGTCGGTACTTTCAACGTGACGTGGGTGTGACCTGGGTCATTTGAACGTGACGTGGGAGTGACGTAGGGGCATCGAACGTGACGTAAGGGTGACATGGGTGCTTAGAACGTGACGTGGGCGTGATGCGGGTGATTCCAACGTGACGTGGGGCTTCGAATGTGACGTGGGCGTGAGGTGGGTGATTGGAACGTGACGTGGGCGTGACGTCGGTACTTTGAATGTGACGTGGGTGTGACCTGGGGGCTTCGAACGTGACGTAAGGGTGACATGGGTGCTTAGAACGTGACGTGGGCTTGACGTGGGTGATTCCAACGTGACGTGGGGGCTTCGAACGTGACATGGGCGTGAGGTGGGTGATTGGAACGTGACGTGGGCGTGACGTCGGTACTTTGAAAGTGACGTGGGTGTGACCTGGGTGATTGGAACGTGACGTGGGAGTGACGTGGGGGCTTCAAACGTGACGTAAGGGTGACATGGGTGCTTAGAACGTGACGTGGGAGTGACGTGGGTGATTCCAACGTGACGTGGGCTTCGAACGTGACGTGGGCGTGACGTGGGTGATTGGAACGTGACGTGGGCGTGAGGTGGGTGATTCGAAAGTGACGTGGGTGTGACGAGAGTGTTTCGGACGTGACGTGGGCGTGACGTGGGTGCTTCAAACGTGATGTGGGCATGACATAAGCGCTTCGATCGTGACGTGGGCGTGACGTGTGTGGTTTCAACGTGACGTGGGTGTCACGTGGGGCATCGAACGTGACGTCGGAGTGACGTGTGTGGTTTCAACGTGACGTGGGCGTCACGGGGGGCTTCCAACGTGACGTGGGCATGACGTGGGTGATTCGAACGTGACGTGGGCGTGACGTGGGGGCATGGATCGTGACGTGGGCGTGAGGTGGGTGATTCGAACGTGACGTGGGCGTGACGTCGGTACTTTGAATGTGACGTGGGTGTGACCTGGGTCATTTGAACGTGACGTGGGCGTGACGTGGGGGCATCGAACGTGACTTGGGCGTGACGTGGGGGCCTCGAACGGGACGTGGGCATGACGTGGGTGTTTCGAACGTGACGTGAGTGTGACGTGGGTCATTCGAACGTGATGTACGTGTGACGTGTGGGCTTCCAACGTGACGTGGGTGTTTCAAAACTAACGTGGGTGTGACGTAGGGGTATCGAACGTGACGTAGGTGTTTCCAAACTGACGTGGGTGTGACGTCGGTATGTTGAATGTGACGTGGGTGTGACGTGCATGGTTCGAACGTGAGGTGGGTGTTTTAAATGTGAGCTGGGCGTGACGTGGGTCATTCGAACATGACGTAGGTGTGACGTGGGGGCTTCGAACGTGACGTGGGCGTGACGTGGATGCTTCGAATGTGACCTCGGTGTGACGTGGGTGCATCGAACCTGACGTGGGCGAGACGTTGGTACTTTGAATGTGACGTGGGTGTGACCTGGGTCATTCGAAGGTGACGTGGGTGTGACGTGGGGGCTTCAAATGTGACCGGGTGTGACGTGGGTGATTCGAATGTGACGTGGGCGTGAAGTGGGGTCATGCGAACGTGACGTGAGCGCCACGTGGGGGCATCGAAGTTGACGTGGGTGTGACCTGGGTGATTGGAATGTGACGTGGGCGTGACGTGGGTGATTCCAACGTGACGTGGGGCTTCGAACATGACGTGGGCGTGACGTGGGGGCTTCGAAAGTGACGTGGGCATGACGTGGGTGATTCGAAGGTGACGTGGGTGTGACGTGGGGGCTTCGAACGTGACGTGGGTGTGACGTGGGTGATTCGAACGTGACGTGGGCGTGACGTCGGTACTTTGAATGTGACGTGGGTGTGACCTGGGTCATTTGAACGTGACGTGGGAGTGACATAGGGGCATCGAACGTGACGTAAGGGTGACATGGGTGCTTAGAACGTGACGTGGGCGTGAGGTGGGAGCTTCGATCGTGCTGTGGGCGTGACGTGGGTGATTGGAACGTGACGTGGGCGTGACGTGGGTGATTGGAACGTGACGTGGGCGTGACGTCGGTACTTTGAAAGTGACGTGGGAGTGACGTGGGGGCTTCAAACGTGACGTAAGGGTGACATGGGTGCTTAGAACGTGACGTGGGCGTGACGTGGCTGATTCCAACGTGGCGTGGGGGCTTCGAACGTGACATGGGCGTGACGTGGGTGATGGGAACGTGACGTGGGCGTGACGTCGGTACTTTGAAAGTGACGTGGGTGTGACCTGGGTGATTGGAACGTGACGTGGGAGTGACGTGGGGGCTTCAAACGTGACGTAAGGGTGATATGGGCGCTTAGAACGTGACGTGGGCGTGACGTGGGTGATTCCAACGTGACGTGGGCTTCGAACGTGACGTGGGCGTGACGTGGGTGATTGGAACGTGACGTGGGCGTGAGGTGGGTGATTCGAAAGTGACGTGGGTGTGACGTGCGTTTTTCGGACGTGACGTGGGCGTGACGTGGGTGCTTCAAACGTGATGTGGGCATGACATAAGCGCTTCGATCGTGACGTGGGCGTGACGTGTGTGGTTTCAACGTGACGTGGATGTCACGTGGGGCATCAAACGTGACGTGGGCATGACGTGTGTGGTTTCAACGTGACGTGGGCGTCACGGGGGGCTTCCAACGTGACGTGGGCATGACGTGGGTGATTCGAAGGTGACGTGGGCGTGACGTGGAGGCATGGATCGTGACGTGGGTGTGAGGTGGGTGATTCGAACGTGACGTGGGCGTGACGTCGGTACTTTGAATGTGTCGTGGGCGTGACGTGGGTGATTCCAACGTGACGTGGGAGTGACGTGGGGGCATCGAACATGATGTAAGCGTGACATGGGTGCTTAGAACGTGACGTGGGCGTGACGTAGTCGATTCCAACGTGATGTGGGTGTGACGTGGGGGCTTCGAACGTCACGTGGGTGTGACGTGGGGGCTTCGATGTTGACGTGGGCGTGACCTGGGTGATTGGAACGTGACGTGGGCGTGACGTGGGTGGTTTCAACGTGACGTGAGCGTCACGTGGGGTCCTCGAACGTGACGTGGGCGTAACGTGGGGTCTTCGAAGGTGACGTGGGCATGGCGTGGGTGATTCGAAGGTGACGTGGGTGTGACGTGGGGGCTTCGAACGTGACGTGGGTGTGACGTCGGTACTTTGAATGTGACGTGGGTGTGACCTGGGTCATTGGAACGTGACGTGGGAGTGACGTGGGGGCATTGAACGTGACATAAGGGTGACATGGGTGCTTAGAACGTGACGTGGGCGTGATGTGGGTGATTGGAACGTGACGTGGGCGTGACGTCGGTACTTTGAATATGACGTGGGCGTCACGTGGGGGCTTCGAAAGTGACGTGGGAGTGACGTGGGTGCTTCGGACGTGACGTGGGTGCTTCGAACGTGACGTGGGCGTGATATAGGCGCTTCGATCATGACGTGGGCGTGACGTGTGTGGTTTCAACGTGACGTGGGTGTCACGTGGGGCATCGAACGTGACGTGGACGTGACGTCGGTACTTTCAATTTGAGGTTGGTGTGACCTGGGTCATTCGAACGTGACGTACATGTGACGTGGGTGATTCCAACGTGACGTGGGGCTTCGAACGTGACGTGGGTGTGACCTGGGTGATTGGAACGTGACGTGGGTGTGACGTGGGTGCTTCGAACATGACGCGGGAGTGACGTGGATGCTTCGAATGTGACGTTGGTGTTTCGAAATGACAGGGGTGTGACGTTGGTGCTTCGAACGTGACGTGGGCGTCACGTGGGGGCTTCGAACATGACGTGGATGTGACGTGGGTGTATCGGACGTGACGTGGTCGTGACGTTGATGCTTCGAACGTGACGTGGGAGTTTCAAACGTGACGTGGGTGTGACGTGGGTCATTGGAACGTGACGTGGGCGTGACATAGGCGCTTCGATCATGACGTGGGCGTGACGTGTGTGGTGTCAACGTGACGTGGGTGTCACGTGGGGCATCGAACGTGACGTGGACGTGACGTCGGTACTTTCAATTTGAGGTTGGTGTGACCTGGGTCATTCGAACGTGACGTAGGTATGACGTGGGGGTATCGAACGTGATGTGGGTATCTCAAAACTAACGTGGGTGTGACGTGGGGGCTTCGAACGTGACGTGGGCGTGAAGTGGGGTCTTCGAACGTGACGTGAGCGCCACGTGGGGGCATCGAAGTTGACGTGGGCGTGACCTGGGTCATTCGAACGTGACGTACGTGTGACGTTGGGGCTTCGAACGTGATGTGGGTGTTTCAAAACTAACGTGGGTGTGACGTGGTGGCTTCGAACGTGACGTAGGCGTAACGTGGGTGTTTACAAGTGACCTGGGCGTGACGTGGGGGCTTCGATCGTGACGTGGACGTGACGTCGGTACTTTATATATGACGTGGGTGTGACCTGGCTCATTTGAACGTGACGTGGGTGTGACGTGGGGGCTTCGAACGTGACGTGGACGTGACGTGGGTGATTCGAATATGACGTGGGCGTGACGTGGGTGATTCGAAAGAGACGTTGGTGTGACGTGGGTGTTTCGGACATGACGTGGGCGTGACGTTGATGATTCGAACGTGACGTTGGTGTTTCGAACGTGACGTGGGTGTGACGTGGGTGCTTCGAACGTGACGTGGGCGTGACATAGGCGCTTCGATCATGACGTGGGTGTGACGTGTGTGGTGTCAACGTGACGTGGGTGTCACGTGGGGCATCGAACGTGACGTGGACGTGACGTCGGTACTTTCAATTTGAGGTTGGTGTGACCTGGGTCATTCGAACGTGACGTACATGTGACGTGGGTGATTCCAACGTGACGTGGGGCTTCGAATGTGACGTGGGTGTGACCTGGGTGATTGGAACGTGACGTGGGTGTGAGGTGGGGGCTTCGAACGTGACGTGGGTGTGACGTGGGTGTTTCGAACGTGACGTTGGTGTTTCGAACTTGACTTCGGTGTGACGTGGGTGCTTCGGACCTGACGTGGGCGTAACGTGGGGGCTTCGAGCAAGACGCGGGAGTGACGTGGATGCTTCGAATGTGACGTGGGCGTCACGTGGGGGCTTCGAACGTCACGTGGATGTGCGGTGGGTGCTTCGGACGTGACGTGGGCGTGACGTGGGAGTTTCGAACGTGACGTGGACGTGACGTGGTACTTTACATTTGACGTGGGTGTGACCTGGCTCAATCGAACGTGACGTGGGTGTGACGTGGGGGCTTCGAATGTGACGTGGGCGTGACGTGGGTGATTCGAACGTGACGTGGGTGTGACGTGGGGGCATCGATCGTGACGTGGACGTGACTTCGGTACTTTATACCTGATGGGGGTGTGACGTGGGTGATTCGAACGTGACGTGGGCGTGACGTGGGGGCATCGAATGTGACGTGGGCGTGACGTGGGTGTTTCGAACGTGACGTGGGCGTGACGTCGGTGCTTTGAATGTGACGTGGGTGTGACGTGGGTCATTCGAACGTGATGTACGTGTGGCGTGTGCGCTTCGAACGTGACGTGGGTGTTTCAAAACTAACGTGGGTGTGACGTGGGTCATTCGAACGTGACGTGGGAGTGACGCGGGGGCTTCGAACGTGACGTAAGGGTGAGATGGGTGCTTAGAACGTGACGTGGGCGTCACGTGGGCGATTCCAGCGTGACGTGGGGCTTCGAATGTGACGTGGGCGTGACGTCAGTACTTCCAACGGCACATGGGTGTGACCTGGGTCATTGGAACGTGACGTGGGAGTGACGTGGGGGCTTCGAACGTGACAAAAGGGTGACATGGGTGCTTAGAACGTGACGTGGGCGTGACGTGGGCGATTCCAGCGTGACGTGGGGCTTCGAATGTGACGTGGGCGTGACGTCAGTACTTCCAACGGCACATGGGTGTGACCTGGGTCATTGGAACGTGACGTGGACGTGACGTGGGTGGTTTCAACGTGACGTGAGCGTCACGTGGGGTCCTCGAACGTGACTTGGGCATCACGTGGGGTCTTCGAAAGTGACGTGGGCATGACGTGGGTGATTCGAAGGTGACGTGGGTGTGACGTGGGGGCTTCGAACGTGACGTGGGTGTGACGTCGGTACTTTGAATGTGACGAGGGTGTGACCTAGGGGCTTCGAACGTGATGGAAGGGCGACATGGGTGCTTAGAACGTGACGTGGGCGTGACATAGGTGCTTCGATCGTGACGTGGGCGTGACGTGTGTGGTTTCAACGTGACGTGGGTGCCACGTGGGGCATCGAACGTGACGTGGGCGTGACGTGTGTGGTTTCAACGTGACGTGGGCGTCACGTGGGAGTTGCGATCGTCACGTGGACGTGACGTCGGTACTTTCAATTTGAGGCTGGTGTGACCTGGGTCATTCGAGCGTGACGTACGTGTGACGTGGGTGATTCCAACGTGACGTGGGCGTGACGTGGGGGCTTCGATCGTGACGTGGACGTGACGTCGGTACTTTATATCTGACGTGGGTGTGACCTGGGTCATTCGAACGTGACGTGGGTGTGACGTGGGGGCTTCGAACGTGACGTGGGCATGACGTGGGTGATTCGAAGGTGAGGTGTGCGTGACGTGGGGGCATCGAACGTGACGTGGGCGTCACGTGTGGGCTTCAAACGTGACCTGTGTGTGACGTGGTTGATTCGAAGGTGACGTGGGTGTGACGTGGGGGCTTCGAACGTGACGTGGGTGTGACGTGGGGGCATCGATCGTGACGTGGACGTGACGTCGGTACTTTCAATTATACGTGGGTGTGACCTGGGTCATTCGAACGTGACGTGGGAGTGACGTGGGGGCTTTGAATGAGACATGGGTGTGACCTGGGGCTTCGAACGTGACGTGGGCGACATGGGTGCTTAGAACGTGACGTGGGCGTGACGTGGGTGATTCCAACGTGACGTGGGCGTGACGTGGGGGCATCCATCGTGACGTGGGCGTCACGTGGGGGCTTGAAACGTGACCTGGGTGTGACGTGGTTGATTCGAAGGTGACGTGGGCGTGACGTCAGTACTTTGAATGTGACGTGGGTGTGACCTGGGTCATGCGAACGTGACGTGGGTGTGACGTGGGTGTTTCGAACGTTTCGTGGGCATTTCGTGGGTGATTCGAACGTGACGTGGGTGTGACCTGGGTCACTTGAACGTGACGTGGGAGTGACGTGGGGGCTTCAAACGTGACGTAAGGGTGACATTGGTGCTTCGGACGTGACGTGGGTGTAACGTGGGGGGTTCGAGCATGACACGGGAGTGACGTGGATGCTTCGAATGTGACGTGGGTGCTTCGAACGTGACGTGGAAGTCACGTGGGGGCTTCGAACGTGACGTGGGTGTGACGCGGGTGATTCGAAATTGACGTGGGCGTCACGTGGGAGTTTCGAACGTGACGTGGGCGTGACGTGGGTACTTTACATTTGACGTGGGTGTGACCTGGGTGATGCGAACGTGACGTGGGCGCAATGTGGGGGCATCGAACGTGACGTGGGCGTCACGTGGGGGCTTCGAAAGTGACGTGGGCATGACGTGGGTGATTCGAAGGTGACGTGAGTGTGACGTCGGTACTTTCAATGTGACGTGGGTGTGACCTGGGTGATTGGAATGTGACGTGGGAGTGACGTGGGGGCTTCGAACGTGCCAAAAGGGTGACATGGGTGCTTAGAACGTGACGTGGGCGTGACGTGGGTGATTCCAACGTGACGTGGGCGTCACGGGTGGGCTTCGAACGTGACGTGGGCATGACGTTGGTGATTCGAAGGTGACGTGGGTGTGACGTGGGTGCTTTGAAAGTGACGTGGGCGTGACATGGGGGCTTCGAACGTGATGTAATTGTGACATGGGTGCTTAGAACGTGACGTGGGCATGACGTGGGTGATTCGAAGGTGACGTGGGTGTGACGTGGGGGCTTCAAACGTGACGTGGGCGTGACGTGGGGGTTTCGAACGTGACGTGGGCGTGACGTGGGTGATTCGAATGTGACTTGGGCGTGACGTGGGTGATTCGAAAGTGATGTCAGTGTGACGTGGGTGTATCGGACGTGACGTGGGCCTGACGTGGATGCTTCGAATGTGACGTTAGTGTTTCGAACGTGACGTAAGGGTGACGTGGGGCTTCGAATGTGACGTGGGCGTGAGGTGGGTGATTGGAACGTGACGTGGGCGTGACGTCGGTACTTTGAATGTGACGAGGGTGTGACCTAGGGGCTTCGAACGTGATGGAAGGGCGACATGGGTGCTTAGAACGTGACGTGGGCGTGACATAGGCGCTTCGATCGTGACGTGGGCATGACGTGTGTGGTTTCAACGTGACGTGGGTGCCACGTGGGGCATCGAACGTGACGTGGGTGTGACGTGTGTGGTTTCAACGTGACGTGGGCGTCACGTGGGAGTTGCGATCGTCACGTGGACGTGACGTCGGTACTTTCAATTTGAGGCTGGTGTGACCTGGGTCATTCGAGCGTGACGTACGTGTGACGTGGGTGATTCCAACGTGACGTGGGCGTGACGTGGGGGCTTCGATCGTGACGTGGTCATGACGTCGGTACTTTATATCTGACGTGGGTGTGACCTGGGTCATTCGAACGTGACGTGGGTGTGACGTGGGGGCTTCGAACGTGACGTGGGCATGACGTGGGTGATTCGAAGGTGAGGTGTGCGTGACGTGGGGGCATCGAACGTGACGTGGGCGTCACGTGTGGGCTTCAAACGTGACCTGTGTGTGACGTGGTTGATTCGAAGGTGACGTGGGGGTGACGTGGGGGAATGGAACGTGACGTGGGTGTGACGTGGGGGCATCGATCGTGACGTGGACGTGACGTCGGTACTTTCAATTATACGTGGGTGTGACCTGGGTCATTCGAACGTGACGTGGGAGTGACGTGGGGGCTTTGAATGAGACATGGGTGTGACCTGGGGCTTCGAACGTGACGTGGGCGACATGGGTGCTTAGAACGTGACGTGGGCGTGACGTGGGTGATTCCAACGTGACGTGGGCGTGACGTGGGGGCATCGATCGTGACGTGGGCGTCACGTGGGGGCTTGAAACGTGACCTGGGTGTGACGTGGTTGATTCGAAGGTGACGTGGGCGTGACGTCAGTACTTTGAACGTGACGTGGGTGTGACCTGGGTCATGCGAACGTGACGTGGGCGTGACGTGGGTGTTTCGATCGTTACGAGGGCATTTCGTGGGTGATTCGAACGTGACGTGGGTGTGACCTGGGTCACTTGAACGTGACGTGGGAGTGACGTGGGGGCTTCAAACGTGACGTAAGGGTGACATTGGTGCTTCGGACGTGACGTGGGTGTAACGTGGGGGCTTCGAGCATGACACGGGAGTGACGTGGATGCTTCGAATGTGACGTGGGTGCTTCGAACGTGACGTGGAAGTCACGTGGGGGCTTCGAACGTGACGTGGGTGTGACGCGGGTGATTCGAAATTGACGTGGGCGTCACGTGGGAGTTTCGAACGTGACGTGGGCGTGACGTGGGTACTTTACATTTGACGTGGGTGTGACCTGGGTGATGCGAACGTGACGTGGGCGCAATGTGGGGGCATCGAACGTGACGTGGGCGTAACGTGGGGGCTTCGAAAGTGACGTGGGCATGACGTGGGTGATTCGAAGGTGACGTGAGTGTGACGTCGGTACTTTCAATGTGACGTGGGTGTGACCTGGGTGATTGGAATGTGACGTGGGAGTGACGTGGGGGCTTCGAACGTGCCAAAAGGGTGACATGGGTGCTTAGAACGTGACGTGGGCGTGACGTGGGTGATTCCAACGTGACGTGGGCGTCACGGGTGGGCTTCGAACGTGACGTGGGCATGACGTTGGTGATTCGAAGGTGACGTGGGCGTGACGTGGGTGCTTTGAAAGTGACGTGGGCGTGACGTGGGGGCTTCGAACGTGATGTAATTGTGACATGGGTGCTTAGAACGTGACGTGGGCATGACGTGGGTGATTCGAAGGTGACGTGGGTGTGACGTGGGGGCTTCAAACGTAACGTGGGCGTGACGTGGGGGATTCGAACGTGACGTGGGCGTGACGTCGGAACTTTGAATGTGACGTGGGTGTGACCTGGGTCATTTGATCGTGACGTGGGAGTGACGTGGGGGCTTCAAACGTGACGTAAGGGTGACATGGGTGCTTAGAACGTGACGTGGGCGTGACGTGGGTGATTCCAATGTCATGTGGGGGCTTCGAACGTGACGTGGGCGTGACGTGGGTGATTCGAACGTGACGTGGGCGTGACGTCGGTACTTTACATTTGACGTGGGTGTGACCTGGGTGATGCGAACGTGACGTGGGCGTCACGTGGGGGCATCGAACGTGACGTGGGAGTGACGCGGGGGCTTCGAACGTGACGTAAGGGTGAGATGGGTGCTTAGAACGTGACGTGGGCGTGACGTGGGCGATTCCAGCGTGACGTGGGGCTTCGAATGTGACGTGGGCGTGACGTCAGTACTTCCAACGGCACATGGGTGTGACCTGGGTCATTGGAACGTGACGTGGGAGTGACGTCTGGGCTTCGAACGTGACAAAAGGGTGACATGGGTGCTTAGAACGTGACGTGGGCGTGACGTGGGCGATTCCAGCGTGACGTGGGGCTTCGAATGTGACGTGGGCGTGACGTCAGTACTTCCAACGGCACATGGGTGTGACCTGGGTCATTGGAACGTGACGTGGGAGTGACGTGGGGGCTTCGAACGTGACAAAAGGGTGACATGGGTGCTTAGAACGTGACGTGGGCGTGACGTGGGCGCTTCCAGCGTGACGTGGGGCTTCGAATGTGACGTGGGCGTGACGTCAGTACTTCCAACGGCACATGGGTGTGACCTGGGTCATTGGAACGTGACGTGGGAGTGACGTGGGGGCTTCGCACATGACAAAAGGGTGACATGGGTGCTTAGAACGTGACGTGGGCGTGACGTGGGCGATTCCAACGTGACGTGGGCTTCGAATGTGACGTGGGCGTGATGTGGGTGATTCGAATGTCACTTGGGCGTGACGTGGGGGCTTCGAACGTCACCTGGGCGTGACGTGGGGGCTTCGATGTTGACGTGGGCGTGACCTGGGTGATTGGAACGTGACGTGGACGTGACGTGGGTGGTTTCAACGTGACGTGGGCGTGACGTGGGGTCCTCGAACGTGACTTGGGCGTCACGTGGGGTCTTCGAAAGTGACGTGGGCATGACGTGGGTGATTCGAAGGTGACGTGGGTGTGACGTGGGGGCTTCGAACGTGACGTGGGTGTGACGTCGGTACTTTGAATGTGACGTGGGTGTGACCTGGGTCATTTGAACGTGACGTGGGAGTGACGTGGGGGCATCGAACGTGACATAAGGGTGACATGGGTGCTTAGAACGTGACTTGGGTGTGACGTGGGTGATTCCAACGTGTCGTGGGGCTTCGAATGTGACGTGGGCGTGAGGTGGGTGATTGGAACGTGACGTGGGCGTGACGTCGGTACTTTGAATGTGACGAGGGTGTGACCTGGGGGCTTCGAACGTGATGTAAGGGCGACATGGGTGCTTAGAACGTGACGTGGGCGTGACATAGGCGCTTCGATCGTGACGTGGGCGTGACGTGTGTGGTTTCAACGTGACGTGGGTGCCACGTGGGGCATCGAACGTGACGTGGGTGTGACGTGTGTGGTTTCAACGTGACGTGGGCGTCACGTGGGAGTTGCGATCGTCACGTGGACGTGACGTCGGTACTTTCAATTTGAGGCTGGTGTGACCTGGGTCATTCGAGCGTGACGTACGTGTGACGTGGGTGATTCCAACGTGACGTGGGCGTGACGTGGGGGCTTCGATCGTGACGTGGACGTGACGTCGGTACTTTATATCTGACGTGGGTGTGACCTGGGTCATTCGAACGTGACGTGGGTGTGACGTGGGGGCTTCGAACGTGACGTGGGCATGACGTGGGTGATTCGAAGGTGACGTGTGCGTGACGTGGGGGCATCGAACGTGACGTGGGCATGACGTGGGAGCTTCGAAAGTGACGTGGGCGTCACGTGGGTGATTCGAAGGTGACGTGGGCGTGACCTGGGGGCTTCGAACGTGACGTGGGCGTGACGTCGGTACTTTGAATGTGACGTGGGTGTGACCTGGGTCATTTGAACGTGACGTGGGAGTGACGTGGGGTCTTCGAACGTGACATAAGGGTGACATGGGTGCTTAGAACGTGACGTGGGCGTGACTTGGGTGATCCCAACGTGACGTGGGGGCTTCGAACGTGACATGGGCGTGACGTGGGTGCTTCGATTGTGACGTGGGCGTGACGTCGGCACTTTGAAAGTGACGTGGGTGTGACCTGGGTGATTGGAACGTGACGTGGGAGTGACGTGGGTGATTCCAACGTGACGTGGGCTTCGAACGTGACGTGGGCGTGACGTGGGTGAATGGAACGTGTGGTGGGCGTGAGGTGGGTGATTCGAAAGTGACGTCGGTGTGACGTGGTGCTTCGAACGTGACGTGGGCATGACATAAGCGCTTCGATCGTGACGTGGGCGTGACGTGTGTGGTTTCAACGTGACGTGGGCGTCACGGGGGGGCTTCGAACGTGACGTGGGCATGACGTGGGTGCTTCGAAGGTGACGTGGGCATGACGTCGGTACTGTGAAAGTTACGTGGGTGTGACCTGGGTGGTTGGAACATGACGTGGGAGTGACGTGGGTGATTCCAACGTGACGTGGGCTTCGAACGTGACGTGGGCGTGACGTGGGTGATTGGAACGTGTGGTGGGCGTGAGGTGGGTGATTCGAAAGTGACGTCGGTGTGACGTGGGTGATTCGGACGTGACGTGGGCATGACATAAGCGCTTCGATCGTGACGTGGGCGTGACGTGTGTGGTTTCAACGTGACGTGGGTGTCACGTGGGGCATCGAACGTGACGTGGGCGTGACGTGTGTGGTTTCAACGTGACGTGGGCGTCACGGGGGGCTTCGAACGTGACGTGGGCATGACGTGGCTGATTCGAAGGTGACGTGGGCGTGACGTGGGGGCATGGAACGTGACGTGGGTGTGACGTGGGTGTTTCGAACGTGACGTGGGCGTGACGTCGGTACTTTGAATGTGACGTGGGTGTGACCTGGGTCATTTGAACGTGACGTGGGCGTGACGTGGGCGATTCCAACGTGACGTGGGGGCTTCAAACGTGACGTGGGCGTGACGTGGGTGATTGGAACGTGACGTGGACGTGACGTGGGTGGTTTCATCGTGACGTGGGTGTGACGTGGGGGCTTCGGACGTGACGTGGGCGTCACGTGGGGGCTTCGAAAGTGACGTGGGCGTGACGTGGGGGCTTCGAAGGTGACCTGGGTATGACGTGGGTTCTTCGAACATGACGTGGGCATGACGTGGGTGATTCGAACGTGACGTGGGCGTGACGTGGGTGATTCGAACGTGACGTGGGCATGACGTGGGTGATTCGAACGTGATGTGGGCCTGACGTGGATGCTTCGAATGTGACGTTGGTGTTTCGAACGTGACATGGGTGTGACATGGGTGCTTCGAATGTGACGTGGGCGTAACGTGGGGCTTCGAACCTGACGTGGGCGTGACGTGTGTGGTTTCAACGTGACGTGGGTGCCACGTGGGGCATCGAACGTGACGTGGGTGTGACGTGTGTGGTTTCAACGTGACGTGGGCGTCACGTGGGAGTTGCGATCGTCACGTGGACGTGACGTCGGTACTTTCAATTTGAGGCTGGTGTGACCTGGGTCATTCGAGCGTGACGTACGTGTGACGTGGGTGATTCCAACGTGACGTGGGCGTGACGTGGGGGCTTCGATCGTGACGTGGACGTGACGTCGGTACTTTATATCTGACGTGGGTGTGACCTGGGTCATTCGAACGTGACGTGGGTGTGACGTGGGGGCTTCGAACGTGACGTGGGCATGACGTGGGTGATTCGAAGGTGCCGTGTGCGTGACGTGGGGGCATCGAACGTGACGTGGGCGTCACGTGTGGGCTTCAAACGTGACCTGTGTGTGACGTGGTTGATTCGAAGGTGACGTGGGGGTGACGTGGGGGAATGGAACGTGACGTGGGTGTGACGTGGGGGCATCGATCGTGACGTGGACGTGACGTCGGTACTTTCAATTATACGTGGGTGTGACCTGGGTCATTCGAACGTGACGTGGGAGTGACGTGGGGGCTTTGAATGAGACATGGGTGTGACCTGGGGCTTCGAACGTGACGTGGGCGACATGGGTGCTGAGAACGTGACGTGGGCGTGACGTGGGTGATTCCAACGTGACGTGGGCGTGACGTGGGGGCATCGATCGTGACGTGGGCGTCACGTGGGGGCTTGAAACGTGACCTGGGTGTGACGTGGGGGCTTCGAAGGTGACGTGGGCGTGACGTCAGTACTTTGAACGTGACGTGGGTGTGACCTGGGTCATGCGAACGTGACGTGGGTGTGACGTGGGTGTTTCGAACGTTTCGTGGGCATTTCGTGGGTGATTCGAACGTGACGTGGGTGTGACCTGGGTCACTTGAACGTGACGTGGGAGTGACGTGGGGGCTTCAAACGTGACGTAAGGGTGACATTGGTGCTTCGGACGTGACGTGGGTGTAACGTGGGGGGTTCGAGCATGACACGGGAGTGACGTGGATGCTTCGAATGTGACGTGGGTGCTTCGAACGTGACGTGGAAGTCACGTGGGGGCTTCGAACGTGACGTGGGTGTGACGCGGGTGATTCGAAATTGACGTGGGCGTCACGTGGGAGTTTCGAACGTGACGTGGGCGTGACGTGGGTACTTTACATTTGACGTGGGTGTGACCTGGGTGATGCGAACGTGACGTGGGCGCAATGTGGGGGCATCGAACGTGACGTGGGCGTAACGTGGGGGCTTCGAAAGTGACGTGGGCATGACGTGGGTGATTCGAAGGTGACGTGAGTGTGACGTCGGTACTTTCAATGTGACGTGGGTGTGACCTGGGTGATTGGAATGTGACGTGGGAGTGACGTGGGGGCTTCGAACGTGCCAAAAGGGTGACATGGGTGCTTAGAACGTGACGTGGGCGTGACGTGGGTGATTCCAACGTGACGTGGGCGTCACGGGTGGGCTTCGAACGTGACGTGGGCATGACGTTGGTGATTCGAAGGTGACGTGGGCGTGACGTGGGTGCTTTGAAAGTGACGTGGGCGTGACGTGGGGGCTTCGAACGTGATGTAATTGTGACATGGGTGCTTAGAACGTGACGTGGGCATGACGTGGGTGATTCGAAGGTGACGTGGGTGTGACGTGGGGGCTTCAAACGTAACGTGGGCGTGACGTGGGGGATTCGAACGTGACGTGGGCGTGACGTCGGAACTTTGAATGTGACGTGGGTGTGACCTGGGTCATTTGATCGTGACGTGGGAGTGACGTGGGGGCTTCAAACGTGACGTAAGGGTGACATGGGTGCTTAGAACGTGACGTGGGCGTGACGTGGGTGATTCCAATGTCATGTGGGGGCTTCGAACGTGACGTGGGCGTGACGTGGGTGATTCGAACGTGACGTGGGCGTGACGTCGGTACTTTACATTTGACGTGGGTGTGACCTGGGTGATGCGAACGTGACGTGGGCGTCACGTGGGGGCATCGAACGTGACGTGGGCGTGACGTGGGTGATTCGAATGTGACGTGGGCGTGACGTGGGGGCTTCGAACGTCACGTGAGCGTCACGTGGGGGCATCGAGTTTGACATGGGCGTGACCTGGGTGATTGGAACCTGACGTGGGGCTTCGAACATGACGTGGGCATGACGTGGGGGCATCGAAGGTGACGTGGGCATGACGTGGGAGCTTCGAAAGTGACGTGGGCGTCACGTGGGTGATTCGAAGGTGACGTGGGCGTGACGTGGGGGCTTCGAACGTGACGTGGGCGTGACGTCGGTACTTTGAATGTGACGTGGGTGTGACCTGGGTCATTTGAACGTGACGTGGGAGTGACGTGGGGTCTTCGAACGTGACATAAGGGTGACATGGGTGCTTAGAACGTGACGTGGGCGTGACGTGGGTGATCCCAACGTGACGTGGGGGCTTCGAACGTGACATGGGCGTGACGTGGGTGCTTCGATTGTGACGTGGGCGTGACGTCGGCACTTTGAAAGTGACGTGGGTGTGACCTGGGTGATTGGAACGTGACGTGGGAGTGACGTGGGTGATTCCAACGTGACGTGGGCTTCGAACGTGACGTGGGCGTGACGTGGGTGAATGGAACGTGTGGTGGGCGTGAGGTGGGTGATTCGAAAGTGACGTCGGTGTGACGTGGTGCTTCGAACGTGACGTGGGCATGACATAAGCGCTTCGATCGTGACGTGGGCGTGACGTGTGTGGTTTCAACGTGACGTGGGCGTCACGGGGGGGCTTCGAACGTGACGTGGGCATGACGTGGGTGCTTCGAAGGTGACGTGGGCATGACGTCGGTACTGTGAAAGTTACGTGGGTGTGACCTGGGTGGTTGGAACATGACGTGGGAGTGACGTGGGTGATTCCAACGTGACGTGGGCTTCGAACGTGACGTGGGCGTGACGTGGGTGATTGGAACGTGTGGTGGGCGTGAGGTGGGTGATTCGAAAGTGACGTCGGTGTGACGTGGTGCTTCGAACGTGACGTGGGCATGACATAAGCGCTTCGATCGTGACGTGGGCGTGACGTGTGTGGTTTCAACGTGACGTGGGTGTCACGTGGGGCATCGAACGTGACGTGGGCGTGACGTGTGTGGTTTCAACGTGACGTGGGCGTCACGGGGGGCTTCGAACGTGACGTGGGCATGACGTGGCTGCTTCGAAGGTGACGTGGGCGTGACGTGGGGGCATGGAACGTGACGTGGGTGTGAGGTGGGTGTTTCGAACGTGACGTGGGCGTGACGTCGGTACTTTGAATGTGACGTGGGTGTGACCTGGGTCATTTGAACGTGACGTGGGCGTGACGTGGGTGATTCCAACGTCATGTGGGGGCTTCGAACGTGACGTGGGCGTGACGTGGGTGATTGGAACGTGACGTGGACGTGACGTGGGTGGTTTCATCGTGACGTGGCTGTGACGTGGGGGCTTCGGACGTGACGTGGGCGTCACGTGGGGGCTTCGAAAGTGACGTGGGCGTGACGTGGGGGCTTCGAAGGTGACCTGGGTATGACGTGGGTTCTTCGAACGTGACGTGGGCATGACGTGGGTGATTCGAACGTGACGTGGGCGTGACGTGGGTGATTCGAATGTGACGTGGGCGTGACGTGGGTGATTCGAAAGTGGTGTCAGTGTGACGTGGGTGTATCGGACGTGACGTGGGCCTGACGTGGATGCTTCGAATGTGACGTTAGTGTTTCGAACGTGACGTAAGGGTGACGTGGGGCTTCGAATGTGACGTGGGCGTGAGGTGGGTGATTGGAACGTGACGTGGGCGTGACGTCGGTACTTTGAATGTGACGAGGGTGTGACCTAGGGGCTTCGAACGTGATGGAAGGGCGACATGGGTGCTTAGAACGTGACGTGGGCGTGACATAGGCGCTTCGATCGTGACGTGGGCGTGACGTGTGTGGTTTCAACGTGACGTGGGTGCCACGTGGGGCATCGAACGTGACGTGGGTGTGACGTGTGTGGTTTCAACGTGACGTGGGCGTCACGTGGGAGTTGCGATCGTCACGTGGACGTGACGTCGGTACTTTCAATTTGAGGCTGGTGTGACCTGGGTCATTCGAGCGTGACGTACGTGTGACGTGGGTGATTCCAACGTGACGTGGGCGTGACGTGGGGGCTTCGATCGTGACGTGGACGTGACGTCGGTACTTTATATCTGACGTGGGTGTGACCTGGGTCATTCGAACGTGACGTGGGTGTGACGTGGGGGCTTCGAACGTGACGTGGGCATGACGTGGGTGATTCGAAGGTGAGGTGTGCGTGACGTGGGGGCATCGAACGTGACGTGGGCGTCACGTGGGGGCTTCAAACGTGACCTGTGTGTGACGTGGTTGATTCGAAGGTGACGTGGGGGTGACGTGGGGGAATGGAACGTGACGTGGGTGTGACGTGGGGGCATCGATCGTGACGTGGACGTGACGTCGGTACTTTCAATTATACGTGGGTGTGACCTGGGTCATTCGAACGTGACGTGGGAGTGACGTGGGGGCTTTGAATGAGACATGGGTGTGACCTGGGGCTTCGAACGTGACGTGGGCGACATGGGTGCTTAGAACGTGACGTGGGCGTGACGTGGGCGATTCCAACGTGACGTGGGCGTGACGTGGGGGCATCGATCGTGACGTGGGCGTCACGTGGGGGCTTGAAACGTGACCTGGGTGTGACGTGGTTGATTCGAAGGTGACGTGGGCGTGACGTCAGTACTTTGAACGTGACGTGGGTGTGACCTGGGTCATGCGAACGTGACGTGGGTGTGACGTGGGTGTTTCGAACGTTTCGTGGGCATTTCGTGGGTGATTCGAACGTGACGTGGGTGTGACCTGGGTCACTTGAACGTGACGTGGGAGTGACGTGGGGGCTTCAAACGTGACGTAAGGGTGACATTGGTGCTTCGGACGTGACGTGGGTGTAACGTGGGGGGTTCGAGCATGACACGGGAGTGACGTGGATGCTTCGAATGTGACGTGGGTGCTTCGAACGTGACGTGGAAGTCACGTGGGGGCTTCGAACGTGACGTGGGTGTGACGCGGGTGATTCGAAATTGACGTGGGCGTCACGTGGGAGTTTCGAACGTGACGTGGGCGTGACGTGGGTACTTTACATTTGACGTGGGTGTGACCTGGGTGATGCGAACGTGACGTGGGCGCAATGTGGGGGCATCGAACGTGACGTGGGCGTAACGTGGGGGCTTCGAAAGTGACGTGGGCATGACGTGGGTGATTCGAAGGTGACGTGAGTGTGACGTGGGGTGATTCGAACGTGACGTGGGCGTGACGTCGGTACTTTCAATGTGACGTGGGTGTGACCTGGGTGATTGGAATGTGACGTGGGAGTGACGTGGGGGCTTCGAACGTGCCAAAAGGGTGACATGGGTGCTTAGAACGTGACGTGGGCGTGACGTGGGTGATTCCAACGTGACGTGGGCGTCACGGGTGGGCTTCGAACGTGACGTGGGCATGACGTTGGTGATTCGAAGGTGACGTGGGCGTGACGTGGGTGCTTTGAAAGTGACGTGGGCGTGACGTGGGGGCTTCGAACGTGATGTAATTGTGACATGGGTGCTTAGAACGTGACGTGGGCATGACGTGGGTGATTCGAAGGTGACGTGGGTGTGACGTGGGGGCTTCAAACGTAACGTGGGCGTGACGTGGGGGATTCGAACGTGACGTGGGCGTGACGTCGGAACTTTGAATGTGACGTGGGTGTGACCTGGGTCATTTGATCGTGACGTGGGAGTGACGTGGGGGCATCGAACGTGACGTAAGGGAGACATGGGTGCTTAGAACGTGACGTGGGTGTGACGTGGGTGATTCCAACGTGACGTGGGGGCTTCGAACGTGACGTGGGCGTGACGTGGGTGATTGGAACGTGACGTGGGCGTGACGTCGGTACTTTGAAAGTGACGTGGGAGTGACGTGGGGGCTTCAAACGTGACGTAAGGGTGACATGGGTGCTTAGAACGTGACGTGGGCGTGACGTGGGTGATTCCAATGTCATGTGGGGGCTTCGAACGTGACGTGGGCGTGACGTCGGTGATTCGAACGTGACGTGGGCGTGACGTCGGTACTTTGAAAGTGACGTGGGTGTGACCTGGGTGATTGGAACGTGACGTGGGAGTGACGTGGGGGCTTCGAACGTGACGTAAGGGTGACATGGGCGCTTAGAACGTGACGTGGGCGTGACGTGGGTGATTCGAATATGACGTGGGCGTGAGGTGGGTGATTCGAAAGTGACGTCGGTGTGACGTGGGTGTTTCGGACGTGACGTGGGCGTGACGTGGATGCTTCGAACGTGACGTTGGTGTTTCGAACGTGACGTGGGTGTGACGTGGGTGCTTCGAACGTGACGTGGGCGTGATATAGGCGCTTCGATCATGACGTGGGCGTGACGTGTGTGGTTTCAACGTGACGTGGGTGTCACGTGGGGCATCGAACGTGACGTGGACGTGACGTCGGTACTTTCAATTTGAGGTTGGTGTGACCTGGGTCATTCGAACGTGACGTACATGTGCCGTGGGTGATTCCAACGTGACGTGGGGCTTCGAACGTGACGTGGGTGTGACCTGGGTGATTGGAACGTGACGTGGGTGTGACGTGGGGGCTTCGAACGTGACGTGGGTGTGACGTGGGTGTTTCGAACCTGACGTTGGTATTTCGAACGTGACGTGGGTGTGACGTGGGTGCATCGGACGTGACGTGGGCATAACGTGGGGGCTACGAACATTACGCGGGTGTGACATGGATGCTTCGAATGCGACGTTGGTGTTTCGAACGTGACATGGGTGTGACGTGGGTCATTCGAACGTGACGTGGGTGTGACGTGGGTGCTTCGAACGTGACGTGGGCATGACATGGGTGATTCGAACGTGACGTGGGCATGACGTGGGTGATTCGAAGGTGACGTGGGTGTGATGTGGGGTCTTCGAACGTGACGTGGGCGTGACGTCGGTACTTTGAATGTGACGTGGGTGTGACCTGGGTGATTGGAACGTGACGTGGGAGTGACGTGGGGGCTTCGAACGTGACGTAAGGGTGACATGGGTGCTTAGAACGTGACGTGGGCGTGACGTGGGAGTTTCGATCGTGACGTGGACGTGACGTCGGTACTTGCAATTTGAGGTTGGTGTGACCTGGGTCATTTGGATGTGACGTCGCTACTTTCAATTTGAGGCTGGTGTGACCTGGGTCATTCGAACGTGACGTACGTGTGACGTTGGGGCTTCGAACGTGATGTGGGTGTTTCAAAACTAACGTGGGTGTGACGTGGGGGCTTCGAACGTGACGTGGGCATGACGTGGGTGCTTCGAAGGTGACGTGGGCATGACGTCGGTACTGTGAAAGTTACGTGGGTGTGACCTGGGTGGTTGGAACATGACGTGGGAGTGACGTGGGTGATTCCAACGTGACGTGGGCTTCGAACGTGACGTGGGCGTGACGTGGGTGATTGGAACGTGTGGTGGGCGTGAGGTGGGTGATTCGAAAGTGACGTCGGTGTGACGTGGTGCTTCGAACGTGACGTGGGCATGACATAAGCGCTTCGATCGTGACGTGGGCGTGACGTGTGTGGTTTCAACGTGACGTGGGCGTCACGGGGGGGCTTCGAACGTGACGTGGGCATGACGTGGGTACTTCGAAGGTGACGTGGGCATGACGTCGGTACTGTGAAAATTACGTGGGTGTGACCTGGGTGGTTGGAACATGACGTGGGAGTGACGTGGGTGATTCCAACGTGACGTGGGCTTCGAACGTGACGTGGGCGTGACGTGGGTGATTCGAAAGTGACGTCGGTGTGACGTGGGTGTTTCGGACGTGACGTGGGCATGACATAAGCGCTTCGATCGTGACGTGGGCGTGACGTGTGTGGTTTCAACGTGACGTGGGTGTCACGTGGGGCATCGAACGTGACGTGGGCGTGACGTGTGTGGTTTCAACGTGACGTGGGCGTCACGGGGGGCTTCGAACGTGACGTGGGCATGACGTGGCTGATTCGAAGGTGACGTGGGCGTGACGTGGGGGCATGGAACGTGACGTGGGTGTGACGTGGGTGTTTCGAACGTGACGTGGGCGTGACGTCGGTACTTTGAATGTGACGTGGGTGTGACCTGGGTCATTTGAACGTGACGTGGGCGTGACGTGGGCGATTCCAACGTGACGTGGGGGCTTCAAACGTGACGTGGGCGTGACGTGGGTGATTGGAACGTGACGTGGACGTGACGTGGGTGGTTTCATCGTGACGTGGCTGTGACGTGGGGGCTTCGGACGTGACGTGGGCGTCACGTGGGGGCTTCGAAAGTGACGTGGGCGTGACGTGGGGGCTTCGAAGGTGACCTGGGTATGACGTGGGTTCTTCGAACATGACGTGGGCATGACGTGGGTGATTCGAACGTGACGTGGGCGTGACGTGGGTGATTCGAATGTGACGTGGGCGTGACGTGGGTGATTCGAAAGTGATGTCAGTGTGACGTGGGTGTGTCGGACGTGACGTGGGCCTGACGTGGATGCTTCGAATGTGACGTTAGTGTTTCGAACGTGACGTAAGGGTGACGTGGGGCTTCGAATGTGACGTGGGCGTGAGGTGGGTGATTGGAACGTGACGTGGGCGTGACGTCGGTACTTTGAATGTGACGAGGGTGTGACCTAGGGGCTTCGAACGTGATGGAAGGGCGACATGGGTGCTTAGAACGTGACGTGGGCGTGACATAGGCGCTTCGATCGTGACGTGGGTGTGACGTGTGTGGTTTCAACGTGACGTGGGCGTCACGTGGGAGTTGCGATCGTCACGTGGACGTGACGTCGGTACTTTCAATTTGGGGCTGGTGTGACCTGGGTCATTCGAGCGTGACGTACGTGTGACGTGGGTGATTCCAACGTGACGTGGGCGTGACGTGGGGGCTTCGATCGTGACGTGGACGTGACGTCGGTACTTTATATCTGACGTGGGTGTGACCTGGGTCATTCGAACGTGACGTGGGTGTGACGTGGGGGCATCGAACGTGACGTGGGCGTCACGTGTGGGCTTCAAACGTGACCTGTGTGTGACGTGGTTGATTCGAAGGTGACGTGGGGGTGACGTGGGGGAATGGAACGTGACGTGGGTGTGACGTGGGGGCATCGATCGTGACGTGGACGTGACGTCGGTACTTTCAATTATACGTGGGTGTGACCTGGGTCATTCGAACGTGACGTGGGAGTGACGTGGGGGCTTTGAATGAGACATGGGTGTGACCTGGGGCTTCGAACGTGACGTGGGCGACATGGGTGCTTAGAACGTGACGTGGGCGTGACGTGGGTGATTCCAACGTGACGTGGGCGTGACGTGGGGGCATCGATCGTGACGTGGGCGTCACGTGGGGGCTTGAAACGTGACCTGGGTGTGACGTGGTTGATTCGAAGGTGACGTGGGCGTGACGTCAGTACTTTGAACGTGACGTGGGTGTGACCTGGGTCATGCGAACGTGACGTGGGTGTGACGTGGGTGTTTCGAACGTTTCGTGGGCATTTCGTGGGTGATTCGAACGTGACGTGGGTGTGACCTGGGTCACTTGAACGTGACGTGGGAGTGACGTGGGGGCTTCAAACGTGACGTAAGGGTGACATTGGTGCTTCGGACGTGACGTGGGTGTAACGTGGGGGGTTCGAGCATGACACGGGAGTGACGTGGATGCTTCGAACGTGACGTGGGTGCTTCGAACGTGACGTGGAAGTCACGTGGGGGCTTCGAACGTGACGTGGGCGTGACGTGGGTACTTTACATTTGACGTGGGTGTGACCTGGGTGATGCGAACGTGACGTGGGCGCAATGTGGGGGCATCGAACGTGACGTGGGCGTAACGTGGGGGCTTCGAAAGTGACGTGGGCATGACGTGGGTGATTCGAAGGTGACGTGAGTGTGACGTGGGGTGATTCGAACGTGACGTGGGCGTGACGTCGGTACTTTCAATGTGACGTGGGTGTGACCTGGGTGATTGGAATGTGACGTGGGAGTGACGTGGGGGCTTCGAACGTGACATAAGGGTGACATGGGTGCTTAGAACGTGACGTGGGCGTGACGTGGGTGATTCCAACGTGACGTGGGCGTCACGGGTGGGCTTCGAACGTGACGTGGGCATGACGTTGGTGATTCGAAGGTGACGTGGGCGTGACGTGGGTGCTTTGAAAGTGACGTGGGCGTGACGTGGGGGCTTCGAACGTGATGTAATTGTGACATGGGTGCTTAGAACGTGACGTGGGCATGACGTGGGTGATTCGAAGGTGACGTGGGCGTGACGTGGGGGCTTCGAATGTGACGTGGACGTCACGTGGGTGATTCGAAGGTGACATGGGTGTGACGTGGGGGCTTCGAACGTGACGTGGGTGTGACGTGGGTGCTTCGAACGTGACGTGGGCGTGACGTCGGTACTTTGAATGTGACGTGGGTGTGACCTGGGTCATTGGAACGTGACGTGGGAGTGATGTGGGGGCTTCGAACGTGACGTGGGCTTCCAACGTGACGTGGGCGTGACGTGGGTGATTCGAACGTGACGTGGGCGTGATGTGGGTGATTCGCATGTCACGTGGGCGTGACGTGGTGTCTTCGAACGTGACGTGGGCGTGACCTGGGTGATTGGAACGTGACGTGGGCGTGACGTGGATGGTTTCAACGTGACGTGAGCGTCACGTGGGGTCCTCGAACGTGACGTGGGCGTCACGTGGGGTCTTCGAAAGTGACGTGGGCATGACGTGGGTGATTCGAAGGTGACGTGGGAGTGACGTGGGGGCTTCGAACGTGACGTGGGTGTGACGTCGGTACTTTGAACGTGACGTGGGTGTGACCTGGGTCATTTGAACATGACGCGGGAGTGACGTGGATGCTTCGAACGTGACGTTGGTGTTTCGAACGTGACGTGGGCGTGACGTGGGTGATTGGAACGTGACGTGGGCGCCACGTGGGGGCATCGAAGTTGACGTGGGTGTGACGTGGGTGTTTCGAACGTGACGTTGGTGTTTCGAACGTGACAGGGGTGTGACGTGGGTGGTTTGAACGTGACGTGGGCGTCACGTGGGGGCTTCGGACATGACGTGGATGTGAGGTGGGTGCTTCGGACGTGACGTGGGCATGACGTGGGGGCTTCGAAAATGATGTGGGCGTGACGTGGGGGCTTCGAACGTCACGTGAGCGTGACGTGGTACTTTACATTTGACGTGGGTGTGACCTGGGTCAATCGAACGTGACGTGGGTGTGACGTCGGTACTTTACACCTGATGGGGGTGTGACGTGGGTGATTCGAAGGTGACGTGGGTGTGACGTGGGGGCTTCGAACGTGACGTGGGCATGACGTGGGTCATTCGAGCGTGACGTGGGCGTGACGTGGGGGCATCGAACGTGACGTGGGCGTGCCGTGGGGGCTTCGAACGTGACGTGGGCATGACGTCGGTGATTCGAAAGTGACGTGGGCGTGACGTGGGGGCATCGAACGTGACGTGGGTGTGACGTGGGGGCTTCGAACGTGACCTGGGTGTGACGTGGGTGTTTCGAACGTGACGTGGGCGTGACGTCGGTACTTTGAATGTGACGTGGGTGTGACGTGGGTCTTTCGAACGTGATGTACGTGTGACGTGTGGGCTTCGAACGTGACGTGGGTGTTTCAAAACTAACGTGGGTGTGACGTAGGGGTATCGAACGTGACGTAGGTGTTTCCAAAGTGACGTGGGTGTGACGTCGGTATGTTGAATGTGACGTGGGTGTGACGTGCATGGTTCGAACGTGAGGTGGGTGTTTTAAATGTGAGCTGGGCGTGACGTGGGTCATTCGAACATGACGTAGGTGTGCCGTGGGGGCTTCGAACGTGACGTGGGCGTGACGTGGATGCTTCGAATGTGACGTTGGTGTTTCGAACGTGACATGGGTGTGACATGGGTGCTTCGAATGTGACGTGGGCGTAACGTGGGGGCTTCGAACCTGACGTGGGTGTGACGTGGGGGCTTCGAAAGTGACGTGGGTGTGACGTGAGTGATTTGAACGTGACGTGGGCGTGACGTGGGTGATTCCAACGTGACGTGGGGCTTTGAACGTGACGTGGGCGTGACGTGGGTGATTCGAATGTGACGTGGGCGTGACGTGGGGGATTCGAACGTCACGTGAGCGTCACGTGGGGGCATCGAGTTTGACATGGGCGTGACCTGGGTGATTGGAACGTGACGTGGGTGTGACGTCGGTGATTCCAACGTGACGTGGGGCTTCGAACATGACGTGGGCGTGACGTGGGGGCTTCGAAAGTGACGTGAGCATGACGTGGGTGATTCGAAGGTGACATGGGTGTGACGTGGGGGCTTCGAACGTGACGTGGGCGTGACGTCGGTACTTTGAATGTGACGTGGGTGTGACATGGGTGCTTAGAACGTGACGTGGGCGTGATGCGGGTGATTCCAAAGTGACGTGGGGCTTCGAATGTGACGTGGGTGTGACGTGGGTGATTGGAACGTGACGTGGGCGTGACGTCGGTACTTTGAATGTGACGTGGGTGTGACCTGGGGGCTTTGAACGTGACGTAAGGGTGACATGGGTGCTTAGAACGTGACGTGGGCGTGACGTGGGCGATTCCAACGTGACGTGGGGGCTTCGAACGTGACGTGGGCGTGACGTGGGTGCTTCGAAGGTGACGTGGGCGTGACGTGGGGGCTTCAAACGTGACGTGGGCGTGACGTGGGTGATTCGAACGTGACGTGGGCGTGACGTCGGAACTATGAATGTGACGTGAGTGTGACCTGGGTCATTTGATCGTGACGTGGGTGTGACCTGGGGGCTTCGAACGTGACGTAAGGGCGACATGGGTGCTTAGAACGTGACGTGGACGTGACGTGGGTGATTCCAACGTGACGTGGGGCTTCGAACATGACGTGGGCGTGACGTGGGGGCTTCGAATGTGACGTGGACGTCACGTGGGTGATTCGAAGGTGACATGGGTGTGACGTGGGGGCTTCGAACGTGACCTGGGTGTGACGTGGGTGTTTCGAACGTGACGTGGGCGTGACGTCGGTACTTTGAATGTGACGTGGGTGTGACCTGGGTCATTGGAACGTGACGTGGGAGTGACGTGGGGGCTTCGAACGTGACGTGGGCTTCCAACGTGACGTGGGCGTGACGTGGGTGATTGGAACGTGAGGTGGGCGTGACGTGGATGGTTTCAACGTGACGTGAGCGTCACGTGGGGTCCTCGAACGTGACGTGGGCGTCCCGTGCGGTCTTCGAAAGTGACGTGGGCATGACGTGGGTGATTCGAAGGTGACGTGGGAGTGACGTGCGGGCTTCGAACGTGACGTGGGCGTCACGTGGGGTCTTCGAAAGTGACGTGGGCATGACGTGGGTGATTCGAAGGTGACGTGGGAGTGACGTGGGGGCTTCGAACGTGACGTGGGTGTGACGTCGGTACTTTGAACGTGACGTGGGTGTGACCTGGGTCATTTGAACATGACGCGGGAGTGACGTGGATGCTTCGAACGTGACGTTGGTGTTTCGAACGTGACGTGGGCGTGACGTGGGTGATTGGAACGTGACGTGGGCGCCACGTGGGGGCATCGAAGTTGACGTGGGTGTGACGTGGGTGTTTCGAACGTGACGTTGGTGTTTCGAACGTGACAGGGGTGTGACGTGGGTGCTTTGAACGTGACGTGGGCGTCACGTGGGGGCTTGGGACATGACGTGGATGTGAGGTGGGTGCTTCGGACGTGACGTGGGCATGACGTGGGGGCTTCGAAAATGATGTGGGCGTGACGTGGGGGCTTCGAACGTCACGTGGGCGTGACGTGGTACTTTACATTTGACGTGGGTGTGACGTGGGTCATTTGAACGTGACGTGGGAGTGACGTGGGGGCTTCGAACGTGATGTAAGTGTGACATGGGTGCTTAGAACGTGACGTGGGCATGACGTGGGTGATTCGAAGGTGACGTGGGTGTGACGTGGGGGCTTCGAACGTGACGTGGGCATGACGTGGGTGATTCGAGCGTGACGTGGGCGTGACGTGGGGGCATCGAACGTGACGTGGGCGTGACGTGGGGGCTTCGAACGTGACGTGGGCATGACGTCGGTGATTCGAACGTGACGTGGGCGTGACGTGGGGGCATCGAACGTGACGTGGGCGTGACGTGGGGGCTTCGAACGTGACCTGGGTGTGACGTGGGTGTTTCGAACGTGACGTGGGCGTGACGTCGGTACTTTGAATGTGACGTGGGTGTGACGTGGGTCATTCGAACGTGATGTACGTGTGACGTGTGGGCTTCGAACGTGACGTAGGTGATTCCAACGTGACGTTGGTGTTTCGAACGTGACATGGGTGTGACATGGGTGCTTCGAATGTGACGTGGGCGTGACGTGGGGGCTTCGAACCTGACGTGGGTGTGACGTGGAGGCTTCGAAAGTGACGTGGGTGTGACGTGGGTCATTTGAACGTGACGTGGGCGTGACGTGGGTGATTCGAATGTGACGTGGGTGTGACGTGGGGGCTTCGAACGTCACGTGAGCGTCACGTGGGGGCATCGAGTTTGACATGGGCGTGACGTGGGTGATTGGAACGTGACGTGGGCGTGACGTGGGTGATTCCAACGTGACGTGGGGCTTCGAACATGACGTGGGCGTGACGTGGGGGCTTCGAACGTAACGTGGGCATGACGTGGGTGATTCGAAGGTGACATGGGTGTGAGGTGGGTGTTTCGAACGTGACGTGGGCGTGACGTCGGTACTTTGAATGTGACGTGGGTGTGACGTTGGTCATTCGAACGTGATGTACGTGTGACGTGGGGGCTTCGAACGTGACGTGGGTGTTTCAAAACTAACGTGGGTGTGACGTAGGGGTATCGAACGTGACCTAGGTGTTTCCAAACTGACGTGGGTGTGACGTCAGTACGTTGAATGTGACGTGGGTGTGACGTGCATGAATCGATCGTGAGGTGGGTGTTTTAAATCTGAGCTGGGCGTGTCGTGGGTCATTCGAACGTGACATAGGTGTGACGTGGGGGCATCGAACGTGACATGGGCGTGACGTGGATGCTTCGAATGTGACGTTGGTGTTTCGAACGTGACATGCGTGTGACGTGGGTGCTTTGAATGTGACGTGGGCGTAACGTGGGTGCTTCGAACGTGACAGGGGTGTGAGGTCGGTACTTTGAATGTGCCGTGGGTGTGACGTGCATGACTCGAACGTGACGTGGGCGTGACGTGGGGGCTTCGAAGTTGACGTGGGCCAGACCTGGGTGATGTGAACGTGACGTGGGTGTGACGTGGGGGCTTCGAACGTGACGTGGGCGTGAGGTAGGGGCTTCAAAAGTGACGTGGTCGTCACGTGGGGGCTTCGAACGGGACGTGGGTGTGACGTGGGGGCTTCGAACGTTACGTGGGTGTGACGTGGGTCATTTCGGTCGGGACGTGGGTGTGACGTTTGGGCTTCTAACGTGACGTGGGTGTGACATGGGGGCTTGAACGTGACGTGGGCGTGACGTGGGGGCATCGAACGTGACGTGGGCATGACGTGGGTGCTTCGAAAGTGACGTGGGTGTGAGGTGGGTGATTCCAACGTCATGTGGGGGCTTCGAACGTGACTTGGGCGTGAGGTGGGTGATTGGAACGTGACGTGGGCGTGACGTCGGTACTTTGAAAGTGACGTGGGTGTGACCTGGGTCATTGGAACGTGACGTGGGAGTGACGTGGGGGCTTCAAACGTGATGTAAGGGTGACATGGGCGCTTAGAACGTGAGGTGGGTGTGACGTGGGTGCTTCCAACGTGACGTGGGCGTGACATAGGCGCTTCGATCATGACGTGGGTGTGACGTGTGTGGTGTCAACGTGACGTGGGTGTCACGTGGGGCATCGAACGTGACGTGGACGTGACGTCGGTACTTTCAATTTGAGGTTGGTGTGACCTGGGTCATTCGAACGTGACGTACATGCGACGTGGGTGATTCCAACGTGACGTGGGGCTTCGAACGTGACGTGGGTGTGACCTGGGTGATTGGAACGTGACGTGGGTGTGACGTGGGGGCTTCGAACGTGACGTGGGTGTGACGTGGGTGTTTCGAACGTGACGTTGGTGTTTCGAACGTGACGCGGGTGTGACGTGGGTGCATCGGACGTGACGTGGGCGTGACGTGGGGGCTTCGAAAATGATGTGGGTGTGAGGTGGGGTCTTCGAACGTGACGTGGGCGTGACGTGGGAGTTTCGAACGTGACGTGGGCGCCACGTGGGGGCTTCGAACATGACGTGGATGTGAGGTGGGTGCTTCGGACGTGACGTGGGCATGACGTGGGGGCTTCGAAAATGATGTGGGTGTGACGTGGGGGCATCGAACGTGACGTGGGTGTGACGTGGGGGCTTCGAACGTCACGTGGGCGTGACGTGGTACTTTACATTTGACGTGTGTGTGAACTGGGTCATTGGAACGTGACGTGGGTGTGACGTGGGGGCTTCGAACGTGACGTGGGTGTGACGTCGGTACTTTATACCTGATGCGGGTGTGACGTGGGTCATTCGAACGTGACGTGGGTGTGACGTGGGGGCTTCGAACGTGACGTGGGCATGACGTGGGTGATTCGAACGTGGCGTGGGCGTGACCTGGGGGCATCGAACGTGACGTGGGCGTGACGTGGGGGCTTCGAACGTGACGTGGGCATCACATCGGTGATTCGAACGTGACGTGGGCGTGACGTGGGTGATTCGAACGTGACGTGGGCGTGACGTGGGGGCCTCGACCGGGACGTGGGCGTGACGTGGGTGTTTCGAACGTGACGTGGGCGTGACGTCGGTGCTTTGAATGTGACGTGGGTGTGACGTGGGTCATTCGAACGTGATGTACGTGTGACGTGTGGGCTTCGAACGTGACGTGGGTGTTTCAAAACTAACGTGGGTGTGACGTAGGGGTATCGAACGTGACGTAGGTGTTTCCAAACTGACGTGGGTGTGACGTCGGTATGTTGAATGTGACGTGGGTGTGACGTGCATGGTTCGAACGTGAGGTGGGTGTTTTAAATGTGAGCTGGGCGTGACGTGGGTCATTCGAACATGACGTAGGTGTGACGTGGGGGCTTCGAACGTGACGTGGGCGTGACGTGGATGCTTCGAATGTGACGTTGGTGTTTCGAACGTGACATGGGTGTGACATGGGTGCTTCGAATGTGACGTGGGCGTAACGTGGGGGCTTCGAACCTAGACGTGGGTGTGACGTGGGGGCTTTGAAAGTGACGTGGGTGTGACGTGGGTCATTTGAACGTGACGTGGGCGTGACGTGGGTGCTTCGAATGTGACGTGGGGCTTCCAACGTGACATGGGCGTGACGTGGGTGATTCGAAGGTGACGTGGGTGTGACGTGGGGGCTTCGAACGTGACATGGCCGTGACGTGGGTGATTCGAACGTGACGTGGGCGTGAGGTGGGTGATTCGAAAGTGACGTCGGTGTGACGTGGGTGTTTCGGACGTGACGTGGGCGTGTCGTTGGTGCTTCGAACGTGACGTGGGCATGACATAAGCGCTTCGATCGTGACGTGGGTGTGACGTGTGTGGTTTCAACATGACGTGGGTGTCACGTGGGGCATCGAACGTGACGTGGGCGTGACGTGTGTGGTTTCAAAGTGACGTGGGCGTCACGGGGGGGCATGGAACGTGACGTGCGTGTGAGGTGGGTGTTTCGAACGTGACGTGGGAGTGACGTCGGTACTTTGAAAGTGACGTGGGTGTGACCTGGGTCATTTGAACGTGACGTGGGAGTGACGTGGGGGCATCGAACGTGACATAAGGGTGACATGGGTGCTTAGAACGTGACGTGGGCGTGATGCAGGTGATTCCAACGTGACGTGGGTGATTCGAATATGACGTGGGCGTGACGTGGGTGATTCGAAAGTGATGTCGGTGTGACGTGGGTGTTTCGGACGTGACGTGGGCGTGACGTGGATGCTTCGAACGAGATGTTGGTGTTTCGAACGTGACGTAAGGGTGACGTGGGTGCTTCGAAAGTGATGTCGGTGTGACGTGGGTTCTTCCAACGTGACGTGGGGCTTCGAACGTGACGTGGGCGTGACGTGGGGGCTTCGAATGTGACGTGGGCGTCACGTGGGGGCTTCGAACGTCACGTGAGGGCCACGTGGGGGCATCGAAGTTGACGTGGGTGTGACGTGGGTGTTTCGAACGTGACGTTGGTGTTTCGAACATGACGTGGGTGTGACGTGGGTGCTTCGAACGTGACGTGGGCGTCACGTGGGGGCTTCGAACATGACGTGGATGTGAGGTGGGTGCTTCGGACGTGACGTGGGCATGACGTGGGGGCTTCGAAAATGATGTGGGTGTGACGTGGGGGCATCGAACGTGACGTGGACGTGACGTGGGCGATTCCAACGTGACGTGGGTGATTCGAATATGACGTGGGTGTGACGTGGGGGCTTAGAACGTCACGTGGGCGTGACGTGGGTGCTTCGAACGTGACGTGGGCGTGACGTGGGTGATTCGAACGTGACGTGGGCGTGACGGCGGTACTTTGAAAGTGACGTGGGTGTGACCTGACTCATTCGAACATGACGTGGGAGTGACGTGGGGGCTTCGAACGTGACGTGGGTGTGACATGGGTGCTTAGAACGTGACCTAGGCGTGACGTGGGTGATTCGAAAGTGATGTTGGTGTAACGTTGGTCATTTCAAATTGACGTCGGTGTGACGTGGGTGGTTCGAATGTGACGTGGGCGTGCCGTTTGTGGTTTCAACGTGACGTGGGCGTCACGTGGGAGTTTCGAACGTGACGTGGACGTGACGTCGGTACTTTCAAATATACGTTTGTGTGACCTGGGTCATTTGAACGTGACGTGGGAGTGATGTGGGGGCTTGAAACGTGACGGAAGGGTGACATGGCTGCTTAGAGCGTGACGTGGGCGTGACGTGGGTGATTCCAACGTGACGTGGGGCTTCGAATGTGACGTGGGCGTGACGTGGGTGATTGGAACGTGACGTGGGCGTGACGTCGGTACTTTGAATGTGACGTGGGTGTGACCTGGGTGATTGGAACGTGACGTAAGGGCGACATGGGTGCTTAGAACGTGACGTGGGAGTGACGTGGGTGATTCCAACGTGACGTGGGGGCTTCGAACGTGACATGGGCGTGACGTGGGTGATTCGAACGTGACGTGGGCGTAACGTGGGGGGTTTGAACATGAGGCGGGAGTGACGTGGATGTTTCGAATGTGACGTGGGTGCTTCGAACGTGACGTGGGTGTGACGTGGGGGCTTCGAACGTGACGTGGGCGTGACGTGGGGGCTTCGAACGTGACGTGGGTGTGACCTGGGTGATGCGAACGTGACGTGGGCGTAACATGGGGGCATCGAACGTGACGTGGGCGTCACGTGGGGGCTTCGAAAGTGACGTGGGCATGACGTGGGTGATTCGAAGGTGACGTGGGTGTGACGTGGGGGCTTCGAATGTGACGTGGGCATGACGTCCGTGATTCGAAAGTGACGTGGGCGTCGGGTGGGAGTTTCGAACGTGACGTGGGCGTGACGTGGGTTCTTTATATTTGACTTGGGTGTGACCTGGGTGATTGGAACGTGACGTGGGAGTGACGTGGGTGCTTCAAACGTGACGTGGGCATGACGGGGGGCTTCGAACGTGACGTGGGCGTCACGTGGGGGCTTGAAACGTGACGTGGGTGTGACGTGGGGGCTTCGAAGGTGACGTGGGCGTGACGTCAGTACTTTGAATGTGACGTGGGTGTGACCTGGGTCATGCGAACGTGACGTGGGCGTGACGTGGGTGTTTCGATCGTTACGAGGGCATTTCGTGGGTGATTCGAACGTGACGTGGGTGTGACGTGGGTCATTTGAACGTGACGTGGGAGTGACGTGGGGGCTTCAAATGTGACGTAAGGGTGACATGGGTGCTTCGAACGTGACGTGGGCGTCACGTGGGTGATTGCAACGTGACGTGGGTGTGACGTGGGGGCTTCGAACGTGACGTGGGCGTGACGTCTGTGGTTTCAACGTGACGTGGGTGTCACGTGGGGCATCGAACGTGACGTGGGCATACCGTGTGTGGTTCCAACGGGACGTGGGCGTCACGTGGGGGCTTCGAACGTCACGTGGGCGTCACGTGGGGGCATCGAACGTGACGTGGGCGTGACCTGGGTGATTGGAACGTGACGTGGGCGTGACGTGGGGGCTTCGAACGTGACGTGCGTGTGACGTGGGTGTTTCGAACGTGACGCTGGTGTTTCCAACGTGACGTGGGTGTGACGTGGGGGCTTCGAACATGACGCGGGAGTGACGTGGGGGCATCGAATGTGACGTGGGTGCTTCGAACGTGACGTGGGCGTCACGTGGGGGCTTCGAACGTGACGTGGGTGTGAATTGGTTGATTCGAAAGTGACGTGGGCGTCACGTTCGAGTTTTGAACGTGACGTGGGTGTGACGTGGGTGCTTCGAACGTGACGTGGGCGTGACGTCGGTACTTTCAATGTGACGTGGGTGTGACCTGGGTCATTGGAACGTGACGTGGGAGTGACGTGGGGGCTTCGAACGTGACATAAGGGTGACATGGGTGCTTAGAACGTGACGTGGGCGTGACGTGGGAGTTTCGAACGTGACGTGGACGTGACGTCGGTACTTTCAATTTGAGGTTGGTGTGACCTGGGTCATTTGGACGTGACGTCGCTACTTTCAATTTGAGGTTGGTGTGACCTGGGTCATTCGAACGTGACGTACGTGTGACGTTGGGGCTTCGAACGTGATGTGGGTGTTTCAAAACTAACGTGGGTGTGACGTGGGGGCTTCGAACGTGACGTAGGCGTAACGTGGGTGTTTACAAGTGACCTGGGCGTGACGTGGGGGTTTCGATCGTGACGTGGACGTGACATCGGTACTTTATATCTGACGTGGGTGTGACCTGGCTCATTTCAACGTGACGTGGGTGTGACGTGGGGGCTTCGAACGTGACGTGGGTGTGACGTGGGTGATTCGAACGTGACGTGGGCGTGACGTGGGTGATTCCAACGTGACGTGGGCGTGACGTCGGAACTTTGAATGTGACGTGGGTGTCACCTGGGTCATTGGAACGTGACGTGGGAGTGACGTGGGGGCATCGAACGTGACGTAAGGGTGACATGGGTGCTTAGAACGTGACGTGGGTGTGACGTGGGTGATTCCAACGTGACGTGGGGCTTCGTACGTGACGTGGGCGTGAGGTGGGTGATTGGAACGTGACGTGGGCGTGACGTCGGTACTTTGAAAGTGACGTGGGAGTGACGTGGGGGCTTCAAACGTGACGTAAGGGTGACATGGGTGCTTAGAACGTGACGTGGGCGTGACGTGGGTGATTCCAACGTCATGTGGGGGCTTCGAACGTGACGTGGGCGTGACGTCGGTACTTTGAAAGTGACGTGGGTGTGACCTGGGTCATTTGAACGTGACGTGGGAGTGACGTGGGGGCTTCAAACGTGACGTAAGGGTGACATGGGCGCTTAGAACGTGACCTGGGCGTGACGTGGGTGATTCGAATATGACGTGGGCGTGACGTGGGTGATTCGAAAGTGACGTTGGTGTGACGTGGGTCTTTCGGACATGACGTGGGCGTGACATTGATGATTCGAACGTGACGTTGGTGTTTCGAACGTGACGTGGGTGTGACGTGGGTGCTTCGAACGTGACGTGGGCGTGACATAGGCGCTTCGATCATGACGTGGGCGTGACGTGTGTGGTTTCAACGTGACGTGGGTGTCACGTGGGGCATCGAACGTGACGTGGACGTGACGTCGGTACTTTCAATTTGAGGTTGGTGTGACCTGGGTCATTCGAACGTGACGTACATGTGACGTGGGTGATTCCAACGTGACATGGGGCTTCGAATGTGACGTGGGTGTGACCTGGGTGATTGGAACGTGACGTGGGTGTGACGTGGGGGCTTCGAACGTGACGTGGGTGTGACGTGGGTGTTTCGAACGTGACGTTGGTGTTTCGAACTTGACTTCGGTGTGACGTGGGTGCTTCAGACCTGACGTGGGTGTAACGTGGGGGCTTCGAGCAAGACGCGGGAGTGACGTGGATGCTTCGAATGTGACGTGGGCGTCACGTGGGGGCTTCGAACGTCACGTGGATGTGCGGTGGGTGCTTCGGACGTGACGTGGGCGTGACGTGGGAGTTTCGAACGTGACGTGGACGTGACGTGGTACTTTACATTTGACGTGGGTGTGACCTGGCTCAATCGAACGTGACGTGGGTGTGACGTGGGGGCTTCGAATGTGACGTGGGCGTGACGTGGGTGATTCGAACGTGACGTGGGTGTGACGTGGGTGATTCGAGCAAGACGCGGGAGTGACGTCGGTACTTTATACCTGATGGGGGTGTGACGTGGGTCATTCGAACGTGACGTGGGCATGACGTGGGTGATTCGAACGTGACGTGGGCGTCACGTGGGGGCATCGAATGTGACGTGGGTGTGACGTGGGGGCTTCGAACGTGACGTGGGCATGACGTCGGTGATTCGAACGTGACGTGGGCGTGACGTGGGGGCATCGAATGTGACGTGGGCGTGACGTGGGTGTTTCGAACGTGACGTGGGCGTGACGTCGGTGCTTTGAATGTGACGTGGGTGTGACGTGGGTCATTCGAACGTGATGTACGTGTGGCGTGTGCGCTTCGAACGTGACGTGGGTGTTTCAAAACTAACGTGGGTGTGACGTGGGTCATTCGAACGTGACGTGGGAGTGACGCGGGGGCTTCGAACGTGACGTAAGGGTGAGATGGGTGCTTAGAACGAGACGTGGGCGTGACGTGGGCGATTCCAGCGTGACGTGGGGCTTCGAATGTGACGTGGGCGTGATGTGGGGGCTTCGAATGTCACTTGGGCGTGACGTGGGGGCTTCGAACGTCACCTGGGCGTGACGTGGGGGCTTCGATGTTGACGTGGGCGTGACCTGGGTGATTGGAACGTGACGTGGACGTGACGTGGGTGGTTTCAACGTGACGTGAGCGTCACGTGGGGTCCTCGAACGTGACTTGGGCGTCACGTGGGGTCTTCGAAAGTGACGTGGGCATGACGTGGGTGATTCGAAGGTGACGTGGGTGTGACGTGGGGGCTTCGAACGTGACGTGGGCGTGACGTCGGTACTTTGAATGTGACGTGGGTGTGACCTGGGTCATTTGAACGTGACGTGGGAGTGACGTGGGGGCTTTGAACGTGACATAAGGGTGACATGGGTGCTTAGAACGTGACGTGGGCGTGATGCAGGTGATTCCAACGTGACGTGGTGCTTCGAACGTGACGTGGGCGTCACGTGGGGGCTTCGAACGTGACGTGGGAGTTTCGAACGTGACGTGGGTGTGACGTGGGTTCTTCGAACGTGACGTGGGCGTGACATAGGCGCTTCGATCATGACGTGGGCGTGACGTGTGTGGTTTCAACGTGACGTGGGTGTCACGTGGGGCATCGAACGTGACGTGGACGTGACGTCGGTACTTTCAATTTGAGGTTGGTGTGACCTGGGTCATTCGAACGTGACGTACATGTGACGTGGGTGATTCCAACGTGACGTGGGGCTTCGAATGTGACGTGGGCGTGAGGTGGGTGATTGGAACGTGACGTGGGCGTGACGTCGGTACTTTGAATGTGACGAGGGTGTGACCTAGGGGCTTCGAACGTGATGGAAGGGCGACATGGGTGCTTAAACGTGACGTGGGCGTGACATAGGCGCTTCGATCGTGACGTGGGCGTGACGTGTGTGGTTTCAACGTGACGTGGGTGCCACGTGGGGCATCGAACGTGACGTGGGTGTGACGTGTGTGGTTTCAACGTGACGTGGGCGTCACGTGGGAGTTGCGATCGTCACGTGGACGTGACGTCGGTACTTTCAATTTGAGGCTGGTGTGACCTGGGTCATTCGAGCGTGACGTACGTGTGACGTGGGTGATTCCAACGTGACGTGGGCGTGACGTGGGGGCTTCGATCGTGACGTGGACGTGACGTCGGTACTTTATATCTGACGTGGGTGTGACCTGGGTCATTCGAACGTGACGTGGGTGTGACGTGGGGGCTTCGAACGTGACGTGGGCATGACGTGGGTGATTCGAAGGTGAGGTGTGCGTGACGTGGGGGCATCGAACGTGACGTGGGTGTCACGTGTGGGCTTCAAACGTGACCTGTGTGTGACGTGGTTGATTCGAAGGTGACGTGGGGGTGACGTGGGGGAATGGAACGTGACGTGGGTGTGACGTGGGGGCATCGATCGTGACGTGGACGTGACGTCGGTACTTTCAATTATACGTGGGTGTGACCTGGGTCATTCGAACGTGACGTGGGAGTGACGTGGGGGCTTTGAATGAGACATGGGTGTGACCTGGGGCTTCGAACGTGACGTGGGCGACATGGGTGCTTAGAACGTGACGTGGGCGTGACGTGGGTGATTCCAACGTGACGTGGGCGTGACGTGGGGGCATCGATCGTGACGTGGGCGTCACGTGGGGGCTTGAAACGTGACCTGGGTGTGACGTGGTTGATTCGAAGGTGACGTGGGCGTGACGTCAGTACTTTGAACGTGACGTGGGTGTGACCTGGGTCATGCGAACGTGACGTGGGTGTGACGTGGGTGTTTCGAACGTTTCGTGGGCATTTCGTGGGTGATTCGAACGTGACGTGGGTGTGACCTGGGTCACTTGAACGTGACGTGGGAGTGACGTGGGGGCTTCAAACGTGACGTAAGGGTGACATTGGTGCTTCGGACGTGACGTGGGTGTAACGTGGGGGGTTCGAGCATGACACGGGAGTGACGTGGATGCTTCGAATGTGACGTGGGTGCTTCGAACGTGACGTGGAAGTCACGTGGGGGCTTCGAACGTGACGTGGGTGTGACGCGGGTGATTCGAAATTGACGTGGGCGTCACGTGGGAGTTTCGAACGTGACGTGGGCGTGACGTGGGTACTTTACATTTGACGTGGGTGTGACCTGGGTGATGCGAACGTGACGTGGGCGCAATGTGGGGGCATCGAACGTGACGTGGGCGTAACGTGGGGGCTTCGAAAGTGACGTGGGCATGACGTGGGTGATTCGAAGGTGACGTGAGTGTGACGTGGGGTGATTCGAACGTGACGTGGGCGTGACGTCGGTACTTTCAATGTGACGTGGGTGTGACCTGGGTGATTGGAATGTGACGTGGGAGTGACGTGGGGGCTTCGAACGTGCCAAAAGGGTGACATGGGTGCTTAGAACGTGACGTGGGCGTGACGTGGGTGATTCCAACGTGACGTGGGCGTCACGGGTGGGCTTCGAACGTGACGTGGGCATGACGTTGGTGATTCGAAGGTGACGTGGGCGTGACGTGGGTGCTTTGAAAGTGACGTGGGCGTGACGTGGGGGCTTCGAACGTGATGTAATTGTGACATGGGTGCTTAGAACGTGACGTGGGCATGACGTGGGTGATTCGAAGGTGACGTGGGTGTGACGTGGGGGCTTCAAACGTGACGTGGGCGTGACGTGGGGGATTCGAACGTGACGTGGGCGTGACGTCGGAACTTTGAATGTGACGTGGGTGTGACCTGGGTCATTTGATCGTGACGTGGGAGTGACGTGGGGGCATCGAACGTGACGTAAGGGTGACATGGGTGCTTAGAACGTGACGTGGGTGTGACGTGGGTGATTCCAACGTGACGTGGGGGCTTCGAACGTGACGTGGGCGTGACGTGGGTGATTGGAACGTGACGTGGGCGTGACGTCGGTACTTTGAAAGTGACGTGGGAGTGACGTGGGGGCTTCAAACGTGACGTAAGGGTGACATGGGTGCTTAGAACGTGACGTGGGCGTGACGTGGGTGATTCCAATGTCATGTGGGGGCTTCGAACGTGACGTGGGCGTGACGTGGGTGATTCGAACGTGACGTGGGCGTGACGTCGGTACTTTACATTTGACGTGGGTGTGACCTGGGTGATGCGAACGTGACGTGGGCGTCACGTGGGGGCATCGAACGTGACGTGGGCGTGACGTGGGTGCTTCGAACGTCACGTGGGCGTGACGTGGTACTTTATACCTGATGGGGGTGTGACGTGGGTCATTCGAACGTGACGTGGGTGTGACGTGGGTGCTTCGAATGCGACGTTGGTGTTTCGAACGTGACATGGGTGTGACATGGGTGCTTGGAACGTGACGTGGGCGTCACGTGGGGGCTTCGAACGTGACGTGGGTGTGACGTGGGGGCATCGATCGTGACGTGGACGTGACGTCGGTACTTTATACCTGATGGGGGTGTGACGTGGGTCATTCGAACGTGACGTGGGTGTGACGTGGGTGCTTCGAACGTGACGTGGGCATGACATGGGTGATTCGAACGTGACGTGGGTGTGATGTGGGGTCTTCGAACGTGACGTGGGCGTGACGTCGGTACTTTGAATGTGACGTGGGTGTGACCTGGGTGATTGGAACGTGACGTGGGCGTGACGTGGGTCATTCCAACGTCATGTGGGGGCCTCGAATGTGACGTGGGCGTGACGTCGGTACTTTGAAAGTGACGTGGGTGTGACCTGGGTCATTTGAACGTGACGTGGGAGTGACGTGGGGGCTTCAAACGTGACGTAAGGGTGACATGGGCGCTTAGAACGTGACCTGGGCGTGACGTGGGTGATTCGAATATGACGTGGGCGTGAGGTGGGTGATTCGAAAGTGACGTTGGTGTGACGTGGGTCTTTCGGACATGACGTGGGCGTGACGTGGATGCTTCGAACGTGACGTTGGTGTTTCGAACGTGACGTGGGTGTGACGTGGGTGCTTCGAACGTGACGTGGGCGTGACATAGGCGCTTCGATCATGACGTGGGTGTGACGTGTGTGGTTTCAACGTGACGTGGGTGTCACGTGGGGCATCGAACGTGACGTGGACGTGACGTCGGTACTTTCAATTTGAGGTTGGTGTGACCTGGGTCATTCGAACGTGACGTACATGTGACGTGGGTGATTCCAACGTGACGTGGGGCTTCGAACGTGACGTGGGAGTGACGTTGATGCTTCGAACGTGACGTGGGAGATTCGAACGTGACGTGGGTGTGACGTGGGTGATTCGAAAGTGACATGGGCGTGACATAGGCGCTTCGATCATGACGTGGGCATGCGGTGGGTGATTGGAACGTGACGTGGGCGTGACGTCGGTACTTTGAATGTGACGTGGGTGTGACCTGGGTCATTGGAACGTGACGTGGGTGTGACGTGGGGGCTTCGAACGTGACGTGGGCATGACGTGGGTGATTCGAACGTGACGTGGGCGTGACGTGGGGGCTTCAAGCGTGACCTGGGTGTGACGTGGGTGTTTCGAAGGTGACGTGGGCGTGACGTCAGTACTTTGAATGTGACGTGGGTGTGACCTGGGTCATTTGAACGTGACGTGGGAGTGACGTGGGTGATTCCAACGTGATGTGGGGCTTCGAACGTTACGTGGGCATTTCGTGGGTGATTCGAACGTGACGTGGGCGTGACGTGGGTACTTTACATTTGACGTGGGTGTGACCTGGGTGATGCGAACGTGACGTGGGCGTGACGTGGGTGATTCGAATGTGACGTGGGCGTGACGTGGGGGCTTCGAACGTCACGTGAGCGTCACGTGGGGGCATCGAGTTTGACATGGGCGTGACCTGGGTGATTGGAACGTGACGTGGGGCTTCGAACATGACGTGGGCGTGACGTGGGGGCATCGAAGGTGACGTGGGCATGACGTGGGAGCTTCGAAAGTGACGTGGGCGTCACGTGGGTGATTCGAAGGTGACGTGGGCGTGACGTGGGGGCTTCGAACGTGACGTAGGCGTGACGTCGGTACTTTGAATGTGACGTGGGTGTGACCTGGGTCATTTGAACGTGACGTGGGAGTGACGTGGGGTCTTCGAACGTGACATAAGGGTGACATGGGTGCTTAGAACGTGACGTGGGCGTGACGTGGGTGATCCCAACGTGACGTGGGGGCTTCGAACGTGACATGGGCGTGACGTGGGTGCTTCGATTGTGACGTGGGCGTGACGTCGGCACTTTGAAAGTGACGTGGGTGTGACCTGGGTGATTGGAACGTGACGTGGGAGTGACGTGGGTGATTCCAACGTGACCTGGGCTTCGAACGTGACGTGGGCGTGACGTGGGTGAATGGAACGTGTGGTGGGCGTGAGGTGGGTGATTCGAAAGTGACGTCGGTGTGACGTGGTGCTTCGAACGTGACGTGGGCATGACATAAGCGCTTCGATCGTGACGTGGGCGTGACGTGTGTGGTTTCAACGTGACGTGGGCGTCACGGGGGGGCTTCGAACGTGACGTGGGCATGACGTGGGTGCTTCGAAGGTGACGTGGGCATGACGTCGGTACTGTGAAAGTTACGTGGGTGTGACCTGGGTGGTTGGAACATGACGTGGGAGTGACGTGGGTGATTCCAACGTGACCTGGGCTTCGAACGTGACGTGGGCGTGACGTGGGTGATTGGAACGTGTGGTGGGCGTGAGGTGGGTGATTCGAAAGTGACGTCGGTGTGACGTGGGTGTTTCGGACGTGACGTGGGCATGACATAAGCGCTTCGATCGTGACGTGGGCGTAACGTGTGTGGTTTCAACGTGACGTGGGTGTCACGTGGGGCATCGAACGTGACGTGGGCGTGACGTGTGTGGTTTCAACGTGACGTGGGCGTCACGGGGGGCTTCGAACGTGACGTGGGCATGACGTGGCTGCTTCGAAGGTGACGTGGGCGTGACGTGGGGGCATGGAACGTGACGTGGGTGTGAGGTGGGTGTTTCGAACGTGACGTGGGCGTGACGTCGGTACTTTGAATGTGACGTGGGTGTGACCTGGGTCATTTGAACGTGACGTGGGCGTGACGTGGGTGATTCCAACGTCATGTGGGGGCTTCGAACGTGACGTGGGCGTGACGTGGGTGATTGGAACGTGACGTGGACGTGACGTGGGTGGTTTCATCGTGACGTGGCTGTGACGTGGGGGCTTCGGACGTGACGTGGGCGTCACGTGGGGGCTTCGAAAGTGACGTGGGCGTGACGTGGGGGCTTCGAAGGTGACCTGGGTATGACGTGGGTTCTTCGAACGTGACGTGGGCATGACGTGGGTGATTCGTACGTGACGTGGGCGTGACGTGGGTGATTCGAAAGTGATGTCAGTGTGACGTGGGTGATTCGAAAGTGATGTCAGTGTGACGTGGGTGTATCGGACGTGACGTGGGCCTGACGTGGATGCTTCGAATGTGACGTTAGTGTTTCGAACGTGACGTAAGGGTGACGTGGGGCTTCGAATGTGACGTGGGCGTGAGGTGGGTGATTGGAACGTGACGTGGGCGTGACGTCGGTACTTTGAATGTGACGAGGGTGTGACCTAGGGGCTTCGAACGTGATGGAAGGGCGACATGGGTGCTTAGAACGTGACGTGGGCGTGACATAGGCGCTTCGATCGTGACGTGGGCGTGACGTGTGTGGTTTCAACGTGACGTGGGTGCCACGTGGGGCATCGAACGTGACGTGGGTGTGACGTGTGTGGTTTCAACGTGACGTGGGCGTCACGTGGGAGTTGCGATCGTCACGTGGACATGACGTCGGTACTTTCAATTTGAGGCTGGTGTGACCTGGGTCATTCGAGCGTGACGTACGTGTGACGTGGGTGATTCCAACGTGACGTGGGCGTGACGTGGGGGCTTCGATCGTGACGTGGACGTGACGTCGGTACTTTATATCTGACGTGGGTGTGACCTGGGTCATTCGAACGTGACGTGGGTGTGACGTGGGGGCTTCGAACGTGACGTGGGCATGACGTGGGTGATTCGAAGGTGAGGTGTGCGTGACGTGGGGGCATCGAACGTGACGTGGGCGTCACGTGTGGGCTTCAAACGTGACCTGTGTGTGACGTGGTTGATTCGAAGGTGACGTGGGGGTGACGTGGGGGAATGGAACGTGACGTGGGTGTGACGTGGGGGCATCGATCGTGACGTGGACGTGACGTCGGTACTTTCAATTATACGTGGGTGTGACCTGGGTCATTCGAACGTGACGTGGGAGTGACGTGGGGGCTTTGAATGAGACATGGGTGTGACCTGGGGCTTCGAACGTGACGTGGGCGACATGGGTGCTGAGAACGTGACGTGGGCGTGACGTGGGTGATTCCAACGTGACGTGGGCGTGACGTGGGGGCATCGATCGTGACGTGGGCGTCACGTGGGGGCTTGAAACGTGACCTGGGTGTGACGTGGTTGATTCGAAGGTGACGTGGGCGTGACGTCAGTACTTTGAACGTGACGTGGGTGTGACCTGGGTCATGCGAACGTGACGTGGGTGTGACGTGGGTGTTTCGAACGTTTCGTGGGCATTTCGTGGGTGATTCGAACGTGACGTGGGTGTGACCTGGGTCACTTGAACGTGACGTGGGAGTGACGTGGGGGCTTCAAACGTGACGTAAGGGTGACATTGGTGCTTCGGACGTGACGTGGGTGTAACGTGGGGGGTTCGAGCATGACACGGGAGTGACGTGGATGCTTCGAATGTGACGTGGGTGCTTCGAACGTGACGTGGAAGTCACGTGGGGGCTTCGAACGTGACGTGGGTGTGACGCGGGTGATTCGAAATTGACGTGGGCGTCACGTGGGAGTTTCGAACGTGACGTGGGCGTGACGTGGGTACTTTACATTTGACGTGGGTGTGACCTGGGTGATGCGAACGTGACGTGGGCGCAATGTGGGGGCATCGAACGTGACGTGGGCGTAACGTGGGGGCTTCGAAAGTGACGTGGGCATGACGTGGGTGATTCGAAGGTGACGTGAGTGTGACGTCGGTACTTTCAATGTGACTTGGGTGTGACCTGGGTGATTGGAATGTGACGTGGGAGTGACGTGGGGGCTTCGAACGTGCCAAAAGGGTGACATGGGTGCTTAGAACGTGACGTGGGCGTGACGTGGGTGATTCCAACGTGACGTGGGCGTCACGGGTGGGCTTCGAACGTGACGTGGGCATGACGTTGGTGATTCGAAGGTGACGTGGGCGTGACGTGGGTGCTTTGAAAGTGACGTGGGCGTGACGTGGGGGCTTCGAACGTGATGTAATTGTGACATGGGTGCTTAGAACGTGACGTGGGCATGACGTGGGTGATTCGAAGGTGACGTGGGTGTGACGTGGGGGCTTCAAACGTAACGTGGGCGTGACGTGGGGGATTCGAACGTGACGTGGGCGTGACGTCGGAACTTTGAATGTGACGTGGGTGTGACCTGGGTCATTTGATCGTGACGTGGGAGTGACGTGGGGGCATCGAACGTGACGTAAGGGAGACATGGGTGCTTAGAACGTGACGTGGGTGTGACGTGGGTGATTCCAACGTGACGTGGGGGCTTCGAACGTGACGTGGGCGTGACGTGGGTGATTGGAACGTGACGTGGGCGTGACGTCGGTACTTTGAAAGTGACGTGGGAGTGACGTGGGGGCTTCAAACGTGACGTAAGGGTGACATGGGTGCTTAGAACGTGACGTGGGCGTGACGTGGGTGATTCCAATGTCATGTGGGGGCTTCGAACGTGACGTGGGCGTGACGTCGGTGATTCGAACGTGACGTGGGCGTGACGTCGGTACTTTGAAAGTGACGTGGGTGTGACCTGGGTGATTGGAACGTGACGTGGGAGTGACGTGGGGGCTTCGAACGTGACGTAAGGGTGACATGGGCGCTTAGAACGTGACGTGGGCGTGACGTGGGTGATTCGAATATGACGTGGGCGTGAGGTGGGTGATTCGAAAGTGACGTCGGTGTGACGTGGGTGTTTCGGACGTGACGTGGGCGTGACGTGGATGCTTCGAACGTGACGTTGGTGTTTCGAACGTGACGTGGGTGTGACGTCGGAACTTTGAATGTGACGTGGGTGTGACCTGGGTCATTTGATCGTGACGTGGGAGTGACGTGGGGGCATCGAACGTGACGTAAGGGAGACATGGGTGCTTAGAACGTGACGTGGGCGTGACGTGGGTGATTGGAACGTGACGTGGGCGTGACGTCGGTACTTTGAAAGTGACGTGGGAGTGACGTGGGGGCTTCAAACGTGACGTAAGGGTGACATGGGTGCTTAGAACGTGACGTGGGCGTGACGTGGGGGATTCCAATGTCATGTGGGGGCTTCGAACGTGACGTGGGCGTGACGTGGGTGATTCGAACGTGACGTGGGCGTGACGTCGGTACTTTGAAAGTGACGTGGGTGTGACCTGGGTGATTGGAACGTGACGTGGGAGTGACGTGGGGGCTTCGAACGTGACGTAAGGGTGACATGGGCGCTTAGAACGTGACGTGGGCGTGACGTGGGTGATTCGAATATGACGTGGGCGTGAGGTGGGTGATTCGAAAGTGACGTCGGTGTGACGTGGGTGTTTCGGACGTGACGTGGGCGTGACGTGGATGCTTCGAACGTGACGTTGGTGTTTCGAACGTGACGTGGGTGTGACGTGGGTGCTTCGAACGTGACCTGGGCGTGATATAGGCGCTTCGATCATGACGTGGGTGTGACGTGTGTGGTTTCAACGTGACGTGGGTGTCACGTGGGGCATCGAACGTGACGTGGACGTGACGTCGGTACTTTCAATTTGAGGTTGGTGTGACCTGGGTCATTCGAACGTGACGTACATGTGACGTGGGTGATTCCAACGTGACGTGGGGCTTCGAACGTGACGTGGACGTCACGTGGGTGATTCCAACGTCATGTGGGGGCTTCGAACGTGACGTGGGCGTGACGTGGGTGATTCGAACGTGACGTGGGCGTGACGTCGGTACTTTGAAAGTGACGTGGGTGTGACCTGGGTCATTTGAACGTGACGTGGGAGTGACGTGGGGGCTTCCAACGTGACGTAAGGGTGACATGGGCGCTTAGAACGTGACGTGGGCGTGTCGTGGGTGATTGGAACGTGACGTGGGCGTGAGGTGGGTGATTCGAAAGCGACGTCGGTGTGACGTGGGTGCTTCGAACGTGACGTGAGTGTGACATAGGCGCTTCGATCATGACGTGGGCGTGACGTGTGTGGTTTCAACGTGACGTGGGTGTCACGTGGGGCATCGAACGTGACGTGGACGTGACGTCGGTACTTTCAATTTGAGGTTGGTGTGACCTGGGTCATTCGAACGTGACGTACATGTGCCGTGGGTGATTCCAACGTGACGTGGGGCTTCGAACGTGACGTGGGTGTGACCTGGGTGATTGGAACGTGACGTGGGCGTGACGTCGGTACTTTGAAAGTGACGTGGGAGTGACGTGGGGGCTTCAAACGTGACGTAAGGGTGACATGGGTGCTTAGAACGTGACGTGGGCGTGACGTGGGTGATTCCAATGTCATGTGGGGGCTTCGAACGTGACGTGGGCGTGACGTCGGTACTTTACATTTGACGTGGGTGTGACCTGGGTGATGCGAACGTGACGTGGGCGTCACGTGGGGGCATCGAACGTGACGTGGGCGTGACGTGGGTGATTCGAATGTGACGTGGGCGTGACGTGGGGGCTTCGAACGTCACGTGAGCGTCACGTGGGGGCATCGAGTTTGACATGGGCGTGACCTGGGTGATTGGAACCTGACGTGGGGCTTCGAACATGACGTGGGCGTGACGTGGGGGCATCGAAGGTGACGTGGGCATGACGTGGGAGCTTCGAAAGTGACGTGGGCGTCACGTGGGTGATTCGAAGGTGACGTGGGCGTGACGTGGGGGCTTCGAACGTGACGTGGGTGTGAGGTGGGTGATTCGAACGTGACGTGGGTGTGACGTCGGTACTTTGAATGTGACGTGGGTGTGACCTGGGTCATTTGAACGTGACGTGGGAGTGACGTGGGGTCTTCGAACGTGACATAAGGGTGACATGGGTGCTTAGAACGTGACGTGGGCGTGACGTGGGTGATCCCAACGTGACGTGGGGGCTTCGAACGTGACATGGGCGTGACGTGGGTGCTTCGATTGTGACGTGGGCGTGACGTCGGCACTTTGAAAGTGACGTGGGTGTGACCTGGGTGATTGGAACGTGACGTGGGAGTGACGTGGGTGATTCCAACGTGACCTGGGCTTCGAACGTGACGTGGGCGTGACGTGGGTGAATGGAACGTGTGGTGGGCGTGAGGTGGGTGATTCGGAAGTGACGTCGGTGTGACGTGGTGCTTCGAACGTGACGTGGGCATGACATAAGCGCTTCGATCGTGACGTGGGCGTGACGTGTGTGGTTTCAACGTGACGTGGGCGTCACGGGGGGGCTTCGAACGTGACGTGGGCATGACGTGGGTGCTTCGAAGGTGACGTGGGCATGACGTCGGTACTGTGAAAGTTACGTGGGTGTGACCTGGGTGGTTGGAACATGACGTGGGAGTGACGTGGGTGATTCCAACGTGACGTGGGCTTCGAACGTGACGTGGGCGTGACGTGGGTGATTGGAACGTGTGGTGGGCGTGAGGTGGGTGATTCGAAAGTGACGTCGGTGTGACGTGGTGCTTCGAACGTGACGTGGGCATGACATAAGCGCTTCGATCGTGACGTGGGCGTGACGTGTGTGGTTTCAACGTGACGTGGGCGTCACGGGGGGGCTTCGAACGTGACGTGGGCATGACGTGGGTACTTCGAAGGTGACGTGGGCATGACGTCGGTACTGTGAAAGTTACGTGGGTGTGACCTGGGTGGTTGGAACATGACGTGGGAGTGACGTGGGTGATTCCAACGTGACGTGGGCTTCGAACGTGACGTGGGCGTGACGTGGGTGATTGGAACGTGACGTGGGCGTGAGGTGGGTGATTCGAAAGTGACGTCGGTGTGACGTGGGTGTTTCGGACGTGACGTGGGCATGACATAAGCGCTTCGATCGTGACGTGGGCGTGACGTGTGTGGTTTCAACGTGACGTGGGTGTCACGTGGGGCATCGAACGTGACGTGGGCGTGACGTGTGTGGTTTCAACGTGACGTGGGCGTCACGGGGGGCTTCGAACGTGACGTGGGCATGACGTGGCTGACTCGAAGGTGACGTGGGCGTGACGTGGGGGCATGGAACGTGACGTGGGTGTGAGGTGGGTGTTTCGAACGTGACGTGGGCGTGACGTCGGTACTTTGAATGTGACGTGGGTGTGACCTGGGTCATTGGAACGTGACGTGGGAGTGACGCGGGGGCTTCGAACGTGACGTAAGGGTGACATGGGTGCTTAGAACGTGACGTGGGCGTGACGTGGGCGATTCCAACGTGACGTGGGGCTTCGAACGTGACGTGGGCGTGATGTGGGTGATTCGAATGTCACTTGGGCGTGACGTGGGGGCTTCGAACGTCACGTGGGCGTGACGTGGGGGCTTCGATGTTGACGTGGGCGTGACCTGGGTGATTGGAACGTGACGTGGACGTGACGTGGGTGGTTTCAACGTGACGTGAGCGTCACGTGGGGTCCTCGAACGTGACTTGGGCGTCACGTGGGGTCTTCGAAAGTGACGTGGGCATGACGTGGGTGATTCGAAGGTGACGTGGGTGTGACGTGGGGGCTTCGAACGTGACGTGGGTGTGACGTCGGAACTTTGAATGTGACGTGGGTGTGACCTGGGTCATTTGAACGTGACGTGGGAGTGACGTGGGGGCATCGAACGTGACGTAAGGGTGACATGGGTGCTTAGAACGTGACGTGGGCGTGATGCGGGTGATTCCAACGTGACGTGGGGCTTCGAATGTGACGTGGGCGTGAGGTGGGTGATTGGAACGTGACGTGGGCGTGACGTCGGTACTTTGAATGTGACGTGGGTGTGACCTGGGGGCTTCGAACGTGACGTAAGGGCGACATGGGTGCTTAGAACGTGACGTGGGCGTGACGTGGGTGATTTCAACGTGACGTGGGGGGTTCGAACGTGACATGGGCGTGACGTCGGTACTTTGAAAGTGACGTGGGTGTGACCTGGGTGATTGGAACGTGACGTGGGCATGACGTGGGTACTTTACATTTCACGTGGGTGTGACCTGGGTGCTTCGAACGTGACGTGGACGTGACGTGGGTGGTTTCAACGTGACGTGAGCGTCACGTGGGGTCTTCGAACGTGACTTGGGCGTCACGTGGGGTCTTCGAAAGTGACGTGGGCATGACGTGGGTGATTCGAAGGTGACGTGAGTGTGACGTCGGTACTTTCAATGTGACGTGGGTGTGACCTGGGTGATTGGAATGTGACGTGGGAGTGACGTGGGGGCTTCGAACGTGCCAAAAGGGTGACATGGGTGCTTAGAACGTGACGTGGGCGTGACGTGGGTGATTCCAACGTGACGTGGGCGTCACGGGTGGGCTTCGAACGTGACGTGGGCATGACGTTGGTGATTCGAAGGTGACGTGGGCGTGACGTGGGTGCTTTGAAAGTGACGTGGGCGTGACGTGGGGGCTTCGAACGTGATGTAATTGTGACATGGGTGCTTAGAACGTGACGTGGGCATGACGTGGGTGATTCGAAGGTGACGTGGGTGTGACGTGGGGGCTTCAAACGTAACGTGGGCGTGACGTGGGGGATTCGAACGTGACGTGGGCGTGACGTCGGAACTTTGAATGTGACGTGGGTGTGACCTGGGTCATTTGATCGTGACGTGGGAGTGACGTGGGGGCTTCAAACGTGACGTAAGGGTGACATGGGTGCTTAGAACGTGACGTGGGCGTGACGTGGGTGATTCCAATGTCATGTGGGGGCTTCGAACGTGACGTGGGCGTGACGTGGGTGATTCGAACGTGACGTGGGCGTGACGTCGGTACTTTACATTTGACGTGGGTGTGACCTGGGTGATGCGAACGTGACGTGGGCGTCACGTGGGGGCATCGAACGTGACGTGGGAGTGACGCGGGGGCTTCGAACGTGACGTAAGGGTGAGATGGGTGCTTAGAACGTGACGTGGGCGTGACGTGGGCGATTCCAGCGTGACGTGGGGCTTCGAATGTGACGTGGGCGTGACGTCAGTACTTCCAACGGCACATGGGTGTGACCTGGGTCATTGGAACGTGACGTGGGAGTGACGTCTGGGCTTCGAACGTGACAAAAGGGTGACATGGGTGCTTAGAACGTGACGTGGGCGTGACGTGGGCGATTCCAGCGTGACGTGGGGCTTCGAATGTGACGTGGGCGTGACGTCAGTACTTCCAACGGCACATGGGTGTGACCTGGGTCATTGGAACGTGACGTGGGAGTGACGTGGGGGCTTCGAACGTGACAAAAGGGTGACATGGGTGCTTAGAACGTGACGTGGGCGTGACGTGGGCGCTTCCAGCGTGACGTGGGGCTTCGAATGTGACGTGGGCGTGACGTCAGTACTTCCAACGGCACATGGGTGTGACCTGGGTCATTGGAACGTGACGTGGGAGTGACGTGGGGGCTTCGCACATGACAAAAGGGTGACATGGGTGCTTAGAACGTGACGTGGGCGTGACGTGGGCGATTCCAACGTGACGTGGGCTTCGAATGTGACGTGGGCGTGATGTGGGTGATTCGAATGTCACTTGGGCGTGACGTGGGGGCTTCGAACGTCACCTGGGCGTGACGTGGGGGCTTCGATGTTGACGTGGGCGTGACCTGGGTGATTGGAACGTGACGTGGACGTGACGTGGGTGGTTTCAACGTGACGTGAGCGTCACGTGGGGTCCTCGAACGTGACTTGGGCGTCACGTGGGGTCTTCGAAAGTGACGTGGGCATGACGTGGGTGATTCGAAGGTGACGTGGGTGTGACGTGGGGGCTTCGAACGTGACGTGGGTGTGACGTCGGTACTTTGAATGTGACGTGGGTGTGACCTGGGTCATTTGAACGTGACGTGGGAGTGACGTGGGGGCATCGAACGTGACATAAGGGTGACATGGGTGCTTAGAACGTGACTTGGGTGTGACGTGGGTGATTCCAACGTGTCGTGGGGCTTCGAATGTGACGTGGGCGTGACGTGTGTGGTTTCAACGTGACGTGGGTGTCACGTGGGGCATCGAACGTGACGTGGACGTGACGTCGGTACTTTCAATTTGAGGTTGGTGTGACCTGGGTCATTCGAACGTGACATACATGTGACGTGGGTGATTCCAACGTGACGTGGGGCTTCGAATGTGACGTGGGTGTGACCTGGGTGATTGGAATGTGACGTGGGTGTGACCTGGGTCATTCGAACGTGACGTGGGTGTGACGTGGGTGTTTCGAACGTGACGTTGGTGTTTCGAACTTGACTTCGGTGTGACGTGGGTGCTTCGGACCTGACGTGGGCGTAACGTGGGGGCTTCGAGCATGACGCGGGAGTGACGTGGATGCTTCGACTGTGACGTTGGTGTTTCGAACATGACAGGGGTGTGACATGGGTGCTTAGAACGTGACTTGGGTGTGACGTGGGTGATTCCAACGTGTCGTGGGGCTTCGAATGTGACGTGGGCGTGAGGTGGGTGATTGGAACGTGACGTGGGCGTGACGTCGGTACTTTGAATGTGACGAGGGTGTGACCTGGGGGCTTCGAACGTGATGTAAGGGCGACATGGGTGCTTAAACGTGACGTGGGCGTGACATAGGCGCTTCGATCGTGACGTGGGCGTGACGTGTGTGGTTTCAACGTGACGTGGGTGCCACGTGGGGCATCGAACGTGACGTGGGTGTGACGTGTGTGGTTTCAACGTGACGTGGGCGTCACGTGGGAGTTGCGATCGTCACGTGGACGTGACGTCGGTACTTTCAATTTGAGGCTGGTGTGACCTGGGTCATTCGAGCGTGACGTACGTGTGACGTGGGTGATTCCAACGTGACGTGGGCGTGACGTGGGGGCTTCGATCGTGACGTGGACGTGACGTCGGTACTTTATATCTGACGTGGGTGTGACCTGGGTCATTCGAACGTGACGTGGGTGTGACGTGGGGGCTTCGAACGTGACGTGGGCATGACGTGGGTGATTCGAAGGTGACGTGTGCGTGACGTGGGGGCATCGAAGGTGACGTGGGCATGACGTGGGAGCTTCGAAAGTGACGTGGGCGTCACGTGGGTGATTCGAAGGTGACGTGGGCGTGACCTGGGGGCTTCGAACGTGACGTGGGCGTGACGTCGGTACTTTGAATGTGACGTGGGTGTGACCTGGGTCATTTGAACGTGACGTGGGAGTGACGTGGGGTCTTCGAACGTGACATAAGGGTGACATGGGTGCTTAGAACGTGACGTGGGCGTGACGTGGGCGATTCCAACGTGATCTGGGGCTTCGAACGTGACATGGGCGTGACGTGGGTGCTTCGATTGTGACGTGGGCGTGACGTCGGCACTTTGAAAGTGACGTGGGTGTGACCTGGGTGATTGGAACGTGACGTGGGAGTGACGTGGGTGATTCCAACGTGACCTGGGCTTCGAACGTGACGTGGGCGTGACGTGGGTGAATGGAACGTGTGGTGGGCGTGAGGTGGGTGATTCGAAAGTGACGTCGGTGTGACGTGGTGCTTCGAACGTGACGTGGGCATGACATAAGCGCTTCGATCGTGACGTGGGCGTGACGTGTGTGGTTTCAACGTGACGTGGGCGTCACGGGGGGGCTTCGAACGTGACGTGGGCATGACGTGGGTGCTTCGAAGGTGACGTGGGCATGACGTCGGTACTGTGAAAGTTACGTGGGTGTGACCTGGGTGGTTGGAACATGACGTGGGAGTGACGTGGGTGATTCCAACGTGACGTGGGCTTCGAACGTGACGTGGGCGTGACGTGGGTGATTGGAACGTGTGGTGGGCGTGAGGTGGGTGATTCGAAAGTGACGTCGGTGTGACGTGGGTGATTCGGACGTGACGTGGGCATGACATAAGCGCTTCGATCGTGACGTGGGCGTGACGTGTGTGGTTTCAACGTGACGTGGGTGTCACGTGGGGCATCGAACGTGACGTGGGCGTGACGTGTGTGGTTTCAACGTGACGTGGGCGTCACGGGGGGCTTCGAACGTGACGTGGGCATGACGTGGCTGATTCGAAGGTGACGTGGGCGTGACGTGGGGGCATGGAACGTGACGTGGGTGTGACGTGGGTGTTTCGAACGTGACGTGGGCGTGACGTCGGTACTTTGAATGTGACGTGGGTGTGACCTGGGTCATTTGAACGTGACGTGGGCGTGACGTGGGCGATTCCAACGTGACGTGGGGGCTTCAAACGTGACGTGGGCGTGACGTGGGTGATTGGAACGTGACGTGGACGTGACGTGGGTGGTTTCATCGTGACGTGGCTGTGACGTGGGGGCTTCGGACGTGACGTGGGCGTCACGTGGGGGCTTCGAAAGTGACGTGGGCGTGACGTGGGGGCTTCGAAGGTGACCTGGGTATGACGTGGGTTCTTCGAACATGACGTGGGCATGACGTGGGTGATTCGAACGTGACGTGGGCGTGACGTGGGTGATTCGAACGTGACGTGGGCATGACGTGGGTGATTCGAACGTGATGTGGGCCTGACGTGGATGCTTCGAATGTGACGTTGGTGTTTCGAACGTGACATGGGTGTGACATGGGTGCTTCGAATGTGACGTGGGCGTAACGTGGGACTTCGAACCTGACGTGGGCGTGACGTGTGTGGTTTCAACGTGACGTGGGTGCCACGTGGGGCATCGAACGTGACGTGGGTGTGACGTGTGTGGTTTCAACGTGACGTGGGCGTCACGTGGGAGTTGCGATCGTCACGTGGACGTGACGTCGGTACTTTCAATTTGAGGCTGGTGTGACCTGGGTCATTCGAGCGTGACGTACGTGTGACGTGGGTGATTCCAACGTGACGTGGGCGTGACGTGGGGGCTTCGATCGTGACGTGGACGTGACGTCGGTACTTTATATCTGACGTGGGTGTGACCTGGGTCATTCGAACGTGACGTGGGTGTGACGTGGGGGCTTCGAACGTGACGTGGGCATGACGTGGGTGATTCGAAGGTGAGGTGTGCGTGACGTGGGGGCATCGAACGTGACGTGGGCGTCACGTGTGGGCTTCAAACGTGACCTGTGTGTGACGTGGTTGATTCGAAGGTGACGTGGGGGTGACGTGGGGGAATGGAACGTGACGTGGGTGTGACGTGGGGGCATCGATCGTGACGTGGACGTGACGTCGGTACTTTCAATTATACGTGGGTGTGACCTGGGTCATTCGAACGTGACGTGGGAGTGACGTGGGGGCTTTGAATGAGACATGGGTGTGACCTGGGGCTTCGAACGTGACGTGGGCGACATGGGTGCTGAGAACGTGACGTGGGCGTGACGTGGGTGATTCCAACGTGACGTGGGCGTGACGTGGGGGCATCGATCGTGACGTGGGCGTCACGTGGGGGCTTGAAACGTGACCTGGGTGTGACGTGGTTGATTCGAAGGTGACGTGGGCGTGACGTCAGTACTTTGAACGTGACGTGGGTGTGACCTGGGTCATGCGAACGTGACGTGGGAGTGACGTGGGGGCATCGAACGTTTCGTGGGCATTTCGTGGGTGATTCGAACGTGACGTGGGTGTGACCTGGGTCACTTGAACGTGACGTGGGAGTGACGTGGGGGCTTCAAACGTGACGTAAGGGTGACATTGGTGCTTCGGACGTGACGTGGGTGTAACGTGGGGGGTTCGAGCATGACACGGGAGTGACGTGGATGCTTCGAATGTGACGTGGGTGCTTCGAACGTGACGTGGAAGTCACGTGGGGGCTTCGAACGTGACGTGGGTGTGACGCGGGTGATTCGAAATTGACGTGGGCGTCACGTGGGAGTTTCGAACGTGACGTGGGCGTGACGTGGGTACTTTACATTTGACGTGGGTGTGACCTGGGTGATGCGAACGTGACGTGGGCGCAATGTGGGGGCATCGAACGTGACGTGGGCGTAACGTGGGGGCTTCGAAAGTGACGTGGGCATGACGTGGGTGATTCGAAGGTGACGTGAGTGTGACGTCGGTACTTTCAATGTGACGTGGGTGTGACCTGGGTGATTGGAATGTGACGTGGGAGTGACGTGGGGGCTTCGAACGTGCCAAAAGGGTGACATGGGTGCTTAGAACGTGACGTGGGCGTGACGTGGGTGATTCCAACGTGACGTGGGCGTCACGGGTGGGCTTCGAACGTGACGTGGGCATGACGTTGGTGATTCGAAGGTGACGTGGGCGTGACGTGGGTGCTTTGAAAGTGACGTGGGCGTGACGTGGGGGCTTCGAACGTGATGTAATTGTGACATGGGTGCTTAGAACGTGACGTGGGCATGACGTGGGTGATTCGAAGGTGACGTGGGTGTGACGTGGGGGCTTCAAACGTAACGTGGGCGTGACGTGGGGGATTCGAACGTGACGTGGGCGTGACGTCGGAACTTTGAATGTGACGTGGGTGTGACCTGGGTCATTTGATCGTGACGTGGGAGTGACGTGGGGGCATCGAACGTGACGTAAGGGTGACATGGGTGCTTAGAACGTGACGTGGGTGTGACGTGGGTGATTCCAACGTGACGTGGGGGCTTCGAACGTGACGTGGGCGTGACGTGGGTGATTGGAACGTGACGTGGGCGTGACGTCGGTACTTTGAAAGTGACGTGGGAGTGACGTGGGGGCTTCAAACGTGACGTAAGGGTGACATGGGTGCTTAGAACGTGACGTGGGCGTGACGTGGGTGATTCCAATGTCATGTGGGGGCTTCGAACGTGACGTGGGCGTGACGTGGGTGATTCGAACGTGACGTGGGCGTGACGTCGGTACTTTACATTTGACGTGGGTGTGACCTGGGTGATGCGAACGTGACGTGGGCGTCACGTGGGGGCATCGAACGTGACGTGGGCGTGACGTGGGTGCTTCGAACGTCACGTGGGCGTGACGTGGTACTTTATACCTGATGGGGGTGTGACGTGGGTCATTCGAACGTGACGTGGGTGTGACGTGGGGGCTTCGAATGCGACGTTGGTGTTTCGAACGTGACATGGGTGTGACATGGGTGCTTGGAACGTGACGTGGGCGTCACGTGGGGGCTTCGAACGTGACGTGGGTGTGACGTGGGGGCATCGATCGTGACGTGGACGTGACGTCGGTACTTTATACCTGATGGGGGTGTGACGTGGGTCATTCGAACGTGACGTGGGTGTGACGTGGGTGCTTCGAACGTGACGTGGGCATGACATGGGTGATTCGAACGTGACGTGGGTGTGATGTGGGGTCTTCGAACGTGACGTGGGCGTGACGTCGGTACTTTGAATGTGACGTGGGTGTGACCTGGGTGATTGGAACGTGACGTGGGCGTGACGTGGGTCATTCCAACGTCATGTGGGGGCCTCGAATGTGACGTGGGCGTGACGTCGGTACTTTGAAAGTGACGTGGGTGTGACCTGGGTCATTTGAACGTGACGTGGGAGTGACGTGGGGGCTTCAAACGTGACGTAAGGGTGACATGGGCGCTTAGAACGTGACCTGGGCGTGACGTGGGTGATTCGAATATGACGTGGGCGTGAGGTGGGTGATTCGAAAGTGACGTTGGTGTGACGTGGGTCTTTCGGACATGACGTGGGCGTGACGTGGATGCTTCGAACGTGACGTTGGTGTTTCGAACGTGACGTGGGTGTGACGTGGGTGCTTCGAACGTGACGTGGGCGTGACATAGGCGCTTCGATCATGACGTGGGTGTGACGTGTGTGGTTTCAACGTGACGTGGGTGTCACGTGGGGCATCGAACGTGACGTGGACGTGACGTCGGTACTTTCAATTTGAGGTTGGTGTGACCTGGGTCATTCGAACGTGACGTACATGTGACGTGGGTGATTCCAACGTGACGTGGGGCTTCGAACGTGACGTGGGAGTGACGTTGATGCTTCGAACGTGACGTGGGAGATTCGAACGTGACGTGGGTGTGACGTGGGTGATTCGAAAGTGACATGGGCGTGACATAGGCGCTTCGATCATGACGTGGGCATGCGGTGGGTGATTGGAACGTGACGTGGGCGTGACGTCGGTACTTTGAATGTGACGTGGGTGTGACCTGGGTCATTGGAACGTGACGTGGGTGTGACGTGGGGGCTTCGAACGTGACGTGGGCATGACGTCGGTGATTCGAACGTGACGTGGGCGTGACGTGGGGGCTTCAAGCGTGACCTGGGTGTGACGTGGGTGTTTCGAAGGTGACGTGGGCGTGACGTCAGTACTTTGAATGTGACGTGGGTGTGACCTGGGTCATTTGAACGTGACGTGGGAGTGACGTGGGTGATTCCAACGTGATGTGGGGCTTCGAACGTTACGTGGGCATTTCGTGGGTGATTCGAACGTGACGTGGGCGTGACGTGGGTACTTTACATTTGACGTGGGTGTGACCTCGGTGATGCGAACGTGACGTGGGCGTGACGTGGGTGATTCGAATGTGACGTGGGCGTGACGTGGGGGCTTCGAACGTCACGTGAGCGTCACGTGGGGGCATCGAGTTTGACATGGGCGTGACCTGGGTGATTGGAACGTGACGTGGGGCTTCGAACATGACGTGGGCGTGACGTGGGGGCATCGAAGGTGACGTGGGCATGACGTGGGAGCTTCGAAAGTGACGTGGGCGTCACGTGGGTGATTCGAAGGTGACGTGGGCGTGACGTGGGGGCTTCGAACGTGACGTGGGCGTGACGTCGGTACTTTGAATGTGACGTGGGTGTGACCTGGGTCATTTGAACGTGACGTGGGAGTGACGTGGGGTCTTCGAACGTGACATAAGGGTGACATGGGTGCTTAGAACGTGACGTGGGCGTGACGTGGGTGATCCCAACGTGACGTGGGGGCTTCGAACGTGACATGGGCGTGACGTGGGTGCTTCGATTGTGACGTGGGCGTGACGTCGGCACTTTGAAAGTGACGTGGGTGTGACCTGGGTGATTGGAACGTGACGTGGGAGTGACGTGGGTGATTCCAACGTGACCTGGGCTTCGAACGTGACGTGGGCGTGACGTGGGTGAATGGAACGTGTGGTGGGCGTGAGGTGGGTGATTCGAAAGTGACGTCGGTGTGACGTGGTGCTTCGAACGTGACGTGGGCATGACATAAGCGCTTCGATCGTGACGTGGGCGTGACGTGTGTGGTTTCAACGTGACGTGGGCGTCACGGGGGGGCTTCGAACGTGACGTGGGCATGACGTGGGTGCTTCGAAGGTGACGTGGGCATGACGTCGGTACTGTGAAAGTTACGTGGGTGTGACCTGGGTGGTTGGAACATGACGTGGGAGTGACGTGGGTGATTCCAACGTGACCTGGGCTTCGAACGTGACGTGGGCGTGACGTGGGTGATTCGAAAGTGACGTCGGTGTGACGTGGGCGTTTCGGACGTGACGTGGGCATGACATAAGCGCTTCGATCGTGACGTGGGCGTAACGTGTGTGGTTTCAACGTGACGTGGGTGTCACGTGGGGCATCGAACGTGACGTGGGCGTGACGTGTGTGGTTTCAACGTGACGTGGGCGTCACGGGGGGCTTCGAACGTGACGTGGGCATGACGTGGCTGATTCGAAGGTGACGTGGGCGTGACGTGGGGGCATGGAACGTGACGTGGGTGTGAGGTGGGTGTTTCGAACGTGACGTGGGCGTGACGTCGGTACTTTGAATGTGACGTGGGTGTGACCTGGGTCATTTGAACGTGACGTGGGCGTGACGTGGGTGATTCCAACGTCATGTGGGGGCTTCGAACGTGACGTGGGCGTGACGTGGGTGATTGGAACGTGACGTGGACGTGACGTGGGTGGTTTCATCGTGACGTGGCTGTGACGTGGGGGCTTCGGACGTGACGTGGGCGTCACGTGGGGGCTTCGAAAGTGACGTGGGCGTGACGTGGGGGCTTCGAAGGTGACCTGGGTATGACGTGGGTTCTTCGAACGTGACGTGGGCATGACGTGGGTGATTCGTACGTGACGTGGGCGTGACGTGGGTGATTCGAAAGTGATGTCAGTGTGACGTGGGTGATTCGAAAGTGATGTCAGTGTGACGTGGGTGTATCGGACGTGACGTGGGCCTGACGTGGATGCTTCGAATGTGACGTTAGTGTTTCGAACGTGACGTAAGGGTGACGTGGGGCTTCGAATGTGACGTGGGCGTGAGGTGGGTGATTGGAACGTGACGTGGGCGTGACGTCGGTACTTTGAATGTGACGAGGGTGTGACCTAGGGGCTTCGAACGTGATGGAAGGGCGACATGGGTGCTTAGAACGTGACGTGGGCGTGACATAGGCGCTTCGATCGTGACGTGGGCGTGACGTGTGTGGTTTCAACGTGACGTGGGTGCCACGTGGGGCATCGAACGTGACGTGGGTGTGACGTGTGTGGTTTCAACGTGACGTGGGCGTCACGTGGGAGTTGCGATCGTCACGTGGACGTGACGTCGGTACTTTCAATTTGAGGCTGGTGTGACCTGGGTCATTCGAGCGTGACGTACGTGTGACGTGGGTGATTCCAACGTGACGTGGGCGTGACGTGGGGGCATCGATCGTGACGTGGACGTGACGTCGGTACTTTATATCTGACGTGGGTGTGACCTGGGTCATTCGAACGTGACGTGGGTGTGACGTGGGGGCTTCGAACGTGACGTGGGCATGACGTGGGTGATTCGAAGGTGCCGTGTGCGTGACGTGGGGGCATCGAACGTGACGTGGGCGTCACGTGTGGGCTTCAAACGTGACCTGTGTGTGACGTGGTTGATTCGAAGGTGACGTGGGGGTGACGTGGGGGAATGGAACGTGACGTGGGTGTGACGTGGGGGCATCGATCGTGACGTGGACGTGACGTCGGTACTTTCAATTATACGTGGGTGTGACCTGGGTCATTCGAACGTGACGTGGGAGTGACGTGGGGGCTTTGAATGAGACATGGGTGTGACCTGGGGCTTCGAACGTGACGTGGGCGACATGGGTGCTGAGAACGTGACGTGGGCGTGACGTGGGTGATTCCAACGTGACGTGGGCGTGACGTGGGGGCATCGATCGTGACGTGGGCGTCACGTGGGGGCTTGAAACGTGACCTGGGTGTGACGTGGTTGATTCGAAGGTGACGTGGGCGTGACGTCAGTACTTTGAACGTGACGTGGGTGTGACCTGGGTCATGCGAACGTGACGTGGGTGTGACGTGGGTGTTTCGAACGTTTCGTGGGCATTTCGTGGGTGATTCGAACGTGACGTGGGTGTGACCTGGGTCACTTGAACGTGACGTGGGAGTGACGTGGGGGCTTCAAACGTGACGTAAGGGTGACATTGGTGCTTCGGACGTGACGTGGGTGTAACGTGGGGGGTTCGAGCATGACACGGGAGTGACGTGGATGCTTCGAATGTGACGTGGGTGCTTCGAACGTGACGTGGAAGTCACGTGGGGGCTTCGAACGTGACGTGGGTGTGACGCGGGTGATTCGAAATTGACGTGGGCGTCACGTGGGAGTTTCGAACGTGACGTGGGCGTGACGTGGGTACTTTACATTTGACGTGGGTGTGACCTGGGTGATGCGAACGTGACGTGGGCGCAATGTGGGGGCATCGAACGTGACGTGGGCGTAACGTGGGGGCTTCGAAAGTGACGTGGGCATGACGTGGGTGATTCGAAGGTGACGTGAGTGTGACGTCGGTACTTTCAATGTGACTTGGGTGTGACCTGGGTGATTGGAATGTGACGTGGGAGTGACGTGGGGGCTTCGAACGTGCCAAAAGGGTGACATGGGTGCTTAGAACGTGACGTGGGCGTGACGTGGGTGATTCCAACGTGACGTGGGCGTCACGGGTGGGCTTCGAACGTGACGTGGGCATGACGTTGGTGATTCCAAGGTGACGTGGGCGTGACGTGGGTGCTTTGAAAGTGACGTGGGCGTGACGTGGGGGCTTCGAACGTGATGTAATTGTGACATGGGTGCTTAGAACGTGACGTGGGCATGACGTGGGTGATTCGAAGGTGACGTGGGTGTGACGTGGGGGCTTCAAACGTAACGTGGGCGTGACGTGGGGGATTCGAACGTGACGTGGGCGTGACGTCGGAACTTTGAATGTGACGTGGGTGTGACCTGGGTCATTTGATCGTGACGTGGGAGTGACGTGGGGGCATCGAACGTGACGTAAGGGAGACATGGGTGCTTAGAACGTGACGTGGGTGTGACGTGGGTGATTCCAACGTGACGTGGGGGCTTCGAACGTGACGTGGGCGTGACGTGGGTGATTGGAACGTGACGTGGGCGTGACGTCGGTACTTTGAAAGTGACGTGGGAGTGACGTGGGGGCTTCAAACGTGACGTAAGGGTGACATGGGTGCTTAGAACGTGACGTGGGCGTGACGTGGGTGATTCCAATGTCATGTGGGGGCTTCGAACGTGACGTGGGCGTGACGTCGGTGATTCGAACGTGACGTGGGCGTGACGTCGGTACTTTGAAAGTGACGTGGGTGTGACCTGGGTGATTGGAACGTGACGTGGGAGTGATGTGGGGGCTTCGAACGTGACGTAAGGGTGACATGGGCGCTTAGAACGTGACGTGGGCGTGACGTGGGTGATTCGAATATGACGTGGGCGTGAGGTGGGTGATTCGAAAGTGACGTCGGTGTGACGTGGGTGTTTCGGACGTGACGTGGGCGTGACGTGGATGCTTCGAACGTGACGTTGGTGTTTCGAACGTGACGTGGGTGTGACGTCGGAACTTTGAATGTGACGTGGGTGTGACCTGGGTCATTTGATCGTGACGTGGGAGTGACGTGGGGGCATCGAACGTGACGTAAGGGAGACATGGGTGCTTAGAACGTGACGTGGGCGTGACGTGGGTGATTGGAACGTGACGTGGGCGTGACGTCGGTACTTTGAAAGTGACGTGGGAGTGACGTGGGGGCTTCAAACGTGACGTAAGGGTGACATGGGTGCTTAGAACGTGACGTGGGCGTGACGTGGGGGATTCCAATGTCATGTGGGGGCTTCGAACGTGACGTGGGCGTGACGTGGGTGATTCGAACGTGACGTGGGCGTGACGTCGGTACTTTGAAAGTGACGTGGGTGTGACCTGGGTGATTGGAACGTGACGTGGGAGTGACGTGGGGGCTTCGAACGTGACGTAAGGGTGACATGGGCGCTTAGAACGTGACGTGGGCGTGACGTGGGTGATTCGAATATGACGTGGGCGTGAGGTGGGTGATTCGAAAGTGACGTCGGTGTGACGTGGGTGTTTCGGACGTGACGTGGGCGTGACGTGGATGCTTCGAACGTGACGTTGGTGTTTCGAACGTGACGTGGGTGTGACGTGGGTGCTTCGAACGTGACCTGGGCGTGATATAGGCGCTTCGATCATGACGTGGGTGTGACGTGTGTGGTTTCAACGTGACGTGGGTGTCACGTGGGGCATCGAACGTGACGTGGACGTGACGTCGGTACTTTCAATTTGAGGTTGGTGTGACCTGGGTCATTCGAACGTGACGTACATGTGACGTGGGTGATTCCAACGTGACGTGGGGCTTCGAACGTGACGTGGACGTCACGTGGGTGATTCCAACGTCATGTGGGGGCTTCGAACGTGACGTGGGCGTGACGTGGGTGATTCGAACGTGACGTGGGCGTGACGTCGGTACTTTGAAAGTGACGTGGGTGTGACCTGGGTCATTTGAACGTGACGTGGGAGTGACGTGGGGGCTTCAAACGTGACGTAAGGGTGACATGGGCGCTTAGAACGTGACGTGGGCGTGTCGTGGGTGATTGGAACGTGACGTGGGCGTGAGGTGGGTGATTCGAAAGCGACGTCGGTGTGACGTGGGGGTTTCGGACGTGACGTGGGTGTGACGTGGGTGCTTCGAACGTGACGTGAGTGTGACATAGGCGCTTCGATCATGACGTGGGCGTGACGTGTGTGGTTTCAACGTGACGTGGGTGTCACGTGGGGCATCGAACGTGACGTGGACGTGACGTCGGTACTTTCAATTTGAGGTTGGTGTGACCTGGGTCATTCGAACGTGACGTACATGTGCCGTGGGTGATTCCAACGTGACGTGGGGCTTCGAACGTGACGTGGGTGTGACCTGGGTGATTGGAACGTGACGTGGGCGTGACGTCGGTACTTTGAAAGTGACGTGGGAGTGACGTGGGGGCTTCAAACGTGACGTAAGGGTGACATGGGTGCTTAGAACGTGACGTGGGCGTGACGTGGGTGATTCCAATGTCATGTGGGGGCTTCGAACGTGACGTGGGCGTGACGTCGGTACTTTACATTTGACGTGGGTGTGACCTGGGTGATGCGAACGTGACGTGGGCGTCACGTGGGGGCATCGAACGTGACGTGGGCGTGACGTGGGTGATTCGAATGTGACGTGGGCGTGACGTGGGGGCTTCGAACGTCACGTGAGCGTCACGTGGGGGCATCGAGTTTGACATGGGCGTGACCTGGGTGATTGGAACCTGACGTGGGGCTTCGAACATGACGTGGGCGTGACGTGGGGGCATCGAAGGTGACGTGGGCATGACGTGGGAGCTTCGAAAGTGACGTGGGCGTCACGTGGGTGATTCGAAGGTGACGTGGGCGTGACGTGGGGGCTTCGAACGTGACGTGGGTGTGAGGTGGGTGATTCGAACGTGACGTGGGCGTGACGTCGGTACTTTGAATGTGACGTGGGTGTGACCTGGGTCATTTGAACGTGACGTGGGAGTGACGTGGGGTCTTCGAACGTGACATAAGGGTGACATGGGTGCTTAGAACGTGACGTGGGCGTGACGTGGGTGATCCCAACGTGACGTGGGGGCTTCGAACGTGACATGGGCGTGACGTGGGTGCTTCGATTGTGACGTGGGCGTGACGTCGGCACTTTGAAAGTGACGTGGGTGTGACCTGGGTGATTGGAACGTGACGTGGGAGTGACGTGGGTGATTCCAACGTGACCTGGGCTTCGAACGTGACGTGGGCGTGACGTGGGTGAATGGAACGTGTGGTGGGCGTGAGGTGGGTGATTCGGAAGTGACGTCGGTGTGACGTGGTGCTTCGAACGTGACGTGGGCATGACATAAGCGCTTCGATCGTGACGTGGGCGTGACGTGTGTGGTTTCAACGTGACGTGGGCGTCACGGGGGGGCTTCGAACGTGACGTGGGCATGACGTGGGTGCTTCGAAGGTGACGTGGGCATGACGTCGGTACTGTGAAAGTTACGTGGGTGTGACCTGGGTGGTTGGAACATGACGTGGGAGTGACGTGGGTGATTCCAACGTGACGTGGGCTTCGAACGTGACGTGGGCGTGACGTGGGTGATTGGAACGTGTGGTGGGCGTGAGGTGGGTGATTCGAAAGTGACGTCGGTGTGACGTGGTGCTTCGAACGTGACGTGGGCATGACATAAGCGCTTCGATCGTGACGTGGGCGTGACGTGTGTGGTTTCAACGTGACGTGGGCGTCACGGGGGGGCTTCGAACGTGACGTGGGCATGACGTGGGTACTTCGAAGGTGACGTGGGCATGACGTCGGTACTGTGAAAGTTACGTGGGTGTGACCTGGGTGGTTGGAACATGACGTGGGAGTGACGTGGGTGATTCCAACGTGACGTGGGCTTCGAACGTGACGTGGGCGTGACGTGGGTGATTGGAACGTGACGTGGGCGTGAGGTGGGTGATTCGAAAGTGACGTCGGTGTGACGTGGGTGTTTCGGACGTGACGTGGGCATGACATAAGCGCTTCGATCGTGACGTGGGCGTGACGTGTGTGGTTTCAACGTGACGTGGGTGTCACGTGGGGCATCGAACGTGACGTGGGCGTGACGTGTGTGGTTTCAACGTGACGTGGGCGTCACGGGGGGCTTCGAACGTGACGTGGGCATGACGTGGCTGATTCGAAGGTGACGTGGGCGTGACGTGGGGGCATGGAACGTGACGTGGGTGTGAGGTGGGTGTTTCGAACGTGACGTGGGCGTGACGTCGGTACTTTGAATGTGACGTGGGTGTGACCTGGGTCATTGGAACGTGACGTGGGAGTGACGCGGGGGCTTCGAACGTGACGTAAGGGTGACATGGGTGCTTAGAACGTGACGTGGGCGTGACGTGGGCGATTCCAACGTGACGTGGGGCTTCGAACGTGACGTGGGCGTGATGTGGGTGATTCGAATGTCACTTGGGCGTGACGTGGGGGCTTCGAACGTCACGTGGGCGTGACGTGGGGGCTTCGATGTTGACGTGGGCGTGACCTGGGTGATTGGAACGTGACGTGGACGTGACGTGGTTGGTTTCAACGTGACGTGAGCGTCACGTGGGGTCCTCGAACGTGACTTGGGCGTCACGTGGGGTCTTCGAAAGTGACGTGGGCATGACGTGGGTGATTCGAAGGTGACGTGGGTGTGACGTGGGGGCTTCGAACGTGACGTGGGTGTGACGTCGGAACTTTGAATGTGACGTGGGTGTGACCTGGGTCATTTGAACGTGACGTGGGAGTGACGTGGGGGCATCGAACGTGACGTAAGGGTGACATGGGTGCTTAGAACGTGACGTGGGCGTGATGCGGGTGATTCCAACGTGACGTGGGGCTTCGAATGTGACGTGGGCGTGAGGTGGGTGATTGGAACGTGACGTGGGCGTGACGTCGGTACTTTGAATGTGACGTGGGTGTGACCTGGGGGCTTCGAACGTGACGTAAGGGCGACATGGGTGCTTAGAACGTGACGTGGGCGTGACGTGGGTGATTTCAACGTGACGTGGGGGGTTCGAACGTGACATGGGCGTGACGTCGGTACTTTGAAAGTGACGTGGGTGTGACCTGGGTGATTGGAACGTGACGTGGGCATGACGTGGGTACTTTACATTTCACGTGGGTGTGACCTGGGTGCTTCGAACGTGACGTGGACGTGACGTGGGTGGTTTCAACGTGACGTGAGCGTCACGTGGGGTCCTCGAACGTGACTTGGGCGTCACGTGGGGTCTTCGAAAGTGACGTGGGCATGACGTGGGTGATTCGAAGGTGACGTGAGTGTGACGTCGGTACTTTCAATGTGACGTGGGTGTGACCTGGGTGATTGGAATGTGACGTGGGAGTGACGTGGGGGCTTCGAACGTGCCAAAAGGGTGACATGGGTGCTTAGAACGTGACGTGGGCGTGACGTGGGTGATTCCAACGTGACGTGGGCGTCACGGGTGGGCTTCGAACGTGACGTGGGCATGACGTTGGTGATTCGAAGGTGACGTGGGCGTGACGTGGGTGCTTTGAAAGTGACGTGGGCGTGACGTGGGGGCTTCGAACGTGATGTAATTGTGACATGGGTGCTTAGAACGTGACGTGGGCATGACGTGGGTGATTCGAAGGTGACGTGGGTGTGACGTGGGGGCTTCAAACGTAACGTGGGCGTGACGTGGGGGATTCGAACGTGACGTGGGCGTGACGTCGGAACTTTGAATGTGACGTGGGTGTGACCTGGGTCATTTGATCGTGACGTGGGAGTGACGTGGGGGCTTCAAACGTGACGTAAGGGTGACATGGGTGCTTAGAACGTGACGTGGGCGTGACGTGGGTGATTCCAATGTCATGTGGGGGCTTCGAACGTGACGTGGGCGTGACGTGGGTGATTCGAACGTGACGTGGGCGTGACGTCGGTACTTTACATTTGACGTGGGTGTGACCTGGGTGATGCGAACGTGACGTGGGCGTCACGTGGGGGCATCGAACGTGACGTGGGAGTGACGCGGGGGCTTCGAACGTGACGTAAGGGTGAGATGGGTGCTTAGAACGTGACGTGGGCGTGACGTGGGCGATTCCAGCGTGACGTGGGGCTTCGAATGTGACGTGGGCGTGACGTCAGTACTTCCAACGGCACATGGGTGTGACCTGGGTCATTGGAACGTGACGTGGGAGTGACGTCTGGGCTTCGAACGTGACAAAAGGGTGACATGGGTGCTTAGAACGTGACGTGGGCGTGACGTGGGCGATTCCAGCGTGACGTGGGGCTTCGAATGTGACGTGGGCGTGACGTCAGTACTTCCAACGGCACATGGGTGTGACCTGGGTCATTGGAACGTGACGTGGGAGTGACGTGGGGGCTTCGAACGTGACAAAAGGGTGACATGGGTGCTTAGAACGTGACGTGGGCGTGACGTGGGCGCTTCCAGCGTGACGTGGGGCTTCGAATGTGACGTGGGCGTGACGTCAGTACTTCCAACGGCACATGGGTGTGACCTGGGTCATTGGAACGTGACGTGGGAGTGACGTGGGGGCTTCGCACATGACAAAAGGGTGACATGGGTGCTTAGAACGTGACGTGGGCGTGACGTGGGCGATTCCAACGTGACGTGGGCTTCGAATGTGACGTGGGCGTGATGTGGGTGATTCGAATGTCACTTGGGCGTGACGTGGGGGCTTCGAACGTCACCTGGGCGTGACGTGGGGGCTTCGATGTTGACGTGGGCGTGACCTGGGTGATTGGAACGTGACGTGGACGTGACGTGGGTGGTTTCAACGTGACGTGAGCGTCACGTGGGGTCCTCGAACGTGACTTGGGCGTCACGTGGGGTCTTCGAAAGTGACGTGGGCATGACGTGGGTGATTCGAAGGTGACGTGGGTGTGACGTGGGGGCTTCGAACGTGACGTGGGTGTGACGTCGGTACTTTGAATGTGACGTGGGTGTGACCTGGGTCATTTGAACGTGACGTGGGAGTGACGTGGGGGCATCGAACGTGACATAAGGGTGACATGGGTGCTTAGAACGTGACTTGGGTGTGACGTGGGTGATTCCAACGTGTCGTGGGGCTTCGAATGTGACGTGGGCGTGACGTGTGTGGTTTCAACGTGACGTGGGTGTCACGTGGGGCATCGAACGTGACGTGGACGTGACGTCGGTACTTTCAATTTGAGGTTGGTGTGACCTGGGTCATTCGAACGTGACATACATGTGACGTGGGTGATTCCAACGTGACGTGGGGCTTCGAATGTGACGTGGGTGTGACCTGGGTGATTGGAATGTGACGTGGGTGTGACGTGGGGGCTTCGAACGTGACGTGGGTGTGACGTGGGTGTTTCGAACGTGACGTTGGTGTTTCGAACTTGACTTCGGTGTGACGTGGGTGCTTCGGACCTGACGTGGGCGTAACGTGGGGGCTTCGAGCATGACGCGGGAGTGACGTGGATGCTTCGACTGTGACGTTGGTGTTTCGAACATGACAGGGGTGTGACATGGGTGCTTAGAACGTGACTTGGGTGTGACGTGGGTGATTCCAACGTGTCGTGGGGCTTCGAATGTGACGTGGGCGTGAGGTGGGTGATTGGAACGTGACGTGGGCGTGACGTCGGTACTTTGAATGTGACGAGGGTGTGACCTGGGGGCTTCGAACGTGATGTAAGGGCGACATGGGTGCTTAAACGTGACGTGGGCGTGACATAGGCGCTTCGATCGTGACGTGGGCGTGACGTGTGTGGTTTCAACGTGACGTGGGTGCCACGTGGGGCATCGAACGTGACGTGGGTGTGACGTGTGTGGTTTCAACGTGACGTGGGCGTCACGTGGGAGTTGCGATCGTCACGTGGACGTGACGTCGGTACTTTCAATTTGAGGCTGGTGTGACCTGGGTCATTCGAGCGTGACGTACGTGTGACGTGGGTGATTCCAACGTGACGTGGGCGTGACGTGGGGGCTTCGATCGTGACGTGGACGTGACGTCGGTACTTTATATCTGACGTGGGTGTGACCTGGGTCATTCGAACGTGACGTGGGTGTGACGTGGGGGCTTCGAACGTGACGTGGGCATGACGTGGGTGATTCGAAGGTGACGTGTGCGTGACGTGGGGGCATCGAAGGTGACGTGGGCATGACGTGGGAGCTTCGAAAGTGACGTGGGCGTCACGTGGGTGATTCGAAGGTGACGTGGGCGTGACCTGGGGGCTTCGAACGTGACGTGGGCGTGACGTCGGTACTTTGAATGTGACGTGGGTGTGACCTGGGTCATTTGAACGTGACGTGGGAGTGACGTGGGGTCTTCGAACGTGACATAAGGGTGACATGGGTGCTTAGAACGTGACGTGGGCGTGACGTGGGCGATTCCAACGTGATCTGGGGCTTCGAACGTGACATGGGCGTGACATGGGTGCTTCGATTGTGACGTGGGCGTGACGTCGGCACTTTGAAAGTGACGTGGGTGTGACCTGGGTGATTGGAACGTGACGTGGGAGTGACGTGGGTGATTCCAACGTGACCTGGGCTTCGAACGTGACGTGGGCGTGACGTGGGTGAATGGAACGTGTGGTGGGCGTGAGGTGGGTGATTCGAAAGTGACGTCGGTGTGACGTGGTGCTTCGAACGTGACGTGGGCATGACATAAGCGCTTCGATCGTGACGTGGGCGTGACGTGTGTGGTTTCAACGTGACGTGGGCGTCACGGGGGGGCTTCGAACGTGACGTGGGCATGACGTGGGTGCTTCGAAGGTGACGTGGGCATGACGTCGGTACTGTGAAAGTTACGTGGGTGTGACCTGGGTGGTTGGAACATGACGTGGGAGTGACGTGGGTGATTCCAACGTGACGTGGGCTTCGAACGTGACGTGGGCGTGACGTGGGTGATTGGAACGTGTGGTGGGCGTGAGGTGGGTGATTCGAAAGTGACGTCGGTGTGACGTGGGTGATTCGGACGTGACGTGGGCATGACATAAGCGCTTCGATCGTGACGTGGGCGTGACGTGTGTGGTTTCAACGTGACGTGGGTGTCACGTGGGGCATCGAACGTGACGTGGGCGTGACGTGTGTGGTTTCAACGTGACGTGGGCGTCACGGGGGGCTTCGAACGTGACGTGGGCATGACGTGGCTGATTCGAAGGTGACGTGGGCGTGACGTGGGGGCATGGAACGTGACGTGGGTGTGACGTGGGTGTTTCGAACGTGACGTGGGCGTGACGTCGGTACTTTGAATGTGACGTGGGTGTGACCTGGGTCATTTGAACGTGACGTGGGCGTGACGTGGGCGATTCCAACGTGACGTGGGGGCTTCAAACGTGACGTGGGCGTGACGTGGGTGATTGGAACGTGACGTGGACGTGACGTGGGTGGTTTCATCGTGACGTGGCTGTGACGTGGGGGCTTCGGACGTGACGTGGGCGTCACGTGGGGGCTTCGAAAGTGACGTGGGCGTGACGTGGGGGCTTCGAAGGTGACCTGGGTATGACGTGGGTTCTTCGAACATGACGTGGGCATGACGTGGGTGATTCGAACGTGACGTGGGCGTGACGTGGGTGATTCGAACGTGACGTGGGCATGACGTGGGTGATTCGAACGTGATGTGGGCCTGACGTGGATGCTTCGAATGTGACGTTGGTGTTTCGAACGTGACATGGGTGTGACATGGGTGCTTCGAATGTGACGTGGGCGTAACGTGGGACTTCGAACCTGACGTGGGCGTGACGTGTGTGGTTTCAACGTGACGTGGGTGCCACGTGGGGCATCGAACGTGACGTGGGTGTGACGTGTGTGGTTTCAACGTGACGTGGGCGTCACGTGGGAGTTGCGATCGTCACGTGGACGTGACGTCGGTACTTTCAATTTGAGGCTGGTGTGACCTGGGTCATTCGAGCGTGACGTACGTGTGACGTGGGTGATTCCAACGTGACGTGGGCGTGACGTGGGGGCTTCGATCGTGACGTGGACGTGACGTCGGTACTTTATATCTGACGTGGGTGTGACCTGGGTCATTCGAACGTGACGTGGGTGTGACGTGGGGGCTTCGAACGTGACGTGGGCATGACGTGGGTGATTCGAAGGTGAGGTGTGCGTGACGTGGGGGCATCGAACGTGACGTGGGCGTCACGTGTGGGCTTCAAACGTGACCTGTGTGTGACGTGGTTGATTCGAAGGTGACGTGGGGGTGACGTGGGGGAATGGAACGTGACGTGGGTGTGACGTGGGGGCATCGATCGTGACGTGGACGTGACGTCGGTACTTTCAATTATACGTGGGTGTGACCTGGGTCATTCGAACGTGACGTGGGAGTGACGTGGGGGCTTTGAATGAGACATGGGTGTGACCTGGGGCTTCGAACGTGACGTGGGCGACATGGGTGCTGAGAACGTGACGTGGGCGTGACGTGGGTGATTCCAACGTGACGTGGGCGTGACGTGGGGGCATCGATCGTGACGTGGGCGTCACGTGGGGGCTTGAAACGTGACCTGGGTGTGACGTGGTTGATTCGAAGGTGACGTGGGCGTGACGTCAGTACTTTGAACGTGACGTGGGTGTGACCTGGGTCATGCGAACGTGACGTGGGTGTGACGTGGGTGTTTCGAACGTTTCGTGGGCATTTCGTGGGTGATTCGAACGTGACGTGGGTGTGACCTGGGTCACTTGAACGTGACGTGGGAGTGACGTGGGGGCTTCAAACGTGACGTAAGGGTGACATTGGTGCTTCGGACGTGACGTGGGTGTAACGTGGGGGGTTCGAGCATGACACGGGAGTGACGTGGATGCTTCGAATGTGACGTGGGTGCTTCGAACGTGACGTGGAAGTCACGTGGGGGCTTCGAACGTGACGTGGGTGTGACGCGGGTGATTCGAAATTGACGTGGGCGTCACGTGGGAGTTTCGAACGTGACGTGGGCGTGACGTGGGTACTTTACATTTGACGTGGGTGTGACCTGGGTGATGCGAACGTGACGTGGGCGCAATGTGGGGGCATCGAACGTGACGTGGGCGTAACGTGGGGGCTTCGAAAGTGACGTGGGCATGACGTGGGTGATTCGAAGGTGACGTGAGTGTGACGTCGGTACTTTCAATGTGACGTGGGTGTGACCTGGGTGATTGGAATGTGACGTGGGAGTGACGTGGGGGCTTCGAACGTGCCAAAAGGGTGACATGGGTGCTTAGAACGTGACGTGGGCGTGACGTGGGTGATTCCAACGTGACGTGGGCGTCACGGGTGGGCTTCGAACGTGACGTGGGCATGACGTTGGTGATTCGAAGGTGACGTGGGCGTGACGTGGGTGCTTTGAAAGTGACGTGGGCGTGACGTGGGGGCTTCGAACGTGATGTAATTGTGACATGGGTGCTTAGAACGTGACGTGGGCATGACGTGGGTGATTCGAAGGTGACGTGGGTGTGACGTGGGGGCTTCAAACGTAACGTGGGCGTGACGTGGGGGATTCGAACGTGACGTGGGCGTGACGTCGGAACTTTGAATGTGACGTGGGTGTGACCTGGGTCATTTGATCGTGACGTGGGAGTGACGTGGGGGCTTCAAACGTGACGTAAGGGTGACATGGGTGCTTAGAACGTGACGTGGGCGTGACGTGGGTGATTCCAATGTCATGTGGGGGCTTCGAACGTGACGTGGGCGTGACGTGGGTGATTCGAACGTGACGTGGGCGTGACGTCGGTACTTTACATTTGACGTGGGTGTGACCTGGGTGATGCGAACGTGACGTGGGCGTCACGTGGGTGATTCGAATGTGACGTGGGCGTGACGTGGGGGCTTCGAACGTCACGTGAGCGTCACGTGGGGGCATCGAGTTTGACATGGGCGTGACCTGGGTGATTGGAACCTGACGTGGGGCTTCGAACATGACGTGGGCATGACGTGGGGGCATCGAACGTGACGTGGGCGTGACGTGGGTGATTCGAATGTGACGTGGGCATGACGTGGGAGCTTCGAAAGTGACGTGGGCGTCACGTGGGTGATTCGAAGGTGACGTGGGCGTGACGTGGGGGCTTCGAACGTGACGTGGGCGTGACGTCGGTACTTTGAATGTGACGTGGGTGTGACCTGGGTCATTTGAACGTGACGTGGGAGTGACGTGGGGTCTTCGAACGTGACATAAGGGTGACATGGGTGCTTAGAACGTGACGTGGGCGTGACGTGGGTGATCCCAACGTGACGTGGGGGCTTCGAACGTGACATGGGCGTGACGTGGGTGCTTCGATTGTGACGTGGGCGTGACGTCGGCACTTTGAAAGTGACGTGGGTGTGACCTGGGTGATTGGAACGTGACGTGGGAGTGACGTGGGTGATTCCAACGTGACGTGGGCTTCGAACGTGACGTGGGCGTGACGTGGGTGAATGGAACGTGTGGTGGGCGTGAGGTGGGTGATTCGAAAGTGACGTCGGTGTGACGTGGTGCTTCGAACGTGACGTGGGCATGACATAAGCGCTTCGATCGTGACGTGGGCGTGACGTGTGTGGTTTCAACGTGACGTGGGCGTCACGGGGGGGCTTCGAACGTGACGTGGGCATGACGTGGGTGCTTCGAAGGTGACGTGGGCATGACGTCGGTACTGTGAAAGTTACGTGGGTGTGACCTGGGTGGTTGGAACATGACGTGGGAGTGACGTGGGTGATTCCAACGTGACCTGGGCTTCGAACGTGACGTGGGCGTGACGTGGGTGATTGGAACGTGTGGTGGGCGTGAGGTGGGTGATTCGAAAGTGACGTCGGTGTGACGTGGTGCTTCGAACGTGACGTGGGCATGACATAAGCGCTTCGATCGTGACGTGGGCGTGACGTGTGTGGTTTCAACGTGACGTGGGTGTCACGTGGGGCATCGAACGTGACGTGGGCGTGACGTGTGTGGTTTCAACGTGACGTGGGCGTCACGGGGGGCTTCGAACGTGACGTGGGCATGACGTGGCTGCTTCGAAGGTGACGTGGGCGTGACGTGGGGGCATGGAACGTGACGTGGGTGTGAGGTGGGTGTTTCGAACGTGACGTGGGCGTGACGTCGGTACTTTGAATGTGACGTGGGTGTGACCTGGGTCATTTGAACGTGACGTGGGCGTGACGTGGGTGATTCCAACGTCATGTGGGGGCTTCGAACGTGACGTGGGCGTGACGTGGGGGCTTCGGACGTGACGTGGGCGTCACGTGGGGGCTTCGAAAGTGACGTGGGCGTGACGTGGGGGCTTCGAAGGTGACCTGGGTATGACGTGGGTTCTTCGAACGTGACGTGGGCATGACGTGGGTGATTCGAACGTGACGTGGGCGTGACGTGGGTGATTCGAATGTGACGTGGGCGTGACGTGGGTGATTCGAAAGTGATGTCAGTGTGACGTGGGTGTATCGGACGTGACGTGGGCCTGACGTGGATGCTTCGAATGTGACGTTAGTGTTTCGAACGTGACGTAAGGGTGACGTGGGGCTTCGAATGTGACGTGGGCGTGAGGTGGGTGATTGGAACGTGACGTGGGCGTGACGTCGGTACTTTGAATGTGACGAGGGTGTGACCTAGGGGCTTCGAACGTGATGGAAGGGCGACATGGGTGCTTAGAACGTGACGTGGGCGTGACATAGGCGCTTCGATCGTGACGTGGGCGTGACGTGTGTGGTTTCAACGTGACGTGGGTGCCACGTGGGGCATCGAACGTGACGTGGGTGTGACGTGTGTGGTTTCAACGTGACGTGGGCGTCACGTGGGAGTTGCGATCGTCACGTGGACGTGACGTCGGTACTTTCAATTTGGGGCTGGTGTGACCTGGGTCATTCGAGCGTGACGTACGTGTGACGTGGGTGATTCCAACGTGACGTGGGCGTGACGTGGGGGCTTCGATCGTGACGTGGACGTGACGTCGGTACTTTATATCTGACGTGGGTGTGACCTGGGTCATTCGAACGTGACGTGGGTGTGACGTGGGGGCATCGAACGTGACGTGGGCGTCACGTGTGGGCTTCAAACGTGACCTGTGTGTGACGTGGTTGATTCGAAGGTGACGTGGGGGTGACGTGGGGGAATGGAACGTGACGTGGGTGTGACGTGGGGGCATCGATCGTGACGTGGACGTGACGTCGGTACTTTCAATTATACGTGGGTGTGACCTGGGTCATTCGAACGTGACGTGGGAGTGACGTGGGGGCTTTGAATGAGACATGGGTGTGACCTGGGGCTTCGAACGTGACGTGGGCGACATGGGTGCTTAGAACGTGACGTGGGCGTGACGTGGGTGATTCCAACGTGACGTGGGCGTGACGTGGGGGCATCGATCGTGACGTGGGCGTCACGTGGGGGCTTGAAACGTGACCTGGGTGTGACGTGGTTGATTCGAAGGTGACGTGGGCGTGACGTCAGTACTTTGAACGTGACGTGGGTGTGACCTGGGTCATGCGAACGTGACGTGGGTGTGACGTGGGTGTTTCGAACGTTTCGTGGGCATTTCGTGGGTGATTCGAACGTGACGTGGGTGTGACCTGGGTCACTTGAACGTGACGTGGGAGTGACGTGGGGGCTTCAAACGTGACGTAAGGGTGACATTGGTGCTTCGGACGTGACGTGGGTGTAACGTGGGGGGTTCGAGCATGACACGGGAGTGACGTGGATGCTTCGAATGTGACGTGGGTGCTTCGAACGTGACGTGGGTGTGACGCGGGTGATGCGAACGTGACGTGGGCGCAATGTGGGGGCATCGAACGTGACGTGGGCGTAACGTGGGGGCTTCGAAAGTGACGTGGGCATGACGTGGGTGATTCGAAGGTGACGTGAGTGTGACGTGGGGTGATTCGAACGTGACGTGGGCGTGACGTCGGTACTTTCAATGTGACGTGGGTGTGACCTGGGTGATTGGAATGTGACGTGGGAGTGACGTGGGGGCTTCGAACGTGCCAAAAGGGTGACATGGGTGCTTAGAACGTGACGTGGGCGTGACGTGGGTGATTCCAACGTGACGTGGGCGTCACGGGTGGGCTTCGAACGTGACGTGGGCATGACGTTGGTGATTCGAAGGTGACGTGGGCGTGACGTGGGTGCTTTGAAAGTGACGTGGGCGTGACGTGGGGGCTTCGAACGTGATGTAATTGTGACATGGGTGCTTAGAACGTGACGTGGGCATGACGTGGGTGATTCGAAGGTGACGTGGGTGTGACGTTGGGGCTTCAAACGTAACGTGGGCGTGACGTGGGATATTCGAACGTGACGTGGGCGTGACGTCGGAACATTGAATGTGACGTGGGTGTGACCTGGGTCATTTGATCGTGACGTGGGAGTGACGTGGGGGCATCGAACGTGACGTAAGGGTGACATGGGCGCTTAGAACGTGACGTGGGTGTGACGTGGGTGATTCCAACGTGACGTGGGGGCTTCGAACGTGACGTGGGCGTGACGTGGGTGATTGGAACGTGACGTGGGCGTGACGTCGGTACTTTGAAAGTGACGTGGGAGTGACGTGGGGGCTTCAAACGTGACGTAAGGGTGACATGGGTGCTTAGAACGTGACGTGGGCGTGACGTGGGTGATTCCAACGTCATGTGGGGTATTCGAACGTGACGTGGGCGTGACGTGGGTGATTCGAACGTGACGTGGGCGTGACGTCGGTACTTTGAAAGTGACGTGGGTGTGACCTGGGTGATTGGAACGTGACGTGGGAGTGATGTGGGGGCTTCGAACGTGACGTAAGGGTGACATGGGCGCTTAGAACGTGACGTGGGCGTGACGTGGGTGATTCGAATATGACGTGGGCGTGAGGTGGGTGATTCGAAAGTGACGTCGGTGTGACGTGGGTGTTTCGGACGTGACGTGGGCGTGACGTGGATGCTTCGAACGTGACGTTGGTGTTTCGAACGTGACGTGGGTGTGACGTCGGAACTTTGAATGTGACGTGGGTGTGACCTGGGTCATTTGATCGTGACGTGGGAGTGACGTGGGGGCATCGAACGTGACGTAAGGGAGACATGGGTGCTTAGAACGTGACGTGGGCGTGACGTGGGTGATTGGAACGTGACGTGGGCGTGACGTCGGTACTTTGAAAGTGACGTGGGAGTGACGTGGGGGCTTCATACGTGACGTAAGGGTGACATGGGTGCTTAGAACGTGACGTGGGCGTGACGTCGGTACTTTGAATGTGACGTGGGTGTGACCTGGGTCATTGGAACGTGACGTGGGTGTGACGTGGGGGCTTCGAACGTGACGTGGGCATGACGTGGGTGATTCGAACGTGACGTGGGCGTGACGTGGGGGCTTCAAGCGTGACCTGGGTGTGACGTGGGTGTTTCGAAGGTGACGTGGGCGTGACGTCAGTACTTTGAATGTGACGTGGGTGTGACCTGGGTCATTTGAACGTGACGTGGGAGTGACGTGGGTGATTCCAACGTGATGTGGGGCTTCGAACGTTACGTGGGCATTTCGTGGGTGATTCGAACGTGACGTGGGCGTGACGTGGGTACTTTACATTTGACGTGGGTGTGACCTGGGTGATGCGAACGTGACGTGGGCGTGACGTGGGTGATTCGAATGTGACGTGGGCGTGACGTGGGGGCTTCGAACGTCACGTGAGCGTCACGTGGGGGCATCGAGTTTGACATGGGCGTGACCTGGGTGATTGGAACGTGACGTGGGGCTTCGAACATGACGTGGGCGTGACGTGGGGGCATCGAAGGTGACGTGGGCATGACGTGGGTGATTCGAAGGTGACGTGGGCGTGACGTGGGGGCTTCGAACGTGACGTGGGTGTGAGGTGGGTGATTCGAACGTGACGTGGGCGTGACGTCGGTACTTTGAATGTGACGTGGGTGTGACCTGGGTCATTTGAACGTGACGTGGGAGTGACGTGGGGTCTTCGAACGTGACATAAGGGTGACATGGGTGCTTAGAACGTGACGTGGGCGTGACGTGGGTGATCCCAACGTGACGTGGGGGCTTCGAACGTGACATGGGCGTGACGTGGGTGCTTCGATTGTGACGTGGGCGTGACGTCGGCACTTTGAAAGTGACGTGGGTGTGACCTGGGTGATTGGAACGTGACGTGGGAGTGACGTGGGTGATTCCAACGTGACCTGGGCTTCGAACGTGACGTGGGCGTGACGTGGGTGAATGGAACGTGTGGTGGGCGTGAGGTGGGTGATTCGAAAGTGACGTCGGTGTGACGTGGTGCTTCGAACGTGACGTGGGCATGACATAAGCGCTTCGATCGTGACGTGGGCGTGACGTGTGTGGTTTCAACGTGACGTGGGCGTCACGGGGGGGCTTCGAACGTGACGTGGGCATGACGTGGGTGCTTCGAAGGTGACGTGGGCATGACGTCGGTACTGTGAAAGTTACGTGGGTGTGACCTGGGTGGTTGGAACATGACGTGGGAGTGACGTGGGTGATTCCAACGTGACCTGGGCTTCGAACGTGACGTGGGCGTGACGTGGGTGATTGGAACGTGTGGTGGGCGTGAGGTGGGTGATTCGAAAGTGACGTCGGTGTGACGTGGTGCTTCGAACGTGACGTGGGCATGACATAAGCGCTTCGATCGTGACGTGGGCGTGACGTGTGTGGTTTCAACGTGACGTGGGCGTCACGGGGGGGCTTCGAACGTGACGTGGGCATGACGTGGGTACTTCGAAGGTGACGTGGGCATGACGTCGGTACTGTGAAAGTTACGTGGGTGTGACCTGGGTGGTTGGAACATGACGTGGGAGTGACGTGGGTGATTCCAACGTGACGTGGGCTTCGAACGTGACGTGGGCGTGACGTGGGTGATTGGAACGTGACGTGGGCGTGAGGTGGGTGATTCGAAAGTGACGTCGGTGTGACGTGGGTGTTTCGGACGTGACGTGGGCATGACATAAGCGCTTCGATCGTGACGTGGGCGTGACGTGTGTGGTTTCAACGTGACGTGGGTGTCACGTGGGGCATCGAACGTGACGTGGGCGTGACGTGTGTGGTTTCAACGTGACGTGGGCGTCACGGGGGGCTTCGAACGTGACGTGGGCATGACGTGGCTGATTCGAAGGTGACGTGGGCGTGACGTGGGGGCATGGAACGTGACGTGGGTGTGAGGTGGGTGTTTCGAACGTGACGTGGGCGTGACGTCGGTACTTTGAATGTGACGTGGGTGTGACCTGGGTCATTTGAACGTGACGTGGGCGTGACGTGGGTGATTCCAACGCCATGTGGGGGCTTCGAACGTGACGTGGGCGTGACGTGGGTGATTGGAACGTGACGTGGACGTGACGTGGGTGGTTTCATCGTGACGTGGCTGTGACGTGGGGGCTTCGGACGTGACGTGGGCGTCACGTGGGGGCTTCGAAAGTGACGTGGGCGTGACGTGGGGGCTTCGAAGGTGACCTGGGTATGACGTGGGTTCTTCGAACGTGACGTGGGCATGACGTGGGTGATTCGTACGTGACGTGGGCGTGACGTGGGTGATTCGAATGTGACGTGGGCGTGACGTGGGTGATTCGAAAGTGATGTCAGTGTGACGTGGGTGTATCGGACGTGACGTGGGCCTGACGTGGATGCTTCGAATGTGACGTTAGTGTTTCGAACGTGACGTAAGGGTGACGTGGGGCTTCGAATGTGACGTGGGCGTGAGGTGGGTGATTGGAACGTGACGTGGGCGTGACGTCGGTACTTTGAATGTGACGAGGGTGTGACCTAGGGGCTTCGAACGTGATGGAAGGGCGACATGGGTGCTTAAACGTGACGTGGGCGTGACATAGGCGCTTCGATCGTGACGTGGGCGTGACGTGTGTGGTTTCAACGTGACGTGGGTGCCACGTGGGGCATCGAACGTGACGTGGGTGTGACGTGTGTGGTTTCAACGTGACGTGGGCGTCACGTGGGAGTTGCGATCGTCACGTGGACGTGCCGTCGGTACTTTCAATTTGAGGCTGGTGTGACCTGGGTCATTCGAGCGTGACGTACGTGTGACGTGGGTGATTCCAACGTGACGTGGGCGTGACGTGGGGGCTTCGATCGTGACGTGGACGTGACGTCGGTACTTTATATCTGACGTGGGTGTGACCTGGGTCATTCGAACGTGACGTGGGTGTGACGTGGGGGCTTCGAACGTGACGTGGGCATGACGTGGGTGATTCGAAGGTGAGGTGTGCGTGACGTGGGGGCATCGAACGTGACGTGGGCGTCACGTGTGGGCTTCAAACGTGACCTGTGTGTGACGTGGTTGATTCGAAGGTGACGTGGGGGTGACGTGGGGGAATGGAACGTGACGTGGGTGTGACGTGGGGGCATCGATCGTGACGTGGACGTGACGTCGGTACTTTCAATTATACGTGGGTGTGACCTGGGTCATTCGAACGTGACGTGGGAGTGACGTGGGGGCTTTGAATGAGACATGGGTGTGACCTGGGGCTTCGAACGTGACGTGGGCGACATGGGTGCTTAGAACGTGACGTGGGCGTGACGTGGGTGATTCCAACGTGACGTGGGCGTGACGTGGGGGCATCGATCGTGACGTGGGCGTCACGTGGGGGCTTGAAACGTGACCTGGGTGTGACGTGGTTGATTCGAAGGTGACGTGGGCGTGACGTCAGTACTTTGAACGTGACGTGGGTGTGACCTGGGTCATGCGAACGTGACGTGGGTGTGACGTGGGTGTTTCGAACGTTTCGTGGGCATTTCGTGGGTGATTCGAACGTGACGTGGGTGTGACCTGGGTCACTTGAACGTGACGTGGGAGTGACGTGGGGGCTTCAAACGTGACGTAAGGGTGACATTGGTGCTTCGGACGTGACGTGGGTGTAACGTGGGGGGTTCGAGCATGACACGGGAGTGACGTGGATGCTTCGAATGTGACGTGGGTGCTTCGAACGTGACGTGGGTGTGACGCGGGTGATTCGAAATTGACGTGGGCGTCACGTGGGAGTTTCGAACGTGACGTGGGCGTGACGTGGGTACTTTACATTTGACGTGGGTGTGACATGGGTGATGCGAACGTGACGTGGGCGCAATGTGGGGGCATCGAACGTGACGTGGGCGTAACGTGGGGGCTTCGAAAGTGACGTGGGCATGACGTGGGTGATTCGAAGGTGACGTGAGTGTGACGTGGGGTGATTCGAACGTGACGTGGGCGTGACGTCGGTACTTTCAATGTGACGTGGGTGTGACCTGGGTGATTGGAATGTGACGTGGGAGTGACGTGGGGGCTTCGAACGTGCCAAAAGGGTGACATGGGTGCTTAGAACGTGACGTGGGCGTGACGTGGGTGATTCCAACGTGACGTGGGCGTCACGGGTGGGCTTCGAACGTGACGTGGGCATGACGTTGGTGATTCGAAGGTGACGTGGGCGTGACGTGGGTGCTTTGAAAGTGACGTGGGCGTGACGTGGGGGCTTCGAACGTGATGTAATTGTGACATGGGTGCTTAGAACGTGACGTGGGCATGACGTGGGTGATTCGAAGGTGACGTGGGTGTGACGTGGGGGCTTCAAACGTAACGTGGGCGTGACGTGGGGGATTCGAACGTGACGTGGGCGTGACGTCGGAACTTTGAATGTGATGTGGGTGTGACCTGGGTCATTTGATCGTGACGTGGGAGTGACGTGGGGGCATCGAACGTGACGTAAGGGTGACATGGGTGCTTAGAACGTGACGTGGGTGTGACGTGGGTGATTCCAACGTGACGTGGGGGCTTCGAACGTGACGTGGGCGTGACGTGGGTGATTGGAACGTGACGTGGGCGTGACGTCGGTACTTTGAAAGTGACGTGGGAGTGACGTGGGGGCTTCGAACGTGACGTAAGGGTGACATGGGTGCTTAGAACGTGACGTGGGCGTGACGTGGGTGATTCCAATGTCATGTGGGGGCTTCGAACGTGACGTGGGCGTGACGTGGGTGATTCGAACGTGACGTGGGCGTGACGTCGGTACTTTGAAAGTGACGTGGGTGTGACCTGGGTGATTGGAACGTGACGTGGGAGTGACGTGGGGGCTTCGAACGTGACGTAAGGGTGACATGGGCGCTTAGAACGTGACGTGGGCGTGACGTGGGTGATTCGAATATGACGTGGGCGTGACGTGGGTGATTCCAATGTCATGTGGGGGCTTCGAACGTGACGTGGGCGTGACGTGGGTGATTCGAACGTGACGTGGGCGTGACGTCGGTACTTTGAAAGTGACGTGGGTGTGACCTGGGTGATTGGAACGTGACGTGGGAGTGACGTGGGGGCTTCGAACGTGACGTAAGGGTGACATGGGCGCTTAGAACGTGACGTGGGCGTGACGTGGGTGATTCGAATATGACGTGGGCGTGACGTGGGTGATTCGAAAGTGACGTCGGTGTGACGTGGGTGTTTCGGACGTGACGTGGGCGTGACGTGGATGCTTCGAACGTGACGTTGGTGTTTCGAACGTGACGTGGGTGTGACGTGGGTGCTTCGAACGTGACCTGGGCGTGATATAGGCGCTTCGATCATGACGTGGGCGTGACGTGTGTGGTGTCAACGTGACGTGGGTGTCACGTGGGGCATCGAACGTGACGTGGACGTGACGTCGGTACTTTCAATTCGAGGTTGGTGTGACCTGGGTCATTCGAAGGTGACGTACATGTGACGTGGGTGATTCCAACGTGACGTGGGGCTTCGAACGTGACGTGGACGTCACGTGGGTGATTCCAACGTCATGTGGGGGCTTCGAACGTGACGTGGGCGTGACGTGGGTGATTCGAACGTGACGTGGGCGTGACGTCGGTACTTTGAAAGTGACGTGGGTGTGACCTGGGTGATTTGAACGTGACGTGGGAGTGACGTGGGGGCTTCAAACGTGACGTAAGGGTGACATGGGCGCTTAGAACGTGACGTGGGCGTGTCGTGGGTGATTGGAACGTGACGTGGGCGTGAGGTGGGTGATTCGAAAGCGACGTCGGTGTGACGTGGGGGTTTCGGACGTGACGTGGGTGTGACGTGGGTGCTTCGAACGTGACGTGAGTGTGACATAGGCGCTTCGATCATGACGTGGGCGTGACGTGTGTGGTTTCAACGTGACGTGGGTGTCACGTGGGGCATCGAACGTGACGTGGACGTGACGTCGGTACTTTCAATTTGAGGTTGGTGTGACCTGGGTCATTCGAACGTGACGTACATGTGCCATGGGTGATTCCAACGTGACGTGGGCTTCGAACGTGACGTGGGTGTGACCTGGGTGATTGGAACGTGACGTGGGCGTGACGTCGGTACTTTGAAAGTGACGTGGGAGTGACTTGGGGGCTTCAAACGTGACGTAAGGGTGACATGGGTGCTTAGAACGTGACGTGGGCGTGACGTGGGTGATTCCAATGTCATGTGGGGGCTTCGAACGTGACGTGGGCGTGACGTGGGTGATTCGAACGTGACGTGGGCGTGACGTGGGGGCTTCGAACGTCACGTGGGCGTCACGTGGGGGCATCGAGTTTGACATGGGCGTGACCTGGGTGATTGGAACGTGACGTGGGGCTTCGAACATGACGTGGGCGTGACGTGGGGGCATCGAAGGTGACGTGGGCATGACGTGGGAGCTTCGAAAGTGACGTGGGCGTCACGTGGGTGATTCGAAGGTGACGTGGGCGTGACGTGGGGGCTTCGAACGTGACGTGGGCGTGACGTCGGTACTTTGAATGTGACGTGGGTGTGACCTGGGTCATTTGAACGTGACGTGGGAGTGACGTGGGGTCTTCGAACGTGACATAAGGGTGACATGGGTGCTTAGAACGTGACGTGGGCGTGACGTGGGTGATCCCAACGTGACGTGGGGGCTTCGAACGTGACATGGGCGTGACGTGGCTGATTGGAACGTGACGTGGGCGTGACGTCGGTACTTTGAATGTGACGTGGGTGTGACCTGGGTGATTGGAACGTGACGTGGGAGTGACGTGGGTGATTCCAACGTGACCTGGGCTTCGAACGTGACGTGGGCGTGACGTGGGTGAATGGAACGTGTGGTCGGCGTGAGGTGGGTGATTCGAAAGTGACGTCGGTGTGACGTGGTGCTTCGAACGTGACGTGGGCATGACATAAGCGCTTCGATCGTGACGTGGGCGTGACGTGTGTGGTTTCAACGTGACGTGGGCGTCACGGGGGGGCTTCGAACGTGACGTGGGCATGACGTGGGTACTTCGAAGGTGACGTGGGCATGACGTCGGTACTGTGAAAATTACGTGGGTGTGACCTGGGTGGTTGGAACATGACGTGGGAGTGACGTGGGTGATTCCAACGTGACGTGGGCTTCGAACGTGACGTGGGCGTGACGTGGGTGATTGGAACGTGACGTGGGCGTGAGGTGGGTGATTCGAAAGTGACGTCGGTGTGACGTGGGTGTTTCGGACGTGACGTGGGCATGACATAAGCGCTTCGATCGTGACGTGGGGGTGACGTGTGTGGTTTCAACGTGACGTGGGTGTCACGTGGGGCATCGAACGTGACGTGGACGTGACGTGTGTGGTTTCAACGTGACGTGGGCGTCACGGGCGGCTTCGAACGTGACGTGGGCATGACGTGGCTGATTCGAAGGTGACGTGGGCGTGACGTGGGGGCATGGAACGTGACGTGGGTGTGAGGTGGGTGTTTCGAACGTGACGTGGGCGTGACGTCGGTACTTTGAATGTGACGTGGGTGTGACCTGGGTCATTTGAACGTGACGTGGGCGTGACGTGGGCGATTCCAACGTGACGTGGGGGCTTCAAACGTGACGTGGGCGTGAGGTGGGTGATTGGAACGTGACGTGGACGTGACGTGGGTGGTTTCATCGTGACGTGGCTGTGACGTGGGGGCTTCGGACGTGACGTGGGCGTCACGTGGGGGCTTCGAAAGTGACGTGGGCGTGACGTGGGGGCTTCGAAGGTGACCTGGGTATGACGTGGGTTCTTCGAACGTGACGTGGGCGTGACGTGGGTGATTCGAACGTGACGTGGGCGTGACGTGGGTGATTCGAATGTGACGTGGGCGTGACGTGGGTGATTCGAAAGTGATGTCAGTGTGACGTGGGTGTATCGGACGTGACGTGGGCCTGACGTGGATGCTTCGAATGTGACGTTAGTGTTTCGAGCGTGACGTAAGGGTGACGTGGGGCTTCGAATGTGACGTGGGCGTGAGGTGGGTGATTGGAACGTGACGTGGGCGTGACGTCGGTACTTTGAATGTGACGAGGGTGTGACCTAGGGGCTTCGAACGTGATGGAAGGGCGACATGGGTGCTTAGAACGTGACGTGGGCGTGACATAGGCGCTTCGATCGTGACGTGGGCGTGACGTGTGTGGTTTCAACGTGACGTGGGTGCCACGTGGGGCATCGAACGTGACGTGGGTGTGACGTGTGTGGTTTCAACGTGACGTGGGCGTCACGTGGGAGTTGCGATCGTCACGTGGACGTGACGTCGGTACTTTCAATTTGAGGCTGGTGTGACCTGGGTCATTCGAGCGTGACGTACGTGTGACGTGGGTGATTCCAACGTGACGTGGGCGTGACGTGGGGGCATCGATCGTGACGTGGACGTGACGTCGGTACTTTATATCTGACGTGGGTGTGACCTGGGTCATTCGAACGTGACGTGGGTGTGACGTGGGGGCTTCGAACGTGACGTGGGCATGACGTGGGTGATTCGAAGGTGACGTGTGCGTGACGTGGGGGCATCGAACGTGACGTGGGCGTCACGTGTGGGCTTCAAACGTGACCTGTGTGTGACGTGGTTGATTCGAAGGTGACGTGGGGGTGACGTGGGGGAATGGAACGTGACGTGGGTGTGACGTGGGGGCATCGAACGTGACGTGGACGTGACGTCGGTACTTTCAATTATACGTGGGTGTGACCTGGGGCTTCGAACGTGACGTGGGCGACATGGGTGCTGAGAACGTGACGTGGGCGTGACGTGGGTGATTCCAACGTGACGTGGGCGTGACGTGGGGGCATCGATCGTGACGTGGGCGTCACGTGGGGGCTTGAAACGTGACCTGGGTGTGACGTGGTTGATTCGAAGGTGACGTGGGCGTGACGTCAGTACTTTGAACGTGACGTGGGTGTGACCTGGGTCATGCGAACGTGACGTGGGTGTGACGTGGGTGTTTCGAACGTTTCGTGGGCATTTCGTGGGTGATTCGAACGTGACGTGGGTGTGACCTGGGTCACTTGAACGTGACGTGGGAGTGACGTGGGGGCTTCAAACGTGACGTAAGGGTGACATTGGTGCTTCGGACGTGACGTGGGTGTAACGTGGGGGGTTCGAGCATGACACGGGAGTGACGTGGATGCTTCGAATGTGACGTGGGTGCTTCGAACGTGACGTGGGTGTGACGCGGGTGATTCGAAATTGACGTGGGCGTCACGTGGGAGTTTCGAACGTGACGTGGGCGTGACGTGGGTACTTTACATTTGACGTGGGTGTGACCTGGGTGATGCGAACGTGACGTGGGCGCAATGTGGGGGCATCGAACGTGACGTGGGCGTAACGTGGGGGCTTCGAAAGTGACGTGGGCATGACGTGGGTGATTCGAAGGTGACGTGAGTGTGACGTGGGGTGATTCGAACGTGACGTGGGCGTGACGTCGGTACTTTCAATGTGACGTGGGTGTGACCTGGGTGATTGGAATGTGACGTGGGAGTGACGTGGGGGCTTCGAACGTGCCAAAAGGGTGACATGGGTGCTTAGAACGTGACGTGGGCGTGACGTGGGTGATTCCAACGTGACGTGGGCGTCACGGGTGGGCTTCGAACGTGACGTGGGCATGACGTTGGTGATTCGAAGGTGACGTGGGCGTGACGTGGGTGCTTTGAAAGTGACGTGGGCGTGACGTGGGGGCTTCGAACGTGATGTAATTGTGACATGGGTGCTTAGAACGTGACGTGGGCATGACGTGGGTGATTCGAAGGTGACGTGGGTGTGACGTGGGGGCTTCAAACGTAACGTGGGCGTGACGTGGGGGATTCGAACGTGACGTGGGCGTGACGTCGGAACTTTGAATGTGACGTGGGTGTGACCTGGGTCATTTGATCGTGACGTGGGAGTGACGTGGGGGCATCGAACGTGACGTAAGGGAGACATGGGTGCTTAGAACGTGACGTGGGTGTGACGTGGGTGATTCCAACGTGACGTGGGGGCTTCGAACGTGACGTGGGAGTGACGTGGGTGATTGGAACGTGACGTGGGCGTGACGTCGGTACTTTGAAAGTGACGTGGGAGTGACGTGGGGTCTTCAAACGTGACGTAAGGGTGACATGGGTGCTTAGAACGTGACGTGGGCGTGACGTGGGTGATTCCAATGTCATGTGGGGGCTTCGAACGTGACGTGGGCGTGACGTGGGTGATTCGAACGTGACGTGGGCGTGACGTCGGTACTTTGAAAGTGACGTGGGTGTGACCTGGGTGATTGGAACGTGACGTGGGAGTGACGTGGGGGCTTCGAACGTGACGTAAGGGTGACATGGGCGCTTAGAACGTGACGTGGGCGTGACGTGGGTGATTCGAATATGACGTGGGCGTGACGTGGGTGATTCGAAAGTGACGTCGGTGTGACGTGGGTGTTTCGGACGTGACGTGGGCGTGACGTGGATGCTTCGAACGTGACGTTGGTGTTTCGAACGTGACGTGGGTGTGACGTGGGTGCTTCGAACGTCACGTGGGCGTGACATAGGCGCTTCGATCATGACGTGGGCGTGACGTGTGTGGTTTCAACGTGACGTGGGTGTCACGTGGGGCATCGAACGTGACGTGGACGTGACGTCGGTACTTTCAATTTGAGGTTGGTGTGACCTGGGTCATTCGAACGTGACGTACATGTGACGTGGGTGATTCCAACGTGACGTGGGGCTTCGAACGTGACGTGGGTGTGACCTGGGTGATTGGAACGTGACGTGGGTGTGACGTGGGGGCTTCGAACGTGACGTGGGTGTGACGTGGGTGTTTCGAACCTGACGTTGGTATTTCGAACGTGACGTGGGTGTGACGTGGGTGCATCGGACGTGACGTGGGCATAACGTGGGGGCTACGAACATTACGCGGGTGTGACGTGGATGCTTCGAATGCGACGTTGGTGTTTCGAACGTGACATGGGTGTGACATGGGTGCTTGGAACGTGACGTGGGTGTGACGTGGGGGCTTCGAACGTGACGTGGGTGTGACGAGGGGTCATCGATCGTGACGTGGACGTGACGTCGGTACTTTATACCTGATGGGGGTGTGACGTGGGTCATTCGAACGTGACGTGGGTGTGACGTGGGTGTTTCGAACGTGACGTGGGCGTGACGTCGGTACTTTGAATGTGACGTGGGTGTGATGTGCGTCATTCGAACGTGATGTACGTGTGACGTGTGGGCTTCGAACGTGACGTCGGTGTTTCAAAACTAACGTGGGTGTGACGTAGGGGTATCGAACGTGACGTAGGTGTTTCCAAACTGACGTGGGTGTGACGTCGGTATGTTGAACGTGACGTGGGTGTGACGTGGGTGCTTCGAACGTGACGTGGGCATGACATAAGCGCTTCGATCGTGACGTGGGCGTGACGTGTGTGGTTTCAACGTGACGTGCGTGTCACGTGGGGGCTTCGAACGTGACGTGGGCATGACGTGGGTGATTCGAAGGTGACGTGGGTGTGACGTGGGGGCTTCGATCGTCACGTGGGCGTGACGTGGGTGATTGGAACGTGACGTGGACGTGACGTGGGTGGTTTCATCGTGACGTGGGTGTGACGTGGGGGCTTCGAACGTGACGTGGGCGTCACGTGGGGGCTTCGAAAGTGACGTGGGCGTGACGTGGGGCCTTCGAAGGTGACCTGGGTATGACATGGGTTCTTCGAACGTGACGTGGGCGTGACGTGGGTGTATCGGACGTGACGTGGGCATGACGTGGATGCTTCGAATGTGACGTTGGTGTTTCGAACGGGACGTAAGGGTGACGTGGGTGCTTCGAAAGTGACGTGGGCGTGATATAGGCGCTTCGATCATGACGTGGGCGTGACGTGTGTGGTTTCAACGTGACGTGGGTGTCACGTGGGGCATCGAACGTGACGTGGACGTGACGTCGGTACTTTCAATTTGAGGTTGGTGTGACCTGTGTCATTCGAACGTGACGTACATGTGACCTGGGTGATTCCAACGTGACGTGGGGCTTCGAACGTGACGTGGGCGTCACGTGGGGGCTTCGAACATGACGTGGATGTGAGGTGGGTGTATCGGACGTGACGTGGGCGTGACGTTGATGCTTCGAATGTGACGTGGGAGTTTCGAACGTGACGTGGGTGTGACGTGGGTTCTTCGAACGTGACGTGGGCGTGACATAGGCGCTTCGATCATGACGTGGGCGTGACGTGTGTGGTTTCAACGTGACGTGGGTGTCACGTGGGGCATCGAACGTGACGTGGACGTGACGTCGGTACTTTCAATTTGAGGTGGGTGTGACCTGGGTCATTCGAACGTGACGTACATGTGACGTGGGGGTATCGAAACAGATGTGGGTGTCTCAAAAATAACGTGGGTGTGACGTGGGGGCTTCGAACGTGACGTGGGCGTGTAGTGGGTCTTCGAACGTGACGTGAGCGCCACGTGGGGGCATCGAAGTTGACGTGGGCGTGACCTGGGTGATTGGAACGTGACGTGGGCGTGACGTGGGTGATTCCAACGTGACGTGGGGCTTCGAACATGACGTGGGCGTGACGTGGGGGCTTCGAAAGTGACGTGGGCATGACGTGGGTGATTCGAAGGTGACGTGGGCATGACGTGGGGGCTTCGAACGTGACGTGGGTGTGACGTGGGGGCTTCGAACGTGACGTGGGCGTGACGTCGGTACTTTCAACGTGACGTGGGTGTGACCTGGGTCATTTGAACGTGACGTGGGAGTGACGTAGGGGCATCGAACGTGACGTAAGGGTGACATGGGTGCTTAGAACGTGACGTGGGCGTGATGCGGGTGATTCCAACGTGACGTGGGGCTTCGAATTATACGTGGGCGTGAGGTGGGTGATTGGAACGTGACGTGGGCGTGACGTCGGTACTTTGAATGTGACGTGGGTGTGACCTGGGGGCTTCGAACGTGACGTAAGGGTGACATGGGTGCTTAGAACGTGACGTGGGCTTGACGTGGGTGATTCCAACGTGACGTGGGGGCTTCGAACGTGACATGGGCGTGAGGTGGGTGATTGGAACGTGACGTGGGCGTGACGTCGGTACTTTGAAAGTGACGTGGGTGTGACCTGGGTGATTGGAACGTGACGTGGGAGTGACGTGGGGGCTTCAAACGTGACGTAAGGGTGACATGGGTGCTTAGAACGTGACGTGGGAGTGACGTGGGTGATTCCAACGTGACGTGGGCTTCGAACGTGACGTGGGCGTGACGTGGGTGATTGGAACGTGACGTGGGCGTGAGGTGGGTGATTCGAAAGTGACGTGGGTGTGACGAGAGTGTTTCGGACGTGACGTGGGCGTGACGTGGGTGCTTCAAACGTGATGTGGGCATGACATAAGCGCTTCGATCGTGACGTGGGCGTGACGTGTGTGGTTTCAACGTGACGTGGGTGTCACGTGGGGCATCGAACGTGACGTCGGAGTGACGTGTGTGGTTTCAACGTGACGTGGGCGTCACGGGGGGCTTCCAACGTGACGTGGGCATGACGTGGGTGATTCGAACGTGACGTGGGCGTGACGTGGGGGCATGGATCGTGACGTGGGCGTGAGGTGGGTGATTCGAACGTGACGTGGGCGTGACGTCGGTACTTTGAATGTGACGTGGGTGTGACCTGGGTCATTTGAACGTGACGTGGGAGTGACGTGGGGGCATCGAACATGATGGAAGTGTGACATGGGTGCTTAGAATGTGACGTGGGCGTGACGTAGGCGATTCCAACGTGATGTGGGGCTTCGAACGTGACGTGGGCGGGATGTGGGTGATTCGAAGGTGACGTGGGCGTGACGTGGGGGCTTCGAACGTCACGTGGGCGTGACGTGGGGGCTTCAAACGTGACGTGGGCGTGACCTGGGTGATTGGAACGTGACGTGGGCGTGACGTGGGTGGTTTCAACGTGACGTGGGCGTCACGTGGGGGCTTCGGTGGTGACGTGGGCGTGACGTGGGGGCTTCGAAAGTGACGTGGGAATGGCGTGGGTGATTCGAAGATGACGTGGGTGTGACGTGGGTGCTTCGAACGTGACGTGGGCGTGACAAGGGTGTTTCGAACGTGACGTGGGCGTGACATGGGTGCTTGGAACGTGACGTGGATGTGAGGTGGGTGCTTCGGACGTGACTTGGGTGTGACGTGGGGGCATCGATCGTGACGTGGACGTGACGTCCGTAGTTTATACCTGATGGCGGTGTGACGTGGGTCCTTCGAACGTGCCGTGGGTGTGACGTGGGGGCATCGAACGTGACGTGGGTGTGACGTGGGGGCTTCGAACGTGACGTGGGCATGACGTCGGTGATGCGAACGTGACGTGGGCGTGACGTGGGGGCATCGAACGTGACGTGGGCGTGACGTGGGGGCCTCGAACGGGACGTGGGCATGACGTGGGTGTTTCGAACGTGACGTGAGTGTGACGTGGGTCATTCGAACGTGATGTACGTGTGACGTGTGGGCTTCCAACGTGACGTGGGTGTTTCAAAACTAACGTGGGTGTGACGTAGGGGTATCGAACGTGACGTAGGTGTTTCCAAACTGACGTGGGTGTGACGTCGGTATGTTGAATGTGACGTGGGTGTGACGTGCATGGTTCGAACGTGAGGTGGGTGTTTTAAATGTGAGCTGGGCGTGACGTGGGTCATTCGAACATGACGTAGGTGTGACGTGGGGGCTTCGAACGTGACGTGGGCGTGACGTGGATGCTTCGAATGTGACCTCGGTGTGACGTGGGTGCATCGAACCTGACGTGGGCGAGACGTTGGTACTTTGAATGTGACGTGGGTGTGACCTGGGTCATTCGAAGGTGACGTGGGTGTGACGTGGGGGCTTCGAAAGTGACGTGGGTGTGACGTGGGTGATTCGAATGTGACGTGGGCGTGAAGTGGGGTCATGCGAACGTGACGTGAGCGCCACGTGGGGGCATCGAAGTTGACGTGGGTGTGACCTGGGTGATTGGAATGTGACGTGGGCGTGACGTGGGTGATTCCAACGTGACGTGGGGCTTCGAACATGACGTGGGCGTGACGTGGGGGCTTCGAAAGTGACGTGGGCATGACGTGGGTGATTCGAAGGTGACGTGGGTGTGACGTGGGGGCTTCGAACGTGACGTGGGTGTGACGTGGGTGATTCGAACGTGACGTGGGCGTGACGTCGGTACTTTGAATGTGACGTGGGTGTGACCTGGGTCATTTGAACGTGACGTGGGAGTGACGTAGGGGCATCGAACGTGACGTAAGGGTGACATGGGTGCTTAGAACGTGACGTGGGCGTGAGGTGGGAGCTTCGATCGTGACGTGGGCGTGACCTGGGTGATTGGAACGTGACGTGGGCGTGACGTGGGTGATTGGAACGTGACGTGGGCGTGACGTCGGTACTTTGAAAGTGACGTGGGAGTGATGTGGGGGCTTCAAACGTGACGTAAGGGTGACATGGGTGCTTAGAACGTGACGTGGGCGTGACGTGGCTGATTCCAACGTGGCGTGGGGGCTTCGAACGTGACATGGGCGTGACGTGGGTGATTGGAACGTGACGTGGGCGTGACGTCGGTACTTTGAAAGTGACGTGGGTGTGACCTGGGTGATTGGAACGTGACGTGGGAGTGACGTGGGGGCTTCAAACGTGACGTAAGGGTGATATGGGCGCTTAGAACGTGACGTGGGCGTGACGTGGGTGATTCCAACGTGACGTGGGCTTCGAACGTGACGTGGGCGTGACGTGGGTGATTGGAACGTGACGTGGGCGTGAGGTGGGTGATTCGAAAGTGACGTGGGTGTGACGTGCGTTTTTCGGACGTGACGTGGGCGTGACGTGGGTGCTTCAAACGTGATGTGGGCATGACATAAGCGCTTCGATCGTGACGTGGGCGTGACGTGTGTGGTTTCAACGTGACGTGGATGTCACGTGGGGCATCAAACGTGACGTGGGCATGACGTGTGTGGTTTCAACGTGACGTGGGCGTCACGGGGGGCTTCCAACGTGACGTGGGCATGACGTGGGTGATTCGAAGGTGACGTGGGCGTGACGTGGGGGCATGGATCGTGACGTGGGTGTGAGGTGGGTGATTCGAACGTGACGTGGGCGTGACGTCGGTACTTTGAATGTGTCGTGGGCGTGACGTGGGTGATTCCAACGTGACGTGGGAGTGACGTGGGGGCATCGAACATGATGTAAGCGTGACATGGGTGCTTAGAACGTGACGTGGGCGTGACGTAGTCGATTCCAACGTGATGTGGGAGTGACGTGGGGGCTTCGAACGTCACGTGGGTGTGACGTGGGGGCTTCGATGTTGACGTGGGCGTGACCTGGGTGATTGGAACGTGACGTGGGCGTGACGTGGGTGGTTTCAACGTGACGTGAGCGTCACGTGGGGTCCTCGAACGTGACGTGGGCGTAACGTGGGGTCTTCGAAGGTGACGTGGGCATGGCGTGGGTGATTCGAAGGTGACGTGGGTGTGACGTGGGGGCTTCGAACGTGACGTGGGTGTGACGTCGGTACTTTGAATGTGACGTGGGTGTGACCTGGGTCATTGGAACGTGACGTGGGAGTGACGTGGGGGCATTGAACGTGACATAAGGGTGACATGGGTGCTTAGAACGTGACGTGGGCGTGATGTGGGTGATTGGAACGTGACGTGGGCGTGACGTCGGTACTTTGAATATGACGTGGGCGTCACGTGGGGGCTTCGAAAGTGACGTGGGAGTGACGTGGGTGCTTCGGACGTGACGTGGGTGCTTCGAACGTGACGTGGGCGTGATATAGGCGCTTCGATCATGACGTGGGCGTGACGTGTGTGGTTTCAACGTGACGTGGGTGTCACGTGGGGCATCGAACGTGACGTGGACGTGACGTCGGTACTTTCAATTTGAGGTTGGTGTGACCTGGGTCATTCGAACGTGACGTACATGTGACGTGGGTGATTCCAACGTGACGTGGGGCTTCGAACGTGACGTGGGTGTGACCTGGGTGATTGGAACGTGACGTGGGTGTGACGTGGGGGCTTCGGACCTGACGTGGGCGTAACGTGGGGGCATCGAACATGATGGAAGTGTGACATGGGTGCTTAGAATGTGACGTGGGCGTGACGTAGGCGATTCCAACGTGATGTGGGGCTTCGAACGTGACGTGGGCGGGATGTGGGTGATTCGAAGGTGACGTGGGCGTGACGTGGGGGCTTCGAACGTCACGTGGGCGTGACGTGGGGGCTTCAAACGTGACGTGGGCGTGACCTGGGTGATTGGAACGTGACGTGGGCGTGACGTGGGTGGTTTCAACGTGACGTGGGCGTCACGTGGGGGCTTCGGTGGTGACGTGGGCGTGACGTGGGGGCTTCGAAAGTGACGTGGGAATGGCGTGGGTGATTCGAAGATGACGTGGGTGTGACGTGGGTGCTTCGAACGTGACGTGGGCGTGACAAGGGTGTTTCGAACGTGACGTGGGCGTGACATGGGTGCTTGGAACGTGACGTGGATGTGAGGTGGGTGCTTCGGACGTGACTTGGGTGTGACGTGGGGGCATCGATCGTGACGTGGACGTGACGTCCGTAGTTTATACCTGATGGCGGTGTGACGTGGGTCCTTCGAACGTGCCGTGGGTGTGACGTGGGGGCATCGAACGTGACGTGGGTGTGACGTGGGGGCTTCGAACGTGACGTGGGCATGACGTCGGTGATGCGAACGTGACGTGGGCGTGACGTGGGGGCATCGAACGTGACGTGGGCGTGACGTGGGGGCCTCGAACGGGACGTGGGCATGACGTGGGTGTTTCGAACGTGACGTGAGTGTGACGTGGGTCATTCGAACGTGATGTACGTGTGACGTGTGGGCTTCCAACGTGACGTGGGTGTTTCAAAACTAACGTGGGTGTGACGTAGGGGTATCGAACGTGACGTAGGTGTTTCCAAACTGACGTGGGTGTGACGTCGGTATGTTGAATGTGACGTGGGTGTGACGTGCATGGTTCGAACGTGAGGTGGGTGTTTTAAATGTGAGCTGGGCGTGACGTGGGTCATTCGAACATGACGTAGGTGTGACGTGGGGGCTTCGAACGTGACGTGGGCGTGACGTGGATGCTTCGAATGTGACCTCGGTGTGACGTGGGTGCATCGAACCTGACGTGGGCGAGACGTTGGTACTTTGAATGTGACGTGGGTGTGACCTGGGTCATTCGAAGGTGACGTGGGCGTGAAGTGGGGTCATGCGAACGTGACGTGAGCGCCACGTGGGGGCATCGAAGTTGACGTGGGTGTGACCTGGGTGATTGGAATGTGACGTGGGCGTGACGTGGGTGATTCCAACGTGACGTGGGGCTTCGAACATGACGTGGGCGTGACGTGGGGGCTTCGAAAGTGACGTGGGCATGACGTGGGTGATTCGAAGGTGACGTGGGTGTGACGTGGGGGCTTCGAACGTGACGTGGGTGTGACGTGGGTGATTCGAACGTGACGTGGGCGTGACGTCGGTACTTTGAATGTGACGTGGGTGTGACCTGGGTCATTTGAACGTGACGTGGGAGTGACGTAGGGGCATCGAACGTGACGTAAGGGTGACATGGGTGCTTAGAACGTGACGTGGGCGTGAGGTGGGAGCTTCGATCGTGACGTGGGCGTGACCTGGGTGATTGGAACGTGACGTGGGCGTGACGTGGGTGATTGGAACGTGACGTGGGCGTGACGTCGGTACTTTGAAAGTGACGTGGGAGTGACGTGGGGGCTTCAAACGTGACGTAAGGGTGACATGGGTGCTTAGAACGTGACGTGGGCGTGACGTGGCTGATTCCAACGTGGCGTGGGGGCTTCGAACGTGACATGGGCGTGACGTGGGTGATTGGAACGTGACGTGGGCGTGACGTCGGTACTTTGAAAGTGACGTGGGTGTGACCTGGGTGATTGGAACGTGACGTGGGAGTGACGTGGGGGCTTCAAACGTGACGTAAGGGTGATATGGGCGCTTAGAACGTGACGTGGGCGTGACGTGGGTGATTCCAACGTGACGTGGGCTTCGAACGTGACGTGGGCGTGACGTGGGTGATTGGAACGTGACGTGGGCGTGAGGTGGTTGATTCGAAAGTGACGTGGGTGTGACGTGCGTTTTTCGGACGTGACGTGGGCGTGACGTGGGTGCTTCAAACGTGATGTGGGCATGACATAAGCGCTTCGATCGTGACGTGGGCGTGACGTGTGTGGTTTCAACGTGACGTGGATGTCACGTGGGGCATCAAACGTGACGTGGGCATGACGTGTGTGGTTTCAACGTGACGTGGGCGTCACGGGGGGCTTCCAACGTGACGTGGGCATGACGTGGGTGATTCGAAGGTGACGTGGGCGTGACGTGGGGGCATGGATCGTGACGTGGGTGTGAGGTGGGTGATTCGAACGTGACGTGGGCGTGACGTCGGTACTTTGAATGTGTCGTGGGCGTGACGTGGGTGATTCCAACGTGACGTGGGAGTGACGTGGGGGCATCGAACATGATGTAAGCGTGACATGGGTGCTTAGAACGTGACGTGGGCGTGACGTAGTCGATTCCAACGTGATGTGGGAGTGACGTGGGGGCTTCGAACGTCACGTGGGTGTGACGTGGGGGCTTCGATGTTGACGTGGGCGTGACCTGGGTGATTGGAACGTGACGTGGGCGTGACGTGGGTGGTTTCAACGTGACGTGAGCGTCACGTGGGGTCCTCGAACGTGACGTGGGCGTAACGTGGGGTCTTCGAAGGTGACGTGGGCATGGCGTGGGTGATTCGAAGGTGACGTGGGTGTGACGTGGGGGCTTCGAACGTGACGTGGGTGTGACGTCGGTACTTTGAATGTGACGTGGGTGTGACCTGGGTCATTGGAACGTGACGTGGGAGTGACGTGGGGGCATTGAACGTGACATAAGGGTGACATGGGCGCTTAGAACGTGACGTGGGCGTGATGTGGGTGATTGGAACGTGACGTGGGCGTGACGTCGGTACTTTGAATATGACGTGGGCGTCACGTGGGGGCTTCGAAAGTGACGTGGGAGTGACGTGGGTGCTTCGGACGTGACGTGGGTGCTTCGAACGTGACGTGGGCGTGATATAGGCGCTTCGATCATGACGTGGGCGTGACGTGTGTGGTTTCAACGTGACGTGGGTGTCACGTGGGGCATCGAACGTGACGTGGACGTGACGTCGGTACTTTCAATTTGAGGTTGGTGTGACCTGGGTCATTCGAACGTGACGTACATGTGACGTGGGTGATTCCAACGTGACGTGGGGCTTCGAACGTGACGTGGGTGTGACCTGGGTGATTGGAACGTGACGTGGGTGTGACGTGGGGGCTTCGGACCTGACGTGGGCGTAACGTGGGGGCTTCGAACATGATGCGGGAGTGACGTGGATGCTTCGAATGTGACGTTGGTGTTTCGAAATGACAGGGGTGTGACGTTGGTGCTTCGAACGTGACGTGGGCGTCACGTGGGGGCTTCGAACATGACGTGGATGTGACGTGGGTGTATCGGACGTGACGTGGGCGTGACGTTGATGCTTCGAACGTGACGTGGGAGTTTCAAACGTGACGTGGGTGTGACGTGGGTCATTGGAACGTGACGTGGGCGTGACATAGGCACTTCGATCATGACGTGGGCGTGACGTGTGTGGTGTCAACGTGACGTGGGTGTCACGTGGGGCATCGAACGTGACGTGGACGTGACGTCGGTACTTTCAATTTGAGGTTGGTGTGACCTGGGTCATTCGAACGTGACGTACATGTGACGTGGGTGATTCCAACGTGACGTGGGGCTTCGAATGTGACGTGGGTGTGACCTGGGTGATTGGAACGTGACGTGGGTGTGACGTGGGGGCTTCGAACGTGACGTGGGTGTGACGTGGGTGTTTCGAACGTGACGTTGGTGTTTCGAACTTGACTTCGGTGTGACGTGGGTGCTTCGGACCTGACGTGGGCGTAACGTGGGGGCTTCGAGCAAGACGCGGGAGTGACGTGGATGCTTCGAATGTGACGTGGGCGTCACGTGGGGGCTTCGAACGTCACGTGGATGTGCGGTGGGTGCTTCGGACGTGACGTGGGCGTGACGTGGGAGTTTCGAACGTGACGTGGACGTGACGTGGTACTTTACATTTGACGTGGGTGTGACCTGGCTCAATCGAACGTGACGTGGGTGTGACGTGGGGGCTTCGAATGTGACGTGGGCGTGACGTGGGTGATTCGAACGTGACGTGGGTGTGACGTGGGGGCATCGATCGTGACGTGGACGTGACGTCGGTACTTTATACCTGATGGGGGTGTGACGTGGGTGATTCGAACGTGACGTGGGCGTGACGTGGGGGCATCGAATGTGATGTGGGCGTGACCTGGGTGTTTCGAACGTGACGTGGGCGTGACGTCGGTGCTTTGAATGTGACGTGGGTGTGACGTGGGTCATTCGAACGTGATGTACGTGTGGCGTGTGCGCTTCGAACGTGACGTGGGTGTTTCAAAACTAACGTGGGTGTGACGTGGGTCATTCGAACGTGACGTGGGAGTGACGCGGGGGCTTCGAACGTGACGTAAGGGTGAGATGGGTGCTTAGAACGTGACGTGGGCGTGACGTGGGCGATTCCAGCGTGACGTGGGGCTTCGAATGTGACGTGGGCGTGACGTCAGTACTTCCAACGGCACATGGGTGTGACCTGGGTCATTGGAACGTGACGTGGGAGTGACGTGGGGGCTTCGAACGTGACAAAAGGGTGACATGGGTGCTTAGAACGTGACGTGGGCGTGACGTGGGCGATTCCAACGTGACGTGGGGCTTCGAATGTGACGTGGGCGTGACGTGGGTACTTCCAACGGCACATGGGTGTGACCTGGGTCATTGGAACGTGACGTGGACGTGACGTGGGTGGTTTCAACGTGACGTGAGCGTCACGTGGGGTCCTCGAACGTGACTTGGGCATCACGTGGGGTCTTCGAAAGTGACGTGGGCATGACGTGGGTGATTCGAAGGTGACGTGGGTGTGACGTGGGGGCTTCGAACGTGACGTGGGTGTGACGTCGGTACTTTGAATGTGACGAGGGTGTGACCTAGGGGCTTCGAACGTGATGGAAGGGCGACATGGGTGCTTAGAACGTGACGTGGGCGTGACATAGGCGCTTCGATCGTGACGTGGGCGTGACGTGTGTGGTTTCAACGTGACGTGGGTGCCACGTGGGGCATCGAACGTGACGTGGGCGTGACGTGTGTGGTTTCAACGTGACGTGGGCGTCACGTGGGAGTTGCGATCGTCACGTGGACGTGACGTCGGTACTTTCAATTTGAGGCTGGTGTGACCTGGGTCATTCGAGCGTGACGTACGTGTGACGTGGGTGATTCCAACGTGACGTGGGCGTGACGTGGGGGCTTCGATCGTGACGTGGGCGTGACGTCGGTACTTTATATCTGACGTGGGTGTGACCTGGGTCATTCGAACGTGACGTGGGTGTGACGTGGGGGCTTCGAACGTGACGTGGGCATGACGTGGGTGATTCGAAGGTGACGTGTGCGTGACGTGGGGGCATCGAACGTGACGTGGGCGTCACGTGTGGGCTTCAAACGTGACCTGTGTGTGACGTGGTTGATTCGAAGGTGACGTGGGGGTGACGTGGGGGAATGGAACGTGACGTGGGTGTGACGTGGGGGCATCGATCGTGACGTGGACGTGACGTCGGTACTTTCAATTATACGTGGGTGTGACCTGGGTCATTCGAACGTGACGTGGGAGTGACGTGGGGGCTTTGAATGAGACATGGGTGTGACCTGGGGCTTCGAACGTGACGTGGGCGACATGGGTGCTTAGAACGTGACGTGGGCGTGACGTGGGTGATTCCAACGTGACGTGGGCGTGACGTGGGGGCATCGATCGTGACGTGGGCGTCACGTGGGGGCTTGAAACGTGACCTGGGTGTGACGTGGTTGATTCGAAGGTGACGTGGGCGTGACGTCAGTACTTTGAACGTGACGTGGGTGTGACCTGGGTCATGCGAACGTGACGTGGGCGTGACGTGGGTGTTTCGATCGTTACGAGGGCATTTCGTGGGTGATTCGAACGTGACGTGGGTGTGACCTGGGTCACTTGAACGTGACGTGGGAGTGACGTGGGGGCTTCAAACGTGACGTAAGGGTGACATTGGTGCTTCGGACGTGACGTGGGTGTAACGTGGGGGGTTCGAGCATGACACGGGAGTGACGTGGATGCTTCGAATGTGACGTGGGTGCTTCGAACGTGACGTGGAAGTCACGTGGGGGCTTCGAACGTGACGTGGGTGTGACGCGGGTGATTCGAAATTGACGTGGGCGTCACGTGGGAGTTTCGAACGTGACGTGGGCGTGACGTGGGTACTTTACATTTGACGTGGGTGTGACCTGGGTGATGCGAACGTGACGTGGGCGCAATGTGGGGGCATCGAACGTGACGTGGGCGTAACGTGGGGGCTTCGAAAGTGACGTGGGCATGACGTGGGTGATTCGAAGGTGACGTGAGTGTGACGTGGGGTGATTCGAACGTGACGTGGGCGTGACGTCGGTACTTTCAATGTGACGTGGGTGTGACCTGGGTGATTGGAATGTGACGTGGGAGTGACGTGGGGGCTTCGAACGTGCCAAAAGGGTGACATGGGTGCTTAGAACGTGACGTGGGCGTGACGTGGGTGATTCCAACGTGACGTGGGCGTCACGGGTGGGCTTCGAACGTGACGTGGGCATGACGTTGGTGATTCGAAGGTGACGTGGGTGTGACGTGGGTGCTTTGAAAGTGACGTGGGCGTGACGTGGGGGCTTCGAACGTGATGTAATTGTGACATGGGTGCTTAGAACGTGACGTGGGCATGACGTGGGTGATTCGAAGGTGACGTGGGTGTGACGTGGGGGCTTCAAACGTGACGTGGGCGTGACGTGGGGGTTTCGAACGTGACGTGGGCGTGACGTGGGTGATTCGAATGTGACTTGGGCGTGACGTGGGTGATTCGAAAGTGATGTCAGTGTGACGTGGGTGTATCGGACGTGACGTGGGCCTGACGTGGATGCTTCGAATGTGACGTTGGTGTTTCGAACGTGACGTAAGGGTGACGTGGGGCTTCGAATGTGACGTGGGCGTGAGGTGGGTGATTGGAACGTGACGTGGGCGTGACGTCGGTACTTTGAATGTGACGAGGGTGTGACCTAGGGGCTTCGAACGTGATGGAAGGGCGACATGGGTGCTTAGAACGTGACGTGGGCGTGACATAGGCGCTTCGATCGTGACGTGGGCATGACGTGTGTGGTTTCAACGTGACGTGGGCGTCACGTGGGAGTTGCGATCGTCACGTGGACGTGACGTCGGTACTTTCAATTTGAGGCTGGTGTGACCTGGGTCATTCGAGCGTGACGTACGTGTGACGTGGGTGATTCCAACGTGACGTGGGCGTGACGTGGGGGCTTCGATCGTGACGTGGACGTGACGTCGGTACTTTATATCTGACGTGGGTGTGACCTGGGTCATTCGAACGTGACGTGGGTGTCACGGGGGGCTTCGAACGTGACGTGGGCATGACGTGGGTGATTCGAAGGTGACGTGTGCGTGACGTGGGGGCATCGAACGTGACCTGTGTGTGACGTGGTTGATTCGAAGGTGACGTGGGGGTGACGTGGGGGAATGGAACGTGACGTGGGTGTGACGTGGGGGCATCGATCGTGACGTGGACGTGACGTCGGTACTTTCAATTATACGTGGGTGTGACCTGGGTCATTCGAACGTGACGTGGGAGTGACGAGGGGGCTTTGAATGAGACATGGGTGTGACCTGGGGCTTCGAACGTGACGTGGGCGACATGGGTGCTTAGAACGTGACGTGGGCGTGACGTGGGTGATTCCAACGTGACGTGGGCGTGACGTGGGGGCATCGATCGTGACGTGGGCGTCACGTGGGGGCTTGAAACGTGACCTGGGTGTGACGTGGTTGATTCGAAGGTGACGTGGGCGTGACGTCAGTACTTTGAATGTGACGTGGGTGTGACCTGGGTCATGCGAACGTGACGTGGGTGTGACGTGGGTGTTTCGAACGTTTCGTGGGCTTTTCGTGGGTGATTCGAACGTGACGTGGGTGTGACCTGGGTCACTTGAACGTGACGTGGGAGTGACGTGGGGGCTTCAAACGTGACGTAAGGGTGACATTGGTGCTTCGGACGTGACGTGGGTGTAACGTGGGGGGTTCGAACATGACACGGGAGTGACGTGGATGCTTCGAATGTGACGTGGGTGCTTCGAACGTGACGTGGAAGTCACGTGGGGGCTTCGAACGTGACGTGGGTGTGACGCGGGTGATTCGAAATTGACGTGGGCGTCACGTGGGAGTTTCGAACGTGACGTGGGCGTGACGTGGGCACTTTACATTTGACGTGGGTGTGACCTGGGTGATGCGAACGTGACGTGGGCGTAATATGGGGGCATCGAACGTGACGTGGGCGTAACGTGGGGGCTTCGAAAGTGACGTGGGCACGACGTGGGTGATTCGAAGGTGACGTGAGTGTGACGTGGGGTGATTCGAACGTGACGTGGGCGTGACGTCGGTACTTTCAATGTGACGTGGGTGTGACCTGGGTGATTGGAATGTGACGTGGGAGTGACGTGGGGGCTTCGAACGTGCCAAAAGGGTGACATGGGTGCTTAGAACGTGACGTGGGCGTGACGTGGGTGATTCCAACGTGACGTGGGCGTCACGGGTGGGCTTCGAACGTGACGTGGGCATGACGTTGGTGATTCGAAGGTGACGTGGGTGTGACGTGGGGGCTTCAAACGTGACGTGGGCGTGACGTGGGGGATTCGAACGTGACGTGGGCGTGACGTCGGAACTTTGAATGTGACGTGGGTGTGACCTGGGTCATTTGATCGTGACGTGGGAGTGACGTGGGGGCATCGAACGTGACGTAAGGGTGACATGGGTGCTTAGAACGTGACGTGGGTGTGACGTGGGTGATTCCAACGTGACGTGGGGGCTTCGAACGTGACGTGGGCGTGACGTGGGTGATTGGAACGTGACGTGGGCGTGACGTCGGTACTTTGAAAGTGACGTGGGAGTGACGTGGGGGCTTCAAACGTGACGTAAGGGTGACATGGGTGCTTAGAACGTGACGTGGGCGTGACGTGGGTGATTCCAATGTCATGTGGGGGCTTCGAACGTGACGTGGGCGTGACGTGGGTGATTCGAACGTGACGTGGGCGTGACGTCGGTACTTTGAAAGTGACGTGGGTGTGACCTGGGTGATTGGAACGTGACGTGGGAGTGACCTGGGGGCTTCGAACGTGACGTAAGGGTGACATGGGCGCTTAGAACGTGACGTGGGCGTGACGTGGGTGATTCGAATATGACGTGGGCGTGAGGTGGGTGATTCGAAAGTGACGTCGGTGTGACGTGGGTGTTTCGGACGTGACGTGGGCGTGACGTGGATGCTTCGAACATGACGTTGGTGTTTCGAACGTGACGTGGGCGTGACGTGGGTGCTTCGAACGTGACCTGGGCGTGATATAGGCGCTTCGATCATGACGTGGGCGTGACGTGTGTGGTTTCAACGTGACGTGGGTGTCACGTGGGGCATCGAACGTGACGTGGGCGTGACGTGGGTGATTCGAACGTGACGTGGGCGTGACGTCGGTACTTTGAAAGAGACGTGGGTGTGACCTGGGTGATTGGAACGTGACGTGGGAGTGACGTGGGGGCTTCGAACGTGACGTAAGGGTGACATGGGCGCTTAGAACGTGACGTGGGCGTGACGTGGGTGATTCGAATATGACGTGGGCGTGAGGTGGGTGATTCGAAAGTACGTCGGTGTGACGTGGATGCTTCGAACGTGACGTTGGTGTTTCGAACGTGACGTGGGCGTGATATAGGCGCTTCGATCATGACGTGGGTGTGACGTGTGTGGTTTCAACGTGACGTGGGTGTCACGTGGGGCATCGAACGTGACGTGGACGTGACGTCGGTACTTTCAATTTGAGGTTGGTGTGACCTGGGTCATTCGAACGTGACGTACATGTGACGTGGGTGATTCCAACGTGACGTGGGGCTTCGAACGTGACGTGGACGTCACGTGGGTGATTCCAACGTCATGTGGGGGCTTCGAACGTGACGTGGGCGTGACGTGGGTGATTCGAACGTGACGTGGGCGTGACGTCGGTACTTTGAAAGTGACGTGGGTGTGACCTGGGTCATTTGAACGTGACGTGGGAGTGACGTGGGGGCTTCAAACGTGATGTAAGGGTGACATGGGCGCTTAGAACGTGACGTGGGCGTGTCGTGGGTGATTGGAACGTGACGTGGGCGTGAGGTGGGTGATTCGAAAGCGACGTCGGTGTGACGTGGGGGTTTCGGACGTGACGTGGGTGTGACGTGGGTGCTTCGAACGTGACGTGAGTGTGACATAGGCGCTTCGATCATGACGTGGGCGTGACGTGTGTGGTTTCAACGTGACGTGGGTGTCACGTGGGGCATCGAACGTGACGTGGACGTGACGTCGGTACTTTCAATTTGAGGTTGGTGTGACCTGGGTCATTCGAACGTGACGTACATGTGCCGTGGGTGATTCCAACGTGACGTGGGGCTTCGAACGTGACGTGGGTGTGACCTGGGTGATTGGAACGTGACGTGGGCGTGACGTCGGTACTTTGAAAGTGACGTGGGAGTGACGTGGGGGCTTCAAACGTGACGTAAGGGTGACATGGGTGCTTAGAACGTGACGTGGGCGTGACGTGGGTGATTCCAATGTCATGTGGGGGCTTCGAACGTGACGTGGGCGTGACGTCGGTACTTTACATTTGACGTGGGTGTGACCTGGGTGATGCGAACGTGACGTGGGCGTCACGTGGGGGCATCGAACGTGACGTGGGCGTGACGTGGGTGATTCGAATGTGACGTGGGCGTGACGTGGGGGCTTCGAACGTCACGTGAGCGTCACGTGGGGGCATCGAGTTTGACATGGGCGTGACCTGGGTGATTGGAACGTGACGTGGGGCTTCGAACATGACGTGGGCGTGACGTGGGGGCATCGAAGGTGACGTGGGCATGACGTGGGAGCTTCGAAAGTGACGTGGGCGTCACGTGGGTGATTCGAAGGTGACGTGGGCGTGACGTGGGTGATTGGAACGTGACGTGGGGGCTTCGAACGTGACATGGGCGTGACGTGGGTGCTTCGATTGTAACGTGGGCGTGACGTCGGCACTTTGAAAGTGACGTGGGTGTGACCTGGGTGATTGGAACGTGACGTGGGAGTGACGTGGGTGATTCCAACGTGACGTGGGCTTCGAACGTGACGTGGGCGTGACGTGGGTGAATGGAACGTGTGGTGGGCGTGAGGTGGGTGATTCGAAAGTGACGTCGGTGTGACGTGGTGCTTCGAACGTGACGTGGGCATGACATAAGCGCTTCGATCGTGACGTGGGCGTGACGTGTGTGGTTTCAACGTGACGTGGGCGTCACGGGGGGGCTTCGAACGTGACGTGGGCATGACGTGGGTGCTTCGAAGGTGACGTGGGCATGACGTCGGTACTGTGAAAGTTACGTGGGTGTGACCTGGGTGGTTGGAACATGACGTGGGAGTGACGTGGGTGATTCCAACGTGACGTGGGCTTCGAACGTGACGTGGGCGTGACGTGGGTGATTGGAACGTGACGTGGGCGTGAGGTGGGTGATTCGAAAGTGACGTCGGTGTGACGTGGGTGTTTCGGACGTGACGTGGGCATGACATAAGCGCTTCGATCGTGACGTGGGCGTGACGTGTGTGGTTTCAACGTGACGTGGGCGTCACGGGGGGCATCGAACGTGACGTGGGCATGACGTGGCTGATTCGAAGGTGACGTGGGCGTGACGTGGGGGCATGGAACGTGACGTGGGTGTGAGGTGGGTGTTTCGAACGTGACGTGGGCGTGACGTCGGTACTTTGAATGTGACGTGGGTGTGACCTGGGTCATTTGAACGTGACGTGGGCGTGACGTGGGCGATTCCAACGTGACGTGGGGGCTTCAAACGTGACGTGGGCGTGACGTGGGTGATTGGAACGTGACGTGGACGTGACGTGGGTGGTTTCATCGTGACGTGGCTGTGACGTGGGGGCTTCGGACGTGACGTGGGCGTCACGTGGGGGCTTCGAAAGTGACGTGGGCGTGACGTGGGTTCTTCGAACGTGACGTGGGCATGACGTGGGTGTTTCGAGCGTGACGTGGGCGTGACGTCGGTACTTTGAATGTGACGTGGGTGTGACCTGGGTCATTTGAACGTGACTTGGGCGTGACGTGGGTGATTCGAAAGTGATGTCAGTGTGACGTGGGTGTATCGGACGTGACGTGGGCCTGACGTGGATGCTTCGAATGTGACGTTAGTGTTTCGAACGTGACGTAAGGGTGACGTGGGGCTTCGAATGTGACGTGGGCGTGAGGTGGGTGATTGGAACGTGACGTGGGCGTGACGTCGGTACTTTGAATGTGACGAGGGTGTGACCTAGGGGCTTCGAACGTGATGGAAGGGCGACATGGGTGCTTAGAACGTGACGTGGGCGTGACATAGGCGCTTCGATCGTGACGTGGGCGTGACGTGTGTGGTTTCAACGTGACGTGGGTGCCACGTGGGGCATCGAACGTGACGTGGGTGTGACGTGTGTGGTTTCAACGTGACGTGGGCGTCACGTGGGAGTTGCGATCGTCACGTGGACGTGACGTCGGTACTTTCAATTTGAGGCTGGTGTGACCTGGGTCATTCGAGCGTGACGTACGTGTGACGTGGGTGATTCCAACGTGACGTGGGCGTGACGTGGGGGCTTCGATCGTGACGTGGACGTGACGTCGGTACTTTATATCTGACGTGGGTGTGACCTGGGTCATTCGAACGTGACGTGGGTGTGACGTGGGGGCTTCGAACGTGACGTGGGCATGACGTGGGTGATTCGAAGGTGCCGTGTGCGTGACGTGGGGGCATCGAACGTGACGTGGGCGTCACGTGTGGGCTTCAAACGTGACCTGTGTGTGACGTGGTTGATTCGAAGGTGACGTGGGGGTGACGTGGGGGAATGGAACGTGACGTGGGTGTGACGTGGGGGCATCGATCGTGACGTGGACGTGACGTCGGTACTTTCAATTATACGTGGGTGTGACCTGGGTCATTCGAACGTGACGTGGGAGTGACGTGGGGGCTTTGAATGAGACATGGGTGTGACCTGGGGCTTCGAACGTGACGTGGGCGACATGGGTGCTTAGAACGTGACGTGGGCGTGACGTGGGTGATTCCAACGTGACGTGGGCGTGACGTGGGGGCATCGATCGTGACGTGGGCGTCACGTGGGGGCTTGAAACGTGACCTGGGTGTGACGTGGTTGATTCGAAGGTGACGTGGGCGTGACGTCAGTACTTTGAACGTGACGTGGGTGTGACCTGGGTCATGCGAACGTGACGTGGGTGTGACGTGGGTGTTTCGAACGTTTCGTGGGCATTTCGTGGGTGATTCGAACGTGACGTGGGTGTGACCTGGGTCACTTGAACGTGACGTGGGAGTGACGTGGGGGCTTCAAACGTGACGTAAGGGTGACATTGGTGCTTCGGACGTGACGTGGGTGTAACGTGGGGGGTTCGAGCATGACACGGGAGTGACGTGGATGCTTCGAATGTGACGTGGGTGCTTCGAACGTGACGTGGAAGTCACGTGGGTGCTTCGAACGTGACGTGGGTGTGACGCGGGTGATTCGAAATTGACGTGGGCGTCACGTGGGAGTTTCGAACGTGACGTGGGCGTGACGTGGGTACTTTACATTTGACGTGGGTGTGACCTGGGTGATGCGAACGTGACGTGGGCGCAATGTGGGGGCATCGAACGTGACGTGGGCGTAACGTGGGGGCTTCGAAAGTGACGTGGGCATGACGTGGGTGATTCGAAGGTGACGTGAGTGTGACGTCGGTACTTTCAATGTGACGTGGGTGTGACCTGGGTGATTGGAATGTGACGTGGGAGTGACGTGGGGGCTTCGAACGTGACAAAAGGGTGACATGGGTGCTTAGAACGTGACGTGGGCGTGACGTGGGTGATTCCAACGTGACGTGGGCGTCACGGGTGGGCTTCGAACGTGACGTGGGCATGACGTTGGTGATTCGAAGGTGACGTGGGCGTGACGTGGGTGCTTTGAAAGTGACGTGGGCGTGACGTGGGGGCTTCGAACGTGATGTAATTGTGACATGGGTGCTTAGAACGTGACGTGGGCATGACGTGGGTGATTCGAAGGTGACGTGGGTGTGACGTGGGGGCTTCAAACGTAACGTGGGCGTGACGTGGGGGATTCGAACGTGACGTGGGCGTGACGTCGGAACTTTGAATGTGACGTGGGTGTGACCTGGGTCATTTGATCGTGACGTGGGAGTGACGTGGGGGCATCGAACGTGACGTAAGGGAGACATGGGTGCTTAGAACGTGACGTGGGTGTGACGTGGGTGATTCCAACGTGACGTGGGGGCTTCGAACGTGACGTGGGCGTGACGTGGGTGATTGGAACGTGACGTGGGCGTGACGTCGGTACTTTGAAAGTGACGTGGGAGTGACGTGGGGGCTTCAAACGTGACGTAAGGGTGACATGGGTGCTTAGAACGTGACGTGGGCGTGACGTGGGTGATTCCAATGTCATGTGGGGGCTTCGAACGTGACGTGGGCGTGACGTGGGTGATTGGAACGTGACGTGGGCGTGACGTCGGTACTTTACATTTGACGTCGGTGTGACCTGGGTGATGCGAACGTGACGTGGGCGTCACGTGGGGGCATCGAACGTGACGTGGGCGTGACGTGGGTGATTCGAATGTGACGTGGGCGTGACGTGGGGGCTTCGAACGTCACGTGAGCGTCACGTGGGGGCATCGAGTTTGACATGGGCGTGACCTGGGTGATTGGAACCTGACGTGGGGCTTCGAACATGACGTGGGCGTGACGTGGGGGCATCGAAGGTGACGTGGGCATGACGTGGGAGCTTCGAAAGTGACGTGGGCGTCACGTGGGTGATTCGAAGGTGACGTGGGCGTGACGTGGGGGCTTCGAACGTGACGTGGGTGTGAGGTGGGTGATTCGAACGTGACGTGGGCGTGACGTCGGTACTTTGAATGTGACGTGGGTGTGACCTGGGTCATTTGAACGTGACGTGGGAGTGACGTGGGGTCTTCGAACGTGACATAAGGGTGACATGGGTGCTTAGAACGTGACGTGGGCGTGACGTGGGTGATCCCAACGTGACGTGGGGGCTTCGAACGTGACATGGGCGTGACGTGGGTGCTTCGATTGTGACGTGGGCGTGACGTCGGCACTTTGAAAGTGACGTGGGTGTGACCTGGGTGATTGGAACGTGACGTGGGAGTGACGTGGGTGATTCCAACGTGACGTGGGCTTCGAACGTGACGTGGGCGTGACGTGGGTGAATGGAACGTGTGGTGGGCGTGAGGTGGGTGATTCGAAAGTGACGTCGGTGTGACGTGGTGCTTCGAACGTGACGTGGGCATGACATAAGCGCTTCGATCGTGACGTGGGCGTGACGTGTGTGGTTTCAACGTGACGTGGGCGTCACGGGGGGGCTTCGAACGTGACGTGGGCATGACGTGGGTGCTTCGAAGGTGACGTGGGCATGACGTCGGTACTGTGAAAGTTACGTGGGTGTGACCTGGGTGGTTGGAACATGACGTGGGAGTGACGTGGGTGATTCCAACGTGACGTGGGCTTCGAACGTGACGTGGGCGTGACGTGGGTGATTGGAACGTGTGGTGGGCGTGAGGTGGGTGATTCGAAAGTGACGTCGGTGTGACGTGGTGCTTCGAACGTGACGTGGGCATGACATAAGCGCTTCGATCGTGACGTGGGCGTGACGTGTGTGGTTTCAACGTGACGTGGGCGTCACGGGGGGGCTTCGAACGTGACGTGGGCATGACGTGGGTACTTCGAAGGTGACGTGGGCATGACGTCGGTACTGTGAAAGTTACGTGGGTGTGACCTGGGTGGTTGGAACATGACGTGGGAGTGACGTGGGTGATTCCAACGTGACGTGGGCTTCGAACGTGACGTGGGCGTGACGTGGGTGATTGGAACGTGACGTGGGCGTGAGGTGGGTGATTCGAAAGTGACGTCGGTGTGACGTGGGTGTTTCGGACGTGACGTGGGCATGACATAAGCGCTTCGATCGTGACGTGGGCGTGACGTGTGTGGTTTCAACGTGACGTGGGTGTCACGTGGGGCATCGAACGTGACGTGGGCGTGACGTGTGTGGTTTCAACGTGACGTGGGCGTCACGGGGGGCTTCGAACGTGACGTGGGCATGACGTGGGTGATTCGAAGGTGACGTGTGCGTGACGTGGGGGCATCGAACGTGACGTGGGCGTCACGTGTGGGCTTCAAACGTGACCTGTGTGTGACGTGGTTGATTCGAAGGTGACGTGGGGGTGACGTGGGGGAATGGAACGTGACGTGGGTGTGACGTGGGGGCATCGATCGTGACGTGGACGTGACGTCGGTACTTTCAATTATACGTGGGTGTGACCTGGGTCATTCGAACGTGACGTGGGAGTGACGTGGGGGCTTTGAATGAGACATGGGTGTGACCTGGGGCTTCGAACGTGACGTGGGCGACATGGGTGCTTAGAACGTGACGTGGGCGTGACGTGGGTGATTCCAACGTGACGTGGGCGTGACGTGGGGGCATCGATCGTGACGTGGGCGTCACGTGGGGGCTTGAAACGTGACCTGGGTGTGACGTGGTTGATTCGAAGGTGACGTGGGCGTGACGTCAGTACTTTGAACGTGACGTGGGTGTGACCTGGGTCATGCGAACGTGACGTGGGTGTGACGTGGGTGTTTCGAACGTTTCGTGGGCATTTCGTGGGTGATTCGAACGTGACGTGGGTGTGACCTGGGTCACTTGAACGTGACGTGGGAGTGACGTGGGGGCTTCAAACGTGACGTAAGGGTGACATTGGTGCTTCGGACGTGACGTGGGTGTAACGTGGGGGGTTCGAGCATGACACGGGAGTGACGTGGATGCTTCGAATGTGACGTGGGTGCTTCGAACGTGACGTGGGTGTGACGCGGGTGATTCGAAATTGACGTGGGCGTCACGTGGGAGTTTCGAACGTGACGTGGGCGTGACGTGGGTACTTTACATTTGACGTGGGTGTGACCTGGGTGATGCGAACGTGACGTGGGCGCAATGTGGGGGCATCGAACGTGACGTGGGCGTAACGTGGGGGCTTCGAAAGTGACGTGGGCATGACGTGGGTGATTCGAAGGTGACGTGAGTGTGACGTGGGGTGATTCGAACGTGACGTGGGCGTGACGTCGGTACTTTCAATGTGACGTGGGTGTGACCTGGGTGATTGGAATGTGACGTGGGAGTGACGTGGGGGCTTCGAACGTGCCAAAAGGGTGACATGGGTGCTTAGAACGTGACGTGGGCGTGACGTGGGTGATTCCAACGTGACGTGGGCGTCACGGGTGGGCTTCGAACGTGACGTGGGCATGACGTTGGTGATTCGAAGGTGACGTGGGCGTGACGTGGGTGCTTTGAAAGTGACGTGGGCGTGACGTGGGGGCTTCGAACGTGATGTAATTGTGACATGGGTGCTTAGAACGTGACGTGGGCATGACGTGGGTGATTCGAAGGTGACGTGGGTGTGACGTGGGGGCTTCAAACGTAACGTGGGCGTGACGTGGGGGATTCGAACGTGACGTGGGCGTGACGTCGGAACTTTGAATGTGACGTGGGTGTGACCTGGGTCATTTGATCGTGACGTGGGAGTGACGTGGGGGCATCGAACGTGAGGTAAGGGAGACATGGGTGCTTAGAACGTGACGTGGGTGTGACGTGGGTGATTCCAACGTGACGTGGGGGCTTCGAACGTGACGTGGGCGTGACGTGGGTGATTGGAACGTGACGTGGGCGTGACGTCGGTACTTTGAAAGTGACGTGGGAGTGACGTGGGGGCTTCAAACGTGACGTAAGGGTGACATGGGTGCTTAGAACGTGACGTGGGCGTGACGTGGGTGATTCCAATGTCATGTGGGGGCTTCGAACGTGATGTGGGCGTGACGTGGGTGATTCGAACGTGACGTGGGCGTGACGTCGGTACTTTGAAAGTGACGTGGGTGTGACCTGGGTGATTGGAACGTGACGTGGGAGTGACGTGGGGGCTTCGAACGTGACGTAAGGGTGACATGGGCGCTTAGAACGTGACGTGGGCGTGACGTGGGTGATTCGAATATGACGTGGGCGTGAGGTGGGTGATTCGAAAGTGACGTCGGTGTGACGTGGGTGTTTCGGACGTGACGTGGGCGTGACGTGGATGCTTCGAACGTGACGTTGGTGTTTCGAACGTGACGTGGGTGTGACGTGGGTGCTTCGAACGTGACGTGGGCGTGATATAGGCGCTTCGATCATGACGTGGGCGTGACGTGTGTGGTTTCAACGTGACGTGGGTGTCACGTGGGGCATCGAACGTGACGTGGGCGTGACGTCGGTACTTTCAATTTGAGGTTGGTGTGACCTGGGTCATTCGAACGTGACGTACATGTGACGTGGGTGATTTTAACGTGACGTGGGGCTTCGAACGTGACGTGGGTGTGACCTGGGTGATTGGAACGTGACGTGGGTGTGACGTGGGGGCTTCGAACGTGACGTGGGTGTGACGTGGGTGTTTCGAACCTGACGTTGGTATTTCGAACGTGACGTGGGTGTGACGTGGGTGCATCGGACGTGACGTGGGCATAACGTGGGGGCTACGAACATTACGCGGGTGTGACGTGGATGCTTCGAATGCGACGTTGGTGTTTCGAACGTGACATGGGTGTGACATGGGTGCTTGGAACGTGACGTGGGCGTCACGTGGGGGCTTCGAACGTGACGTGGGTGTGACGTGGGGGCTTCGATCGTGACGTGGACGTGACGTCGGTACTTTATACCTGATGGGGGTGTGACGTGGGTCATTCGAACGTGACGTGGGTGTGACGTGGGTGCTTCGAACGTGACGTGGGCATGACATGGGTGATTCGAACGTGACGTGGGCATGACGTGGGTGATTCGAAGGTGACGTGGGTGTGATGTGGGGTCTTCGAACGTGACGTGGGCGTGACGTCGGTACTTTGAATGTGACGTGGGTGTGACCTGGGTGATTGGAACGTGACGTGGGTGTGACGTGGGGGCTTCGAACGTGACGTAAGGGTGATATGGGTGCTTAGAACGTGACGTGGGCGTGACGTGGGAGTTTCGAACGTGACGTGCACGTGACGTCGGTACTTGCAATTTGAGGTTGGTGTGACCTGGGTCATTTGGATGTGACGTCGCTACTTTCAATTTGAGGCTGGTGTGACCTGGGTCATTCGAACGTGACGTACGTGTGACGTTGGGGCTTCGAACGTGATGTGGGTGTTTCAAAACTAACGTGGGTGTGACGTGGGGGCTTCGAACGTGACGTGGGCATGACGTGGGTGCTTCGAAGGTGACGTGGGCATGACGTCGGTACTGTGAAAGTTACGTGGGTGTGACCTGGGTGGTTGGAACATGACGTGGGAGTGACGTGGGTGATTCCAACGTGACGTGGGCTTCGAACGTGACGTGGGCGTGACGTGGGTGATTGGAACGTGTGGTGGGCGTGAGGTGGGTGATTCGAAAGTGACGTCGGTGTGACGTGGTGCTTCGAACGTGACGTGGGCATGACATAAGCGCTTCGATCGTGACGTGGGCGTGACGTGTGTGGTTTCAACGTGACGTGGGCGTCACGGGGGGGCTTCGAACGTGACGTGGGCATGACGTGGGTACTTCGAAGGTGACGTGGGCATGACGTCGGTACTGTGAAAATTACGTGGGTGTGACCTGGGTGGTTGGAACATGACGTGGGAGTGACGTGGGTGATTCCAACGTGACGTGGGCTTCGAACGTGACGTGGGCGTGACGTGGGTGATTGGAACGTGACGTGGGCGTGAGGTGGGTGATTCGAAAGTGACGTCGGTGTGACGTGGGTGTTTCGGACGTGACGTGGGCATGACATAAGCGCTTCGATCGTGACGTGGGCGTGACGTGTGTGGTTTCAACGTGACGTGGGTGTCACGTGGGGCATCGAACGTGACGTGGGCGTGACGTGTGTGGTTTCAACGTGACGTGGGCGTCACGGGGGGCTTCGAACGTGACGTGGGCATGACGTGGCTGATTCGAAGGTGACGTGGGCGTGACGTGGGGGCATGGAACGTGACGTGGGTGTGAGGTGGGTGTTTCGAACGTGACGTGGGCGTGACGTCGGTACTTTGAATGTGACGTGGGTGTGACCTGGGTCATTTGAACGTGACGTGGGCGTGACTGGGCGATTCCAACGTGACGTGGGGGCTTCAAACGTGACGTGGGCGTGACGTGGGTGATTGGAACGTGACGTGGACGTGACGTGGGTGGTTTCATCGTGACGTGGCTGTGACGTGGGGGCTTCGGACGTGACGTGGGCGTCACGTGGGGGCTTCGAAAGTGACGTGGGCGTGACGTGGGGGCTTCGAAGGTGACCTGGGTATGACGTGGGTTCTTCGAACGTGACGTGGGCATGACGTGGGTGATTCGAACGTGACGTGGGCGTGACGTGGGTGATTCGAATGTGACGTGGGCGTGACGTGGGTGATTCGAAAGTGATGTCAGTGTGACGTGGGTGTATCGGACGTGACGTGGGCCTGACGTGGATGCTTCGAATGTGACGTTGGTGTTTCGAACATGACGTAAGGGTGACGTGGGGCTTCGAATGTGACGTGGGCGTGAGGTGGGTGATTGGAACGTGACGTGGGCGTGACGTCGGTACTTTGAATGTGACGAGGGTGTGACCTAGGGGCTTCGAACGTGATGTAAGGGCGACATGGGTGCTTAGAACGTGACGTGGGCGTGACATAGGCGCTTCGATCGTGACGTGGGCGTGACGTGTGTGGTTTCAACGTGACGTGGGTGCCACGTGGGGCATCGAACGTGACGTGGGTGTGACGTGTGTGGTTTCAACGTGACGTGGGCGTCACGTGGGAGTTGCGATCGTCACGTGGACGTGACGTCGGTACTTTCAATTTGAGGCTGGTGTGACCTGGGTCATTCGAGCGTGACGTACGTGTGACGTGGGTGATTCCAACGTGACGTGGGCGTGACGTGGGGGCTTCGATCGTGACGTGGACGTGACGTCGGTACTTTATATCTGACGTGGGTGTGACCTGGGTCATTCGAACGTGACGTGGGTGTGACGTGGGGGCTTCGAACGTGACGTGGGCATGACGTGGGTGATTCGAAGGTGAGGTGTGCGTGACGTGGGGGCATCGAACGTGACGTGGGCGTCACGTGTGGGCTTCAAACGTGACCTGTGTGTGACGTGGTTGATTCGAAGGTGACGTGGGGGTGACGTGGGGGAATGGAACGTGACGTGGGTGTGACGTGGGGGCATCGATCGTGACGTGGACGTGACGTCGGTACTTTCAATTATACGTGGGTGTGACCTGGGTCATTCGAACGTGACGTGGGAGTGACGTGGGGGCTTTGAATGAGACATGGGTGTGACCTGGGGCTTCGAACGTGACGTGGGCGACATGGGTGCTTAGAACGTGACGTGGGCGTGACGTGGGTGATTCCAACGTGACGTGGGCGTGACGTGGGGGCATCGATCGTGACGTGGGCGTCACGTGGGGGCTTGAAACGTGACCTGGGTGTGACGTGGTTGATTCGAAGGTGACGTGGGCGTGACGTCAGTACTTTGAACGTGACGTGGGTGTGACCTGGGTCATGCGAACGTGACGTGGGTGTGACGTGGGTGTTTCGAACGTTTCGTGGGCATTTCGTGGGTGATTCGAACGTGACGTGGGTGTGACCTGGGTCACTTGAACGTGACGTGGGAGTGACGTGGGGGCTTCAAACGTGACGTAAGGGTGACATTGGTGCTTCGGACGTGACGTGGGTGTAACGTGGGGGGTTCGAGCATGACACGGGAGTGACGTGGATGCTTCGAATGTGACGTGGGTGCTTCGAACGTGACGTGGGTGTGACGCGGGTGATTCGAAATTGACGTGGGCGTCACGTGGGAGTTTCGAACGTGACGTGGGCGTGACGTGGGTACTTTACATTTGACGTGGGTGTGACCTGGGTGATGCGAACGTGACGTGGGCGCAATGTGGGGGCATCGAACGTGACGTGGGCGTAACGTGGGGGCTTCGAACGTGACGTGGGCATGACGTGGGTGATTCGAAGGTGACGTGAGTGTGACGTGGGGTGATTCGAACGTGACGTGGGCGTGACGTCGGTACTTTCAATGTGACGTGGGTGTGACCTGGGTGATTGGAATGTGACGTGGGAGTGACGTGGGGGCTTCGAACGTGCCAAAAGGGTGACATGGGTGCTTAGAACGTGACGTGGGCGTGACGTGGGTGATTCCAACGTGACGTGGGCGTCACGGGTGGGCTTCGAACGTGACGTGGGCATGACGTTGGTGATTCGAAGGTGACGTGGGCGTGACGTGGGTGCTTTGAAAGTGACGTGGGCGTGACGTGGGGGCTTCGAACGTGATGTAATTGTGACATGGGTGCTTAGAACGTGACGTGGGCATGACGTGGGTGATTCGAAGGTGACGTGGGTGTGACGTGGGGGCTTCAAACGTAACGTGGGCGTGACGTGGGGGATTCGAACGTGACGTGGGCGTGACGTCGGAACTTTGAATGTGACGTGGGTGTGACCTGGGTCATTTGATCGTGACGTGGGAGTGACGTGGGGGCATCGAACGTGACGTAAGGGAGACATGGGTGCTTGGAACGTGACGTGGGTGTGACGTGGGTGATTCCAACGTGACGTGGGGGCTTCGAACGTGACGTGGGCGTGAGGTGGGTGATTGGAACGTGACGTGGGCGTGACGTCGGTACTTTGAAAGTGACGTGGGAGTGACGTGGGGGCTTCAAACGTGACGTAAGGGTGACATGGGTGCTTAGAACGTGACGTGGGCGTGACGTGGGTGATTCCAATGTCATGTGGGGGCTTCGAACGTGACGTGGGCGTGACGTGGGTGATTCGAACGTGACGTGGGCGTGACGTCGGTACTTTGAAAGTGACGTGGGTGTGACCTGGGTGATTGGAACGTGACGTGGGAGTGACGTGGGGGCTTCGAACGTGACGTAAGGGTGACATGGGCGCTTAGAACGTGACGTGGGCGTGACGTGGGTGATTCGAATATGACGTGGGCGTGACGTGGGTGATTCCAATGTCATGTGGGGGCTTCGAACGTGACGTGGGCGTGACGTGGGTGATTCGAACGTGACGTGGGCGTGACGTCGGTACTTTGAAAGTGACGTGGGTGTGACCTGGGTGATTGGAACGTGACGTGGGAGTGACGTGGGGGCTTCGAACGTGACGTAAGGGTGACATGGGCGCTTAGAACGTGACGTGGGCGTGACGTGGGTGATTCGAATATGACGTGGGCGTGAGGTGGGTGATTCGAAAGTGACGTCGGTGTGACGTGGGTGTTTCGGACGTGACGTGGGCGTGACGTGGATGCTTCGAACGTGACGTTGGTGTTTCGAACGTGACGTGGGTGTGACGTGGGTGCTTCGAACGTGACGTGGGCGTGATATAGGCGCTTCGATCATGACGTGGGCATGACGTGTGTGGTGTCAACGTGACGTGGGTGTCACGTGGGGCATCGAACGTGACGTGGACGTGACGTCGGTACTTTCAATTCGAGGTTGGTGTGACCTGGGTCATTCGAAGGTGACGTACATGTGACGTGGGTGATTCCAACGTGACGTGGGGCTTCGAACGTGACGTGGACGTCACGTGGGTGATTCCAACGTCATGTGGGGGCTTCGAACGTGACGTGGGCGTGACGTGGGTGATTCGAACGTGTCGTGGGCGTGACGTCGGTACTTTGAAAGTGACGTGGGTGTGACCTGGGTCATTTGAACGTGACGTGGGAGTGACGTGGGGGCTTCAAACGTGACGTAAGGGTGACATGGGCGCTTAGAACGTGACGTGGGCGTGTCGTGGGTGATTGGAACGTGACGTGGGCGTGAGGTGGGTGATTCGAAAGCGACGTCGGTGTGACGTGGGGGTTTCGGACGTGACGTGGGTGTGACGTGGGTGCTTCGAACGTGACGTGAGTGTGACATAGGCGCTTCGATCATGACGTGGGCGTGACGTGTGTGGTTTCAACGTGACGTGGGTGTCACGTGGGGCATCGAACGTGACGTGGACGTGACGTCGGTACTTTCAATTTGAGGTTGGTGTGACCTGGGTCATTCGAACGTGACGTACATGTGCCGTGGGTGATTCCAACGTGACGTGGGCTTCGAACGTGACGTGGGTGTGACCTGGGTGATTGGAACGTGACGTGGGCGTGACGTCGGTACTTTGAAAGTGACGTGGGAGTGACGTGGGGGCTTCAAACGTGACGTAAGGGTGACATGGGTGCTTAGAACGTGACGTGGGCGTGACGTGGGTGATTCCAATGTCATGTGGGGGCTTCGAACGTGACGTGGGCGTGACGTGGGTGATTCGAACGTGACGTGGGCGTGACGTCGGTACTTTGAAAGTGACGTGGGTGTGACCTGGGTGATGCGAACGTGACGTGGGCGTCACGTGGGGGCATCGAACGTGACGTGGGCGTGACGTGGGTGATTCGAATGTGACGTGGGCGTGACGTGGGGGCTTCGAACGTCACGTGAGCGTCACGTGGGGGCATCGAGTTTGACATGGGCGTGACCTGGGTGATTGGAACCTGACGTGGGGCTTCGAACATGACGTGGGCGTGACGTGGGGGCATCGAAGGTGATGTGGGCTTGACGTGGGAGCTTCGAAAGTGACGTGGGCGTCACGTGGGTGATTCGAAGGTGACGTGGGCGTGACGTGGGGGCTTCGAACGTGACGTGGGCGTGACGTCGGTACTTTGAATGTGACGTGGGTGTGACCTGGGTCATTTGAACGTGACGTGGGAGTGACGTGGGGTCTTCGAACGTGACATAAGGGTGACATGGGTGCTTAGAACGTGACGTGGGCGTGACGTGGGTGATCCCAACGTGACGTGGGGGCTTCGAACGTGACATGGGCGTGACGTGGGTGATTGGAACGTGACGTGGGCGTGACGTCGGCACTTTGAATGTGACGTGGGTGTGACCTGGGTGATTGGAACGTGACGTGGGAGTGACGTGGGTGATTCCAACGTGACCTGGGCTTCGAACGTGACGTGGGCGTGAGGTGGGTGAATGGAACGTGTGGTGGGCGTGAGGTGGGTGATTCGAAAGTGACGTCGGTGTGACGTGGTGCTTCGAACGTGACGTGGGCATGACATAAGCGCTTCGATCGTGACGTGGGCGTGACGTGTGTGGTTTCAACGTGACGTGGGCGTCACGGGGGGGCTTCGAACGTGACGTGGGCATGACGTGGGTACTTCGAAGGTGACGTGGGCATGACGTCGGTACTGTGAAAATTACGTGGGTGTGACCTGGGTGGTTGGAACATGACGTGGGAGTGACGTGGGTGATTCCAACGTGACGTGGGCTTCGAACGTGACGTGGGCGTGACGTGGGTGATTGGAACGTGACGTGGGCGTGAGGTGGGTGATTCGAAAGTGACGTCGGTGTGACGTGGGTGTTTCGGACGTGACGTGGGCATGACATAAGCGCTTCGATCGTGACGTGGGGGTGACGTGTGTGGTTTCAACGTGACGTGGGTGTCACGTGGGGCATCGAACGTGACGTGGACGTGACGTGTGTGGTTTCAACGTGACGTGGGCGTCACGGGCGGCTTCGAACGTGACGTGGGCATGACGTGGCTGATTCGAAGGTGACGTGGGCGTGACGTGGGGGCATGGAACGTGACGTGGGTGTGAGGTGGGTGTTTCGAACGTGACGTGGGCGTGACGTCGGTACTTTGAATGTGACGTGGGTGTGACCTGGGTCATTTGAACGTGACGTGGGCGTGACGTGGGCGATTCCAACGTGACGTGGGGGCTTCAAACGTGACGTGGGCGTGACGTGGGTGATTGGAACGTGACGTGGACGTGACGTGGGTGGTTTCATCGTGACGTGGCTGTGACGTGGGGGCTTCGGACGTGACGTGGGCGTCACGTGGGGGCTTCGAAAGTGACGTGGGCGTGACGTGGGGGCTTCGAAGGTGACCTGGGTATGACGTGGGTTCTTCGAACGTGACGTGGGCATGACGTGGGTGATTCGAACGTGACGTGGGCGTGACGTGGGTGATTTGAATGTGACGTGGGCGTGACGTGGGTGATTCGAAAGTGATGTCAGTGTGACGTGGGTGTATCGGACGTGACGTGGGCCTGACGTGGATGCTTCGAATGTGACGTTAGTGTTTCGAACGTGACGTAAGGGTGACGTGGGGCTTCGAATGTGACGTGGGCGTGAGGTGGGTGATTGGAACGTGACGTGGGCGTGACGTCGGTACTTTGAATGTGACGAGGGTGTGACCTAGGGGCTTCGAACGTGATGGAAGGGCGACATGGGTGCTTAGAACGTGACGTGGGCGTGACATAGGCGCTTCGATCGTGACGTGGGCGTGACGTGTGTGGTTTCAACGTGACGTGGGTGCCACGTGGGGCATCGAACGTGACGTGGGTGTGACGTGTGTGGTTTCAACGTGACGTGGGCGTCACGTGGGAGTTGCGATCGTCACGTGGACGTGACGTCGGTACTTTCAATTTGAGGCTGGTGTGACCTGGGTCATTCGAGCGTGACGTACGTGTGACGTGGGTGATTCCAACGTGACGTGGGCGTGACGTGGGGGCATCGATCGTGACGTGGACGTGACGTCGGTACTTTATATCTGACGTGGGTGTGACCTGGGTCATTCGAACGTGACGTGGGTGTGACGTGGGGGCTTCGAACGTGACGTGGGCATGACGTGGGTGATTCGAAGGTGCCGTGTGCGTGACGTGGGGGCATCGAACGTGACGTGGGCGTCACGTGTGGGCTTCAAACGTGACCTGTGTGTGACGTGGTTGATTCGAAGGTGACGTGGGGGTGACGTGGGGGAATGGAACGTGACGTGGGTGTGACGTGGGGGCATCGAACGTGACGTGGGCGTGACGTCGGTACTTTCAATTATACGTGGGTGTGACCTGGGGCTTCGAACGTGACGTGGGCGACATGGGTGCTGAGAACGTGACGTGGGCGTGACGTGGGTGATTCCAACGTGACGTGGGCGTGACGTGGGGGCATCGATCGTGACGTGGGCGTCACGTGGGGGCTTGAAACGTGACCTGGGTGTGACGTGGTTGATTCGAAGGTGACGTGGGCGTGACGTCAGTACTTTGAACGTGACGTGGGTGTGACCTGGGTCATGCGAACGTGACGTGGGTGTGACGTGGGTGTTTCGAACGTTTCGTGGGCATTTCGTGGGTGATTCGAACGTGACGTGGGTGTGACCTGGGTCACTTGAACGTGACGTGGGAGTGACGTGGGGGCTTCAAACGTGACGTAAGGGTGACATTGGTGCTTCGGACGTGACGTGGGTGTAACGTGGGGGGTTCGAGCATGACACGGGAGTGACGTGGATGCTTCGAATGTGACGTGGGTGCTTCGAACGTGACGTGGGTGTGACGCGGGTGATTCGAAATTGACGTGGGCGTCACGTGGGAGTTTCGAACGTGACGTGGGCGTGACGTGGGTACTTTACATTTGACGTGGGTGTGACCTGGGTGATGCGAACGTGACGTGGGCGCAATGTGGGGGCATCGAACGTGACGTGGGCGTAACGTGGGGGCTTCGAAAGTGACGTGGGCATGACGTGGGTGATTCGAAGGTGACGTGAGTGTGACGTGGGGTGATTCGAACGTGACGTGGGCGTGACGTCGGTACTTTCAATGTGACGTGGGTGTGACCTGGGTGATTGGAACGTGACGTGGGCGTGTCGTGGGTGATTGGAACGTGACGTGGGCGTGAGGTGGGTGATTCGAAAGCGACGTCGGTGTGACGTGGGGGTTTCGGACGTGACGTGGGTGTGACGTGGGTGCTTCGAACGTGACGTGAGTGTGACATAGGCGCTTCGATCATGACGTGGGCGTGACGTGTGTGGTTTCAACGTGACGTGGGTGTCACGTGGGGCATCGAACGTGACGTGGACGTGACGTCGGTACTTTCAATTTGAGGTTGGTGTGACCTGGGTCATTCGAACGTGACGTACATGTGCCGTGGGTGATTCCAACGTGACGTGGGCTTCGAACGTGACGTGGGTGTGACCTGGGTGATTGGAACGTGACGTGGGCGTGACGTCGGTACTTTGAAAGTGACGTGGGAGTGACGTGGGGGCTTCAAACGTGACGTAAGGGTGACATGGGTGCTTAGAACGTGACGTGGGCGTGACGTGGGTGATTCCAATGTCATGTGGGGGCTTCGAACGTGACGTGGGCGTGACGTGGGTGATTCGAACGTGACGTGGGCGTGACGTCGGTACTTTGAAAGTGACGTGGGTGTGACCTGGGTGATGCGAACGTGACGTGGGCGTCACGTGGGGGCATCGAACGTGACGTGGGCGTGACGTGGGTGATTCGAATGTGACGTGGGCGTGACGTGGGGGCTTCGAACGTCACGTGAGCGTCACGTGGGGGCATCGAGTTTGACATGGGCGTGACCTGGGTGATTGGAACGTGACGTGGGGCTTCGAACATGACGTGGGCGTGACGTGGGGGCATCGAAGGTGATGTGGGCTTGACGTGGGAGCTTCGAAAGTGACGTGGGCGTCACGTGGGTGATTCGAAGGTGACGTGGGCGTGACGTGGGGGCTTCGAACGTGACGTGGGCGTGACGTCGGTACTTTGAATGTGACGTGGGTGTGACCTGGGTCATTTGAACGTGACGTGGGAGTGACGTGGGGTCTTCGAACGTGACATAAGGGTGACATGGGTGCTTAGAACGTGACGTGGGCGTGACGTGGGTGATCCCAACGTGACGTGGGGGCTTCGAACGTGACATGGGCGTGACGTGGGTGATTGGAACGTGACGTGGGCGTGACGTCGGCACTTTGAATGTGACGTGGGTGTGACCTGGGTGATTGGAACGTGACGTGGGAGTGACGTGGGTGATTCCAACGTGACCTGGGCTTCGAACGTGACGTGGGCGTGAGGTGGGTGAATGGAACGTGTGGTGGGCGTGAGGTGGGTGATTCGAAAGTGACGTCGGTGTGACGTGGTGCTTCGAACGTGACGTGGGCATGACATAAGCGCTTCGATCGTGACGTGGGCGTGACGTGTGTGGTTTCAACGTGACGTGGGCGTCACGGGGGGGCTTCGAACGTGACGTGGGCATGACGTGGGTACTTCGAAGGTGACGTGGGCATGACGTCGGTACTGTGAAAATTACGTGGGTGTGACCTGGGTGGTTGGAACATGACGTGGGAGTGACGTGGGTGATTCCAACGTGACGTGGGCTTCGAACGTGACGTGGGCGTGACGTGGGTGATTGGAACGTGACGTGGGCGTGAGGTGGGTGATTCGAAAGTGACGTCGGTGTGACGTGGGTGTTTCGGACGTGACGTGGGCATGACATAAGCGCTTCGATCGTGACGTGGGGGTGACGTGTGTGGTTTCAACGTGACGTGGGTGTCACGTGGGGCATCGAACGTGACGTGGACGTGACGTGTGTGGTTTCAACGTGACGTGGGCGTCACGGGCGGCTTCGAACGTGACGTGGGCATGACGTGGCTGATTCGAAGGTGACGTGGGCGTGACGTGGGGGCATGGAACGTGACGTGGGTGTGAGGTGGGTGTTTCGAACGTGACGTGGGCGTGACGTCGGTACTTTGAATGTGACGTGGGTGTGACCTGGGTCATTTGAACGTGACGTGGGCGTGACGTGGGCGATTCCAACGTGACGTGGGGGCTTCAAACGTGACGTGGGCGTGACGTGGGTGATTGGAACGTGACGTGGACGTGACGTGGGTGGTTTCATCGTGACGTGGCTGTGACGTGGGGGCTTCGGACGTGACGTGGGCGTCACGTGGGGGCTTCGAAAGTGACGTGGGCGTGACGTGGGGGCTTCGAAGGTGACCTGGGTATGACGTGGGTTCTTCGAACGTGACGTGGGCATGACGTGGGTGATTCGAACGTGACGTGGGCGTGACGTGGGTGATTCGAATGTGACGTGGGCGTGACGTGGGTGATTCGAAAGTGATGTCAGTGTGACGTGGGTGTATCGGACGTGACGTGGGCCTGACGTGGATGCTTCGAATGTGACGTTAGTGTTTCGAGCGTGACGTAAGGGTGACGTGGGGCTTCGAATGTGACGTGGGCGTGAGGTGGGTGATTGGAACGTGACGTGGGCGTGACGTCGGTACTTTGAATGTGACGAGGGTGTGACCTAGGGGCTTCGAACGTGATGGAAGGGCGACATGGGTGCTTAGAACGTGACGTGGGCGTGACATAGGCGCTTCGATCGTGACGTGGGCGTGACGTGTGTGGTTTCAACGTGACGTGGGTGCCACGTGGGGCATCGAACGTGACGTGGGTGTGACGTGTGTGGTTTCAACGTGACGTGGGCGTCACGTGGGAGTTGCGATCGTCACGTGGACGTGACGTCGGTACTTTCAATTTGAGGCTGGTGTGACCTGGGTCATTCGAGCGTGACGTACGTGTGACGTGGGTGATTCCAACGTGACGTGGGCGTGACGTGGGGGCATCGATCGTGACGTGGACGTGACGTCGGTACTTTATATCTGACGTGGGTGTGACCTGGGTCATTCGAACGTGACGTGGGTGTGACGTGGGGGCTTCGAACGTGACGTGGGCATGACGTGGGTGATTCGAAGGTGCCGTGTGCGTGACGTGGGGGCATCGAACGTGACGTGGGCGTCACGTGTGGGCTTCAAACGTGACCTGTGTGTGACGTGGTTGATTCGAAGGTGACGTGGGGGTGACGTGGGGGAATGGAACGTGACGTGGGTGTGACGTGGGGGCATCGAACGTGACGTGGACGTGACGTCGGTACTTTCAATTATACGTGGGTGTGACCTGGGGCTTCGAACGTGACGTGGGCGACATGGGTGCTGAGAACGTGACGTGGGCGTGACGTGGGTGATTCCAACGTGACGTGGGCGTGACGTGGGGGCATCGATCGTGACGTGGGCGTCACGTGGGGGCTTGAAACGTGACCTGGGTGTGACGTGGTTGATTCGAAGGTGACGTGGGCGTGACGTCAGTACTTTGAACGTGACGTGGGTGTGACCTGGGTCATGCGAACGTGACGTGGGTGTGACGTGGGTGTTTCGAACGTTTCGTGGGCATTTCGTGGGTGATTCGAACGTGACGTGGGTGTGACCTGGGTCACTTGAACGTGACGTGGGAGTGACGTGGGGGCTTCAAACGTGACGTAAGGGTGACATTGGTGCTTCGGACGTGACGTGGGTGTAACGTGGGGGGTTCGAGCATGACACGGGAGTGACGTGGATGCTTCGAATGTGACGTGGGTGCTTCGAACGTGACGTGGGTGTGACGCGGGTGATTCGAAATTGACGTGGGCGTCACGTGGGAGTTTCGAACGTGACGTGGGCGTGACGTGGGTACTTTACATTTGACGTGGGTGTGACCTGGGTGATGCGAACGTGACGTGGGCGCAATGTGGGGGCATCGAACGTGACGTGGGCGTAACGTGGGGGCTTCGAAAGTGACGTGGGCATGACGTGGGTGATTCGAAGGTGACGTGAGTGTGACGTGGGGTGATTCGAACGTGACGTGGGCGTGACGTCGGTACTTTCAATGTGACGTGGGTGTGACCTGGGTGATTGGAATGTGACGTGGGAGTGACGTGGGGGCTTCGAACGTGCCAAAAGGGTGACATGGGTGCTTAGAACGTGACGTGGGCGTGACGTGGGTGATTCCAACGTGACGTGGGCGTCACGGGTGGGCTTCGAACGTGACGTGGGCATGACGTTGGTGATTCGAAGGTGACGTGGGCGTGACGTGGGTGATTTGAAAGTGACGTGGGCGTGACGTGGGGGCTTCGAACGTGATGTAATTGTGACATGGGTGCTTAGAACGTGACGTGGGCGTGACGTGGGGGATTCGAACGTGACGTGGGCGTGACGTCGGAACTTTGAATGTGACGTGGGTGTGACCTGGGTCATTTGATCGTGACGTGGGAGTGACGTGGGGGCATCGAACGTGACGTAAGGGAGACATGGGTGCTTAGAACGTGACGTGGGTGTGACGTGGGTGATTCCAACGTGACGTGGGGGCTTCGAACGTGACGTGGGAGTGACGTGGGTGATTGGAACGTGACGTGGGCGTGACGTCGGTACTTTGAAAGTGACGTGGGAGTGACGTGGGGTCTTCAAACGTGACGTAAGGGTGACATGGGTGCTTAGAACGTGACGTGGGCGTGACGTGGGTGATTCGAACGTGACGTGGGTGTGACATGGGTGCTTGGAACGTGACGTGGGTGTGACGTGGGGGCTTCGAACGTGACGTGGGTGTGACGAGGGGTCATCGATCGTGACGTGGACGTGACGTCGGTACTTTATACCTGATGGGGGTGTGACGTGGGTCATTCGAACGTGACGTGGGTGTGACGTGGGTGTTTCGAACGTGACGTGGGCGTGACGTCGGTACTTTGAATGTGACGTGGGTGTGATGTGCGTCATTCGAACGTGATGTACGTGTGACGTGTGGGCTTCGAACGTGACGTGGGTGTTTCAAAACTAACGTGAGTGTGACGTAGGGGTATCGAACGTGACGTAGGTGTTTCCAAACTGACGTGGGTGTGACGTCGGTATGTTGAATGTGACGTGGGTGTGACGTGCATGGTTCGAACGTGAGGTGGGTGTTTTAAATGTGAGCTGGGCGTGACGTGGGTCATTCGAACATGACGTAGGTGTGACGTGGGGGCTTCGAACGTGACGTGGGCGTGACGTGGATGCTTTGAATGTGACGTTGGTGTTTCGAACGTGACATGGGTGTGACATGGGTGCTTCGAATGTGACGTGGGTGTGACGTGGGGGCTTCGAAAGTGACGTGGGTGTGACGTGGGTCATTTGAACGTGACGTGGGCGTGACGTGGGTGATTCGAATGTGACGTGGGCGTGACGTGGGGGCTTGGAACGCCACGTGAGCTTCACGTGGGGGCATCGAATGTGACGTGGGCGTGACGTGGGGGCTTGGAACGCCACGTGAGCTTCACGTGGGGGCATCGAATGTGACGTGGGCGTGACGTGGGGGATTGGAACGCCACGTGAGCTTCACGTGGGGGCATCGAAGGTGACGTGGTCGTCACGTGGGGGCTTCGATGTTGACGTAGGCGTGACCTGGGTGATTGGAACGTGACGTGGACGTGACGTGGGTGGTTTCAACGTGACGTGAGCTTCACGTGGGGTCCTCGAACGTGACTTGGGCGTCACGTGGTGTCTTCGAAAGTGACGTTGGTGTGACGTGGGTGTTTCGTACATCACGTTCGAATGATGTGGGTGCGTCGAACTTGACGTGGGCATGACATAAGCGCTTCGATCGTGACGTGGGCGTGACGTGTGTGGTTTCAACGTGACGTGCGTGTCACGTGGGGTCTTCGAAAGTGACGTGGGCATGACGTGGGTGATTCGAAGGTGACGTGGGTGTGACGTGGGGGCTTCGATCGTCACGTGGGCGTGACGTGGGGGCTTCGAAAGTGACGTGGGCGTGACGTGGGGCCTTCGAAGGTGACCTGGGTATGACATGGGTTCTTCGAACGTGACGTGGGCGTGACGTGGGTGTATCGGACGTGACGTGGGCATGACGTGGATGCTTCGAATGTGACGTTGGTGTTTCGAACGGGACGTAAGGGTGACGTGGGTGCTTCGAACGTGACGTGGGCGTGATATAGGCGCTTCGATCATGACGTGGGCGTGACGTGTGTGGTTTCAACGTGACGTGGGTGTCACGTGGGGCATCGAACGTGACGTGGACGTGACGTCGGTACTTTCAATTTGAGGTTGGTGTGACCTGTGTCATTCGAACGTGACGTACATGTGACGTGGGTGATTCCAACGTGACGTGGGGCTTCGAACGTGACGTGGGCGTCACGTGGGGGCTTCGAACATGACGTGGATGTGAGGTGGGTGTATCGGACGTGACGTGGGCGTGACGTTGATGCTTCGAACGTGACGTGGGAGTTTCGAACGTGACGTGGGTGTGACGTGGGTGCTTCGAACGTGACGTGGGCGTGACATAGGCGCTTCGATCATGACGTGGGCGTGACGTGTGTGGTTTCAACGTGACGTGGGTGTCACGTGGGGCATCGAACGTGACGTGGGTGTGACCTCGGTAGTTTCAATTTGAGGTTGGTGTGACCTGGGTCATTCGAACGTGACGTAGGTATGACGTGGGGGTATCGAACGTGATGTGGGTGTCTCAAAAATAACGTGGGTGTGACGTGGGGGCTTCGAACGTGACGTGGGCGTGAAGTGGGTCTTCGAACGTGACGTGAGCGCCACGTGGGGGCATCGAAGTTGACGTGGGCGTGACCTGGGTGATTGGAACGTGACGTGGGCGTGACGTGGGTGATTCCAACGTGACGTGGGGCTTCGAACATGACGTGGGCGTGACGTGGGGGCTTCGAAAGTGACGTGGGCATGACGTGGGTGATTCGAAGGTGACGTGGGCATGACGTGGGGGCTTCAAACGTGACGTGGGTGTGACGTGGGGGCTTCGAACGTGACGTGGGCGTGACGTCGGTACTTTCAACGTGACGTGGGTGTGACCTGGGTCATTTGAACGTGACGTGGGAGTGACGTAGGGGCATCGAACGTGACGTAAGGGTGACATGGGTGCTTAGAACGTGACGTGGGCTTGACGTGGGTGATTCCAACGTGACGTGGGGGCTTCGAACGTGACATGGGCGTGAGGTGGGTGATTGGAACGTGACGTGGGCGTGACGTCGGTACTTTGAAAGTGACGTGGGTGTGACCTGGGTGATTGGAACGTGACGTGGGAGTGACGTGGGGGCTTCAAACGTGACGTAAGGGTGACATGGGTGCTTAGAACGTGACGTGGGAGTGACGTGGGTGATTCCAACGTGACGTGGGCTTCGAACGTGACGTGGGCGTGACGTGGGTGATTGGAACGTGACGTGGGCGTGAGGTGGGTGATTCGAAAGTGACGTGGGTGTGACGAGAGTGTTTCGGACGTGACGTGGGCGTGACGTGGGTGCTTCAAACGTGATGTGGGCATGACATAAGCGCTTCGATCGTGACGTGGGCGTGACGTGTGTGGTTTCAACGTGACGTGGGTGTCACGTGGGGCATCGAACGTGACGTCGGAGTGACGTGTGTGGTTTCAACGTGACGTGGGCGTCACGGGGGGCTTCCAACGTGACGTGGGCATGACGTGGGTGATTCGAACGTGACGTGGGCGTGACGTGGGGGCATGGATCGTGACGTGGGCGTGAGGTGGGTGATTCGAACGTGACGTGGGCGTGACGTCGGTACTTTGAATGTGACGTGGGTGTGACCTGGGTCATTTGAACGTGACGTGGGAGTGACGTGGGGGCATCGAACATGATGGAAGTGTGACATGGGTGCTTAGAACGTGACGTGGGCATGACGTCGGTGATGCGAACGTGACGTGGGCGTGACGTGGGGGCATCGAACGTGACGTGGGCGTGACGTGGGGGCCTCGAACGGGACGTGGGCATGACGTGGGTGTTTCGAACGTGACGTGAGTGTGACGTGGGTCATTCGAACGTGATGTACGTGTGACGTGTGGGCTTCCAACGTGACGTGGGTGTTTCAAAACTAACGTGGGTGTGTCGTAGGGGTATCGAACGTGACGTAGGTGTTTCCAAAGTGACGTGGGTGTGACGTCGGTATGTTGAATGTGACGTGGGTGTGACGTGCATGGTTCGAACGTGAGGTGGGTGTTTTAAATGTGAGCTGGGCGTGACGTGGGTCATTCGAACATGACGTAGGTGTGACGTGGGGGCTTCGAACGTGACGTGGGCGTGACGTGGATGCTTCGAATGTGACCTCGGTGTGACGTGGGTGCATCGAACCTGACGTGGGCGAGACGTTGGTACTTTGAATGTGACGTGGGTGTGACCTGGGTCATTCGAAGGTGACGTGGGTGTGACGTGGGGGCTTCAAATGTGACCGGGGTGTGACGTGGGTGATTCGAATGTGACGTGGGCGTGAAGTGGGGTCATGCGAACGTGACGTGAGCGCCACGTGGGGGCATCGAAGTTGACGTGGGTGTGACCTGGGTGATTGGAATGTGACGTGGGCGTGACGTGGGTGATTCCAACGTGACGTGGGGCTTCGAACATGACGTGGGCGTGACGTGGGGGCTTCGAAAGTGACGTGGGCATGACGTGGGTGATTCGAAGGTGACGTGGGTGTGACGTGGGGGCTTCGAACGTGACGTGGGTGTGACGTGGGTGATTCGAACGTGACGTGGGCGTGACGTCGGTACTTTGAATGTGACGTGGGTGTGACCTGGGTCATTTGAACGTGACGTGGGAGTGACATAGGGGCATCGAACGTGACGTAAGGGTGACATGGGTGCTTAGAACGTGACGTGGGCGTGAGGTGGGAGCTTCGATCGTGACGTGGGCGTGACCTGGGTGATTGGAACGTGACGTGGGCGTGACGTGGGTGATTGGAACGTGACGTGGGCGTGACGTCGGTACTTTGAAAGTGACGTGGGAGTGACGTGGGGGCTTCAAACGTGACGTAAGGGTGACATGGGTGCTTAGAACGTGACGTGGTCGTGACGTGGCTGATTCCAACGTGGCGTGGGGGCTTCGAACGTGACATGGGCGTGACGTGGGTGATGGGAACGTGACGTGGGCGTGACGTCGGTACTTTGAAAGTGACGTGGGTGTGACCTGGGTGATTGGAACGTGACGTGGGAGTGACGTGGGGGCTTCAAACGTGACGTAAGGGTGATATGGGCGCTTAGAACGTGACGTGGGCGTGACGTGGGTGATTCCAACGTGACGTGGGCTTCGAACGTGACGTGGGCGTGACGTGGGTGATTGGAACGTGACGTGGGCGTGACGTGGGTGATTCGAAAGTGACGTGGGTGTGACGTGCGTTTTTCGGACGTGACGTGGGCGTGACGTGGGTGCTTCAAACGTGATGTGGGCATGACATAAGCGCTTCGATCGTGACGTGGGCGTGACGTGTGTGGTTTCAACGTGACGTGGATGTCACGTGGGGCATCAAACGTGACGTGGGCATGACGTGTGTGGTTTCAACGTGACGTGGGCGTCACGGGGGGCTTCCAACGTGACGTGGGCATGACGTGGGTGATTCGAAGGTGACGTGGGCGTGACGTGGAGGCATGGATCGTGACGTGGGTGTGAGGTGGGTGATTCGAACGTGACGTGGGCGTGACGTCGGTACTTTGAATGTGTCGTGGGCGTGACGTGGGTGATTCCAACGTGACGTGGGAGTGACGTGGGGGCATCGAACATGATGTAAGCGTGACATGGGTGCTTAGAACGTGACGTGGGCGTGACGTAGTCGATTCCAACGTGATGTGGGTGTGACGTGGGGGCTTCGAACGTCACGTGGGTGTGACGTGGGGGCTTCGATGTTGACGTGGGCGTGACCTGGGTGATTGGAACGTGACGTGGGCGTGACGTGGGTGGTTTCAACGTGACGTGAGCGTCACGTGGGGTCCTCGAACGTGACGTGGGCGTAACGTGGGGTCTTCGAAGGTGACGTGGGCATGGCGTGGGTGATTCGAAGGTGACGTGGGTGTGACGTGGGGGCTTCGAACGTGACGTGGGCGTGACGTCGGTACTTTGAATGTGACGTGGGTGTGACCTGGGTCATTGGAACGTGACGTGGGAGTGACGTGGGGGCATCGAACGTGACATAAGGGTGACATGGGTGCTTAGAACGTGACGTGGGCGTGATGTGGGTGATTGGAACGTGACGTGGGCGTGACGTCGGTACTTTGAATATGACGTGGGCGTCACGTGGGGGCTTCGAAAGTGACGTGGGAGTGACGTGGGTGCTTCGGACGTGACGTGGGTGCTTCGAACGTGACGTGGGCGTGATATAGGCGCTTCGATCATGACGTGGGTGTGACGTGTGTGGTTTCAACGTGACGTGGGTGTCACGTGGGGCATCGAACGTGACGTGGACGTGACGTCGGTACTTTCAATTTGAGGTTGGTGTGACCTGGGTCATTCGAACGTGACGTACATGTGACGTGGGTGATTCCAACGTGACGTGGGGCTTCGAACGTGACGTGGGTGTGACCTGGGTGATTGGAACGTGACGTGGGTGTGACGTGGGGGCTTCGGACCTGACGTGGGCGTAACGTGGGGGCTTCGAACATGACGCGGGAGTGACGTGGATGCTTCGAATGTGACGTTGGTGTTTCGAAATGACAGGGGTGTGACGTTGGTGCTTCGAACGTGACGTGGGCGTCACGTGGGGGCTTCGAACATGACGTGGATGTGACGTGGGTGTATCGGACGTGACGTGGTCGTGACGTTGATGCTTCGAACGTGACGTGGGAGTTTCAAACGTGACGTGGGTGTGACGTGGGTCATTGGAACGTGACGTGGGCGTGACATAGGCGCTTCGATCATGACGTGGGTGTGACGTGTGTGGTGTCAACGTGACGTGGGTGTCACGTGGGGCATCGAACGTGACGTGGACGTGACGTCGGTACTTTCAATTTGAGGTTGGTGTGACCTGGGTCATTCGAACGTGACGTAGGTATGACGTGGGGGTATCGAACGTGATGTGGGTATCTCAAAACTAACGTGGGTGTGACGTGGGGGCTTCGAACGTGACGTGGGCGTGAAGTGGGGTCTTCGAACGTGACGTGAGCGCCACGTGGGGGCATCGAAGTTGACGTGGGCGTGACCTGGGTCATTCGAACGTGACGTACGTGTGACGTTGGGGCTTCGAACGTGATGTGGGTGTTTCAAAACTAACGTGGGTGTGACGTGGTGGCTTCGAACGTGACGTAGGCGTAACGTGGGTGTTTACAAGTGACCTGGGCGTGACGTGGGGGCTTCGATCGTGACGTGGACGTGACGTCGGTACTTTATATATGACGTGGGTGTGACCTGGCTCATTTGAACGTGACGTGGCTGTGACGTGGGGGCTTCGAACGTGACGTGGACGTGACGTGGGTGATTCGAATATGACGTGGGCGTGACGTGGGTGATTCGAAAGAGACGTTGGTGTGACGTGGGTGTTTCGGACATGACGTGGGCGTGACGTTGATGATTCGAACGTGACGTTGGTGTTTCGAACGTGACGTGGGTGTGACGTGGGTGCTTCGAACGTGACGTGGGCGTGACATAGGCGCTTCGATCATGACGTGGGTGTGACGTGTGTGGTGTCAACGTGACGTGGGTGTCACGTGGGGCATCGAACGTGACGTGGACGTGACGTCGGTACTTTCAATTTGAGGTTGGTGTGACCTGGGTCATTCGAACGTGACGTACATGTGACGTGGGTGATTCCAACGTGACATGGGGCTTCGAATGTGACGTGGGTGTGACCTGGGTGATTGGAACGTGACGTGGGTGTGACGTGGGGGCTTCGAACGTGACGTGGGTGTGACGTGGGTGTTTCGAACGTGACGTTGGTGTTTCGAACTTGACTTCGGTGTGACGTGGGTGCTTCGGACCTGACGTGGGCGTAACGTGGGGGCTTCGAGCAAGACGCGGGAGTGACGTGGATGCTTCGAATGTGACGTGGGCGTCACGTGGGGGCTTCGAACGTCACGTGGATGTGCGGTGGGTGCTTCGGACGTGACGTGGGCGTGACGTGGGAGTTTCGAACGTGACGTGGACGTGACGTGGTACTTTACATTTGACGTGGGTGTGACCTGGCTCAATCGAACGTGACGTGGGTGTGACGTGGGGGCTTCGAATGTGACGTGGGCGTGACGTGGGTGATTCGAACGTGACGTGGGTGTGACGTGGGGGCATCGATCGTGACGTGGACGTGACTTCGGTACTTTATACCTGATGGGGGTGTGACGTGGGTGATTCGAACGTGACGTGGGCGTGACGTGGGGGCATCGAATGTGACGTGGGCGTGACGTGGGTGTTTCGAACGTGACGTGGGCGTGACGTCGGTGCTTTGAATGTGACGTGGGTGTGACGTGGGTCATTCGAACGTGATGTACGTGTGGCGTGTGCGCTTCGAACGTGACGTGGGTGTTTCAAAACTAACGTGGGTGTGACGTGGGTCATTCGAACGTGACGTGGGAGTGACGCGGGGGCTTCGAACGTGACGTAAGGGTGAGATGGGTGCTTAGAACGTGACGTGGGCGTCACGTGGGCGATTCCAGCGTGACGTGGGGCTTCGAATGTGACGTGGGCGTGACGTCAGTACTTCCAACGGCACATGGGTGTGACCTGGGTCATTGGAACGTGACGTGGGAGTGACGTGGGGGCTTCGAACGTGACAAAAGGGTGACATGGGTGCTTAGAACGTGACGTGGGCGTGACGTGGGCGATTCCAGCGTGACGTGGGGCTTCGAATGTGACGTGGGCGTGACGTCAGTACTTCCAACGGCACATGGGTGTGACCTGGGTCATTGGAACGTGACGTGGACGTGACGTGGGTGGTTTCAACGTGACGTGAGCGTCACGTGGGGTCCTCGAACGTGACTTGGGCATCACGTGGGGTCTTCGAAAGTGACGTGGGCATGACGTGGGTGATTCGAAGGTGACGTGGGTGTGACGTGGGGGCTTCGAACGTGACGTGGGTGTGACGTCGGTACTTTGAATGTGACGAGGGTGTGACCTAGGGGCTTCGAACGTGATGGAAGGGCGACATGGGTGCTTAGAACGTGACGTGGGCGTGACATAGGTGCTTCGATCGTGACGTGGGCGTGACGTGTGTGGTTTCAACGTGACGTGGGTGCCACGTGGGGCATCGAACGTGACGTGGGCGTGACGTGTGTGGTTTCAACGTGACGTGGGCGTCACGTGGGAGTTGCGATCGTCACGTGGACGTGACGTCGGTACTTTCAATTTGAGGCTGGTGTGACCTGGGTCATTCGAGCGTGACGTACGTGTGACGTGGGTGATTCCAACGTGACGTGGGCGTGACGTGGGGGCTTCGATCGTGACGTGGACGTGACGTCGGTACTTTATATCTGACGTGGGTGTGACCTGGGTCATTCGAACGTGACGTGGGTGTGACGTGGGGGCTTCGAACGTGACGTGGGCATGACGTGGGTGATTCGAAGGTGACGTGTGCGTGACGTGGGGGCATCGAACGTGACGTGGGCGTCACGTGTGGGCTTCAAACGTGACCTGTGTGTGACGTGGTTGATTCGAAGGTGACGTGGGGGTGACGTGGGGGAATGGAACGTGACGTGGGTGTGACGTGGGGGCATCGATCGTGACGTGGACGTGACGTCGGTACTTTCAATTATACGTGGGTGTGACCTGGGTCATTCGAACGTGACGTGGGAGTGACGTGGGGGCTTTGAATGAGACATGGGTGTGACCTGGGGCTTCGAACGTGACGTGGGCGACATGGGTGCTTAGAACGTGACGTGGGCGTGACGTGGGTGATTCCAACGTGACGTGGGCGTGACGTGGGGGCATCCATCGTGACGTGGGCGTCACGTGGGGGCTTGAAACGTGACCTGGGTGTGACGTGGTTGATTCGAAGGTGACGTGGGCGTGACGTCAGTACTTTGAATGTGACGTGGGTGTGACCTGGGTCATGCGAACGTGACGTGGGTGTGACGTGGGTGTTTCGAACGTTTCGTGGGCATTTCGTGGGTGATTCGAACGTGACGTGGGTGTGACCTGGGTCACTTGAACGTGACGTGGGAGTGACGTGGGGGCTTCAAACGTGACGTAAGGGTGACATTGGTGCTTCGGACGTGACGTGGGTGTAACGTGGGGGGTTCGAACATGACACGGGAGTGACGTGGATGCTTCGAATGTGACGTGGGTGCTTCGAACGTGACGTGGGTGTGACGCGGGTGATTCGAAATTGACGTGGGCGTCACGTGGGAGTTTCGAACGTGACGTGGGCGTGACGTGGGTACTTTACATTTGACGTGGGTGTGACCTGGGTGATGCGAACGTGACGTGGGCGCAATGTGGGGGCATCGAACGTGACGTGGGCGTCACGTGGGGGCTTCGAAAGTGACGTGGGCATGACGTGGGTGATTCGAAGGTGACGTGAGTGTGACGTGGGGTGATTCGAACGTGACGTGGGCGTGACGTCGGTACTTTCAATGTGACGTGGGTGTGACCTGGGTGATTGGAATGTGACGTGGGAGTGACGTGGGGGCTTCGAACGTGCCAAAAGGGTGACATGGGTGCTTAGAACGTGACGTGGGCGTGACGTGGGTGATTCCAACGTGACGTGGGCGTCACGGGTGGGCTTCGAACGTGACGTGGGCATGACGTTGGTGATTCGAAGGTGACGTGGGCGTGACGTGGGTGCTTTGAAAGTGACGTGGGCGTGACGTGGGGGCTTCGAACGTGACGTAATTATGACATGGGTGCTTAGAACGTGACGTGGGCATGACGTGGGTGATTCGAAGGTGACGTGGGCGTGACGTGGGGGCATGGAACGGAACGTGGGTGTGAGGTAGATGATTCCAACGTGACGTGGACGTGACGTGGGGGCTTTGACCGTGATGTAATTGTGACATGGGTGCTTAGAACGTGACGTGGGCATGACGTGGGTGATTCGAAGGTGACGTGGGTGTGACGTGGAGGCTTCAAACGTGACGTGGGCGTGACGTGGGGGATTCGAACGTGACGTGGGCGTGACGTCGGAACTTTGAATGTGACGTGGGCGTGACCTGGGTCATTTGATCGTGACGTGGGAGTGACGTGGGGGCATCGAACGTGACGTAAGGGTGACATGGGTGCTTAGAACGTGACGTGGGTGTGACGTGGGTGATTCCAACGTGACGTGGGGCTTCGAACGTGACGTGGGCGTGACGTGGATGCTTCGAATGTGGTGTTGGTGTTTCGAACGTGACGTGGGTGTGACGTGGGTGCTTCGAACGTGACGTGGGCGTGATATAGGCGCTTCGATCATGACGTGGGCGTGACGTGTGTGGTTTCAACGTGACGTGGGTGTCACGTGGGGCATCGAACGTGACGTGGACGTGACGTCGGTACTTTCAATTTGAGGTTGGTGTGACCTGGGTCATTCGAACGTGACGTACATGTGACGTGGGTGATTCCAACGTGACGTGGGGCTTCGAACGTGACGTGGGTGTGACCTGGGTGATTGGAACGTGACGTGGGTGTGACGTGGGGGCTTCGGACCTGACGTGGGCGTAACGTGGGGGCTTCGAACATGACGCGGGAGTGACGTGGATGCTTCGAATGTGACGTTGGTGTTTCGAAATGACAGGGGTGTGACGTTGGTGCTTCGAACGTGACGTGGGCGTCACGTGGGGGCTTCGAACATGACGTGGATGTGACGTGGGTGTATCGGACGTGACGTGGTCGTGACGTTGATGCTTCGAACGTGACGTTGGTGTTTCGAACGTGACGTGGGTGTGACGTGGGTGCTTCGAACGTGACCTGGGCGTGACATAGGCGCTTCGATCATGACGTGGGCGTGACGTGTGTGGTGTCAACGTGACGTGGGTGTCACGTGGGGCATCGAACGTGACGTGGACGTGACGTCGGTACTTTCAATTTGAGGTTGGTGTGACCTGGGTCATTCGAACGTGACGTAGGTATGACGTGGGGGTATCGAACGTGATGTGGGTATCTCAAAACTAACGTGGGTGTGACGTGGGGGCTTCGAACGTGACGTGGGCGTGAAGTGGGGTCTTCGAACGTGACGTGAGCGCCACGTGGGGGCATCGAAGTTGACGTGGGCGTGACCTGGGTCATTCGAACGTGACGTACGTGTGACGTTGGGGCTTCGAACGTGATGTGGGTGTTTCAAAACTAACGTGGGTGTGACGTGGTGGCTTCGAACGTGACGTAGGCGTAACGTGGGTGTTTACAAGTGACCTGGGCGTGACGTGGGGGCTTCGATCGTGACGTGGACGTGACGTCGGTACTTTATATATGACGTGGGTGTGACCTGGCTCATTTGAACGTGACGTGGGTGTGACGTGGGGGCTTCGAACGTGACGTGGACGTGACGTGGGTGATTCGAATATGACGTGGGCGTGACGTGGGTGATTCGAAAGAGACGTTGGTGTGACGTGGGTGTTTCGGACATGACGTGGGCGTGACGTTGATGATTCGAACGTGACGTTGGTGTTTCGAACGTGACGTGGGTGTGACGTGGGTGCTTCGAACGTGACGTGGGCGTGACATAGGCGCTTCGATCATGACGTGGGTGTGACGTGTGTGGTGTCAACGTGACGTGGGTGTCACGTGGGGCATCGAACGTGACGTGGACGTGACGTCGGTACTTTCAATTTGAGGTTGGTGTGACCTGGGTCATTCGAACGTGACGTACATGTGACGTGGGTGATTCCAACGTGACGTGGGGCTTCGAATGTGACGTGGGTGTGACCTGGGTGATTGGAACGTGACGTGGGTGTGAGGTGGGGGCTTCGAACGTGACGTGGGTGTGACGTGGGTGTTTCGAACGTGACGTTGGTGTTTCGAACTTGACTTCGGTGTGACGTGGGTGCTTCGGACCTGACGTGGGCGTAACGTGGGGGCTTCGAGCAAGACGCGGGAGTGACGTGGATGCTTCGAATGTGACGTGGGCGTCACGTGGGGGCTTCGAACGTCACGTGGATGTGCGGTGGGTGCTTCGGACGTGACGTGGGCGTGACGTGGGAGTTTCGAACGTGACGTGGACGTGACGTGGTACTTTACATTTGACGTGGGTGTGACCTGGCTCAATCGAACGTGACGTGGGTGTGACGTGGGGGCTTCGAATGTGACGTGGGCGTGACGTGGGTGATTCGAACGTGACGTGGGTGTGACGTGGGGGCATCGATCGTGACGTGGACGTGACTTCGGTACTTTATACCTGATGGGGGTGTGACGTGGGTGATTCGAACGTGACGTGGGCGTGACGTGGGGGCATCGAATGTGACGTGGGCGTGACGTGGGTGTTTCGAACGTGACGTGGGCGTGACGTCGGTGCTTTGAATGTGACGTGGGTGTGACGTGGGTCATTCGAACGTGATGTACGTGTGGCGTGTGCGCTTCGAACGTGACGTGGGTGTTTCAAAACTAACGTGGGTGTGACGTGGGTCATTCCAACGTGACGTGGGAGTGACGCGGGGGCTTCGATCGTGACGTAAGGGTGAGATGGGTGCTTAGAACGTGACGTGGGCGTCACGTGGGCGATTCCAGCGTGACGTGGGGCTTCGAATGTGACGTGGGCGTGACGTCAGTACTTCCAACGGCACATGGGTGTGACCTGGGTCATTGGAACGTGACGTGGGAGTGACGTGGGGGCTTCGAACGTGACAAAAGGGTGACATGGGTGCTTAGAACGTGACGTGGGCGTGACGTGGGCGATTCCAGCGTGACGTGGGGCTTCGAATGTGACGTGGGCGTGACGTCAGTACTTCCAACGGCACATGGGTGTGACCTGGGTCATTGGAACGTGACGTGGGAGTGACGTGGGGGCTTCGAACGTGACAAAAGGGTGACATGGGTGCTTAGAACGTGACGTGGGCGTGACGTGGGCGATTCCAGCGTGACGTGGGGCTTCGAATGTGACGTGGGCGTGACGTCAGTACTTCCAACGGCACATGGGTGTGACCTGGGTCATTGGAACGTGACGTGGACGTGACGTGGGTGGTTTCAACGTGACGTGAGCGTCACGTGGGGTCCTCGAACGTGACTTGGGCATCACGTGGGGTCTTCGAAAGTGACGTGGGCATGACGTGGGTGATTCGAAGGTGACGTGGGTGTGACGTGGGGGCTTCGAACGTGACGTGGGTGTGACGTCGGTACTTTGAATGTGACGAGGGTGTGACCTAGGGGCTTCGAACGTGATGGAAGGGCGACATGGGTGCTTAGAACGTGACGTGGGCGTGACATAGGTGCTTCGATCGTGACGTGGGCGTGACGTGTGTGGTTTCAACGTGACGTGGGTGCCACGTGGGGCATCGAACGTGACGTGGGCGTGACGTGTGTGGTTTCAACGTGACGTGGGCGTCACGTGGGAGTTGCGATCGTCACGTGGACGTGACGTCGGTACTTTCAATTTGAGGCTGGTGTGACCTGGGTCATTCGAGCGTGACGTACGTGTGACGTGGGTGATTCCAACGTGACGTGGGCGTGACGTGGGGGCTTCGATCGTGACGTGGACGTGACGTCGGTACTTTATATCTGACGTGGGTGTGACCTGGGTCATTCGAACGTGACGTGGGTGTGACGTGGGGGCTTCGAACGTGACGTGGGCATGACGTGGGTGATTCGAAGGTGACGTGTGCGTGACGTGGGGGCATCGAACGTGACGTGGGCGTCACGTGTGGGCTTCAAACGTGACCTGTGTGTGACGTGGTTGATTCGAAGGTGACGTGGGGGTGACGTGGGGGAATGGAACGTGACGTGGGTGTGACGTGGGGGCATCGATCGTGACGTGGACGTGACGTCGGTACTTTCAATTATACGTGGGTGTGACCTGGGTCATTCGAACGTGACGTGGGAGTGACGTGGGGGCTTTGAATGAGACATGGGTGTGACCTGGGGCTTCGAACGTGACGTGGGCGACATGGGTGCTTAGAACGTGACGTGGGCGTGACGTGGGTGATTCCAACGTGACGTGGGCGTGACGTGGGGGCATCCATCGTGACGTGGGCGTCACGTGGGGGCTTGAAACGTGACCTGGGTGTGACGTGGTTGATTCGAAGGTGACGTGGGCGTGACGTCAGTACTTTGAACGTGACGTGGGTGTGACCTGGGTCATGCGAACGTGACGTGGGTGTGACGTGGGTGTTTCGAACGTTTCGTGGGCATTTCGTGGGTGATTCGAACGTGACGTGGGTGTGACCTGGGTCACTTGAACGTGACGTGGGAGTGACGTGGGGGCTTCAAACGTGACGTAAGGGTGACATTGGTGCTTCGGACGTGACGTGGGTGTAACGTGGGGGGTTCGAACATGACACGGGAGTGACGTGGATGCTTCGAATGTGACGTGGGTGCTTCGAACGTGACGTGGGTGTGACGCGGGTGATTCGAAATTGACGTGGGCGTCACGTGGGAGTTTCGAACGTGACGTGGGCGTGACGTGGGTACTTTACATTTGACGTGGGTGTGACCTGGGTGATGCGAACGTGACGTGGGCGCAATGTGGGGGCATCGAACGTGACGTGGGCGTCACGTGGGGGCTTCGAAAGTGACGTGGGCATGACGTGGGTGATTCGAAGGTGACGTGAGTGTGACGTGGGGTGATTCGAACGTGACGTGGGCGTGACGTCGGTACTTTCAATGTGACGTGGGTGTGACCTGGGTGATTGGAATGTGACGTGGGAGTGACGTGGGGGCTTCGAACGTGCCAAAAGGGTGACATGGGTGCTTAGAACGTGACGTGGGCGTGACGTGGGTGATTCCAACGTGACGTGGGCGTCACGGGTGGGCTTCGAACGTGACGTGGGCATGACGTTGGTGATTCGAAGGTGACGTGGGCGTGACGTGGGTGCTTTGAAAGTGACGTGGGCGTGACGTGGGGGCTTCGAACGTGACGTAATTGTGACATGGGTGCTTAGAACGTGACGTGGGCATGACGTGGGTGATTCGAAGGTGACGTGGGCGTGACGTGGGGGCATGGAACGGAACGTGGGTGTGAGGTAGATGATTCCAACGTGACGTGGACGTGACGTGGGGGCTTCGACCGTGATGTAATTGTGACATGGGTGCTTAGAACGTGACGTGGGCATGACGTGGGTGATTCGAAGGTGACGTGGGTGTGACGTGGAGGCTTCAAACGTGACGTGGGCGTGACGTGGGGGATTCGAACGTGACGTGGGCGTGACGTCGGAACTTTGAATGTGACGTGGGCGTGACCTGGGTCATTTGATCGTGACGTGGGAGTGACGTGGGGGCATCGAACGTGACGTAAGGGTGACATGGGTGCTTAGAACGTGACGTGGGTGTGACGTGGGTGATTCCAACGTGACGTGGGGCTTCGAACGTGACGTGGGCGTGACGTGGGTGATTGGAACGTGACGTGGGCGTGACGTCGGTACTTTGAAAGTGACGTGGGAGTGACGTGGGGGCTTCAAACGTGACGTAAGGGTGACATGGGTGCTTAGAACGTGACGTGGGCGTGACGTGGGTGATTCCAATGTCATGTGGGGGCTTCGAACGTGACGTGGGCGTGACGTGGGTGATTCGAACGTGACGTGGGCGTGACGTCGGTACTTTGAAAGTGACGTGGGTGTGACCTGGGTGATTGGAACGTGACGTGGGAGTGACGTGGGGGCTTCGAACGTGACATAAGGGTGACATGGGCGCTTAGAACGTGACGTGGGCGTGACGTGGGTGATTCGAATATGACGTGGGCGTGAGGTGGGTGATTCGAAAGTGACGTCGGTGTGACGTGGGTGTTTCGGACGTGACGTGGGTGTGACGTGGATGCTTCGAACGTGACGTTGGTGTTTCGAACGTGACGTGGGTGTGACGTGGGTGCTTCGAACGTGACGTGGGCGTGATATAGGCGCTTCGATCATGACGTGGGCGTGACGTGTGTGGTTTCAACGTGACGTGGGTGTCACGTGGGGCATCGAACGTGACGTGGACGTGACGTCGGTACTTTCAATTTGAGGTTGGTGTGACCTGGGTCATTCGAACGTGACGTACATGTGACGTGGGTGATTCCAACGTGACGTGGGGCTTCGAACGTGACGTGGGTGTGACCTGGGTGATTGGAACGTGACGTGGGTGTGACGTGGGTGTTTCGAACCTGACGTGGGCGTGACGTCGGTGCTTTGAATGTGACGTGGGTGTGACGTGGGTCATTCGAACGTGATGTACGTGTGGCGTGTGCGCTTCGAACGTGACGTGGGTGTTTCAAAACTAACGTGGGTGTGACGTGGGTCATTCGAACGTGACGTGGGAGTGACGCGGGGGCTTCGAACGTGACGTAAGGGTGAGATGGGTGCTTAGAACGTGACGTGGGCGTCACGTGGGCGATTCCAGCGTGACGTGGGGCTTCGAATGTGACGTGGGCGTGACGTCAGTACTTCCAACGGCACATGGGTGTGACCTGGGTCATTGGAACGTGACGTGGGAGTGACGTGGGGGCTTCGAACGTGACAAAAGGGTGACATGGGTGCTTAGAACGTGACGTGGGCGTGACGTGGGCGATTCCAGCGTGACGTGGGGCTTCGAATGTGACGTGGGCGTGACGTCAGTACTTCCAACGGCACATGGGTGTGACCTGGGTCATTGGAACGTGACGTGGACGTGACGTGGGTGGTTTCAACGTGACGTGAGCGTCACGTGGGGTCCTCGAACGTGACTTGGGCATCACGTGGGGTCTTCGAAAGTGACGTGGGCATGACGTGGGTGATTCGAAGGTGACGTGGGTGTGACGTGGGGGCTTCGAACGTGACGTGGGTGTGACGTCGGTACTTTGAATGTGACGAGGGTGTGACCTAGGGGCTTCGAACGTGATGGAAGGGCGACATGGGTGCTTAGAACGTGACGTGGGCGTGACATAGGTGCTTCGATCGTGACGTGGGCGTGACGTGTGTGGTTTCAACGTGACGTGGGTGCCACGTGGGGCATCGAACGTGACGTGGGCGTGACGTGTGTGGTTTCAACGTGACGTGGGCGTCACGTGGGAGTTGCGATCGTCACGTGGACGTGACGTCGGTACTTTCAGTTTGAGGCTGGTGTGACCTGGGTCATTCGAGCGTGACGTACGTGTGACGTGGGTGATTCCAACGTGACGTGGGCGTGACGTGGGGGCTTCGATCGTGACGTGGACGTGACGTCGGTACTTTATATCTGACGTGGGTGTGACCTGGGTCATTCGAACGTGACGTGGGTGTGACGTGGGGGCTTCGAACGTGACGTGGGCATGACGTGGGTGATTCGAAGGTGACGTGTGCGTGACGTGGGGGCATCGAACGTGACGTGGGCGTCACGTGTGGGCTTCAAACGTGACCTGTGTGTGACGTGGTTGATTCGAAGGTGACGTGGGGGTGACGTGGGGGAATGGAACGTGACGTGGGTGTGACGTGGGGGCATCGATCGTGACGTGGACGTGACGTCGGTACTTTCAATTATACGTGGGTGTGACCTGGGTCATTCGAACGTGACGTGGGAGTGACGTGGGGGCTTTGAATGAGACATGGGTGTGACCTGGGGCTTCGAACGTGACGTGGGCGACATGGGTGCTTAGAACGTGACGTGGGCGTGACGTGGGTGATTCCAACGTGACGTGGGCGTGACGTGGGGGCATCCATCGTGACGTGGGCGTCACGTGGGGGCTTGAAACGTGACCTGGGTGTGACGTGGTTGATTCGAAGGTGACGTGGGCGTGACGTCAGTACTTTGAATGTGACGTGGGTGTGACCTGGGTCATGCGAACGTGACGTGGGTGTGACGTGGGTGTTTCGAACGTTTCGTGGGCATTTCGTGGGTGATTCGAACGTGACGTGGGTGTGACCTGGGTCACTTGAACGTGACGTGGGAGTGACGTGGGGGCTTCAAACGTGACGTAAGGGTGACATTGGTGCTTCGGACGTGACGTGGGTGTAACGTGGGGGGTTCGAACATGACACGGGAGTGACGTGGATGCTTCGAATGTGACGTGGGTGCTTCGAACGTGACGTGGGTGTGACGCGGGTGATTCGAAATTGACGTGGGCGTCACGTGGGAGTTTCGAACGTGACGTGGGCGTGACGTGGGTACTTTACATTTGACGTGGGTGTGACCTGGGTGATGCGAACGTGACGTGGGCGCAATGTGGGGGCATCGAACGTGACGTGGGCGTCACGTGGGGGCTTCGAAAGTGACGTGGGCATGACGTGGGTGATTCGAAGGTGACGTGAGTGTGACGTGGGGTGATTCGAACGTGACGTGGGCGTGACGTCGGTACTTTCAATGTGACGTGGGTGTGACCTGGGTGATTGGAATGTGACGTGGGAGTGACGTGGGGGCTTCGAACGTGCCAAAAGGGTGACATGGGTGCTTAGAACGTGACGTGGGCGTGACGTGGGTGATTCCAACGTGACGTGGGCGTCACGGGTGGGCTTCGAACGTGACGTGGGCATGACGTTGGTGATTCGAAGGTGACGTGGGCGTGACGTGGGTGCTTTGAAAGTGACGTGGGCGTGACGTGGGGGCTTCGAACGTGACGTAATTGTGACATGGGTGCTTAGAACGTGACGTGGGCATGACGTGGGTGATTCGAAGGTGACGTGGGCGTGACGTGGGGGCATGGAACGGAACGTGGGTGTGAGGTAGATGATTCCAACGTGACGTGGACGTGACGTGGGGGCTTCGACCGTGATGTAATTGTGACATGGGTGCTTAGAACGTGACGTGGGCATGACGTGGGTGATTCGAAGGTGACGTGGGTGTGACGTGGAGGCTTCAAACGTGACGTGGGCGTGACGTGGGGGATTCGAACGTGACGTGGGCGTGACGTCGGAACTTTGAATGTGACGTGGGCGTGACCTGGGTCATTTGATCGTGACGTGGGAGTGACGTGGGGGCATCGAACGTGACGTAAGGGTGACATGGGTGCTTAGAACGTGACGTGGGTGTGACGTGGGTGATTCCAACGTGACGTGGGGCTTCGAACGTGACGTGGGCGTGACGTGGGTGATTGGAACGTGACGTGGGCGTGACGTCGGTACTTTGAAAGTGACGTGGGAGTGACGTGGGGGCTTCAAACGTGACGTAAGGGTGACATGGGTGCTTAGAACGTGACGTGGGCGTGACGTGGGTGATTCCAATGTCATGTGGGGGCTTCGAACGTGACGTGGGCGTGACGTGGGTGATTCGAACGTGACGTGGGCGTGACGTCGGTACTTTGAAAGTGACGTGGGTGTGACCTGGGTGATTGGAACGTGACGTGGGAGTGACGTGGGGGCTTCGAACGTGACGTAAGGGTGACATGGGCGCTTAGAACGTGACGTGGGCGTGACGTGGGTGATTCGAATATGACGTGGGCGTGAGGTGGGTGATTCGAAAGTGACGTCGGTGTGACGTGGGTGTTTCGGACGTGACGTGGGTGTGACGTGGATGCTTCGAACGTGACGTTGGTGTTTCGAACGTGACGTGGGTGTGACGTGGGTGCTTCGAACGTGACGTGGGCGTGATATAGGCGCTTCGATCATGACGTGGGCGTGACGTGTGTGGTTTCAACGTGACGTGGGTGTCACGTGGGGCATCGAACGTGACGTGGACGTGACGTCGGTACTTTCAATTTGAGGTTGGTGTGACCTGGGTCATTCGAACGTGACCTACATGTGACGTGGGTGATTCCAACGTGACGTGGGGCTTCGAACGTGACGTGGGTGTGACCTGGGTGATTGGAACGTGACGTGGGTGTGACGTGGGTGTTTCGAACCTGACGTTGGTATTTCGAACGTGACGTGGGTGTGACGTGGGTGCATCGGACGTGACGTGGGCATAACGTGGGGGCTACGAACATTACGCGGGTGTGACGTGGATGCTTCGAATGCGACGTTGGTGTTTCGAACGTGACATGGGTGTGACATGGGTGCTTGGAACGTGACGTGGGCGTCACGTGGGGGCTTCGAACGTGACGTGGGTGTGACGTGGGGGCATCGATCGTGACGTGGACGTGACGTCGGTACTTTATACCTGATGGGGGTGTGACGTGGGTCATTCGAACGTGACGTGGGCATGACGTGGGTGATTCGAACGTGACGTGGGCGTGACGTGCGTGATTCGAACGTGACGTGGGCGTGACGTCGGAACTTTGAATGTGACGTGGGTGTCACCTGGGTCATTTGATCGTGACGTGGGAGTGACGTGGGGGCATCGAACGTGACGTAAGGGTGACATGGGTGCTTAGAACGTGACGTGGGTGTGACGTGGGTGATTCCAACGTGACGTGGGGCTTCGTACGTGACGTGGGCGTGACGTGGGTGATTGGAACGTGACGTGGGCGTGACGTCGGTACTTTGAAAGTGACGTGGGAGTGACGTGGGGGCTTCAAACGTGACGTAAGGGTGACATGGGTGCTTAGAACGTGACGTGGGCGTGACGTGGGTGATTCCAACGTCATGTGGGGGCTTCGAACGTGACGTGGGCGTGACGTCGGTACTTTGAAAGTGACGTGGGTGTGACCTGGGTCATTTGAACGTGACGTGGGAGTGACGTGGGGGCTTCAAACGTGACGTAAGGGTGACATGGGCGCTTAGAACGTGACGTGGGCGTGACGTGGGTGATTCGAATATGACGTGGGCGTGAGGTGGGTGATTCGAAAGTGACGTTGGTGTGACGTGGGTGTTTCGGACATGACGTGGGCATGACGTTGATGATTCGAACGTGACGTTGGTGCTTCGAACGTGACGTGGGTGTGACGTGGGTGCTTCGAACGTGACGTGGGCGTGACATAGGCGCTTCGATCAGGACGTGGGCGTGACGTGTGTGGTGTCAACGTGACGTGGGTGTCACGTGGGGCATCGAACGTGACGTGGACGTGACGTCGGTACTTTCAATTTGAGGTTGGTGTGACCTGGGTCATTCGAACGTGACGTACATGTGACGTGGGTGATTCCAACGTGACGTGGGGCTTCGAATGTGACGTGGATGTGACCTGGGTGATTGGAACGTGACGTGGGTGTGACGTGGGGGCTTCGAACGTGACGTGGGTGTGACGTGGGTGTTTCGAACGTGACGTTGGTGTTTCGAACTTGACTTCGGTGTGACGTGGGTGCTTCGGACCTGACGTGGGCGTAACGTGGGGGCTTCGAGCAAGACGCGGGAGTGACGTGGATGCTTCGAATGTGACGTGGGCGTCACGTGGGGGCTTCGAACGTGACGTGGATGTGCGGTGGGTGCTTCGGACGTGACGTGGGCGTGACGTGGGAGTTTCGAACGTGACGTGGACGTGACGTGGTACTTTACATTTGACGTGGGTGTGACCTGGCTCAATCGAACGTGACGTGGGTGTGACGTGGGTGATTCGAACGTGACGTGGGTGTGACGTGGGGGCATCGATCGTGACGTGGACGTGACGTCGGTACTTTATACCTGATGGGGGTGTGACGTGGGTCATTCGAACGTGACGTGGGCATGACGTGGGTGATTCGAACGTGACGTGGGCATGATGTGGGGGCATCGAACGTGACGTGGGTGTGACGTGGGGGCTTCGAACGTGACGTGGGCATGACGTCGGTGATTCGAACGTGACGTGGGCGTGACGTGGGGGCATCGAATGTGACGTGGGCGTGACGTGGGTGTTTCGAACGTGACGTGGGCGTGACGTCGGTGCTTTGAATGTGACGTGGGTGTGACGTGGGTCATTCGAACGTGATGTACGTGTGGCGTGTGCGCTTCGAACGTGACGTGGGTGTTTCTAAACTATCGTGGGTGTGACGTGGGTCATTCGAACGTGACGTGGGAGTGACGCGGGGGCTTCGAACGTGACGTAAGGGTGAGATGGGTGCTTAGAACGTGACGTGGGCGTGACGTGGGGGATTCCAGCGTGACGTGGGGCTTCGAATGTGACGTGGGCGTAACGTCAGTACTTCCAACGGCACATGGGTGTGACCTGGGTCATTGGAACGTGACGTGGGAGTGACGTGGGGGCTTCGAACGTGACAAAAGGGTGACATGGGTGCTTAGAACGTGACGTGGGCGTGACGTGGGCGATTCCAACGTGACGTGGGCTTCGAATGTGACGTGGGCATGATGTGGGTGATTCGAACGTCACCTGGGCGTGACGTGGGGGCTTCGATGTTGACGTGGGCGTGACCTGGGTGATTGGAACGTGACGTGGGCGTGACGTGGGTGGTTTCAACGTGACTTGAGCGTCACGTGGGGTCCTCGAACGTGACTTGGGCGTCACGTGGGGTCTTCGAAAGTGACGTGGGCATGACGTGGGTGATTCGAAGGTGACGTGGGTGTGACGTGGGGGCTTCGAACGTGACGTGGGTGTGACGTCGGTACTTTGAAAGTGACCTGGGTGTGACCTGGGTCATTTGAACGTGACGTGGGAGTGACGTGGGGGCATCGAACGTGACATAAGGGTGACATGGGTGCTTAGAACGTGACGTGGGCGTGACGTGGGCGATTCCAACGTGACGTGGGCTTCGAATGTGACGTGGGCGTGAGGTGGGTGATTGGAACGTGACGTGGGCGTGACGTCGGTACTTTGAATGTGACGAGTGTGAGACGTGGGGGCTTCGAACGTGATGTAAGGGCGACATGGGTGCTTAGAATGTGACGTGGGCGTGACATAGGCGCTTCGATCGTGACGTGGGCGTGACGTCGGTACTTTATATCTGACGTGGGTGTGACCTGGGTCATTCGAACGTGACGTGGGTGTGACGTGGGGGCTTCGAACGTGACGTGGGCATGACGTGGGTGATTCGAAGGTGACGTGGGGGTGACGTCGGTACTTTGAACGTGACGTGGGTGTGACGTGGGGGCATCGATCGTGACGTGGACGTGACGTCGGTACTTTCAATTATACATGGGTGTGACCTGGGTCATTCGAACGTGACGTGGGAGTGACGTGGGGGCTTTGAATGAGACATGGGTGTGACCTGGGGCTTCGAACGTGACGTGGGCGACATGGGTGCTTAGAACGTGACGTGGGCGTGACGTGGGTGATTCCAACGTGACGTGGGCGTGACGTGGGGGCTTGAAACGTGACGTGGGCATGACGTGGCTGATTCGAAGGTGACGTGGGCGTGACGTGGGGGCATGGAACGTGACGTGGGTGTGAGGTGGGTGTTTCGAACGTGACGTGGGCGTGACGTCGGTACTTTGAATGTGACGTGGGTGTGACCTGGGTCATTTGAACGTGACGTGGGCGTGACGTGGGCGATTCCAACGTGACGTGGGGGCTTCAAACGTGACGTGGGCGTGACGTGGGTGATTGGAACGTGACGTGGACGTGACGTGGGTGGTTTCATCGTGACGTGGCTGTGACGTGGGGGCTTCGGACGTGACGTGGGCGTCACGTGGGGGCTTCGAAAGTGACGTGGGCGTGACGTGGGGGCTTCGAAGGTGACCTGGGTATGACGTGGGTTCTTCGAACGTGACGTGGGCATGACGTGGGTGATTCGAACGTGACGTGGGCGTGACGTGGGTGATTCGAATGTGACGTGGGCGTGACGTGGGTGATTCGAAAGTGATGTCAGTGTGACGTGGGTGTATCGGACGTGACGTGGGCCTGACGTGGATGCTTCGAATGTGACGTTGGTGTTTCGAACGTGACGTAAGGGTGACGTGGGGCTTCGAATGTGACGTGGGCGTGAGGTGGGTGATTGGAACGTGACGTGGGCGTGACGTCGGTACTTTGAATGTGACGAGGGTGTGACCTAGGGGCTTCGAACGTGATGGAAGGGCGACATGGGTGCTTAGAACGTGACGTGGGCGTGACATAGGCGCTTCGATCGTGACGTGGGCGTGACGTGTGTGGTTTCAACGTGACGTGGGTGCCACGTGGGGCATCGAACGTGACGTGGGTGTGACGTGTGTGGTTTCAACGTGACGTGGGCGTCACGTGGGAGTTGCGATCGTCACGTGGACGTGACGTCGGTACTTTCAATTTGAGGCTGGTGTGACCTGGGTCATTCGAGCGTGACGTACGTGTGACGTGGGTGATTCCAACGTGACGTGGGCGTGACGTGGGGGCTTCGATCGTGACGTGGACGTGACGTCGGTACTTTATATCTGACGTGGGTGTGACCTGGGTCATTCGAACGTGACGTGGGTGTGACGTGGGTGCTTCGAACGTGACGTGGGCGTGACATAGGCGCTTCGATCATGACGTGGGTGTGACGTGTGTGGTTTCAACGTGACGTGGGTGTCACGTGGGGCATCGAACGTGACGTGGACGTGACGTCGGTACTTTCAGTTTGAGGCTGGTGTGACCTGGGTCATTCGAGCGTGACGTACGTGTGACGTGGGTGATTCCAACGTGACGTGGGCGTGACGTGGGGGCTTCGATCGTGACGTGGACGTGACGTCGGTACTTTATATCTGACGTGGGTGTGACCTGGGTCATTCGAACGTGACGTGGGTGTGACGTGGGGGCTTCGAACGTGACGTGGGCATGACGTGGGTGATTCGAAGGTGACGTGTGCGTGACGTGGGGGCATCGAACGTGACGTGGGCGTCACGTGTGGGCTTCAAACGTGACCTGTGTGTGACGTGGTTGATTCGAAGGTGACGTGGGGGTGACGTGGGGGAATGGAACGTGACGTGGGTGTGACGTGGGGGCATCGATCGTGACGTGGACGTGACGTCGGTACTTTCAATTATACGTGGGTGTGACCTGGGTCATTCGAACGTGACGTGGGAGTGACGTGGGGGCTTTGAATGAGACATGGGTGTGACCTGGGGCTTCGAACGTGACGTGGGCGACATGGGTGCTGAGAACGTGACGTGGGCGTGACGTGGGTGATTCCAACGTGACGTGGGCGTGACGTGGGGGCATCCATCGTGACGTGGGCGTCACGTGGGGGCTTGAAACGTGACCTGGGTGTGACGTGGTTGATTCGAAGGTGACGTGGGCGTGACGTCAGTACTTTGAACGTGACGTGGGTGTGACCTGGGTCATGCGAACGTGACGTGGGTGTGACGTGGGTGTTTCGAACGTTTCGTGGGCATTTCGTGGGTGATTCGAACGTGACGTGGGTGTGACCTGGGTCACTTGAACGTGACGTGGGAGTGACGTGGGGGCTTCAAACGTGACGTAAGGGTGACATTGGTGCTTCGGACGTGACGTGGGTGTAACGTGGGGGGTTCGAGCATGACACGGGAGTGACGTGGATGCTTCGAATGTGACGTGGGTGCTTCGAACGTGACGTGGAAGTCACGTGGGGGCTTCGAACGTGACGTGGGTGTGACGCGGGTGATTCGAAATTGACGTGGGCGTCACGTGGGAGTTTCGAACGTGACGTGGGCGTGACGTGGGTACTTTACATTTGACGTGGGTGTGACCTGGGTGATGCGAACGTGACGTGGGCGCAATGTGGGGGCATCGAACGTGACGTGGGCGTAACGTGGGGGCTTCGAAAGTGACGTGGGCATGACGTGGGTGATTCGAAGGTGACGTGAGTGTGACGTGGGGTGATTCGAACGTGACGTGGGCGTGACGTCGGTACTTTCAATGTGACGTGGGTGTGACCTGGGTGATTGGAATGTGACGTGGGAGTGACGTGGGGGCTTCGAACGTGCCAAAAGGGTGACATGGGTGCTTAGAACGTGACGTGGGCGTGACGTGGGTGATTCCAACGTGACGTGGGCGTCACGGGTGGGCTTCGAACGTGACGTGGGCATGACGTTGGTGATTCGAAGGTGACGTGGGTGTGACGTGGGTGCTTTGAAAGTGACGTGGGCGTGACGTGGGGGCTTCGAACGTGATGTAATTGTGACATGGGTGCTTAGAACGTGACGTGGGCATGACGTGGGTGATTCGAAGGTGACGTGGGTGTGACGTGGGGGCTTCAAACGTGACGTGGGCGTGACGTGGGGGTTTCGAACGTGACGTGGGCGTGACGTGGGTGATTCGAATGTGACTTGGGCGTGACGTGGGTGATTCGAAAGTGATGTCAGTGTGACGTGGGTGTATCGGACGTGACGTGGGCCTGACGTGGATGCTTCGAATGTGACGTTGGTGTTTCGAACGTGACGTAAGGGTGACGTGGGGCTTCGAATGTGACGTGGGCGTGAGGTGGGTGATTGGAACGTGACGTGGGCGTGACGTCGGTACTTTGAATGTGACGAGGGTGTGACCTAGGGGCTTCGAACGTGATGGAAGGGCGACATGGGTGCTTAGAACGTGACGTGGGCGTGACATAGGCGCTTCGATCGTGACGTGGGCATGACGTGTGTGGTTTCAACGTGACGTGGGTGCCACGTGGGGCATCGAACGTGACGTGGGTGTGACGTGTGTGGTTTCAACGTGACGTGGGCGTCACGTGGGAGTTGCGATCGTCACGTGGACGTGACGTCGGTACTTTCAATTTGAGGCTGGTGTGACCTGGGTCATTCGAGCGTGACGTACGTGTGACGTGGGTGATTCCAACGTGACGTGGGCGTGACGTGGGGGCTTCGATCGTGACGTGGTCATGACGTCGGTACTTTATATCTGACGTGGGTGTGACCTGGGTCATTCGAACGTGACGTGGGTGTGACGTGGGGGCTTCGAACGTGACGTGGGCATGACGTGGGTGATTCGAAGGTGACGTGTGCGTGACGTGGGGGCATCGAACGTGACGTGGGCGTCACGTGTGGGCTTCAAACGTGACCTGTGTGTGACGTGGTTGATTCGAAGGTGACGTGGGGGTGACGTGGGGGAATGGAACGTGACGTGGGTGTGACGTGGGGGCATCGATCGTGACGTGGACGTGACGTCGGTACTTTCAATTATACGTGGGTGTGACCTGGGTCATTCGAACGTGACGTGGGAGTGACGTGGGGGCTTTGAATGAGACATGGGTGTGACCTGGGGCTTCGAACGTGACGTGGGCGACATGGGTGCTTAGAACGTGACGTGGGCGTGACGTGGGCGATTCCAACGTGACGTGGGCGTGACGTGGGGGCATCGATCGTGACGTGGGCGTCACGTGGGGGCTTGAAACGTGACCTGGGTGTGACGTGGTTGATTCGAAGGTGACGTGGGCGTGACGTCAGTACTTTGAACGTGACGTGGGTGTGACCTGGGTCATGCGAACGTGACGTGGGTGTGACGTGGGTGTTTCGAACGTTTCGTGGGCATTTCGTGGGTGATTCGAACGTGACGTGGGTGTGACCTGGGTCACTTGAACGTGACGTGGGAGTGACGTGGGGGCTTCAAACGTGACGTAAGGGTGACATTGGTGCTTCGGACGTGACGTGGGTGTAACGTGGGGGGTTCGAGCATGACACGGGAGTGACGTGGATGCTTCGAATGTGACGTGGGTGCTTCGAACGTGACGTGGGTGTGACGCGGGTGATTCGAAATTGACGTGGGCGTCACGTGGGAGTTTCGAACGTGACGTGGGCGTGACGTGGGTACTTTACATTTGACGTGGGTGTGACCTGGGTGATGCGAACGTGACGTGGGCGCAATGTGGGGGCATCGAACGTGACGTGGGCGTAACGTGGGGGCTTCGAAAGTGACGTGGGCATGACGTGGGTGATTCGAAGGTGACGTGAGTGTGACGTCGGTACTTTCAATGTGACGTGGGTGTGACCTGGGTGATTGGAATGTGACGTGGGAGTGACGTGGGGGCTTCGAACGTGCCAAAAGGGTGACATGGGTGCTTAGAACGTGACGTGGGCGTGACGTGGGTGATTCCAACGTGACGTGGGCGTCACGGGTGGGCTTCGAACGTGACGTGGGCATGACGTTGGTGATTCGAAGGTGACGTGGGCGTGACGTGGGTGATTTGAAAGTGACGTGGGCGTGACGTGGGGGCTTCGAACGTGATGTAATTGTGACATGGGTGCTTAGAACGTGACGTGGGCATGACGTGGGTGATTCGAAGGTGACGTGGGTGTGACGTGGGGGCTTCAAACGTAACGTGGGCGTGACGTGGGGGATTCGAACGTGACGTGGGCGTGACGTCGGAACTTTGAATGTGACGTGGGTGTGACCTGGGTCATTTGATCGTGACGTGGGAGTGACGTGGGGGCTTCAAACGTGACGTAAGGGTGACATGGGTGCTTAGAACGTGACGTGGGCGTGACGTGGGTGATTCCAATGTCATGTGGGGGCTTCGAACGTGACGTGGGCGTGACGTGGGTGATTCGAACGTGACGTGGGCGTGACGTCGGTACTTTACATTTGACGTGGGTGTGACCTGGGTGATGCGAACGTGACGTGGGCGTGACGTGGGGACATCGAACGTGACGTGGGAGTGACGCGGGGGCTTCGAACGTGACGTAAGGGTGAGATGGGTGCTTAGAACGTGACGTGGGCGTGACGTGGGCGATTCCAGCGTGACGTGGGGCTTCGAATGTGACGTGGGCGTGACGTCAGTACTTCCAACGGCACATGGGTGTGACCTGGGTCATTGGAACGTGACGTGGGAGTGACGTCTGGGCTTCGAACGTGACAAAAGGGTGAAATGGGTGCTTAGAACGTGACGTGGGCGTGACGTGGGCGATTCCAGCGTGACGTGGGGCTTCGAATGTGACGTGGGCGTGACGTCAGTACTTCCAACGGCACATGGGTGTGACCTGGGTCATTGGAACGTGACGTGGGAGTGACGTGGGGGCTTCGAACGTGACAAAAGGGTGACATGGGTGCTTAGAACGTGACGTGGGCGTGACGTGGGCGCTTCCAGCGTGACGTGTGGCTTCGAATGTGACGTGGGCGTGACGTCAGTACTTCCAACGGCACATGGGTGTGACCTGGGTCATTGGAACGTGACGTGGGAGTGACGTGGGGGCTTCGCACATGACAAAAGGGTGACATGGGTGCTTAGAACGTGACGTGGGCGTGACGTGGGCGATTCCAACGTGACGTGGGCTTCGAATGTGACGTGGGCGTGATGTGGGTGATTCGAATGTCACTTGGGCGTGACGTGGGGGCTTCGAACGTCACCTGGGCGTGACGTGGGGGCTTCGATGTTGACGTGGGCGTGACCTGGGTGATTGGAACGTGACGTGGACGTGACGTGGGTGGTTTCAACGTGACGTGAGCGTCACGTGGGGTCCTCGAACGTGACTTGGGCGTCACGTGGGGTCTTCGAAAGTGACGTGGGCATGACGTGGGTGATTCGAAGGTGACGTGGGTGTGACGTGGGGGCTTCGAACGTGACGTGGGTGTGACGTCGGTACTTTGAATGTGACGTGGGTGTGACCTGGGTCATTTGAACGTGACGTGGGAGTGACGTGGGGGCATCGAACGTGACATAAGGGTGACATGGGTGCTTAGAACGTGACTTGGGTGTGACGTGGGTGATTCCAACGTGTCGTGGGGCTTCGAATGTGACGTGGGCGTGACGTGTGTGGTTTCAACGTGACGTGGGTGTCACGTGGGGCATCGAACGTGACGTGGACGTGACGTCGGTACTTTCAATTTGAGGTTGGTGTGACCTGGGTCATTCGAACGTGACGTACATGTGACGTGGGTGATTCCAACGTGACGTGGGGCTTCGAATGTGACGTGGGTGTGACCTGGGTGATTGGAATGTGACGTGGGTGTGACGTGGGGGCTTCGAACGTGACGTGGGTGTGACGTGGGTGTTTCGAACGTGACGTTGGTGTTTCGAACTTGACTTCGGTGTGACGTGGGTGCTTCGGACCTGACGTGGGCGTAACGTGGGGGCTTCGAGCATGACGCGGGAGTGACCTGGATGCTTCGACTGTGACGTTGGTGTTTCGAACATGACAGGGGTGTGACATGGGTGCTTAGAACGTGACTTGGGTGTGACGTGGGTGATTCCAACGTGTCGTGGGGCTTCGAATGTGACGTGGGCGTGAGGTGGGTGATTGGAACGTGACGTGGGCGTGACGTCGGTACTTTGAATGTGACGAGGGTGTGACCTGGGGGCTTCGAACGTGATGTAAGGGCGACATGGGTGCTTAGAACGTGACGTGGGCGTGACATAGGCGCTTCGATCGTGACGTGGGCGTGACGTGTGTGGTTTCAACGTGACGTGGGTGCCACGTGGGGCATCGAACGTGACGTGGGTGTGACGTGTGTGGTTTCAACGTGACGTGGGCGTCACGTGGGAGTTGCGATCGTCACGTGGACGTGACGTCGGTACTTTCAATTTGAGGCTGGTGTGACCTGGGTCATTCGAGCGTGACGTACGTGTGACGTGGGTGATTCCAACGTGACGTGGGCGTGACGTGGGGGCTTCGATCGTGACGTGGACGTGACGTCGGTACTTTATATCTGACGTGGGTGTGACCTGGGTCATTCGAACGTGACGTGGGTGTGACGTGGGGGCTTCGAACGTGACGTGGGCATGACGTGGGTGATTCGAAGGTGACGTGTGCGTGACGTGGGGGCATCGAAGGTGACGTGGGCATGACGTGGGAGCTTCGAAAGTGACGTGGGTGTCACGTGGGTGATTCGAAGGTGACGTGGGCGTGACCTGGGGGCTTCGAACGTGACGTGGGCGTGACGTCGGTACTTTGAATGTGACGTGGGTGTGACCTGGGTCATTTGAACGTGACGTGGGAGTGACGTGGGGTCTTCGAACGTGACATAAGGGTGACATGGGTGCTTAGAACGTGACGTGGGCGTGACTTGGGTGATCCCAACGTGACGTGGGGGCTTCGAACGTGACATGGGCGTGACGTGGGTGCTTCGATTGTGACGTGGGCGTGACGTCGGCACTTTGAAAGTGACGTGGGTGTGACCTGGGTGATTGGAACGTGACGTGGGAGTGACGTGGGTGATTCCAACGTGACGTGGGCTTCGAACGTGACGTGGGCGTGACGTGGGTGAATGGAACGTGTGGTGGGCGTGAGGTGGGTGATTCGAAAGTGACGTCGGTGTGACGTGGTGCTTCGAACGTGACGTGGGCATGACATAAGCGCTTCGATCGTGACGTGGGCGTGACGTGTGTGGTTTCAACGTGACGTGGGCGTCACGGGGGGGCTTCGAACGTGACGTGGGCATGACGTGGGTGCTTCGAAGGTGACGTGGGCATGACGTCGGTACTGTGAAAGTTACGTGGGTGTGACCTGGGTGGTTGGAACATGACGTGGGAGTGACGTGGGTGATTCCAACGTGACGTGGGCTTCGAACGTGACGTGGGCGTGACGTGGGTGATTGGAACGTGTGGTGGGCGTGAGGTGGGTGATTCGAAAGTGACGTCGGTGTGACGTGGGTGATTCGGACGTGACGTGGGCATGACATAAGCGCTTCGATCGTGACGTGGGCGTGACGTGTGTGGTTTCAACGTGACGTGGGTGTCACGTGGGGCATCGAACGTGACGTGGGCGTGACGTGTGTGGTTTCAACGTGACGTGGGCGTCACGGGGGGCTTCGAACGTGACGTGGGCATGACGTGGCTGATTCGAAGGTGACGTGGGCGTGACGTGGGGGCATGGAACGTGACGTGGGTGTGACGTGGGTGTTTCGAACGTGACGTGGGCGTGACGTCGGTACTTTGAATGTGACGTGGGTGTGACCTGGGTCATTTGAACGTGACGTGGGCGTGACGTGGGCGATTCCAACGTGACGTGGGGGCTTCAAACGTGACGTGGGCGTGACGTGGGTGATTGGAACGTGACGTGGACGTGACGTGGGTGGTTTCATCGTGACGTGGCTGTGACGTGGGGGCTTCGGACGTGACGTGGGCGTCACGTGGGGGCTTCGAAAGTGACGTGGGCGTGACGTGGGGGCTTCGAAGGTGACCTGGGTATGACGTGGGTTCTTCGAACATGACGTGGGCATGACGTGGGTGATTCGAACGTGACGTGGGCGTGACGTGGGTGATTCGAACGTGACGTGGGCATGACGTGGGTGATTCGAACGTGATGTGGGCCTGACGTGGATGCTTCGAATGTGACGTTGGTGTTTCGAACGTGACATGGGTGTGACATGGGTGCTTCGAATGTGACGTGGGCGTAACGTGGGGCTTCGAACCTGACGTGGGCGTGACGTGTGTGGTTTCAACGTGACGTGGGTGCCACGTGGGGCATCGAACGTGACCTGGGTGTGACGTGGGTGTTTCGAACGTGACGTGGGCGTGACGTCGGTACTTTGAATGTGACGTGGGTGTGACCTGGGTCATTGGAACGTGACGTGGGAGTGACGTGGGGGCTTCGAACGTGACGTGGGCTTCCAACGTGACGTGGGCGTGACGTGGGTGATTGGAACGTGAGGTGGGCGTGAGGTGGGTGATTCGAAAGTGACGTCGGTGTGACGTGGGTGTTTCGGACGTGACGTGGGCGTGACGTGGATGCTTCGAACGTGACGTTGGTGTTTCGAACGTGAGGTGGGTGTGACGTGGGTGCTTCGAACGTGACGTGGGCGTGATATAGGCGCTTCGATCATGACGTGGGCGTGACGTGTGTGGTTTCAACGTGACGTGGGTGTCACGTGGGGCATCGAACGTGACGTGGACGTGACGTCGGTACTTTCAATTTGAGGTTGGTGTGACCTGGGTCATTCGAACGTGACGTACATGTGACGTGGGTGATTCCAACGTGACGTGGGGCTTCGAATGTGACGTGGGTGTGACCTGGGTGATTGGAATGTGACGTGGGTGTGACGTGGGGGCTTCGAACGTGACGTGGGTGTGACGTGGGTGTTTCGAACGTGACGTTGGTGTTTCGAACTTGACTTCGGTGTGACGTGGGTGCTTCGGACCTGACGTGGGCGTAACGTGGGGGCTTCGAGCATGACGCGGGAGTGACCTGGATGCTTCGACTGTGACGTTGGTGTTTCGAACATGACAGGGGTGTGACATGGGTGCTTAGAACGTGACTTGGGTGTGACGTGGGTGATTCCAACGTGTCGTGGGGCTTCGAATGTGACGTGGGCGTGAGGTGGGTGATTGGAACGTGACGTGGGCGTGACGTCGGTACTTTGAATGTGACGAGGGTGTGACCTGGGGGCTTCGAACGTGATGTAAGGGCGACATGGGTGCTTAGAACGTGACGTGGGCGTGACATAGGCGCTTCGATCGTGACGTGGGCGTGACGTGTGTGGTTTCAACGTGACGTGGGTGCCACGTGGGGCATCGAACGTGACGTGGGTGTGACGTGTGTGGTTTCAACGTGACGTGGGCGTCACGTGGGAGTTGCGATCGTCACGTGGACGTGACGTCGGTACTTTCAATTTGAGGCTGGTGTGACCTGGGTCATTCGAGCGTGACGTACGTGTGACGTGGGTGATTCCAACGTGACGTGGGCGTGACGTGGGGGCTTCGATCGTGACGTGGACGTGACGTCGGTACTTTATATCTGACGTGGGTGTGACCTGGGTCATTCGAACGTGACGTGGGTGTGACGTGGGGGCTTCGAACGTGACGTGGGCATGACGTGGGTGATTCGAAGGTGACGTGTGCGTGACGTGGGGGCATCGAAGGTGACGTGGGCATGACGTGGGAGCTTCGAAAGTGACGTGGGTGTCACGTGGGTGATTCGAAGGTGACGTGGGCGTGACCTGGGGGCTTCGAACGTGACGTGGGCGTGACGTCGGTACTTTGAATGTGACGTGGGTGTGACCTGGGTCATTTGAACGTGACGTGGGAGTGACGTGGGGTCTTCGAACGTGACATAAGGGTGACATGGGTGCTTAGAACGTGACGTGGGCGTGACTTGGGTGATCCCAACGTGACGTGGGGGCTTCGAACGTGACATGGGCGTGACGTGGGTGCTTCGATTGTGACGTGGGCGTGACGTCGGCACTTTGAAAGTGACGTGGGTGTGACCTGGGTGATTGGAACGTGACGTGGGAGTGACGTGGGTGATTCCAACGTGACGTGGGCTTCGAACGTGACGTGGGCGTGACGTGGGTGAATGGAACGTGTGGTGGGCGTGAGGTGGGTGATTCGAAAGTGACGTCGGTGTGACGTGGTGCTTCGAACGTGACGTGGGCATGACATAAGCGCTTCGATCGTGACGTGGGCGTGACGTGTGTGGTTTCAACGTGACGTGGGCGTCACGGGGGGGCTTCGAACGTGACGTGGGCATGACGTGGGTGCTTCGAAGGTGACGTGGGCATGACGTCGGTACTGTGAAAGTTACGTGGGTGTGACCTGGGTGGTTGGAACATGACGTGGGAGTGACGTGGGTGATTCCAACGTGACGTGGGCTTCGAACGTGACGTGGGCGTGACGTGGGTGATTGGAACGTGTGGTGGGCGTGAGGTGGGTGATTCGAAAGTGACGTCGGTGTGACGTGGGTGATTCGGACGTGACGTGGGCATGACATAAGCGCTTCGATCGTGACGTGGGCGTGACGTGTGTGGTTTCAACGTGACGTGGGTGTCACGTGGGGCATCGAACGTGACGTGGGCGTGACGTGTGTGGTTTCAACGTGACGTGGGCGTCACGGGGGGCTTCGAACGTGACGTGGGCATGACGTGGCTGATTCGAAGGTGACGTGGGCGTGACGTGGGGGCATGGAACGTGACGTGGGTGTGACGTGGGTGTTTCGAACGTGACGTGGGCGTGACGTCGGTACTTTGAATGTGACGTGGGTGTGACCTGGGTCATTTGAACGTGACGTGGGCGTGACGTGGGCGATTCCAACGTGACGTGGGGGCTTCAAACGTGACGTGGGCGTGACGTGGGTGATTGGAACGTGACGTGGACGTGACGTGGGTGGTTTCATCGTGACGTGGCTGTGACGTGGGGGCTTCGGACGTGACGTGGGCGTCACGTGGGGGCTTCGAAAGTGACGTGGGCGTGACGTGGGGGCTTCGAAGGTGACCTGGGTATGACGTGGGTTCTTCGAACATGACGTGGGCATGACGTGGGTGATTCGAACGTGACGTGGGCGTGACGTGGGTGATTCGAACGTGACGTGGGCATGACGTGGGTGATTCGAACGTGATGTGGGCCTGACGTGGATGCTTCGAATGTGACGTTGGTGTTTCGAACGTGACATGGGTGTGACATGGGTGCTTCGAATGTGACGTGGGCGTAACGTGGGGCTTCGAACCTGACGTGGGCGTGACGTGTGTGGTTTCAACGTGACGTGGGTGCCACGTGGGGCATCGAACGTGACCTGGGTGTGACGTGGGTGTTTCGAACGTGACGTGGGCGTGACGTCGGTACTTTGAATGTGACGTGGGTGTGACCTGGGTCATTGGAACGTGACGTGGGAGTGACGTGGGGGCTTCGAACGTGACGTGGGCTTCCAACGTGACGTGGGCGTGACGTGGGTGATTGGAACGTGAGGTGGGCGTGACGTGGATGGTTTCAACGTGACGTGAGCGTCACGTGGGGTCCTCGAACGTGACGTGGGCGTCCCGTGCGGTCTTCGAAAGTGACGTGGGCATGACGTGGGTGATTCGAAGGTGACGTGGGAGTGACGTGCGGGCTTCGAACGTGACGTGGGCGTCACGTGGGGTCTTCGAAAGTGACGTGGGCATGACGTGGGTGATTCGAAGGTGACGTGGGAGTGACGTGGGGGCTTCGAACGTGACGTGGGTGTGACGTCGGTACTTTGAACGTGACGTGGGTGTGACCTGGGTCATTTGAACATGACGCGGGAGTGACGTGGATGCTTCGAACGTGACGTTGGTGTTTCGAACGTGACGTGGGCGTGACGTGGGTGATTGGAACGTGACGTGGGCGCCACGTGGGGGCATCGAAGTTGACGTGGGTGTGACGTGGGTGTTTCGAACGTGACGTTGGTGTTTCGAACGTGACAGGGGTGTGACGTGGGTGCTTTGAACGTGACGTGGGCGTCACGTGGGGGCTTGGGACATGACGTGGATGTGAGGTGGGTGCTTCGGACGTGACGTGGGCATGACGTGGGGGCTTCGAAAATGATGTGGGCGTGACGTGGGGGCTTCGAACGTCACGTGGGCGTGACGTGGTACTTTACATTTGACGTGGGTGTGACGTGGGTCATTTGAACGTGACGTGGGAGTGACGTGGGGGCTTCGAACGTGATGTAAGTGTGACATGGGTGCTTAGAACGTGACGTGGGCATGACGTGGGTGATTCGAAGGTGACGTGGGTGTGACGTGGGGGCTTCGAACGTGACGTGGGCATGACGTGGGTGATTCGAGCGTGACGTGGGCGTGACGTGGGGGCATCGAACGTGACGTGGGCGTGACGTGGGGGCTTCGAACGTGACGTGGGCATGACGTCGGTGATTCGAACGTGACGTGGGCGTGACGTGGGGGCATCGAACGTGACGTGGGCGTGACGTGGGGGCTTCGAACGTGACCTGGGTGTGACGTGGGTGTTTCGAACGTGACGTGGGCGTGACGTCGGTACTTTGAATGTGACGTGGGTGTGACGTGGGTCATTCGAACGTGATGTACGTGTGACGTGTGGGCTTCGAACGTGACGTAGGTGATTCCAACGTGACGTTGGTGTTTCGAACGTGACATGGGTGTGACATGGGTGCTTCGAATGTGACGTGGGCGTGACGTGGGGGCTTCGAACCTGACGTGGGTGTGACGTGGAGGCTTCGAAAGTGACGTGGGTGTGACGTGGGTCATTTGAACGTGACGTGGGCGTGACGTGGGTGATTCGAATGTGACGTGGGTGTGACGTGGGGGCTTCGAACGTCACGTGAGCGTCACGTGGGGGCATCGAGTTTGACATGGGCGTGACGTGGGTGATTGGAACGTGACGTGGGCGTGACGTGGGTGATTCCAACGTGACGTGGGGCTTCGAACATGACGTGGGCGTGACGTGGGGGCTTCGAACGTAACGTGGGCATGACGTGGGTGATTCGAAGGTGACATGGGTGTGAGGTGGGTGTTTCGAACGTGACGTGGGCGTGACGTCGGTACTTTGAATGTGACGTGGGTGTGACGTTGGTCATTCGAACGTGATGTACGTGTGACGTGGGGGCTTCGAACGTGACGTGGGTGTTTCAAAACTAACGTGGGTGTGACGTAGGGGTATCGAACGTGACGTAGGTGTTTCCAAACTGACGTGGGTGTGACGTCAGTACGTTGAATGTGACGTGGGTGTGACGTGCATGAATCGATCGTGAGGTGGGTGTTTTAAATGTGAGCTGGGCGTGTCGTGGGTCATTCGAACGTGACATAGGTGTGACGTGGGGGCATCGAACGTGACATGGGCGTGACGTGGATGCTTCGAATGTGACGTTGGTGTTTCGAACGTGACATGCGTGTGACGTGGGTGCTTTGAATGTGACGTGGGCGTAACGTGGGTGCTTCGAACGTGACAGGGGTGTGAGGTCGGTACTTTGAATGTGCCGTGGGTGTGACGTGCATGACTCGAACGTGACGTGGGCGTGACGTGGGGGCTTCGAAGTTGACGTGGGCCAGACCTGGGTGATGTGAACGTGACGTGGGTGTGACGTGGGGGCTTCGAACGTGACGTGGGCGTGAGGTAGGGGCTTCAAAAGTGACGTGGTCGTCACGTGGGGGCTTCGAACGGGACGTGGGTGTGACGTGGGGGCTTCGAACGTTACGTGGGTGTGACGTGCGTCATTTCGGTCGGGACGTGGGTGTGACGTTTGGGCTTCTAACGTGACGTGGGTGTGACATGGGGGCTTGAACGTGACGTGGGCGTGACGTGGGGGCATCGAACGTGACGTGGGCATGACGTGGGTGCTTCGAAAGTGACGTGGGTGTGAGGTGGGTGATTCCAACGTCATGTGGGGGCTTCGAACGTGACTTGGGCGTGAGGTGGGTGATTGGAACGTGACGTGGGCGTGACGTCGGTACTTTGAAAGTGACGTGGGTGTGACCTGGGTCATTGGAACGTGACGTGGGAGTGACGTGGGGGCTTCAAACGTGATGTAAGGGTGACATGGGCGCTTAGAACGTGAGGTGGGTGTGACGTGGGTGCTTCCAACGTGACGTGGGCGTGACATAGGCGCTTCGATCATGACGTGGGTGTGACGTGTGTGGTGTCAACGTGACGTGGGTGTCACGTGGGGCATCGAACGTGACGTGGACGTGACGTCGGTACTTTCAATTTGAGGTTGGTGTGACCTGGGTCATTCGAACGTGACGTACATGCGACGTGGGTGATTCCAACGTGACGTGGGGCTTCGAACGTGACGTGGGTGTGACCTGGGTGATTGGAACGTGACGTGGGTGTGACGTGGGGGCTTCGAACGTGACGTGGGTGTGACGTGGGTGTTTCGAACGTGACGTTGGTGTTTCGAACGTGACGCGGGTGTGACGTGGGTGCATCGGACGTGACGTGGGCGTGACGTGGGGGCTTCGAAAATGATGTGGGTGTGAGGTGGGGTCTTCGAACGTGACGTGGGCGTGACGTGGGAGTTTCGAACGTGACGTGGGCGCCACGTGGGGGCTTCGAACATGACGTGGATGTGAGGTGGGTGCTTCGGACGTGACGTGGGCATGACGTGGGGGCTTCGAAAATGATGTGGGTGTGACGTGGGGGCTTCGAACGTCACGTGGGCGTGACGTGGTACTTTACATTTGACGTGTGTGTGAACTGGGTCATTGGAACGTGACGTGGGTGTGACGTGGGGGCTTCGAACGTGACGTGGGTGTGACGTCGGTACTTTATACCTGATGCGGGTGTGACGTGGGTCATTCGAACGTGACGTGGGTGTGACGTGGGGGCTTCGAACGTGACGTGGGCATGACGTGGGTGATTCGAACGTGGCGTGGGCGTGACCTGGGGGCATCGAACGTGACGTGGGCGTGACGTGGGGGCTTCGAACGTGACGTGGGCATCACATCGGTGATTCGAACGTGACGTGGGCGTGACGTGGGTGATTCGAACGTGACGTGGGCGTGACGTGGGGGCCTCGACCGGGACGTGGGCGTGACGTGGGTGTTTCGAACGTGACGTGGGCGTGACGTCGGTGCTTTGAATGTGACGTGGGTGTGACGTGGGTCATTCGAACGTGATGTACGTGTGACGTGTGGGCTTCGAACGTGACGTGGGTGTTTCAAAACTAACGTGAGTGTGACGTAGGGGTATCGAACGTGACGTCGGTGTTTCCAAACTGACGTGGGTGTGACGTCGGTATGTTGAATGTGACGTGGGTGTGACGTGCATGGTTCGAACGTGAGGTGGGTGTTTTAAATGTGAGCTGGGCGTGACGTGGGTCATTCGAACATGACGTAGGTGTGACGTGGGGGCTTCGAACGTGACGTGGGCGTGACGTGGATGCTTCGAATGTGACGTTGGTGTTTCGAACGTGACATGGGTGTGACATGGGTGCTTCGAATGTGACGTGGGCGTAACGTGGGGGCTTCGAACCTAGACGTGGGTGTGACGTGGGGGCTTTGAAAGTGACGTGGGTGTGACGTGGGTCATTTGAACGTGACGTGGGCGTGACGTGGGTGCTTCGAATGTGACGTGGGGCTTCCAACGTGACATGGGCGTGACGTGGGTGATTCGAAGGTGACGTGGGTGTGACGTGGGGGCTTCGAACGTGACATGGCCGTGACGTGGGTGATTCGAACGTGACGTGGGCGTGAGGTGGGTGATTCGAAAGTGACGTCGGTGTGACGTGGGTGTTTCGGACGTGACGTGGGCGTGTCGTTGGTGCTTCGAACGTGACGTGGGCATGACATAAGCGCTTCGATCGTGACGTGGGTGTGACGTGTGTGGTTTCAACATGACGTGGGTGTCACGTGGGGCATCGAACGTGACGTGGGCGTGACGTGTGTGGTTTCAAAGTGACGTGGGCGTCACGGGGGGGCATGGAACGTGACGTGCGTGTGAGGTGGGTGTTTCGAACGTGACGTGGGAGTGACGTCGGTACTTTGAAAGTGACGTGGGTGTGACCTGGGTCATTTGAACGTGACGTGGGAGTGACGTGGGGGCATCGAACGTGACATAAGGGTGACATGGGTGCTTAGAACGTGACGTGGGCGTGATGCAGGTGATTCCAACGTGACGTGGGTGATTCGAATATGACGTGGGCGTGACGTGGGTGATTCGAAAGTGATGTCGGTGTGACGTGGGTGTTTCGGACGTGACGTGGGCGTGACGTGGATGCTTCGAACGAGATGTTGGTGTTTCGAACGTGACGTAAGGGTGACGTGGGTGCTTCGAAAGTGATGTCGGTGTGACGTGGGTTCTTCCAACGTGACGTGGGGCTTCGAACGTGACGTGGGCGTGACGTGGGGGCTTCGAATGTGACGTGGGCGTCACGTGGGGGCTTCGAACGTCACGTGAGGGCCACGTGGGGGCATCGAAGTTGACGTGGGTGTGACGTGGGTGTTTCGAACGTGACGTTGGTGTTTCGAACATGACGTGGGTGTGACGTGGGTGCTTCGAACGTGACGTGGGCGTCACGTGGGGGCTTCGAACATGACGTGGATGTGAGGTGGGTGCTTCGGACGTGACGTGGGCATGACGTGGGGGCTTCGAAAATGATGTGGGTGTGACGTGGGGGCATCGAACGTGACGTGGACGTGACGTGGGCGATTCCAACGTGACGTGGGTGATTCGAATATGACGTGGGTGTGACGTGGGGGCTTAGAACGTCACGTGGGCGTGACGTGGGTGCTTCGAACGTGACGTGGGCGTGACGTGGGTGATTCGAACGTGACGTGGGCGTGACGGCGGTACTTTGAAAGTGACGTGGGTGTGACCTGACTCATTCGAACATGACGTGGGAGTGACGTGGGGGCTTCGAACGTGACGTGGGTGTGACATGGGTGCTTAGAACGTGACCTAGGCGTGACGTGGGTGATTCGAAAGTGATGTTGGTGTAACGTTGGTCATTTCAAATTGACGTCGGTGTGACGTGGGTGGTTCGAATGTGACGTGGGCGTGCCGTTTGTGGTTTCAACGTGACGTGGGCGTCACGTGGGAGTTTCGAACGTGACGTGGACGTGACGTCGGTACTTTCAAATATACGTTTGTGTGACCTGGGTCATTTGAACGTGACGTGGGAGTGATGTGGGGGCTTGAAACGTGACGGAAGGGTGACATGGCTGCTTAGAGCGTGACGTGGGCGTGACGTGGGTGATTCCAACGTGACGTGGGGCTTCGAATGTGACGTGGGCGTGACGTGGGTGATTGGAACGTGACGTGGGCGTGACGTCGGTACTTTGAATGTGACGTGGGTGTGACCTGGGTGATTGGAACGTGACGTAAGGGCGACATGGGTGCTTAGAACGTGACGTGGGAGTGACGTGGGTGATTCCAACGTGACGTGGGGGCTTCGAACGTGACATGGGCGTGACGTGGGTGATTCGAACGTGACGTGGGCGTAACGTGGGGGGTTTGAACATGAGGCGGGAGTGACGTGGATGTTTCGAATGTGACGTGGGTGCTTCGAACGTGACGTGGGTGTGACGTGGGGGCTTCGAACGTGACGTGGGCGTGACGTGGGGGCTTCGAACGTGACGTGGGTGTGACCTGGGTGATGCGAACGTGACGTGGGCGTAACATGGGGGCATCGAACGTGACGTGGGCGTCACGTGGGGGCTTCGAAAGTGACGTGGGCATGACGTGGGTGATTCGAAGGTGACGTGGGTGTGACGTGGGGGCTTCGAATGTGACGTGGGCATGACGTCCGTGATTCGAAAGTGACGTGGGCGTCGGGTGGGAGTTTCGAACGTGACGTGGGCCTGACGTCGGTACTTTGAATGTGACGTGGGTGTGACCTGGGTGATTGGAACGTGACGTGGGAGTGACGTGGGTGCTTCAAACGTGACGTGGGCATGACGGGGGGCTTCGAACGTGACGTGGGCGTCACGTGGGGGCTTGAAACGTGACGTGGGTGTGACGTGGGGGCTTCGAAGGTGACGTGGGCGTGACGTCAGTACTTTGAATGTGACGTGGGTGTGACCTGGGTCATGCGAACGTGACGTGGGCGTGACGTGGGTGTTTCGATCGTTACGAGGGCATTTCGTGGGTGATTCGAACGTGACGTGGGTGTGACGTGGGTCATTTGAACGTGACGTGGGAGTGACGTGGGGGCTTCAAATGTGACGTAAGGGTGACATGGGTGCTTCGAACGTGACGTGGGCGTCACGTGGGTGATTGCAACGTGACGTGGGTGTGACGTGGGGGCTTCGAACGTGACGTGGGCGTGACGTCTGTGGTTTCAACGTGACGTGGGTGTCACGTGGGGCATCGAACGTGACGTGGGCGTACCGTGTGTGGTTCCAACGGGACGTGGGCGTCACGTGGGGGCTTCGAACGTCACGTGGGCGTCACGTGGGGGCATCTAACGTGACGTGGGCGTGACCTGGGTGATTGGAACGTGACGTGGGCGTGACGTGGGGGCTTCGAACGTGACGTGCGTGTGACGTGGGTGTTTCGAACGTGACGCTGGTGTTTCCAACGTGACGTGGGTGTGACGTGGGGGCTTCGAACATGACGCGGGAGTGACGTGGGGGCATCGAATGTGACGTGGGTGCTTCGAACGTGACGTGGGCGTCACGTGGGGGCTTCGAACGTGACGTGGGTGTGAATTGGTTGATTCGAAAGTGACGTGGGCGTCACGTTCGAGTTTTGAACGTGACGTGGGTGTGACGTGGGTGCTTCGAACGTGACGTGGGCGTGACGTCGGTACTTTCAATGTGACGTGGGTGTGACCTGGGTCATTGGAACGTGACGTGGGAGTGACGTGGGGGCTTCGAACGTGACATAAGGGTGACATGGGTGCTTAGAACGTGACGTGGGCGTGACGTGGGAGTTTCGAACGTGACGTGGACGTGACGTCGGTACTTTCAATTTGAGGTTGGTGTGACCTGGGTCATTTGGACGTGACGTCGCTACTTTCAATTTGAGGTTGGTGTGACCTGGGTCATTCGAACGTGACGTACGTGTGACGTTGGGGCTTCGAACGTGATGTGGGTGTTTCAAAACTAACGTGGGTGTGACGTGGGGGCTTCGAACGTGACGTAGGCGTAACGTGGGTGTTTACAAGTGACCTGGGCGTGACGTGGGGGTTTCGATCGTGACGTGGACGTGACGTCGGTACTTTATATCTGACGTGGGTGTGACCTGGCTCATTTGAACGTGACGTGGGTGTGACGTGGGGGCTTCGAACGTGACGTGGGTGTGACGTGGCTGATTCGAACGTGACGTGGGCGTGACGTGGGTGATTCCAACGTGACGTGGGCGTGACGTCGGAACTTTGAATGTGACGTGGGTGTCACCTGGGTCATTGTAACGTGACGTGGGAGTGACGTGGGGGCATCGAACGTGACGTAAGGGTGACATGGGTGCTTAGAACGTGACGTGGGTGTGACGTGGGTGATTCCAACGTGACGTGGGGCTTCGTACGTGACGTGGGCGTGAGGTGGGTGATTGGAACGTGACGTGGGCGTGACGTCGGTACTTTGAAAGTGACGTGGGAGTGACGTGGGGGCTTCAAACGTGACGTAAGGGTGACATGGGTGCTTAGAACGTGACGTGGGCGTGACGTGGGTGATTCCAACGTCATGTGGGGGCTTCGAACGTGACGTGGGCGTGACGTCGGTACTTTGAAAGTGACGTGGGTGTGACCTGGGTCATTTGAACGTGACGTGGGAGTGACGTGGGGGCTTCAAACGTGACGTAAGGGTGACATGGGCGCTTAGAACGTGACCTGGGCGTGACGTGGGTGATTCGAATATGACGTGGGCGTGACGTGGGTGATTCGAAAGTGACGTTGGTGTGACGTGGGTCTTTCGGACATGACGTGGGCGTGACATTGATGATTCGAACGTGACGTTGGTGTTTCGAACATGACGTGGGTGTGACGTGGGACTTCGAACGTGACGTGGGCGTGACATAGGCGCTTCGATCATGACGTGGGCGTGACGTGTGTGGTTTCAACGTGACGTGGGTGTCACGTGGGGCATCGAACGTGACGTGGACGTGACGTCGGTACTTTCAATTTGAGGTTGGTGTGACCTGGGTCATTCGAACGTGACGTACATGTGACGTGGGTGATTCCAACGTGACATGGGGCTTCGAATGTGACGTGGGTGTGACCTGGGTGATTGGAACGTGACGTGGGTGTGACGTGGGGGCTTCGAACGTGACGTGGGTGTGACGTGGGTGTTTCGAACGTGACGTTGGTGTTTCGAACTTGACTTCGGTGTGACGTGGGTGCTTCAGACCTGACGTGGGTGTAACGTGGGGGCTTCGAGCAAGACGCGGGAGTGACGTGGATGCTTCGAATGTGACGTGGGCGTCACGTGGGGGCTTCGAACGTCACGTGGATGTGCGGTGGGTGCTTCGGACGTGACGTGGGCGTGACGTGGGAGTTTCGAACGTGACGTGGACGTGACGTGGTACTTTACATTTGACGTGGGTGTGACCTGGCTCAATCGAACGTGACGTGGGTGTGACGTGGGGGCTTCGAATGTGACGTGGGCGTGACGTGGGTGATTCGAACGTGACGTGGGTGTGACGTGGGGGCTTCGAGCAAGACGCGGGAGTGACGTCGGTACTTTATACCTGATGGGGGTGTGACGTGGGTCATTCGAACGTGACGTGGGCATGACGTGGGTGATTCGAACGTGACGTGGGCGTCACGTGGGGGCATCGAATGTGACGTGGGTGTGACGTGGGGGCTTCGAACGTGACGTGGGCATGACGTCGGTGATTCGAACGTGACGTGGGCGTGACGTGGGGGCATCGAATGTGACGTGGGCGTGACGTGGGTGTTTCGAACGTGACGTGGGCGTGACGTCGGTGCTTTGAATGTGACGTGGGTGTGACGTGGGTCATTCGAACGTGATGTACGTGTGGCGTGTGCGCTTCGAACGTGACGTGGGTGTTTCAAAACTAACGTGGGTGTGACGTGGGTCATTCGAACGTGACGTGGGAGTGACGCGGGGGCTTCGAACGTGACGTAAGGGTGAGATGGGTGCTTAGAACGTGACGTGGGCGTGACGTGGGCGATTCCAGCGTGACGTGGGGCTTCGAATGTGACGTGGGCGTGATGTGGGGGCTTCGAATGTCACTTGGGCGTGACGTGGGGGCTTCGAACGTCACCTGGGCGTGACGTGGGGGCTTCGATGTTGACGTGGGCGTGACCTGGGTGATTGGAACGTGACGTGGACGTGACGTGGGTGGTTTCAACGTGACGTGAGCGTCACGTGGGGTCCTCGAACGTGACTTGGGCGTCACGTGGGGTCTTCGAAAGTGACGTGGGCATGACGTGGGTGATTCGAAGGTGACGTGGGTGTGACGTGGGGGCTTCGAACGTGACGTGGGCGTGACGTCGGTACTTTGAATGTGACGTGGGTGTGACCTGGGTCATTTGAACGTGACGTGGGAGTGACGTGGGGGCTTTGAACGTGACATAAGGGTGACATGGGTGCTTAGAACGTGACGTGGGCGTGATGCAGGTGATTCCAACGTGACGTGGTGCTTCGAACGTGACGTGGGCGTCACGTGGGGGCTTCGAACGTGACGTGGGAGTTTCGAACGTGACGTGGGTGTGACGTGGGTTCTTCGAACGTGACGTGGGCGTGACATAGGCGCTTCGATCATGACGTGGGGGTGACGTGTGTGGTTTCAACGTGACGTGGGTGTCACGTGGGGCATCGAACGTGACGTGGACGTGACGTCGCTACTTTCAATTTGAGGTTGGTGTGACCTGGGTCATTCGAACGTGACGTACGTGTGACGTTGGGGCTTCGAACGTGATGTGGGTGTTTCAAAACTAACGTGGGTGTGACGTGGGGGCTTCGAACGTGACGTAGGCGTAACGTGGGTGTTTACAAGTGACCTGGGCGTGACGTGGGGGTTTCGATCGTGACGTGGACGTGACGTCGGTACTTTATATCTGACGTGGGTGTGACCTGGCTCATTTGAACGTGACGTGGGTGTGACGTGGGGGCTTCGAACGTGACGTGGGTGTGACGTGGGTGATTCGAACGTGACGTGGGCGTGACGTGGGTGATTCCAACGTGACGTGGGCGTGACGTCGGAACTTTGAATGTGACGTGGGTGTCACCTGGGTCATTGTAACGTGACGTGGGAGTGACGTGGGGGCATCGAACGTGACGTAAGGGTGACATGGGTGCTTAGAACGTGACGTGGGTGTGACGTGGGTGATTCCAACGTGACGTGGGGCTTCGTACGTGACGTGGGCGTGAGGTGGGTGATTGGAACGTGACGTGGGCGTGACGTCGGTACTTTGAAAGTGACGTGGGAGTGACGTGGGGGCTTCAAACGTGACGTAAGGGTGACATGGGTGCTTAGAACGTGACGTGGGCGTGACGTGGTACTTTATACCTGATGGGGGTGTGACGTGGGTCATTCGAACGTGACGTGGGTGTGACGTGGGTGCTTCGAATGCGACGTTGGTGTTTCGAACGTGACATGGGTGTGACATGGGTGCTTGGAACGTGACGTGGGCGTCACGTGGGGGCTTCGAACGTGACGTGGGTGTGACGTGGGGGCATCGATCGTGACGTGGACGTGACGTCGGTACTTTATACCTGATGGGGGTGTGACGTGGGTCATTCGAACGTGACGTGGGTGTGACGTGGGTGCTTCGAACGTGACGTGGGCATGACATGGGTGATTCGAACGTGACGTTGGTGTGATGTGGGGTCTTCGAACGTGACGTGGGCGTGACGTCGGTACTTTGAATGTGACGTGGGTGTGATCTGGGTGATTGGAACGTGACGTGGGCGTGACGTGGGTCATTCCAACGTCATGTGGGGGCCTCGAATGTGACGTGGGCGTGACGTCGGTACTTTGAAAGTGACGTGGGTGTGACCTGGGTCATTTGAACGTGACGTGGGAGTGACGTGGGGGCTTCAAACGTGACGTAAGGGTGACATGGGCGCTTAGAACGTGACCTGGGCGTGACGTGGGTGATTCGAATATGACGTGGGCGTGAGGTGGGTGATTCGAAAGTGACGTTGGTGTGACGTGGGTCTTTCGGACATGACGTGGGCGTGACGTGGATGCTTCGAACGTGACGTTGGTGTTTCGAACGTGACGTGGGTGTGACGTGGGTGCTTCGAACGTGACGTGGGCGTGACATAGGCGCTTCGATCATGACGTGGGTGTGACGTGTGTGGTTTCAACGTGACGTGGGTGTCACGTGGGGCATCGAACGTGACGTGGACGTGACGTCGGTACTTTCAATTTGAGGTTGGTGTGACCTGGGTCATTCGAACGTGACGTACATGTGACGTGGGTGATTCCAACGTGACGTGGGGCTTCGAACGTGACGTGGGAGTGACGTTGATGCTTCGAACGTGACGTGGGAGATTCGAACGTGACGTGGGTGTGACGTGGGTGATTCGAAAGTGACATGGGCGTGACATAGGCGCTTCGATCATGACGTGGGCATGCGGTGGGTGATTGGAACGTGACGTGGGCGTGACGTCGGTACTTTGAATGTGACGTGGGTGTGACCTGGGTCATTGGAACGTGACGTGGGTGTGACGTGGGGGCTTCGAACGTGACGTGGGCATGACGTGGGTGATTCGAACGTGACGTGGGCGTGACGTGGGGGCTTCAAGCGTGACCTGGGTGTGACGTGGGTGTTTCGAAGGTGACGTGGGCGTGACGTCAGTACTTTGAATGTGACGTGGGTGTGACCTGGGTCATTTGAACGTGACGTGGGAGTGACGTGGGTGATTCCAACGTGATGTGGGGCTTCGAACGTTACGTGGGCATTTCGTGGGTGATTCGAACGTGACGTGGGCGTGACGTGGGTACTTTACATTTGACGTGGGTGTGACCTGGGTGATGCGAACGTGACGTGGGCGTGACGTGGGTGATTCGAATGTGACGTGGGCGTGACGTGGGGGCTTCGAACGTCACGTGAGCGTCACGTGGGGGCATCGAGTTTGACATGGGCGTGACCTGGGTGATTGGAACGTGACGTGGGGCTTCGAACATGACGTGGGCGTGACGTGGGGGCATCGAAGGTGACGTGGGCATGACGTGGGAGCTTCGAAAGTGACGTGGGCGTCACGTGGGTGATTCGAAGGTGACGTGGGCGTGACGTGGGGGCTTCGAACGTGACGTGGGCGTGACGTCGGTACTTTGAATGTGACGTGGGTGTGACCTGGGTCATTTGAACGTGACGTGGGAGTGACGTGGGGTCTTCGAACGTGACATAAGGGTGACATGGGTGCTTAGAACGTGACGTGGGCGTGACGTGGGTGATCCCAACGTGACGTGGGGGCTTCGAACGTGACATGGGCGTGACGTGGGTGCTTCGATTGTGACGTGGGCGTGACGTCGGCACTTTGAAAGTGACGTGGGTGTGACCTGGGTGATTGGAACGTGACGTGGGAGTGACGTGGGTGATTCCAACGTGACCTGGGCTTCGAACGTGACGTGGGCGTGACGTGGGTGAATGGAACGTGTGGTGGGCGTGAGGTGGGTGATTCGAAAGTGACGTCGGTGTGACGTGGTGCTTCGAACGTGACGTGGGCATGACATAAGCGCTTCGATCGTGACGTGGGCGTGACGTGTGTGGTTTCAACGTGACGTGGGCGTCACGGGGGGGCTTCGAACGTGACGTGGGCATGACGTGGGTGCTTCGAAGGTGACGTGGGCATGACGTCGGTACTGTGAAAGTTACGTGGGTGTGACCTGGGTGGTTGGAACATGACGTGGGAGTGACGTGGGTGATTCCAACGTGACCTGGGCTTCGAACGTGACGTGGGCGTGACGTGGGTGATTGGAACGTGTGGTGGGCGTGAGGTGGGTGATTCGAAAGTGACGTCGGTGTGACGTGGGTGTTTCGGACGTGACGTGGGCATGACATAAGCGCTTCGATCGTGACGTGGGCGTAACGTGTGTGGTTTCAACGTGACGTGGGTGTCACGTGGGGCATCGAACGTGACGTGGGCGTGACGTGTGTGGTTTCAACGTGACGTGGGCGTCACGGGGGGCTTCGAACGTGACGTGGGCATGACGTGGCTGATTCGAAGGTGACGTGGGCGTGACGTGGGGGCATGGAACGTGACGTGGGTGTGAGGTGGGTGTTTCGAACGTGACGTGGGCGTGACGTCGGTACTTTGAATGTGACGTGGGTGTGACCTGGGTCATTTGAACGTGACGTGGGCGTGACGTGGGTGATTCCAACGTCATGTGGGGGCTTCGAACGTGACGTGGGCGTGACGTGGGTGATTGGAACGTGACGTGGACGTGACGTGGGTGGTTTCATCGTGACGTGGCTGTGACGTGGGGGCTTCGGACGTGACGTGGGCGTCACGTGGGGGCTTCGAAAGTGACGTGGGCGTGACGTGGGGGCTTCGAAGGTGACCTGGGTATGACGTGGGTTCTTCGAACGTGACGTGGGCATGACGTGGGTGATTCGTACGTGACGTGGGCGTGACGTGGGTGATTCGAAAGTGATGTCAGTGTGACGTGGGTGATTCGAAAGTGATGTCAGTGTGACGTGGGTGTATCGGACGTGACGTGGGCCTGACGTGGATGCTTCGAATGTGACGTTAGTGTTTCGAACGTGACGTAAGGGTGACGTGGGGCTTCGAATGTGACGTGGGCGTGAGGTGGGTGATTGGAACGTGACGTGGGCGTGACGTCGGTACTTTGAATGTGACGAGGGTGTGACCTAGGGGCTTCGAACGTGATGGAAGGGCGACATGGGTGCTTAGAACGTGACGTGGGCGTGACATAGGCGCTTCGATCGTGACGTGGGCGTGACGTGTGTGGTTTCAACGTGACGTGGGTGCCACGTGGGGCATCGAACGTGACGTGGGTGTGACGTGTGTGGTTTCAACGTGACGTGGGCGTCACGTGGGAGTTGCGATCGTCACGTGGACGTGACGTCGGTACTTTCAATTTGAGGCTGGTGTGACCTGGGTCATTCGAGCGTGACGTACGTGTGACGTGGGTGATTCCAACGTGACGTGGGCGTGACGTGGGGGCTTCGATCGTGACGTGGGCGTGACGTCGGTACTTTATATCTGACGTGGGTGTGACCTGGGTCATTCGAACGTGACGTGGGTGTGACGTGGGGGCTTCGAACGTGACGTGGGCATGACGTGGGTGATTCGAAGGTGAGGTGTGCGTGACGTGGGGGCATCGAACGTGACGTGGGCGTCACGTGTGGGCTTCAAACGTGACCTGTGTGTGACGTGGTTGATTCGAAGGTGACGTGGGGGTGACGTGGGGGAATGGAACGTGACGTGGGTGTGACGTGGGGGCATCGATCGTGACGTGGACGTGACGTCGGTACTTTCAATTATACGTGGGTGTGACCTGGGTCATTCGAACGTGACGTGGGAGTGACGTGGGGGCTTTGAATGAGACATGGGTGTGACCTGGGGCTTCGAACGTGACGTGGGCGACATGGGTGCTGAGAACGTGACGTGGGCGTGACGTGGGTGATTCCAACGTGACGTGGGCGTGACGTGGGGGCATCGATCGTGACGTGGGCGTCACGTGGGGGCTTGAAACGTGACCTGGGTGTGACGTGGTTGATTCGAAGGTGACGTGGGCGTGACGTCAGTACTTTGAACGTGACGTGGGTGTGACCTGGGTCATGCGAACGTGACGTGGGTGTGACGTGGGTGTTTCGAACGTTTCGTGGGCATTTCGTGGGTGATTCGAACGTGACGTGGGTGTGACCTGGGTCACTTGAACGTGACGTGGGAGTGACGTGGGGGCTTCAAACGTGACGTAAGGGTGACATTGGTGCTTCGGACGTGACGTGGGTGTAACGTGGGGGGTTCGAGCATGACACGGGAGTGACGTGGATGCTTCGAATGTGACGTGGGTGCTTCGAACGTGACGTGGAAGTCACGTGGGGGCTTCGAACGTGACGTGGGTGTGACGCGGGTGATTCGAAATTGACGTGGGCGTCACGTGGGAGTTTCGAACGTGACGTGGGCGTGACGTGGGTACTTTACATTTGACGTGGGTGTGACCTGGGTGATGCGAACGTGACGTGGGCGCAATGTGGGGGCATCGAACGTGACGTGGGCGTAACGTGGGGGCTTCGAAAGTGACGTGGGCATGACGTGGGTGATTCGAAGGTGACGTGAGTGTGACGTGGGGTGATTCGAACGTGACGTGGGCGTGACGTCGGTACTTTCAATGTGACGTGGGTGTGACCTGGGTGATTGGAATGTGACGTGGGAGTGACGTGGGGGCTTCGAACGTGCCAAAAGGGTGACATGGGTGCTTAGAACGTGACGTGGGCGTGACGTGGGTGATTCCAACGTGACGTGGGCGTCACGGGTGGGCTTCGAACGTGACGTGGGCATGACGTTGGTGATTCGAAGGTGACGTGGGCGTGACGTGGGTGCTTTGAAAGTGACGTGGGCGTGACGTGGGGGCTTCGAACGTGATGTAATTGTGACATGGGTGCTTAGAACGTGACGTGGGCATGACGTGGGTGATTCGAAGGTGACGTGGGTGTGACGTGGGGGCTTCAAACGTAACGTGGGCGTGACGTGGGGGATTCGAACGTGACGTGGGCGTGACGTCGGAACTTTGAATGTGACGTGGGTGTGACCTGGGTCATTTGATCGTGACGTGGGAGTGACGTGGGGGCATCGAACGTGACGTAAGGGAGACATGGGTGCTTAGAACGTGACGTGGGTGTGACGTGGGTGATTCCAACGTGACGTGGGGGCTTCGAACGTGACGTGGGCGTGACGTGGGTGATTGGAACGTGACGTGGGCGTGACGTCGGTACTTTGAAAGTGACGTGGGAGTGACGTGGGGGCTTCAAACGTGACGTAAGGGTGACATGGGTGCTTAGAACGTGACGTGGGCGTGACGTGGGTGATTCCAATGTCATGTGGGGGCTTCGAACGTGACGTGGGCGTGACGTGGGTGATTCGAACGTGACGTGGGCGTGACGTCGGTACTTTGAAAGTGACGTGGGTGTGACCTGGGTGATTGGAACGTGACGTGGGAGTGACGTGGGGGCTTCGAACGTGACGTAAGGGTGACATGGGCGCTTAGAACGTGACGTGGGCGTGACGTGGGTGATTCGAATATGACGTGGGCGTGAGGTGGGTGATTCGAAAGTGACGTCGGTGTGACGTGGGTGTTTCGGACGTGACGTGGGCGTGACGTGGATGCTTCGAACGTGACGTTGGTGTTTCGAACGTGACGTGGGTGTGACGTGGGTGCTTCGAACGTGACGTGGGCGTGATATAGGCGCTTCGATCATGACGTGGGCGTGACGTGTGTGGTTTCAACGTGACGTGGGTGTCACGTGGGGCATCGAACGTGACGTGGACGTGACGTCGGTACTTTCAATTTGAGGTTGGTGTGACCTGGGTCATTCGAACGTGACGTACATGTGACGTGGGTGATTCCAACGTGACGTGGGGCTTCGAACGTGACGTGGGAGTGACGTTGATGCTTCGAACGTGACGTGGGAGATTCGAACGTGACGTGGGTGTGACGTGGGTGATTCGAAAGTGACATGGGCGTGACATAGGCGCTTCGATCATGACGTGGGCATGCGGTGGGTGATTGGAACGTGACGTGGGCGTGACGTCGGTACTTTGAATGTGACGTGGGTGTGACCTGGGTCATTGGAACGTGACGTGGGTGTGACGTGGGGGCTTCGAACGTGACGTGGGCATGACGTGGGTGATTCGAACGTGACGTGGGCGTGACGTGGGGGCTTCAAGCGTGACCTGGGTGTGACGTGGGTGTTTCGAAGGTGACGTGGGCGTGACGTCAGTACTTTGAATGTGACGTGGGTGTGACCTGGGTCATTTGAACGTGACGTGGGAGTGACGTGGGTGATTCCAACGTGATGTGGGGCTTCGAACGTTACGTGGGCATTTCGTGGGTGATTCGAACGTGACGTGGGCGTGACGTGGGTTCTTTACATTTGACGTGGGTGTGACCTGGGTGATGCGAACGTGACGTGGGCGTGACGTGGGTGATTCGAATGTGACGTGGGCGTGACGTGGGGGCTTCGAACGTCACGTGAGCGTCACGTGGGGGCATCGAGTTTGACATGGGCGTGACCTGGGTGATTGGAACGTGACGTGGGGCTTCGAACATGACGTGGGCGTGACGTGGGGGCATCGAAGGTGACGTGGGCATGACGTGGGAGCTTCGAAAGTGACGTGGGCGTCACGTGGGTGATTCGAAGGTGACGTGGGCGTGACGTGGGGGCTTCGAACGTGACGTGGGCGTGACGTCGGTACTTTGAATGTGACGTGGGTGTGACCTGGGTCATTTGAACGTGACGTGGGAGTGACGTGGGGTCTTCGAACGTGACATAAGGGTGACATGGGTGCTTAGAACGTGACGTGGGCGTGACGTGGGTGATCCCAACGTGACGTGGGGGCTTCGAACGTGACATGGGCGTGACGTGGGTGCTTCGATTGTGACGTGGGCGTGACGTCGGCACTTTGAAAGTGACGTGGGTGTGACCTGGGTGATTGGAACGTGACGTGGGAGTGACGTGGGTGATTCCAACGTGACCTGGGCTTCGAACGTGACGTGGGCGTGACGTGGGTGAATGGAACGTGTGGTGGGCGTGAGGTGGGTGATTCGAAAGTGACGTCGGTGTGACGTGGTGCTTCGAACGTGACGTGGGCATGACATAAGCGCTTCGATCGTGACGTGGGCGTGACGTGTGTGGTTTCAACGTGACGTGGGCGTCACGGGGGGGCTTCGAACGTGACGTGGGCATGACGTGGGTACTTCGAAGGTGACGTGGGCATGACGTCGGTACTGTGAAAATTACGTGGGTGTGACCTGGGTGGTTGGAACATGACGTGGGAGTGACGTGGGTGATTCCAACGTGACGTGGGCTTCGAACGTGACGTGGGCGTGACGTGGGTGATTGGAACGTGACGTGGGCGTGAGGTGGGTGATTCGAAAGTGACATCGGTGTGACGTGGGTGTTTCGGACGTGACGTGGGCATGACATAAGCGCTTCGATCGTGACGTGGGCGTGACGTGTGTGGTTTCAACGTGACGTGGGTGTCACGTGGGGCATCGAACGTGACGTGGGCGTGACGTGTGTGGTTTCAACGTGACGTGGGCGTCACGGGGGGCTTCGAACGTGACGTGGGCATGACGTGGCTGATTCGAAGGTGACGTGGGCGTGACGTGGGGGCATGGAACGTGACGTGGGTGTGAGGTGGGTGTTTCGAACGTGACGTGGGCGTGACGTCGGTACTTTGAATGTGACGTGGGTGTGACCTGGGTCATTTGAACGTGACGTGGGCGTGACGTGGGCGATTCCAACGTGACGTGGGGGCTTCAAACGTGACGTGGGCGTGACGTGGGTGATTGGAACGTGACGTGGACGTGACGTGGGTGGTTTCATCGTGACGTGGCTGTGACGTGGGGGCTTCGGACGTGACGTGGGCGTCACGTGGGGGCTTCGAAAGTGACGTGGGCGTGACGTGGGGGCTTCGAAGGTGACCTGGGTATGACGTGGGTTCTTCGAACGTGACGTGGGCAGGACGTGGGTGATTCGAACGTGACGTGGGCGTGACGTGGGTGATTCGAATGTGACGTGGGCGTGACGTGGGTGATTCGAACGTGACGTGGGCGTGACGTGGGTGATTCGAATGTGACGTGGGCGTGACGTGGGTGATTCGAAAGTGATGTCAGTGTGACGTGGGTGTATCGGACGTGACGTGGGCCTGACGTGGATGCTTCGAATGTGACGTTAGTGTTTCGAACGTGACGTAAGGGTGACGTGGGGCTTCGAATGTGACGTGGGCGTGAGGTGGGTGATTGGAACGTGACGTGGGCGTGACGTCGGTACTTTGAATGTGACGAGGGTGTGACCTAGGGGCTTCGAACGTGATGGAAGGGCGACATGGGTGCTTAGAACGTGACGTGGGCGTGACATAGGCGCTTCGATCGTGACGTGGGCGTGACGTGTGTGGTTTCAACGTGACGTGGGTGCCACGTGGGGCATCGAACGTGACGTGGGTGTGACGTGTGTGGTTTCAACGTGACGTGGGCGTCACGTGGGAGTTGCGATCGTCACGTGGACGTGCCGTCGGTACTTTCAATTTGAGGCTGGTGTGACCTGGGTCATTCGAGCGTGACGTACGTGTGACGTGGGTGATTCCAACGTGACGTGGGCGTGACGTGGGGGCTTCGATCGTGACGTGGACGTGACGTCGGTACTTTATATCTGACGTGGGTGTGACCTGGGTCATTCGAACGTGACGTGGGTGTGACGTGGGGGCTTCGAACGTGACGTGGGCATGACGTGGGTGATTCGAAGGTGAGGTGTGCGTGACGTGGGGGCATCGAACGTGACGTGGGCGTCACGTGTGGGCTTCAAACGTGACCTGTGTGTGACGTGGTTGATTCGAAGGTGACGTGGGGGTGACGTGGGGGAATGGAACGTGACGTGGGTGTGACGTGGGGGCATCGATCGTGACGTGGACGTGACGTCGGTACTTTCAATTATACGTGGGTGTGACCTGGGTCATTCGAACGTGACGTGGGAGTGACGTGGGGGCTTTGAATGAGACATGGGTGTGACCTGGGGCTTCGAACGTGACGTGGGCGACATGGGTGCTGAGAACGTGACGTGGGCGTGACGTGGGTGATTCCAACGTGACGTGGGCGTGACGTGGGGGCATCGATCGTGACGTGGGCGTCACGTGGGGGCTTGAAACGTGACCTGGGTGTGACGTGGTTGATTCGAAGGTGACGTGGGCGTGACGTCAGTACTTTGAACGTGACGTGGGTGTGACCTGGGTCATGCGAACGTGACGTGGGTGTGACGTGGGTGTTTCGAACGTTTCGTGGGCATTTCGTGGGTGATTCGAACGTGACGTGGGTGTGACCTGGGTCACTTGAACGTGACGTGGGAGTGACGTGGGGGCTTCAAACGTGACGTAAGGGTGACATTGGTGCTTCGGACGTGACGTGGGTGTAACGTGGGGGGTTCGAGCATGACACGGGAGTGACGTGGATGCTTCGAATGTGACGTGGGTGCTTCGAACGTGACGTGGAAGTCACGTGGGGGCTTCGAACGTGACGTGGGTGTGACGCGGGTGATTCGAAATTGACGTGGGCGTCACGTGGGAGTTTCGAACGTGACGTGGGCGTGACGTGGGTACTTTACATTTGACGTGGGTGTGACCTGGGTGATGCGAACGTGACGTGGGCGCAATGTGGGGGCATCGAACGTGACGTGGGCGTAACGTGGGGGCTTCGAAAGTGACGTGGGCATGACGTGGGTGATTCGAAGGTGACGTGAGTGTGACGTCGGTACTTTCAATGTGACTTGGGTGTGACCTGGGTGATTGGAATGTGACGTGGGAGTGACGTGGGGGCTTCGAACGTGCCAAAAGGGTGACATGGGTGCTTAGAACGTGACGTGGGCGTGACGTGGGTGATTCCAACGTGACGTGGGCGTCACGGGTGGGCTTCGAACGTGACGTGGGCATGACGTTGGTGATTCGAAGGTGACGTGGGCGTGACGTGGGTGCTTTGAAAGTGACGTGGGCGTGACGTGGGGGCTTCGAACGTGATGTAATTGTGACATGGGTGCTTAGAACGTGACGTGGGCATGACGTGGGTGATTCGAAGGTGACGTGGGTGTGACGTGGGGGCTTCAAACGTAACGTGGGCGTGACGTGGGGGATTCGAACGTGACGTGGGCGTGACGTCGGAACTTTGAATGTGACGTGGGTGTGACCTGGGTCATTTGATCGTGACGTGGGAGTGACGTGGGGGCATCGAACGTGACGTAAGGGAGACATGGGTGCTTAGAACGTGACGTGGGTGTGACGTGGGTGATTCCAACGTGACGTGGGGGCTTCGAACGTGACGTGGGCGTGACGTGGGTGATTGGAACGTGACGTGGGCGTGACGTCGGTACTTTGAAAGTGACGTGGGAGTGACGTGGGGGCTTCGAACGTGACGTAAGGGTGACATGGGTGCTTAGAACGTGACGTGGGCGTGACGTGGGTGATTCCAATGTCATGTGGGGGCTTCGAACGTGACGTGGGCGTGACGTGGGTGATTCGAACGTGACGTGGGCGTGACGTCGGTACTTTGAAAGTGACGTGGGTGTGACCTGGGTGATTGGAACGTGACGTGGGAGTGATGTGGGGGCTTCGAACGTGACGTAAGGGTGACATGGGCGCTTAGAACGTGACGTGGGCGTGACGTGGGTGATTCGAATATGACGTGGGCGTGAGGTGGGTGATTCGAAAGTGACGTCGGTGTGACGTGGGTGTTTCGGACGTGACGTGGGCGTGACGTGGATGCTTCGAACGTGACGTTGGTGTTTCGAACGTGACGTGGGTGTGACGTCGGAACTTTGAATGTGACGTGGGTGTGACCTGGGTCATTTGATCGTGACGTGGGAGTGACGTGGGGGCATCGAACGTGACGTAAGGGAGACATGGGTGCTTAGAACGTGACGTGGGCGTGACGTGGGTGATTGGAACGTGACGTGGGCGTGACGTCGGTACTTTGAAAGTGACGTGGGAGTGACGTGGGGGCTTCATACGTGACGTAAGGGTGACATGGGTGCTTAGAACGTGACGTGGGCGTGACGTGGGTGATTCCAATGTCATGTGGGGGCTTCGAACGTGACGTGGGCGTGACGTGGGTGATTCGAACGTGACGTGGGCGTGACGTCGGTACTTTGAAAGTGACGTGGGTGTGACCTGGGTGATTGGAACGTGACGTGGGAGTGACGTGGGGGCTTCGAACGTGACGTAAGGGTGACATGGGCGCTTAGAACGTGACGTGGGCGTGACGTGGGTGATTCGAATATGACGTGGGCGTGAGGTGGGTGATTCGAAAGTGACGTCGGTGTGACGTGGGTGTTTCGGACGTGACGTGGGCGTGACGTGGATGCTTCGAACGTGACGTTGGTGTTTCGAACGTGACGTGGGTGTGACGTGGGTGCTTCGAACGTGACGTGGGCGTGATATAGGCGCTTCGATCATGACGTGGGTGTGACGTGTGTGGTTTCAACGTGACGTGGGTGTCACGTGGGGCATCGAACGTGACGTGGACGTGACGTCGGTACTTTCAATTTGAGGTTGGTGTGACCTGGGTCATTCGAACGTGACGTACATGTGACGTGGGTGATTCCAACGTGACGTGGGGCTTCGAACGTGACGTGGACGTCACGTGGGTGATTCCAACGTCATGTGGGGGCTTCGAACGTGACGTGGGCGTGACGTGGGTGATTCGAACGTGACGTGGGCGTGACGTCGGTACTTTGAAAGTGACGTGGGTGTGACCTGGGTCATTTGAACGTGACGTGGGAGTGACGTGGGGGCTTCAAACGTGATGTAAGGGTGACATGGGCGCTTAGAACGTGACGTGGGCGTGTCGTGGGTGATTGGAACGTGACGTGGGCGTGAGGTGGGTGATTCGAAAGCGACGTCGGTGTGACGTGGGGGTTTCGGACGTGACGTGGGTGTGACGTGGGTGCTTCGAACGTGACGTGAGTGTGACATAGGCGCTTCGATCATGACGTGGGCGTGACGTGTGTGGTTTCAACGTGACGTGGGTGTCACGTGGGGCATCGAACGTGACGTGGACGTGACGTCGGTACTTTCAATTTGAGGTTGGTGTGACCTGGGTCATTCGAACGTGACGTACATGTGCCGTGGGTGATTCCAACGTGACGTGGGGCTTCGAACGTGACGTGGGTGTGACCTGGGTGATTGGAACGTGACGTGGGCGTGACGTCGGTACTTTGAAAGTGACGTGGGAGTGACGTGGGGGCTTCAAACGTGACGTAAGGGTGACATGGGTGCTTAGAACGTGACGTGGGCGTGACGTGGGTGATTCCAATGTCATGTGGGGGCTTCGAACGTGACGTGGGCGTGACGTCGGTACTTTACATTTGACGTGGGTGTGACCTGGGTGATCCGAACGTGACGTGGGCGTCACGTGGGGGCATCGAACGTGACGTGGGCGTGACGTGGGTGATTCGAATGTGACGTGGGCGTGACGTGGGGGCTTCGAACGTCACGTGAGCGTCACGTGGGGGCATCGAGTTTGACATGGGCGTGACCTGGGTGATTGGAACGTGACGTGGGGCTTCGAACATGACGTGGGCGTGACGTGGGGGCATCGAAGGTGACGTGGGCATGACGTGGGAGCTTCGAAAGTGACGTGGGCGTCACGTGGGTGATTCGAAGGTGACGTGGGCGTGACATGGGGGCTTCGAACGTGACGTGGGTGTGAGGTGGGTGATTCGAACGTGACGTGGGCGTGACGTCGGTACTTTGAATGTGACGTGGGTGTGACCTGGGTCATTTGAACGTGACGTGGGAGTGACGTGGGGTCTTCGAACGTGACATAAGGGTGACATGGGTGCTTAGAACGTGACGTGGGCGTGACGTGGGTGATCCCAACGTGACGTGGGGGCTTCGAACGTGACATGGGCGTGACGTGGGTGCTTCGATTGTGACGTGGGCGTGACGTCGGCACTTTGAAAGTGACGTGGGTGTGACCTGGGTGATTGGAACGTGACGTGGGAGTGACGTGGGTGATTCCAACGTGACGTGGGCTTCGAACGTGACGTGGGCGTGACGTGGGTGAATGGAACGTGTGGTGGGCGTGAGGTGGGTGATTCGAAAGTGACGTCGGTGTGACGTGGTGCTTCGAACGTGACGTGGGCATGACATAAGCGCTTCGATCGTGACGTGGGCGTGACGTGTGTGGTTTCAACGTGACGTGGGCGTCACGGGGGGGCTTCGAACGTGACGTGGGCATGACGTGGGTGCTTCGAAGGTGACGTGGGCATGACGTCGGTACTGTGAAAGTTACGTGGGTGTGACCTGGGTGGTTGGAACATGACGTGGGAGTGACGTGGGTGATTCCAACGTGACGTGGGCTTCGAACGTGACGTGGGCGTGACGTGGGTGATTGGAACGTGTGGTGGGCGTGAGGTGGGTGATTCGAAAGTGACGTCGGTGTGACGTGGTGCTTCGAACGTGACGTGGGCATGACATAAGCGCTTCGATCGTGACGTGGGCGTGACGTGTGTGGTTTCAACGTGACGTGGGCGTCACGGGGGGGCTTCGAACGTGACGTGGGCATGACGTGGGTACTTCGAAGGTGACGTGGGCATGACGTCGGTACTGTGAAAGTTACGTGGGTGTGACCTGGGTGGTTGGAACATGACGTGGGAGTGACGTGGGTGATTCCAACGTGACGTGGGCTTCGAACGTGACGTGGGCGTGACGTGGGTGATTGGAACGTGACGTGGGCGTGAGGTGGGTGATTCGAAAGTGACGTCGGTGTGACGTGGGTGTTTCGGACGTGACGTGGGCATGACATAAGCGCTTCGATCGTGACGTGGGCGTGACGTGTGTGGTTTCAACGTGACGTGGGTGTCACGTGGGGCATCGAACGTGACGTGGGCGTGACGTGTGTGGTTTCAACGTGACGTGGGCGTCACGGGGGGCTTCGAACGTGACGTGGGCATGACGTGGCTGATTCGAAGGTGACGTGGGCGTGACGTGGGGGCATGGAACGTGACGTGGGTGTGAGGTGGGTGTTTCGAACGTGACGTGGGCGTGACGTCGGTACTTTGAATGTGACGTGGGTGTGACCTGGGTCATTGGAACGTGACGTGGGAGTGACGCGGGGGCTTCGAACGTGACGTAAGGGTGACATGGGTGCTTAGAACGTGACGTGGGCGTGACGTGGGCGATTCCAACGTGACGTGGGGCTTCGAACGTGACGTGGGCGTGATGTGGGTGATTCGAATGTCACTTGGGCGTGACGTGGGGGCTTCGAACGTCACGTGGGCGTGACGTGGGGGCTTCGATGTTGACGTGGGCGTGACCTGGGTGATTGGAACGTGACGTGGACGTGACGTGGTTGGTTTCAACGTGACGTGAGCGTCACGTGGGGTCCTCGAACGTGACTTGGGCGTCACGTGGGGTCTTCGAAAGTGACGTGGGCATGACGTGGGTGATTCGAAGGTGACGTGGGTGTGACGTGGGGGCTTCGAACGTGACGTGGGTGTGACGTCGGTACTTTGAATGTGACGTGGGTGTGACCTGGGTCATTTGAACGTGACGTGGGAGTGACGTGGGGGCATCGAACGTGACGTAAGGGTGACATGGGTGCTTAGAACGTGACGTGGGCGTGATGCGGGTGATTCCAACGTGACGTGGGGCTTCGAATGTGACGTGGGCGTGAGGTGGGTGATTGGAACGTGACGTGGGCGTGACGTCGGTACTTTGAATGTGACGTGGGTGTGACCTGGGGGCTTCGAACGTGACGTAAGGGCGACATGGGTGCTTAGAACGTGACGTGGGCGTGACGTGGGTGATTTCAACGTGACGTGGGGGGTTCGAACGTGACATGGGCGTGACGTCGGTACTTTGAAAGTGACGTGGGTGTGACCTGGGTGATTGGAACGTGACGTGGGCATGACGTGGGTACTTTACATTTCACGTGGGTGTGACCTGGGTGCTTCGAACGTGACGTGGACGTGACGTGGGTGGTTTCAACGTGACGTGAGCGTCACGTGGGGTCCTCGAACGTGACTTGGGCGTCACGTGGGGTCTTCGAAAGTGACGTGGGCATGACGTGGGTGATTCGAAGGTGACGTGAGTGTGACGTCGGTACTTTCAATGTGACGTGGGTGTGACCTGGGTGATTGGAATGTGACGTGGGAGTGACGTGGGGGCTTCGAACGTGCCAAAAGGGTGACATGGGTGCTTAGAACGTGACGTGGGCGTGACGTGGGTGATTCCAACGTGACGTGGGCGTCACGGGTGGGCTTCGAACGTGACGTGGGCATGACGTTGGTGATTCGAAGGTGACGTGGGCGTGACGTGGGTGCTTTGAAAGTGACGTGGGCGTGACGTGGGGGCTTCGAACGTGATGTAATTGTGACATGGGTGCTTAGAACGTGACGTGGGCATGACGTGGGTGATTCGAAGGTGACGTGGGTGTGACGTGGGGGCTTCAAACGTAACGTGGGCGTGACGTGGGGGATTCGAACGTGACGTGGGCGTGACGTCGGAACTTTGAATGTGACGTGGGTGTGACCTGGGTCATTTGATCGTGACGTGGGAGTGACGTGGGGGCTTCAATCGTGACGTAAGGGTGACATGGGTGCTTAGAACGTGACGTGGGCGTGACGTGGGTGATTCCAATGTCATGTGGGGGCTTCGAACGTGACGTGGGCGTGACGTGGGTGATTCGAACGTGACGTGGGCGTGACGTCGGTACTTTACATTTGACGTGGGTGTGACCTGGGTGATGCGAACGTGACGTGGGCGTCACGTGGGGGCATCGAACGTGACGTGGGAGTGACGCGGGGGCTTCGAACGTGACGTAAGGGTGAGATGGGTGCTTAGAACGTGACGTGGGCGTGACGTGGGCGATTCCAGCGTGACGTGGGGCTTCGAATGTGACGTGGGCGTGACGTCAGTACTTCCAACGGCACATGGGTGTGACCTGGGTCATTGGAACGTGACGTGGGAGTGACGTCTGGGCTTCGAACGTGACAAAAGGGTGACATGGGTGCTTAGAACGTGACGTGGGCGTGACGTGGGCGATTCCAGCGTGACGTGGGGCTTCGAATGTGACGTGGGCGTGACGTCAGTACTTCCAACGGCACATGGGTGTGACCTGGGTCATTGGAACGTGACGTGGGAGTGACGTGGGGGCTTCGAACGTGACAAAAGGGTGACATGGGTGCTTAGAACGTGACGTGGGCGTGACGTGGGCGCTTCCAGCGTGACGTGGGGCTTCGAATGTGACGTGGGCGTGACGTCAGTACTTCCAACGGCACATGGGTGTGACCTGGGTCATTGGAACGTGACGTGGGAGTGACGTGGGGGCTTCGCACATGACAAAAGGGTGACATGGGTGCTTAGAACGTGACGTGGGCGTGACGTGGGCGATTCCAACGTGACGTGGGCTTCGAATGTGACGTGGGCGTGATGTGGGTGATTCGAATGTCACTTGGGCGTGACGTGGGGGCTTCGAACGTCACCTGGGCGTGACGTGGGGGCTTCGATGTTGACGTGGGCGTGACCTGGGTGATTGGAACGTGACGTGGACGTGACGTGGGTGGTTTCAACGTGACGTGAGCGTCACGTGGGGTCCTCGAACGTGACTTGGGCGTCACGTGGGGTCTTCGAAAGTGACGTGGGCATGACGTGGGTGATTCGAAGGTGACGTGGGTGTGACGTGGGGGCTTCGAACGTGACGTGGGTGTGACGTCGGTACTTTGAATGTGACGTGGGTGTGACCTGGGTCATTTGAACGTGACGTGGGAGTGACGTGGGGGCATCGAACGTGACATAAGGGTGACATGGGTGCTTAGAACGTGACTTGGGTGTGACGTGGGTGATTCCAACGTGTCGTGGGGCTTCGAATGTGACGTGGGCGTGACGTGTGTGGTTTCAACGTGACGTGGGTGTCACGTGGGGCATCGAACGTGACGTGGACGTGACGTCGGTACTTTCAATTTGAGGTTGGTGTGACCTGGGTCATTCGAACGTGACGTACATGTGACGTGGGTGATTCCAACGTGACGTGGGGCTTCGAATGTGACGTGGGTGTGACCTGGGTGATTGGAATGTGACGTGGGTGTGACGTGGGGGCTTCGAACGTGACGTGGGTGTGACGTGGGTGTTTCGAACGTGACGTTGGTGTTTCGAACTTGACTTCGGTGTGACGTGGGTGCTTCGGACCTGACGTGGGCGTAACGTGGGGGCTTCGAGCATGAAGCGGGAGTGACCTGGATGCTTCGACTGTGACGTTGGTGTTTCGAACATGACAGGGGTGTGACATGGGTGCTTAGAACGTGACTTGGGTGTGACATGGGTGATTCCAACGTGTCGTGGGGCTTCGAATGTGACGTGGGCGTGAGGTGGGTGATTGGAACGTGACGTGGGCGTGACGTCGGTACTTTGAATGTGACGAGGGTGTGACCTGGGGCTTCGAACGTGATGTAAGGGCGACATGGGTGCTTAAACGTGACGTGGGCGCGACATAGGCGCTTCGATCGTGACGTGGGCGTGACGTGTGTGGTTTCAACGTGACGTGGGTGCCACGTGGGGCATCGAACGTGACGTGGGTGTGACGTGTGTGGTTTCAACGTGACGTGGGCGTCACGTGGGAGTTGCGATCGTCACGTGGACGTGACGTCGGTACTTTCAATTTGAGGCTGGTGTGACCTGGGTCATTCGAGCGTGACGTACGTGTGACGTGGGTGATTCCAACGTGACGTGGGCGTGACGTGGGGGCTTCGATCGTGACGTGGACGTGACGTCGGTACTTTATATCTGACGTGGGTGTGACCTGGGTCATTCGAACGTGACGTGGGTGTGACGTGGGGGCTTCGAACGTGACGTGGGCATGACGTGGGTGATTCGAAGGTGACGTGTGCGTGACGTGGGGGCATCGAAGGTGACGTGGGCATGACGTGGGAGCTTCGAAAGTGACGTGGGCGTCACGTGGGTGATTCGAAGGTGACGTAGTCGTGACGTGGGGGCTTCGAACGTGACGTGGGCGTGACGTCGGTACTTTGAATGTGACGTGGGTGTGACCTGGGTCATTTGAACGTGACGTGGGAGTGACGTGGGGTCTTCGAACGTGACATAAGGGTGACATGGGTGCTTAGAACGTGACGTGGGCGTGACGTGGGTGATCCCAACGTGACGTGGGGGCTTCGAACGTGACATGGGCATGACGTGGGTGCTTCGATTGTGACGTGGGCGTGACGTCGGCACTTTGAAAGTGACGTGGGTGTGACCTGGGTGATTGGAACGTGACGTGGGAGTGACGTGGGTGATTCCAACGTGACCTGGGCTTCGAACGTGACGTGGGCGTGACGTGGGTGAATGGAACGTGTGGTGGGCGTGAGGTGGGTGATTCGAAAGTGACGTCGGTGTGACGTGGTGCTTCGAACGTGACGTGGGCATGACATAAGCGCTTCGATCGTGACGTGGGCGTGACGTGTGTGGTTTCAACGTGACGTGGGCGTCACGGGGGGGCTTCGAACGTGACGTGGGCATGACGTGGGTGCTTCGAAGGTGACGTGGGCATGACGTCGGTACTGTGAAAGTTACGTGGGTGTGACCTGGGTGGTTGGAACATGACGTGGGAGTGACGTGGGTGATTCCAACGTGACGTGGGCTTCGAACGTGACGTGGGCGTGACGTGGGTGATTGGAACGTGTGGTGGGCGTGAGGTGGGTGATTCGAAAGTGACGTCGGTGTGACGTGGGTGATTCGGACGTGACGTGGGCATGACATAAGCGCTTCGATCGTGACGTGGGCGTGACGTGTGTGGTTTCAACGTGACGTGGGTGTCACGTGGGGCATCGAACGTGACGTGGGCGTGACGTGTGTGGTTTCAACGTGACGTGGGCGTCACGGGGGGCTTCGAACGTGACGTGGGCATGACGTGGCTGATTCGAAGGTGACGTGGGCGTGACGTGGGGGCATGGAACGTGACGTGGGTGTGAGGTGGGTGTTTCGAACGTGACGTGGGCGTGACGTCGGTACTTTGAATGTGACGTGGGTGTGACCTGGGTCATTTGAACGTGACGTGGGCGTGACGTGGGCGATTCCAACGTGACGTGGGGGCTTCAAACGTGACGTGGGCGTGACGTGGGTGATTGGAACGTGACGTGGACGTGACGTGGGTGGTTTCATCGTGACGTGGCTGTGACGTGGGGGCTTCGGACGTGACGTGGGCGTCACGTGGGGGCTTCGAAAGTGACGTGGGCGTGACGTGGGGGCTTCGAAGGTGACCTGGGTATGACGTGGGTTCTTCGAACATGACGTGGGCATGACGTGGGTGATTCGAACGTGACGTGGGCGTGACGTGGGTGATTCGAACGTGACGTGGGCCTGACGTGGATGCTTCGAATGTGACGTTGGTGTTTCGAACGTGACATGGGTGTGACATGGGTGCTTCGAATGTGACGTGGGCGTAACGTGGGGCTTCGAACCTGACGTGGGCGTGACGTGTGTGGTTTCAACGTGACGTGGGTGCCACGTGGGGCATCGAACGTGACGTGGGTGTGACGTGTGTGGTTTCAACGTGACGTGGGCGTCACGTGGGAGTTGCGATCGTCACGTGGACGTGACGTCGGTACTTTCAATTTGAGGCTGGTGTGACCTGGGTCATTCGAGCGTGACGTACGTGTGACGTGGGTGATTCCAACGTGACGTGGGCGTGACGTGGGGGCTTCGATCGTGACGTGGACGTGACGTCGGTACTTTATATCTGACGTGGGTGTGACCTGGGTCATTCGAACGTGACGTGGGTGTGACGTGGGGGCTTCGAACGTGACGTGGGCATGACGTGGGTGATTCGAAGGTGAGGTGTGCGTGACGTGGGGGCATCGAACGTGACGTGGGCGTCACGTGTGGGCTTCAAACGTGACCTGTGTGTGACGTGGTTGATTCGAAGGTGACGTGGGGGTGACGTGGGGGAATGGAACGTGACGTGGGTGTGACGTGGGGGCATCGATCGTGACGTGGACGTGACGTCGGTACTTTCAATTATACGTGGGTGTGACCTGGGTCATTCAAACGTGACGTGGGAGTGACGTGGGGGCTTTGAATGAGACATGGGTGTGACCTGGGGCTTCGAACGTGACGTGGGCGACATGGGTGCTGAGAACGTGACGTGGGCGTGACGTGGGTGATTCCAACGTGACGTGGGCGTGACGTGGGGGCATCGATCGTGACGTGGGCGTCACGTGGGGGCTTGAAACGTGACCTGGGTGTGACGTGGTTGATTCGAAGGTGACGTGGGCGTGACGTCAGTACTTTGAACGTGACGTGGGTGTGACCTGGGTCATGCGAACGTGACGTGGGTGTGACGTGGGTGTTTCGATCGTTACGAGGGCATTTCGTGGGTGATTCGAACGTGACGTGGGTGTGACCTGGGTCACTTGAACGTGACGTGGGAGTGACGTGGGGGCTTCAAACGTGACGTAAGGGTGACATTGGTGCTTCGGACGTGACGTGGGTGTAACGTGGGGGGTTCGAGCATGACACGGGAGTGACGTGGATGCTTCGAATGTGACGTGGGTGCTTCGAACGTGACGTGGAAGTCACGTGGGGGCTTCGAACGTGACGTGGGTGTGACGCGGGTGATTCGAAATTGACGTGGGCGTCACGTGGGAGTTTCGAACGTGACGTGGGCGTGACGTGGGTACTTTACATTTGACGTGGGTGTGACCTGGGTGATGCGAACGTGACGTGGGCGCAATGTGGGGGCATCGAACGTGACGTGGGCGTAACGTGGGGGCTTCGAAAGTGACGTGGGCATGACGTGGGTGATTCGAAGGTGACGTGAGTGTGACGTCGGTACTTTCAATGTGACGTGGGTGTGACCTGGGTGATTGGAATGTGACGTGGGAGTGACGTGGGGGCTTCGAACGTGCCAAAAGGGTGACATGGGTGCTTAGAACGTGACGTGGGCGTGACGTGGGTGATTCCAACGTGACGTGGGCGTCACGGGTGGGCTTCGAACGTGACGTGGGCATGACGTTGGTGATTCGAAGGTGACGTGGGCGTGACGTGGGTGCTTTGAAAGTGACGTGGGCGTGACGTGGGGGCTTCGAACGTGATGTAATTGTGACATGGGTGCTTAGAACGTGACGTGGGCATGACGTGGGTGATTCGAAGGTGACGTGGGTGTGACGTGGGGGCTTCAAACGTAACGTGGGCGTGAGGTGGGTGATTGGAACGTGACGTGGGCGTGACGTCGGAACTTTGAATGTGACGTGGGTGTGACCTGGGTCATTTGATCGTGACGTGGGAGTGACGTGGGGGCTTCAAACGTGACGTAAGGGTGACATGGGTGCTTAGAACGTGACGTGGGCGTGACGTGGGTGATTCCAATGTCATGTGGGGGCTTCGAACGTGACGTGGGCGTGACGTGGGTGATTCGAACGTGACGTGGGCGTGACGTCGGTACTTTACATTTGACGTGGGTGTGACCTGGGTGATGCGAACGTGACGTGGGCGTCACGTGGGGGCATCGAACGTGACGTGGGCGTGACGTGGGTGATTCGAATGTGACGTGGGCGTGACGTGGGGGCTTCGAACGTCACGTGAGCGTCACGTGGGGGCATCGAGTTTGACATGGGCGTGACCTGGGTGATTGGAACCTGACGTGGGGCTTCGAACATGACGTGGGCATGACGTGGGGGCATCGAAGGTGACGTGGGCATGACGTGGGAGCTTCGAAAGTGACGTGGGCGTCACGTGGGTGATTCGAAGGTGACGTGGGCGTGACGTGGGGGCTTCGAACGTGACGTGGGCGTGACGTCGGTACTTTGAATGTGACGTGGGTGTGACCTGGGTCATTTGAACGTGACGTGGGAGTGACGTGGGGTCTTCGAACGTGACATAAGGGTGACATGGGTGCTTAGAACGTGACGTGGGCGTGACGTGGGTGATCCCAACGTGACGTGGGGGCTTCGAACGTGACATGGGCGTGACGTGGGTGCTTCGATTGTGACGTGGGCGTGACGTTGGTGACTTTGAAAGTGACGTGGGTGTGACCTGGGTGATTGGAACGTGACGTGGGAGTGACGTGGGTGATTCCAACGTGACGTGGGCTTCGAACGTGACGTGGGCGTGACGTGGGTGAATGGAACGTGTGGTGGGCGTGAGGTGGGTGATTCGAAAGTGACGTCGGTGTGACGTGGTGCTTCGAACGTGACGTGGGCATGACATAAGCGCTTCGATCGTGACGTGGGCGTGACGTGTGTGGTTTCAACGTGACGTGGGCGTCACGGGGGGGCTTCGAACGTGACGTGGGCATGACGTGGGTGCTTCGAAGGTGACGTGGGCATGACGTCGGTACTGTGAAAATTACGTGGGTGTGACCTGGGTGGTTGGAACATGACGTGGGAGTGACGTGGGTGATTCCAACGTGACGTGGGCTTCGAACGTGACGTGGGCGTGACGTGGGTGATTGGAACGTGACGTGGGCGTGAGGTGGGTGATTCGAAAGTGACATCGGTGTGACGTGGGTGTTTCGGACGTGACGTGGGCATGACATAAGCGCTTCGATCGTGACGTGGGCGTGACGTGTGTGGTTTCAACGTGACGTGGGTGTCACGTGGGGCATCGAACGTGACGTGGGCGTGACGTGTGTGGTTTCAACGTGACGTGGGCGTCACGGGGGGCTTCGAACGTGACGTGGGCATGACGTGGCTGATTCGAAGGTGACGTGGGCGTGACGTGGGGGCATGGAACGTGACGTGGGTGTGAGGTGGGTGTTTCGAACGTGACGTGGGCGTGACGTCGGTACTTTGAATGTGACGTGGGTGTGACCTGGGTCATTTGAACGTGACGTGGGCGTGACGTGGGCGATTCCAACGTGACGTGGGGGCTTCAAACGTGACGTGGGCGTGACGTGGGTGATTGGAACGTGACGTGGACGTGACGTGGGTGGTTTCATCGTGACGTGGCTGTGACGTGGGGGCTTCGGACGTGACGTGGGCGTCACGTGGGGGCTTCGAAAGTGACGTGGGCGTGACGTGGGGGCTTCGAAGGTGACCTGGGTATGACGTGGGTTCTTCGAACGTGACGTGGGCAGGACGTGGGTGATTCGAACGTGACGTGGGCGTGACGTGGGTGATTCGAATGTGACGTGGGCGTGACGTGGGTGATTCGAACGTGACGTGGGCGTGACGTGGGTGATTCGAATGTGACGTGGGCGTGACGTGGGTGATTCGAAAGTGATGTCAGTGTGACGTGGGTGTATCGGACGTGACGTGGGCCTGACGTGGATGCTTCGAATGTGACGTTAGTGTTTCGAACGTGACGTAAGGGTGACGTGGGGCTTCGAATGTGACGTGGGCGTGAGGTGGGTGATTGGAACGTGACGTGGGCGTGACGTCGGTACTTTGAATGTGACGAGGGTGTGACCTAGGGGCTTCGAACGTGATGGAAGGGCGACATGGGTGCTTAGAACGTGACGTGGGCGTGACATAGGCGCTTCGATCGTGACGTGGGCGTGACGTGTGTGGTTTCAACGTGACGTGGGTGCCACGTGGGGCATCGAACGTGACGTGGGTGTGACGTGTGTGGTTTCAACGTGACGTGGGCGTCACGTGGGAGTTGCGATCGTCACGTGGACGTGACGTCGGTACTTTCAATTTGAGGCTGGTGTGACCTGGGTCATTCGAGCGTGACGTACGTGTGACGTGGGTGATTCCAACGTGACGTGGGCGTGACGTGGGGGCTTCGATCGTGACGTGGACGTGACGTCGGTACTTTATATCTGACGTGGGTGTGACCTGGGTCATTCGAACGTGACGTGGGTGTGACGTGGGGGCTTCGAACGTGACGTGGGCATGACGTGGGTGATTCGAAGGTGAGGTGTGCGTGACGTGGGGGCATCGAACGTGACGTGGGCGTCACGTGTGGGCTTCAAACGTGACCTGTGTGTGACGTGGTTGATTCGAAGGTGACGTGGGGGTGACGTGGGGGAATGGAACGTGACGTGGGTGTGACGTGGGGGCATCGATCGTGACGTGGACGTGACGTCGGTACTTTCAATTATACGTGGGTGTGACCTGGGTCATTCGAACGTGACGTGGGAGTGACGTGGGGGCTTTGAATGAGACATGGGTGTGACCTGGGGCTTCGAACGTGACGTGGGCGACATGGGTGCTGAGAACGTGACGTGGGCGTGACGTGGGTGATTCCAACGTGACGTGGGCGTGACGTGGGGGCATCGATCGTGACGTGGGCGTCACGTGGGGGCTTGAAACGTGACCTGGGTGTGACGTGGTTGATTCGAAGGTGACGTGGGCGTGACGTCAGTACTTTGAACGTGACGTGGGTGTGACCTGGGTCATGCGAACGTGACGTGGGTGTGACGTGGGTGTTTCGAACGTTTCGTGGGCATTTCGTGGGTGATTCGAACGTGACGTGGGTGTGACCTGGGTCACTTGAACGTGACGTGGGAGTGACGTGGGGGCTTCAAACGTGACGTAAGGGTGACATTGGTGCTTCGGACGTGACGTGGGTGTAACGTGGGGGGTTCGAGCATGACACGGGAGTGACGTGGATGCTTCGAATGTGACGTGGGTGCTTCGAACGTGACGTGGAAGTCACGTGGGGGCTTCGAACGTGACGTGGGTGTGACGCGGGTGATTCGAAATTGACGTGGGCGTCACGTGGGAGTTTCGAACGTGACGTGGGCGTGACGTGGGTACTTTACATTTGACGTGGGTGTGACCTGGGTGATGCGAACGTGACGTGGGCGCAATGTGGGGGCATCGAACGTGACGTGGGCGTAACGTGGGGGCTTCGAAAGTGACGTGGGCATGACGTGGGTGATTCGAAGGTGACGTGAGTGTGACGTCGGTACTTTCAATGTGACTTGGGTGTGACCTGGGTGATTGGAATGTGACGTGGGAGTGACGTGGGGGCTTCGAACGTGCCAAAAGGGTGACATGGGTGCTTAGAACGTGACGTGGGCGTGACGTGGGTGATTCCAACGTGACGTGGGCGTCACGAGTGGGCTTCGAACGTGACGTGGGCATGACGTTGGTGATTCGAAGGTGACGTGGGCGTGACGTGGGTGCTTTGAAAGTGACGTGGGCGTGACGTGGGGGCTTCGAACGTGATGTAATTGTGACATGGGTGCTTAGAACGTGACGTGGGCATGACGTGGGTGATTCGAAGGTGACGTGGGTGTGACGTGGGGGCTTCAAACGTAACGTGGGCGTGACGTGGGGGATTCGAACGTGACGTGGGCGTGACGTCGGAACTTTGAATGTGACGTGGGTGTGACCTGGGTCATTTGATCGTGACGTGGGAGTGACGTGGGGGCATCGAACGTGACGTAAGGGAGACATGGGTGCTTAGAACGTGACGTGGGTGTGACGTGGGTGATTCCAACGTGACGTGGGGGCTTCGAACGTGACGTGGGCGTGACGTGGGTGATTGGAACGTGACGTGGGCGTGACGTCGGTACTTTGAAAGTGACGTGGGAGTGACGTGGGGGCTTCGAACGTGACGTAAGGGTGACATGGGTGCTTAGAACGTGACGTGGGCGTGACGTGGGTGATTCCAATGTCATGTGGGGGCTTCGAACGTGACGTGGGCGTGACGTGGGTGATTCGAACGTGACGTGGGCGTGACGTCGGTACTTTGAAAGTGACGTGGGTGTGACCTGGGTGATTGGAACGTGACGTGGGAGTGATGTGGGGGCTTCGAACGTGACGTAAGGGTGACATGGGCGCTTAGAACGTGACGTGGGCGTGACGTGGGTGATTCGAATATGACGTGGGCGTGAGGTGGGTGATTCGAAAGTGACGTCGGTGTGACGTGGGTGTTTCGGACGTGACGTGGGCGTGACGTGGATGCTTCGAACGTGACGTTGGTGTTTCGAACGTGACGTGGGTGTGACGTCGGAACTTTGAATGTGACGTGGGTGTGACCTGGGTCATTTGATCGTGACGTGGGAGTGACGTGGGGGCATCGAACGTGACGTAAGGGAGACATGGGTGCTTAGAACGTGACGTGGGCGTGACGTGGGTGATTGGAACGTGACGTGGGCGTGACGTCGGTACTTTGAAAGTGACGTGGGAGTGACGTGGGGGCTTCATACGTGACGTAAGGGTGACATGGGTGCTTAGAACGTGACGTGGGCGTGACGTGGGTGATTCCAATGTCATGTGGGGGCTTCGAACGTGACGTGGGCGTGACGTGGGTGATTCGAACGTGACGTGGGCGTGACGTCGGTACTTTGAAAGTGACGTGGGTGTGACCTGGGTGATTGGAACGTGACGTGGGAGTGACGTGGGGGCTTCGAACGTGACGTAAGGGTGACATGGGCGCTTAGAACGTGACGTGGGCGTGACGTGGGTGATTCGAATATGACGTGGGCGTGAGGTGGGTGATTCGAAAGTGACGTCGGTGTGACGTGGGTGTTTCGGACGTGACGTGGGCGTGACGTGGATGCTTCGAACGTGACGTTGGTGTTTCGAACGTGACGTGGGTGTGACGTGGGTGCTTCGAACGTGACCTGGGCGTGATATAGGCGCTTCGATCATGACGTGGGTGTGACGTGTGTGGTTTCAACGTGACGTGGGTGTCACGTGGGGCATCGAACGTGACGTGGACGTGACGTCGGTACTTTCAATTTGAGGTTGGTGTGACCTGGGTCATTCGAACGTGACGTACATGTGACGTGGGTGATTCCAACGTGACGTGGGGCTTCGAACGTGACGTGGACGTCACGTGGGTGATTCCAACGTCATGTGGGGGCTTCGAACGTGACGTGGGCGTGACGTGGGTGATTCGAACGTGACGTGGGCGTGACGTCGGTACTTTGAAAGTGACGTGGGTGTGACCTGGGTCATTTGAACGTGACATGGGAGTGACGTGGGGGCTTCAAACGTGATGTAAGGGTGACATGGGCGCTTAGAACGTGACGTGGGCGTGTCGTGGGTGATTGGAACGTGACGTGGGCGTGAGGTGGGTGATTCGAAAGCGACGTCGGTGTGACGTGGGGGTTTCGGACGTGACGTGGGTGTGACGTGGGTGCTTCGAACGTGACGTGAGTGTGACATAGGCGCTTCGATCATGACGTGGGCGTGACGTGTGTGGTTTCAACGTGACGTGGGTGTCACGTGGGGCATCGAACGTGACGTGGACGTGACGTCGGTACTTTCAATTTGAGGTTGGTGTGACCTGGGTCATTCGAACGTGACGTACATGTGCCGTGGGTGATTCCAACGTGACGTGGGGCTTCGAACGTGACGTGGGTGTGACCTGGGTGATTGGAACGTGACGTGGGCGTGACGTCGGTACTTTGAAAGTGACGTGGGAGTGACGTGGGGGCTTCAAACGTGACGTAAGGGTGACATGGGTGCTTAGAACGTGACGTGGGCGTGACGTGGGTGATTCCAATGTCATGTGGGGGCTTCGAACGTGACGTGGGCGTGACGTCGGTACTTTACATTTGACGTGGGTGTGACCTGGGTGATCCGAACGTGACGTGGGCGTCACGTGGGGGCATCGAACGTGACGTGGGCGTGACGTGGGTGATTCGAATGTGACGTGGGCGTGACGTGGGGGCTTCGAACGTCACGTGAGCGTCACGTGGGGGCATCGAGTTTGACATGGGCGTGACCTGGGTGATTGGAACCTGACGTGGGGCTTCGAACATGACGTGGGCGTGACGTGGGGGCATCGAAGGTGACGTGGGCATGACGTGGGAGCTTCGAAAGTGACGTGGGCGTCACGTGGGTGATTCGAAGGTGACGTGGGCGTGACGTGGGGGCTTCGAACGTGACGTGGGTGTGAGGTGGGTGATTCGAACGTGACGTGGGCGTGACGTCGGTACTTTGAATGTGACGTGGGTGTGACCTGGGTCATTTGAACGTGACGTGGGAGTGACGTGGGGTCTTCGAACGTGACATAAGGGTGACATGGGTGCTTAGAACGTGACGTGGGCGTGACGTGGGTGATCCCAACGTGACGTGGGGGCTTCGAACGTGACATGGGCGTGACGTGGGTGCTTCGATTGTGACGTGGGCGTGACGTCGGCACTTTGAAAGTGACGTGGGTGTGACCTGGGTGATTGGAACGTGACGTGGGAGTGACGTGGGTGATTCCAACGTGACGTGGGCTTCGAACGTGACGTGGGCGTGACGTGGGTGAATGGAACGTGTGGTGGGCGTGAGGTGGGTGATTCGAAAGTGACGTCGGTGTGACGTGGTGCTTCGAACGTGACGTGGGCATGACATAAGCGCTTCGATCGTGACGTGGGCGTGACGTGTGTGGTTTCAACGTGACGTGGGCGTCACGGGGGGGCTTCGAACGTGACGTGGGCATGACGTGGGTGCTTCGAAGGTGACGTGGGCATGACGTCGGTACTGTGAAAGTTACGTGGGTGTGACCTGGGTGGTTGGAACATGACGTGGGAGTGACGTGGGTGATTCCAACGTGACGTGGGCTTCGAACGTGACGTGGGCGTGACGTGGGTGATTGGAACGTGTGGTGGGCGTGAGGTGGGTGATTCGAAAGTGACGTCGGTGTGACGTGGTGCTTCGAACGTGACGTGGGCATGACATAAGCGCTTCGATCGTGACGTGGGCGTGACGTGTGTGGTTTCAACGTGACGTGGGCGTCACGGGGGGGCTTCGAACGTGACGTGGGCATGACGTGGGTACTTCGAAGGTGACGTGGGCATGACGTCGGTACTGTGAAAGTTACGTGGGTGTGACCTGGGTGGTTGGAACATGACGTGGGAGTGACGTGGGTGATTCCAACGTGACGTGGGCTTCGAACGTGACGTGGGCGTGACGTGGGTGATTGGAACGTGACGTGGGCGTGAGGTGGGTGATTCGAAAGTGACGTCGGTGTGACGTGGGTGTTTCGGACGTGACGTGGGCATGACATAAGCGCTTCGATCGTGACGTGGGCGTGACGTGTGTGGTTTCAACGTGACGTGGGTGTCACGTGGGGCATCGAACGTGACGTGGGCGTGACGTGTGTGGTTTCAACGTGACGTGGGCGTCACGGGGGGCTTCGAACGTGACGTGGGCATGACGTGGCTGATTCGAAGGTGACGTGGGCGTGACGTGGGGGCATGGAACGTGACGTGGGTGTGAGGTGGGTGTTTCGAACGTGACGTGGGCGTGACGTCGGTACTTTGAATGTGACGTGGGTGTGACCTGGGTCATTGGAACGTGACGTGGGAGTGACGCGGGGGCTTCGAACGTGACGTAAGGGTGACATGGGTGCTTAGAACGTGACGTGGGCGTGACGTGGGCGATTCCAACGTGACGTGGGGCTTCGAACGTGACGTGGGCGTGATGTGGGTGATTCGAATGTCACTTGGGCGTGACGTGGGGGCTTCGAACGTCACGTGGGCGTGACGTGGGGGCTTCGATGTTGACGTGGGCGTGACCTGGGTGATTGGAACGTGACGTGGACGTGACGTGGTTGGTTTCAACGTGACGTGAGCGTCACGTGGGGTCCTCGAACGTGACTTGGGCGTCACGTGGGGTCTTCGAAAGTGACGTGGGCATGACGTGGGTGATTCGAAGGTGACGTGGGTGTGACGTGGGGGCTTCGAACGTGACGTGGGTGTGACGTCGGAACTTTGAATGTGACGTGGGTGTGACCTGGGTCATTGGAACGTGACGTGGGAGTGACGTGGGGGCTTCGAACGTGACATAAGGGTGACATGGGTGCTTAGAACGTGACGTGGGCGTGACGTGGGAGTTTCGAACGTGACGTGGACGTGACGTCGGTACTTTCAATTTGAGGTTGGTGTGACCTGGGTCATTTGGACGTGACGTCGCTACTTTCAATTTGAGGTTGGTGTGACCTGGGTCATTCGAACGTGACGTACGTGTGACGTTGGGGCTTCGAACGTGATGTGGGTGTTTCAAAACTAACGTGGGTGTGACGTGGGGGCTTCGAACGTGACGTAGGCGTAACGTGGGTGTTTACAAGTGACCTGGGCGTGACGTGGGGGTTTCGATCGTGACGTGGACGTGACGTCGGTACTTTATATCTGACGTGGGTGTGACCTGGCTCATTTGAACGTGACGTGGGTGTGACGTGGGGGCTTCGAACGTGACGTGGGTGTGACGTGGCTGATTCGAACGTGACGTGGGCGTGACGTGGGTGATTCCAACGTGACGTGGGCGTGACGTCGGAACTTTGAATGTGACGTGGGTGTCACCTGGGTCATTGTAACGTGACGTGGGAGTGACGTGGGGGCATCGAACGTGACGTAAGGGTGACATGGGTGCTTAGAACGTGACGTGGGTGTGACGTGGGTGATTCCAACGTGACGTGGGGCTTCGTACGTGACGTGGGCGTGAGGTGGGTGATTGGAACGTGACGTGGGCGTGACGTCGGTACTTTGAATGTGACGTGGGTGTGACCTGGGGGCTTCGAACGTGACGTAAGGGCGACATGGGTGCTTAGAACGTGACGTGGGCGTGACGTGGGTGATTTCAACGTGACGTGGGGGGTTCGAACGTGACATGGGCGTGACGTCGGTACTTTGAAAGTGACGTGGGTGTGACCTGGGTGATTGGAACGTGACGTGGGCATGACGTGGGTACTTTACATTTCACGTGGGTGTGACCTGGGTGCTTCGAACGTGACGTGGACGTGACGTGGGTGGTTTCAACGTGACGTGAGCGTCACGTGGGGTCCTCGAACGTGACTTGGGCGTCACGTGGGGTCTTCGAAAGTGACGTGGGCATGACGTGGGTGATTCGAAGGTGACGTGAGTGTGACGTCGGTACTTTCAATGTGACGTGGGTGTGACCTGGGTGATTGGAATGTGACGTGGGAGTGACGTGGGGGCTTCGAACGTGCCAAAAGGGTGACATGGGTGCTTAGAACGTGACGTGGGCGTGACGTGGGTGATTCCAACGTGACGTGGGCGTCACGGGTGGGCTTCGAACGTGACGTGGGCATGACGTTGGTGATTCGAAGGTGACGTGGGCGTGACGTGGGTGCTTTGAAAGTGACGTGGGCGTGACGTGGGGGCTTCGAACGTGATGTAATTGTGACATGGGTGCTTAGAACGTGACGTGGGCATGACGTGGGTGATTCGAAGGTGACGTGGGTGTGACGTGGGGGCTTCAAACGTAACGTGGGCGTGACGTGGGGGATTCGAACGTGACGTGGGCGTGACGTCGGAACTTTGAATGTGACGTGGGTGTGACCTGGGTCATTTGATCGTGACGTGGGAGTGACGTGGGGGCTTCAATCGTGACGTAAGGGTGACATGGGTGCTTAGAACGTGACGTGGGCGTGACGTGGGTGATTCCAATGTCATGTGGGGGCTTCGAACGTGACGTGGGCGTGACGTGGGTGATTCGAACGTGACGTGGGCGTGACGTCGGTACTTTACATTTGACGTGGGTGTGACCTGGGTGATGCGAACGTGACGTGGGCGTCACGTGGGGGCATCGAACGTGACGTGGGAGTGACGCGGGGGCTTCGAACGTGACGTAAGGGTGAGATGGGTGCTTAGAACGTGACGTGGGCGTGACGTGGGCGATTCCAGCGTGACGTGGGGCTTCGAATGTGACGTGGGCGTGACGTCAGTACTTCCAACGGCACATGGGTGTGACCTGGGTCATTGGAACGTGACGTGGGAGTGACGTCTGGGCTTCGAACGTGACAAAAGGGTGACATGGGTGCTTAGAACGTGACGTGGGCGTGACGTGGGCGATTCCAGCGTGACGTGGGGCTTCGAATGTGACGTGGGCGTGACGTCAGTACTTCCAACGGCACATGGGTGTGACCTGGGTCATTGGAACGTGACGTGGGAGTGACGTGGGGGCTTCGAACGTGACAAAAGGGTGACATGGGTGCTTAGAACGTGACGTGGGCGTGACGTGGGCGCTTCCAGCGTGACGTGGGGCTTCGAATGTGACGTGGGCGTGACGTCAGTACTTCCAACGGCACATGGGTGTGACCTGGGTCATTGGAACGTGACGTGGGAGTGACGTGGGGGCTTCGCACATGACAAAAGGGTGACATGGGTGCTTAGAACGTGACGTGGGCGTGACGTGGGCGATTCCAACGTGACGTGGGCTTCGAATGTGACGTGGGCGTGATGTGGGTGATTCGAATGTCACTTGGGCGTGACGTGGGGGCTTCGAACGTCACCTGGGCGTGACGTGGGGGCTTCGATGTTGACGTGGGCGTGACCTGGGTGATTGGAACGTGACGTGGACGTGACGTGGGTGGTTTCAACGTGACGTGAGCGTCACGTGGGGTCCTCGAACGTGACTTGGGCGTCACGTGGGGTCTTCGAAAGTGACGTGGGCATGACGTGGGTGATTCGAAGGTGACGTGGGTGTGACGTGGGGGCTTCGAACGTGACGTGGGTGTGACGTCGGTACTTTGAATGTGACGTGGGTGTGACCTGGGTCATTTGAACGTGACGTGGGAGTGACGTGGGGGCATCGAACGTGACATAAGGGTGACATGGGTGCTTAGAACGTGACTTGGGTGTGACGTGGGTGATTCCAACGTGTCGTGGGGCTTCGAATGTGACGTGGGCGTGACGTGTGTGGTTTCAACGTGACGTGGGTGTCACGTGGGGCATCGAACGTGACGTGGACGTGACGTCGGTACTTTCAATTTGAGGTTGGTGTGACCTGGGTCATTCGAACGTGACGTACATGTGACGTGGGTGATTCCAACGTGACGTGGGGCTTCGAATGTGACGTGGGTGTGACCTGGGTGATTGGAATGTGACGTGGGTGTGACGTGGGGGCTTCGAACGTGACGTGGGTGTGACGTGGGTGTTTCGAACGTGACGTTGGTGTTTCGAACTTGACTTCGGTGTGACGTGGGTGCTTCGGACCTGACGTGGGCGTAACGTGGGGGCTTCGAGCATGAAGCGGGAGTGACCTGGATGCTTCGACTGTGACGTTGGTGTTTCGAACATGACAGGGGTGTGACATGGGTGCTTAGAACGTGACTTGGGTGTGACATGGGTGATTCCAACGTGTCGTGGGGCTTCGAATGTGACGTGGGCGTGAGGTGGGTGATTGGAACGTGACGTGGGCGTGACGTCGGTACTTTGAATGTGACGAGGGTGTGACCTGGGGCTTCGAACGTGATGGAAGGGCGACATGGGTGCTTAAACGTGACGTGGGCGTGACATAGGCGCTTCGATCGTGACGTGGGCGTGACGTGTGTGGTTTCAACGTGACGTGGGTGCCACGTGGGGCATCGAACGTGACGTGGGTGTGACGTGTGTGGTTTCAACGTGACGTGGGCGTCACGTGGGAGTTGCGATCGTCACGTGGACGTGACGTCGGTACTTTCAATTTGAGGCTGGTGTGACCTGGGTCATTCGAGCGTGACGTACGTGTGACGTGGGTGATTCCAACGTGACGTGGGCGTGACGTGGGGGCTTCGATCGTGACGTGGACGTGACGTCGGTACTTTATATCTGACGTGGGTGTGACCTGGGTCATTCGAACGTGACGTGGGTGTGACGTGGGGGCTTCGAACGTGACGTGGGCATGACGTGGGTGATTCGAAGGTGACGTGTGCGTGACGTGGGGGCATCGAAGGTGACGTGGGCATGACGTGGGAGCTTCGAAAGTGACGTGGGCGTCACGTCGGTGATTCGAACGTGACGTGGGCGTGACGTGGGGGCTTCGAACGTGACGTGGGCGTGACGTCGGTACTTTGAATGTGACGTGGGTGTGACCTGGGTCATTTGAACGTGACGTGGGAGTGACGTGGGGGCTTCGAACGTGACGTGGGCGTGACATAGGCGCTTCGATCGTGACGTGGGCGTGACGTGTGTGGTTTCAACGTGACGTGGGTGTCACGTGGGGCATCGAACGTGACGTGGGCGTGACGTGTGTGGTTTCAACGTGACGTGGGCGTCACGGGGGGCTTCGAACGTGACGTGGGCATGACGTGGCTGATTCGAAGGTGACGTGGGCGTGACGTGGGGGCATGGAACGTGACGTGGGTGTGAGGTGGGTGTTTCGAACGTGACGTGGGCGTGACGTCGGTACTTTGAATGTGACGTGGGTGTGACCTGGGTCATTTGAACGTGACGTGGGCGTGACGTGGGCGATTCCAACGTGACGTGGGGGCTTCAAACGTGACGTGGGCGTGACGTGGGTGATTGGAACGTGACGTGGACGTGACGTGGGTGGTTTCATCGTGACGTGGCTGTGACGTGGGGGCTTCGGACGTGACGTGGGCGTCACGTGGGGGCTTCGAAAGTGACGTGGGCGTGACGTGGGGGCTTCGAAGGTGACCTGGGTATGACGTGGGTTCTTCGAACATGACGTGGGCATGACGTGGGTGATTCGAACGTGACGTGGGCGTGACGTGGGTGATTCGAACGTGACGTGGGCCTGACGTGGATGCTTCGAATGTGACGTTGGTGTTTCGAACGTGACATGGGTGTGACATGGGTGCTTCGAATGTGACGTGGGCGTAACGTGGGGCTTCGAACCTGACGTGGGCGTGACGTGTGTGGTTTCAACGTGACGTGGGTGCCACGTGGGGCATCGAACGTGACGTGGGTGTGACGTGTGTGGTTTCAACGTGACGTGGGCGTCACGTGGGAGTTGCGATCGTCACGTGGACGTGACGTCGGTACTTTCAATTTGAGGCTGGTGTGACCTGGGTCATTCGAGCGTGACGTACGTGTGACGTGGGTGATTCCAACGTGACGTGGGCGTGACGTGGGGGCTTCGATCGTGACGTGGACGTGACGTCGGTACTTTATATCTGACGTGGGTGTGACCTGGGTCATTCGAACGTGACGTGGGTGTGACGTGGGGGCTTCGAACGTGACGTGGGCATGACGTGGGTGATTCGAAGGTGACGTGTGCGTGACGTGGGGGCATCGAACGTGACGTGGGCGTCACGTGTGGGCTTCAAACGTGACCTGTGTGTGACGTGGTTGATTCGAAGGTGACGTGGGGGTGACGTGGGGGAATGGAACGTGACGTGGGTGTGACGTGGGGGCATCGATCGTGACGTGGACGTGACGTCGGTACTTTCAATTATACGTGGGTGTGACCTGGGTCATTCGAACGTGACGTGGGAGTGACGTGGGGGCTTTGAATGAGACATGGGTGTGACCTGGGGCTTCGAACGTGACGTGGGCGACATGGGTGCTTAGAACGTGACGTGGGCGTGACGTGGGTGATTCCAACGTGACGTGGGCGTGACGTGGGGGCATCGATCGTGACGTGGGCGTCACGTGGGGGCTTGAAACGTGACCTGGGTGTGACGTGGTTGATTCGAAGGTGACGTGGGCGTGACGTCAGTACTTTGAACGTGACGTGGGTGTGACCTGGGTCATGCGAACGTGACGTGGGTGTGACGTGGGTGTTTCGATCGTTACGAGGGCATTTCGTGGGTGATTCGAACGTGACGTGGGTGTGACCTGGGTCACTTGAACGTGACGTGGGAGTGACGTGGGGGCTTCAAACGTGACGTAAGGGTGACATTGGTGCTTCGGACGTGACGTGGGTGTAACGTGGGGGGTTCGAGCATGACACGGGAGTGACGTGGATGCTTCGAATGTGACGTGGGTGCTTCGAACGTGACGTGGAAGTCACGTGGGGGCTTCGAACGTGACGTGGGTGTGACGCGGGTGATTCGAAATTGACGTGGGCGTCACGTGGGAGTTTCGAACGTGACGTGGGCGTGACGTGGGTACTTTACATTTGACGTGGGTGTGACCTGGGTGATGCGAACGTGACGTGGGCGCAATGTGGGGGCATCGAACGTGACGTGGGCGTAACGTGGGGGCTTCGAAAGTGACGTGGGCATGACGTGGGTGATTCGAAGGTGACGTGAGTGTGACGTCGGTACTTTCAATGTGACGTGGGTGTGACCTGGGTGATTGGAATGTGACGTGGGAGTGACGTGGGGGCTTCGAACGTGCCAAAAGGGTGACATGGGTGCTTAGAACGTGACGTGGGCGTGACGTGGGTGATTCCAACGTGACGTGGGCGTCACGGGTGGGCTTCGAACGTGACGTGGGCATGACGTTGGTGATTCGAAGGTGACGTGGGCGTGACGTGGGTGCTTTGAAAGTGACGTGGGCGTGACGTGGGGGCTTCGAACGTGATGTAATTGTGACATGGGTGCTTAGAACGTGACGTGGGCATGACGTGGGTGATTCGAAGGTGACGTGGGTGTGACGTGGGGGCTTCAAACGTAACGTGGGCGTGAGGTGGGTGATTGGAACGTGACGTGGGCGTGACGTCGGAACTTTGAATGTGACGTGGGTGTGACCTGGGTCATTTGATCGTGACGTGGGAGTGACGTGGGGGCTTCAAACGTGACGTAAGGGTGACATGGGTGCTTAGAACGTGACGTGGGCGTGACGTGGGTGATTCCAATGTCATGTGGGGGCTTCGAACGTGACGTGGGCGTGACGTGGGTGATTCGAACGTGACGTGGGCGTGACGTCGGTACTTTACATTTGACGTGGGTGTGACCTGGGTGATGCGAACGTGACGTGGGCGTCACGTGGGGGCATCGAACGTGACGTGGGCGTGACGTGGGTGATTCGAATGTGACGTGGGCGTGACGTGGGGGCTTCGAACGTCACGTGAGCGTCACGTGGGGGCATCGAGTTTGACATGGGCGTGACCTGGGTGATTGGAACCTGACGTGGGGCTTCGAACATGACGTGGGCATGACGTGGGGGCATCGAAGGTGACGTGGGCATGACGTGGGAGCTTCGAAAGTGACGTGGGCGTCACGTGGGTGATTCGAAGGTGACGTGGGCGTGACGTGGGGGCTTCGAACGTGACGTGGGCGTGACGTCGGTACTTTGAATGTGACGTGGGTGTGACCTGGGTCATTTGAACGTGACGTGGGAGTGACGTGGGGTCTTCGAACGTGACATAAGGGTGACATGGGTGCTTAGAACGTGACGTGGGCGTGACGTGGGTGATCCCAACGTGACGTGGGGGCTTCGAACGTGACATGGGCGTGACGTGGGTGCTTCGATTGTGACGTGGGCGTGACGTTGGTGACTTTGAAAGTGACGTGGGTGTGACCTGGGTGATTGGAACGTGACGTGGGAGTGACGTGGGTGATTCCAACGTGACGTGGGCTTCGAACGTGACGTGGGCGTGACGTGGGTGAATGGAACGTGTGGTGGGCGTGAGGTGGGTGATTCGAAAGTGACGTCGGTGTGACGTGGTGCTTCGAACGTGACGTGGGCATGACATAAGCGCTTCGATCGTGACGTGGGCGTGACGTGTGTGGTTTCAACGTGACGTGGGCGTCACGGGGGGGCTTCGAACGTGACGTGGGCATGACGTGGGTGCTTCGAAGGTGACGTGGGCATGACGTCGGTACTGTGAAAGTTACGTGGGTGTGACCTGGGTGGTTGGAACATGACGTGGGAGTGACGTGGGTGATTCCAACGTGACGTGGGCTTCGAACGTGACGTGGGCGTGACGTGGGTGATTGGAACGTGTGGTGGGCGTGAGGTGGGTGATTCGAAAGTGACGTCGGTGTGACGTGGTGCTTCGAACGTGACGTGGGCATGACATAAGCGCTTCGATCGTGACGTGGGCGTGACGTGTGTGGTTTCAACGTGACGTGGGTGTCACGTGGGGCATCGAACGTGACGTGGGCGTGACGTGTGTGGTTTCAACGTGACCTGGGCGTCACGGGGGGCTTCGAACGTGACGTGGGCATGACGTGGCTGCTTCGAAGGTGACGTGGGCGTGACGTGGGGGCATGGAACGTGACGTGGGTGTGAGGTGGGTGTTTCGAACGTGACGTGGGCGTGACGTCGGTACTTTGAATGTGACGTGGGTGTGACCTGGGTCATTTGAACGTGACGTGGGCGTGACGTGGGTGATTCCAACGTCATGTGGGGGCTTCGAACGTGACGTGGGCGTGACGTGGGTGATTGGAACGTGACGTGGACGTGACGTGGGTGGTTTCATCGTGACGTGGCTGTGACGTGGGGGCTTCGGACGTGACGTGGGCGTCACGTGGGGGCTTCGAAAGTGACGTGGGCGTGACGTGGGGGCTTCGAAGGTGACCTGGGTATGACGTGGGTTCTTCGAACGTGACGTGGGCATGACGTGGGTGATTCGAACGTGACGTGGGCGTGACGTGGGTGATTCGAATGTGACGTGGGCGTGACGTGGGTGATTCGAAAGTGATGTCAGTGTGACGTGGGTGTATCGGACGTGACGTGGGCCTGACGTGGATGCTTCGAATGTGACGTTAGTGTTTCGAACGTGACGTAAGGGTGACGTGGGGCTTCGAATGTGACGTGGGCGTGAGGTGGGTGATTGGAACGTGACGTGGGCGTGACGTCGGTACTTTGAATGTGACGAGGGTGTGACCTAGGGGCTTCGAACGTGATGGAAGGGCGACATGGGTGCTTAGAACGTGACGTGGGCGTGACATAGGCGCTTCGATCGTGACGTGGGCGTGACGTGTGTGGTTTCAACGTGACGTGGGTGCCACGTGGGGCATCGAACGTGACGTGGGTGTGACGTGTGTGGTTTCAACGTGACGTGGGCGTCACGTGGGAGTTGCGATCGTCACGTGGACGTGACGTCGGTACTTTCAATTTGAGGCTGGTGTGACCTGGGTCATTCGAGCGTGACGTACGTGTGACGTGGGTGATTCCAACGTGACGTGGGCGTGACGTGGGGGCTTCGATCGTGACGTGGACGTGACGTCGGTACTTTATATCTGACGTGGGTGTGACCTGGGTCATTCGAACGTGACGTGGGTGTGACGTGGGGGCTTCGAACGTGACGTGGGCATGACGTGGGTGATTCGAAGGTGACGTGTGCGTGACGTGGGGGCATCGAACGTGACGTGGGCGTCACGTGTGGGCTTCAAACGTGACCTGTGTGTGACGTGGTTGATTCGAAGGTGACGTGGGGGTGACGTGGGGGAATGGAACGTGACGTGGGTGTGACGTGGGGGCATCGATCGTGACGTGGACGTGACGTCGGTACTTTCAATTATACGTGGGTGTGACCTGGGTCATTCGAACGTGACGTGGGAGTGACGTGGGGGCTTTGAATGAGACATGGGTGTGACCTGGGGCTTAGAACGTGACGTGGGCGACATGGGTGCTTAGAACGTGACGTGGGCGTGACGTGGGCGATTCCAACGTGACGTGGGCGTGACGTGGGGGCATCGATCGTGACGTGGGCGTCACGTGGGGGCTTGAAACGTGACCTGGGTGTGACGTGGTTGATTCGAAGGTGACGTGGGCGTGACGTCAGTACTTTGAACGTGACGTGGGTGTGACCTGGGTCATGCGAACGTGACGTGGGTGTGACGTGGGTGTTTCGAACGTTTCGTGGGCATTTCGTGGGTGATTCGAACGTGACGTGGGTGTGACCTGGGTCACTTGAACGTGACGTGGGAGTGACGTGGGGGCTTCAAACGTGACGTAAGGGTGACATTGGTGCTTCGGACGTGACGTGGGTGTAACGTGGGGGGTTCGAGCATGACACGGGAGTGACGTGGATGCTTCGAATGTGACGTGGGTGCTTCGAACGTGACGTGGAAGTCACGTGGGGGCTTCGAACGTGACGTGGGTGTGACGCGGGTGATTCGAAATTGACGTGGGCGTCACGTGGGAGTTTCGAACGTGACGTGGGCGTGACGTGGGTACTTTACATTTGACGTGGGTGTGACCTGGGTGATGCGAACGTGACGTGGGCGCAATGTGGGGGCATCGAACGTGACGTGGGCGTAACGTGGGGGCTTCGAAAGTGACGTGGGCATGACGTGGGTGATTCGAAGGTGACGTGAGTGTGACGTGGGGTGATTCGAACGTGACGTGGGCGTGACGTCGGTACTTTCAATGTGACGTGGGTGTGACCTGGGTGATTGGAATGTGACGTGGGAGTGACGTGGGGGCTTCGAACGTGCCAAAAGGGTGACATGGGTGCTTAGAACGTGACGTGGGCGTGACGTGGGTGATTCCAACGTGACGTGGGCGTCACGGGTGGGCTTCGAACGTGACGTGGGCATGACGTTGGTGATTCGAAGGTGACGTGGGCGTGACGTGGGTGCTTTGAAAGTGACGTGGGCGTGACGTGGGGGCTTCGAACGTGATGTAATTGTGACATGGGTGCTTAGAACGTGACGTGGGCATGACGTGGGTGATTCGAAGGTGACGTGGGTGTGACGTGGGGGCTTCAAACGTAACGTGGGCGTGACGTGGGGGATTCGAACGTGACGTGGGCGTGACGTCGGAACTTTGAATGTGACGTGGGTGTGACCTGGGTCATTTGATCGTGACGTGGGAGTGACGTGGGGGCATCGAACGTGACGTAAGGGAGACATGGGTGCTTAGAACGTGACGTGGGTGTGACGTGGGTGATTCCAACGTGACGTGGGGGCTTCGAACGTGACGTGGGCGTGACGTGGGTGATTCGAACGTGACGTGGGCGTGACGTCGGTACTTTGAAAGTGACGTGGGAGTGACGTGGGGGCTTCAAACGTGACGTAAGGGTGACATGGGTGCTTAGAACGTGACGTGGGCGTGACGTGGGTGATTCCAATGTCATGTGGGGGCTTCGAACGTGACGTGGGCGTGAGGTCGGTGATTCGAACGTGACGTGGGCGTGACGTCGGTACTTTGAAAGTGACGTGGGTGTGACCTGGGTGATTGGAACGTGACGTGGGAGTGACGTGGGGGCTTCGAACGTGACGTAAGGGTGACATGGGCGCTTAGAACGTGACGTGGGCGTGACGTGGGTGATTCGAATATGACGTGGGCGTGAGGTGGGTGATTCGAAAGTGACGTCGGTGTGACGTGGGTGTTTCGGACGTGACGTGGGCGTGACGTGGATGCTTCGAACGTGACGTTGGTGTTTCGAACGTGACGTGGGTGTGACGTGGGTGCTTCGAACGTGACGTGGGCGTGATATAGGCGCTTCGATCATGACGTGGGCGTGACGTGTGTGGTTTCAACGTGACGTGGGTGTCACGTGGGGCATCGAACGTGACGTGGACGTGACGTCGGTACTTTCAATTTGAGGTTGGTGTGACCTGGGTCATTCGAACGTGACGTACATGTGCCGTGGGTGATTCCAACGTGACGTGGGGCTTCGAACGTGACGTGGGTGTGACCTGGGTGATTGGAACGTGACGTGGGTGTGACGTGGGGGCTTCGAACGTGACGTGGGTGTGACGTCGGTGTTTCGAACCTGACGTTGGTATTTCGAACGTGACGTGGGTGTGACGTGGGTGCATCGGACGTGACGTGGGCATAACGTGGGGGCTACGAACATTACGCGGGTGTGACATGGATGCTTCGAATGCGACGTTGGTGTTTCGAACGTGACATGGGTGTGACGTGGGTCATTCGAACGTGACGTGGGTGTGACGTGGGTGCTTCGAACGTGACGTGGGCATGACATGGGTGATTCGAACGTGACGTGGGCATGACGTGGGTGATTCGAAGGTGACGTGGGTGTGATGTGGGGTCTTCGAACGTGACGTGGGCGTGACGTCGGTACTTTGAAAGTGACGTGGGTGTGACCTGGGTGATTGGAACGTGACGTGGGAGTGACGTGGGGGCTTCGAACGTGACGTAAGGGTGACATGGGTGCTTAGAACGTGACGTGGGCGTGACGTGGGAGTTTCGATCGTGACGTGGACGTGACGTCGGTACTTGCAATTTGAGGTTGGTGTGACCTGGGTCATTTGGATGTGACGTCGCTACTTTCAATTTGAGGCTGGTGTGACCTGGGTCATTCGAACGTGACGTACGTGTGACGTTGGGGCTTCGAACGTGATGTGGGTGTTTCAAAACTAACGTGGGTGTGACGTGGGGGCTTCGAACGTGACGTGGGCATGACGTGGGTGCTTCGAAGGTGACGTGGGCATGACGTCGGTACTGTGAAAGTTACGTGGGTGTGACCTGGGTGGTTGGAACATGACGTGGGAGTGACGTGGGTGATTCCAACGTGACGTGGGCTTCGAACGTGACGTGGGCGTGACGTGGGTGATTGGAACGTGTGGTGGGCGTGAGGTGGGTGATTCGAAAGTGACGTCGGTGTGACGTGGTGCTTCGAACGTGACGTGGGCATGACATAAGCGCTTCGATCGTGACGTGGGCGTGACGTGTGTGGTTTCAACGTGACGTGGGCGTCACGGGGGGGCTTCGAACGTGACGTGGGCATGACGTGGGTACTTCGAAGGTGACGTGGGCATGACGTCGGTACTGTGAAAATTACGTGGGTGTGACCTGGGTGGTTGGAACATGACGTGGGAGTGACGTGGGTGATTCCAACGTGACCTGGGCTTCGAACGTGACGTGGGCGTGACGTGGGTGATTGGAACGTGACGTGGGCGTGAGGTGGGTGATTCGAAAGTGACGTCGGTGTGACGTGGGTGTTTCGGACGTGACGTGGGCATGACATAAGCGCTTCGATCGTGACGTGGGCGTGACGTGTGTGGTTTCAACGTGACGTGGGTGTCACGTGGGGCATCGAACGTGACGTGGGCGTGACGTGTGTGGTTTCAACGTGACGTGGGCGTCACGGGGGGCTTCGAACGTGACGTGGGCATGACGTGGCTGATTCGAAGGTGACGTGGGCGTGACGTGGGGGCATGGAACGTGACGTGGGTGTGACGTGGGTGTTTCGAACGTGACGTGGGCGTGACGTCGGTACTTTGAATGTGACGTGGGTGTGACCTGGGTCATTTGAACGTGACGTGGGCGTGACGTGGGCGATTCCAACGTGACGTGGGGGCTTCAAACGTGACGTGGGCGTGACGTGGGTGATTGGAACGTGACGTGGACGTGACGTGGGTGGTTTCATCGTGACGTGGCTGTGACGTGGGGGCTTCGGACGTGACGTGGGCGTCACGTGGGGGCTTCGAAAGTGACGTGGGCGTGACGTGGGGGCTTCGAAGGTGACCTGGGTATGACGTGGGTTCTTCGAACATGACGTGGGCATGACGTGGGTGATTCGAACGTGACGTGGGCGTGACGTGGGTGATTCGAATGTGACGTGGGCGTGACGTGGGTGATTCGAAAGTGATGTCAGTGTGACGTGGGTGTGTCGGACGTGACGTGGGCCTGACGTGGATGCTTCGAATGTGACGTTAGTGTTTCGAACGTGACGTAAGGGTGACGTGGGGCTTCGAATGTGACGTGGGCGTGAGGTGGGTGATTGGAACGTGACGTGGGCGTGACGTCGGTACTTTGAATGTGACGAGGGTGTGACCTAGGGGCTTCGAACGTGATGGAAGGGCGACATGGGTGCTTAGAACGTGACGTGGGCGTGACATAGGCGCTTCGATCGTGACGTGGGCGTGACGTGGGTGATTCCAACGTGACGTGGGTGCCACGTGGGGCATCGAACGTGACGTGGGTGTGACGTGTGTGGTTTCAACGTGACGTGGGCGTCACGTGGGAGTTGCGATCGTCACGTGGACGTGACGTCGGTACTTTCAATTTGGGGCTGGTGTGACCTGGGTCATTCGAGCGTGACGTACGTGTGACGTGGGTGATTCCAACGTGACGTGGGCGTGACGTGGGGGCTTCGATCGTGACGTGGACGTGACGTCGGTACTTTATATCTGACGTGGGTGTGACCTGGGTCATTCGAACGTGACGTGGGTGTGACGTGGGGGCATCGAACGTGACGTGGGCGTCACGTGTGGGCTTCAAACGTGACCTGTGTGTGACGTGGTTGATTCGAAGGTGACGTGGGGGTGACGTGGGGGAATGGAACGTGACGTGGGTGTGACGTGGGGGCATCGATCGTGACGTGGACGTGACGTCGGTACTTTCAATTATACGTGGGTGTGACCTGGGTCATTCGAACGTGACGTGGGAGTGACGTGGGGGCTTTGAATGAGACATGGGTGTGACCTGGGGCTTCGAACGTGACGTGGGCGACATGGGTGCTTAGAACGTGACGTGGGCGTGACGTGGGTGATTCCAACGTGACGTGGGCGTGACGTGGGGGCATCGATCGTGACGTGGGCGTCACGTGGGGGCTTGAAACGTGACCTGGGTGTGACGTGGTTGATTCGAAGGTGACGTGGGCGTGACGTCAGTACTTTGAACGTGACGTGGGTGTGACCTGGGTCATGCGAACGTGACGTGGGTGTGACGTGGGTGTTTCGAACGTTTCGTGGGCATTTCGTGGGTGATTCGAACGTGACGTGGGTGTGACCTGGGTCACTTGAACGTGACGTGGGAGTGACGTGGGGGCTTCAAACGTGACGTAAGGGTGACATTGGTGCTTCGGACGTGACGTGGGTGTAACGTGGGGGGTTCGAGCATGACACGGGAGTGACGTGGATGCTTCGAATGTGACGTGGGTGCTTCGAACGTGACGTGGAAGTCACGTGGGGGCTTCGAACGTGACGTGGGCGTGACGTGGGTACTTTACATTTGACGTGGGTGTGACCTGGGTGATGCGAACGTGACGTGGGCGCAATGTGGGGGCATCGAACGTGACGTGGGCGTAACGTGGGGGCTTCGAAAGTGACGTGGGCATGACGTGGGTGATTCGAAGGTGACGTGAGTGTGACGTGGGGTGATTCGAACGTGACGTGGGCGTGACGTCGGTACTTTCAATGTGACGTGGGTGTGACCTGGGTGATTGGAATGTGACGTGGGAGTGACGTGGGGGCTTCGAACGTGACAAAAGGGTGACATGGGTGCTTAGAACGTGACGTGGGCGTGACGTGGGTGATTCCAACGTGACGTGGGCGTCACGGGTGGGCTTCGAACGTGACGTGGGCATGACGTTGGTGATTCGAAGGTGACGTAGGCGTGACGTGGGTGCTTTGAAAGTGACGTGGGCGTGACGTGGGGGCTTCGAACGTGATGTAATTGTGACATGGGTGCTTAGAACGTGACGTGGGCATGACGTGGGTGATTCGAAGGTGACGTGGGCGTGACGTGGGGGCTTCGAATGTGACGTGGACGTCACGTGGGTGATTCGAAGGTGACATGGGTGTGACGTGGGGGCTTCGAACGTGACGTGGGTGTGACGTGGGTGTTTCGAACGTGACGTGGGCGTGACGTCGGTACTTTGAATGTGACGTGGGTGTGACCTGGGTCATTGGAACGTGACGTGGGCTTCCAACGTGACGTGGGCGTGACGTGGGTGATTCGAACGTGACGTGGGCGTGATGTGGGTGATTCGCATGTCACGTGGGCGTGACGTGGTGGCTTCGAACGTGACGTGGGCGTGACCTGGGTGATTGGAACGTGACGTGGGCGTGACGTGGATGGTTTCAACGTGACGTGAGCGTCACGTGGGGTCCTCGAACGTGACGTGGGCGTCACGTGGGGTCTTCGAAAGTGACGTGGGCATGACGTGGGTGATTCGAAGGTGACGTGGGAGTGACGTGGGGGCTTCGAACGTGACGTGGGTGTGACGTCGGTACTTTGAACGTGACGTGGGTGTGACCTGGGTCATTTGAACATGACGCGGGAGTGACGTGGATGCTTCGAACGTGACGTTGGTGTTTCGAACGTGACGTGGGCGTGACGTGGGTGATTGGAACGTGACGTGGGCGCCACGTGGGGGCATCGAAGTTGACGTGGGTGTGACGTGGGTGTTTCGAACGTGACGTTGGTGTTTCGAACGTGACAGGGGTGTGACGTGGGTGGTTTGAACGTGACGTGGGCGTCACGTGGGGGCTTCGGACATGACGTGGATGTGAGGTGGGTGCTTCGGACGTGACGTGGGCATGACGTGGGGGCTTCGAAAATGATGTGGGCGTGACGTGGGGGCTTCGAACGTCACGTGAGCGTGACGTGGTACTTTACATTTGACGTGGGTGTGACCTGGGTCAATCGAACGTGACGTGGGTGTGACGTCGGTACTTTACACCTGATGGGGGTGTGACGTGGGTGATTCGAAGGTGACGTGGGTGTGACGTGGGGGCTTCGAACGTGACGTGGGCATGACGTGGGTGATTCGAGCGTGACGTGGGCGTGACGTGGGGGCATCGATCGTGACGTGGGCGTGCCGTGGGGGCTTCGAACGTGACGTGGGCATGACGTGGGTGATTCGAAAGTGACGTGGGCGTGACGTGGGGGCATCGAACGTGACGTGGGTGTGACGTGGGGGCTTCGAACGTGACCTGGGTGTGACGTGGGTGTTTCGAACGTGACGTGGGCGTGACGTCGGTACTTTGAATGTGACGTGGGTGTGACGTGGGTCATTCGAACGTGATGTACGTGTGACGTGTGGGCTTCGAACGTGACGTGGGTGTTTCAAAACTAACGTGGGTGTGACGTAGGGGTATCGAACGTGACGTAGGTGTTTCCAAAGTGACGTGGGTGTGACGTCGGTATGTTGAATGTGACGTGGGTGTGACGTGCATGGTTCGAACGTGAGGTGGGTGTTTTAAATGTGAGCTGGGCGTGACGTGGGTCATTCGAACATGACGTAGGTGTGACGTGGGGGCTTCGAACGTGACGTGGGCGTGACGTGGATGCTTCGAATGTGACGTTGGTGTTTCGAACGTGACATGGGTGTGACATGGGTGCTTCGAATGTGACGTGGGCGTAACGTGGGGGCTGCGAACCTGACGTGGGTGTGACGTGGGGGCTTCGAAAGTGACGTGGGTGTGACGTGGGTCATTTGAACGTGACGTGGGCGTGACGTGGGTGATTCCAACGTGACGTGGGGCTTTGAACGTGACGTGGGCGTGACGTGGGTGATTCGAATGTGACGTGGGCCTGACGTGGGGGTTTCGAACGTCACGTGAGCGTCACGTGGGGGCATCGAGTTTGACATGGGCGTGACCTGGGTGATTGGAACCTGACGTGGGTGTGACGTGGGTGATTCCAACGTGACGTGGGGCTTCGAACATGACGTGGGCGTGACGTGGGGGCTTCGAAAGTGACGTGAGCATGACGTGGGTGATTCGAAGGTGACATGGGTGTGACGTGGGGGCTTCGAACGTGACGTGGGCGTGACGTCGGTACTTTGAATGTGACGTGGGTGTGACATGGGTGCTTAGAACGTGACGTGGGCGTGATGCGGGTGATTCCAAAGTGACGTGGGGCTTCGAATGTGACGTGGGCGTGACGTGGGTGATTGGAACGTGACGTGGTCGTGACGTCGGTACTTTGAATGTGACGTGGGTGTGACCTGGGGGCTTTGAACGTGACGTAAGGGTGACATGGGTGCTTAGAACGTGACGTGGGCGTGACGTGGGCGATTCCAACGTGACGTGGGGGCTTCGAACGTGACGTGGGCGTGACGTGGGTGCTTCGAAGGTGACGTGGGCGTGACGTGGGGGCTTCAAACGTGACGTGGGCGTGACGTGGGTGATTCGAACGTGACGTGGGCGTGACGTCGGAACTATGAATGTGACGTGAGTGTGACCTGGGTCATTTGATCGTGACGTGGGTGTGACCTGGGGCTTCGAACGTGACGTAAGGGCGACATGGGTGCTTAGAACGTGACGTGGACGTGACGTGGGTGATTCCAACGTGACGTGGGGCTTCGAACATGACGTGGGCGTGACGTGGGGGCTTCGAATGTGACGTGGACGTCACGTGGGTGATTCGAAGGTGACATGGGTGTGACGTGGGGGCTTCGAACGTGACCTGGGTGTGACGTGGGTGTTTCGAACGTGACGTGGGCGTGACGTCGGTACTTTGAATGTGACGTGGGTGTGACCTGGGTCATTGGAACGTGACGTGGGAGTGACGTGGGGGCTTCGAACGTGACGTGGGCTTCCAACGTGACGTGGGCGTGACGTGGGTGATTGGAACGTGAGGTGGGCGTGACGTGGATGGTTTCAACGTGACGTGAGCGTCACGTGGGGTCCTCGAACGTGACGTGGGCGTCCCGTGCGGTCTTCGAAAGTGACGTGGGCATGACGTGGGTGATTCGAAGGTGACGTGGGAGTGACGTGCGGGCTTCGAACGTGACGTGGGCGTCACGTGGGGTCTTCGAAAGTGACGTGGGCATGACGTGGGTGATTCGAGGGTGACGTGGGAGTGACGTGGGGGCTTCGAACGTGACGTGGGTGTGACGTCGGTACTTTGAACGTGACGTGGGTGTGACCTGGGTCATTTGAACATGACGCGGGAGTGACGTGGATGCTTCGAACGTGACGTTGGTGTTTCGAACGTGACGTGGGCGTGACGTGGGTGATTGGAACGTGACGTGGGCGCCACGTGGGGGCATCGAAGTTGACGTGGGTGTGACGTGGGTGTTTCGAACGTGACGTTGGTGTTTCGAACGTGACAGGGGTGTGACGTGGGTGGTTTGAACGTGACGTGGGCGTCACGTGGGGGCTTCGGACATGACGTGGATGTGAGGTGGGTGCTTCGGACGTGACGTGGGCATGACGTGGGGGCTTCGAAAATGATGTGGGCGTGACGTGGGGGCTTCGAACGTCACGTGAGCGTGACGTGGTACTTTACATTTGACGTGGGTGTGACCTGGGTCAATCGAACGTGACGTGGGTGTGACGTCGGTACTTTACACCTGATGGGGGTGTGACGTGGGTGATTCGAAGGTGACGTGGGTGTGACGTGGGGGCTTCGAACGTGACGTGGGCATGACGTGGGTGATTCGAGCGTGACGTGGGCGTGACGTGGGGGCATCGATCGTGACGTGGGCGTGCCGTGGGGGCTTCGAACGTGACGTGGGCATGACGTCGGTGATTCGAAAGTGACGTGGGCGTGACGTGGGGGCATCGAACGTGACGTGGGTGTGACGTGGGGGCTTCGAACGTGACCTGGGTGTGACGTGGGTGTTTCGAACGTGACGTGGGCGTGACGTCGGTACTTTGAATGTGACGTGGGTGTGACGTGGGTCATTCGAACGTGATGTACGTGTGACGTGTGGGCTTCGAACGTGACGTGGGTGTTTCAAAACTAACGTGGGTGTGACGTAGGGGTATCGAACGTGACGTAGGTGTTTCCAAAGTGACGTGGGTGTGACGTCGGTATGTTGAATGTGACGTGGGTGTGACGTGCATGGTTCGAACGTGAGGTGGGTGTTTTAAATGTGAGCTGGGCGTGACGTGGGTCATTCGAACATGACGTAGGTGTGACGTGGGGGCTTCGAACGTGACGTGGGCGTGACGTGGATGCTTCGAATGTGACGTTGGTGTTTCGAACGTGACATGGGTGTGACATGGGTGCTTCGAATGTGACGTGGGCGTAACGTGGGGGCTGCGAACCTGACGTGGGTGTGACGTGGGGGCTTCGAAAGTGACGTGGGTGTGACGTGGGTCATTTGAACGTGACGTGGGCGTGACGTGGGTGATTCCAACGTGACGTGGGGCTTTGAACGTGACGTGGGCGTGACGTGGGTGATTCGAATGTGACGTGGGCCTGACGTGGGGGATTCGAACGTCACGTGAGCGTCACGTGGGGGCATCGAGTTTGACATGGGCGTGACCTGGGTGATTGGAACCTGACGTGGGTGTGACGTGGGTGATTCCAACGTGACGTGGGGCTTCGAACATGACGTGGGCGTGACGTGGGGGCTTCGAAAGTGACGTGAGCATGACGTGGGTGATTCGAAGGTGACATGGGTGTGACGTGGGGGCTTCGAACGTGACGTGGGCGTGACGTCGGTACTTTGAATGTGACGTGGGTGTGACATGGGTGCTTAGAACGTGACGTGGGCGTGATGCGGGTGATTCCAAAGTGACGTGGGGCTTCGAATGTGACGTGGGCGTGACGTGGGTGATTGGAACGTGACGTGGGCGTGACGTCGGTACTTTGAATGTGACGTGGGTGTGACCTGGGGGCTTTGAACGTGACGTAAGGGTGACATGGGTGCTTAGAACGTGACGTGGGCGTGACGTGGGCGATTCCAACGTGACGTGGGGGCTTCGAACGTGACGTGGGCGTGACGTGGGTGCTTCGAAGGTGACGTGGGCGTGACGTGGGGGCTTCAAACGTGACGTGGGCGTGACGTGGGTGATTCGAACGTGACGTGGGCGTGACGTCGGAACTATGAATGTGACGTGAGTGTGACCTGGGTCATTTGATCGTGACGTGGGTGTGACCTGGGGGCTTCGAACGTGACGTAAGGGCGACATGGGTGCTTAGAACGTGACGTGGACGTGACGTGGGTGATTCCAACGTGACGTGGGGCTTCGAACATGACGTGGGCGTGACGTGGGGGCTTCGAATGTGACGTGGACGTCACGTGGGTGATTCGAAGGTGACATGGGTGTGACGTGGGGGCTTCGAACGTGACCTGGGTGTGACGTGGGTGTTTCGAACGTGACGTGGGCGTGACGTCGGTACTTTGAATGTGACGTGGGTGTGACCTGGGTCATTGGAACGTGACGTGGGAGTGACGTGGGGGCTTCGAACGTGACGTGGGCTTCCAACGTGACGTGGGCGTGACGTGGGTGATTGGAACGTGAGGTGGGCGTGACGTGGATGGTTTCAACGTGACGTGAGCGTCACGTGGGGTCCTCGAACGTGACGTGGGCGTCCCGTGCGGTCTTCGAAAGTGACGTGGGCATGACGTGGGTGATTCGAAGGTGACGTGGGAGTGACGTGCGGGCTTCGAACGTGACGTGGGCGTCACGTGGGGTCTTCGAAAGTGACGTGGGCATGACGTGGGTGATTCGAAGGTGACGTGGGAGTGACGTGGGGGCTTCGAACGTGACGTGGGTGTGACGTCGGTACTTTGAACGTGACGTGGGTGTGACCTGGGTCATTTGAACATGACGCGGGAGTGACGTGGATGCTTCGAACGTGACGTTGGTGTTTCGAACGTGACGTGGGCGTGACGTGGGTGATTGGAACGTGACGTGGGCGCCACGTGGGGGCATCGAAGTTGACGTGGGTGTGACGTGGGTGTTTCGAACGTGACGTTGGTGTTTCGAACGTGACAGGGGTGTGACGTGGGTGGTTTGAACGTGACGTGGGCGTCACGTGGGGGCTTCGGACATGACGTGGATGTGAGGTGGGTGCTTCGGACGTGACGTGGGCATGACGTGGGGGCTTCGAAAATGATGTGGGCGTGACGTGGGGGCTTCGAACGTCACGTGAGCGTGACGTGGTACTTTACATTTGACGTGGGTGTGACCTGGGTCAATCGAACGTGACGTGGGTGTGACGTCGGTACTTTACACCTGATGGGGGTGTGACGTGGGTGATTCGAAGGTGACGTGGGTGTGACGTGGGGGCTTCGAACGTGACGTGGGCATGACGTGGGTGATTCGAGCGTGACGTGGGCGTGACGTGGGGGCATCGATCGTGACGTGGGCGTGCCGTGGGGGCTTCGAACGTGACGTGGGCATGACGTCGGTGATTCGAAAGTGACGTGGGCGTGACGTGGGGGCATCGAACGTGACGTGGGTGTGACGTGGGGGCTTCGAACGTGACCTGGGTGTGACGTGGGTGTTTCGAACGTGACGTGGGCGTGACGTCGGTACTTTGAATGTGACGTGGGTGTGACGTGGGTCATTCGAACGTGATGTACGTGTGACGTGTGGGCTTCGAACGTGACGTGGGTGTTTCAAAACTAACGTGGGTGTGACGTAGGGGTATCGAACGTGACGTAGGTGTTTCCAAAGTGACGTGGGTGTGACGTCGGTATGTTGAATGTGACGTGGGTGTGACGTGCATGGTTCGAACGTGAGGTGGGTGTTTTAAATGTGAGCTGGGCGTGACGTGGGTCATTCGAACATGACGTAGGTGTGACGTGGGGGCTTCGAACGTGACGTGGGCGTGACGTGGATGCTTCGAATGTGACGTTGGTGTTTCGAACGTGACATGGGTGTGACATGGGTGCTTCGAATGTGACGTGGGCGTAACGTGGGGGCTGCGAACCTGACGTGGGTGTGACGTGGGGGCTTCGAAAGTGACGTGGGTGTGACGTGGGTCATTTGAACGTGACGTGGGCGTGACGTGGGTGATTCCAACGTGACGTGGGGCTTTGAACGTGACGTGGGCGTGACGTGGGTGATTCGAATGTGACGTGGGCCTGACGTGGGGGATTCGAACGTCACGTGAGCGTCACGTGGGGGCATCGAGTTTGACATGGGCGTGACCTGGGTGATTGGAACCTGACGTGGGTGTGACGTGGGTGATTCCAACGTGACGTGGGGCTTCGAACATGACGTGGGCGTGACGTGGGGGCTTCGAAAGTGACGTGAGCATGACGTGGGTGATTCGAAGGTGACATGGGTGTGACGTGGGGGCTTCGAACGTGACGTGGGCGTGACGTCGGTACTTTGAATGTGACGTGGGTGTGACATGGGTGCTTAGAACGTGACGTGGGCGTGATGCGGGTGATTCCAAAGTGACGTGGGGCTTCGAATGTGACGTGGGCGTGACGTGGGTGATTGGAACGTGACGTGGGCGTGACGTCGGTACTTTGAATGTGACGTGGGTGTGACCTGGGGGCTTTGAACGTGACGTAAGGGTGACATGGGTGCTTAGAACGTGACGTGGGCGTGACGTGGGCGATTCCAACGTGACGTGGGGGCTTCGAACGTGACGTGGGCGTGACGTGGGTGCTTCGAAGGTGACGTGGGCGTGACGTGGGGGCTTCAAACGTGACGTGGGCGTGACGTGGGTGATTCGAACGTGACGTGGGCGTGACGTCGGAACTATGAATGTGACGTGAGTGTGACCTGGGTCATTTGATCGTGACGTGGGTGTGACCTGGGGGCTTCGAACGTGACGTAAGGGCGACATGGGTGCTTAGAACGTGACGTGGACGTGACGTGGGTGATTCCAACGTGACGTGGGGCTTCGAACATGACGTGGGCGTGACGTGGGGGCTTCGAATGTGACGTGGACGTCACGTGGGTGATTCGAAGGTGACATGGGTGTGACGTGGGGGCTTCGAACGTGACCTGGGTGTGACGTGGGTGTTTCGAACGTGACGTGGGCGTGACGTCGGTACTTTGAATGTGACGTGGGTGTGACCTGGGTCATTGGAACGTGACGTGGGAGTGACGTGGGGGCTTCGAACGTGACGTGGGCTTCCAACGTGACGTGGGCGTGACGTGGGTGATTGGAACGTGAGGTGGGCGTGACGTGGATGGTTTCAACGTGACGTGAGCGTCACGTGGGGTCCTCGAACGTGACGTGGGCGTCCCGTGCGGTCTTCGAAAGTGACGTGGGCATGACGTGGGTGATTCGAAGGTGACGTGGGAGTGACGTGCGGGCTTCGAACGTGACGTGGGCGTCACGTGGGGTCTTCGAAAGTGACGTGGGCATGACGTGGGTGATTCGAAGGTGACGTGGGAGTGACGTGGGGGCTTCGAACGTGACGTGGGTGTGACGTCGGTACTTTGAACGTGACGTGGGTGTGACCTGGGTCATTTGAACATGACGCGGGAGTGACGTGGATGCTTCGAACGTGACGTTGGTGTTTCGAACGTGACGTGGGCGTGACGTGGGTGATTGGAACGTGACGTGGGCGCCACGTGGGGGCATCGAAGTTGACGTGGGTGTGACGTGGGTGTTTCGAACGTGACGTTGGTGTTTCGAACGTGACAGGGGTGTGACGTGGGTGGTTTGAACGTGACGTGGGCGTCACGTGGGGGCTTCGGACATGACGTGGATGTGAGGTGGGTGCTTCGGACGTGACGTGGGCATGACGTGGGGGCTTCGAAAATGATGTGGGCGTGACGTGGGGGCTTCGAACGTCACGTGAGCGTGACGTGGTACTTTACATTTGACGTGGGTGTGACCTGGGTCAATCGAACGTGACGTGGGTGTGACGTCGGTACTTTACACCTGATGGGGGTGTGACGTGGGTGATTCGAAGGTGACGTGGGTGTGACGTGGGGGCTTCGAACGTGACGTGGGCATGACGTGGGTGATTCGAGCGTGACGTGGGCGTGACGTGGGGGCATCGATCGTGACGTGGGCGTGCCGTGGGGGCTTCGAACGTGACGTGGGCATGACGTCGGTGATTCGAAAGTGACGTGGGCGTGACGTGGGGGCATCGAACGTGACGTGGGTGTGACGTGGGGGCTTCGAACGTGACCTGGGTGTGACGTGGGTGTTTCGAACGTGACGTGGGCGTGACGTCGGTACTTTGAATGTGACGTGGGTGTGACGTGGGTCATTCGAACGTGATGTACGTGTGACGTGTGGGCTTCGAACGTGACGTGGGTGTTTCAAAACTAACGTGGGTGTGACGTAGGGGTATCGAACGTGACGTAGGTGTTTCCAAAGTGACGTGGGTGTGACGTCGGTATGTTGAATGTGACGTGGGTGTGACGTGCATGGTTCGAACGTGAGGTGGGTGTTTTAAATGTGAGCTGGGCGTGACGTGGGTCATTCGAACATGACGTAGGTGTGACGTGGGGGCTTCGAACGTGACGTGGGCGTGACGTGGATGCTTCGAATGTGACGTTGGTGTTTCGAACGTGACATGGGTGTGACATGGGTGCTTCGAATGTGACGTGGGCGTAACGTGGGGGCTGCGAACCTGACGTGGGTGTGACGTGGGGGCTTCGAAAGTGACGTGGGTGTGACGTGGGTCATTTGAACGTGACGTGGGCGTGACGTGGGTGATTCCAACGTGACGTGGGGCATCGAACGTGACGTGGGCGTGACGTGGGTGATTCGAATGTGACGTGGGCCTGACGTGGGGGATTCGAACGTCACGTGAGCGTCACGTGGGGGCATCGAGTTTGACATGGGCGTGACCTGGGTGATTGGAACCTGACGTGGGTGTGACGTGGGTGATTCCAACGTGACGTGGGGCTTCGAACATGACGTGGGCGTGACGTGGGGGCTTCGAAAGTGACGTGAGCATGACGTGGGTGATTCGAAGGTGACATGGGTGTGACGTGGGGGCTTCGAACGTGACGTGGGCGTGACGTCGGTACTTTGAATGTGACGTGGGTGTGACATGGGTGCTTAGAACGTGACGTGGGCGTGATGCGGGTGATTCCAAAGTGACGTGGGGCTTCGAATGTGACGTGGGCGTGACGTGGGTGATTGGAACGTGACGTGGGCGTGACGTCGGTACTTTGAATGTGACGTGGGTGTGACCTGGGGGCTTTGAACGTGACGTAAGGGTGACATGGGTGCTTAGAACGTGACGTGGGCGTGACGTGGGCGATTCCAACGTGACGTGGGGGCTTCGAACGTGACGTGGGCGTGACGTGGGTGCTTCGAAGGTGACGTGGGCGTGACGTGGGGGCTTCAAACGTGACGTGGGCGTGACGTGGGTGATTCGAACGTGACGTGGGCGTGACGTCGGAACTATGAATGTGACGTGAGTGTGACCTGGGTCATTTGATCGTGACGTGGGTGTGACCTGGGGGCTTCGAACGTGACGTAAGGGCGACATGGGTGCTTAGAACGTGACGTGGACGTGACGTGGGTGATTCCAACGTGACGTGGGGCTTCGAACATGACGTGGGCGTGACGTGGGGGCTTCGAATGTGACGTGGACGTCACGTGGGTGATTCGAAGGTGACATGGGTGTGACGTGGGGGCTTCGAACGTGACCTGGGTGTGACGTGGGTGTTTCGAACGTGACGTGGGCGTGACGTCGGTACTTTGAATGTGACGTGGGTGTGACCTGGGTCATTGGAACGTGACGTGGGAGTGACGTGGGGGCTTCGAACGTGACGTGGGCTTCCAACGTGACGTGGGCGTGACGTGGGTGATTGGAACGTGAGGTGGGCGTGACGTGGATGGTTTCAACGTGACGTGAGCGTCACGTGGGGTCCTCGAACGTGACGTGGGCGTCCCGTGCGGTCTTCGAAAGTGACGTGGGCATGACGTGGGTGATTCGAAGGTGACGTGGGAGTGACGTGCGGGCTTCGAACGTGACGTGGGCGTCACGTGGGGTCTTCGAAAGTGACGTGGGCATGACGTGGGTGATTCGAAGGTGACGTGGGAGTGACGTGGGGGCTTCGAACGTGACGTGGGTGTGACGTCGGTACTTTGAACGTGACGTGGGTGTGACCTGGGTCATTTGAACATGACGCGGGAGTGACGTGGATGCTTCGAACGTGACGTTGGTGTTTCGAACGTGACGTGGGCGTGACGTGGGTGATTGGAACGTGACGTGGGCGCCACGTGGGGGCATCGAAGTTGACGTGGGTGTGACGTGGGTGTTTCGAACGTGACGTTGGTGTTTCGAACGTGACAGGGGTGTGACGTGGGTGGTTTGAACGTGACGTGGGCGTCACGTGGGGGCTTCGGACATGACGTGGATGTGAGGTGGGTGCTTCGGACGTGACGTGGGCATGACGTGGGGGCTTCGAAAATGATGTGGGCGTGACGTGGGGGCTTCGAACGTCACGTGAGCGTGACGTGGTACTTTACATTTGACGTGGGTGTGACCTGGGTCAATCGAACGTGACGTGGGTGTGACGTCGGTACTTTACACCTGATGGGGGTGTGACGTGGGTGATTCGAAGGTGACGTGGGTGTGACGTGGGGGCTTCGAACGTGACGTGGGCATGACGTGGGTGATTCGAGCGTGACGTGGGCGTGACGTGGGGGCATCGATCGTGACGTGGGCGTGCCGTGGGGGCTTCGAACGTGACGTGGGCATGACGTCGGTGATTCGAAAGTGACGTGGGCGTGACGTGGGGGCATCGAACGTGACGTGGGTGTGACGTGGGGGCTTCGAACGTGACCTGGGTGTGACGTGGGTGTTTCGAACGTGACGTGGGCGTGACGTCGGTACTTTGAATGTGACGTGGGTGTGACGTGGGTCATTCGAACGTGATGTACGTGTGACGTGGGGGCTTCGAACGTGACGTGGGTGTTTCAAAACTAACGTGGGTGTGACGTAGGGGTATCGAACGTGACGTAGGTGTTTCCAAAGTGACGTGGGTGTGACGTCGGTATGTTGAATGTGACGTGGGTGTGACGTGCATGGTTCGAACGTGAGGTGGGTGTTTTAAATGTGAGCTGGGCGTGACGTGGGTCATTCGAACATGACGTAGGTGTGACGTGGGGGCTTCGAACGTGACGTGGGCGTGACGTGGATGCTTCGAATGTGACGTTGGTGTATCGAACGTGACATGGGTGTGACATGGGTGCTTCGAATGTGACGTGGGCGTAACGTGGGGGCTGCGAACCTGACGTGGGTGTGACGTGGGGGCTTCGAAAGTGACGTGGGTGTGACGTGGGTCATTTGAACGTGACGTGGGCGTGACGTGGGTGATTCCAACGTGACGTGGGGCTTTGAACGTGACGTGGGCGTGACGTGGGTGATTCGAATGTGACGTGGGCCTGACGTGGGGGATTCGAACGTCACGTGAGCGTCACGTGGGGGCATCGAGTTTGACATGGGCGTGACCTGGGTGATTGGAACCTGACGTGGGTGTGACGTGGGTGATTCCAACGTGACGTGGGGCTTCGAACATGACGTGGGCGTGACGTGGGGGCTTCGAAAGTGACGTGAGCATGACGTGGGTGATTCGAAGGTGACATGGGTGTGACGTGGGGGCTTCGAACGTGACGTGGGCGTGACGTCGGTACTTTGAATGTGACGTGGGTGTGACATGGGTGCTTAGAACGTGACGTGGGCGTGATGCGGGTGATTCCAAAGTGACGTGGGGCTTCGAATGTGACGTGGGCGTGACGTGGGTGATTGGAACGTGACGTGGGCGTGACGTCGGTACTTTGAATGTGACGTGGGTGTGACCTGGGGGCTTTGAACGTGACGTAAGGGTGACATGGGTGCTTAGAACGTGACGTGGGTGTGACGTCGGTACTTTACACCTGATGGGGGTGTGACGTGGGTCATTTGAACGTGACGTGGGAGTGACGTGGGGGCTTCGAACGTGACGTACGTGTGACATGGGTGCTTAGAACGTGACGTGGGCATGACGTGGGTGATTCGAAGGTGACGTGGGTGTGACGTGGGGGCTTCGAACGTGACGTGGGCATGACGTGGGTGATTCGAGCGTGACGTGGGCGTGACGTGGGGGCATCGAACGTGACGTGGGCGTGACGTGGGGGCTTCGAACGTGACGTGGGCATGACGTCGGTGATTCGAACGTGACGTGGGCGTGACGTGGGGGCATCGAACGTGACGTGGGCGTGACGTGGGGGCTTCGAACGTGACCTGGGTGTGACGTGGGTGTTTCGAACGTGACGTGGGCGTGACGTCGGTACTTTGAATGTGACGTGGGTGTGACGTGGGTCATTCGAACGTGATGTACGTGTGACGTGTGGGCTTCGAACGTGACGTGGGTGTTTCAAAACTAACGTGGGTGTGACGTAGGGGTATCGAACGTGACGTAGGTGTTTCCAAAGTGACGTGGGTGTGACGTCGGTATGTTGAATGTGACGTGGGTGTGACGTGCATGGTTCGAACGTGAGGTGGGTGTTTTAAATGTGAGCTGGGCGTGACGTGGGTCATTCGAACATGACGTAGGTGTGACGTGGGGGCTTCGAACGTGACGTGGGCGTGACGTGGATGCTTTGAATGTGACGTTGGTGTTTCGAACGTGACATGGGTGTGACATGGGTGCTTCGAATGTGACGTGGGCGTGACGTGGGGGCTTCGAACCTGACGTGGGTGTGACGTGGAGGCTTCGAAAGTGACGTGGGTGTGACGTGGGTCATTTGAACGTGACGTGGGCGTGACGTGGGTGATTCGAATGTGACGTGGGTGTGACGTGGGGGCTTCGAACGTCACGTGAGCGTCACGTGGGGGCATCGAGTTTGACATGGGCGTGACGTGGGTGATTGAAACGTGACGTGGGCGTGACGTGGGTGATTCCAACGTGACGTGGGGCTTCGAACATGACGTGGGCGTGACGTGGGGGCTTCGAACGTAACGTGGGCATGACGTGGGTGATTCGAAGGTGACATGGGTGTGAGGTGGGTGTTTCGAACGTGACGTGGGCGTGACGTCGGTACTTTGAATGTGACGTGGGTGTGACGTGGGTCATTCGAACGTGATGTACGTGTGACGTGGGGGCTTCGAACGTGACGTGGGTGTTTCAAAACTAACGTGGGTGTGACGTAGGGGTATCGAACGTGACGTAGGTGTTTCCAAACTGACGTGGGTGTGACGTCAGTACGTTGAATGTGACGTGGGTGTGACGTGCATGAATCGATCGTGAGGTGGGTGTTTTAAATGTGAGCTGGGCGTGTCGTGGGTCATTCGAACGTGACATAGGTGTGACGTGGGGGCATCGAACGTGACATGGGCGTGACGTGGATGCTTCGAATGTGACGTTGGTGTTTCGAACGTGACATGGGTGTGACGTGGGTGCTTTGAATGTGACGTGGGCGTAACGTGGGTGCTTCGAACGTGACAGGGGTGTGAGGTCGGTACTTTGAATGTGCCGTGGGTGTGACGTGCATGACTCGAACGTGACGTGGGCGTGACGTGGGGGCTTCGAAGTTGACGTGGGCCAGACCTGGGTGATGTGAACGTGACGTGGGTGTGACGTGGGGGCTTCGAACGTGACGTGGGCGTGAGGTAGGGGCTTCAAAAGTGACGTGGTCGTCACGTGGGGGCTTCGAACGGGACGTGGGTGTGACGTGGGGGCTTCGAACGTTACGTGGGTGTGACGTGGGTCATTTCGGTCGGGACGTGGGTGTGACGTTTGGGCTTCTAACGTGACGTGGGTGTGACATGGGGGCTTGAACGTGACGTGGGCGTGACGTGGGGGCATCGAACGTGACGTGGGCATGACGTGGGTGCTTCGAAAGTGACGTGGGTGTGAGGTGGGTGATTCCAACGTCATGTGGGGGCTTCGAACGTGACTTGGGCGTGAGGTGGGTGATTGGAACGTGACGTGGGCGTGACGTCGGTACTTTGAAAGTGACGTGGGTGTGACCTGGGTGATTGGAACGTGACGTGGGAGTGACGTGGGGGCTTCAAACGTGATGTAAGGGTGACATGGGCGCCTAGAACGTGAGGTGGGTGTGACGTGGGTGCTTCCAACGTGACGTGGGCGTGACATAGGCGCTTCGATCATGACGTGGGTGTGACGTGTGTGGTTTCAACGTGACGTGGGTGTCACGTGGGGCATCGAACGTGACGTGGACGTGACGTCGGTACTTTCAATTTGAGGTTGGTGTGACCTGGGTCATTCGAACGTGACGTACATGCGACGTGGGTGATTCCAACGTGACGTGGGGCTTCGAACGTGACGTGGGTGTGACCTGGGTGATTGGAACGTGACGTGGGTGTGACGTGGGGGCTTCGAACGTGACGTGGGTGTGACGTGGGTGTTTCGAACGTGACGTTGGTGTTTCGAACGTGACGCGGGTGTGACGTGGGTGCATCGGACGTGACGTGGGCGTGACGTGGGGGCTTCGAAAATGATGTGGGTGTGAGGTGGGGTCTTCGAACGTGACGTGGGCGTGACGTGGGAGTTTCGAACGTGACGTGGGCGCCACGTGGGGGCTTCGAACATGACGTGGATGTGAGGTGGGTGCTTCGGACGTGACGTGGGCATGACGTGGGGGCTTCGAAAATGATGTGGGTGTGACGTGGGGCATCGAACGTGACGTGGGTGTGACGTGGGGGCTTCGAACGTCACGTGGGCGTGACGTGGTACTTTACATTTGACGTGTGTGTGAACTGGGTCATTGGAACGTGACGTGGGTGTGACGTGGGGGCTTCGAACGTGACGTGGGTGTGACGTCGGTACTTTATACCTGATGCGGGTGTGACGTGGGTCATTCGAACGTGACGTGGGTGTGACGTGGGGGCTTCGAACGTGACGTGGGCATGACGTGGGTGATTCGAACGTGGCGTGGGCGTGACCTGGGGGCATCGAACGTGACGTGGGCGTGACGTGGGGGCTTCGAACGTGACGTGGGCATCACGTCGGTGATTCGAACGTGACGTGGGCGTGACGTGGGTGATTCGAACGTGACGTGGGCGTGACGTGGGGGCCTCGACCGGGACGTGGGCGTGACGTGGGTGTTTCGAACGTGACGCGGGCGTGACGTCGGTGCTTTGAATGTGACGTGGGTGTGACGTGGGTCATTCGAACGTGATGTACGTGTGACGTGTGGGCTTCGAACGTGACGTGGGTGTTTCAAAACTAACGTGAGTGTGACGTAGGGGTATCGAACGTGACGTCGGTGTTTCCAAACTGACGTGGGTGTGACGTCGGTATGTTGAATGTGACGTGGGTGTGACGTGCATGGTTCGAACGTGAGGTGGGTGTTTTAAATGTGAGCTGGGCGTGACGTGGGTCATTCGAACATGACGTAGGTGTGACGTGGGGGCTTCGAACGTGACGTGGGCGTGACGTGGATGCTTCGAATGTGACGTTGGTGTTTCGAACGTGACATGGGTGTGACATGGGTGCTTCGAATGTGACGTGGGCGTAACGTGGGGGCTTCGAACCTAGACGTGGGTGTGACGTGGGGGCTTCGAACGTGACGTGGGCGTGACGGCGGTACTTTGAAAGTGACGTGGGTGTGACCTGACTCATTCGAACGTGACGTGGGAGTGACGTGGGGGCTTCGAACGTGACGTGGGTGTGACATGGGTGCTTAGAACGTGACCTAGGCGTGACGTGGGTGATTCGAAAGTGATGTTGGTGTAACGTTGGTCATTTCAAATTGACGTCGGTGTGACGTGGGTGGTTCGAATGTGACGTGGGCGTGCCGTTTGTGGTTTCAACGTGACGTGGGCGTCACGTGGGAGTTTCGAACGTGACGTGGACGTGACGTCGGTACTTTCAAATATACGTTTGTGTGACCTGGGTCATTTGAACGTGACGTGGGAGTGATGTGGGGGCTTGAAACGTGACGGAAGGGTGACATGGCTGCTTAGAGCGTGACGTGGGCGTGACGTGGGTGATTCCAACGTGACGTGGGGCTTCGAATGTGACGTGGGCGTGACGTGGGTGATTCGAACGTGACGTGGGCGTAACGTGGGGGGTTTGAACATGAGGCGGGAGTGACGTGGATGTTTCGAATGTGACGTGGGTGCTTCGAACGTGACGTGGGTGTGACGTGGGGGCTTCGAACGTGACGTGGGCGTGACGTGGGGGCTTCGAACGTGACGTGGGTGTGACCTGGGTGATGCGAACGTGACGTGGGCGTAACATGGGGGCATCGAACGTGACGTGGGCGTCACGTGGGGGCTTCGAAAGTGACGTGGGCATGACGTGGGTGATTCGAAGGTGACGTGGGTGTGACGTGGGGACTTCGAATGTGACGTGGGCATGACGTCCGTGATTCGAAAGTGACGTGGGCGTCGGGTGGGAGTTTCGAACGTGACGTGGGCGTGACGTGGGTTCTTTATATTTGACTTGGGTGTGACCTGGGTGATTGGAACGTGACGTGGGAGTGACGTGGGTGCTTCAAACGTGACGTGGGCATGACGGGGGGCTTCGAACGTGACGTGGGCGTCACGTGGGGGCTTGAAACGTGACGTGGGTGTGACGTGGGGGCTTCGAAGGTGACGTGGGCGTGACGTCAGTACTTTGAATGTGACGTGGGTGTGACCTGGGTCATGCGAACGTGACGTGGGCGTGACGTGGGTGTTTCGATCGTTACGAGGGCATTTCGTGGGTGATTCGAACGTGACGTGGGTGTGACGTGGGTCATTTGAACGTGACGTGGGAGTGACGTGGGGGCTTCAAATGTGACGTAAGGGTGACATGGGTGCTTCGAACGTGACGTGGGCGTCACGTGGGTGATTGCAACGTGACGTGGGTGTGACGTGGGGGCTTCGAACGTGACGTGGGCGTGACGTCTGTGGTTTCAACGTGACGTGGGTGTCACGTGGGGCATCGAACGTGACGTGGGCGTACCGTGTGTGGTTCCAACGGGACGTGGGCGTCACGTGGGGGCTTCGAACGTCACGTGGGCGTCACGTGGGGGCATCGAACGTGACGTGGGCGTGACCTGGGTGATTGGAACGTGACGTGGGCGTGACGTGGGGGCTTCGAACGTGACGTGCGTGTGACGTGGGTGTTTCGAACGTGACGCTGGTGTTTCCAACGTGACGTGGGTGTGACGTGGGGGCTTCGAACATGACGCGGGAGTGACGTGGGGGCATCGAATGTGACGTGGGTGCTTCGAACGTGACGTGGGCGTCACGTGGGGGCTTCGAACGTGACGTGGGTGTGAATTGGTTGATTCGAAAGTGACGTGGGCGTCACGTTCGAGTTTTGAACGTGACGTGGGTGTGACGTGGGTGCTTCGAACGTGACGTGGGCGTGACGTCGGTACTTTCAATGTGACGTGGGTGTGACCTGGGTCATTGGAACGTGACGTGGGAGTGACGTGGGGGCTTCAAACGTGACGTGGGCGTGACGTGGGAGTTTCGAACGTGACGTGCACGTGACGTCGGTACTTGCAATTTGAGGTTGGTGTGACCTGGGTCATTTGGACGTGACGTCGCTACTTTCAATTTGAGGTTGGTGTGACCTGGGTCATTCGAACGTGACGTACGTGTGACGTTGGGGCTTCGAACGTGATGTGGGTGTTTCAAAACTAACGTGGGTGTGACGTGGGGGCTTCGAACGTGACGTAGGCGTAACGTGGGTGTTTACAAGTGACCTGGGCGTGACGTGGGGGTTTCGATCGTGACGTGGACGTGACGTCGGTACTTTATATCTGACGTGGGTGTGACCTGGCTCATTTGAACGTGACGTGGGTGTGACGTGGGGGCTTCGAACGTGACGTGGGTGTGACGTGGGTGATTCGAACGTGACGTGGGCGTGACGTGGGTGATTCCAACGTGACGTGGGCGTGACGTCGGAACTTTGAATGTGACGTGGGTGTCACCTGGGTCATTGGAACGTGACGTGGGAGTGACGTGGGGGCATCGAACGTGACGTAAGGGTGACATGGGTGCTTAGAACGTGACGTGGGTGTGACGTGGGTGTTTCGAACGTGACGTTGGTGTTTCGAACATGACGTGGGTGTGACGTGGGGGCTTCGAACGTGACGTGGGCGTGACGTGGATGCTTTGAATGTGACGTTGGTGTTTCGAACGTGACATGGGTGTGACATGGGTGCTTCGAATGTGACGTGGGCGTGACGTGGGGGCTTCGAACCTGACGTGGGTGTGACGTGGAGGCTTCGAAAGTGACGTGGGTGTGACGTGGGTCATTTGAACGTGACGTGGGCGTGACGTGGGTGATTCGAATGTGACGTGGGTGTGACGTGGGGGCTTCGAACGTCACGTGAGCGTCACGTGGGGGCATCGAGTTTGACATGGGCGTGACGTGGGTGATTGGAACGTGACGTGGGCGTGACGTGGGTGATTCCAACGTGACGTGGGGCTTCGAACATGACGTGGGCGTGACGTGGGGGCTTCGAACGTAACGTGGGCATGACGTGGGTGATTCGAAGGTGACATGGGTGTGAGGTGGGTGTTTCGAACGTGACGTGGGCGTGACGTCGGTACTTTGAATGTGACGTGGGTGTGACGTTGGTCATTCGAACGTGATGTACGTGTGACGTGGGGGCTTCGAACGTGACGTGGGTGTTTCAAAACTAACGTGGGTGTGACGTAGGGGTATCGAACGTGACGTAGGTGTTTCCAAACTGACGTGGGTGTGACGTCAGTACGTTGAATGTGACGTGGGTGTGACGTGCATGAATCGATCGTGAGGTGGGTGTTTTAAATGTGAGCTGGGCGTGTCGTGGGTCATTCGAACGTGACATAGGTGTGACGTGGGGGCATCGAACGTGACATGGGCGTGACGTGGATGCTTCGAATGTGACGTTGGTGTTTCGAACGTGACATGCGTGTGACGTGGGTGCTTTGAATGTGACGTGGGCGTAACGTGGGTGCTTCGAACGTGACAGGGGTGTGAGGTCGGTACTTTGAATGTGCCGTGGGTGTGACGTGCATGACTCGAACGTGACGTGGGCGTGACGTGGGGGCTTCGAAGTTGACGTGGGCCAGACCTGGGTGATGTGAACGTGACGTGGGTGTGACGTGGGGGCTTCGAACGTGACGTGGGCGTGAGGTAGGGGCTTCAAAAGTGACGTGGTCGTCACGTGGGGGCTTCGAACGGGACGTGGGTGTGACGTGGGGGCTTCGAACGTTACGTGGGTGTGACGTGGGTCATTTCGGTTGGGACGTGGGTGTGACGTTTGGGCTTCTAACGTGACGTGGGTGTGACATGGGGGCTTGAACGTGACGTGGGCGTGACGTGGGGGCATCGAACGTGACGTGGGCATGACGTGGGTGCTTCGAAAGTGACGTGGGTGTGAGGTGGGTGATTCCAACGTCATGTGGGGGCTTCGAACGTGACTTGGGCGTGAGGTGGGTGATTGGAACGTGACGTGGGCGTGACGTCGGTACTTTGAAAGTGACGTGGGTGTGACCTGGGTCATTGGAACGTGACGTGGGAGTGACGTGGGGGCTTCAAACGTGATGTAAGGGTGACATGGGCGCTTAGAACGTGAGGTGGGTGTGACGTGGGTGCTTCCAACGTGACGTGGGCGTGACATAGGCGCTTCGATCATGACGTGGGTGTGACGTGTGTGGTGTCAACGTGACGTGGGTGTCACGTGGGGCATCGAACGTGACGTGGACGTGACGTCGGTACTTTCAATTTGAGGTTGGTGTGACCTGGGTCATTCGAACGTGACGTACATGCGACGTGGGTGATTCCAACGTGACGTGGGGCTTCGAACGTGACGTGGGTGTGACCTGGGTGATTGGAACGTGACGTGGGTGTGACGTGGGGGCTTCGAACGTGACGTGGGTGTGACGTGGGTGTTTCGAACGTGACGTTGGTGTTTCGAACGTGACGCGGGTGTGACGTGGGTGCATCGGACGTGACGTGGGCGTCACGTGGGGGCTTCGAACGTGACGTGGGAGTTTCGAACGTGACGTGGGTGTGACGTGGGTTCTTCGAACGTGACGTGGGCGTGACATAGGCGCTTCGATCATGACGTGGGCGTGACGTGTGTGGTTTCAAGGTGACGTGGGTGTCACGTGGGGCATCGAACGTGACGTGGACGTGACGTCGGTACTTTCAATTTGAGGTTGGTGTGACCTGGGTCATTCGAACGTGACGTACATGTGACGTGGGTGATTCCAACGTGACGTGGGGCTTCGAATGTGACGTGGGCGTGAGGTGGGTGATTGGAACGTGACGTGGGCGTGACGTCGGTACTTTGAATGTGACGAGGGTGTGACCTAGGGGCTTCGAACGTGATGGAAGGGCGACATGGGTGCTTAAACGTGACGTGGGCGTGACATAGGCGCTTCGATCGTGACGTGGGCGTGACGTGTGTGGTTTCAACGTGACGTGGGTGCCACGTGGGGCATCGAACGTGACGTGGGTGTGACGTGTGTGGTTTCAACGTGACGTGGGCGTCACGTGGGAGTTGCGATCGTCACGTGGACGTGACGTCGGTACTTTCAATTTGAGGCTGGTGTGACCTGGGTCATTCGAGCGTGACGTACGTGTGACGTGGGTGATTCCAACGTGACGTGGGCGTGACGTGGGGGCTTCGATCGTGACGTGGACGTGACGTCGGTACTTTATATCTGACGTGGGTGTGACCTGGGTCATTCGAACGTGACGTGGGTGTGACGTGGGGGCTTCGAACGTGACGTGGGCATGACGTGGGTGATTCGAACGTGACGTGGGCGTGACGTGGGGGCATCGAACGTGACGTGGGTGTCACGTGTGGGCTTCAAACGTGACCTGTGTGTGACGTGGTTGATTCGAAGGTGACGTGGGGGTGACGTGGGGGAATGGAACGTGACGTGGGTGTGACGTGGGGGCATCGATCGTGACGTGGACGTGACGTCGGTACTTTCAATTATACGTGGGTGTGACCTGGGTCATTCGAACGTGACGTGGGAGTGACGTGGGGGCTTTGAATGAGACATGGGTGTGACCTGGGGCTTCGAACGTGACGTGGGCGACATGGGTGCTTAGAACGTGACGTGGGCGTGACGTGGGTGATTCCAACGTGACGTGGGCGTGACGTGGGGGCATCGATCGTGACGTGGGCGTCACGTGGGGGCTTGAAACGTGACCTGGGTGTGACGTGGTTGATTCGAAGGTGACGTGGGCGTGACGTCAGTACTTTGAACGTGACGTGGGTGTGACCTGGGTCATGCGAACGTGACGTGGGTGTGACGTGGGTGTTTCGAACGTTTCGTGGGCATTTCGTGGGTGATTCGAACGTGACGTGGGTGTGACCTGGGTCACTTGAACGTGACGTGGGAGTGACGTGGGGGCTTCAAACGTGACGTAAGGGTGACATTGGTGCTTCGGACGTGACGTGGGTGTAACGTGGGGGGTTCGAGCATGACACGGGAGTGACGTGGATGCTTCGAATGTGACGTGGGTGCTTCGAACGTGACGTGGAAGTCACGTGGGGGCTTCGAACGTGACGTGGGTGTGACGCGGGTGATTCGAAATTGACGTGGGCGTCACGTGGGAGTTTCGAACGTGACGTGGGCGTGACGTGGGTACTTTACATTTGACGTGGGTGTGACCTGGGTGATGCGAACGTGACGTGGGCGCAATGTGGGGGCATCGAACGTGACGTGGGCGTAACGTGGGGGCTTCGAAAGTGACGTGGGCATGACGTGGGTGATTCGAAGGTGACGTGAGTGTGACGTCGGTACTTTCAATGTGACTTGGGTGTGACCTGGGTGATTGGAATGTGACGTGGGAGTGACGTGGGGGCTTCGAACGTGCCAAAAGGGTGACATGGGTGCTTAGAACGTGACGTGGGCGTGACGTGGGTGATTCCAACGTGACGTGGGCGTCACGGGTGGGCTTCGAACGTGACGTGGGCATGACGTTGGTGATTCGAAGGTGACGTGGGCGTGACGTGGGTGCTTTGAAAGTGACGTGGGCGTGACGTGGGGGCTTCGAACGTGATGTAATTGTGACATGGGTGCTTAGAACGTGACGTGGGCATGACGTGGGTGATTCGAAGGTGACGTGGGTGTGACGTGGGGGCTTCAAACGTGACGTGGGCGTGACGTGGGGGATTCGAACGTGACGTGGGCGTGACGTGGGTGATTCCAATGTCATGTGGGGGCTTCGAACGTGACGTGGGCGTGACGTGGGTGATTCGAACGTGACGTGGGCGTGACGTCGGTACTTTACATTTGACGTGGGTGTGACCTGGGTGATGCGAACGTGACGTGGGCGTCACGTGGGGGCATCGAACGTGACGTGGGCGTGACGTGGGTGCTTCGAACGTCACGTGGGCGTGACGTGGTACTTTATACCTGATGGGGGTGTGACGTGGGTCATTCGAACGTGACGTGGGTGTGACGTGGGTGCTTCGAATGCGACGTTGGTGTTTCGAACGTGACATGGGTGTGACATGGGTGCTTGGAACGTGACGTGGGCGTCACGTGGGGGCTTCGAACGTGACGTGGGTGTGACGTGGGGGCATCGATCGTGACGTGGACGTGACGTCGGTACTTTATACCTGATGGGGGTGTGACGTGGGTCATTCGAACGCGACGTGGGTGTGACGTGGGTGCTTCGAACGTGACGTGGGCATGACATGGGTGATTCGAACGTGACGTGGGTGTGATGTGGGGTCTTCGAACGTGACGTGGGCGTGACGTCGGTACTTTGAATGTGACGTGGGTGTGACCTGGGTGATTGGAACGTGACGTGGGCGTGACGTGGGTCATTCCAACGTCATGTGGGGGCCTCGAATGTGACGTGGGCGTGACGTCGGTACTTTGAAAGTGACGTGGGTGTGACCTGGGTCATTTGAACGTGACGTGGGAGTGACGTGGGGGCTTCAAACGTGACGTAAGGGTGACATGGGCGCTTAGAACGTGACCTGGGCGTGACGTGGGTGATTCGAATATGACGTGGGCGTGAGGTGGGTGATTCGAAAGTGACGTTGGTGTGACGTGGGTCTTTCGGACATGACGTGGGCGTGACGTGGATGCTTCGAACGTGACGTTGGTGTTTCGAACGTGACGTGGGTGTGACGTGGGTGCTTCGAACGTGACGTGGGCGTGACATAGGCGCTTCGATCATGACGTGGGTGTGACGTGTGTGGTTTCAACGTGACGTGGGTGTCACGTGGGGCATCGAACGTGACGTGGACGTGACGTCGGTACTTTCAATTTGAGGTTGGTGTGACCTGGGTCATTCGAACGTGACGTACATGTGACGTGGGTGATTCCAACGTGACGTGGGGCTTCGAACGTGACGTGGGAGTGACGTTGATGCTTCGAACGTGACGTGGGAGATTCGAACGTGACGTGGGTGTGACGTGGGTGATTCGAAAGTGACATGGGCGTGACATAGGCGCTTCGATCATGACGTGGGCATGCGGTGGGTGATTGGAACGTGACGTGGGCGTGACGTCGGTACTTTGAATGTGACGTGGGTGTGACCTGGGTCATTGGAACGTGACGTGGGTGTGACGTGGGGGCTTCGAACGTGACGTGGGCATGACGTGGATGATTCGAACGTGACGTGGGCGTGACGTGGGGGCTTCAAGCGTGACCTGGGTGTGACGTGGGTGTTTCGAAGGTGACGTGGGCGTGACGTCAGTACTTTGAATGTGACGTGGGTGTGACCTGGGTCATTTGAACGTGACGTGGGAGTGACGTGGGTGATTCCAACGTGATGTGGGGCTTCGAACGTTACGTGGGCATTTCGTGGGTGATTCGAACGTGACGTGGGCGTGACGTGGGTACTTTACATTTGACGTGGGTGTGACCTGGGTGATGCGAACGTGACGTGGGCGTGACGTGGGTGATTCGAATGTGACGTGGGCGTGACGTGGGGGCTTCGAACGTCACGTGAGCGTCACGTGGGGGCATCGAGTTTGACATGGGCGTGACCTGGGTGATTGGAACGTGACGTGGGGCTTCGAACATGACGTGGGCGTGACGTGGGGGCATCGAAGGTGACGTGGGCATGACGTGGGAGCTTCGAAAGTGACGTGGGCGTCACGTGGGTGATTCGAAGGTGACGTGGGCGTGACGTGGGGGCTTCGAACGTGACGTGGGCGTGACGTCGGTACTTTGAATGTGACGTGGGTGTGACCTGGGTCATTTGAACGTGACGTGGGAGTGACGTGGGGTCTTCGAACGTGACATAAGGGTGACATGGGTGCTTAGAACGTGACGTGGGCGTGACGTGGGTGATCCCAACGTGACGTGGGGGCTTCGAACGTGACATGGGCGTGACGTGGGTGCTTCGATTGTGACGTGGGCGTGACGTCGGCACTTTGAAAGTGACGTGGGTGTGACCTGGGTGATTGGAACGTGACGTGGGAGTGACGTGGGTGATTCCAACGTGACCTGGGCTTCGAACGTGACGTGGGCGTGACGTGGGTGAATGGAACGTGTGGTGGGCGTGAGGTGGGTGATTCGAAAGTGACGTCGGTGTGACGTGGTGCTTCGAACGTGACGTGGGCATGACATAAGCGCTTCGATCGTGACGTGGGCGTGACGTGTGTGGTTTCAACGTGACGTGGGCGTCACGGGGGGGCTTCGAACGTGACGTGGGCATGACGTGGGTGCTTCGAAGGTGACGTGGGCATGACGTCGGTACTGTGAAAGTTACGTGGGTGTGACCTGGGTGGTTGGAACATGACGTGGGAGTGACGTGGGTGATTCCAACGTGACCTGGGCTTCGAACGTGACGTGGGCGTGACGTGGGTGATTGGAACGTGTGGTGGGCGTGAGGTGGGTGATTCGAAAGTGACGTCGGTGTGACGTGGGTGTTTCGGACGTGACGTGGGCATGACATAAGCGCTTCGATCGTGACGTGGGCGTAACGTGTGTGGTTTCAACGTGACGTGGGTGTCACGTGGGGCATCGAACGTGACGTGGGCGTGACGTGTGTGGTTTCAACGTGACGTGGGCGTCACGGGGGGCTTCGAACGTGACGTGGGCATGACGTGGCTGATTCGAAGGTGACGTGGGCGTGACGTGGGGGCATGGAACGTGACGTGGGTGTGAGGTGGGTGTTTCGAACGTGACGTGGGCGTGACGTCGGTACTTTGAATGTGACGTGGGTGTGACCTGGGTCATTTGAACGTGACGTGGGCGTGACGTGGGTGATTCCAACGTCATGTGGGGGCTTCGAACGTGACGTGGGCGTGACGTGGGTGATTGGAACGTGACGTGGACGTGACGTGGGTGGTTTCATCGTGACGTGGCTGTGACGTGGGGGCTTCGGACGTGACGTGGGCGTCACGTGGGGGCTTCGAAAGTGACGTGGGCGTGACGTGGGGGCTTCGAAGGTGACCTGGGTATGACGTGGGTTCTTCGAACGTGACGTGGGCATGACGTGGGTGATTCGTACGTGACGTGGGCGTGACGTGGGTGATTCGAAAGTGATGTCAGTGTGACGTGGGTGATTCGAAAGTGATGTCAGTGTGACGTGGGTGTATCGGACGTGACGTGGGCCTGACGTGGATGCTTCGAATGTGACGTTAGTGTTTCGAACGTGACGTAAGGGTGACGTGGGGCTTCGAATGTGACGTGGGCGTGAGGTGGGTGATTGGAACGTGACGTGGGCGTGACGTCGGTACTTTGAATGTGACGAGGGTGTGACCTAGGGGCTTCGAACGTGATGGAAGGGCGACATGGGTGCTTAGAACGTGACGTGGGCGTGACATAGGCGCTTCGATCGTGACGTGGGCGTGACGTGTGTGGTTTCAACGTGACGTGGGTGCCACGTGGGGCATCGAACGTGACGTGGGTGTGACGTGTGTGGTTTCAACGTGACGTGGGCGTCACGTGGGAGTTGCGATCGTCACGTGGACGTGACGTCGGTACTTTCAATTTGAGGCTGGTGTGACCTGGGTCATTCGAGCGTGACGTACGTGTGACGTGGGTGATTCCAACGTGACGTGGGCGTGACGTGGGGGCTTCGATCGTGACGTGGACGTGACGTCGGTACTTTATATCTGACGTGGGTGTGACCTGGGTCATTCGAACGTGACGTGGGTGTGACGTGGGGGCTTCGAACGTGACGTGGGCATGACGTGGGTGATTCGAAGGTGAGGTGTGCGTGACGTGGGGGCATCGAACGTGACGTGGGCGTCACGTGTGGGCTTCAAACGTGACCTGTGTGTGACGTGGTTGATTCGAAGGTGACGTGGGGGTGACGTGGGGGAATGGAACGTGACGTGGGTGTGACGTGGGGGCATCGATCGTGACGTGGACGTGACGTCGGTACTTTCAATTATACGTGGGTGTGACCTGGGTCATTCGAACGTGACGTGGGAGTGACGTGGGGGCTTTGAATGAGACATGGGTGTGACCTGGGGCTTCGAACGTGACGTGGGCGACATGGGTGCTGAGAACGTGACGTGGGCGTGACGTGGGTGATTCCAACGTGACGTGGGCGTGACGTGGGGGCATCGATCGTGACGTGGGCGTCACGTGGGGGCTTGAAACGTGACCTGGGTGTGACGTGGTTGATTCGAAGGTGACGTGGGCGTGACGTCAGTACTTTGAACGTGACGTGGGTGTGACCTGGGTCATGCGAACGTGACGTGGGTGTGACGTGGGTGTTTCGAACGTTTCGTGGGCATTTCGTGGGTGATTCGAACGTGACGTGGGTGTGACCTGGGTCACTTGAACGTGACGTGGGAGTGACGTGGGGGCTTCAAACGTGACGTAAGGGTGACATTGGTGCTTCGGACGTGACGTGGGTGTAACGTGGGGGGTTCGAGCATGACACGGGAGTGACGTGGATGCTTCGAATGTGACGTGGGTGCTTCGAACGTGACGTGGGTGTGACGCGGGTGATTCGAAATTGACGTGGGCGTCACGTGGGAGTTTCGAACGTGACGTGGGCGTGACGTGGGTACTTTACATTTGACGTGGGTGTGACCTGGGTGATGCGAACGTGACGTGGGCGCAATGTGGGGGCATCGAACGTGACGTGGGCGTAACGTGGGGGCTTCGAAAGTGACGTGGGCATGACGTGGGTGATTCGAAGGTGACGTGAGTGTGACGTGGGGTGATTCGAACGTGACGTGGGCGTGACGTCGGTACTTTCAATGTGACGTGGGTGTGACCTGGGTGATTGGAATGTGACGTGGGAGTGACGTGGGGGCTTCGAACGTGCCAAAAGGGTGACATGGGTGCTTAGAACGTGACGTGGGCGTGACGTGGGTGATTCCAACGTGACGTGGGCGTCACGGGTGGGCTTCGAACGTGACGTGGGCATGACGTTGGTGATTCGAAGGTGACGTGGGCGTGACGTGGGTGCTTTGAAAGTGACGTGGGCGTGACGTGGGGGCTTCGAACGTGATGTAATTGTGACATGGGTGCTTAGAACGTGACGTGGGCATGACGTGGGTGATTCGAAGGTGACGTGGGTGTGACGTTGGGGCTTCAAACGTAACGTGGGCGTGACGTGGGGGATTCGAACGTGACGTGGGCGTGACGTCGGAACTTTGAATGTGACGTGGGTGTGACCTGGGTCATTTGATCGTGACGTGGGAGTGACGTGGGGGCATCGAACGTGACGTAAGGGTGACATGGGCGCTTAGAACGTGACGTGGGTGTGACGTGGGTGATTCCAACGTGACGTGGGGGCTTCGAACGTGACGTGGGCGTGACGTGGGTGATTGGAACGTGACGTGGGCGTGACGTCGGTACTTTGAAAGTGACGTGGGAGTGACGTGGGGGCTTCAAACGTGACGTAAGGGTGACATGGGTGCTTAGAACGTGACGTGGGCGTGACGTGGGTGATTCCAATGTCATGTGGGGGCTTCGAACGTGACGTGGGCGTGACGTGGGTGATTCGAACGTGACGTGGGCGTGACGTCGGTACTTTGAAAGTGACGTGGGTGTGACCTGGGTGATTGGAACGTGACGTGGGAGTGATGTGGGGGCTTCGAACGTGACGTAAGGGTGACATGGGCGCTTAGAACGTGACGTGGGCGTGACGTGGGTGATTCGAATATGACGTGGGCGTGAGGTGGGTGATTCGAAAGTGACGTCGGTGTGACGTGGGTGTTTCGGACGTGACGTGGGCGTGACGTGGATGCTTCGAACGTGACGTTGGTGTTTCGAACGTGACGTGGGTGTGACGTCGGAACTTTGAATGTGACGTGGGTGTGACCTGGGTCATTTGATCGTGACGTGGGAGTGACGTGGGGGCATCGAACGTGACGTAAGGGAGACATGGGTGCTTAGAACGTGACGTGGGCGTGACGTGGGTGATTGGAACGTGACGTGGGCGTGACGTCGGTACTTTGAAAGTGACGTGGGAGTGACGTGGGGGCTTCATACGTGACGTAAGGGTGACATGGGTGCTTAGAACGTGACGTGGGCGTGACGTCGGTACTTTGAATGTGACGTGGGTGTGACCTGGGTCATTGGAACGTGACGTGGGTGTGACGTGGGGGCTTCGAACGTGACGTGGGCATGACGTGGGTGATTCGAACGTGACGTGGGCGTGACGTGGGGGCTTCAAGCGTGACCTGGGTGTGACGTGGGTGTTTCGAAGGTGACGTGGGCGTGACGTCAGTACTTTGAATGTGACGTGGGTGTGACCTGGGTCATTTGAACGTGACGTGGGAGTGACGTGGGTGATTCCAACGTGATGTGGGGCTTCGAACGTTACGTGGGCATTTCGTGGGTGATTCGAACGTGACGTGGGCGTGACGTGGGTACTTTACATTTGACGTGGGTGTGACCTGGGTGATGCGAACGTGACGTGGGCGTGACGTGGGTGATTCGAATGTGACGTGGGCGTGACGTGGGGGCTTCGAACGTCACGTGAGCGTCACGTGGGGGCATCGAGTTTGACATGGGCGTGACCTGGGTGATTGGAACGTGACGTGGGGCTTCGAACATGACGTGGGCGTGACGTGGGGGCATCGAAGGTGACGTGGGCATGACGTGGGAGCTTCGAAAGTGACGTGGGCGTCACGTGGGTGATTCGAAGGTGACGTGGGCGTGACGTGGGGGCTTCGAACGTGACGTGGGCGTGACGTCGGTACTTTGAATGTGACGTGGGTGTGACCTGGGTCATTTGAACGTGACGTGGGAGTGACGTGGGGTCTTCGAACGTGACATAAGGGTGACATGGGTGCTTAGAACGTGACGTGGGCGTGACGTGGGTGATCCCAACGTGACGTGGGGGCTTCGAACGTGACATGGGCGTGACGTGGGTGCTTCGATTGTGACGTGGGCGTGACGTCGGCACTTTGAAAGTGACGTGGGTGTGACCTGGGTGATTGGAACGTGACGTGGGAGTGACGTGGGTGATTCCAACGTGACCTGGGCTTCGAACGTGACGTGGGCGTGACGTGGGTGAATGGAACGTGTGGTGGGCGTGAGGTGGGTGATTCGAAAGTGACGTCGGTGTGACGTGGTGCTTCGAACGTGACGTGGGCATGACATAAGCGCTTCGATCGTGACGTGGGCGTGACGTGTGTGGTTTCAACGTGACGTGGGCGTCACGGGGGGGCTTCGAACGTGACGTGGGCATGACGTGGGTACTTCGAAGGTGACGTGGGCATGACGTCGGTACTGTGAAAATTACGTGGGTGTGACCTGGGTGGTTGGAACATGACGTGGGAGTGACGTGGGTGATTCCAACGTGACGTGGGCTTCGAACGTGACGTGGGCGTGACGTGGGTGATTGGAACGTGACGTGGGCGTGAGGTGGGTGATTCGAAAGTGACGTCGGTGTGACGTGGGTGTTTCGGACGTGACGTGGGCATGACATAAGCGCTTCGATCGTGACGTGGGCGTGACGTGTGTGGTTTCAACGTGACGTGGGTGTCACGTGGGGCATCGAACGTGACGTGGGCGTGACGTGTGTGGTTTCAACGTGACGTGGGCGTCACGGGGGGCTTCGAACGTGACGTGGGCATGACGTGGCTGATTCGAAGGTGACGTGGGCGTGACGTCGGTACTTTGAATGTGACGTGGGTGTGACCTGGGTCATTTGAACGTGACGTGGGCGTGACGTGGGCGATTCCAACGTGACGTGGGGGCTTCAAACGTGACGTGGGCGTGAGGTGGGTGATTGGAACGTGACGTGGACGTGACGTGGGTGGTTTCATCGTGACGTGGCTGTGACGTGGGGGCTTCGGACGTGACGTGGGCGTCACGTGGATGGTTCGAAAGTGACGTGGGCGTGACGTGGGGGCTTCGAAGGTGACCTGGGTATGACGTGGGTTCTTCGAACGTGACGTGGGCATGACGTGGGTGATTCGAACGTGACGTGGGCGTGACGTGGGTGATTCGAATGTGACGTGGGCGTGACGTGGGTGATTCGAAAGTGATGTCAGTGTGACGTGGGTGTATCGGACGTGACGTGGGCCTGACGTGGATGCTTCGAATGTGACGTTAGTGTTTCGAACGTGACGTAAGGGTGACGTGGGGCTTCGAATGTGACGTGGGCGTGAGGTGGGTGATTGGAACGTGACGTGGGCGTGACGTCGGTACTTTGAATGTGACGAGGGTGTGACCTAGGGGCTTCGAACGTGATGGAAGGGCGACATGGGTGCTTAGAACGTGACGTGGGCGTGACATAGGCGCTTCGATCGTGACGTGGGCGTGACGTGTGTGGTTTCAACGTGACGTGGGTGCCACGTGGGGCATCGAACGTGACGTGGGTGTGACGTGTGTGGTTTCAACGTGACGTGGGCGTCACGTGGGAGTTGCGATCGTCACGTGGACGTGACGTCGGTACTTTCAATTTGAGGCTGGTGTGACCTGGGTCATTCGAGCGTGACGTACGTGTGACGTGGGTGATTCCAACGTGACGTGGGCGTGACGTGGGGGCTTCGATCGTGACGTGGACGTGACGTCGGTACTTTATATCTGACGTGGGTGTGACCTGGGTCATTCGAACGTGACGTGGGTGTGACGTGGGGGCTTCGAACGTGACGTGGGCATGACGTGGGTGATTCGAAGGTGCCGTGTGCGTGACGTGGGGGCATCGAACGTGACGTGGGCGTCACGTGTGGGCTTCAAACGTGACCTGTGTGTGACGTGGTTGATTCGAAGGTGACGTGGGGGTGACGTGGGGGAATGGAACGTGACGTGGGTGTGACGTGGGGGCATCGATCGTGACGTGGACGTGACGTCGGTACTTTCAATTATACGTGGGTGTGACCTTGGTCATTCGAACGTGACGTGGGAGTGACGTGGGGGCTTTGAATGAGACATGGGTGTGACCTGGGGCTTCGAACGTGACGTGGGCGACATGGGTGCTTAGAACGTGACGTGGGCGTGACGTGGGTGATTCCAACGTGACGTGGGCGTGACGTGGGGGCATCGATCGTGACGTGGGCGTCACGTGGGGGCTTGAAACGTGACCTGGGTGTGACGTGGTTGATTCGAAGGTGACGTGGGCGTGACGTCAGTACTTTGAACGTGACGTGGGTGTGACCTGGGTCATGCGAACGTGACGTGGGTGTGACGTGGGTGTTTCGAACGTTTCGTGGGCATTTCGTGGGTGATTCGAACGTGACGTGGGTGTGACCTGGGTCACTTGAACGTGACGTGGGAGTGACGTGGGGGCTTCAAACGTGACGTAAGGGTGACATTGGTGCTTCGGACGTGACGTGGGTGTAACGTGGGGGGTTCGAGCATGACACGGGAGTGACGTGGATGCTTCGAATGTGACGTGGGTGCTTCGAACGTGACGTGGAAGTCACGTGGGGGCTTCGAACGTGACGTGGGTGTGACGCGGGTGATTCGAAATTGACGTGGGCGTCACGTGGGAGTTTCGAACGTGACGTGGGCGTGACGTGGGTACTTTACATTTGACGTGGGTGTGACCTGGGTGATGCGAACGTGACGTGGGCGCAATGTGGGGGCATCGAACGTGACGTGGGCGTAACGTGGGGGCTTCGAAAGTGACGTGGGCATGACGTGGGTGATTCGAAGGTGACGTGAGTGTGACGTCGGTACTTTCAATGTGACGTGGGTGTGACCTGGGTGATTGGAATGTGACGTGGGAGTGACGTGGGGGCTTCGAACGTGCCAAAAGGGTGACATGGGTGCTTAGAACGTGACGTGGGCGTGACGTGGGTGATTCCAACGTGACGTGGGCGTCACGGGTGGGCTTCGAACGTGACGTGGGCATGACGTTGGTGATTCGAAGGTGACGTGGGCGTGACGTGGGTGCTTTGAAAGTGACGTGGGCGTGACGTGGGGGCTTCGAACGTGATGTAATTGTGACATGGGTGCTTAGAACGTGACGTGGGCATGACGTGGGTGATTCGAAGGTGACGTGGGTGTGACGTGGGGGCTTCAAACGTAACGTGGGCGTGACGTGGGGGATTCGAACGTGACGTGGGCGTGACGTCGGAACTTTGAATGTGACGTGGGTGTGACCTGGGTCATTTGATCGTGACGTGGGAGTGACGTGGGGGCATCGAACGTGAGGTAAGGGAGACATGGGTGCTTAGAACGTGACGTGGGTGTGACGTGGGTGATTCCAACGTGACGTGGGGGCTTCGAACGTGACGTGGGCGTGACGTGGGTGATTGGAACGTGACGTGGGCGTGACGTCGGTACTTTGAAAGTGACGTGGGAGTGACGTGGGGGCTTCAAACGTGACGTAAGGGTGACATGGGTGCTTAGAACGTGACGTGGGCGTGACGTGGGTGATTCCAATGTCATGTGGGGGCTTCGAACGTGACGTGGGCGTGACGTGGGTGATTCGAACGTGACGTGGGCGTGACGTCGGTACTTTACATTTGTCGTGGGTGTGACCTGGGTGATGCGAACGTGACGTGGGCGTCACGTGGGGGCATCGAACGTGACGTGGGCGTGACGTGGGTGATTCGAATGTGACGTGGGCGTGACGTGGGGGCTTCGAACGTCACGTGAGCGTCACGTGGGGGCATCGAGTTTGACATGGGCGTGACCTGGGTGATTGGAACGTGACGTGGGGCTTCGAACATGACGTGGGCGTGACGTGGGGGCATCGAAGGTGACGTGGGCATGACGTGGGAGCTTCGAAAGTGACGTGGGCGTCACGTGGGTGATTCGAAGGTGACGTGGGCGTGACGTGGGGGCTTCGAACGTGACGTGGGTGTGAGGTGGGTGATTCGAACGTGACGTGGGCGTGACGTCGGTACTTTGAATGTGACGTGGGTGTGACCTGGGTCATTTGAACGTGACGTGGGAGTGACGTGGGGTCTTCGAACGTGACATAAGGGTGACATGGGTGCTTAGAACGTGACGTGGGCGTGACGTGGGTGATCCCAACGTGACGTGGGGGCTTCGAACGTGACATGGGCGTGACGTGGGTGCTTCGATTGTGACGTGGGCGTGACGTCGGCACTTTGAAAGTGACGTGGGTGTGACCTGGGTGATTGGAACGTGACGTGGGAGTGACGTGGGTGATTCCAACGTGACCTGGGCTTCGAACGTGACGTGGGCGTGACGTGGGTGAATGGAACGTGTGGTGGGCGTGAGGTGGGTGATTCGAAAGTGACGTCGGTGTGACGTGGTGCTTCGAACGTGACGTGGGCATGACATAAGCGCTTCGATCGTGACGTGGGCGTGACGTGTGTGGTTTCAACGTGACGTGGGCGTCACGGGGGGGCTTCGAACGTGACGTGGGCATGACGTGGGTGCTTCGAAGGTGACGTGGGCATGACGTCGGTACTGTGAAAGTTACGTGGGTGTGACCTGGGTGGTTGGAACATGACGTGGGAGTGACGTGGGTGATTCCAACGTGACGTGGGCTTCGAACGTGACGTGGGCGTGACGTGGGTGATTGGAACGTGACGTGGGCGTGAGGTGGGTGATTCGAAAGTGACGTCGGTGTGACGTGGGTGTTTCGGACGTGACGTGGGCATGACATAAGCGCTTCGATCGTGACGTGGGCGTGACGTGTGTGGTTTCAACGTGACGTGGGTGTCACGTGGGGCATCGAACGTGACGTGGGCGTGACGTGTGTGGTTTCAACGTGACGTGGGCGTCACGGGGGGCTTCGAACGTGACGTGGGCATGACGTGGCTGATTCGAAGGTGACGTGGGCGTGACGTGGGGGCATGGAACGTGACGTGGGTGTGAGGTGGGTGTTTCGAACGTGACGTGGGCGTGACGTCGGTACTTTGAATGTGACGTGGGTGTGACCTGGGTCATTTGAACGTGACGTGGGCGTGACGTGGGTGATTCCAACGTCATGTGGGGGCTTCGAACGTGACGTGGGCGTGACGTGGGTGATTGGAACGTGACGTGGACGTGACGTGGGTGGTTTCATCGTGACGTGGCTGTGACGTGGGGGCTTCGGACGTGACGTGGGCGTCACGTGGGGGCTTCGAAAGTGACGTGGGCGTGACGTGGGGGCTTCGAAGGTGACCTGGGTATGACGTGGGTTCTTCGAACGTGACGTGGGCATGACGTGGGTGATTCGAACGTGACGTGGGCGTGACGTGGGTGATTCGAATGTGACGTGGGCGTGACGTGGGTGATTCGAAAGTGATGTCAGTGTGACGTGGGTGTATCGGACGTGACGTGGGCCTGACGTGGATGCTTCGAATGTGACGTTAGTGTTTCGAACGTGACGTAAGGGTGACGTGGGGCTTCGAATGTGACGTGGGCGTGAGGTGGGTGATTGGAACGTGACGTGGGCGTGACGTCGGTACTTTGAATGTGACGAGGGTGTGACCTAGGGGCTTCGAACATGATGGAAGGGCGACATGGGTGCTTAGAACGTGACGTGGGCGTGACATAGGCGCTTCGATCGTGACGTGGGCGTGACGTGTGTGGTTTCAACGTGACGTGGGTGCCACGTGGGGCATCGAACGTGACGTGGGTGTGACGTGTGTGGTTTCAACGTGACGTGGGCGTCACGTGGGAGTTGCGATCGTCACGTGGACGTGCCGTCGGTACTTTCAATTTGAGGCTGGTGTGACCTGGGTCATTCGAGCGTGACGTACGTGTGACGTGGGTGATTCCAACGTGACGTGGGCGTGACGTGGGGGCTTCGATCGTGACGTGGACGTGACGTCGGTACTTTATATCTGACGTGGGTGTGACCTGGGTCATTCGAACGTGACGTGGGTGTGACGTGGGGGCTTCGAACGTGACGTGGGCATGACGTGGGTGATTCGAAGGTGACGTGTGCGTGACGTGGGGGCATCGAACGTGACGTGGGCGTCACGTGTGGGCTTCAAACGTGACCTGTGTGTGACGTGGTTGATTCGAAGGTGACGTGGGGGTGACGTGGGGGAATGGAACGTGACGTGGGTGTGACGTGGGGGCATCGATCGTGACGTGGACGTGACGTCGGTACTTTCAATTATACGTGGGTGTGACCTGGGTCATTCGAACGTGACGTGGGAGTGACGAGGGGGCTTTGAATGAGACATGGGTGTGACCTGGGGCTTCGAACGTGACGTGGGCGACATGGGTGCTTAGAACGTGACGTGGGCGTGACGTGGGTGATTCCAACGTGACGTGGGCGTGACGTGGGGGCATCGATCGTGACGTGGGCGTCACGTGGGGGCTTGAAACGTGACCTGGGTGTGACGTGGTTGATTCGAAGGTGACGTGGGCGTGACGTCAGTACTTTGAACGTGACGTGGGTGTGACCTGGGTCATGCGAACGTGACGTGGGTGTGACGTGGGTGTTTCGAACGTTTCGTGGGCATTTCGTGGGTGATTCGAACGTGACGTGGGTGTGACCTGGGTCACTTGAACGTGACGTGGGAGTGACGTGGGGGCTTCAAACGTGACGTAAGGGTGACATTGGTGCTTCGGACGTGACGTGGGTGTAACGTGGGGGGTTCGAGCATGACACGGGAGTGACGTGGATGCTTCGAATGTGACGTGGGTGCTTCGAACGTGACGTGGGTGTGACGCGGGTGATTCGAAATTGACGTGGGCGTCACGTGGGAGTTTCGAACGTGACGTGGGCGTGACGTGGGTACTTTACATTTGACGTGGGTGTGACCTGGGTGATGCGAACGTGACGTGGGCGCAATGTGGGGGCATCGAACGTGACGTGGGCGTAACGTGGGGGCTTCGAAAGTGACGTGGGCATGACGTGGGTGATTCGAAGGTGACGTGAGTGTGACGTGGGGTGATTCGAACGTGACGTGGGCGTGACGTCGGTACTTTCAATGTGACGTGGGTGTGACCTGGGTGATTGGAATGTGACGTGGGAGTGACGTGGGGGCTTCGAACGTGCCAAAAGGGTGACATGGGTGCTTAGAACGTGACGTGGGCGTGACGTGGGTGATTCCAACGTGACGTGGGCGTCACGGGTGGGCTTCGAACGTGACGTGGGCATGACGTTGGTGATTCGAAGGTGACGTGGGCGTGACGTGGGTGCTTTGAAAGTGACGTGGGCGTGACGTGGGGGCTTCGAACGTGATGTAATTGTGACATGGGTGCTTAGAACGTGACGTGGGCATGACGTGGGTGATTCGAAGGTGACGTGGGTGTGACGTGGGGGCTTCAAACGTAACGTGGGCGTGACGTGGGGGATTCGAACGTGACGTGGGCGTGACGTCGGAACTTTGAATGTGACGTGGGTGTGACCTGGGTCATTTGATCGTGACGTGGGAGTGACGTGGGGGCATCGAACGTGACGTAAGGGAGACATGGGTGCTTAGAACGTGACGTGGGTGTGACGTGGGTGATTCCAACGTGACGTGGGGGCTTCGAACGTGACGTGGGCGTGACGTGGGTGATTGGAACGTGACGTGGGCGTGACGTCGGTACTTTGAAAGTGACGTGGGAGTGACGTGGGGGCTTCAAACGTGACGTAAGGGTGACATGGGTGCTTAGAACGTGACGTGGGCGTGACGTGGGTGATTCCAATGTCATGTGGGGGCTTCGAACGTGACGTGGGCGTGACGTGGGTGATTCGAACGTGACGTGGGCGTGACGTCGGTACTTTGAAAGTGACGTGGGTGTGACCTGGGTGATTGGAACGTGACGTGGGAGTGACGTGGGGGCTTCGAACGTGACGTAAGGGTGACATGGGCGCTTAGAACGTGACGTGGGCGTGACGTGGTTGATTCGAATATGACGTGGGAGTGACGTGGGTGATTCCAATGTCATGTGGGGGCTTCGAACGTGACGTGGGCGTGACGTGGGTGATTCGAACGTGACGTGGGCGTGACGTCGGTACTTTGAAAGTGACGTGGGTGTGACCTGGGTCATTTGAACGTGACGTGGGAGTGACGTGGGGGCTTCGAACGTGACGTAAGGGTGACATGGGCGCTTAGAACGTGACGTGGGCGTGACGTGGGTGATTCGAATATGACGTGGGCGTGAGGTGGGTGATTCGAAAGTGACGTCGGTGTGACGTGGGTGTTTCGGACGTGACGTGGGCGTGACGTGGATGCTTCGAACGTGACGTTGGTGTTTCGAACGTGACGTGGGTGTGACGTGGGTGCTTCGAACGTGACGTGGGCGTGATATAGGCGCTTCGATCATGACGTGGGCGTGACGTGTGTGGTTTCAACGTGACGTGGGTGTCACGTGGGGCATCGAACGCGACGTGGACGTGACGTCGGTACTTTCAATTTGAGGTTGGTGTGACCTGGGTCATTCGAACGTGACGTACATGTGACGTGGGTGATTTTAACGTGACGTGGGGCTTCGAACGTGACGTGGGTGTGACCTGGGTGATTGGAACGTGACGTGGGTGTGACGTGGGGGCTTCGAACGTGACGTGAGTGTGACGTGGGTGTTTCGAACCTGACGTTGGTATTTCGAACGTGACGTGGGTGTGACGTGGGTGCATCGGACGTGACGTGGGCATAACGTGGGGGCTACGAACATTACGCGGGTGTGACATGGATGCTTCGAATGCGACGTTGGTGTTTCGAACGTGACATGGGTGTGACATGGGTGCTTGGAACGTGACGTGGGCGTCACGTGGGGGCTTCGAACGTGACGTGGGTGTGACGTGGGGGCATCGATCGTGACGTGGACGTGACGTCGGTACTTTATACCTGATGGGGGTGTGACGTGGGTCATTCGAACGTGACGTGGGTGTGACGTGGGTGATTCGAACGTGACGTGGGCATGACGTGGGTGATTCGAAGGTGACGTGGGTGTGATGTGGGGTCTTCGAACGTGACGTGGGCGTGACGTCGGTACTTTGAATGTGACGTGGGTGTGACCTGGGTGATTGGAACGTGACGTGGGAGTGACGTGGGGGCTTCGAACGTGACGTAAGGGTGACATGGGTGCTTAGAACGTGACGTGGGCGTGACGTGGGAGTTTCGAACGTGACGTGCACGTGACGTCGGTACTTGCAATTTGAGGTTGGTGTGACCTGGGTCATTTGGATGTGACGTCGCTACTTTCAATTTGAGGCTGGTGTGACCTGGGTCATTCGAACGTGACGTACGTGTGACGTTGGGGCTTCGAACGTGATGTGGGTGTTTCAAAACTAACGTGGGTGTGACGTGGGGGCTTCGAAGGTGACGTGGGCATGACGTGGGTGCTTCGAAGGTGACGTGGGCATGACGTCGGTACTGTGAAAGTTACGTGGGTGTGACCTGGGTGGTTGGAACATGACGTGGGAGTGACGTGGGTGATTCCAACGTGACGTGGGCTTCGAACGTGACGTGGGCGTGACGTGGGTGATTGGAACGTGTGGTGGGCGTGAGGTGGGTGATTCGAAAGTGACGTCGGTGTGACGTGGTGCTTCGAACGTGACGTGGGCATGACATAAGCGCTTCGATCGTGACGTGGGCGTGACGTGTGTGGTTTCAACGTGACGTGGGCGTCACGGGGGGGCTTCGAACGTGACGTGGGCATGACGTGGGTACTTCGAAGGTGACGTGGGCATGACGTCGGTACTGTGAAAATTACGTGGGTGTGACCTGGGTGGTTGGAACATGACGTGGGAGTGACGTGGGTGATTCCAACGTGACGTGGGCTTCGAACGTGACGTGGGCGTGACGTGGGTGATTGGAACGTGACGTGGGCGTGAGGTGGGTGATTCGAAAGTGACGTCGGTGTGACGTGGGTGTTTCGGACGTGACGTGGGCATGACATAAGCGCTTCGATCGTGACGTGGGCGTGACGTGTGTGGTTTCAACGTGACGTGGGTGTCACGTGGGGCATCGAACGTGACGTCGGCGTGACGTGTGTGGTTTCAACGTGACGTGGGCGTCACGGGGGGCTTCGAACGTGACGTGGGCATGACGTGGCTGATTCGAAGGTGACGTGGGCGTGACGTGGGGGCATGGAACGTGACGTGGGTGTGAGGTGGGTGTTTCGAACGTGACGTGGGCGTGACGTCGGTACTTTGAATGTGACGTGGGTGTGACCTGGGTCATTTGAACGTGACGTGGGCGTGACGTGGGCGATTCCAACGTGACGTGGGGGCTTCAAACGTGACGTGGGCGTGACGTGGGTGATTGGAACGTGACGTGGACGTGACGTGGGTGGTTTCATCGTGACGTGGCTGTGACGTGGGGGCTTCGGACGTGACGTGGGCGTCACGTGGGGGCTTCGAAAGTGACGTGGGCGTGACGTGGGGGCTTCGAAGGTGACCTGGGTATGACGTGGGTTCTTCGAACGTGACGTGGGCATGACGTGGGTGATTCGAACGTGACGTGGGCGTGACGTGGGTGATTCGAATGTGACGTGGGCGTGACGTGGGTGATTCGAAAGTGATGTCAGTGTGACGTGGGTGTATCGGACGTGACGTGGGCCTGACGTGGATGCTTCGAATGTGACGTTAGTGTTTCGAACGTGACGTAAGGGTGACGTGGGGCTTCGAATGTGACGTGGGCGTGAGGTGGGTGATTGGAACGTGACGTGGGCGTGACGTCGGTACTTTGAATGTGACGAGGGTGTGACCTAGGGGCTTCGAACGTGATGGAAGGGCGACATGGGTGCTTAGAACGTGACGTGGGCGTGACATAGGCGCTTCGATCGTGACGTGGGCGTGACGTGTGTGGTTTCAACGTGACGTGGGTGCCACGTGGGGCATCGAACGTGACGTGGGTGTGACGTGTGTGGTTTCAACGTGACGTGGGCGTCACGTGGGAGTTGCGATCGTCACGTGGACGTGACGTCGGTACTTTCAATTTGAGGCTGGTGTGACCTGGGTCATTCGAGCGTGACGTACGTGTGACGTGGGTGATTCCAACGTGACGTGGGCGTGACGTGGGGGCTTCGATCGTGACGTGGACGTGACGTCGGTACTTTATATCTGACGTGGGTGTGACCTGGGTCATTCGAACGTGACGTGGGTGTGACGTGGGGGCTTCGAACGTGACGTGGGCATGACGTGGGTGATTCGAAGGTGACGTGTGCGTGACGTGGGGGCATCGAACGTGACGTGGGCGTCACGTGTGGGCTTCAAACGTGACCTGTGTGTGACGTGGTTGATTCGAAGGTGACGTGGGGGTGACGTGGGGGAATGGAACGTGACGTGGGTGTGACGTGGGGGCATCGATCGTGACGTGGACGTGACGTCGGTACTTTCAATTATACGTGGGTGTGACCTGGGTCATTCGAACGTGACGTGGGAGTGACGTGGGGGCTTTGAATGAGACATGGGTGTGACCTGGGGCTTCGAACGTGACGTGGGCGACATGGGTGCTTAGAACGTGACGTGGGCGTGACGTGGGTGATTCCAACGTGACGTGGGCGTGACGTGGGGGCATCGATCGTGACGTGGGCGTCACGTGGGGGCTTGAAACGTGACCTGGGTGTGACGTGGTTGATTCGAAGGTGACGTGGGCGTGACGTCAGTACTTTGAACGTGACGTGGGTGTGACCTGGGTCATGCGAACGTGACGTGGGTGTGACGTGGGTGTTTCGAACGTTTCGTGGGCATTTCGTGGGTGATTCGAACGTGACGTGGGTGTGACCTGGGTCACTTGAACGTGACGTGGGAGTGACGTGGGGGCTTCAAACGTGACGTAAGGGTGACATTGGTGCTTCGGACGTGACGTGGGTGTAACGTGGGGGGTTCGAGCATGACACGGGAGTGACGTGGATGCTTCGAATGTGACGTGGGTGCTTCGAACGTGACGTGGAAGTCACGTGGGTGCTTCGAACGTGACGTGGGTGTGACGCGGGTGATTCGAAATTGACGTGGGCGTCACGTGGGAGTTTCGAACGTGACGTGGGCGTGACGTGGGTACTTTACATTTGACGTGGGTGTGACCTGGGTGATGCGAACGTGACGTGGGCGCAATGTGGGGGCATCGAACGTGACGTGGGCGTAACGTGGGGGCTTCGAAAGTGACGTGGGCATGACGTGGGTGATTCGAAGGTGACGTGAGTGTGACGTCGGTACTTTCAATGTGACTTGGGTGTGACCTGGGTGATTAGAATGTGACGTGGGAGTGACGTGGGGGCTTCGAACGTGCCAAAAGGGTGACATGGGTGCTTAGAACGTGACGTGGGCGTGACGTGGGTGATTCCAACGTGACGTGGGCGTCACGGGTGGGCTTCGAACGTGACGTGGGCATGACGTTGGTGATTCGAAGGTGACGTGGGCGTGACGTGGGTGCTTTGAAAGTGACGTGGGCGTGACGTGGGGGCTTCGAACGTGATGTAATTGTGACATGGGTGCTTAGAACGTGACGTGGGCATGACGTGGGTGATTCGAAGGTGACGTGGGTGTGACGTGGGGGCTTCAAACGTAACGTGGGCGTGACGTGGGGGATTCGAACGTGACGTGGGCGTGACGTCGGAACTTTGAATGTGACGTGGGTGTGACCTGGGTCATTTGATCGTGACGTGGGAGTGACGTGGGGGCATCGAACGTGACGTAAGGGAGACATGGGTGCTTAGAACGTGACGTGGGTGTGACGTGGGTGATTCCAACGTGACGTGGGGGCTTCGAACGTGACGTGGGCGTGACGTGGGTGATTGGAACGTGACGTGGGCGTGACGTCGGTACTTTGAAAGTGACGTGGGAGTGACGTGGGGGCTTCAAACGTGACGTAAGGGTGACATGGGTGCTTAGAACGTGACGTGGGCGTGACGTGGGTGATTCCAATGTCATGTGGGGGCTTCGAACGTGACGTGGGCGTGACGTGGGTGATTCGAACGTGACGTGGGCGTGACGTCGGTACTTTACATTTGTCGTGGGTGTGACCTGGGTGATGCGAACGTGACGTGGGCGTCACGTGGGGGCATCGAACGTGACGTGGGCGTGACGTGGGTGATTCGAATGTGACGTGGGCGTGACGTGGGGGCTTCGAACGTCACGTGAGCGTTACGTGGGGGCATCGAGTTTGACATGGGCGTGACCTGGGTGATTGGAACCTGACGTGGGGCTTCGAACATGACGTGGGCGTGACGTGGGGGCATCGAAGGTGACGTGGGCATGATGTGGGAGCTTCGAAAGTGACGTGGGCGTCACGTGGGTGATTCGAAGGTGACGTGGGCGTGACGTGGGGGCTTCGAACGTGACGTGGGTGTGAGGTGGGTGATTCGAACGTGACGTGGGCGTGACGTCGGTACTTTGAATGTGACGTGGGTGTGACCTGGGTCATTTGAACGTGACGTGGGAGTGACGTGGGGTCTTCGAACGTGACATAAGGGTGACATGGGTGCTTAGAACGTGACGTGGGCGTGACGTGGGTGATCCCAACGTGACGTGGGGGCTTCGAACGTGACATGGGCGTGACGTGGGTGATTCGAACGTGACGTGGGCGTGACGTCGGCACTTTGAAAGTGACGTGGGTGTGACCTGGGTGATTGGAACGTGACGTGGGAGTGACGTGGGTGATTCCAACGTGACGTGGGCTTCGAACGTGACGTGGGCGTGACGTGGGTGAATGGAACGTGTGGTGGGCGTGAGGTGGGTGATTCGAAAGTGACGTCGGTGTGACGTGGTGCTTCGAACGTGACGTGGGCATGACATAAGCGCTTCGATCGTGACGTGGGCGTGACGTGTGTGGTTTCAACGTGACGTGGGCGTCACGGGGGGGCTTCGAACGTGACGTGGGCATGACGTGGGTACTTCGAAGGTGACGTGGGCATGACGTCGGTACTGTGAAAGTTACGTGGGTGTGACCTGGGTGGTTGGAACATGACGTGGGAGTGACGTGGGTGATTCCAACGTGACGTGGGCTTCGAACGTGACGTGGGCGTGACGTGGGTGATTGGAACGTGTGGTGGGCGTGAGGTGGGTGATTCGAAAGTGACGTCGGTGTGACGTGGTGCTTCGAACGTGACGTGGGCATGACATAAGCGCTTCGATCGTGACGTGGGCGTGACGTGTGTGGTTTCAACGTGACGTGGGCGTCACGGGGGGGCTTCGAACGTGACGTGGGCATGACGTGGGTACTTCGAAGGTGACGTGGGCATGACGTCGGTACTGTGAAAGTTACGTGGGTGTGACCTGGGTGGTTGGAACATGACGTGGGAGTGACGTGGGTGATTCCAACGTGACGTGGGCTTCGAACGTGACGTGGGCGTGACGTGGGTGATTGGAACGTGACGTGGGCGTGAGGTGGGTGATTCGAAAGTGACGTCGGTGTGACGTGGGTGTTTCGGACGTGACGTGGGCATGACATAAGCGCTTCGATCGTGACGTGGGCGTGACGTGTGTGGTTTCAACGTGACGTGGGTGTCACGTGGGGCATCGAACGTGACGTGGGCGTGACGTGTGTGGTTTCAACGTGACGTGGGCGTCACGGGGGGCTTCGAACGTGACGTGGGCATGACGTGGCTGATTCGAAGGTGACGTGGGCGTGACGTGGGGGCATGGAACGTGACGTGGGTGTGAGGTGGGTGTTTCGAACGTGACGTGGGCGTGACGTCGGTACTTTGAATGTGACGTGGGTGTGACCTGGGTCATTTGAACGTGACGTGGGCGTGACGTGGGTGATTCCAACGCCATGTGGGGGCTTCGAACGTGACGTGGGCGTGACGTGGGTGATTGGAACGTGACGTGGACGTGACGTGGGTGGTTTCATCGTGACGTGGCTGTGACGTGGGGGCTTCGGACGTGACGTGGGCGTCACGTGGGGGCTTCGAAAGTGACGTGGGCGTGACGTGGGGGCTTCGAAGGTGACCTGGGTATGACGTGGGTTCTTCGAACGTGACGTGGGCATGACGTGGGTGATTCGTACGTGACGTGGGCGTGACGTGGGTGATTCGAATGTGACGTGGGCGTGACGTGGGTGATTCGAAAGTGATGTCAGTGTGACGTGGGTGTATCGGACGTGACGTGGGCCTGACGTGGATGCTTCGAATGTGACGTTAGTGTTTCGAACGTGACGTAAGGGTGACGTGGGGCTTCGAATGTGACGTGGGCGTGAGGTGGGTGATTGGAACGTGACGTGGGCGTGACGTCGGTACTTTGAATGTGACGAGGGTGTGACCTAGGGGCTTCGAACGTGATGGAAGGGCGACATGGGTGCTTAGAACGTGACGTGGGCGTGACATAGGCGCTTCGATCGTGACGTGGGCGTGACGTGTGTGGTTTCAACGTGACGTGGGTGCCACGTGGGGCATCGAACGTGACGTGGGTGTGACGTGTGTGGTTTCAACGTGACGTGGGCGTCACGTGGGAGTTGCGATCGTCACGTGGACGTGCCGTCGGTACTTTCAATTTGAGGCTGGTGTGACCTGGGTCATTCGAGCGTGACGTACGTGTGACGTGGGTGATTCCAACGTGACGTGGGCGTGACGTGGGGGCTTCGATCGTGACGTGGACGTGACGTCGGTACTTTATATCTGACGTGGGTGTGACCTGGGTCATTCGAACGTGACGTGGGTGTGACGTGGGGGCTTCGAACGTGACGTGGGCATGACGTGGGTGATTCGAAGGTGACGTGTGCGTGACGTGGGGGCATCGAACGTGACGTGGGCGTCACGTGTGGGCTTCAAACGTGACCTGTGTGTGACGTGGTTGATTCGAAGGTGACGTGGGGGTGACGTGGGGGAATGGAACGTGACGTGGGTGTGACGTGGGGGCATCGATCGTGACGTGGACGTGACGTCGGTACTTTCAATTATACGTGGGTGTGACCTGGGTCATTCGAACGTGACGTGGGAGTGACGTGGGGGCTTTGAATGAGACATGGGTGTGACCTGGGGCTTCGAACGTGACGTGGGCGACATGGGTGCTTAGAACGTGACGTGGGCGTGACGTGGGTGATTCCAACGTGACGTGGGCGTGACGTGGGGGCATCGATCGTGACGTGGGCGTCACGTGGGGGATTCCAACGTGACCTGGGTGTGACGTGGTTGATTCGAAGGTGACGTGGGCGTGACGTCAGTACTTTGAACGTGACGTGGGTGTGACCTGGGTCATGCGAACGTGACGTGGGTGTGACGTGGGTGTTTCGAACGTTTCGTGGGCATTTCGTGGGTGATTCGAACGTGACGTGGGTGTGACCTGGGTCACTTGAACGTGACGTGGGAGTGACGTGGGGGCTTCAAACGTGACGTAAGGGTGACATTGGTGCTTCGGACGTGACGTGGGTGTAACGTGGGGGGTTCGAGCATGACACGGGAGTGACGTGGATGCTTCGAATGTGACGTGGGTGCTTCGAACGTGACGTGGGTGTGACGCGGGTGATTCGAAATTGACGTGGGCGTCACGTGGGAGTTTCGAACGTGACGTGGGCGTGACGTGGGTACTTTACATTTGACGTGGGTGTGACCTGGGTGATGCGAACGTGACGTGGGCGCAATGTGGGGGCATCGAACGTGACGTGGGCGTAACGTGGGGGCTTCGAAAGTGACGTGGGCATGACGTGGGTGATTCGAAGGTGACGTGAGTGTGACGTGGGGTGATTCGAACGTGACGTGGGCGTGACGTCGGTACTTTCAATGTGACGTGGGTGTGACCTGGGTGATTGGAATGTGACGTGGGAGTGACGTGGGGGCTTCGAACGTGCCAAAAGGGTGACATGGGTGCTTAGAACGTGACGTGGGCGTGACGTGGGTGATTCCAACGTGACGTGGGCGTCACGGGTGGGCTTCGAACGTGACGTGGGCATGACGTTGGTGATTCGAAGGTGACGTGGGCGTGACGTGGGTGCTTTGAAAGTGACGTGGGCGTGACGTGGGGGCTTCGAACGTGATGTAATTGTGACATGGGTGCTTAGAACGTGACGTGGGCATGACGTGGGTGATTCGAAGGTGACGTGGGTGTGACGTGGGGGCTTCAAACGTAACGTGGGCGTGACGTGGGGGATTCGAACGTGACGTGGGCGTGACGTCGGAACTTTGAATGTGACGTGGGTGTGACCTGGGTCATTTGATCGTGACGTGGGAGTGACGTGGGGGCATCGAACGTGACGTAAGGGAGACATGGGTGCTTAGAACGTGACGTGGGTGTGACGTGGGTGATTCCAACGTGACGTGGGGGCTTCGAACGTGACGTGGGCGTGACGTGGGTGATTGGAACGTGACGTGGGCGTGACGTCGGTACTTTGAAAGTGACGTGGGAGTGACGTGGGGGCTTCAAACGTGACGTAAGGGTGACATGGGTGCTTAGAACGTGACGTGGGCGTGACGTGGGTGATTCCAATGTCATGTGGGGGCTTCGAACGTGACGTGGGCGTGACGTGGGTGATTCGAACGTGACGTGGGCGTGACGTCGGTACTTTGAAAGTGACGTGGGTGTGACCTGGGTGATTGGAACGTGACGTGGGAGTGACGTGGGGGCTTCGAACGTGACGTAAGGGTGACATGGGCGCTTAGAACGTGACGTGGGCGTGACGTGGTTGATTCGAATATGACGTGGGAGTGACGTGGGTGATTCCAATGTCATGTGGGGGCTTCGAACGTGACGTGGGCGTGACGTGGGTGATTCGAACGTGACGTGGGCGTGACGTCGGTACTTTGAAAGTGACGTGGGTGTGACCTGGGTCATTTGAACGTGACGTGGGAGTGACGTGGGGGCTTCGAACGTGACGTAAGGGTGACATGGGCGCTTAGAACGTGACGTGGGCGTGACGTGGGTGATTCGAATATGACGTGGGCGTGAGGTGGGTGATTCGAAAGTGACGTCGGTGTGACGTGGGTGTTTCGGACGTGACGTGGGCGTGACGTGGATGCTTCGAACGTGACGTTGGTGTTTCGAACGTGACGTGGGTGTGACGTGGGTGCTTCGAACGTGACGTGGGCGTGATATAGGCGCTTCGATCATGACGTGGGCGTGACGTGTGTGGTTTCAACGTGACGTGGGTGTCACGTGGGGCATCGAACGCGACGTGGACGTGACGTCGGTACTTTCAATTTGAGGTTGGTGTGACCTGGGTCATTCGAACGTGACGTACATGTGACGTGGGTGATTTTAACGTGACGTGGGGCTTCGAACGTGACGTGGGTGTGACCTGGGTGATTGGAACGTGACGTGGGTGTGACGTGGGGGCTTCGAACGTGACGTGAGTGTGACGTGGGTGTTTCGAACCTGACGTTGGTATTTCGAACGTGACGTGGGTGTGACGTGGGTGCATCGGACGTGACGTGGGCATAACGTGGGGGCTACGAACATTACGCGGGTGTGACATGGATGCTTCGAATGCGACGTTGGTGTTTCGAACGTGACATGGGTGTGACATGGGTGCTTGGAACGTGACGTGGGCGTCACGTGGGGGCTTCGAACGTGACGTGGGTGTGACGTGGGGGCATCGATCGTGACGTGGACGTGACGTCGGTACTTTATACCTGATGGGGGTGTGACGTGGGTCATTCGAACGTGACGTGGGTGTGACGTGGGTGATTCGAACGTGACGTGGGCATGACGTGGGTGATTCGAAGGTGACGTGGGTGTGATGTGGGGTCTTCGAACGTGACGTGGGCGTGACGTCGGTACTTTGAATGTGACGTGGGTGTGACCTGGGTGATTGGAACGTGACGTGGGAGTGACGTGGGGGCTTCGAACGTGACGTAAGGGTGACATGGGTGCTTAGAACGTGACGTGGGCGTGACGTGGGAGTTTCGAACGTGACGTGCACGTGACGTCGGTACTTGCAATTTGAGGTTGGTGTGACCTGGGTCATTTGGATGTGACGTCGCTACTTTCAATTTGAGGCTGGTGTGACCTGGGTCATTCGAACGTGACGTACGTGTGACGTTGGGGCTTCGAACGTGATGTGGGTGTTTCAAAACTAACGTGGGTGTGACGTGGGGGCTTCGAAGGTGACGTGGGCATGACGTGGGTGCTTCGAAGGTGACGTGGGCATGACGTCGGTACTGTGAAAGTTACGTGGGTGTGACCTGGGTGGTTGGAACATGACGTGGGAGTGACGTGGGTGATTCCAACGTGACGTGGGCTTCGAACGTGACGTGGGCGTGACGTGGGTGATTGGAACGTGTGGTGGGCGTGAGGTGGGTGATTCGAAAGTGACGTCGGTGTGACGTGGTGCTTCGAACGTGACGTGGGCATGACATAAGCGCTTCGATCGTGACGTGGGCGTGACGTGTGTGGTTTCAACGTGACGTGGGCGTCACGGGGGGGCTTCGAACGTGACGTGGGCATGACGTGGGTACTTCGAAGGTGACGTGGGCATGACGTCGGTACTGTGAAAATTACGTGGGTGTGACCTGGGTGGTTGGAACATGACGTGGGAGTGACGTGGGTGATTCCAACGTGACGTGGGCTTCGAACGTGACGTGGGCGTGACGTGGGTGATTGGAACGTGACGTGGGCGTGAGGTGGGTGATTCGAAAGTGACGTCGGTGTGACGTGGGTGTTTCGGACGTGACGTGGGCATGACATAAGCGCTTCGATCGTGACGTGGGCGTGACGTGTGTGGTTTCAACGTGACGTGGGTGTCACGTGGGGCATCGAACGTGACGTCGGCGTGACGTGTGTGGTTTCAACGTGACGTGGGCGTCACGGGGGGCTTCGAACGTGACGTGGGCATGACGTGGCTGATTCGAAGGTGACGTGGGCGTGACGTGGGGGCATGGAACGTGACGTGGGTGTGAGGTGGGTGTTTCGAACGTGACGTGGGCGTGACGTCGGTACTTTGAATGTGACGTGGGTGTGACCTGGGTCATTTGAACGTGACGTGGGCGTGACGTGGGTGATTCCAACGCCATGTGGGGGCTTCGAACGTGACGTGGGCGTGACGTGGGTGATTGGAACGTGACGTGGACGTGACGTGGGTGGTTTCATCGTGACGTGGCTGTGACGTGGGGGCTTCGGACGTGACGTGGGCGTCACGTGGGGGCTTCGAAAGTGACGTGGGCGTGACGTGGGGGCTTCGAAGGTGACCTGGGTATGACGTGGGTTCTTCGAACGTGACGTGGGCATGACGTGGGTGATTCGTACGTGACGTGGGCGTGACGTGGGTGATTCGAATGTGACGTGGGCGTGACGTGGGTGATTCGAAAGTGATGTCAGTGTGACGTGGGTGTATCGGACGTGACGTGGGCCTGACGTGGATGCTTCGAATGTGACGTTAGTGTTTCGAACGTGACGTAAGGGTGACGTGGGGCTTCGAATGTGACGTGGGCGTGAGGTGGGTGATTGGAACGTGACGTGGGCGTGACGTCGGTACTTTGAATGTGACGAGGGTGTGACCTAGGGGCTTCGAACGTGATGGAAGGGCGACATGGGTGCTTAGAACGTGACGTGGGCGTGACATAGGCGCTTCGATCGTGACGTGGGCGTGACGTGTGTGGTTTCAACGTGACGTGGGTGCCACGTGGGGCATCGAACGTGACGTGGGTGTGACGTGTGTGGTTTCAACGTGACGTGGGCGTCACGTGGGAGTTGCGATCGTCACGTGGACGTGCCGTCGGTACTTTCAATTTGAGGCTGGTGTGACCTGGGTCATTCGAGCGTGACGTACGTGTGACGTGGGTGATTCCAACGTGACGTGGGCGTGACGTGGGGGCTTCGATCGTGACGTGGACGTGACGTCGGTACTTTATATCTGACGTGGGTGTGACCTGGGTCATTCGAACGTGACGTGGGTGTGACGTGGGGGCTTCGAACGTGACGTGGGCATGACGTGGGTGATTCGAAGGTGCCGTGTGCGTGACGTGGGGGCATCGAACGTGACGTGGGCGTCACGTGTGGGCTTCAAACGTGACCTGTGTGTGACGTGGTTGATTCGAAGGTGACGTGGGGGTGACGTGGGGGAATGGAACGTGACGTGGGTGTGACGTGGGGGCATCGATCGTGACGTGGACGTGACGTCGGTACTTTCAATTATACGTGGGTGTGACCTGGGTCATTCGAACGTGACGTGGGAGTGACGTGGGGGCTTTGAATGAGACATGGGTGTGACCTGGGGCTTCGAACGTGACGTGGGCGACATGGGTGCTTAGAACGTGACGTGGGCGTGACGTGGGTGATTCCAACGTGACGTGGGCGTGACGTGGGGGCATCGATCGTGACGTGGGCGTCACGTGGGGGCTTGAAACGTGACCTGGGTGTGACGTGGTTGATTCGAAGGTGACGTGGGCGTGACGTCAGTACTTTGAACGTGACGTGGGTGTGACCTGGGTCATGCGAACGTGACGTGGGTGTGACGTGGGTGTTTCGAACGTTTCGTGGGCATTTCGTGGGTGATTCGAACGTGACGTGGGTGTGACCTGGGTCACTTGAACGTGACGTGGGAGTGACGTGGGGGCTTCAAACGTGACGTAAGGGTGACATTGGTGCTTCGGACGTGACGTGGGTGTAACGTGGGGGGTTCGAGCATGACACGGGAGTGACGTGGATGCTTCGAATGTGACGTGGGTGCTTCGAACGTGACGTGGGTGTGACGCGGGTGATTCGAAATTGACGTGGGCGTCACGTGGGAGTTTCGAACGTGACGTGGGCGTGACGTGGGTACTTTACATTTGACGTGGGTGTGACCTGGGTGATGCGAACGTGACGTGGGCGCAATGTGGGGGCATCGAACGTGACGTGGGCGTAACGTGGGGGCTTCGAAAGTGACGTGGGCATGACGTGGGTGATTCGAAGGTGACGTGAGTGTGACGTGGGGTGATTCGAACGTGACGTGGGCGTGACGTCGGTACTTTCAATGTGACGTGGGTGTGACCTGGGTGATTGGAATGTGACGTGGGAGTGACGTGGGGGCTTCGAACGTGCCAAAAGGGTGACATGGGTGCTTAGAACGTGACGTGGGCGTGACGTGGGTGATTCCAACGTGACGTGGGCGTCACGGGTGGGCTTCGAACGTGACGTGGGCATGACGTTGGTGATTCGAAGGTGACGTGGGCGTGACGTGGGTGCTTTGAAAGTGACGTGGGCGTGACGTGGGGGCTTCGAACGTGATGTAATTGTGACATGGGTGCTTAGAACGTGACGTGGGCATGACGTGGGTGATTCGAAGGTGACGTGGGTGTGACGTGGGGGCTTCAAACGTAACGTGGGCGTGACGTGGGGGATTCGAACGTGACGTGGGCGTGACGTCGGAACTTTGAATGTGACGTGGGTGTGACCTGGGTCATTTGATCGTGACGTGGGAGTGACGTGGGGGCATCGAACGTGACGTAAGGGAGACATGGGTGCTTAGAACGTGACGTGGGTGTGACGTGGGTGATTCCAACGTGACGTGGGGGCTTCGAACGTGACGTGGGCGTGACGTGGGTGATTGGAACGTGACGTGGGCGTGACGTCGGTACTTTGAAAGTGACGTGGGAGTGACGTGGGGGCTTCAAACGTGACGTAAGGGTGACATGGGTGCTTAGAACGTGACGTGGGCGTGACGTGGGTGATTCCAATGTCATGTGGGGGCTTCGAACGTGACGTGGGCGTGACGTGGGTGATTCGAACGTGACGTGGGCGTGACGTCGGTACTTTGAAAGTGACGTGGGTGTGACCTGGGTGATTGGAACGTGACGTGGGAGTGACGTGGGGGCTTCGAACGTGACGTAAGGGTGACATGGGCGCTTAGAACGTGACGTGGGCGTGACGTGGTTGATTCGAATATGACGTGGGAGTGACGTGGGTGATTCCAATGTCATGTGGGGGCTTCGAACGTGACGTGGGCGTGACGTGGGTGATTCGAACGTGACGTGGGCGTGACGTCGGTACTTTGAAAGTGACGTGGGTGTGACCTGGGTCATTTGAACGTGACGTGGGAGTGACGTGGGGGCTTCGAACGTGACGTAAGGGTGACATGGGCGCTTAGAACGTGACGTGGGCGTGACGTGGGTGATTCGAATATGACGTGGGCGTGAGGTGGGTGATTCGAAAGTGACGTCGGTGTGACGTGGGTGTTTCGGACGTGACGTGGGCGTGACGTGGATGCTTCGAACGTGACGTTGGTGTTTCGAACGTGACGTGGGTGTGACGTGGGTGCTTCGAACGTGACGTGGGCGTGATATAGGCGCTTCGATCATGACGTGGGCGTGACGTGTGTGGTTTCAACGTGACGTGGGTGTCACGTGGGGCATCGAACGCGACGTGGACGTGACGTCGGTACTTTCAATTTGAGGTTGGTGTGACCTGGGTCATTCGAACGTGACGTACATGTGACGTGGGTGATTTTAACGTGACGTGGGGCTTCGAACGTGACGTGGGTGTGACCTGGGTGATTGGAACGTGACGTGGGTGTGACGTGGGGGCTTCGAACGTGACGTGAGTGTGACGTGGGTGTTTCGAACCTGACGTTGGTATTTCGAACGTGACGTGGGTGTGACGTGGGTGCATCGGACGTGACGTGGGCATAACGTGGGGGCTACGAACATTACGCGGGTGTTACATGGATGCTTCGAATGCGACGTTGGTGTTTCGAACGTGACATGGGTGTGACGTGGGTGCTTGGAACGTGACGTGGGCGTCACGTGGGGGCTTCGAACGTGACGTGGGTGTGACGTGGGGGCATCGATCGTGACGTGGACGTGACGTCGGTACTTTATACCTGATGGGGGTGTGACGTGGGTCATTCGAACGTGACGTGGGTGTGACGTGGGTGATTCGAACGTGACGTGGGCATGACGTGGGTGATTCGAAGGTGACGTGGGTGTGATGTGGGGTCTTCGAACGTGACGTGGGCGTGACGTCGGTACTTTGAATGTGACGTGGGTGTGACCTGGGTGATTGGAACGTGACGTGGGAGTGACGTGGGGGCTTCGAACGTGACGTAAGGGTGACATGGGTGCTTAGAACGTGACGTGGGCGTGACGTGGGAGTTTCGAACGTGACGTGCACGTGACGTCGGTACTTGCAATTTGAGGTTGGTGTGACCTGGGTCATTTGGATGTGACGTCGCTACTTTCAATTTGAGGCTGGTGTGACCTGGGTCATTCGAACGTGACGTACGTGTGACGTTGGGGCTTCGAACGTGATGTGGGTGTTTCAAAACTAACGTGGGTGTGACGTGGGGGCTTCGAAGGTGACGTGGGCATGACGTGGGTGCTTCGAAGGTGACGTGGGCATGACGTCGGTACTGTGAAAGTTACGTGGGTGTGACCTGGGTGGTTGGAACATGACGTGGGAGTGACGTGGGTGATTCCAACGTGACGTGGGCTTCGAACGTGACGTGGGCGTGACGTGGGTGATTGGAACGTGTGGTGGGCGTGAGGTGGGTGATTCGAAAGTGACGTCGGTGTGACGTGGTGCTTCGAACGTGACGTGGGCATGACATAAGCGCTTCGATCGTGACGTGGGCGTGACGTGTGTGGTTTCAACGTGACGTGGGCGTCACGGGGGGGCTTCGAACGTGACGTGGGCATGACGTGGGTACTTCGAAGGTGACGTGGGCATGACGTCGGTACTGTGAAAATTACGTGGGTGTGACCTGGGTGGTTGGAACATGACGTGGGAGTGACGTGGGTGATTCCAACGTGACGTGGGCTTCGAACGTGACGTGGGCGTGACGTGGGTGATTGGAACGTGACGTGGGCGTGAGGTGGGTGATTCGAAAGTGACGTCGGTGTGACGTGGGTGTTTCGGACGTGACGTGGGCATGACATAAGCGCTTCGATCGTGACGTGGGCGTGACGTGTGTGGTTTCAACGTGACGTGGGTGTCACGTGGGGCATCGAACGTGACGTCGGCGTGACGTGTGTGGTTTCAACGTGACGTGGGCGTCACGGGGGGCTTCGAACGTGACGTGGGCATGACGTGGCTGATTCGAAGGTGACGTGGGCGTGACGTGGGGGCATGGAACGTGACGTGGGTGTGAGGTGGGTGTTTCGAACGTGACGTGGGCGTGACGTCGGTACTTTGAATGTGACGTGGGTGTGACCTGGGTCATTTGAACGTGACGTGGGCGTGACGTGGGCGATTCCAACGTGACGTGGGGGCTTCAAACGTGACGTGGGCGTGACGTGGGTGATTGGAACGTGACGTGGACGTGACGTGGGTGGTTTCATCGTGACGTGGCTGTGACGTGGGGGCTTCGGACGTGACGTGGGCGTCACGTGGGGGCTTCGAAAGTGACGTGGGCGTGACGTGGGGGCTTCGAAGGTGACCTGGGTATGACGTGGGTTCTTCGAACGTGACGTGGGCATGACGTGGGTGATTCGAACGTGACGTGGGCGTGACGTGGGTGATTCGAATGTGACGTGGGCGTGACGTGGGTGATTCGAAAGTGATGTCAGTGTGACGTGGGTGTATCGGACGTGACGTGGGCCTGACGTGGATGCTTCGAATGTGACGTTAGTGTTTCGAACGTGACGTAAGGGTGACGTGGGGCTTCGAATGTGACGTGGGCGTGAGGTGGGTGATTGGAACGTGACGTGGGCGTGACGTCGGTACTTTGAATGTGACGAGGGTGTGACCTAGGGGCTTCGAACGTGATGGAAGGGCGACATGGGTGCTTAGAACGTGACGTGGGCGTGACATAGGCGCTTCGATCGTGACGTGGGCGTGACGTGTGTGGTTTCAACGTGACGTGGGTGCCACGTGGGGCATCGAACGTGACGTGGGCGTGACGTGTGTGGTTTCAACGTGACGTGGGCGTCACGTGGGAGTTGCGATCGTCACGTGGACGTGACGTCGGTACTTTCAATTTGAGGCTGGTGTGACCTGGGTCATTCGAGCGTGACGTACGTGTGACGTGGGTGATTCCAACGTGACGTGGGCGTGACGTGGGGGCTTCGATCGTGACGTGGACGTGACGTCGGTACTTTATATCTGACGTGGGTGTGACCTGGGTCATTCGAACGTGACGTGGGTGTGACGTGGGGGCTTCGAACGTGACGTGGGCATGACGTGGGTGATTCGAAGGTGACGTGTGCGTGACGTGGGGGCATCGAACGTGACGTGGGCGTCACGTGTGGGCTTCAAACGTGACCTGTGTGTGACGTGGTTGATTCGAAGGTGACGTGGGGGTGACGTGGGGGAATGGAACGTGACGTGGGTGTGACGTGGGGGCATCGATCGTGACGTGGACGTGACGTCGGTACTTTCAATTATACGTGGGTGTGACCTGGGTCATTCGAACGTGACGTGGGAGTGACGTGGGGGCTTTGAATGAGACATGGGTGTGACCTGGGGCTTCGAACGTGACGTGGGCGACATGGGTGCTTAGAACGTGACGTGGGCGTGACGTGGGTGATTCCAACGTGACGTGGGCGTGACGTGGGGGCATCGATCGTGACGTGGGCGTCACGTGGGGGCTTGAAACGTGACCTGGGTGTGACGTGGTTGATTCGAAGGTGACGTGGGCGTGACGTCAGTACTTTGAACGTGACGTGGGTGTGACCTGGGTCATGCGAACGTGACGTGGGCGTGACGTGGGTGTTTCGATCGTTACGAGGGCATTTCGTGGGTGATTCGAACGTGACGTGGGTGTGACCTGGGTCACTTGAACGTGACGTGGGAGTGACGTGGGGGCTTCAAACGTGACGTAAGGGTGACATTGGTGCTTCGGACGTGACGTGGGTGTAACGTGGGGGGTTCGAGCATGACACGGGAGTGACGTGGATGCTTCGAATGTGACGTGGGTGCTTCGAACGTGACGTGGAAGTCACGTGGGGGCTTCGAACGTGACGTGGGTGTGACGCGGGTGATTCGAAATTGACGTGGGCGTCACGTGGGAGTTTCGAACGTGACGTGGGCGTGACGTGGGTACTTTACATTTGACGTGGGTGTGACCTGGGTGATGCGAACGTGACGTGAGCGCAATGTGGGGGCATCGAACGTGACGTGGGCGTAACGTGGGGGCTTCGAAAGTGACGTGGGCATGACGTGGGTGATTCGAAGGTGACGTGAGTGTGACGTGGGGTGATTCGAACGTGACGTGGGCGTGACGTCGGTACTTTCAATGTGACGTGGGTGTGACCTGGGTGATTGGAATGTGACGTGGGAGTGACGTGGGGGCTTCGAACGTGCCAAAAGGGTGACATGGGTGCTTAGAACGTGACGTGGGCGTGACGTGGGTGATTCCAACGTGACGTGGGCGTCACGGGTGGGCTTCGAACGTGACGTGGGCATGACGTTGGTGATTCGAAGGTGACGTGGGTGTGACGTGGGTGCTTTGAAAGTGACGTGGGCGTGACGTGGGGGCTTCGAACGTGATGTAATTGTGACATGGGTGCTTAGAACGTGACGTGGGCATGACGTGGGTGATTCGAAGGTGACGTGGGTGTGACGTGGGGGCTTCAAACGTGACGTGGGCGTGACGTGGGGGTTTCGAACGTGACGTGGGCGTGACGTGGGTGATTCGAATGTGACTTGGGCGTGACGTGGGTGATTCGAAAGTGATGTCAGTGTGACGTGGGTGTATCGGACGTGACGTGGGCCTGACGTGGATGCTTCGAATGTGACGTTGGTGTTTCGAACGTGACGTAAGGGTGACGTGGGGCTTCGAATGTGACGTGGGCGTGAGGTGGGTGATTGGAACGTGACGTGGGCGTGACGTCGGTACTTTGAATGTGACGAGGGTGTGACCTAGGGGCTTCGAACGTGATGGAAGGGCGACATGGGTGCTTAGAACGTGACGTGGGCGTGACATAGGCGCTTCGATCGTGACGTGGGCATGACGTGTGTGGTTTCAACGTGACGTGGGTGCCACGTGGGGCATCGAACGTGACGTGGGTGTGACGTGTGTGGTTTCAACGTGACGTGGGCGTCACGTGGGAGTTGCGATCGTCACGTGGACGTGACGTCGGTACTTTCAATTTGAGGCTGGTGTGACCTGGGTCATTCGAGCGTGACGTACGTGTGACGTGGGTGATTCCAACGTGACGTGGGCGTGACGTGGGGGCTTCGATCGTGACGTGGACGTGACGTCGGTACTTTATATCTGACGTGGGTGTGACCTGGGTCATTCGAACGTGACGTGGGTGTGACGTGGGGGCTTCGAACGTGACGTGGGCATGACGTGGGTGATTCGAAGGTGACGTGTGCGTGACGTGGGGGCATCGAACGTGACCTGTGTGTGACGTGGTTGATTCGAAGGTGACGTGGGGGTGACGTGGGGGAATGGAACGTGACGTGGGTGTGACGTGGGGGCATCGATCGTGACGTGGACGTGACGTCGGTACTTTCAATTATACGTGGGTGTGACCTGGGTCATTCGAACGTGACGTGGGAGTGACGAGGGGGCTTTGAATGAGACATGGGTGTGACCTGGGGCTTCGAACGTGACGTGGGCGACATGGGTGCTTAGAACGTGACGTGGGCGTGACGTGGGTGATTCCAACGTGACGTGGGCGTGACGTGGGGGCATCGATCGTGACGTGGGCGTCACGTGGGGGCTTGAAACGTGACCTGGGTGTGACGTGGTTGATTCGAAGGTGACGTGGGCGTGACGTCAGTACTTTGAAGGTGACGTGGGTGTGACCTGGGTCATGCGAACGTGACGTGGGTGTGACGTGGGTGTTTCGAACGTTTCGTGGGCATTTCGTGGGTGATTCGAACGTGACGTGGGTGTGACCTGGGTCACTTGAACGTGACGTGGGAGTGACGTGGGGGCTTCAAACGTGACGTAAGGGTGACATTGGTGCTTCGGACGTGACGTGGGTGTAACGTGGGGGGTTCGAACATGACACGGGAGTGACGTGGATGCTTCGAATGTGACGTGGGTGCTTCGAACGTGACGTGGAAGTCACGTGGGGGCTTCGAACGTGACGTGGGTGTGACGCGGGTGATTCGAAATTGACGTGGGCGTCACGTGGGAGTTTCGAACGTGACGTGGGCGTGACGTGGGCACTTTACATTTGACGTGGGTGTGACCTGGGTGATGCGAACGTGATGTGGGCGTAATATGGGGGCATCGAACGTGACGTGGGCGTAACGTGGGGGCTTCGAAAGTGACGTGGGCACGACGTGGGTGATTCGAAGGTGACGTGAGTGTGACGTGGGGTGATTCGAACGTGACGTGGGCGTGACGTCGGTACTTTCAATGTGACGTGGGTGTGACCTGGGTGATTGGAATGTGACGTGGGAGTGACGTGGGGGCTTCGAACGTGCCAAAAGGGTGACATGGGTGCTTAGAACGTGACGTGGGCGTGACGTGGGTGATTCCAACGTGACGTGGGCGTCACGGGTGGGCTTCGAACGTGACGTGGGCATGACGTTGGTGATTCGAAGGTGACGTGGGTGTGACGTGGGGGCTTCAAACGTGACGTGGGCGTGACGTGGGGGATTCGAACGTGACGTGGGCGTGACGTCGGAACTTTGAATGTGACGTGGGTGTGACCTGGGTCATTTGATCGTGACGTGGGAGTGACGTGGGGGCATCGAACGTGACGTAAGGGTGACATGGGTGCTTAGAACGTGACGTGGGTGTGACGTGGGTGATTCCAACGTGACGTGGGGGCTTCGAACGTGACGTGGGCGTGACGTGGGTGATTGGAACGTGACGTGGGCGTGACGTCGGTACTTTGAAAGTGACGTGGGAGTGACGTGGGGGCTTCAAACGTGACGTAAGGGTGACATGGGTGCTTAGAACGTGACGTGGGCGTGACGTGGGTGATTCCAATGTCATGTGGGGGCTTCGAACGTGACGTGGGCGTGACGTGGGTGATTCGAACGTGACGTGGGCGTGACGTCGGTACTTTGAAAGTGACGTGGGTGTGACCTGGGTGATTGGAACGTGACGTGGGAGTGACCTGGGGGCTTCGAACGTGACGTAAGGGTGACATGGGCGCTTAGAACGTGACGTGGGCGTGACGTGGGTGATTCGAATATGACGTGGGCGTGAGGTGGGTGATTCGAAAGTGACGTCGGTGTGACGTGGGTGTTTCGGACGTGACGTGGGCGTGACGTGGATGCTTCGAACGTGACGTTGGTGTTTCGAACGTGACGTGGGCGTGACGTGGGTGCTTCGAACGTGACCTGGGCGTGATATAGGCGCTTCGATCATGACGTGGGCGTGACGTGTGTGGTTTCAACGTGACGTGGGTGTCACGTGGGGCATCGAACGTGACGTGGGCGTGACGTGGGTGATTCGAACGTGACGTGGGCGTGACGTCGGTACTTTGAAAGAGACGTGGGTGTGACCTGGGTGATTGGAACGTGACGTGGGAGTGACGTGGGGGCTTCGAACGTGACGTAAGGGTGACATGGGCGCTTAGAACGTGACGTGGGCGTGACGTGGGTGATTCGAATATGACGTGGGCGTGAGGTGGGTGATTCGAAAGTACGTCGGTGTGACGTGGATGCTTCGAACGTGACGTTGGTGTTTCGAACGTGACGTGGGCGTGATATAGGCGCTTCGATCATGACGTGGGTGTGACGTGTGTGGTTTCAACGTGACGTGGGTGTCACGTGGGGCATCGAACGTGACGTGGACGTGACGTCGGTACTTTCAATTTGAGGTTGGTGTGACCTGGGTCATTCGAACGTGACGTACATGTGACGTGGGTGATTCCAACGTGACGTGGGGCTTCGAACGTGATGTAATTGTGACATGGGTGCTTAGAACGTGACGTGGGCATGACGTGGGTGATTCGAAGGTGACGTGGGTGTGACGTGGGGGCTTCAAACGTAACGTGGGCGTGACGTGGGGGATTCGAACGTGACGTGGGCGTGACGTCACTACTTTGAATGTGATGTGGGTGTGACCTGGGTCATTTGATCGTGACGTGGGAGTGACGTGGGGGCATCGAACGTGACGTAAGGGAGACATGGGTGCTTAGAACGTGACGTGGGTGTGACGTGGGTGATTCCAACGTGACGTGGGGGCTTCGAACGTGACGTGGGCGTGACGTGGGTGATTGGAACGTGACGTGGGCGTGACGTCGGTACTTTGAAAGTGACGTGGGAGTGACGTGGGGGCTTCAAACGTGATGTAAGGGTGACATGGGCGCTTAGAACGTGACGTGGGCGTGTCGTGGGTGATTGGAACGTGACGTGGGCGTGAGGTGGGTGATTCGAAAGCGACGTCGGTGTGACGTGGGGGTTTCGGACGTGACGTGGGTGTGACGTGGGTGCTTCGAACGTGACGTGAGTGTGACATAGGCGCTTCGATCATGACGTGGGCGTGACGTGTGTGGTTTCAACGTGACGTGGGTGTCACGTGGGGCATCGAACGTGACGTGGACGTGACGTCGGTACTTTCAATTTGAGGTTGGTGTGACCTGGGTCATTCGAACGTGACGTACATGTGCCGTGGGTGATTCCAACGTGACGTGGGGCTTCGAACGTGACGTGGGTGTGACCTGGGTGATTGGAACGTGACGTGGGCGTGACGTCGGTACTTTGAAAGTGACGTGGGAGTGACGTGGGGGCTTCAAACGTGACGTAAGGGTGACATGGGTGCTTAGAACGTGACGTGGGCGTGACGTGGGTGATTCCAATGTCATGTGGGGGCTTCGAACGTGACGTGGGCGTGACGTCGGTACTTTACATTTGACGTGGGTGTGACCTGGGTGATGCGAACGTGACGTGGGCGTCACGTGGGGGCATCGAACGTGACGTGGGCGTGACGTGGGGGCTTCGAACGTCACGTGAGCGTCACGTGGGGGCATCGAGTTTGACATGGGCGTGACCTGGGTGATTGGAACGTGACGTGGGGCTTCGAACATGACGTGGGCGTGACGTGGGGGCATCGAAGGTGACGTGGGCATGACGTGGGAGCTTCGAAAGTGACGTGGGCGTCACGTGGGTGATTCGAAGGTGACGTGGGCGTGACGTGGGTGATTGGAACGTGACGTGGGGGCTTCGAACGTGACATGGGCGTGACGTGGGTGCTTCGATTGTGACGTGGGCGTGACGTCGGCACTTTGAAAGTGACGTGGGTGTGACCTGGGTGATTGGAACGTGACGTGGGAGTGACGTGGGTGATTCCAACGTGACGTGGGCTTCGAACGTGACGTGGGCGTGACGTGGGTGAATGGAACGTGTGGTGGGCGTGAGGTGGGTGATTCGAAAGTGACGTCGGTGTGACGTGGTGCTTCGAACGTGACGTGGACATGACATAAGCGCTTCGATCGTGACGTGGGCGTGACGTGTGTGGTTTCAACGTGACGTGGGCGTCACGGGGGGGCTTCGAACGTGACGTGGGCATGACGTGGGTACTTCGAAGGTGACGTGGGCATGACGTCGGTACTGTGAAAATTACGTGGGTGTGACCTGGGTGGTTGGAACATGACGTGGGAGTGACGTGGGTGATTCCAACGTGACGTGGGCTTCGAACGTGACGTGGGCGTGACGTGGGTGATTGGAACGTGACGTGGGCGTGAGGTGGGTGATTCGAAAGTGACGTCGGTGTGACGTGGGTGTTTCGGACGTGACGTGGGCATGACATAAGCGCTTCGATCGTGACGTGGGCGTGACGTGTGTGGTTTCAACGTGACGTGGGTGTCACGTGGGGCATCGAACGTGACGTGGGCGTGACGTGTGTGGTTTCAACGTGACGTGGGCGTCACGGGGGGCTTCGAACGTGACGTGGGCATGACGTGGCTGATTCGAAGGTGACGTGGCCGTGACGTCGGTACTTTGAATGTGACGTGGGTGTGACCTGGGTGATTCCAACGTGACGTGGGCGTGACGTGGGCGATTCCAACGTGACGTGGGGGCTTCAAACGTGACGTGGGCGTGACGTGGGTGATTGGAACGTGACGTGGACGTGACGTGGGTGGTTTCATCGTGACGTGGCTGTGACGTGGGGGCTTCGGACGTGACGTGGGCGTCACGTGGATGGTTCGAAAGTGACGTGGGTGTGACGTGGGGGCTTCGAAGGTGACCTGGGTATGACGTGGGTTCTTCGAACGTGACGTGGGCATGACGTGGGTGATTCGAACGTGACGTGGGCGTGACGTGGGTGATTCGAATGTGACGTGGGCGTGACGTGGGTGATTCGAAAGTGATGTCAGTGTGACGTGGGTGTATCGGACGTGACGTGGGCCTGACGTGGATGCTTCGAATGTGACGTTAGTGTTTCGAACGTGACGTAAGGGTGACGTGGGGCTTCGAATGTGACGTGGGCGTGAGGTGGGTGATTGGAACGTGACGTGGGCGTGACGTCGGTACTTTGAATGTGACGAGGGTGTGACCTAGGGGCTTCGAACGTGATGGAAGGGCGACATGGGTGCTTAGAACGTGACGTGGGCGTGACATAGGCGCTTCGATCGTGACGTGGGCGTGACGTGTGTGGTTTCAACGTGACGTGGGTGCCACGTGGGGCATCGAACGTGACGTGGGTGTGACGTGTGTGGTTTCAACGTGACGTGGGCGTCACGTGGGAGTTGCGATCGTCACGTGGACGTGACGTCGGTACTTTCAATTTGAGGCTGGTGTGACCTGGGTCATTCGAGCGTGACGTACGTGTGACGTGGGTGATTCCAACGTGACGTGGGCGTGACGTGGGGGCTTCGATCGTGACGTGGACGTGACGTCGGTACTTTATATCTGACGTGGGTGTGACCTGGGTCATTCGAACGTGACGTGGGTGTGACGTGGGGGCTTCGAACGTGACGTGGGCATGACGTGGGTGATTCGAAGGTGACGTGTGCGTGACGTGGGGGCATCGAACGTGACGTGGGCGTCACGTGTGGGCTTCAAACGTGACGTGGGCGTGACGTGGGGGCATCGATCGTGACGTGGGCGTCACGTGGGGGCTTGAAACGTGACCTGGGTGTGACGTGGTTGATTCGAAGGTGACGTGGGCGTGACGTCAGTACTTTGAACGTGACGTGGGTGTGACCTGGGTCATGCGAACGTGACGTGGGTGTGACGTGGGTGTTTCGAACGTTTCGTGGGCATTTCGTGGGTGATTCGAACGTGACGTGGGTGTGACCTGGGTCACTTGAACGTGACGTGGGAGTGACGTGGGGGCTTCAAACGTGACGTAAGGGTGACATTGGTGCTTCGGACGTGACGTGGGTGTAACGTGGGGGGTTCGAGCATGACACGGGAGTGACGTGGATGCTTCGAATGTGACGTGGGTGCTTCGAACGTGACGTGGAAGTCACGTGGGGGCTTCGAACGTGACGTGGGTGTGACGCGGGTGATTCGAAATTGACGTGGGCGTCACGTGGGAGTTTCGAACGTGACGTGGGCGTGACGTGGGTACTTTACATTTGACGTGGGTGTGACCTGGGTGATGCGAACGTGACGTGGGCGCAATGTGGGGGCATCGAACGTGACGTGGGCGTAACGTGGGGGCTTCGAAAGTGACGTGGGCATGACGTGGGTGATTCGAAGGTGACGTGAGTGTGACGTCGGTACTTTCAATGTGACTTGGGTGTGACCTGGGTGATTGGAATGTGACGTGGGAGTGACGTGGGGGCTTCGAACGTGACAAAAGGGTGACATGGGTGCTTAGAACGTGACGTGGGCGTGACGTGGGTGATTCCAACGTGACGTGGGCGTCACGGGTGGGCTTCGAACGTGACGTGGGCATGACGTTGGTGATTCGAAGGTGACGTGGGCGTGACGTGGGTGCTTTGAAAGTGACGTGGGCGTGACGTGGGGGCTTCGAACGTGATGTAATTGTGACATGGGTGCTTAGAACGTGACGTGGGCATCACGTGGGTGATTCGAAGGTGACGTGGGTGTGACGTGGGGGCTTCAAACGTAACGTGGGCGTGACGTGGGGGATTCGAACGTGACGTGGGCGTGACGTCGGAACTTTGAATGTGACGTGGGTGTGACCTGGGTCATTTGATCGTGACGTGGGAGTGACGTGGGGGCATCGAACGTGAGGTAAGGGAGACATGGGTGCTTAGAACGTGACGTGGGTGTGACGTGGGTGATTCCAACGTGACGTGGGGGCTTCGAACGTGACGTGGGCGTGACGTGGGTGATTGGAACGTGACGTGGGCGTGACGTCGGTACTTTGAAAGTGACGTGGGAGTGACGTGGGGGCTTCAAACGTGACGTAAGGGTGACATGGGTGCTTAGAACGTGACGTGGGCGTGACGTGGGTGATTCCAATGTCATGTGGGGGCTTCGAACGTGACGTGGGCGTGACGTGGGTGATTCGAACGTGACGTGGGCGTGACGTCGGTACTTTACATTTGACGTCGGTGTGACCTGGGTGATGCGAACGTGACGTGGGCGTCACGTGGGGGCATCGATCGTGACGTGGGCGTGACGTGGGTGATTCGAATGTGACGTGGGCGTGACGTGGGGGCTTCGAACGTCACGTGAGCGTCACGTGGGGGCATCGAGTTTGACATGGGCGTGACCTGGGTGATTGGAACCTGACGTGGGGCTTCGAACATGACGTGGGCGTGACGTGGGGGCATCGAAGGTGACGTGGGCATGACGTGGGAGCTTCGAAAGTGACGTGGGCGTCACGTGGGTGATTCGAAGGTGACGTGGGCGTGACGTGGGGGCTTCGAACGTGACGTGGGTGTGAGGTGGGTGATTCGAACGTGACGTGGGCGTGACGTCGGTACTTTGAATGTGACGTGGGTGTGACCTGGGTCATTTGAACGTGACGTGGGAGTGACGTGGGGTCTTCGAACGTGACATAAGGGTGACATGGGTGCTTAGAACGTGACGTGGGCGTGACGTGGGTGATCCCAACGTGACGTGGGGGCTTCGAACGTGACATGGGCGTGACGTGGGTGCTTCGATTGTGACGTGGGCGTGACGTCGGCACTTTGAAAGTGACGTGGGTGTGACCTGGGTGATTGGAACGTGACGTGGGAGTGACGTGGGTGATTCCAACGTGACCTGGGCTTCGAACGTGACGTGGGCGTGACGTGGGTGAATGGAACGTGTGGTGGGCGTGAGGTGGGTGATTCGAAAGTGACGTCGGTGTGACGTGGTGCTTCGAACGTGACGTGGGCATGACATAAGCGCTTCGATCGTGACGTGGGCGTGACGTGTGTGGTTTCAACGTGACGTGGGCGTCACGGGGGGGCTTCGAACGTGACGTGGGCATGACGTGGGTGCTTCGAAGGTGACGTGGGCATGACGTCGGTACTGTGAAAGTTACGTGGGTGTGACCTGGGTGGTTGGAACATGACGTGGGAGTGACGTGGGTGATTCCAACGTGACGTGGGCTTCGAACGTGACGTGGGCGTGACGTGGGTGATTGGAACGTGTGGTGGGCGTGAGGTGGGTGATTCGAAAGTGACGTCGGTGTGACGTGGTGCTTCGAACGTGACGTGGGCATGACATAAGCGCTTCGATCGTGACGTGGGCGTGACGTGTGTGGTTTCAACGTGACGTGGGCGTCACGGGGGGGCTTCGAACGTGACGTGGGCATGACGTGGGTACTTCGAAGGTGACGTGGGCATGACGTCGGTACTGTGAAAGTTACGTGGGTGTGACCTGGGTGGTTGGAACATGACGTGGGAGTGACGTGGGTGATTCCAACGTGACGTGGGCTTCGAACGTGACGTGGGCGTGACGTGGGTGATTGGAACGTGACGTGGGCGTGAGGTGGGTGATTCGAAAGTGACGTCGGTGTGACGTGGGTGTTTTGGACGTGACGTGGGCATGACATAAGCGCTTCGATCGTGACGTGGGCGTGACGTGTGTGGTTTCAACGTGACGTGGGTGTCACGTGGGGCATCGAACGTGACGTGGGCGTGACGTGTGTGGTTTCAACGTGACGTGGGCGTCACGGGGGGCTTCGAACGTGACGTGGGCATGACGTGGCTGATTCGAAGGTGACGTGGGCGTGACGTGGGGGCATGGAACGTGACGTGGGTGTGAGGTGGGTGTTTCGAACGTGACGTGGGCGTGACGTCGGTACTTTGAATGTGACGTGGGTGTGACCTGGGTCATTTGAACGTGACGTGGGCGTGACGTGGGTGATTCCAACGTCATGTGGGGGCTTCGAACGTGACGTGGGCGTGACGTGGGTGATTGGAACGTGACGTGGACGTGACGTGGGTGGTTTCATCGTGACGTGGCTGTGACGTGGGGGCTTCGGACGTGACGTGGGCGTCACGTGGGGGCTTCGAAAGTGACGTGGGCGTGACGTGGGGGCTTCGAAGGTGACCTGGGTATGACGTGGGTTCTTCGAACGTGACGTGGGCATGACGTGGGTGATTCGAACGTGACGTGGGCGTGACGTGGGTGATTCGAATGTGACGTGGGCGTGACGTGGGTGATTCGAAAGTGATGTCAGTGTGACGTGGGTGTATCGGACGTGACGTGGGCCTGACGTGGATGCTTCGAATGTGACGTTAGTGTTTCGAACGTGACGTAAGGGTGACGTGGGGCTTCGAATGTGACGTGGGCGTGAGGTGGGTGATTGGAACGTGACGTGGGCGTGACGTCGGTACTTTGAATGTGACGAGGGTGTGACCTAGGGGCTTCGAACGTGATGGAAGGGCGACATGGGTGCTTAGAACGTGACGTGGGCGTGACATAGGCGCTTCGATCGTGACGTGGGCGTGACGTGTGTGGTTTCAACGTGACGTGGGTGCCACGTGGGGCATCGAACGTGACGTGGGTGTGACGTGTGTGGTTTCAACGTGACGTGGGCGTCACGTGGGAGTTGCGATCGTCACGTGGACGTGCCGTCGGTACTTTCAATTTGAGGCTGGTGTGACCTGGGTCATTCGAGCGTGACGTACGTGTGACGTGGGTGATTCCAACGTGACGTGGGCGTGACGTGGGGGCTTCGATCGTGACGTGGACGTGACGTCGGTACTTTATATCTGACGTGGGTGTGACCTGGGTCATTCGAACGTGACGTGGGTGTGACGTGGGGGCTTCGAACGTGACGTGGGCATGACGTGGGTGATTCGAAGGTGAGGTGTGCGTGACGTGGGGGCATCGAACGTGACGTGGGCGTCACGTGTGGGCTTCAAACGTGACCTGTGTGTGACGTGGTTGATTCGAAGGTGACGTGGGGGTGACGTGGGGGAATGGAACGTGACGTGGGTGTGACGTGGGGGCATCGATCGTGACGTGGACGTGACGTCGGTACTTTCAATTATACGTGGGTGTGACCTGGGTCATTCGAACGTGACGTGGGAGTGACGTGGGGGCTTTGAATGAGACATGGGTGTGACCTGGGGCTTCGAACGTGACGTGGGCGACATGGGTGCTGAGAACGTGACGTGGGCGTGACGTGGGTGATTCCAACGTGACGTGGGCGTGACGTGGGGGCATCGATCGTGACGTGGGCGTCACGTGGGGGCTTGAAACGTGACCTGGGTGTGACGTGGTTGATTCGAAGGTGACGTGGGCGTGACGTCAGTACTTTGAACGTGACGTGGGTGTGACCTGGGTCATGCGAACGTGACGTGGGTGTGACGTGGGTGTTTCGAACGTTTCGTGGGCATTTCGTGGGTGATTCGAACGTGACGTGGGTGTGACCTGGGTCACTTGAACGTGACGTGGGAGTGACGTGGGGGCTTCAAACGTGACGTAAGGGTGACATTGGTGCTTCGGACGTGACGTGGGTGTAACGTGGGGGGTTCGAGCATGACACGGGAGTGACGTGGATGCTTCGAATGTGACGTGGGTGCTTCGAACGTGACGTGGGTGTGACGCGGGTGATTCGAAATTGACGTGGGCGTCACGTGGGAGTTTCGAACGTGACGTGGGCGTGACGTGGGTACTTTACATTTGACGTGGGTGTGACCTGGGTGATGCGAACGTGACGTGGGCGCAATGTGGGGGCATCGAACGTGACGTGGGCGTAACGTGGGGGCTTCGAAAGTGACGTGGGCATGACGTGGGTGATTCGAAGGTGACGTGAGTGTGACGTGGGGTGATTCGAACGTGACGTGGGCGTGACGTCGGTACTTTCAATGTGACGTGGGTGTGACCTGGGTGATTGGAATGTGACGTGGGAGTGACGTGGGGGCTTCGAACGTGCCAAAAGGGTGACATGGGTGCTTAGAACGTGACGTGGGCGTGACGTGGGTGATTCCAACGTGACGTGGGCGTCACGGGTGGGCTTCGAACGTGACGTGGGCATGACGTTGGTGATTCGAAGGTGACGTGGGCGTGACGTGGGTGCTTTGAAAGTGACGTGGGCGTGACGTGGGGGCTTCGAACGTGATGTAATTGTGACATGGGTGCTTAGAACGTGACGTGGGCATGACGTGGGTGATTCGAAGGTGACGTGGGTGTGACGTGGGGGCTTCAAACGTAACGTGGGCGTGACCTGGGGGATTCGAACGTGACGTGGGCGTGACGTCGGAACTTTGAATGTGACGTGGGTGTGACCTGGGTCATTTGATCGTGACGTGGGAGTGACGTGGGGGCATCGAACGTGAGGTAAGGGAGACATGGGTGCTTAGAACGTGACGTGGGTGTGACGTGGGTGATTCCAACGTGACGTGGGGGCTTCGAACGTGACGTGGGCGTGACGTGGGTGATTGGAACGTGACGTGGGCGTGACGTCGGTACTTTGAAAGTGACGTGGGAGTGACGTGGGGGCTTCAAACGTGACGTAAGGGTGACATGGGTGCTTAGAACGTGACGTGGGCGTGACGTGGGTGATTCCAATGTCATGTGGGGGCTTCGAACGTGACGTGGGCGTGACGTGGGTGATTCGAACGTGACGTGGGCGTGACGTCGGTACTTTGAAAGTGACGTGGGTGTGACCTGGGTGATTGGAACGTGACGTGGGAGTGACGTGGGGGCTTCGAACGTGACGTAAGGGTGACATGGGCGCTTAGAACGTGACGTGGGCGTGACGTGGTTGATTCGAATATGACGTGGGAGTGACGTGGGTGATTCCAATGTCATGTGGGGGCTTCGAACGTGACGTGGGCGTGACGTGGGTGATTCGAACGTGACGTGGGCGTGACGTCGGTACTTTGAAAGTGACGTGGGTGTGACCTGGGTCATTTGAACGTGACGTGGGAGTGACGTGGGGGCTTCGAACGTGACGTAAGGGTGACATGGGCGCTTAGAACGTGACGTGGGCGTGACGTGGGTGATTCGAATATGACGTGGGCGTGAGGTGGGTGATTCGAAAGTGACGTCGGTGTGACGTGGGTGTTTCGGACGTGACGTGGGCGTGACGTGGATGCTTCGAACGTGACGTTGGTGTTTCGAACGTGACGTGGGTGTGACGTGGGTGCTTCGAACGTGACGTGGGCGTGATATAGGCGCTTCGATCATGACGTGGGCGTGACGTGTGTGGTTTCAACGTGACGTGGGTGTCACGTGGGGCATCGAACGTGACGTGGACGTGACGTCGGTACTTTCAATTTGAGGTTGGTGTGACCTGGGTCATTCGAAGGTGACGTACATGTGACGTGGGTGATTTTAACGTGACGTGGGGCTTCGAACGTGACGTGGGTGTGACCTGGGTGATTGCAACGTGACGTGGGTGTGACGTGGGGGCTTCGAACGTGACGTGGGTGTGACGTGGGTGTTTCGAACCTGACGTTGGTATTTCGAACGTGACGTGGGTGTGACGTGGGTGCATCGGACGTGACGTGGGCATAACGTGGGGGCTACGCACATTACGCGGGTGTGACATGGATGCTTCGAATGCGACGTTGGTGTTTCGAACGTGACATGGGTGTGACATGGGTGCTTGGAACGTGACGTGGGCGTCACGTGGGGGCTTCGAACGTGACGTGGGTGTGACGTGGGGGCATCGATCGTGACGTGGACGTGACGTCGGTACTTTATACCTGATGGGGGTGTGACGTGGGTCATTCGAACGTGACGTGGGTGTGACGTGGGTGCTTCGAACGTGACGTGGGCATGACATGGGTGATTCGAACGTGACGTGGGCATGACGTGTGTGATTCGAAGGTGACGTGGGTGTGATGTGGGGTCTTCGAACGTGACGTGGGCGTGACGTCGGTACTTTGAATGTGACGTGGGTGTGACCTGGGTGATTGGAACGTGACGTGGGAGTGACGTGGGGGCTTCGAACGTGACGTAAGGGTGACATGGGTGCTTAGAACGTGACGTGGGCGTGACGTGGGAGTTTCGAACGTGACGTGGACGTGACGTCGGTACTTGCAATTTGAGGTTGGTGTGACCTGGGTCATTTGGATGTGACGTCGCTACTTTCAATTTGAGGCTGGTGTGACCTGGGTCATTCGAACGTGACGTACGTGTGACGTTGGGGCTTCGAACGTGATGTGGGTGTTTCAAAACTAACGTGGGTGTGACGTGGGGGCTTCGAACGTGACGTGGGCATGACGTGGGTGCTTCGAAGGTGACGTGGGCATGACGTCGGTACTGTGAAAGTTACGTGGGTGTGACCTGGGTGGTTGGAACATGACGTGGGAGTGACGTGGGTGATTCCAACGTGACGTGGGCTTCGAACGTGACGTGGGCGTGACGTGGGTGATTGGAACGTGTGGTGGGCGTGAGGTGGGTGATTCGAAAGTGACGTCGGTGTGACGTGGTGCTTCGAACGTGACGTGGGCATGACATAAGCGCTTCGATCGTGACGTGGGCGTGACGTGTGTGGTTTCAACGTGACGTGGGCGTCACGGGGGGGCTTCGAACGTGACGTGGGCATGACGTGGGTACTTCGAAGGTGACGTGGGCATGACGTCGGTACTGTGAAAATTACGTGGGTGTGACCTGGGTGGTTGGAACATGACGTGGGAGTGACGTGGGTGATTCCAACGTGACGTGGGCTTCGAACGTGACGTGGGCGTGACGTGGGTGATTGGAACGTGACGTGGGCGTGAGGTGGGTGATTCGAAAGTGACGTCGGTGTGACGTGGGTGTTTCGGACGTGACGTGGGCATGACATAAGCGCTTCGATCGTGACGTGGGCGTGACGTGTGTGGTTTCAACGTGACGTGGGTGTCACGTGGGGCATCGAACGTGACGTCGGCGTGACGTGTGTGGTTTCAACGTGACGTGGGCGTCACGGGGGGCTTCGAACGTGACGTGGGCATGACGTGGCTGATTCGAAGGTGACGTGGGCGTGACGTGGGGGCATGGAACGTGACGTGGGTGTGAGGTGGGTGTTTCGAACGTGACGTGGGCGTGACGTCGGTACTTTGAATGTGACGTGGGTGTGACCTGGGTCATTTGAACGTGACGTGGGCGTGACGTGGGCGATTCCAACGTGACGTGGGGGCTTCAAACGTGACGTGGGCGTGACGTGGGTGATTGGAACGTGACGTGGACGTGACGTGGGTGGTTTCATCGTGACGTGGCTGTGACGTGGGGGCTTCGGACGTGACGTGGGCGTCACGTGGGGGCTTCGAAAGTGACGTGGGCGTGACGTGGGGGCTTCGAAGGTGACCTGGGTATGACGTGGGTTCTTCGAACGTGACGTGGGCATGACGTGGGTGATTCGAACGTGACGTGGGCGTGACGTGGGTGATTCGAATGTGACTTGGGCGTGACGTGGGTGATTCGAAAGTGATGTCAGTGTGACGTGGGTGTATCGGACGTGACGTGGGCCTGACGTGGATGCTTCGAATGTGACGTTAGTGTTTCGAACGTGACGTAAGGGTGACGTGGGGCTTCGAATGTGACGTGGGCGTGAGGTGGGTGATTGGAACGTGACGTGGGCGTGACGTCGGTACTTTGAATGTGACGAGGGTGTGACCTAGGGGCTTCGAACGTGATGGAAGGGCGACATGGGTGCTTAGAACGTGACGTGGGCGTGACATAGGCGCTTCGATCGTGACGTGGGCGTGACGTGTGTGGTTTCAACGTGACGTGGGTGCCACGTGGGGCATCGAACGTGACGTGGGTGTGACGTGTGTGGTTTCAACGTGACGTGGGCGTCACGTGGGAGTTGCGATCGTCACGTGGACGTGACGTCGGTACTTTCAATTTGAGGCTGGTGTGACCTGGGTCATTCGAGCGTGACGTACGTGTGACGTGGGTGATTCCAACGTGACGTGGGCGTGACGTGGGGGCTTCGATCGTGACGTGGACGTGACGTCGGTACTTTATATCTGACGTGGGTGTGACCTGGGTCATTCGAACGTGACGTGGGTGTGACGTGGGGGCTTCGAACGTGACGTGGGCATGACGTGGGTGATTCGAAGGTGACGTGTGCGTGACGTGGGGGCATCGAACGTGACGTGGGCGTCACGTGTGGGCTTCAAACGTGACCTGTGTGTGACGTGGTTGATTCGAAGGTGACGTGGGGGTGACGTGGGGGAATGGAACGTGACGTGGGTGTGACGTGGGGGCATCGATCGTGACGTGGACGTGACGTCGGTACTTTCAATTATACGTGGGTGTGACCTGGGTCATTCGAACGTGACGTGGGAGTGACGTGGGGGCTTTGAATGAGACATGGGTGTGACCTGGGGCTTCGAACGTGACGTGGGCGACATGGGTGCTTAGAACGTGACGTGGGCGTGACGTGGGTGATTCCAACGTGACGTGGGCGTGACGTGGGGGCATCGATCGTGACGTGGGCGTCACGTGGGGGCTTGAAACGTGACCTGGGTGTGACGTGGTTGATTCGAAGGTGACGTGGGCGTGACGTCAGTACTTTGAACGTGACGTGGGTGTGACCTGGGTCATGCGAACGTGACGTGGGTGTGACGTGGGTGTTTCGAACGTTTCGTGGGCATTTCGTGGGTGATTCGAACGTGACGTGGGTGTGACCTGGGTCACTTGAACGTGACGTGGGAGTGACGTGGGGGCTTCAAACGTGACGTAAGGGTGACATTGGTGCTTCGGACGTGACGTGGGTGTAACGTGGGGGGTTCGAGCATGACACGGGAGTGACGTGGATGCTTCGAATGTGACGTGGGTGCTTCGAACGTGACGTGGAAGTCACGTGGGGGCTTCGAACGTGACGTGGGTGTGACGCGGGTGATTCGAAATTGACGTGGGCGTCACGTGGGAGTTTCGAACGTGACGTGGGCGTGACGTGGGTACTTTACATTTGACGTGGGTGTGACCTGGGTGATGCGAACGTGACGTGGGCGCAATGTGGGGGCATCGAACGTGACGTGGGCGTAACGTGGGGGCTTCGAAAGTGACGTGGGCATGACGTGGGTGATTCGAAGGTGACGTGAGTGTGACGTCGGTACTTTCAATGTGACTTGGGTGTGACCTGGGTGATTGGAATGTGACGTGGGAGTGACGTGGGGGCTTCGAACGTGCCAAAAGGGTGACATGGGTGCTTAGAACGTGACGTGGGCGTGACGTGGGTGATTCCAACGTGACGTGGGCGTCACGGGTGGGCTTCGAACGTGACGTGGGCATGACGTTGGTGATTCGAAGGTGACGTGGGCGTGACGTGGGTGCTTTGAAAGTGACGTGGGCGTGACGTGGGGGCTTCGAACGTGATGTAATTGTGACATGGGTGCTTAGAACGTGACGTGGGCATGACGTGGGTGATTCGAAGGTGACGTGGGTGTGACGTGGGGGCTTCAAACGTAACGTGGGCGTGACGTGGGGGATTCGAACGTGACGTGGGCGTGACGTCGGAACTTTGAATGTGACGTGGGTGTGACCTGGGTCATTTGATCGTGACGTGGGAGTGACGTGGGGGCATCGAACGTGACGTAAGGGAGACATGGGTGCTTAGAACGTGACGTGGGTGTGACGTGGGTGATTCCAACGTGACGTGGGGGCTTCGAACGTGACGTGGGCGTGACGTGGGTGATTGGAACGTGACGTGGGCGTGACGTCGGTACTTTGAAAGTGACGTGGGAGTGACGTGGGGGCTTCAAACGTGACGTAAGGGTGACATGGGTGCTTAGAACGTGACGTGGGCGTGACGTGGGTGATTCCAATGTCATGTGGGGGCTTCGAACGTGACGTGGGCGTGACGTGGGTGATTCGAACGTGACGTGGGCGTGACGTCGGTACTTTACATTTGTCGTGGGTGTGACCTGGGTGATGCGAACGTGACGTGGGCGTCACGTGGGGGCATCGAACGTGACGTGGGCGTGACGTGGGTGATTCGAATGTGACGTGGGCGTGACGTGGGGGCTTCGAACGTCACGTGAGCGTCACGTGGGGGCATCGAGTTTGACATGGGCGTGACCTGGGTGATTGGAACCTGACGTGGGGCTTCGAACATGACGTGGGCGTGACGTGGGGGCATCGAAGGTGACGTGGGCATGATGTGGGAGCTTCGAAAGTGACGTGGGCGTCACGTGGGTGATTCGAAGGTGACGTGGGCGTGACGTGGGGGCTTCGAAGGTGACGTGGGTGTGAGGTGGGTGATTCCAACGTGACGTGGGCGTGACGTCGGTACTTTGAATGTGACGTGGGTGTGACCTGGGTCATTTGAACGTGACGTGGGAGTGACGTGGGGTCTTCGAACGTGACATAAGGGTGACATGGGTGCTTAGAACGTGACGTGGGCGTGACGTGGGTGATCCCAACGTGACGTGGGGGCTTCGAACGTGACATGGGCGTGACGTGGGTGCTTCGATTGTGACGTGGGCGTGACGTCGGCACTTTGAAAGTGACGTGGGTGTGACCTGGGTGATTGGAACGTGACGTGGGAGTGACGTGGGTGATTCCAACGTGACGTGGGCTTCGAACGTGACGTGGGCGTGACGTGGGTGAATGGAACGTGTGGTGGGCGTGAGGTGGGTGATTCGAAAGTGACGTCGGTGTGACGTGGTGCTTCGAACGTGACGTGGGCATGACATAAGCGCTTCGATCGTGACGTGGGCGTGACGTGTGTGGTTTCAACGTGACGTGGGCGTCACGGGGGGGCTTCGAACGTGACGTGGGCATGACGTGGGTGCTTCGAAGGTGACGTGGGCATGACGTCGGTACTGTGAAAGTTACGTGGGTGTGACCTGGGTGGTTGGAACATGACGTGGGAGTGACGTGGGTGATTCCAACGTGACGTGGGCTTCGAACGTGACGTGGGCGTGACGTGGGTGATTGGAACGTGTGGTGGGCGTGAGGTGGGTGATTCGAAAGTGACGTCGGTGTGACGTGGTGCTTCGAACGTGACGTGGGCATGACATAAGCGCTTCGATCGTGACGTGGGCGTGACGTGTGTGGTTTCAACGTGACGTGGGCGTCACGGGGGGGCTTCGAACGTGACGTGGGCATGACGTGGGTACTTCGAAGGTGACGTGGGCATGACGTCGGTACTGTGAAAGTTACGTGGGTGTGACCTGGGTGGTTGGAACATGACGTGGGAGTGACGTGGGTGATTCCAACGTGACGTGGGCTTCGAACGTGACGTGGGCGTGACGTGGGTGATTGGAACGTGACGTGGGCGTGAGGTGGGTGATTCGAAAGTGACGTCGGTGTGACGTGGGTGTTTCGGACGTGACGTGGGCATGACATAAGCGCTTCGATCGTGACGTGGGCGTGACGTGTGTGGTTTCAACGTGACGTGGGTGTCACGTGGGGCATCGAACGTGACGTGGGCGTGACGTGTGTGGTTTCAACGTGACGTGGGCGTCACGGGGGGCTTCGAACGTGACGTGGGCATGACGTGGCTGATTCGAAGGTGACGTGGGCGTGACGTGGGGGCATGGAACGTGACGTGGGTGTGAGGTGGGTGTTTCGAACGTGACGTGGGCGTGACGTCGGTACTTCGAATGTGACGTGGGTGCTTCGAACGTGACGTGGGTGTGACGCGGGTGATTCGAAATTGACGTGGGCGTCACGTGGGAGTTTCGAACGTGACGTGGGCGTGACGTGGGTACTTTACATTTGACGTGGGTGTGACCTGGGTGATGCGAACGTGACGTGGGCGCAATGTGGGGGCATCGAACGTGACGTGGGCGTAACGTGGGGGCTTCGAAAGTGACGTGGGCATGACGTGGGTGATTCGAAGGTGACGTGAGTGTGACGTGGGGTGATTCGAACGTGACGTGGGCGTGACGTCGGTACTTTCAATGTGACGTGGGTGTGACCTGGGTGATTGGAATGTGACGTGGGAGTGACGTGGGGGCTTCGAACGTGCCAAAAGGGTGACATGGGTGCTTAGAACGTGACGTGGGCGTGACGTGGGTGATTCCAACGTGACGTGGGCGTCACGGGTGGGCTTCGAACGTGACGTGGGCATGACGTTGGTGATTCGAAGGTGACGTGGGCGTGACGTGGGTGCTTTGAAAGTGACGTGGGCGTGACGTGGGGGCTTCGAACGTGATGTAATTGTGACATGGGTGCTTAGAACGTGACGTGGGCATGACGTGGGTGATTCGAAGGTGACGTGGGTGTGACGTGGGGGCTTCAAACGTAACGTGGGCGTGACGTCGGAACTTTGAATGTGATGTGGGTGTGACCTGGGTCATTTGATCGTGACGTGGGAGTGACGTGGGGGCATCGAACGTGACGTAAGGGAGACATGGGTGCTTAGAACGTGACGTGGGTGTGACGTGGGTGATTCCAACGTGACGTGGGGGCTTCGAACGTGACGTGGGCGTGACGTGGGTGATTGGAACGTGACGTGGGCGTGACGTCGGTACTTTGAAAGTGACGTGGGAGTGACGTGGGGGCTTCAAACGTGACGTAAGGGTGACATGGGTGCTTAGAACGTGACGTGGGCGTGACGTGGGTGATTCCAATGTCATGTGGGGGCTTCGAACGTGACGTGGGCGTGACGTGGGTGATTCGAACGTGACGTGGGCGTGACGTCGGTACTTTGAAAGTGACGTGGGTGTGACCTGGGTGATTGGAACGTGACGTGGGAGTGACGTGGGGGCTTCGAACGTGACGTAAGGGTGACATGGGCGCTTAGAACGTGACGTGGGCGTGACGTGGGTGATTCGAATATGACGTGGGCGTGACGTGGGTGATTCCAATGTCATGTGGGGGCTTCGAACGTGACGTGGGCGTGACGTGGGTGATTCGAACGTGACGTGGGCGTGACGTCGGTACTTTGAAAGTGACGTGGGTGTGACCTGGGTGATTGGAACGTGACGTGGGAGTGACGTGGGGGCTTCGAACGTGACGTAAGGGTGACATGGGCGCTTAGAACGTGACGTGGGCGTGACGTGGGTGATTCGAATATGACGTGGGCGTGACGTGGGTGATTCGAAAGTGACGTCGGTGTGACGTGGGTGTTTCGGACGTGACGTGGGCGTGACGTGGATGCTTCGAACGTGACGTTGGTGTTTCGAACGTGACGTGGGTGTGACGTGGGTGCTTCGAACGTGACGTGGGCGTGATATAGGCGCTTCGATCATGACGTGGGCGTGACGTGTGTGGTGTCAACGTGACGTGGGTGTCACGTGGGGCATCGAACGTGACGTGGACGTGACGTCGGTACTTTCAATTCGAGGTTGGTGTGACCTGGGTCATTCGAAGGTGACGTACATGTGACGTGGGTGATTCCAACGTGACGTGGGGCTTCGAACGTGACGTGGACGTCACGTGGGTGATTCCAACGTCATGTGGGGGCTTCGAACGTGACGTTGGCGTGACGTGGGTGATTCGAACGTGACGTGGGCGTGACGTCGGTACTTTGAAAGTGACGTGGGTGTGACCTGGGTGATTGGAATGTGACGTGGGAGTGACGTGGGGGCTTCAAACGTGACGTAAGGGTGACATGGGCGCTTAGAACGTGACGTGGGCGTGTCGTGGGTGATTGGAACGTGACGTGGGCGTGAGGTGGGTGATTCGAAAGCGACGTCGGTGTGACGTGGGGGTTTCGGACGTGACGTGGGTGTGACGTGGGTGCTTCGAACGTGACGTGAGTGTGACATAGGCGCTTCGATCATGACGTGGGAGTGACGTGGGTGATTCCAACGTGACGTGGGCTTCGAACGTGACGTGGGCGTGACGTGGGTGATTGGAACGTGACGTGGGCGTGAGGTGGGTGATTCGAAAGTGACGTCGGTGTGACGTGGGTGTTTCGGACGTGACGTGGGCATGACATAAGCGCTTCGATCGTGACGTGGGGGTGACGTGTGTGGTTTCAACGTGACGTGGGTGTCACGTGGGGCATCGAACGTGACGTGGACGTGACGTGTGTGGTTTCAACGTGACGTGGGCGTCACGGGCGGCTTCGAACGTGACGTGGGCATGACGTGGCTGATTCGAAGGTGACGTGGGCGTGACGTGGGGGCATGGAACGTGACGTGGGTGTGAGGTGGGTGTTTCGAACGTGACGTGGGCGTGACGTCGGTACTTTGAATGTGACGTGGGTGTGACCTGGGTCATTTGAACGTGACGTGGGCGTGACGTGGGCGATTCCAACGTGACGTGGGGGCTTCAAACGTGACGTGGGCGTGACGTGGGTGATTGGAACGTGACGTGGACGTGACGTGGGTGGTTTCATCGTGACGTGGCTGTGACGTGGGGGCTTCGGACGTGACGTGGGCGTCACGTGGGGGCTTCGAAAGTGACGTGGGCGTGACGTGGGGGCTTCGAAGGTGACCTGGGTATGACGTGGGTTCTTCGAACGTGACGTGGGCATGACGTGGGTGATTCGAACGTGACGTGGGCGTGACGTGGGTGATTCGAATGTGACGTGGGCGTGACGTGGGTGATTCGAAAGTGATGTCAGTGTGACGTGGGTGTATCGGACGTGACGTGGGCCTGACGTGGATGCTTCGAATGTGACGTTAGTGTTTCGAGCGTGACGTAAGGGTGACGTGGGGCTTCGAATGTGACGTGGGCGTGAGGTGGGTGATTGGAACGTGACGTGGGCGTGACGTCGGTACTTTGAATGTGACGAGGGTGTGACCTAGGGGCTTCGAACGTGATGGAAGGGCGACATGGGTGCTTAGAACGTGACGTGGGCGTGACATAGGCGCTTCGATCGTGACGTGGGCGTGACGTGTGTGGTTTCAACGTGACGTGGGTGCCACGTGGGGCATCGAACGTGACGTGGGTGTGACGTGTGTGGTTTCAACGTGACGTGGGCGTCACGTGGGAGTTGCGATCGTCACGTGGACGTGACGTCGGTACTTTCAATTTGAGGCTGGTGTGACCTGGGTCATTCGAGCGTGACGTACGTGTGACGTGGGTGATTCCAACGTGACGTGGGCGTGACGTGGGGGCATCGATCGTGACGTGGACGTGACGTCGGTACTTTATATCTGACGTGGGTGTGACCTGGGTCATTCGAACGTGACGTGGGTGTGACGTGGGGGCTTCGAACGTGACGTGGGCATGACGTGGGTGATTCGAAGGTGCCGTGTGCGTGACGTGGGGGCATCGAACGTGACGTGGGCGTCACGTGTGGGCTTCAAACGTGACCTGTGTGTGACGTGGTTGATTCGAAGGTGACGTGGGGGTGACGTGGGGGAATGGAACGTGACGTGGGTGTGACGTGGGGGCATCGAACGTGACGTGGACGTGACGTCGGTACTTTCAATTATACGTGGGTGTGACCTGGGGCTTCGAACGTGACGTGGGCGACATGGGTGCTGAGAACGTGACGTGGGCGTGACGTGGGTGATTCCAACGTGACGTGGGCGTGACGTGGGGGCATCGATCGTGACGTGGGCGTCACGTGGGGGCTTGAAACGTGACCTGGGTGTGACGTGGTTGATTCGAAGGTGACGTGGGCGTGACGTCAGTACTTTGAACGTGACGTGGGTGTGACCTGGGTCATGCGAACGTGACGTGGGTGTGACGTGGGTGTTTCGAACGTTTCGTGGGCATTTCGTGGGTGATTCGAACGTGACGTGGGTGTGACCTGGGTCACTTGAACGTGACGTGGGAGTGACGTGGGGGCTTCAAACGTGACGTAAGGGTGACATTGGTGCTTCGGACGTGACGTGGGTGTAACGTGGGGGGTTCGAGCATGACACGGGAGTGACGTGGATGCTTCGAATGTGACGTGGGTGCTTCGAACGTGACGTGGGTGTGACGCGGGTGATTCGAAATTGACGTGGGCGTCACGTGGGAGTTTCGAACGTGACGTGGGCGTGACGTGGGTACTTTACATTTGACGTGGGTGTGACCTGGGTGATGCGAACGTGACGTGGGCGCAATGTGGGGGCATCGAACGTGACGTGGGCGTAACGTGGGGGCTTCGAAAGTGACGTGGGCATGACGTGGGTGATTCGAAGGTGACGTGAGTGTGACGTGGGGTGATTCGAACGTGACGTGGGCGTGACGTCGGTACTTTCAATGTGACGTGGGTGTGACCTGGGTGATTGGAATGTGACGTGGGAGTGACGTGGGGGCTTCGAACGTGCCAAAAGGGTGACATGGGTGCTTAGAACGTGACGTGGGCGTGACGTGGGTGATTCCAACGTGACGTGGGCGTCACGGGTGGGCTTCGAACGTGACGTGGGCATGACGTTGGTGATTCGAAGGTGACGTGGGCGTGACGTGGGTGCTTTGAAAGTGACGTGGGCGTGACGTGGGGGCTTCGAACGTGATGTAATTGTGACATGGGTGCTTAGAACGTAACGTGGGCGTGACGTGGGGGATTCGAACGTGACGTGGGCGTGACGTCGGAACTTTGAATGTGACGTGGGTGTGACCTGGGTCATTTGATCGTGACGTGGGAGTGACGTGGGGGCATCGAACGTGACGTAAGGGAGACATGGGTGCTTAGAACGTGACGTGGGTGTGACGTGGGGGATTCCAACGTGACGTGGGGGCTTCGAACGTGACGTGGGAGTGACGTGGGTGATTGGAACGTGACGTGGGCGTGACGTCGGTACTTTGAAAGTGACGTGGGAGTGACGTGGGGTCTTCAAACGTGACGTAAGGGTGACATGGGTGCTTAGAACGTGACGTGGGCGTGACGTGGGTGATTCCAATGTCATGTGGGGGCTTCGAACGTGACGTGGGCGTGACGTCGGTACTTTGAAAGTGACGTGGGTGTGACCTGGGTGATTGGAACGTGACGTGGGAGTGACGTGGGGGCTTCGAACGTGACGTAAGGGTGACATGGGCGCTTAGAACGTGACGTGGGCGTGACGTGGGTGATTCGAATATGACGTGGGCGTGAGGTGGGTGATTCGAAAGTGACGTCGGTGTGACGTGGGTGTTTCGGACGTGACGTGGGCGTGACGTGGATGCTTCGAACGTGACGTTGGTGTTTCGAACGTGAGGTGGGTGTGACGTGGGTGCTTCGAACGTCACGTGGGCGTGATATAGGCGCTTCGATCATGACGTGGGCGTGACGTGTGTGGTTTCAACGTGACGTGGGTGTCACGTGGGGCATCGAACGTGACGTGGACGTGACGTCGGTACTTTCAATTTGAGGTTGGTGTGACCTGGGTCATTCGAACGTGACGTACATGTGACGTGGGTGATTCCAACGTGACGTGGGGCTTCGAACGTGACGTGGGTGTGACCTGGGTGATTGGAACGTGACGTGGGTGTGACGTGGGGGCTTCGAACGTGACGTGGGTGTGACGTGGGTGTTTCGAACCTGACGTTGGTATTTCGAACGTGACGTGGGTGTGACGTGGGTGCATCGGACGTGACGTGGGCATAACGTGGGGGCTACGAACATTACGCGGGTGTGACGTGGATGCTTCGAATGCGACATTGGTGTTTCGAACGTGACATGGGTGTGACATGGGTGCTTGGAACGTGACGTGGGTGTGACGTGGGGGCTTCGAACGTGACGTGGGTGTGACGAGGGGTCATCGATCGTGACGTGGACGTGACGTCGGTACTTTATACCTGATGGGGGTGTGACGTGGGTCATTCGAACGTGACGTGGGTGTGACGTGGGTGTTTCGAACGTGACGTGGGCGTGACGTCGGTACTTTGAATGTGACGTGGGTGTGATGTGCGTCATTCGAACGTGATGTACGTGTGACGTGTGGGCTTCGAACGTGACGTCGGTGTTTCAAAACTAACGTGGGTGTGACGTAGGGGTATCGAACGTGACGTAGGTGTTTCCAAACTGACGTGGGTGTGACGTCGGTATGTTGAATGTGACGTGGGTGTGACGTGCATGGTTCGAACGTGAGGTGGGTGTTTTAAATGTGAGCTGGGCGTGACGTGGGTCATTCGAACATGACGTAGGTGTGACGTGGGGGCTTCGAACGTGACGTGGGCGTGACGTGGATGCTTTGAATGTGACGTTGGTGTTTCGAACGTGACATGGGTGTGACATGGGTGCTTCGAATGTGACGTGGGTGTGACGTGGGGGCTTCGAACGTGACGTGGGTGTGACGTGGGTCATTTGAACGTGACGTGGGCGTGACGTGGGTGATTCGAATGTGACGTGGGCGTGACGTGGGGGCTTGGAACGCCACGTGAGCTTCACGTGGGGGCATCGAATGTGACGTGGGCGTGACGTGGGGGCTTGGAACGCCACGTGAGCTTCACGTGGGGGCATCGAATGTGACGTGGGCGTGACGTGGGGGCTTGGAACGCCACGTGAGCTTCACGTGGGGGCATCGAAGGTGACGTGGTCGTCACGTGGGGGCTTCGATGTTGACGTAGGCGTGACCTGGGTGATTGGAACGTGACGTGGACGTGACGTGGGTGGTTTCAACGTGACGTGAGCTTCACGTGGGGTCCTCGAACGTGACTTGGGCGTCACGTGGTGTCTTCGAAAGTGACGTTGGTGTGACGTGGGTGTTTCGTACATCACGTTCGAATGATGTGGGTGCGTCGAACTTGACGTGGGCATGACATAAGCGCTTCGATCGTGACGTGGGCGTGACGTGTGTGGTTTCAACGTGACGTGCGTGTCACGTGGGGTCTTCGAAAGTGACGTGGGCATGACGTGGGTGATTCGAAGGTGACGTGGGTGTGACGTGGGGGCTTCGATCGTCACGTGGGCGTGACGTGGGTGATTGGAACGTGACGTGGACGTGACGTGGGTGGTTTCATCGTGACGTGGGTGTGACGTGGGGGCTTCGAACGTGACGTGGGCGTCACGTGGGGGCTTCGAAAGTGACGTGGGCGTGACGTGGGGCCTTCGAAGGTGACCTGGGTATGACATGGGTTCTTCGAACGTGACGTGGGCGTGACGTGGGTGTATCGGACGTGACGTGGGCATGACGTGGATGCTTCGAATGTGACGTTGGTGTTTCGAACGGGACGTAAGGGTGACGTGGGTGCTTCGAACGTGACGTGGGCGTGATATAGGCGCTTCGATCATGACGTGGGCGTGACGTGTGTGGTTTCAACGTGACGTGGGTGTCACGTGGGGCATCGAACGTGACGTGGACGTGACGTCGGTACTTTCAATTTGAGGTTGGTGTGACCTGTGTCATTCGAACGTGACGTACATGTGACGTGGGTGATTCCAACGTGACGTGGGGCTTCGAACGTGACGTGGGCGTCACGTGGGGGCTTCGAACATGACGTGGATGTGAGGTGGGTGTATCGGACGTGACGTGGGCGTGACGTTGATGCTTCGAACGTGACGTGGGAGTTTCGAAAGTGACGTGGGTGTGACGTGGGTGCTTCGAACGTGACGTGGGCGTGACATAGGCGCTTCGATCATGACGTGGGCGTGACGTGTGTGGTTTCAACGTGACGTGGGTGTCACGTGGGGCATCGAACGTGACGTGGGTGTGACCTCGGTAGTTTCAATTTGAGGTTGGTGTGACCTGGGTCATTCGAACGTGACGTAGGTATGACGTGGGGGTATCGAACGTGATGTGGGTGTCTCAAAAATAACGTGGGTGTGACGTGGGGGCTTCGAACGTGACGTGGGCGTGAAGTGGGTCTTCGAACGTGACGTGAGCGCCACGTGGGGGCATCGAAGTTGACGTGGGCGTGACCTGGGTGATTGGAACGTGACGTGGGCGTGACGTGGGTGATTCCAACGTGACGTGGGGCTTCGAACATGACGTGGGCGTGACGTGGGGGCTTCGAAAGTGACGTGGGCATGACGTGGGTGATTCGAAGGTGACGTGGGCATGACGTGGGGGCTTCGAACGTGACGTGGGTGTGACGTGGGGGCTTCGAACGTGACGTGGGCGTGACGTCGGTACTTTCAACGTGACGTGGGTGTGACCTGGGTCATTTGAACGTGACGTGGGAGTGACGTAGGGGCATCGAACGTGACGTAAGGGTGACATGGGTGCTTAGAACGTGACGTGGGCGTGATGCGGGTGATTCCAACGTGACGTGGGGCTTCGAATGTGACGTGGGCGTGAGGTGGGTGATTGGAACGTGACGTGGGCGTGACGTCGGTACTTTGAATGTGACGTGGGTGTGACCTGGGGGCTTCGAACGTGACGTAAGGGTGACATGGGTGCTTAGAACGTGACGTGGGCTTGACGTGGGTGATTCCAACGTGACGTGGGGGCTTCGAACGTGACATGGGCGTGACGTGGGTGATTGGAACGTGACGTGGGCGTGACGTCGGTACTTTGAAAGTGACGTGGGTGTGACCTGGGTGATTGGAACGTGACGTGGGAGTGACGTGGGGGCTTCAAACGTGACGTAAGGGTGACATGGGTGCTTAGAACGTGACGTGGGAGTGACGTGGGTGATTCCAACGTGACGTGGGCTTCGAACGTGACGTGGGCGTGACGTGGGTGATTGGAACGTGACGTGGGCGTGAGGTGGGTGATTCGAAAGTGACGTGGGTGTGACGAGAGTGTTTCGGACGTGACGTGGGCGTGACGTGGGTGCTTCAAACGTGATGTGGGCATGACATAAGCGCTTCGATCGTGACGTGGGCGTGACGTGTGTGGTTTCAACGTGACGTGGGTGTCACGTGGGGCATCGAACGTGACGTCGGAGTGACGTGTGTGGTTTCAACGTGACGTGGGCGTCACGGGGGGCTTCCAACGTGACGTGGGCATGACGTGGGTGATTCGAACGTGACGTGGGCGTGACGTGGGGGCATGGATCGTGACGTGGGCGTGAGGTGGGTGATTCGAACGTGACGTGGGCGTGACGTCGGTACTTTGAATGTGACGTGGGTGTGACCTGGGTCATTTGAACGTGACGTGGGAGTGACGTGGGGGCATCGAACATGATGGAAGTGTGACATGGGTGCTTAGAACGTGACGTGGGCATGACGTCGGTGATGCGAACGTGACGTGGGCGTGACGTGGGGGCATCGAACGTGACTTGGGCGTGACGTGGGGGCCTCGAACGGGACGTGGGCATGACGTGGGTGTTTCGAACGTGACGTGAGTGTGACGTGGGTCATTCGAACGTGATGTACGTGTGACGTGTGGGCTTCCAACGTGACGTGGGTGTTTCAAAACTAACGTGGGTGTGACGTAGGGGTATCGAACGTGACGTAGGTGTTTCCAAACTGACGTGGGTGTGACGTCGGTATGTTGAATGTGACGTGGGTGTGACGTGCATGGTTCGAACGTGAGGTGGGTGTTTTAAATGTGAGCTGGGCGTGACGTGGGTCATTCGAACATGACGTAGGTGTGACGTGGGGGCTTCGAACGTGACGTGGGCGTGACGTGGATGCTTCGAATGTGACCTCGGTGTGACGTGGGTGCATCGAACCTGACGTGGGCGAGACGTTGGTACTTTGAATGTGACGTGGGTGTGACCTGGGTCATTCGAAGGTGACGTGGGTGTGACGTGGGGGCTTCAAATGTGACCGGGTGTGACGTGGGTGATTCGAATGTGACGTGGGCGTGAAGTGGGGTCATGCGAACGTGACGTGAGCGCCACGTGGGGGCATCGAAGTTGACGTGGGTGTGACCTGGGTGATTGGAATGTGACGTGGGCGTGACGTGGGTGATTCCAACGTGACGTGGGGCTTCGAACATGACGTGGGCGTGACGTGGGGGCTTCGAAAGTGACGTGGGCATGACGTGGGTGATTCGAAGGTGACGTGGGTGTGACGTGGGGGCTTCGAACGTGACGTGGGTGTGACGTGGGTGATTCGAACGTGACGTGGGCGTGACGTCGGTACTTTGAATGTGACGTGGGTGTGACCTGGGTCATTTGAACGTGACGTGGGAGTGACATAGGGGCATCGAACGTGACGTAAGGGTGACATGGGTGCTTAGAACGTGACGTGGGCGTGAGGTGGGAGCTTCGATCGTGCCGTGGGCGTGACGTGGGTGATTGGAACGTGACGTGGGCGTGACGTGGGTGATTGGAACGTGACGTGGGCGTGACGTCGGTACTTTGAAAGTGACGTGGGAGTGACGTGGGGGCTTCAAACGTGACGTAAGGGTGACATGGGTGCTTAGAACGTGACGTGGGCGTGACGTGGCTGATTCCAACGTGGCGTGGGGGCTTCGAACGTGACATGGGCGTGACGTGGGTGATGGGAACGTGACGTGGGCGTGACGTCGGTACTTTGAAAGTGACGTGGGTGTGACCTGGGTGATTGGAACGTGACGTGGGAGTGACGTGGGGGCTTCAAACGTGACGTAAGGGTGATATGGGCGCTTAGAACGTGACGTGGGCGTGACGTGGGTGATTCCAACGTGACGTGGGCTTCGAACGTGACGTGGGCGTGACGTGGGTGATTGGAACGTGACGTGGGCGTGAGGTGGGTGATTCGAAAGTGACGTGGGTGTGACGTGCGTTTTTCGGACGTGACGTGGGCGTGACGTGGGTGCTTCAAACGTGATGTGGGCATGACATAAGCGCTTCGATCGTGACGTGGGCGTGACGTGTGTGGTTTCAACGTGACGTGGATGTCACGTGGGGCATCAAACGTGACGTGGGCATGACGTGTGTGGTTTCAACGTGACGTGGGCGTCACGGGGGGCTTCCAACGTGACGTGGGCATGACGTGGGTGATTCGAAGGTGACGTGGGCGTGACGTGGAGGCATGGATCGTGACGTGGGTGTGAGGTGGGTGATTCGAACGTGACGTGGGCGTGACGTCGGTACTTTGAATGTGTCGTGGGCGTGACGTGGGTGATTCCAACGTGACGTGGGAGTGACGTGGGGGCATCGAACATGATGTAAGCGTGACATGGGTGCTTAGAACGTGACGTGGGCGTGACGTAGTCGATTCCAACGTGATGTGGGTGTGACGTGGGGGCTTCGAACGTCACGTGGGTGTGACGTGGGGGCTTCGATGTTGACGTGGGCGTGACCTGGGTGATTGGAACGTGACGTGGGCGTGACGTGGGTGGTTTCAACGTGACGTGAGCGTCACGTGGGGTCCTCGAACGTGACGTGGGCGTAACGTGGGGTCTTCGAAGGTGACGTGGGCATGGCGTGGGTGATTCGAAGGTGACGTGGGTGTGACGTGGGGGCTTCGAACGTGACGTGGGTGTGACGTCGGTACTTTGAATGTGACGTGGGTGTGACCTGGGTCATTGGAACGTGACGTGGGAGTGACGTGGGGGCATTGAACGTGACATAAGGGTGACCTGGGTGCTTCGAACGTGACGTGGGCGTGATGTGGGTGATTGGAACGTGACGTGGGCGTGACGTCGGTACTTTGAATATGACGTGGGCGTCACGTGGGGGCTTCGAAAGTGACGTGGGAGTGACGTGGGTGCTTCGGACGTGACGTGGGTGCTTCGAACGTGACGTGGGCGTGATATAGGCGCTTCGATCATGACGTGGGCGTGACGTGTGTGGTTTCAACGTGACGTGGGTGTCACGTGGGGCATCGAACGTGACGTGGACGTGACGTCGGTACTTTCAATTTGAGGTTGGTGTGACCTGGGTCATTCGAACGTGACGTACATGTGACGTGGGTGATTCCAACGTGACGTGGGGCTTCGAACGTGACGTGGGTGTGACCTGGGTGATTGGAACGTGACGTGGGTGTGACGTGGGTGCTTCGAACATGACGCGGGAGTGACGTGGATGCTTCGAATGTGACGTTGGTGTTTCGAAATGACAGGGGTGTGACGTTGGTGCTTCGAACGTGACGTGGGCGTCACGTGGGGGCTTCGAACATGACGTGGATGTGACGTGGGTGTATCGGACGTGACGTGGTCGTGACGTTGATGCTTCGAACGTGACGTGGGAGTTTCAAACGTGACGTGGGTGTGACGTGGGTCATTGGAACGTGACGTGGGCGTGACATAGGCGCTTCGATCATGACGTGGGCGTGACGTGTGTGGTGTCAACGTGACGTGGGTGTCACGTGGGGCATCGAACGTGACGTGGACGTGACGTCGGTACTTTCAATTTGAGGTTGGTGTGACCTGGGTCATTCGAACGTGACGTAGGTATGACGTGGGGGTATCGAACGTGATGTGGGTATCTCAAAACTAACGTGGGTGTGACGTGGGGGCTTCGAACGTGACGTGGGCGTGAAGTGGGGTCTTCGAACGTGACGTGAGCGCCACGTGGGGGCATCGAAGTTGACGTGGGCGTGACCTGGGTCATTCGAACGTGACGTACGTGTGACGTTGGGGCTTCGAACGTGATGTGGGTGTTTCAAAACTAACGTGGGTGTGACGTGGTGGCTTCGAACGTGACGTAGGCGTAACGTGGGTGTTTACAAGTGACCTGGGCGTGACGTGGGGGCTTCGATCGTGACGTGGACGTGACGTCGGTACTTTATATATGACGTGGGTGTGACCTGGCTCATTTGAACGTGACGTGGGTGTGACGTGGGGGCTTCGAACGTGACGTGGACGTGACGTGGGTGATTCGAATATGACGTGGGCGTGACGTGGGTGATTCGAAAGAGACGTTGGTGTGACGTGGGTGTTTCGGACATGACGTGGGCGTGACGTTGATGATTCGAACGTGACGTTGGTGTTTCGAACGTGACGTGGGTGTGACGTGGGTGCTTCGAACGTGACGTGGGCGTGACATAGGCGCTTCGATCATGACGTGGGTGTGACGTGTGTGGTGTCAACGTGACGTGGGTGTCACGTGGGGCATCGAACGTGACGTGGACGTGACGTCGGTACTTTCAATTTGAGGTTGGTGTGACCTGGGTCATTCGAACGTGACGTACATGTGACGTGGGTGATTCCAACGTGACGTGGGGCTTCGAATGTGACGTGGGTGTGACCTGGGTGATTGGAACGTGACGTGGGTGTGACGTGGGGGCTTCGAACGTGACGTGGGTGTGACGTGGGTGTTTCGAACGTGACGTTGGTGTTTCGAACTTGACTTCGGTGTGACGTGGGTGCTTCGGACCTGACGTGGGCGTAACGTGGGGGCTTCGAGCAAGACGCGGGAGTGACGTGGATGCTTCGAATGTGACGTGGGCGTCACGTGGGGGCTTCGAACGTCACGTGGATGTGCGGTGGGTGCTTCGGACGTGACGTGGGCGTGACGTGGGAGTTTCGAACGTGACGTGGACGTGACGTGGTACTTTACATTTGACGTGGGTGTGACCTGGCTCAATCGAACGTGACGTGGGTGTGACGTGGGGGCTTCGAATGTGACGTGGGCGTGACGTGGGTGATTCGAACGTGACGTGGGTGTGACGTGGGGGCATCGATCGTGACGTGGACGTGACTTCGGTACTTTATACCTGATGGGGGTGTGACGTGGGTGATTCGAACGTGACGTGGGCGTGACGTGGGGGCATCGAATGTGACGTGGGCGTGACGTGGGTGTTTCGAACGTGACGTGGGCGTGACGTCGGTGCTTTGAATGTGACGTGGGTGTGACGTGGGTCATTCGAACGTGATGTACGTGTGGCGTGTGCGCTTCGAACGTGACGTGGGTGTTTCAAAACTAACGTGGGTGTGACGTGGGTCATTCGAACGTGACGTGGGAGTGACGCGGGGGCTTCGAACGTGACGTAAGGGTGAGATGGGTGCTTAGAACGTGACGTGGGCGTCACGTGGGCGATTCCAGCGTGACGTGGGGCTTCGAATGTGACGTGGGCGTGACGTCAGTACTTCCAACGGCACATGGGTGTGACCTGGGTCATTGGAACGTGACGTGGGAGTGACGTGGGGGCTTCGAACGTGACAAAAGGGTGACATGGGTGCTTAGAACGTGACGTGGGCGTGACGTGGGCGATTCCAGCGTGACGTGGGGCTTCGAATGTGACGTGGGCGTGACGTCAGTACTTCCAACGGCACATGGGTGTGACCTGGGTCATTGGAACGTGACGTGGACGTGACGTGGGTGGTTTCAACGTGACGTGAGCGTCACGTGGGGTCCTCGAACGTGACTTGGGCATCACGTGGGGTCTTCGAAAGTGACGTGGGCATGACGTGGGTGATTCGAAGGTGACGTGGGTGTGACGTGGGGGCTTCGAACGTGACGTGGGTGTGACGTCGGTACTTTGAATGTGACGAGGGTGTGACCTAGGGGCTTCGAACGTGATGGAAGGGCGACATGGGTGCTTAGAACGTGACGTGGGCGTGACATAGGTGCTTCGATCGTGACGTGGGCGTGACGTGTGTGGTTTCAACGTGACGTGGGTGCCACGTGGGGCATCGAACGTGACGTGGGCGTGACGTGTGTGGTTTCAACGTGACGTGGGCGTCACGTGGGAGTTGCGATCGTCACGTGGACGTGACGTCGGTACTTTCAATTTGAGGCTGGTGTGACCTGGGTCATTCGAGCGTGACGTACGTGTGACGTGGGTGATTCCAACGTGACGTGGGCGTGACGTGGGGGCTTCGATCGTGACGTGGACGTGACGTCGGTACTTTATATCTGACGTGGGTGTGACCTGGGTCATTCGAACGTGACGTGGGTGTGACGTGGGGGCTTCGAACGTGACGTGGGCATGACGTGGGTGATTCGAAGGTGAGGTGTGCGTGACGTGGGGGCATCGAACGTGACGTGGGCGTCACGTGTGGGCTTCAAACGTGACCTGTGTGTGACGTGGTTGATTCGAAGGTGACGTGGGTGTGACGTGGGGGCTTCGAACGTGACGTGGGTGTGACGTGGGGGCATCGATCGTGACGTGGACGTGACGTCGGTACTTTCAATTATACGTGGGTGTGACCTGGGTCATTCGAACGTGACGTGGGAGTGACGTGGGGGCTTTGAATGAGACATGGGTGTGACCTGGGGCTTCGAACGTGACGTGGGCGACATGGGTGCTTAGAACGTGACGTGGGCGTGACGTGGGTGATTCCAACGTGACGTGGGCGTGACGTGGGGGCATCCATCGTGACGTGGGCGTCACGTGGGGGCTTGAAACGTGACCTGGGTGTGACGTGGTTGATTCGAAGGTGACGTGGGCGTGACGTCAGTACTTTGAATGTGACGTGGGTGTGACCTGGGTCATGCGAACGTGACGTGGGTGTGACGTGGGTGTTTCGAACGTTTCGTGGGCATTTCGTGGGTGATTCGAACGTGACGTGGGTGTGACCTGGGTCACTTGAACGTGACGTGGGAGTGACGTGGGGGCTTCAAACGTGACGTAAGGGTGACATTGGTGCTTCGGACGTGACGTGGGTGTAACGTGGGGGGTTCGAGCATGACACGGGAGTGACGTGGATGCTTCGAATGTGACGTGGGTGCTTCGAACGTGACGTGGAAGTCACGTGGGGGCTTCGAACGTGACGTGGGTGTGACGCGGGTGATTCGAAATTGACGTGGGCGTCACGTGGGAGTTTCGAACGTGACGTGGGCGTGACGTGGGTACTTTACATTTGACGTGGGTGTGACCTGGGTGATGCGAACGTGACGTGGGCGCAATGTGGGGGCATCGAACGTGACGTGGGCGTCACGTGGGGGCTTCGAAAGTGACGTGGGCATGACGTGGGTGATTCGAAGGTGACGTGAGTGTGACGTCGGTACTTTCAATGTGACGTGGGTGTGACCTGGGTGATTGGAATGTGACGTGGGAGTGACGTGGGGGCTTCGAACGTGCCAAAAGGGTGACATGGGTGCTTAGAACGTGACGTGGGCGTGACGTGGGTGATTCCAACGTGACGTGGGCGTCACGGGTGGGCTTCGAACGTGACGTGGGCATGACGTTGGTGATTCGAAGGTGACGTGGGTGTGACGTGGGTGCTTTGAAAGTGACGTGGGCGTGACATGGGGGCTTCGAACGTGATGTAATTGTGACATGGGTGCTTAGAACGTGACGTGGGCATGACGTGGGTGATTCGAAGGTGACGTGGGTGTGACGTGGGGGCTTCAAACGTGACGTGGGCGTGACGTGGGGGTTTCGAACGTGACGTGGGCGTGACGTGGGTGATTCGAATGTGACTTGGGCGTGACGTGGGTGATTCGAAAGTGATGTCAGTGTGACGTGGGTGTATCGGACGTGACGTGGGCCTGACGTGGATGCTTCGAATGTGACGTTAGTGTTTCGAACGTGACGTAAGGGTGACGTGGGGCTTCGAATGTGACGTGGGCGTGAGGTGGGTGATTGGAACGTGACGTGGGCGTGACGTCGGTACTTTGAATGTGACGAGGGTGTGACCTAGGGGCTTCGAACGTGATGGAAGGGCGACATGGGTGCTTAGAACGTGACGTGGGCGTGACATAGGCGCTTCGATCGTGACGTGGGCATGACGTGTGTGGTTTCAACGTGACGTGGGTGCCACGTGGGGCATCGAACGTGACGTGGGTGTGACGTGTGTGGTTTCAACGTGACGTGGGCGTCACGTGGGAGTTGCGATCGTCACGTGGACGTGACGTCGGTACTTTCAATTTGAGGCTGGTGTGACCTGGGTCATTCGAGCGTGACGTACGTGTGACGTGGGTGATTCCAACGTGACGTGGGCGTGACGTGGGGGCTTCGATCGTGACGTGGTCATGACGTCGGTACTTTATATCTGACGTGGGTGTGACCTGGGTCATTCGAACGTGACGTGGGTGTGACGTGGGGGCTTCGAACGTGACGTGGGCATGACGTGGGTGATTCGAAGGTGACGTGTGCGTGACGTGGGGGCATCGAACGTGACGTGGGCGTCACGTGTGGGCTTCAAACGTGACCTGTGTGTGACGTGGTTGATTCGAAGGTGACGTGGGGGTGACGTGGGGGAATGGAACGTGACGTGGGTGTGACGTGGGGGCATCGATCGTGACGTGGACGTGACGTCGGTACTTTCAATTATACGTGTGTGTGACCTGGGTCATTCGAACGTGACGTGGGAGTGACGTGGGGGCTTTGAATGAGACATGGGTGTGACCTGGGGCTTCGAACGTGACGTGGGCGACATGGGTGCTTAGAACGTGACGTGGGCGTGACGTGGGTGATTCCAACGTGACGTGGGCGTGACGTGGGGGCATCGATCGTGACGTGGGCGTCACGTGGGGGCTTGAAACGTGACCTGGGTGTGACGTGGTTGATTCGAAGGTGACGTGGGCGTGACGTCAGTACTTTGAACGTGACGTGGGTGTGACCTGGGTCATGCGAACGTGACGTGGGCGTGACGTGGGTGTTTCGATCGTTACGAGGGCATTTCGTGGGTGATTCGAACGTGACGTGGGTGTGACCTGGGTCACTTGAACGTGACGTGGGAGTGACGTGGGGGCTTCAAACGTGACGTAAGGGTGACATTGGTGCTTCGGACGTGACGTGGGTGTAACGTGGGGGCTTCGAGCATGACACGGGAGTGACGTGGATGCTTCGAATGTGACGTGGGTGCTTCGAACGTGACGTGGAAGTCACGTGGGGGCTTCGAACGTGACGTGGGTGTGACGCGGGTGATTCGAAATTGACGTGGGCGTCACGTGGGAGTTTCGAACGTGACGTGGGCGTGACGTGGGTACTTTACATTTGACGTGGGTGTGACCTGGGTGATGCGAACGTGACGTGGGCGCAATGTGGGGGCATCGAACGTGACGTGGGCGTAACGTGGGGGCTTCGAAAGTGACGTGGGCATGACGTGGGTGATTCGAAGGTGACGTGAGTGTGACGTCGGTACTTTCAATGTGACGTGGGTGTGACCTGGGTGATTGGAATGTGACGTGGGAGTGACGTGGGGGCTTCGAACGTGCCAAAAGGGTGACATGGGTGCTTAGAACGTGACGTGGGCGTGACGTGGGTGATTCCAACGTGACGTGGGCGTCACGGGTGGGCTTCGAACGTGACGTGGGCATGACGTTGGTGATTCGAAGGTGACGTGGGCGTGACGTGGGTGCTTTGAAAGTGACGTGGGCGTGACGTGGGGGCTTCGAACGTGATGTAATTGTGACATGGGTGCTTAGAACGTGACGTGGGCATGACGTGGGTGATTCGAAGGTGACGTGGGTGTGACGTGGGGGCTTCAAACGTAACGTGGGCGTGACGTGGGGGATTCGAACGTGACGTGGGCGTGACGTCGGAACTTTGAATGTGACGTGGGTGTGACCTGGGTCATTTGATCGTGACGTGGGAGTGACGTGGGGGCTTCAAACGTGACGTAAGGGTGACATGGGTGCTTAGAACGTGACGTGGGCGTGACGTGGGTGATTCCAATGTCATGTGGGGGCTTCGAACGTGACGTGGGCGTGACGTGGGTGATTCGAACGTGACGTGGGCGTGACGTCGGTACTTTACATTTGACGTGGGTGTGACCTGGGTGATGCGAACGTGACGTGGGCGTCACGTGGGGGCATCGAACGTGACGTGGGAGTGACGCGGGGGCTTCGAACGTGACGTAAGGGTGAGATGGGTGCTTAGAACGTGACGTGGGCGTGACGTGGGCGATTCCAGCGTGACGTGGGGCTTCGAATGTGACGTGGGCGTGACGTCAGTACTTCCAACGGCACATGGGTGTGACCTGGGTCATTGGAACGTGACGTGGGAGTGACGTCTGGGCTTCGAACGTGACAAAAGGGTGACATGGGTGCTTAGAACGTGACGTGGGCGTGACGTGGGCGATTCCAGCGTGACGTGGGGCTTCGAATGTGACGTGGGCGTGACGTCAGTACTTCCAACGGCACATGGGTGTGACCTGGGTCATTGGAACGTGACGTGGGAGTGACGTGGGGGCTTCGAACGTGACAAAAGGGTGACATGGGTGCTTAGAACGTGACGTGGGCGTGACGTGGGCGCTTCCAGCGTGACGTGGGGCTTCGAATGTGACGTGGGCGTGACGTCAGTACTTCCAACGGCACATGGGTGTGACCTGGGTCATTGGAACGTGACGTGGGCGTGACGTGGGGGCTTCGCACATGACAAAAGGGTGACATGGGTGCTTAGAACGTGACGTGGGCGTGACGTGGGCGATTCCAACGTGACGTGGGCTTCGAATGTGACGTGGGCGTGATGTGGGTGATTCGAATGTCACTTGGGCGTGACGTGGGGGCTTCGAACGTCACCTGGGCGTGACGTGGGGGCTTCGATGTTGACGTGGGCGTGACCTGGGTGATTGGAACGTGACGTGGACGTGACGTGGGTGGTTTCAACGTGACGTGGGCGTGACGTGGGGTCCTCGAACGTGACTTGGGCGTCACGTGGGGTCTTCGAAAGTGACGTGGGCATGACGTGGGTGATTCGAAGGTGACGTGGGTGTGACGTGGGGGCTTCGAACGTGACGTGGGTGTGACGTCGGAACTTTGAATGTGACGTGGGTGTGACCTGGGTCATTTGAACGTGACGTGGGAGTGACGTGGGGGCATCGAACGTGACATAAGGGTGACATGGGTGCTTAGAACGTGACTTGGGTGTGACGTGGGTGATTCCAACGTGTCGTGGGGCTTCGAATGTGACGTGGGCGTGAGGTGGGTGATTGGAACGTGACGTGGGCGTGACGTCGGTACTTTGAATGTGACGAGGGTGTGACCTGGGGGCTTCGAACGTGATGTAAGGGCGACATGGGTGCTTAGAACGTGACGTGGGCGTGACATAGGCGCTTCGATCGTGACGTGGGCGTGACGTGTGTGGTTTCAACGTGACGTGGGTGCCACGTGGGGCATCGAACGTGACGTGGGTGTGACGTGTGTGGTTTCAACGTGACGTGGGCGTCACGTGGGAGTTGCGATCGTCACGTGGACGTGACGTCGGTACTTTCAATTTGAGGCTGGTGTGACCTGGGTCATTCGAGCGTGACGTACGTGTGACGTGGGTGATTCCAACGTGACGTGGGCGTGACGTGGGGGCTTCGATCGTGACGTGGACGTGACGTCGGTACTTTATATCTGACGTGGGTGTGACCTGGGTCATTCGAACGTGACGTGGGTGTGACGTGGGGGCTTCGAACGTGACGTGGGCATGACGTGGGTGATTCGAAGGTGACGTGTGCGTGACGTGGGGGCATCGAACGTGACGTGGGCATGACGTGGGAGCTTCGAAAGTGACGTGGGCGTCACGTGGGTGATTCGAAGGTGACGTGGGCGTGACCTGGGGGCTTCGAACGTGACGTGGGCGTGACGTCGGTACTTTGAATGTGACGTGGGTGTGACCTGGGTCATTTGAACGTGACGTGGGAGTGACGTGGGGTCTTCGAACGTGACATAAGGGTGACATGGGTGCTTAGAACGTGACGTGGGCGTGACTTGGGTGATCCCAACGTGACGTGGGGGCTTCGAACGTGACATGGGCGTGACGTGGGTGCTTCGATTGTGACGTGGGCGTGACGTCGGCACTTTGAAAGTGACGTGGGTGTGACCTGGGTGATTGGAACGTGACGTGGGAGTGACGTGGGTGATTCCAACGTGACGTGGGCTTCGAACGTGACGTGGGCGTGACGTGGGTGAATGGAACGTGTGGTGGGCGTGAGGTGGGTGATTCGAAAGTGACGTCGGTGTGACGTGGTGCTTCGAACGTGACGTGGGCATGACATAAGCGCTTCGATCGTGACGTGGGCGTGACGTGTGTGGTTTCAACGTGACGTGGGCGTCACGGGGGGGCTTCGAACGTGACGTGGGCATGACGTGGGTGCTTCGAAGGTGACGTGGGCATGACGTCGGTACTGTGAAAGTTACGTGGGTGTGACCTGGGTGGTTGGAACATGACGTGGGAGTGACGTGGGTGATTCCAACGTGACGTGGGCTTCGAACGTGACGTGGGCGTGACGTGGGTGATTGGAACGTGTGGTGGGCGTGAGGTGGGTGATTCGAAAGTGACGTCGGTGTGACGTGGGTGATTCGGACGTGACGTGGGCATGACATAAGCGCTTCGATCGTGACGTGGGCGTGACGTGTGTGGTTTCAACGTGACGTGGGTGTCACGTGGGGCATCGAACGTGACGTGGGCGTGACGTGTGTGGTTTCAACGTGACGTGGGCGTCACGGGGGGCTTCGAACGTGACGTGGGCATGACGTGGCTGATTCGAAGGTGACGTGGGCGTGACGTGGGGGCATGGAACGTGACGTGGGTGTGACGTGGGTGTTTCGAACGTGACGTGGGCGTGACGTCGGTACTTTGAATGTGACGTGGGTGTGACCTGGGTCATTTGAACGTGACGTGGGCGTGACGTGGGCGATTCCAACGTGACGTGGGGGCTTCAAACGTGACGTGGGCGTGACGTGGGTGATTGGAACGTGACGTGGACGTGACGTGGGTGGTTTCATCGTGACGTGGGTGTGACGTGGGGGCTTCGGACGTGACGTGGGCGTCACGTGGGGGCTTCGAAAGTGACGTGGGCGTGACGTGGGGGCTTCGAAGGTGACCTGGGTATGACGTGGGTTCTTCGAACATGACGTGGGCATGACGTGGGTGATTCGAACGTGACGTGGGCGTGACGTGGGTGATTCGAACGTGACGTGGGCATGACGTGGGTGATTCGAACGTGATGTGGGCCTGACGTGGATGCTTCGAATGTGACGTTGGTGTTTCGAACGTGACATGGGTGTGACATGGGTGCTTCGAATGTGACGTGGGCGTAACGTGGGGCTTCGAACCTGACGTGGGCGTGACGTGTGTGGTTTCAACGTGACGTGGGTGCCACGTGGGGCATCGAACGTGACGTGGGTGTGACGTGTGTGGTTTCAACGTGACGTGGGCGTCACGTGGGAGTTGCGATCGTCACGTGGACGTGACGTCGGTACTTTCAATTTGAGGCTGGTGTGACCTGGGTCATTCGAGCGTGACGTACGTGTGACGTGGGTGATTCCAACGTGACGTGGGCGTGACGTGGGGGCTTCGATCGTGACGTGGACGTGACGTCGGTACTTTATATCTGACGTGGGTGTGACCTGGGTCATTCGAACGTGACGTGGGTGTGACGTGGGGGCTTCGAACGTGACGTGGGCATGACGTGGGTGATTCGAAGGTGCCGTGTGCGTGACGTGGGGGCATCGAACGTGACGTGGGCGTCACGTGTGGGCTTCAAACGTGACCTGTGTGTGACGTGGTTGATTCGAAGGTGACGTGGGGGTGACGTGGGGGAATGGAACGTGACGTGGGTGTGACGTGGGGGCATCGATCGTGACGTGGACGTGACGTCGGTACTTTCAATTATACGTGGGTGTGACCTGGGTCATTCGAACGTGACGTGGGAGTGACGTGGGGGCTTTGAATGAGACATGGGTGTGACCTGGGGCTTCGAACGTGACGTGGGCGACATGGGTGCTGAGAACGTGACGTGGGCGTGACGTGGGTGATTCCAACGTGACGTGGGCGTGACGTGGGGGCATCGATCGTGACGTGGGCGTCACGTGGGGGCTTGAAACGTGACCTGGGTGTGACGTGGGGGCTTCGAAGGTGACGTGGGCGTGACGTCAGTACTTTGAACGTGACGTGGGTGTGACCTGGGTCATGCGAACGTGACGTGGGTGTGACGTGGGTGTTTCGAACGTTTCGTGGGCATTTCGTGGGTGATTCGAACGTGACGTGGGTGTGACCTGGGTCACTTGAACGTGACGTGGGAGTGACGTGGGGGCTTCAAACGTGACGTAAGGGTGACATTGGTGCTTCGGACGTGACGTGGGTGTAACGTGGGGGGTTCGAGCATGACACGGGAGTGACGTGGATGCTTCGAATGTGACGTGGGTGCTTCGAACGTGACGTGGAAGTCACGTGGGGGCTTCGAACGTGACGTGGGTGTGACGCGGGTGATTCGAAATTGACGTGGGCGTCACGTGGGAGTTTCGAACGTGACGTGGGCGTGACGTGGGTACTTTACATTTGACGTGGGTGTGACCTGGGTGATGCGAACGTGACGTGGGCGCAATGTGGGGGCATCGAACGTGACGTGGGCGTAACGTGGGGGCTTCGAAAGTGACGTGGGCATGACGTGGGTGATTCGAAGGTGACGTGAGTGTGACGTCGGTACTTTCAATGTGACGTGGGTGTGACCTGGGTGATTGGAATGTGACGTGGGAGTGACGTGGGGGCTTCGAACGTGCCAAAAGGGTGACATGGGTGCTTAGAACGTGACGTGGGCGTGACGTGGGTGATTCCAACGTGACGTGGGCGTCACGGGTGGGCTTCGAACGTGACGTGGGCATGACGTTGGTGATTCGAAGGTGACGTGGGCGTGACGTGGGTGCTTTGAAAGTGACGTGGGCGTGACGTGGGGGCTTCGAACGTGATGTAATTGTGACATGGGTGCTTAGAACGTGACGTGGGCATGACGTGGGTGATTCGAAGGTGACGTGGGTGTGACGTGGGGGCTTCAAACGTAACGTGGGCGTGACGTGGGGGATTCGAACGTGACGTGGGCGTGACGTCGGAACTTTGAATGTGACGTGGGTGTGACCTGGGTCATTTGATCGTGACGTGGGAGTGACGTGGGGGCTTCAAACGTGACGTAAGGGTGACATGGGTGCTTAGAACGTGACGTGGGCGTGACGTGGGTGATTCCAATGTCATGTGGGGGCTTCGAACGTGACGTGGGCGTGAGGTGGGTGATTGGAACGTGACGTGGGCGTGACGTCGGTACTTTACATTTGACGTGGGTGTGACCTGGGTGATGCGAACGTGACGTGGGCGTCACGTGGGGGCATCGAACGTGACGTGGGCGTGACGTGGGTGATTCGAATGTGACGTGGGCGTGACGTGGGGGCTTCGAACGTCACGTGAGCGTCACGTGGGGGCATCGAGTTTGACATGGGCGTGACCTGGGTGATTGGAACCTGACGTGGGGCTTCGAACATGACGTGGGCATGACGTGGGGGCATCGAAGGTGACGTGGGCATGACGTGGGAGCTTCGAAAGTGACGTGGGCGTCACGTGGGTGATTCGAAGGTGACGTGGGCGTGACGTGGGGGCTTCGAACGTGACGTGGGCGTGACGTCGGTACTTTGAATGTGACGTGGGTGTGACCTGGGTCATTTGAACGTGACGTGGGAGTGACGTGGGGTCTTCGAACGTGACATAAGGGTGACATGGGTGCTTAGAACGTGACGTGGGCGTGACGTGGGTGATCCCAACGTGACGTGGGGGCTTCGAACGTGACATGGGCGTGACGTGGGTGCTTCGATTGTGACGTGGGCGTGACGTCGGCACTTTGAAAGTGACGTGGGTGTGACCTGGGTGATTGGAACGTGACGTGGGAGTGACGTGGGTGATTCCAACGTGACGTGGGCTTCGAACGTGACGTGGGCGTGACGTGGGTGAATGGAACGTGTGGTGGGCGTGAGGTGGGTGATTCGAAAGTGACGTCGGTGTGACGTGGTGCTTCGAACGTGACGTGGGCATGACATAAGCGCTTCGATCGTGACGTGGGCGTGACGTGTGTGGTTTCAACGTGACGTGGGCGTCACGGGGGGGCTTCGAACGTGACGTGGGCATGACGTGGGTGCTTCGAAGGTGACGTGGGCATGACGTCGGTACTGTGAAAGTTACGTGGGTGTGACCTGGGTGGTTGGAACATGACGTGGGAGTGACGTGGGTGATTCCAACGTGACGTGGGCTTCGAACGTGACGTGGGCGTGACGTGGGTGATTGGAACGTGTGGTGGGCGTGAGGTGGGTGATTCGAAAGTGACGTCGGTGTGACGTGGTGCTTCGAACGTGACGTGGGCATGACATAAGCGCTTCGATCGTGACGTGGGCGTGACGTGTGTGGTTTCAACGTGACGTGGGTGTCACGTGGGGCATCGAACGTGACGTGGGCGTGACGTGTGTGGTTTCAACGTGACGTGGGCGTCACGGGGGGCTTCGAACGTGACGTGGGCATGACGTGGCTGCTTCGAAGGTGACGTGGGCGTGACGTGGGGGCATGGAACGTGACGTGGGTGTGAGGTGGGTGTTTCGAACGTGACGTGGGCGTGACGTCGGTACTTTGAATGTGACGTGGGTGTGACCTGGGTCATTTGAACGTGACGTGGGCGTGACGTGGGTGATTCCAACGTCATGTGGGGGCTTCGAACGTGACGTGGGCGTGACGTGGGTGATTGGAACGTGACGTGGACGTGACGTGGGTGGTTTCATCGTGACGTGGCTGTGACGTGGGGGCTTCGGACGTGACGTGGGCGTCACGTGGGGGCTTCGAAAGTGACGTGGGCGTGACGTGGGGGCTTCGAAGGTGACCTGGGTATGACGTGGGTTCTTCGAACGTGACGTGGGCATGACGTGGGTGATTCGAACGTGACGTGGGCGTGACGTGGGTGATTCGAATGTGACGTGGGCGTGACGTGGGTGATTCGAAAGTGGTGTCAGTGTGACGTGGGTGTATCGGACGTGACGTGGGCCTGACGTGGATGCTTCGAATGTGACGTTAGTGTTTCGAACGTGACGTAAGGGTGACGTGGGGCTTCGAATGTGACGTGGGCGTGAGGTGGGTGATTGGAACGTGACGTGGGCGTGACGTGGGGGCATCGATCGTGACGTGGGCGTCACGTGGGGGCTTGAAACGTGACCTGGGTGTGACGTGGGGGCTTCGAAGGTGACGTGGGCGTGACGTCAGTACTTTGAACGTGACGTGGGTGTGACCTGGGTCATGCGAACGTGACGTGGGTGTGACGTGGGTGTTTCGAACGTTTCGTGGGCATTTCGTGGGTGATTCGAACGTGACGTGGGTGTGACCTGGGTCACTTGAACGTGACGTGGGAGTGACGTGGGGGCTTCAAACGTGACGTAAGGGTGACATTGGTGCTTCGGACGTGACGTGGGTGTAACGTGGGGGGTTCGAGCATGACACGGGAGTGACGTGGATGCTTCGAATGTGACGTGGGTGCTTCGAACGTGACGTGGAAGTCACGTGGGGGCTTCGAACGTGACGTGGGTGTGACGCGGGTGATTCGAAATTGACGTGGGCGTCACGTGGGAGTTTCGAACGTGACGTGGGCGTGACGTGGGTACTTTACATTTGACGTGGGTGTGACCTGGGTGATGCGAACGTGACGTGGGCGCAATGTGGGGGCATCGAACGTGACGTGGGCGTAACGTGGGGGCTTCGAAAGTGACGTGGGCATGACGTGGGTGATTCGAAGGTGACGTGAGTGTGACGTCGGTACTTTCAATGTGACGTGGGTGTGACCTGGGTGATTGGAATGTGACGTGGGAGTGACGTGGGGGCTTCGAACGTGCCAAAAGGGTGACATGGGTGCTTAGAACGTGACGTGGGCGTGACGTGGGTGATTCCAACGTGACGTGGGCGTCACGGGTGGGCTTCGAACGTGACGTGGGCATGACGTTGGTGATTCGAAGGTGACGTGGGCGTGACGTGGGTGCTTTGAAAGTGACGTGGGCGTGACGTGGGGGCTTCGAACGTGATGTAATTGTGACATGGGTGCTTAGAACGTGACGTGGGCATGACGTGGGTGATTCGAAGGTGACGTGGGTGTGACGTGGGGGCTTCAAACGTAACGTGGGCGTGACGTGGGGGATTCGAACGTGACGTGGGCGTGACGTCGGAACTTTGAATGTGACGTGGGTGTGACCTGGGTCATTTGATCGTGACGTGGGAGTGACGTGGGGGCTTCAAACGTGACGTAAGGGTGACATGGGTGCTTAGAACGTGACGTGGGCGTGACGTGGGTGATTCCAATGTCATGTGGGGGCTTCGAACGTGACGTGGGCGTGAGGTGGGTGATTGGAACGTGACGTGGGCGTGACGTCGGTACTTTACATTTGACGTGGGTGTGACCTGGGTGATGCGAACGTGACGTGGGCGTCACGTGGGGGCATCGAACGTGACGTGGGCGTGACGTGGGTGATTCGAATGTGACGTGGGCGTGACGTGGGGGCTTCGAACGTCACGTGAGCGTCACGTGGGGGCATCGAGTTTGACATGGGCGTGACCTGGGTGATTGGAACCTGACGTGGGGCTTCGAACATGACGTGGGCATGACGTGGGGGCATCGAAGGTGACGTGGGCATGACGTGGGAGCTTCGAAAGTGACGTGGGCGTCACGTGGGTGATTCGAAGGTGACGTGGGCGTGACGTGGGGGCTTCGAACGTGACGTGGGCGTGACGTCGGTACTTTGAATGTGACGTGGGTGTGACCTGGGTCATTTGAACGTGACGTGGGAGTGACGTGGGGTCTTCGAACGTGACATAAGGGTGACATGGGTGCTTAGAACGTGACGTGGGCGTGACGTGGGTGATCCCAACGTGACGTGGGGGCTTCGAACGTGACATGGGCGTGACGTGGGTGCTTCGATTGTGACGTGGGCGTGACGTCGGCACTTTGAAAGTGACGTGGGTGTGACCTGGGTGATTGGAACGTGACGTGGGAGTGACGTGGGTGATTCCAACGTGACGTGGGCTTCGAACGTGACGTGGGCGTGACGTGGGTGAATGGAACGTGTGGTGGGCGTGAGGTGGGTGATTCGAAAGTGACGTCGGTGTGACGTGGTGCTTCGAACGTGACGTGGGCATGACATAAGCGCTTCGATCGTGACGTGGGCGTGACGTGTGTGGTTTCAACGTGACGTGGGCGTCACGGGGGGGCTTCGAACGTGACGTGGGCATGACGTGGGTGCTTCGAAGGTGACGTGGGCATGACGTCGGTACTGTGAAAGTTACGTGGGTGTGACCTGGGTGGTTGGAACATGACGTGGGAGTGACGTGGGTGATTCCAACGTGACGTGGGCTTCGAACGTGACGTGGGCGTGACGTGGGTGATTGGAACGTGTGGTGGGCGTGAGGTGGGTGATTCGAAAGTGACGTCGGTGTGACGTGGTGCTTCGAACGTGACGTGGGCATGACATAAGCGCTTCGATCGTGACGTGGGCGTGACGTGTGTGGTTTCAACGTGACGTGGGCGTCACGGGGGGGCTTCGAACGTGACGTGGGCATGACGTGGGTACTTCGAAGGTGACGTGGGCATGACGTCGGTACTGTGAAAATTACGTGGGTGTGACCTGGGTGGTTGGAACATGACGTGGGAGTGACGTGGGTGATTCCAACGTGACGTGGGCTTCGAACGTGACGTGGGCGTGACGTGGGTGATTGGAACGTGTGGTGGGCGTGAGGTGGGTGATTCGAAAGTGACGTCGGTGTGACGTGGGTGATTCGGACGTGACGTGGGCATGACATAAGCGCTTCGATCGTGACGTGGGCGTGACGTGTGTGGTTTCAACGTGACGTGGGTGTCACGTGGGGCATCGAACGTGACGTGGACGTGACGTCGGTACTTTCAATTTGAGGTTGGTGTGACCTGGGTCATTCGAACGTGACGTACATGTGACGTGGGTGATTCCAACGTGACGTGGGGCTTCGAACGTGACGTGGGTGTGACCTGGGTGATTCGAAGGTGACGTGGGTGTGACGTGGGGGCTTCAAACGTAACGTGGGTGTGACGTGGGTGCTTCGAACGTGACGTGGGCGTGACATAGGCGCTTCGATCAGGACGTGGGCGTGACGTGTGTGGTTTCAACGTGACGTGGGCGTCACGGGGGGCTTCGAACGTGACGTGGGCATGACGTGGCTGCTTCGAAGGTGACGTGGGCGTGACGTGGGGGCATGGAACGTGACGTGGGTGTGAGGTGGGTGTTTCGAACGTGACGTGGGCGTGACGTCGGTACTTTGAATGTGACGTGGGTGTGACCTGGGTCATTTGAACGTGACGTGGGCGTGACGTGGGTGATTCCAACGTCATGTGGGGGCTTCGAACGTGACGTGGGCGTGACGTGGGTGATTGGAACGTGACGTGGACGTGACGTGGGTGGTTTCATCGTGACGTGGCTGTGACGTGGGGGCTTCGGACGTGACGTGGGCGTCACGTGGGGGCTTCGAAAGTGACGTGGGCGTGACGTGGGGGCTTCGAAGGTGACCTGGGTATGACGTGGGTTCTTCGAACGTGACGTGGGCATGACGTGGGTGATTCGAACGTGACGTGGGCGTGACGTGGGTGATTCGAATGTGACGTGGGCGTGACGTGGGTGATTCGAAAGTGGTGTCAGTGTGACGTGGGTGTATCGGACGTGACGTGGGCCTGACGTGGATGCTTCGAATGTGACGTTAGTGTTTCGAACGTGACGTAAGGGTGACGTGGGGCTTCGAATGTGACGTGGGCGTGAGGTGGGTGATTGGAACGTGACGTGGGCGTGACGTCGGTACTTTGAATGTGACGAGGGTGTGACCTAGGGGCTTCGAACGTGATGGAAGGGCGACATGGGTGCTTAGAACGTGACGTGGGCGTGACATAGGCGCTTCGATCGTGACGTGGGCGTGACGTGTGTGGTTTCAACGTGACGTGGGTGCCACGTGGGGCATCGAACGTGACGTGGGTGTGACGTGTGTGGTTTCAACGTGACGTGGGCGTCACGTGGGAGTTGCGATCGTCACGTGGACGTGACGTCGGTACTTTCAATTTGAGGCTGGTGTGACCTGGGTCATTCGAGCGTGACGTACGTGTGACGTGGGTGATTCCAACGTGACGTGGGCGTGACGTGGGGGCTTCGATCGTGACGTGGACGTGACGTCGGTACTTTATATCTGACGTGGGTGTGACCTGGGTCATTCGAACGTGACGTGGGTGTGACGTGGGGGCTTCGAACGTGACGTGGGCATGACGTGGGTGATTCGAAGGTGAGGTGTGCGTGACGTGGGGGCATCGAACGTGACGTGGGCGTCACGTGTGGGCTTCAAACGTGACCTGTGTGTGACGTGGTTGATTCGAAGGTGACGTGGGGGTGACGTGGGGGAATGGAACGTGACGTGGGTGTGACGTGGGGGCATCGATCGTGACGTGGACGTGACGTCGGTACTTTCAATTATACGTGGGTGTGACCTGGGTCATTCGAACGTGACGTGGGAGTGACGTGGGGGCTTTGAATGAGACATGGGTGTGACCTGGGGCTTCGAACGTGACGTGGGCGACATGGGTGCTTAGAACGTGACGTGGGCGTGACGTGGGTGATTCCAACGTGACGTGGGCGTGACGTGGGGGCATCGATCGTGACGTGGGCGTCACGTGGGGGCTTGAAACGTGACCTGGGTGTGACGTGGTTGATTCGAAGGTGACGTGGGCGTGACGTCAGTACTTTGAACGTGACGTGGGTGTGACCTGGGTCATGCGAACGTGACGTGGGTGTGACGTGGGTGTTTCGAACGTTTCGTGGGCATTTCGTGGGTGATTCGAACGTGACGTGGGTGTGACCTGGGTCACTTGAACGTGACGTGGGAGTGACGTGGGGGCTTCAAACGTGACGTAAGGGTGACATTGGTGCTTCGGACGTGACGTGGGTGTAACGTGGGGGGTTCGAGCATGACACGGGAGTGACGTGGATGCTTCGAATGTGACGTGGGTGCTTCGAACGTGACGTGGAAGTCACGTGGGGGCTTCGAACGTGACGTGGGTGTGACGCGGGTGATTCGAAATTGACGTGGGCGTCACGTGGGAGTTTCGAACGTGACGTGGGCGTGACGTGGGTACTTTACATTTGACGTGGGTGTGACCTGGGTGATGCGAACGTGACGTGGGCGCAATGTGGGGGCATCGAACGTGACGTGGGCGTAACGTGGGGGCTTCGAAAGTGACGTGGGCATGACGTGGGTGATTCGAAGGTGACGTGAGTGTGACGTGGGGTGATTCGAACGTGACGTGGGCGTGACGTCGGTACTTTCAATGTGACGTGGGTGTGACCTGGGTGATTGGAATGTGACGTGGGAGTGACGTGGGGGCTTCGAACGTGCCAAAAGGGTGACATGGGTGCTTAGAACGTGACGTGGGCGTGACGTGGGTGATTCCAACGTGACGTGGGCGTCACGGGTGGGCTTCGAACGTGACGTGGGCATGACGTTGGTGATTCGAAGGTGACGTGGGCGTGACGTGGGTGCTTTGAAAGTGACGTGGGCGTGACGTGGGGGCTTCGAACGTGATGTAATTGTGACATGGGTGCTTAGAACGTGACGTGGGCATGACGTGGGTGATTCGAAGGTGACGTGGGTGTGACGTGGGGGCTTCAAACGTAACGTGGGCGTGACGTGGGGGATTCGAACGTGACGTGGGCGTGACGTCGGAACTTTGAATGTGACGTGGGTGTGACCTGGGTCATTTGATCGTGACGTGGGAGTGACGTGGGGGCATCGAACGTGACGTAAGGGAGACATGGGTGCTTAGAACGTGACGTGGGTGTGACGTGGGTGATTCCAACGTGACGTGGGGGCTTCGAACGTGACGTGGGCGTGACGTGGGTGATTGGAACGTGACGTGGGCGTGACGTCGGTACTTTGAAAGTGACGTGGGAGTGACGTGGGGGCTTCAAACGTGACGTAAGGGTGACATGGGTGCTTAGAACGTGACGTGGGCGTGACGTGGGTGATTCCAATGTCATGTGGGGGCTTCGAACGTGACGTGGGCGTGACTTCGGTGATTCGAACGTGACGTGGGCGTGACGTCGGTACTTTGAAAGTGACGTGGGTGTGACCTGGGTGATTGGAACGTGACGTGGGAGTGACGTGGGGGCTTCGAACGTGACGTAAGGGTGACATGGGCGCTTAGAACGTGACGTGGGCGTGACGTGGGTGATTCGAATATGACGTGGGCGTGAGGTGGGTGATTCGAAAGTGACGTCGGTGTGACGTGGGTGTTTCGGACGTGACGTGGGCGTGACGTGGATGCTTCGAACGTGACGTTGGTGTTTCGAACGTGACGTGGGTGTGACGTGGGTGCTTCGAACGTGACGTGGGCGTGATATAGGCGCTTCGATCATGACGTGGGCGTGACGTGTGTGGTTTCAACGTGACGTGGGTGTCACGTGGGGCATCGAACGTGACGTGGACGTGACGTCGGTACTTTCAATTTGAGGTTGGTGTGACCTGGGTCATTCGAACGTGACGTACATGTGCCGTGGGTGATTCCAACGTGACGTGGGGCTTCGAACGTGACGTGGGTGTGACCTGGGTGATTGGAACGTGACGTGGGTGTGACGTGGGGGCTTCGAACGTGACGTGGGTGTGACGTGGGTGTTTCGAACCTGACGTTGGTATTTCGAACGTGACGTGGGTGTGACGTGGGTGCATCGGACGTGACGTGGGCATAACGTGGGGGCTACGAACATTACGCGGGTGTGACATGGATGCTTCGAATGCGACGTTGGTGTTTCGAACGTGACATGGGTGTGACGTGGGTCATTCGAACGTGACGTGGGTGTGACGTGGGTGCTTCGAACGTGACGTGGGCATGACATGGGTGATTCGAACGTGACGTGGGCATGACGTGGGTGATTCGAAGGTGACGTGGGTGTGATGTGGGGTCTTCGAACGTGACGTGGGCGTGACGTCGGTACTTTGAATGTGACGTGGGTGTGACCTGGGTGATTGGAACGTGACGTGGGAGTGACGTGGGGGCTTCGAACGTGACGTAAGGGTGACATGGGTGCTTAGAACGTGACGTGGGCGTGACGTGGGAGTTTCGATCGTGACGTGGACGTGACGTCGGTACTTGCAATTTGAGGTTGGTGTGACCTGGGTCATTTGGATGTGACGTCGCTACTTTCAATTTGAGGCTGGTGTGACCTGGGTCATTCGAACGTGACGTACGTGTGACGTTGGGGCTTCGAACGTGATGTGGGTGTTTCAAAACTAACGTGGGTGTGACGTGGGGGCTTCGAACGTGACGTGGGCATGACGTGGGTGCTTCGAAGGTGACGTGGGCATGACGTCGGTACTGTGAAAGTTACGTGGGTGTGACCTGGGTGGTTGGAACATGACGTGGGAGTGACGTGGGTGATTCCAACGTGACGTGGGCTTCGAACGTGACGTGGGCGTGACGTGGGTGATTGGAACGTGTGGTGGGCGTGAGGTGGGTGATTCGAAAGTGACGTCGGTGTGACGTGGTGCTTCGAACGTGACGTGGGCATGACATAAGCGCTTCGATCGTGACGTGGGCGTGACGTGTGTGGTTTCAACGTGACGTGGGCGTCACGGGGGGGCTTCGAACGTGACGTGGGCATGACGTGGGTACTTCGAAGGTGACGTGGGCATGACGTCGGTACTGTGAAAATTACGTGGGTGTGACCTGGGTGGTTGGAACATGACGTGGGAGTGACGTGGGTGATTCCAACGTGACGTGGGCTTCGAACGTGACGTGGGCGTGACGTGGGTGATTCGAAAGTGACGTCGGTGTGACGTGGGTGTTTCGGACGTGACGTGGGCATGACATAAGCGCTTCGATCGTGACGTGGGCGTGACGTGTGTGGTTTCAACGTGACGTGGGTGTCACGTGGGGCATCGAACGTGACGTGGGCGTGACGTGTGTGGTTTCAACGTGACGTGGGCGTCACGGGGGGCTTCGAACGTGACGTGGGCATGACGTGGCTGATTCGAAGGTGACGTGGGCGTGACGTGGGGGCATGGAACGTGACGTGGGTGTGACGTGGGTGTTTCGAACGTGACGTGGGCGTGACGTCGGTACTTTGAATGTGACGTGGGTGTGACCTGGGTCATTTGAACGTGACGTGGGCGTGACGTGGGCGATTCCAACGTGACGTGGGGGCTTCAAACGTGACGTGGGCGTGACGTGGGTGATTGGAACGTGACGTGGACGTGACGTGGGTGGTTTCATCGTGACGTGGCTGTGACGTGGGGGCTTCGGACGTGACGTGGGCGTCACGTGGGGGCTTCGAAAGTGACGTGGGCGTGACGTGGGGGCTTCGAAGGTGACCTGGGTATGACGTGGGTTCTTCGAACATGACGTGGGCATGACGTGGGTGATTCGAACGTGACGTGGGCGTGACGTGGGTGATTCGAATGTGACGTGGGCGTGACGTGGGTGATTCGAAAGTGATGTCAGTGTGACGTGGGTGTGTCGGACGTGACGTGGGCCTGACGTGGATGCTTCGAATGTGACGTTAGTGTTTCGAACGTGACGTAAGGGTGACGTGGGGCTTCGAATGTGACGTGGGCGTGAGGTGGGTGATTGGAACGTGACGTGGGCGTGACGTCGGTACTTTGAATGTGACGAGGGTGTGACCTAGGGGCTTCGAACGTGATGGAAGGGCGACATGGGTGCTTAGAACGTGACGTGGGCGTGACATAGGCGCTTCGATCGTGACGTGGGTGTGACGTGTGTGGTTTCAACGTGACGTGGGCGTCACGTGGGAGTTGCGATCGTCACGTGGACGTGACGTCGGTACTTTCAATTTGGGGCTGGTGTGACCTGGGTCATTCGAGCGTGACGTACGTGTGACGTGGGTGATTCCAACGTGACGTGGGCGTGACGTGGGGGCTTCGATCGTGACGTGGACGTGACGTCGGTACTTTATATCTGACGTGGGTGTGACCTGGGTCATTCGAACGTGACGTGGGTGTGACGTGGGGGCATCGAACGTGACGTGGGCGTCACGTGTGGGCTTCAAACGTGACCTGTGTGTGACGTGGTTGATTCGAAGGTGACGTGGGGGTGACGTGGGGGAATGGAACGTGACGTGGGTGTGACGTGGGGGCATCGATCGTGACGTGGACGTGACGTCGGTACTTTCAATTATACGTGGGTGTGACCTGGGTCATTCGAACGTGACGTGGGAGTGACGTGGGGGCTTTGAATGAGACATGGGTGTGACCTGGGGCTTCGAACGTGACGTGGGCGACATGGGTGCTTAGAACGTGACGTGGGCGTGACGTGGGTGATTCCAACGTGACGTGGGCGTGACGTGGGGGCATCGATCGTGACGTGGGCGTCACGTGGGGGCTTGAAACGTGACCTGGGTGTGACGTGGTTGATTCGAAGGTGACGTGGGCGTGACGTCAGTACTTTGAACGTGACGTGGGTGTGACCTGGGTCATGCGAACGTGACGTGGGTGTGACGTGGGTGTTTCGAACGTTTCGTGGGCATTTCGTGGGTGATTCGAACGTGACGTGGGTGTGACCTGGGTCACTTGAACGTGACGTGGGAGTGACGTGGGGGCTTCAAACGTGACGTAAGGGTGACATTGGTGCTTCGGACGTGACGTGGGTGTAACGTGGGGGGTTCGAGCATGACACGGGAGTGACGTGGATGCTTCGAATGTGACGTGGGTGCTTCGAACGTGACGTGGAAGTCACGTGGGGGCTTCGAACGTGACGTGGGCGTGACGTGGGTACTTTACATTTGACGTGGGTGTGACCTGGGTGATGCGAACGTGACGTGGGCGCAATGTGGGGGCATCGAACGTGACGTGGGCGTAACGTGGGGGCTTCGAAAGTGACGTGGGCATGACGTGGGTGATTCGAAGGTGACGTGAGTGTGACGTGGGGTGATTCGAACGTGACGTGGGCGTGACGTCGGTACTTTCAATGTGACGTGGGTGTGACCTGGGTGATTGGAATGTGACGTGGGAGTGACGTGGGGGCTTCGAACGTGACAAAAGGGTGACATGGGTGCTTAGAACGTGACGTGGGCGTGACGTGGGTGATTCCAACGTGACGTGGGCGTCACGGGTGGGCTTCGAACGTGACGTGGGCATGACGTTGGTGATTCGAAGGTGACGTGGGCGTGACGTGGGTGCTTTGAAAGTGACGTGGGCGTGACGTGGGGGCTTCGAACGTGATGTAATTGTGACATGGGTGCTTAGAACGTGACGTGGGCATGACGTGGGTGATTCGAAGGTGACGTGGGCGTGACGTGGGGGCTTCGAATGTGACGTGGACGTCACGTGGGTGATTCGAAGGTGACATGGGTGTGACGTGGGGGCTTCGAACGTGACGTGGGTGTGACGTGGGTGCTTCGAACGTGACGTGGGCGTGACGTCGGTACTTTGAATGTGACGTGGGTGTGACCTGGGTCATTGGAACGTGACGTGGGAGTGATGTGGGGGCTTCGAACGTGACGTGGGCTTCCAACGTGACGTGGGCGTGACGTGGGTGATTCGAACGTGACGTGGGCGTGATGTGGGTGATTCGCATGTCACGTGGGCGTGACGTGGTGTCTTCGAACGTGACGTGGGCGTGACCTGGGTGATTGGAACGTGACGTGGGCGTGACGTGGATGGTTTCAACGTGACGTGAGCGTCACGTGGGGTCCTCGAACGTGACGTGGGCGTCACGTGGGGTCTTCGAAAGTGACGTGGGCATGACGTGGGTGATTCGAAGGTGACGTGGGAGTGACGTGGGGGCTTCGAACGTGACGTGGGTGTGACGTCGGTACTTTGAACGTGACGTGGGTGTGACCTGGGTCATTTGAACATGACGCGGGAGTGACGTGGATGCTTCGAACGTGACGTTGGTGTTTCGAACGTGACGTGGGCGTGACGTGGGTGATTGGAACGTGACGTGGGCGCCACGTGGGGGCATCGAAGTTGACGTGGGTGTGACGTGGGTGTTTCGAACGTGACGTTGGTGTTTCGAACGTGACAGGGGTGTGACGTGGGTGGTTTGAACGTGACGTGGGCGTCACGTGGGGGCTTCGGACATGACGTGGATGTGAGGTGGGTGCTTCGGACGTGACGTGGGCATGACGTGGGGGCTTCGAAAATGATGTGGGCGTGACGTGGGGGCTTCGAACGTCACGTGAGCGTGACGTGGTACTTTACATTTGACGTGGGTGTGACCTGGGTCAATCGAACGTGACGTGGGTGTGACGTCGGTACTTTACACCTGATGGGGGTGTGACGTGGGTGATTCGAAGGTGACGTGGGTGTGACGTGGGGGCTTCGAACGTGACGTGGGCATGACGTGGGTCATTCGAGCGTGACGTGGGCGTGACGTGGGGGCATCGAACGTGACGTGGGCGTGCCGTGGGGGCTTCGAACGTGACGTGGGCATGACGTCGGTGATTCGAAAGTGACGTGGGCGTGACGTGGGGGCATCGAACGTGACGTGGGTGTGACGTGGGGGCTTCGAACGTGACCTGGGTGTGACGTGGGTGTTTCGAACGTGACGTGGGCGTGACGTCGGTACTTTGAATGTGACGTGGGTGTGACGTGGGTCTTTCGAACGTGATGTACGTGTGACGTGTGGGCTTCGAACGTGACGTGGGTGTTTCAAAACTAACGTGGGTGTGACGTAGGGGTATCGAACGTGACGTAGGTGTTTCCAAAGTGACGTGGGTGTGACGTCGGTATGTTGAATGTGACGTGGGTGTGACGTGCATGGTTCGAACGTGAGGTGGGTGTTTTAAATGTGAGCTGGGCGTGACGTGGGTCATTCGAACATGACGTAGGTGTGCCGTGGGGGCTTCGAACGTGACGTGGGCGTGACGTGGATGCTTCGAATGTGACGTTGGTGTTTCGAACGTGACATGGGTGTGACATGGGTGCTTCGAATGTGACGTGGGCGTAACGTGGGGGCTTCGAACCTGACGTGGGTGTGACGTGGGGGCTTCGAAAGTGACGTGGGTGTGACGTGGGTGATTTGAACGTGACGTGGGCGTGACGTGGGTGATTCCAACGTGACGTGGGGCTTTGAACGTGACGTGGGCGTGACGTGGGTGATTCGAATGTGACGTGGGCGTGACGTGGGGGATTCGAACGTCACGTGAGCGTCACGTGGGGGCATCGAGTTTGACATGGGCGTGACCTGGGTGATTGGAACGTGACGTGGGTGTGACGTCGGTGATTCCAACGTGACGTGGGGCTTCGAACATGACGTGGGCGTGACGTGGGGGCTTCGAAAGTGACGTGAGCATGACGTGGGTGATTCGAAGGTGACATGGGTGTGACGTGGGGGCTTCGAACGTGACGTGGGCGTGACGTCGGTACTTTGAATGTGACGTGGGTGTGACATGGGTGCTTAGAACGTGACGTGGGCGTGATGCGGGTGATTCCAAAGTGACGTGGGGCTTCGAATGTGACGTGGGTGTGACGTGGGTGATTGGAACGTGACGTGGGCGTGACGTCGGTACTTTGAATGTGACGTGGGTGTGACCTGGGGGCTTTGAACGTGACGTAAGGGTGACATGGGTGCTTAGAACGTGACGTGGGCGTGACGTGGGCGATTCCAACGTGACGTGGGGGCTTCGAACGTGACGTGGGCGTGACGTGGGTGCTTCGAAGGTGACGTGGGCGTGACGTGGGGGCTTCAAACGTGACGTGGGCGTGACGTGGGTGATTCGAACGTGACGTGGGCGTGACGTCGGAACTATGAATGTGACGTGAGTGTGACCTGGGTCATTTGATCGTGACGTGGGTGTGACCTGGGGGCTTCGAACGTGACGTAAGGGCGACATGGGTGCTTAGAACGTGACGTGGACGTGACGTGGGTGATTCCAACGTGACGTGGGGCTTCGAACATGACGTGGGCGTGACGTGGGGGCTTCGAATGTGACGTGGACGTCACGTGGGTGATTCGAAGGTGACATGGGTGTGACGTGGGGGCTTCGAACGTGACCTGGGTGTGACGTGGGTGTTTCGAACGTGACGTGGGCGTGACGTCGGTACTTTGAATGTGACGTGGGTGTGACCTGGGTCATTGGAACGTGACGTGGGAGTGACGTGGGGGCTTCGAACGTGACGTGGGCTTCCAACGTGACGTGGGCGTGACGTGGGTGATTGGAACGTGAGGTGGGCGTGACGTGGATGGTTTCAACGTGACGTGAGCGTCACGTGGGGTCCTCGAACGTGACGTGGGCGTCCCGTGCGGTCTTCGAAAGTGACGTGGGCATGACGTGGGTGATTCGAAGGTGACGTGGGAGTGACGTGCGGGCTTCGAACGTGACGTGGGCGTCACGTGGGGTCTTCGAAAGTGACGTGGGCATGACGTGGGTGATTCGAAGGTGACGTGGGAGTGACGTGGGGGCTTCGAACGTGACGTGGGTGTGACGTCGGTACTTTGAACGTGACGTGGGTGTGACCTGGGTCATTTGAACATGACGCGGGAGTGACGTGGATGCTTCGAACGTGACGTTGGTGTTTCGAACGTGACGTGGGCGTGACGTGGGTGATTGGAACGTGACGTGGGCGCCACGTGGGGGCATCGAAGTTGACGTGGGTGTGACGTGGGTGTTTCGAACGTGACGTTGGTGTTTCGAACGTGACAGGGGTGTGACGTGGGTGCTTTGAACGTGACGTGGGCGTCACGTGGGGGCTTGGGACATGACGTGGATGTGAGGTGGGTGCTTCGGACGTGACGTGGGCATGACGTGGGGGCTTCGAAAATGATGTGGGCGTGACGTGGGGGCTTCGAACGTCACGTGGGCGTGACGTGGTACTTTACATTTGACGTGGGTGTGACGTGGGTCATTTGAACGTGACGTGGGAGTGACGTGGGGGCTTCGAACGTGATGTAAGTGTGACATGGGTGCTTAGAACGTGACGTGGGCATGACGTGGGTGATTCGAAGGTGACGTGGGTGTGACGTGGGGGCTTCGAACGTGACGTGGGCATGACGTGGGTGATTCGAGCGTGACGTGGGCGTGACGTGGGGGCATCGAACGTGACGTGGGCGTGACGTGGGGGCTTCGAACGTGACGTGGGCATGACGTCGGTGATTCGAACGTGACGTGGGCGTGACGTGGGGGCATCGAACGTGACGTGGGCGTGACGTGGGGGCTTCGAACGTGACCTGGGTGTGACGTGGGTGTTTCGAACGTGACGTGGGCGTGACGTCGGTACTTTGAATGTGACGTGGGTGTGACGTGGGTCATTCGAACGTGATGTACGTGTGACGTGTGGGCTTCGAACGTGACGTAGGTGATTCCAACGTGACGTTGGTGTTTCGAACGTGACATGGGTGTGACATGGGTGCTTCGAATGTGACGTGGGCGTGACGTGGGGGCTTCGAACCTGACGTGGGTGTGACGTGGAGGCTTCGAAAGTGACGTGGGTGTGACGTGGGTCATTTGAACGTGACGTGGGCGTGACGTGGGTGATTCGAATGTGACGTGGGTGTGACGTGGGGGCTTCGAACGTCACGTGAGCGTCACGTGGGGGCATCGAGTTTGACATGGGCGTGACGTGGGTGATTGGAACGTGACGTGGGCGTGACGTGGGTGATTCCAACGTGACGTGGGGCTTCGAACATGACGTGGGCGTGACGTGGGGGCTTCGAACGTAACGTGGGCATGACGTGGGTGATTCGAAGGTGACATGGGTGTGAGGTGGGTGTTTCGAACGTGACGTGGGCGTGACGTCGGTACTTTGAATGTGACGTGGGTGTGACGTTGGTCATTCGAACGTGATGTACGTGTGACGTGGGGGCTTCGAACGTGACGTGGGTGTTTCAAAACTAACGTGGGTGTGACGTAGGGGTATCGAACGTGACGTAGGTGTTTCCAAACTGACGTGGGTGTGACGTCAGTACGTTGAATGTGACGTGGGTGTGACGTGCATGAATCGATCGTGAGGTGGGTGTTTTAAATCTGAGCTGGGCGTGTCGTGGGTCATTCGAACGTGACATAGGTGTGACGTGGGGGCATCGAACGTGACATGGGCGTGACGTGGATGCTTCGAATGTGACGTTGGTGTTTCGAACGTGACATGCGTGTGACGTGGGTGCTTTGAATGTGACGTGGGCGTAACGTGGGTGCTTCGAACGTGACAGGGGTGTGAGGTCGGTACTTTGAATGTGCCGTGGGTGTGACGTGCATGACTCGAACGTGACGTGGGCGTGACGTGGGGGCTTCGAAGTTGACGTGGGCCAGACCTGGGTGATGTGAACGTGACGTGGGTGTGACGTGGGGGCTTCGAACGTGACGTGGGCGTGAGGTAGGGGCTTCAAAAGTGACGTGGTCGTCACGTGGGGGCTTCGAACGGGACGTGGGTGTGACGTGGGGGCTTCGAACGTTACGTGGGTGTGACGTGGGTCATTTCGGTCGGGACGTGGGTGTGACGTTTGGGCTTCTAACGTGACGTGGGTGTGACATGGGGGCTTGAACGTGACGTGGGCGTGACGTGGGGGCATCGAACGTGACGTGGGCATGACGTGGGTGCTTCGAAAGTGACGTGGGTGTGAGGTGGGTGATTCCAACGTCATGTGGGGGCTTCGAACGTGACTTGGGCGTGAGGTGGGTGATTGGAACGTGACGTGGGCGTGACGTCGGTACTTTGAAAGTGACGTGGGTGTGACCTGGGTCATTGGAACGTGACGTGGGAGTGACGTGGGGGCTTCAAACGTGATGTAAGGGTGACATGGGCGCTTAGAACGTGAGGTGGGTGTGACGTGGGTGCTTCCAACGTGACGTGGGCGTGACATAGGCGCTTCGATCATGACGTGGGTGTGACGTGTGTGGTGTCAACGTGACGTGGGTGTCACGTGGGGCATCGAACGTGACGTGGACGTGACGTCGGTACTTTCAATTTGAGGTTGGTGTGACCTGGGTCATTCGAACGTGACGTACATGCGACGTGGGTGATTCCAACGTGACGTGGGGCTTCGAACGTGACGTGGGTGTGACCTGGGTGATTGGAACGTGACGTGGGTGTGACGTGGGGGCTTCGAACGTGACGTGGGTGTGACGTGGGTGTTTCGAACGTGACGTTGGTGTTTCGAACGTGACGCGGGTGTGACGTGGGTGCATCGGACGTGACGTGGGCGTGACGTGGGGGCTTCGAAAATGATGTGGGTGTGAGGTGGGGTCTTCGAACGTGACGTGGGCGTGACGTGGGAGTTTCGAACGTGACGTGGGCGCCACGTGGGGGCTTCGAACATGACGTGGATGTGAGGTGGGTGCTTCGGACGTGACGTGGGCATGACGTGGGGGCTTCGAAAATGATGTGGGTGTGACGTGGGGGCATCGAACGTGACGTGGGTGTGACGTGGGGGCTTCGAACGTCACGTGGGCGTGACGTGGTACTTTACATTTGACGTGTGTGTGAACTGGGTCATTGGAACGTGACGTGGGTGTGACGTGGGGGCTTCGAACGTGACGTGGGTGTGACGTCGGTACTTTATACCTGATGCGGGTGTGACGTGGGTCATTCGAACGTGACGTGGGTGTGACGTGGGGGCTTCGAACGTGACGTGGGCATGACGTGGGTGATTCGAACGTGGCGTGGGCGTGACCTGGGGGCATCGAACGTGACGTGGGCGTGACGTGGGGGCTTCGAACGTGACGTGGGCATCACATCGGTGATTCGAACGTGACGTGGGCGTGACGTGGGTGATTCGAACGTGACGTGGGCGTGACGTGGGGGCCTCGACCGGGACGTGGGCGTGACGTGGGTGTTTCGAACGTGACGTGGGCGTGACGTCGGTGCTTTGAATGTGACGTGGGTGTGACGTGGGTCATTCGAACGTGATGTACGTGTGACGTGTGGGCTTCGAACGTGACGTGGGTGTTTCAAAACTAACGTGGGTGTGACGTAGGGGTATCGAACGTGACGTAGGTGTTTCCAAACTGACGTGGGTGTGACGTCGGTATGTTGAATGTGACGTGGGTGTGACGTGCATGGTTCGAACGTGAGGTGGGTGTTTTAAATGTGAGCTGGGCGTGACGTGGGTCATTCGAACATGACGTAGGTGTGACGTGGGGGCTTCGAACGTGACGTGGGCGTGACGTGGATGCTTCGAATGTGACGTTGGTGTTTCGAACGTGACATGGGTGTGACATGGGTGCTTCGAATGTGACGTGGGCGTAACGTGGGGGCTTCGAACCTAGACGTGGGTGTGACGTGGGGGCTTTGAAAGTGACGTGGGTGTGACGTGGGTCATTTGAACGTGACGTGGGCGTGACGTGGGTGCTTCGAATGTGACGTGGGGCTTCCAACGTGACATGGGCGTGACGTGGGTGATTCGAAGGTGACGTGGGTGTGACGTGGGGGCTTCGAACGTGACATGGCCGTGACGTGGGTGATTCGAACGTGACGTGGGCGTGAGGTGGGTGATTCGAAAGTGACGTCGGTGTGACGTGGGTGTTTCGGACGTGACGTGGGCGTGTCGTTGGTGCTTCGAACGTGACGTGGGCATGACATAAGCGCTTCGATCGTGACGTGGGTGTGACGTGTGTGGTTTCAACATGACGTGGGTGTCACGTGGGGCATCGAACGTGACGTGGGCGTGACGTGTGTGGTTTCAAAGTGACGTGGGCGTCACGGGGGGGCATGGAACGTGACGTGCGTGTGAGGTGGGTGTTTCGAACGTGACGTGGGAGTGACGTCGGTACTTTGAAAGTGACGTGGGTGTGACCTGGGTCATTTGAACGTGACGTGGGAGTGACGTGGGGGCATCGAACGTGACATAAGGGTGACATGGGTGCTTAGAACGTGACGTGGGCGTGATGCAGGTGATTCCAACGTGACGTGGGTGATTCGAATATGACGTGGGCGTGACGTGGGTGATTCGAAAGTGATGTCGGTGTGACGTGGGTGTTTCGGACGTGACGTGGGCGTGACGTGGATGCTTCGAACGAGATGTTGGTGTTTCGAACGTGACGTAAGGGTGACGTGGGTGCTTCGAAAGTGATGTCGGTGTGACGTGGGTTCTTCCAACGTGACGTGGGGCTTCGAACGTGACGTGGGCGTGACGTGGGGGCTTCGAATGTGACGTGGGCGTCACGTGGGGGCTTCGAACGTCACGTGAGGGCCACGTGGGGGCATCGAAGTTGACGTGGGTGTGACGTGGGTGTTTCGAACGTGACGTTGGTGTTTCGAACATGACGTGGGTGTGACGTGGGTGCTTCGAACGTGACGTGGGCGTCACGTGGGGGCTTCGAACATGACGTGGATGTGAGGTGGGTGCTTCGGACGTGACGTGGGCATGACGTGGGGGCTTCGAAAATGATGTGGGTGTGACGTGGGGGCATCGAACGTGACGTGGACGTGACGTGGGCGATTCCAACGTGACGTGGGTGATTCGAATATGACGTGGGTGTGACGTGGGGGCTTAGAACGTCACGTGGGCGTGACGTGGGTGCTTCGAACGTGACGTGGGCGTGACGTGGGTGATTCGAACGTGACGTGGGCGTGACGGCGGTACTTTGAAAGTGACGTGGGTGTGACCTGACTCATTCGAACATGACGTGGGAGTGACGTGGGGGCTTCGAACGTGACGTGGGTGTGACATGGGTGCTTAGAACGTGACCTAGGCGTGACGTGGGTGATTCGAAAGTGATGTTGGTGTAACGTTGGTCATTTCAAATTGACGTCGGTGTGACGTGGGTGGTTCGAATGTGACGTGGGCGTGCCGTTTGTGGTTTCAACGTGACGTGGGCGTCACGTGGGAGTTTCGAACGTGACGTGGACGTGACGTCGGTACTTTCAAATATACGTTTGTGTGACCTGGGTCATTTGAACGTGACGTGGGAGTGATGTGGGGGCTTGAAACGTGACGGAAGGGTGACATGGCTGCTTAGAGCGTGACGTGGGCGTGACGTGGGTGATTCCAACGTGACGTGGGGCTTCGAATGTGACGTGGGCGTGACGTGGGTGATTGGAACGTGACGTGGGCGTGACGTCGGTACTTTGAATGTGACGTGGGTGTGACCTGGGTGATTGGAACGTGACGTAAGGGCGACATGGGTGCTTAGAACGTGACGTGGGAGTGACGTGGGTGATTCCAACGTGACGTGGGGGCTTCGAACGTGACATGGGCGTGACGTGGGTGATTCGAACGTGACGTGGGCGTAACGTGGGGGGTTTGAACATGAGGCGGGAGTGACGTGGATGTTTCGAATGTGACGTGGGTGCTTCGAACGTGACGTGGGTGTGACGTGGGGGCTTCGAACGTGACGTGGGCGTGACGTGGGGGCTTCGAACGTGACGTGGGTGTGACCTGGGTGATGCGAACGTGACGTGGGCGTAACATGGGGGCATCGAACGTGACGTGGGCGTCACGTGGGGGCTTCGAAAGTGACGTGGGCATGACGTGGGTGATTCGAAGGTGACGTGGGTGTGACGTGGGGGCTTCGAATGTGACGTGGGCATGACGTCCGTGATTCGAAAGTGACGTGGGCGTCGGGTGGGAGTTTCGAACGTGACGTGGGCGTGACGTGGGTTCTTTATATTTGACTTGGGTGTGACCTGGGTGATTGGAACGTGACGTGGGAGTGACGTGGGTGCTTCAAACGTGACGTGGGCATGACGGGGGGCTTCGAACGTGACGTGGGCGTCACGTGGGGGCTTGAAACGTGACGTGGGTGTGACGTGGGGGCTTCGAAGGTGACGTGGGCGTGACGTCAGTACTTTGAATGTGACGTGGGTGTGACCTGGGTCATGCGAACGTGACGTGGGCGTGACGTGGGTGTTTCGATCGTTACGAGGGCATTTCGTGGGTGATTCGAACGTGACGTGGGTGTGACGTGGGTCATTTGAACGTGACGTGGGAGTGACGTGGGGGCTTCAAATGTGACGTAAGGGTGACATGGGTGCTTCGAACGTGACGTGGGCGTCACGTGGGTGATTGCAACGTGACGTGGGTGTGACGTGGGGGCTTCGAACGTGACGTGGGCGTGACGTCTGTGGTTTCAACGTGACGTGGGTGTCACGTGGGGCATCGAACGTGACGTGGGCATACCGTGTGTGGTTCCAACGGGACGTGGGCGTCACGTGGGGGCTTCGAACGTCACGTGGGCGTCACGTGGGGGCATCGAACGTGACGTGGGCGTGACCTGGGTGATTGGAACGTGACGTGGGCGTGACGTGGGGGCTTCGAACGTGACGTGCGTGTGACGTGGGTGTTTCGAACGTGACGCTGGTGTTTCCAACGTGACGTGGGTGTGACGTGGGGGCTTCGAACATGACGCGGGAGTGACGTGGGGGCATCGAATGTGACGTGGGTGCTTCGAACGTGACGTGGGCGTCACGTGGGGGCTTCGAACGTGACGTGGGTGTGAATTGGTTGATTCGAAAGTGACGTGGGCGTCACGTTCGAGTTTTGAACGTGACGTGGGTGTGACGTGGGTGCTTCGAACGTGACGTGGGCGTGACGTCGGTACTTTCAATGTGACGTGGGTGTGACCTGGGTCATTGGAACGTGACGTGGGAGTGACGTGGGGGCTTCGAACGTGACATAAGGGTGACATGGGTGCTTAGAACGTGACGTGGGCGTGACGTGGGAGTTTCGAACGTGACGTGGACGTGACGTCGGTACTTTCAATTTGAGGTTGGTGTGACCTGGGTCATTTGGACGTGACGTCGCTACTTTCAATTTGAGGTTGGTGTGACCTGGGTCATTCGAACGTGACGTACGTGTGACGTTGGGGCTTCGAACGTGATGTGGGTGTTTCAAAACTAACGTGGGTGTGACGTGGGGGCTTCGAACGTGACGTAGGCGTAACGTGGGTGTTTACAAGTGACCTGGGCGTGACGTGGGGGTTTCGATCGTGACGTGGACGTGACATCGGTACTTTATATCTGACGTGGGTGTGACCTGGCTCATTTCAACGTGACGTGGGTGTGACGTGGGGGCTTCGAACGTGACGTGGGTGTGACGTGGGTGATTCGAACGTGACGTGGGCGTGACGTGGGTGATTCCAACGTGACGTGGGCGTGACGTCGGAACTTTGAATGTGACGTGGGTGTCACCTGGGTCATTGGAACGTGACGTGGGAGTGACGTGGGGGCATCGAACGTGACGTAAGGGTGACATGGGTGCTTAGAACGTGACGTGGGTGTGACGTGGGTGATTCCAACGTGACGTGGGGCTTCGTACGTGACGTGGGCGTGAGGTGGGTGATTGGAACGTGACGTGGGCGTGACGTCGGTACTTTGAAAGTGACGTGGGAGTGACGTGGGGGCTTCAAACGTGACGTAAGGGTGACATGGGTGCTTAGAACGTGACGTGGGCGTGACGTGGGTGATTCCAACGTCATGTGGGGGCTTCGAACGTGACGTGGGCGTGACGTCGGTACTTTGAAAGTGACGTGGGTGTGACCTGGGTCATTTGAACGTGACGTGGGAGTGACGTGGGGGCTTCAAACGTGACGTAAGGGTGACATGGGCGCTTAGAACGTGACCTGGGCGTGACGTGGGTGATTCGAATATGACGTGGGCGTGACGTGGGTGATTCGAAAGTGACGTTGGTGTGACGTGGGTCTTTCGGACATGACGTGGGCGTGACATTGATGATTCGAACGTGACGTTGGTGTTTCGAACGTGACGTGGGTGTGACGTGGGTGCTTCGAACGTGACGTGGGCGTGACATAGGCGCTTCGATCATGACGTGGGCGTGACGTGTGTGGTTTCAACGTGACGTGGGTGTCACGTGGGGCATCGAACGTGACGTGGACGTGACGTCGGTACTTTCAATTTGAGGTTGGTGTTACCTGGGTCATTCGAACGTGACGTACATGTGACGTGGGTGATTCCAACGTGACATGGGGCTTCGAATGTGACGTGGGTGTGACCTGGGTGATTGGAACGTGACGTGGGTGTGACGTGGGGGCTTCGAACGTGACGTGGGTGTGACGTGGGTGTTTCGAACGTGACGTTGGTGTTTCGAACTTGACTTCGGTGTGACGTGGGTGCTTCAGACCTGACGTGGGTGTAACGTGGGGGCTTCGAGCAAGACGCGGGAGTGACGTGGATGCTTCGAATGTGACGTGGGCGTCACGTGGGGGCTTCGAACGTCACGTGGATGTGCGGTGGGTGCTTCGGACGTGACGTGGGCGTGACGTGGGAGTTTCGAACGTGACGTGGGCGTGACGTGGTACTTTACATTTGACGTGGGTGTGACCTGGCTCAATCGAACGTGACGTGGGTGTGACGTGGGGGCTTCGAATGTGACGTGGGCGTGACGTGGGTGATTCGAACGTGACGTGGGTGTGACGTGGGTGATTCGAGCAAGACGCGGGAGTGACGTCGGTACTTTATACCTGATGGGGGTGTGACGTGGGTCATTCGAACGTGACGTGGGCATGACGTGGGTGATTCGAACGTGACGTGGGCGTCACGTGGGGGCATCGAATGTGACGTGGGTGTGACGTGGGGGCTTCGAACGTGACGTGGGCATGACGTCGGTGATTCGAACGTGACGTGGGCGTGACGTGGGGGCATCGAATGTGACGTGGGCGTGACGTGGGTGTTTCGAACGTGACGTGGGCGTGACGTCGGTGCTTTGAATGTGACGTGGGTGTGACGTGGGTCATTCGAACGTGATGTACGTGTGGCGTGTGCGCTTCGAACGTGACGTGGGTGTTTCAAAACTAACGTGGGTGTGACGTGGGTCATTCGAACGTGACGTGGGAGTGACGCGGGGGCTTCGAACGTGACGTAAGGGTGAGATGGGTGCTTAGAACGAGACGTGGGCGTGACGTGGGCGATTCCAGCGTGACGTGGGGCTTCGAATGTGACGTGGGCGTGATGTGGGGGCTTCGAATGTCACTTGGGCGTGACGTGGGGGCTTCGAACGTCACCTGGGCGTGACGTGGGGGCTTCGATGTTGACGTGGGCGTGACCTGGGTGATTGGAACGTGACGTGGACGTGACGTGGGTGGTTTCAACGTGACGTGAGCGTCACGTGGGGTCCTCGAACGTGACTTGGGCGTCACGTGGGGTCTTCGAAAGTGACGTGGGCATGACGTGGGTGATTCGAAGGTGACGTGGGTGTGACGTGGGGGCTTCGAACGTGACGTGGGCGTGACGTCGGTACTTTGAATGTGACGTGGGTGTGACCTGGGTCATTTGAACGTGACGTGGGAGTGACGTGGGGGCTTTGAACGTGACATAAGGGTGACATGGGTGCTTAGAACGTGACGTGGGCGTGATGCAGGTGATTCCAACGTGACGTGGTGCTTCGAACGTGACGTGGGCGTCACGTGGGGGCTTCGAACGTGACGTGGGAGTTTCGAACGTGACGTGGGTGTGACGTGGGTTCTTCGAACGTGACGTGGGCGTGACATAGGCGCTTCGATCATGACGTGGGCGTGACGTGTGTGGTTTCAACGTGACGTGGGTGTCACGTGGGGCATCGAACGTGACGTGGACGTGACGTCGGTACTTTCAATTTGAGGTTGGTGTGACCTGGGTCATTCGAACGTGACGTACATGTGACGTGGGTGATTCCAACGTGACGTGGGGCTTCGAATGTGACGTGGGCGTGAGGTGGGTGATTGGAACGTGACGTGGGCGTGACGTCGGTACTTTGAATGTGACGAGGGTGTGACCTGGGGGCTTCGAACGTGATGTAAGGGCGACATGGGTGCTTAAACGTGACGTGGGCGTGACATAGGCGCTTCGATCGTGACGTGGGCGTGACGTGTGTGGTTTCAACGTGACGTGGGTGCCACGTGGGGCATCGAACGTGACGTGGGTGTGACGTGTGTGGTTTCAACGTGACGTGGGCGTCACGTGGGAGTTGCGATCGTCACGTGGACGTGACGTCGGTACTTTCAATTTGAGGCTGGTGTGACCTGGGTCATTCGAGCGTGACGTACGTGTGACGTGGGTGATTCCAACGTGACGTGGGCGTGACGTGGGGGCTTCGATCGTGACGTGGACGTGACGTCGGTACTTTATATCTGACGTGGGTGTGACCTGGGTCATTCGAACGTGACGTGGGTGTGACGTGGGGGCTTCGAACGTGACGTGGGCATGACGTGGGTGATTCGAAGGTGACGTGTGCGTGACGTGGGGGCATCGAAGGTGACGTGGGCATGACGTGGGAGCTTCGAAAGTGACGTGGGCGTCACGTGGGTGATTCGAAGGTGACGTGGGCGTGACCTGGGGGCTTCGAACGTGACGTGGGCGTGACGTCGGTACTTTGAATGTGACGTGGGTGTGACCTGGGTCATTTGAACGTGACGTGGGAGTGACGTGGGGTCTTCGAACGTGACATAAGGGTGACATGGGTGCTTAGAACGTGACGTGGGCGTGACGTGGGCGATTCCAACGTGATCTGGGGCTTCGAACGTGACATGGGCGTGACGTGGGTGCTTCGATTGTGACGTGGGCGTGACGTCGGCACTTTGAAAGTGACGTGGGTGTGACCTGGGTGATTGGAACGTGACGTGGGAGTGACGTGGGTGATTCCAACGTGACCTGGGCTTCGAACGTGACGTGGGCGTGACGTGGGTGAATGGAACGTGTGGTGGGCGTGAGGTGGGTGATTCGAAAGTGACGTCGGTGTGACGTGGTGCTTCGAACGTGACGTGGGCATGACATAAGCGCTTCGATCGTGACGTGGGCGTGACGTGTGTGGTTTCAACGTGACGTGGGCGTCACGGGGGGGCTTCGAACGTGACGTGGGCATGACGTGGGTGCTTCGAAGGTGACGTGGGCATGACGTCGGTACTGTGAAAGTTACGTGGGTGTGACCTGGGTGGTTGGAACATGACGTGGGAGTGACGTGGGTGATTCCAACGTGACGTGGGCTTCGAACGTGACGTGGGCGTGACGTGGGTGATTGGAACGTGTGGTGGGCGTGAGGTGGGTGATTCGAAAGTGACGTCGGTGTGACGTGGGTGATTCGGACGTGACGTGGGCATGACATAAGCGCTTCGATCGTGACGTGGGCGTGACGTGTGTGGTTTCAACGTGACGTGGGTGTCACGTGGGGCATCGAACGTGACGTGGGCGTGACGTGTGTGGTTTCAACGTGACGTGGGCGTCACGGGGGGCTTCGAACGTGACGTGGGCATGACGTGGCTGATTCGAAGGTGACGTGGGCGTGACGTGGGGGCATGGAACGTGACGTGGGTGTGACGTGGGTGTTTCGAACGTGACGTGGGCGTGACGTCGGTACTTTGAATGTGACGTGGGTGTGACCTGGGTCATTTGAACGTGACGTGGGCGTGACGTGGGCGATTCCAACGTGACGTGGGGGCTTCAAACGTGACGTGGGCGTGACGTGGGTGATTGGAACGTGACGTGGACGTGACGTGGGTGGTTTCATCGTGACGTGGCTGTGACGTGGGGGCTTCGGACGTGACGTGGGCGTCACGTGGGGGCTTCGAAAGTGACGTGGGCGTGACGTGGGGGCTTCGAAGGTGACCTGGGTATGACGTGGGTTCTTCGAACATGACGTGGGCATGACGTGGGTGATTCGAACGTGACGTGGGCGTGACGTGGGTGATTCGAACGTGACGTGGGCATGACGTGGGTGATTCGAACGTGATGTGGGCCTGACGTGGATGCTTCGAATGTGACGTTGGTGTTTCGAACGTGACATGGGTGTGACATGGGTGCTTCGAATGTGACGTGGGCGTGACGTGGGGACTTCGAACCTGACGTGGGCGTGACGTGTGTGGTTTCAACGTGACGTGGGTGCCACGTGGGGCATCGAACGTGACGTGGGTGTGACGTGTGTGGTTTCAACGTGACGTGGGCGTCACGTGGGAGTTGCGATCGTCACGTGGACGTGACGTCGGTACTTTCAATTTGAGGCTGGTGTGACCTGGGTCATTCGAGCGTGACGTACGTGTGACGTGGGTGATTCCAACGTGACGTGGGCGTGACGTGGGGGCTTCGATCGTGACGTGGACGTGACGTCGGTACTTTATATCTGACGTGGGTGTGACCTGGGTCATTCGAACGTGACGTGGGTGTGACGTGGGGGCTTCGAACGTGACGTGGGCATGACGTGGGTGATTCGAAGGTGAGGTGTGCGTGACGTGGGGGCATCGAACGTGACGTGGGCGTCACGTGTGGGCTTCAAACGTGACCTGTGTGTGACGTGGTTGATTCGAAGGTGACGTGGGGGTGACGTGGGGGAATGGAACGTGACGTGGGTGTGACGTGGGGGCATCGATCGTGACGTGGACGTGACGTCGGTACTTTCAATTATACGTGGGTGTGACCTGGGTCATTCGAACGTGACGTGGGAGTGACGTGGGGGCTTTGAATGAGACATGGGTGTGACCTGGGGCTTCGAACGTGACGTGGGCGACATGGGTGCTGAGAACGTGACGTGGGCGTGACGTGGGTGATTCCAACGTGACGTGGGCGTGACGTGGGGGCATCGATCGTGACGTGGGCGTCACGTGGGGGCTTGAAACGTGACCTGGGTGTGACGTGGTTGATTCGAAGGTGACGTGGGCGTGACGTCAGTACTTTGAACGTGACGTGGGTGTGACCTGGGTCATGCGAACGTGACGTGGGAGTGACGTGGGGGCATCGAACGTTTCGTGGGCATTTCGTGGGTGATTCGAACGTGACGTGGGTGTGACCTGGGTCACTTGAACGTGACGTGGGAGTGACGTGGGGGCTTCAAACGTGACGTAAGGGTGACATTGGTGCTTCGGACGTGACGTGGGTGTAACGTGGGGGGTTCGAGCATGACACGGGAGTGACGTGGATGCTTCGAATGTGACGTGGGTGCTTCGAACGTGACGTGGAAGTCACGTGGGGGCTTCGAACGTGACGTGGGTGTGACGCGGGTGATTCGAAATTGACGTGGGCGTCACGTGGGAGTTTCGAACGTGACGTGGGCGTGACGTGGGTACTTTACATTTGACGTGGGTGTGACCTGGGTGATGCGAACGTGACGTGGGCGCAATGTGGGGGCATCGAACGTGACGTGGGCGTAACGTGGGGGCTTCGAAAGTGACGTGGGCATGACGTGGGTGATTCGAAGGTGACGTGAGTGTGACGTCGGTACTTTCAATGTGACGTGGGTGTGACCTGGGTGATTGGAATGTGACGTGGGAGTGACGTGGGGGCTTCGAACGTGCCAAAAGGGTGACATGGGTGCTTAGAACGTGACGTGGGCGTGACGTGGGTGATTCCAACGTGACGTGGGCGTCACGGGTGGGCTTCGAACGTGACGTGGGCATGACGTTGGTGATTCGAAGGTGACGTGGGCGTGACGTGGGTGCTTTGAAAGTGACGTGGGCGTGACGTGGGGGCTTCGAACGTGATGTAATTGTGACATGGGTGCTTAGAACGTGACGTGGGCATGACGTGGGTGATTCGAAGGTGACGTGGGTGTGACGTGGGGGCTTCAAACGTAACGTGGGCGTGACGTGGGGGATTCGAACGTGACGTGGGCGTGACGTCGGAACTTTGAATGTGACGTGGGTGTGACCTGGGTCATTTGATCGTGACGTGGGAGTGACGTGGGGGCATCGAACGTGACGTAAGGGTGACATGGGTGCTTAGAACGTGACGTGGGTGTGACGTGGGTGATTCCAACGTGACGTGGGGGCTTCGAACGTGACGTGGGCGTGACGTGGGTGATTGGAACGTGACGTGGGCGTGACGTCGGTACTTTGAAAGTGACGTGGGAGTGACGTGGGGGCTTCAAACGTGACGTAAGGGTGACATGGGTGCTTAGAACGTGACGTGGGCGTGACGTGGGTGATTCCAATGTCATGTGGGGGCTTCGAACGTGACGTGGGCGTGACGTGGGTGATTCGAACGTGACGTGGGCGTGACGTCGGTACTTTACATTTGACGTGGGTGTGACCTGGGTGATGCGAACGTGACGTGGGCGTCACGTGGGGGCATCGAACGTGACGTGGGCGTGACGTGGGTGCTTCGAACGTCACGTGGGCGTGACGTGGTACTTTATACCTGATGGGGGTGTGACGTGGGTCATTCGAACGTGACGTGGGTGTGACGTGGGTGCTTCGAATGCGACGTTGGTGTTTCGAACGTGACATGGGTGTGACATGGGTGCTTGGAACGTGACGTGGGCGTCACGTGGGGGCTTCGAACGTGACGTGGGTGTGACGTGGGGGCATCGATCGTGACGTGGACGTGACGTCGGTACTTTATACCTGATGGGGGTGTGACGTGGGTCATTCGAACGTGACGTGGGTGTGACGTGGGTGCTTCGAACGTGACGTGGGCATGACATGGGTGATTCGAACGTGACGTGGGTGTGATGTGGGGTCTTCGAACGTGACGTGGGCGTGACGTCGGTACTTTGAATGTGACGTGGGTGTGACCTGGGTGATTGGAACGTGACGTGGGCGTGACGTGGGTCATTCCAACGTCATGTGGGGGCCTCGAATGTGACGTGGGCGTGACGTCGGTACTTTGAAAGTGACGTGGGTGTGACCTGGGTCATTTGAACGTGACGTGGGAGTGACGTGGGGGCTTCAAACGTGACGTAAGGGTGACATGGGCGCTTAGAACGTGACCTGGGCGTGACGTGGGTGATTCGAATATGACGTGGGCGTGAGGTGGGTGATTCGAAAGTGACGTTGGTGTGACGTGGGTCTTTCGGACATGACGTGGGCGTGACGTGGATGCTTCGAACGTGACGTTGGTGTTTCGAACGTGACGTGGGTGTGACGTGGGTGCTTCGAACGTGACGTGGGCGTGACATAGGCGCTTCGATCATGACGTGGGTGTGACGTGTGTGGTTTCAACGTGACGTGGGTGTCACGTGGGGCATCGAACGTGACGTGGACGTGACGTCGGTACTTTCAATTTGAGGTTGGTGTGACCTGGGTCATTCGAACGTGACGTACATGTGACGTGGGTGATTCCAACGTGACGTGGGGCTTCGAACGTGACGTGGGAGTGACGTTGATGCTTCGAACGTGACGTGGGAGATTCGAACGTGACGTGGGTGTGACGTGGGTGATTCGAAAGTGACATGGGCGTGACATAGGCGCTTCGATCATGACGTGGGCATGCGGTGGGTGATTGGAACGTGACGTGGGCGTGACGTCGGTACTTTGAATGTGACGTGGGTGTGACCTGGGTCATTGGAACGTGACGTGGGTGTGACGTGGGGGCTTCGAACGTGACGTGGGCATGACGTCGGTGATTCGAACGTGACGTGGGCGTGACGTGGGGGCTTCAAGCGTGACCTGGGTGTGACGTGGGTGTTTCGAAGGTGACGTGGGCGTGACGTCAGTACTTTGAATGTGACGTGGGTGTGACCTGGGTCATTTGAACGTGACGTGGGAGTGACGTGGGTGATTCCAACGTGATGTGGGGCTTCGAACGTTACGTGGGCATTTCGTGGGTGATTCGAACGTGACGTGGGCGTGACGTGGGTACTTTACATTTGACGTGGGTGTGACCTGGGTGATGCGAACGTGACGTGGGCGTGACGTGGGTGATTCGAATGTGACGTGGGCGTGACGTGGGGGCTTCGAACGTCACGTGAGCGTCACGTGGGGGCATCGAGTTTGACATGGGCGTGACCTGGGTGATTGGAACGTGACGTGGGGCTTCGAACATGACGTGGGCGTGACGTGGGGGCATCGAAGGTGACGTGGGCATGACGTGGGAGCTTCGAAAGTGACGTGGGCGTCACGTGGGTGATTCGAAGGTGACGTGGGCGTGACGTGGGGGCTTCGAACGTGACGTGGGCGTGACGTCGGTACTTTGAATGTGACGTGGGTGTGACCTGGGTCATTTGAACGTGACGTGGGAGTGACGTGGGGTCTTCGAACGTGACATAAGGGTGACATGGGTGCTTAGAACGTGACGTGGGCGTGACGTGGGTGATCCCAACGTGACGTGGGGGCTTCGAACGTGACATGGGCGTGACGTGGGTGCTTCGATTGTGACGTGGGCGTGACGTCGGCACTTTGAAAGTGACGTGGGTGTGACCTGGGTGATTGGAACGTGACGTGGGAGTGACGTGGGTGATTCCAACGTGACCTGGGCTTCGAACGTGACGTGGGCGTGACGTGGGTGAATGGAACGTGTGGTGGGCGTGAGGTGGGTGATTCGAAAGTGACGTCGGTGTGACGTGGTGCTTCGAACGTGACGTGGGCATGACATAAGCGCTTCGATCGTGACGTGGGCGTGACGTGTGTGGTTTCAACGTGACGTGGGCGTCACGGGGGGGCTTCGAACGTGACGTGGGCATGACGTGGGTGCTTCGAAGGTGACGTGGGCATGACGTCGGTACTGTGAAAGTTACGTGGGTGTGACCTGGGTGGTTGGAACATGACGTGGGAGTGACGTGGGTGATTCCAACGTGACCTGGGCTTCGAACGTGACGTGGGCGTGACGTGGGTGATTGGAACGTGTGGTGGGCGTGAGGTGGGTGATTCGAAAGTGACGTCGGTGTGACGTGGGTGTTTCGGACGTGACGTGGGCATGACATAAGCGCTTCGATCGTGACGTGGGCGTAACGTGTGTGGTTTCAACGTGACGTGGGTGTCACGTGGGGCATCGAACGTGACGTGGGCGTGACGTGTGTGGTTTCAACGTGACGTGGGCGTCACGGGGGGCTTCGAACGTGACGTGGGCATGACGTGGCTGATTCGAAGGTGACGTGGGCGTGACGTGGGGGCATGGAACGTGACGTGGGTGTGAGGTGGGTGTTTCGAACGTGACGTGGGCGTGACGTCGGTACTTTGAATGTGACGTGGGTGTGACCTGGGTCATTTGAACGTGACGTGGGCGTGACGTGGGTGATTCCAACGTCATGTGGGGGCTTCGAACGTGACGTGGGCGTGACGTGGGTGATTGGAACGTGACGTGGACGTGACGTGGGTGGTTTCATCGTGACGTGGGTGTGACGTGGGGGCTTCGGACGTGACGTGGGCGTCACGTGGGGGCTTCGAAAGTGACGTGGGCGTGACGTGGGGGCTTCGAAGGTGACCTGGGTATGACGTGGGTTCTTCGAACGTGACGTGGGCATGACGTGGGTGATTCGTACGTGACGTGGGCGTGACGTGGGTGATTCGAAAGTGATGTCAGTGTGACGTGGGTGATTCGAAAGTGATGTCAGTGTGACGTGGGTGTATCGGACGTGACGTGGGCCTGACGTGGATGCTTCGAATGTGACGTTAGTGTTTCGAACGTGACGTAAGGGTGACGTGGGGCTTCGAATGTGACGTGGGCGTGAGGTGGGTGATTGGAACGTGACGTGGGCGTGACGTCGGTACTTTGAATGTGACGAGGGTGTGACCTAGGGGCTTCGAACGTGATGGAAGGGCGACATGGGTGCTTAGAACGTGACGTGGGCGTGACATAGGCGCTTCGATCGTGACGTGGGCGTGACGTGTGTGGTTTCAACGTGACGTGGGTGCCACGTGGGGCATCGAACGTGACGTGGGTGTGACGTGTGTGGTTTCAACGTGACGTGGGCGTCACGTGGGAGTTGCGATCGTCACGTGGACGTGACGTCGGTACTTTCAATTTGAGGCTGGTGTGACCTGGGTCATTCGAGCGTGACGTACGTGTGACGTGGGTGATTCCAACGTGACGTGGGCGTGACGTGGGGGCATCGATCGTGACGTGGACGTGACGTCGGTACTTTATATCTGACGTGGGTGTGACCTGGGTCATTCGAACGTGACGTGGGTGTGACGTGGGGGCTTCGAACGTGACGTGGGCATGACGTGGGTGATTCGAAGGTGCCGTGTGCGTGACGTGGGGGCATCGAACGTGACGTGGGCGTCACGTGTGGGCTTCAAACGTGACCTGTGTGTGACGTGGTTGATTCGAAGGTGACGTGGGGGTGACGTGGGGGAATGGAACGTGACGTGGGTGTGACGTGGGGGCATCGATCGTGACGTGGACGTGACGTCGGTACTTTCAATTATACGTGGGTGTGACCTGGGTCATTCGAACGTGACGTGGGAGTGACGTGGGGGCTTTGAATGAGACATGGGTGTGACCTGGGGCTTCGAACGTGACGTGGGCGACATGGGTGCTGAGAACGTGACGTGGGCGTGACGTGGGTGATTCCAACGTGACGTGGGCGTGACGTGGGGGCATCGATCGTGACGTGGGCGTCACGTGGGGGCTTGAAACGTGACCTGGGTGTGACGTGGTTGATTCGAAGGTGACGTGGGCGTGACGTCAGTACTTTGAACGTGACGTGGGTGTGACCTGGGTCATGCGAACGTGACGTGGGTGTGACGTGGGTGTTTCGAACGTTTCGTGGGCATTTCGTGGGTGATTCGAACGTGACGTGGGTGTGACCTGGGTCACTTGAACGTGACGTGGGAGTGACGTGGGGGCTTCAAACGTGACGTAAGGGTGACATTGGTGCTTCGGACGTGACGTGGGTGTAACGTGGGGGGTTCGAGCATGACACGGGAGTGACGTGGATGCTTCGAATGTGACGTGGGTGCTTCGAACGTGACGTGGAAGTCACGTGGGGGCTTCGAACGTGACGTGGGTGTGACGCGGGTGATTCGAAATTGACGTGGGCGTCACGTGGGAGTTTCGAACGTGACGTGGGCGTGACGTGGGTACTTTACATTTGACGTGGGTGTGACCTGGGTGATGCGAACGTGACGTGGGCGCAATGTGGGGGCATCGAACGTGACGTGGGCGTAACGTGGGGGCTTCGAAAGTGACGTGGGCATGACGTGGGTGATTCGAAGGTGACGTGAGTGTGACGTCGGTACTTTCAATGTGACTTGGGTGTGACCTGGGTGATTGGAATGTGACGTGGGAGTGACGTGGGGGCTTCGAACGTGCCAAAAGGGTGACATGGGTGCTTAGAACGTGACGTGGGCGTGACGTGGGTGATTCCAACGTGACGTGGGCGTCACGGGTGGGCTTCGAACGTCACGTGGGCATGACGTTGGTGATTCCAAGGTGACGTGGGCGTGACGTGGGTGCTTTGAAAGTGACGTGGGCGTGACGTGGGGGCTTCGAACGTGATGTAATTGTGACATGGGTGCTTAGAACGTGACGTGGGCATGACGTGGGTGATTCGAAGGTGACGTGGGTGTGACGTGGGGGCTTCAAACGTAACGTGGGCGTGACGTGGGGGATTCGAACGTGACGTGGGCGTGACGTCGGAACTTTGAATGTGACGTGGGTGTGACCTGGGTCATTTGATCGTGACGTGGGAGTGACGTGGGGGCATCGAACGTGACGTAAGGGAGACATGGGTGCTTAGAACGTGACGTGGGTGTGACGTGGGTGATTCCAACGTGACGTGGGGGCTTCGAACGTGACGTGGGCGTGACGTGGGTGATTGGAACGTGACGTGGGCGTGACGTCGGTACTTTGAAAGTGACGTGGGAGTGACGTGGGGGCTTCAAACGTGACGTAAGGGTGACATGGGTGCTTAGAACGTGACGTGGGCGTGACGTGGGTGATTCCAATGTCATGTGGGGGCTTCGAACGTGACGTGGGCGTGACGTCGGTGATTCGAACGTGACGTGGGCGTGACGTCGGTACTTTGAAAGTGACGTGGGTGTGACCTGGGTGATTGGAACGTGACGTGGGAGTGATGTGGGGGCTTCGAACGTGACGTAAGGGTGACATGGGCGCTTAGAACGTGACGTGGGCGTGACGTGGGTGATTCGAATATGACGTGGGCGTGAGGTGGGTGATTCGAAAGTGACGTCGGTGTGACGTGGGTGTTTCGGACGTGACGTGGGCGTGACGTGGATGCTTCGAACGTGACGTTGGTGTTTCGAACGTGACGTGGGTGTGACGTCGGAACTTTGAATGTGACGTGGGTGTGACCTGGGTCATTTGATCGTGACGTGGGAGTGACGTGGGGGCATCGAACGTGACGTAAGGGAGACATGGGTGCTTAGAACGTGACGTGGGCGTGACGTGGGTGATTGGAACGTGACGTGGGCGTGACGTCGGTACTTTGAAAGTGACGTGGGAGTGACGTGGGGGCTTCAAACGTGACGTAAGGGTGACATGGGTGCTTAGAACGTGACGTGGGCGTGACGTGGGGGATTCCAATGTCATGTGGGGGCTTCGAACGTGACGTGGGCGTGACGTGGGTGATTCGAACGTGACGTGGGCGTGACGTCGGTACTTTGAAAGTGACGTGGGTGTGACCTGGGTGATTGGAACGTGACGTGGGAGTGACGTGGGGGCTTCGAACGTGACGTAAGGGTGACATGGGCGCTTAGAACGTGACGTGGGCGTGACGTGGGTGATTCGAATATGACGTGGGCGTGAGGTGGGTGATTCGAAAGTGACGTCGGTGTGACGTGGGTGTTTCGGACGTGACGTGGGCGTGACGTGGATGCTTCGAACGTGACGTTGGTGTTTCGAACGTGACGTGGGTGTGACGTGGGTGCTTCGAACGTGACCTGGGCGTGATATAGGCGCTTCGATCATGACGTGGGTGTGACGTGTGTGGTTTCAACGTGACGTGGGTGTCACGTGGGGCATCGAACGTGACGTGGACGTGACGTCGGTACTTTCAATTTGAGGTTGGTGTGACCTGGGTCATTCGAACGTGACGTACATGTGACGTGGGTGATTCCAACGTGACGTGGGGCTTCGAACGTGACGTGGACGTCACGTGGGTGATTCCAACGTCATGTGGGGGCTTCGAACGTGACGTGGGCGTGACGTGGGTGATTCGAACGTGACGTGGGCGTGACGTCGGTACTTTGAAAGTGACGTGGGTGTGACCTGGGTCATTTGAACGTGACGTGGGAGTGACGTGGGGGCTTCAAACGTGACGTAAGGGTGACATGGGCGCTTAGAACGTGACGTGGGCGTGTCGTGGGTGATTGGAACGTGACGTGGGCGTGAGGTGGGTGATTCGAAAGCGACGTCGGTGTGACGTGGGGGTTTCGGACGTGACGTGGGTGTGACGTGGGTGCTTCGAACGTGACGTGAGTGTGACATAGGCGCTTCGATCATGACGTGGGCGTGACGTGTGTGGTTTCAACGTGACGTGGGTGTCACGTGGGGCATCGAACGTGACGTGGACGTGACGTCGGTACTTTCAATTTGAGGTTGGTGTGACCTGGGTCATTCGAACGTGACGTACATGTGCCGTGGGTGATTCCAACGTGACGTGGGGCTTCGAACGTGACGTGGGTGTGACCTGGGTGATTGGAACGTGACGTGGGCGTGACGTCGGTACTTTGAAAGTGACGTGGGAGTGACGTGGGGGCTTCAAACGTGACGTAAGGGTGACATGGGTGCTTAGAACGTGACGTGGGCGTGACGTGGGTGATTCCAATGTCATGTGGGGGCTTCGAACGTGACGTGGGCGTGACGTCGGTACTTTACATTTGACGTGGGTGTGACCTGGGTGATGCGAACGTGACGTGGGCGTCACGTGGGGGCATCGAACGTGACGTGGGCGTGACGTGGGTGATTCGAATGTGACGTGGGCGTGACGTGGGGGCTTCGAACGTCACGTGAGCGTCACGTGGGGGCATCGAGTTTGACATGGGCGTGACCTGGGTGATTGGAACCTGACGTGGGGCTTCGAACATGACGTGGGCGTGACGTGGGGGCATCGAAGGTGACGTGGGCATGACGTGGGAGCTTCGAAAGTGACGTGGGCGTCACGTGGGTGATTCGAAGGTGACGTGGGCGTGACGTGGGGGCTTCGAACGTGACGTGGGTGTGAGGTGGGTGATTCGAACGTGACGTGGGCGTGACGTCGGTACTTTGAATGTGACGTGGGTGTGACCTGGGTCATTTGAACGTGACGTGGGAGTGACGTGGGGTCTTCGAACGTGACATAAGGGTGACATGGGTGCTTAGAACGTGACGTGGGCGTGACGTGGGTGATCCCAACGTGACGTGGGGGCTTCGAACGTGACATGGGCGTGACGTGGGTGCTTCGATTGTGACGTGGGCGTGACGTCGGCACTTTGAAAGTGACGTGGGTGTGACCTGGGTGATTGGAACGTGACGTGGGAGTGACGTGGGTGATTCCAACGTGACCTGGGCTTCGAACGTGACGTGGGCGTGACGTGGGTGAATGGAACGTGTGGTGGGCGTGAGGTGGGTGATTCGGAAGTGACGTCGGTGTGACGTGGTGCTTCGAACGTGACGTGGGCATGACATAAGCGCTTCGATCGTGACGTGGGCGTGACGTGTGTGGTTTCAACGTGACGTGGGCGTCACGGGGGGGCTTCGAACGTGACGTGGGCATGACGTGGGTGCTTCGAAGGTGACGTGGGCATGACGTCGGTACTGTGAAAGTTACGTGGGTGTGACCTGGGTGGTTGGAACATGACGTGGGAGTGACGTGGGTGATTCCAACGTGACGTGGGCTTCGAACGTGACGTGGGCGTGACGTGGGTGATTGGAACGTGTGGTGGGCGTGAGGTGGGTGATTCGAAAGTGACGTCGGTGTGACGTGGTGCTTCGAACGTGACGTGGGCATGACATAAGCGCTTCGATCGTGACGTGGGCGTGACGTGTGTGGTTTCAACGTGACGTGGGCGTCACGGGGGGGCTTCGAACGTGACGTGGGCATGACGTGGGTACTTCGAAGGTGACGTGGGCATGACGTCGGTACTGTGAAAGTTACGTGGGTGTGACCTGGGTGGTTGGAACATGACGTGGGAGTGACGTGGGTGATTCCAACGTGACGTGGGCTTCGAACGTGACGTGGGCGTGACGTGGGTGATTGGAACGTGACGTGGGCGTGAGGTGGGTGATTCGAAAGTGACGTCGGTGTGACGTGGGTGTTTCGGACGTGACGTGGGCATGACATAAGCGCTTCGATCGTGACGTGGGCGTGACGTGTGTGGTTTCAACGTGACGTGGGTGTCACGTGGGGCATCGAACGTGACGTGGGCGTGACGTGTGTGGTTTCAACGTGACGTGGGCGTCACGGGGGGCTTCGAACGTGACGTGGGCATGACGTGGCTGATTCGAAGGTGACGTGGGCGTGACGTGGGGGCATGGAACGTGACGTGGGTGTGAGGTGGGTGTTTCGAACGTGACGTGGGCGTGACGTCGGTACTTTGAATGTGACGTGGGTGTGACCTGGGTCATTGGAACGTGACGTGGGAGTGACGCGGGGGCTTCGAACGTGACGTAAGGGTGACATGGGTGCTTAGAACGTGACGTGGGCGTGACGTGGGCGATTCCAACGTGACGTGGGGCTTCGAACGTGACGTGGGCGTGATGTGGGTGATTCGAATGTCACTTGGGCGTGACGTGGGGGCTTCGAACGTCACGTGGGCGTGACGTGGGGGCTTCGATGTTGACGTGGGCGTGACCTGGGTGATTGGAACGTGACGTGGACGTGACGTGGTTGGTTTCAACGTGACGTGAGCGTCACGTGGGGTCCTCGAACGTGACTTGGGCGTCACGTGGGGTCTTCGAAAGTGACGTGGGCATGACGTGGGTGATTCGAAGGTGACGTGGGTGTGACGTGGGGGCTTCGAACGTGACGTGGGTGTGACGTCGGAACTTTGAATGTGACGTGGGTGTGACCTGGGTCATTTGAACGTGACGTGGGAGTGACGTGGGGGCATCGAACGTGACGTAAGGGTGACATGGGTGCTTAGAACGTGACGTGGGCGTGATGCGGGTGATTCCAACGTGACGTGGGGCTTCGAATGTGACGTGGGCGTGAGGTGGGTGATTGGAACGTGACGTGGGCGTGACGTCGGTACTTTGAATGTGACGTGGGTGTGACCTGGGGGCTTCGAACGTGACGTAAGGGCGACATGGGTGCTTAGAACGTGACGTGGGCGTGACGTGGGTGATTTCAACGTGACGTGGGGGGTTCGAACGTGACATGGGCGTGACGTCGGTACTTTGAAAGTGACGTGGGTGTGACCTGGGTGATTGGAACGTGACGTGGGCATGACGTGGGTACTTTACATTTCACGTGGGTGTGACCTGGGTGCTTCGAACGTGACGTGGACGTGACGTGGGTGGTTTCAACGTGACGTGAGCGTCACGTGGGGTCCTCGAACGTGACTTGGGCGTCACGTGGGGTCTTCGAAAGTGACGTGGGCATGACGTGGGTGATTCGAAGGTGACGTGAGTGTGACGTCGGTACTTTCAATGTGACGTGGGTGTGACCTGGGTGATTGGAATGTGACGTGGGAGTGACGTGGGGGCTTCGAACGTGCCAAAAGGGTGACATGGGTGCTTAGAACGTGACGTGGGCGTGACGTGGGTGATTCCAACGTGACGTGGGCGTCACGGGTGGGCTTCGAACGTGACGTGGGCATGACGTTGGTGATTCGAAGGTGACGTGGGCGTGACGTGGGTGCTTTGAAAGTGACGTGGGCGTGACGTGGGGGCTTCGAACGTGATGTAATTGTGACATGGGTGCTTAGAACGTGACGTGGGCATGACGTGGGTGATTCGAAGGTGACGTGGGTGTGACGTGGGGGCTTCAAACGTAACGTGGGCGTGACGTGGGGGATTCGAACGTGACGTGGGCGTGACGTCGGAACTTTGAATGTGACGTGGGTGTGACCTGGGTCATTTGATCGTGACGTGGGAGTGACGTGGGGGCTTCAAACGTGACGTAAGGGTGACATGGGTGCTTAGAACGTGACGTGGGCGTGACGTGGGTGATTCCAATGTCATGTGGGGGCTTCGAACGTGACGTGGGCGTGACGTGGGTGATTCGAACGTGACGTGGGCGTGACGTCGGTACTTTACATTTGACGTGGGTGTGACCTGGGTGATGCGAACGTGACGTGGGCGTCACGTGGGGGCATCGAACGTGACGTGGGAGTGACGCGGGGGCTTCGAACGTGACGTAAGGGTGAGATGGGTGCTTAGAACGTGACGTGGGCGTGACGTGGGCGATTCCAGCGTGACGTGGGGCTTCGAATGTGACGTGGGCGTGACGTCAGTACTTCCAACGGCACATGGGTGTGACCTGGGTCATTGGAACGTGACGTGGGAGTGACGTCTGGGCTTCGAACGTGACAAAAGGGTGACATGGGTGCTTAGAACGTGACGTGGGCGTGACGTGGGCGATTCCAGCGTGACGTGGGGCTTCGAATGTGACGTGGGCGTGACGTCAGTACTTCCAACGGCACATGGGTGTGACCTGGGTCATTGGAACGTGACGTGGGAGTGACGTGGGGGCTTCGAACGTGACAAAAGGGTGACATGGGTGCTTAGAACGTGACGTGGGCGTGACGTGGGCGCTTCCAGCGTGACGTGGGGTGATTCGAATGTGACGTGGGCGTGACGTCAGTACTTCCAACGGCACATGGGTGTGACCTGGGTCATTGGAACGTGACGTGGGAGTGACGTGGGGGCTTCGCACATGACAAAAGGGTGACATGGGTGCTTAGAACGTGACGTGGGCGTGACGTGGGCGATTCCAACGTGACGTGGGCTTCGAATGTGACGTGGGCGTGATGTGGGTGATTCGAATGTCACTTGGGCGTGACGTGGGGGCTTCGAACGTCACCTGGGCGTGACGTGGGGGCTTCGATGTTGACGTGGGCGTGACCTGGGTGATTGGAACGTGACGTGGACGTGACGTGGGTGGTTTCAACGTGACGTGAGCGTCACGTGGGGTCCTCGAACGTGACTTGGGCGTCACGTGGGGTCTTCGAAAGTGACGTGGGCATGACGTGGGTGATTCGAAGGTGACGTGGGTGTGACGTGGGGGCTTCGAACGTGACGTGGGTGTGACGTCGGTACTTTGAATGTGACGTGGGTGTGACCTGGGTCATTTGAACGTGACGTGGGAGTGACGTGGGGGCATCGAACGTGACATAAGGGTGACATGGGTGCTTAGAACGTGACTTGGGTGTGACGTGGGTGATTCCAACGTGTCGTGGGGCTTCGAATGTGACGTGGGCGTGACGTGTGTGGTTTCAACGTGACGTGGGTGTCACGTGGGGCATCGAACGTGACGTGGACGTGACGTCGGTACTTTCAATTTGAGGTTGGTGTGACCTGGGTCATTCGAACGTGACATACATGTGACGTGGGTGATTCCAACGTGACGTGGGGCTTCGAATGTGACGTGGGTGTGACCTGGGTGATTGGAATGTGACGTGGGTGTGACGTGGGGGCTTCGAACGTGACGTGGGTGTGACGTGGGTGTTTCGAACGTGACGTTGGTGTTTCGAACTTGACTTCGGTGTGACGTGGGTGCTTCGGACCTGACGTGGGCGTAACGTGGGGGCTTCGAGCATGACGCGGGAGTGACGTGGATGCTTCGACTGTGACGTTGGTGTTTCGAACATGACAGGGGTGTGACATGGGTGCTTAGAACGTGACTTGGGTGTGACGTGGGTGATTCCAACGTGTCGTGGGGCTTCGAATGTGACGTGGGCGTGAGGTGGGTGATTGGAACGTGACGTGGGCGTGACGTCGGTACTTTGAATGTGACGAGGGTGTGACCTGGGGGCTTCGAACGTGATGTAAGGGCGACATGGGTGCTTAAACGTGACGTGGGCGTGACATAGGCGCTTCGATCGTGACGTGGGCGTGACGTGTGTGGTTTCAACGTGACGTGGGTGCCACGTGGGGCATCGAACGTGACGTGGGTGTGACGTGTGTGGTTTCAACGTGACGTGGGCGTCACGTGGGAGTTGCGATCGTCACGTGGACGTGACGTCGGTACTTTCAATTTGAGGCTGGTGTGACCTGGGTCATTCGAGCGTGACGTACGTGTGACGTGGGTGATTCCAACGTGACGTGGGCGTGACGTGGGGGCTTCGATCGTGACGTGGACGTGACGTCGGTACTTTATATCTGACGTGGGTGTGACCTGGGTCATTCGAACGTGACGTGGGTGTGACGTGGGGGCTTCGAACGTGACGTGGGCATGACGTGGGTGATTCGAAGGTGACGTGTGCGTGACGTGGGGGCATCGAAGGTGACGTGGGCATGACGTGGGAGCTTCGAAAGTGACGTGGGCGTCACGTGGGTGATTCGAAGGTGACGTGGGCGTGACCTGGGGGCTTCGAACGTGACGTGGGCGTGACGTCGGTACTTTGAATGTGACGTGGGTGTGACCTGGGTCATTTGAACGTGACGTGGGAGTGACGTGGGGTCTTCGAACGTGACATAAGGGTGACATGGGTGCTTAGAACGTGACGTGGGCGTGACGTGGGCGATTCCAACGTGATCTGGGGCTTCGAACGTGACATGGGCGTGACGTGGGTGCTTCGATTGTGACGTGGGCGTGACGTCGGCACTTTGAAAGTGACGTGGGTGTGACCTGGGTGATTGGAACGTGACGTGGGAGTGACGTGGGTGATTCCAACGTGACCTGGGCTTCGAACGTGACGTGGGCGTGACGTGGGTGAATGGAACGTGTGGTGGGCGTGAGGTGGGTGATTCGAAAGTGACGTCGGTGTGACGTGGTGCTTCGAACGTGACGTGGGCATGACATAAGCGCTTCGATCGTGACGTGGGCGTGACGTGTGTGGTTTCAACGTGACGTGGGCGTCACGGGGGGGCTTCGAACGTGACGTGGGCATGACGTGGGTGCTTCGAAGGTGACGTGGGCATGACGTCGGTACTGTGAAAGTTACGTGGGTGTGACCTGGGTGGTTGGAACATGACGTGGGAGTGACGTGGGTGATTCCAACGTGACGTGGGCTTCGAACGTGACGTGGGCGTGACGTGGGTGATTGGAACGTGTGGTGGGCGTGAGGTGGGTGATTCGAAAGTGACGTCGGTGTGACGTGGGTGATTCGGACGTGACGTGGGCATGACATAAGCGCTTCGATCGTGACGTGGGCGTGACGTGTGTGGTTTCAACGTGACGTGGGTGTCACGTGGGGCATCGAACGTGACGTGGGCGTGACGTGTGTGGTTTCAACGTGACGTGGGCGTCACGGGGGGCTTCGAACGTGACGTGGGCATGACGTGGCTGATTCGAAGGTGACGTGGGCGTGACGTGGGGGCATGGAACGTGACGTGGGTGTGACGTGGGTGTTTCGAACGTGACGTGGGCGTGACGTCGGTACTTTGAATGTGACGTGGGTGTGACCTGGGTCATTTGAACGTGACGTGGGCGTGACGTGGGCGATTCCAACGTGACGTGGGGGCTTCAAACGTGACGTGGGCGTGACGTGGGTGATTGGAACGTGACGTGGACGTGACGTGGGTGGTTTCATCGTGACGTGGCTGTGACGTGGGGGCTTCGGACGTGACGTGGGCGTCACGTGGGGGCTTCGAAAGTGACGTGGGCGTGACGTGGGGGCTTCGAAGGTGACCTGGGTATGACGTGGGTTCTTCGAACATGACGTGGGCATGACGTGGGTGATTCGAACGTGACGTGGGCGTGACGTGGGTGATTCGAACGTGACGTGGGCATGACGTGGGTGATTCGAACGTGATGTGGGCCTGACGTGGATGCTTCGAATGTGACGTTGGTGTTTCGAACGTGACATGGGTGTGACATGGGTGCTTCGAATGTGACGTGGGCGTAACGTGGGACTTCGAACCTGACGTGGGCGTGACGTGTGTGGTTTCAACGTGACGTGGGTGCCACGTGGGGCATCGAACGTGACGTGGGTGTGACGTGTGTGGTTTCAACGTGACGTGGGCGTCACGTGGGAGTTGCGATCGTCACGTGGACGTGACGTCGGTACTTTCAATTTGAGGCTGGTGTGACCTGGGTCATTCGAGCGTGACGTACGTGTGACGTGGGTGATTCCAACGTGACGTGGGCGTGACGTGGGGGCTTCGATCGTGACGTGGACGTGACGTCGGTACTTTATATCTGACGTGGGTGTGACCTGGGTCATTCGAACGTGACGTGGGTGTGACGTGGGGGCTTCGAACGTGACGTGGGCATGACGTGGGTGATTCGAAGGTGAGGTGTGCGTGACGTGGGGGCATCGAACGTGACGTGGGCGTCACGTGTGGGCTTCAAACGTGACCTGTGTGTGACGTGGTTGATTCGAAGGTGACGTGGGGGTGACGTGGGGGAATGGAACGTGACGTGGGTGTGACGTGGGGGCATCGATCGTGACGTGGACGTGACGTCGGTACTTTCAATTATACGTGGGTGTGACCTGGGTCATTCGAACGTGACGTGGGAGTGACGTGGGGGCTTTGAATGAGACATGGGTGTGACCTGGGGCTTCGAACGTGACGTGGGCGACATGGGTGCTGAGAACGTGACGTGGGCGTGACGTGGGTGATTCCAACGTGACGTGGGCGTGACGTGGGGGCATCGATCGTGACGTGGGCGTCACGTGGGGGCTTGAAACGTGACCTGGGTGTGACGTGGTTGATTCGAAGGTGACGTGGGCGTGACGTCAGTACTTTGAACGTGACGTGGGTGTGACCTGGGTCATGCGAACGTGACGTGGGTGTGACGTGGGTGTTTCGAACGTTTCGTGGGCATTTCGTGGGTGATTCGAACGTGACGTGGGTGTGACCTGGGTCACTTGAACGTGACGTGGGAGTGACGTGGGGGCTTCAAACGTGACGTAAGGGTGACATTGGTGCTTCGGACGTGACGTGGGTGTAACGTGGGGGGTTCGAGCATGACACGGGAGTGACGTGGATGCTTCGAATGTGACGTGGGTGCTTCGAACGTGACGTGGAAGTCACGTGGGGGCTTCGAACGTGACGTGGGTGTGACGCGGGTGATTCGAAATTGACGTGGGCGTCACGTGGGAGTTTCGAACGTGACGTGGGCGTGACGTGGGTACTTTACATTTGACGTGGGTGTGACCTGGGTGATGCGAACGTGACGTGGGCGCAATGTGGGGGCATCGAACGTGACGTGGGCGTAACGTGGGGGCTTCGAAAGTGACGTGGGCATGACGTGGGTGATTCGAAGGTGACGTGAGTGTGACGTCGGTACTTTCAATGTGACGTGGGTGTGACCTGGGTGATTGGAATGTGACGTGGGAGTGACGTGGGGGCTTCGAACGTGCCAAAAGGGTGACATGGGTGCTTAGAACGTGACGTGGGCGTGACGTGGGTGATTCCAACGTGACGTGGGCGTCACGGGTGGGCTTCGAACGTGACGTGGGCATGACGTTGGTGATTCGAAGGTGACGTGGGCGTGACGTGGGTGCTTTGAAAGTGACGTGGGCGTGACGTGGGGGCTTCGAACGTGATGTAATTGTGACATGGGTGCTTAGAACGTGACGTGGGCATGACGTGGGTGATTCGAAGGTGACGTGGGTGTGACGTGGGGGCTTCAAACGTAACGTGGGCGTGACGTGGGGGATTCGAACGTGACGTGGGCGTGACGTCGGAACTTTGAATGTGACGTGGGTGTGACCTGGGTCATTTGATCGTGACGTGGGAGTGACGTGGGGGCTTCAAACGTGACGTAAGGGTGACATGGGTGCTTAGAACGTGACGTGGGCGTGACGTGGGTGATTCCAATGTCATGTGGGGGCTTCGAACGTGACGTGGGCGTGACGTGGGTGATTCGAACGTGACGTGGGCGTGACGTCGGTACTTTACATTTGACGTGGGTGTGACCTGGGTGATGCGAACGTGACGTGGGCGTCACGTGGGTGATTCGAATGTGACGTGGGCGTGACGTGGGGGCTTCGAACGTCACGTGAGCGTCACGTGGGGGCATCGAGTTTGACATGGGCGTGACCTGGGTGATTGGAACCTGACGTGGGGCTTCGAACATGACGTGGGCATGACGTGGGGGCATCGAACGTGACGTGGGCGTGACGTGGGTGATTCGAATGTGACGTGGGCATGACGTGGGAGCTTCGAAAGTGACGTGGGCGTCACGTGGGTGATTCGAAGGTGACGTGGGCGTGACGTGGGGGCTTCGAACGTGACGTGGGCGTGACGTCGGTACTTTGAATGTGACGTGGGTGTGACCTGGGTCATTTGAACGTGACGTGGGAGTGACGTGGGGTCTTCGAACGTGACATAAGGGTGACATGGGTGCTTAGAACGTGACGTGGGCGTGACGTGGGTGATCCCAACGTGACGTGGGGGCTTCGAACGTGACATGGGCGTGACGTGGGTGCTTCGATTGTGACGTGGGCGTGACGTCGGCACTTTGAAAGTGACGTGGGTGTGACCTGGGTGATTGGAACGTGACGTGGGAGTGACGTGGGTGATTCCAACGTGACGTGGGCTTCGAACGTGACGTGGGCGTGACGTGGGTGAATGGAACGTGTGGTGGGCGTGAGGTGGGTGATTCGAAAGTGACGTCGGTGTGACGTGGTGCTTCGAACGTGACGTGGGCATGACATAAGCGCTTCGATCGTGACGTGGGCGTGACGTGTGTGGTTTCAACGTGACGTGGGCGTCACGGGGGGGCTTCGAACGTGACGTGGGCATGACGTGGGTGCTTCGAAGGTGACGTGGGCATGACGTCGGTACTGTGAAAGTTACGTGGGTGTGACCTGGGTGGTTGGAACATGACGTGGGAGTGACGTGGGTGATTCCAACGTGACGTGGGCTTCGAACGTGACGTGGGCGTGACGTGGGTGATTGGAACGTGTGGTGGGCGTGAGGTGGGTGATTCGAAAGTGACGTCGGTGTGACGTGGTGCTTCGAACGTGACGTGGGCATGACATAAGCGCTTCGATCGTGACGTGGGCGTGACGTGTGTGGTTTCAACGTGACGTGGGTGTCACGTGGGGCATCGAACGTGACGTGGGCGTGACGTGTGTGGTTTCAACGTGACGTGGGCGTCACGGGGGGCTTCGAACGTGACGTGGGCATGACGTGGCTGCTTCGAAGGTGACGTGGGCGTGACGTGGGGGCATGGAACGTGACGTGGGTGTGAGGTGGGTGTTTCGAACGTGACGTGGGCGTGACGTCGGTACTTTGAATGTGACGTGGGTGTGACCTGGGTCATTTGAACGTGACGTGGGCGTGACGTGGGTGATTCCAACGTCATGTGGGGGCTTCGAACGTGACGTGGGCGTGACGTGGGTGATTGGAACGTGACGTGGACGTGACGTGGGTGGTTTCATCGTGACGTGGCTGTGACGTGGGGGCTTCGGACGTGACGTGGGCGTCACGTGGGGGCTTCGAAAGTGACGTGGGCGTGACGTGGGGGCTTCGAAGGTGACCTGGGTATGACGTGGGTTCTTCGAACGTGACGTGGGCATGACGTGGGTGATTCGAACGTGACGTGGGCGTGACGTGGGTGATTCGAATGTGACGTGGGCGTGACGTGGGTGATTCGAAAGTGATGTCAGTGTGACGTGGGTGTATCGGACGTGACGTGGGCCTGACGTGGATGCTTCGAATGTGACGTTAGTGTTTCGAACGTGACGTAAGGGTGACGTGGGGCTTCGAATGTGACGTGGGCGTGAGGTGGGTGATTGGAACGTGACGTGGGCGTGACGTCGGTACTTTGAATGTGACGAGGGTGTGACCTAGGGGCTTCGAACGTGATGGAAGGGCGACATGGGTGCTTAGAACGTGACGTGGGCGTGACATAGGCGCTTCGATCGTGACGTGGGCGTGACGTGTGTGGTTTCAACGTGACGTGGGTGCCACGTGGGGCATCGAACGTGACGTGGGTGTGACGTGTGTGGTTTCAACGTGACGTGGGCGTCACGTGGGAGTTGCGATCGTCACGTGGACGTGACGTCGGTACTTTCAATTTGGGGCTGGTGTGACCTGGGTCATTCGAGCGTGACGTACGTGTGACGTGGGTGATTCCAACGTGACGTGGGCGTGACGTGGGGGCTTCGATCGTGACGTGGACGTGACGTCGGTACTTTATATCTGACGTGGGTGTGACCTGGGTCATTCGAACGTGACGTGGGTGTGACGTGGGGGCATCGAACGTGACGTGGGCGTCACGTGTGGGCTTCAAACGTGACCTGTGTGTGACGTGGTTGATTCGAAGGTGACGTGGGGGTGACGTGGGGGAATGGAACGTGACGTGGGTGTGACGTGGGGGCATCGATCGTGACGTGGACGTGACGTCGGTACTTTCAATTATACGTGGGTGTGACCTGGGTCATTCGAACGTGACGTGGGAGTGACGTGGGGGCTTTGAATGAGACATGGGTGTGACCTGGGGCTTCGAACGTGACGTGGGCGACATGGGTGCTTAGAACGTGACGTGGGCGTGACGTGGGTGATTCCAACGTGACGTGGGCGTGACGTGGGGGCATCGATCGTGACGTGGGCGTCACGTGGGGGCTTGAAACGTGACCTGGGTGTGACGTGGTTGATTCGAAGGTGACGTGGGCGTGACGTCAGTACTTTGAACGTGACGTGGGTGTGACCTGGGTCATGCGAACGTGACGTGGGTGTGACGTGGGTGTTTCGAACGTTTCGTGGGCATTTCGTGGGTGATTCGAACGTGACGTGGGTGTGACCTGGGTCACTTGAACGTGACGTGGGAGTGACGTGGGGGCTTCAAACGTGACGTAAGGGTGACATTGGTGCTTCGGACGTGACGTGGGTGTAACGTGGGGGGTTCGAGCATGACACGGGAGTGACGTGGATGCTTCGAATGTGACGTGGGTGCTTCGAACGTGACGTGGGTGTGACGCGGGTGATGCGAACGTGACGTGGGCGCAATGTGGGGGCATCGAACGTGACGTGGGCGTAACGTGGGGGCTTCGAAAGTGACGTGGGCATGACGTGGGTGATTCGAAGGTGACGTGAGTGTGACGTGGGGTGATTCGAACGTGACGTGGGCGTGACGTCGGTACTTTCAATGTGACGTGGGTGTGACCTGGGTGATTGGAATGTGACGTGGGAGTGACGTGGGGGCTTCGAACGTGCCAAAAGGGTGACATGGGTGCTTAGAACGTGACGTGGGCGTGACGTGGGTGATTCCAACGTGACGTGGGCGTCACGGGTGGGCTTCGAACGTGACGTGGGCATGACGTTGGTGATTCGAAGGTGACGTGGGCGTGACGTGGGTGCTTTGAAAGTGACGTGGGCGTGACGTGGGGGCTTCGAACGTGATGTAATTGTGACATGGGTGCTTAGAACGTGACGTGGGCATGACGTGGGTGATTCGAAGGTGACGTGGGTGTGACGTTGGGGCTTCAAACGTAACGTGGGCGTGACGTGGGATATTCGAACGTGACGTGGGCGTGACGTCGGAACATTGAATGTGACGTGGGTGTGACCTGGGTCATTTGATCGTGACGTGGGAGTGACGTGGGGGCATCGAACGTGACGTAAGGGTGACATGGGCGCTTAGAACGTGACGTGGGTGTGACGTGGGTGATTCCAACGTGACGTGGGGGCTTCGAACGTGACGTGGGCGTGACGTGGGTGATTGGAACGTGACGTGGGCGTGACGTCGGTACTTTGAAAGTGACGTGGGAGTGACGTGGGGGCTTCAAACGTGACGTAAGGGTGACATGGGTGCTTAGAACGTGACGTGGGCGTGACGTGGGTGATTCCAACGTCATGTGGGGTATTCGAACGTGACGTGGGCGTGACGTGGGTGATTCGAACGTGACGTGGGCGTGACGTCGGTACTTTGAAAGTGACGTGGGTGTGACCTGGGTGATTGGAACGTGACGTGGGAGTGATGTGGGGGCTTCGAACGTGACGTGGGCATGACGTGGGTGATTCGAAGGTGACGTGGGTGTGACGTGGGGGCTTCGAACGTGACGTGGGCGTGACGTCAGTACTTTGAATGTGACGTGGGTGTGACCTGGGTCATTTGAACGTGACGTGGGAGTGACGTGGGTGATTCCAACGTGATGTGGGGCTTCGAACGTTACGTGGGCATTTCGTGGGTGATTCGAACGTGACGTGGGCGTGACGTGGGTACTTTACATTTGACGTGGGTGTGACCTGGGTGATGCGAACGTGACGTGGGCGTGACGTGGGTGATTCGAATGTGACGTGGGCGTGACGTGGGGGCTTCGAACGTCACGTGAGCGTCACGTGGGGGCATCGAGTTTGACATGGGCGTGACCTGGGTGATTGGAACGTGACGTGGGGCTTCGAACATGACGTGGGCGTGACGTGGGGGCATCGAAGGTGACGTGGGCATGACGTGGGTGATTCGAAGGTGACGTGGGCGTGACGTGGGGGCTTCGAACGTGACGTGGGTGTGAGGTGGGTGATTCGAACGTGACGTGGGCGTGACGTCGGTACTTTGAATGTGACGTGGGTGTGACCTGGGTCATTTGAACGTGACGTGGGAGTGACGTGGGGTCTTCGAACGTGACATAAGGGTGACATGGGTGCTTAGAACGTGACGTGGGCGTGACGTGGGTGATCCCAACGTGACGTGGGGGCTTCGAACGTGACATGGGCGTGACGTGGGTGCTTCGATTGTGACGTGGGCGTGACGTCGGCACTTTGAAAGTGACGTGGGTGTGACCTGGGTGGTTGGAACATGACGTGGGAGTGACGTGGGTGATTCCAACGTGACGTGGGCATGACATAAGCGCTTCGATCGTGACGTGGGCGTGACGTGTGTGGTTTCAACGTGACGTGGGCGTCACGGGGGGGCTTCGAACGTGACGTGGGCATGACGTGGGTACTTCGAAGGTGACGTGGGCATGACGTCGGTACTGTGAAAGTTACGTGGGTGTGACCTGGGTGGTTGGAACATGACGTGGGAGTGACGTGGGTGATTCCAACGTGACGTGGGCTTCGAACGTGACGTGGGCGTGACGTGGGTGATTGGAACGTGACGTGGGCGTGAGGTGGGTGATTCGAAAGTGACGTCGGTGTGACGTGGGTGTTTCGGACGTGACGTGGGCATGACATAAGCGCTTCGATCGTGACGTGGGCGTGACGTGTGTGGTTTCAACGTGACGTGGGTGTCACGTGGGGCATCGAACGTGACGTGGGCGTGACGTGTGTGGTTTCAACGTGACGTGGGCGTCACGGGGGGCTTCGAACGTGACGTGGGCATGACGTGGCTGCTTCGAAGGTGACGTGGGCGTGACGTGGGGGCATGGAACGTGACGTGGGTGTGAGGTGGGTGTTTCGAACGTGACGTGGGCGTGACGTCGGTACTTTGAATGTGACGTGGGTGTGACCTGGGTCATTTGAACGTGACGTGGGCGTGACGTGGGTGATTCCAACGCCATGTGGGGGCTTCGAACGTGACGTGGGCGTGACGTGGGTGATTGGAACGTGACGTGGACGTGACGTGGGTGGTTTCATCGTGACGTGGCTGTGACGTGGGGGCTTCGGACGTGACGTGGGCGTCACGTGGGGGCTTCGAAAGTGACGTGGGCGTGACGTGGGGGCTTCGAAGGTGACCTGGGTATGACGTGGGTTCTTCGAACGTGACGTGGGCATGACGTGGGTGATTCGTACGTGACGTGGGCGTGACGTGGGTGATTCGAATGTGACGTGGGCGTGACGTGGGTGATTCGAAAGTGATGTCAGTGTGACGTGGGTGTATCGGACGTGACGTGGGCCTGACGTGGATGCTTCGAATGTGACGTTAGTGTTTCGAACGTGACGTAAGGGTGACGTGGGGCTTCGAATGTGACGTGGGCGTGAGGTGGGTGATTGGAACGTGACGTGGGCGTGACGTCGGTACTTTGAATGTGACGAGGGTGTGACCTAGGGGCTTCGAACGTGATGGAAGGGCGACATGGGTGCTTAAACGTGACGTGGGCGTGACATAGGCGCTTCGATCGTGACGTGGGCGTGACGTGTGTGGTTTCAACGTGACGTGGGTGCCACGTGGGGCATCGAACGTGACGTGGGTGTGACGTGTGTGGTTTCAACGTGACGTGGGCGTCACGTGGGAGTTGCGATCGTCACGTGGACGTGCCGTCGGTACTTTCAATTTGAGGCTGGTGTGACCTGGGTCATTCGAGCGTGACGTACGTGTGACGTGGGTGATTCCAACGTGACGTGGGCGTGACGTGGGGGCTTCGATCGTGACGTGGACGTGACGTCGGTACTTTATATCTGACGTGGGTGTGACCTGGGTCATTCGAACGTGACGTGGGTGTGACGTGGGGGCTTCGAACGTGACGTGGGCATGACGTGGGTGATTCGAAGGTGACGTGTGCGTGACGTGGGGGCATCGAACGTGACGTGGGCGTCACGTGTGGGCTTCAAACGTGACCTGTGTGTGACGTGGTTGATTCGAAGGTGACGTGGGGGTGACGTGGGGGAATGGAACGTGACGTGGGTGTGACGTGGGGGCATCGATCGTGACGTGGACGTGACGTCGGTACTTTCAATTATACGTGGGTGTGACCTGGGTCATTCGAACGTGACGTGGGAGTGACGTGGGGGCTTTGAATGAGACATGGGTGTGACCTGGGGCTTCGAACGTGACGTGGGCGACATGGGTGCTTAGAACGTGACGTGGGCGTGACGTGGGTGATTCCAACGTGACGTGGGCGTGACGTGGGGGCATCGATCGTGACGTGGGCGTCACGTGGGGGCTTGAAACGTGACCTGGGTGTGACGTGGTTGATTCGAAGGTGACGTGGGCGTGACGTCAGTACTTTGAACGTGACGTGGGTGTGACCTGGGTCATGCGAACGTGACGTGGGTGTGACGTGGGTGTTTCGAACGTTTCGTGGGCATTTCGTGGGTGATTCGAACGTGACGTGGGTGTGACCTGGGTCACTTGAACGTGACGTGGGAGTGACGTGGGGGCTTCAAACGTGACGTAAGGGTGACATTGGTGCTTCGGACGTGACGTGGGTGTAACGTGGGGGGTTCGAGCATGACACGGGAGTGACGTGGATGCTTCGAATGTGACGTGGGTGCTTCGAACGTGACGTGGGTGTGACGCGGGTGATTCGAAATTGACGTGGGCGTCACGTGGGAGTTTCGAACGTGACGTGGGCGTGACGTGGGTACTTTACATTTGACGTGGGTGTGACCTGGGTGATGCGAACGTGACGTGGGCGCAATGTGGGGGCATCGAACGTGACGTGGGCGTAACGTGGGGGCTTCGAAAGTGACGTGGGCATGACGTGGGTGATTCGAAGGTGACGTGAGTGTGACGTGGGGTGATTCGAACGTGACGTGGGCGTGACGTCGGTACTTTCAATGTGACGTGGGTGTGACCTGGGTGATTGGAATGTGACGTGGGAGTGACGTGGGGGCTTCGAACGTGCCAAAAGGGTGACATGGGTGCTTAGAACGTGACGTGGGCGTGACGTGGGTGATTCCAACGTGACGTGGGCGTCACGGGTGGGCTTCGAACGTGACGTGGGCATGACGTTGGTGATTCGAAGGTGACGTGGGCGTGACGTGGGTGCTTTGAAAGTGACGTGGGCGTGACGTGGGGGCTTCGAACGTGATGTAATTGTGACATGGGTGCTTAGAACGTGACGTGGGCATGACGTGGGTGATTCGAAGGTGACGTGGGTGTGACGTGGGGGCTTCAAACGTAACGTGGGCGTGACGTGGGGGATTCGAACGTGACGTGGGCGTGACGTCGGAACTTTGAATGTGACGTGGGTGTGACCTGGGTCATTTGATCGTGACGTGGGAGTGACGTGGGGGCATCGAACGTGACGTAAGGGTGACATGGGTGCTTAGAACGTGACGTGGGTGTGACGTGGGTGATTCCAACGTGACGTGGGGGCTTCGAACGTGACGTGGGCGTGACGTGGGTGATTGGAACGTGACGTGGGCGTGACGTCGGTACTTTGAAAGTGACGTGGGAGTGACGTGGGGGCTTCGAACGTGACGTAAGGGTGACATGGGTGCTTAGAACGTGACGTGGGCGTGACGTGGGTGATTCCAATGTCATGTGGGGGCTTCGAACGTGACGTGGGCGTGACGTGGGTGATTCGAACGTGACGTGGGCGTGACGTCGGTACTTTGAAAGTGACGTGGGTGTGACCTGGGTGATTGGAACGTGACGTGGGAGTGACGTGGGGGCTTCGAACGTGACGTAAGGGTGACATGGGCGCTTAGAACGTGACGTGGGCGTGACGTGGGTGATTCGAATATGACGTGGGCGTGACGTGGGTGATTCCAATGTCATGTGGGGGCTTCGAACGTGACGTGGGCGTGACGTGGGTGATTCGAACGTGACGTGGGCGTGACGTCGGTACTTTGAAAGTGACGTGGGTGTGACCTGGGTGATTGGAACGTGACGTGGGAGTGACGTGGGGGCTTCGAACGTGACGTAAGGGTGACATGGGCGCTTAGAACGTGACGTGGGCGTGACGTGGGTGATTCGAATATGACGTGGGCGTGACGTGGGTGATTCGAAAGTGACGTCGGTGTGACGTGGGTGTTTCGGACGTGACGTGGGCGTGACGTGGATGCTTCGAACGTGACGTTGGTGTTTCGAACGTGACGTGGGTGTGACGTGGGTGCTTCGAACGTGACCTGGGCGTGATATAGGCGCTTCGATCATGACGTGGGCGTGACGTGTGTGGTGTCAACGTGACGTGGGTGTCACGTGGGGCATCGAACGTGACGTGGACGTGACGTCGGTACTTTCAATTCGAGGTTGGTGTGACCTGGGTCATTCGAAGGTGACGTACATGTGACGTGGGTGATTCCAACGTGACGTGGGGCTTCGAACGTGACGTGGACGTCACGTGGGTGATTCCAACGTCATGTGGGGGCTTCGAACGTGACGTGGGCGTGACGTGGGTGATTCGAACGTGACGTGGGCGTGACGTCGGTACTTTGAAAGTGACGTGGGTGTGACCTGGGTGATTTGAACGTGACGTGGGAGTGACGTGGGGGCTTCAAACGTGACGTAAGGGTGACATGGGCGCTTAGAACGTGACGTGGGCGTGTCGTGGGTGATTGGAACGTGACGTGGGCGTGAGGTGGGTGATTCGAAAGCGACGTCGGTGTGACGTGGGGGTTTCGGACGTGACGTGGGTGTGACGTGGGTGCTTCGAACGTGACGTGAGTGTGACATAGGCGCTTCGATCATGACGTGGGCGTGACGTGTGTGGTTTCAACGTGACGTGGGTGTCACGTGGGGCATCGAACGTGACGTGGACGTGACGTCGGTACTTTCAATTTGAGGTTGGTGTGACCTGGGTCATTCGAACGTGACGTACATGTGCCATGGGTGATTCCAACGTGACGTGGGCTTCGAACGTGACGTGGGTGTGACCTGGGTGATTGGAACGTGACGTGGGCGTGACGTCGGTACTTTGAAAGTGACGTGGGAGTGACGTGGGGGCTTCAAACGTGACGTAAGGGTGACATGGGTGCTTAGAACGTGACGTGGGCGTGACGTGGGTGATTCCAATGTCATGTGGGGGCTTCGAACGTGACGTGGGCGTGACGTGGGTGATTCGAACGTGACGTGGGCGTGACGTGGGGGCTTCGAACGTCACGTGAGCGTCACGTGGGGGCATCGAGTTTGACATGGGCGTGACCTGGGTGATTGGAACGTGACGTGGGGCTTCGAACATGACGTGGGCGTGACGTGGGGGCATCGAAGGTGACGTGGGCATGACGTGGGAGCTTCGAAAGTGACGTGGGCGTCACGTGGGTGATTCGAAGGTGACGTGGGCGTGACGTGGGGGCTTCGAACGTGACGTGGGCGTGACGTCGGTACTTTGAATGTGACGTGGGTGTGACCTGGGTCATTTGAACGTGACGTGGGAGTGACGTGGGGTCTTCGAACGTGACATAAGGGTGACATGGGTGCTTAGAACGTGACGTGGGCGTGACGTGGGTGATCCCAACGTGACGTGGGGGCTTCGAACGTGACATGGGCGTGACGTGGCTGATTGGAACGTGACGTGGGCGTGACGTCGGTACTTTGAATGTGACGTGGGTGTGACCTGGGTGATTGGAACGTGACGTGGGAGTGACGTGGGTGATTCCAACGTGACCTGGGCTTCGAACGTGACGTGGGCGTGACGTGGGTGAATGGAACGTGTGGTCGGCGTGAGGTGGGTGATTCGAAAGTGACGTCGGTGTGACGTGGTGCTTCGAACGTGACGTGGGCATGACATAAGCGCTTCGATCGTGACGTGGGCGTGACGTGTGTGGTTTCAACGTGACGTGGGCGTCACGGGGGGGCTTCGAACGTGACGTGGGCATGACGTGGGTACTTCGAAGGTGACGTGGGCATGACGTCGGTACTGTGAAAATTACGTGGGTGTGACCTGGGTGGTTGGAACATGACGTGGGAGTGACGTGGGTGATTCCAACGTGACGTGGGCTTCGAACGTGACGTGGGCGTGACGTGGGTGATTGGAACGTGACGTGGGCGTGAGGTGGGTGATTCGAAAGTGACGTCGGTGTGACGTGGGTGTTTCGGACGTGACGTGGGCATGACATAAGCGCTTCGATCGTGACGTGGGGGTGACGTGTGTGGTTTCAACGTGACGTGGGTGTCACGTGGGGCATCGAACGTGACGTGGACGTGACGTGTGTGGTTTCAACGTGACGTGGGCGTCACGGGCGGCTTCGAACGTGACGTGGGCATGACGTGGCTGATTCGAAGGTGACGTGGGCGTGACGTGGGGGCATGGAACGTGACGTGGGTGTGAGGTGGGTGTTTCGAACGTGACGTGGGCGTGACGTCGGTACTTTGAATGTGACGTGGGTGTGACCTGGGTCATTTGAACGTGACGTGGGCGTGACGTGGGCGATTCCAACGTGACGTGGGGGCTTCAAACGTGACGTGGGCGTGAGGTGGGTGATTGGAACGTGACGTGGACGTGACGTGGGTGGTTTCATCGTGACGTGGCTGTGACGTGGGGGCTTCGGACGTGACGTGGGCGTCACGTGGGGGCTTCGAAAGTGACGTGGGCGTGACGTGGGGGCTTCGAAGGTGACCTGGGTATGACGTGGGTTCTTCGAACGTGACGTGGGCATGACGTGGGTGATTCGAACGTGACGTGGGCGTGACGTGGGTGATTCGAATGTGACGTGGGCGTGACGTGGGTGATTCGAAAGTGATGTCAGTGTGACGTGGGTGTATCGGACGTGACGTGGGCCTGACGTGGATGCTTCGAATGTGACGTTAGTGTTTCGAGCGTGACGTAAGGGTGACGTGGGGCTTCGAATGTGACGTGGGCGTGAGGTGGGTGATTGGAACGTGACGTGGGCGTGACGTCGGTACTTTGAATGTGACGAGGGTGTGACCTAGGGGCTTCGAACGTGATGGAAGGGCGACATGGGTGCTTAGAACGTGACGTGGGCGTGACATAGGCGCTTCGATCGTGACGTGGGCGTGACGTGTGTGGTTTCAACGTGACGTGGGTGCCACGTGGGGCATCGAACGTGACGTGGGTGTGACGTGTGTGGTTTCAACGTGACGTGGGCGTCACGTGGGAGTTGCGATCGTCACGTGGACGTGACGTCGGTACTTTCAATTTGAGGCTGGTGTGACCTGGGTCATTCGAGCGTGACGTACGTGTGACGTGGGTGATTCCAACGTGACGTGGGCGTGACGTGGGGGCTTCGATCGTGACGTGGACGTGACGTCGGTACTTTATATCTGACGTGGGTGTGACCTGGGTCATTCGAACGTGACGTGGGTGTGACGTGGGGGCTTCGAACGTGACGTGGGCATGACGTGGGTGATTCGAAGGTGCCGTGTGCGTGACGTGGGGGCATCGAACGTGACGTGGGCGTCACGTGTGGGCTTCAAACGTGACCTGTGTGTGACGTGGTTGATTCGAAGGTGACGTGGGGGTGACGTGGGGGAATGGAACGTGACGTGGGTGTGACGTGGGGGCATCGAACGTGACGTGGACGTGACGTCGGTACTTTCAATTATACGTGGGTGTGACCTGGGGCTTCGAACGTGACGTGGGCGACATGGGTGCTGAGAACGTGACGTGGGCGTGACGTGGGTGATTCCAACGTGACGTGGGCGTGACGTGGGGGCATCGATCGTGACGTGGGCGTCACGTGGGGGCTTGAAACGTGACCTGGGTGTGACGTGGTTGATTCGAAGGTGACGTGGGCGTGACGTCAGTACTTTGAACGTGACGTGGGTGTGACCTGGGTCATGCGAACGTGACGTGGGTGTGACGTGGGTGTTTCGAACGTTTCGTGGGCATTTCGTGGGTGATTCGAACGTGACGTGGGTGTGACCTGGGTCACTTGAACGTGACGTGGGAGTGACGTGGGGGCTTCAAACGTGACGTAAGGGTGACATTGGTGCTTCGGACGTGACGTGGGTGTAACGTGGGGGGTTCGAGCATGACACGGGAGTGACGTGGATGCTTCGAATGTGACGTGGGTGCTTCGAACGTGACGTGGGTGTGACGCGGGTGATTCGAAATTGACGTGGGCGTCACGTGGGAGTTTCGAACGTGACGTGGGCGTGACGTGGGTACTTTACATTTGACGTGGGTGTGACCTGGGTGATGCGAACGTGACGTGGGCGCAATGTGGGGGCATCGAACGTGACGTGGGCGTAACGTGGGGGCTTCGAAAGTGACGTGGGCATGACGTGGGTGATTCGAAGGTGACGTGAGTGTGACGTGGGGTGATTCGAACGTGACGTGGGCGTGACGTCGGTACTTTCAATGTGACGTGGGTGTGACCTGGGTGATTGGAATGTGACGTGGGAGTGACGTGGGGGCTTCGAACGTGCCAAAAGGGTGACATGGGTGCTTAGAACGTGACGTGGGCGTGACGTGGGTGATTCCAACGTGACGTGGGCGTCACGGGTGGGCTTCGAACGTGACGTGGGCATGACGTTGGTGATTCGAAGGTGACGTGGGCGTGACGTGGGTGCTTTGAAAGTGACGTGGGCGTGACGTGGGGGCTTCGAACGTGATGTAATTGTGACATGGGTGCTTAGAACGTGACGTGGGCATGACGTGGGTGATTCGAAGGTGACGTGGGTGTGACGTGGGGGCTTCAAACGTAACGTGGGCGTGACGTGGGGGATTCGAACGTGACGTGGGCGTGACGTCGGAACTTTGAATGTGACGTGGGTGTGACCTGGGTCATTTGATCGTGACGTGGGAGTGACGTGGGGGCATCGAACGTGACGTAAGGGAGACATGGGTGCTTAGAACGTGACGTGGGTGTGACGTGGGTGATTCCAACGTGACGTGGGGGCTTCGAACGTGACGTGGGAGTGACGTGGGTGATTGGAACGTGACGTGGGCGTGACGTCGGTACTTTGAAAGTGACGTGGGAGTGACGTGGGGTCTTCAAACGTGACGTAAGGGTGACATGGGTGCTTAGAACGTGACGTGGGCGTGACGTGGGTGATTCCAATGTCATGTGGGGGCTTCGAACGTGACGTGGGCGTGACGTGGGTGATTCGAACGTGACGTGGGCGTGACGTCGGTACTTTGAAAGTGACGTGGGTGTGACCTGGGTGATTGGAACGTGACGTGGGAGTGACGTGGGGGCTTCGAACGTGACGTAAGGGTGACATGGGCGCTTAGAACGTGACGTGGGCGTGACGTGGGTGATTCGAATATGACGTGGGCGTGACGTGGGTGATTCGAAAGTGACGTCGGTGTGACGTGGGTGTTTCGGACGTGACGTGGGCGTGACGTGGATGCTTCGAACGTGACGTTGGTGTTTCGAACGTGACGTGGGTGTGACGTGGGTGCTTCGAACGTCACGTGGGCGTGACATAGGCGCTTCGATCATGACGTGGGCGTGACGTGTGTGGTTTCAACGTGACGTGGGTGTCACGTGGGGCATCGAACGTGACGTGGACGTGACGTCGGTACTTTCAATTTGAGGTTGGTGTGACCTGGGTCATTCGAACGTGACGTACATGTGACGTGGGTGATTCCAACGTGACGTGGGGCTTCGAACGTGACGTGGGTGTGACCTGGGTGATTGGAACGTGACGTGGGTGTGACGTGGGGGCTTCGAACGTGACGTGGGTGTGACGTGGGTGTTTCGAACCTGACGTTGGTATTTCGAACGTGACGTGGGTGTGACGTGGGTGCATCGGACGTGACGTGGGCATAACGTGGGGGCTACGAACATTACGCGGGTGTGACGTGGATGCTTCGAATGCGACGTTGGTGTTTCGAACGTGACATGGGTGTGACATGGGTGCTTGGAACGTGACGTGGGTGTGACGAGGGGTCATCGATCGTGACGTGGACGTGACGTCGGTACTTTATACCTGATGGGGGTGTGACGTGGGTCATTCGAACGTGACGTGGGTGTGACGTGGGTGTTTCGAACGTGACGTGGGCGTGACGTCGGTACTTTGAATGTGACGTGGGTGTGATGTGCGTCATTCGAACGTGATGTACGTGTGACGTGTGGGCTTCGAACGTGACGTCGGTGTTTCAAAACTAACGTGGGTGTGACGTAGGGGTATCGAACGTGACGTAGGTGTTTCCAAACTGACGTGGGTGTGACGTCGGTATGTTGAACGTGACGTGGGTGTGACGTGGGTGCTTCGAACGTGACGTGGGCATGACATAAGCGCTTCGATCGTGACGTGGGCGTGACGTGTGTGGTTTCAACGTGACGTGCGTGTCACGTGGGGGCTTCGAACGTGACGTGGGCATGACGTGGGTGATTCGAAGGTGACGTGGGTGTGACGTGGGGGCTTCGATCGTCACGTGGGCGTGACGTGGGTGATTGGAACGTGACGTGGACGTGACGTGGGTGGTTTCATCGTGACGTGGGTGTGACGTGGGGGCTTCGAACGTGACGTGGGCGTCACGTGGGGGCTTCGAAAGTGACGTGGGCGTGACGTGGGGCCTTCGAAGGTGACCTGGGTATGACATGGGTTCTTCGAACGTGACGTGGGCGTGACGTGGGTGTATCGGACGTGACGTGGGCATGACGTGGATGCTTCGAATGTGACGTTGGTGTTTCGAACGGGACGTAAGGGTGACGTGGGTGCTTCGAAAGTGACGTGGGCGTGATATAGGCGCTTCGATCATGACGTGGGCGTGACGTGTGTGGTTTCAACGTGACGTGGGTGTCACGTGGGGCATCGAACGTGACGTGGACGTGACGTCGGTACTTTCAATTTGAGGTTGGTGTGACCTGTGTCATTCGAACGTGACGTACATGTGACCTGGGTGATTCCAACGTGACGTGGGGCTTCGAACGTGACGTGGGCGTCACGTGGGGGCTTCGAACATGACGTGGATGTGAGGTGGGTGTATCGGACGTGACGTGGGCGTGACGTTGATGCTTCGAATGTGACGTGGGAGTTTCGAACGTGACGTGGGTGTGACGTGGGTTCTTCGAACGTGACGTGGGCGTGACATAGGCGCTTCGATCATGACGTGGGCGTGACGTGTGTGGTTTCAACGTGACGTGGGTGTCACGTGGGGCATCGAACGTGACGTGGACGTGACGTCGGTACTTTCAATTTGAGGTGGGTGTGACCTGGGTCATTCGAACGTGACGTACATGTGACGTGGGGGTATCGAAACAGATGTGGGTGTCTCAAAAATAACGTGGGTGTGACGTGGGGGCTTCGAACGTGACGTGGGCGTGTAGTGGGTCTTCGAACGTGACGTGAGCGCCACGTGGGGGCATCGAAGTTGACGTGGGCGTGACCTGGGTGATTGGAACGTGACGTGGGCGTGACGTGGGTGATTCCAACGTGACGTGGGGCTTCGAACATGACGTGGGCGTGACGTGGGGGCTTCGAAAGTGACGTGGGCATGACGTGGGTGATTCGAAGGTGACGTGGGCATGACGTGGGGGCTTCGAACGTGACGTGGGTGTGACGTGGGGGCTTCGAACGTGACGTGGGCGTGACGTCGGTACTTTCAACGTGACGTGGGTGTGACCTGGGTCATTTGAACGTGACGTGGGAGTGACGTAGGGGCATCGAACGTGACGTAAGGGTGACATGGGTGCTTAGAACGTGACGTGGGCGTGATGCGGGTGATTCCAACGTGACGTGGGGCTTCGAATTATACGTGGGCGTGAGGTGGGTGATTGGAACGTGACGTGGGCGTGACGTCGGTACTTTGAATGTGACGTGGGTGTGACCTGGGGGCTTCGAACGTGACGTAAGGGTGACATGGGTGCTTAGAACGTGACGTGGGCTTGACGTGGGTGATTCCAACGTGACGTGGGGGCTTCGAACGTGACATGGGCGTGAGGTGGGTGATTGGAACGTGACGTGGGCGTGACGTCGGTACTTTGAAAGTGACGTGGGTGTGACCTGGGTGATTGGAACGTGACGTGGGAGTGACGTGGGGGCTTCAAACGTGACGTAAGGGTGACATGGGTGCTTAGAACGTGACGTGGGAGTGACGTGGGTGATTCCAACGTGACGTGGGCTTCGAACGTGACGTGGGCGTGACGTGGGTGATTGGAACGTGACGTGGGCGTGAGGTGGGTGATTCGAAAGTGACGTGGGTGTGACGAGAGTGTTTCGGACGTGACGTGGGCGTGACGTGGGTGCTTCAAACGTGATGTGGGCATGACATAAGCGCTTCGATCGTGACGTGGGCGTGACGTGTGTGGTTTCAACGTGACGTGGGTGTCACGTGGGGCATCGAACGTGACGTCGGAGTGACGTGTGTGGTTTCAACGTGACGTGGGCGTCACGGGGGGCTTCCAACGTGACGTGGGCATGACGTGGGTGATTCGAACGTGACGTGGGCGTGACGTGGGGGCATGGATCGTGACGTGGGCGTGAGGTGGGTGATTCGAACGTGACGTGGGCGTGACGTCGGTACTTTGAATGTGACGTGGGTGTGACCTGGGTCATTTGAACGTGACGTGGGAGTGACGTGGGGGCATCGAACATGATGGAAGTGTGACATGGGTGCTTAGAATGTGACGTGGGCGTGACGTAGGCGATTCCAACGTGATGTGGGGCTTCGAACGTGACGTGGGCGGGATGTGGGTGATTCGAAGGTGACGTGGGCGTGACGTGGGGGCTTCGAACGTCACGTGGGCGTGACGTGGGGGCTTCAAACGTGACGTGGGCGTGACCTGGGTGATTGGAACGTGACGTGGGCGTGACGTGGGTGGTTTCAACGTGACGTGGGCGTCACGTGGGGGCTTCGGTGGTGACGTGGGCGTGACGTGGGGGCTTCGAAAGTGACGTGGGAATGGCGTGGGTGATTCGAAGATGACGTGGGTGTGACGTGGGTGCTTCGAACGTGACGTGGGCGTGACAAGGGTGTTTCGAACGTGACGTGGGCGTGACATGGGTGCTTGGAACGTGACGTGGATGTGAGGTGGGTGCTTCGGACGTGACTTGGGTGTGACGTGGGGGCATCGATCGTGACGTGGACGTGACGTCCGTAGTTTATACCTGATGGCGGTGTGACGTGGGTCCTTCGAACGTGCCGTGGGTGTGACGTGGGGGCATCGAACGTGACGTGGGTGTGACGTGGGGGCTTCGAACGTGACGTGGGCATGACGTCGGTGATGCGAACGTGACGTGGGCGTGACGTGGGGGCATCGAACGTGACGTGGGCGTGACGTGGGGGCCTCGAACGGGACGTGGGCATGACGTGGGTGTTTCGAACGTGACGTGAGTGTGACGTGGGTCATTCGAACGTGATGTACGTGTGACGTGTGGGCTTCCAACGTGACGTGGGTGTTTCAAAACTAACGTGGGTGTGACGTAGGGGTATCGAACGTGACGTAGGTGTTTCCAAACTGACGTGGGTGTGACGTCGGTATGTTGAATGTGACGTGGGTGTGACGTGCATGGTTCGAACGTGAGGTGGGTGTTTTAAATGTGAGCTGGGCGTGACGTGGGTCATTCGAACATGACGTAGGTGTGACGTGGGGGCTTCGAACGTGACGTGGGCGTGACGTGGATGCTTCGAATGTGACCTCGGTGTGACGTGGGTGCATCGAACCTGACGTGGGCGAGACGTTGGTACTTTGAATGTGACGTGGGTGTGACCTGGGTCATTCGAAGGTGACGTGGGTGTGACGTGGGGGCTTCGAAAGTGACGTGGGTGTGACGTGGGTGATTCGAATGTGACGTGGGCGTGAAGTGGGGTCATGCGAACGTGACGTGAGCGCCACGTGGGGGCATCGAAGTTGACGTGGGTGTGACCTGGGTGATTGGAATGTGACGTGGGCGTGACGTGGGTGATTCCAACGTGACGTGGGGCTTCGAACATGACGTGGGCGTGACGTGGGGGCTTCGAAAGTGACGTGGGCATGACGTGGGTGATTCGAAGGTGACGTGGGTGTGACGTGGGGGCTTCGAACGTGACGTGGGTGTGACGTGGGTGATTCGAACGTGACGTGGGCGTGACGTCGGTACTTTGAATGTGACGTGGGTGTGACCTGGGTCATTTGAACGTGACGTGGGAGTGACGTAGGGGCATCGAACGTGACGTAAGGGTGACATGGGTGCTTAGAACGTGACGTGGGCGTGAGGTGGGAGCTTCGATCGTGACGTGGGCGTGACCTGGGTGATTGGAACGTGACGTGGGCGTGACGTGGGTGATTGGAACGTGACGTGGGCGTGACGTCGGTACTTTGAAAGTGACGTGGGAGTGATGTGGGGGCTTCAAACGTGACGTAAGGGTGACATGGGTGCTTAGAACGTGACGTGGGCGTGACGTGGCTGATTCCAACGTGGCGTGGGGGCTTCGAACGTGACATGGGCGTGACGTGGGTGATTGGAACGTGACGTGGGCGTGACGTCGGTACTTTGAAAGTGACGTGGGTGTGACCTGGGTGATTGGAACGTGACGTGGGAGTGACGTGGGGGCTTCAAACGTGACGTAAGGGTGATATGGGCGCTTAGAACGTGACGTGGGCGTGACGTGGGTGATTCCAACGTGACGTGGGCTTCGAACGTGACGTGGGCGTGACGTGGGTGATTGGAACGTGACGTGGGCGTGAGGTGGGTGATTCGAAAGTGACGTGGGTGTGACGTGCGTTTTTCGGACGTGACGTGGGCGTGACGTGGGTGCTTCAAACGTGATGTGGGCATGACATAAGCGCTTCGATCGTGACGTGGGCGTGACGTGTGTGGTTTCAACGTGACGTGGATGTCACGTGGGGCATCAAACGTGACGTGGGCATGACGTGTGTGGTTTCAACGTGACGTGGGCGTCACGGGGGGCTTCCAACGTGACGTGGGCATGACGTGGGTGATTCGAAGGTGACGTGGGCGTGACGTGGGGGCATGGATCGTGACGTGGGTGTGAGGTGGGTGATTCGAACGTGACGTGGGCGTGACGTCGGTACTTTGAATGTGTCGTGGGCGTGACGTGGGTGATTCCAACGTGACGTGGGAGTGACGTGGGGGCATCGAACATGATGTAAGCGTGACATGGGTGCTTAGAACGTGACGTGGGCGTGACGTAGTCGATTCCAACGTGATGTGGGAGTGACGTGGGGGCTTCGAACGTCACGTGGGTGTGACGTGGGGGCTTCGATGTTGACGTGGGCGTGACCTGGGTGATTGGAACGTGACGTGGGCGTGACGTGGGTGGTTTCAACGTGACGTGAGCGTCACGTGGGGTCCTCGAACGTGACGTGGGCGTAACGTGGGGTCTTCGAAGGTGACGTGGGCATGGCGTGGGTGATTCGAAGGTGACGTGGGTGTGACGTGGGGGCTTCGAACGTGACGTGGGTGTGACGTCGGTACTTTGAATGTGACGTGGGTGTGACCTGGGTCATTGGAACGTGACGTGGGAGTGACGTGGGGGCATTGAACGTGACATAAGGGTGACATGGGTGCTTAGAACGTGACGTGGGCGTGATGTGGGTGATTGGAACGTGACGTGGGCGTGACGTCGGTACTTTGAATATGACGTGGGCGTCACGTGGGGGCTTCGAAAGTGACGTGGGAGTGACGTGGGTGCTTCGGACGTGACGTGGGTGCTTCGAACGTGACGTGGGCGTGATATAGGCGCTTCGATCATGACGTGGGCGTGACGTGTGTGGTTTCAACGTGACGTGGGTGTCACGTGGGGCATCGAACGTGACGTGGACGTGACGTCGGTACTTTCAATTTGAGGTTGGTGTGACCTGGGTCATTCGAACGTGACGTACATGTGACGTGGGTGATTCCAACGTGACGTGGGGCTTCGAACGTGACGTGGGTGTGACCTGGGTGATTGGAACGTGACGTGGGTGTGACGTGGGGGCTTCGGACCTGACGTGGGCGTAACGTGGGGGCATCGAACATGATGGAAGTGTGACATGGGTGCTTAGAATGTGACGTGGGCGTGACGTAGGCGATTCCAACGTGATGTGGGGCTTCGAACGTGACGTGGGCGGGATGTGGGTGATTCGAAGGTGACGTGGGCGTGACGTGGGGGCTTCGAACGTCACGTGGGCGTGACGTGGGGGCTTCAAACGTGACGTGGGCGTGACCTGGGTGATTGGAACGTGACGTGGGCGTGACGTGGGTGGTTTCAACGTGACGTGGGCGTCACGTGGGGGCTTCGGTGGTGACGTGGGCGTGACGTGGGGGCTTCGAAAGTGACGTGGGAATGGCGTGGGTGATTCGAAGATGACGTGGGTGTGACGTGGGTGCTTCGAACGTGACGTGGGCGTGACAAGGGTGTTTCGAACGTGACGTGGGCGTGACATGGGTGCTTGGAACGTGACGTGGATGTGAGGTGGGTGCTTCGGACGTGACTTGGGTGTGACGTGGGGGCATCGATCGTGACGTGGACGTGATGTCCGTAGTTTATACCTGATGGCGGTGTGACGTGGGTCCTTCGAACGTGCCGTGGGTGTGACGTGGGGGCATCGAACGTGACGTGGGTGTGACGTGGGGGCTTCGAACGTGACGTGGGCATGACGTCGGTGATGCGAACGTGACGTGGGCGTGACGTGGGGGCATCGAACGTGACGTGGGCGTGACGTGGGGGCCTCGAACGGGACGTGGGCATGACGTGGGTGTTTCGAACGTGACGTGAGTGTGACGTGGGTCATTCGAACGTGATGTACGTGTGACGTGTGGGCTTCCAACGTGACGTGGGTGTTTCAAAACTAACGTGGGTGTGACGTAGGGGTATCGAACGTGACGTAGGTGTTTCCAAACTGACGTGGGTGTGACGTCGGTATGTTGAATGTGACGTGGGTGTGACGTGCATGGTTCGAACGTGAGGTGGGTGTTTTAAATGTGAGCTGGGCGTGACGTGGGTCATTCGAACATGACGTAGGTGTGACGTGGGGGCTTCGAACGTGACGTGGGCGTGACGTGGATGCTTCGAATGTGACCTCGGTGTGACGTGGGTGCATCGAACCTGACGTGGGCGAGACGTTGGTACTTTGAATGTGACGTGGGTGTGACCTGGGTCATTCGAAGGTGACGTGGGTGTGACGTGGGGGCTTCGAAAGTGACGTGGGTGTGACGTGGGTGATTCGAATGTGACGTGGGCGTGAAGTGGGGTCATGCGAACGTGACGTGAGCGCCACGTGGGGGCATCGAAGTTGACGTGGGTGTGACCTGGGTGATTGGAATGTGACGTGGGCGTGACGTGGGTGATTCCAACGTGACGTGGGGCTTCGAACATGACGTGGGCGTGACGTGGGGGCTTCGAAAGTGACGTGGGCATGACGTGGGTGATTCGAAGGTGACGTGGGTGTGACGTGGGGGCTTCGAACGTGACGTGGGTGTGACGTGGGTGATTCGAACGTGACGTGGGCGTGACGTCGGTACTTTGAATGTGACGTGGGTGTGACCTGGGTCATTTGAACGTGACGTGGGAGTGACGTAGGGGCATCGAACGTGACGTAAGGGTGACATGGGTGCTTAGAACGTGACGTGGGCGTGAGGTGGGAGCTTCGATCGTGACGTGGGCGTGACCTGGGTGATTGGAACGTGACGTGGGCGTGACGTGGGTGATTGGAACGTGACGTGGGCGTGACGTCGGTACTTTGAAAGTGACGTGGGAGTGACGTGGGGGCTTCAAACGTGACGTAAGGGTGACATGGGTGCTTAGAACGTGACGTGGGCGTGACGTGGCTGATTCCAACGTGGCGTGGGGGCTTCGAACGTGACATGGGCGTGACGTGGGTGATTGGAACGTGACGTGGGCGTGACGTCGGTACTTTGAAAGTGACGTGGGTGTGACCTGGGTGATTGGAACGTGACGTGGGAGTGACGTGGGGGCTTCAAACGTGACGTAAGGGTGATATGGGCGCTTAGAACGTGACGTGGGCGTGACGTGGGTGATTCCAACGTGACGTGGGCTTCGAACGTGACGTGGGCGTGACGTGGGTGATTGGAACGTGACGTGGGCGTGAGGTGGGTGATTCGAAAGTGACGTGGGTGTGACGTGCGTTTTTCGGACGTGACGTGGGCGTGACGTGGGTGCTTCAAACGTGATGTGGGCATGACATAAGCGCTTCGATCGTGACGTGGGCGTGACGTGTGTGGTTTCAACGTGACGTGGATGTCACGTGGGGCATCAAACGTGACGTGGGCATGACGTGTGTGGTTTCAACGTGACGTGGGCGTCACGGGGGGCTTCCAACGTGACGTGGGCATGACGTGGGTGATTCGAAGGTGACGTGGGCGTGACGTGGGGGCATGGATCGTGACGTGGGTGTGAGGTGGGTGATTCGAACGTGACGTGGGCGTGACGTCGGTACTTTGAATGTGTCGTGGGCGTGACGTGGGTGATTCCAACGTGACGTGGGAGTGACGTGGGGGCATCGAACATGATGTAAGCGTGACATGGGTGCTTAGAACGTGACGTGGGCGTGACGTAGTCGATTCCAACGTGATGTGGGAGTGACGTGGGGGCTTCGAACGTCACGTGGGTGTGACGTGGGGGCTTCGATGTTGACGTGGGCGTGACCTGGGTGATTGGAACGTGACGTGGGCGTGACGTGGGTGGTTTCAACGTGACGTGAGCGTCACGTGGGGTCCTCGAACGTGACGTGGGCGTAACGTGGGGTCTTCGAAGGTGACGTGGGCATGGCGTGGGTGATTCGAAGGTGACGTGGGTGTGACGTGGGGGCTTCGAACGTGACGTGGGTGTGACGTCGGTACTTTGAATGTGACGTGGGTGTGACCTGGGTCATTGGAACGTGACGTGGGAGTGACGTGGGGGCATTGAACGTGACATAAGGGTGACATGGGCGCTTAGAACGTGACGTGGGCGTGATGTGGGTGATTGGAACGTGACGTGGGCGTGACGTCGGTACTTTGAATATGACGTGGGCGTCACGTGGGGGCTTCGAAAGTGACGTGGGAGTGACGTGGGTGCTTCGGACGTGACGTGGGTGCTTCGAACGTGACGTGGGCGTGATATAGGCGCTTCGATCATGACGTGGGCGTGACGTGTGTGGTTTCAACGTGACGTGGGTGTCACGTGGGGCATCGAACGTGACGTGGACGTGACGTCGGTACTTTCAATTTGAGGTTGGTGTGACCTGGGTCATTCGAACGTGACGTACATGTGACGTGGGTGATTCCAACGTGACGTGGGGCTTCGAACGTGACGTGGGTGTGACCTGGGTGATTGGAACGTGACGTGGGTGTGACGTGGGGGCTTCGGACCTGACGTGGGCGTAACGTGGGGGCTTCGAACATGATGCGGGAGTGACGTGGATGCTTCGAATGTGACGTTGGTGTTTCGAAATGACAGGGGTGTGACGTTGGTGCTTCGAACGTGACGTGGGCGTCACGTGGGGGCTTCGAACATGACGTGGATGTGACGTGGGTGTATCGGACGTGACGTGGGCGTGACGTTGATGCTTCGAACGTGACGTGGGAGTTTCAAACGTGACGTGGGTGTGACGTGGGTCATTGGAACGTGACGTGGGCGTGACATAGGCACTTCGATCATGACGTGGGCGTGACGTGTGTGGTGTCAACGTGACGTGGGTGTCACGTGGGGCATCGAACGTGACGTGGACGTGACGTCGGTACTTTCAATTTGAGGTTGGTGTGACCTGGGTCATTCGAACGTGACGTACATGTGACGTGGGTGATTCCAACGTGACGTGGGGCTTCGAATGTGACGTGGGTGTGACCTGGGTGATTGGAACGTGACGTGGGTGTGACGTGGGGGCTTCGAACGTGACGTGGGTGTGACGTGGGTGTTTCGAACGTGACGTTGGTGTTTCGAACTTGACTTCGGTGTGACGTGGGTGCTTCGGACCTGACGTGGGCGTAACGTGGGGGCTTCGAGCAAGACGCGGGAGTGACGTGGATGCTTCGAATGTGACGTGGGCGTCACGTGGGGGCTTCGAACGTCACGTGGATGTGCGGTGGGTGCTTCGGACGTGACGTGGGCGTGACGTGGGAGTTTCGAACGTGACGTGGACGTGACGTGGTACTTTACATTTGACGTGGGTGTGACCTGGCTCAATCGAACGTGACGTGGGTGTGACGTGGGGGCTTCGAATGTGACGTGGGCGTGACGTGGGTGATTCGAACGTGACGTGGGTGTGACGTGGGGGCATCGATCGTGACGTGGACGTGACGTCGGTACTTTATACCTGATGGGGGTGTGACGTGGGTGATTCGAACGTGACGTGGGCGTGACGTGGGGGCATCGAATGTGATGTGGGCGTGACCTGGGTGTTTCGAACGTGACGTGGGCGTGACGTCGGTGCTTTGAATGTGACGTGGGTGTGACGTGGGTCATTCGAACGTGATGTACGTGTGGCGTGTGCGCTTCGAACGTGACGTGGGTGTTTCAAAACTAACGTGGGTGTGACGTGGGTCATTCGAACGTGACGTGGGAGTGACGCGGGGGCTTCGAACGTGACGTAAGGGTGAGATGGGTGCTTAGAACGTGACGTGGGCGTGACGTGGGCGATTCCAGCGTGACGTGGGGCTTCGAATGTGACGTGGGCGTGACGTCAGTACTTCCAACGGCACATGGGTGTGACCTGGGTCATTGGAACGTGACGTGGGAGTGACGTGGGGGCTTCGAACGTGACAAAAGGGTGACATGGGTGCTTAGAACGTGACGTGGGCGTGACGTGGGCGATTCCAACGTGACGTGGGGCTTCGAATGTGACGTGGGCGTGACGTGGGTACTTCCAACGGCACATGGGTGTGACCTGGGTCATTGGAACGTGACGTGGACGTGACGTGGGTGGTTTCAACGTGACGTGAGCGTCACGTGGGGTCCTCGAACGTGACTTGGGCATCACGTGGGGTCTTCGAAAGTGACGTGGGCATGACGTGGGTGATTCGAAGGTGACGTGGGTGTGACGTGGGGGCTTCGAACGTGACGTGGGTGTGACGTCGGTACTTTGAATGTGACGAGGGTGTGACCTAGGGGCTTCGAACGTGATGGAAGGGCGACATGGGTGCTTAGAACGTGACGTGGGCGTGACATAGGCGCTTCGATCGTGACGTGGGCGTGACGTGTGTGGTTTCAACGTGACGTGGGTGCCACGTGGGGCATCGAACGTGACGTGGGCGTGACGTGTGTGGTTTCAACGTGACGTGGGCGTCACGTGGGAGTTGCGATCGTCACGTGGACGTGACGTCGGTACTTTCAATTTGAGGCTGGTGTGACCTGGGTCATTCGAGCGTGACGTACGTGTGACGTGGGTGATTCCAACGTGACGTGGGCGTGACGTGGGGGCTTCGATCGTGACGTGGGCGTGACGTCGGTACTTTATATCTGACGTGGGTGTGACCTGGGTCATTCGAACGTGACGTGGGTGTGACGTGGGGGCTTCGAACGTGACGTGGGCATGACGTGGGTGATTCGAAGGTGACGTGTGCGTGACGTGGGGGCATCGAACGTGACGTGGGCGTCACGTGTGGGCTTCAAACGTGACCTGTGTGTGACGTGGTTGATTCGAAGGTGACGTGGGGGTGACGTGGGGGAATGGAACGTGACGTGGGTGTGACGTGGGGGCATCGATCGTGACGTGGACGTGACGTCGGTACTTTCAATTATACGTGGGTGTGACCTGGGTCATTCGAACGTGACGTGGGAGTGACGTGGGGGCTTTGAATGAGACATGGGTGTGACCTGGGGCTTCGAACGTGACGTGGGCGACATGGGTGCTTAGAACGTGACGTGGGCGTGACGTGGGTGATTCCAACGTGACGTGGGCGTGACGTGGGGGCATCGATCGTGACGTGGGCGTCACGTGGGGGCTTGAAACGTGACCTGGGTGTGACGTGGTTGATTCGAAGGTGACGTGGGCGTGACGTCAGTACTTTGAACGTGACGTGGGTGTGACCTGGGTCATGCGAACGTGACGTGGGCGTGACGTGGGTGTTTCGATCGTTACGAGGGCATTTCGTGGGTGATTCGAACGTGACGTGGGTGTGACCTGGGTCACTTGAACGTGACGTGGGAGTGACGTGGGGGCTTCAAACGTGACGTAAGGGTGACATTGGTGCTTCGGACGTGACGTGGGTGTAACGTGGGGGGTTCGAGCATGACACGGGAGTGACGTGGATGCTTCGAATGTGACGTGGGTGCTTCGAACGTGACGTGGAAGTCACGTGGGGGCTTCGAACGTGACGTGGGTGTGACGCGGGTGATTCGAAATTGACGTGGGCGTCACGTGGGAGTTTCGAACGTGACGTGGGCGTGACGTGGGGGCTTCGAAAGTGACGTGGGCATGACGTGGGTGATTCGAAGGTGACGTGAGTGTGACGTGGGGTGATTCGAACGTGACGTGGGCGTGACGTCGGTACTTTCAATGTGACGTGGGTGTGACCTGGGTGATTGGAATGTGACGTGGGAGTGACGTGGGGGCTTCGAACGTGCCAAAAGGGTGACATGGGTGCTTAGAACGTGACGTGGGCGTGACGTGGGTGATTCCAACGTGACGTGGGCGTCACGGGTGGGCTTCGAACGTGACGTGGGCATGACGTTGGTGATTCGAAGGTGACGTGGGTGTGACGTGGGTGCTTTGAAAGTGACGTGGGCGTGACGTGGGGGCTTCGAACGTGATGTAATTGTGACATGGGTGCTTAGAACGTGACGTGGGCATGACGTGGGTGATTCGAAGGTGACGTGGGTGTGACGTGGGGGCTTCAAACGTGACGTGGGCGTGACGTGGGGGTTTCGAACGTGACGTGGGCGTGACGTGGGTGATTCGAATGTGACTTGGGCGTGACGTGGGTGATTCGAAAGTGATGTCAGTGTGACGTGGGTGTATCGGACGTGACGTGGGCCTGACGTGGATGCTTCGAATGTGACGTTGGTGTTTCGAACGTGACGTAAGGGTGACGTGGGGCTTCGAATGTGACGTGGGCGTGAGGTGGGTGATTGGAACGTGACGTGGGCGTGACGTCGGTACTTTGAATGTGACGAGGGTGTGACCTAGGGGCTTCGAACGTGATGGAAGGGCGACATGGGTGCTTAGAACGTGACGTGGGCGTGACATAGGCGCTTCGATCGTGACGTGGGCATGACGTGTGTGGTTTCAACGTGACGTGGGCGTCACGTGGGAGTTGCGATCGTCACGTGGACGTGACGTCGGTACTTTCAATTTGAGGCTGGTGTGACCTGGGTCATTCGAGCGTGACGTACGTGTGACGTGGGTGATTCCAACGTGACGTGGGCGTGACGTGGGGGCTTCGATCGTGACGTGGACGTGACGTCGGTACTTTATATCTGACGTGGGTGTGACCTGGGTCATTCGAACGTGACGTGGGTGTCACGGGGGGCTTCGAACGTGACGTGGGCATGACGTGGGTGATTCGAAGGTGACGTGTGCGTGACGTGGGGGCATCGAACGTGACCTGTGTGTGACGTGGTTGATTCGAAGGTGACGTGGGGGTGACGTGGGGGAATGGAACGTGACGTGGGTGTGACGTGGGGGCATCGATCGTGACGTGGACGTGACGTCGGTACTTTCAATTATACGTGGGTGTGACCTGGGTCATTCGAACGTGACGTGGGAGTGACGAGGGGGCTTTGAATGAGACATGGGTGTGACCTGGGGCTTCGAACGTGACGTGGGCGACATGGGTGCTTAGAACGTGACGTGGGCGTGACGTGGGTGATTCCAACGTGACGTGGGCGTGACGTGGGGGCATCGATCGTGACGTGGGCGTCACGTGGGGGCTTGAAACGTGACCTGGGTGTGACGTGGTTGATTCGAAGGTGACGTGGGCGTGACGTCAGTACTTTGAATGTGACGTGGGTGTGACCTGGGTCATGCGAACGTGACGTGGGTGTGACGTGGGTGTTTCGAACGTTTCGTGGGCTTTTCGTGGGTGATTCGAACGTGACGTGGGTGTGACCTGGGTCACTTGAACGTGACGTGGGAGTGACGTGGGGGCTTCAAACGTGACGTAAGGGTGACATTGGTGCTTCGGACGTGACGTGGGTGTAACGTGGGGGGTTCGAACATGACACGGGAGTGACGTGGATGCTTCGAATGTGACGTGGGTGCTTCGAACGTGACGTGGAAGTCACGTGGGGGCTTCGAACGTGACGTGGGTGTGACGCGGGTGATTCGAAATTGACGTGGGCGTCACGTGGGAGTTTCGAACGTGACGTGGGCGTGACGTGGGCACTTTACATTTGACGTGGGTGTGACCTGGGTGATGCGAACGTGACGTGGGCGTAATATGGGGGCATCGAACGTGACGTGGGCGTAACGTGGGGGCTTCGAAAGTGACGTGGGCACGACGTGGGTGATTCGAAGGTGACGTGAGTGTGACGTGGGGTGATTCGAACGTGACGTGGGCGTGACGTCGGTACTTTCAATGTGACGTGGGTGTGACCTGGGTGATTGGAATGTGACGTGGGAGTGACGTGGGGGCTTCGAACGTGCCAAAAGGGTGACATGGGTGCTTAGAACGTGACGTGGGCGTGACGTGGGTGATTCCAACGTGACGTGGGCGTCACGGGTGGGCTTCGAACGTGACGTGGGCATGACGTTGGTGATTCGAAGGTGACGTGGGTGTGACGTGGGGGCTTCAAACGTGACGTGGGCGTGACGTGGGGGATTCGAACGTGACGTGGGCGTGACGTCGGAACTTTGAATGTGACGTGGGTGTGACCTGGGTCATTTGATCGTGACGTGGGAGTGACGTGGGGGCATCGAACGTGACGTAAGGGTGACATGGGTGCTTAGAACGTGACGTGGGTGTGACGTGGGTGATTCCAACGTGACGTGGGGGCTTCGAACGTGACGTGGGCGTGACGTGGGTGATTGGAACGTGACGTGGGCGTGACGTCGGTACTTTGAAAGTGACGTGGGAGTGACGTGGGGGCTTCAAACGTGACGTAAGGGTGACATGGGTGCTTAGAACGTGACGTGGGCGTGACGTGGGTGATTCCAATGTCATGTGGGGGCTTCGAACGTGACGTGGGCGTGACGTGGGTGATTCGAACGTGACGTGGGCGTGACGTCGGTACTTTGAAAGTGACGTGGGTGTGACCTGGGTGATTGGAACGTGACGTGGGAGTGACCTGGGGGCTTCGAACGTGACGTAAGGGTGACATGGGCGCTTAGAACGTGACGTGGGCGTGACGTGGGTGATTCGAATATGACGTGGGCGTGAGGTGGGTGATTCGAAAGTGACGTCGGTGTGACGTGGGTGTTTCGGACGTGACGTGGGCGTGACGTGGATGCTTCGAACATGACGTTGGTGTTTCGAACGTGACGTGGGCGTGACGTGGGTGCTTCGAACGTGACCTGGGCGTGATATAGGCGCTTCGATCATGACGTGGGCGTGACGTGTGTGGTTTCAACGTGACGTGGGTGTCACGTGGGGCATCGAACGTGACGTGGGCGTGACGTGGGTGATTCGAACGTGACGTGGGCGTGACGTCGGTACTTTGAAAGAGACGTGGGTGTGACCTGGGTGATTGGAACGTGACGTGGGAGTGACGTGGGGGCTTCGAACGTGACGTAAGGGTGACATGGGCGCTTAGAACGTGACGTGGGCGTGACGTGGGTGATTCGAATATGACGTGGGCGTGAGGTGGGTGATTCGAAAGTACGTCGGTGTGACGTGGATGCTTCGAACGTGACGTTGGTGTTTCGAACGTGACGTGGGCGTGATATAGGCGCTTCGATCATGACGTGGGTGTGACGTGTGTGGTTTCAACGTGACGTGGGTGTCACGTGGGGCATCGAACGTGACGTGGACGTGACGTCGGTACTTTCAATTTGAGGTTGGTGTGACCTGGGTCATTCGAACGTGACGTACATGTGACGTGGGTGATTCCAACGTGACGTGGGGCTTCGAACGTGACGTGGACGTCACGTGGGTGATTCCAACGTCATGTGGGGGCTTCGAACGTGACGTGGGCGTGACGTGGGTGATTCGAACGTGACGTGGGCGTGACGTCGGTACTTTGAAAGTGACGTGGGTGTGACCTGGGTCATTTGAACGTGACGTGGGAGTGACGTGGGGGCTTCAAACGTGATGTAAGGGTGACATGGGCGCTTAGAACGTGACGTGGGCGTGTCGTGGGTGATTGGAACGTGACGTGGGCGTGAGGTGGGTGATTCGAAAGCGACGTCGGTGTGACGTGGGGGTTTCGGACGTGACGTGGGTGTGACGTGGGTGCTTCGAACGTGACGTGAGTGTGACATAGGCGCTTCGATCATGACGTGGGCGTGACGTGTGTGGTTTCAACGTGACGTGGGTGTCACGTGGGGCATCGAACGTGACGTGGACGTGACGTCGGTACTTTCAATTTGAGGTTGGTGTGACCTGGGTCATTCGAACGTGACGTACATGTGCCGTGGGTGATTCCAACGTGACGTGGGGCTTCGAACGTGACGTGGGTGTGACCTGGGTGATTGGAACGTGACGTGGGCGTGACGTCGGTACTTTGAAAGTGACGTGGGAGTGACGTGGGGGCTTCAAACGTGACGTAAGGGTGACATGGGTGCTTAGAACGTGACGTGGGCGTGACGTGGGTGATTCCAATGTCATGTGGGGGCTTCGAACGTGACGTGGGCGTGACGTCGGTACTTTACATTTGACGTGGGTGTGACCTGGGTGATGCGAACGTGACGTGGGCGTCACGTGGGGGCATCGAACGTGACGTGGGCGTGACGTGGGTGATTCGAATGTGACGTGGGCGTGACGTGGGGGCTTCGAACGTCACGTGAGCGTCACGTGGGGGCATCGAGTTTGACATGGGCGTGACCTGGGTGATTGGAACGTGACGTGGGGCTTCGAACATGACGTGGGCGTGACGTGGGGGCATCGAAGGTGACGTGGGCATGACGTGGGAGCTTCGAAAGTGACGTGGGCGTCACGTGGGTGATTCGAAGGTGACGTGGGCGTGACGTGGGTGATTGGAACGTGACGTGGGGGCTTCGAACGTGACATGGGCGTGACGTGGGTGCTTCGATTGTAACGTGGGCGTGACGTCGGCACTTTGAAAGTGACGTGGGTGTGACCTGGGTGATTGGAACGTGACGTGGGAGTGACGTGGGTGATTCCAACGTGACGTGGGCTTCGAACGTGACGTGGGCGTGACGTGGGTGAATGGAACGTGTGGTGGGCGTGAGGTGGGTGATTCGAAAGTGACGTCGGTGTGACGTGGTGCTTCGAACGTGACGTGGGCATGACATAAGCGCTTCGATCGTGACGTGGGCGTGACGTGTGTGGTTTCAACGTGACGTGGGCGTCACGGGGGGGCTTCGAACGTGACGTGGGCATGACGTGGGTACTTCGAAGGTGACGTGGGCATGACGTCGGTACTGTGAAAATTACGTGGGTGTGACCTGGGTGGTTGGAACATGACGTGGGAGTGACGTGGGTGATTCCAACGTGACGTGGGCTTCGAACGTGACGTGGGCGTGACGTGGGTGATTGGAACGTGACGTGGGCGTGAGGTGGGTGATTCGAAAGTGACGTCGGTGTGACGTGGGTGTTTCGGACGTGACGTGGGCATGACATAAGCGCTTCGATCGTGACGTGGGCGTGACGTGTGTGGTTTCAACGTGACGTGGGCGTCACGGGGGGCATCGAACGTGACGTGGGCATGACGTGGCTGATTCGAAGGTGACGTGGGCGTGACGTGGGGGCATGGAACGTGACGTGGGTGTGAGGTGGGTGTTTCGAACGTGACGTGGGCGTGACGTCGGTACTTTGAATGTGACGTGGGTGTGACCTGGGTCATTTGAACGTGACGTGGGCGTGACGTGGGCGATTCCAACGTGACGTGGGGGCTTCAAACGTGACGTGGGCGTGACGTGGGTGATTGGAACGTGACGTGGACGTGACGTGGGTGGTTTCATCGTGACGTGGCTGTGACGTGGGGGCTTCGGACGTGACGTGGGCGTCACGTGGGGGCTTCGAAAGTGACGTGGGCGTGACGTGGGTTCTTCGAACGTGACGTGGGCATGACGTGGGTGATGCGAACGTGACGTGGGAGTGACGTGGGGGCTTCAAACGTGACGTAAGGGTGACATGGGAGATTAGAACGTGACGTGGGCGTGACGTGGGTGATTCGAATGTGACGTGGGCGTGACGTGGGTGATTCGAACGTGACGTGGGCGTGACGTGGGTGATTCGAATGTGACGTGGGCGTGACGTGGGTGATTCGAAAGTGATGTCAGTGTGACGTGGGTGTATCGGACGTGACGTGGGCCTGACGTGGATGCTTCGAATGTGACGTTAGTGTTTCGAACGTGACGTGGGCGTGACGTGGGGCTTCGAATGTGACGTGGGCGTGAGGTGGGTGATTGGAACGTGACGTGGGCGTGACGTCGGTACTTTGAATGTGACGAGGGTGTGACCTAGGGGCTTCGAACGTGATGGAAGGGCGACATGGGTGCTTAGAACGTGACGTGGGCGTGACATAGGCGCTTCGATCGTGACGTGGGCGTGACGTGTGTGGTTTCAACGTGACGTGGGTGCCACGTGGGGCATCGAACGTGACGTGGGTGTGACGTGTGTGGTTTCAACGTGACGTGGGCGTCACGTGGGAGTTGCGATCGTCACGTGGACGTGACGTCGGTACTTTCAATTTGAGGCTGGTGTGACCTGGGTCATTCGAGCGTGACGTACGTGTGACGTGGGTGATTCCAACGTGACGTGGGCGTGACGTGGGGGCTTCGATCGTGACGTGGACGTGACGTCGGTACTTTATATCTGACGTGGGTGTGACCTGGGTCATTCGAACGTGACGTGGGTGTGACGTGGGGGCTTCGAACGTGACGTGGGCATGACGTGGGTGATTCGAAGGTGAGGTGTGCGTGACGTGGGGGCATCGAACGTGACGTGGGCGTCACGTGTGGGCTTCAAACGTGACCTGTGTGTGACGTGGTTGATTCGAAGGTGACGTGGGGGTGACGTGGGGGAATGGAACGTGACGTGGGTGTGACGTGGGGGCATCGATCGTGACGTGGACGTGACGTCGGTACTTTCAATTATACGTGGGTGTGACCTGGGTCATTCGAACGTGACGTGGGAGTGACGTGGGGGCTTTGAATGAGACATGGGTGTGACCTGGGGCTTCGAACGTGACGTGGGCGACATGGGTGCTTAGAACGTGACGTGGGCGTGACGTGGGTGATTCCAACGTGACGTGGGCGTGACGTGGGGGCATCGATCGTGACGTGGGCGTCACGTGGGGGCTTGAAACGTGACCTGGGTGTGACGTGGTTGATTCGAAGGTGACGTGGGCGTGACGTCAGTACTTTGAACGTGACGTGGGTGTGACCTGGGTCATGCGAACGTGACGTGGGTGTGACGTGGGTGTTTCGAACGTTTCGTGGGCATTTCGTGGGTGATTCGAACGTGACGTGGGTGTGACCTGGGTCACTTGAACGTGACGTGGGAGTGACGTGGGGGCTTCAAACGTGACGTAAGGGTGACATTGGTGCTTCGGACGTGACGTGGGTGTAACGTGGGGGGTTCGAGCATGACACGGGAGTGACGTGGATGCTTCGAATGTGACGTGGGTGCTTCGAACGTGACGTGGAAGTCACGTGGGGGCTTCGAACGTGACGTGGGTGTGACGCGGGTGATTCGAAATTGACGTGGGCGTCACGTGGGAGTTTCGAACGTGACGTGGGCGTGACGTGGGTACTTTACATTTGACGTGGGTGTGACCTGGGTGATGCGAACGTGACGTGGGCGCAATGTGGGGGCATCGAACGTGACGTGGGCGTAACGTGGGGGCTTCGAAAGTGACGTGGGCATGACGTGGGTGATTCGAAGGTGACGTGAGTGTGACGTCGGTACTTTCAATGTGACTTGGGTGTGACCTGGGTGATTGGAATGTGACGTGGGAGTGACGTGGGGGCTTCGAATGTGCCAAAAGGGTGACATGGGTGCTTAGAACGTGACGTGGGCGTGACGTGGGTGATTCCAACGTGACGTGGGGGCTTCGAACGTGACGTGGGCGTGACGTGGGTGATTGGAACGTGACGTGGGCGTGACGTCGGTACTTTGAAAGTGACGTGGGAGTGACGTGGGGGCTTCAAACGTGACGTAAGGGTGACATGGGTGCTTAGAACGTGACGTGGGCGTGACGTGGGTGATTCCAATGTCATGTGGGGGCTTCGAACGTGACGTGGGCGTGACGTGGGTGATTCGAACGTGACGTGGGCGTGACGTCGGTACTTTACATTTGACGTGGGTGTGACCTGGGTGATTCGAATGTGACGTGGGCGTGACGTGGGGGCTTCGAACGTCACGTGAGCGTCACGTGGGGGCATCGAGTTTGACATGGGCGTGACCTGGGTGATTGGAACGTGACGTGGGGCTTCGAACATGACGTGGGCGTGACGTGGGGGCATCGAAGGTGACGTGGGCATGACGTGGGAGCTTCGAAAGTGACGTGGGCGTCACGTGGGTGATTCGAAGGTGACGTGGGCGTGACGTGGGTGATTGGAACGTGACGTGGGGGCTTCGAACGTGACATGGGCGTGACGTGGGTGCTTCGATTGTGACGTGGGCGTGACGTCGGCACTTTGAAAGTGACGTGGGTGTGACCTGGGTGATTGGAACGTGACGTGGGAGTGACGTGGGTGATTCCAACGTGACGTGGGCTTCGAACGTGACGTGGGCGTGACGTGGGTGAATGGAACGTGTGGTGGGCGTGAGGTGGGTGATTCGAAAGTGACGTCGGTGTGACGTGGTGCTTCGAACGTGACGTGGGCATGACATAAGCGCTTCGATCGTGACGTGGGCGTGACGTGTGTGGTTTCAACGTGACGTGGGCGTCACGGGGGGGCTTCGAACGTGACGTGGGCATGACGTGGGTACTTCGAAGGTGACGTGGGCATGACGTCGGTACTGTGAAAATTACGTGGGTGTGACCTGGGTGGTTGGAACATGACGTGGGAGTGACGTGGGTGATTCCAACGTGACGTGGGCTTCGAACGTGACGTGGGCGTGACGTGGGTGATTGGAACGTGACGTGGGCGTGAGGTGGGTGATTCGAAAGTGACGTCGGTGTGACGTGGGTGTTTCGGACGTGACGTGGGCATGACATAAGCGCTTCGATCGTGACGTGGGCGTGACGTGTGTGGTTTCAACGTGACGTGGGTGTCACGTGGGGCATCGAACGTGACGTCGGCGTGACGTGTGTGGTTTCAACGTGACGTGGGCGTCACGGGGGGCTTCGAACGTGACGTGGGCATGACGTGGCTGATTCGAAGGTGACGTGGCCGTGACGTCGGTACTTTGAATGTGACGTGGGTGTGACCTGGGTCATTTGAACGTGACGTGGGCGTGACGTGGGCGATTCCAACGTGACGTGGGGGCTTCAAACGTGACGTGGGCGTGACGTGGGTGATTGGAACGTGACGTGGACGTGACGTGGGTGGTTTCATCGTGACGTGGCTGTGACGTGGGGGCTTCGGACGTGACGTGGGCGTCACGTGGATGGTTCGAAAGTGACGTGGGCGTGACGTGGGGGCTTCGAAGGTGACCTGGGTATGACGTGGGTTCTTCGAACGTGACGTGGGCATGACGTGGGTGATTCGAACGTGACGTGGGCGTGACGTGGGTGATTCGAATGTGACGTGGGCGTGACGTGGGTGATTCGAACGTGACGTGGGCGTGACGTGGGTGATTCGAATGTGACGTGGGCGTGACGTGGGTGATTCGAACGTGACGTGGGCGTGACGTGGGGGCTTCGAACATGACGCGGGAGTGACGTGGATGCTTCGAATGTGACGTTAGTGTTTCGAACGTGACGTAAGGGTGACGTGGGGCTTCGAATGTGACGTGGGCGTGAGGTGGGTGATTGGAACGTGACGTGGGCGTGACGTCGGTACTTTGAATGTGACGAGGGTGTGACCTAGGGGCTTCGAACGTGATGGAAGGGCGACATGGGTGCTTAGAACGTGACGTGGGCGTGACATAGGCGCTTCGATCGTGACGTGGGCGTGACGTGTGTGGTTTCAACGTGACGTGGGTGCCACGTGGGGCATCGAACGTGACGTGGGTGTGACGTGTGTGGTTTCAACGTGACGTGGGCGTCACGTGGGAGTTGCGATCGTCACGTGGACGTGACGTCGGTACTTTCAATTTGAGGCTGGTGTGACCTGGGTCATTCGAGCGTGACGTACGTGTGACGTGGGTGATTCCAACGTGACGTGGGCGTGACGTGGGGGCTTCGATCGTGACGTGGACGTGACGTCGGTACTTTATATCTGACGTGGGTGTGACCTGGGTCATTCGAACGTGACGTGGGTGTGACGTGGGGGCTTCGAACGTGACGTGGGCATGACGTGGGTGATTCGAAGGTGACGTGTGCGTGACGTGGGGGCATCGAACGTGACGTGGGCGTCACGTGTGGGCTTCAAACGTGACGTGGGCGTGACGTGGGGGCATCGATCGTGACGTGGGCGTCACGTGGGGGCTTGAAACGTGACCTGGGTGTGACGTGGTTGATTCGAAGGTGACGTGGGCGTGACGTCAGTACTTTGAACGTGAATTGGGTGTGACCTGGGTCATGCGAACGTGACGTGGGTGTGACGTGGGTGTTTCGAACGTTTCGTGGGCATTTCGTGGGTGATTCGAACGTGACGTGGGTGTGACCTGGGTCACTTGAACGTGACGTGGGAGTGACGTGGGGGCTTCAAACGTGACGTAAGGGTGACATTGGTGCTTCGGACGTGACGTGGGTGTAACGTGGGGGGTTCGAGCATGACACGGGAGTGACGTGGATGCTTCGAATGTGACGTGGGTGCTTCGAACGTGACGTGGAAGTCACGTGGGGGCTTCGAACGTGACGTGGGTGTGACGCGGGTGATTCGAAATTGACGTGGGCGTCACGTGGGAGTTTCGAACGTGACGTGGGCGTGACGTGGGTACTTTACATTTGACGTGGGTGTGACCTGGGTGATGCGAACGTGACGTGGGCGCAATGTGGGGGCATCGAACGTGACGTGGGCGTAACGTGGGGGCTTCGAAAGTGACGTGGGCATGACGTGGGTGATTCGAAGGTGACGTGAGTGTGACGTCGGTACTTTCAATGTGACTTGGGTGTGACCTGGGTGATTGGAATGTGACGTGGGAGTGACGTGGGGGCTTCGAACGTGACAAAAGGGTGACATGGGTGCTTAGAACGTGACGTGGGCGTGACGTGGGTGATTCCAACGTGACGTGGGCGTCACGGGTGGGCTTCGAACGTGACGTGGGCATGACGTTGGTGATTCGAAGGTGACGTGGGCGTGACGTGGGTGCTTTGAAAGTGACGTGGGCGTGACGTGGGGGCTTCGAACGTGATGTAATTGTGACATGGGTGCTTAGAACGTGACGTGGGCATGACGTGGGTGATTCGAAGGTGACGTGGGTGTGACGTGGGGGCTTCAAACGTAACGTGGGCGTGACGTGGGGGATTCGAACGTGACGTGGGCGTGACGTCGGAACTTTGAATGTGACGTGGGTGTGACCTGGGTCATTTGATCGTGACGTGGGAGTGACGTGGGGGCATCGAACGTGAGGTAAGGGAGACATGGGTGCTTAGAACGTGACGTGGGTGTGACGTGGGTGATTCCAACGTGACGTGGGGGCTTCGAACGTGACGTGGGCGTGACGTGGGTGATTGGAACGTGACGTGGGCGTGACGTCGGTACTTTGAAAGTGACGTGGGAGTGACGTGGGGGCTTCAAACATGACGTAAGGGTGACATGGGTGCTTAGAACGTGACGTGGGCGTGACGTGGGTGATTCCAATGTCATGTGGGGGCTTCGAACGTGACGTGGGCGTGACGTGGGTGATTCGAACGTGACGTGGGCGTGACGTCGGTACTTTACATTTGACGTCGGTGTGACCTGGGTGATGCGAACGTGACGTGGGCGTCACGTGGGGGCATCGGACGTGACGTGGGCGTGACGTGGGTGATTCGAATGTGACGTGGGCGTGACGTGGGGGCTTCGAACGTCACGTGAGCGTCACGTGGGGGCATCGAGTTTGACATGGGCGTGACCTGGGTGATTGGAACCTGACGTGGGGCTTCGAACATGACGTGGGCGTGACGTGGGGGCATCGAAGGTGACGTGGGCATGACGTGGGAGCTTCGAAAGTGACGTGGGCGTCACGTGGGTGATTCGAAGGTGACGTGGGCGTGACGTGGGGGCTTCGAACGTGACGTGGGTGTGAGGTGGGTGATTCGAACGTGACGTGGGCGTGACGTCGGTACTTTGAATGTGACGTGGGTGTGACCTGGGTCATTTGAACGTGACGTGGGAGTGACGTGGGGTCTTCGAACGTGACATAAGGGTGACATGGGTGCTTAGAACGTGACGTGGGCGTGACGTGGGTGATCCCAACGTGACGTGGGGGCTTCGAACGTGACATGGGCGTGACGTGGGTGCTTCGATTGTGACGTGGGCGTGACGTCGGCACTTTGAAAGTGACGTGGGTGTGACCTGGGTGATTGGAACGTGACGTGGGCGTGACGTGGGTACTTTACATTTCACGTGGGTGTGACCTGGGTGGTTGGAACATGACGTGGGAGTGACGTGGGTGATTCCAACGTGACGTGGGCTTCGAACGTGACGTGGGCGTGACGTGGGTGATTGGAACGTGACGTGGGCGTGAGGTGGGTGATTCGAAAGTGACGTCGGTGTGACGTGGGTGTTTCGGACGTGACGTGGGCATGACATAAGCGCTTCGATCGTGACGTGGGCGTGACGTGTGTGGTTTCAACGTGACGTGGGTGTCACGTGGGGCATCGAACGTGACGTCGGCGTGACGTGTGTGGTTTCAACGTGACGTGGGCGTCACGGGGGGCTTCGAACGTGACGTGGGCATGACGTGGCTGATTCGAAGGTGACGTGGGCGTGACGTGGGGGCATGGAACGTGACGTGGGTGTGAGGTGGGTGTTTCGAACGTGACGTGGGCGTGACGTCGGTACTTTGAATGTGACGTGGGTGTGACCTGGGTCATTTGAACGTGACGTGGGCGTGACGTGGGCGATTCCAACGTGACGTGGGGGCTTCAAACGTGACGTGGGCGTGACGTGGGTGATTGGAACGTGACGTGGACGTGACGTGGGTGGTTTCATCGTGACGTGGCTGTGACGTGGGGGCTTCGGACGTGACGTGGGCGTCACGTGGGGGCTTCGAAAGTGACGTGGGCGTGACGTGGGGGCTTCGAAGGTGACCTGGGTATGACGTGGGTTCTTCGAACGTGACGTGGGCATGACGTGGGTGATTCGAACGTGACGTGGGCGTGACGTGGGTGATTCGAATGTGACGTGGGCGTGACGTGGGTGATTCGAAAGTGATGTCAGTGTGACGTGGGTGTATCGGACGTGACGTGGGCCTGACGTGGATGCTTCGAATGTGACGTTAGTGTTTCGAACGTGACGTAAGGGTGACGTGGGGCTTCGAATGTGACGTGGGCGTGAGGTGGGTGATTGGAACGTGACGTGGGCGTGACGTCGGTACTTTGAATGTGACGAGGGTGTGACCTAGGGGCTTCGAACGTGATGGAAGGGCGACATGGGTGCTTAAACGTGACGTGGGCGTGACATAGGCGCTTCGATCGTGACGTGGGCGTGACGTGTGTGGTTTCAACGTGACGTGGGTGCCACGTGGGGCATCGAACGTGACGTGGGTGTGACGTGTGTGGTTTCAACGTGACGTGGGCGTCACGTGGGAGTTGCGATCGTCACGTGGACGTGACGTCGGTACTTTCAATTTGAGGCTGGTGTGACCTGGGTCATTCGAGCGTGACGTACGTGTGACGTGGGTGATTCCAACGTGACGTGGGCGTGACGTGGGGGCTTCGATCGTGACGTGGACGTGACGTCGGTACTTTATATCTGACGTGGGTGTGACCTGGGTCATTCGAACGTGACGTGGGTGTGACGTGGGGGCTTCGAACGTGACGTGGGCATGACGTGGGTGATTCGAACGTGACGTGGGCGTGACGTGGGGGCATCGAACGTGACGTGGGCGTCACGTGTGGGCTTCAAACGTGACCTGTGTGTGACGTGGTTGATTCGAAGGTGACGTGGGGGTGACGTGGGGGAATGGAACGTGACGTGGGTGTGACGTGGGGGCATCGATCGTGACGTGGACGTGACGTCGGTACTTTCAATTATACGTGTGTGTGACCTGGGTCATTCGAACGTGACGTGGGAGTGACGTGGGGGCTTTGAATGAGACATGGGTGTGACCTGGGGCTTCGAACGTGACGTGGGCGACATGGGTGCTTAGAACGTGACGTGGGCGTGACGTGGGTGATTCCAACGTGACGTGGGCGTGACGTGGGGGCATCGATCGTGACGTGGGCGTCACGTGGGGGCTTGAAACGTGACCTGGGTGTGACGTGGTTGATTCGAAGGTGACGTGGGCGTGACGTCAGTACTTTGAACGTGACGTGGGTGTGACCTGGGTCATGCGAACGTGACGTGGGTGTGACGTGGGTGTTTCGAACGTTTCGTGGGCATTTCGTGGGTGATTCGAACGTGACGTGGGTGTGACCTGGGTCACTTGAACGTGACGTGGGAGTGACGTGGGGGCTTCAAACGTGACGTAAGGGTGACATTGGTGCTTCGGACGTGACGTGGGTGTAACGTGGGGGGTTCGAGCATGACACGGGAGTGACGTGGGTGCTTCGAACGTGACGTGGAAGTCACGTGGGTGCTTCGAACGTGACGTGGGTGTGACGCGGGTGATTCGAAATTGACGTGGGCGTCACGTGGGAGTTTCGAACGTGACGTGGGCGTGACGTGGGTACTTTACATTTGACGTGGGTGTGACCTGGGTGATGCGAACGTGACGTGGGCGCAATGTGGGGGCATCGAACGTGACGTGGGCGTAACGTGGGGGCTTCGAAAGTGACGTGGGCATGACGTGGGTGATTCGAAGGTGACGTGAGTGTGACGTGGGGTGATTCGAACGTGACGTGGGCGTGACGTCGGTACTTTCAATGTGACGTGGGTGTGACCTGGGTGATTGGAATGTGACGTGGGAGTGACGTGGGGGCTTCGAACGTGCCAAAAGGGTGACATGGGTGCTTAGAACGTGACGTGGGCGTGACGTGGGTGATTCCAACGTGACGTGGGCGTCACGGGTGGGCTTCGAACGTGACGTGGGCATGACGTTGGTGATTCGAAGGTGACGTGGGCGTGACGTGGGTGCTTTGAAAGTGACGTGGGCGTGACGTGGGGGCTTCGAACGTGATGTAATTGTGACATGGGTGCTTAGAACGTGACGTGGGCATGACGTGGGTGATTCGAAGGTGACGTGGGTGTGACGTGGGGGCTTCAAACGTAACGTGGGCGTGACGTGGGGGATTCGAACGTGACGTGGGCGTGACGTCGGAACTTTGAATGTGACGTGGGTGTGACCTGGGTCATTTGATCGTGACGTGGGAGTGACGTGGGGGCATCGAACGTGACGTAAGGGAGACATGGGTGCTTAGAACGTGACGTGGGTGTGACGTGGGTGATTCCAACGTGACGTGGGGGCTTCGAACGTGACGTGGGCGTGACGTGGGTGATTGGAACGTGACGTGGGCGTGACGTCGGTACTTTGTAAGTGACGTGGGAGTGACGTGGGGGCTTCAAACGTGACGTAAGGGTGACATGGGTGCTTAGAACGTGACGTGGGCGTGACGTGGGTGATTCCAATGTCATGTGGGGGCTTCGAACGTGACGTGGGCGTGACGTGGGTGATTCGAACGTGACGTGGGCGTGACGTCGGTACTTTACATTTGTCGTGGGTGTGACCTGGGTGATGCGAACGTGACGTGGGCGTCACGTGGGGGCATCGAACGTGACGTGGGCGTGACGTGGGTGATTCGAATGTGACGTGGGCGTGACGTGGGGGCTTCGAACGTCACGTGAGCGTCACGTGGGGGCATCGAGTTTGACATGGGCGTGACCTGGGTGATTGGAACCTGACGTGGGGCTTCGAACATGACGTGGGCGTGACGTGGGGGCATCGAAGGTGACGTGGGCATGATGTGGGAGCTTCGAAAGTGACGTGGGCGTCACGTGGGTGATTCGAAGGTGACGTGGGCGTGACGTGGGGGCTTCGAACGTGACGTGGGTGTGAGGTGGGTGATTCGAACGTGACGTGGGCGTGACGTCGGTACTTTGAATGTGACGTGGGTGTGACCTGGGTCATTTGAACGTGACGTGGGAGTGACGTGGGGTCTTCGAACGTGACATAAGGGTGACATGGGTGCTTAGAACGTGACGTGGGCGTGACGTGGGTGATCCCAACGTGACGTGGGGGCTTCGAACGTGACATGGGCGTGACGTGGGTGCTTCGATTGTGACGTGGGCGTGACGTCGGCACTTTGAAAGTGACGTGGGTGTGACCTGGGTGATTGGAACGTGACGTGGGAGTGACGTGGGTGATTCCAACGTGACGTGGGCTTCGAACGTGACGTGGGCGTGACGTGGGTGAATGGAACGTGTGGTGGGCGTGAGGTGGGTGATTCGAAAGTGACGTCGGTGTGACGTGGTGCTTCGAACGTGACGTGGGCATGACATAAGCGCTTCGATCGTGACGTGGGCGTGACGTGTGTGGTTTCAACGTGACGTGGGCGTCACGGGGGGGCTTCGAACGTGACGTGGGCATGACGTGGGTACTTCGAAGGTGACGTGGGCATGACGTCGGTACTGTGAAAGTTACGTGGGTGTGACCTGGGTGGTTGGAACATGACGTGGGAGTGACGTGGGTGATTCCAACGTGACGTGGGCTTCGAACGTGACGTGGGCGTGAGGTGGGTGATTGGAACGTGACGTGGGCGTGAGGTGGGTGATTCGAAAGTGACGTCGGTGTGACGTGGGTGTTTCGGACGTGACGTGGGCATGACATAAGCGCTTCGATCGTGACGTGGGCGTGACGTGTGTGGTTTCAACGTGACGTGGGTGTCACGTGGGGCATCGAACGTGACGTGGGCGTGACGTGTGTGGTTTCAACGTGACGTGGGCGTCACGGGGGGCTTCGAACGTGACGTGGGCATGACGTGGCTGATTCGAAGGTGACGTGGGCGTGACGTGGGGGCATGGAACGTGACGTGGGTGTGAGGTGGGTGTTTCGAACGTGACGTGGGCGTGACGTCGGTACTTCGAATGTGACGTGGGTGCTTCGAACGTGACGTGGGTGTGACGCGGGTGATTCGAAATTGACGTGGGCGTCACGTGGGAGTTTCGAACGTGACGTGGGCGTGACGTGGGTACTTTACATTTGACGTGGGTGTGACCTGGGTGATGCGAACGTGACGTGGGCGCAATGTGGGGGCATCGAACGTGACGTGGGCGTAACGTGGGGGCTTCGAAAGTGACGTGGGCATGACGTGGGTGATTCGAAGGTGACGTGAGTGTGACGTGGGGTGATTCGAATGTGCCAAAAGGGTGACATGGGTGCTTAGAACGTGACGTGGGCGTGACGTGGGTGATTCCAACGTGACGTGGGCGTCACGGGTGGGCTTCGAACGTGACGTGGGCATGACGTTGGTGATTCGAAGGTGACGTGGGCGTGACGTGGGTGCTTTGAAAGTGACGTGGGCGTGACGTGGGGGCTTCGAACGTGATGTAATTGTGACATGGGTGCTTAGAACGTGACGTGGGCATGACGTGGGTGATTCGAAGGTGACGTGGGTGTGACGTGGGGGCTTCAAACGTAACGTGGGCGTGACGTGGGGGATTCGAACGTGACGTGGGCGTGACGTCGGAACTTTGAATGTGATGTGGGTGTGACCTGGGTCATTTGATCGTGACGTGGGAGTGACGTGGGGGCATCGAACGTGACGTAAGGGAGACATGGGTGCTTAGAACGTGACGTGGGTGTGACGTGGGTGATTCCAACGTGACGTGGGGGCTTCGAACGTGACGTGGGCGTGAGGTGGGTGATTGGAACGTGACGTGGGCGTGACGTCGGTACTTTGAAAGTGACGTGGGAGTGACGTGGGGGCTTCAAACGTGACGTAAGGGTGACATGGGTGCTTAGAACGTGACGTGGGCGTGACGTGGGTGATTCCAATGTCATGTGGGGGCTTCGAACGTGACGTGGGCGTGACGTGGGTGATTCGAACGTGACGTGGGCGTGACGTCGGTACTTTGAAAGTGACGTGGGTGTGACCTGGGTGATTGGAACGTGACGTGGGAGTGACGTGGGGGCTTCGAACGTGACGTAAGGGTGACATGGGCGCTTAGAACGTGACGTGGGCGTGACGTGGGTGATTCGAATATGACGTGGGCGTGACGTGGGTGATTCCAATGTCATGTGGGGGCTTCGAACGTGACGTGGGCGTGACGTGGGTGATTCGAACGTGACGTGGGCGTGACGTCGGTACTTTGAAAGTGACGTGGGTGTGACCTGGGTGATTGGAACGTGACGTGGGAGTGACGTGGGGGCTTCGAACGTGACGTAAGGGTGACATGGGCGCTTAGAACGTGACGTGGGCGTGACGTGGGTGATTCGAATATGACGTGGGCGTGACGTGGGTGATTCGAAAGTGACGTCGGTGTGACGTGGGTGTTTCGGACGTGACGTGGGCGTGACGTGGATGCTTCGAACGTGACGTTGGTGTTTCGAACGTGACGTGGGTGTGACGTGGGTGCTTCGAACGTGACGTGGGCGTGATATAGGCGCTTCGATCATGACGTGGGCGTGACGTGTGTGGTGTCAACGTGACGTGGGTGTCACGTGGGGCATCGAACGTGACGTGGACGTGACGTCGGTACTTTCAATTCGAGGTTGGTGTGACCTGGGTCATTCGAAGGTGACGTACATGTGACGTGGGTGATTCCAACGTGACGTGGGGCTTCGAACGTGACGTGGACGTCACGTGGGTGATTCCAACGTCATGTGGGGGCTTCGAACGTGACGTTGGCGTGACGTGGGTGATTCGAACGTGACGTGGGCGTGACGTCGGTACTTTGAAAGTGACGTGGGTGTGACCTGGGTGATTTGAACGTGACGTGGGAGTGACGTGGGGGCTTCAAACGTGACGTAAGGGTGACATGGGCGCTTAGAACGTGACGTGGGCGTGTCGTGGGTGATTGGAACGTGACGTGGGCGTGAGGTGGGTGATTCGAAAGCGACGTCGGTGTGACGTGGGGGTTTCGGACGTGACGTGGATGTGACGTGGGTGCTTCGAACGTGACGTGAGTGTGACATAGGCGCTTCGATCATGACGTGGGAGTGACGTGGGTGATTCCAACGTGACGTGGGCTTCGAACGTGACGTGGGCGTGACGTGGGTGATTGGAACGTGACGTGGGCGTGAGGTGGGTGATTCGAAAGTGACGTCGGTGTGACGTGGGTGTTTCGGACGTGACGTGGGCATGACATAAGCGCTTCGATCGTGACGTGGGGGTGACGTGTGTGGTTTCAACGTGACGTGGGTGTCACGTGGGGCATCGAACGTGACGTGGACGTGACGTGTGTGGTTTCAACGTGACGTGGGCGTCACGGGCGGCTTCGAACGTGACGTGGGCATGACGTGGCTGATTCGAAGGTGACGTGGGCGTGACGTGGGGGCATGGAACGTGACGTGGGCGTGAAGTGGGGTCTTCGAACGTGACGTGAGCGCCACGTGGGGGCATCGAAGTTGACGTGGGCGTGACCTGGGTCATTCGAACGTGACGTACGTGTGACGTTGGGGCTTCGAACGTGATGTGGGTGTTTCAAAACTAACGTGGGTGTGACGTGGTGGCTTCGAACGTGACGTAGGCGTAACGTGGGTGTTTACAAGTGACCTGGGCGTGACGTGGGGGCTTCGATCGTGACGTGGACGTGACGTCGGTACTTTATATATGACGTGGGTGTGACCTGGCTCATTTGAACGTGACGTGGGTGTGACGTGGGGGCTTCGAACGTGACGTGGACGTGACGTGGGTGATTCGAATATGACGTGGGCGTGACGTGGGTGATTCGAAAGAGACGTTGGTGTGACGTGGGTGTTTCGGACATGACGTGGGCGTGACGTTGATGATTCGAACGTGACGTTGGTGTTTCGAACGTGACGTGGGTGTGACGTGGGTGCTTCGAACGTGACGTGGGCGTGACATAGGCGCTTCGATCATGACGTGGGTGTGACGTGTGTGGTGTCAACGTGACGTGGGTGTCACGTGGGGCATCGAACGTGACGTGGACGTGACGTCGGTACTTTCAATTTGAGGTTGGTGTGACCTGGGTCATTCGAACGTGACGTACATGTGACGTGGGTGATTCCAACGTGACGTGGGGCTTCGAATGTGACGTGGGTGTGACCTGGGTGATTGGAACGTGACGTGGGTGTGACGTGGGGGCTTCGAACGTGACGTGGGTGTGACGTGGGTGTTTCGAACGTGACGTTGGTGTTTCGAACTTGACTTCGGTGTGACGTGGGTGCTTCGGACCTGACGTGGGCGTAACGTGGGGGCTTCGAGCAAGACGCGGGAGTGACGTGGATGCTTCGAATGTGACGTGGGCGTCACGTGGGGGCTTCGAACGTCACGTGGATGTGCGGTGGGTGCTTCGGACGTGACGTGGGCGTGACGTGGGAGTTTCGAACGTGACGTGGACGTGACGTGGTACTTTACATTTGACGTGGGTGTGACCTGGCTCAATCGAACGTGACGTGGGTGTGACGTGGGGGCTTCGAATGTGACGTGGGCGTGACGTGGGTGATTCGAACGTGACGTGGGTGTGACGTGGGGGCATCGATCGTGACGTGGACGTGACTTCGGTACTTTATACCTGATGGGGGTGTGACGTGGGTGATTCGAACGTGACGTGGGCGTGACGTGGGGGCATCGAATGTGACGTGGGCGTGACGTGGGTGTTTCGAACGTGACGTGGGCGTGACGTCGGTGCTTTGAATGTGACGTGGGTGTGACGTGGGTCATTCGAACGTGATGTACGTGTGGCGTGTGCGCTTCGAACGTGACGTGGGTGTTTCAAAACTAACGTGGGTGTGACGTGGGTCATTCGAACGTGACGTGGGAGTGACGCGGGGGCTTCGAACGTGACGTAAGGGTGAGATGGGTGCTTAGAACGTGACGTGGGCGTCACGTGGGCGATTCCAGCGTGACGTGGGGCTTCGAATGTGACGTGGGCGTGACGTCAGTACTTCCAACGGCACATGGGTGTGACCTGGGTCATTGGAACGTGACGTGGGAGTGACGTGGGGGCTTCGAACGTGACAAAAGGGTGACATGGGTGCTTAGAACGTGACGTGGGCGTGACGTGGGCGATTCCAGCGTGACGTGGGGCTTCGAATGTGACGTGGGCGTGACGTCAGTACTTCCAACGGCACATGGGTGTGACCTGGGTCATTGGAACGTGACGTGGACGTGACGTGGGTGGTTTCAACGTGACGTGAGCGTCACGTGGGGTCCTCGAACGTGACTTGGGCATCACGTGGGGTCTTCGAAAGTGACGTGGGCATGACGTGGGTGATTCGAAGGTGACGTGGGTGTGACGTGGGGGCTTCGAACGTGACGTGGGTGTGACGTCGGTACTTTGAATGTGACGAGGGTGTGACCTAGGGGCTTCGAACGTGATGGAAGGGCGACATGGGTGCTTAGAACGTGACGTGGGCGTGACATAGGTGCTTCGATCGTGACGTGGGCGTGACGTGTGTGGTTTCAACGTGACGTGGGTGCCACGTGGGGCATCGAACGTGACGTGGGCGTGACGTGTGTGGTTTCAACGTGACGTGGGCGTCACGTGGGAGTTGCGATCGTCACGTGGACGTGACGTCGGTACTTTCAATTTGAGGCTGGTGTGACCTGGGTCATTCGAGCGTGACGTACGTGTGACGTGGGTGATTCCAACGTGACGTGGGCGTGACGTGGGGGCTTCGATCGTGACGTGGACGTGACGTCGGTACTTTATATCTGACGTGGGTGTGACCTGGGTCATTCGAACGTGACGTGGGTGTGACGTGGGGGCTTCGAACGTGACGTGGGCATGACGTGGGTGATTCGAAGGTGAGGTGTGCGTGACGTGGGGGCATCGAACGTGACGTGGGCGTCACGTGTGGGCTTCAAACGTGACCTGTGTGTGACGTGGTTGATTCGAAGGTGACGTGGGTGTGACGTGGGGGCTTCGAACGTGACGTGGGTGTGACGTGGGGGCATCGATCGTGACGTGGACGTGACGTCGGTACTTTCAATTATACGTGGGTGTGACCTGGGTCATTCGAACGTGACGTGGGAGTGACGTGGGGGCTTTGAATGAGACATGGGTGTGACCTGGGGCTTCGAACGTGACGTGGGCGACATGGGTGCTTAGAACGTGACGTGGGCGTGACGTGGGTGATTCCAACGTGACGTGGGCGTGACGTGGGGGCATCCATCGTGACGTGGGCGTCACGTGGGGGCTTGAAACGTGACCTGGGTGTGACGTGGTTGATTCGAAGGTGACGTGGGCGTGACGTCAGTACTTTGAACGTGACGTGGGTGTGACCTGGGTCATGCGAACGTGACGTGGGTGTGACGTGGGTGTTTCGAACGTTTCGTGGGCATTTCGTGGGTGATTCGAACGTGACGTGGGTGTGACCTGGGTCACTTGAACGTGACGTGGGAGTGACGTGGGGGCTTCAAACGTGACGTAAGGGTGACATTGGTGCTTCGGACGTGACGTGGGTGTAACGTGGGGGGTTCGAGCATGACACGGGAGTGACGTGGATGCTTCGAATGTGACGTGGGTGCTTCGAACGTGACGTGGAAGTCACGTGGGGGCTTCGAACGTGACGTGGGTGTGACGCGGGTGATTCGAAATTGACGTGGGCGTCACGTGGGAGTTTCGAACGTGACGTGGGCGTGACGTGGGTACTTTACATTTGACGTGGGTGTGACCTGGGTGATGCGAACGTGACGTGGGCGCAATGTGGGGGCATCGAACGTGACGTGGGCGTCACGTGGGGGCTTCGAAAGTGACGTGGGCATGACGTGGGTGATTCGAAGGTGACGTGAGTGTGACGTCGGTACTTTCAATGTGACGTGGGTGTGACCTGGGTGATTGGAATGTGACGTGGGAGTGACGTGGGGGCTTCGAACGTGCCAAAAGGGTGACATGGGTGCTTAGAACGTGACGTGGGCGTGACGTGGGTGATTCCAACGTGACGTGGGCGTCACGGGTGGGCTTCGAACGTGACGTGGGCATGACGTTGGTGATTCGAAGGTGACGTGGGTGTGACGTGGGTGCTTTGAAAGTGACGTGGGCGTGACATGGGGGCTTCGAACGTGATGTAATTGTGACATGGGTGCTTAGAACGTGACGTGGGCATGACGTGGGTGATTCGAAGGTGACGTGGGTGTGACGTGGGGGCTTCAAACGTGACGTGGGCGTGACGTGGGGGTTTCGAACGTGACGTGGGCGTGACGTGGGTGATTCGAATGTGACTTGGGCGTGACGTGGGTGATTCGAAAGTGATGTCAGTGTGACGTGGGTGTATCGGACGTGACGTGGGCCTGACGTGGATGCTTCGAATGTGACGTTAGTGTTTCGAACGTGACGTAAGGGTGACGTGGGGCTTCGAATGTGACGTGGGCGTGAGGTGGGTGATTGGAACGTGACGTGGGCGTGACGTCGGTACTTTGAATGTGACGAGGGTGTGACCTAGGGGCTTCGAACGTGATGGAAGGGCGACATGGGTGCTTAGAACGTGACGTGGGCGTGACATAGGCGCTTCGATCGTGACGTGGGCATGACGTGTGTGGTTTCAACGTGACGTGGGTGCCACGTGGGGCATCGAACGTGACGTGGGTGTGACGTGTGTGGTTTCAACGTGACGTGGGCGTCACGTGGGAGTTGCGATCGTCACGTGGACGTGACGTCGGTACTTTCAATTTGAGGCTGGTGTGACCTGGGTCATTCGAGCGTGACGTACGTGTGACGTGGGTGATTCCAACGTGACGTGGGCGTGACGTGGGGGCTTCGATCGTGACGTGGTCATGACGTCGGTACTTTATATCTGACGTGGGTGTGACCTGGGTCATTCGAACGTGACGTGGGTGTGACGTGGGGGCTTCGAACGTGACGTGGGCATGACGTGGGTGATTCGAAGGTGACGTGTGCGTGACGTGGGGGCATCGAACGTGACGTGGGCGTCACGTGTGGGCTTCAAACGTGACCTGTGTGTGACGTGGTTGATTCGAAGGTGACGTGGGGGTGACGTGGGGGAATGGAACGTGACGTGGGTGTGACGTGGGGGCATCGATCGTGACGTGGACGTGACGTCGGTACTTTCAATTATACGTGGGTGTGACCTGGGTCATTCGAACGTGACGTGGGAGTGACGTGGGGGCTTTGAATGAGACATGGGTGTGACCTGGGGCTTCGAACGTGACGTGGGCGACATGGGTGCTTAGAACGTGACGTGGGCGTGACGTGGGTGATTCCAACGTGACGTGGGCGTGACGTGGGGGCATCGATCGTGACGTGGGCGTCACGTGGGGGCTTGAAACGTGACCTGGGTGTGACGTGGTTGATTCGAAGGTGACGTGGGCGTGACGTCAGTACTTTGAACGTGACGTGGGTGTGACCTGGGTCATGCGAACGTGACGTGGGCGTGACGTGGGTGTTTCGATCGTTACGAGGGCATTTCGTGGGTGATTCGAACGTGACGTGGGTGTGACCTGGGTCACTTGAACGTGACGTGGGAGTGACGTGGGGGCTTCAAACGTGACGTAAGGGTGACATTGGTGCTTCGGACGTGACGTGGGTGTAACGTGGGGGCTTCGAGCATGACACGGGAGTGACGTGGATGCTTCGAATGTGACGTGGGTGCTTCGAACGTGACGTGGAAGTCACGTGGGGGCTTCGAACGTGACGTGGGTGTGACGCGGGTGATTCGAAATTGACGTGGGCGTCACGTGGGAGTTTCGAACGTGACGTGGGCGTGACGTGGGTACTTTACATTTGACGTGGGTGTGACCTGGGTGATGCGAACGTGACGTGGGCGCAATGTGGGGGCATCGAACGTGACGTGGGCGTAACGTGGGGGCTTCGAAAGTGACGTGGGCATGACGTGGGTGATTCGAAGGTGACGTGAGTGTGACGTCGGTACTTTCAATGTGACGTGGGTGTGACCTGGGTGATTGGAATGTGACGTGGGAGTGACGTGGGGGCTTCGAACGTGCCAAAAGGGTGACATGGGTGCTTAGAACGTGACGTGGGCGTGACGTGGGTGATTCCAACGTGACGTGGGCGTCACGGGTGGGCTTCGAACGTGACGTGGGCATGACGTTGGTGATTCGAAGGTGACGTGGGCGTGACGTGGGTGCTTTGAAAGTGACGTGGGCGTGACGTGGGGGCTTCGAACGTGATGTAATTGTGACATGGGTGCTTAGAACGTGACGTGGGCATGACGTGGGTGATTCGAAGGTGACGTGGGTGTGACGTGGGGGCTTCAAACGTAACGTGGGCGTGACGTGGGGGATTCGAACGTGACGTGGGCGTGACGTCGGAACTTTGAATGTGACGTGGGTGTGACCTGGGTCATTTGATCGTGACGTGGGAGTGACGTGGGGGCTTCAAACGTGACGTAAGGGTGACATGGGTGCTTAGAACGTGACGTGGGCGTGACGTGGGTGATTCCAATGTCATGTGGGGGCTTCGAACGTGACGTGGGCGTGACGTGGGTGATTCGAACGTGACGTGGGCGTGACGTCGGTACTTTACATTTGACGTGGGTGTGACCTGGGTGATGCGAACGTGACGTGGGCGTCACGTGGGGGCATCGAACGTGACGTGGGAGTGACGCGGGGGCTTCGAACGTGACGTAAGGGTGAGATGGGTGCTTAGAACGTGACGTGGGCGTGACGTGGGCGATTCCAGCGTGACGTGGGGCTTCGAATGTGACGTGGGCGTGACGTCAGTACTTCCAACGGCACATGGGTGTGACCTGGGTCATTGGAACGTGACGTGGGAGTGACGTCTGGGCTTCGAACGTGACAAAAGGGTGACATGGGTGCTTAGAACGTGACGTGGGCGTGACGTGGGCGATTCCAGCGTGACGTGGGGCTTCGAATGTGACGTGGGCGTGACGTCAGTACTTCCAACGGCACATGGGTGTGACCTGGGTCATTGGAACGTGACGTGGGAGTGACGTGGGGGCTTCGAACGTGACAAAAGGGTGACATGGGTGCTTAGAACGTGACGTGGGCGTGACGTGGGCGCTTCCAGCGTGACGTGGGGCTTCGAATGTGACGTGGGCGTGACGTCAGTACTTCCAACGGCACATGGGTGTGACCTGGGTCATTGGAACGTGACGTGGGCGTGACGTGGGGGCTTCGCACATGACAAAAGGGTGACATGGGTGCTTAGAACGTGACGTGGGCGTGACGTGGGCGATTCCAACGTGACGTGGGCTTCGAATGTGACGTGGGCGTGATGTGGGTGATTCGAATGTCACTTGGGCGTGACGTGGGGGCTTCGAACGTCACCTGGGCGTGACGTGGGGGCTTCGATGTTGACGTGGGCGTGACCTGGGTGATTGGAACGTGACGTGGACGTGACGTGGGTGGTTTCAACGTGACGTGGGCGTGACGTGGGGTCCTCGAACGTGACTTGGGCGTCACGTGGGGTCTTCGAAAGTGACGTGGGCATGACGTGGGTGATTCGAAGGTGACGTGGGTGTGACGTGGGGGCTTCGAACGTGACGTGGGTGTGACGTCGGTACTTTGAATGTGACGTGGGTGTGACCTGGGTCATTTGAACGTGACGTGGGAGTGACGTGGGGGCATCGAACGTGACATAAGGGTGACATGGGTGCTTAGAACGTGACTTGGGTGTGACGTGGGTGATTCCAACGTGTCGTGGGGCTTCGAATGTGACGTGGGCGTGAGGTGGGTGATTGGAACGTGACGTGGGCGTGACGTCGGTACTTTGAATGTGACGAGGGTGTGACCTGGGGGCTTCGAACGTGATGTAAGGGCGACATGGGTGCTTAGAACGTGACGTGGGCGTGACATAGGCGCTTCGATCGTGACGTGGGCGTGACGTGTGTGGTTTCAACGTGACGTGGGTGCCACGTGGGGCATCGAACGTGACGTGGGTGTGACGTGTGTGGTTTCAACGTGACGTGGGCGTCACGTGGGAGTTGCGATCGTCACGTGGACGTGACGTCGGTACTTTCAATTTGAGGCTGGTGTGACCTGGGTCATTCGAGCGTGACGTACGTGTGACGTGGGTGATTCCAACGTGACGTGGGCGTGACGTGGGGGCTTCGATCGTGACGTGGACGTGACGTCGGTACTTTATATCTGACGTGGGTGTGACCTGGGTCATTCGAACGTGACGTGGGTGTGACGTGGGGGCTTCGAACGTGACGTGGGCATGACGTGGGTGATTCGAAGGTGACGTGTGCGTGACGTGGGGGCATCGAACGTGACGTGGGCATGACGTGGGAGCTTCGAAAGTGACGTGGGCGTCACGTGGGTGATTCGAAGGTGACGTGGGCGTGACCTGGGGGCTTCGAACGTGACGTGGGCGTGACGTCGGTACTTTGAATGTGACGTGGGTGTGACCTGGGTCATTTGAACGTGACGTGGGAGTGACGTGGGGTCTTCGAACGTGACATAAGGGTGACATGGGTGCTTAGAACGTGACGTGGGCGTGACTTGGGTGATCCCAACGTGACGTGGGGGCTTCGAACGTGACATGGGCGTGACGTGGGTGCTTCGATTGTGACGTGGGCGTGACGTCGGCACTTTGAAAGTGACGTGGGTGTGACCTGGGTGATTGGAACGTGACGTGGGAGTGACGTGGGTGATTCCAACGTGACGTGGGCTTCGAACGTGACGTGGGCGTGACGTGGGTGAATGGAACGTGTGGTGGGCGTGAGGTGGGTGATTCGAAAGTGACGTCGGTGTGACGTGGTGCTTCGAACGTGACGTGGGCATGACATAAGCGCTTCGATCGTGACGTGGGCGTGACGTGTGTGGTTTCAACGTGACGTGGGCGTCACGGGGGGGCTTCGAACGTGACGTGGGCATGACGTGGGTGCTTCGAAGGTGACGTGGGCATGACGTCGGTACTGTGAAAGTTACGTGGGTGTGACCTGGGTGGTTGGAACATGACGTGGGAGTGACGTGGGTGATTCCAACGTGACGTGGGCTTCGAACGTGACGTGGGCGTGACGTGGGTGATTGGAACGTGTGGTGGGCGTGAGGTGGGTGATTCGAAAGTGACGTCGGTGTGACGTGGGTGATTCGGACGTGACGTGGGCATGACATAAGCGCTTCGATCGTGACGTGGGCGTGACGTGTGTGGTTTCAACGTGACGTGGGTGTCACGTGGGGCATCGAACGTGACGTGGGCGTGACGTGTGTGGTTTCAACGTGACGTGGGCGTCACGGGGGGCTTCGAACGTGACGTGGGCATGACGTGGCTGATTCGAAGGTGACGTGGGCGTGACGTGGGGGCATGGAACGTGACGTGGGTGTGACGTGGGTGTTTCGAACGTGACGTGGGCGTGACGTCGGTACTTTGAATGTGACGTGGGTGTGACCTGGGTCATTTGAACGTGACGTGGGCGTGACGTGGGCGATTCCAACGTGACGTGGGGGCTTCAAACGTGACGTGGGCGTGACGTGGGTGATTGGAACGTGACGTGGACGTGACGTGGGTGGTTTCATCGTGACGTGGGTGTGACGTGGGGGCTTCGGACGTGACGTGGGCGTCACGTGGGGGCTTCGAAAGTGACGTGGGCGTGACGTGGGGGCTTCGAAGGTGACCTGGGTATGACGTGGGTTCTTCGAACATGACGTGGGCATGACGTGGGTGATTCGAACGTGACGTGGGCGTGACGTGGGTGATTCGAACGTGACGTGGGCATGACGTGGGTGATTCGAACGTGATGTGGGCCTGACGTGGATGCTTCGAATGTGACGTTGGTGTTTCGAACGTGACATGGGTGTGACATGGGTGCTTCGAATGTGACGTGGGCGTAACGTGGGGCTTCGAACCTGACGTGGGCGTGACGTGTGTGGTTTCAACGTGACGTGGGTGCCACGTGGGGCATCGAACGTGACGTGGGTGTGACGTGTGTGGTTTCAACGTGACGTGGGCGTCACGTGGGAGTTGCGATCGTCACGTGGACGTGACGTCGGTACTTTCAATTTGAGGCTGGTGTGACCTGGGTCATTCGAGCGTGACGTACGTGTGACGTGGGTGATTCCAACGTGACGTGGGCGTGACGTGGGGGCTTCGATCGTGACGTGGACGTGACGTCGGTACTTTATATCTGACGTGGGTGTGACCTGGGTCATTCGAACGTGACGTGGGTGTGACGTGGGGGCTTCGAACGTGACGTGGGCATGACGTGGGTGATTCGAAGGTGCCGTGTGCGTGACGTGGGGGCATCGAACGTGACGTGGGCGTCACGTGTGGGCTTCAAACGTGACCTGTGTGTGACGTGGTTGATTCGAAGGTGACGTGGGGGTGACGTGGGGGAATGGAACGTGACGTGGGTGTGACGTGGGGGCATCGATCGTGACGTGGACGTGACGTCGGTACTTTCAATTATACGTGGGTGTGACCTGGGTCATTCGAACGTGACGTGGGAGTGACGTGGGGGCTTTGAATGAGACATGGGTGTGACCTGGGGCTTCGAACGTGACGTGGGCGACATGGGTGCTGAGAACGTGACGTGGGCGTGACGTGGGTGATTCCAACGTGACGTGGGCGTGACGTGGGGGCATCGATCGTGACGTGGGCGTCACGTGGGGGCTTGAAACGTGACCTGGGTGTGACGTGGGGGCTTCGAAGGTGACGTGGGCGTGACGTCAGTACTTTGAACGTGACGTGGGTGTGACCTGGGTCATGCGAACGTGACGTGGGTGTGACGTGGGTGTTTCGAACGTTTCGTGGGCATTTCGTGGGTGATTCGAACGTGACGTGGGTGTGACCTGGGTCACTTGAACGTGACGTGGGAGTGACGTGGGGGCTTCAAACGTGACGTAAGGGTGACATTGGTGCTTCGGACGTGACGTGGGTGTAACGTGGGGGGTTCGAGCATGACACGGGAGTGACGTGGATGCTTCGAATGTGACGTGGGTGCTTCGAACGTGACGTGGAAGTCACGTGGGGGCTTCGAACGTGACGTGGGTGTGACGCGGGTGATTCGAAATTGACGTGGGCGTCACGTGGGAGTTTCGAACGTGACGTGGGCGTGACGTGGGTACTTTACATTTGACGTGGGTGTGACCTGGGTGATGCGAACGTGACGTGGGCGCAATGTGGGGGCATCGAACGTGACGTGGGCGTAACGTGGGGGCTTCGAAAGTGACGTGGGCATGACGTGGGTGATTCGAAGGTGACGTGAGTGTGACGTCGGTACTTTCAATGTGACGTGGGTGTGACCTGGGTGATTGGAATGTGACGTGGGAGTGACGTGGGGGTTTCGAACGTGCCAAAAGGGTGACATGGGTGCTTAGAACGTGACGTGGGCGTGACGTGGGTGATTCCAACGTGACGTGGGCGTCACGGGTGGGCTTCGAACGTGACGTGGGCATGACGTTGGTGATTCGAAGGTGACGTGGGCGTGACGTGGGTGCTTTGAAAGTGACGTGGGCGTGACGTGGGGGCTTCGAACGTGATGTAATTGTGACATGGGTGCTTAGAACGTGACGTGGGCATGACGTGGGTGATTCGAAGGTGACGTGGGTGTGACGTGGGGGCTTCAAACGTAACGTGGGCGTGACGTGGGGGATTCGAACGTGACGTGGGCGTGACGTCGGAACTTTGAATGTGACGTGGGTGTGACCTGGGTCATTTGATCGTGACGTGGGAGTGACGTGGGGGCTTCAAACGTGACGTAAGGGTGACATGGGTGCTTAGAACGTGACGTGGGCGTGACGTGGGTGATTCCAATGTCATGTGGGGGCTTCGAACGTGACGTGGGCGTGAGGTGGGTGATTGGAACGTGACGTGGGCGTGACGTCGGTACTTTACATTTGACGTGGGTGTGACCTGGGTGATGCGAACGTGACGTGGGCGTCACGTGGGGGCATCGAACGTGACGTGGGCGTGACGTGGGTGATTCGAATGTGACGTGGGCGTGACGTGGGGGCTTCGAACGTCACGTGAGCGTCACGTGGGGGCATCGAGTTTGACATGGGCGTGACCTGGGTGATTGGAACCTGACGTGGGGCTTCGAACATGACGTGGGCATGACGTGGGGGCATCGAAGGTGACGTGGGCATGACGTGGGAGCTTCGAAAGTGACGTGGGCGTCACGTGGGTGATTCGAAGGTGACGTGGGCGTGACGTGGGGGCTTCGAACGTGACGTGGGCGTGACGTCGGTACTTTGAATGTGACGTGGGTGTGACCTGGGTCATTTGAACGTGACGTGGGAGTGACGTGGGGTCTTCGAACGTGACATAAGGGTGACATGGGTGCTTAGAACGTGACGTGGGCGTGACGTGGGTGATCCCAACGTGACGTGGGGGCTTCGAACGTGACATGGGCGTGACGTGGGTGCTTCGATTGTGACGTGGGCGTGACGTCGGCACTTTGAAAGTGACGTGGGTGTGACCTGGGTGATTGGAACGTGACGTGGGAGTGACGTGGGTGATTCCAACGTGACGTGGGCTTCGAACGTGACGTGGGCGTGACGTGGGTGAATGGAACGTGTGGTGGGCGTGAGGTGGGTGATTCGAAAGTGACGTCGGTGTGACGTGGTGCTTCGAACGTGACGTGGGCATGACATAAGCGCTTCGATCGTGACGTGGGCGTGACGTGTGTGGTTTCAACGTGACGTGGGCGTCACGGGGGGGCTTCGAACGTGACGTGGGCATGACGTGGGTGCTTCGAAGGTGACGTGGGCATGACGTCGGTACTGTGAAAGTTACGTGGGTGTGACCTGGGTGGTTGGAACATGACGTGGGAGTGACGTGGGTGATTCCAACGTGACGTGGGCTTCGAACGTGACGTGGGCGTGACGTGGGTGATTGGAACGTGTGGTGGGCGTGAGGTGGGTGATTCGAAAGTGACGTCGGTGTGACGTGGTGCTTCGAACGTGACGTGGGCATGACATAAGCGCTTCGATCGTGACGTGGGCGTGACGTGTGTGGTTTCAACGTGACGTGGGTGTCACGTGGGGCATCGAACGTGACGTGGGCGTGACGTGTGTGGTTTCAACGTGACGTGGGCGTCACGGGGGGCTTCGAACGTGACGTGGGCATGACGTGGCTGCTTCGAAGGTGACGTGGGCGTGACGTGGGGGCATGGAACGTGACGTGGGTGTGAGGTGGGTGTTTCGAACGTGACGTGGGCGTGACGTCGGTACTTTGAATGTGACGTGGGTGTGACCTGGGTCATTTGAACGTGACGTGGGCGTGACGTGGGTGATTCCAACGTCATGTGGGGGCTTCGAACGTGACGTGGGCGTGACGTGGGTGATTGGAACGTGACGTGGACGTGACGTGGGTGGTTTCATCGTGACGTGGCTGTGACGTGGGGGCTTCGGACGTGACGTGGGCGTCACGTGGGGGCTTCGAAAGTGACGTGGGCGTGACGTGGGGGCTTCGAAGGTGACCTGGGTATGACGTGGGTTCTTCGAACGTGACGTGGGCATGACGTGGGTGATTCGAACGTGACGTGGGCGTGACGTGGGTGATTCGAATGTGACGTGGGCGTGACGTGGGTGATTCGAAAGTGGTGTCAGTGTGACGTGGGTGTATCGGACGTGACGTGGGCCTGACGTGGATGCTTCGAATGTGACGTTAGTGTTTCGAACGTGACGTAAGGGTGACGTGGGGCTTCGAATGTGACGTGGGCGTGAGGTGGGTGATTGGAACGTGACGTGGGCGTGACGTCGGTACTTTGAATGTGACGAGGGTGTGACCTAGGGGCTTCGAACGTGATGGAAGGGCGACATGGGTGCTTAGAACGTGACGTGGGCGTGACATAGGCGCTTCGATCGTGACGTGGGCGTGACGTGTGTGGTTTCAACGTGACGTGGGTGCCACGTGGGGCATCGAACGTGACGTGGGTGTGACGTGTGTGGTTTCAACGTGACGTGGGCGTCACGTGGGAGTTGCGATCGTCACGTGGACGTGACGTCGGTACTTTCAATTTGAGGCTGGTGTGACCTGGGTCATTCGAGCGTGACGTACGTGTGACGTGGGTGATTCCAACGTGACGTGGGCGTGACGTGGGGGCTTCGATCGTGACGTGGACGTGACGTCGGTACTTTATATCTGACGTGGGTGTGACCTGGGTCATTCGAACGTGACGTGGGTGTGACGTGGGGGCTTCGAACGTGACGTGGGCATGACGTGGGTGATTCGAAGGTGAGGTGTGCGTGACGTGGGGGCATCGAACGTGACGTGGGCGTCACGTGTGGGCTTCAAACGTGACCTGTGTGTGACGTGGTTGATTCGAAGGTGACGTGGGGGTGACGTGGGGGAATGGAACGTGACGTGGGTGTGACGTGGGGGCATCGATCGTGACGTGGACGTGACGTCGGTACTTTCAATTATACGTGGGTGTGACCTGGGTCATTCGAACGTGACGTGGGAGTGACGTGGGGGCTTTGAATGAGACATGGGTGTGACCTGGGGCTTCGAACGTGACGTGGGCGACATGGGTGCTTAGAACGTGACGTGGGCGTGACGTGGGTGATTCCAACGTGACGTGGGCGTGACGTGGGGGCATCGATCGTGACGTGGGCGTCACGTGGGGGCTTGAAACGTGACCTGGGTGTGACGTGGTTGATTCGAAGGTGACGTGGGCGTGACGTCAGTACTTTGAACGTGACGTGGGTGTGACCTGGGTCATGCGAACGTGACGTGGGTGTGACGTGGGTGTTTCGAACGTTTCGTGGGCATTTCGTGGGTGATTCGAACGTGACGTGGGTGTGACCTGGGTCACTTGAACGTGACGTGGGAGTGACGTGGGGGCTTCAAACGTGACGTAAGGGTGACATTGGTGCTTCGGACGTGACGTGGGTGTAACGTGGGGGGTTCGAGCATGACACGGGAGTGACGTGGATGCTTCGAATGTGACGTGGGTGCTTCGAACGTGACGTGGAAGTCACGTGGGGGCTTCGAACGTGACGTGGGTGTGACGCGGGTGATTCGAAATTGACGTGGGCGTCACGTGGGAGTTTCGAACGTGACGTGGGCGTGACGTGGGTACTTTACATTTGACGTGGGTGTGACCTGGGTGATGCGAACGTGACGTGGGCGCAATGTGGGGGCATCGAACGTGACGTGGGCGTAACGTGGGGGCTTCGAAAGTGACGTGGGCATGACGTGGGTGATTCGAAGGTGACGTGAGTGTGACGTGGGGTGATTCGAACGTGACGTGGGCGTGACGTCGGTACTTTCAATGTGACGTGGGTGTGACCTGGGTGATTGGAATGTGACGTGGGAGTGACGTGGGGGCTTCGAACGTGCCAAAAGGGTGACATGGGTGCTTAGAACGTGACGTGGGCGTGACGTGGGTGATTCCAACGTGACGTGGGCGTCACGGGTGGGCTTCGAACGTGACGTGGGCATGACGTTGGTGATTCGAAGGTGACGTGGGCGTGACGTGGGTGCTTTGAAAGTGACGTGGGCGTGACGTGGGGGCTTCGAACGTGATGTAATTGTGACATGGGTGCTTAGAACGTGACGTGGGCATGACGTGGGTGATTCGAAGGTGACGTGGGTGTGACGTGGGGGCTTCAAACGTAACGTGGGCGTGACGTGGGGGATTCGAACGTGACGTGGGCGTGACGTCGGAACTTTGAATGTGACGTGGGTGTGACCTGGGTCATTTGATCGTGACGTGGGAGTGACGTGGGGGCATCGAACGTGACGTAAGGGAGACATGGGTGCTTAGAACGTGACGTGGGTGTGACGTGGGTGATTCCAACGTGACGTGGGGGCTTCGAACGTGACGTGGGCGTGACGTGGGTGATTGGAACGTGACGTGGGCGTGACGTCGGTACTTTGAAAGTGACGTGGGAGTGACGTGGGGGCTTCAAACGTGACGTAAGGGTGACATGGGTGCTTAGAACGTGACGTGGGCGTGACGTGGGTGATTCCAATGTCATGTGGGGGCTTCGAACGTGACGTGGGCGTGACGTGGGTGATTCGAACGTGACGTGGGCGTGACGTCGGTACTTTGAAAGTGACGTGGGTGTGACCTGGGTGATTGGAACGTGACGTGGGAGTGACGTGGGGGCTTCGAACGTGACGTAAGGGTGACATGGGCGCTTAGAACGTGACGTGGGCGTGACGTGGGTGATTCGAAAGTGACGTCGGTGTGACGTGGGTGTTTCGGACGTGACGTGGGCGTGACGTGGATGCTTCGAACGTGACGTTGGTGTTTCGAACGTGACGTGGGTGTGACGTGGGTGCTTCGAACGTGACGTGGGCGTGATATAGGCGCTTCGATCATGACGTGGGCGTGACGTGTGTGGTTTCAACGTGACGTGGGTGTCACGTGGGGCATCGAACGTGACGTGGACGTGACGTCGGTACTTTCAATTTGAGGTTGGTGTGACCTGGGTCATTCGAACGTGACGTACATGTGCCGTGGGTGATTCCAACGTGACGTGGGGCTTCGAACGTGACGTGGGTGTGACCTGGGTGATTGGAACGTGACGTGGGTGTGACGTGGGGGCTTCGAACGTGACGTGGGTGTGACGTGGGTGTTTCGAACCTGACGTTGGTATTTCGAACGTGACGTGGGTGTGACGTGGGTGCATCGGACGTGACGTGGGCATAACGTGGGGGCTACGAACATTACGCGGGTGTGACATGGATGCTTCGAATGCGACGTTGGTGTTTCGAACGTGACATGGGTGTGACGTGGGTCATTCGAACGTGACGTGGGTGTGACGTGGGTGCTTCGAACGTGACGTGGGCATGACATGGGTGATTCGAACGTGACGTGGGCATGACGTGGGTGATTCGAAGGTGACGTGGGTGTGATGTGGGGTCTTCGAACGTGACGTGGGCGTGACGTCGGTACTTTGAATGTGACGTGGGTGTGACCTGGGTGATTGGATCGTGACGTGGGAGTGACGTGGGGGCTTCGAACGTGACGTAAGGGTGACATGGGTGCTTAGAACGTGACGTGGGCGTGACGTGGGAGTTTCGATCGTGACGTGGACGTGACGTCGGTACTTGCAATTTGAGGTTGGTGTGACCTGGGTCATTTGGATGTGACGTCGCTACTTTCAATTTGAGGCTGGTGTGACCTGGGTCATTCGAACGTGACGTACGTGTGACGTTGGGGCTTCGAACGTGATGTGGGTGTTTCAAAACTAACGTGGGTGTGACGTGGGGGCTTCGAACGTGACGTGGGCATGACGTGGGTGCTTCGAAGGTGACGTGGGCATGACGTCGGTACTGTGAAAGTTACGTGGGTGTGACCTGGGTGGTTGGAACATGACGTGGGAGTGACGTGGGTGATTCCAACGTGACGTGGGCTTCGAACGTGACGTGGGCGTGACGTGGGTGATTGGAACGTGTGGTGGGCGTGAGGTGGGTGATTCGAAAGTGACGTCGGTGTGACGTGGTGCTTCGAACGTGACGTGGGCATGACATAAGCGCTTCGATCGTGACGTGGGCGTGACGTGTGTGGTTTCAACGTGACGTGGGCGTCACGGGGGGGCTTCGAACGTGACGTGGGCATGACGTGGGTACTTCGAAGGTGACGTGGGCATGACGTCGGTACTGTGAAAATTACGTGGGTGTGACCTGGGTGGTTGGAACATGACGTGGGAGTGACGTGGGTGATTCCAACGTGACGTGGGCTTCGAACGTGACGTGGGCGTGACGTGGGTGATTCGAAAGTGACGTCGGTGTGACGTGGGTGTTTCGGACGTGACGTGGGCATGACATAAGCGCTTCGATCGTGACGTGGGCGTGACGTGTGTGGTTTCAACGTGACGTGGGTGTCACGTGGGGCATCGAACGTGACGTGGGCGTGACGTGTGTGGTTTCAACGTGACGTGGGCGTCACGGGGGGCTTCGAACGTGACGTGGGCATGACGTGGCTGATTCGAAGGTGACGTGGGCGTGACGTGGGGGCATGGAACGTGACGTGGGTGTGACGTGGGTGTTTCGAACGTGACGTGGGCGTGACGTCGGTACTTTGAATGTGACGTGGGTGTGACCTGGGTCATTTGAACGTGACGTGGGCGTGACGTGGGCGATTCCAACGTGACGTGGGGGCTTCAAACGTGACGTGGGCGTGACGTGGGTGATTGGAACGTGACGTGGACGTGACGTGGGTGGTTTCATCGTGACGTGGCTGTGACGTGGGGGCTTCGGACGTGACGTGGGCGTCACGTGGGGGCTTCGAAAGTGACGTGGGCGTGACGTGGGGGCTTCGAAGGTGACCTGGGTATGACGTGGGTTCTTCGAACATGACGTGGGCATGACGTGGGTGATTCGAACGTGACGTGGGCGTGACGTGGGTGATTCGAATGTGACGTGGGCGTGACGTGGGTGATTCGAAAGTGATGTCAGTGTGACGTGGGTGTGTCGGACGTGACGTGGGCCTGACGTGGATGCTTCGAATGTGACGTTAGTGTTTCGAACGTGACGTAAGGGTGACGTGGGGCTTCGAATGTGACGTGGGCGTGAGGTGGGTGATTGGAACGTGACGTGGGCGTGACGTCGGTACTTTGAATGTGACGAGGGTGTGACCTAGGGGCTTCGAACGTGATGGAAGGGCGACATGGGTGCTTAGAACGTGACGTGGGCGTGACATAGGCGCTTCGATCGTGACGTGGGTGTGACGTGTGTGGTTTCAACGTGACGTGGGCGTCACGTGGGAGTTGCGATCGTCACGTGGACGTGACGTCGGTACTTTCAATTTGGGGCTGGTGTGACCTGGGTCATTCGAGCGTGACGTACGTGTGACGTGGGTGATTCCAACGTGACGTGGGCGTGACGTGGGGGCTTCGATCGTGACGTGGACGTGACGTCGGTACTTTATATCTGACGTGGGTGTGACCTGGGTCATTCGAACGTGACGTGGGTGTGACGTGGGGGCATCGAACGTGACGTGGGCGTCACGTGTGGGCTTCAAACGTGACCTGTGTGTGACGTGGTTGATTCGAAGGTGACGTGGGGGTGACGTGGGGGAATGGAACGTGACGTGGGTGTGACGTGGGGGCATCGATCGTGACGTGGACGTGACGTCGGTACTTTCAATTATACGTGGGTGTGACCTGGGTCATTCGAACGTGACGTGGGAGTGACGTGGGGGCTTTGAATGAGACATGGGTGTGACCTGGGGCTTCGAACGTGACGTGGGCGACATGGGTGCTTAGAACGTGACGTGGGCGTGACGTGGGTGATTCCAACGTGACGTGGGCGTGACGTGGGGGCATCGATCGTGACGTGGGCGTCACGTGGGGGCTTGAAACGTGACCTGGGTGTGACGTGGTTGATTCGAAGGTGACGTGGGCGTGACGTCAGTACTTTGAACGTGACGTGGGTGTGACCTGGGTCATGCGAACGTGACGTGGGTGTGACGTGGGTGTTTCGAACGTTTCGTGGGCATTTCGTGGGTGATTCGAACGTGACGTGGGTGTGACCTGGGTCACTTGAACGTGACGTGGGAGTGACGTGGGGGCTTCAAACGTGACGTAAGGGTGACATTGGTGCTTCGGACGTGACGTGGGTGTAACGTGGGGGGTTCGAGCATGACACGGGAGTGACGTGGATGCTTCGAATGTGACGTGGGTGCTTCGAACGTGACGTGGAAGTCACGTGGGGGCTTCGAACGTGACGTGGGCGTGACGTGGGTACTTTACATTTGACGTGGGTGTGACCTGGGTGATGCGAACGTGACGTGGGCGCAATGTGGGGGCATCGAACGTGACGTGGGCGTAACGTGGGGGCTTCGAAAGTGACGTGGGCATGACGTGGGTGATTCGAAGGTGACGTGAGTGTGACGTGGGGTGATTCGAACGTGACGTGGGCGTGACGTCGGTACTTTCAATGTGACGTGGGTGTGACCTGGGTGATTGGAATGTGACGTGGGAGTGACGTGGGGGCTTCGAACGTGACAAAAGGGTGACATGGGTGCTTAGAACGTGACGTGGGCGTGACGTGGGTGATTCCAACGTGACGTGGGCGTCACGGGTGGGCTTCGAACGTGACGTGGGCATGACGTTGGTGATTCGAAGGTGACGTGGGCGTGACGTGGGTGCTTTGAAAGTGACGTGGGCGTGACGTGGGGGCTTCGAACGTGATGTAATTGTGACATGGGTGCTTAGAACGTGACGTGGGCATGACGTGGGTGATTCGAAGGTGACGTGGGCGTGACGTGGGGGCTTCGAATGTGACGTGGACGTCACGTGGGTGATTCGAAGGTGACATGGGTGTGACGTGGGGGCTTCGAACGTGACGTGGGTGTGACGTGGGTGCTTCGAACGTGACGTGGGCGTGACGTCGGTACTTTGAATGTGACGTGGGTGTGACCTGGGTCATTGGAACGTGACGTGGGAGTGATGTGGGGGCTTCGAACGTGACGTGGGCTTCCAACGTGACGTGGGCGTGACGTGGGTGATTCGAACGTGACGTGGGCGTGATGTGGGTGATTCGCATGTCACGTGGGCGTGACGTGGTGTCTTCGAACGTGACGTGGGCGTGACCTGGGTGATTGGAACGTGACGTGGGCGTGACGTGGATGGTTTCAACGTGACGTGAGCGTCACGTGGGGTCCTCGAACGTGACGTGGGCGTCACGTGGGGTCTTCGAAAGTGACGTGGGCATGACGTGGGTGATTCGAAGGTGACGTGGGAGTGACGTGGGGGCTTCGAACGTGACGTGGGTGTGACGTCGGTACTTTGAACGTGACGTGGGTGTGACCTGGGTCATTTGAACATGACGCGGGAGTGACGTGGATGCTTCGAACGTGACGTTGGTGTTTCGAACGTGACGTGGGCGTGACGTGGGTGATTGGAACGTGACGTGGGCGCCACGTGGGGGCATCGAAGTTGACGTGGGTGTGACGTGGGTGTTTCGAACGTGACGTTGGTGTTTCGAACGTGACAGGGGTGTGACGTGGGTGGTTTGAACGTGACGTGGGCGTCACGTGGGGGCTTCGGACATGACGTGGATGTGAGGTGGGTGCTTCGGACGTGACGTGGGCATGACGTGGGGGCTTCGAAAATGATGTGGGCGTGACGTGGGGGCTTCGAACGTCACGTGAGCGTGACGTGGTACTTTACATTTGACGTGGGTGTGACCTGGGTCAATCGAACGTGACGTGGGTGTGACGTCGGTACTTTACACCTGATGGGGGTGTGACGTGGGTGATTCGAAGGTGACGTGGGTGTGACGTGGGGGCTTCGAACGTGACGTGGGCATGACGTGGGTCATTCGAGCGTGACGTGGGCGTGACGTGGGGGCATCGAACGTGACGTGGGCGTGCCGTGGGGGCTTCGAACGTGACGTGGGCATGACGTCGGTGATTCGAAAGTGACGTGGGCGTGACGTGGGGGCATCGAACGTGACGTGGGTGTGACGTGGGGGCTTCGAACGTGACCTGGGTGTGACGTGGGTGTTTCGAACGTGACGTGGGCGTGACGTCGGTACTTTGAATGTGACGTGGGTGTGACGTGGGTCTTTCGAACGTGATGTACGTGTGACGTGTGGGCTTCGAACGTGACGTGGGTGTTTCAAAACTAACGTGGGTGTGACGTAGGGGTATCGAACGTGACGTAGGTGTTTCCAAAGTGACGTGGGTGTGACGTCGGTATGTTGAATGTGACGTGGGTGTGACGTGCATGGTTCGAACGTGAGGTGGGTGTTTTAAATGTGAGCTGGGCGTGACGTGGGTCATTCGAACATGACGTAGGTGTGCCGTGGGGGCTTCGAACGTGACGTGGGCGTGACGTGGATGCTTCGAATGTGACGTTGGTGTTTCGAACGTGACATGGGTGTGACATGGGTGCTTCGAATGTGACGTGGGCGTAACGTGGGGGCTTCGAACCTGACGTGGGTGTGACGTGGGGGCTTCGAAAGTGACGTGGGTGTGACGTGGGTGATTTGAACGTGACGTGGGCGTGACGTGGGTGATTCCAACGTGACGTGGGGCTTTGAACGTGACGTGGGCGTGACGTGGGTGATTCGAATGTGACGTGGGCGTGACGTGGGGGATTCGAACGTCACGTGAGCGTCACGTGGGGGCATCGAGTTTGACATGGGCGTGACCTGGGTGATTGGAACGTGACGTGGGTGTGACGTCGGTGATTCCAACGTGACGTGGGGCTTCGAACATGACGTGGGCGTGACGTGGGGGCTTCGAAAGTGACGTGAGCATGACGTGGGTGATTCGAAGGTGACATGGGTGTGACGTGGGGGCTTCGAACGTGACGTGGGCGTGACGTCGGTACTTTGAATGTGACGTGGGTGTGACATGGGTGCTTAGAACGTGACGTGGGCGTGATGCGGGTGATTCCAAAGTGACGTGGGGCTTCGAATGTGACGTGGGTGTGACGTGGGTGATTGGAACGTGACGTGGGCGTGACGTCGGTACTTTGAATGTGACGTGGGTGTGACCTGGGGGCTTTGAACGTGACGTAAGGGTGACATGGGTGCTTAGAACGTGACGTGGGCGTGACGTGGGCGATTCCAACGTGACGTGGGGGCTTCGAACGTGACGTGGGCGTGACGTGGGTGCTTCGAAGGTGACGTGGGCGTGACGTGGGGGCTTCAAACGTGACGTGGGCGTGACGTGGGTGATTCGAACGTGACGTGGGCGTGACGTCGGAACTATGAATGTGACGTGAGTGTGACCTGGGTCATTTGATCGTGACGTGGGTGTGACCTGGGGGCTTCGAACGTGACGTAAGGGCGACATGGGTGCTTAGAACGTGACGTGGACGTGACGTGGGTGATTCCAACGTGACGTGGGGCTTCGAACATGACGTGGGCGTGACGTGGGGGCTTCGAATGTGACGTGGACGTCACGTGGGTGATTCGAAGGTGACATGGGTGTGACGTGGGGGCTTCGAACGTGACCTGGGTGTGACGTGGGTGTTTCGAACGTGACGTGGGCGTGACGTCGGTACTTTGAATGTGACGTGGGTGTGACCTGGGTCATTGGAACGTGACGTGGGAGTGACGTGGGGGCTTCGAACGTGACGTGGGCTTCCAACGTGACGTGGGCGTGACGTGGGTGATTGGAACGTGAGGTGGGCGTGACGTGGATGGTTTCAACGTGACGTGAGCGTCACGTGGGGTCCTCGAACGTGACGTGGGCGTCCCGTGCGGTCTTCGAAAGTGACGTGGGCATGACGTGGGTGATTCGAAGGTGACGTGGGAGTGACGTGCGGGCTTCGAACGTGACGTGGGCGTCACGTGGGGTCTTCGAAAGTGACGTGGGCATGACGTGGGTGATTCGAAGGTGACGTGGGAGTGACGTGGGGGCTTCGAACGTGACGTGGGTGTGACGTCGGTACTTTGAACGTGACGTGGGTGTGACCTGGGTCATTTGAACATGACGCGGGAGTGACGTGGATGCTTCGAACGTGACGTTGGTGTTTCGAACGTGACGTGGGCGTGACGTGGGTGATTGGAACGTGACGTGGGCGCCACGTGGGGGCATCGAAGTTGACGTGGGTGTGACGTGGGTGTTTCGAACGTGACGTTGGTGTTTCGAACGTGACAGGGGTGTGACGTGGGTGCTTTGAACGTGACGTGGGCGTCACGTGGGGGCTTGGGACATGACGTGGATGTGAGGTGGGTGCTTCGGACGTGACGTGGGCATGACGTGGGGGCTTCGAAAATGATGTGGGCGTGACGTGGGGGCTTCGAACGTCACGTGGGCGTGACGTGGTACTTTACATTTGACGTGGGTGTGACGTGGGTCATTTGAACGTGACGTGGGAGTGACGTGGGGGCTTCGAACGTGATGTAAGTGTGACATGGGTGCTTAGAACGTGACGTGGGCATGACGTGGGTGATTCGAAGGTGACGTGGGTGTGACGTGGGGGCTTCGAACGTGACGTGGGCATGACGTGGGTGATTCGAGCGTGACGTGGGCGTGACGTGGGGGCATCGAACGTGACGTGGGCGTGACGTGGGGGCTTCGAACGTGACGTGGGCATGACGTCGGTGATTCGAACGTGACGTGGGCGTGACGTGGGGGCATCGAACGTGACGTGGGCGTGACGTGGGGGCTTCGAACGTGACCTGGGTGTGACGTGGGTGTTTCGAACGTGACGTGGGCGTGACGTCGGTACTTTGAATGTGACGTGGGTGTGACGTGGGTCATTCGAACGTGATGTACGTGTGACGTGTGGGCTTCGAACGTGACGTAGGTGATTCCAACGTGACGTTGGTGTTTCGAACGTGACATGGGTGTGACATGGGTGCTTCGAATGTGACGTGGGCGTGACGTGGGGGCTTCGAACCTGACGTGGGTGTGACGTGGAGGCTTCGAAAGTGACGTGGGTGTGACGTGGGTCATTTGAACGTGACGTGGGCGTGACGTGGGTGATTCGAATGTGACGTGGGTGTGACGTGGGGGCTTCGAACGTCACGTGAGCGTCACGTGGGGGCATCGAGTTTGACATGGGCGTGACGTGGGTGATTGGAACGTGACGTGGGCGTGACGTGGGTGATTCCAACGTGACGTGGGGCTTCGAACATGACGTGGGCGTGACGTGGGGGCTTCGAACGTAACGTGGGCATGACGTGGGTGATTCGAAGGTGACATGGGTGTGAGGTGGGTGTTTCGAACGTGACGTGGGCGTGACGTCGGTACTTTGAATGTGACGTGGGTGTGACGTTGGTCATTCGAACGTGATGTACGTGTGACGTGGGGGCTTCGAACGTGACGTGGGTGTTTCAAAACTAACGTGGGTGTGACGTAGGGGTATCGAACGTGACGTAGGTGTTTCCAAACTGACGTGGGTGTGACGTCAGTACGTTGAATGTGACGTGGGTGTGACGTGCATGAATCGATCGTGAGGTGGGTGTTTTAAATCTGAGCTGGGCGTGTCGTGGGTCATTCGAACGTGACATAGGTGTGACGTGGGGGCATCGAACGTGACATGGGCGTGACGTGGATGCTTCGAATGTGACGTTGGTGTTTCGAACGTGACATGCGTGTGACGTGGGTGCTTTGAATGTGACGTGGGCGTAACGTGGGTGCTTCGAACGTGACAGGGGTGTGAGGTCGGTACTTTGAATGTGCCGTGGGTGTGACGTGCATGACTCGAACGTGACGTGGGCGTGACGTGGGGGCTTCGAAGTTGACGTGGGCCAGACCTGGGTGATGTGAACGTGACGTGGGTGTGACGTGGGGGCTTCGAACGTGACGTGGGCGTGAGGTAGGGGCTTCAAAAGTGACGTGGTCGTCACGTGGGGGCTTCGAACGGGACGTGGGTGTGACGTGGGGGCTTCGAACGTTACGTGGGTGTGACGTGGGTCATTTCGGTCGGGACGTGGGTGTGACGTTTGGGCTTCTAACGTGACGTGGGTGTGACATGGGGGCTTGAACGTGACGTGGGCGTGACGTGGGGGCATCGAACGTGACGTGGGCATGACGTGGGTGCTTCGAAAGTGACGTGGGTGTGAGGTGGGTGATTCCAACGTCATGTGGGGGCTTCGAACGTGACTTGGGCGTGAGGTGGGTGATTGGAACGTGACGTGGGCGTGACGTCGGTACTTTGAAAGTGACGTGGGTGTGACCTGGGTCATTGGAACGTGACGTGGGAGTGACGTGGGGGCTTCAAACGTGATGTAAGGGTGACATGGGCGCTTAGAACGTGAGGTGGGTGTGACGTGGGTGCTTCCAACGTGACGTGGGCGTGACATAGGCGCTTCGATCATGACGTGGGTGTGACGTGTGTGGTGTCAACGTGACGTGGGTGTCACGTGGGGCATCGAACGTGACGTGGACGTGACGTCGGTACTTTCAATTTGAGGTTGGTGTGACCTGGGTCATTCGAACGTGACGTACATGCGACGTGGGTGATTCCAACGTGACGTGGGGCTTCGAACGTGACGTGGGTGTGACCTGGGTGATTGGAACGTGACGTGGGTGTGACGTGGGGGCTTCGAACGTGACGTGGGTGTGACGTGGGTGTTTCGAACGTGACGTTGGTGTTTCGAACGTGACGCGGGTGTGACGTGGGTGCATCGGACGTGACGTGGGCGTGACGTGGGGGCTTCGAAAATGATGTGGGTGTGAGGTGGGGTCTTCGAACGTGACGTGGGCGTGACGTGGGAGTTTCGAACGTGACGTGGGCGCCACGTGGGGGCTTCGAACATGACGTGGATGTGAGGTGGGTGCTTCGGACGTGACGTGGGCATGACGTGGGGGCTTCGAAAATGATGTGGGTGTGACGTGGGGGCATCGAACGTGACGTGGGTGTGACGTGGGGGCTTCGAACGTCACGTGGGCGTGACGTGGTACTTTACATTTGACGTGTGTGTGAACTGGGTCATTGGAACGTGACGTGGGTGTGACGTGGGGGCTTCGAACGTGACGTGGGTGTGACGTCGGTACTTTATACCTGATGCGGGTGTGACGTGGGTCATTCGAACGTGACGTGGGTGTGACGTGGGGGCTTCGAACGTGACGTGGGCATGACGTGGGTGATTCGAACGTGGCGTGGGCGTGACCTGGGGGCATCGAACGTGACGTGGGCGTGACGTGGGGGCTTCGAACGTGACGTGGGCATCACATCGGTGATTCGAACGTGACGTGGGCGTGACGTGGGTGATTCGAACGTGACGTGGGCGTGACGTGGGGGCCTCGACCGGGACGTGGGCGTGACGTGGGTGTTTCGAACGTGACGTGGGCGTGACGTCGGTGCTTTGAATGTGACGTGGGTGTGACGTGGGTCATTCGAACGTGATGTACGTGTGACGTGTGGGCTTCGAACGTGACGTGGGTGTTTCAAAACTAACGTGGGTGTGACGTAGGGGTATCGAACGTGACGTAGGTGTTTCCAAACTGACGTGGGTGTGACGTCGGTATGTTGAATGTGACGTGGGTGTGACGTGCATGGTTCGAACGTGAGGTGGGTGTTTTAAATGTGAGCTGGGCGTGACGTGGGTCATTCGAACATGACGTAGGTGTGACGTGGGGGCTTCGAACGTGACGTGGGCGTGACGTGGATGCTTCGAATGTGACGTTGGTGTTTCGAACGTGACATGGGTGTGACATGGGTGCTTCGAATGTGACGTGGGCGTAACGTGGGGGCTTCGAACCTAGACGTGGGTGTGACGTGGGGGCTTTGACAGTGACGTGGGTGTGACGTGGGTCATTTGAACGTGACGTGGGCGTGACGTGGGTGCTTCGAATGTGACGTGGGGCTTCCAACGTGACATGGGCGTGACGTGGGTGATTCGAAGGTGACGTGGGTGTGACGTGGGGGCTTCGAACGTGACATGGCCGTGACGTGGGTGATTCGAACGTGACGTGGGCGTGAGGTGGGTGATTCGAAAGTGACGTCGGTGTGACGTGGGTGTTTCGGACGTGACGTGGGCGTGTCGTTGGTGCTTCGAACGTGACGTGGGCATGACATAAGCGCTTCGATCGTGACGTGGGTGTGACGTGTGTGGTTTCAACATGACGTGGGTGTCACGTGGGGCATCGAACGTGACGTGGGCGTGACGTGTGTGGTTTCAAAGTGACGTGGGCGTCACGGGGGGGCATGGAACGTGACGTGCGTGTGAGGTGGGTGTTTCGAACGTGACGTGGGAGTGACGTCGGTACTTTGAAAGTGACGTGGGTGTGACCTGGGTCATTTGAACGTGACGTGGGAGTGACGTGGGGGCATCGAACGTGACATAAGGGTGACATGGGTGCTTAGAACGTGACGTGGGCGTGATGCAGGTGATTCCAACGTGACGTGGGTGATTCGAATATGACGTGGGCGTGACGTGGGTGATTCGAAAGTGATGTCGGTGTGACGTGGGTGTTTCGGACGTGACGTGGGCGTGACGTGGATGCTTCGAACGAGATGTTGGTGTTTCGAACGTGACGTAAGGGTGACGTGGGTGCTTCGAAAGTGATGTCGGTGTGACGTGGGTTCTTCCAACGTGACGTGGGGCTTCGAACGTGACGTGGGCGTGACGTGGGGGCTTCGAATGTGACGTGGGCGTCACGTGGGGGCTTCGAACGTCACGTGAGGGCCACGTGGGGGCATCGAAGTTGACGTGGGTGTGACGTGGGTGTTTCGAACGTGACGTTGGTGTTTCGAACATGACGTGGGTGTGACGTGGGTGCTTCGAACGTGACGTGGGCGTCACGTGGGGGCTTCGAACATGACGTGGATGTGAGGTGGGTGCTTCGGACGTGACGTGGGCGTGACGTGGGGGCTTCGAAAATGATGTGGGTGTGACGTGGGGGCATCGAACGTGACGTGGACGTGACGTGGGCGATTCCAACGTGACGTGGGTGATTCGAATATGACGTGGGTGTGACGTGGGGGCTTAGAACGTCACGTGGGCGTGACGTGGGTGCTTCGAACGTGACGTGGGCGTGACGTGGGTGATTCGAACGTGACGTGGGCGTGACGGCGGTACTTTGAAAGTGACGTGGGTGTGACCTGACTCATTCGAACATGACGTGGGAGTGACGTGGGGGCTTCGAACGTGACGTGGGTGTGACATGGGTGCTTAGAACGTGACCTAGGCGTGACGTGGGTGATTCGAAAGTGATGTTGGTGTAACGTTGGTCATTTCAAATTGACGTCGGTGTGACGTGGGTGGTTCGAATGTGACGTGGGCGTGCCGTTTGTGGTTTCAACGTGACGTGGGCGTCACGTGGGAGTTTCGAACGTGACGTGGACGTGACGTCGGTACTTTCAAATATACGTTTGTGTGACCTGGGTCATTTGAACGTGACGTGGGAGTGATGTGGGGGCTTGAAACGTGACGGAAGGGTGACATGGCTGCTTAGAGCGTGACGTGGGCGTGACGTGGGTGATTCCAACGTGACGTGGGGCTTCGAATGTGACGTGGGCGTGACGTGGGTGATTGGAACGTGACGTGGGCGTGACGTCGGTACTTTGAATGTGACGTGGGTGTGACCTGGGTGATTGGAACGTGACGTAAGGGCGACATGGGTGCTTAGAACGTGACGTGGGAGTGACGTGGGTGATTCCAACGTGACGTGGGGGCTTCGAACGTGACATGGGCGTGACGTGGGTGATTCGAACGTGACGTGGGCGTAACGTGGGGGGTTTGAACATGAGGCGGGAGTGACGTGGATGTTTCGAATGTGACGTGGGTGCTTCGAACGTGACGTGGGTGTGACGTGGGGGCTTCGAACGTGACGTGGGCGTGACGTGGGGGCTTCGAACGTGACGTGGGTGTGACCTGGGTGATGCGAACGTGACGTGGGCGTAACATGGGGGCATCGAACGTGACGTGGGCGTCACGTGGGGGCTTCGAAAGTGACGTGGGCATGACGTGGGTGATTCGAAGGTGACGTGGGTGTGACGTGGGGGCTTCGAATGTGACGTGGGCATGACGTCCGTGATTCGAAAGTGACGTGGGCGTCGGGTGGGAGTTTCGAACGTGACGTGGGCGTGACGTGGGTTCTTTATATTTGACTTGGGTGTGACCTGGGTGATTGGAACGTGACGTGGGAGTGACGTGGGTGCTTCAAACGTGACGTGGGCATGACGGGGGGCTTCGAACGTGACGTGGGCGTCACGTGGGGGCTTGAAACGTGACGTGGGTGTGACGTGGGGGCTTCGAAGGTGACGTGGGCGTGACGTCAGTACTTTGAATGTGACGTGGGTGTGACCTGGGTCATGCGAACGTGACGTGGGCGTGACGTGGGTGTTTCGATCGTTACGAGGGCATTTCGTGGGTGATTCGAACGTGACGTGGGTGTGACGTGGGTCATTTGAACGTGACGTGGGAGTGACGTGGGGGCTTCAAATGTGACGTAAGGGTGACATGGGTGCTTCGAACGTGACGTGGGCGTCACGTGGGTGATTGCAACGTGACGTGGGTGTGACGTGGGGGCTTCGAACGTGACGTGGGCGTGACGTCTGTGGTTTCAACGTGACGTGGGTGTCACGTGGGGCATCGAACGTGACGTGGGCATACCGTGTGTGGTTCCAACGGGACGTGGGCGTCACGTGGGGGCTTCGAACGTCACGTGGGCGTCACGTGGGGGCATCGAACGTGACGTGGGCGTGACCTGGGTGATTGGAACGTGACGTGGGCGTGACGTGGGGGCTTCGAACGTGACGTGCGTGTGACGTGGGTGTTTCGAACGTGACGCTGGTGTTTCCAACGTGACGTGGGTGTGACGTGGGGGCTTCGAACATGACGCGGGAGTGACGTGGGGGCATCGAATGTGACGTGGGTGCTTCGAACGTGACGTGGGCGTCACGTGGGGGCTTCGAACGTGACGTGGGTGTGAATTGGTTGATTCGAAAGTGACGTGGGCGTCACGTTCGAGTTTTGAACGTGACGTGGGTGTGACGTGGGTGCTTCGAACGTGACGTGGGCGTGACGTCGGTACTTTCAATGTGACGTGGGTGTGACCTGGGTCATTGGAACGTGACGTGGGAGTGACGTGGGGGCTTCGAACGTGACATAAGGGTGACATGGGTGCTTAGAACGTGACGTGGGCGTGACGTGGGAGTTTCGAACGTGACGTGGACGTGACGTCGGTACTTTCAATTTGAGGTTGGTGTGACCTGGGTCATTTGGACGTGACGTCGCTACTTTCAATTTGAGGTTGGTGTGACCTGGGTCATTCGAACGTGACGTACGTGTGACGTTGGGGCTTCGAACGTGATGTGGGTGTTTCAAAACTAACGTGGGTGTGACGTGGGGGCTTCGAACGTGACGTAGGCGTAACGTGGGTGTTTACAAGTGACCTGGGCGTGACGTGGGGGTTTCGATCGTGACGTGGACGTGACATCGGTACTTTATATCTGACGTGGGTGTGACCTGGCTCATTTCAACGTGACGTGGGTGTGACGTGGGGGCTTCGAACGTGACGTGGGTGTGACGTGGGTGATTCGAACGTGACGTGGGCGTGACGTGGGTGATTCCAACGTGACGTGGGCGTGACGTCGGAACTTTGAATGTGACGTGGGTGTCACCTGGGTCATTGGAACGTGACGTGGGAGTGACGTGGGGGCATCGAACGTGACGTAAGGGTGACATGGGTGCTTAGAACGTGACGTGGGTGTGACGTGGGTGATTCCAACGTGACGTGGGGCTTCGTACGTGACGTGGGCGTGAGGTGGGTGATTGGAACGTGACGTGGGCGTGACGTCGGTACTTTGAAAGTGACGTGGGAGTGACGTGGGGGCTTCAAACGTGACGTAAGGGTGACATGGGTGCTTAGAACGTGACGTGGGCGTGACGTGGGTGATTCCAACGTCATGTGGGGGCTTCGAACGTGACGTGGGCGTGACGTCGGTACTTTGAAAGTGACGTGGGTGTGACCTGGGTCATTTGAACGTGACGTGGGAGTGACGTGGGGGCTTCAAACGTGACGTAAGGGTGACATGGGCGCTTAGAACGTGACCTGGGCGTGACGTGGGTGATTCGAATATGACGTGGGCGTGACGTGGGTGATTCGAAAGTGACGTTGGTGTGACGTGGGTCTTTCGGACATGACGTGGGCGTGACATTGATGATTCGAACGTGACGTTGGTGTTTCGAACGTGACGTGGGTGTGACGTGGGTGCTTCGAACGTGACGTGGGCGTGACATAGGCGCTTCGATCATGACGTGGGCGTGACGTGTGTGGTTTCAACGTGACGTGGGTGTCACGTGGGGCATCGAACGTGACGTGGACGTGACGTCGGTACTTTCAATTTGAGGTTGGTGTGACCTGGGTCATTCGAACGTGACGTACATGTGACGTGGGTGATTCCAACGTGACATGGGGCTTCGAATGTGACGTGGGTGTGACCTGGGTGATTGGAACGTGACGTGGGTGTGACGTGGGGGCTTCGAACGTGACGTGGGTGTGACGTGGGTGTTTCGAACGTGACGTTGGTGTTTCGAACTTGACTTCGGTGTGACGTGGGTGCTTCAGACCTGACGTGGGTGTAACGTGGGGGCTTCGAGCAAGACGCGGGAGTGACGTGGATGCTTCGAATGTGACGTGGGCGTCACGTGGGGGCTTCGAACGTCACGTGGATGTGCGGTGGGTGCTTCGGACGTGACGTGGGCGTGACGTGGGAGTTTCGAACGTGACGTGGACGTGACGTGGTACTTTACATTTGACGTGGGTGTGACCTGGCTCAATCGAACGTGACGTGGGTGTGACGTGGGGGCTTCGAATGTGACGTGGGCGTGACGTGGGTGATTCGAACGTGACGTGGGTGTGACGTGGGTGATTCGAGCAAGACGCGGGAGTGACGTCGGTACTTTATACCTGATGGGGGTGTGACGTGGGTCATTCGAACGTGACGTGGGCATGACGTGGGTGATTCGAACGTGACGTGGGCGTCACGTGGGGGCATCGAATGTGACGTGGGTGTGACGTGGGGGCTTCGAACGTGACGTGGGCATGACGTCGGTGATTCGAACGTGACGTGGGCGTGACGTGGGGGCATCGAATGTGACGTGGGCGTGACGTGGGTGTTTCGAACGTGACGTGGGCGTGACGTCGGTGCTTTGAATGTGACGTGGGTGTGACGTGGGTCATTCGAACGTGATGTACGTGTGGCGTGTGCGCTTCGAACGTGACGTGGGTGTTTCAAAACTAACGTGGGTGTGACGTGGGTCATTCGAACGTGACGTGGGAGTGACGCGGGGGCTTCGAACGTGACGTAAGGGTGAGATGGGTGCTTAGAACGAGACGTGGGCGTGACGTGGGCGATTCCAGCGTGACGTGGGGCTTCGAATGTGACGTGGGCGTGATGTGGGGGCTTCGAATGTCACTTGGGCGTGACGTGGGGGCTTCGAACGTCACCTGGGCGTGACGTGGGGGCTTCGATGTTGACGTGGGCGTGACCTGGGTGATTGGAACGTGACGTGGACGTGACGTGGGTGGTTTCAACGTGACGTGAGCGTCACGTGGGGTCCTCGAACGTGACTTGGGCGTCACGTGGGGTCTTCGAAAGTGACGTGGGCATGACGTGGGTGATTCGAAGGTGACGTGGGTGTGACGTGGGGGCTTCGAACGTGACGTGGGCGTGACGTCGGTACTTTGAATGTGACGTGGGTGTGACCTGGGTCATTTGAACGTGACGTGGGAGTGACGTGGGGGCTTTGAACGTGACATAAGGGTGACATGGGTGCTTAGAACGTGACGTGGGCGTGATGCAGGTGATTCCAACGTGACGTGGTGCTTCGAACGTGACGTGGGCGTCACGTGGGGGCTTCGAACGTGACGTGGGAGTTTCGAACGTGACGTGGGTGTGACGTGGGTTCTTCGAACGTGACGTGGGCGTGACATAGGCGCTTCGATCATGACGTGGGCGTGACGTGTGTGGTTTCAACGTGACGTGGGTGTCACGTGGGGCATCGAACGTGACGTGGACGTGACGTCGGTACTTTCAATTTGAGGTTGGTGTGACCTGGGTCATTCGAACGTGACGTACATGTGACGTGGGTGATTCCAACGTGACGTGGGGCTTCGAATGTGACGTGGGCGTGAGGTGGGTGATTGGAACGTGACGTGGGCGTGACGTCGGTACTTTGAATGTGACGAGGGTGTGACCTAGGGGCTTCGAACGTGATGGAAGGGCGACATGGGTGCTTAAACGTGACGTGGGCGTGACATAGGCGCTTCGATCGTTACGTGGGCGTGACGTGTGTGGTTTCAACGTGACGTGGGTGCCACGTGGGGCATCGAACGTGACGTGGGTGTGACGTGTGTGGTTTCAACGTGACGTGGGCGTCACGTGGGAGTTGCGATCGTCACGTGGACGTGACGTCGGTACTTTCAATTTGAGGCTGGTGTGACCTGGGTCATTCGAGCGTGACGTACGTGTGACGTGGGTGATTCCAACGTGACGTGGGCGTGACGTGGGGGCTTCGATCGTGACGTGGACGTGACGTCGGTACTTTATATCTGACGTGGGTGTGACCTGGGTCATTCGAACGTGACGTGGGTGTGACGTGGGGGCTTCGAACGTGACGTGGGCATGACGTGGGTGATTCGAACGTGACGTGGGCGTGACGTGGGGGCATCGAACGTGACGTGGGTGTCACGTGTGGGCTTCAAACGTGACCTGTGTGTGACGTGGTTGATTCGAAGGTGACGTGGGGGTGACGTGGGGGAATGGAACGTGACGTGGGTGTGACGTGGGGGCATCGATCGTGACGTGGACGTGACGTCGGTACTTTCAATTATACGTGGGTGTGACCTGGGTCATTCGAACGTGACGTGGGAGTGACGTGGGGGCTTTGAATGAGACATGGGTGTGACCTGGGGCTTCGAACGTGACGTGGGCGACATGGGTGCTTAGAACGTGACGTGGGCGTGACGTGGGTGATTCCAACGTGACGTGGGCGTGACGTGGGGGCATCGATCGTGACGTGGGCGTCACGTGGGGGCTTGAAACGTGACCTGGGTGTGACGTGGTTGATTCGAAGGTGACGTGGGCGTGACGTCAGTACTTTGAACGTGACGTGGGTGTGACCTGGGTCATGCGAACGTGACGTGGGTGTGACGTGGGTGTTTCGAACGTTTCGTGGGCATTTCGTGGGTGATTCGAACGTGACGTGGGTGTGACCTGGGTCACTTGAACGTGACGTGGGAGTGACGTGGGGGCTTCAAACGTGACGTAAGGGTGACATTGGTGCTTCGGACGTGACGTGGGTGTAACGTGGGGGGTTCGAGCATGACACGGGAGTGACGTGGATGCTTCGAATGTGACGTGGGTGCTTCGAACGTGACGTGGAAGTCACGTGGGGGCTTCGAACGTGACGTGGGTGTGACGCGGGTGATTCGAAATTGACGTGGGCGTCACGTGGGAGTTTCGAACGTGACGTGGGCGTGACGTGGGTACTTTACATTTGACGTGGGTGTGACCTGGGTGATGCGAACGTGACGTGGGCGCAATGTGGGGGCATCGAACGTGACGTGGGCGTAACGTGGGGGCTTCGAAAGTGACGTGGGCATGACGTGGGTGATTCGAAGGTGACGTGAGTGTGACGTGGGGTGATTCGAACGTGACGTGGGCGTGACGTCGGTACTTTCAATGTGACGTGGGTGTGACCTGGGTGATTGGAATGTGACGTGGGAGTGACGTGGGGGCTTCGAACGTGCCAAAAGGGTGACATGGGTGCTTAGAACGTGACGTGGGCGTGACGTGGGTGATTCCAACGTGACGTGGGCGTCACGGGTGGGCTTCGAACGTGACGTGGGCATGACGTTGGTGATTCGAAGGTGACGTGGGCGTGACGTGGGTGCTTTGAAAGTGACGTGGGCGTGACGTGGGGGCTTCGAACGTGATGTAATTGTGACATGGGTGCTTAGAACGTGACGTGGGCATGACGTGGGTGATTCGAAGGTGACGTGGGTGTGACGTGGGGGCTTCAAACGTGACGTGGGCGTGACGTGGGGGATTCGAACGTGACGTGGGCGTGACGTCGGAACTTTGAATGTGACGTGGGTGTGACCTGGGTCATTTGATCGTGACGTGGGAGTGACGTGGGGGCATCGAACGTGACGTAAGGGTGACATGGGTGCTTAGAACGTGACGTGGGTGTGACGTGGGTGATTCCAACGTGACGTGGGGGCTTCGAACGTGACGTGGGCGTGACGTGGGTGATTGGAACGTGACGTGGGCGTGACGTCGGTACTTTGAAAGTGACGTGGGAGTGACGTGGGGGCTTCAAACGTGACGTAAGGGTGACATGGGTGCTTAGAACGTGACGTGGGCGTGACGTGGGTGATTCCAATGTCATGTGGGGGCTTCGAACGTGACGTGGGCGTGACGTGGGTGATTCGAACGTGACGTGGGCGTGACGTCGGTACTTTACATTTGACGTGGGTGTGACCTGGGTGATGCGAACGTGACGTGGGCGTCACGTGGGGGCATCGAACGTGACGTGGGCGTGACGTGGGTGCTTCGAACGTCACGTGGGCGTGACGTGGTACTTTATACCTGATGGGGGTGTGACGTGGGTCATTCGAACGTGACGTGGGTGTGACGTGGGTGCTTCGAATGCGACGTTGGTGTTTCGAACGTGACATGGGTGTGACATGGGTGCTTGGAACGTGACGTGGGCGTCACGTGGGGGCTTCGAACGTGACGTGGGTGTGACGTGGGGGCATCGATCGTGACGTGGACGTGACGTCGGTACTTTATACCTGATGGGGGTGTGACGTGGGTCATTCGAACGTGACGTGGGTGTGACGTGGGTGCTTCGAACGTGACGTGGGCATGACATGGGTGATTCGAACGTGACGTGGGTGTGATGTGGGGTCTTCGAACGTGACGTGGGCGTGACGTCGGTACTTTGAATGTGACGTGGGTGTGACCTGGGTGATTGGAACGTGACGTGGGCGTGACGTGGGTCATTCCAACGTCATGTGGGGGCCTCGAATGTGACGTGGGCGTGACGTCGGTACTTTGAAAGTGACGTGGGTGTGACCTGGGTCATTTGAACGTGACGTGGGAGTGACGTGGGGGCTTCAAACGTGACGTAAGGGTGACATGGGCGCTTAGAACGTGACCTGGGCGTGACGTGGGTGATTCGAATATGACGTGGGCGTGAGGTGGGTGATTCGAAAGTGACGTTGGTGTGACGTGGGTCTTTCGGACATGACGTGGGCGTGACGTGGATGCTTCGAACGTGACGTTGGTGTTTCGAACGTGACGTGGGTGTGACGTGGGTGCTTCGAACGTGACGTGGGCGTGACATAGGCGCTTCGATCATGACGTGGGTGTGACGTGTGTGGTTTCAACGTGACGTGGGTGTCACGTGGGGCATCGAACGTGACGTGGACGTGACGTCGGTACTTTCAATTTGAGGTTGGTGTGACCTGGGTCATTCGAACGTGACGTACATGTGACGTGGGTGATTCCAACGTGACGTGGGGCTTCGAACGTGACGTGGGAGTGACGTTGATGCTTCGAACGTGACGTGGGAGATTCGAACGTGACGTGGGTGTGACGTGGGTGATTCGAAAGTGACATGGGCGTGACATAGGCGCTTCGATCATGACGTGGGCATGCGGTGGGTGATTGGAACGTGACGTGGGCGTGACGTCGGTACTTTGAATGTGACGTGGGTGTGACCTGGGTCATTGGAACGTGACGTGGGTGTGACGTGGGGGCTTCGAACGTGACGTGGGCATGACGTGGGTGATTCGAACGTGACGTGGGCGTGACGTGGGGGCTTCAAGCGTGACCTGGGTGTGACGTGGGTGTTTCGAAGGTGACGTGGGCGTGACGTCAGTACTTTGAATGTGACGTGGGTGTGACCTGGGTCATTTGAACGTGACGTGGGAGTGACGTGGGTGATTCCAACGTGATGTGGGGCTTCGAACGTTACGTGGGCATTTCGTGGGTGATTCGAACGTGACGTGGGCGTGACGTGGGTACTTTACATTTGACGTGGGTGTGACCTGGGTGATGCGAACGTGACGTGGGCGTGACGTGGGTGATTCGAATGTGACGTGGGCGTGACGTGGGGGCTTCGAACGTCACGTGAGCGTCACGTGGGGGCATCGAGTTTGACATGGGCGTGACCTGGGTGATTGGAACGTGACGTGGGGCTTCGAACATGACGTGGGCGTGACGTGGGGGCATCGAAGGTGACGTGGGCATGACGTGGGAGCTTCGAAAGTGACGTGGGCGTCACGTGGGTGATTCGAAGGTGACGTGGGCGTGACGTGGGGGCTTCGAACGTGACGTAGGCGTGACGTCGGTACTTTGAATGTGACGTGGGTGTGACCTGGGTCATTTGAACGTGACGTGGGAGTGACGTGGGGTCTTCGAACGTGACATAAGGGTGACATGGGTGCTTAGAACGTGACGTGGGCGTGACGTGGGTGATCCCAACGTGACGTGGGGGCTTCGAACGTGACATGGGCGTGACGTGGGTGCTTCGATTGTGACGTGGGCGTGACGTCGGCACTTTGAAAGTGACGTGGGTGTGACCTGGGTGATTGGAACGTGACGTGGGAGTGACGTGGGTGATTCCAACGTGACCTGGGCTTCGAACGTGACGTGGGCGTGACGTGGGTGAATGGAACGTGTGGTGGGCGTGAGGTGGGTGATTCGAAAGTGACGTCGGTGTGACGTGGTGCTTCGAACGTGACGTGGGCATGACATAAGCGCTTCGATCGTGACGTGGGCGTGACGTGTGTGGTTTCAACGTGACGTGGGCGTCACGGGGGGGCTTCGAACGTGACGTGGGCATGACGTGGGTGCTTCGAAGGTGACGTGGGCATGACGTCGGTACTGTGAAAGTTACGTGGGTGTGACCTGGGTGGTTGGAACATGACGTGGGAGTGACGTGGGTGATTCCAACGTGACCTGGGCTTCGAACGTGACGTGGGCGTGACGTGGGTGATTGGAACGTGTGGTGGGCGTGAGGTGGGTGATTCGAAAGTGACGTCGGTGTGACGTGGGTGTTTCGGACGTGACGTGGGCATGACATAAGCGCTTCGATCGTGACGTGGGCGTAACGTGTGTGGTTTCAACGTGACGTGGGTGTCACGTGGGGCATCGAACGTGACGTGGGCGTGACGTGTGTGGTTTCAACGTGACGTGGGCGTCACGGGGGGCTTCGAACGTGACGTGGGCATGACGTGGCTGCTTCGAAGGTGACGTGGGCGTGACGTGGGGGCATGGAACGTGACGTGGGTGTGAGGTGGGTGTTTCGAACGTGACGTGGGCGTGACGTCGGTACTTTGAATGTGACGTGGGTGTGACCTGGGTCATTTGAACGTGACGTGGGCGTGACGTGGGTGATTCCAACGTCATGTGGGGGCTTCGAACGTGACGTGGGCGTGACGTGGGTGATTGGAACGTGACGTGGACGTGACGTGGGTGGTTTCATCGTGACGTGGGTGTGACGTGGGGGCTTCGGACGTGACGTGGGCGTCACGTGGGGGCTTCGAAAGTGACGTGGGCGTGACGTGGGGGCTTCGAAGGTGACCTGGGTATGACGTGGGTTCTTCGAACGTGACGTGGGCATGACGTGGGTGATTCGTACGTGACGTGGGCGTGACGTGGGTGATTCGAAAGTGATGTCAGTGTGACGTGGGTGATTCGAAAGTGATGTCAGTGTGACGTGGGTGTATCGGACGTGACGTGGGCCTGACGTGGATGCTTCGAATGTGACGTTAGTGTTTCGAACGTGACGTAAGGGTGACGTGGGGCTTCGAATGTGACGTGGGCGTGAGGTGGGTGATTGGAACGTGACGTGGGCGTGACGTCGGTACTTTGAATGTGACGAGGGTGTGACCTAGGGGCTTCGAACGTGATGGAAGGGCGACATGGGTGCTTAGAACGTGACGTGGGCGTGACATAGGCGCTTCGATCGTGACGTGGGCGTGACGTGTGTGGTTTCAACGTGACGTGGGTGCCACGTGGGGCATCGAACGTGACGTGGGTGTGACGTGTGTGGTTTCAACGTGACGTGGGCGTCACGTGGGAGTTGCGATCGTCACGTGGACGTGACGTCGGTACTTTCAATTTGAGGCTGGTGTGACCTGGGTCATTCGAGCGTGACGTACGTGTGACGTGGGTGATTCCAACGTGACGTGGGCGTGACGTGGGGGCTTCGATCGTGACGTGGACGTGACGTCGGTACTTTATATCTGACGTGGGTGTGACCTGGGTCATTCGAACGTGACGTGGGTGTGACGTGGGGGCTTCGAACGTGACGTGGGCATGACGTGGGTGATTCGAAGGTGAGGTGTGCGTGACGTGGGGGCATCGAACGTGACGTGGGCGTCACGTGTGGGCTTCAAACGTGACCTGTGTGTGACGTGGTTGATTCGAAGGTGACGTGGGGGTGACGTGGGGGAATGGAACGTGACGTGGGTGTGACGTGGGGGCATCGATCGTGACGTGGACGTGACGTCGGTACTTTCAATTATACGTGGGTGTGACCTGGGTCATTCGAACGTGACGTGGGAGTGACGTGGGGGCTTTGAATGAGACATGGGTGTGACCTGGGGCTTCGAACGTGACGTGGGCGACATGGGTGCTGAGAACGTGACGTGGGCGTGACGTGGGTGATTCCAACGTGACGTGGGCGTGACGTGGGGGCATCGATCGTGACGTGGGCGTCACGTGGGGGCTTGAAACGTGACCTGGGTGTGACGTGGTTGATTCGAAGGTGACGTGGGCGTGACGTCAGTACTTTGAACGTGACGTGGGTGTGACCTGGGTCATGCGAACGTGACGTGGGTGTGACGTGGGTGTTTCGAACGTTTCGTGGGCATTTCGTGGGTGATTCGAACGTGACGTGGGTGTGACCTGGGTCACTTGAACGTGACGTGGGAGTGACGTGGGGGCTTCAAACGTGACGTAAGGGTGACATTGGTGCTTCGGACGTGACGTGGGTGTAACGTGGGGGGTTCGAGCATGACACGGGAGTGACGTGGATGCTTCGAATGTGACGTGGGTGCTTCGAACGTGACGTGGAAGTCACGTGGGGGCTTCGAACGTGACGTGGGTGTGACGCGGGTGATTCGAAATTGACGTGGGCGTCACGTGGGAGTTTCGAACGTGACGTGGGCGTGACGTGGGTACTTTACATTTGACGTGGGTGTGACCTGGGTGATGCGAACGTGACGTGGGCGCAATGTGGGGGCATCGAACGTGACGTGGGCGTAACGTGGGGGCTTCGAAAGTGACGTGGGCATGACGTGGGTGATTCGAAGGTGACGTGAGTGTGACGTCGGTACTTTCAATGTGACTTGGGTGTGACCTGGGTGATTGGAATGTGACGTGGGAGTGACGTGGGGGCTTCGAACGTGCCAAAAGGGTGACATGGGTGCTTAGAACGTGACGTGGGCGTGACGTGGGTGATTCCAACGTGACGTGGGCGTCACGGGTGGGCTTCGAACGTGACGTGGGCATGACGTTGGTGATTCGAAGGTGACGTGGGCGTGACGTGGGTGCTTTGAAAGTGACGTGGGCGTGACGTGGGGGCTTCGAACGTGATGTAATTGTGACATGGGTGCTTAGAACGTGACGTGGGCATGACGTGGGTGATTCGAAGGTGACGTGGGTGTGACGTGGGGGCTTCAAACGTAACGTGGGCGTGACGTGGGGGATTCGAACGTGACGTGGGCGTGACGTCGGAACTTTGAATGTGACGTGGGTGTGACCTGGGTCATTTGATCGTGACGTGGGAGTGACGTGGGGGCATCGAACGTGACGTAAGGGAGACATGGGTGCTTAGAACGTGACGTGGGTGTGACGTGGGTGATTCCAACGTGACGTGGGGGCTTCGAACGTGACGTGGGCGTGACGTGGGTGATTGGAACGTGACGTGGGCGTGACGTCGGTACTTTGAAAGTGACGTGGGAGTGACGTGGGGGCTTCAAACGTGACGTAAGGGTGACATGGGTGCTTAGAACGTGACGTGGGCGTGACGTGGGTGATTCCAATGTCATGTGGGGGCTTCGAACGTGACGTGGGCGTGACGTCGGTGATTCGAACGTGACGTGGGCGTGACGTCGGTACTTTGAAAGTGACGTGGGTGTGACCTGGGTGATTGGAACGTGACGTGGGAGTGATGTGGGGGCTTCGAACGTGACGTAAGGGTGACATGGGCGCTTAGAACGTGACGTGGGCGTGACGTGGGTGATTCGAATATGACGTGGGCGTGAGGTGGGTGATTCGAAAGTGACGTCGGTGTGACGTGGGTGTTTCGGACGTGACGTGGGCGTGACGTGGATGCTTCGAACGTGACGTTGGTGTTTCGAACGTGACGTGGGTGTGACGTCGGAACTTTGAATGTGACGTGGGTGTGACCTGGGTCATTTGATCGTGACGTGGGAGTGACGTGGGGGCATCGAACGTGACGTAAGGGAGACATGGGTGCTTAGAACGTGACGTGGGCGTGACGTGGGTGATTGGAACGTGACGTGGGCGTGACGTCGGTACTTTGAAAGTGACGTGGGAGTGACGTGGGGGCTTCAAACGTGACGTAAGGGTGACATGGGTGCTTAGAACGTGACGTGGGCGTGACGTGGGGGATTCCAATGTCATGTGGGGGCTTCGAACGTGACGTGGGCGTGACGTGGGTGATTCGAACGTGACGTGGGCGTGACGTCGGTACTTTGAAAGTGACGTGGGTGTGACCTGGGTGATTGGAACGTGACGTGGGAGTGACGTGGGGGCTTCGAACGTGACGTAAGGGTGACATGGGCGCTTAGAACGTGACGTGGGCGTGACGTGGGTGATTCGAATATGACGTGGGCGTGAGGTGGGTGATTCGAAAGTGACGTCGGTGTGACGTGGGTGTTTCGGACGTGACGTGGGCGTGACGTGGATGCTTCGAACGTGACGTTGGTGTTTCGAACGTGACGTGGGTGTGACGTGGGTGCTTCGAACGTGACCTGGGCGTGATATAGGCGCTTCGATCATGACGTGGGTGTGACGTGTGTGGTTTCAACGTGACGTGGGTGTCACGTGGGGCATCGAACGTGACGTGGACGTGACGTCGGTACTTTCAATTTGAGGTTGGTGTGACCTGGGTCATTCGAACGTGACGTACATGTGACGTGGGTGATTCCAACGTGACGTGGGGCTTCGAACGTGACGTGGACGTCACGTGGGTGATTCCAACGTCATGTGGGGGCTTCGAACGTGACGTGGGCGTGACGTGGGTGATTCGAACGTGACGTGGGCGTGACGTCGGTACTTTGAAAGTGACGTGGGTGTGACCTGGGTCATTTGAACGTGACGTGGGAGTGACGTGGGGGCTCCCAACGTGACGTAAGGGTGACATGGGCGCTTAGAACGTGACGTGGGCGTGTCGTGGGTGATTGGAACGTGACGTGGGCGTGAGGTGGGTGATTCGAAAGCGACGTCGGTGTGACGTGGGTGCTTCGAACGTGACGTGAGTGTGACATAGGCGCTTCGATCATGACGTGGGCGTGACGTGTGTGGTTTCAACGTGACGTGGGTGTCACGTGGGGCATCGAACGTGACGTGGACGTGACGTCGGTACTTTCAATTTGAGGTTGGTGTGACCTGGGTCATTCGAACGTGACGTACATGTGCCGTGGGTGATTCCAACGTGACGTGGGGCTTCGAACGTGACGTGGGTGTGACCTGGGTGATTGGAACGTGACGTGGGCGTGACGTCGGTACTTTGAAAGTGACGTGGGAGTGACGTGGGGGCTTCAAACGTGACGTAAGGGTGACATGGGTGCTTAGAACGTGACGTGGGCGTGACGTGGGTGATTCCAATGTCATGTGGGGGCTTCGAACGTGACGTGGGCGTGACGTCGGTACTTTACATTTGACGTGGGTGTGACCTGGGTGATGCGAACGTGACGTGGGCGTCACGTGGGGGCATCGAACGTGACGTGGGCGTGACGTGGGTGATTCGAATGTGACGTGGGCGTGACGTGGGGGCTTCGAACGTCACGTGAGCGTCACGTGGGGGCATCGAGTTTGACATGGGCGTGACCTGGGTGATTGGAACCTGACGTGGGGCTTCGAACATGACGTGGGCGTGACGTGGGGGCATCGAAGGTGACGTGGGCATGACGTGGGAGCTTCGAAAGTGACGTGGGCGTCACGTGGGTGATTCGAAGGTGACGTGGGCGTGACGTGGGGGCTTCGAACGTGACGTGGGTGTGAGGTGGGTGATTCGAACGTGACGTGGGTGTGACGTCGGTACTTTGAATGTGACGTGGGTGTGACCTGGGTCATTTGAACGTGACGTGGGAGTGACGTGGGGTCTTCGAACGTGACATAAGGGTGACATGGGTGCTTAGAACGTGACGTGGGCGTGACGTGGGTGATCCCAACGTGACGTGGGGGCTTCGAACGTGACATGGGCGTGACGTGGGTGCTTCGATTGTGACGTGGGCGTGACGTCGGCACTTTGAAAGTGACGTGGGTGTGACCTGGGTGATTGGAACGTGACGTGGGAGTGACGTGGGTGATTCCAACGTGACCTGGGCTTCGAACGTGACGTGGGCGTGACGTGGGTGAATGGAACGTGTGGTGGGCGTGAGGTGGGTGATTCGGAAGTGACGTCGGTGTGACGTGGTGCTTCGAACGTGACGTGGGCATGACATAAGCGCTTCGATCGTGACGTGGGCGTGACGTGTGTGGTTTCAACGTGACGTGGGCGTCACGGGGGGGCTTCGAACGTGACGTGGGCATGACGTGGGTGCTTCGAAGGTGACGTGGGCATGACGTCGGTACTGTGAAAGTTACGTGGGTGTGACCTGGGTGGTTGGAACATGACGTGGGAGTGACGTGGGTGATTCCAACGTGACGTGGGCTTCGAACGTGACGTGGGCGTGACGTGGGTGATTGGAACGTGTGGTGGGCGTGAGGTGGGTGATTCGAAAGTGACGTCGGTGTGACGTGGTGCTTCGAACGTGACGTGGGCATGACATAAGCGCTTCGATCGTGACGTGGGCGTGACGTGTGTGGTTTCAACGTGACGTGGGCGTCACGGGGGGGCTTCGAACGTGACGTGGGCATGACGTGGGTACTTCGAAGGTGACGTGGGCATGACGTCGGTACTGTGAAAGTTACGTGGGTGTGACCTGGGTGGTTGGAACATGACGTGGGAGTGACGTGGGTGATTCCAACGTGACGTGGGCTTCGAACGTGACGTGGGCGTGACGTGGGTGATTGGAACGTGACGTGGGCGTGAGGTGGGTGATTCGAAAGTGACGTCGGTGTGACGTGGGTGTTTCGGACGTGACGTGGGCATGACATAAGCGCTTCGATCGTGACGTGGGCGTGACGTGTGTGGTTTCAACGTGACGTGGGTGTCACGTGGGGCATCGAACGTGACGTGGGCGTGACGTGTGTGGTTTCAACGTGACGTGGGCGTCACGGGGGGCTTCGAACGTGACGTGGGCATGACGTGGCTGATTCGAAGGTGACGTGGGCGTGACGTGGGGGCATGGAACGTGACGTGGGTGTGAGGTGGGTGTTTCGAACGTGACGTGGGCGTGACGTCGGTACTTTGAATGTGACGTGGGTGTGACCTGGGTCATTGGAACGTGACGTGGGAGTGACGCGGGGGCTTCGAACGTGACGTAAGGGTGACATGGGTGCTTAGAACGTGACGTGGGCGTGACGTGGGCGATTCCAACGTGACGTGGGGCTTCGAACGTGACGTGGGCGTGATGTGGGTGATTCGAATGTCACTTGGGCGTGACGTGGGGGCTTCGAACGTCACGTGGGCGTGACGTGGGGGCTTCGATGTTGACGTGGGCGTGACCTGGGTGATTGGAACGTGACGTGGACGTGACGTGGGTGGTTTCAACGTGACGTGAGCGTCACGTGGGGTCCTCGAACGTGACTTGGGCGTCACGTGGGGTCTTCGAAAGTGACGTGGGCATGACGTGGGTGATTCGAAGGTGACGTGGGTGTGACGTGGGGGCTTCGAACGTGACGTGGGTGTGACGTCGGAACTTTGAATGTGACGTGGGTGTGACCTGGGTCATTTGAACGTGACGTGGGAGTGACGTGGGGGCATCGAACGTGACGTAAGGGTGACATGGGTGCTTAGAACGTGACGTGGGCGTGATGCGGGTGATTCCAACGTGACGTGGGGCTTCGAATGTGACGTGGGCGTGAGGTGGGTGATTGGAACGTGACGTGGGCGTGACGTCGGTACTTTGAATGTGACGTGGGTGTGACCTGGGGGCTTCGAACGTGACGTAAGGGCGACATGGGTGCTTAGAACGTGACGTGGGCGTGACGTGGGTGATTTCAACGTGACGTGGGGGGTTCGAACGTGACATGGGCGTGACGTCGGTACTTTGAAAGTGACGTGGGTGTGACCTGGGTGATTGGAACGTGACGTGGGCATGACGTGGGTACTTTACATTTCACGTGGGTGTGACCTGGGTGCTTCGAACGTGACGTGGACGTGACGTGGGTGGTTTCAACGTGACGTGAGCGTCACGTGGGGTCCTCGAACGTGACTTGGGCGTCACGTGGGGTCTTCGAAAGTGACGTGGGCATGACGTGGGTGATTCGAAGGTGACGTGAGTGTGACGTCGGTACTTTCAATGTGACGTGGGTGTGACCTGGGTGATTGGAATGTGACGTGGGAGTGACGTGGGGGCTTCGAACGTGCCAAAAGGGTGACATGGGTGCTTAGAACGTGACGTGGGCGTGACGTGGGTGATTCCAACGTGACGTGGGCGTCACGGGTGGGCTTCGAACGTGACGTGGGCATGACGTTGGTGATTCGAAGGTGACGTGGGCGTGACGTGGGTGCTTTGAAAGTGACGTGGGCGTGACGTGGGGGCTTCGAACGTGATGTAATTGTGACATGGGTGCTTAGAACGTGACGTGGGCATGACGTGGGTGATTCGAAGGTGACGTGGGTGTGACGTGGGGGCTTCAAACGTAACGTGGGCGTGACGTGGGGGATTCGAACGTGACGTGGGCGTGACGTCGGAACTTTGAATGTGACGTGGGTGTGACCTGGGTCATTTGATCGTGACGTGGGAGTGACGTGGGGGCTTCAAACGTGACGTAAGGGTGACATGGGTGCTTAGAACGTGACGTGGGCGTGACGTGGGTGATTCCAATGTCATGTGGGGGCTTCGAACGTGACGTGGGCGTGACGTGGGTGATTCGAACGTGACGTGGGCGTGACGTCGGTACTTTACATTTGACGTGGGTGTGACCTGGGTGATGCGAACGTGACGTGGGCGTCACGTGGGGGCATCGAACGTGACGTGGGAGTGACGCGGGGGCTTCGAACGTGACGTAAGGGTGAGATGGGTGCTTAGAACGTGACGTGGGCGTGACGTGGGCGATTCCAGCGTGACGTGGGGCTTCGAATGTGACGTGGGCGTGACGTCAGTACTTCCAACGGCACATGGGTGTGACCTGGGTCATTGGAACGTGACGTGGGAGTGACGTCTGGGCTTCGAACGTGACAAAAGGGTGACATGGGTGCTTAGAACGTGACGTGGGCGTGACGTGGGCGATTCCAGCGTGACGTGGGGCTTCGAATGTGACGTGGGCGTGACGTCAGTACTTCCAACGGCACATGGGTGTGACCTGGGTCATTGGAACGTGACGTGGGAGTGACGTGGGGGCTTCGAACGTGACAAAAGGGTGACATGGGTGCTTAGAACGTGACGTGGGCGTGACGTGGGCGCTTCCAGCGTGACGTGGGGCTTCGAATGTGACGTGGGCGTGACGTCAGTACTTCCAACGGCACATGGGTGTGACCTGGGTCATTGGAACGTGACGTGGGAGTGACGTGGGGGCTTCGCACATGACAAAAGGGTGACATGGGTGCTTAGAACGTGACGTGGGCGTGACGTGGGCGATTCCAACGTGACGTGGGCTTCGAATGTGACGTGGGCGTGATGTGGGTGATTCGAATGTCACTTGGGCGTGACGTGGGGGCTTCGAACGTCACCTGGGCGTGACGTGGGGGCTTCGATGTTGACGTGGGCGTGACCTGGGTGATTGGAACGTGACGTGGACGTGACGTGGGTGGTTTCAACGTGACGTGAGCGTCACGTGGGGTCCTCGAACGTGACTTGGGCGTCACGTGGGGTCTTCGAAAGTGACGTGGGCATGACGTGGGTGATTCGAAGGTGACGTGGGTGTGACGTGGGGGCTTCGAACGTGACGTGGGTGTGACGTCGGTACTTTGAATGTGACGTGGGTGTGACCTGGGTCATTTGAACGTGACGTGGGAGTGACGTGGGGGCATCGAACGTGACATAAGGGTGACATGGGTGCTTAGAACGTGACTTGGGTGTGACGTGGGTGATTCCAACGTGTCGTGGGGCTTCGAATGTGACGTGGGCGTGACGTGTGTGGTTTCAACGTGACGTGGGTGTCACGTGGGGCATCGAACGTGACGTGGACGTGACGTCGGTACTTTCAATTTGAGGTTGGTGTGACCTGGGTCATTCGAACGTGACATACATGTGACGTGGGTGATTCCAACGTGACGTGGGGCTTCGAATGTGACGTGGGTGTGACCTGGGTGATTGGAATGTGACGTGGGTGTGACCTGGGTCATTCGAACGTGACGTGGGTGTGACGTGGGTGTTTCGAACGTGACGTTGGTGTTTCGAACTTGACTTCGGTGTGACGTGGGTGCTTCGGACCTGACGTGGGCGTAACGTGGGGGCTTCGAGCATGACGCGGGAGTGACGTGGATGCTTCGACTGTGACGTTGGTGTTTCGAACATGACAGGGGTGTGACATGGGTGCTTAGAACGTGACTTGGGTGTGACGTGGGTGATTCCAACGTGTCGTGGGGCTTCGAATGTGACGTGGGCGTGAGGTGGGTGATTGGAACGTGACGTGGGCGTGACGTCGGTACTTTGAATGTGACGAGGGTGTGACCTGGGGGCTTCGAACGTGATGTAAGGGCGACATGGGTGCTTAAACGTGACGTGGGCGTGACATAGGCGCTTCGATCGTGACGTGGGCGTGACGTGTGTGGTTTCAACGTGACGTGGGTGCCACGTGGGGCATCGAACGTGACGTGGGTGTGACGTGTGTGGTTTCAACGTGACGTGGGCGTCACGTGGGAGTTGCGATCGTCACGTGGACGTGACGTCGGTACTTTCAATTTGAGGCTGGTGTGACCTGGGTCATTCGAGCGTGACGTACGTGTGACGTGGGTGATTCCAACGTGACGTGGGCGTGACGTGGGGGCTTCGATCGTGACGTGGACGTGACGTCGGTACTTTATATCTGACGTGGGTGTGACCTGGGTCATTCGAACGTGACGTGGGTGTGACGTGGGGGCTTCGAACGTGACGTGGGCATGACGTGGGTGATTCGAAGGTGACGTGTGCGTGACGTGGGGGCATCGAAGGTGACGTGGGCATGACGTGGGAGCTTCGAAAGTGACGTGGGCGTCACGTGGGTGATTCGAAGGTGACGTGGGCGTGACCTGGGGGCTTCGAACGTGACGTGGGCGTGACGTCGGTACTTTGAATGTGACGTGGGTGTGACCTGGGTCATTTGAACGTGACGTGGGAGTGACGTGGGGTCTTCGAACGTGACATAAGGGTGACATGGGTGCTTAGAACGTGACGTGGGCGTGACGTGGGCGATTCCAACGTGATCTGGGGCTTCGAACGTGACATGGGCGTGACGTGGGTGCTTCGATTGTGACGTGGGCGTGACGTCGGCACTTTGAAAGTGACGTGGGTGTGACCTGGGTGATTGGAACGTGACGTGGGAGTGACGTGGGTGATTCCAACGTGACCTGGGCTTCGAACGTGACGTGGGCGTGACGTGGGTGAATGGAACGTGTGGTGGGCGTGAGGTGGGTGATTCGAAAGTGACGTCGGTGTGACGTGGTGCTTCGAACGTGACGTGGGCATGACATAAGCGCTTCGATCGTGACGTGGGCGTGACGTGTGTGGTTTCAACGTGACGTGGGCGTCACGGGGGGGCTTCGAACGTGACGTGGGCATGACGTGGGTGCTTCGAAGGTGACGTGGGCATGACGTCGGTACTGTGAAAGTTACGTGGGTGTGACCTGGGTGGTTGGAACATGACGTGGGAGTGACGTGGGTGATTCCAACGTGACGTGGGCTTCGAACGTGACGTGGGCGTGACGTGGGTGATTGGAACGTGTGGTGGGCGTGAGGTGGGTGATTCGAAAGTGACGTCGGTGTGACGTGGGTGATTCGGACGTGACGTGGGCATGACATAAGCGCTTCGATCGTGACGTGGGCGTGACGTGTGTGGTTTCAACGTGACGTGGGTGTCACGTGGGGCATCGAACGTGACGTGGGCGTGACGTGTGTGGTTTCAACGTGACGTGGGCGTCACGGGGGGCTTCGAACGTGACGTGGGCATGACGTGGCTGATTCGAAGGTGACGTGGGCGTGACGTGGGGGCATGGAACGTGACGTGGGTGTGACGTGGGTGTTTCGAACGTGACGTGGGCGTGACGTCGGTACTTTGAATGTGACGTGGGTGTGACCTGGGTCATTTGAACGTGACGTGGGCGTGACGTGGGCGATTCCAACGTGACGTGGGGGCTTCAAACGTGACGTGGGCGTGACGTGGGTGATTGGAACGTGACGTGGACGTGACGTGGGTGGTTTCATCGTGACGTGGCTGTGACGTGGGGGCTTCGGACGTGACGTGGGCGTCACGTGGGGGCTTCGAAAGTGACGTGGGCGTGACGTGGGGGCTTCGAAGGTGACCTGGGTATGACGTGGGTTCTTCGAACATGACGTGGGCATGACGTGGGTGATTCGAACGTGACGTGGGCGTGACGTGGGTGATTCGAACGTGACGTGGGCATGACGTGGGTGATTCGAACGTGATGTGGGCCTGACGTGGATGCTTCGAATGTGACGTTGGTGTTTCGAACGTGACATGGGTGTGACATGGGTGCTTCGAATGTGACGTGGGCGTGACGTGGGGACTTCGAACCTGACGTGGGCGTGACGTGTGTGGTTTCAACGTGACGTGGGTGCCACGTGGGGCATCGAACGTGACGTGGGTGTGACGTGTGTGGTTTCAACGTGACGTGGGCGTCACGTGGGAGTTGCGATCGTCACGTGGACGTGACGTCGGTACTTTCAATTTGAGGCTGGTGTGACCTGGGTCATTCGAGCGTGACGTACGTGTGACGTGGGTGATTCCAACGTGACGTGGGCGTGACGTGGGGGCTTCGATCGTGACGTGGACGTGACGTCGGTACTTTATATCTGACGTGGGTGTGACCTGGGTCATTCGAACGTGACGTGGGTGTGACGTGGGGGCTTCGAACGTGACGTGGGCATGACGTGGGTGATTCGAAGGTGAGGTGTGCGTGACGTGGGGGCATCGAACGTGACGTGGGCGTCACGTGTGGGCTTCAAACGTGACCTGTGTGTGACGTGGTTGATTCGAAGGTGACGTGGGGGTGACGTGGGGGAATGGAACGTGACGTGGGTGTGACGTGGGGGCATCGATCGTGACGTGGACGTGACGTCGGTACTTTCAATTATACGTGGGTGTGACCTGGGTCATTCGAACGTGACGTGGGAGTGACGTGGGGGCTTTGAATGAGACATGGGTGTGACCTGGGGCTTCGAACGTGACGTGGGCGACATGGGTGCTGAGAACGTGACGTGGGCGTGACGTGGGTGATTCCAACGTGACGTGGGCGTGACGTGGGGGCATCGATCGTGACGTGGGCGTCACGTGGGGGCTTGAAACGTGACCTGGGTGTGACGTGGTTGATTCGAAGGTGACGTGGGCGTGACGTCAGTACTTTGAACGTGACGTGGGTGTGACCTGGGTCATGCGAACGTGACGTGGGAGTGACGTGGGGGCATCGAACGTTTCGTGGGCATTTCGTGGGTGATTCGAACGTGACGTGGGTGTGACCTGGGTCACTTGAACGTGACGTGGGAGTGACGTGGGGGCTTCAAACGTGACGTAAGGGTGACATTGGTGCTTCGGACGTGACGTGGGTGTAACGTGGGGGGTTCGAGCATGACACGGGAGTGACGTGGATGCTTCGAATGTGACGTGGGTGCTTCGAACGTGACGTGGAAGTCACGTGGGGGCTTCGAACGTGACGTGGGTGTGACGCGGGTGATTCGAAATTGACGTGGGCGTCACGTGGGAGTTTCGAACGTGACGTGGGCGTGACGTGGGTACTTTACATTTGACGTGGGTGTGACCTGGGTGATGCGAACGTGACGTGGGCGCAATGTGGGGGCATCGAACGTGACGTGGGCGTAACGTGGGGGCTTCGAAAGTGACGTGGGCATGACGTGGGTGATTCGAAGGTGACGTGAGTGTGACGTCGGTACTTTCAATGTGACGTGGGTGTGACCTGGGTGATTGGAATGTGACGTGGGAGTGACGTGGGGGCTTCGAACGTGCCAAAAGGGTGACATGGGTGCTTAGAACGTGACGTGGGCGTGACGTGGGTGATTCCAACGTGACGTGGGCGTCACGGGTGGGCTTCGAACGTGACGTGGGCATGACGTTGGTGATTCGAAGGTGACGTGGGCGTGACGTGGGTGCTTTGAAAGTGACGTGGGCGTGACGTGGGGGCTTCGAACGTGATGTAATTGTGACATGGGTGCTTAGAACGTGACGTGGGCATGACGTGGGTGATTCGAAGGTGACGTGGGTGTGACGTGGGGGCTTCAAACGTAACGTGGGCGTGACGTGGGGGATTCGAACGTGACGTGGGCGTGACGTCGGAACTTTGAATGTGACGTGGGTGTGACCTGGGTCATTTGATCGTGACGTGGGAGTGACGTGGGGGCATCGAACGTGACGTAAGGGTGACATGGGTGCTTAGAACGTGACGTGGGTGTGACGTGGGTGATTCCAACGTGACGTGGGGGCTTCGAACGTGACGTGGGCGTGACGTGGGTGATTGGAACGTGACGTGGGCGTGACGTCGGTACTTTGAAAGTGACGTGGGAGTGACGTGGGGGCTTCAAACGTGACGTAAGGGTGACATGGGTGCTTAGAACGTGACGTGGGCGTGACGTGGGTGATTCCAATGTCATGTGGGGGCTTCGAACGTGACGTGGGCGTGACGTGGGTGATTCGAACGTGACGTGGGCGTGACGTCGGTACTTTACATTTGACGTGGGTGTGACCTGGGTGATGCGAACGTGACGTGGGCGTCACGTGGGGGCATCGAACGTGACGTGGGCGTGACGTGGGTGCTTCGAACGTCACGTGGGCGTGACGTGGTACTTTATACCTGATGGGGGTGTGACGTGGGTCATTCGAACGTGACGTGGGTGTGACGTGGGTGCTTCGAATGCGACGTTGGTGTTTCGAACGTGACATGGGTGTGACATGGGTGCTTGGAACGTGACGTGGGCGTCACGTGGGGGCTTCGAACGTGACGTGGGTGTGACGTGGGGGCATCGATCGTGACGTGGACGTGACGTCGGTACTTTATACCTGATGGGGGTGTGACGTGGGTCATTCGAACGTGACGTGGGTGTGACGTGGGTGCTTCGAACGTGACGTGGGCATGACATGGGTGATTCGAACGTGACGTGGGTGTGATGTGGGGTCTTCGAACGTGACGTGGGCGTGACGTCGGTACTTTGAATGTGACGTGGGTGTGACCTGGGTGATTGGAACGTGACGTGGGCGTGACGTGGGTCATTCCAACGTCATGTGGGGGCCTCGAATGTGACGTGGGCGTGACGTCGGTACTTTGAAAGTGACGTGGGTGTGACCTGGGTCATTTGAACGTGACGTGGGAGTGACGTGGGGGCTTCAAACGTGACGTAAGGGTGACATGGGCGCTTAGAACGTGACCTGGGCGTGACGTGGGTGATTCGAATATGACGTGGGCGTGAGGTGGGTGATTCGAAAGTGACGTTGGTGTGACGTGGGTCTTTCGGACATGACGTGGGCGTGACGTGGATGCTTCGAACGTGACGTTGGTGTTTCGAACGTGACGTGGGTGTGACGTGGGTGCTTCGAACGTGACGTGGGCGTGACATAGGCGCTTCGATCATGACGTGGGTGTGACGTGTGTGGTTTCAACGTGACGTGGGTGTCACGTGGGGCATCGAACGTGACGTGGACGTGACGTCGGTACTTTCAATTTGAGGTTGGTGTGACCTGGGTCATTCGAACGTGACGTACATGTGACGTGGGTGATTCCAACGTGACGTGGGGCTTCGAACGTGACGTGGGAGTGACGTTGATGCTTCGAACGTGACGTGGGAGATTCGAACGTGACGTGGGTGTGACGTGGGTGATTCGAAAGTGACATGGGCGTGACATAGGCGCTTCGATCATGACGTGGGCATGCGGTGGGTGATTGGAACGTGACGTGGGCGTGACGTCGGTACTTTGAATGTGACGTGGGTGTGACCTGGGTCATTGGAACGTGACGTGGGTGTGACGTGGGGGCTTCGAACGTGACGTGGGCATGACGTCGGTGATTCGAACGTGACGTGGGCGTGACGTGGGGGCTTCAAGCGTGACCTGGGTGTGACGTGGGTGTTTCGAAGGTGACGTGGGCGTGACGTCAGTACTTTGAATGTGACGTGGGTGTGACCTGGGTCATTTGAACGTGACGTGGGAGTGACGTGGGTGATTCCAACGTGATGTGGGGCTTCGAACGTTACGTGGGCATTTCGTGGGTGATTCGAACGTGACGTGGGCGTGACGTGGGTACTTTACATTTGACGTGGGTGTGACCTGGGTGATGCGAACGTGACGTGGGCGTGACGTGGGTGATTCGAATGTGACGTGGGCGTGACGTGGGGGCTTCGAACGTCACGTGAGCGTCACGTGGGGGCATCGAGTTTGACATGGGCGTGACCTGGGTGATTGGAACGTGACGTGGGGCTTCGAACATGACGTGGGCGTGACGTGGGGGCATCGAAGGTGACGTGGGCATGACGTGGGAGCTTCGAAAGTGACGTGGGCGTCACGTGGGTGATTCGAAGGTGACGTGGGCGTGACGTGGGGGCTTCGAACGTGACGTGGGCGTGACGTCGGTACTTTGAATGTGACGTGGGTGTGACCTGGGTCATTTGAACGTGACGTGGGAGTGACGTGGGGTCTTCGAACGTGACATAAGGGTGACATGGGTGCTTAGAACGTGACGTGGGCGTGACGTGGGTGATCCCAACGTGACGTGGGGGCTTCGAACGTGACATGGGCGTGACGTGGGTGCTTCGATTGTGACGTGGGCGTGACGTCGGCACTTTGAAAGTGACGTGGGTGTGACCTGGGTGATTGGAACGTGACGTGGGAGTGACGTGGGTGATTCCAACGTGACCTGGGCTTCGAACGTGACGTGGGCGTGACGTGGGTGAATGGAACGTGTGGTGGGCGTGAGGTGGGTGATTCGAAAGTGACGTCGGTGTGACGTGGTGCTTCGAACGTGACGTGGGCATGACATAAGCGCTTCGATCGTGACGTGGGCGTGACGTGTGTGGTTTCAACGTGACGTGGGCGTCACGGGGGGGCTTCGAACGTGACGTGGGCATGACGTGGGTGCTTCGAAGGTGACGTGGGCATGACGTCGGTACTGTGAAAGTTACGTGGGTGTGACCTGGGTGGTTGGAACATGACGTGGGAGTGACGTGGGTGATTCCAACGTGACCTGGGCTTCGAACGTGACGTGGGCGTGACGTGGGTGATTGGAACGTGTGGTGGGCGTGAGGTGGGTGATTCGAAAGTGACGTCGGTGTGACGTGGGTGTTTCGGACGTGACGTGGGCATGACATAAGCGCTTCGATCGTGACGTGGGCGTAACGTGTGTGGTTTCAACGTGACGTGGGTGTCACGTGGGGCATCGAACGTGACGTGGGCGTGACGTGTGTGGTTTCAACGTGACGTGGGCGTCACGGGGGGCTTCGAACGTGACGTGGGCATGACGTGGCTGATTCGAAGGTGACGTGGGCGTGACGTGGGGGCATGGAACGTGACGTGGGTGTGAGGTGGGTGTTTCGAACGTGACGTGGGCGTGACGTCGGTACTTTGAATGTGACGTGGGTGTGACCTGGGTCATTTGAACGTGACGTGGGCGTGACGTGGGTGATTCCAACGTCATGTGGGGGCTTCGAACGTGACGTGGGCGTGACGTGGGTGATTGGAACGTGACGTGGACGTGACGTGGGTGGTTTCATCGTGACGTGGCTGTGACGTGGGGGCTTCGGACGTGACGTGGGCGTCACGTGGGGGCTTCGAAAGTGACGTGGGCGTGACGTGGGGGCTTCGAAGGTGACCTGGGTATGACGTGGGTTCTTCGAACGTGACGTGGGCATGACGTGGGTGATTCGTACGTGACGTGGGCGTGACGTGGGTGATTCGAAAGTGATGTCAGTGTGACGTGGGTGATTCGAAAGTGATGTCAGTGTGACGTGGGTGTATCGGACGTGACGTGGGCCTGACGTGGATGCTTCGAATGTGACGTTAGTGTTTCGAACGTGACGTAAGGGTGACGTGGGGCTTCGAATGTGACGTGGGCGTGAGGTGGGTGATTGGAACGTGACGTGGGCGTGACGTCGGTACTTTGAATGTGACGAGGGTGTGACCTAGGGGCTTCGAACGTGATGGAAGGGCGACATGGGTGCTTAGAACGTGACGTGGGCGTGACATAGGCGCTTCGATCGTGACGTGGGCGTGACGTGTGTGGTTTCAACGTGACGTGGGTGCCACGTGGGGCATCGAACGTGACGTGGGTGTGACGTGTGTGGTTTCAACGTGACGTGGGCGTCACGTGGGAGTTGCGATCGTCACGTGGACGTGACGTCGGTACTTTCAATTTGAGGCTGGTGTGACCTGGGTCATTCGAGCGTGACGTACGTGTGACGTGGGTGATTCCAACGTGACGTGGGCGTGACGTGGGGGCATCGATCGTGACGTGGACGTGACGTCGGTACTTTATATCTGACGTGGGTGTGACCTGGGTCATTCGAACGTGACGTGGGTGTGACGTGGGGGCTTCGAACGTGACGTGGGCATGACGTGGGTGATTCGAAGGTGCCGTGTGCGTGACGTGGGGGCATCGAACGTGACGTGGGCGTCACGTGTGGGCTTCAAACGTGACCTGTGTGTGACGTGGTTGATTCGAAGGTGACGTGGGGGTGACGTGGGGGAATGGAACGTGACGTGGGTGTGACGTGGGGGCATCGATCGTGACGTGGACGTGACGTCGGTACTTTCAATTATACGTGGGTGTGACCTGGGTCATTCGAACGTGACGTGGGAGTGACGTGGGGGCTTTGAATGAGACATGGGTGTGACCTGGGGCTTCGAACGTGACGTGGGCGACATGGGTGCTTAGAACGTGACGTGGGCGTGACGTGGGTGATTCCAACGTGACGTGGGCGTGACGTGGGGGCATCGATCGTGACGTGGGCGTCACGTGGGGGCTTGAAACGTGACCTGGGTGTGACGTGGTTGATTCGAAGGTGACGTGGGCGTGACGTCAGTACTTTGAACGTGACGTGGGTGTGACCTGGGTCATGCGAACGTGACGTGGGTGTGACGTGGGTGTTTCGAACGTTTCGTGGGCATTTCGTGGGTGATTCGAACGTGACGTGGGTGTGACCTGGGTCACTTGAACGTGACGTGGGAGTGACGTGGGGGCTTCAAACGTGACGTAAGGGTGACATTGGTGCTTCGGACGTGACGTGGGTGTAACGTGGGGGGTTCGAGCATGACACGGGAGTGACGTGGATGCTTCGAATGTGACGTGGGTGCTTCGAACGTGACGTGGAAGTCACGTGGGGGCTTCGAACGTGACGTGGGTGTGACGCGGGTGATTCGAAATTGACGTGGGCGTCACGTGGGAGTTTCGAACGTGACGTGGGCGTGACGTGGGTACTTTACATTTGACGTGGGTGTGACCTGGGTGATGCGAACGTGACGTGGGCGCAATGTGGGGGCATCGAACGTGACGTGGGCGTAACGTGGGGGCTTCGAAAGTGACGTGGGCATGACGTGGGTGATTCGAAGGTGACGTGAGTGTGACGTCGGTACTTTCAATGTGACTTGGGTGTGACCTGGGTGATTGGAATGTGACGTGGGAGTGACGTGGGGGCTTCGAACGTGCCAAAAGGGTGACATGGGTGCTTAGAACGTGACGTGGGCGTGACGTGGGTGATTCCAACGTGACGTGGGCGTCACGGGTGGGCTTCGAACGTCACGTGGGCATGACGTTGGTGATTCCAAGGTGACGTGGGCGTGACGTGGGTGCTTTGAAAGTGACGTGGGCGTGACGTGGGGGCTTCGAACGTGATGTAATTGTGACATGGGTGCTTAGAACGTGACGTGGGCATGACGTGGGTGATTCGAAGGTGACGTGGGTGTGACGTGGGGGCTTCAAACGTAACGTGGGCGTGACGTGGGGGATTCGAACGTGACGTGGGCGTGACGTCGGAACTTTGAATGTGACGTGGGTGTGACCTGGGTCATTTGATCGTGACGTGGGAGTGACGTGGGGGCATCGAACGTGACGTAAGGGAGACATGGGTGCTTAGAACGTGACGTGGGTGTGACGTGGGTGATTCCAACGTGACGTGGGGGCTTCGAACGTGACGTGGGCGTGACGTGGGTGATTGGAACGTGACGTGGGCGTGACGTCGGTACTTTGAAAGTGACGTGGGAGTGACGTGGGGGCTTCAAACGTGACGTAAGGGTGACATGGGTGCTTAGAACGTGACGTGGGCGTGACGTGGGTGATTCCAATGTCATGTGGGGGCTTCGAACGTGACGTGGGCGTGACGTCGGTGATTCGAACGTGACGTGGGCGTGACGTCGGTACTTTGAAAGTGACGTGGGTGTGACCTGGGTGATTGGAACGTGACGTGGGAGTGATGTGGGGGCTTCGAACGTGACGTAAGGGTGACATGGGCGCTTAGAACGTGACGTGGGCGTGACGTGGGTGATTCGAATATGACGTGGGCGTGAGGTGGGTGATTCGAAAGTGACGTCGGTGTGACGTGGGTGTTTCGGACGTGACGTGGGCGTGACGTGGATGCTTCGAACGTGACGTTGGTGTTTCGAACGTGACGTGGGTGTGACGTCGGAACTTTGAATGTGACGTGGGTGTGACCTGGGTCATTTGATCGTGACGTGGGAGTGACGTGGGGGCATCGAACGTGACGTAAGGGAGACATGGGTGCTTAGAACGTGACGTGGGCGTGACGTGGGTGATTGGAACGTGACGTGGGCGTGACGTCGGTACTTTGAAAGTGACGTGGGAGTGACGTGGGGGCTTCAAACGTGACGTAAGGGTGACATGGGTGCTTAGAACGTGACGTGGGCGTGACGTGGGGGATTCCAATGTCATGTGGGGGCTTCGAACGTGACGTGGGCGTGACGTGGGTGATTCGAACGTGACGTGGGCGTGACGTCGGTACTTTGAAAGTGACGTGGGTGTGACCTGGGTGATTGGAACGTGACGTGGGAGTGACGTGGGGGCTTCGAACGTGACGTAAGGGTGACATGGGCGCTTAGAACGTGACGTGGGCGTGACGTGGGTGATTCGAATATGACGTGGGCGTGAGGTGGGTGATTCGAAAGTGACGTCGGTGTGACGTGGGTGTTTCGGACGTGACGTGGGCGTGACGTGGATGCTTCGAACGTGACGTTGGTGTTTCGAACGTGACGTGGGTGTGACGTGGGTGCTTCGAACGTGACCTGGGCGTGATATAGGCGCTTCGATCATGACGTGGGTGTGACGTGTGTGGTTTCAACGTGACGTGGGTGTCACGTGGGGCATCGAACGTGACGTGGACGTGACGTCGGTACTTTCAATTTGAGGTTGGTGTGACCTGGGTCATTCGAACGTGACGTACATGTGACGTGGGTGATTCCAACGTGACGTGGGGCTTCGAACGTGACGTGGACGTCACGTGGGTGATTCCAACGTCATGTGGGGGCTTCGAACGTGACGTGGGCGTGACGTGGGTGATTCGAACGTGACGTGGGCGTGACGTCGGTACTTTGAAAGTGACGTGGGTGTGACCTGGGTCATTTGAACGTGACGTGGGAGTGACGTGGGGGCTTCAAACGTGACGTAAGGGTGACATGGGCGCTTAGAACGTGACGTGGGCGTGTCGTGGGTGATTGGAACGTGACGTGGGCGTGAGGTGGGTGATTCGAAAGCGACGTCGGTGTGACGTGGGGGTTTCGGACGTGACGTGGGTGTGACGTGGGTGCTTCGAACGTGACGTGAGTGTGACATAGGCGCTTCGATCATGACGTGGGCGTGACGTGTGTGGTTTCAACGTGACGTGGGTGTCACGTGGGGCATCGAACGTGACGTGGACGTGACGTCGGTACTTTCAATTTGAGGTTGGTGTGACCTGGGTCATTCGAACGTGACGTACATGTGCCGTGGGTGATTCCAACGTGACGTGGGGCTTCGAACGTGACGTGGGTGTGACCTGGGTGATTGGAACGTGACGTGGGCGTGACGTCGGTACTTTGAAAGTGACGTGGGAGTGACGTGGGGGCTTCAAACGTGACGTAAGGGTGACATGGGTGCTTAGAACGTGACGTGGGCGTGACGTGGGTGATTCCAATGTCATGTGGGGGCTTCGAACGTGACGTGGGCGTGACGTCGGTACTTTACATTTGACGTGGGTGTGACCTGGGTGATGCGAACGTGACGTGGGCGTCACGTGGGGGCATCGAACGTGACGTGGGCGTGACGTGGGTGATTCGAATGTGACGTGGGCGTGACGTGGGGGCTTCGAACGTCACGTGAGCGTCACGTGGGGGCATCGAGTTTGACATGGGCGTGACCTGGGTGATTGGAACCTGACGTGGGGCTTCGAACATGACGTGGGCGTGACGTGGGGGCATCGAAGGTGACGTGGGCATGACGTGGGAGCTTCGAAAGTGACGTGGGCGTCACGTGGGTGATTCGAAGGTGACGTGGGCGTGACGTGGGGGCTTCGAACGTGACGTGGGTGTGAGGTGGGTGATTCGAACGTGACGTGGGCGTGACGTCGGTACTTTGAATGTGACGTGGGTGTGACCTGGGTCATTTGAACGTGACGTGGGAGTGACGTGGGGTCTTCGAACGTGACATAAGGGTGACATGGGTGCTTAGAACGTGACGTGGGCGTGACGTGGGTGATCCCAACGTGACGTGGGGGCTTCGAACGTGACATGGGCGTGACGTGGGTGCTTCGATTGTGACGTGGGCGTGACGTCGGCACTTTGAAAGTGACGTGGGTGTGACCTGGGTGATTGGAACGTGACGTGGGAGTGACGTGGGTGATTCCAACGTGACCTGGGCTTCGAACGTGACGTGGGCGTGACGTGGGTGAATGGAACGTGTGGTGGGCGTGAGGTGGGTGATTCGGAAGTGACGTCGGTGTGACGTGGTGCTTCGAACGTGACGTGGGCATGACATAAGCGCTTCGATCGTGACGTGGGCGTGACGTGTGTGGTTTCAACGTGACGTGGGCGTCACGGGGGGGCTTCGAACGTGACGTGGGCATGACGTGGGTGCTTCGAAGGTGACGTGGGCATGACGTCGGTACTGTGAAAGTTACGTGGGTGTGACCTGGGTGGTTGGAACATGACGTGGGAGTGACGTGGGTGATTCCAACGTGACGTGGGCTTCGAACGTGACGTGGGCGTGACGTGGGTGATTGGAACGTGTGGTGGGCGTGAGGTGGGTGATTCGAAAGTGACGTCGGTGTGACGTGGTGCTTCGAACGTGACGTGGGCATGACATAAGCGCTTCGATCGTGACGTGGGCGTGACGTGTGTGGTTTCAACGTGACGTGGGCGTCACGGGGGGGCTTCGAACGTGACGTGGGCATGACGTGGGTACTTCGAAGGTGACGTGGGCATGACGTCGGTACTGTGAAAGTTACGTGGGTGTGACCTGGGTGGTTGGAACATGACGTGGGAGTGACGTGGGTGATTCCAACGTGACGTGGGCTTCGAACGTGACGTGGGCGTGACGTGGGTGATTGGAACGTGACGTGGGCGTGAGGTGGGTGATTCGAAAGTGACGTCGGTGTGACGTGGGTGTTTCGGACGTGACGTGGGCATGACATAAGCGCTTCGATCGTGACGTGGGCGTGACGTGTGTGGTTTCAACGTGACGTGGGTGTCACGTGGGGCATCGAACGTGACGTGGGCGTGACGTGTGTGGTTTCAACGTGACGTGGGCGTCACGGGGGGCTTCGAACGTGACGTGGGCATGACGTGGCTGATTCGAAGGTGACGTGGGCGTGACGTGGGGGCATGGAACGTGACGTGGGTGTGAGGTGGGTGTTTCGAACGTGACGTGGGCGTGACGTCGGTACTTTGAATGTGACGTGGGTGTGACCTGGGTCATTGGAACGTGACGTGGGAGTGACGCGGGGGCTTCGAACGTGACGTAAGGGTGACATGGGTGCTTAGAACGTGACGTGGGCGTGACGTGGGCGATTCCAACGTGACGTGGGGCTTCGAACGTGACGTGGGCGTGATGTGGGTGATTCGAATGTCACTTGGGCGTGACGTGGGGGCTTCGAACGTCACGTGGGCGTGACGTGGGGGCTTCGATGTTGACGTGGGCGTGACCTGGGTGATTGGAACGTGACGTGGACGTGACGTGGTTGGTTTCAACGTGACGTGAGCGTCACGTGGGGTCCTCGAACGTGACTTGGGCGTCACGTGGGGTCTTCGAAAGTGACGTGGGCATGACGTGGGTGATTCGAAGGTGACGTGGGTGTGACGTGGGGGCTTCGAACGTGACGTGGGTGTGACGTCGGAACTTTGAATGTGACGTGGGTGTGACCTGGGTCATTTGAACGTGACGTGGGAGTGACGTGGGGGCATCGAACGTGACGTAAGGGTGACATGGGTGCTTAGAACGTGACGTGGGCGTGATGCGGGTGATTCCAACGTGACGTGGGGCTTCGAATGTGACGTGGGCGTGAGGTGGGTGATTGGAACGTGACGTGGGCGTGACGTCGGTACTTTGAATGTGACGTGGGTGTGACCTGGGGGCTTCGAACGTGACGTAAGGGCGACATGGGTGCTTAGAACGTGACGTGGGCGTGACGTGGGTGATTTCAACGTGACGTGGGGGGTTCGAACGTGACATGGGCGTGACGTCGGTACTTTGAAAGTGACGTGGGTGTGACCTGGGTGATTGGAACGTGACGTGGGCATGACGTGGGTACTTTACATTTCACGTGGGTGTGACCTGGGTGCTTCGAACGTGACGTGGACGTGACGTGGGTGGTTTCAACGTGACGTGAGCGTCACGTGGGGTCCTCGAACGTGACTTGGGCGTCACGTGGGGTCTTCGAAAGTGACGTGGGCATGACGTGGGTGATTCGAAGGTGACGTGAGTGTGACGTCGGTACTTTCAATGTGACGTGGGTGTGACCTGGGTGATTGGAATGTGACGTGGGAGTGACGTGGGGGCTTCGAACGTGCCAAAAGGGTGACATGGGTGCTTAGAACGTGACGTGGGCGTGACGTGGGTGATTCCAACGTGACGTGGGCGTCACGGGTGGGCTTCGAACGTGACGTGGGCATGACGTTGGTGATTCGAAGGTGACGTGGGCGTGACGTGGGTGCTTTGAAAGTGACGTGGGCGTGACGTGGGGGCTTCGAACGTGATGTAATTGTGACATGGGTGCTTAGAACGTGACGTGGGCATGACGTGGGTGATTCGAAGGTGACGTGGGTGTGACGTGGGGGCTTCAAACGTAACGTGGGCGTGACGTGGGGGATTCGAACGTGACGTGGGCGTGACGTCGGAACTTTGAATGTGACGTGGGTGTGACCTGGGTCATTTGATCGTGACGTGGGAGTGACGTGGGGGCTTCAAACGTGACGTAAGGGTGACATGGGTGCTTAGAACGTGACGTGGGCGTGACGTGGGTGATTCCAATGTCATGTGGGGGCTTCGAACGTGACGTGGGCGTGACGTGGGTGATTCGAACGTGACGTGGGCGTGACGTCGGTACTTTACATTTGACGTGGGTGTGACCTGGGTGATGCGAACGTGACGTGGGCGTCACGTGGGGGCATCGAACGTGACGTGGGAGTGACGCGGGGGCTTCGAACGTGACGTAAGGGTGAGATGGGTGCTTAGAACGTGACGTGGGCGTGACGTGGGCGATTCCAGCGTGACGTGGGGCTTCGAATGTGACGTGGGCGTGACGTCAGTACTTCCAACGGCACATGGGTGTGACCTGGGTCATTGGAACGTGACGTGGGAGTGACGTGGGGGCTTCGAACGTGACAAAAGGGTGACATGGGTGCTTAGAACGTGACGTGGGCGTGACGTGGGCGCTTCCAGCGTGACGTGGGGTGATTCGAATGTGACGTGGGCGTGACGTCAGTACTTCCAACGGCACATGGGTGTGACCTGGGTCATTGGAACGTGACGTGGGAGTGACGTGGGGGCTTCGCACATGACAAAAGGGTGACATGGGTGCTTAGAACGTGACGTGGGCGTGACGTGGGCGATTCCAACGTGACGTGGGCTTCGAATGTGACGTGGGCGTGATGTGGGTGATTCGAATGTCACTTGGGCGTGACGTGGGGGCTTCGAACGTCACCTGGGCGTGACGTGGGGGCTTCGATGTTGACGTGGGCGTGACCTGGGTGATTGGAACGTGACGTGGACGTGACGTGGGTGGTTTCAACGTGACGTGAGCGTCACGTGGGGTCCTCGAACGTGACTTGGGCGTCACGTGGGGTCTTCGAAAGTGACGTGGGCATGACGTGGGTGATTCGAAGGTGACGTGGGTGTGACGTGGGGGCTTCGAACGTGACGTGGGTGTGACGTCGGTACTTTGAATGTGACGTGGGTGTGACCTGGGTCATTTGAACGTGACGTGGGAGTGACGTGGGGGCATCGAACGTGACATAAGGGTGACATGGGTGCTTAGAACGTGACTTGGGTGTGACGTGGGTGATTCCAACGTGTCGTGGGGCTTCGAATGTGACGTGGGCGTGACGTGTGTGGTTTCAACGTGACGTGGGTGTCACGTGGGGCATCGAACGTGACGTGGACGTGACGTCGGTACTTTCAATTTGAGGTTGGTGTGACCTGGGTCATTCGAACGTGACATACATGTGACGTGGGTGATTCCAACGTGACGTGGGGCTTCGAATGTGACGTGGGTGTGACCTGGGTGATTGGAATGTGACGTGGGTGTGACGTGGGGGCTTCGAACGTGACGTGGGTGTGACGTGGGTGTTTCGAACGTGACGTTGGTGTTTCGAACTTGACTTCGGTGTGACGTGGGTGCTTCGGACCTGACGTGGGCGTAACGTGGGGGCTTCGAGCATGACGCGGGAGTGACGTGGATGCTTCGACTGTGACGTTGGTGTTTCGAACATGACAGGGGTGTGACATGGGTGCTTAGAACGTGACTTGGGTGTGACGTGGGTGATTCCAACGTGTCGTGGGGCTTCGAATGTGACGTGGGCGTGAGGTGGGTGATTGGAACGTGACGTGGGCGTGACGTCGGTACTTTGAATGTGACGAGGGTGTGACCTGGGGGCTTCGAACGTGATGTAAGGGCGACATGGGTGCTTAAACGTGACGTGGGCGTGACATAGGCGCTTCGATCGTGACGTGGGCGTGACGTGTGTGGTTTCAACGTGACGTGGGTGCCACGTGGGGCATCGAACGTGACGTGGGTGTGACGTGTGTGGTTTCAACGTGACGTGGGCGTCACGTGGGAGTTGCGATCGTCACGTGGACGTGACGTCGGTACTTTCAATTTGAGGCTGGTGTGACCTGGGTCATTCGAGCGTGACGTACGTGTGACGTGGGTGATTCCAACGTGACGTGGGCGTGACGTGGGGGCTTCGATCGTGACGTGGACGTGACGTCGGTACTTTATATCTGACGTGGGTGTGACCTGGGTCATTCGAACGTGACGTGGGTGTGACGTGGGGGCTTCGAACGTGACGTGGGCATGACGTGGGTGATTCGAAGGTGACGTGTGCGTGACGTGGGGGCATCGAAGGTGACGTGGGCATGACGTGGGAGCTTCGAAAGTGACGTGGGCGTCACGTGGGTGATTCGAAGGTGACGTGGGCGTGACCTGGGGGCTTCGAACGTGACGTGGGCGTGACGTCGGTACTTTGAATGTGACGTGGGTGTGACCTGGGTCATTTGAACGTGACGTGGGAGTGACGTGGGGTCTTCGAACGTGACATAAGGGTGACATGGGTGCTTAGAACGTGACGTGGGCGTGACGTGGGCGATTCCAACGTGATCTGGGGCTTCGAACGTGACATGGGCGTGACATGGGTGCTTCGATTGTGACGTGGGCGTGACGTCGGCACTTTGAAAGTGACGTGGGTGTGACCTGGGTGATTGGAACGTGACGTGGGAGTGACGTGGGTGATTCCAACGTGACCTGGGCTTCGAACGTGACGTGGGCGTGACGTGGGTGAATGGAACGTGTGGTGGGCGTGAGGTGGGTGATTCGAAAGTGACGTCGGTGTGACGTGGTGCTTCGAACGTGACGTGGGCATGACATAAGCGCTTCGATCGTGACGTGGGCGTGACGTGTGTGGTTTCAACGTGACGTGGGCGTCACGGGGGGGCTTCGAACGTGACGTGGGCATGACGTGGGTGCTTCGAAGGTGACGTGGGCATGACGTCGGTACTGTGAAAGTTACGTGGGTGTGACCTGGGTGGTTGGAACATGACGTGGGAGTGACGTGGGTGATTCCAACGTGACGTGGGCTTCGAACGTGACGTGGGCGTGACGTGGGTGATTGGAACGTGTGGTGGGCGTGAGGTGGGTGATTCGAAAGTGACGTCGGTGTGACGTGGGTGATTCGGACGTGACGTGGGCATGACATAAGCGCTTCGATCGTGACGTGGGCGTGACGTGTGTGGTTTCAACGTGACGTGGGTGTCACGTGGGGCATCGAACGTGACGTGGGCGTGACGTGTGTGGTTTCAACGTGACGTGGGCGTCACGGGGGGCTTCGAACGTGACGTGGGCATGACGTGGCTGATTCGAAGGTGACGTGGGCGTGACGTGGGGGCATGGAACGTGACGTGGGTGTGACGTGGGTGTTTCGAACGTGACGTGGGCGTGACGTCGGTACTTTGAATGTGACGTGGGTGTGACCTGGGTCATTTGAACGTGACGTGGGCGTGACGTGGGCGATTCCAACGTGACGTGGGGGCTTCAAACGTGACGTGGGCGTGACGTGGGTGATTGGAACGTGACGTGGACGTGACGTGGGTGGTTTCATCGTGACGTGGCTGTGACGTGGGGGCTTCGGACGTGACGTGGGCGTCACGTGGGGGCTTCGAAAGTGACGTGGGCGTGACGTGGGGGCTTCGAAGGTGACCTGGGTATGACGTGGGTTCTTCGAACATGACGTGGGCATGACGTGGGTGATTCGAACGTGACGTGGGCGTGACGTGGGTGATTCGAACGTGACGTGGGCATGACGTGGGTGATTCGAACGTGATGTGGGCCTGACGTGGATGCTTCGAATGTGACGTTGGTGTTTCGAACGTGACATGGGTGTGACATGGGTGCTTCGAATGTGACGTGGGCGTAACGTGGGACTTCGAACCTGACGTGGGCGTGACGTGTGTGGTTTCAACGTGACGTGGGTGCCACGTGGGGCATCGAACGTGACGTGGGTGTGACGTGTGTGGTTTCAACGTGACGTGGGCGTCACGTGGGAGTTGCGATCGTCACGTGGACGTGACGTCGGTACTTTCAATTTGAGGCTGGTGTGACCTGGGTCATTCGAGCGTGACGTACGTGTGACGTGGGTGATTCCAACGTGACGTGGGCGTGACGTGGGGGCTTCGATCGTGACGTGGACGTGACGTCGGTACTTTATATCTGACGTGGGTGTGACCTGGGTCATTCGAACGTGACGTGGGTGTGACGTGGGGGCTTCGAACGTGACGTGGGCATGACGTGGGTGATTCGAAGGTGAGGTGTGCGTGACGTGGGGGCATCGAACGTGACGTGGGCGTCACGTGTGGGCTTCAAACGTGACCTGTGTGTGACGTGGTTGATTCGAAGGTGACGTGGGGGTGACGTGGGGGAATGGAACGTGACGTGGGTGTGACGTGGGGGCATCGATCGTGACGTGGACGTGACGTCGGTACTTTCAATTATACGTGGGTGTGACCTGGGTCATTCGAACGTGACGTGGGAGTGACGTGGGGGCTTTGAATGAGACATGGGTGTGACCTGGGGCTTCGAACGTGACGTGGGCGACATGGGTGCTGAGAACGTGACGTGGGCGTGACGTGGGTGATTCCAACGTGACGTGGGCGTGACGTGGGGGCATCGATCGTGACGTGGGCGTCACGTGGGGGCTTGAAACGTGACCTGGGTGTGACGTGGTTGATTCGAAGGTGACGTGGGCGTGACGTCAGTACTTTGAACGTGACGTGGGTGTGACCTGGGTCATGCGAACGTGACGTGGGTGTGACGTGGGTGTTTCGAACGTTTCGTGGGCATTTCGTGGGTGATTCGAACGTGACGTGGGTGTGACCTGGGTCACTTGAACGTGACGTGGGAGTGACGTGGGGGCTTCAAACGTGACGTAAGGGTGACATTGGTGCTTCGGACGTGACGTGGGTGTAACGTGGGGGGTTCGAGCATGACACGGGAGTGACGTGGATGCTTCGAATGTGACGTGGGTGCTTCGAACGTGACGTGGAAGTCACGTGGGGGCTTCGAACGTGACGTGGGTGTGACGCGGGTGATTCGAAATTGACGTGGGCGTCACGTGGGAGTTTCGAACGTGACGTGGGCGTGACGTGGGTACTTTACATTTGACGTGGGTGTGACCTGGGTGATGCGAACGTGACGTGGGCGCAATGTGGGGGCATCGAACGTGACGTGGGCGTAACGTGGGGGCTTCGAAAGTGACGTGGGCATGACGTGGGTGATTCGAAGGTGACGTGAGTGTGACGTCGGTACTTTCAATGTGACGTGGGTGTGACCTGGGTGATTGGAATGTGACGTGGGAGTGACGTGGGGGCTTCGAACGTGCCAAAAGGGTGACATGGGTGCTTAGAACGTGACGTGGGCGTGACGTGGGTGATTCCAACGTGACGTGGGCGTCACGGGTGGGCTTCGAACGTGACGTGGGCATGACGTTGGTGATTCGAAGGTGACGTGGGCGTGACGTGGGTGCTTTGAAAGTGACGTGGGCGTGACGTGGGGGCTTCGAACGTGATGTAATTGTGACATGGGTGCTTAGAACGTGACGTGGGCATGACGTGGGTGATTCGAAGGTGACGTGGGTGTGACGTGGGGGCTTCAAACGTAACGTGGGCGTGACGTGGGGGATTCGAACGTGACGTGGGCGTGACGTCGGAACTTTGAATGTGACGTGGGTGTGACCTGGGTCATTTGATCGTGACGTGGGAGTGACGTGGGGGCTTCAAACGTGACGTAAGGGTGACATGGGTGCTTAGAACGTGACGTGGGCGTGACGTGGGTGATTCCAATGTCATGTGGGGGCTTCGAACGTGACGTGGGCGTGACGTGGGTGATTCGAACGTGACGTGGGCGTGACGTCGGTACTTTACATTTGACGTGGGTGTGACCTGGGTGATGCGAACGTGACGTGGGCGTCACGTGGGTGATTCGAATGTGACGTGGGCGTGACGTGGGGGCTTCGAACGTCACGTGAGCGTCACGTGGGGGCATCGAGTTTGACATGGGCGTGACCTGGGTGATTGGAACCTGACGTGGGGCTTCGAACATGACGTGGGCATGACGTGGGGGCATCGAACGTGACGTGGGCGTGACGTGGGTGATTCGAATGTGACGTGGGCATGACGTGGGAGCTTCGAAAGTGACGTGGGCGTCACGTGGGTGATTCGAAGGTGACGTGGGCGTGACGTGGGGGCTTCGAACGTGACGTGGGCGTGACGTCGGTACTTTGAATGTGACGTGGGTGTGACCTGGGTCATTTGAACGTGACGTGGGAGTGACGTGGGGTCTTCGAACGTGACATAAGGGTGACATGGGTGCTTAGAACGTGACGTGGGCGTGACGTGGGTGATCCCAACGTGACGTGGGGGCTTCGAACGTGACATGGGCGTGACGTGGGTGCTTCGATTGTGACGTGGGCGTGACGTCGGCACTTTGAAAGTGACGTGGGTGTGACCTGGGTGATTGGAACGTGACGTGGGAGTGACGTGGGTGATTCCAACGTGACGTGGGCTTCGAACGTGACGTGGGCGTGACGTGGGTGAATGGAACGTGTGGTGGGCGTGAGGTGGGTGATTCGAAAGTGACGTCGGTGTGACGTGGTGCTTCGAACGTGACGTGGGCATGACATAAGCGCTTCGATCGTGACGTGGGCGTGACGTGTGTGGTTTCAACGTGACGTGGGCGTCACGGGGGGGCTTCGAACGTGACGTGGGCATGACGTGGGTGCTTCGAAGGTGACGTGGGCATGACGTCGGTACTGTGAAAGTTACGTGGGTGTGACCTGGGTGGTTGGAACATGACGTGGGAGTGACGTGGGTGATTCCAACGTGACGTGGGCTTCGAACGTGACGTGGGCGTGACGTGGGTGATTGGAACGTGTGGTGGGCGTGAGGTGGGTGATTCGAAAGTGACGTCGGTGTGACGTGGTGCTTCGAACGTGACGTGGGCATGACATAAGCGCTTCGATCGTGACGTGGGCGTGACGTGTGTGGTTTCAACGTGACGTGGGTGTCACGTGGGGCATCGAACGTGACGTGGGCGTGACGTGTGTGGTTTCAACGTGACGTGGGCGTCACGGGGGGCTTCGAACGTGACGTGGGCATGACGTGGCTGCTTCGAAGGTGACGTGGGCGTGACGTGGGGGCATGGAACGTGACGTGGGTGTGAGGTGGGTGTTTCGAACGTGACGTGGGCGTGACGTCGGTACTTTGAATGTGACGTGGGTGTGACCTGGGTCATTTGAACGTGACGTGGGCGTGACGTGGGTGATTCCAACGTCATGTGGGGGCTTCGAACGTGACGTGGGCGTGACGTGGGTGATTGGAACGTGACGTGGACGTGACGTGGGTGGTTTCATCGTGACGTGGCTGTGACGTGGGGGCTTCGGACGTGACGTGGGCGTCACGTGGGGGCTTCGAAAGTGACGTGGGCGTGACGTGGGGGCTTCGAAGGTGACCTGGGTATGACGTGGGTTCTTCGAACGTGACGTGGGCATGACGTGGGTGATTCGAACGTGACGTGGGCGTGACGTGGGTGATTCGAATGTGACGTGGGCGTGACGTGGGTGATTCGAAAGTGATGTCAGTGTGACGTGGGTGTATCGGACGTGACGTGGGCCTGACGTGGATGCTTCGAATGTGACGTTAGTGTTTCGAACGTGACGTAAGGGTGACGTGGGGCTTCGAATGTGACGTGGGCGTGAGGTGGGTGATTGGAACGTGACGTGGGCGTGACGTCGGTACTTTGAATGTGACGAGGGTGTGACCTAGGGGCTTCGAACGTGATGGAAGGGCGACATGGGTGCTTAGAACGTGACGTGGGCGTGACATAGGCGCTTCGATCGTGACGTGGGCGTGACGTGTGTGGTTTCAACGTGACGTGGGTGCCACGTGGGGCATCGAACGTGACGTGGGTGTGACGTGTGTGGTTTCAACGTGACGTGGGCGTCACGTGGGAGTTGCGATCGTCACGTGGACGTGACGTCGGTACTTTCAATTTGGGGCTGGTGTGACCTGGGTCATTCGAGCGTGACGTACGTGTGACGTGGGTGATTCCAACGTGACGTGGGCGTGACGTGGGGGCTTCGATCGTGACGTGGACGTGACGTCGGTACTTTATATCTGACGTGGGTGTGACCTGGGTCATTCGAACGTGACGTGGGTGTGACGTGGGGGCATCGAACGTGACGTGGGCGTCACGTGTGGGCTTCAAACGTGACCTGTGTGTGACGTGGTTGATTCGAAGGTGACGTGGGGGTGACGTGGGGGAATGGAACGTGACGTGGGTGTGACGTGGGGGCATCGATCGTGACGTGGACGTGACGTCGGTACTTTCAATTATACGTGGGTGTGACCTGGGTCATTCGAACGTGACGTGGGAGTGACGTGGGGGCTTTGAATGAGACATGGGTGTGACCTGGGGCTTCGAACGTGACGTGGGCGACATGGGTGCTTAGAACGTGACGTGGGCGTGACGTGGGTGATTCCAACGTGACGTGGGCGTGACGTGGGGGCATCGATCGTGACGTGGGCGTCACGTGGGGGCTTGAAACGTGACCTGGGTGTGACGTGGTTGATTCGAAGGTGACGTGGGCGTGACGTCAGTACTTTGAACGTGACGTGGGTGTGACCTGGGTCATGCGAACGTGACGTGGGTGTGACGTGGGTGTTTCGAACGTTTCGTGGGCATTTCGTGGGTGATTCGAACGTGACGTGGGTGTGACCTGGGTCACTTGAACGTGACGTGGGAGTGACGTGGGGGCTTCAAACGTGACGTAAGGGTGACATTGGTGCTTCGGACGTGACGTGGGTGTAACGTGGGGGGTTCGAGCATGACACGGGAGTGACGTGGATGCTTCGAATGTGACGTGGGTGCTTCGAACGTGACGTGGGTGTGACGCGGGTGATGCGAACGTGACGTGGGCGCAATGTGGGGGCATCGAACGTGACGTGGGCGTAACGTGGGGGCTTCGAAAGTGACGTGGGCATGACGTGGGTGATTCGAAGGTGACGTGAGTGTGACGTGGGGTGATTCGAACGTGACGTGGGCGTGACGTCGGTACTTTCAATGTGACGTGGGTGTGACCTGGGTGATTGGAATGTGACGTGGGAGTGACGTGGGGGCTTCGAACGTGCCAAAAGGGTGACATGGGTGCTTAGAACGTGACGTGGGCGTGACGTGGGTGATTCCAACGTGACGTGGGCGTCACGGGTGGGCTTCGAACGTGACGTGGGCATGACGTTGGTGATTCGAAGGTGACGTGGGCGTGACGTGGGTGCTTTGAAAGTGACGTGGGCGTGACGTGGGGGCTTCGAACGTGATGTAATTGTGACATGGGTGCTTAGAACGTGACGTGGGCATGACGTGGGTGATTCGAAGGTGACGTGGGTGTGACGTTGGGGCTTCAAACGTAACGTGGGCGTGACGTGGGATATTCGAACGTGACGTGGGCGTGACGTCGGAACATTGAATGTGACGTGGGTGTGACCTGGGTCATTTGATCGTGACGTGGGAGTGACGTGGGGGCATCGAACGTGACGTAAGGGTGACATGGGCGCTTAGAACGTGACGTGGGTGTGACGTGGGTGATTCCAACGTGACGTGGGGGCTTCGAACGTGACGTGGGCGTGACGTGGGTGATTGGAACGTGACGTGGGCGTGACGTCGGTACTTTGAAAGTGACGTGGGAGTGACGTGGGGGCTTCAAACGTGACGTAAGGGTGACATGGGTGCTTAGAACGTGACGTGGGCGTGACGTGGGTGATTCCAACGTCATGTGGGGTATTCGAACGTGACGTGGGCGTGACGTGGGTGATTCGAACGTGACGTGGGCGTGACGTCGGTACTTTGAAAGTGACGTGGGTGTGACCTGGGTGATTGGAACGTGACGTGGGAGTGATGTGGGGGCTTCGAACGTGACGTAAGGGTGACATGGGCGCTTAGAACGTGACGTGGGCGTGACGTGGGTGATTCGAATATGACGTGGGCGTGAGGTGGGTGATTCGAAAGTGACGTCGGTGTGACGTGGGTGTTTCGGACGTGACGTGGGCGTGACGTGGATGCTTCGAACGTGACGTTGGTGTTTCGAACGTGACGTGGGTGTGACGTCGGAACTTTGAATGTGACGTGGGTGTGACCTGGGTCATTTGATCGTGACGTGGGAGTGACGTGGGGGCATCGAACGTGACGTAAGGGAGACATGGGTGCTTAGAACGTGACGTGGGCGTGACGTGGGTGATTGGAACGTGACGTGGGCGTGACGTCGGTACTTTGAAAGTGACGTGGGAGTGACGTGGGGGCTTCATACGTGACGTAAGGGTGACATGGGTGCTTAGAACGTGACGTGGGCGTGACGTCGGTACTTTGAATGTGACGTGGGTGTGACCTGGGTCATTGGAACGTGACGTGGGTGTGACGTGGGGGCTTCGAACGTGACGTGGGCATGACGTGGGTGATTCGAACGTGACGTGGGCGTGACGTGGGGGCTTCAAGCGTGACCTGGGTGTGACGTGGGTGTTTCGAAGGTGACGTGGGCGTGACGTCAGTACTTTGAATGTGACGTGGGTGTGACCTGGGTCATTTGAACGTGACGTGGGAGTGACGTGGGTGATTCCAACGTGATGTGGGGCTTCGAACGTTACGTGGGCAATTCGTGGGTGATTCGAACGTGACGTGGGCGTGACGTGGGTACTTTACATTTGACGTGGGTGTGACCTGGGTGATGCGAACGTGACGTGGGCGTGACGTGGGTGATTCGAATGTGACGTGGGCGTGACGTGGGGGCTTCGAACGTCACGTGAGCGTCACGTGGGGGCATCGAGTTTGACATGGGCGTGACCTGGGTGATTGGAACGTGACGTGGGGCTTCGAACATGACGTGGGCGTGACGTGGGGGCATCGAAGGTGACGTGGGCATGACGTGGGTGATTCGAAGGTGACGTGGGCGTGACGTGGGGGCTTCGAACGTGACGTGGGTGTGAGGTGGGTGATTCGAACGTGACGTGGGCGTGACGTCGGTACTTTGAATGTGACGTGGGTGTGACCTGGGTCATTTGAACGTGACGTGGGAGTGACGTGGGGTCTTCGAACGTGACATAAGGGTGACATGGGTGCTTAGAACGTGACGTGGGCGTGACGTGGGTGATCCCAACGTGACGTGGGGGCTTCGAACGTGACATGGGCGTGACGTGGGTGCTTCGATTGTGACGTGGGCGTGACGTCGGCACTTTGAAAGTGACGTGGGTGTGACCTGGGTGATTGGAACGTGACGTGGGAGTGACGTGGGTGATTCCAACGTGACCTGGGCTTCGAACGTGACGTGGGCGTGACGTGGGTGAATGGAACGTGTGGTGGGCGTGAGGTGGGTGATTCGAAAGTGACGTCGGTGTGACGTGGTGCTTCGAACGTGACGTGGGCATGACATAAGCGCTTCGATCGTGACGTGGGCGTGACGTGTGTGGTTTCAACGTGACGTGGGCGTCACGGGGGGGCTTCGAACGTGACGTGGGCATGACGTGGGTGCTTCGAAGGTGACGTGGGCATGACGTCGGTACTGTGAAAGTTACGTGGGTGTGACCTGGGTGGTTGGAACATGACGTGGGAGTGACGTGGGTGATTCCAACGTGACCTGGGCTTCGAACGTGACGTGGGCGTGACGTGGGTGATTGGAACGTGTGGTGGGCGTGAGGTGGGTGATTCGAAAGTGACGTCGGTGTGACGTGGTGCTTCGAACGTGACGTGGGCATGACATAAGCGCTTCGATCGTGACGTGGGCGTGACGTGTGTGGTTTCAACGTGACGTGGGCGTCACGGGGGGGCTTCGAACGTGACGTGGGCATGACGTGGGTACTTCGAAGGTGACGTGGGCATGACGTCGGTACTGTGAAAGTTACGTGGGTGTGACCTGGGTGGTTGGAACATGACGTGGGAGTGACGTGGGTGATTCCAACGTGACGTGGGCTTCGAACGTGACGTGGGCGTGACGTGGGTGATTGGAACGTGACGTGGGCGTGAGGTGGGTGATTCGAAAGTGACGTCGGTGTGACGTGGGTGTTTCGGACGTGACGTGGGCATGACATAAGCGCTTCGATCGTGACGTGGGCGTGACGTGTGTGGTTTCAACGTGACGTGGGTGTCACGTGGGGCATCGAACGTGACGTGGGCGTGACGTGTGTGGTTTCAACGTGACGTGGGCGTCACGGGGGGCTTCGAACGTGACGTGGGCATGACGTGGCTGATTCGAAGGTGACGTGGGCGTGACGTGGGGGCATGGAACGTGACGTGGGTGTGAGGTGGGTGTTTCGAACGTGACGTGGGCGTGACGTCGGTACTTTGAATGTGACGTGGGTGTGACCTGGGTCATTTGAACGTGACGTGGGCGTGACGTGGGTGATTCCAACGCCATGTGGGGGCTTCGAACGTGACGTGGGCGTGACGTGGGTGATTGGAACGTGACGTGGACGTGACGTGGGTGGTTTCATCGTGACGTGGCTGTGACGTGGGGGCTTCGGACGTGACGTGGGCGTCACGTGGGGGCTTCGAAAGTGACGTGGGCGTGACGTGGGGGCTTCGAAGGTGACCTGGGTATGACGTGGGTTCTTCGAACGTGACGTGGGCATGACGTGGGTGATTCGTACGTGACGTGGGCGTGACGTGGGTGATTCGAATGTGACGTGGGCGTGACGTGGGTGATTCGAAAGTGATGTCAGTGTGACGTGGGTGTATCGGACGTGACGTGGGCCTGACGTGGATGCTTCGAATGTGACGTTAGTGTTTCGAACGTGACGTAAGGGTGACGTGGGGCTTCGAATGTGACGTGGGCGTGAGGTGGGTGATTGGAACGTGACGTGGGCGTGACGTCGGTACTTTGAATGTGACGAGGGTGTGACCTAGGGGCTTCGAACGTGATGGAAGGGCGACATGGGTGCTTAAACGTGACGTGGGCGTGACATAGGCGCTTCGATCGTGACGTGGGCGTGACGTGTGTGGTTTCAACGTGACGTGGGTGCCACGTGGGGCATCGAACGTGACGTGGGTGTGACGTGTGTGGTTTCAACGTGACGTGGGCGTCACGTGGGAGTTGCGATCGTCACGTGGACGTGCCGTCGGTACTTTCAATTTGAGGCTGGTGTGACCTGGGTCATTCGAGCGTGACGTACGTGTGACGTGGGTGATTCCAACGTGACGTGGGCGTGACGTGGGGGCTTCGATCGTGACGTGGACGTGACGTCGGTACTTTATATCTGACGTGGGTGTGACCTGGGTCATTCGAACGTGACGTGGGTGTGACGTGGGGGCTTCGAACGTGACGTGGGCATGACGTGGGTGATTCGAAGGTGACGTGTGCGTGACGTGGGGGCATCGAACGTGACGTGGGCGTCACGTGTGGGCTTCAAACGTGACCTGTGTGTGACGTGGTTGATTCGAAGGTGACGTGGGGGTGACGTGGGGGAATGGAACGTGACGTGGGTGTGACGTGGGGGCATCGATCGTGACGTGGACGTGACGTCGGTACTTTCAATTATACGTGGGTGTGACCTGGGTCATTCGAACGTGACGTGGGAGTGACGTGGGGGCTTTGAATGAGACATGGGTGTGACCTGGGGCTTCGAACGTGACGTGGGCGACATGGGTGCTTAGAACGTGACGTGGGCGTGACGTGGGTGATTCCAACGTGACGTGGGCGTGACGTGGGGGCATCGATCGTGACGTGGGCGTCACGTGGGGGCTTGAAACGTGACCTGGGTGTGACGTGGTTGATTCGAAGGTGACGTGGGCGTGACGTCAGTACTTTGAACGTGACGTGGGTGTGACCTGGGTCATGCGAACGTGACGTGGGTGTGACGTGGGTGTTTCGAACGTTTCGTGGGCATTTCGTGGGTGATTCGAACGTGACGTGGGTGTGACCTGGGTCACTTGAACGTGACGTGGGAGTGACGTGGGGGCTTCAAACGTGACGTAAGGGTGACATTGGTGCTTCGGACGTGACGTGGGTGTAACGTGGGGGGTTCGAGCATGACACGGGAGTGACGTGGATGCTTCGAATGTGACGTGGGTGCTTCGAACGTGACGTGGGTGTGACGCGGGTGATTCGAAATTGACGTGGGCGTCACGTGGGAGTTTCGAACGTGACGTGGGCGTGACGTGGGTACTTTACATTTGACGTGGGTGTGACCTGGGTGATGCGAACGTGACGTGGGCGCAATGTGGGGGCATCGAACGTGACGTGGGCGTAACGTGGGGGCTTCGAAAGTGACGTGGGCATGACGTGGGTGATTCGAAGGTGACGTGAGTGTGACGTGGGGTGATTCGAACGTGACGTGGGCGTGACGTCGGTACTTTCAATGTGACGTGGGTGTGACCTGGGTGATTGGAATGTGACGTGGGAGTGACGTGGGGGCTTCGAACGTGCCAAAAGGGTGACATGGGTGCTTAGAACGTGACGTGGGCGTGACGTGGGTGATTCCAACGTGACGTGGGCGTCACGGGTGGGCTTCGAACGTGACGTGGGCATGACGTTGGTGATTCGAAGGTGACGTGGGCGTGACGTGGGTGCTTTGAAAGTGACGTGGGCGTGACGTGGGGGCTTCGAACGTGATGTAATTGTGACATGGGTGCTTAGAACGTGACGTGGGCATGACGTGGGTGATTCGAAGGTGACGTGGGTGTGACGTGGGGGCTTCAAACGTAACGTGGGCGTGACGTGGGGGATTCGAACGTGACGTGGGCGTGACGTCGGAACTTTGAATGTGATGTGGGTGTGACCTGGGTCATTTGATCGTGACGTGGGAGTGACGTGGGGGCATCGAACGTGACGTAAGGGTGACATGGGTGCTTAGAACGTGACGTGGGTGTGACGTGGGTGATTCCAACGTGACGTGGGGGCTTCGAACGTGACGTGGGCGTGACGTGGGTGATTGGAACGTGACGTGGGCGTGACGTCGGTACTTTGAAAGTGACGTGGGAGTGACGTGGGGGCTTCGAACGTGACGTAAGGGTGACATGGGTGCTTAGAACGTGACGTGGGCGTGACGTGGGTGATTCCAATGTCATGTGGGGGCTTCGAACGTGACGTGGGCGTGACGTGGGTGATTCGAACGTGACGTGGGCGTGACGTCGGTACTTTGAAAGTGACGTGGGTGTGACCTGGGTGATTGGAACGTGACGTGGGAGTGACGTGGGGGCTTCGAACGTGACGTAAGGGTGACATGGGCGCTTAGAACGTGACGTGGGCGTGACGTGGGTGATTCGAATATGACGTGGGCGTGACGTGGGTGATTCCAATGTCATGTGGGGGCTTCGAACGTGACGTGGGCGTGACGTGGGTGATTCGAACGTGACGTGGGCGTGACGTCGGTACTTTGAAAGTGACGTGGGTGTGACCTGGGTGATTGGAACGTGACGTGGGAGTGACGTGGGGGCTTCGAACGTGACGTAAGGGTGACATGGGCGCTTAGAACGTGACGTGGGCGTGACGTGGGTGATTCGAATATGACGTGGGCGTGACGTGGGTGATTCGAAAGTGACGTCGGTGTGACGTGGGTGTTTCGGACGTGACGTGGGCGTGACGTGGATGCTTCGAACGTGACGTTGGTGTTTCGAACGTGACGTGGGTGTGACGTGGGTGCTTCGAACGTGACCTGGGCGTGATATAGGCGCTTCGATCATGACGTGGGCGTGACGTGTGTGGTGTCAACGTGACGTGGGTGTCACGTGGGGCATCGAACGTGACGTGGACGTGACGTCGGTACTTTCAATTCGAGGTTGGTGTGACCTGGGTCATTCGAAGGTGACGTACATGTGACGTGGGTGATTCCAACGTGACGTGGGGCTTCGAACGTGACGTGGACGTCACGTGGGTGATTCCAACGTCATGTGGGGGCTTCGAACGTGACGTGGGCGTGACGTGGGTGATTCGAACGTGACGTGGGCGTGACGTCGGTACTTTGAAAGTGACGTGGGTGTGACCTGGGTGATTTGAACGTGACGTGGGAGTGACGTGGGGGCTTCAAACGTGACGTAAGGGTGACATGGGCGCTTAGAACGTGACGTGGGCGTGTCGTGGGTGATTGGAACGTGACGTGGGCGTGAGGTGGGTGATTCGAAAGCGACGTCGGTGTGACGTGGGGGTTTCGGACGTGACGTGGGTGTGACGTGGGTGCTTCGAACGTGACGTGAGTGTGACATAGGCGCTTCGATCATGACGTGGGCGTGACGTGTGTGGTTTCAACGTGACGTGGGTGTCACGTGGGGCATCGAACGTGACGTGGACGTGACGTCGGTACTTTCAATTTGAGGTTGGTGTGACCTGGGTCATTCGAACGTGACGTACATGTGCCATGGGTGATTCCAACGTGACGTGGGCTTCGAACGTGACGTGGGTGTGACCTGGGTGATTGGAACGTGACGTGGGCGTGACGTCGGTACTTTGAAAGTGACGTGGGAGTGACGTGGGGGCTTCAAACGTGACGTAAGGGTGACATGGGTGCTTAGAACGTGACGTGGGCGTGACGTGGGTGATTCCAATGTCATGTGGGGGCTTCGAACGTGACGTGGGCGTGACGTGGGTGATTCGAACGTGACGTGGGCGTGACGTGGGGGCTTCGAACGTCACGTGAGCGTCACGTGGGGGCATCGAGTTTGACATGGGCGTGACCTGGGTGATTGGAACGTGACGTGGGGCTTCGAACATGACGTGGGCGTGACGTGGGGGCATCGAAGGTGACGTGGGCATGACGTGGGAGCTTCGAAAGTGACGTGGGCGTCACGTGGGTGATTCGAAGGTGACGTGGGCGTGACGTGGGGGCTTCGAACGTGACGTGGGCGTGACGTCGGTACTTTGAATGTGACGTGGGTGTGACCTGGGTCATTTGAACGTGACGTGGGAGTGACGTGGGGTCTTCGAACGTGACATAAGGGTGACATGGGTGCTTAGAACGTGACGTGGGCGTGACGTGGGTGATCCCAACGTGACGTGGGGGCTTCGAACGTGACATGGGCGTGACGTGGCTGATTGGAACGTGACGTGGGCGTGACGTCGGTACTTTGAATGTGACGTGGGTGTGACCTGGGTGATTGGAACGTGACGTGGGAGTGACGTGGGTGATTCCAACGTGACCTGGGCTTCGAACGTGACGTGGGCGTGACGTGGGTGAATGGAACGTGTGGTCGGCGTGAGGTGGGTGATTCGAAAGTGACGTCGGTGTGACGTGGTGCTTCGAACGTGACGTGGGCATGACATAAGCGCTTCGATCGTGACGTGGGCGTGACGTGTGTGGTTTCAACGTGACGTGGGCGTCACGGGGGGGCTTCGAACGTGACGTGGGCATGACGTGGGTACTTCGAAGGTGACGTGGGCATGACGTCGGTACTGTGAAAATTACGTGGGTGTGACCTGGGTGGTTGGAACATGACGTGGGAGTGACGTGGGTGATTCCAACGTGACGTGGGCTTCGAACGTGACGTGGGCGTGACGTGGGTGATTGGAACGTGACGTGGGCGTGAGGTGGGTGATTCGAAAGTGACGTCGGTGTGACGTGGGTGTTTCGGACGTGACGTGGGCATGACATAAGCGCTTCGATCGTGACGTGGGGGTGACGTGTGTGGTTTCAACGTGACGTGGGTGTCACGTGGGGCATCGAACGTGACGTGGACGTGACGTGTGTGGTTTCAACGTGACGTGGGCGTCACGGGCGGCTTCGAACGTGACGTGGGCATGACGTGGCTGATTCGAAGGTGACGTGGGCGTGACGTGGGGGCATGGAACGTGACGTGGGTGTGAGGTGGGTGTTTCGAACGTGACGTGGGCGTGACGTCGGTACTTTGAATGTGACGTGGGTGTGACCTGGGTCATTTGAACGTGACGTGGGCGTGACGTGGGCGATTCCAACGTGACGTGGGGGCTTCAAACGTGACGTGGGCGTGAGGTGGGTGATTGGAACGTGACGTGGACGTGACGTGGGTGGTTTCATCGTGACGTGGCTGTGACGTGGGGGCTTCGGACGTGACGTGGGCGTCACGTGGGGGCTTCGAAAGTGACGTGGGCGTGACGTGGGGGCTTCGAAGGTGACCTGGGTATGACGTGGGTTCTTCGAACGTGACGTGGGCATGACGTGGGTGATTCGAACGTGACGTGGGCGTGACGTGGGTGATTCGAATGTGACGTGGGCGTGACGTGGGTGATTCGAAAGTGATGTCAGTGTGACGTGGGTGTATCGGACGTGACGTGGGCCTGACGTGGATGCTTCGAATGTGACGTTAGTGTTTCGAGCGTGACGTAAGGGTGACGTGGGGCTTCGAATGTGACGTGGGCGTGAGGTGGGTGATTGGAACGTGACGTGGGCGTGACGTCGGTACTTTGAATGTGACGAGGGTGTGACCTAGGGGCTTCGAACGTGATGGAAGGGCGACATGGGTGCTTAGAACGTGACGTGGGCGTGACATAGGCGCTTCGATCGTGACGTGGGCGTGACGTGTGTGGTTTCAACGTGACGTGGGTGCCACGTGGGGCATCGAACGTGACGTGGGTGTGACGTGTGTGGTTTCAACGTGACGTGGGCGTCACGTGGGAGTTGCGATCGTCACGTGGACGTGACGTCGGTACTTTCAATTTGAGGCTGGTGTGACCTGGGTCATTCGAGCGTGACGTACGTGTGACGTGGGTGATTCCAACGTGACGTGGGCGTGACGTGGGGGCTTCGATCGTGACGTGGACGTGACGTCGGTACTTTATATCTGACGTGGGTGTGACCTGGGTCATTCGAACGTGACGTGGGTGTGACGTGGGGGCTTCGAACGTGACGTGGGCATGACGTGGGTGATTCGAAGGTGCCGTGTGCGTGACGTGGGGGCATCGAACGTGACGTGGGCGTCACGTGTGGGCTTCAAACGTGACCTGTGTGTGACGTGGTTGATTCGAAGGTGACGTGGGGGTGACGTGGGGGAATGGAACGTGACGTGGGTGTGACGTGGGGGCATCGAACGTGACGTGGACGTGACGTCGGTACTTTCAATTATACGTGGGTGTGACCTGGGGCTTCGAACGTGACGTGGGCGACATGGGTGCTGAGAACGTGACGTGGGCGTGACGTGGGTGATTCCAACGTGACGTGGGCGTGACGTGGGGGCATCGATCGTGACGTGGGCGTCACGTGGGGGCTTGAAACGTGACCTGGGTGTGACGTGGTTGATTCGAAGGTGACGTGGGCGTGACGTCAGTACTTTGAACGTGACGTGGGTGTGACCTGGGTCATGCGAACGTGACGTGGGTGTGACGTGGGTGTTTCGAACGTTTCGTGGGCATTTCGTGGGTGATTCGAACGTGACGTGGGTGTGACCTGGGTCACTTGAACGTGACGTGGGAGTGACGTGGGGGCTTCAAACGTGACGTAAGGGTGACATTGGTGCTTCGGACGTGACGTGGGTGTAACGTGGGGGGTTCGAGCATGACACGGGAGTGACGTGGATGCTTCGAATGTGACGTGGGTGCTTCGAACGTGACGTGGGTGTGACGCGGGTGATTCGAAATTGACGTGGGCGTCACGTGGGAGTTTCGAACGTGACGTGGGCGTGACGTGGGTACTTTACATTTGACGTGGGTGTGACCTGGGTGATGCGAACGTGACGTGGGCGCAATGTGGGGGCATCGAACGTGACGTGGGCGTAACGTGGGGGCTTCGAAAGTGACGTGGGCATGACGTGGGTGATTCGAAGGTGACGTGAGTGTGACGTGGGGTGATTCGAACGTGACGTGGGCGTGACGTCGGTACTTTCAATGTGACGTGGGTGTGACCTGGGTGATTGGAATGTGACGTGGGAGTGACGTGGGGGCTTCGAACGTGCCAAAAGGGTGACATGGGTGCTTAGAACGTGACGTGGGCGTGACGTGGGTGATTCCAACGTGACGTGGGCGTCACGGGTGGGCTTCGAACGTGACGTGGGCATGACGTTGGTGATTCGAAGGTGACGTGGGCGTGACGTGGGTGCTTTGAAAGTGACGTGGGCGTGACGTGGGGGCTTCGAACGTGATGTAATTGTGACATGGGTGCTTAGAACGTGACGTGGGCATGACGTGGGTGATTCGAAGGTGACGTGGGTGTGACGTGGGGGCTTCAAACGTAACGTGGGCGTGACGTGGGGGATTCGAACGTGACGTGGGCGTGACGTCGGAACTTTGAATGTGACGTGGGTGTGACCTGGGTCATTTGATCGTGACGTGGGAGTGACGTGGGGGCATCGAACGTGACGTAAGGGAGACATGGGTGCTTAGAACGTGACGTGGGTGTGACGTGGGTGATTCCAACGTGACGTGGGGGCTTCGAACGTGACGTGGGAGTGACGTGGGTGATTGGAACGTGACGTGGGCGTGACGTCGGTACTTTGAAAGTGACGTGGGAGTGACGTGGGGTCTTCAAACGTGACGTAAGGGTGACATGGGTGCTTAGAACGTGACGTGGGCGTGACGTGGGTGATTCCAATGTCATGTGGGGGCTTCGAACGTGACGTGGGCGTGACGTGGGTGATTCGAACGTGACGTGGGCGTGACGTCGGTACTTTGAAAGTGACGTGGGTGTGACCTGGGTGATTGGAACGTGACGTGGGAGTGACGTGGGGGCTTCGAACGTGACGTAAGGGTGACATGGGCGCTTAGAACGTGACGTGGGCGTGACGTGGGTGATTCGAATATGACGTGGGCGTGACGTGGGTGATTCGAAAGTGACGTCGGTGTGACGTGGGTGTTTCGGACGTGACGTGGGCGTGACGTGGATGCTTCGAACGTGACGTTGGTGTTTCGAACGTGACGTGGGTGTGACGTGGGTGCTTCGAACGTCACGTGGGCGTGACATAGGCGCTTCGATCATGACGTGGGCGTGACGTGTGTGGTTTCAACGTGACGTGGGTGTCACGTGGGGCATCGAACGTGACGTGGACGTGACGTCGGTACTTTCAATTTGAGGTTGGTGTGACCTGGGTCATTCGAACGTGACGTACATGTGACGTGGGTGATTCCAACGTGACGTGGGGCTTCGAACGTGACGTGGGTGTGACCTGGGTGATTGGAACGTGACGTGGGTGTGACGTGGGGGCTTCGAACGTGACGTGGGTGTGACGTGGGTGTTTCGAACCTGACGTTGGTATTTCGAACGTGACGTGGGTGTGACGTGGGTGCATCGGACGTGACGTGGGCATAACGTGGGGGCTACGAACATTACGCGGGTGTGACGTGGATGCTTCGAATGCGACGTTGGTGTTTCGAACGTGACATGGGTGTGACATGGGTGCTTGGAACGTGACGTGGGTGTGACGAGGGGTCATCGATCGTGACGTGGACGTGACGTCGGTACTTTATACCTGATGGGGGTGTGACGTGGGTCATTCGAACGTGACGTGGGTGTGACGTGGGTGTTTCGAACGTGACGTGGGCGTGACGTCGGTACTTTGAATGTGACGTGGGTGTGATGTGCGTCATTCGAACGTGATGTACGTGTGACGTGTGGGCTTCGAACGTGACGTCGGTGTTTCAAAACTAACGTGGGTGTGACGTAGGGGTATCGAACGTGACGTAGGTGTTTCCAAACTGACGTGGGTGTGACGTCGGTATGTTGAACGTGACGTGGGTGTGACGTGGGTGCTTCGAACGTGACGTGGGCATGACATAAGCGCTGCGATCGTGACGTGGGCGTGACGTGTGTGGTTTCAACGTGACGTGCGTGTCACGTGGGGGCTTCGAACGTGACGTGGGCATGACGTGGGTGATTCGAAGGTGACGTGGGTGTGACGTGGGGGCTTCGATCGTCACGTGGGCATGACGTGGGTGATTGGAACGTGACGTGGACGTGACGTGGGTGGTTTCATCGTGACGTGGGTGTGACGTGGGGGCTTCGAACGTGACGTGGGCGTCACGTGGGGGCTTCGAAAGTGACGTGGGCGTGACGTGGGGCCTTCGAAGGTGACCTGGGTATGACATGGGTTCTTCGAACGTGACGTGGGCGTGACGTGGGTGTATCGGACGTGACGTGGGCATGACGTGGATGCTTCGAATGTGACGTTGGTGTTTCGAACGGGACGTAAGGGTGACGTGGGTGCTTCGAAAGTGACGTGGGCGTGATATAGGCGCTTCGATCATGACGTGGGCGTGACGTGTGTGGTTTCAACGTGACGTGGGTGTCACGTGGGGCATCGAACGTGACGTGGACGTGACGTCGGTACTTTCAATTTGAGGTTGGTGTGACCTGTGTCATTCGAACGTGACGTACATGTGACCTGGGTGATTCCAACGTGACGTGGGGCTTCGAACGTGACGTGGGCGTCACGTGGGGGCTTCGAACATGACGTGGATGTGAGGTGGGTGTATCGGACGTGACGTGGGCGTGACGTTGATGCTTCGAATGTGACGTGGGAGTTTCGAACGTGACGTGGGTGTGACGTGGGTTCTTCGAACGTGACGTGGGCGTGACATAGGCGCTTCGATCATGACGTGGGCGTGACGTGTGTGGTTTCAACGTGACGTGGGTGTCACGTGGGGCATCGAACGTGACGTGGACGTGACGTCGGTACTTTCAATTTGAGGTGGGTGTGACCTGGGTCATTCGAACGTGACGTACATGTGACGTGGGGGTATCGAAACAGATGTGGGTGTCTCAAAAATAACGTGGGTGTGACGTGGGGGCTTCGAACGTGACGTGGGCGTGTAGTGGGTCTTCGAACGTGACGTGAGCGCCACGTGGGGGCATCGAAGTTGACGTGGGCGTGACCTGGGTGATTGGAACGTGACGTGGGCGTGACGTGGGTGATTCCAACGTGACGTGGGGCTTCGAACATGACGTGGGCGTGACGTGGGGGCTTCGAAAGTGACGTGGGCATGACGTGGGTGATTCGAAGGTGACGTGGGCATGACGTGGGGGCTTCGAACGTGACGTGGGTGTGACGTGGGGGCTTCGAACGTGACGTGGGCGTGACGTCGGTACTTTCAACGTGACGTGGGTGTGACCTGGGTCATTTGAACGTGACGTGGGAGTGACGTAGGGGCATCGAACGTGACGTAAGGGTGACATGGGTGCTTAGAACGTGACGTGGGCGTGATGCGGGTGATTCCAACGTGACGTGGGGCTTCGAATTATACGTGGGCGTGAGGTGGGTGATTGGAACGTGACGTGGGCGTGACGTCGGTACTTTGAATGTGACGTGGGTGTGACCTGGGGGCTTCGAACGTGACGTAAGGGTGACATGGGTGCTTAGAACGTGACGTGGGCTTGACGTGGGTGATTCCAACGTGACGTGGGGGCTTCGAACGTGACATGGGCGTGAGGTGGGTGATTGGAACGTGACGTGGGCGTGACGTCGGTACTTTGAAAGTGACGTGGGTGTGACCTGGGTGATTGGAACGTGACGTGGGAGTGACGTGGGGGCTTCAAACGTGACGTAAGGGTGACATGGGTGCTTAGAACGTGACGTGGGAGTGACGTGGGTGATTCCAACGTGACGTGGGCTTCGAACGTGACGTGGGCGTGACGTGGGTGATTGGAACGTGACGTGGGCGTGAGGTGGGTGATTCGAAAGTGACGTGGGTGTGACGAGAGTGTTTCGGACGTGACGTGGGCGTGACGTGGGTGCTTCAAACGTGATGTGGGCATGACATAAGCGCTTCGATCGTGACGTGGGCGTGACGTGTGTGGTTTCAACGTGACGTGGGTGTCACGTGGGGCATCGAACGTGACGTCGGAGTGACGTGTGTGGTTTCAACGTGACGTGGGCGTCACGGGGGGCTTCCAACGTGACGTGGGCATGACGTGGGTGATTCGAACGTGACGTGGGCGTGACGTGGGGGCATGGATCGTGACGTGGGCGTGAGGTGGGTGATTCGAACGTGACGTGGGCGTGACGTCGGTACTTTGAATGTGACGTGGGTGTGACCTGGGTCATTTGAACGTGACGTGGGAGTGACGTGGGGGCATCGAACATGATGGAAGTGTGACATGGGTGCTTAGAATGTGACGTGGGCGTGACGTAGGCGATTCCAACGTGATGTGGGGCTTCGAACGTGACGTGGGCGGGATGTGGGTGATTCGAAGGTGACGTGGGCGTGACGTGGGGGCTTCGAACGTCACGTGGGCGTGACGTGGGGGCTTCAAACGTGACGTGGGCGTGACCTGGGTGATTGGAACGTGACGTGGGCGTGACGTGGGTGGTTTCAACGTGACGTGGGCGTCACGTGGGGGCTTCGGTGGTGACGTGGGCGTGACGTGGGGGCTTCGAAAGTGACGTGGGAATGGCGTGGGTGATTCGAAGATGACGTGGGTGTGACGTGGGTGCTTCGAACGTGACGTGGGCGTGACAAGGGTGTTTCGAACGTGACGTGGGCGTGACATGGGTGCTTGGAACGTGACGTGGATGTGAGGTGGGTGCTTCGGACGTGACTTGGGTGTGACGTGGGGGCATCGATCGTGACGTGGACGTGACGTCCGTAGTTTATACCTGATGGCGGTGTGACGTGGGTCCTTCGAACGTGCCGTGGGTGTGACGTGGGGGCATCGAACGTGACGTGGGTGTGACGTGGGGGCTTCGAACGTGACGTGGGCATGACGTCGGTGATTGCGAACGTGACGTGGGCGTGACGTGGGGGCATCGAACGTGACGTGGGCGTGACGTGGGGGCCTCGAACGGGACGTGGGCATGACGTGGGTGTTTCGAACGTGACGTGAGTGTGACGTGGGTCATTCGAACGTGATGTACGTGTGACGTGTGGGCTTCCAACGTGACGTGGGTGTTTCAAAACTAACGTGGGTGTGACGTAGGGGTATCGAACGTGACGTAGGTGTTTCCAAACTGACGTGGGTGTGACGTCGGTATGTTGAATGTGACGTGGGTGTGACGTGCATGGTTCGAACGTGAGGTGGGTGTTTTAAATGTGAGCTGGGCGTGACGTGGGTCATTCGAACATGACGTAGGTGTGACGTGGGGGCTTCGAACGTGACGTGGGCGTGACGTGGATGCTTCGAATGTGACCTCGGTGTGACGTGGGTGCATCGAACCTGACGTGGGCGAGACGTTGGTACTTTGAATGTGACGTGGGTGTGACCTGGGTCATTCGAAGGTGACGTGGGTGTGACGTGGGGGCTTCGAAAGTGACGTGGGTGTGACGTGGGTGATTCGAATGTGACGTGGGCGTGAAGTGGGGTCATGCGAACGTGACGTGAGCGCCACGTGGGGGCATCGAAGTTGACGTGGGTGTGACCTGGGTGATTGGAATGTGACGTGGGCGTGACGTGGGTGATTCCAACGTGACGTGGGGCTTCGAACATGACGTGGGCGTGACGTGGGGGCTTCGAAAGTGACGTGGGCATGACGTGGGTGATTCGAAGGTGACGTGGGTGTGACGTGGGGGCTTCGAACGTGACGTGGGTGTGACGTGGGTGATTCGAACGTGACGTGGGCGTGACGTCGGTACTTTGAATGTGACGTGGGTGTGACCTGGGTCATTTGAACGTGACGTGGGAGTGACGTAGGGGCATCGAACGTGACGTAAGGGTGACATGGGTGCTTAGAACGTGACGTGGGCGTGAGGTGGGAGCTTCGATCGTGACGTGGGCGTGACCTGGGTGATTGGAACGTGACGTGGGCGTGACGTGGGTGATTGGAACGTGACGTGGGCGTGACGTCGGTACTTTGAAAGTGACGTGGGAGTGATGTGGGGGCTTCAAACGTGACGTAAGGGTGACATGGGTGCTTAGAACGTGACGTGGGCGTGACGTGGCTGATTCCAACGTGGCGTGGGGGCTTCGAACGTGACATGGGCGTGACGTGGGTGATTGGAACGTGACGTGGGCGTGACGTCGGTACTTTGAAAGTGACGTGGGTGTGACCTGGGTGATTGGAACGTGACGTGGGAGTGACGTGGGGGCTTCAAACGTGACGTAAGGGTGATATGGGCGCTTAGAACGTGACGTGGGCGTGACGTGGGTGATTCCAACGTGACGTGGGCTTCGAACGTGACGTGGGCGTGACGTGGGTGATTGGAACGTGACGTGGGCGTGAGGTGGGTGATTCGAAAGTGACGTGGGTGTGACGTGCGTTTTTCGGACGTGACGTGGGCGTGACGTGGGTGCTTCAAACGTGATGTGGGCATGACATAAGCGCTTCGATCGTGACGTGGGCGTGACGTGTGTGGTTTCAACGTGACGTGGATGTCACGTGGGGCATCAAACGTGACGTGGGCATGACGTGTGTGGTTTCAACGTGACGTGGGCGTCACGGGGGGCTTCCAACGTGACGTGGGCATGACGTGGGTGATTCGAAGGTGACGTGGGCGTGACGTGGGGGCATGGATCGTGACGTGGGTGTGAGGTGGGTGATTCGAACGTGACGTGGGCGTGACGTCGGTACTTTGAATGTGTCGTGGGCGTGACGTGGGTGATTCCAACGTGACGTGGGAGTGACGTGGGGGCATCGAACATGATGTAAGCGTGACATGGGTGCTTAGAACGTGACGTGGGCGTGACGTAGTCGATTCCAACGTGATGTGGGAGTGACGTGGGGGCTTCGAACGTCACGTGGGTGTGACGTGGGGGCTTCGATGTTGACGTGGGCGTGACCTGGGTGATTGGAACGTGACGTGGGCGTGACGTGGGTGGTTTCAACGTGACGTGAGCGTCACGTGGGGTCCTCGAACGTGACGTGGGCGTAACGTGGGGTCTTCGAAGGTGACGTGGGCATGGCGTGGGTGATTCGAAGGTGACGTGGGTGTGACGTGGGGGCTTCGAACGTGACGTGGGTGTGACGTCGGTACTTTGAATGTGACGTGGGTGTGACCTGGGTCATTGGAACGTGACGTGGGAGTGACGTGGGGGCATTGAACGTGACATAAGGGTGACATGGGTGCTTAGAACGTGACGTGGGCGTGATGTGGGTGATTGGAACGTGACGTGGGCGTGACGTCGGTACTTTGAATATGACGTGGGCGTCACGTGGGGGCTTCGAAAGTGACGTGGGAGTGACGTGGGTGCTTCGGACGTGACGTGGGTGCTTCGAACGTGACGTGGGCGTGATATAGGCGCTTCGATCATGACGTGGGCGTGACGTGTGTGGTTTCAACGTGACGTGGGTGTCACGTGGGGCATCGAACGTGACGTGGACGTGACGTCGGTACTTTCAATTTGAGGTTGGTGTGACCTGGGTCATTCGAACGTGACGTACATGTGACGTGGGTGATTCCAACGTGACGTGGGGCTTCGAACGTGACGTGGGTGTGACCTGGGTGATTGGAACGTGACGTGGGTGTGACGTGGGGGCTTCGGACCTGACGTGGGCGTAACGTGGGGGCATCGAACATGATGGAAGTGTGACATGGGTGCTTAGAATGTGACGTGGGCGTGACGTAGGCGATTCCAACGTGATGTGGGGCTTCGAACGTGACGTGGGCGGGATGTGGGTGATTCGAAGGTGACGTGGGCGTGACGTGGGGGCTTCGAACGTCACGTGGGCGTGACGTGGGGGCTTCAAACGTGACGTGGGCGTGACCTGGGTGATTGGAACGTGACGTGGGCGTGACGTGGGTGGTTTCAACGTGACGTGGGCGTCACGTGGGGGCTTCGGTGGTGACGTGGGCGTGACGTGGGGGCTTCGAAAGTGACGTGGGAATGGCGTGGGTGATTCGAAGATGACGTGGGTGTGACGTGGGTGCTTCGAACGTGACGTGGGCGTGACAAGGGTGTTTCGAACGTGACGTGGGCGTGACATGGGTGCTTGGAACGTGACGTGGATGTGAGGTGGGTGCTTCGGACGTGACTTGGGTGTGACGTGGGGGCATCGATCGTGACGTGGACGTGACGTCCGTAGTTTATACCTGATGGCGGTGTGACGTGGGTCCTTCGAACGTGCCGTGGGTGTGACGTGGGGGCATCGAACGTGACGTGGGTGTGACGTGGGGGCTTCGAACGTGACGTGGGCATGACGTCGGTGATGCGAACGTGACGTGGGCGTGACGTGGGGGCATCGAACGTGACGTGGGCGTGACGTGGGGGCCTCGAACGGGACGTGGGCATGACGTGGGTGTTTCGAACGTGACGTGAGTGTGACGTGGGTCATTCGAACGTGATGTACGTGTGACGTGTGGGCTTCCAACGTGACGTGGGTGTTTCAAAACTAACGTGGGTGTGACGTAGGGGTATCGAACGTGACGTAGGTGTTTCCAAACTGACGTGGGTGTGACGTCGGTATGTTGAATGTGACGTGGGTGTGACGTGCATGGTTCGAACGTGAGGTGGGTGTTTTAAATGTGAGCTGGGCGTGACGTGGGTCATTCGAACATGACGTAGGTGTGACGTGGGGGCTTCGAACGTGACGTGGGCGTGACGTGGATGCTTCGAATGTGACCTCGGTGTGACGTGGGTGCATCGAACCTGACGTGGGCGAGACGTTGGTACTTTGAATGTGACGTGGGTGTGACCTGGGTCATTCGAAGGTGACGTGGGTGTGACGTGGGGGCTTCGAAAGTGACGTGGGTGTGACGTGGGTGATTCGAATGTGACGTGGGCGTGAAGTGGGGTCATGCGAACGTGACGTGAGCGCCACGTGGGGGCATCGAAGTTGACGTGGGTGTGACCTGGGTGATTGGAATGTGACGTGGGCGTGACGTGGGTGATTCCAACGTGACGTGGGGCTTCGAACATGACGTGGGCGTGACGTGGGGGCTTCGAAAGTGACGTGGGCATGACGTGGGTGATTCGAAGGTGACGTGGGTGTGACGTGGGGGCTTCGAACGTGACGTGGGTGTGACGTGGGTGATTCGAACGTGACGTGGGCGTGACGTCGGTACTTTGAATGTGACGTGGGTGTGACCTGGGTCATTTGAACGTGACGTGGGAGTGACGTAGGGGCATCGAACGTGACGTAAGGGTGACATGGGTGCTTAGAACGTGACGTGGGCGTGAGGTGGGAGCTTCGATCGTGACGTGGGCGTGACCTGGGTGATTGGAACGTGACGTGGGCGTGACGTGGGTGATTGGAACGTGACGTGGGCGTGACGTCGGTACTTTGAAAGTGACGTGGGAGTGACGTGGGGGCTTCAAACGTGACGTAAGGGTGACATGGGTGCTTAGAACGTGACGTGGGCGTGACGTGGCTGATTCCAACGTGGCGTGGGGGCTTCGAACGTGACATGGGCGTGACGTGGGTGATTGGAACGTGACGTGGGCGTGACGTCGGTACTTTGAAAGTGACGTGGGTGTGACCTGGGTGATTGGAACGTGACGTGGGAGTGACGTGGGGGCTTCAAACGTGACGTAAGGGTGATATGGGCGCTTAGAACGTGACGTGGGCGTGACGTGGGTGATTCCAACGTGACGTGGGCTTCGAACGTGACGTGGGCGTGACGTGGGTGATTGGAACGTGACGTGGGCGTGAGGTGGTTGATTCGAAAGTGACGTGGGTGTGACGTGCGTTTTTCGGACGTGACGTGGGCGTGACGTGGGTGCTTCAAACGTGATGTGGGCATGACATAAGCGCTTCGATCGTGACGTGGGCGTGACGTGTGTGGTTTCAACGTGACGTGGATGTCACGTGGGGCATCAAACGTGACGTGGGCATGACGTGTGTGGTTTCAACGTGACGTGGGCGTCACGGGGGGCTTCCAACGTGACGTGGGCATGACGTGGGTGATTCGAAGGTGACGTGGGCGTGACGTGGGGGCATGGATCGTGACGTGGGTGTGAGGTGGGTGATTCGAACGTGACGTGGGCGTGACGTCGGTACTTTGAATGTGTCGTGGGCGTGACGTGGGTGATTCCAACGTGACGTGGGAGTGACGTGGGGGCATCGAACATGATGTAAGCGTGACATGGGTGCTTAGAACGTGACGTGGGCGTGACGTAGTCGATTCCAACGTGATGTGGGAGTGACGTGGGGGCTTCGAACGTCACGTGGGTGTGACGTGGGGGCTTCGATGTTGACGTGGGCGTGACCTGGGTGATTGGAACGTGACGTGGGCGTGACGTGGGTGGTTTCAACGTGACGTGAGCGTCACGTGGGGTCCTCGAACGTGACGTGGGCGTAACGTGGGGTCTTCGAAGGTGACGTGGGCATGGCGTGGGTGATTCGAAGGTGACGTGGGTGTGACGTGGGGGCTTCGAACGTGACGTGGGTGTGACGTCGGTACTTTGAATGTGACGTGGGTGTGACCTGGGTCATTGGAACGTGACGTGGGAGTGACGTGGGGGCATTGAACGTGACATAAGGGTGACATGGGCGCTTAGAACGTGACGTGGGCGTGATGTGGGTGATTGGAACGTGACGTGGGCGTGACGTCGGTACTTTGAATATGACGTGGGCGTCACGTGGGGGCTTCGAAAGTGACGTGGGAGTGACGTGGGTGCTTCGGACGTGACGTGGGTGCTTCGAACGTGACGTGGGCGTGATATAGGCGCTTCGATCATGACGTGGGCGTGACGTGTGTGGTTTCAACGTGACGTGGGTGTCACGTGGGGCATCGAACGTGACGTGGACGTGACGTCGGTACTTTCAATTTGAGGTTGGTGTGACCTGGGTCATTCGAACGTGACGTACATGTGACGTGGGTGATTCCAACGTGACGTGGGGCTTCGAACGTGACGTGGGTGTGACCTGGGTGATTGGAACGTGACGTGGGTGTGACGTGGGGGCTTCGGACCTGACGTGGGCGTAACGTGGGGGCTTCGAACATGATGCGGGAGTGACGTGGATGCTTCGAATGTGACGTTGGTGTTTCGAAATGACAGGGGTGTGACGTTGGTGCTTCGAACGTGACGTGGGCGTCACGTGGGGGCTTCGAACATGACGTGGATGTGACGTGGGTGTATCGGACGTGACGTGGGCGTGACGTTGATGCTTCGAACGTGACGTGGGAGTTTCAAACGTGACGTGGGTGTGACGTGGGTCATTGGAACGTGACGTGGGCGTGACATAGGCACTTCGATCATGACGTGGGCGTGACGTGTGTGGTGTCAACGTGACGTGGGTGTCACGTGGGGCATCGAACGTGACGTGGACGTGACGTCGGTACTTTCAATTTGAGGTTGGTGTGACCTGGGTCATTCGAACGTGACGTACATGTGACGTGGGTGATTCCAACGTGACGTGGGGCTTCGAATGTGACGTGGGTGTGACCTGGGTGATTGGAACGTGACGTGGGTGTGACGTGGGGGCTTCGAACGTGACGTGGGTGTGACGTGGGTGTTTCGAACGTGACGTTGGTGTTTCGAACTTGACTTCGGTGTGACGTGGGTGCTTCGGACCTGACGTGGGCGTAACGTGGGGGCTTCGAGCAAGACGCGGGAGTGACGTGGATGCTTCGAATGTGACGTGGGCGTCACGTGGGGGCTTCGAACGTCACGTGGATGTGCGGTGGGTGCTTCGGACGTGACGTGGGCGTGACGTGGGAGTTTCGAACGTGACGTGGACGTGACGTGGTACTTTACATTTGACGTGGGTGTGACCTGGCTCAATCGAACGTGACGTGGGTGTGACGTGGGGGCTTCGAATGTGACGTGGGCGTGACGTGGGTGATTCGAACGTGACGTGGGTGTGACGTGGGGGCATCGATCGTGACGTGGACGTGACGTCGGTACTTTATACCTGATGGGGGTGTGACGTGGGTGATTCGAACGTGACGTGGGCGTGACGTGGGGGCATCGAATGTGATGTGGGCGTGACCTGGGTGTTTCGAACGTGACGTGGGCGTGACGTCGGTGCTTTGAATGTGACGTGGGTGTGACGTGGGTCATTCGAACGTGATGTACGTGTGGCGTGTGCGCTTCGAACGTGACGTGGGTGTTTCAAAACTAACGTGGGTGTGACGTGGGTCATTCGAACGTGACGTGGGAGTGACGCGGGGGCTTCGAACGTGACGTAAGGGTGAGATGGGTGCTTAGAACGTGACGTGGGCGTGACGTGGGCGATTCCAGCGTGACGTGGGGCTTCGAATGTGACGTGGGCGTGACGTCAGTACTTCCAACGGCACATGGGTGTGACCTGGGTCATTGGAACGTGACGTGGGAGTGACGTGGGGGCTTCGAACGTGACAAAAGGGTGACATGGGTGCTTAGAACGTGACGTGGGCGTGACGTGGGCGATTCCAACGTGACGTGGGGCTTCGAATGTGACGTGGGCGTGACGTGGGTACTTCCAACGGCACATGGGTGTGACCTGGGTCATTGGAACGTGACGTGGACGTGACGTGGGTGGTTTCAACGTGACGTGAGCGTCACGTGGGGTCCTCGAACGTGACTTGGGCATCACGTGGGGTCTTCGAAAGTGACGTGGGCATGACGTGGGTGATTCGAAGGTGACGTGGGTGTGACGTGGGGGCTTCGAACGTGACGTGGGTGTGACGTCGGTACTTTGAATGTGACGAGGGTGTGACCTAGGGGCTTCGAACGTGATGGAAGGGCGACATGGGTGCTTAGAACGTGACGTGGGCGTGACATAGGCGCTTCGATCGTGACGTGGGCGTGACGTGTGTGGTTTCAACGTGACGTGGGTGCCACGTGGGGCATCGAACGTGACGTGGGCGTGACGTGTGTGGTTTCAACGTGACGTGGGCGTCACGTGGGAGTTGCGATCGTCACGTGGACGTGACGTCGGTACTTTCAATTTGAGGCTGGTGTGACCTGGGTCATTCGAGCGTGACGTACGTGTGACGTGGGTGATTCCAACGTGACGTGGGCGTGACGTGGGGGCTTCGATCGTGACGTGGGCGTGACGTCGGTACTTTATATCTGACGTGGGTGTGACCTGGGTCATTCGAACGTGACGTGGGTGTGACGTGGGGGCTTCGAACGTGACGTGGGCATGACGTGGGTGATTCGAAGGTGACGTGTGCGTGACGTGGGGGCATCGAACGTGACGTGGGCGTCACGTGTGGGCTTCAAACGTGACCTGTGTGTGACGTGGTTGATTCGAAGGTGACGTGGGGGTGACGTGGGGGAATGGAACGTGACGTGGGTGTGACGTGGGGGCATCGATCGTGACGTGGACGTGACGTCGGTACTTTCAATTATACGTGGGTGTGACCTGGGTCATTCGAACGTGACGTGGGAGTGACGTGGGGGCTTTGAATGAGACATGGGTGTGACCTGGGGCTTCGAACGTGACGTGGGCGACATGGGTGCTTAGAACGTGACGTGGGCGTGACGTGGGTGATTCCAACGTGACGTGGGCGTGACGTGGGGGCATCGATCGTGACGTGGGCGTCACGTGGGGGCTTGAAACGTGACCTGGGTGTGACGTGGTTGATTCGAAGGTGACGTGGGCGTGACGTCAGTACTTTGAACGTGACGTGGGTGTGACCTGGGTCATGCGAACGTGACGTGGGCGTGACGTGGGTGTTTCGATCGTTACGAGGGCATTTCGTGGGTGATTCGAACGTGACGTGGGTGTGACCTGGGTCACTTGAACGTGACGTGGGAGTGACGTGGGGGCTTCAAACGTGACGTAAGGGTGACATTGGTGCTTCGGACGTGACGTGGGTGTAACGTGGGGGGTTCGAGCATGACACGGGAGTGACGTGGATGCTTCGAATGTGACGTGGGTGCTTCGAACGTGACGTGGAAGTCACGTGGGGGCTTCGAACGTGACGTGGGTGTGACGCGGGTGATTCGAAATTGACGTGGGCGTCACGTGGGAGTTTCGAACGTGACGTGGGCGTGACGTGGGTACTTTACATTTGACGTGGGTGTGACCTGGGTGATGCGAACGTGACGTGGGCGCAATGTGGGGGCATCGAACGTGACGTGGGCGTAACGTGGGGGCTTCGAAAGTGACGTGGGCATGACGTGGGTGATTCGAAGGTGACGTGAGTGTGACGTGGGGTGATTCGAACGTGACGTGGGCGTGACGTCGGTACTTTCAATGTGACGTGGGTGTGACCTGGGTGATTGGAATGTGACGTGGGAGTGACGTGGGGGCTTCGAACGTGCCAAAAGGGTGACATGGGTGCTTAGAACGTGACGTGGGCGTGACGTGGGTGATTCCAACGTGACGTGGGCGTCACGGGTGGGCTTCGAACGTGACGTGGGCATGACGTTGGTGATTCGAAGGTGACGTGGGTGTGACGTGGGGGCTTCGAACGTGACGTGGGCGTGACATAGGCGCTTCGATCGTGACGTGGGCGTGACGTGTGTGGTTTCAACGTGACGTGGGTGCCACGTGGGGCATCGAACGTGACGTGGGTGTGACGTGTGTGGTTTCAACGTGACGTGGGCGTCACGTGGGAGTTGCGATCGTCACGTGGACGTGACGTCGGTACTTTCAATTTGAGGCTGGTGTGACCTGGGTCATTCGAGCGTGACGTACGTGTGACGTGGGTGATTCCAACGTGACGTGGGCGTGACGTGGGGGCTTCGATCGTGACGTGGACGTGACGTCGGTACTTTATATCTGACGTGGGTGTGACCTGGGTCATTCGAACGTGACGTGGGTGTCACGGGGGGCTTCGAACGTGACGTGGGCATGACGTGGGTGATTCGAAGGTGACGTGTGCGTGACGTGGGGGCATCGAACGTGACCTGTGTGTGACGTGGTTGATTCGAAGGTGACGTGGGGGTGACGTGGGGGAATGGAACGTGACGTGGGTGTGACGTGGGGGCATCGATCGTGACGTGGACGTGACGTCGGTACTTTCAATTATACGTGGGTGTGACCTGGGTCATTCGAACGTGACGTGGGAGTGACGAGGGGGCTTTGAATGAGACATGGGTGTGACCTGGGGCTTCGAACGTGACGTGGGCGACATGGGTGCTTAGAACGTGACGTGGGCGTGACGTGGGTGATTCCAACGTGACGTGGGCGTGACGTGGGGGCATCGATCGTGACGTGGGCGTCACGTGGGGGCTTGAAACGTGACCTGGGTGTGACGTGGTTGATTCGAAGGTGACGTGGGCGTGACGTCAGTACTTTGAATGTGACGTGGGTGTGACCTGGGTCATGCGAACGTGACGTGGGTGTGACGTGGGTGTTTCGAACGTTTCGTGGGCTTTTCGTGGGTGATTCGAACGTGACGTGGGTGTGACCTGGGTCACTTGAACGTGACGTGGGAGTGACGTGGGGGCTTCAAACGTGACGTAAGGGTGACATTGGTGCTTCGGACGTGACGTGGGTGTAACGTGGGGGGTTCGAACATGACACGGGAGTGACGTGGATGCTTCGAATGTGACGTGGGTGCTTCGAACGTGACGTGGAAGTCACGTGGGGGCTTCGAACGTGACGTGGGTGTGACGCGGGTGATTCGAAATTGACGTGGGCGTCACGTGGGAGTTTCGAACGTGACGTGGGCGTGACGTGGGCACTTTACATTTGACGTGGGTGTGACCTGGGTGATGCGAACGTGACGTGGGCGTAATATGGGGGCATCGAACGTGACGTGGGCGTAACGTGGGGGCTTCGAAAGTGACGTGGGCACGACGTGGGTGATTCGAAGGTGACGTGAGTGTGACGTGGGGTGATTCGAACGTGACGTGGGCGTGACGTCGGTACTTTCAATGTGACGTGGGTGTGACCTGGGTGATTGGAATGTGACGTGGGAGTGACGTGGGGGCTTCGAACGTGCCAAAAGGGTGACATGGGTGCTTAGAACGTGACGTGGGCGTGACGTGGGTGATTCCAACGTGACGTGGGCGTCACGGGTGGGCTTCGAACGTGACGTGGGCATGACGTTGGTGATTCGAAGGTGACGTGGGTGTGACGTGGGGGCTTCAAACGTGACGTGGGCGTGACGTGGGGGATTCGAACGTGACGTGGGCGTGACGTCGGAACTTTGAATGTGACGTGGGTGTGACCTGGGTCATTTGATCGTGACGTGGGAGTGACGTGGGGGCATCGAACGTGACGTAAGGGTGACATGGGTGCTTAGAACGTGACGTGGGTGTGACGTGGGTGATTCCAACGTGACGTGGGGGCTTCGAACGTGACGTGGGCGTGACGTGGGTGATTGGAACGTGACGTGGGCGTGACGTCGGTACTTTGAAAGTGACGTGGGAGTGACGTGGGGGCTTCAAACGTGACGTAAGGGTGACATGGGTGCTTAGAACGTGACGTGGGCGTGACGTGGGTGATTCCAATGTCATGTGGGGGCTTCGAACGTGACGTGGGCGTGACGTGGGTGATTCGAACGTGACGTGGGCGTGACGTCGGTACTTTGAAAGTGACGTGGGTGTGACCTGGGTGATTGGAACGTGACGTGGGAGTGACCTGGGGGCTTCGAACGTGACGTAAGGGTGACATGGGCGCTTAGAACGTGACGTGGGCGTGACGTGGGTGATTCGAATATGACGTGGGCGTGAGGTGGGTGATTCGAAAGTGACGTCGGTGTGACGTGGGTGTTTCGGACGTGACGTGGGCGTGACGTGGATGCTTCGAACATGACGTTGGTGTTTCGAACGTGACGTGGGCGTGACGTGGGTGCTTCGAACGTGACCTGGGCGTGATATAGGCGCTTCGATCATGACGTGGGCGTGACGTGTGTGGTTTCAACGTGACGTGGGTGTCACGTGGGGCATCGAACGTGACGTGGGCGTGACGTGGGTGATTCGAACGTGACGTGGGCGTGACGTCGGTACTTTGAAAGAGACGTGGGTGTGACCTGGGTGATTGGAACGTGACGTGGGAGTGACGTGGGGGCTTCGAACGTGACGTAAGGGTGACATGGGCGCTTAGAACGTGACGTGGGCGTGACGTGGGTGATTCGAATATGACGTGGGCGTGAGGTGGGTGATTCGAAAGTACGTCGGTGTGACGTGGATGCTTCGAACGTGACGTTGGTGTTTCGAACGTGACGTGGGCGTGATATAGGCGCTTCGATCATGACGTGGGTGTGACGTGTGTGGTTTCAACGTGACGTGGGTGTCACGTGGGGCATCGAACGTGACGTGGACGTGACGTCGGTACTTTCAATTTGAGGTTGGTGTGACCTGGGTCATTCGAACGTGACGTACATGTGACGTGGGTGATTCCAACGTGACGTGGGGCTTCGAACGTGACGTGGACGTCACGTGGGTGATTCCAACGTCATGTGGGGGCTTCGAACGTGACGTGGGCGTGACGTGGGTGATTCGAACGTGACGTGGGCGTGACGTCGGTACTTTGAAAGTGACGTGGGTGTGACCTGGGTCATTTGAACGTGACGTGGGAGTGACGTGGGGGCTTCAAACGTGATGTAAGGGTGACATGGGCGCTTAGAACGTGACGTGGGCGTGTCGTGGGTGATTGGAACGTGACGTGGGCGTGAGGTGGGTGATTCGAAAGCGACGTCGGTGTGACGTGGGGGTTTCGGACGTGACGTGGGTGTGACGTGGGTGCTTCGAACGTGACGTGAGTGTGACATAGGCGCTTCGATCATGACGTGGGCGTGACGTGTGTGGTTTCAACGTGACGTGGGTGTCACGTGGGGCATCGAACGTGACGTGGACGTGACGTCGGTACTTTCAATTTGAGGTTGGTGTGACCTGGGTCATTCGAACGTGACGTACATGTGCCGTGGGTGATTCCAACGTGACGTGGGGCTTCGAACGTGACGTGGGTGTGACCTGGGTGATTGGAACGTGACGTGGGCGTGACGTCGGTACTTTGAAAGTGACGTGGGAGTGACGTGGGGGCTTCAAACGTGACGTAAGGGTGACATGGGTGCTTAGAACGTGACGTGGGCGTGACGTGGGTGATTCCAATGTCATGTGGGGGCTTCGAACGTGACGTGGGCGTGACGTCGGTACTTTACATTTGACGTGGGTGTGACCTGGGTGATGCGAACGTGACGTGGGCGTCACGTGGGGGCATCGAACGTGACGTGGGCGTGACGTGGGTGATTCGAATGTGACGTGGGCGTGACGTGGGGGCTTCGAACGTCACGTGAGCGTCACGTGGGGGCATCGAGTTTGACATGGGCGTGACCTGGGTGATTGGAACGTGACGTGGGGCTTCGAACATGACGTGGGCGTGACGTGGGGGCATCGAAGGTGACGTGGGCATGACGTGGGAGCTTCGAAAGTGACGTGGGCGTCACGTGGGTGATTCGAAGGTGACGTGGGCGTGACGTGGGTGATTGGAACGTGACGTGGGGGCTTCGAACGTGACATGGGCGTGACGTGGGTGCTTCGATTGTAACGTGGGCGTGACGTCGGCACTTTGAAAGTGACGTGGGTGTGACCTGGGTGATTGGAACGTGACGTGGGAGTGACGTGGGTGATTCCAACGTGACGTGGGCTTCGAACGTGACGTGGGCGTGACGTGGGTGAATGGAACGTGTGGTGGGCGTGAGGTGGGTGATTCGAAAGTGACGTCGGTGTGACGTGGTGCTTCGAACGTGACGTGGGCATGACATAAGCGCTTCGATCGTGACGTGGGCGTGACGTGTGTGGTTTCAACGTGACGTGGGCGTCACGGGGGGGCTTCGAACGTGACGTGGGCATGACGTGGGTACTTCGAAGGTGACGTGGGCATGACGTCGGTACTGTGAAAATTACGTGGGTGTGACCTGGGTGGTTGGAACATGACGTGGGAGTGACGTGGGTGATTCCAACGTGACGTGGGCTTCGAACGTGACGTGGGCGTGACGTGGGTGATTGGAACGTGACGTGGGCGTGAGGTGGGTGATTCGAAAGTGACGTCGGTGTGACGTGGGTGTTTCGGACGTGACGTGGGCATGACATAAGCGCTTCGATCGTGACGTGGGCGTGACGTGTGTGGTTTCAACGTGACGTGGGCGTCACGGGGGGCATCGAACGTGACGTGGGCATGACGTGGCTGATTCGAAGGTGACGTGGGCGTGACGTGGGGGCATGGAACGTGACGTGGGTGTGAGGTGGGTGTTTCGAACGTGACGTGGGCGTGACGTCGGTACTTTGAATGTGACGTGGGTGTGACCTGGGTCATTTGAACGTGACGTGGGCGTGACGTGGGCGATTCCAACGTGACGTGGGGGCTTCAAACGTGACGTGGGCGTGACGTGGGTGATTGGAACGTGACGTGGACGTGACGTGGGTGGTTTCATCGTGACGTGGCTGTGACGTGGGGGCTTCGGACGTGACGTGGGCGTCACGTGGGGGCTTCGAAAGTGACGTGGGCGTGACGTGGGTTCTTCGAACGTGACGTGGGCATGACGTGGGTGATGCGAACGTGACGTGGGAGTGACGTGGGGGCTTCAAACGTGACGTAAGGGTGACATGGGAGATTAGAACGTGACGTGGGCGTGACGTGGGTGATTCGAATGTGACGTGGGCGTGACGTGGGTGATTCGAACGTGACGTGGGCGTGACGTGGGTGATTCGAATGTGACGTGGGCGTGACGTGGGTGATTCGAAAGTGATGTCAGTGTGACGTGGGTGTATCGGACGTGACGTGGGCCTGACGTGGATGCTTCGAATGTGACGTTAGTGTTTCGAACGTGACGTAAGGGTGACGTGGGGCTTCGAATGTGACGTGGGCGTGAGGTGGGTGATTGGAACGTGACGTGGGCGTGACGTCGGTACTTTGAATGTGACGAGGGTGTGACCTAGGGGCTTCGAACGTGATGGAAGGGCGACATGGGTGCTTAGAACGTGACGTGGGCGTGACATAGGCGCTTCGATCGTGACGTGGGCGTGACGTGTGTGGTTTCAACGTGACGTGGGTGCCACGTGGGGCATCGAACGTGACGTGGGTGTGACGTGTGTGGTTTCAACGTGACGTGGGCGTCACGTGGGAGTTGCGATCGTCACGTGGACGTGACGTCGGTACTTTCAATTTGAGGCTGGTGTGACCTGGGTCATTCGAGCGTGACGTACGTGTGACGTGGGTGATTCCAACGTGACGTGGGCGTGACGTGGGGGCTTCGATCGTGACGTGGACGTGACGTCGGTACTTTATATCTGACGTGGGTGTGACCTGGGTCATTCGAACGTGACGTGGGTGTGACGTGGGGGCTTCGAACGTGACGTGGGCATGACGTGGGTGATTCGAAGGTGAGGTGTGCGTGACGTGGGGGCATCGAACGTGACGTGGGCGTCACGTGTGGGCTTCAAACGTGACCTGTGTGTGACGTGGTTGATTCGAAGGTGACGTGGGGGTGACGTGGGGGAATGGAACGTGACGTGGGTGTGACGTGGGGGCATCGATCGTGACGTGGACGTGACGTCGGTACTTTCAATTATACGTGGGTGTGACCTGGGTCATTCGAACGTGACGTGGGAGTGACGTGGGGGCTTTGAATGAGACATGGGTGTGACCTGGGGCTTCGAACGTGACGTGGGCGACATGGGTGCTTAGAACGTGACGTGGGCGTGACGTGGGTGATTCCAACGTGACGTGGGCGTGACGTGGGGGCATCGATCGTGACGTGGGCGTCACGTGGGGGCTTGAAACGTGACCTGGGTGTGACGTGGTTGATTCGAAGGTGACGTGGGCGTGACGTCAGTACTTTGAACGTGACGTGGGTGTGACCTGGGTCATGCGAACGTGACGTGGGTGTGACGTGGGTGTTTCGAACGTTTCGTGGGCATTTCGTGGGTGATTCGAACGTGACGTGGGTGTGACCTGGGTCACTTGAACGTGACGTGGGAGTGACGTGGGGGCTTCAAACGTGACGTAAGGGTGACATTGGTGCTTCGGACGTGACGTGGGTGTAACGTGGGGGGTTCGAGCATGACACGGGAGTGACGTGGATGCTTCGAATGTGACGTGGGTGCTTCGAACGTGACGTGGAAGTCACGTGGGGGCTTCGAACGTGACGTGGGTGTGACGCGGGTGATTCGAAATTGACGTGGGCGTCACGTGGGAGTTTCGAACGTGACGTGGGCGTGACGTGGGTACTTTACATTTGACGTGGGTGTGACCTGGGTGATGCGAACGTGACGTGGGCGCAATGTGGGGGCATCGAACGTGACGTGGGCGTAACGTGGGGGCTTCGAAAGTGACGTGGGCATGACGTGGGTGATTCGAAGGTGACGTGAGTGTGACGTCGGTACTTTCAATGTGACTTGGGTGTGACCTGGGTGATTGGAATGTGACGTGGGAGTGACGTGGGGGCTTCGAATGTGCCAAAAGGGTGACATGGGTGCTTAGAACGTGACGTGGGCGTGACGTGGGTGATTCCAACGTGACGTGGGGGCTTCGAACGTGACGTGGGCGTGACGTGGGTGATTGGAACGTGACGTGGGCGTGACGTCGGTACTTTGAAAGTGACGTGGGAGTGACGTGGGGGCTTCAAACGTGACGTAAGGGTGACATGGGTGCTTAGAACGTGACGTGGGCGTGACGTGGGTGATTCCAATGTCATGTGGGGGCTTCGAACGTGACGTGGGCGTGACGTGGGTGATTCGAACGTGACGTGGGCGTGACGTCGGTACTTTACATTTGACGTGGGTGTGACCTGGGTGATTCGAATGTGACGTGGGCGTGACGTGGGGGCTTCGAACGTCACGTGAGCGTCACGTGGGGGCATCGAGTTTGACATGGGCGTGACCTGGGTGATTGGAACGTGACGTGGGGCTTCGAACATGACGTGGGCGTGACGTGGGGGCATCGAAGGTGACGTGGGCATGACGTGGGAGCTTCGAAAGTGACGTGGGCGTCACGTGGGTGATTCGAAGGTGACGTGGGCGTGACGTGGGTGATTGGAACGTGACGTGGGGGCTTCGAACGTGACATGGGCGTGACGTGGGTGCTTCGATTGTGACGTGGGCGTGACGTCGGCACTTTGAAAGTGACGTGGGTGTGACCTGGGTGATTGGAACGTGACGTGGGAGTGACGTGGGTGATTCCAACGTGACGTGGGCTTCGAACGTGACGTGGGCGTGACGTGGGTGAATGGAACGTGTGGTGGGCGTGAGGTGGGTGATTCGAAAGTGACGTCGGTGTGACGTGGTGCTTCGAACGTGACGTGGGCATGACATAAGCGCTTCGATCGTGACGTGGGCGTGACGTGTGTGGTTTCAACGTGACGTGGGCGTCACGGGGGGGCTTCGAACGTGACGTGGGCATGACGTGGGTACTTCGAAGGTGACGTGGGCATGACGTCGGTACTGTGAAAATTACGTGGGTGTGACCTGGGTGGTTGGAACATGACGTGGGAGTGACGTGGGTGATTCCAACGTGACGTGGGCTTCGAACGTGACGTGGGCGTGACGTGGGTGATTGGAACGTGACGTGGGCGTGAGGTGGGTGATTCGAAAGTGACGTCGGTGTGACGTGGGTGTTTCGGACGTGACGTGGGCATGACATAAGCGCTTCGATCGTGACGTGGGCGTGACGTGTGTGGTTTCAACGTGACGTGGGTGTCACGTGGGGCATCGAACGTGACGTCGGCGTGACGTGTGTGGTTTCAACGTGACGTGGGCGTCACGGGGGGCTTCGAACGTGACGTGGGCATGACGTGGCTGATTCGAAGGTGACGTGGCCGTGACGTCGGTACTTTGAATGTGACGTGGGTGTGACCTGGGTCATTTGAACGTGACGTGGGCGTGACGTGGGCGATTCCAACGTGACGTGGGGGCTTCAAACGTGACGTGGGCGTGACGTGGGTGATTGGAACGTGACGTGGACGTGACGTGGGTGGTTTCATCGTGACGTGGCTGTGACGTGGGGGCTTCGGACGTGACGTGGGCGTCACGTGGATGGTTCGAAAGTGACGTGGGCGTGACGTGGGGGCTTCGAAGGTGACCTGGGTATGACGTGGGTTCTTCGAACGTGACGTGGGCATGACGTGGGTGATTCGAACGTGACGTGGGCGTGACGTGGGTGATTCGAATGTGACGTGGGCGTGACGTGGGTGATTCGAACGTGACGTGGGCGTGACGTGGGTGATTCGAATGTGACGTGGGCGTGACGTGGGTGATTCGAACGTGACGTGGGCGTGACGTGGGGGCTTCGAACATGACGCGGGAGTGACGTGGATGCTTCGAATGTGACGTTAGTGTTTCGAACGTGACGTAAGGGTGACGTGGGGCTTCGAATGTGACGTGGGCGTGAGGTGGGTGATTGGAACGTGACGTGGGCGTGACGTCGGTACTTTGAATGTGACGAGGGTGTGACCTAGGGGCTTCGAACGTGATGGAAGGGCGACATGGGTGCTTAGAACGTGACGTGGGCGTGACATAGGCGCTTCGATCGTGACGTGGGCGTGACGTGTGTGGTTTCAACGTGACGTGGGTGCCACGTGGGGCATCGAACGTGACGTGGGTGTGACGTGTGTGGTTTCAACGTGACGTGGGCGTCACGTGGGAGTTGCGATCGTCACGTGGACGTGACGTCGGTACTTTCAATTTGAGGCTGGTGTGACCTGGGTCATTCGAGCGTGACGTACGTGTGACGTGGGTGATTCCAACGTGACGTGGGCGTGACGTGGGGGCTTCGATCGTGACGTGGACGTGACGTCGGTACTTTATATCTGACGTGGGTGTGACCTGGGTCATTCGAACGTGACGTGGGTGTGACGTGGGGGCTTCGAACGTGACGTGGGCATGACGTGGGTGATTCGAAGGTGACGTGTGCGTGACGTGGGGGCATCGAACGTGACGTGGGCGTCACGTGTGGGCTTCAAACGTGACGTGGGCGTGACGTGGGGGCATCGATCGTGACGTGGGCGTCACGTGGGGGCTTGAAACGTGACCTGGGTGTGACGTGGTTGATTCGAAGGTGACGTGGGCGTGACGTCAGTACTTTGAACGTGAATTGGGTGTGACCTGGGTCATGCGAACGTGACGTGGGTGTGACGTGGGTGTTTCGAACGTTTCGTGGGCATTTCGTGGGTGATTCGAACGTGACGTGGGTGTGACCTGGGTCACTTGAACGTGACGTGGGAGTGACGTGGGGGCTTCAAACGTGACGTAAGGGTGACATTGGTGCTTCGGACGTGACGTGGGTGTAACGTGGGGGGTTCGAGCATGACACGGGAGTGACGTGGATGCTTCGAATGTGACGTGGGTGCTTCGAACGTGACGTGGAAGTCACGTGGGGGCTTCGAACGTGACGTGGGTGTGACGCGGGTGATTCGAAATTGACGTGGGCGTCACGTGGGAGTTTCGAACGTGACGTGGGCGTGACGTGGGTACTTTACATTTGACGTGGGTGTGACCTGGGTGATGCGAACGTGACGTGGGCGCAATGTGGGGGCATCGAACGTGACGTGGGCGTAACGTGGGGGCTTCGAAAGTGACGTGGGCATGACGTGGGTGATTCGAAGGTGACGTGAGTGTGACGTCGGTACTTTCAATGTGACTTGGGTGTGACCTGGGTGATTGGAATGTGACGTGGGAGTGACGTGGGGGCTTCGAACGTGACAAAAGGGTGACATGGGTGCTTAGAACGTGACGTGGGCGTGACGTGGGTGATTCCAACGTGACGTGGGCGTCACGGGTGGGCTTCGAACGTGACGTGGGCATGACGTTGGTGATTCGAAGGTGACGTGGGCGTGACGTGGGTGCTTTGAAAGTGACGTGGGCGTGACGTGGGGGCTTCGAACGTGATGTAATTGTGACATGGGTGCTTAGAACGTGACGTGGGCATGACGTGGGTGATTCGAAGGTGACGTGGGTGTGACGTGGGGGCTTCAAACGTAACGTGGGCGTGACGTGGGGGATTCGAACGTGACGTGGGCGTGACGTCGGAACTTTGAATGTGACGTGGGTGTGACCTGGGTCATTTGATCGTGACGTGGGAGTGACGTGGGGGCATCGAACGTGAGGTAAGGGAGACATGGGTGCTTAGAACGTGACGTGGGTGTGACGTGGGTGATTCCAACGTGACGTGGGGGCTTCGAACGTGACGTGGGCGTGACGTGGGTGATTGGAACGTGACGTGGGCGTGACGTCGGTACTTTGAAAGTGACGTGGGAGTGACGTGGGGGCTTCAAACATGACGTAAGGGTGACATGGGTGCTTAGAACGTGACGTGGGCGTGACGTGGGTGATTCCAATGTCATGTGGGGGCTTCGAACGTGACGTGGGCGTGACGTGGGTGATTCGAACGTGACGTGGGCGTGACGTCGGTACTTTACATTTGACGTCGGTGTGACCTGGGTGATGCGAACGTGACGTGGGCGTCACGTGGGGGCATCGGACGTGACGTGGGCGTGACGTGGGTGATTCGAATGTGACGTGGGCGTGACGTGGGGGCTTCGAACGTCACGTGAGCGTCACGTGGGGGCATCGAGTTTGACATGGGCGTGACCTGGGTGATTGGAACCTGACGTGGGGCTTCGAACATGACGTGGGCGTGACGTGGGGGCATCGAAGGTGACGTGGGCATGACGTGGGAGCTTCGAAAGTGACGTGGGCGTCACGTGGGTGATTCGAAGGTGACGTGGGCGTGACGTGGGGGCTTCGAACGTGACGTGGGTGTGAGGTGGGTGATTCGAACGTGACGTGGGCGTGACGTCGGTACTTTGAATGTGACGTGGGTGTGACCTGGGTCATTTGAACGTGACGTGGGAGTGACGTGGGGTCTTCGAACGTGACATAAGGGTGACATGGGTGCTTAGAACGTGACGTGGGCGTGACGTGGGTGATCCCAACGTGACGTGGGGGCTTCGAACGTGACATGGGCGTGACGTGGGTGCTTCGATTGTGACGTGGGCGTGACGTCGGCACTTTGAAAGTGACGTGGGTGTGACCTGGGTGATTGGAACGTGACGTGGGCGTGACGTGGGTACTTTACATTTCACGTGGGTGTGACCTGGGTGGTTGGAACATGACGTGGGAGTGACGTGGGTGATTCCAACGTGACGTGGGCTTCGAACGTGACGTGGGCGTGACGTGGGTGATTGGAACGTGACGTGGGCGTGAGGTGGGTGATTCGAAAGTGACGTCGGTGTGACGTGGGTGTTTCGGACGTGACGTGGGCATGACATAAGCGCTTCGATCGTGACGTGGGCGTGACGTGTGTGGTTTCAACGTGACGTGGGTGTCACGTGGGGCATCGAACGTGACGTCGGCGTGACGTGTGTGGTTTCAACGTGACGTGGGCGTCACGGGGGGCTTCGAACGTGACGTGGGCATGACGTGGCTGATTCGAAGGTGACGTGGGCGTGACGTGGGGGCATGGAACGTGACGTGGGTGTGAGGTGGGTGTTTCGAACGTGACGTGGGCGTGACGTCGGTACTTTGAATGTGACGTGGGTGTGACCTGGGTCATTTGAACGTGACGTGGGCGTGACGTGGGCGATTCCAACGTGACGTGGGGGCTTCAAACGTGACGTGGGCGTGACGTGGGTGATTGGAACGTGACGTGGACGTGACGTGGGTGGTTTCATCGTGACGTGGCTGTGACGTGGGGGCTTCGGACGTGACGTGGGCGTCACGTGGGGGCTTCGAAAGTGACGTGGGCGTGACGTGGGGGCTTCGAAGGTGACCTGGGTATGACGTGGGTTCTTCGAACGTGACGTGGGCATGACGTGGGTGATTCGAACGTGACGTGGGCGTGACGTGGGTGATTCGAATGTGACGTGGGCGTGACGTGGGTGATTCGAAAGTGATGTCAGTGTGACGTGGGTGTATCGGACGTGACGTGGGCCTGACGTGGATGCTTCGAATGTGACGTTAGTGTTTCGAACGTGACGTAAGGGTGACGTGGGGCTTCGAATGTGACGTGGGCGTGAGGTGGGTGATTGGAACGTGACGTGGTCGTGACGTCGGTACTTTGAATGTGACGAGGGTGTGACCTAGGGGCTTCGAACGTGATGGAAGGGCGACATGGGTGCTTAGAACGTGACGTGGGCGTGACATAGGCGCTTCGATCGTGACGTGGGCGTGACGTGTGTGGTTTCAACGTGACGTGGGTGCCACGTGGGGCATCGAACGTGACGTGGGTGTGACGTGTGTGGTTTCAACGTGACGTGGGCGTCACGTGGGAGTTGCGATCGTCACGTGGACGTGACGTCGGTACTTTCAATTTGAGGCTGGTGTGACCTGGGTCATTCGAGCGTGACGTACGTGTGACGTGGGTGATTCCAACGTGACGTGGGCGTGACGTGGGGGCTTCGATCGTGACGTGGACGTGACGTCGGTACTTTATATCTGACGTGGGTGTGACCTGGGTCATTCGAACGTGACGTGGGTGTGACGTGGGGGCTTCGAACGTGACGTGGGCATGACGTGGGTGATTCGAACGTGACGTGGGCGTGACGTGGGGGCATCGAACGTGACGTGGGCGTCACGTGTGGGCTTCAAACGTGACCTGTGTGTGACGTGGTTGATTCGAAGGTGACGTGGGGGTGACGTGGGGGAATGGAACGTGACGTGGGTGTGACGTGGGGGCATCGATCGTGACGTGGACGTGACGTCGGTACTTTCAATTATACGTGGGTGTGACCTGGGTCATTCGAACGTGACGTGGGAGTGACGTGGGGGCTTTGAATGAGACATGGGTGTGACCTGGGGCTTCGAACGTGACGTGGGCGACATGGGTGCTTAGAACGTGACGTGGGCGTGACGTGGGTGATTCCAACGTGACGTGGGCGTGACGTGGGGGCATCGATCGTGACGTGGGCGTCACGTGGGGGCTTGAAACGTGACCTGGGTGTGACGTGGTTGATTCGAAGGTGACGTGGGCGTGACGTCAGTACTTTGAACGTGACGTGGGTGTGACCTGGGTCATGCGAACGTGACGTGGGTGTGACGTGGGTGTTTCGAACGTTTCGTGGGCATTTCGTGGGTGATTCGAACGTGACGTGGGTGTGACCTGGGTCACTTGAACGTGACGTGGGAGTGACGTGGGGGCTTCAAACGTGACGTAAGGGTGACATTGGTGCTTCGGACGTGACGTGGGTGTAACGTGGGGGGTTCGAGCATGACACGGGAGTGACGTGGGTGCTTCGAACGTGACGTGGAAGTCACGTGGGTGCTTCGAACGTGACGTGGGTGTGACGCGGGTGATTCGAAATTGACGTGGGCGTCACGTGGGAGTTTCGAACGTGACGTGGGCGTGACGTGGGTACTTTACATTTGACGTGGGTGTGACCTGGGTGATGCGAACGTGACGTGGGCGCAATGTGGGGGCATCGAACGTGACGTGGGCGTAACGTGGGGGCTTCGAAAGTGACGTGGGCATGACGTGGGTGATTCGAAGGTGACGTGAGTGTGACGTGGGGTGATTCGAACGTGACGTGGGCGTGACGTCGGTACTTTCAATGTGACGTGGGTGTGACCTGGGTGATTGGAATGTGACGTGGGAGTGACGTGGGGGCTTCGAACGTGCCAAAAGGGTGACATGGGTGCTTAGAACGTGACGTGGGCGTGACGTGGGTGATTCCAACGTGACGTGGGCGTCACGGGTGGGCTTCGAACGTGACGTGGGCATGACGTTGGTGATTCGAAGGTGACGTGGGCGTGACGTGGGTGCTTTGAAAGTGACGTGGGCGTGACGTGGGGGCTTCGAACGTGATGTAATTGTGACATGGGTGCTTAGAACGTGACGTGGGCATGACGTGGGTGATTCGAAGGTGACGTGGGTGTGACGTGGGGGCTTCAAACGTAACGTGGGCGTGACGTGGGGGATTCGAACGTGACGTGGGCGTGACGTCGGAACTTTGAATGTGACGTGGGTGTGACCTGGGTCATTTGATCGTGACGTGGGAGTGACGTGGGGGCATCGAACGTGACGTAAGGGAGACATGGGTGCTTAGAACGTGACGTGGGTGTGACGTGGGTGATTCCAACGTGACGTGGGGGCTTCGAACGTGACGTGGGCGTGACGTGGGTGATTGGAACGTGACGTGGGCGTGACGTCGGTACTTTGAAAGTGACGTGGGAGTGACGTGGGGGCTTCAAACGTGACGTAAGGGTGACATGGGTGCTTAGAACGTGACGTGGGCGTGACGTGGGTGATTCCAATGTCATGTGGGGGCTTCGAACGTGACGTGGGCGTGACGTGGGTGATTCGAACGTGACGTGGGCGTGACGTCGGTACTTTACATTTGTCGTGGGTGTGACCTGGGTGATGCGAACGTGACGTGGGCGTCACGTGGGGGCATCGAACGTGACGTGGGCGTGACGTGGGTGATTCGAATGTGACGTGGGCGTGACGTGGGGGCTTCGAACGTCACGTGAGCGTCACGTGGGGGCATCGAGTTTGACATGGGCGTGACCTGGGTGATTGGAACCTGACGTGGGGCTTCGAACATGACGTGGGCGTGACGTGGGGGCATCGAAGGTGACGTGGGCATGATGTGGGAGCTTCGAAAGTGACGTGGGCGTCACGTGGGTGATTCGAAGGTGACGTGGGCGTGACGTGGGGGCTTCGAACGTGACGTGGGTGTGAGGTGGGTGATTCGAACGTGACGTGGGCGTGACGTCGGTACTTTGAATGTGACGTGGGTGTGACCTGGGTCATTTGAACGTGACGTGGGAGTGACGTGGGGTCTTCGAACGTGACATAAGGGTGACATGGGTGCTTAGAACGTGACGTGGGCGTGACGTGGGTGATCCCAACGTGACGTGGGGGCTTCGAACGTGACATGGGCGTGACGTGGGTGCTTCGATTGTGACGTGGGCGTGACGTCGGCACTTTGAAAGTGACGTGGGTGTGACCTGGGTGATTGGAACGTGACGTGGGAGTGACGTGGGTGATTCCAACGTGACGTGGGCTTCGAACGTGACGTGGGCGTGACGTGGGTGAATGGAACGTGTGGTGGGCGTGAGGTGGGTGATTCGAAAGTGACGTCGGTGTGACGTGGTGCTTCGAACGTGACGTGGGCATGACATAAGCGCTTCGATCGTGACGTGGGCGTGACGTGTGTGGTTTCAACGTGACGTGGGCGTCACGGGGGGGCTTCGAACGTGACGTGGGCATGACGTGGGTGCTTCGAAGGTGACGTGGGCATGACGTCGGTACTGTGAAAGTTACGTGGGTGTGACCTGGGTGGTTGGAACATGACGTGGGAGTGACGTGGGTGATTCCAACGTGACGTGGGCTTCGAACGTGACGTGGGCGTGACGTGGGTGATTGGAACGTGTGGTGGGCGTGAGGTGGGTGATTCGAAAGTGACGTCGGTGTGACGTGGTGCTTCGAACGTGACGTGGGCATGACATAAGCGCTTCGATCGTGACGTGGGCGTGACGTGTGTGGTTTCAACGTGACGTGGGCGTCACGGGGGGGCTTCGAACGTGACGTGGGCATGACGTGGGTACTTCGAAGGTGACGTGGGCATGACGTCGGTACTGTGAAAGTTACGTGGGTGTGACCTGGGTGGTTGGAACATGACGTGGGAGTGACGTGGGTGATTCCAACGTGACGTGGGCTTCGAACGTGACGTGGGCGTGAGGTGGGTGATTGGAACGTGACGTGGGCGTGAGGTGGGTGATTCGAAAGTGACGTCGGTGTGACGTGGGTGTTTCGGACGTGACGTGGGCATGACATAAGCGCTTCGATCGTGACGTGGGCGTGACGTGTGTGGTTTCAACGTGACGTGGGTGTCACGTGGGGCATCGAACGTGACGTGGGCGTGACGTGTGTGGTTTCAACGTGACGTGGGCGTCACGGGGGGCTTCGAACGTGACGTGGGCATGACGTGGCTGATTCGAAGGTGACGTGGGCGTGACGTGGGGGCATGGAACGTGACGTGGGTGTGAGGTGGGTGTTTCGAACGTGACGTGGGCGTGACGTCGGTACTTCGAATGTGACGTGGGTGCTTCGAACGTGACGTGGGTGTGACGCGGGTGATTCGAAATTGACGTGGGCGTCACGTGGGAGTTTCGAACGTGACGTGGGCGTGACGTGGGTACTTTACATTTGACGTGGGTGTGACCTGGGTGATGCGAACGTGACGTGGGCGCAATGTGGGGGCATCGAACGTGACGTGGGCGTAACGTGGGGGCTTCGAAAGTGACGTGGGCATGACGTGGGTGATTCGAAGGTGACGTGAGTGTGACGTGGGGTGATTCGAATGTGCCAAAAGGGTGACATGGGTGCTTAGAACGTGACGTGGGCGTGACGTGGGTGATTCCAACGTGACGTGGGCGTCACGGGTGGGCTTCGAACGTGACGTGGGCATGACGTTGGTGATTCGAAGGTGACGTGGGCGTGACGTGGGTGCTTTGAAAGTGACGTGGGCGTGACGTGGGGGCTTCGAACGTGATGTAATTGTGACATGGGTGCTTAGAACGTGACGTGGGCATGACGTGGGTGATTCGAAGGTGACGTGGGTGTGACGTGGGGGCTTCAAACGTAACGTGGGCGTGACGTGGGGGATTCGAACGTGACGTGGGCGTGACGTCGGAACTTTGAATGTGATGTGGGTGTGACCTGGGTCATTTGATCGTGACGTGGGAGTGACGTGGGGGCATCGAACGTGACGTAAGGGAGACATGGGTGCTTAGAACGTGACGTGGGTGTGACGTGGGTGATTCCAACGTGACGTGGGGGCTTCGAACGTGACGTGGGCGTGAGGTGGGTGATTGGAACGTGACGTGGGCGTGACGTCGGTACTTTGAAAGTGACGTGGGAGTGACGTGGGGGCTTCAAACGTGACGTAAGGGTGACATGGGTGCTTAGAACGTGACGTGGGCGTGACGTGGGTGATTCCAATGTCATGTGGGGGCTTCGAACGTGACGTGGGCGTGACGTGGGTGATTCGAACGTGACGTGGGCGTGACGTCGGTACTTTGAAAGTGACGTGGGTGTGACCTGGGTGATTGGAACGTGACGTGGGAGTGACGTGGGGGCTTCGAACGTGACGTAAGGGTGACATGGGCGCTTAGAACGTGACGTGGGCGTGACGTGGGTGATTCGAATATGACGTGGGCGTGACGTGGGTGATTCCAATGTCATGTGGGGGCTTCGAACGTGACGTGGGCGTGACGTGGGTGATTCGAACGTGACGTGGGCGTGACGTCGGTACTTTGAAAGTGACGTGGGTGTGACCTGGGTGATTGGAACGTGACGTGGGAGTGACGTGGGGGCTTCGAACGTGACGTAAGGGTGACATGGGCGCTTAGAACGTGACGTGGGCGTGACGTGGGTGATTCGAATATGACGTGGGCGTGACGTGGGTGATTCGAAAGTGACGTCGGTGTGACGTGGGTGTTTCGGACGTGACGTGGGCGTGACGTGGATGCTTCGAACGTGACGTTGGTGTTTCGAACGTGACGTGGGTGTGACGTGGGTGCTTCGAACGTGACGTGGGCGTGATATAGGCGCTTCGATCATGACGTGGGCGTGACGTGTGTGGTGTCAACGTGACGTGGGTGTCACGTGGGGCATCGAACGTGACGTGGACGTGACGTCGGTACTTTCAATTCGAGGTTGGTGTGACCTGGGTCATTCGAAGGTGACGTACATGTGACGTGGGTGATTCCAACGTGACGTGGGGCTTCGAACGTGACGTGGACGTCACGTGGGTGATTCCAACGTCATGTGGGGGCTTCGAACGTGACGTTGGCGTGACGTGGGTGATTCGAACGTGACGTGGGCGTGACGTCGGTACTTTGAAAGTGACGTGGGTGTGACCTGGGTGATTTGAACGTGACGTGGGAGTGACGTGGGGGCTTCAAACGTGACGTAAGGGTGACATGGGCGCTTAGAACGTGACGTGGGCGTGTCGTGGGTGATTGGAACGTGACGTGGGCGTGAGGTGGGTGATTCGAAAGCGACGTCGGTGTGACGTGGGGGTTTCGGACGTGACGTGGATGTGACGTGGGTGCTTCGAACGTGACGTGAGTGTGACATAGGCGCTTCGATCATGACGTGGGAGTGACGTGGGTGATTCCAACGTGACGTGGGCTTCGAACGTGACGTGGGCGTGACGTGGGTGATTGGAACGTGACGTGGGCGTGAGGTGGGTGATTCGAAAGTGACGTCGGTGTGACGTGGGTGTTTCGGACGTGACGTGGGCATGACATAAGCGCTTCGATCGTGACGTGGGGGTGACGTGTGTGGTTTCAACGTGACGTGGGTGTCACGTGGGGCATCGAACGTGACGTGGACGTGACGTGTGTGGTTTCAACGTGACGTGGGCGTCACGGGCGGCTTCGAACGTGACGTGGGCATGACGTGGCTGATTCGAAGGTGACGTGGGCGTGACGTGGGGGCATGGAACGTGACGTGGGTGTGAGGTGGGTGTTTCGAACGTGACGTGGGCGTGACGTCGGTACTTTGAATGTGACGTGGGTGTGACCTGGGTCATTTGAACGTGACGTGGGCGTGACGTGGGCGATTCCAACGTGACGTGGGGGCTTCAAACGTGACGTGGGCGTGACGTGGGTGATTGGAACGTGACGTGGACGTGACGTGGGTGGTTTCATCGTGACGTGGCTGTGACGTGGGGGCTTCGGACGTGACGTGGGCGTCACGTGGGGGCTTCGAAAGTGACGTGGGCGTGACGTGGGGGCTTCGAAGGTGACCTGGGTATGACGTGGGTTCTTCGAACGTGACGTGGGCATGACGTGGGTGATTCGAACGTGACGTGGGCGTGACGTGGGTGATTCGAATGTGACGTGGGCGTGACGTGGGTGATTCGAAAGTGATGTCAGTGTGACGTGGGTGTATCGGACGTGACGTGGGCCTGACGTGGATGCTTCGAATGTGACGTTAGTGTTTCGAGCGTGACGTAAGGGTGACGTGGGGCTTCGAATGTGACGTGGGCGTGAGGTGGGTGATTGGAACGTGACGTGGGCGTGACGTCGGTACTTTGAATGTGACGAGGGTGTGACCTAGGGGCTTCGAACGTGATGGAAGGGCGACATGGGTGCTTAGAACGTGACGTGGGCGTGACATAGGCGCTTCGATCGTGACGTGGGCGTGACGTGTGTGGTTTCAACGTGACGTGGGTGCCACGTGGGGCATCGAACGTGACGTGGGTGTGACGTGTGTGGTTTCAACGTGACGTGGGCGTCACGTGGGAGTTGCGATCGTCACGTGGACGTGACGTCGGTACTTTCAATTTGAGGCTGGTGTGACCTGGGTCATTCGAGCGTGACGTACGTGTGACGTGGGTGATTCCAACGTGACGTGGGCGTGACGTGGGGGCATCGATCGTGACGTGGACGTGACGTCGGTACTTTATATCTGACGTGGGTGTGACCTGGGTCATTCGAACGTGACGTGGGTGTGACGTGGGGGCTTCGAACGTGACGTGGGCATGACGTGGGTGATTCGAAGGTGACGTGTGCGTGACGTGGGGGCATCGAACGTGACGTGGGCGTCACGTGTGGGCTTCAAACGTGACCTGTGTGTGACGTGGTTGATTCGAAGGTGACGTGGGGGTGACGTGGGGGAATGGAACGTGACGTGGGTGTGACGTGGGGGCATCGAACGTGACGTGGACGTGACGTCGGTACTTTCAATTATACGTGGGTGTGACCTGGGGCTTCGAACGTGACGTGGGCGACATGGGTGCTGAGAACGTGACGTGGGCGTGACGTGGGTGATTCCAACGTGACGTGGGCGTGACGTGGGGGCATCGATCGTGACGTGGGCGTCACGTGGGGGCTTGAAACGTGACCTGGGTGTGACGTGGTTGATTCGAAGGTGACGTGGGCGTGACGTCAGTACTTTGAACGTGACGTGGGTGTGACCTGGGTCATGCGAACGTGACGTGGGTGTGACGTGGGTGTTTCGAACGTTTCGTGGGCATTTCGTGGGTGATTCGAACGTGACGTGGGTGTGACCTGGGTCACTTGAACGTGACGTGGGAGTGACGTGGGGGCTTCAAACGTGACGTAAGGGTGACATTGGTGCTTCGGACGTGACGTGGGTGTAACGTGGGGGGTTCGAGCATGACACGGGAGTGACGTGGATGCTTCGAATGTGACGTGGGTGCTTCGAACGTGACGTGGGTGTGACGCGGGTGATTCGAAATTGACGTGGGCGTCACGTGGGAGTTTCGAACGTGACGTGGGCGTGACGTGGGTACTTTACATTTGACGTGGGTGTGACCTGGGTGATGCGAACGTGACGTGGGCGCAATGTGGGGGCATCGAACGTGACGTGGGCGTAACGTGGGGGCTTCGAAAGTGACATGGGCATGACGTGGGTGATTCGAAGGTGACGTGAGTGTGACGTGGGGTGATTCGAACGTGACGTGGGCGTGACGTCGGTACTTTCAATGTGACGTGGGTGTGACCTGGGTGATTGGAATGTGACGTGGGAGTGACGTGGGGGCTTCGAACGTGCCAAAAGGGTGACATGGGTGCTTAGAACGTGACGTGGGCGTGACGTGGGTGATTCCAACGTGACGTGGGCGTCACGGGTGGGCTTCGAACGTGACGTGGGCATGACGTTGGTGATTCGAAGGTGACGTGGGCGTGACGTGGGTGCTTTGAAAGTGACGTGGGCGTGACGTGGGGGCTTCGAACGTGATGTAATTGTGACATGGGTGCTTAGAACGTGACGTGGGCATGACGTGGGTGATTCGAAGGTGACGTGGGTGTGACGTGGGGGCTTCAAACGTAACGTGGGCGTGACGTGGGGGATTCGAACGTGACGTGGGCGTGACGTCGGAACTTTGAATGTGACGTGGGTGTGACCTGGGTCATTTGATCGTGACGTGGGAGTGACGTGGGGGCATCGAACGTGACGTAAGGGAGACATGGGTGCTTAGAACGTGACGTGGGTGTGACGTGGGTGATTCCAACGTGACGTGGGGGCTTCGAACGTGACGTGGGCGTGACGTGGGTGATTGGAACGTGACGTGGGCGTGACGTCGGTACTTTGAAAGTGACGTGGGAGTGACGTGGGGGCTTCAAACGTGACGTAAGGGTGACATGGGTGCTTAGAACGTGACGTGGGCGTGACGTGGGTGATTCCAATGTCATGTGGGGGCTTCGAACGTGACGTGGGCGTGACGTGGGTGATTCGAACGTGACGTGGGCGTGACGTCGGTACTTTGAAAGTGACGTGGGTGTGACCTGGGTGATTGGAACGTGACGTGGGAGTGACGTGGGGGCTTCGAACGTGACGTAAGGGTGACATGGGCGCTTAGAACGTGACGTGGGCGTGACGTGGGTGATTCGAATATGACGTGGGCGTGACGTGGGTGATTCGAAAGTGACGTCGGTGTGACGTGGGGGTTTCGGACGTGACGTGGGCGTGACGTGGATGCTTCGAACGTGACGTTGGTGTTTCGAACGTGACGTGGGTGTGACGTGGGTGCTTCGAACGTGACGTGGGCGTGATATAGGCGCTTCGATCATGACGTGGGCGTGACGTGTGTGGTTTCAACGTGACGTGGGTGTCACGTGGGGCATCGAACGTGACGTGGACGTGACGTCGGTACTTTCAATTTGAGGTTGGTGTGACCTGGGTCATTCGAACGTGACGTACATGTGACGTGGGTGTGACGTGGGGGCTTCGAACGTGACGTGGGTGTGACGTGGATGCTTCGAATGCGACGTTGGTGTTTCGAACGTGACATGGGTGTGACATGGGTGCTTGGAACGTGACGTGGGCGTCACGTGGGGGCTTCGAACGTGACGTGGGTGTGACGTGGGGGCATCGATCGTGACGTGGACGTGACGTCGGTACTTTATACCTGATGGGGGTGTGACGTGGGTCATTCGAACGTGACGTGGGTGTGACGTGGGTGCTTCGAACGTGACGTGGGCATGACATGGGTGATTCGAACGTGACGTGGGCATGACGTGGGTGATTCGAACGTGACGTGGGCGTGACGTCGGTACTTTGAATGTGACGTGGGTGTCACCTGGGTGATTGGAACGTGACGTGGGAGTGACGTGGGGGCTTCGAACGTGACGTGGACGTGACGTCGGTACTTGCAATTTGAGGTTGGTGTGACCTGGGTCATTTGGACGTGACGTACGTGTGACGTTGGGGCTTCGAACGTGATGTGGGTGTTTCAAAACTAACGTGGGTGTGACATGGGGGCTTCGAACGTGACGTAGGCGTAACGTGGGTGTTTACAAGTGACCTGGGCGTGACGTGGGGGCTTCGATCGTGTCGTGGACGTGACGTCGGTACTTTATATCTGACGTGGGTGTGACCTGGGTCATTCGAACGTGACGTGGGTGTGACGTGGGGGCTTCGAACGTGACGTGGGCATGACGTGGGTGATTCGAACGTGACGTGGGCGTGACGTGGGGGCTTCAAGCGTGACCTGGGTGTGACGTGGGTGTTTCGAAGGTGACGTGGGCGTGACGTCAGTACTTTGAATGTGACGTGGGTGTGACCTGGGTCATTTGAACGTGACGTGGGAGTGACGTGGGTGATTCCAACGTGATGTGGGGCTTCGAACGTTACGTGGGCATTTCGTGGGTGATTCGAACGTGACGTGGGCGTGACGTGGGTACTTTGAATGTGACGTGGGTGTGACGTGGGTCACTCGAACGTGATGTACGTGTGACGTGTGGGCTTCGAACGTGACGTGGGAGTGACGTGGGTGATTGGAACGTGACGTGGGGCTTCGAACGTGACGTGGGCGTGACGTGGGTGATTGGAACGTGACGTGGGCGTGACGTCGGTACTTTGAAAGTGACGTGGGAGTGACGTGGGGGCTTCAAACGTGACGTAAGGGTGACATGGGTGCTTAGAACGTGACGTGGGCGTGACGTGGGTGATTCCAATGTCATGTGGGGGCTTCGAACGTGACGTGGGCGTGACGTGTGTGGTTTCAACGTGACGTGGGTGTCACGTGGGGGCTTCGAACGTGACGTGGGTGTGACCTGGGTGATTGGAACGTGACGTGGGTGTGACGTGGGGGCTTCGAACGTGACGTGGGTGTGACGTGGGTGTTTCGAACCTGACGTTGGTATTTCGAACGTGACGTGGGTGTGACGTGGGTGCATCGGACGTGACGTGGGCATAACGTGGGGGCTACGAACATTACGCGGGTGTGACATGGATGCTTCGAATGCGACGTTGGTGTTTCGAACGTGACATGGGTGTGACGTGGGTCATTCGAACGTGACGTGGGTGTGACGTGGGTGCTTCGAACGTGACGTGGGCATGACATGGGTGATTCGAACGTGACGTGGGCATGACGTGGGTGATTCGAAGGTGACGTGGGTGTGATGTGGGGTCTTCGAACGTGACGTGGGCGTGACGTCGGTACTTTGAATGTGACGTGGGTGTGACCTGGGTGATTGGAACGTGACGTGGGAGTGACGTGGGGGCTTCGAACGTGACGTAAGGGTGACATGGGTGCTTAGAACGTGACGTGGGCGTGACGTGGGAGTTTCGAACGTGACGTGCACGTGACGTCGGTACTTGCAATTTGAGGTTGGTGTGACCTGGGTCATTTGGATGTGACGTCGCTACTTTCAATTTGAGGCTGGTGTGACCTGGGTCATTCGAACGTGACGTACGTGTGACGTTGTGGCTTCGAACGTGATGTGGGTGTTTCAAAACTAACGTGGGTGTGACGTGGGGGCTTCGAACGTGACGTGGGCATGACGTGGGTGCTTCGAAGGTGACGTGGGCATGACGTCGGTACTGTGAAAGTTACGTGGGTGTGACCTGGGTGGTTGGAACATGACGTGGGAGTGACGTGGGTGATTCCAACGTGACGTGGGCTTCGAACGTGACGTGGGCGTGACGTGGGTGATTGGAACGTGTGGTGGGCGTGAGGTGGGTGATTCGAAAGTGACGTCGGTGTGACGTGGTGCTTCGAACGTGACGTGGGCATGACATAAGCGCTTCGATCGTGACGTGGGCGTGACGTGTGTGGTTTCAACGTGACGTGGGCGTCACGGGGGGGCTTCGAACGTGACGTGGGCATGACGTGGGTACTTCGAAGGTGACGTGGGCATGACGTCGGTACTGTGAAAATTACGTGGGTGTGACCTGGGTGGTTGGAACATGACGTGGGAGTGACGTGGGTGATTCCAACGTGACGTGGGCTTCGAACGTGACGTGGGCGTGACGTGGGTGATTGGAACGTGACGTGGGCGTGAGGTGGGTGATTCGAAAGTGACGTCGGTGTGACGTGGGTGTTTCGGACGTGACGTGGGCATGACATAAGCGCTTCGATCGTGACGTGGGCGTGACGTGTGTGGTTTCAACGTGACGTGGGTGTCACGTGGGGCATCGAACGTGACGTGGGCGTGACGTGTGTGGTTTCAACGTGACGTGGGCGTCACGGGGGGCTTCGAACGTGACGTGGGCATGACGTGGCTGATTCGAAGGTGACGTGGGCGTGACGTGGGGGCATGGAACGTGACGTGGGTGTGACGTGGGTGTTTCGAACGTGACGTGGGCGTGACGTCGGTACTTTGAATGTGACGTGGGTGTGACCTGGGTCATTTGAACGTGACGTGGGCGTGACGTGGGCGATTCCAACGTGACGTGGGGGCTTCAAACGTGACGTGGGCGTGACGTGGGTGATTGGAACGTGACGTGGACGTGACGTGGGTGGTTTCATCGTGACGTGGCTGTGACGTGGGGGCTTCGGACGTGACGTGGGCGTCACGTGGGGGCTTCGAAAGTGACGTGGGCGTGACGTGGGGGCTTCGAAGGTGACCTGGGTATGACGTGGGTTCTTCGAACATGACGTGGGCATGACGTGGGTGATTCGAACGTGACGTGGGCGTGACGTGGGTGATTCGAATGTGACGTGGGCGTGACGTGGGTGATTCGAAAGTGATGTCAGTGTGACGTGGGTGTGTCGGACGTGACGTGGGCCTGACGTGGATGCTTCGAATGTGACGTTGGTGTTTCGAACGTGACGTAAGGGTGACGTGGGGCTTCGAATGTGACGTGGGCGTGAGGTGGGTGATTGGAACGTGACGTGGTCGTGACGTCGGTACTTTGAATGTGACGAGGGTGTGACCTAGGGGCTTCGAACGTGATGGAAGGGCGACATGGGTGCTTAGAACGTGACGTGGGCGTGACATAGGCGCTTCGATCGTGACGTGGGCGTGACGTGTGTGGTTTCAACGTGACGTGGGTGCCACGTGGGGCATCGAACGTGACGTGGGTGTGACGTGTGTGGTTTCAACGTGACGTGGGCGTCACGTGGGAGTTGCGATCGTCACGTGGACGTGACGTCGGTACTTTCAATTTGAGGCTGGTGTGACCTGGGTCATTCGAGCGTGACGTACGTGTGACGTGGGTGATTCCAACGTGACGTGGGCGTGACGTGGGGGCTTCGATCGTGACGTGGACGTGACGTCGGTACTTTATATCTGACGTGGGTGTGACCTGGGTCATTCGAACGTGACGTGGGTGTGACGTGGGGGCATCGAACGTGACGTGGGCGTCACGTGTGGGCTTCAAACGTGACCTGTGTGTGACGTGGTTGATTCGAAGGTGACGTGGGGGTGACGTGGGGGAATGGAACGTGACGTGGGTGTGACGTGGGGGCATCGATCGTGACGTGGACGTGACGTCGGTACTTTCAATTATACGTGGGTGTGACCTGGGTCATTCGAACGTGACGTGGGAGTGACGTGGGGGCTTTGAATGAGACATGGGTGTGACCTGGGGCTTCGAACGTGACGTGGGCGACATGGGTGCTGAGAACGTGACGTGGGCGTGACGTGGGTGATTCCAACGTGACGTGGGCGTGACGTGGGGGCATCGATCGTGACGTGGGCGTCACGTGGGGGCTTGAAACGTGACCTGGGTGTGACGTGGTTGATTCGAAGGTGACGTGGGCGTGACGTCAGTACTTTGAACGTGACGTGGGTGTGACCTGGGTCATGCGAACGTGACGTGGGTGTGACGTGGGTGTTTCGAACGTTTCGTGGGCATTTCGTGGGTGATTCGAACGTGACGTGGGTGTGACCTGGGTCACTTGAACGTGACGTGGGAGTGACGTGGGGGCTTCAAACGTGACGTAAGGGTGACATTGGTGCTTCGGACGTGACGTAGGTGTAACGTGGGGGGTTCGAGCATGACACGGGAGTGACGTGGATGCTTCGAATATGACGTGGGTGCTTCGAACGTGACGTGGAAGTCACGTGGGGGCTTCGAACGTGACGTGGGCGTGACGTGGGTACTTTACATTTGACGTGGGTGTGACCTGGGTGATGCGAACGTGACGTGGGCGCAATGTGGGGGCATCGAACGTGACGTGGGCGTAACGTGGGGGCTTCGAAAGTGACGTGGGCATGACGTGGGTGATTCGAAGGTGACGTGAGTGTGACGTGGGGTGATTCGAACGTGACGTGGGCGTGACGTCGGTACTTTCAATGTGACGTGGGTGTGACCTGGGTGATTGGAATGTGACGTGGGAGTGACGTGGGGGCTTCGAACGTGACAAAAGGGTGACATGGGTGCTTAGAACGTGACGTGGGCGTGACGTGGGCGATTCCAACGTGACGTGGGGGCTTCGAACGTGACGTGGGCGTCACGGGTGGGCTTCGAACGTGACGTGGGCATGACGTTGGTGATTCGAAGGTGACGTGGGCGTGACGTGGGTGCTTTGAAAGTGACGTGGGCGTGACGTGGGGGCTTCGAACGTGATGTAATTGTGACATGGGTGCTTAGAACGTGACGTGGGCATGACGTGGGTGATTCGAAGGTGACGTGGGCGTGACGTGGGGGCTTCGAATGTGACGTGGACGTCACGTGGGTGATTCGAAGGTGACATGGGTGTGACGTGGGGGCTTCGAACGTGACGTGGGTGTGACGTGGGTGTTTCGAACGTGACGTGGGCGTGACGTCGGTACTTTGAATGTGACGTGGGTGTGACCTGGGTCATTGGAACGTGACGTGGGAGTGACGTGGGGGCTTCGAACGTGACGTGGGCTTCCAACGTGACGTGGGCGTGACGTGGGTGATTCGAACGTGACGTGGGCGTGATGTGGGTGATTCGCATGTCACGTGGGCGTGACGTGGTGGCTTCGAACGTGACGTGGGCGTGACCTGGGTGATTGGAACGTGACGTGGGCGTGACGTGGATGGTTTCAACGTGACGTGAGCGTCACGTGGGGTCCTCGAACGTGACGTGGGCGTCACGTGGGTGATTCGAAGGTGACATGGGTGTGACGTGGGGGCTTCGAAGGTGACGTGGGAGTGACGTGGGGGCTTCGAACGTGACGTGGGTGTGACGTCGGTACTTTGAACGTGACGTGGGTGTGACCTGGGTCATTTGAACATGACGCGGGAGTGACGTGGATGCTTCGAACGTGACGTTGGTGTTTCGAACGTGACGTGGGCGTGACGTGGGTGATTGGAACGTGACGTGGGCGCCACGTGGGGGCATCGAAGTTGACGTGGGTGTGACGTGGGTGTTTCGAACGTGACGTTGGTGTTTCGAACGTGACAGGGGTGTGACGTGGGTGCTTTGAACGTGACGTGGGCGTCACGTGGGGGCTTCGGACATGACGTGGATGTGAGGTGGGTGCTTCGGACGTGACGTGGGCATGACGTGGGGGCTTCGAAAATGATGTGGGCGTGACGTGGGGGCTTCGAACGTCACGTGAGCGTGACGTGGTACTTTACATTTGACGTGGGTGTGACCTGGGTCAATCGAACGTGACGTGGGTGTGACGTCGGTACTTTACACCTGATGGGGGTGTGACGTGAGTGATTCGAAGGTGACGTGGGTGTGACGTGGGGGCTTCGAACGTGACGTGGGCATGACGTGGGTGATTCGAGCGTGACGTGGGCGTGACGTGGGGGCATCGAACGTGACGTGGGCGTGCCGTGGGGGCTTCGAACGTTACGTGGGCATGACGTCGGTGATTCGAACGTGACGTGGGCGTGACGTGGGGGCATCGAACGTGACGTGGGTGTGACGTGGGGGCTTCGAACGTGACCTGGGTGTGACGTGGGTGTTTCGAACGTGACCTGGGTGTGACGTTGGTGTTTCGAACGTGACATGCGTGTGACGTGGGTGCTTTGAATGTGACGTGGGCGTAACGTGGGTGCTTCGAACGTGACAGGGGTGTGAGGTCGGTACTTTGAATGTGCCGTGGGTGTGACGTGCATGACTCGAACGTGACGTGGGCGTGACGTGGGGGCTTCGAAATTGACGTGGGCCAGACCTGGGTGATGTGAACGTGACGTGGGTGTGACGTGGGGGCTTCGAACGTGACGTGGGCGTGAGGTAGGGGCTTCAAAAGTGACGTGGTCGTCACGTGGGGGCTTCGAACGGGACGTGGGTGTGACGTGGGGGCTTCGAACGTTACGTGGGTGTGACGTGGGTCATTTCGGTCGGGACGTGGGTGTGACGTTTGGGCTTCTAACGTGACGTGGGTGTGACATGGGGGCTTGAACGTGACGTGGGCGTGACGTGGGGGCATCGAAGGTGACGTGGGCATGACGTGGGTGCTTCGAAAGTGACGTGGGTGTGAGGTGGGTGATTCCAACGTCATGTGGGGGCTTCGAACGTGACTTGGGCGTGAGGTGGGTGATTGGAACGTGACGTGGGCGTGACGTCGGTACTTTGAAAGTGACGTGGGTGTGACCTGGGTGATTGGAACGTGACGTGGGAGTGACGTGGGGGCTTCAAACGTGATGTAAGGGTGACATGGGCGCTTAGAACGTGAGGTGGGTGTGACGTGGGTGCTTCCAACGTGACGTGGGCGTGACATAGGCGCTTCGATCATGACGTGGGTGTGACGTGTGTGGTTTCAACGTGACGTGGGTGTCACGTGGGGCATCGAACGTGACGTGGACGTGACGTCGGTACTTTCAATTTGAGGTTGGTGTGACCTGGGTCATTCGAACGTGACGTACATGCGACGTGGGTGATTCCAACGTGACGTGGGGCTTCGAACGTGACGTGGGTGTGACCTGGGTGATTGGAACGTGACGTGGCTGTGACGTGGGGGCTTCGAACGTGACGTGGGTGTGACGTGTGTGTTTCGAACGTGACGTTGGTGTTTCGAACGTGACGTGGGCGTGACGTGGGGGCTTCGAAAATGATGTGGGTGTGAGGTGGGGTCTTCGAACGTGACGTGGGCGTGACGTGGGAGTTTCGAACGTGACGTGGGCGCCACGTGGGGGCTTCGAACATGACGTGGATGTGAGGTGGGTGCTTCGGACGTGACGTGGGCATGACGTGGGGGCTTCGAAAATGATGTGGGTGTGACGTGGGGGCATCGAACGTGACGTGGGTGTGACGTGGGGGCATCGAACGTGACGTGGGTGTGACGTGGGGGCTTCGAACGTCACGTGGGCGTGACGTGGTACTTTACATTTGACGTGTGTGTGAACTGGGTCATTGGAACGTGACGTGGGTGTGACGTGGGGGCTTCGAACGTCACGTGGGTGTGACGTCGGTACTTTATACCTGATGCGGGTGTGACGTGGGTCATTCGAACGTGACGTGGGTGTGACGTGGGGGCTTCGAACGTGACGTGGGTGTGACGTGGGGGCTTCGAACGTGACGTGGGCATGACGTGGGTGATTCGAACGTGGCGTGGGCGTGACCTGGGGGCATCGAACGTGACGTGGGCGTGACGTGGGGGCTTCGAACGTGACGTGGGCATCACGTCGGTGATTCGAACGTGACGTGGGCGTGACGTGGGTGATTCGAACGTGACGTGGGCGTGACGTGGGGGCCTCGACCGGGACGTGGGCGTGACGTGGGTGTTTCGAACGTGACGTGGGCGTGACGTCGGTGCTTTGAATGTGACGTGGGTGTGACGTGGGTCATTCGAACGTGATGTACGTGTGACGTGTGGGCTTCGAACGTGACGTGGGTGTTTCAAAACTAACGTGAGTGTGACGTAGGGGTATCGAACGTGACGTCGGTGTTTCCAAACTGACGTGGGTGTGACGTCGGTATGTTGAATGTGACGTGGGTGTGACGTGCATGGTTCGAACGTGAGGTGGGTGTTTTAAATGTGAGCTGGGCGTGACGTGGGTCATTCGAACATGACGTAGGTGTGACGTGGGGGCTTCGAACGTGACGTGGGCGTGACGTGGATGCTTCGAATGTGACGTTGGTGTTTCGAACGTGACATGGGTGTGACATGGGTGCTTCGAATGTGACGTGGGCGTGACGTGGGGGCTTCGAACCTGACGTGGGTGTGACGTGGAGGCTTCGAAAGTGACGTGGGTGTGACGTGGGTCATTTGAACGTGACGTGGGCGTGACGTGGGTGATTCGAATGTGACGTGGGCGTGACGTGGGGGCTTCGAACGTCACGTGAGCGTCACGTGGGGGCATCGAGTTTGACATGGGCGTGACCTGGGTGATTGGAACGTGATGTGGGCGTGACGTGGGTGATTCCAACGTGACGTGGGGCTTCGAACATGACGTGGGCGTGACGTGGGGGCTTCGAACGTAACGTGGGCATGACGTGGGTGATTCGAAGGTGACATGGGTGTGAGGTGGGTGTTTCGAACGTGACGTGGGCGTGACGTCGGTACTTTGAATGTGACGTGGGTGTGACCTGGGTCATTGGAACGTGACGTGGGAGTGACGCGGGGGCTTCGAACGTGACGTTTGTGTGACATGGGTGCTTAGAACGTGACGTGGGCGTGACGTGGGCGATTCCAACGTGATGTGGGGCTTCGAACGTGACGTGGGCGTGATGTGGGTGATTCGAATGTCACTTGGGCGTGACGTGGGGGCTTCGAACGTCACGTGGGCGTGACGTGGGGGCTTCGATGTTGACGTGGGCGTGACCTGGGTGATTGGAACGTGACGTGGACGTGACGTGGGTGGTTTCAACATGACGTGGGCGTCACGTGGGGGCTTCGGAGGTGACGTGGACGTGACGTGGGGGCTTCGAAAGTGACGTGGGCATGGCGTGGGTGATTCGAAGGTGACGTGGGTGTGACGTGGGGGCTTCAAACGTGACGTGGCGTGACGTGGGTGATTCGAACGTGACGTGGGCGTGACGTCGGAACTTTGAATGTGACGTGGGTGTGATCTGGGTCATTTGATCGTGACGTGGGTGTGACGTGGGTGATTCCAACGTGACGTGGGGCTTCTAACGAGACGTGGGCGTGACCTGGGTGATTGGAACGTGACGTGGGCGTGACGTCGGTACTTTGAAAGTGACGTGGGAGTGACGTGGGGGCTTCAAACGTGACGTAAGGGTGACATGGGTGCTTAGAACGTGACGTGGGCGTGACGTGGGTGATTCCAACGTCATGTGGGGTATTCGAACGTGACGTGGGCGTGACGTGGGTGATTCGAACGTGACGTGGGCGTGACGTCGGTACTTTGAAAGTGACGTGGGTGTGACCTGGGTCATTGGAACGTGACGTGGGAGTGACGTGGGGGCTTCAAACGTGACGTAAGGGTGACATGGGCGCTTAGAACGTGACGTGGGCGTGACGTGGGTGATTCGAATATGACGTGGGTGTGACGTGGGTGATTCGAAAGTGACGTTGGTGTGACGTGGGTGTTTCGGACGTGACGTGGGCGTGACGTGGATGCTTCGAACGTGACGTTGGTGTTTCGAACGTGACATGGGTGTGGCGTGGGGGCTTCGAACGTGACGTGGGCGTGACATAGGCGCTTCGACCATGACGTGGGTGTGACGTCGGTACTTTCAATGTGACGTGGGTGTGACCTGGGTCATTGGAACGTGACGTGGGAGTGACGTGGGGGCTTCGAACGTGATGTAAGTGTGACATGGGTGCTTAGAACGTGACGTGGGCGTGACGTGGGCGATTCCAACGTGACGTGGGGGCTTCGAATGAGACGTGGGCGGGATGTGGGTGATTCGAAGCTGACGTGGGTGTGACGTGGGGGCTTCGAACGTCACGTGGGCGTGACGAGGGGGCTTCGAACGTGACGTGGGCGTGACCTGGGTGATTGGAACGTGACGTGGACGTGACGAGGGTGGTTTCAACGTGACGTGGGCGTCACGTGGGGGCTTCGGAGGTGACGTGGGCCTCACGTGGGGGCTTCGAAAGTGACGTGGGCATGGCGTGGGTGATTCGAAGGTGACGTGAGTGTGACGTGGGGGCTTCGAACGTGACGTGGGCGTGACGTGGGTGATTCGAACGTGACGTGGGCGTGACGTCGGTACTTTGAAAGTGACGTGGGCGTGACCTGGGTCATTTGATCGTGACGTGGGAGTGACGTGGGTGATTCGAACGTGACGTAAGGGTGACATGGGTGCTTAGAACGTGACGTGGGTGTGACGTGGGCGATTCCAACGTGACGTGGGGCTTCGAACGTGACGTGGGCGTGACGTGGGTGATTCGAACGTGACGTGGGCGTCACGTCGGTACTTTGAAAGTGACGTGGGAGTGACGTGGGGGCCTCAAATGTGACGTAAGGGTGACATGGGTGCTTAGAACGTGGCGTGGGCGTGACGTGGGTGATTCCAACCTGACGTGGCGGCTTCGAACGTGACGTGGGCGTGACGTGGGTGATTCGAATATGACGTGGGCGTGACGTGGGTGATTCGAATGTGACGTTGGTGTGACGTGGGTGTTTCAGACGTGACGTGGGCGTGACGTGGATGCTTCGAACGTGACGTTGGTGTTTCGAACATGACGTGGGTGTGACGTGGATGCTTCGAACGTGACGTTGGTGTTTCGAACGTGACGTGGGTGTCACGTGGGGCATCGAACGTGACGTGGACGTGACGTCGGTACTTTCAATTTGAGGTTGGTGTGACCTGGGTCATTAGAACGTGACGTACATGTGACGTGGGTGATTGGAACGTGACGTGGGTGTGACGTGGGAGCTTCGAACGTGACGTTGGTGTTTCGAACTTGACTTCGGTGTAACGTGCGTGATACGGACGTGACGTGGGCGTGACGTGGGGGCTTCGAAAATGTTGTGGGTGTGAGATGGGGTCTTCCAACGTGACGTGGACGTGACGTGGTACTTTACATTTGACGTGGGTGTGACCTTGGGTCAATCGAACGTGACGTGGGTGTGACGTGGGGGCTTCGAATGTTACGTGGGCGTGACGTGGTGATTCGAATGTGACGTGGGTGTGACGTCGGTACTTTGAATGTGACGTGGGCGTCACGTGGGGGCATCGAACGTGACGTGGACGTGACGTGGGTGATTGGAACGCGACGTGGGTGTGACGTGGGGGTTTCGAACGTGACGTGGGTGTGACGTGGGTGTTTCGAACCTGACGTTGGTATTTCGAACGTGACGCGGGTGTGACGTGGGTGCTTTGAATGCGACGTTGGTGTTTCGAACGTGACAGGGGTGTGACGTGGGTGCTTCAAATGTGACGTGGGTGTTTCGAACGTGACGTGGGTGTGACGTGGGTGATTCCAACGTGACGTGGGGCTTTGAACGTGACGTGGGCGTGACGTGGGTGATTCGAATGTGACGTGGGCGTGACGTGGGGGCTTCGAACGTCACGTGAGCGTCACGTGGGGGCATCGAGTTTGACATGGGCGTGACCTGGGGGATTGGAACGTGACGTGGGCGTGACGTGGGTGATTCCAACGTGACGTGGGGCTTTGAACATGACGTGGGCGTGACGTGGGGGCTTCGAACGTCACGTGAGCGTCACGTGGGGGCATCGAGTTTGACATGGGCGTGACCTGGGGGATTGGAACGTGAAGTGGGTGTGACGTGGGTGTTTCGAACGTGACGTTGGTGTTTCGAACTTGACTTCGGTGTGACGTGGGTGCTTCGGACCTGACGTGGGCGTAACATGCGGGCTTCGAACATGACGCGGGAGTGACGTGGATGCTTCAAATGTGACGTTGGTGTTTCGAACGTGACGGGGTGTGACGTGGGTGCTTGGAACGTGACGTGGGCGTCACGTGGGGGCTTCGAACATGACGTGGATGTGACGTGGGTGTTTCGGACGTGACGTGGGCGTGACGTTGATGCTTCGAACGTGACGTGGGAGTTTCAAACGTGACGTGGGTGTGACGTGGGTTCTTCGAACGTGACGTGAGCGTGACATAGGCGCTTCGATCATGACGTGGGCGTGACGTGTGTGGTTTCAACGTGACGTGGGTGTCACGTGGGGCATCGAACGTGACGTGGACGTGACGTCGGTACTTTCAATTTGAGGTTGGTGTGATCTGGGTCATTCGAACGTGACGTACATGTGACGTGGGTGATTCCAACGTGACGTGGGGCTTCGAACGTGACGTGGGCGTGACGTGGGTGATTCGAATGTGACGTGGGCGTGAGGTGGGGGCTTCGAACGTGACGTGGGTGTGACGTGGGGGCTTCGAAGTTGACGTGGGCATGGCGTGGGTGATTGGAACGTGAAGTGGGTGTGACTTGGGGGCTTCGAACGTGAAATGGGTGTGACGTGGGTGTTTCGAACGTGACGTTGGTGTTTCGAACGTGACGTGGGTGTGACGTGGGTGCTTTGAATGTGACGTGGGCGTCACGTGGGGGCTTCGAACATGACGTGGGTGTGACGTGGGGGCTTCGGACGTGACGTGGGCATGACGTGGGGGCTTCGAAAATGATGTGGGTGTGACGTGGGGGCATCGAACGTGACGTGGGCGTGACGTGCGGGCTTCGAACGTCACGTGTGCGTGACGTGGTACTTTACATTTGACGTAGGTGGGACCTGGGTCAATCGAACGTGACGTGGGTGTGACATGGGGGCTTCGAACGTGACGTGGGTGTGACATGGGTGTTTCGAACCTGACGTTGGTATTTCGAACGTGACGTGGGTGTGACGTGGGTGCATCGGACGTGACGTGGGCGTAACGTGGGGGCTACGAACATTACGCGGGTGTGACGTGGATGCTTCGAATGCGACGGTGTTTCGAACGTGACATGGGTGTGACGTGGGTGCTTGGAACGTGACGTGGGCGTCACGTGGGGGCTTCGAACATGACGTGGGTGTGACGTGGGGAATCGATCGTGACGTGGACGTGACGTCGGTACTTTATACCTGATGGGGGTATGACCTTGGTCATTCGAACGTGACGTGGGTGTGACGTGGGGGCTTCGAACGTGACGTGGGCATGACGTGGGTGATTCGAACGTGACGTGGGCGTGACGTGGGGGCATCGAACGTGACGTGGGAGTGACGTGGGGTCTTCGAACGTGACGTGGGTGTGACGTGGGGGCTTCGAATGTGACGTGGGCGTGACGTGGGGGCTTCGAACGTGACGTGGGCATGACGTGGGAGCTTCGAAAGTGACGTGGGTGTGAGGTGGGTGATTCCAACGTGACGTGGGCGTGACGTCGGTACTTTGAATGTGACGTGGGTGTGACGTGGGTCATTCGAACGTGATGTACGTGTGACGTGTGGGCTTCCAATGTGACGTGGGTGTTTCAAAACTAACGTGGGTGTGACGTAGGGGTATCGAACGTGACGTAGGTGTTTCCAAACTGACGTGGGTGTGACGTCGGTATGTTGAATGTGACGTGGGTGTGACGGTCATGGTTCGAACGTGAGGTGGGTGTTTTAAATGTGAGCTGGGCGTGACGTGGGTCATTCGAAAGTGATGTGGGTATGACGTGGGTCATTTGAACGTGACGTGGGCGTGACGTGGGTGATTGGAATGTGACGTGGGCGTGACGTGGGGGCTTCGAACGCCACGTGAGCGTCACGTGGGGGCATCGAGTTTGACATGGGCATGACGTGGGTGATTCGAACGTGACGTGGGCGTGACGTGGGGGCATCGAACGTGACGTGGGCGTGACGTGGGGTCTTCGAACGTGACGTGGGCGTGACGTGGGGTCATCGAACGTGACGTGGGCGTGACGTGGGGGCTTCGCACGTGACGTGGGCGTGACGTCAGTACTTTGAATGTGACGTGGGTGTGACCTGGGTGATTTGAACGTTACGTGGGCATGACGTGGGTGGTTCGAAAGTGACGTGGGCGTGACGTGGGTACTTTACATTTGACGTGGCTGTGACCTGGGTGATGCGAACGTGACGTGGGCGTCACGTGGGGGCTTCGGAGGTGATGTGGGCCTCACGTGGGGGCTTCGAAAGTGACGTGGACGTCACGTGGGTGATTCGAAGGTGACGTGCGTGTGACCTGGGTCATTGGAACGTGACGTGGGAGTGACGCGGGGGCTTCGAACGTGACGTAAGGGTGACATGGGTGCTTAGAACGTGACGTGGGCGTGACGTGGGCGATTCCAACGTGACGTGGGGCTTCCAACGTGACGTGGGCGTGATGTGGGTGATTCGAATGTCACTTGGGCGTGACGTGGGGGCTTCGAACGTCACGTGGGCGTGACGTGGGGGCTTCGATGTTGACGTGGGCGTGACCTGGGTGATTGGAACGTGACGTGGACGTGACGTGGGTGGTTTCAACGTCACGTGAGTGTCACGTGGGGTCCTCGAACGTGACTTGGGCGTCACGTGGGGTCTTCGAAAGTGACGTGGGCATGACGTGGGTGATTCGAAGGTGACGTGGGTGTGACGTGGGGGCTTCGAACGTGACGTGGGTGTGACGTCGGTACTTTCAATGTGACGTGGGTGTGACCTGGGTCATTTGAACGTGACGTGGGAGTGACGTGGGGGCATCGAACGTGACATAAGGCTGACATGGGTGCTTAGAACGTGACGTGGGCGTGACGTGGGTGTTTCGAACGTGACGTGGGGCTTCTAATGCGACGTGGGCGTGACGTGGGTGATTCGAATGTTACGTGGGCGTGACGTGGGGGCTTCGAACGTGACGTGGGCGTCACGTGGGGGCATCGAACGTGACGTGACGTGACGTGGTACTTTACATTTGACGTGGGTGTGACCTGGGTCAATCGAACGTGACGTGGGTGTGACGTGGGGGCTTCGAATGTGACGTGGGCGTGCCGTGGGGGCTTCGAATGTGACGTGGGCGTGACGTGGGGGCTTCGAACGTCACGTGGGCGTCACGTGGGGGCATCGAACGTGACGTGGGCGTGACCTGGGTGATTGGAACGTGATGTGGGTGTGACGTGGGGGCTTCGAACGTGACGTGGGTGTGACGTGGGTGCATCGGACGTGACGTGGGCGTCACGTAGGGGCTTCGAACATGACCTGGGTGTGACGTGGGGGCATCGATCGTGACGTGGACGTGACGTCGGTACTTTATACCTGATGGGGGTGTGACGTGGGTCATTCGAACGTGACGTGGGTGTGACGTGGGGGCTTCGAACGTGACGTGGGTGTTTCAAAACTAACGTGGGTGTGACGTAGGGGTATCGAACGTGACATAGGTGTTTCCAAACTGACGTGGGTGTGACGTTGCTATGCTGAATGTGACGTGGGTGTGACGTGCATGGTTCGAACGTGAGGTGGGTGTTTTAAATGTGAGCTGGGCGTGACGTGGGTCATTCGAACATGACGTAGGTGTGACGTGGGGGCTTCGAACGTGACGTGGGCGTGACGTGGATGCTTCGAATGTGACGTTGGTGTTTCGAACGTGACATGGGTGTGACATGGGTGCTTCGAATGTGACGTGGGCGTAACGTGGGGGCTTCGAACCTGACGTGGGTGTGACGTGGGGGCTTCGAAAGTGACGTGGGTGTGACGTGGGTCATTTGAACGTGACGTGGGCGTAACGTGGGGGCTACGAACATTACGCGGGTGTGACGTGGATGCTTCGAATGCGACGGTGTTTCGAACGTGACATGGCTGTGACGTGGGTGCTTGGAACGTGACGTGGGCGTGACGTGGGGGCTTCGAAAGTGACGTGGACGTCACGTGGGTGATTCGAAGGTAACGTGGGTGTGAGGTGGGGGCTTGAAACGTGACCTGGGTGTGACGTGGGGGCTTCGAACGTGACGTGGGCGTGACGTGGATGCTTCGAATGTGACGTTGGTGTTTCGAACGTGACAGGGGTGTGACGTGGGTGCTTGGAACGTGACGTGGGCGTCACGTGGGGGCTTCGAACATGACGTGGATGTGACGTGGGAGTTTCGAACGTGACGTGGGTGTGACGTGGTTCTTCGAACGTGACGTGAGCGTGACATAGGCGCTTCGATCATGACGTGGGCGTGACGTGTGTGGTTTCAACGTGACGTGGGTGTCACGTGGGGCATCGAACGTGACGTGGACGTGACGTCGGTACTTTCAATTTGAGGTTGGTGTGACCTGGGTCATTCGAACGTGACGTACATGTGACGTGGGTGATTCCAACGTGACGTTGGTGTTTCGAACGTGACGTGGGTGTGACGTGGGTGCTTGGAACGTGAAGTGGGCGTCACGTGGGGGCTTCGAACATGACGTGGGTGTGACGTGGGGGCTTCGGACGTGACGTGGGCATGACGTGGGGGCTTCGAAAATGATGTGGGTGTGACGTGGGGGCATCGAACGTGATGTGGGCGTGACGTGGGGGCTTCGAACGTCACGTGTGCGTGACGTGGTACTTTACATTTGACCTGGGTGGGACCTGGGTCAATCGAACGTGACGTGGGTGTGACGTGGGGGCTTCGAACGTGACGTGGGTGTGACGTGGGTGCATCGGACGTGACGTGGGCGTAACGTGGGGGCTACGAACATTACGCGGGTGTGACGTGGATGCTTCGAATGCGACGGTGTTTCGAACGTGACATGGCTGTGACGTGGGTGCTTGGAACGTGACGTGGGCGTCACGTGGGGGCTTCGAACATGACGTGGGTTTGACGTGGGGAATCGATCGTGACGTGGACGTGACGTCGGTACTTTATACCTGATGGGGGTGTGACGTGGGTCATTCGAACGTGACGTGGGCGTGACGTGGGGGCTTCGAACGTGACGTGGGTGTGACGTGGGGGCTTCGAACGTGACGTGGGCATGACGTCGGTGATGCGAACGTGACGTGGGCGTGACGTGGGGGCTTCGAACGTGACCTGGGTGTGACGTGGGTGTTTCGAACGTGACGTGGGCGTGACGTCGGTACTTTGAATGTGACGTGGGTGTGACGTGGGTCATTCGAATGTGATGTACGTGTGACGTGGGGGCTTCCAACGTGACGTGGGTGTTTCAAAACTAACGTGGGTGTGACGTAGGGGTATCGAACGTGACGTAGGTGTTTCCAAACTGACGTGGGCGTGACGTCGGTACTTTGAATGTGACGTGGGTGTGACGGTCATGGTTCGAACGTGAGGTGGGTGTTTTAAATGTGAGCTGGGCGTGACGTGGGTCATTCGAAAGTGATGTGGGTATGACGTCGGTCATTTGAACGTGACGTGGGCGTGACGTGGGTGATTGGAATGTGACGTGGGCGTGACGTGGGGGCTTCGAACGCCACGTGAGCGTCACGTGGGGGCATCGAGTTTGACATGGGCGTGACCTGGGTGATTGGAACGTGACGTGGGCGTGACGTGGGTGATTCCAACGTGACGTGGGGGCTTCGAACGTGACGTGGGTGTGACGTGGGGGCTTCGAACGTGACGTGGGTGTGACGTGGGTCATTTGAACGTGACGTGGGCGTGACGTGGGTGATTGCAACGTGACGTGGGGCTTTGAACGTGACGTGGGCGTGACGTGGGTGATTCGAATGTGACGTGGACGTCACGTGGGGGCTTCGAAAATGACGTGGACGTCACGTGGGTGCTTCGAAGGTGACGTGGGCGTGACGTGGGGGCTTCGAACGTGACCTGGGTGTGACGTGGGTGTTTCGAACGTTACGTGGGCATTTCGTCGGTGTTTCGAACGTGACGTGGGCGTGACGTCAGTACTTTGAATGTGACGTGGGTGTGACCTGGGTCATTTGAACGTTACGTGGGCGTGACGTGGGTGGTTCGAAAGTGACGTGGGCGTGACGTGGGTACTTTACATTTGACGTGGGTGTGACCTGGGTGATGCGAACGTGACGTGGGCGTGACGTGGGGGCTTCGGAGGTGATGTGGGCCTCACGTGGGGGCTTCGAAAGTGACGTGGACGTCACGTGGGTGCTTCGAAGGTGACGTGGGCGTGACGTGGGGGCTTCGAACGTGACCTGGGTGTGAGGTGGGTGTTTCGAAGGGGACGTGGGCGTGACGTCGGAACTTTGAATGTGACGTGGGTGTGACCTGGGTCATTGGAACGTGACGTGGGAGTGACGCGGGGGCTTCGAACGTGACGTAAGGGTGACATGGGTGCTTAGAACGTGACGTGGGCGTGACGTGGGCGATTCCAACGTGACGTGGGGCTTCCAACGTGACGTGGGCGTGATGTGGGTGATTCGAATGTCACTTGGGCGTGACGTGGGGGCTTCGATGTTGACGTGGGCGTGACCTGGGTGATTGGAACGTGACGTGGACGTGACGTGGGTGGTTTCAACGTGACGTGAGCGTCACGTGGGGTCCTCGAACGTGACTTGGGCGTCACGTGGGGTCTTCGAAAGTTACGTGGGCATGACGTGGGTGATTCGAAGGTGACGTGGGTGTGACGCGGGGTGATTCGAACGTGACGTGGGCGTGACGTCGGTACTTTCAATGTGATGTGGGTGTGACCTGGGTCATTTGAACGTGACGTGGGAGTGACGTGGGGGCATCGAACGTGACATAAGGGTGACATGGGTGCTTAGAACGTGACGTGGGCGTGATGCGGGTGATTCCAACGTGACGTGGGGCTTCGAATGTGACGTGGGCGTGAGGTGGGTGATTGGAACGTGACGTGGGCGTGACGTGGGTGGTTTCAACGTGACGTGAGCGTCACGTGGGGTCCTCGAACGTGACTTGGGCGTCACGTGGGGTCTTCGAAAGTGACGTGGGCATGACGTGGGTGATTCGAAGGTGACGTGGGCGTGACGTGGGTGATTCGATGGTGACGTGGGTGTGACGTGGGGGCTTTGAATGTGACGTGGGTGTGACCTGGGTCATTTGAACGTGACGTGGGAGTGACGTGGGGGCATCGAACGTGACATAAGGGTGACATGGGTGCTTAGAACGTGACGTGGGCGTGCCGTGAGTGGTTCCAACGTGACGTGGGGCTTCGAACGTGACGTGGGCGTCACGTGGGGGCATCGAACGTGACGTGGACGTGACGTGGTACTTTACATTTGACGTGGGTGTGACCTGGGTCAATCGAACGTGACGTGGGTGTGACGTGGGGGCTTCGAATGTGACGTGGGCGTGACGTGGGTGATTCGAATGTGACGTGGGCGTGACGTGGGGGCTTCGAACGTCACGTGGGCGTCACGTGGGGGCATCGAACGTGACGTGGGCGTGACCTGGGTGATTGGAACGTGACGTGGGTGTGACGTGGGGGCTTCGAACGTGACGTGGGTGTGACATGGGTGTTTCGAACCTGACGTTGGTATTTCGAACGTGACGTGGGTGTGACGTGGGTGCATCGGACCTGACGTGGGCGTAACGTGGGGGCTACGAACATTACGCGGGTGTGACGTGGATGCTTCGAATGTGACGTTGGTGTTTCGAACGTGACATGGGTGTGACGTGGGTGCTTGGAACGTGACGTGGGCGTCACGTGGGGGCTTCGAACATGACGTGGGTGTGACGTGGGGGCTTCGAACGTGACGTGGGCATGACGTGGGTGATTCGAACGTGACGTGGGCGTGACGTGGGGGCATCGAACGTGATGTGGGTGTGACGTGGGTGTTTCGAACGTGACGTGGGCATGACGTCGGTGATTCGAACGTGACGTTGGCGTGACGTGGGGGCATCGAACGTGACGTGGGCGTGACGTGGGGGCTTCGAACGTGACGTGGGCGTGACGTCGGTACTTTGAATGTGACGTGGGTGTGACGTGGGTCGTTCGAACGTGATGTACGTGTGGCGTGTGGGCTTCCAACGTGACGTGGGTGTTTCAAAACTAACGTGGGTGTGACGTAGGGGTATCGAACGTGACGTAGGTGTTTCCAAACTGACGTGGGTGTGACGTCGCTATGCTGAATGTGACGTGGGTGTGACGTGCATGGTTCGAACGTGAGGTGGGTGTTTTAAATGTGAGCTGGGCGTGACGTGGGTCATTCGAACATGACGTAGGTGTGACGTGGGGGCTTCGAACGTGACGTGGGCGTGACGTGGATGCTTCGAATGTGACGTTGGTGTTTCGAACGTGACATGGGTGTGACGTGGGTGCTTCGAATGTGACGTGGGCGTAACGTGGGGGCTTCGAACCTGACGTGGGTGTGACGTGGGGGCTTCGAAAGTGACGTGGGTGTGACGTGGGTCATTTGAACGTGACGTGGGCGTGCCGTGGGTGATTCCAACGTGACGTGGGGCTTCGAACATGACGTGGGCGTGACGTGGGGGCTTCGAAAGTGACGTGGACGTCACGTGGGTGATTCGAAGGTAACGTGGGTGTGAGGTGGGGGCTTGAAACGTGACCTGGGTGTGACGTGGGTGTTTCGAAGGTGACGTGGGCGTGACGTCGGTACTTTGAATGTGACGTGGGTGTGACCTGGGTCATGCGAACGTGACGTGGGAGTGACGTGGGGGCATCGAACGTGACATAAGGGTGACATGGGTGCTTAGAACGTGACGTGGGTGTGATGTGGGTGATTCCAACGTGACGTGGGGCTTCGAACATGGCGTGGGTGTGACGTCGGTACTTTGAATGTGCCGTGGGTGTGACGTGCATGACTCGAACGTGACGTGGGTGTGACGTGGGGGCTTCGAAGTTGACGTGGGCCAGACCTGGGTGATGCGAACGTGACGTGGGTGTGACGTGGGGGCATCGAACGTGACGTGGGCGTGACGTAGGGGCTTCAAAAGTGACGTGGGCGTAACGTGGGGCCATCGAACGTGACGTAGGTGTGACGTGGGGGCATCGAACGTGACGTAGGTGTGACATGGGTGCTTCGAATATGACATGGGCGTATCGTGGGGGCTTCGAACGGGACATGGGTGTGACGTGGGGGCTTTGAACGTGACGTGGGTGTGACGTGTGTGGTTTCATCGTGGCGTGGGCGTCACGTGGGGGCTTCGAACGTGACGTGGGTGTGACGTGGGTGATTCGAAGGTGATGTGGGTGTGACGTGGGGACTTCGAACGTGACGTGGGCGTGACGTCGGAACTTTGAATGTGACGTGGGTGTGACCTGGGTCATTGGAACGTGACGTGGGAGTGACGTGGGGGCATCGAACGTGACGCAAGGGTGACATGGGTGCATAGAACGTGACGTGGGTGTGACGTGGGTGATTCCAACGTGACGTGGGGCTTCGAACGTGACGTGGGCGTGACGTGGGTGATTCGAACGTGACGTGGGCGTCACGTCGGTACTTTGAAAGTGACGTGGGAGTGACGTGGGGGCCTCAAATGTGACGTAAGGGTGACATGGGTGCTTAGAACGTGGCGTGGGCGTGACGTGGGTGATTCCAACCTGACGTGGCCGCTTCGAACGTGGCATGGGCGTCACGTGGGGGCATCGAACGTGACGTGGACGTGACGTGGTACTTTACATTTGACGTGGGTGTGACCTGGGTCAATCGATCGTGACGTGGGTGTGACGTGGGGGCTTCGAATGTGACGTGGGCGTGACGTGGGTGATTCGAATGTGACGTGGGCGTGACGTGGGGGCTTCGAACGTCACGTGGGCGTAACGTGGGGGCATCGAACGTGACGTGGGCGTGACCTGGGTGATTGGAACGTGAAGTGGGTGTGACGTGGGGGCATCGAACGTGACGTGGGCGTGACGTGCGGGCTTCGAACGTCACGTGTGCGTGACGTGGTACTTTACATTTGACGTGGGTGGGACCTGGGTCAATCGAACGTGACGTGGGTGTGACATGGGGGCTTCGAACGTGACGTGGGTGTGACGTGGGTGTTTCGAACCTGACGTTGGTATTTCGAACGTGACGTGGGTGTGACGTGGGTGCATCGGACCTGACGTGGGCGTAACGTGGGGGCTACGAACATTACGCGGGTGTGACGTGGATGCTTCGAATGCGACGGTGTTTCGAACGTGACATGGCTGTGACGTGGGTGCTTGGAACGTGACGTGGGCGTCACGTGGGGGCTTCGAACATGACGTGGGTGTGACGTGGGGGCATCGATCGTGACGTGGACGTGACGTCGGTACTTTATACCTGATGGGGGTGTGACCTTGGTCATTCGAACGTGACGTGGGTGTGACGTGGGGGCTTCGAACGTGACGTGGGCATGACGTCGGTGATGCGAACGTGACGTGGGCATGACGTCGGTGATGCGAACGTGACGTGGGCGTGACGTGGGGGCTTCGAACGTGACCTGGGTGTGACGTGGGTGTTTCGAACGTGACGTGGGCGTGACGTCGGTACTTTCAATGTGACGTGGGTGTGACGTGGGTCATTCGAACGTGATGTACGTGTGACGTGGGGGCTTCCAACGTGACGTGGGTGTTTCAAAACTAACGTGGGTGTGACGTAGGGGTATCGAACGTGACGTAGGTGTTTCCAAACTGACGTGGGCGTGACGTCGGTACTTTGAATGTGACGTGGGTGTGACGGTCATGGTTCGAACGTGAGGTGGGTGTTTTAAATGTGAGCTGGGCGTGACGTGGGTCATTCGAAAGTGATGTGGGTATGACGTCGGTCATTTGAACGTGACGTGGGCGTGACGTGGGTGATTGGAATGTGACGTGGGCGTGACGTGGGGGCTTCGAACGCCACGTGAGCGTCACGTGGGGGCATCGAGTTTGACATGGGCATGACCTGGGTGATTGGAACGTGACGTGGGCGTGACGTGGGTGATTCCAACGTGACGTGGGGGCTTTGAACGTGACGTGGGTGTGACGTGGGGGCTTCGAACGTGACGTGGGTGTGACGTGGGTCATTTGAACGTGACGTGGGCGTGACGTGGGTGATTGCAACGTGACGTGGGGCTATGAACGTGACGTGGGCGTGACGTGGGTGATTCGAATGTGACGTGGACGTCACGTGGGGGCTTCGAAAATGACGTGGACGTCACGTGGGTGCTTCGAAGGTGACGTGGGCGTGACGCGGGGGCTTCGAACGTGACCTGGGTGTGACGTTGGTTTTTCGAACGTTACGTGGGCATTTCGTGGGTGTTTCGAGCGTGACGTGGGCGTGACGTCAGTACTTTGAATGTGACGTGGGTGTGACCTGGGTCATTTGAACGTTACGTGGGCATGACGTGGGTGGTTCGAAAGTGACGTGGGCGTGACGTGGGTACTTTACATTTGACGTGGGTGTGACCTGGGTGATGCGAACGTGACGTGGGCGTGACGTGGGGGCTTCAAACGTGACGTGGGCGTGACCTGGGTCATGCGAACGTGACGTGGGTGTGACGTGGGTGTTTCCAACGTGACGTGGGGCTTCGAACGTGACGTGGGCGTGACGTGGGTGATTGGAACGTGACGTGGGGCTTCGAACGTGACGTGGGCGTGATGTGGGGGCTTCGAACGTGACGTAAGGGTGACATGGGTGCTTAGAACGTGACGTGGGCGTGACGTGGGTGATTCCAACGTGACGTGGGGCTTCGAACGTGACGTGGGCGTGACGTGGGTGATTGGAACGTGACGTCGGTACTTTGAAAGTGACGTGGGAGTGACGTGGGGGCTTCGAACGTGACGTAAGGGTGACATGGGTGCTTAGAACGTGACGTGGGCGTGACGTGGGTGATTCCAACGTGACGTGGGGCTTCGAACGTGACGTGGGCGTGATGTGGGGGCTTCGAACGTGACGTGGGCGTCACGTGGGGGCTTCGGAGGTGACGTGGACGTGACGTGGGGGCTTCGAAAGTGACGTGGGCATGGCGTGGGTGATTCGAAGGTGACGTGGGTGTGACGTGGGGGCTTCAAACGTGACGTGGCCGTGACGTGGGTGATTCCAACGTGACGTGGGCGTGACGTCGGAACTTTGAATGTGACGTGGGTGTGACCTGGGTCATTTGATCGTGACGTGGGTGTGACGTGGGTGATTCCAACGTGACGTGGGGCTTCGAACGTGACGTGGGCGTGACCTGGGTGATTGGAACGTGACGTGGGCGTGACGTCGGTACTTTGAAAGTGACGTGGGAGTGACGTGGGGGCTTCAAACGTGACGTAAGGGTGACATGGGTGCTTAGAACGTGACGTGGGCGTGACGTGGGTGATTCCAACGTCATGTGGGGTATTCGAACGTGACGTGGGCGTGACGTGGGTGATTCGAACGTGACGTGGGCGTGACGTCGGTACTTTGAAAGTGACGTGGGTGTGACCTGGGTCATTGGAACGTGACGTGGGAGTGACGTGGGGGCTTCAAACGTGATGTAAGGGTGACATGGGCGCTTAGAACGTGACGTGGGCGTGACGTGGGTGATTCGAATATGACGTGGGCGTGACGTGGGTGATTCGAAAGTGACGTTGGTGTGACGTGGGTGTTTCGGACGTGACGTGGGCGTGACGTGGATGCTTCGAACGTGACGTTGGTGTTTCGAACGTGACATGGGTGTGGCGTGGGGGCTTCGAACGTGACGTGGGCGTGACATAGGCGCTTCGACCATGACGTGGGTGTGACGTCGGTACTTTCAATGTGACGTGGGTGTGACCTGGGTCATTGGAACGTGACGTGGGAGTGACGTGGGGGCTTCGAACGTGATGTAAGTGTGACATGGGTGCTTAGAACGTGACGTGGGCGTGACGTGGGTGATTCCAACGTGACGTGGGGGCTTCCAATGAGACGTGGGCGGGATGTGGGTGATTCGAAGCTGACGTGGGTGTGACGTGGGGGCTTCGAACGTCACGTGGGCGTGACGTGGGGGCTTCGAACGTGACGTGGGCGTGACCTGGGTGATTGGAACGTGACGTGGACGTGACGTGGGTGGTTTCAACGTGACGTGGGCGTCACGTGGGGGCTTCGGAGGTGACGTGGGCCTCACGTGGGTGATTCGAAAGTGACGTGGGCATGGCGTGGGTGATTCGAAGGTGACGTGAGTGTGACGTGGGGGCTTCGAACGTGACGTGGGCGTGACGTGGGTGATTCGAACGTGACGTGGGCGTGACGTCGGTACTTTGAATGTGACGTGGGCGTGACCTGGGTCATTTGATCGTGACGTGGGAGTGACGTGGGTGATTCGAACGTGACGTAAGGGTGACATGGGTGCTTAGAACGTGACGTGGGTGTGACGTGGGCGATTCCAACGTGACGTGGGGCTTCGAACGTGACGTGGGCGTGACGTGGGTGATTCGAACGTGACGTGGGCGTCACGTCGGTACTTTGAAAGTGACGTGGGAGTGACGTGGGGGCCTCAAATGTGACGTAAGGGTGACATGGGTGCTTAGAACGTGGCGTGGGCGTGACGTGGGTGATTCCAACCTGACGTGGCGGCTTCGAACGTGACGTGGGCGTGACGTGGGTGATTCGAATATGACGTGGGCGTGACGTGGGTGATTCGAATGTGACGTTGGTGTGACGTGGGTGTTTCGGACGTGACGTGGGCGTGACGTGGATGCTTCGAACGTGACGTTGGTGTTTCGAACATGACGTGGGTGTGACGTGGGTGCTTCGAACGTGACGTGGGCGTGACATAGGCGCTTCGATCATGACGTGGGCGTGACGTGTGTGGTTTCAACGTGACGTGGGTGTCACGTGGGGCATCGAACGTGACGTGGACGTGCCGTCGGTACTTTCAATTTGAGGTTGGTGTGACCTGGGTCATTAGAACGTGACGTACATGTGACGTGGGTGATTCCAACGTGACGTGGGGCTTCGAACGTGATGTGGGTGTGACCTGGGTGATTGGAACGTGACGTGGGTGTGACGTGGGAGCTTCGAACGTGACGTTGGTGTTTCGAACTTGACTTCGGTGTAACGTGCGTGATACGGACGTGACGTGGGCGTGACGTGGGGGCTTCGAAAATGTTGTGGGTGTGAGATGGGGTCTTCCAACGTGACGTGGACGTGACGTGGTACTTTACATTTGACGTGGGTGTGACCTGGGTCAATCGAACGTGACGTGGGTGTGACGTGGGGGCTTCGAATGTGACGTGGGCGTGACGTGGTGATTCGAATGTGACGTGGGTGTGACGTCGGTACTTTGAATGTGACGTGGGCGTCACGTGGGGGCATCGAACGTGACGTGGACGTGACGTGGGTGATTGGAACGCGACGTGGGTGTGACGTGGGGGTTTCGAACGTGACGTGGGTGTGACGTGGGTGTTTCAAACCTGACGTTGGTATTTCGAACGTGACGCGGGTGTGACGTGGGTGCTTTGAATGCGACGTTGGTGTTTCGAACGTGACAGGGGTGTGACGTGGGTGCTTCGAATGTGACGTGGGTGTTTCGAACGTGACGTGGGTGTGACGTGGGTGATTCCAACGTGACGTGGGGCTTTGAACGTGACGTGGGCGTGACGTGGGTGATTCGAATGTGACGTGGGCGTGACGTGGGGGCTTCGAACGTCACGTGAGCGTCACGTGGGGGCATCGAGTTTGACATGGGCGTGACCTGGGGGATTGGAACGTGAAGTGGGTGTGACGTGGGTGTTTCGAACGTGACGTTGGTGTTTCGAACTTGACTTCGGTGTGACGTGGGTGCTTCGGACCTGACGTGGGCGTAACATGCGGGCTTCGAACATGACGCGGGAGTGACGTGGATGCTTCAAATGTGACGTTGGTGTTTCGAACGTGACGGGGTGTGACGTGGGTGCTTCGAACGTGACGTGGGCGTCACGTGGGGGCTTCGAACATGACGTGGATGTGACGTGGGTGTTTCGGACGTGACGTGGGCGTGACGTTGATGCTTCGAACGTGACGTGGGAGTTTCAAACGTGACGTGGGTGTGACGTGGGTTCTTCGAACGTGACGTGAGCGTGACATAGGCGCTTCGATCATGACGTGGGCGTGACGTGTGTGGTTTCAACGTGACGTGGGTGTCACGTGGGGCATCGAACGTGACGTGGACGTGACGTCGGTACTTTCAATTTGAGGTTGGTGTGATCTGGGTCATTCGAACGTGACGTACATGTGACGTGGGTGATTCCAACGTGACGTGGGGCTTCGAACGTGACGTGGGCGTGACGCGGGTGATTCAAATGTGACGTGGGCGTGAGGTGGGGGCTTCGAACGTGACGTGGGTGTGACGTGGGGGCTTCGAAGTTGACGTGGGCATGGCGTGGGTGATTGGAACGTGAAGTGGGTGTGACTTGGGGGCTTCGAACGTGAAATGGGTGTGACGTGGGTGTTTCGAACGTGACGTTGGTGTTTCGAACGTGACGTGGGTGTGACGTGGGTGCTTTGAACGTGACGTGGGCGTCACGTGGGGGCTTCGAACATGACGTGGGTGTGACGTGGGGGCTTCGGACGTGACGTGGGCATGACGTGGGGGCTTCGAAAATGATGTGGGTGTGACGTGAGGGCATCGAACGTGACGTGGGCGTGACGTGCGGGCTTCGAACGTCACGTGTGCGTGACGTGGTACTTTACATTTGACGTGGGTGGGACCTGGGTCAATCGAACGTGACGTGGGTGTGACATGGGGGCTTCGAACGTGACGTGGGTGTGACATGGGTGTTTCGAACCTGACGTTGGTATTTCGAACGTGACGTGGGTGTGACGTGGGTGCATCGGACGTGACGTGGGCGTAACGTGGGGGCTACGAACATTACGCGGGTGTGACGTGGATGCTTCGAATGCGACGGTGTTTCGAACGTGACATGGGTGTGACGTGGGTGCTTGGAACGTGACGTGGGCGTCACGTGGGGGCTTCGAACATGACGTGGGTGTGACGTGGGGAATCGATCGTGACGTGGACGTGACGTCGGTACTTTATACCTGATGGGGGTGTGACCTTGGTCATTCGAACGTGACGTGGGTGTGACGTGGGGGCTTCGAACGTGACGTGGGCATGACGTGGGTGATTCGAACGTGACGTGGGCGTGACGTGGGGGCATCGAACGTGACGTGGGAGTGACGTGGGGTCTTCGAACGTGACGTGGGTGTGACGTGGGGGCTTCGAATGTGACGTGGGCGTGACGTGGGGGCTTCGAACGTGACGCGGGTGTGACGTGGGTGCTTTGAATGCGACGTTGGTGTTTCGAACGTGACAGGGGTGTGACGTGGGTGCTTCGAATGTGACGTGGGTGTTTCGAACGTGACGTGGGTGTGACGTGGGTGATTCCAACGTGACGTGGGGCTTTGAACGTGACGTGGGCGTGACGTGGGTGATTCGAATGTGACGTGGGCGTGACGTGGGGGCTTCGAACGTCACGTGAGCGTCACGTGGGGGCATCGAGTTTGACATGGGCGTGACCTGGGGGATTGGAACGTGAAGTGGGTGTGACGTGGGTGTTTCGAACGTGACGTTGGTGTTTCGAACTTGACTTCGGTGTGACGTGGGTGCTTCGGACCTGACGTGGGCGTAACATGCGGGCTTCGAACATGACGCGGGAGTGACGTGGATGCTTCAAATGTGACGTTGGTGTTTCGAACGTGACGGGGTGTGACGTGGGTGCTTCGAACGTGACGTGGGCGTCACGTGGGGGCTTCGAACATGACGTGGATGTGACGTGGGTGTTTCGGACGTGACGTGGGCGTGACGTTGATGCTTCGAACGTGACGTGGGAGTTTCAAACGTGACGTGGGTGTGACGTGGGTTCTTCGAACGTGACGTGAGCGTGACATAGGCGCTTCGATCATGACGTGGGCGTGACGTGTGTGGTTTCAACGTGACGTGGGTGTCACGTGGGGCATCGAACGTGACGTGGACGTGACGTCGGTACTTTCAATTTGAGGTTGGTGTGATCTGGGTCATTCGAACGTGACGTACATGTGACGTGGGTGATTCCAACGTGACGTGGGGCTTCGAACGTGACGTGGGCGTGACGCGGGTGATTCAAATGTGACGTGGGCGTGAGGTGGGGGCTTCGAACGTGACGTGGGTGTGACGTGGGGGCTTCGAAGTTGACGTGGGCATGGCGTGGGTGATTGGAACGTGAAGTGGGTGTGACTTGGGGGCTTCGAACGTGAAATGGGTGTGACGTGGGTGTTTCGAACGTGACGTTGGTGTTTCGAACGTGACGTGGGTGTGACGTGGGTGCTTTGAACGTGACGTGGGCGTCACGTGGGGGCTTCGAACATGACGTGGGTGTGACGTGGGGGCTTCGGACGTGACGTGGGCATGACGTGGGGGCTTCGAAAATGATGTGGGTGTGACGTGAGGGCATCGAACGTGACGTGGGCGTGACGTGCGGGCTTCGAACGTCACGTGTGCGTGACGTGGTACTTTACATTTGACGTGGGTGGGACCTGGGTCAATCGAACGTGACGTGGGTGTGACATGGGGGCTTCGAACGTGACGTGGGTGTGACATGGGTGTTTCGAACCTGACGTTGGTATTTCGAACGTGACGTGGGTGTGACGTGGGTGCATCGGACGTGACGTGGGCGTAACGTGGGGGCTACGAACATTACGCGGGTGTGACGTGGATGCTTCGAATGCGACGGTGTTTCGAACGTGACATGGGTGTGACGTGGGTGCTTGGAACGTGACGTGGGCGTCACGTGGGGGCTTCGAACATGACGTGGGTGTGACGTGGGGAATCGATCGTGACGTGGACGTGACGTCGGTACTTTATACCTGATGGGGGTGTGACCTTGGTCATTCGAACGTGACGTGGGTGTGACGTGGGGGCTTCGAACGTGACGTGGGCATGACGTGGGTGATTCGAACGTGACGTGGGCGTGACGTGGGGGCATCGAACGTGACGTGGGAGTGACGTGGGGTCTTCGAACGTGACGTGGGTGTGACGTGGGGGCTTCGAATGTGACGTGGGCGTGACGTGGGGGCTTCGAACGTGACGTGGGCATGACGTGGGAGCTTCGAAAGTGACGTGGGTGTGAGGTGGGTGATTCCAACGTGACGTGGGCGTGACGTCCGTACTTTGAATGTGACGTGGGTGTGACGTGGGTCATTCGAACGTGATGTACGTGTGACGTGTGGGCTTCCAATGTGACGTGGGTGTTTCAAAACTAACGTGGGTGTGACGTAGGGGTATCGAACGTGACGTAGGTGTTTCCAAACTGACGTGGGTGTGACGTCGGTATGTTGAATGTGACGTGGGTGTGACGGTCATGGTTCGAACGTGAGGTGGGTGTTTTAAATGTGAGCTGGGCGTGACGTGGGTCATTCGAAAGTGATGTGGGTATGACGTGGGTCATTTGAACGTGACGTGGGCGTGACGTGGGTGATTGGAATGTGACGTGGGCGTGACGTGGGGGCTTCGAACGCCACGTGAGCGTCACGTGGGGGCATCGAGTTTGACATGGGCATGACGTGGGTGATTCGAACGTGACGTGGGCGTGACGTGGGGGCATCGAACGTGACGTGGGCGTGACGTGGGGTCTTCGAACGTGACGTGGGCGTGACGTGGGGTCATCGAACGTGACGTGGGCGTGACGTGGGGGCTTCGCACGTGACGTGGGCGTGACGTCAGTACTTTGAATGTGACGTGGGTGTGACCTGGGTGATTTGAACGTTACGTGGGCATGACGTGGGTGGTTCGAAAGTGACGTGGGCGTGACTTGGGTACTTTACATTTGACGTGGGTGTGACCTGGGTGATGCGAACGTGACGTGGGCGTGACGTGGGGGCTTCGGAGGTGATGTGGGCCTCACGTGGGGGCTTCGAAAGTGACGTGGACGTCACGTGGGTGCTTCGAAGGTGACGTGCGTGTGACCTGGGTCATTGGAACGTGACGTGGGAGTGACGCGGGGGCTTCGAACGTGACGTAAGGGTGACATGGGTGCTTAGAACGTGACGTGGGCGTGACGTGGGCGATTCCAACGTGACGTGGGGCTTCCAACGTGACGTGGGCGTGATGTGGGTGATTCGAATGTCACTTGGGCGTGACGTGGGGGCTTCGAACGTCACGTGGGCGTGACGTGGGGGCTTCGATGTTGACGTGGGCGTGACCTGGGTGATTGGAACGTGACGTGGACGTGACGTGGGTGGTTTCAACGTGACGTGAGCGTCACGTGGGGTCCTCGAACGTGACTTGGGCGTCACGTGGGGTCTTCGAAAGTGACGTGGGCATGACTGGGTGATTCGAAGGTGACGTGGGTGTGACGTGGGGGCTTCGAATGTGACGTGGGTGTGACGTCGGTACTTTGAATGTGACGTGGGTGTGACCTGGGTCATTTGAACGTGACGTGGGAGTGACGTGGGGGCATCGAACGTGACATAAGGCTGACATGGGTGCTTAGAACGTGACGTGGGCGTGACGTGGGTGTTTCGAACGTGACGTGGGGCTTCTAATGCGACGTGGGCGTGACGTGGGTGATTCGAATGTTACGTGGGCGTGACGTGGGGGCTTCGAACGTGACGTGGGCGTCACGTGGGCGCATCGAACGTGACGTGACGTGACGTGGTACTTTACATTTGACGTGGGTGTGACCTGGGTCAATCGAACGTGACGTGGGTGTGACGTGGGGGCTTCGAATGTGACGTGGGCGTGACGTGGGTGATTCGAATGTGACGTGGGCGTGACGTGGGGGCATCGAACGTGACGTGGGCGTGACCTGGGTGATTGGAACGTGATGTGGGTGTGACGTGGGGGCTTCGACCGTGACGTGGGTGTGACGTGGCTGCATCGGACGTGACGTGGGCGTCACGTAGGGGCTTCGAACCTGACGTGGGTGTGACGTGGGGGCATCGATCGTGACGTGGACGTGACGTCGGTACTTTATACCTGATGGGGGTGTGACGTGGGTCATTCGAACGTGACGTGGCTGTGACGTGGGGGCTTCCAACGTGACGTGGGTGTTTCAAAACTAACGTGGGTGTGACGTAGGGGTATCGAACGTGACATAGGTGTTTCCAAACTGACGTGGGTGTGACGTCGCTATGCTGAATGTGACGTGGGTGTGACGTGCATGGTTCGAACGTGAGGTGGGTGTTTTAAATGTGAGCTGGGCGTGACGTGGGTCATTCGAACATGACATAGGTGTGACGTGGGGGCTTCGAACGTGACATGGGTGTGACATGGGTGCTTCGAACGTGACGTGGGCGTAACGTGGGTGCTTCGAATGTGACGTGGGTGTGACGTGGGGGCTTCGAAAGTGACGTGGGTGTGACGTGGGTCATTTGAACGTGACGTGGGCGTGACGTGGGTGATTCCAACGTGACGTCGGGCTTCGAACATGACGTGGGCGTGACGTGGGGGCTTCGAAAGTGACGTGGACGTCACGTGGGTGATTCGAAGGTAACGTGGGTGTGAGGTGGGGGCTTGAAACGTGACCTGGGTGTGACGTGGGGGCTTCGAACGTGACGTGGGCGTGACGTGGATGCTTCGAATGTGACGTTGGTGTTTCGAACGTGACAGGGGTGTGACGTGGGTGCTTGGAACGTGACGTGGGCGTCACGTGGGGGCTTCGAACATGACGTGGATGTGACGTGGGAGTTTCGAACGTGACGTGGGTGTGACGTGGGTTCTTCGAACGTGACGTGAGCGTGACATAGGCGCTTCGATCATGACGTGGGCGTGACGTGTGTGGTTTCAACGTGACGTGGGTGTCACGTGGGGCATCGAACGTGACGTGGACGTGACGTCGGTACTTTCAATTTGAGGTTGGTGTGACCTGGGTCATTCGAACGTGACGTACATGTGACGTGGGTGATTCCAACGTGACGTGGGGCTTCGAACGTGACGTGGGTGTGACCTGGGTGATTGGAACGTGACGTGGGTGTGACGTGGGGAATTCGAACGTGACGTGGGTGTGACGTGGGGTCTTCGAACGTGACGTTGGTGTTTCGAACTTGACTTCGGTGTGACGTGGGTGCTTCGGACCTGACGTGGGTGTGACGTGGGGGCTTCGAACATGACGTGGGCGTGACGTGGGGGCTTCGAAGTTGACGTGGGCATGGCGTGGGTGATTGGAACGTGAAGTGGGTGTGACTTGGGGGCTTCGAACGTGAAATGGGTGTGACGTGGGTGTTTCGAACGTGACGTTGGTGTTTCGAACGTGACGTGGGTGTGACGTGGGTGCATCGAACGTGACGTGGGTGTGACGTGGGGGCTTCGAACGTGACGTGGGTGTGACGTGGGTGTTTCGAACCTGACTGGTATTTCGAACGTGACGTGGGCGTGACGTGGGGGCTTCGAATGCGACGTTGGTTTTTCGAACGTGACATGGGTGTGACATGGGTGCTTCGAATGTGACGTGGGCGTAACGTGGGTGTTTCGAACGTGACGTGGGTGTGACGTGGGGGCTTCGAAAGTGACGTGGGTGTGACGTGGGTCATTTGAACGTGACGTGGGCGTGACGTGGGTGATTCCAACGTGACGTGGGGCTTCGAACGTGACGTGGGCGTGACGTGGGCGGTTCCAACGTGACGTGGGCCTTCGAACGTGACGTGGGCGTGATGTGGGTGATTCGAATGTCACTTGGGCTTGACGTGGGGGCTTCGATGTTGACGTGGGCGTGACCTGGGTGATTGGAACGTGACGTGGACGTGACGTGGGTGGTTTCAACGTGACGTGAGCGTCACGTGGGGTCCACGAACGTGACTTGGGCGTCACGTGGGGTCTTAGAAAGTGACGTGGGCATGACGCGGGTGATTCGAAGGTGACGTGGGTGTGACGCGGGGGCTTCGAACGTGACGTGGGTGTGACGTCGGTACTTTGAATGTGACGTGGGTGTGACCTGGGTCATTTGAACGTGACGTGGGAGTGACGTGGGGGCATCGAACGTGACATAAGGGTGACATGGGTGCTTAGAACGTGACGTGGGCGTGATGCGGGTGATTCGAACGTGACGTGGGGGCTTCGAACGTGACATGGGCGTGACGTGGGTGATTCCAACGTGACGTGGGCGTGACGTCGGTACTTTGAAAGTGACGTGGGTGTGACCTGGGTGATTGGAACGTGACGTGGGAGTGACGTGGGGGCTTCAAACGTGACGTAAGGGTGACATGGGTGCTTAGAACGTGACGTGGGAGTGACGTGGGTGATTCCAACGTGACGTGGGCTTCGAACGTGACGTGGGCGTGACGTGAACGATTGGAACGTGACGTGGGCGTGAGGTGGGTATTCGAAAGTGACGTGGGCGTGACGTGAACGATTGGAACGTGACGTGGGCGTGAGGTGGGTGTTCGAAAGTGACGTGGGTGTGACGTGCGTGCTTAGGACGTGAGGTGGGCGTGTCGTGGGTGCTTCGAACGTGACGTGGGCATGACATAAGCGCTTCGATCGTGACGTGGGCGTGACGTGTGTGGTTTCAACGTGACGTGGGCGTCACGGGTAGGCTTCGAACGTGACGTGGGCATGACGTGGGTGATTCGAAGGTGACGTGGGCGTGACGTGGGGGCATGGAACGTGACGTGGGTGTGACGTGGGCGATTCCAACGTGACGTGGGCGTGACGTCGGTACTTTGAAAGTGACGTGGGTGTGACCTGGGTCATTTGAACGTGACGTGGGAGTGACGTGGGGGCTTCAAACGTGACGTAAGGGTGACATGGGAGATTAGAACGTGACGTGGGCGTGACGTGGGTGATTCGAATATGACGTGGGCATGACGTGGGTGATTCGAACGTGACGTGGGCGTGACGTGGGTTCTTCGAACGTGACGTGGGCGTGATATAGGCGTTTTGATCATGACATGGGCGTGACGTGTGTGGTTTCAACGTGACGTGGGTGTGACGTGGGGGCTTCGAACGTGACGTCGGCCTCTCGTGGGGGCTTTGAAAGTGACTTGGGCGTGACGTGGGTGAATCGAAGGTGACGTGGGTGTGACGTGGGTTCTTCGAACGTGACGTGGGCATGACGTGGGTGATTCGAACGTGACGTGGGCGTGACGTGGGTGATTCGAAAGTGATGTCGGTGTGACAGGGTGTTTCGGACGTGACGTGGGCGTGACGTGGGTGCTTCGAACGTGACGTGGGCGTGTCATAGGCGCTTCGATCATGACGTGGGCGTGACGTGTGTGGTTTCAACGTGACGTGGGTGTCACGTGGGGCATCGAACGTGACGTGGACGTGACGTCGGTACTTTCAATTTGAGGTTGGTGTGACCTGGGTCATTCGAACGTGACGTACATGTGACGTGGGTGATTCCAACGTGACGTGGGGCTTCGAATGTGACGTGGGCGTGACGTGGGGGCTTCGAACGTCACGTGAGCGTCACGTGGGGGCATCGAGTTTGACATGGGCGTGACCTGGGGGATTGGAACGTGAAGTGGGTGTGACGTGGGTGTTTCGAACGTGACGTTGGTGTTTCGAACTTGACTTCGGTGTGACGTGGGTGCTTCGGACCTGACGTGGGCGTAACATGCGGGCTTCGAACATGACGCGGGAGTGACGTGGATGCTTCAAATGTGACGTTGGTGTTTCGAACGTGACGGGGTGTGACGTGGGTGCTTCGAACGTGACGTGGGCGTCACGTGGGGGCTTCGAACATGACGTGGATGTGACGTGGGTGTTTCGGACGTGACGTGGGCGTGACGTTGATGCTTCGAACGTGACGTGGGAGTTTCAAACGTGACGTGGGTGTGACGTGGGTGCTTCGAACGTGACGTGAGCGTGACATAGGCGCTTCGATCATGACGTGGGCGTGACGTGTGTGGTTTCAACGTGACGTGGGTGTCACGTGGGGCATCGAACGTGACGTGGACGTGACGTCGGTACTTTCAATTTGAGGTTGGTGTGATCTGGGTCATTCGAACGTGACGTACATGTGACGTGGGTGATTCCAACGTGACGTGGGGCTTCGAACGTGACGTGGGCGTGACGCGGGTGATTCGAATGTGACGTGGGCGTGAGGTGGGGGCTTCGAACGTGACGTGGGTGTGACGTGGGGGCTTCGAAGTTGACGTGGGCATGGCGTGGGTGATTGGAACGTGAAGTGGGTGTGACTTGGGGGCTTCGAACGTGAAATGGGTGTGACGTGGGTGTTTCGAACGTGACGTTGGTGTTTCGAACGTGACGTGGGTGTGACGTGGGTGCTTTGAACGTGACGTGGGCGTCACGTGGGGGCTTCGAACATGACGTGGGTGTGACGTGGGGGCTTCGGACGTGACGTGGGCATGACGTGGGGGCTTCGAAAATGATGTGGGTGTGACGTGAGGGCATCGAACGTGACGTGGGCGTGACGTGCGGGCTTCGAACGTCACGTGTGCGTGACGTGGTACTTTACATTTGACGTGGGTGGGACCTGGGTCAATCGAACGTGACGTGGGTGTGACATGGGGGCTTCGAACGTGACGTGGGTGTGACATGGGTGTTTCGAACCTGACGTTGGTATTTCGAACGTGACGTGGGTGTGACGTGGGTGCATCGGACGTGACGTGGGCGTAACGTGGGGGCTACGAACATTACGCGGGTGTGACGTGGATGCTTCGAATGCGACGGTGTTTCGAACGTGACATGGGTGTGACGTGGGTGCTTGGAACGTGACGTGGGCGTCACGTGGGGGCTTCGAACATGACGTGGGTGTGACGTGGGGAATCGATCGTGACGTGGACGTGACGTCGGTACTTTATACCTGATGGGGGTGTGACCTTGGTCATTCGAACGTGACGTGGGTGTGACGTGGGGGCTTCGAACGTGACGTGGGCATGACGTGGGTGATTCGAACGTGACGTGGGCGTGACGTGGGGGCATCGAACGTGACGTGGGAGTGACGTGGGGTCTTCGAACGTGACGTGGGTGTGACGTGGGGGCTTCGAATGTGACGTGGGCGTGACGTGGGGGCTTCGAACGTGACGTGGGCATGACGTGGGAGCTTCGAAAGTGACGTGGGTGTGAGGTGGGTGATTCCAACGTGACGTGGGCGTGACGTCCGTACTTTGAATGTGACGTGGGTGTGACGTGGGTCATTCGAACGTGATGTACGTGTGACGTGTGGGCTTCCAATGTGACGTGGGTGTTTCAAAACTAACGTGGGTGTGACGTAGGGGTATCGAACGTGACGTAGGTGTTTCCAAACTGACGTGGGTGTGACGTCGGTATGTTGAATGTGACGTGGGTGTGACGGTCATGGTTCGAACGTGAGGTGGGTGTTTTAAATGTGAGCTGGGCGTGACGTGGGTCATTCGAAAGTGATGTGGGTATGACGTGGGTCATTTGAACGTGACGTGGGCGTGACGTGGGTGATTGGAATGTGACGTGGGCGTGACGTGGGGGCTTCGAACGCCACGTGAGCGTCACGTGGGGGCATCGAGTTTGACATGGGCATGACGTGGGTGATTCGAACGTGACGTGGGCGTGACGTGGGGGCATCGAACGTGACGTGGGCGTGACGTGGGGTCTTCGAACGTGACGTGGGCGTGACGTGGGGTCATCGAACGTGACGTGGGCGTGACGTGGGGGCTTCGCACGTGACGTGGGCGTGACGTCAGTACTTTGAATGTGACGTGGGTGTGACCTGGGTGATTTGAACGTTACGTGGGCATGACGTGGGTGGTTCGAAAGTGACGTGGGCGTGACGTGGGTACTTTACATTTGACGTGGCTGTGACCTGGGTGATGCGAACGTGACGTGGGCGTGACGTGGGGGTTTCGGAGGTGATGTGGGCCTCACGTGGGGGCTTCGAAAGTGACGTGGACGTCACGTGGGTGCTTCGAAGGTGACGTGCGTGTGACCTGGGTCATTGGAACGTGACGTGGGAGTGACGCGGGGGCTTCGAACGTGACGTAAGGGTGACATGGGAGATTAGAACGTGACGTGGGCGTGACGTGGGTGATTCGAATATGACGTGGGCATGACGTGGGTGATTCGAACGTGACGTGGGCGTGACGTGGGTTCTTCGAACGTGACGTGGGCGTGATATAGGCGTTTTGATCATGACATGGGCGTGACGTGTGTGGTTTCAACGTGACGTGGGTGTGACGTGGGGGCTTCGAACGTGACGTCGGCCTCTCGTGGGGGCTTTGAAAGTGACTTGGGCGTGACGTGGGTGAATCGAAGGTGACGTGGGTGTGACGTGGGTTCTTCGAACGTGACGTGGGCATGACGTGGGTGATTCGAACGTGACGTGGGCGTGACGTGGGTGATTCGAAAGTGATGTCGGTGTGACAGGGTGTTTCGGACGTGACGTGGGCGTGACGTGGGTGCTTCGAACGTGACGTGGGCGTGTCATAGGCGCTTCGATCATGACGTGGGCGTGACGTGTGTGGTTTCAACGTGACGTGGGTGTCACGTGGGGCATCGAACGTGACGTGGACGTGACGTCGGTACTTTCAATTTGAGGTTGGTGTGACCTGGGTCATTCGAACGTGACGTACATGTGACGTGGGTGATTCCAACGTGACGTGGGGCTTCGAATGTGACGTGGGCGTGACGTGGGGGCTTCGAACGTCACGTGAGCGTCACGTGGGGGCATCGAGTTTGACATGGGCGTGACCTGGGGGATTGGAACGTGAAGTGGGTGTGACGTGGGTGTTTCGAACGTGACGTTGGTGTTTCGAACTTGACTTCGGTGTGACGTGGGTGCTTCGGACCTGACGTGGGCGTAACATGCGGGCTTCGAACATGACGCGGGAGTGACGTGGATGCTTCAAATGTGACGTTGGTGTTTCGAACGTGACGGGGTGTGACGTGGGTGCTTCGAACGTGACGTGGGCGTCACGTGGGGGCTTCGAACATGACGTGGATGTGACGTGGGTGTTTCGGACGTGACGTGGGCGTGACGTTGATGCTTCGAACGTGACGTGGGAGTTTCAAACGTGACGTGGGTGTGACGTGGGTGCTTCGAACGTGACGTGAGCGTGACATAGGCGCTTCGATCATGACGTGGGCGTGACGTGTGTGGTTTCAACGTGACGTGGGTGTCACGTGGGGCATCGAACGTGACGTGGACGTGACGTCGGTACTTTCAATTTGAGGTTGGTGTGACCTGGGTCATTCGAACGTGACGTACATGTGACGTGGGTGATTCCAACGTGACGTGGGGCTTCGAACGTGACGTGGGCGTGACGCGGGTGATTCGAATGTGACGTGGGCGTGAGGTGGGGGCTTCGAACGTGACGTGGGTGTGACGTGGGGGCTTCGAAGTTGACGTGGGCATGGCGTGGGTGATTGGAACGTGAAGTGGGTGTGACTTGGGGGCTTCGAACGTGAAATGGGTGTGACGTGGGTGTTTCGAACGTGACGTTGGTGTTTCGAACGTGACGTGGGTGTGACGTGGGTGCTTTGAACGTGACGTGGGCGTCACGTGGGGGCTTCGAACATGACGTGGGTGTGACGTGGGGGCTTCGGACGTGACGTGGGCATGACGTGGGGGCTTCGAAAATGATGTGGGTGTGACGTGAGGGCATCGAACGTGACGTGGGCGTGACGTGCGGGCTTCGAACGTCACGTGTGCGTGACGTGGTACTTTACATTTGACGTGGGTGGGACCTGGGTCAATCGAACGTGACGTGGGTGTGACATGGGGGCTTCGAACGTGACGTGGGTGTGACATGGGTGTTTCGAACCTGACGTTGGTATTTCGAACGTGACGTGGGTGTGACGTGGGTGCATCGGACGTGACGTGGGCGTAACGTGGGGGCTACGAACATTACGCGGGTGTGACGTGGATGCTTCGAATGCGACGGTGTTTCGAACGTGACATGGGTGTGACGTGGGTGCTTGGAACGTGACGTGGGCGTCACGTGGGGGCTTCGAACATGACGTGGGTGTGACGTGGGGAATCGATCGTGACGTGGACGTGACGTCGGTACTTTATACCTGATGGGGGTGTGACCTTGGTCATTCGAACGTGACGTGGGTGTGACGTGGGGGCTTCGAACGTGACGTGGGCATGACGTGGGTGATTCGAACGTGACGTGGGCGTGACGTGGGGGCATCGAACGTGACGTGGGAGTGACGTGGGGTCTTCGAACGTGACGTGGGTGTGACGTGGGGGCTTCGAATGTGACGTGGGCGTGACGTGGGGGCTTCGAACGTGACGTGGGCATGACGTGGGAGCTTCGAAAGTGACGTGGGTGTGAGGTGGGTGATTCCAACGTGACGTGGGCGTGACGTCCGTACTTTGAATGTGACGTGGGTGTGACGTGGGTCATTCGAACGTGATGTACGTGTGACGTGTGGGCTTCCAATGTGACGTGGGTGTTTCAAAACTAACGTGGGTGTGACGTAGGGGTATCGAACGTTACGTAGGTGTTTCCAAACTGACGTGGGTGTGACGTCGGTATGTTGAATGTGACGTGGGTGTGACGGTCATGGTTCGAACGTGAGGTGGGTGTTTTAAATGTGAGCTGGGCGTGACGTGGGTCATTCGAAAGTGATGTGGGTATGACGTGGGTCATTTGAACGTGACGTGGGCGTGACGTGGGTGATTGGAATGTGACGTGGGCGTGACGTGGGGGCTTCGAACGCCACGTGAGCGTCACGTGGGGGCATCGAGTTTGACATGGGCATGACGTGGGTGATTCGAACGTGACGTGGGCGTGACGTGGGGGCATCGAACGTGACGTGGGCGTGACGTGGGGTCTTCGAACGTGACGTGGGCGTGACGTGGGGTCATCGAACGTGACGTGGGCGTGACGTGGGGGCTTCGCACGTGACGTGGGCGTGACGTCAGTACTTTGAATGTGACGTGGGTGTGACCTGGGTGATTTGAACGTTACGTGGGCATGACGTGGGTGGTTCGAAAGTGACGTGGGCGTGACTTGGGTACTTTACATTTGACGTGGGTGTGACCTGGGTGATGCGAACGTGACGTGGGCGTGACGTGGGGGCTTCGGAGGTGATGTGGGCCTCACGTGGGGGCTTCGAAAGTGACGTGGACGTCACGTGGGTGCTTCGAAGGTGACGTGCGTGTGACCTGGGTCATTGGAACGTGACGTGGGAGTGACGCGGGGGCTTCGAACGTGACGTAAGGGTGACATGGGAGATTAGAACGTGACGTGGGCGTGACGTGGGTGATTCGAATATGACGTGGGCATGACGTGGGTGATTCGAACGTGACGTGGGCGTGACGTGGGTTCTTCGAACGTGACGTGGGCGTGATATAGGCGTTTTGATCATGACATGGGCGTGACGTGTGTGGTTTCAACGTGACGTGGGTGTGACGTGGGGGCTTCGAACGTGACGTCGGCCTCTCGTGGGGGCTTTGAAAGTGACTTGGGCGTGACGTGGGTGAATCGAAGGTGACGTGGGTGTGACGTGGGTTCTTCGAACGTGACGTGGGCATGACGTGGGTGATTCGAACGTGACGTGGGCGTGACGTGGGTGATTCGAAAGTGATGTCGGTGTGACAGGGTGTTTCGGACGTGACGTGGGCGTGACGTGGGTGCTTCGAACGTGACGTGGGCGTGTCATAGGCGCTTCGATCATGACGTGGGCGTGACGTGTGTGGTTTCAACGTGACGTGGGTGTCACGTGGGGCATCGAACGTGACGTGGACGTGACGTCGGTACTTTCAATTTGAGGTTGGTGTGACCTGGGTCATTCGAACGTGACGTACATGTGACGTGGGTGATTCCAACGTGACGTGGGGCTTCGAACGTGACGTGGGTGTGACCTGGGTGATTGGAACGTGACGTGGGTGTGACGTGGGGGCTTCGAACCTGACGTGGGCGTGAATGGGTGTTTCGAATGTGACGTGGGCGTGACGTGGGGTCTTCGAACGTGACGTGAGCGCCACGTGGGGGCATCGAAGTTGACGTGGGCGAGACCTGGGTGATTGGAACGTGAAGTGGGTGTGACGTGGGGGCTTCGAACGTGACGTGGGTGTGACGTGGGGGCATCGAACGTGACGTTGGTGTTTCGAACGTGACGTGGGTGTGACGTGGGGGCATCGAACGTGACGTGGGCGTGACGTGGGAGTTTCGAACGTGACGTGGACGTGACGTGGTACTTTACATTTGACGTGGGTGTGACCTGGGTCAATCGAACGTGACGTGGGTGTGACGTGGGGGCTACGAACGTGACGTGGGTGTGACGTGGGTGTTTCGAACCTGACGTTGGTATTTCGAACGTGACGTGGGTGTGACGTGGGTGCATCGGATGTGACGTGGGCTTAATGTGGGGGCTACAAACATTACGCGGGTGTGACATGGATGCTTCGAATGCGACGTTGGTGTTTCGAACGTGACGTGGACGTGGCGTGGTACTTTACATTTGCCGTGGGTGTGACCTGGGTCAATCGAACGTAACGTGGCTGTGACGTGGGGGCTTCGAATGTGACGTGGGCGTGACGTGGGTGATTCGAATGTGACGTGGGCGTGACGTGGGTGTTTCGAACGTCACGTGGGCGTCACGTGGGGGCATCGAACGTGACGTGGGCCTGACCTGGGTGATTGGAACGTGACGTGGGTGTGACGTGGGGGCTTCGAACGTGACGTGGGTGTGACGTGGGTGTTTCGAACCTGACGTTGGTATTTCGAACGTGACGTGGGTGTGACGTGGGTGCATCGGACGTGACGTGGGCATAACGTGGGGGCTACGAACATTAGGCGGGTGTGACGTGGATGCTTCGAATGCGACGTTGGTGTTTCGAACGTGACATGTGTGTGACGTGGGTGCTTGGAACGTGACGTGGGCGTCACGTGGGGGCTTCGAACATGACGTGGGTGTGACGTGGGGGCATCGAACGTGACGTGGACGTGACGTCGGTACTTTATACCTGATGGGGGTGTGACGTGGGTCATTCGAACGTGACGTGGGTGTGACGTGGGGGCATCGATCGTGACGTGGGCATGACGTGGGTGATTCGAACGTGACGTGGACGTGACGTGGGGGCATCGAACGTGACGTGGGTGTGACGTGGGGGCTTCGAACGTGACGTGGGCATGACGTCGGTGATTCGAACGTGACGTAGGCGTCACGTGGGGGCATCGAACGTGACGTGGGTGTGACGTGGGGGCTTCGAACGTGACGTGGGCATTTCGTGGGTGATTCGAACGTGACGTGGGCATGACGTGGCTGATTCGAACGTGACGTGGGCGTGACGTGGGTGATTCCAACATAACGTGGGGCTTCGAACATGACGTGGGCGTGACGTGGGGGCTTCGAAAGTGACGTGGGCATGACGTGGGTGATTCAAAGGTGACATGGGTGTGACGTGGGGGCTTCGAACCTGACCTGGGTGTGACGTGGGTGTTTCGAACGTGACGTGGGCGTGACGTCGGTACTTTGAATGTGACGTGGGTGTGACGTGGGTCAGTCGAACCTGATGTACGTGTGACGTGTGGGCTTCGAACGTGACGTGGGTGTTTCAAAACTAACGTGGGTGTGACGTAGGGGTATCGAACGTGACGTAGGTGTTTCCAAACTGACGTGGGTGTGACGTCGGTATGTTGAATGTGACGTGGGTGTGACGTGCATGGTTCGAACGTGAGGTGGGTGTTTTAAATGTGAGCTGGGCGTCACGTGGGTCATTCGAACATGACGTAGGTGTGCCGTGGGGGCTTCGAACGTGACGTGGGCGTGACGTGGATGCTTCGAATGTGACGTTGGTGTTTCGAACGTGACATGGGTGTGACATGGGTGCTTCGAATGTGACGTGGGCGTGACGTGGGTGATTCGAATGTGACGTGGGCGTGACGTGGGGGCTTCGAACGTCACGTGAGCGTCACGTGGGGGCATCGAGTTAGACATGGGCGTGACCTGGGTGATTGGAACGTGACGTGGGCGTGACGTGGGTGATTCCAACGTGACGTGGGGCTTCGAACATGACGTGGGCGTGACGTGGGGGCTTCGAAAGTGACGTGGGCATGACGTGGGTGATTCGAAGGTGACATGGGTGTGACGTGGGGGCTTCGAACGTGATGTGGGTGTGACGTGGGTGTTTCGAACGTGACGTGGGCGTTACGTCGGTACTTTGAATGTGACGTGGGTGTGACCTGGGTCATTGGAACGTGACGTGGGAGTGACGTGGGGGCATCGAACGTGACATAAGGGTGACATGGGTGCTTAGAACGTGACGTGGGCGTGATGCAGGTGATTCCAACGTGACGTGGGGCTTCGAACGTGACGTGGGTGTGACCTGGGTGATTGGAACGTGACGTGGGTGTGACGTGGGGGCTTCGAACGTGACGTTGGTGTTTCGAACTTGACTTCGGTGTGACGTGGGTGCTTCGGACCTGACGTGGGCATAACGTGGGGGCTTCGAAAATGATGTGGGTGTGAGGTGGGGTCTTCGAACGTGACGTGGGCGTGACGTTGGAGTTTCGAACGTGACGTGGACGTGACGTGGTACTTTACATTTGACGTGGGTGTGACCTGGGTCAATCGAACGTGACGTGGGCGTGACGTGGGGGCTTCGAACGTGACGTGGGTGTCACGTGGGTGTTTCGAACCTGACGTTGGTATTTCGAACGTGACGTGGGTGTGACGTGGGTGCATCGGATGTGACGTGGGCGTAACGTGGGGGCTACGAACATTACGCGGGTGTGACGTGGATGCTTCGAATGCGACGTTGGTGTTTCGAACGTGACCTGGGTGTGACGTGGGTGCTTGGAACGTGACGTGGGCGTCACGTGGGGGCTTCGAACCTGACGTGGGTGTGACGTGGGGGCATCGATCGTGACGTGGACAAGACGTCGGTACTTTATACCTGATGGGGGTGTGACGTGGGTCATTCGAACGTGACGTGGGCGTGACGTGGGGGGATCGATCGTGACGTGGGTGTGACGTGGGGGCTTCGAACGTGACGTGGGCATGACGTCGGTGATTCGAACGTGACGTGGGCGTGACGTGGGGGCTTCGAACGTGACCTGGGTGTGACGTGGGGGCTTCGAACCTGACGTGGGTGTGACGTGGGGGCTTCCAAAGTGACGTGGGCCTGACGTGGGTCATTTGAACGTGACGTGGGTGTGACGTGGGTGTTTCGAACGTGACGTTGGTGTTTCGAACTTGACTTCGGTGTGACGTGGGTGCTTCGGACCTGACGTGGGCGTAACGTGGGGGCTTCGAACATGACGCGGGAGTGACGTGGATGCTTCAAATGTGACGTTGGTGTTTCGAACGTGACAGGGGTGTGACGTGGGGGCTTCGAACGTGACGTGGGCGTCACTTGGGGGCCTCGAACATGACGTGGATGTGAGGTGGGTGATTCGAACGTGATTTGGCCGTGACGTGGGTGATTCGAACGTGACGTGGGCGTGACGTGGGGGCTTCGAACCTGACGTGGGTGTGACGTGGGGGCTTCGAAAGTGACGTGGGTGTGACGTGGGTCTTTTGAACGTGACGTGGGCGTGACGTGGGTGATTCCAACGTGACGTGGGGCTTTGAACGTGACGTGGGCGTGACGTGGGTGATTCGAATGTGACGTGGGCGTGACGTGGGGGCTTCGAACGTCACGTGGGCGTCACGTGGTGGCATCGAGTTTGACATGGGCGTGACCTGGGTGATTGGAACCTGACGTGGGCGTGACGTGGGTGATTCCAACGTGACGTGGGGCTTCGAACATGACGTGGGCGTGACGTGGGGGCTTCGAAAGTGACGTGGGCATGACGTGGGTGATTCGAAGGTGACATGGGTGTGACGTGGGGGCTTCGAACGTGACGTGGGTGTGACGTGGGTGTTTCGAACGTGAGGTGGGCGTGACATCGGTACTTTGAATGTGACGTGGGTGTGACCTGGGTCATTTGAACGTGACGTGGGAGTGACGTGGGGGCATCGAACGTGACGTAAGGGTGACATGGGTGCTTAGAACGTGACGTGGTCGTGACGTGGATGATTGGAACGTGACGTGGGCGTGACGTGGGGGCTTCGAACGTGACCTGGGTGTGACGTGGGTGTTTCGAACGTGACGTGGGCGTGACGTCGGTGCTTTGAATGTGACGTGGGTGTGACGTGGGTGCTTCGGACGTGATGTACGTGTGACCTGTGGGCTTCGAACGTGACGTGGGTGTTTCAAAACTAACGTGGGTGTGACGTAGGGGTATCGAACGTGACGTAGGTGTTTCCAAACTGACGTGGGTGTGACGTCGGTATGTTGAATGTGACGTGGGTATGACGGTCATGGTTCGAACGTGAGGTGGGTGTTTTAAATGTGAGCTGGGCGTGACGTGGGTCATTCGAACATGACATAGGTGTGACGTGGGGGCTTCGAACGTGACGTGGTCGTGACCTGGGTGATTGGAACGTGACGTGAGCGTGACGTGGGGGTATCGAACGTGACATGGGTGTGACGTGGGTGCTTCGGACGTGACGTGGGTGTGACGTGGGGGCTTCGAACATGACGCGGGAGTGATGTGGATGCTTCGAATGTGACGTTGGTGTTTCGAACGTGACAGGGGTGTGACGTGGGTGCTTCGAACGTGACGTGGGCGTCACGTGGGGGCTTCGAACATGACGTGGATGTGAGGTGGGGGCTTCGGACGTGACGTGGGCGTGACGTGGGGGCTTCGAAAATGATGTGGGTGTGACGTGGGGGCATCGAACGTGACGTGGGCGTGACGTGGGAGTTTCGAACGTGACGTGGACGTGACGTGGTACTTTACACTTGACGTGGGTGTGACCTGGGTCAATCGAACGTGACGTGGGTGTGACGTGGGGGCTTCGAATGTGACGTGGGTGTGACGTGGATGCTTCGAATGCAACGTTGGTGTTTCGAACGTGACATGGGTGTGACATGGGTGCTTGGAACGTGACGTGGGCGTCACGTGGGGGCTTCGAACATGACGGGGGTGTGACGTGGGGGCATCGATCGTGACGTGGACGTGACGTCGGTACTTTATACCTGATGGGGGTGTGACGTGGGTGATTCCAACGTGACGTGGGCGTGACGTCGGTACTTTGAAAGTGACGTGGGTGTGACCTGGGTGATTGGAACGTGACGTGGGAGTGACGCGGGGCTTCAAACGTGACGTAAGTGTGACATGGGTGCTTAGAACGTGACGTGGGAGTGACGTGGGTGATTCCAACGTGACGTGGGCTTCGCAAGTGACGTGGGCGTGACGTGGGTGATTGGAACGTGACGTGGGAGTGAGGTGGGTGCTTTGAATGTGACGTGGGCGTAACGTGAGTGCTTCGAACGTGACGTGGGCGTGACGTGGGGGCATCGAACGTGACGTGGGCGTGACCTAGGGGCTTCAAAAGTGACGTGGGCGTCACGTGGGGGCATCAAACGTGACGTAGGTCTGACGTGGGGGCTTCGAACGTGACGTGGGCGTGACGTGGGGTCCTCGAACGTGACTTGGGCGTCACGTGGGGTCTTCGAAAGTGACGTGGGCATGACTGGGTGATTCGAAGGTGACGTGGGTGTGACGTGGGGGCTTCGAACGTAACGTGGGTGTGACGTCGGTACTTTGAATGTGACGTGGGTGTGACCTGGGTCATTGGAACGTGACGTGGGAGTGACGTGGGGGCATCGAACGTGACATAAGGGTGACATGGGTGCTTGGAACGTGACGTGGGCGTGATGCAGGTGATTCCAACGTGACGTGGGGCTTCGAATGTGACGTGGGCGTGACGTGGGTGATTGGAACGTGACGTGGGCGTGACGTCGGTACTTTGAAAGTGACGTGGGTGTGACCTGGGGGCTTCGAAGGTGACGTAAGGGTGACATGGGTGCTTAGAACGTGACGTGGGCGTGACGTGGGTGATTCCAACGTGACGTGGGTGTTTCGAACGTGACGTGGGCGTGACGTGGGTGATTCGAGCGTGACGTGGGCGTGACGTCGGTACTTTGAAAGTGACGTGGGTGTGACCTGGGTCATTTGATCGTGACGTGGGAGTGACGTGGGGGCTTCAAACGTGACGTAAGGGTGACATGGGTGCTTAGAACGTGACGTGGGCGTGACGTGGGCTACTCCAACGTGACGTGGGGCTTCGAACGTGACGTGGGCTTGACGCGGGTGATTGGTAGCTGACGTGGGCGTGAGGTGGGTGATTCGAAAGTGACGTCGGTGTGGCGTGGGTGCTTGGAACGTCACGTGGGCGTGACTTGGGGTCTTCGATCGTGACGTGGGTGTGACGTTGGTGGTTTCAACGTGACCTGGGTGTCACGGGTGGGCTTCGAACGTGACGTGGGCATGACGTGGGTGATTCGAAGCTGACGTGCGCGTGACGTGGGGGCTTCGAACGTCACGTGGGCGTGACGTGGGGGCTTGAAACGTGACGTGGGCGTGACCTGGGTGATTCGATCGTGACGTGGACGTGACGTGGGTGGTTTCAACGTGACGTGGGCGTCACGTGGGGGCTTCGGAGGTGACGTGGGCCTCACGTGGGGGCTTCGAAAGTGACGTGGGCATGGCGTGGGTGATTCGTAGGTGACGTGGGTGTGACGTGGGTGTTTCGAACGTGACGTGGGCGTGACGTCGGTACTTTGAATGTGACGTGGGTGTGACCTGGGTCATTTGATCGTGACGTGGGAGTGACGTGGGGGCATCGAACGTGACGTAAGGGTGACATGGGTGCTTAGAACGTGACGTGGGTGTGACGTGGGTGATTCCAACGTGACGTGGGGCTTCGAACGTGACGTGGGCGTGACGTGGGTGATTGGAACGTGACGTGGGCGTGACGTCGGTACTTTGAAAGTGACGTGGGAGTGACGTGGGGGCTTCGGAGGTGACGTAAGGGTGACATGGGTGCTTAGAACGTGACGTGGGCGTGACGTGGGTGATTCCAACGTCATGTGGGGGCTTCGAACGTGACGTGGGTGTGACGTGGGTGCATCGGACGTGATGTGGGCATAACGTGGGGGCTACGAACATTACGCGGGTGTGACGTGGATGCTTCGAATGCGACGTGTGTGTTTCGAACGTGACATGGGTGTGACGTGGGTGCTTGGAACGTGACGTGGGCGTCACGTGGGGGCTTCGGACATGACGTGGGTGTGACGTGGGGGCATCGATCGTGACGTGGACGTGACGTCGGTACTTTATACCTGATGGGGGTGTGACGTGGGGGCATCGAACGTGACGTGGGTGTGACGTGGGGGCTTCGAACGTGACGTGGGCATGACGTCAGTGATTCGAACGTGACGTGAGCGCCACGTGGGTGCATCGAAGTTGACGTGGGCGTGACCTGGGTGATTGGACCGTGAAGTGGGTGTGACGTGGGGGCTTCGAACGTGACGTGGGTGTGACGTGGGTGTTTCGAACGTGACGTTGGTGTTTCGAACGTGACATGGGTGTGACGTGGGTGCTTCGGACGTGACGTGGGCGTGACGTGGGGGCTTCGAAAATGATGTGGGTGTGACGTGGGGTCTTCGAACGTGACGTGGGCGTGACGTGGGAGTTTCGAACGTGACGTGGGCGTGACGTGGGGGCTTCAGGCGTGACCTGGGTGTGACGTGGGTGTTTCGAAGGTGACGTGGGCGTGACGTCAGTACTTTGAATGTGACGTGGGTGTGACCTGGGTCATTTGATCGTGACGTGGACGTGACGTGGGTGGTTTCAACGTGACGTGGGCGTCACGGGTGGGCTTCGACCGTGACGTGGGCATGACGTTGGTGATTCGAACGAGACGTGGGCGTGACGTGGGGGCTTCGAACGTCACGTGGGCGTCACGTGGGGGCTTGAAACGTGACGTGGGCATGACCTGGGTGATTGGAACGTGACGTGGACGTGACGTGGGGGCATGGAACGTGACGTGGGCGTCACGTGGGTGATTCCAACGTGACGTGGGCGTGACGTCGGTACTTTGAATGTGACGTGGGTGTGACCTGGGTCATTTGAACTTGACGTGGGAGTGACGTGGGGGCTTCGAACGTGATATAAGTGTGACATGGGTGCTTAGAACGTGACGTGGGCGTGACGTGGGTGATTCCAACGTGACGTGGGGCTTCGAACGTGACGTGGGCGTGACGTGGGTGATTGGAACGTGACGTGGGCGTGACGTCGGTACTTTACATTTGACGTGGGTGTGACCTGGCGGCTTCGAACGTGACGTAAGGGGGACACAGGTGCTTAGAACGTGACGTGGGCGTGACGTGGGTGATTCCAACGTGACGTGGGGGCTTCGAACGTGACATGGGCGTGACGTGGGTGTTTCGAACGTGACGTGGGTGTGACGTGGGGGCTTCGAACGTGACGTGGGCATGACTTGGGTGATTCGAAAGTGACGTGGGCGTCACGTGGGAGTTTCGATCATGACGTGGGTGTGACGTGTGTGGTTTCAACGTGACGTGGGTGTCACGTGGGGCATCGAACGTGATGTGGACGTGACGTCAGTACTTTCAATTTGAGGTTGGTGTGACCTGGGTCATTCGAACGTGACGTACATGTGACGTGAGTGATTCCAACGTGACGTGGGGCTTCGAACGTGACGTGGGTGTGACCTGGGTGATTGGAACGTGACGTGGGTGTGACGTGGGGGCTTCGAACGTGACGTGGGTGTGACGTGGGGGCTTCGAACGTGACGTTGGTGTTTCGAACTTGACTTCGGTGTGACGTGGGTGCTTCGGACCTGACGTGGGCGTAACGTGGGGGCTTTGAACATGACGCGGGGGTGACGTGGATGCTTCGAATGTGACGTTGATGTTTGGAACGTGACAGGGGTGTGACGTGGGTGCTTCGAACGTGACGTGGGCGTCACGTGGGTGCATCGAAGTTGACGTGGGCGTGACCTGGGTGATTGGACCGTGAAGTGGGTGTGACGTTTGGGCTTCGAACGTGACGTGGGTGTGACGTGGGTGTTTCGAACGTGACGTTGGTGTTTCGAACGTGACATGGGTGTGACGTGGGTGCTTCGAACGTGACGTGGGCGTCACGTGGGGGCTTCGAACATGACGTGGATGTGACGTGGGTGCTTCGGACGTGACGTGGGCTTCACGTGGGGGCTTCGGACATGACGGGTGTGTGACGTGGGGGCATCGATCGTGACGTGGACGTGACGTCGGTACTTTATACCTGATGGGGGCGTGACGTGGGGGCATCGAACGTGACGTGGGTGTGACGTGGGGGCTTCGAACGTGACGTGGGCATGACGTCGGTGATTCGAACGTGACGTGAGCGCCACGTGGGTGCATCGAAGTTGACGTGGGCGTGACCTGGGTGATTGGACCGTGAAGTGGGTGTGACGTGGGGGCTTCGAACGTGACGTGGGTGTGACGTGGGTGTTTCGAACGTGACGTTGGTGTTTCGAACGTGACATGGGTGTGACGTGGGTGCTTCGAACGTGACGTGGGCGTCACGTGGGGGCTTCGAACATGACGTGGATGTGACGTGGGTGCTTCGGACATGACGTGGGCGTGTCGTGGGGGCTTCGAAAATGATGTGGGTGTGACGTGGGGGCATCGAACGTGACGTGGGCGTGACGTGGGAGTTTCGAACGTGACGTGGATGTGACGTGGTACTTTACATTTGACGTGGGTGTGACCTGGGTCAATCGAACGTGACGTGGGTGTGACGTGGGTGTTTCGAACGTCACGTGGGCATGACGTGGGTGGTTCGAAAGTGATTTGGGCGAGAATGGGTACTTTACATTTGACGTGGGTGTGACCTGGGTGATGCGAACGTGACGTGGGCGTCACGTGTGGGCATCGAACGTGACGTGGGCGTCACGTGGGGGCTTCGAAAGTGACGTGGACGTCACGTGGGTGCTTCGAAGGTGACGTGGGCGTGACGTGGGGGCTTCGAACGTGACGTGGGCGTGAATTGGGTGATTCGAACCTGACGTGGGCGTGAGGTCGGTACTTTGAATGTGACGTGGGTGTGACCTGGGTCATTTGAACGTGACGTGGGAGTGACACGGGGGCTTCGAACGTGACGTAAGGGTGACATGGGTGCTTAGAACGTGACGTGGGCGTGACGTGGGCGATTCCAACGTGACGTGGGGCTTCGAACGTGACGTGGGCGTTTGTGGGTGATTCGAATGTCACTTGGGCGTGACGTGGGGGCTTCGATGTTGACGTGGGCGTGACCTGGGTGATTGGAACGTGACGTGGACGTGACGTGGGTGGTTTCAACGTGACGTGAGCTTCACGTGGGGGCATCGAACGTGACGTTGGCGTCACGTGGGGGCATCGAACGTGACGTGGGCGTCACGTGGGGGCTTCGAAAGTGACGTGGACGTCACGTGGGTGCTTCGAACGTGACGTGGGCGTGACGTGGGTGATTCCAGCGTGACGTGGGCGTGACGTGGGTGATTCGAACGTGACGTGGGCGTGATGTGGGTGATTCGAATGTCACTTGGGCGTGACGTGGGGGCTTCGATGTTGACGTGGGCGTGACCTGGGTGATTGGAACGTGACGTGGACGTGACGTGGGTGGTTTCAACGTGACGTGAGCGTCACGTGGGGTCCTCGAACGTGACTTGGGCGTCACGTGGGGTCTTCGAAAGTGACGTGGGCATGACTGGGTGATTCGAAGGTGACGTGGGTGTGACGTGGGGGCTTGAAACGTGACGTGGGCGTGACCTGGGTGATTGGAACGTGACGTGGACGTGACGTGGGTGGTTTCAACGTGACGTGGGCGTGACGTGGGTGATTCGAACGTGACGTGGGCGTGACGTCGGAACTTTGAATGTGACGTGGGTGTGACCTGGGTCATTTGATCGTGAGGTGACGTGACGTGGGTGATTCGAAGGTGACGTGGGCGTGACGTGGGGGCTTCGAACGTGACCTGGGTGTGACGTGGGTGATTCGAAGGTGACGTGGGCCTCACGTGGGGGCTTCGAACATGACGTGGATGTGAGGTGGGTGCTTCGGACGTGACGTGGGCGTGACGTCGGGGCTTCGAAAATGACGTGGGTGTGACGTGGGGGCATCGATCGTGACGTGGACGTGACGTGGTACTTTACATTTAACGTGGGTGTGACCTGGGTCAATCGAACGTGACGTGGGTGTGACGTGGGGGCTTCGAATGTGACGTGGGCGTGACGTGGGTGATTCGAATGTGACGTGGGCGTGACGTGGGGGCATCGAACGTGACGTGGCATGACGTCGGTGATTCGAACGTGACGTGGGCATGACGTCGGTGATTCGAACGTGACGTGGGTGTGACGTGGGGGCTTCGAACGTCACCTGGGTGTGACGTGGGTGTTTCGAACGTGACGTGGGCGTGACTTCGGTACTTGAATGTGACGTGGGTGTGACCTGGGTCATTCGAACGTGATGTACGTGTGACGTGCGGGCTTCGAACGTGACGTGGGTGTTTCAAAACTAACGTGGGTGTGACGTAGGGGTATCGAACGTGACGTAGGTGTTTCCAAACTGACGTGGGTGTGACGTCGGTATGTTGAATGTGACGTGGGTGTGACGTGCATGGTTCGAACGTGAGGTGGGTGTTTTAAATGTGAGCTGGGCGTGACGTGGGTCATTCGAACATGACGTAGGTGTGACGTGGGGGCTTCGAACGTGACGTGGGCGTGACGTGGGTCATTTGAACGTGACGTGGGCGTGACCTGGGTGATTCCATTGTGACGTGGGGCTTCGAATGTGACGTGGGCGTGACGTGGGTGATTCGAATGTGACGTGGGCGTGACGTGGGGGCTTCGAACGCCACGTGAGCTTCACGTGGGCGCTTCGAACGTGACGTGGGCGTGACGTGGGGGCTTCAAGCGTGACCTGGGTGTGACGTGGGTGATTCGAAGGTGACGTGGGCGTGACGTCAGTACTTTGAATGTGACGTGGGTATGACCTGGGTCATTTGATCGTGACGTGGACGTGACGTGGGTGGTTTCCACGTGACCTGGGCGTCACGGGTGGGCTTCGACCGTGACGTGGGCATGACGTGGGTGATTCGAAGCTGACGTGGGCGTAACGTGGGGGCTTCGAACGTCACGTGGGCGTGACGTGGGGGCTTGAAACGTGACGTGGGCGTGACCTGGGTGATTGGAACGTGACGTGGACGTGACGTGCGGGCATGGAACGTGACGTGGGCGTCACGTGGGTGATTCCAACGTGACGTGGGCGTGACGTCGGTACTTTGAATGTGACGTGGGTGTGAACTGGGTGATTGGAACGTGACGTGGGAGTGACGTGGGGGCTTCGAACGTGATGTAAGTGTGACATGGGTGCTTAGAACGTGACGTGGGCGTGACGTGGGCGATTCCAACGTGATGTGGGGCTTCGAACATGACGTGGGCGGGACGTGGGTGATTCGAAGCTGACGTGGGCGTGACGTGGGGGCTTCGAACGTCACGTGGGCGTGACGTGGGGGCTTGAAACGTGACGTGGGCGTGACCTGGGTGATTGGAACGTGACGTGGGAGTGACGTGGGTGGTTTCAACGTGACGTGGGCGTCACGTGGGGGCTTCGGAGGTGACGTGGGCCTCACGTGGGGGCTTCGAAAGTGACGTGGGCATGGCGTGGGTGATTCGAAGGTGACGTGGGTGTGACGTGGGGGCTTCGAACGTGACGTGGGCGAATCGAACGTGACGTGGGCGTGACGTCGGAACTTTGAATGTGACGTGGGTGTGACCTGGGTCATTTGATCGTGACGTGGGAGTGACGTGGGGGCATCGAACGTGACGTAAGGGTGACATGGGTGCTTAGAACGTGACGTGGGTGTGACGTGGGTGATTCCAACGTGACGTGGGGCTTCGAACGTGACGTGGGCGTGACGTGGGTGATTGGAACGTGACGTGGGCGTGACGTCGGTACTTTGAAAGTGACGTGGGAGTGACGTGGGGGCTTCGGAGGTGACGTAAGGGTGACATGGGTGCTTAGAACGTGACGTGGGCGTGACGTGGGTGATTCCAACGTGACGTGGGGGCTTCGAACGTGACATGGGCGTGACGTGGGTGTTTCGAACGTGACGTGGGTGTGACGTGGGAGTTTCGATCATGACGTGGGCGTGACGTGTGTGGTTTCAACGTGACGTGGGTGTCACTTGGGGCATCGAACGTGATGTGGACGTGACGTCAGTACTTTCAGTTTGAGGTTGGTGTGACCTGGGTCATTCGAACGTGACGTACATGTGACGTGGGTGATTCCAACGTGACGTGGGGCTTCGAACGTGACGTGGGTGTGACCTGGGTGATAGGAACGTGACGTGGGTGTGACGTGGGGGCTTCGAACGTGACGTGGGTGTGACGTGGGTGTTTCGAATGTGACGTTGGTGTTTCACTCTTGACTTCGGTGTGACGTGGGTGCTTCGGACGTGACGTGGGCGTCACGTGGGGGCTTCGAACATGACGTGGATGTGAGGTGGGTGCTTCGGACGTGACGTGGGCGTGACGTGGGGGCTTCGAAAATGATGTGGGTGTGACGTGGGTGCATCGAACGTGACGTGGGCGTTACGTGGGAGTTTCGAACGTGACGTGGGTGTCACGTGGGGGCTTCGAAAATGATGTGAGTGTGACGTGGGGGAATCGAACGTGACGTGGGCGTGACGTGGGAGTTTCGAACGTGACGTGGATGTGACGTGGTACTTTACATTTGACGTGGGTGTGACCTGGGTCAATCGAACGTGACGTGGGTGTGACGTGGGGGCTTCGAACGTCACGTGGGCATGACGTGGGTGGTTCGAAAGTGATTTGGGCGAGAATGGGTACTTTACATTTGACGTGGGTGTGACCTGGGTGATGCGAACGTGACGTGGGCGTCACGTGGGGGCATCGAACGTGACGTGGGCGTCACGTGGGGGCTTCGAAAGTGACGTGGACATCACGTGGGTGCTTCGAACGTGAGGTGGGCGTGACGTGGGGGCTTCGAACGTCACGTGGGCGTGACGTGGGTTATTCGAACGTGACGTGGGCGTCACGTGGGAGCTTCGAAAGTGACGTGGACGTCACGTGGGTGATTCGAAGCTGACGTGGGTGTGACGTGGGGGCTTCGAACGTGACCTGGGTGTGAGGCGGGTGTTTCGAACGTGACGTGGGCGTGACGTCGGTACTTTGAATGTGACGTGGGTGTAACCTGGGTCATTTGAACGTGACGTGGGAGTGACGCGGGGGCATCGAACGTGACGTAAGGGTGACATGGGTGCTTAGAACGCGACGTGGGCGTGACGTGGGCGATTCCAACGTGACTTGGGGCTTCGAACGTGACGTGGGCGTGATGTGGGTGATTCGAATGTCACTTGGGCGTGACGTGGGGGCTTCGATGTTGACGTGGGCGTGACCTGGGTGATTGGAACGTGACGTGGACGTGACGTGGGTGGTTTCAACGTGACGTGAGCGTACGTGGGGTCCTCGAACGTGACTTGGGCGTCACGTGGGGTCTTCGAAAGTGACGTGGGCATGACTGGGTGATTCGAAGGTGACGTGGGTGTGACGCGGGGGCTTCGAACGTGACGTGGGTGTGACGTCGGTACTTTGAATGTGACGTGGGTGTGACCTGGGTCATTTGAACGTGACGTGGGAGTGACGTGGGGGCATCGAACGTGACATAAGGGTGACATGGGTGCTTAGAACGTGACGTGGGCGTGATGCGGGTGATTCCAACGTGACGTGGGGCTTCGAATGTGACGTGGGCGTGACGTGGGTGATTGGAACGTGACGTGGGCGTGAAGTCGGTACTTTGAAAGTGACGTGGGTGTGACCTGGGGGCTTCGAAGGTGACGTAAGGGTGACATGGGTGCTTAGAACATGACGTGGGCGTCACGTGGGTGATTCCAACGTGACGTGGGGCTTCGAACGTGACGTGGGTGTGACCTGGGTGATTGGAACGTAACGTGGGTGTGACGATGGTGCTTCGGACCTGACGTGGGCATAACGTGGGGGCTTCGAAAATGATGTGGGTGTGAGGTGGGGTCTTCGAACGTGACGTGGGCGTGACGTGGGAGTTTCGAACGTGACGTGGGCGTGACGTGGTACTTTACATTTGACGTGGGTGTGACCTGGGTCAATCGAACGTGACGTGGGCGTGACGTGGGGGCTTCGAACGTGACGTGGGTGTCACGTGGGTGTTTCGAACCTGACGTTGGTATTTCGAACGTGACGTGGGTGTGACGTGGGTGCATCGGATGTGACGTGGGCGTAACGTGGGGGCTACGAACATTACGCGGGTGTGACGTGGATGCTTCGAATGCGACGTTGGTGTTTCGAACGTGACATGGGTGTGACGTGGGTGCTTGGAACGTGACGTGGGCGTCACGTGGGGGCTTCGAACCTGACGTGGGTGTGACGTGGGGGCATCGATCGTGACGTGGACATGACGTCGGTACTTTATACCTGATGGGGGTGTGACGTGGGTCATTCGAACGTGACGTGGGCGTGACGTGGGGGCATCGAACGTGACGTGGGTGTGACGTGGGGGCTTCGAACGTGACGTGGGCATGACGTGGGGGCTTCGAACGTGACGTGGGCGTGACGTGGGGGCTTCGAACGTGACCTGGGTGTGACGTGGGGGCTTCGAACGTGACCTGGGTGTGACGTGGGGGTTCGAACCTGACGTGGGTGTGACGTGGGGGCTTCCAAAGTGACGTGGGCCTGACGTGGGTCATTTGAACGTGACGTGGGTGTGACGTGGGTGTTTCGAACGTGACGTTGGTGTTTCGAACTTGACTTCGATGTGACGTGGGTGCTTCGGACCTGACGTGGGCGTAACGTGGGGGCTTCGAACATGACGCGGGCGTGACGTGGATGCTTCAAATGTGACGTTAGTGTTTCGAACGTGACAGGGGTGTGACGTGGGGGCTTCGAACGTGACGTGGGCGTCACATGGGGCCTCGAACATGACGTGGATGTGAGGTGGGTGATTCGAACGTGACGTGGCCGTGACGTGGTTGATTCGAACGTGACGTGGGCGTGACGTGGGGGCTTCGAACCTGACGTGGGTGTGACGTGGGGGCTTCGAAAGTGACGTGGGTGTGACGTGGGTCATTTGAACGTGACGTGGGCGTGACGTGTGTGATTCCAACGTGACGTGGGGCTTTGAACGTGACGTGGGCGTGACGTGGGTGATTCGAATGTGACGTGGGCGTGACGTGGGGGCTTCGAACGTCACGTGGGCGTCACGTGGGGGCATCGAGTTTGACATGGGCGTGACCTGGGTGATTGGAACCTGACGTGGGCGTGACGTGGGTGATTCCAACGTGACGTGGGGCTTCGAACATGACGTGGGCGTGACGTGGGGGCTACGAAAGTGACGTGGGCATGACGTGGGTGATTCGATGGTGACATGGGTGTGACGTGGGGGCTTCGAACGTGACGTGAGTGTGACGTGGGTGTTTCGAACGTGACGTGGGCGTGACATCGGTACTTTGAATGTGACGTGGGTGTGACCTGGGTCATTTGAACGTGACGTGGGAGTGACGTGGGGGCATCGAACGTGACGTAAGGGTGACATGGGTGCTTAGAACGTGACGTGGTCGTGACGTGGATGATTGGAACGTGACGTGGGCGTGACGTGGGGGCTTCGAACGTGACCTGGGTGTGACGTGGGTGTTTCGAACGTGACGTGGGAGTGACGTGGGGTCTTCGAACGTGACGTGAGCGCCACGTGGGGGCATCGAACGTGACGTGGGCGTGACCTGGGTGATTGGAACGTGAAGTGGGTGTGACGTGGGGACTTCGAAAGTGACGTGGGTGTGACGTGGGTGTTTCGAACGTGACGTGGGCGTGACGTGGGGGCATCGAACGTGACGTGGGCGTGACGTGGGGGCTTCGAACGTGACCTGGGTGTGACGTGGGTGTTTCGAACGTGACGTGGGCGTGACGTCGGTGCTTTGAATGTGACGTGGGTGTGACGTGGGTCATTCGAACGTGATGTACGTGTGACCTGTGGGCTTCCAACGTGACGTGGGTGTTTCAAAACTAACGTGGGTGTGACGTAGGGGTATCGAACGTGACGTAGGTGTTTCCAAACTGACGTGGGTGTCACGTCGGTATGTTGAATGTGACGTGGGTGTGACGTGCATGGTTCGAACGTGAGGTGGGTGTTTTAAATGTGAGCTGGGCGTGACGTGGGTCATTCGAACATGACGTAGGTGTGACGTGGGGGCTTCGAACGTGACGTGGTCGTGACCTGGGTGCTTGGAACGTCACGTGGGCGTGACGTGGGGGCTTCGAACGTGACATGGGTGTGACGTGGGTGCTTCGGACGTGACGTGGGTGTGACGTGGGGGCTTCGAACATGACGCGGGAGTGATGTGGATGCTTCGAATGTGACGTTGGTGTTTCGAACGTGACAGGGGTGTGACGTGGGTGCTTCGAACGTGACGTGGGCGTCACGTGGGGGCTTCGAACATGACGTGGATGTGACGTGGGGGCTTCGGACGTGACGTGGGCGTGACGTGGGGGCTTCGAAAATGATGTGGGCGTGACGTGGGGGCATCGAACGTGACGTGGGCGTGACGTGGGAGTTTCGAACGTGACGTGGACGTGACGTGGTACTTTACACTTGACGTGGGTGTGACCTGGCTCAATCGAACGTGACGTGGGTGTGACGTGGCGGCTTCGAATGTGACGTGGGTGTGACGTGTATGCTTCGAATGCAACGTTGGTGTTTCGAACGTGACATGGGTGTGACATGGGTGCTTGGAACGTGACGTGGGCGTCACGTGGGGGCTTCGAACATGACGGGGGTGTGACGTGGGGGCATCGATCGTGACGTGGACGTGACGTCGGTACTTTATACCTGATGGGGGTGTGACGTGGGTCATTCGAACGTGACGTGGGTGTGACGTGGGGGCTTCGATCGTGACGTGGGCATGACGTGGGTGATTCGAACGTGACGTGGGCGTGACGTGGGGGCATCGAAAATGATGTGGGTGTGACGTGGGGGCTTCGAACGTGACGTGGGCATGACGTGGGTGATTCGAACGTGACGTGGGCGTGACGTGGGGGCATCGAACGTGACCTGGGTGTGACGTGGGTGTTTCGAACGTGACGTGGGTGTGACGTCGGTACTTTGAATGTGACGTGGGTGTGACCTGGGTCATTCAAACGTGATGTACGTGTGACGTGTGGGCTTCGAACGTGACGTGGGTGTTTCAAAACAAACGTGGGTGTGACGTGGGGGTATCGAACGTGACGTAGGTGTTTCCAAACTGACGTGGGTGTGACGTCGGTATGTTGAATGTGACGTGGGTGTGACGTGCATGGTTCGAACGTGAGGTGGGTGTTTTAAATGTGAGCTGGGCGTCACGTGGGTCATTCGAACATGACGTAGGTGTGCCGTGGGGGCTTCGAACGTGACGTGGGCGTGACGTGGATGCTTCGAATGTGACGTTGGTGTTTCGAACGTGACATGGGTGTGACGTGGGTGCTTCGAATGTGACATGGGCGTAACGTGGGGGCTTCGAACCTGACGTGGGTGTGACGTGGGGGCTTCGAAAGTGACGTGGGCGTGACGTGGGGGCTTCGAACGTCACGTGAGCGTCACGTGGGGGCATCGAGTTTGACATGGGCGTGACCTGGGTGATTCCAACGTGACGTGGGGCTTCGAACATGACGTGGGCATGACGTGGGGGCTTCTAACGTGACGTGGGGCTTCGAACATGACGTGGGCGTGACGTGGGGGCTTCGATGTTGACGTGGGCATGACGTGGGTGATTCGAAGGTGACGGGTGTGACGTGGGGGCTTCGAACGTGACGTGGGTGTGACGTGGGTGTTTCGAACGTGACGTGGGCCTGACGTCGGTACTTTGAATGTGACGTGGGTGTGACCTGGGTCATTTGAACGTGACGTGGGAGTGACGTGGGGGCATCGAACGTGACATAAGGGTGACATGGGTGCTTAGAACGTGACGTGGTCGTGACGTGGATGATTGGAACGTGACGTGGGCGTGACGTGGGTCATTCGAAAGTGACGTGGGTGTGACGTGGGTCATTGGAACGTGACGTGGGCGTGACGTGGGTGTTTCGAATGTGACGTGGGCGTGACGTGGGGGCTTCGAACGTCACGTGAGCGTCACGTGGGGGCATCGAGTTTGACATGGGCGTGACGTGGGTGATTCCAACGTGACGTGGGGCTTCGAACATGACGTGGGCGTGACGTGGGGGCTTCGAAAGTGACGTGGGCATGACGTGGGTGATTCCAACGTGACGTGGGGCTTCGAACATGACGTGGGCGTGACGTGGGGGCTTCGAAAGTGACGTGGGCATGACGTGGGTGATTCGAAGGTGACATGGGTGTGACGTGGGGGCTTCGAACGTGACGTGGGCGTGACGTGGGGGCTTCTAACGTGACATGGGCGTGACGTCGGTACTTTGAATGTGACGTGGGTGTGACGTAGGTCATTCGAACGTGATGTACGTGTGACGTGTGGGCTTCGAACGTGACGTGGGTGTTTCAAAACTAACGTGGGTGTGACGTAGGGGTATCGAACGTGACGTAGGTGTTTCCAAACTGACGTGGGTGTGACGTCGATACGTTGAATGTGACGTGGGTGTGACGTGCATGATTCGAACGTGACGTGGGTGTTTTAAATGTGAGCTGGGCGTGACCTGGGTCATTCGAACGTGACATAGGTGTGACGTGGGGGCATCGAACGTGACGTGGGCATGACGTGGGGGCTTCGAACGTCACGTGGGCGTGACGTGTTACTTTATATTTGACGTGGGTGCGACCTGGGCCAATCGAACGTGACGTGGGTGTGACGTGGGGGCTTCGAACGTCACGTGGGCGTGACGTGGTACTTTACATTTGACGTGGGTGTGACCTGGGTCAATCGAACGTGACGTGGGTGTGACGTGGGGGCTTCGAACGGGACGTGGGTGTGACGTGTGGGCTTCGAACGTGACGTGGGTGTTTCAAAACTAACGTGGGTGTGACGTAGGGGTATCGAACGTGACGTAGGTGTTTCCAAACTGACGTGGGTGTGACGTCGGTATGTTGAATGTGACGTGGGTGTGACGTGCATGATTCGAACGTGAGGTGGGTGTTTTAAATGTGAGCTGGGCGTGACGTGGGTCATTCGAACATGACGTAGGTGTGACGTGGGGGCTTCGAACGTGACGTGGGCGTGACGTGGATGTTTCGAATGTGACGTTGGTGTTTCGAACGTGACATGGGTGTGACGTGGGTGCTTTGAATGTGACGTGGGCGTAACGTGAGTGCTTCGAACGTGACGTGGGTGTGACTTCGGTACATTGAATGTGCCGTGGGCGTGACGTGCATGACTCGAACGTGACGTGGGCGTGACGTGGGGGCATCGAACGTGACGTGGGCGTGACCTAGGGGCTTCAAAAGTGACGTGGGCGTCACGTGGGGGCATCAAACGTGACGTAGGTGTGACGTGGGGGCTTCGAACGTGACGTGGGCGTGACGTGGATGCTTCGAATGTGACGTTGGTGTTTCGAACGTGACATGGGTGTGACATGGGTGCTTCGAATGTGACGTGGGCGTAACGTGGGGGCTTCGAACCTGACGTGGGTGTGACGTGGGGGCTTCGAACGTGACGTGGGCCTGACGTCAGTACTTTGAATGTGACGTGGGTGTAACGTGGGGTCATGCGAACGTGACGTGGGTGTGACGTGGGTGTTTCGAACGTTACGTGGGCTTTTCGTGGGTGATTCAAACGTGACGTGGGCGTGACGTGGGTACTTTAGATTTGACTTGGGTGTGACCTGGGTGATGCGAACGTGACGTGTGCGTCACGTGGGGGCATCGAACGTGACGTGGGCGTCACGTGGGGGCTTCGAAAGTGACGTGGACGTCACGTGGGTGCTTCGAAGGTGACGTGGGTGTGACGTGGGGGCTTCGAACGTGACCTGGGTGTGAGGTGGGTGTTTCGAAGGGGACGTGGGCGTGACGTCGGAACTTTGAATGTGACGTGGGTGTGACCTGGCTCATTCGAACGTGACGTGGGAGTGACGCGGGGGCTTCGAACGTGACGTAAGGGTGACATGGGTGCTTAGAACGTGAGGTGGGCGTGACGTGGGCGATTCCAACGTGACGTGGGGCTTCGAACGTGACGTGGGCGTGATGTGGGTGATTCGAATGTCACTTGGGCGTGACGTGGGGGCTTCGAACGTCACGTGGGCGTGACGTGGGGGCTTCGAAAATGATGTGGGTGTGACGTGGGGGCATCGAACGTGACGTGGGCGTGACCTAGGGGCTTCAAAAGCGACGTGGGCGTCACGTGGGGGCATCGAACATGACGTAGGTGTGACGTGGGTGCTTCGAACGTGACGTGGGCGTGACGTGGATGCTTCGAATGTGACGTTGGTGTTTCGAACGTGACATGGGTGTGACATGGGTGCTTCGAATGTGACGTGGGCGTAACGTGGGGGCTTCGAACCTGACGTGGGTGTGACGTGGGGGCTTCGAACGTGACGTGGGTGTGACGTGGGTCATTTGAACGTGACGTGGGCGTGACGTGTGTGATTCCAACGTGACGTGGGGCTTCGAACGTGACGTGGGCGTCACGTGGGTGATTCGAAGGTGACGTGGGCGTGACGTCGGTACTTTGAAAGTGACGTGGGTGTGAGGTGGGTGATTACAACGTGACGTGGGAGTGATGTGGGGGCTTCAAACGTTACGTAAGGGTGACATGGGCGCTTAGAACGTGACGTGGGCGTGACGTGGGTGATTCGAATATGACGTGGGCGTGACGTGGGTGATTCGAAGGTGACGTGGGTGTGACGTGGGGGCTTCGAACGTGACGTGGGCGTGACGTGGGTGATTCGAAGGTGACATGGGTGTGACGTGGGGGCTTCGAACGTGACGTGGGCGTGACGTGGGTGCATCGAACGTGACGTGGGGGCTTCGAACGTGACGTGGGCGTGACGTGGGTGATTCCAACGTGACGTGGGTCATTCGAACGTGACATGGGCGTGACGTGGGTGATTCGAACGTGACGTGGGCGTGACGTCGGTACTTTGAATGTGACGTGGGTGTGACCTGGGTCATTGGAACGTGACGTGGGAGTGACGTGGGGGCTTCAAACGTGACGTAAGTGTGACATGGGTGCTTAGAACGTGACGTGGGAGTGACGTGGGTGATTCCAACGTGACCTGGGCTTCGCAAGTGACGTGGGCGTGACGTGGGTGATTGGAACGTGACGTGGGAGTGAGGTGGGTACTTCAAACGTGACCTGGGCATGACATAAGCGCTTCGATCGTGACGTGGGCGTGACGTGTGTGGTTTCAACGTGACGTGGGTGTGACGTGCGTCATTTGAACGTGACGTGGGCGTGACGTGTGTGGTTTCAACGTGACGTGGGCGTCACGGGTGGGCTTCGCACGTGACGTGGGCATGACGTGGGTGATTGGAACGTGACGTCGCGTGACGTGGGGGCATGGAACGTGACCTGAGTGGGACGTGGGTGATTCCAACGTGACGTGTGCGTGACGTCGGTACTTTCAATGTGACGTGGGTGTGACCTGGGTCATTTGAACGTGACGTGGGAGTGACGTGGCGGCTTGCAACGTGACGTAAGGGTGACATGGGTGCTTAGAACGTGACGTGGGCGTGACGTGGGTGATTCCAACGTGACGTGGGGCTTCGAATGTGACGTGGGGGTGACGTGGGTGATTCGAACGTGACGTGGGCGTGACGTCGGTACTTTGAATGTGACGTGGGAGTGACGTGGGGGCTTCAAACGTGACGTGGGCGTGACCTGGGTGCTTAGAACGTGACGTGGGCGTGACGTGGGTGATTCGAATATGACGTGGGCGTGACGTGGATGCTTCGAACGTGACGTTGGTGTTTCGAACGTGACATGGGTGTGACATGGGTGCTTCGAATGTGAAGTGGGCGTAACGTGGGGGCTTCGAACGTCACGTGGGCGTCACGTGGGGGCATCGAACGTGACGTGGGCGTGACCTGGGTGATTGGAACGTGACGTGGGCGTCACGTGGGGGCTTCGAACGTGACGTGGGTGTGACGTGGGTGTTTCGAACCTGACGTTGGTATTTCGAACGTGACGTGGGTGTGACGTGGGTGCATCGGACGTGACGTGGGCATAACGTGGGGGCTACGAACATTACGCGGGTGTGACGTGGATGCTTCGAATGCGACGTTGGTGTTTCGAACGTGACATGGGTGTGACGTGGGTGCTTGGAACGTGACGTGGGCGTCACGTGGGGGCTTCGAACATGACGTGGGTGTGACGTGGGGGCATCGATCGTGACGTGGGCGTGACGTGGGTGATTCCAACGTGACGTGGGGCTTCGAACGTGACGTGGGCATGACGTGGGTGCTTGGAACGTGACGTGGGCGTGACGTGGGGGCATCCAACGTGACGTGGGTGTGACGTGGGGGCTTCAAACGTGACGTGGGCATGACATCGGTGATTCGAACGTGACGTGGGCGTGACGTCGGTGATTCGAACATGACGTGGGCGTGACGTGGGTCATTCGAACATGACGTAGGTGTGACGTGGGTGTTTCGGACGTGACGTGGGCGTGACGTGGATGCTTCGAACGTGACGTTGGTGTTTCGAACGTGACGTGGGTGTGACGTGGGTGCTGCGAACGTGACGTGGGCGTGACATAGGCGCTTCGATCATGACGTGGGCGTGACGTGTGCGGTTCCAACGTGACGTGGGTGTCACGTGGGGCATCGAACGTGACGTGGACGTGACGTCGGTACTTTCAATTTGAGGTTGGTGTGACGTGGGTCATTCGAACGTGACGTACATGTGACGTGGGTGATTCCAACGTGACGTGGGGCTTCGAACGTGACGTGGGTGTGACCTGGGTGATTGGAACGTGACGTGGGTGTGACGTGGGGGCTTCGAACGTCACGTGGGCGTCACGTGGGGGCATCGAACGTGACGTGGGCGTGACGTGGGTGATTGGAACGTGACGTGGGTGTGACGTGGGTGTTTCGAACCTGACGTTGGTATTTCGAACGTGACGTGGGTGTGACTTGGCTGCATCGGACGTGACGTGGGTGTGACGTGGGGGCTTCGAACGTGACGTGGGTGTGACGTGGGTGTTTCGAACCTGACGTTGGTATTTCGAACGTGACGTGGGTGTGACGTGGGTGCATCGGACGTGACGTGGGCATAACGTGGGGGCTACGAACATTACGCGGGTGTGACGTGGATGCTTCGAATGCGACGTGGGAGTTTCGAACGTGACATGGGTGTGACGTGGGTGCTTGGAACGTGACGTGGGCGTCACGTGGGGGCTTCGAACATGACGTGGGTGTGACGTGGAGGCATCGATCGTGACGTGGGCGTGACGTGGGTGATTCCAACGTGACGTGGGGCTTCGAACGTGACGTGGGCATGACGTGGGTGGTTCGAACGTGACGTGGGCGTGACGTGGGGGCATCGAACGTGACGTGGGTGTGACGTGGGGGCTTCGAACGTGACGTGGGCATGACGTGGGTGATTCGAAGGTGACGTTTGCGTGACGTGGGGGCATGGAACGTGACGTGGGTGTGACGTGGGTGATTCCAACGTGACGTGGGCGTGACGTCGGTACTTTGAAAGTGACGTGGGTGTGACCTGGGTCATTGGAACGTGACGTGGGCGTGACGTTTGGGCTTCGAACGTGACGTAAGGGTGACATGGGAGATTAGAACGTGACGTGGGCGTGACGTCGGTACTTTGAACGTGACGTGGGTGTGACCTGGGTCGTTTGAACGTGACGTGGGAGTGACGTGGGGGCTTCAAACGTGACGTAAGGGTGACATGGGAGATTAGAACGTGACGTGGGCGTGACGTGGGTGATTCGAATATGACGTGGGCATGACGTGGGTGATTCGAACGTGACGTGGGCGAGACGTGGGTGATTCCAACGTGACGTGGGGGCTTCGAACGTGACGTGGGCGTGACGTGGGTGATTCCAACGTGACGTGGGGCCTTCGAACGTGACATGGGCGTGACGTGGGTGATTCGAACGTGACGTGGGAGTGACGTGGGGGCTTCAAACGTGACGTATGTGTGACATGGGTGCTTAGAACGTGACGTGGGCGTGACGTGGGCGATTCCAACGTGATGTGGTGCTTCGAACGTGACGTGGGCGCTTTGTGGGTGATTCGAATGTCACTTGGGCGTGACGTGGGGGCTTCGATGTTGACGTGGGCGTGACCTGGGTGATTGGAACGTGACGTGGACGTGACGTGGGTGGTTTCAACGTGACGTGAGCGTCACGTGGGGTCCTCGAACGTGACTTGGGCGTCACGTGGGGTCTTCGAAAGTGACGTGGGCATGACTGGGTGATTCGAAGGTGACGTGGGTGTGACGTGGGGGCTTCGAACGTGACGTGGGTGTGACGTCGGTACTTTGAATGTGACGTGGGTGTGACCTGGGTCATTTGAACGTGACGTGGGAGTGACGTGGGGGCATCGAACGTGACGTAAGGGTGACATGGGTGCTTAGAACGTGACGTGGGCGTGATGCAGGTGATTCCAACGTGACGTGGGGCTTCGAATGTGACGTGGGCGTGACGTGGGTGATTGGAACGTGACGTGGGAGTGAGGTGGGTACTTCAAACTTGACCTGGGCATGACATAAGCGCTTCGATCGTGACGTGGGCGTGACGTGTGTGGTTTCAACGTGACGTGGGTGTGACGTGCGTCATTTGAACGTGACGTGGGCGTGACGTGTGTGGTTTCAACGTGACGTGGGCGTCACGGGTGGGCTTCGCACGTGACGTGGGCATGACGTGGGTGATTGGAACGTGACGTCGCGTGACGTGGGGGCATGGAACGTGACCTGAGTGGGACGTGGGTGATTCCAACGTGACGTGGGCGTGACGTCGGTACTTTGAAAGTGACGTGGGTGTGACCTGGGTCATTTGAACGTGACGTGGGAGTGACGTGGGGGCTTCAAACGTGACGTAAGTGTGACATGGGTGCTTAGAACGTGACGTGGGCGTGACGTGGGCGATTCCAACGTGACGTGGGGCTTCGAACGTGACGTGGGCGTGACGTGGGTGATTCGAACGTGACGTGGGCGTGACGTCGGTACTTTGAATGTGACGCGGGAGTGACGTGGGGGCTTCAAACGTGACGTAAGGGTGACATGGGTGCTTAGAACGTGACGTGGGCGTGACGTGGGTGATTCGAATATGACGTGGGCGTGACGTGGGTGATTCGAAAGTGACGTTGGTGTGACGTGGGTGTTTCGGACGTGACGTGGGCGTGACGTGGATGCTTCGAACGTGACGTTGGTGTTTCGAACGTGACGTGGGTGTGACGTGGGTGCTTCGAACGTGACGTGGGCGTGACATAGGCGCTTCGATCATGACGTGGGCGTGACGTGTGTGGTTTCAACGTGACGTGGGTGTCACGTGAGGCATCGAACGTGACGTGGACGTGACGTCGGTACTTTCAATTTGAGGTTGGTGTGACCTGGGTCATTCGAACGTGACGTACATGTGACGTGGGTGATTCCAAAGTGACGTGGGGCTTCGAACGTGACGTGGGTGTGACCTGGGTGATGCGAACGTGACGTTGGTATTTCGAACGTGACGTGGGTGTGACGTGGGTGCATCGGACGTGACGTGGGCATAACGTGGGGGCTACGAACATTACGCGGGTGTGACGTGGATGCTTCGAATGCGACGTTGGTGTTTCGAACGTGACATGTGTGTGACGTGGGTGCTTGGAACGTGACGTGGGCGTCACGTGGGGGCTTCGAACATGACGTGGGTGTGACGTGGGGGCATCGATCGTGACGTGGGCGTGACGTGGGTGATTCCAACGTGACGTGGGGCTTCGAACGTGACGTCGGCATGACGTGGGTGGTTCGAACGTGACGTGGGCGTGACGTGGGGGCATCGAACGTGACGTGGGTGTGACGTGGGGGCTTCGAACGTGACGTGGGCATGACGTGGGTGATTCGAAGGTGACGTTTGCGTGACGTGGGGGCATGGAACGTGACGTGGGTGTGACGTGGGTGATTCGAACGTGACGTGGGCGTGACGTCGGTACTTTGAAAGTGACGTGGGTGTGACCTGGGTCATTGGAACGTGACGTGGGCGTGACGTTTGGGCTTCGAACGTGACGTAAGGGTGACATGGGAGATTAGAACGTGACGTGGGCGTGACGTCGGTACTTTGAACGTGACGTGGGTGTGACCTGGGTCGTTTGAACGTGACGTGGGAGTGACGTGGGGGCTTCAAACGTGACGTAAGGGTGACATGGGAGATTAGAACGTGACGTGGGCGTGACGTGGGTGATTCGAATATGACGTGGGCATGACGTGGGTGATTCGAACGTGACGTGGGCGAGACGTGGGTGATTCCAACGTGACGTGGGGGCTTCGAACGTGACGTGGGCGTGACGTGGGTGATTCCAACGTGACGTGGGGCCTTCGAACGTGACATGGGCGTGACGTGGGTGATTCGAACGTGACGTGGGAGTGACGTGGGGGCTTCAAACGTGACGTAAGTGTGACATGGGTGCTTAGAACGTGACGTGGGCGTGACGTGGGCGATTCCAACGTGATGTGGTGCTTCGAACGTGACGTGGGCGCTTATTGGGTGATTCGAATGTCACTTGGGCGTGACGTGGGGGCTTCGATGTTGACGTGGGCGTGACCTGGGTGATTGGAACGTGACGTGGACGTGACGTGGGTGGTTTCAACGTGACGTGAGCGTCACGTGGGGTCCTCGAACGTGACTTGGGCGTCACGTGGGGTCTTCGAAAGTGACGTGGGCATGACTGGGTGATTCGAAGGTGACGTGGGTGTGACGTGGGGGCTTCGAACGTGACGTGGGTGTGACGTCGGTACTTTGAATGTGACGTGGGTGTGACCTGGGTCATTTGAACGTGACGTGGGAGTGACGTGGGGGCATCGAACGTGACATAAGGGTGACATGGGTGCTTAGAACGTGACGTGGGCGTGATGCAGGTGATTCCAACGTGACGTGGGGCTTCGAATGTGACGTGGGCGTGACGTGGGTGATTGGAACGTGACGTGGGAGTGAGGTGGGTACTTCAAACTTGACCTGGGCATGACATAAGCGCTTCGATCGTGACGTGGGCGTGACGTGTGTGGTTTCAACGTGACGTGGGTGTGACGTGCGTCATTTGAACGTGACGTGGGCGTGACGTGTGTGGTTTCAACGTGACGTGGGCGTCACGGGTGGGCTTCGCACGTGACGTGGGCATGACGTGGGTGATTGGAACGTGACGTCGCGTGACGTGGGGGCATGGAACGTGACCTGAGTGGGACGTGGGTGATTCCAACGTGACGTGGGCGTGACGTCGGTACTTTGAAAGTGACGTGGGTGTGACCTGGGTCATTTGAACGTGACGTGGGAGTGACGTGGGGGCTTCAAACGTGACGTAAGTGTGACATGGGTGCTTAGAACGTGACGTGGGCGTGACGTGGGCGATTCCAACGTGACGTGGGGCTTCGAACGTGACGTGGGCGTGACGTGGGTGATTCGAACGTGACGTGGGCGTGAGGTGGTTGATTCCAACGTGACGTGGGCGTGACGTCGGTACTTTGAATGTGACGTGGGTGTGACGTGGGGGCTTCAAACGTGACGTAAGGGTGACATGGGTGCTTAGAACGTGACGTGGGCGTGACGTGGGTGATTCGAATATGACGTGGGCGTGACGTGGGTGATTCGAAAGTGACGTTGGTGTGACGTGGGTGTTTCGGACGTGACGTGGGCGTGACGTGGATGCTTCGAACGTGACGTTGGTGTTTCGAACGTGACGTGGGTGTGACGTGGGTGCTTCGAACGTGACGTGGGCGTGACATAGGCGCTTCGATCATGACGTGGGCGTGACGTGTGTGGTTTCAACGTGACGTGGGTGTGACGTGGGGCATCGAACGTGACGTGGACGTGACGTCGGTACTTTCAATTTGAGGTTGGTGTGACCTGGGTCATTCGAACGTGACGTACATGTGACGTGGGTGATTCCAAAGTGACGTGGGGCTTCGAACGTGACGTGGGTGTGACCTGGGTGATGCGAACGTGACGTTGGTATTTCGAACGTGACGTGGGTGTGACGTGGGTGCATCGGACGTGACGTGGGCATAACGTGGGGGCTACGAACATTACGCGGGTGTGACGTGGATGCTTCGAATGCGACGTTGGTGTTTCGAACGTGACATGTGTGTGACGTGGGTGCTTGGAACGTGACGTGGGCGTCACGTGGGGGCTTCGAACATGACGTGGGTGTGACGTGGGGGCATCGATCGTGACGTGGGCGTGACGTGGGTGATTCCAACGTGACGTGGGGCTTCGAACGTGACGTCGGCATGACGTGGGTGGTTCGAACGTGACGTGGGCGTGACGTGGGGGCATCGAACGTGACGTGGGTGTGACGTGGGGGCTTCGAACGTGACGTGGGCATGACATCGGTGATTCGAACGTGACGTGGGCATGACGTCGGTGATTCGAACGTGACGTGGGCGTGACGTGGGTCATTCGAACATGACGTGGGTGTGACGTGGGTGTTTCGGACGTGACGTGGGCGTGACGTGGATGCTTCGAACGTGACGTTGGTGTTTCGAACGTGACGTGGGTGTGACGTGGGTGCTTCGAACGTGACGTGGGCGTGACATAGGCGCTTCGATCATGACGTGGGCGTGACGTGTGTGGTTCCAACGTGACGTGGGTGTCACGTGGGGCATCGAACGTGACGTGGACGTGACGTCGGTACTTTCAATTTGAGGTTGGTGTGACCTGGGTCATTAGAACGTGACGTACATGTGACGTGGGTGATTCCAACGTGACGTGGGGCTTCGAACGTGACGTGGGTGTGACCTGGGTGATTGGAACGTGACGTGGGTGTGACGTGGGGGCTTCCAAAGTGACGTGGGTGTGACGTGGGGGCTTCGAACGTCACGTGGGCGTCACGTGGGGGCATCGAACGTGACGTGGGCGTGATGTGGGTGATTGGAACGTGACGTGGGTGTGACGTGGGTGTTTCGAACCTGACGTTGGTATTTCGAACGTGACGTGGGTGTGACTTGGCTGCATCGGACGTGACGTGGGCATAACGTGGGGGCTACGAACATTACGCGGGTGTGACGTGGATGCTTCGAATGCGACGTTGGTGTTTCGAACGTGACATGGGTGTGACATGGGTGCTTCGAATGTGACGTGGGCGTAACGTGGGTGATTCGAACGTGACGTGGGTGTGACGTGGGGGCTTCGAAAGTGACGTGGGTGTGACGTGGGGGCTTCGAAAGTGACGTGGGCGTGACGTGGGTGATTCCAACGTGACGTGGGGCTTCGAACGTGACGTGGGCGTGACGTGGGCGATTCGAACGTGACGTGGGGCTTCGAACGTGACGTGGGCGTGACGTCGGTAGTTTGAATGTGACGTGGGTGTGACATGGGTCATTGGAACGTGACGTGGGAGTGACGTGGGGGCTTCAAACGTGACGTAAGGGTGACATGGGTGCTTTGAACGTGACGTGGGCGTGACGTGGGCGATTCCAACGTGACGTGGGGCTTCGAATTTGACGTGGGCGTGACGTGGGGGCTTCAATTGTGACGTGGGCGTGATCTAGGTGATTGGAACGTGCCGTGGACGTGACGTGGGTGGTTTCAACGTGACGTGAGCGTCACGTGGGGTCCTCGAACGTGACTTGGGCGTCACGTGGGGTCTTCGAAAGTGACGTGGGCATGACGCGGGTGATTCGAAGGTGACGTGGGTGTGACGTGGGGGCTTCGAACGTGACGTGGGTGTGACGTCGGTACTTTGAATGTGACGTGGGTGTGACCTGGGTCATTTGAACGTGACGTGGGAGTGACGTGGGGGCATCGAACGTGACATAAGGGTGACATGGGTGCTTAGAACGTGACGTGGGCGTGATGCGGGTGATTCCAACGTGACGTGGGGCTTCGAATGTGACGTGGGCGTGAGGTGGGTGATTGGAACGTGACGTGGGCGTGACGTCGGTACTTTGAAAGTGATGTGGGTGTGACCTGGGGGCTTCGAAGGTGACGTAAGGGTGACATGGGTGCTTAGAACGTGACGTGGGCGTCACGTGGGTGATTCTAACGTGACGTGGGCGTGACGTCGGTACTTTGAAAGTGACGTGGGTGTGACCTGGGTGATTGGAACGTGACGTGGGAGTGACGTGGGGGCTTCAAACGTGACGTAAGGGTGACATGGGTGCTTAGAACGTGACGTGGGAGTGACGTGGGTGATTCCAACGTGACGTGGGCTTCGAACGTGACGTGGGCGTGACGTGGGCGATTGGAACGTGACGTGGGCGTGAGGTGGGTCATTCGAAAGTGACGTGGGTGTGACGTGCGTGCTTAGGACGTGAGGTGGGCGTGTCGTGGGTGCTTCGAACGTGACGTGGGCATGACATAAGCGCTTCGATCGTGACGTGGGCGTGACGTGTGTGGTTTCAACGTGACGTGGGTGTCACGTGGGGCATCGAACGTGACGTGGGCGTGACGTGTGTGGTTTCAACGTGACGTGGGCGTCACGGGTAGGCTTCGAACGTGACGTGGGCATGACGTGGGCGATTCGAAGGTGACGTGGGCGTGACGTGGGGGCATGGAACGTGACGTGGATGTGACGTGGGTGATTCCAACGTGACGTGGGCGTGACGTCGGTACTTTGAACGTGACGTGGGTGTGACCTGGGTCATTTGAACGTGACGTGGGCGTGACGTTTGGGCTTCGATCGTGACGTAAGGGTGACATGGGAGATTAGAACGTGACGTGGGCGTGACGTCGGTACTTTGAACGTGACGTGGGTGTGACCTGGGTCGTTTGAACGTGACGTGGGAGTGACGTGGGGGCTTCAAACGTGACGTAAGGGTGACATGGGAGATTAGAACGTGACGTGGGCGTGACGTCGGCGATTCCAACGTGACGTGGGGGCTTCGAACGTGACGTGGGCGTGACGTGGGTGATTCCAACGTGACGTGGGGGCTTCGAACGTGACATGGGCGTGACGTGGGTGATTCCAACGTGACGTGGGTGATTCCAAAGTGACGTGGGGCTTCGAACGTGACGTGGGTGTGACCTGGGTGATGCGAACCTGACGTGGGTATGACGTGGAGGGCTTCGAACGTGACGTGGGTGTGACGTGGGTGTTTCGAACGTGACGTGGGCGTGACCTGGGTGATTGGAACGTGACGTGGGTGTGACGTGGGGGCTTCGAACGTGACGTGGGTGTGACGTGGGTGTTTCGAACCTGACGTTGGTATTTCGAACGTGACGTGGGTGTGACGTGGGTGCATCGGACGTGACGTGGGCATAACGTGGGGGCTACGAACATTACGCGGGTGTGACGTGGATGCTTCGAATGCGACGTTGGTGTTTCGAACGTGACATGGGTGTGACGTGGGTGCTTGGAACGTGACGTGGGCGTCACGTGGGGGCTTGGAACATGACGTGGGTGTGACGTGGGGGCATCGATCGTGACGTGGGCGTGACGTGGGTGATTCCAACGTGACGTGGGGCTTCGAACGTGACGTGGGCATGACGTGGGTGATTCGAACGTGACGTGGGCGTGACGTGGGGGCATCCAACGTGACGTGGGTGTGACGTGGGGGCTTCGAACGTGACGTGGGCATGACATCGGTGATTCGAACGTGACGTGGGCATGACGTCGGTGATTCGAACCTGACGTGGGCGTGACGTGGGTGATTCGAAGGTGACATGGGTGTGACGTGGGGGCATCGAACGTGACGTGGGTGTGACGTCGGTACTTTGAATGTGACGTGGGTGTGACGTGGGTCATTCGAACGTGATGTACGTGTGACGTGTGGGCTTCGAACGTGACGTGGGTGTTTCAAAACTAACGTGGGTGTGACGTAGGGGTATCGAACGTGACGTAGGTGTTTCCAAACTGACGTGGGTGTGACGTCGATACGTTGAATGTGACGTGGGTGTGACGTGCATGATTCGAACGTGAGGTGGGTGTTTTAAATGTGAGCTGGGCGTGACGTGGGTCATTCGAACGTGACATAGGTGTGACGTGGGGGCATCGAACGTGACGTGGGCATGACGTGGGGGCTTCGAACGTCATGTGGGCGTGACGTGTTACTTTATATTTGACGTGGGTGCGACCTGGGTCAATCGAACGTGACGTGGGTGTGACGTGGGGGCTTCGAACGTCACGTGGGCGTGACGTGGTACTTTACATTTGACGTGGGTGTGTCCTGGGTCAATCGAACGTGACGTGGGTGTGACGTGGGGGCTCTGAACGGGACGTGGGCGTGACGTGGGGGCTTCGATCGTGACGTGGGCGTGACGTCGGTGCTTGGAATGTGACGTGGGTGTGACGTGGGTCATTCGAACGTGATGTACGTGTGACGTGGGGCTTCGAACGTGACGTGGGCGTGACGTGGATGTTTCGAATGTGACGTTGGTGTTTCGAACGTGACATGGGTGTGACTTCGGTACATTGAATGTGCCGTGGGCGTGACGTGCATGACTCGAACGTGACGTGGGCGTGACGTGGGGGAATCGAACGTGACGTGGGCGTGACCTAGGGGCTTCAAAAGTTACGTGGGCGTCACGTGGGGGCATCAAACGTGACGTAGGTGTGACGTGGGGGCTTCGAACGTGACGTGGGCGTGACGTGGATGCTTCGAATGTGACGTTGGTGTTTCGAACGTGACATGGGTGTGACATGGGTGCTTCGAATGTGACGTGGGCGTAACGTGGGGGCTTCGAACCTGACGTGGGTGTGACGTGGGGGCTTCGAACGTGACGTGGGCCTGACGTCAGTACTTTGAATGTGACGTGGGTGTAACGTGGGGTCATGCGAACGTGACGTGGGTGTGACGTGGGTGTTTCGAACGTTACGTGGGCTTTTCGTGGGTGATTCAAACGTGACGTGGGCGTGACGTGGGTACTTTAGATTTGACGTGGGTGTGACCTGGGTGATGTGAACGTGACGTGGGCGTCACGTGGGGGCATCGAACGTGACGTGGGCGTCACGTGGGGGCTTCGAAAGTGACGTGGACGTCACGTGGGTGATTCGAAGGTGACGTGGGTGTGACGTGGGGGCTTCGAACGTGACGTCGGTGTGACGTGGGTGTTTCGAACGTGACGTGGGCGTGACGTCGGAACTTTGAATGTGACGTGGGTGTGACCTGGGTCATTGGAACGTGACGTGGGAGTGACGCGGGGGCTTCGAACGTGACGTAAGGGTGACATGGGTGCTTAGAACGTGACGTGGGCGTGACGTGGGCGATTCCAACGTGACGTGGGGCTTCGAACGTGACGTGGGCGTGATGTGGGTGATTCGAATGTCACTTGGGCGTGACGTGGGGGCTTCGAACGTCACGTGGGCGTGACGTGGGGGCTTCGAAAATGATGTGGGTGTGACGTGGGGGCATCGAACGTGACGTGGGCGTGACCTAGGGGCTTCAAAAGTGACGTGGGCGTCACGTGGGGGCATCGAACATGACGTAGGTGTGACGTGGGTGTTTCGAACGTGACGTGGGCGTGACGTGGATGCTTCGAATGTGACGTTGGTGTTTCGAACGTGACATGGGTGTGACATGGGTGCTTTGAATGTGACGTGGGCGTAACGTGGGGGCTTCGAACCTGACGTGGGTGTGACGTGGGGGCTTCGAACGTGACGTGGGTGTGACGTGGGTCATTTGAACGTGACGTGGGCGTGACGTGGGTGATCCCAACGTGACGTGGGGCTTCGAACGTGACGTGGGCGTCACGTGGGTGATTCGAAGGTGACGTGGGCGTGACGTCGGTACTTTGAAAGTGACGTGGGTGTGACCTGGGTGATTGCAACGTGACGTGGGAGTGACGTGGGGGCTTCAAACGTGACGTAAGGGTGACATGGGCGCTTAGAACGTGACGTGGGCGTCACGTGGGTGATTCCAACGTGACGTGGGCGTGACGTGGGGGCATCGAACGTGACGTGGGCGTGACGTCGGTGCTTTGAATGTGACGTGGGTGTGACGTGGGTCATTCGAACGTGATGTACGTGTGACGTGTGGGCTTCCAACGTGACGTGGGTGTTTCAAAACTAACGTGGGTGTGACGTAGGGGTATCGAACGTGACGTAGGTGTTTCCAAACTGACGTGGGTGTGACGTCGGTATGTTGAATGTGACGTGGGTGTGACGTGCATGGTTCGAACGTGAGGTGGGTGTTTTAAATGTGAGCTGGGCGTGACGTGGGTCATTCGAACATGACATAGGTGTGACGTGGGGGCTTCGAACGTGACATGGGTGTGACATGGGTGCTTCGAACGTGACGTGGGCGTAACGTGGGGGCTTCGAACCTGACGTGGGTGTGACGTGGGGGCTTCGAAAGTGACGTGGGTGTGACGTGGGTCATTTGAACGTGCCGTGGGCGTGCCGTGTGTGGTTCCAACGTGACGTGGGGCTTTTTTACGTGACGTGGGCGTGACGTGGGTGATTCGAATGTGACGTGGGCGTGACGTGGGGGCTTCGAACGTCACGTGAGCGTCACGTGGGGGCATCGAGTTTGACATGGGCGTGACCTGGGTGATTGGAACGTGACGTGGGCGTGACGTGGGTGATTCAAACGTGACGTGGGGCTTCGAACATCACGTGGGCGTGACGTGGGGGCATCGAACGTGACGTGGGTGTGACGTGGGGGCTTCGAACGTGACGTGGGCATGACGTCGGTGATTCGAACGTGACGTGGGCATGACGTGGGTGATTCGAACGTGACGTGGGCGTGACGTGGGGGCATCGAACGTGACGTGGGCGTGACGTGGGTGATTCGAAAGTGACATGGACGTCACGTGGGTGATTCGAAGGTGACGTGGGTGTGACGTGGGGGCTTCGAACGTGACGTGGGTGTGAGGCGGGTGTTTCGAACGTGACGTGGGCGTGACGTGGGGGCATCGAACGTGACGTGGGCGTGACGTGGGTCATTGGAACGTGACGTGGGAGTGACGCGGGGGCTTCGAACGTGACGTAAGGGTGACATGGGTGCTTAGAACGTGACGTGGGAGTGACGTGGGCGATTCCAACGTGACGTGGGGCTTCGAACGTGACGTGGGCGTGATGTGGGTGATTCGAATGTCACTTGGGCGTGACGTGGGGGCTTCGAACGTCACGTGGGCGTGACGTGGGGGCTTCGATGTTGACGTGGGCGTGACCTGGGTGATTGGAACGTGACGTGGACGTGACGTGGGTGGTTTCAACGTGACGTGAGCGTCACGTGGGGTCCTCGAACGTGACGTGGGCATGACGTCGGTACTTTGAATGTGACGTGGGTGTGACGTGGGTGATTGGAACGTGACGTGGGTGTGACGTGGGGGCTTCGAACGTGACGTGGGGGTGACGTGGATGTTTCGAACCTGACGTTGGTATTTCGAACGTGACGTGGGCATGACGTCGGTACTTTGAATGTGACGTGGGTGTGACCTGGGTCATTTGATCGTGACGTGGGTGTGACGTGGGTGATTCCAACGTGACGTGGGGCTTCGAACGTGACGTGGGCGTGACCTGGGTGATTGGAACGTGACGTGTGTGGTTCCAACGTGACGTGGGTCTGACGTGGGTGCTTCGAACGTGACGTGGGCGTGACATAGGCGCTTCGATCATGACGTGGGCGTGACGTGTGTGGTTTCAACGTGACGTGGGTGTCACGTGGGGCATCGAACGTGACGTGGACGTGACGTCGGTACTTTCAATTTGAGGTTGGTGTGACCTGGGTCATTCGAACGTGACGTACATGTGACGTGGGTGATTCCAACGTGACGTGGGGCTTCGAACGTGACGTGGGAGTGACGTGGGTGATTCCAACGTGACGTGGGGCTTCGAACGTGACGTGGGTGTGACGTGGGTGTTTCGAACGTGACGTGGGCGTGACGTGGGGTCTTCGAACGTGACGTGGGCGCCTCGTGGGGGCATCGAAGTTGACGTGGGCGTGACCTGGGTGATTGGAACGTGAAGTGGGTGTGAGGTGGGGGCTTCGAAAGTGACAGGGGTGTGACGTGGGTGCTTGGAACGTGACGTGGGCGTCACGTGGGGGCTTCGAACATGACGTGGATGTGAGGTGGGTGCTTCGGACGTGACGTGGGCATGACGTGGGGGCTTCGAAAATGATGTGGGTGTGACGTGGGGGCTTCGAACGTGACGTTGGTATTTCGAACTTGACTTCGGTGTGACGTGGGTGCTTCGGACCTGACGTGGGCGTAACGTGGGGGCTTCGAACCTGACGCGGGAGTGACGTGGGGGCTTCGAAAGTGACGTTGGTGTTTCGAACGTGACAGGGGTGTGACGTGGGTGCTTCGAACGTGACGTGGGCGTCACGTGGGGGCTTCGAACATGACGTGGATGTGACGTGGGTGCTTCGGACGTGACGTGGGCATGACGTGGGGGCTTCGAAAATGATGTGGGTGTGACGTGGGGGCTCCGAACGTGACGTGGGCGTGACATGGGTGCTTAGAACGTGACGTGGGCGTGACGTGGGCGATTCCTACGTGACGTGGGGCTTCGAACGTGACGTGGGCGTGACGTGGGGGCTTCGAACGTCACGTGGGCGTGACGTGGGGGCTTCAAACGTGAAGTGGGCGTGACCTGGCTCATGCTAACGTGACGTGGGTGTGACGTGGGTGATTCCAACGTGACGTGGGGCTTCGAACGTGACGTGGGCGTGACGTGGGTGATTGGAACGTGACGTGGGCGTTACGTCGGTACTTTGAAAGTGACGTGGGAGTGACGTGGGGGCTTCAAACGTGACGTAAGCGTGACATGGGTGCTTAGAACGTGACGTGGGCGTGACGTGGGTGATTCCAACGCCATGTGGGGTCTTCGAACATGACGTGGGCGTGACGTGGGTGATTGGAACGTGACGTGGGCGTGACGTCGGTACTTTGAAAGTGACGTGGGTGTGACCTGGGTCATTGGAACGTGACGTGGGCGTGACGTGGGTGATTCGAAAGTGACGTGGGCGTGACGTGGGGGCTTCGGACGTGACGTTGGTGTTTCGAACGTGACGTGGGTGTGACGTGGGTGCTTCGAACTTGACGTGGGCGTGACATAGGCGCTTCGATCATGACGTGGGCGTGACGTGTGTGGTTTCAACGTGACGTGGGTGTCACGTGGCGCATCGAACGTGACGTGGACGTGGCGTCGGTACTTTCAATTTGAGGTTGGTGTGACCTGGGTCATTCGAACGTGACGTACATGTGACGTGGGTGATTCCAACGTGACGTGGGGCTTCGAACGTGACGTGGGTGTGACCTGGGTGATTGGAACGTGACGTGGGTGTGACGTGGGGGATTCGAACGTGACGTGGGTGTGACGTGGGGTCTTCGAACGTGACGTTGGTGTTTCGAACTTGACTTCGGTGTGACGTGGGTGCTTCGGACCTGACGTGGGCGTCACGTGGGGGCTTCGAACATGACGTGGTCGTGACGTGGGGGCTTCGGACGTGACGTGGGTGCTTGGAAAATGATGTGGGTGTGACGTGGGGGCATCGAACGTGACGTGGGTGTGACGTCGGTGATTCAAACGTGACGTGGGCGTCACGTGGGGGCTGCGAATGTGACGTTGGTGTTTCGAACGTGACAGGGGTGTGAGGTGGGTGCTTCGAACGTGACGTGGGCGTCACGTGGGGGCTTCGAACATGACGTTGATGTGACGTGGGGGCTTCGGACGTGACGTTGGCGTGACGTCGGTGATTCGAACCTGACGTGGGCGTGACGTGGGGGCTTCGAACGTGACCTGGGTGTGACGTGGGTGTTTCGAACGTGACGTGGGCGTGACGTCGGTACTTTGAATGTGACGTGGGTGTGACGTGGGTCATTCGAACGTGATGTACGTGTGACGTGTGGGCTTCCAACGTGACGTGGGTGTTTCAAAACTAACGTGGGTGTGACGTAGGGGTATCGAACGTGACGTAGGTGTTTCCAAACTGACGTGGGTGTGACGTCGGTATGTTGAATGTGACGTGGGTGTGACGTGCATGGTTCGAACGTGAGGTGGGTGTTTTAAATGTGAGCTGGGCGTGACGTGGGTCATTCGAACATGACATAGGTGTGACGTGGGGGCTTCGAACGTGACATGGGTGTGACATGGGTGCTTCGAACGTGACGTGGGCGTAACGTGGGGGCTTCGAACCTGACGTGGGTGTGACGTGGGGGCTTCGAAAGTGACGTGGGTGTGACGTGGGTCATTTGAACGTGCCGTGGGCGTGCCGTGTGTGGTTCCAACGTGACGTGGGGCTTTTTTACGTGACGTGGGCGTGACGTGGGTGATTCGAATGTGACGTGGGCGTGACGTGGGGGCTTCGAACGTCACGTGAGCGTCACGTGGGGGCATCGAGTTTGACATGGGCGTGACCTGGGTGATTGGAACGTGACGTGGGCGTGACGTGGGTGATTCAAACGTGACGTGGGGCTTCGAACATCACGTGGGCGTGACGTGGGGGCATCGAACGTGACGTGGGTGTGACGTGGGGGCTTCGAACGTGACGTGGGCATGACGTCGGTGATTCGAACGTGACGTGGGCATGACGTGGGTGATTCGAACGTGACGTGGGCGTGACGTGGGGGCATCGAACGTGACGTGGGCGTGACGTGGGTGATTCGAAAGTGACATGGACGTCACGTGGGTGATTCGAAGGTGACGTGGGTGTGACGTGGGGGCTTCGAACGTGACGTGGGTGTGAGGCGGGTGTTTCGAACGTGACGTGGGCGTGACGTGGGGGCATCGAACGTGACGTGGGCGTGACGTGGCTCATTGGAACGTGACGTGGGAGTGACGCGGGGGCTTCGAACGTGACGTAAGGGTGACATGGGTGCTTAGAACGTGACGTGGGAGTGACGTGGGCGATTCCAACGTGACGTGGGGCTTCGAACGTGACGTGGGCGTGATGTGGGTGATTCGAATGTCACTTGGGCGTGACGTGGGGGCTTCGAACGTCACGTGGGCGTGACGTGGGGGCTTCGATGTTGACGTGGGCGTGACCTGGGTGATTGGAACGTGACGTGGGTGTGACGTGGGGGCTTCGAACGTGACGTGGGGGTGACGTGGATGTTTCGAACCTGACGTTGGTATTTCGAACGTGACGTGGGCATGACGTCGGTACTTTGAATGTGACGTGGGTGTGACCTGGGTCATTTGATCGTGACGTGGGTGTGACGTGGGTGATTCCAAAGTGACGTGGGGCTTCGAACGTGACGTGGGCGTGACCTGGGTGATTGGAACGTGACGTGTGTGGTTCCAACGTGACGTGGGTCTGACGTGGGTGCTTCGAACGTGACGTGGGCGTGACATAGGCGCTTCGATCATGACGTGGGCGTGACGTGTGTGGTTTCAACGTGACGTGGGTGTCACGTGGGGCATCGAACGTGACGTGGACGTGACGTCGGTACTTTCAATTTGAGGTTGGTGTGACCTGGGTCATTCGAACGTGACGTACATGTGACGTGGGTGATTCCAACGTGACGTGGGGCTTCGAACGTGACGTGGGAGTGACGTGGGTGATTCCAACGTGACGTGGGGCTTCGAACGTGACGTGGGTGTGACGTGGGTGTTTCGAACGTGACGTGGGCGTGACGTGGGGTCTTCGAACGTGACGTGAGCGCCTCGTGGGGGCATCGAAGTTGACGTGGGCGTGACCTGGGTGATTGGAACGTGAAGTGGGTGTGAGGTGGGGGCTTCGAAAGTGACAGGGGTGTGACGTGGGTGCTTGGAACGTGACGTGGGCGTCACGTGGGGGCTTCGAACATGACGTGGATGTGAGGTGGGTGCTTCGGACGTGACGTGGGCATGACGTGGGGGCTTCGAAAATGATGTGGGTGTGACGTGGGGGCTTCGAAAGTGACGTTGGTGTTTCGAACGTGACAGGGGTGTGACGTGGGTGCTTCGAACGTGACGTGGGCGTCACGTGGGGGCTTCGAACATGACGTGGATGTGACGTGGGTGCTTCGGACGTGACGTGGGCATGACGTGGGGGCTTCGAAAATGATGTGGGTGTGACGTGGGGGCTCCGAACGTGACGTGGGCGTGACATGGGTGCTTAGAACGTGACGTGGGCGTGACGTGGGCGATTCCTACGTGACGTGGGGCTTCGAACGTGACGTGGGCGTGACGTGGGGGCTTCGAACGTCACGTGGGCGTGACGTGGGGGCTTCAAACGTGAAGTGGGCGTGACCTGGCTCATGCTAACGTGACGTGGGTGTGACGTGGGTGATTCCAACGTGACGTGGGGCTTCGAACGTGACGTGGGCGTGACGTGGGTGATTGGAACGTGACGTGGGCGTTACGTCGGTACTTTGAAAGTGACGTGGGAGTGACGTGGGGGCTTCAAACGTGACGTAAGCGTGACATGGGTGCTTAGAACGTGACGTGGGCGTGACGTGGGTGATTCCAACGCCATGTGGGGTCTTCGAACATGACGTGGGCGTGACGTGGGTGATTGGAACGTGACGTGGGCGTGACGTCGGTACTTTGAAAGTGACGTGGGTGTGACCTGGGTCATTGGAACGTGACGTGGGCGTGACGTGGGTGATTCGAAAGTGACGTGGGCGTGACGTGGGGGCTTCGGACGTGACGTTGGTGTTTCGAACGTGACGTGGGTGTGACGTGGGTGCTTCGAACTTGACGTGGGCGTGACATAGGCGCTTCGATCATGACGTGGGCGTGACGTGTGTGGTTTCAACGTGACGTGGGTGTCACGTGGGGCATCGAACGTGACGTGGACGTGGCGTCGGTACTTTCAATTTGAGGTTGGTGTGACCTGGGTCATTCGAACGTGACGTACATGTGACGTGGGTGATTCCAACGTGACGTGGGGCTTCGAACGTGACGTGGGTGTGACCTGGGTGATTGGAACGTGACGTGGGTGTGACGTGGGGGATTCGAACGTGACGTGGGTGTGACGTGGGGTCTTCGAACGTGACGTTGGTGTTTCGAACTTGACTTCGGTGTGACGTGGGTGCTTCGGACCTGACGTGGGCGTCACGTGGGGGCTTCGAACATGACGTGGTCGTGACGTGGGGGCTTCGGACGTGACGTGGGTGCTTGGAAAATGATGTGGGTGTGACGTGGGGGCATCGAACGTGACGTGGGTGTGACGTCGGTGATTCAAACGTGACGTGGGCGTCACGTGGGGGCTGCGAATGTGACGTTGGTGTTTCGAACGTGACAGGGGTGTGAGGTGGGTGCTTCGAACGTGACGTGGGCGTCACGTGGGGGCTTCGAACATGACGTTGATGTGACGTGGGGGCTTCGGACGTGACGTTGGCGTGACGTCGGTGATTCGAACCTGACGTGGGCGTGACGTGGGGGCTTCGAACGTGACCTGGGTGTGACGTGGGTGTTTCGAACCTGACGTTGGTATTTCGAACGTGACGTGGGTGTGACGTGGGTGTTTCGAACCTGACGTTGGTATTTCGAACGTGACGTGGGTGTGACGTGGGTGCATCGGACGTGACGTGGGCGTAACGTGGGGGCTACGAACATTACGCGGGTGTGACGTGGATGCTTCGAATGCGACGGTGTTTCGAACGTGACATGGGTGTGACGTGGGTGCTTGGAACGTGACGTGGGCGTCACGTGGGGGCTTCGAACATGACGTGGGTGTGACGTGGGGAATCGATCGTGACGTGGACGTGACGTCGGTACTTTATACCTGATGGGGGTATGACCTTGGTCATTGGAACGTGACGTGGGTGTGACGTGGGGGCTTCGAACGTGACGTGGGCATGACGTGGGTGATTCGAACGTGACGTGGGCGTGACGTGGGGGCATCGAACGTGACGTGGGAGTGACGTGGGGTCTTCGAACGTGACGTGGGTGTGACGTGGGGGCTTCGAATGTGACGTGGGCGTGACGTGGGGGCTTCGAACGTGACGTGGGCATGACGTGGGAGCTTCGAAAGTGACGTGGGTGTGAGGTGGGTGATTCCAACGTGACGTGGGCGTGACGTCGGTACTTTGAATGTGACGTGGGTGTGACGTGGGTCATTCGAACGTGATGTACGTGTGACGTGTGGGCTTCCAATGTGACGTGGGTGTTTCAAAACTAACGTGGGTGTGACGTAGGGGTATCGAACGTGACGTAGGTGTTTCCAAACTGACGTGGGTGTGACGTCGGTATGTTGAATGTGACGTGGGTGTGACGGTCATGGTTCGAACGTGAGGTGGGTGTTTTAAATGTGAGCTGGGCGTGACGTGGGTCATTCGAAAGTGATGTGGGTATGACGTGGGTCATTTGAACGTGACGTGGGCGTGACGTGGGTGATTGGAATGTGACGTGGGCGTGACGTGGGGGCTTCGAACGCCACGTGAGCGTCACGTGAGGGCATCGAGTTTGACATGGGCATGACGTGGGTGATTCGAACGTGACGTGGGCGTGACGTGGGGGCATCTAACGTGACGTGGGCGTGACGTGGGGGCTTCGAACGTGACGTGGGCGTGACGTGGGGGCTTCGAACGTGACGTGGGTGTCACGTGGGGCATCGAACGTGACGTGGACGTGGCGTCGGTACTTTCAATTTGAGGTTGGTGTGACCTGGGTCATTCGAACGTGACGTACATGTGACGTGGGTGATTCCAACGTGACGTGGGGCTTCGAACATGACGTGGATGTGAGGTGGGTGCTTCGGACGTGACGTGGGCATGACGTGGGGGCTTCGAAAATGATGTGGGTGTGACGTGGGGGCTTCGAACGTGACGTTGGTATTTCGAACTTGACTTCGGTGTGACGTGGGTGCTTCGAACCTGACGTGGGCGTAACGTGGGGGCTTCGAACATGACGCGGGAGTGACGTGGGGGCTTCGAAAGTGACGTTGGTGTTTCGAACGTGACAGGGGTGTGACGTGGGTGCTTCGAACGTGACGTGGGCGTCACGTGGGGGCTTCGAACATGACGTGGATGTGACGTGGGTGCTTCGGACGTGACGTGGGCATGACGTGGGGGCTTCGAAAATGATGTGGGTGTGACGTGGGGGCTCCGAACGTGACGTGGGCGTGACATGGGTGCTTAGAACGTGACGTGGGCGTGACGTGGGCGATTCCTACGTGACGTGGGGCTTCGAACGTGACGTGGGCGTGACGTGGGGGCTTCGAACGTCACGTGGGCGTGACGTGGGGGCTTCAAACGTGAAGTGGGCGTGACCTGGCTCATGCTAACGTGACGTGGGTGTGACGTGGGTGATTCCAACGTGACGTGGGGCTTCGAACGTGACGTGGGCGTGACGTGGGTGATTGGAACGTGACGTGGGCGTTACGTCGGTACTTTGAAAGTGACGTGGGAGTGACGTGGGGGCTTCAAACGTGACGTAAGCGTGACATGGGTGCTTAGAACGTGACGTGGGCGTGACGTGGGTGATTCCAACGCCATGTGGGGTCTTCGAACATGACGTGGGCGTGACGTGGGTGATTGGAACGTGACGTGGGCGTGACGTCGGTACTTTGAAAGTGACGTGGGTGTGACCTGGGTCATTGGAACGTGACGTGGGCGTGACGTGGGTGATTCGAAAGTGACGTGGGCGTGACGTGGGGGCTTCGGACGTGACGTTGGTGTTTCGAACGTGACGTGGGTGTGACGTGGGTGCTTCGAACTTGACGTGGGCGTGACATAGGCGCTTCGATCATGACGTGGGCGTGACGTGTGTGGTTTCAACGTGACGTGGGTGTCACGTGGGGCATCGAACGTGACGTGGACGTGGCGTCGGTACTTTCAATTTGAGGTTGGTGTGACCTGGGTCATTCGAACGTGACGTACATGTGACGTGGGTGATTCCAACGTGACGTGGGGCTTCGAACGTGACGTGGGTGTGACCTGGGTGATTGGAACGTGACGTGGGTGTGACGTGGGGGATTCGAACGTGACGTGGGTGTGACGTGGGGTCTTCGAACGTGACGTTGGTGTTTCGAACTTGACTTCGGTGTGACGTGGGTGCTTCGGACCTGACGTGGGCGTCACGTGGGGGCTTCGAACATGACGTGGTCGTGACGTGGGGGCTTCGGACGTGACGTGGGTGCTTGGAAAATGATGTGGGTGTGACGTGGGGGCATCGAACGTGACGTGGGTGTGACGTCGGTGATTCAAACGTGACGTGGGCGTCACGTGGGGGCTGCGAATGTGACGTTGGTGTTTCGAACGTGACAGGGGTGTGAGGTGGGTGCTTCGAACGTGACGTGGGCGTCACGTGGGGGCTTCGAACATGACGTTGATGTGACGTGGGGGCTTCGGACGTGACGTTGGCGTGACGTCGGTGATTCGAACCTGACGTGGGCGTGACGTGGGGGCTTCGAACGTGACCTGGGTGTGACGTGGGTGTTTCGAACGTGACGTGGGCGTGACGTCGGTACTTTGAATGTGACGTGGGTGTGACGTGGGTCATTCGAACGTGATGTACGTGTGACGTGTGGGCTTCCAACGTGACGTGGGTGTTTCAAAACTAACGTGGGTGTGACGTAGGGGTATCGAACGTGACGTAGGTGTTTCCAAACTGACGTGGGTGTGACGTCGGTATGTTGAATGTGACGTGGGTGTGACGTGCATGGTTCGAACGTGAGGTGGGTGTTTTAAATGTGAGCTGGGCGTGACGTGGGTCATTCGAACATGACATAGGTGTGACGTGGGGGCTTCGAACGTGACATGGGTGTGACATGGGTGCTTCGAACGTGACGTGGGCGTAACGTGGGGGCTTCGAACCTGACGTGGGTGTGACGTGGGGGCTTCGAAAGTGACGTGGGTGTGACGTGGGTCATTTGAACGTGCCGTGGGCGTGCCGTGTGTGGTTCCAACGTGACGTGGGGCTTTTTTACGTGACGTGGGCGTGACGTGGGTGATTCGAATGTGACGTGGGCGTGACGTGGGGGCTTCGAACGTCACGTGAGCGTCACGTGGGGGCATCGAGTTTGACATGGGCGTGACCTGGGTGATTGGAACGTGACGTGGGCGTGACGTGGGTGATTCAAACGTGACGTGGGGCTTCGAACATCACGTGGGCGTGACGTGGGGGCATCGAACGTGACGTGGGTGTGACGTGGGGGCTTCGAACGTGACGTGGGCATGACGTCGGTGATTCGAACGTGACGTGGGCATGACGTGGGTGATTCGAACGTGACGTGGGCGTGACGTGGGGGCATCGAACGTGACGTGGGCGTGACGTGGGTGATTCGAAAGTGACATGGACGTCACGTGGGTGATTCGAAGGTGACGTGGGTGTGACGTGGGGGCTTCGAACGTGACGTGGGTGTGAGGCGGGTGTTTCGAACGTGACGTGGGCGTGACGTGGGGGCATCGAACGTGACGTGGGCGTGACGTGGCTCATTGGAACGTGACGTGGGAGTGACGCGGGGGCTTCGAATGTGACGTAAGGGTGACATGGGTGCTTAGAACGTGACGTGGGAGTGACGTGGGCGATTCCAACGTGACGTGGGGCTTCGAACGTGACGTGGGCGTGATGTGGGTGATTCGAATGTCACTTGGGCGTGACGTGGGGGCTTCGAACGTCACGTGGGCGTGACGTGGGGGCTTCGATGTTGACGTGGGCGTGACCTGGGTGATTGGAACGTGACGTGGACGTGACGTGGGTGGTTTCAACGTGACGTGAGCGTCACGTGGGGTCCTCGAACGTGACGTGGGCATGACGTCGGTACTTTGAATGTGACGTGGGTGTGACGTGGGTGATTGGAACGTGACGTGGGTGTGACGTGGGGGCTTCGAACGTGACGTGGGGGTGACGTGGATGTTTCAAACCTGACGTTGGTATTTCGAACGTGACGTGGGCATGACGTCGGTACTTTGAATGTGACGTGGGTGTGACCTGGGTCATTTGATCGTGACGTGGGTGTGACGTGGGTGATTCCAACGTGACGTGGGGCTTCGAACGTGACGTGGGCGTGACCTGGGTGATTGGAACGTGACGTGTGTGGTTCCAACGTGACGTGGGTCTGACGTGGGTGCTTCGAACGTGACGTGGGCGTGACATAGGCGCTTCGATCATGACGTGGGCGTGACGTGTGTGGTTTCAACGTGACGTGGGTGTCACGTGGGGCATCGAACGTGACGTGGACGTGACGTCGGTACTTTCAATTTGAGGTTGGTGTGACCTGGGTCATTCGAACGTGACGTACATGTGACGTGGGTGATTCCAACGTGACGTGGGGCTTCGAACGTGACGTGGGAGTGACGTGGGTGATTCCAACGTGACGTGGGGCTTCGAACGTGACGTGGGTGTGACGTGGGTGTTTCGAACGTGACGTGGGCGTGACGTGGGGTCTTCGAACGTGACGTGAGCGCCTCGTGGGGGCATCGAAGTTGACGTGGGCGTGACCTGGGTGATTGGAACGTGAAGTGGGTGTGAGGTGGGGGCTTCGAAAGTGACAGGGGTGTGACGTGGGTGCTTGGAACGTGACGTGGGCGTCACGTGGGGGCTTCGAACATGACGTGGATGTGAGGTGGGTGCTTCGGACGTGACGTGGGCATGACGTGGGGGCTTCGAAAATGATGTGGGTGTGACGTGGGGGCTTCGAACGTGACGTTGGTATTTCGAACTTGACTTCGGTGTGACGTGGGTGCTTCGGACCTGACGTGGGCGTAACGTGGGGGCTTCGAACCTGACGCGGGAGTGACGTGGGGGCTTCGAAAGTGACGTTGGTGTTTCGAACGTGACAGGGGTGTGACGTGGGGGCTTCGAACATGACGTGGATGTGACGTGGGTGCTTCGGACGTGACGTGGGCATGACGTGGGGGCTTCGAAAATGATGTGGGTGTGACGTGGGGGCTCCGAACGTGACGTGGGCGTGACATGGGTGCTTAGAACGTGACGTGGGCGTGACGTGGGCGATTCCTACGTGACGTGGGGCTTCGAACGTGACGTGGGCGTGACGTGGGGGCTTCGAACGTCACGTGGGCGTGACGTGGGGGCTTCAAACGTGAAGTGGGCGTGACCTGGCTCATGCTAACGTGACGTGGGTGTGACGTGGGTGATTCCAACGTGACGTGGGGCTTCGAACGTGACGTGGGCGTGACGTGGGTGATTGGAACGTGACGTGGGCGTTACGTCGGTACTTTGAAAGTGACGTGGGAGTGACGTGGGGGCTTCAAACGTGACGTAAGCGTGACATGGGTGCTTAGAACGTGACGTGGGCGTGACGTGGGTGATTCCAACGCCATGTGGGGTCTTCGAACATGACGTGGGCGTGACGTGGGTGATTGGAACGTGACGTGGGCGTGACGTCGGTACTTTGAAAGTGACGTGGGTGTGACCTGGGTCATTGGAACGTGACGTGGGCGTGACGTGGGTGATTCGAAAGTGACGTGGGCGTGACGTGGGGGCTTCGGACGTGACGTTGGTGTTTCGAACGTGACGTGGGTGTGACGTGGGTGCTTCGAACTTGACGTGGGCGTGACATAGGCGCTTCGATCATGACGTGGGCGTGACGTGTGTGGTTTCAACGTGACGTGGGTGTCACGTGGGGCATCGAACGTGACGTGGACGTGGCGTCGGTACTTTCAATTTGAGGTTGGTGTGACCTGGGTCATTCGAACGTGACGTACATGTGACGTGGGTGATTCCAACGTGACGTGGGGCTTCGAACGTGACGTGGGTGTGACCTGGGTGATTGGAACGTGACGTGGGTGTGACGTGGGGGATTCGAACGTGACGTGGGTGTGACGTGGGGTCTTCGAACGTGACGTTGGTGTTTCGAACTTGACTTCGGTGTGACGTGGGTGCTTCGGACCTGACGTGGGCGTCACGTGGGGGCTTCGAACATGACTTGGTCGTGACGTGGGGGCTTCGGACGTGACGTGGGTGCTTGGAAAATGATGTGGGTGTGACGTGGGGGCATCGAACGTGACGTGGGTGTGACGTCGGTGATTCAAACGTGACGTGGGCGTCACGTGGGGGCTGCGAATGTGACGTTGGTGTTTCGAACGTGACAGGGGTGTGAGGTGGGTGCTTCGAACGTGACGTGGGCGTCACGTGGGGGCTTCGAACATGACGTTGATGTGACGTGGGGGCTTCGGACGTGACGTTGGCGTGACGTCGGTGATTCGAACCTGACGTGGGCGTGACGTGGGGGCTTCGAACGTGACCTGGGTGTGACGTGGGTGTTTCGAACGTGACGTGGGCGTGACGTCGGTACTTTGAATGTGACGTGGGTGTGACGTGGGTCATTCGAACGTGATGTACGTGTGACGTGCGGGCTTCGAACGTGACGTGGGTGTTTCAAAATTAACGTGGGTGTGACGTAGGGGTATCGAACGTGACGTAGGTGTTTCCAAACTGGCGTGGGTGTGACGTCGGTATGTTGAATGTGACGTGGGTGTGACGTGCATGGTTCGAACGTGAGGTGGGTGTTTTAAATGTGAGCTGGGCGTGACGTGGGTCATTCGAACATAACGTAGGTGTGACGTGGGGGCTTCGAACGTGACGTGGGCGTGATGTGGATGCTTCGAATGTGACGCTGGTGTTTCGAACGTGACATGGGTGTGACATGGGTGCTTCGAATGTGACGTGGGTGTGACGTGGGTGATTCGAAGGTGACGTGGGTGTGACGTGGGTCATTTGAACGTGACGTGGGCGTGACGAGGGCGATTCCAACGTGACGTGGGGCTTCGAACGTGACGTGGGCGTGACGTGGGTGATTCGAAAGTCACTTGGGCGTGACCTGGGTGCTTAGAACGTGACGTGGGAGTGACGTGGGGGCTTCCAACGTGACGTAAGGGTGACATGGGTGCTTAGAACGTGACGTGGGAGTGACGTGGGTGATTCCAACGTGACGTGGGCTTCGAACGTGACGTGGGCGTGACGTGGGTGATTGGAACGTGACGTGGGCTTGAGGTGGGTGATTCGAAAGTGACGTGGGTGTGACCTGCGTGTTTCGGATGTGACGTGGGCGTGACGTGGGTGCTTCGAACGTGACGTGGGCATGACATAAGCGCTTCGATCGTGACGTGGGCGTGACGTGTGTGGTTTCAACGTGACGTGGGTGTCACGTGGGGCATCGAACGTGACGTGGGCGTGCCGTGTGTGGTTTCAACGTGACGTGGGCGTCACGTGGGGGATTCGAAAGTGATGTGGACGTCACGTGGGTGATTCGAAGGTGACGTGGGTGTGACGTGGGGGCTTCGGACGTGACGTGGGCCTCACGTGGGGGCTTCGAAAGTGACGTGGGCATCACGTGGGTGATTCGAAGGTGACGTGGGCGTGACGTGGGTGATTCGAACGTGACGTGGGCGTGACGTCGGTACTTTGAATGTGACGTGGGTGTGACCTGGGTGATTGGAACGTGACGTGGGAGTGACGTGGGGGCTTCAAACGTGACGTAAGGGTGACATGGGTGCTTAGAACGTGACGTGGGAGTGACGTGGGTGATTCCAACGTGACGTGGGCTTCGAACGTGACGTGGGCGTGACGTGGGCGATTGGAACGTGACGTGGGCGTGAGGTGGGTGATTCGAAAGTGACGTGGGTGTGACGTGCCTGCTTAGGACGTGACGTGGTCGTGTCGTGGGTGCTTCGAACGTGACGTGGGCATGACATAAGCGCTTCGATCGTGACGTGGGCGTGACGTGTGTGGTTTCAACGTGACGTGGGTGTCACGTGGGGCATCGAACGTGACGTGGGCGTGCCGTGTGTGGTTTCAACGTGACGTGGGCGTCACGTGGGGGCTTCGAAAGTGATGTGGACGTCACGTGGGTGATTCGAAGGTGACGTGGGTGTGACGTGGGGGCTTCGAACGTGACCTGGGTGTGAGGTGGGTGTTTCGAACGTGACGTGGGCGTGACGTCGGTACTTTGAAAGTGACGTGGGTGTGACCTGGGTCATTGGAACGTGACGTGGGAGTGACGCGGGGGCTTAGAACGTGACGTAAGGGTGACATGGGTGCTTAGAACGTGACGTGGGCGTGACGTGGGGGATTCCAACGTGACGTGGGGCTTCGAACGTGACGTGGGCGTTTTGTGGGTGATTCGAATGTCACTTGGGCGTGACGTGGGGGCTTCGAACGTCACGTGGGCGTGACGTGGGGGCTTCGATGTTGACGTGGGCGTGACGTGGGTGATTGGAACGTGACGTGGACGTGACGTGGGTGGTTTCAACGTGACGTGAGCGTCACGTGGGGTCCTCGAACGTGACTTGGGCGTCACGTGGGGTCTTCGAAAGTGACGTGGGCATGACGCGGGTGATTCGAAGGTGACATGGGTGTGACGTGGGGGCTTCGAACGTGACGTGGGTGTGACGTGGGGGCTTTGAATGTGACGTGGGTGTGACCTGGGTCATTTGAACGTGACGTGGGAGTGACGTGGGGGCATCGAACGTGACATAAGGGTGACATGGGTGCTTAGAACGTGACGTGGGCGTGATGCGGGTGATTCCAACGTGACGTGGGGCTTCGAATGTGACGTGGGCGTGAGGTGGGTGATTGGAACGTGACGTGGGCGTGACGTCGGTACTTTGAAAGTGACGTGGGTGTGACCTGGGGGCTTCGAAGGTGACGTAAGGGCGACATGGGTGCTTAGAACGTGACGTGGGCGTGACGTGGGTGATTCCAACGTGACGTGGGGGCTTCGAACGTGACATGGGCGTGACGTGGGTGATTCCAACGTGACGTGGGTGTGACGTCGGTACTTTGAAAGTGACGTGGGTGTGACCTGGGTGATTGGAACGTGACGTGGTAGTGACGTGGGGGCTTCAAACATGACGTAAGGGTGACATGGGTGCTTAGAACGTGACGTGGGCGTGACGTGGGTGATTGGAACGTGACGTGGGCGTGAGGTTGGTGATTCGAAAGTGACGTCGGTGTGACATGCGTGTTTCGGACGTGACGTGGGCATGACATAAGCGCTTCGATCGTGACGTGGGTGTGAGGTGGGTGCTTCGAACGTGACGTGGGCGTCACGTGGGTGATCGAAACGTAACGTGGGCGTGACGTCGGTTCTTTGAATGTGACGTGGGTGTGACCTGGGTCATTGGAACGTGACGTGGGAGTGACGTGGGGGCTTCAAACGTGACGTGGGCGTGACCTGGGTCATGCGAACGTGACGTGGGTGTGACGTGGGTGTTTCCAACGTGACGTGGGGCTTCGAACGTGACGTGGGCGTGACGTGGGTGATTGGAACGTGACGTGGGCGTGACGTCGGTACTTTGAAAGTGACGTGGGAGTGACGTGGGGGCTTCGAACGTGACGTAAGGGTGACATGGGTGCTTAGAACGTGACGTGGGCGTGACGTGGGTGATTCCAACGTGACGTGGGGCTTCGAACGTGACGTGGGCGTGATGTGGGGGCATCGAACGTGACATGGGCGTGACCTGGGTCATGCGAACGTGACGTGGACGTGACGTGGGTGGTTTCAACATGACGTGGGCGTCACGTGGGGGCTTCGGAGGTGACGTGGACGTGACGTGGGGGCTTCGAAAGTGACGTGGGCATGGCGTGGGTGATTCGAAGGTGACGTGGGTGTGACGTGGGTGATTCGTAGGTGACGTGGGTGTGACGTGGGTGATTCGAACGTGACGTGGGCGTGACGTCGGAACTTTGAATGTGACGTGGGTGTGACCTGGGTCATTTGATCGTGACGTGGGTGTGACGTGGGTGATTCCAACGTGACGTGGGGCTTCGAACGTGACGTGGGCGTGACCTGGGTGATTGGAACGTGACGTGGGCGTGACGTCGGTACTTTGAAAGTGACGTGGGAGTGACATGGGGGCTTCAAACGTGACGTAAGGGTGACATGGGTGCTTAGAACGTGACGTGGGCGTGACGTGGGTGATTCCAACGTCATGTGGGGTATTCGAACGTGACGTGGGCGTGACGTGGGTGATTCCAACGTGACGTGGGCGTGACGTCGGTACTTTGAAAGTGACGTGGGTGTGACCTGGGTCATTGGAACGTGACGTGGGAGTGACGTGGGGGCTTCAAACGTGACGTAAGGGTGACATGGGCGCTTAGAACGTGACGTGGGCGTGACGTGGGTGATTCGAATATGACGTGGGCGTGACGTGGGTGATTCGAAAGTGACGTTGGTGTGACGTGGGTGTTTCGGACGTGACGTGGGCGTGACGTGGATGCTTCGAACGTGACGTTGGTGTTTCGAACGTGACATGGGTGTGGCGTGGGGGCTTCGAACGTGACGTGGGCGTGACATAGGCGCTTCGACCATGACGTGGGTGTGACGTCGGTACTTTCAATGTGACGTGGGTGTGACCTGGGTCATTGGAACGTGACGTGGGAGTGACGTGGGGGCTTCGAACGTGATGTAAGTGTGACATGGGTGCTTAGAACGTGACGTGGGCGTGACGTGGGTGATTCCAACGTGACGTGGGAGCTTCGAATGAGACGTGGGCGGGATGTGGGTGATTCGAAGCTGACGTGGGTGTGACGTGGGGGCTTCGAACGTCACGTGGGCGTGACGTGGGGGCTTCGAACGTGACGTGGGCGTGACCTGGGTGATTGGAACGTGACGTGGACGTGACGTGGGTGGTTTCAACGTGACGTGGGCGTCACGTGGGGGCTTCGGAGGTGACGTGGGCCTCACGTGGGGGCTTCGAAAGTGACGTGGGCATGGCGTGGGTGATTCGAAGGTGACGTGAGTGTGACGTGGGGGCTTCGAACGTGACGTGGGCGTGACGTGGGTGATTCGAACGTGACGTGGGCGTGACGTCGGAACTTTGAATGTGACGTGGGCGTGACCTGCGTCACTTGATCGTGACGTGGGAGTGACGTGGGTGATTCGAACGTGACATAAGGGTGACATGGGTGCTTAGAACGTGACGTGGGTGTGACGTGGGCGATTCCAACGTGACGTGGGGCTTCGAACGTGACGTGGGCGTGACGTGGGTGATTCGAACGTGACGTGGGCGTCACGTCGGTACTTTGAATGTGATGTGGGAGTGACGTGGGGGCCTCAAATGTGACGTAAGGGTGACATGGGTGCTTAGAACGTGGCGTGGGCGTGACGTGGGTGATTCCAACCTGACGTGGGGGCTTCGAACGTGACGTGGGCGTGACGTGGGTGATTCGAATATGACGTGGGCGTGACGTGGGTGATTCGAATGTGACGTTGGTGTGACGTGGGTGTTTCGGACGTGACGTGGGCGTGACGTGGATGCTTCGAACGTGACGTTGGTGTTTCGAACATGACGTGGGTGTGACGTGGGTGCTTCAAACGTGACGTGGGCGTGACATAGGCGCTTCGATCATGACGTGGGCGTGACGTGTGTGGTTTCAACGTGACGTGGGTGTCACGTGGGGCATCGAACGTGACGTGGACGTGACGTCGGTACTTTCAATTTGAGGTTGGTGTGACCTGGGTCATTAGAACGTGACGTACATGTGACGTGGGTGATTCCAACGTGACGTGGGGCTTCGAACGTGACGTGGGTGTGACCTGGGTGACTGGAACGTGACGTGGGTGTGACGTGGGAGCTTCGAACGTGACGTTGGTGTTTCGAACTTGACTTCGGTGTAACGTGCGTGATACGGACGTGACGTGGGCGTGACGTGGGGGCTTCGAAAATGTTGTGGGTGTGAGATGGGGTCTTCCAACGTGACGTGGACGTGACGTGGTACTTTACATTTGACGTGGGTGTGACCTGGGTCAATCGAACGTGACGTGGGTGTGACGTGGGGGCTTCGAATGTGACGTGGGCGTGACGTGGTGATTCGAATGTGACGTGGGTGTGACGTCGGTACTTTGAATGTGACGTGGGCGTCACGTGGGGGCATCGAACGTGACGTGGACGTGACCTGGGTGATTGGAACGCGACGTGGGTGTGACGTGGGGGTTTCGAACGTGACGTGGGTGTGACGTGGGTGTTTCGAACCTGACGTTGGTATTTCGAACGTGACGCGGGTGTGACGTGGGTGCTTTGAATGCGACGTTGGTGTTTCGAACGTGACAGGGGTGTGACGTGGGTGCTTCGAATGTGACGTGGGTGTTTCGAACGTGACGTGGGTGTGACGTGGGTGATTCCAACGTGACGTGGGGCTTTGAACGTGACGTGGGCGTGACGTGGGTGATTCGAATGTGACGTGGGCGTGACGTGGGGGCTTCGAACGTCACGTGAGCGTCACGTGGGGGCATCGAGTTTGACATGGGCGTGACCTGGGGGATTGGAACGTGACGTGGGCGTGACGTGGGTGATTCCAACGTGACGTGGGGCTTTGAACATGACGTGGGCGTGACGTGGGGGCTTCGAACGTCACGTGAGCGTCACGTGGGGGCATCGAGTTTGACATGGGCGTGACCTGGGGGATTGGAACGTGAAGTGGGTGTGACGTGGGTGTTTCGAACGTGACGTTGGTATTTCGAACTTGACTTCGGTGTGACGTGGGTGCTTCGGACCTGACGTGGGCGTAACATGCGGGCTTCGAACATGACGCGGGAGTGACGTGGATGCTTCAAATGTGACGTTGGTGTTTCGAACGTGACGGGGTGTGACGTGGGTGCTTGGAACGTGACGTGGGCGTCACGTGGGGGCTTCGAACATGACGTGGATGTGACGTGGGTGTTTCGGACGTGACGTGGGCGTGACGTTGATGCTTCGAACGTGACGTGGGAGTTTCAAACGTGACGTGGGTGTGACGTGGGTTCTTCGAACGTGACGTGAGCGTGACATAGGCGCTTCGATCATGACGTGGGCGTGACGTGTGTGGTTTCAACGTGACGTGGGTGTCACGTGGGGCATCGAACGTGACGTGGACGTCACGTCGGTACTTTCAATTTGAGGTTGGTGTGATCTGGGTCATTCGAACGTGACGTACATGTGACGTGGGTGATTCCAACGTGACGTGGGGCTTCGAACGTGACGTGGGCGTGACGTGGGTGATTCGAATGTGACGTGGGCGTGAGGTGGGGGCTTCGAACGTGACGTGGGTGTGACGTGGGGGCTTCGAAGTTGACGTGGGCATGGCGTGGGTGATTGGAACGTGAAGTGGGTGTGACTTGGGGGCTTCGAACGTGAAATGGGTGTGACGTGGGTGTTTCGAACGTGACGTTGGTGTTTCGAACGTGACGTGGGTGTGACGTGGGTGCTTTGAACGTGACGTGGGCGTCACGTGGGGGCTTCGAACATGACGTGGGTGTGACGTGGGGGCTTCGGACGTGACGTGGGCATGACGTGGGGGCTTCGAAAATGATGTGGGTGTGACGTGAGGGCATCGAACGTGACGTGGGCGTGACGTGGTACTTTACATTTGACGTGGGTGGGACCTGGGTCAATCGAACGTGACGTGGGTGTGACATGGGGGCTTCGAACGTGACGTGGGTGTGACATGGGTGTTTCGAACCTGACGTTGGTATTTCGAACGTGACGTGGGTGTGACGTGGGTGCATCGGACGTGACGTGGGCGTAACGTGGGGGCTACGAACATTACGCGGGTGTGACGTGGATGCTTCGAATGCGACGGTGTTTCGAACGTGACATGGGTGTGACGTGGGTGCTTGGAACGTGACGTGGGCGTCACGTGGGGGCTTCGAACATGACGTGGGTGTGACGTGGGGAATCGATCGTGACGTGGACGTGACGTCGGTACTTTATACCTGATGGGGGTATGACCTTGGTCATTGGAACGTGACGTGGGTGTGACGTGGGGGCTTCGAACGTGACGTGGGCATGACGTGGGTGATTCGAACGTGACGTGGGCGTGACGTGGGGGCATCGAACGTGACGTGGGAGTGACGTGGGGTCTTCGAACGTGACGTGGGTGTGACGTGGGGGCTTCGAATGTGACGTGGGCGTGACGTGGGGGCTTCGAACGTGACGTGGGCATGACGTGGGAGCTTCGAAAGTGACGTGGGTGTGAGGTGGGTGATTCCAACGTGACGTGGGCGTGACGTCGGTACTTTGAATGTGACGTGGGTGTGACGTGGGTCATTCGAACGTGATGTACGTGTGACGTGTGGGCTTCCAATGTGACGTGGGTGTTTCAAAACTAACGTGGGTGTGACGTAGGGGTATCGAACGTGACGTAGGTGTTTCCAAACTGACGTGGGTGTGACGTCGGTATGTTGAATGTGACGTGGGTGTGACGGTCATGGTTCGAACGTGAGGTGGGTGTTTTAAATGTGAGCTGGGCGTGACGTGGGTCATTCGAAAGTGATGTGGGTATGACGTGGGTCATTTGAACGTGACGTGGGCGTGACGTGGGTGATTGGAATGTGACGTGGGCGTGACGTGGGGGCTTCGAACGCCACGTGAGCGTCACGTGAGGGCATCGAGTTTGACATGGGCATGACGTGGGTGATTCGAACGTGACGTGGGCGTGACGTGGGGGCATCTAACGTGACGTGGGCGTGACGTGGGGGCTTCGAACGTGACGTGGGCGTGACGTGGGGGCTTCGAACGTGACGTGGGTGTGACGTGGGGCATCGAACGTGACGTGGACGTGGCGTCGGTACTTTCAATTTGAGGTTGGTGTGACCTGGGTCATTCGAACGTGACGTACATGTGACGTGGGTGATTCCAACGTGACGTGGGGCTTCGAACGTGACGTGGGTGTGACCTGGGTGATTGGAACGTGACGTGGGTGTGACGTGGGGGCTTCGAACGTGACGTGGGTGTGACGTGGGGTCTTCGAACGTGACGTTGGTGTTTCGAACTTGACTTCGGTGTGACGTGGGTGCTTCGGACCTGACGTGGGCGTCACGTGGGGGCTTCGAACATGACGTGGTCGTGACGTGGGGGCTTCGGACGTGACGTGGGTGCTTGGAAAATGATGTGGGTGTGACGTGGGGGCATCGAACGTGACGTGGGTGTGACGTCGGTGATTCGAACATGACGTGGGCGTCACGTGGGGGCTTCGAATGTGACGTTGGTGTTTCGAACGTGACAGGGGTGTGAGGTGGGTGCTTCGAACGTGACGTGGGCGTCACGTGGGGGCTTCGGACGTGACGTTGGCGTGACGTCGGTGATTCGAACCTGACGTGGGCGTGACGTGGGGGCTTCGAACATGACCTGGGTGTGACGTGGGTGTTTCGAACGTGACGTGGGCGTGACGTCGGTGCTTTGAATGTGACGTGGGTGTGACGTGGGTCATTCGAACGTGATGTACGTGTGACGTGTGGGCTTCGAACGTGACGTGGGTGTTTCAAAATTAACGTGGGTGTGACGTAGGGGTATCGAACGTGACGTAGGTGTTTCCAAACTGGCGTGGGTGTGACGTCGGTATGTTGAATGTGACGTGGGTGTGACGTGCATGGTTCGAACGTGAGGTGGGTGTTTTAAATGTGAGCTGGGCGTCACGTGGGTCATTCGAACATAACGTAGGTGTGACGTGGGGGCTTCGGACGTGACGTGGGCGTGACGTGGATGCTTCGAATGTGACGCTGGTGTTTCGAACGTGACATGGGTGTGACATGGGTGCTTCGAATGTGACGTGGGTGTGACGTGGGTGATTCGAAGGTGACGTGGGTGTGACGTGGGTCATTTGAACGTGACGTGGGCGTGACGAGGGCGATTCCAACGTGACGTGGGGCTTCGAACGTGACGTGGGCGTGACGTGGGTGATTCGAAAGTCACTTGGGCGTGACCTGGGTGCTTAGAACGTGACGTGGGAGTGACGTGGGGGCTTCCAACGTGACGTAAGGGTGACATGGGTGCTTAGAACGTGACGTGGGAGTGACGTGGGTGATTCCAACGTGACGTGGGCTTCGAACGTGACGTGGGCGTGAGGTGGGTGATTGGAACGTGACGTGGGCGTGAGGTGGGTGATTCGAAAGTGACGTGGGTGTGACCTGCGTGTTTCGGATGTGACGTGGGCGTGACGTGGGTGCTTCGAACGTGACGTGGGCATGACATAAGCCCTTCGATCGTGACGTGGGCGTGACGTGTGTGGTTTCAACGTGACGTCGGTGTCACGTGGGGCATCGAACGTGACGTGGGCGTGCCGTGTGTGGTTTCAACGTGACGTGGGCGTCACGTGGGGGCTTCGAAAGTGATGTGGACGTCACGTGGGTGATTCGAAGGTGACGTGGGTGTGACGTGGGGGCTTCGAACGTGACCTGGGTGTGAGGTGGGTGCATCGGACGTGACGTGGGCGTGACGTCGGTACTTTGAAAGTGACGTGGGTGTGACCTGGGTCATTGGAACGTGACGTGGGAGTGACGCGGGGGCTTAGAACGTGACGTAAGGGTGACATGGGTGCTTAGAACGTGACGTGGGCGTGACGTGGGGGATTCCAACGTGACGTGGGGCTTCGAACGTGACGTGGGCGTTTTGTGGGTGATTCGAATGTCACTTGGGCGTGACGTGGGGGCTTCGAACGTCACGTGGGCGTGACGTGGGGGCTTCGATGTTGACGTGGGCGTGACGTGGGTGATTGGAACGTGACGTGGACGTGACGTGGGTGGTTTCAACGTGACGTGAGCGTCACGTGGGGTCCTCGAACGTGACTTGGGCGTCACGTGGGGTCTTCGAAAGTGACGTGGGCATGACGCGGGTGATTCGAAGGTGACATGGGTGTGACGTGGGGGCTTCGAACGTGACGTGGGTGTGACGTGGGGGCTTTGAATGTGACGTGGGTGTGACCTGGGTCATTTGAACGTGACGTGGGAGTGACGTGGGGGCATCGAACGTGACATAAGGGTGACATGGGTGCTTAGAACGTGACGTGGGCGTGATGCGGGTGATTCCAACGTGACGTGGGGCTTCGAATGTGACGTGGGCGTGAGGTGGGTGATTGGAACGTGACGTGGGCGTGACGTCGGTACTTTGAAAGTGACGTGGGTGTGACCTGGGGGCTTCGAAGGTGACGTAAGGGCGACATGGGTGCTTAGAACGTGACGTGGGCGTGACGTGGGTGATTCCAACGTGACGTGGGGGCTTCGAACGTGACATGGGCGTGACGTGGGTGATTCCAACGTGACGTGGGCGTGACGTCGGTACTTTGAAAGTGACGTGGGTGTGACCTGGGTGATTGGAACGTGACGTGGGCGTGACGTGGGGGCTTCGAACGTGACGTGGGTGTCACGTGGGGCATCGAACGTGACGTGGACGTGGCGTCGGTACTTTCAATTTGAGGTTGGTGTGACCTGGGTCATTCGAACGTGACGTACATGTGACGTGGGTGATTCCAACGTGACGTGGGGCTTCGAACGTGACGTGGGTGTGACCTGGGTGATTGGAACGTGACGTGGGTGTGACGTGGGGGCTTCGAACGTGACGTGGGTGTGACGTGGGGTCTTCGAACGTGACGTTGGTGTTTCGAACTTGACTTCGGTGTGACGTGGGTGCTTCGGACCTGACGTGGGCGTCACGTGGGGGCTTCGAACATGACGTGGTCGTGACGTGGGGGCTTCGGACGTGACGTGGGTGCTTGGAAAATGATGTGGGTGTGACGTGGGGGCATCGAACGTGACGTGGGTGTGACGTCGGTGATTCGAACATGACGTGGGCGTCACGTGGGGGCTTCGAATGTGACGTTGGTGTTTCGAACGTGACAGGGGTGTGAGGTGGGTGCTTCGAACGTGACGTGGGCGTCACGTGGGGGCTTCGGACGTGACGTTGGCGTGACGTCGGTGATTCGAACCTGACGTGGGCGTGACGTGGGGGCTTCGAACATGACCTGGGTGTGACGTGGGTGTTTCGAACGTGACGTGGGCGTGACGTCGGTGCTTTGAATGTGACGTGGGTGTGACGTGGGTCATTCGAACGTGATGTACGTGTGACGTGTGGGCTTCGAACGTGACGTGGGTGTTTCAAAATTAACGTGGGTGTGACGTAGGGGTATCGAACGTGACGTAGGTGTTTCCAAACTGGCGTGGGTGTGACGTCGGTATGTTGAATGTGACGTGGGTGTGACGTGCATGGTTCGAACGTGAGGTGGGTGTTTTAAATGTGAGCTGGGCGTCACGTGGGTCATTCGAACATAACGTAGGTGTGACGTGGGGGCTTCGGACGTGACGTGGGCGTGACGTGGATGCTTCGAATGTGACGCTGGTGTTTCGAACGTGACATGGGTGTGACATGGGTGCTTCGAATGTGACGTGGGTGTGACGTGGGTGATTCGAAGGTGACGTGGGTGTGACGTGGGTCATTTGAACGTGACGTGGGCGTGACGAGGGCGATTCCAACGTGACGTGGGGCTTCGAACGTGACGTGGGCGTGACGTGGGTGATTCGAAAGTCACTTGGGCGTGACCTGGGTGCTTAGAACGTGACGTGGGAGTGACGTGGGGGCTTCCAACGTGACGTAAGGGTGACATGGGTGCTTAGAACGTGACGTGGGAGTGACGTGGGTGATTCCAACGTGACGTGGGCTTCGAACGTGACGTGGGCGTGAGGTGGGTGATTGGAACGTGACGTGGGCGTGAGGTGGGTGATTCGAAAGTGACGTGGGTGTGACCTGCGTGTTTCGGATGTGACGTGGGCGTGACGTGGGTGCTTCGAACGTGACGTGGGCATGACATAAGCGCTTCGATCGTGACGTGGGCGTGACGTGTGTGGTTTCAACGTGACGTCGGTGTCACGTGGGGCATCGAACGTGACGTGGGCGTGCCGTGTGTGGTTTCAACGTGACGTGGGCGTCACGTGGGGGCTTCGAAAGTGATGTGGACGTCACGTGGGTGATTCGAAGGTGACGTGGGTGTGACGTGGGGGCTTCGAACGTGACCTGGGTGTGAGGTGGGTGCATCGGACGTGACGTGGGCGTGACGTCGGTACTTTGAAAGTGACGTGGGTGTGACCTGGGTCATTGGAACGTGACGTGGGAGTGACGCGGGGGCTTAGAACGTGACGTAAGGGTGACATGGGTGCTTAGAACGTGACGTGGGCGTGACGTGGGGGATTCCAACGTGACGTGGGGCTTCGAACGTGACGTTGGCGTTTTGTGGGTGATTCGAATGTCACTTGGGCGTGACGTGGGGGCTTCGAACGTCACGTGGGCGTGACGTGGGGGCTTCGATGTTGACGTGGGCGTGACGTGGGTGATTGGAACGTGACGTGGACGTGACGTGGGTGGTTTCAACGTGACGTGAGCGTCACGTGGGGTCCTCGAACGTGACTTGGGCGTCACGTGGGGTCTTCGAAAGTGACGTGGGCATGACGCGGGTGATTCGAAGGTGACATGGGTGTGACGTGGGGGCTTCGAACGTGACGTGGGTGTGACGTGGGGGCTTTGAATGTGACGTGGGTGTGACCTGGGTCATTTGAACGTGACGTGGGAGTGACGTGGGGGCATCGAACGTGACATAAGGGTGACATGGGTGCTTAGAACGTGACGTGGGCGTGATGCGGGTGATTCCAACGTGACGTGGGGCTTCGAATGTGACGTGGGCGTGAGGTGGGTGATTGGAACGTGACGTGGGCGTGACGTCGGTACTTTGAAAGTGACGTGGGTGTGACCTGGGGGCTTCGAAGGTGACGTAAGGGCGACATGGGTGCTTAGAACGTGACGTGGGCGTGACGTGGGTGATTCCAACGTGACGTGGGGGCTTCGAACGTGACATGGGCGTGACGTGGGTGATTCCAACGTGACGTGGGCGTGACGTCGGTACTTTGAAAGTGACGTGGGTGTGACCTGGGTGATTGGAACGTGACGTGGTAGTGACGTGGGGGCTTCAAACGTGACGTAAGGGTGACATGGGTGCTTAGAACGTGACGTGGGCGTGACGTGGGTAATTGGAACGTGACGTGGGCGTGACGTGGGTGATTGGAACGTGACGTGGGCGTGAGGTTGGTGATTCGAAAGTGACGTCGGTGTGACATGCGTGTTTCGGACGTGACGTGGGCATGACATAAGCGCTTCGATCGTGACGTGGGTGTGAGGTGGGTGCTTCGAACGTGACGTGGGCGTCACGTGGGTGATCGAAACGTAACGTGGGCGTGACGTCGGTTCTTTGAATGTGACGTGGGTGTGACCTGGGTCATTGGAACGTGACGTGGGAGTGACGTGGGGGCTTCAAACGTGACGTGGGCGTGACCTGGGTCATGCGAACGTGACGTGGGTGTGACGTGGGTGTTTCCAACGTGACGTGGGGCTTCGATCGTGACGTGGGCGTGACGTGGGTGATTGGAACGTGACGTGGGCGTGACGTCGGTACTTTGAAAGTGACGTGGGAGTGACGTGGGGGCTTCGAACGTGACGTAAGGGTGACATGGGTGCTTAGAACGTGACGTGGGCGTGACGTGGGTGATTCCAACGTGACGTGGGGCTTCGAACGTGACGTGGGCGTGATGTGGGGGCATCGAACGTGACATGGGCGTGACCTGGGTCATGCGAACGTGACGTGGACGTGACGTGGGTGGTTTCAACATGACGTGGGCGTCACGTGGGGGCTTCGGAGGTGACGTGGACGTGACGTGGGGGCTTCGAAAGTGACGTGGGCATGGCGTGGGTGATTCGAAGGTGACGTGGGTGTGACGTGGGGGCTTCAAACGTGACGTGGGCGTCACGTGGGTGATTCGAACGTGACGTGGGCGTGACGTCGGAACTTTGAATGTGACGTGGGTGTGACCTGGGTCATTTGATCGTGACGTGGGTGTGACGTGGGTGATTCCAACGTGACGTGGGGCTTCGAACGTGACGTGGGCGTGACCTGGGTGATTGGAACGTGACGTGGGCGTGACGTCGGTACTTTGAAAGTGACGTGGGAGTGACATGGGGGCTTCAAACGTGACGTAAGGGTGACATGGGTGCTTAGAACGTGACGTGGGCGTGACGTGGGTGATTCCAACGTCATGTGGGGTATTCGAACGTGACGTGGGCGTGACGTGGGTGATTCGAACGTGACGTGGGCGTGACGTCGGTACTTTGAAAGTGACGTGGGTGTGACCTGGGTCATTGGAACGTGACGTGGGAGTGACGTGGGGGCTTCAAACGTGACGTAAGGGTGACATGGGCGCTTAGAACGTGACGTGGGCGTGACGTGGGTGATTCGAATATGACGTGGGCGTGACGTGGGTGATTCGAAAGTGACGTTGGTGTGACGTGGGTGTTTCGGACGTGACGTGGGCGTGACGTGGATGCTTCGAACGTGACGTTGGTGTTTCGAACGTGACATGGGTGTGGCGTGGGTGATTCGAACGTGACGTGGGCGTGACATAGGCGCTTCGACCATGACGTGGGTGTGACGTCGGTACTTTCAATGTGACGTGGGTGTGACCTGGGTCATTGGAACGTGACGTGGGAGTGACGTGGGGGCTTCGAACGTGATGTAAGTGTGACATGGGTGCTTAGAACGTGACGTGGGCGTGACGTGGGTGATTCCAACGTGACGTGGGAGCTTCGAATGAGACGTGGGCGGGATGTGGGTGATTCGAAGCTGACGTGGGTGTGACGTGGGGGCTTCGAACGTCACGTGGGCGTGACGTGGGGGCTTCGAACGTGACGTGGGCGTGACCTGGGTGATTGGAACGTGACGTGGACGTGACGTGGGTGGTTTCAACGTGACGTGGGCGTCACGTGGGGGCTTCGGAGGTGACGTGGGCCTCACGTGGGGTCTTCGAAAGTGACGTGGGCATGGCGTGGGTGATTCGAAGGTGACGTGAGTGTGACGTGGGGGCTTCGGACGTGACGTGGGCGTGACGTGGGTGATTCGAACGTGACGTGGGCGTGACGTCGGAACTTTGAATGTGACGTGGGCGTGACCTGGCTCATTTGATCGTGACGTGGGAGTGACGTGGGTGATTTGAACGTGACGTAAGGGTGACATGGGTGCTTAGAACGTGACGTGGGTGTGACGTGGGCGATTCCAACGTGACGTGGGGCTTCGAACGTGACGTGGGCGTGACGTGGGTGATTCGATCGTGACGTGGGCGTCACGTCGGTACTTTGAAAGTGACGTGGGAGTGACGTGGGGGCCTCAAATGTGACGTAAGGGTGACATGGGTGCTTAGAACGTGGCGTGGGCGTGACGTGGGTGATTCCAACCTGACGTGGCGGCTTCGAACGTGACGTGGGCGTGACGTGGGTGATTCGAATGTGACGTTGGTGTGACGTGGGTGTTTCGGACGTGACGTGGGCGTGACGTGGATGCTTCGAACGTGACGTTGGTGTTTCGAACATGACGTGGGTGTGACGTGGGTGCTTCAAACGTGACGTGGGCGTGACATAGGCGCTTCGATCATGACGTGGGCGTGACGTGTGTGGTTTCAACGTGACGTGGGTGTCACGTGGGGCATCGAACGTGACGTGGACGTGACGTCGGTACTTTCAATTTGAGGTTGGTGTGACCTGGGTCATTAGAACGTGACGTACATGTGACGTGGGTGATTCCAACGTGACGTGGGGCTTCGAACGTGACGTGGGTGTGACCTGGGTGATTGGAACGTGACGTGGGTGTGACGTGGGAGCTTCGAACGTGACGTTGGTGTTTCGAACTTGACTTCGGTGTAACGTGCGTGATACGGACGTGACGTGGGCGTGACGTGGGGGCTTCGAAAATGTTGTGGGTGTGAGATGGGGTCTTCCAACGTGACGTGGACGTGACGTGGTACTTTACATTTGACGTGGGTGTGACCTGGGTCAATCGAACGTGACGTGGGTGTGACGTGGGGGCTTCGAATGTGACGTGGGCGTGACGTGGTGATTCGAATGTGACGTGGGTGTGACGTCGGTACTTTGAATGTGACGTGGGCGTCACGTGGGGGCATCGAACGTGACGTGGACGTGACCTGGGTGATTGGAACGCGACGTGGGTGTGACGTGGGGGTTTCGAACGTGACGTGGGTGTGACGTGGGTGTTTCGAACCTGACGTTGGTATTTCGAACGTGACGCGGGTGTGACGTGGGTGCTTTGAATGCGACGTTGGTGTTTCGAACGTGACAGGGGTGTGACGTGGGTGCTTCGAATGTGACGTGGGTGTTTCGAACGTGACGTGGGTGTGACGTGGGTGATTCCAACGTGACGTGGGGCTTTGAACGTGACGTGGGCGTGACGTGGGTGATTCGAATGTGACGTGGGCGTGACGTGGGGGCTTCGAACGTCACGTGAGCGTCACGTGGGGGCATCGAGTTTGACATGGGCGTGACCTGGGGGATTGGAACGTGACGTGGGCGTGACGTGGGTGATTCCAACGTGACGTGGGGCTTTGAACATGACGTGGGCGTGACGTGGGGGCTTCGAACGTCACGTGAGCGTCACGTGGGGGCATCGAGTTTGACATGGGCGTGACCTGGGGGATTGGAACGTGAAGTGGGTGTGACGTGGGTGTTTCGAACGTGACGTTGGTGTTTCGAACTTGACTTCGGTGTGACGTGGGTGCTTCGGACCTGACGTGGGCGTAACATGCGGGCTTCGAACATGACGCGGGAGTGACGTGGATGCTTCAAATGTGACGTTGGTGTTTCGAACGTGACGGGGTGTGACGTGGGTGCTTCGAACGTGACGTGGGCGTCACGTGGGGGCTTCGAACATGACGTGGATGTGACGTGGGTGTTTCGGACGTGACGTGGGCGTGACGTTGATGCTTCGAACGTGACGTGGGAGTTTCAAACGTGACGTGGGTGTGACGTGGGTTCTTCGAACGTGACGTGAGCGTGACATAGGCGCTTCGATCATGACGTGGGCGTGACGTGTGTGGTTTCAACGTGACGTGGGTGTCACGTGGGGCATCGAACGTGACGTGGACGTGACGTCGGTACTTTCAATTTGAGGTTGGTGTGATCTGGGTCATTCGAACGTGACGTACATGTGACGTGGGTGATTCCAACGTGACGTGGGGCTTCGAACGTGACGTGGGCGTGACGTGGGTGATTCGAATGTGACGTGGGCGTGAGGTGGGGGCTTCGAACGTGACGTGGGTGTGACGTGGGGGCTTCGAAGTTGACGTGGGCATGGCGTGGGTGATTGGAACGTGAAGTGGGTGTGACTTGGGGGCTTCGAACGTGAAATGGGTGTGACGTGGGTGTTTCGAACGTGACGTTGGTGTTTCGAACGTGACGTGGGTGTGACGTGGGTGCTTTGAACGTGACGTGGGCGTCACGTGGGGGCTTCGAACATGACGTGGGTGTGACGTGGGGGCTTCGGACGTGACGTGGGCATGACGTGGGGGCTTCGAAAATGATGTGGGTGTGACGTGAGGGCATCGAACGTGACGTGGGCGTGACGTGTGGGCTTCGAACGTCACGTGTGCGTGACGTGGTACTTTACATTTTCGTGGGTGGGACCTGGGTCAATCGAACGTGACGTGGGTGTGACATGGGGGCTTCGAACGTGACGTGGGTGTGACATGGGTGTTTCGAACCTGACGTTGGTATTTCGAACGTGACGTGGGTGTGACGTGGGTGCATCGGACGTGACGTGGGCGTAACGTGGGGGCTACGAACATTACGCGGGTGTGACGTGGATGCTTCGAATGCGACGGTGTTTCGAACGTGACATGGGTGTGACGTGGGTGCTTGGAACGTGACGTGGGCGTCACGTGGGGGCTTCGAACATGACGTGGGTGTGACGTGGGGAATCGATCGTGACGTGGACGTGACGTCGGTACTTTATACCTGATGGGGGTGTGACCTTGGTCATTGGAACGTGACGTGGGTGTGACGTGGGGGCTTCGAACGTGACGTGGGCATGACGTGGGTGATTCGAACGTGACGTGGGCGTGACGTGGGGGATTCGAACGTGACGTGGGAGTGACGTGGGGTCTTCGAACGTGACGTGGGTGTGACGTGGGGGCTTCGAATGTGACGTGGGCGTGACGTGGGGGCTTCGAACGTGACGTGGGCATGACGTGGGAGCTTCGAAAGTGACGTGGGTGTGAGGTGGGTGATTCCAACGTGACGTGGGCGTGACGTCGGTACTTTGAATGTGACGTGGGTGTGACGTGGGTCATTCGAACGTGATGTACGTGTGACGTGTGGGCTTCCAATGTGACGTGGGTGTTTCAAAACTAACGTGGGTGTGACGTAGGGGTATCGAACGTGACGTAGGTGTTTCCAAACTGACGTGGGTGTGACGTCGGTATGTTGAATGTGACGTGGGTGTGACGGTCATGGTTCGAACGTGAGGTGGGTGTTTTAAATGTGAGCTGGGCGTGACGTGGGTCATTCGAAAGTGATGTGGGTATGACGTGGGTCATTTGAACGTGACGTGGGCGTGACGTGGGTGATTGGAATGTGACGTGGGCGTGACGTGGGGGCTTCGAACGCCACGTGAGCGTCACGTGAGGGCATCGAGTTTGACATGGGCATGACGTGGGTGATTCGAACGTGACGTGGGCGTGACGTGGGGGCATCTAACGTGACGTGGGCGTGACGTGGGGGCTTCGAACGTGACGTGGGCGTGACGTGGGGTCATCGAACGTGACGTGGCGTGACGTGGGGGCTTCGATGTTGACGTGGGCGTGACGTCAGTACTTTGAATGTGACGTGGGTGTGACCTGGGTGATTTGAACGTTACGTGGCCATGACGTGGGTGGTTCGAAGGTGACGTGGGCGTTACGTGGGGGCATCGAACGTGACGTGGGCGTGACGTGGGGGCTTCGAAAGTGACGTGGACGTCACGTGGGTGCTTAGAACGTGACGTGGGTGTGACGTGGGGGCTTCGAACGTGACGTGGGCGTGACGTGCGTGATTCGAACGTGACATGGGCGTGACGTCGGTACTTTGAAAGTGACGTGGGTGTGACCTGGGTCATTGGAACGTGACGTGGGAGTGACGCGGGGGCTTCGAACGTGACGTAAGGGTGACATGGGTGCTTAGAACGTGACGTGGGCGTGACGTGGGGGCTTCGAACCTGACGTGGGTGTGACGTGGGGGCTTCGAAAGTGACGTGGACGTGACGTCGGTACTTTATACCTGATGGGGGTGTGACGTAGGTCATTCGAACGTGACGTGGGTGTGACGTGGGGGCTTCGAACGTGACGTGGGTGTTTCAAAACTAACGTGGGTGTGACGTAGGGGTATCAAACGCGACATAGGTGTTTCCAAACTGACGTGGGTGTGACGTCGCTATGCTGAATGTGACGTGGGTGTGACGTGCATGGTTCGAACGTGAGGTGGGTGTTTTAAATGTGAGCTGGGCGTGACGTGGGTCATTCGAACATGACGTAGGTGTGACGTGGGGGCTTCGAACGTGACGTGGGCGTGACGTGGATGCTTCGAATGTGACGTTGGTGTTTCGAACGTGACATGGGTGTGACATGGGTGCTTCGAATGTGACGTGGGCGTAACGTGGGGGCTTCGAACCTGACGTGGGTGTGACGTGGGGGCTTCGAAAGTGACGTGGGTGTGACGTGGGTCATTTGAACGTGACGTGGGCGTGCCGTGGGTGATTCCAACGTGACGTCGGGCTTCGAACATGACATGGGCGTGACGTGGGGGCTTCGAAAGTGACGTGGACGTCACGTGGGTGATTCGAAGGTAACGTGGGTGTGAGGTGGGGGCTTGAAACGTGACCTGGGTGTGACGTGGGGGCTTCGAACGTGACGTGGGCGTGACGTGGATGCTTCGAATGTGACGTTGGTGTTTCGAACGTGACAGGGGTGTGACGTGGGTGCTTGGAACGTGACGTGGGCGTCACGTGGGGGCTTCGAACATGACGTGGATGTGACGTGGGAGTTTCGAACGTGACGTGGGTGTGACGTGGGTTCTTCGAACGTGACGTGAGCGTGACATAGGCGCTTCGTCATGACGTGGGCGTGACGTGTGTGGTTTCAACGTGACGTGGGTGTCACGTGGGGCATCGAACCTGACGTGGACGTCACGTCGGTACTTTCAATTTGAGGTTGGTGTGACCTGGGTCATTCGAACGTGACGTACATGTGACGTGGGTGATTCCAACGTGACGTGGGGCTTCGAACGTGACGTGGGTGTGACCTGGGTGATTGGAACGTGACGTGGGTGTGACGTGGGGAATTCGAACGTGACGTGGGTGTGACGTGGGGTCTTCGAACGTGACGTTGGTGTTTCGAACTTGACTTCGGTGTGACGTGGGTGCTTCGGACCTGACGTGGGTGTGACGTGGGGGCTTCGAACATGACGTGGTCGTGACGTGGGGGCTTCGGACGTGACGTGGGTGCTTGGAAAATGATGTGGGTGTGACGTGGGGGCATCGAACGTGACGTGGGTGTGACGTCGGTGATTCAAACGTGACGTGGGCGTCACGTGGGGGCTGCGAATGTGACGTTGGTGTTTCGAACGTGACAGGGGTGTGAGGTGGGTGCTTCGAACGTGACGTGGGCGTCACGTGGGGGCTTCGAACATGACGTTGATGTGACGTGGGGGCTTCGGACGTGACGTTGGCGTGACGTCGGTGATTCGAACCTGACGTGGGCGTGACGTGGGGGCTTCGAACGTGACCTGGGTGTGACGTGGGTGTTTCGAACGTGACGTGGGCGTGACGTCGGTACTTTGAATGTGACGTGGGTGTGACGTGGGTCATTCGAACGTGATGTACGTGTGACGTGTGGGCTTCGAACGTGACGTGGGTGTTTCAAAACTAACGTGGGTGTGACGTAGGGGTATCGAACGTGACGTAGGTGTTTCCAAACTGGCGTGGGTGTGACGTCGGTATGTTGAATGTGACGTGGGTGTGACGTGCATGGTTCGAACGTGAGGTGGGTGTTTTAAATGTGAGCTGGGCGTGACGTGGGTTATTCGAACATAACGTAGGTGTGACGTGGGGGCTTCGAACGTGACGTGGGCGTGATGTGGATGCTTCGAATGTGACGCTGGTGTTTCGAACGTGACATGGGTGTGACATGGGTGCTTCGAATGTGACGTGGGTGTGACGTGGGGGCTTCGAAAGTGACGTGGGTGTGACGTGGGTCATTTGAACGTGACGTGGGCGTGACGAGGGCGATTCCAACGTGACGTGGGGCTTCGAACGTGACGTGGGCGTGACGTGGGTGATTCGAAAGTCACTTGGGCGTGACCTGGGTGCTTAGAACGTGACGTGGGAGTGACGTGGGGGCTTCCAACGTGACGTAAGGGTGACATGGGTGCTTAGAACGTGACGTGGGAGTGACGTGGGTGATTCCAACGTGACGTGGGCTTCGAACGTGACGTGGGCGTGACGTGGGCGATTGGAACGTGACGTGGGCGTGAGGTGGGTGATTCGAAAGTGACGTGGGTGTGACCTGCGTGTTTCGGACGTGACGTGGGCGTGACGTGGGGGCTTCGAACGTGACGTGGGCATGACATAAGCGCTTCGATCGTGACGTGGGCGTGACGTGTGTGGTTTCAACGTGACGTGGGTGTCACGTGGGGCATCGAACGTGACGTGGGCGTGCCGTGTGTGGTTTCAACGTGACGTGGGCGTCACGTGGGGGCTTCGAAAGTGATGTGGACGTCACGTGGGTGATTCGAAGGTGACGTGGGTGTGACGTGGGGGCTTCGAACGTGACCTGGGTGTGAGGTGGGTGTTTCGAACGTGACGTGGGCGTGACGTCGGTACTTTGAATGTGACGTGGGTGTGACCTGGGTCATTGGAACGTGACGTGGGAGTGACGCGGGGGCTTCGAACGTGACGTAAGTGTGACATGGGTGCTTAGAACGTGACGTGGGCGTGACGTGGGCGATTCCAACGTGACGTGGGGCTTCGAACGTGACGTGGGCGTGATGTGGGTGATTCGAATGTCACTTGGGCGTGACGTGGGGGCTTCGAACGTCACCTGGGCGTGACGTGGGCGCTTCGATGTTGACGTGGGCGTGACCTGGGTGATTGGAACGTGACGTGGACGTGACGTGGGTGGTTTCAACGTGACGTGAGCGTCACGTGGGGTCCTCGAACGTGACTTGGGCGTCACGTGGGGTCTTTGAAAGTGACGTGGGCATGACGCGGGTGATTCGAAGGTGACATGGGTGTGACGTGGGGGCTTCGAACGTGACGTGGGTGTGACGTGGGGGCTATGAATGTGACGTGGGTGTGACCTGGGTCATTTGAACGTGACGTGGGAGTGACGTGGGGGCATCGAACGTGACATAAGGGTGACATGGGTGCTTAGAACGTGACGTGGGCGTGATGCGGGTGATTCCAACGTGACGTGGGGCTTCGAATGTGACGTGGGCGTGAGGTGGGTGATTGGAACGTGACGTGGGCGTGACGTCGGTACTTTGAAAGTGACGTGGGTGTGACCTGGGGGCTTCGAAGGTGACGTAAGGGCGACATGGGTGCTTAGAACGTGACGTGGGCGTGACGTGGGTGATTCCAACGTGACGTGGGTGATTCGAACGTGACATGGGCGTGACGTGGGTGATTCCAACGTGACGTGGGCGTGACGTCGGTACTTTGAAAGTGACGTGGGTGTGACCTGGGTGATTGGAACGTGACGTGGTAGTGACGTGGGGGCTTCAAACGTGACGTAAGGGTGACATGGGTGCTTAGAACGTGACGTGGGCGTGACGTGGGTGATTGGAACGTGACGTGGGCGTGACGTGGGTGATTGGAACGTGACGTGGGCGTGAGGTTGGTGATTCGAAAGTGACGTCGGTGTGACATGCGTGTTTCGGACGTGACGTGGGCATGACATAAGCGCTTCGATCGTGACGTGGGTGTGAGGTGGGTGCTTCGAACGTGACGTGGGCGTCACGTGGGTGATCGAAACGTAACGTGGGCGTGACGTCGGTTCTTTGAATGTGACGTGGGTGTGACCTGGGTCATTGGAACGTGACGTGGGAGTGACGTGGGGGCTTCAAACGTGACGTGGGCGTGACCTGGGTCATGTGAACGTGACGTGGGTGTGACGTGGGTGTTTCCAACGTGACGTGGGGCTTCGAACGTGACGTGGGCGTGACGTGGGTGATTGGAACGTGACGTGGGCGTGACGTCGGTACTTTGAAAGTGACGTGGGAGTGACGTGGGGGCTTCGAACGTGACGTAAGGGTGACATGGGTGCTTAGAACGTGACGTGGGCGTGACGTGGGTGATTCCAACGTGACGTGGGGCTTCGAACGTGACGTGGGCGTGATGTGGGGGCATCGAACGTGACATGGGCGTGACCTGGGTCATGCGAACGTGACGTGGACGTGACGTGGGTGGTTTCAACATGACGTGGGCGTCACGTGGGGGCTTCGGAGGTGACGTGGACGTGACGTGGGGGCTTCGAAAGTGACGTGGGCATGGCGTGGGTGATTCGAAGGTGACGTGGGTGTGACGTGGGGGCTTCAAACGTGACGTGGCCGTGACGTGGGTGATTCGAACGTGACGTGGGCGTGACGTCGGTACTTTGAATGTGACGTGGGTGTGACCTGGGTCATTTGATCGTGACGTGGGTGTGACGTGGGTGATTCCAACGTGACGTGGGGCTTCGAACGAGACGTGGGCGTGACCTGGGTGATTGGAACGTGACGTGGGCGTGACGTCGGTACTTTGAAAGTGACGTGGGAGTGACGTGGGGGCTTCAAACGTGACGTAAGGGTGACATGGGTGCTTAGAACGTGACGTGGGCGTGACGTGGGTGATTCCAACGTCATGTGGGGTATTCGAACGTGACGTGGGCGTGACGTCGGTACTTTGAAAGTGACGTGGGTGTGACCTGGGTCATTGGAACGTGACGTGGGAGTGACGTGGGGGCTTCAAACGTGACGTAAGGGTGACATGGGCGCTTAGAACGTGACGTGGGCGTGACGTGGGTGATTCGAATATGACGTGGGCGTGACGTGGGTGATTCGAAAGTGACGTTGGTGTGACGTGGGTGTTTCGGACGTGACGTGGGCGTGACGTGGATGCTTCGAACGTGACGTTGGTGTTTCGAACGTGACATGGGTGTGGCGTGGGGGCTTCGAACGTGACGTGGGCGTGACATAGGCGCTTCGACCATGACGTGGGTGTGACGTCGGTACTTTCAATGTGACGTGGGTGTGACCTGGGTCATTGGAACGTGACGTGGGAGTGACGTGGGGGCTTCGAACGTGATGTAAGTGTGACATGGGTGCTTAGAACGTGACGTGGGCGTGACGTGGGCGATTCCAACGTGACGCGGGGGCTTCGAATGAGACGTGGGCGGGATGTGGGTGATTCGAAGCTGACGTGGGTGTGACGTGGGGGCTTCGAACGTCACGTGGGCGTGACGTGGGGGCTTCGAACGTGACGTGGGCGTGACCTGGGTGATTGGAACGTGACGTGGACGTGACGAGGGTGGTTTCAACGTGACGTGGGCGTCACGTGGGGGCTTCGGAGGTGACGTGGGCCTCACGTGGGGGCTTCGAAAGTGACGTGGGCATGGCGTGGGTGATTCGAAGGTGACGTGAGTGTGACGTGGGGGCTTCGAACGTGACGTGGGCGTGACGTGGGTGATTCGAACGTGACGTGGGCGTGACGTCGGTACTTTGAATGTGACGTGGGCGTGACCTGGGTCATTTGATCGTGACGTGGGAGTGACGTGGGTGATTCGAACGTGACGTAAGGGTGACATGGGTGCTTAGAACGTGACGTGGGTGTGACGTGGGCGATTCCAACGTGACGTGGGGCTTCGAACGTGACGTGGGCGTGACGTGGGTGATTCGAACGTGACGTGGGCGTCACGTCGGTACTTTGAAAGTGACGTGGGAGTGACGTGGGGGCCTCAAATGTGACGTAAGGGTGACATGGGTGCTTAGAACGTGGCGTGGGCGTGACGTGGGTGATTCCAACCTGACGTGGCGGCTTCGAACGTGACGTGGGCGTGACGTGGGTGATTCGAATATGACGTGGGCGTGACGTGGGTGATTCGAATGTGACGTTGGTGTGACGTGGGTGTTTCAGACGTGACGTGGGCGAGACGTGGATGCTTCGAACGTGACGTGGGTGATTGGAACGTGACGTGGGTGTGACGTGGGAGCTTCGAACGTGATGTTGGTGTTTCGAACTTGACTTCGGTGTAACGTGCGTGATACGGACGTGACGTGGGCGTGACGTGGGGGCTTCGAAAATGTTGTGGGTGTGAGATGGGGTCTTCCAACGTGACGTGGACGTGACGTGGTACTTTACATTTGACGTGGGTGTGACCTTGGGTCAATCGAACGTGACGTGGGTGTGACGTGGGGGCTTCGAATGTTACGTGGGCGTGACGTGGTGATTCGAATGTGACGTGGGTGTGACGTCGGTACTTTGAATGTGACGTGGGCGTCACGTGGGGGCATCGAACGTGACGTGGACGTGACCTGGGTGATTGGAACGCGACGTGGGTGTGACGTGGGGGTTTCGAACGTGACGTGGGTGTGACGTGGGTGTTTCGAACCTGACGTTGGTATTTCGAACGTGACGCGGGTGTGACGTGGGTGCTTTGAATGCGACGTTGGTGTTTCGAACGTGACAGGGGTGTGACGTGGGTGCTTCGAATGTGACGTGGGTGTTTCGAACGTGACGTGGGTGTGACGTGGGTGATTCCAACGTGACGTGGGGCTTTGAACGTGACGTGGGCGTGACGTGGGTGATTCGAATGTGACGTGGGCGTGACGTGGGGGCTTCGAACGTCACGTGAGCGTCACGTGGGGGCATCGAGTTTGACATGGGCGTGACCTGGGGGATTGGAACGTGACGTGGGTGTGACGTGGGTGTTTCGAACGTGACGTTGGTGTTTCGAACTTGACTTCGGTGTGACGTGGGTGCTTCGGACCTGACGTGGGCGTAACATGCGGGCTTCGAACATGACGCGGGAGTGACGTGGATGCTTCAAATGTGACGTTGGTGTTTCGAACGTGACGGGGTGTGACGTGGGTGCTTGGAACGTGACGTGGGCGTCACGTGGGGGCTTCGAACATGACGTGGATGTGACGTGGGTGTTTCGGACGTGACGTGGGCGTGACGTTGATGCTTCGAACGTGACGTGGGAGTTTCAAACGTGACGTGGGTGTGACGTGGGTGATTCGAATGTGACGTGGGCGTGAGGTGGGGGCTTCGAACGTGACGTGGGTGTGACGTGGGGGCTTCGAAGTTGACGTGGGCATGGCGTGGGTGATTGGAACGTGAAGTGGGTGTGACTTGGGGGCTTCGAACGTGAAATGGGTGTGACGTGGGTGTTTCGAACGTGACGTTGGTGTTTCGAACGTGACGTGGGTGTGACGTGGGTGCTTTGAACGTGACGTGGGCGTCACGTGGGGGCTTCGAACATGACGTGGGTGTGACGTGGGGGCTTCGGACGTGACGTGGGCATGACGTGGGGGCTTCGAAAATGATGTGGGTGTGACGTGAGGGCATCGAACGTGACGTGGGCGTGACGTGCGGGCTTCGAACGTCACGTGTGCGTGACGTGGTACTTTACATTTGACGTGGGTGGGACCTGGGTCAATCGAACGTGACGTGGGTGTGACATGGGGGCTTCGAACGTGACGTGGGTGTGACATGGGTGTTTCGAACCTGACGTTGGTATTTCGAACGTGACGTGGGTGTGACGTGGGTGCATCGGACGTGACGTGGGCGTAACGTGGGGGCTACGAACATTACGCGGGTGTGACGTGGATGCTTCGAATGCGACGGTGTTTCGAACGTGACATGGGTGTGACGTGGGTGCTTGGAACGTGACGTGGGCGTCACGTGGGGGCTTCGAACATGACGTGGGTGTGACGTGGGGAATCGATCGTGACGTGGACGTGACGTCGGTACTTTATACCTGATGGGGGTGTGACCTTGGTCATTCGAACGTGACGTGGGTGTGACGTGGGGGCTTCGAACGTGACGTGGGCATGACGTGGGTGATTCGAACGTGACGTGGGCGTGACGTGGGGGCATCGAACGTGACGTGGGAGTGACGTGGGGTCTTCGAACGTGACGTGGGTGTGACGTGGGGGCTTCGAATGTGACGTGGGCGTGACGTGGGGGCTTCGAACGTGACGTGGGCATGACGTGGGAGCTTCGAAAGTGACGTGGGTGTGAGGTGGGTGATTCCAACGTGACGTGGGCGTGACGTCCGTACTTTGAATGTGACGTGGGTGTGACGTGGGTCATTCGAACGTGATGTACGTGTGACGTGTGGGCTTCCAATGTGACGTGGGTGTTTCAAAACTAACGTGGGTGTGACGTAGGGGTATCGAACGTGACGTAGGTGTTTCCAAACTGACGTGGGTGTGACGTCGGTATGTTGAATGTGACGTGGGTGTGACGGTCATGGTTCGAACGTGAGGTGGGTGTTTTAAATGTGAGCTGGGCGTGACGTGGGTCATTCGAAAGTGATGTGGGTATGACGTGGGTCATTTGAACGTGACGTGGGCGTGACGTGGGTGATTGGAATGTGACGTGGGCGTGACGTGGGGGCTTCGAACGCCACGTGAGCGTCACGTGGGGGCATCGAGTTTGACATGGGCATGACGTGGGTGATTCGAACGTGACGTGGGCGTGACGTGGGGGCATCGAACGTGACGTGGGCGTGACGTGGGGTCTTCGAACGTGACGTGGGCGTGACGTGGGGTCATCGAACGTGACGTGGGCGTGACGTGGGGGCTTCGCACGTGACGTGGGCGTGACGTCAGTACTTTGAATGTGACGTGGGTGTGACCTGGGTGATTTGAACGTTACGTGGGCATGACGTGGGTGGTTCGAAAGTGACGTGGGCGTGACGTGGGTACTTTACATTTGACGTGGCTGTGACCTGGGTGATGCGAACGTGACGTGGGCGTCACGTGGGGGCTTCGGAGGTGATGTGGGCCTCACGTGGGGGCTTCGAAAGTGACGTGGACGTCACGTAGGTGCTTCGAAGGTGACGTGCGTGTGTCCTGGGTCATTGGAACGTGACGTGGGAGTGACGCGGGGGCTTCGAACGTGACGTAAGGGTGACATGGGTGCTTAGAACGTGACGTGGGCGTGACGTGGGCGATTCCAACGTGACGTGGGGCTTCCAACGTGACGTGGGCGTGATGTGGGTGATTCGAATGTCACTTGGGCGTGACGTGGGGGCTTCGAACGTCACGTGGGCGTGACGTGGGGGCTTCGATGTTGACGTGGGCGTGACCTGGGTGATTGGAACGTGACGTGGACGTGACGTGGGTGGTTTCAACGTCACGTGAGCGTCACGTGGGGTCCTCGAACGTGACTTGGGCGTCACGTGGGGTCTTCGAAAGTGACGTGGGCATGACGTGGGTGATTCGAAGGTGACGTGGGTGTGACGTGGGGGCTTCGAACGTGACGTGGGTGTGACGTCGGTACTTTCAATGTGACGTGGGTGTGACCTGGGTCATTTGAACGTGACGTGGGAGTGACGTGGGGGCATCGAACGTGACATAAGGCTGACATGGGTGCTTAGAACGTGACGTGGGCGTGACGTGGGTGTTTCGAACGTGACGTGGGGCTTCTAATGCGACGTGGGCGTGACGTGGGTGATTCGAATGTTACGTGGGCGTGACGTGGGGGCTTCGAACGTGACGTGGGCGTCACGTGGGCGCATCGAACGTGACGTGACGTGACGTGGTACTTTACATTTGACGTGGGTGTGACCTGGGTCAATCGAACGTGACGTGGGTGTGACGTGGGGGCTTCGAATGTGACGTGGGCGTGCCGTGGGTGATTCGAATGTGACGTGGGCGTGACGTGGGGGCATCGAACGTGACGTGGGCGTGACCTGGGTGATTGGAACGTGATGTGGGTGTGACGTGGGGGCTTCGACCGTGACGTGGGTGTGACGTGGCTGCATCGGACGTGACGTGGGCGTCACGTAGGGGCTTCGAACCTGACGTGGGTGTGACGTGGGGGCATCGATCGTGACGTGGACGTGACGTCGGTACTTTATACCTGATGGGGGTGTGACGTGGGTCATTCGAACGTGACGTGGGTGTGACGTGGGGGCTTCCAACGTGACGTGGGTGTTTCAAAACTAACGTGGGTGTGACGTAGGGGTATCGAACGTGACATAGGTGTTTCCAAACTGACGTGGGTGTGACGTCGCTATGCTGAATGTGACGTGGGTGTGACGTGCATGGTTCGAACGTGAGGTGGGTGTTTTAAATGTGAGCTGGGCGTGACGTGGGTCATTCGAACATGACATAGGTGTGACGTGGGGGCTTCGAACGTGACATGGGTGTGACATGGGTGCTTCGAACGTGACGTGGGCGTAACGTGGGGGCTTCGAATGTGACGTGGGTGTGACGTGGGGGCTTCGAAAGTGACGTGGGTGTGACGTGGGTCATTTGAACGTGACGTGGGCGTGCCGTGGGTGATTCCAACGTGACGTCGGGCTTCGAACATGACGTGGGCGTGACGTGGGGGCTTCGAAAGTGACGTGGACGTCACGTGGGTGATTCGAAGGTAACGTGGGTGTGAGGTGGGGGCTTGAAACGTGACCTGGGTGTGACGTGGGGGCTTCGAACGTGACGTGGGCGTGACGTGGATGCTTCGAATGTGACGTTGGTGTTTCGAACGTGACAGGGGTGTGACGTGGGTGCTTGGAACGTGACGTGGGCGTCACGTGGGGGCTTCGAACATGACGTGGATGTGACGTGGGAGTTTCGAACGTGACGTGGGTGTGACGTGGGTTCTTCGAACGTGACGTGAGCGTGACATAGGCGCTTCGATCATGACGTGGGCGTGACGTGTGTGGTTTCAACGTGACGTGGGTGTCACGTGGGGCATCGAACGTGACGTGGACGTGACGTCGGTACTTTCAATTTGAGGTTGGTGTGACCTGGGTCATTCGAACGTGACGTACATGTGACGTGGGTGATTCCAACGTGACGTGGGGCTTCGAACGTGACGTGGGTGTGACCTGGGTGATTGGAACGTGACGTGGGTGTGACGTGGGGAATTCGAACGTGACGTGGGTGTGACGTGGGGTCTTCGAACGTGACGTTGGTGTTTCGAACTTGACTTCGGTGTGACGTGGGTGCTTCGGACCTGACGTGGGTGTGACGTGGGGGCTTCGAACATGACGTGGTCGTGACGTGGGGGCTTCGGACGTGACGTGGGTGCTTGGAAAATGATGTGGGTGTGACGTGGGGGCATCGAACGTGACGTGGGTGTGACGTCGGTGATTCGAACGTGACGTGGGCGTCACGTGGGGGCTTCGAATGTGACGTTGGTGTTTCGAACGTGACAGGGGTGTGAGGTGGGTGCTTCGAACGTGACGTGGGCGTCACGTGGGGGCTTCGAACATGACGTTTATGTGACGTGGGGGCTTCGGACGTGACGTTGGCGTGACGTCGGTGATTCGAACCTGACTTGGGCGTGACGTGGGGGCTTCGAACGTGACCTGGGTGTGACGTGGGTGTTTCGAACGTGACGTGGGCGTGACGTCGGTACTTTGAATGTGACGTGGGTGTGACGTGGGTCATTCGAACGTGATGTACGTGTGACGTGTGGGCTTCGAACGTGACGTGGGTGTTTCAAAATTAACGTGGGTGTGACGTAGGGGTATCGAACGTGACGTAGGTGTTTCCAAACTGGCGTGGGTGTGACGTCGGTATGTTGAATGTGACGTGGGTGTGACGTGCATGGTTCGAACGTGAGGTGGGTGTTTTAAATGTGAGCTGGGCGTGACGTGGGTCATTCGAACATAACGTAGGTGTGACGTGGGGGCTTCGAACGTGACGTGGGCGTGATGTGGATGCTTCGAATGTGACGCTGGTGTTTCGAACGTGACATGGGTGTGACATGGGTGCTTCGAATGTGACGTGGGTGTGACGTGGGGGCTTCGAAAGTGACGTGGGTGTGACGTGGGTCATTTGAACGTGACGTGGGCGTGACGAGGGCGATTCCAACGTGACGTGGGGCTTCGAACGTGACGTGGGCGTGACGTGGGTGATTCGAAAGTCACTTGGGCGTGACCTGGGTGCTTAGAACGTGACGTGGGAGTGACGTGGGGGCTTCCAACGTGACGTAAGGGTGACATGGGTGCTTAGAACGTGACGTGGGAGTGACGTGGGTGATTCCAAAGTGACGTGGGCTTCGAACGTGACGTGGGCGTGACGTGGGCGATTGGAACGTGACGTGGGCGTGAGGTGGGTGATTCGAAAGTGACGTGGGTGTGACCTGCGTGTTTCGGACGTGACGTGGGCGTGACGTGGGTGCTTCGAACGTGACGTGGGCATGACATAAGCGCTTCGATCGTGACGTGGGCGTGCCGTGTGTGGTTTCAACGTGACGTGGGCGTCACGTGGGGGCTACGAAAGTGATGTGGACGTCACGTGGGTGATTCGAAGGTGACGTGGGTGTGACGTGGGGGCTTCGAACGTGACCTGGGTGTGAGGTGGGTGTTTCGAACGTGACGTGGGCGTGACGTCGGTACTTTGAATGTGACGTGGGTGTGACCTGGGTCATTGGAACGTGACGTGGGAGTGACGCGGGGGCTTCGAACGTGACGTCAGGGTGACATGGGTGCTTAGAACGTGACGTGGGCGTGACGTGGGCGATTCCAACGTGACGTGGGGCTTCCAACGTGACGTGGGCGTGATGTGGGTGATTCGAATGTCACTTGGGCGTGACGTGGGGGCTTCGAACGTCATGTGGGCATGACGTGGGGGCTTCGATGTTGACGTGGGCGTGACCTGGGTGATTGGAACGTGACGTGGACGTGACGTGGGTGGTTTCAACGTGACGTGAGCGTCACGTGGGGTCCTCGAACGTGACTTGGGCGTCACGTGGGGTCTTCGAAAGTGACGTGGGCATGACGCGGGTGATTCGAAGGTGACATGGGTGTGACGTGGGGGCTTCGAACGTGACGTGGGTGTGACGTGGGGGCTTTGAATGTGACGTGGGTGTGACCTGGGTCATTTGAACGTGACGTGGGAGTGACGTGGGGGCATCGAACGTGACATAAGGGTGACATGGGTGCTTAGAACGTGACGTGGGCGTGATGCGGGTGATTCCAACGTGACGTGGGGCTTCGAATGTGACGTGGGCGTGAGGTGGGTGATTGGAACGTGACGTGGGCGTGACGTCGGTACTTTGAAAGTGACGTGGGTGTGACCTGGGGGCTTCGAAGGTGACGTAAGGGCGACATGTGTGCTTAGAACGTGACGTGGGCGTGACGTGGGTGATTCCAACGTGACGTGGGGGCTTCGAACGTGACATGGGCGTGAGGTGGGTGATTCCAACGTGACGTGGGCGTGACGTCGGTACTTTGAAAGTGACGTGGGTGTGACCTGGGTGATTGGAACGTGACGTGGGAGTGACGTGGGGGCTTCAAACGTGACGTAAGGGTGACATGGGTGCTTAGAACGTGACGTGTGCGTGACGTGGGTGATTGGAACGTGACGTGGGCGTGAGGTGGGTGATTGGAACGTGACGTGGGCGTGAGGTTGGTGATTCGAAAGTGACGTCGGTGTGACATGCGTGTTTCGGACGTGACGTGGGCATGACATAAGCGCTTCGATCGTGACGTGGGTGTGAGGTGGGTGCTTCGAACGTGACGTGGGCGTCACGTGGGTGATCGAAACGTAACGTAGGCGTGACGTCGGTTCTTTGAATGTGACGTGGGTGTGACCTGGGTCATTGGAACGTGACGTGGGAGTGACGTGGGGGCTTCAAACGTGACGTGGGCGTGACCTGGGTCATGCGAACGTGACGTGGGTGTGACGTGGGTGTTTCCAACGTGACGTGGGGCTTCGAACGTGACGTGGGCGTGACGTGGGTGATTGGAACGTGACGTGGGCGTGACGTCGGTACTTTGAAAGTGACGTGGGAGTGACGTGGGGGTTTCGAACGTGACGTGGGTGTGACGTGGGTGTTTCGAACCTGACGTTGGTATTTCGAACGTGACGCGGGTGTGACGTGGGTGCTTTGAATGCGACGTTGGTGTTTCGAACGTGACAGGGGTGTGACGTGGGTGCTTCGAATGTGACGTGGGTGTTTCGAACGTGACGTGGGTGTGACGTGGGTGATTCCAACGTGACGTGAGGCTTTGAACGTGACGTGGGCGTGACGTGGGTGATTCGAATGTGACGTGGGCGTGACGTGGGGGCTTCGAACGTGACGTGGGTGTGACGTGGGGGCTTCGAATGTGACGTGGGCGTGACGTGGGGGCATCGAGTTTGACATGGGCGTGACCTGGGGGATTGGAACGTGACGTGGGCGTGACGTGGGTGATTCCAACGTGACGTGGGGCTTTGAACATGACGTGGGCGTGACGTGGGGGCTTCGAACGTCACGTGAGCGTCACGTGGGGGCATCGAGTTTGACATGGGCGTGACCTGGTGGATTGGAACGTGAAGTGGGTGTGACGTGGGTGTTTCGAACGTGACGTTGGTGTTTCGAACTTGACTTCGGTGTGACGTGGGTGCTTCGGACCTGACGTGGGCGTAACATGCGGGCTTCGAACATGACGCGGGAGTGACGTGGATGCTTCAAATGTGACGTTGGTGTTTCGAACGTGACGGGGTGTGACGTGGGTGCTTGGAACGTGACGTGGGCGTCACGTGGGGGCTTCGAACATGACGTGGATGTGACGTGGGTGTTTCGGACGTGACGTGGGCGTGACGTTGATGCTTCGAACGTGACGTGGGAGTTTCAAACGTGACGTGGGTGTGACGTGGGTTCTTCGAACGTGACGTGAGCGTGACATAGGCGCTTCGATCATGACGTGGGCGTGACGTGTGTGGTTTCAACGTGACGTGGGTGTCACGTGGGGCATCGAACGTGACGTGGACGTGACGTCGGTACTTTCAATTTGAGGTTGGTGTGATCTGGGTCATTCGAACGTGACGTACATGTGACGTGGGTGATTCCAACGTGACGTGGGGCTTCGAACGTGACGTGGGCGTGACGCGGGTGATTCGAATGTGACGTGGGCGTGAGGTGGGGGCTTCGAACGTGACGTGGGCGTGACGTGGGGGCTTCGAAGTTGACGTGGGCATGGCGTGGGTGATTGGAACGTGAAGTGGGTGTGACTTGGGGGCTTCGAACGTGAAATGGGTGTGACGTGGGTGTTTCGAACGTGACGTTGGTGTTTCGAACGTGACGTGGGTGTGACGTGGGTGCATCGAACGTGACGTGGGTGTGACGTGGGGGCTTCGAACGTGACGTGGGTGTGACGTGGGTGTTTCGAACGTGACGTTGGTATTTCGAACGTGACGTGGGCGTGACGTGGGGGCTTCGAATGCGACGTTGGTTTTTCGAACGTGACATGGGTGTGACATGGGTGCTTCGAATGTGACGTGGGCGTAACGTGGGTGTTTCGAACGTGACGTGGGTGTGACGTGGGGGCTTCGAAAGTGACGTGGGTGTGACGTGGGTCATTTGCACGTGACGTGGGCGTGACGTGGGTGATTCCAACGTGACGTGGGGCTTCGAACGTGACGTGGGCGTGACGTGGGCGGTTCCAACGTGACGTGGGCCTTCGAACGTGACGTGGGCGTGATGTGGGTGATTGGAACGTGACGTGGACGTGACGTGGGTGGTTTCAACGTGACGTGAGCGTCACGTGGGGTCCACGAACGTGACTTGGGCGTCACGTGGGGTCTTAGAAAGTGACGTGGGCATGACGCGGGTGATTCGAAGGTGACGTGGGTGTGACGCGGGGGCTTCGAACGTGACGTGGGTGTGACGTCGGTACTTTGAATGTGACGTGGGTGTGACCTGGGTCATTTGAACGTGACGTGGGAGTGACGTGGGGGCATCGAACGTGACATAAGGGTGACATGGGTGCTTAGAACGTGACGTGGGCGTGATGCGGGTGATTCCAACGTGACGTGGGGGCTTCGAACGTGACATGGGCGTGACGTGGGTGATTCCAACGTGACGTGGGCGTGACGTCGGTACTTTGAAAGTGACGTGGGTGTGACCTGGGTCATTTGAACGTGACGTGGGAGTGACGTGGGGGCTTCAAACGTGACGTAAGGGTGACATGGGTGCTTAGAACGTGACGTGGGAGTGACGTGGGTGATTCCAACTTGACGTGGGCTTCGAACGTGACGTGGGCGTGACGTGAACGATTGGAACGTGACGTGGGCGTGAGGTGGGTATTCGAAAGTGACGTGGGTGTGACGTGCGTGCTTAGGACGTGAGGTGGGCGTGTCGTGGGTGCTTCGAACGTGACGTGGGCATGACATAAGCGCTTCGATCGTGACGTGGGCGTGACGTGTGTGGTTTCAACGTGACGTGGGTGTCACGTGAGGCATCGAACGTGACGTGGGCGTGACGTGTGTGGTTTCAACGTGACGTGGGCGTCACGGGTAGGCTTCGAACGTGACGTGGGCATGACGTGGGTGATTCGAAGGTGACATGGGTGTGACGTCGGTACTTTGAAAGTGACGTGGGTGTGACCTGGGTCATTTGAACGTGACGTGGGCGTGACGTTTGGGCTTCAAACGTGACGTAAGGGTGACATAGGCGCTTCGACCATGACGTGGGTGTGACGTCGGTACTTTCAATGTGACATGGGTGTGACCTGGGTCATTTGAACGTGACGTGGGAGTGACGTGGGGGCTTCAAACGTGACGTAAGGGTGACATGGGAGATTAGAACGTGACGTGGGCGTGACGTGGGTGATTCGAATATGACGTGGGCATGACGTGGGTGATTCGAACGTGACGTGGCCGTGACGTGGGTTCTTCGAACGTGACGTGGGCGTGATATAGGCGTTTTGATCATGACATGGGCGTGACGTGTGTGGTTTCAACGTGACGTGGGTGTGACGTGGGGGCTTCGAACGTGACGTCGGCCTCTCGTGGGGGCTTTGAAAGTGACTTGGGCGTGACGTGGGTGAATCGAAGGTGACGTGGGTGTGACGTGGGTTCTTCGAACGTGACGTGGGCATGACGTGGGTGATTCGAACGTGACGTGGGCGTGACGTGGGTGATTCGAAAGTGATGTCGGTGTGACAGGGTGTTTCGGACGTGACGTGGGCGTGACGTGGGTGCTTCGAACGTGACGTGGGCGTGTCATAGGCGCTTCGATCATGACGTGGGCGTGACGTGTGTGGTTTCAACGTGACGTGGGTGTCACGTGGGGCATCGAACGTGACGTGGACGTGACGTCGGTACTTTCAATTTGAGGTTGGTGTGACCTGGGTCATTCGAACGTGACGTACATGTGACGTGGGTGATTCCAACGTGACGTGGGGCTTCGAACGTGACGTGGGTGTGACCTGGGTGATTGGAACGTGACGTGGGTGTGACGTGGGGGCTTCGAACCTGACGTGGGCGTGAATGGGTGTTTCGAATGTGACGTGGGCGTGACGTGGGGTCTTCGAACGTGACGTGAGCGCCACGTGGGGGCATCGAAGTTGACGTGGGCGAGACCTGGGTGATTGGAACGTGAAGTGGGTGTGACGTGGGGGCTTCGAACGTGACGTGGGTGTGACGTGGGGGCATCGAACGTGACGTTGGTGTTTCGAACGTGACGTGGGTGTGACGTGGGGGCATCGAACGTGACGTGGGCGTGACGTGGGAGTTTCGAACGTGACGTGGACGTGACGTGGTACTTTACATTTGACGTGGGTGTGACCTGGGTCAATCGAACGTGACGTGGGTGTGACGTGGGGGCTACGAACGTGACGTGGGTGTGACGTGGGTGTTTCGAACCTGACGTTGGTATTTCGAACGTGACGTGGGTGTGACGTGGGTGCATCGGATGTGACGTGGGCTTAATGTGGGGGCTACAAACATTACGCGGGTGTGACATGGATGCTTCGAATGCGACGTTGGTGTTTCGAACGTGACGTGGACGTGGCGTGGTACTTTACATTTGCCGTGGGTGTGACCTGGGTCAATCGAACGTGACGTGGCTGTGACGTGGGGGCTTCGAATGTGACGTGGGCGTGACGTGGGTGATTCGAATGTGACGTGGGCGTGACGTGGGTGTTTCGAACGTCACGTGGGCGTCACGTGGGGGCATCGAACGTGACGTGGGCGTGACCTGGGTGATTGGAACGTGACGTGGGTGTGACGTGGGGGCTTCGAACGTGACGTGGGTGTGACGTGGGTGTTTCGAACCTGACGTTGGTATTTCGAACGTGACGTGGGTGTGACGTGGGTGCATCGGACGTGACGTGGGCATAACGTGGGGGCTACGAACATTAGGCGGGTGTGACGTGGATGCTTCGAATGCGACGTTGGTGTTTCGAACGTGACATGGGTGTGACGTGGGTGCTTGGAACGTGACGTGGGCGTCACGTGGGGGCTTCGAACATGACGTGGGTGTGACGTGGGGGCATCGATCGTGACGTGGACGTGACGTCGGTACTTTATACCTGATGGGGGTGTGACGTGGGTCATTCGAACGTGACGTGGGTGTGACGTGGGGGCATCGATCGTGACGTGGGCATGACGTGGGTGATTCGAACGTGACGTGGACGTGACGTGGGGGCATCGAACGTGACGTGGGTGTGACGTGGGGGCTTCGAACGTGACGTGGGCATGACGTCGGTGATTCGAACGTGACGTAGGCGTCACGTGGGGTCATCGAACGTGACGTGGGTGTGACGTGGGGGCTTCGAACGTGACGTGGGCATTTCGTGGGTGATTCGAACGTGACGTGGGCATGACGTGGCTGATTCGAACGTGACGTGGGCGTGACGTGGGTGATTCCAACATAACGTGGGGCTTCGAACATGACGTGGGCGTGACGTGGGGGCTTCGAAAGTGACGTGGGCATGACGTGGGTGATTCAAAGGTGACATGGGTGTGACGTGGGGGCTTCGAACCTGACCTGGGTGTGACGTGGGTGTTTCGAACGTGACGTGGGCGTGACGTCGGTACTTTGAATGTGACGTGGGTGTGACGTGGGTCAGTCGAACCTGATGTACGTGTGACGTGTGGGCTTCGAACGTGACGTGGGTGTTTCAAAACTAACGTGGGTGTGACGTAGGGGTATCGAACGTGACGTAGGTGTTTCCAAACTGACGTGGGTGTGACGTCGGTATGTTGAATGTGACGTGGGTGTGACGTGCATGGTTCGAACGTGAGGTGGGTGTTTTAAATGTGAGCTGGGCGTCACGTGGGTCATTCGAACATGACGTAGGTGTGCCGTGGGGGCTTTGAACGTGACGTGGGCGTGACGTGGATGCTTCGAATGTGACGTTGGTGTTTCGAACGTGACATGGGTGTGACATGGGTGCTTCGAATGTGACGTGGGCGTGACGTGGGTGATTCGAATGTGACGTGGGCGTGACGTGGGGGCTTCGAACGTCACGTGAGCGTCACGTGGGGGCATCGAGTTAGACATGGGCGTGACCTGGGTGATTGGAACGTGACGTGGGCGTGACGTGGGTGATTCCAACGTGACGTGGGGCTTCGAACATGACGTGGGCGTGACGTGGGGGCTTCGAAAGTGACGTGGGCATGACGTGGGTGATTCGAAGGTGACATGGGTGTGACGTGGGGGCTTCGAACGTGATGTGGGTGTGACGTGGGTGTTTCGAACGTGACGTGGGCGTGACGTCGGTACTTTGAATGTGACGTGGGTGTGACCTGGGTCATTGGAACGTGACGTGGGAGTGACGTGGGGGCATCGAACGTGACATAAGGGTGACATGGGTGCTTAGAACGTGACGTGGGCGTGATGCAGGTGATTCCAACGTGACGTGGGGCTTCGAACGTGACGTGGGTGTGACCTGGGTGATTGGAACGTGACGTGGGTGTGACGTGGGTGCTTCGAACGTGACGTTGGTGTTTCGAACTTGACTTCGGTGTGACGTGGGTGCTTCGGACCTGACGTGGGCATAACGTGGGGGCTTCGAAAATGATGTGGGTGTGAGGTGGGGTCTTCGAACGTGACGTGGGCGTGACGTTGGAGTTTCGAACGTGACGTGGACGTGACGTGGTACTTTACATTTGACGTGGGTGTGACCTGGGTCAATCGAACGTGACGTGGGCGTGACGTGGGGGCTTCGAACGTGACGTGGGTGTCACGTGGGTGTTTCGAACCTGACGTTGGTATTTCGAACGTGACGTGGGTGTGACGTGGGTGCATCGGACGTGACGTGGGCGTAACGTGGGGGCTACGAACATTACGCGGGTGTGACGTGGATGCTTCGAATGCGACGTTGGTGTTTCGAACGTGACATGGGTGTGACGTGGGTGCTTGGAACGTGACGTGGGCGTCACGTGGGGGCTTCGAACCTGACGTGGGTGTGACGTGGGGGCATCGATCGTGACGTGGACATGACGTCGGTACTTTATACCTGATGGGGGTGTGACGTGGGTCATTCGAACGTGACGTGGGCGTGACGTGGGGGGATCGATCGTGACGTGGGTGTGACGTGGGGGCTTCGAACGTGACGTGGGCATGACGTCGGTGATTCGAACGTGACGTGGGCGTGACGTGGGGGCTTCGAACGTGACCTGGGTGTGACGTGGGGGCTTCGAACCTGACGTGGGTGTGACGTGGGGGCTTCCAAAGTGACGTGGGCCTGACGTGGGTCATTTGAACGTGACGTGGGTGTGACGTGGGTGTTTCGAACGTGACGTTGGTGTTTCGAACTTGACTTCGGTGTGACGTGGGTGCTTCGGACCTGACGTGGGCGTAACGTGGGGGCTTCGAACATGACGCGGGAGTGACGTGGATGCTTCAAATGTGACGTTGGTGTTTCGAACGTGACAGGGGTGTGACGTGGGGGCTTCGAACGTGACGTGGGCGTCACTTGGGGGCCTCGAACATGACGTGGATGTGAGGTGGGTGATTCGAACGTGATTTGGCCGTGACGTGGGTGATTCGAACGTGACGTGGGCGTGACGTGGGGGCTTCGAACCTGACGTGGGTGTGACGTGGGGGCTTCGAAAGTGACGTGGGTGTGACGTGGGTCTTTTGAACGTGACGTGGGCGTGACGTGGGTGATTCCAACGTGACGTGGGGCTTTGAACGTGACGTGGGCGTGAGGTGGGTGATTCGAATGTGACGTGGGCGTGACGTGGGGGCTTCGAACGTCACGTGGGCGTCACGTGGTGGCATCGAGTTTGACATGGGCGTGACCTGGGTGATTGGAACCTGACGTGGGCGTGACGTGGGTGATTCCAACGTGACGTGGGGCTTCGAACATGACGTGGGCGTGACGTGGGGGCTTCGAAAGTGACGTGGGCATGACGTGGGTGATTCGAAGGTGACATGGGTGTGACGTGGGGGCTTCGAACGTGACGTGGGTGTGACGTGGGTGTTTCGAACGTGAGGTGGGCGTGACATCGGTACTTTGAATGTGACGTGGGTGTGACCTGGGTCATTTGAACGTGACGTGGGAGTGACGTGGGGGCATCGAACGTGACGTAAGGGTGACATGGGTGCTTAGAACGTGACGTGGTCGTGACGTGGATGATTGGAACGTGACGTGGGCGTGACGTGGGGGCTTCGAACGTGACCTGGGTGTGACGTGGGTGTTTCGAACGTGACGTGGGCGTGACGTCGGTGCTTTGAATGTGACGTGGGTGTGACGTGGGTCATTCGAACGTGATGTACGTGTGACCTGTGGGCTTCGAACGTGACGTGGGTGTTTCAAAACTAACGTGGGTGTGACGTAGGGGTATCGAACGTGACGTAGGTGTTTCCAAACTGACGTGGGTGTGACGTCGGTATGTTGAATGTGACGTGGGTATGACGGTCATGGTTCGAACGTGAGGTGGGTGTTTTAAATGTGAGCTGGGCGTGACGTGGGTCATTCGAACATGACGTAGGTGTGACGTGGGGGCTTCGAACGTGACGTGGTCGTGACCTGGGTGATTGGAACGTGACGTGAGCGTGACGTGGGGGTATCGAACGTGACATGGGTGTGACGTGGGTGCTTCGGACCTGACGTGGGTGTGACGTGGGGGCTTCGAACATGACGCGGGAGTGATGTGGATGCTTCGAATGTGACGTTGGTGTTTCGAACGTGACAGGGGTGTGACGTGGGTGCTTCGAACGTGACGTGGGCGTCACGTGGGGGCTTCGAACATGACGTGGATGTGAGGTGGGGGCTTCGGACGTGACGTGGGCGTGACGTGGGGGCTTCGAAAATGATGTGGGTGTGACGTGGGGGCATCGAACGTGACGTGGGCGTGACGTGGGAGTTTCGAACGTGACGTGGACGTGACGTGGTACTTTACACTTGACGTGGGTGTGACCTGGCTCAATCGAACGTGACGTGGGTGTGACGTGGGGGCTTCGAATGTGACGTGGGTGTGACGTGGATGCTTCGAATGCAACGTTGGTGTTTCGAACGTGACATGGGTGTGACATGGGTGCTTGGAACGTGACGTGGGCGTCACGTGGGGGCTTCGAACATGACGGGGGTGTGACGTGGGGGCATCGATCGTGACGTGGACGTGACGTCGGTACTTTATACCTGATGGGGGTGTGACGTGGGTCATTCGAACGTGACGTGGGTGTGACGTGGGGGCTTCGATCGTGACGTGGGCATGACGTGGGTGATTCGAACGTGACGTGGGCGTGACGTGGGGGCATCGAAAATGATGTGGGTGTGACGTGGGGGCTTCGAACGTGACGTGGGCATGACGTCGGTGATTCGAACGTGACGTGGGCGTGACGTGGGGGCTTCGAACGTGACCTGGGTGTGACGTGGGTGTTTCGAACGTGACGTGGGTGTGTCGTCGGTACTTTGAATGTGACGTGGATGTGACCTGGGTCATTCAAACGTGATGTACGTGTGACGTGTGGGCTTCGAACGTGACGTGGGTGTTTCAAAACAAACGTGGGTGTGACGTGGGGGTATCGAACCTGATGTAGGTGTTTCCAAACTGACGTGGGTGTGACGTCGGTATGTTGAATGTGACGTGGGTGTGACGTGCATGGTTCGAACGTGAGGTGGGTGTTTTAAATGTGAGCTGGGCGTCACGTGGGTCATTCGAACATGACGTAGGTGTGCCGTGGGGGCTTCGAACGTGACGTGGGCGTGACGTGGATGCTTCGAATGTGACGTTGGTGTTTCGAACGTGACATGGGTGTGACATGGGTGCTTCGAATGTGACGTGGGCGTAAGGTGGGGGCTTCGAACCTGACGTGGGTGTGACGTGGGGGCTTCGAAAGTGACGTGGGTGTGACGTGGGGGCTTCGAACGTCACGTGGGCGTCACGTGGGGGCATCGAGTTTGACATGGGCGTGACCTGGGTGATTGGAACCTGACGTGGGCGTGACGTGGGTGATTCCAACGTGACGTGGGGCTTCGAACATGACGTGGGCGTGACGTGGGGGCTTCGAAAGTGACGTGGGCATGACGTGGGTGATTCGAAGGTGACGTGGGCGTGACGTCGGTACTTTGAATGTGACGTGGGTGTGACCTGGGTCATTTGAACGTGACGTGGGAGTGACGTGGGGGCATCGAACGTGACATAAGGGTGACATGGGTGCTTAGAACGTGACGTGGTCGTGACGTGGATGATTGGAACGTGACGTGGGCGTGACGTGGGTCATTCGAAAGTGACGTGGGTGTGACGTGGGTGTTTCGAATGTGACGTGGGCGTGACGTGGGGGCTTCGAACGTCACGTGAGCGTCACGTGGGGGCATCGAGTTTGACATGGGCGTGACGTGGGTGATTCCAACGTGACGTGGGGCTTCGAACATGACGTGGGCGTGACGTGGGGGCTTCGAAAGTGACGTGGGCATGACGTGGGTGATTCCAACGTGACGTGGGGCTTCGAACATGACGTGGGCGTGACGTGGGGGCTTCGAAAGTGACGTGGGCATGACGTGGGTGATTCGAAGGTGACATGGGTGTGACGTGGGGGCTTCGAAAGTGACGTGGGCGTGACGTGGGTGTTTCGAACGTGACATGGGCGTGACGTCGGTACTTTGAATGTGACGTGGGTGTGACGTAGGTCATTCGAACGTGATGTACGTGTGACGTGTGGGCTTCCAATGTGACGTGGGTGTTTCAAAACTAACGTGGGTGTGACGTAGGGGTATCGAACGTGACGTAGGTGTTTCCAAACTGACGTGGGTGTGACGTCGATACGTTGAATGTGACGTGGGTGTGACGTGCATGGTTCGAACGTGAGGTGGGTGTTTTAAATGTGAGCTGGGCGTGACGTGGGTCATTCGAACATGACATAGGTGTGACGTGGGGGCATCGAACGTGACGTGGGCATGACGTGGGGGCTTCGAACGTCACGTGGGCGTGACGTGTTACTTTATATTTGACGTGGGTGCGACCTGGGTCAATCGAACGTGACGTGGGTGTGACGTGGGGGCTTCGAACGTCACGTGGGCGTGACGTGGTACTTTACATTTGACGTGGGTGTGACCTGGGTCAATCGAACGTGACGTGGGTGTGACGTGGGGGCTTCGAACGGGACGTGGGCGTGACGTGGGGGCTTCGATCGTGACGTGGGCGTGACGTCGGTACTTTGAATGTGACGTGGGTGTGACGTGTGGGCTTCGAACGTGACGTGGGTGTTTCAAAACTAACGTGGGTGTGACGTAGGGGTATCGAACGTGACGTAGGTGTTTCCAAACTGACGTGGGTGTGACGTCGGTATGTTGAATGTGACGTGGGTGTGACGTGCATGATTCGAACGTGAGGTGGGTGTTTTAAATCTGAGCTGGGCGTGACGTGGGTCATTCGATCATGACGTAGGTGTGACGTGGGGGCTTCGAACGTGACGTGGGCGTGACGTGGATGTTTCGAATGTGACGTTGGTGTTTCGAACGTGACATGGGTGTGACGTGGGTGCTTTGAATGTGACGTGGGCGTAACGTGAGTGCTTCGAACGTGACGTGGGCGTGACGTGGGGGCATCGAACGTGACGTGGGCGTGACCTAGGGGCTTCAAAAGTGACGTGGGCGTCACGTGGGGGCATCAAACGTGACGTAGGTCTGACGTGGGGGCTTCGAACGTGACGTGGGCGTGACGTGGATGCTTCGAATGTGACGTTGGTGTTTCGAACGTGACATGGGTGTGACATGGGTGCTTCGAATGTGACGTAGGCGTAACGTGGGGGCTTCGAACCTGACGTGGGCGTGACGTGGGGGCTTCGAAAATGACGTGGGTGTGACGTGGGTCATTTTAACGTGACGTGGGCGTGACGTGGGAGATTCCATCGTGACGTGGGGGCTTCGAACGTGACATGGGCGTGACGTGGGTGATTCGAACGTGACGTGGGCGTGACGTCGGTACTTTGAATGTGACGTGGGTGTGACCTGGGTGATTGGAACGTGACGTGGGAGTGACGCGGGGCTTCAAACGTGACGTAAGTGTGACATGGGTGCTTAGAACGTGACGTGGGAGTGACGTGGGTGATTCCAACGTGACGTGGGCTTCGCAAGTGACGTGGGCGTGACGTGGGTGATTGGAACGTGACGTGGGAGTGAGGTGGGTACTTCAAACGTGACCTGGGCATGACATAAGCGCTTCGATCGTGACGTGGGCGTGACGTGTGTGGTTTCAACGTGACGTGGGTGTGACGTGCGTCATTTGAACGTGACGTGGGCGTGACGTGTGTGGTTTCAACGTGACGTGGGCGTCACGGGTGGGCTTCGCACGTGACGTGGGCATGACGTGGGTGATTGGAACGTGACGTCGCGTGACGTGGTGGCATGGAACGTGACCTGAGTGGGACGTGGGTGATTCCAACGTGACGTGGGCGTGACGTCGGTACTTTCAATGTGACGTGGGTGTGACCTGGGTCATTTGAACGTGACGTGGGAGTGACGTGGGGGCTTCGAACGTGATGTAAGTGTGACATGGGTGCTTAGAACGTGACGTGGGCGTGACGTGGGCGATTCCAACGTGACGTGGGGCTTCGAACGTGACGTGGGCGTGACGTGGGTGATTCGAACGTGACGTGGGCGTGACGTCGGTACTTTGAATGTGACGTGGGAGTGACGTGGGGGCTTCAAACGTGACGTAAGGGTGACATGGGTGCTTAGAACGTGACGTGGGCGTGACGTGGGTGATTCGAATATGACGTGGGCATGACGTGGGTGATTCGAAAGTGACGTTGGTGTGACGTGGGTGTTTCGGACGTGACGTGGGCGTGACGTGGATGCTTCGAACGTGACGTTGGTGTTTCGAACGTGACGTGGGTGTGACGTGGGTGCTTCGAAGGTGACGTGGGCGTGACATAGGCGCTTCGATCATGACGTGGGCGTGACGTGTGTGGTTTCAACGTGACGTGGGTGTGACGTGGGGCATCGAACGTGACGTGGACGTGACGTCGGTACTTTCAATTTGAGGTTGGTGTGACCTGGGTCATTCGAACGTGACGTACATGTGACGTGGGTGATTCCAAAGTGACGTGGGGCTTCGAACGTGACGTGGGTGTGACCTGGGTGATGCGAACGTGACGTGGGTATGACGTGGAGGGCTTCGAACGTGACGTGGGTGTGACGTGGGTGTTTCGAACGTGACGTGGGCGTGACCTGGGTGATTGGAACGTGACGTGGGTGTGACGTGGGGGCTTCGAACGTGACGTGGGTGTGACGTGGGTGTTTCGAACCTGACGTTGGTATTTCGAACGTGACGTGGGTGTGACGTGGGTGCATCGGACGTGACGTGGGCATAACGTGGGGACTACGAACATTACGCGGGTGTGACGTGGATGCTTCGAATGCGACGTTGGTGTTTCGAACGTGACATGGGTGTGACGTGGGTGCTTGGAACGTGACGTGGGCGTCACGTGGGGGCTTCGAACATGACGTGGGTGTGACGTGGGGGCATCGATCGTGACGTGGGCGTGACGTGGGTGATTCCAACGTGACGTGGGGCTTCGAACGTGACGTGGGCATGACGTGGGTGATTCGAACGTGACGTGGGCGTGACGTGGGGGCATCGAACGTGACGTGGGTGTGACGTGGGGGCTTCGAACGTGACGTGGGCATGACATCGGTGATTCGAACGTGACGTGGGCGTGACGTGGGTGATTCGAATATGACGTGGGCGTGACATGGGTCATTCGAACATGACGTAGGTGTGACGTGGGTGTTTCGGACGTGACGTGGGCGTGACGTGGATGCTTCGAACGTGACGTTGGTGTTTCGAACGTGACGTGGGTGTGACGTGAGTGCTTCGAACGTGACGTGGGCGTGACATAGGCGCTTCGATCATGACGTGGGCGTGACGTGTGTGGTTCCAACGTGACGTGGGTGTCACGTGGGGCATCGAACGTGACGTGGACGTGACGTCGGTACTTTCAATTTGAGGTTGGTGTGACGTGGGTCATTCGAACGTGACGTACATGTGACGTGGGTGATTCCAACGTGACGTGGGGCTTCGAACGTGACGTGGGTGTGACCTGGGTGATTGGAACGTGACGTGGGCGTGACGTGGGGGCTTCGAACGTCACGTGGGCGTCACGTGGGGGCATCGAACGTGACGTGGGCGTGACGTGGGTGCTTCGGACGTGACGTGGGTGTGACGTGGGTGTTTCGAACCTGACGTTGGTATTTCGAACGTGACGTGGGTGTGACTTAGCTGCATCGGACGTGACGTGGGCGTAACGTGGGACCTACGAACATTACGCGGGTGTGACGTGGGGGCTTCGAAAGTGACGTGGGTGTGACGTGGGTCATTTGAACGTGACGTGGGCGTGACGTGGGTGATTCCAACGTGACGTGGGGCTTCGAACGTGACGTGGGAGTGACGTGGGGGCTTCGAACGTGACGTGGGGCTTCGAACGTGACGTGGGCGTGACGTCGGTAGTTTGAATGTGACGTGGGTGTGACCTGGGTCATTGGAACGTGACGTGGGAGTGACGTGGGGGCTTCAAACGTGACGTAAGGGTGACATGGGTGCTTTGAACGTGACGTGGGTGTGACGTGGGTGATTCCAACGTGACGTGGGGCTTCCAACGTGACGTGGGCGTGACGTGGGGGCTTCGATTGTGACGTGGGCGTGACCTAGGTGATTGGAACGTGACGTGGACGTGACGTGGGTGGTTTCAACGTGACGTGAGCGTCACGTGGGGTCCTCGAACGTGACTTGGGCGTCACGTGGGGTCTTCGAAAGTGACGTGGGCATGACGCGGGTGATTCGAAGGTGACGTGGGTGTGACGCGGGGGCTTCGAACGTGACGTGGGTGTGACGTCGGTACTTTGAATGTGACGTGGGTGTGACCTGGGTCATTTGAACGTGACGTGGGAGTGACGTGGGGGCATCGAACGTGACATAAGGGTGACATGGGTGCTTAGAACGTGACGTGGGCGTGATGCGGGTGATTCCAACGTGACGTGGGGCTTCGAATGTGACGTGGGCGTGAGGTGGGTGATTGGAACGTGACGTGGGCGTGACGTCGGTACTTTGAAAGTGATGTGGATGTGACCTGGGGGCTTCGAAGGTGACGTAAGGGTGACATGGGTGCTTAGAACGTGACGTGGGCGTCACGTGGGTGATTCCAACGTGACGTGGGGGCTTCGAACGTGACATGGGCGTGACGTGGGTGATTCCAACGTGACGTGGGCGTGACGTCGGTACTTTGAAAGTGACGTGGGTGTGACCTGGGTGATTGGAACGTGACGTGGGAGTGACGTGGGGGCTTCAAACGTGACGTAAGGGTGACATGGGTGCTTAGAACGTGACGTGGGAGTGACGTGGGTGATTCCAACGTGACGTGGGCTTCGAACGTGACGTGGGCGTGACGTGGGCGATTGGAACGTGACGTGGGCGTGAGGTGGGTGATTCGAAAGTGACGTGGGTGTGACGTGCGTGCTTAGGACGTGAGGTGGGCGTGTCATGGGTGCTTCGAACGTGACGTGGGCATGACATAAGCGCTTCGATCGTGACGTGGGCGTGACGTCTGTGGTTTCAACGTGACGTGGGTGTCACGTGGGGCATCGAACGTGACGTGGGCGTGACGTGTGTGGTTTCAACGTGACGTGGGCGTCACGGGTAGGCTTCGAACGTGACGTGGGCATGACGTGGGTGATTCGAAGGTGACGTGGGCGTGACGTGGGGGCATGGAACGTGACGTGGGTGTGACGTGGGTGATTCCAACGTGACGTGGGCGTGACGTCGGTACTTTGAAAGTGACGTGGGTGTGACCTGGGTCATTGGAACGTGACGTGGGCGTGACGTTTGGGCTTCGAACGTGACGTAAGGGTGACATGGGAGATTAGAACGTGACGTGGGCGTGACGTCGGTACTTTGAACGTGACGTGGGTGTGACCTGGGTCGTTTGAACGTGACGTGGGAGTGACGTGGGGGCTTCAAACGTGACGTAAGGGTGACATGGGAGATTAGAACGTGACGTGGGCGTGACGTGGGTGATTCGAATATGACGTGGGCATGACGTGGGTGATTCGAACGTGACGTGGGCGAGACGTGGGTGATTCCAACGTGACGTGGGGGCTTCGAACGTGACATGGGCGTGACGTGGGTGATTCGAACGTGACGTGGGCGTGACGTCGGTGCTTTGAATGTGACGTGGGTGTGACCTGGGTGATTGTAACGTGACGTGGGCGTGACGTGGGGGCTTCAAACGTGACGTAAGTGTGACATGGGTGCTTAGAACGTGACGTGGGAGTGACGTGGGTGAGTCCAACGTGACGTGGGCTTCGCAAGTGACGTGGGCGTGACGTGGGTGATTGGAACGTGACGTGGGAGTGAGGTGGGTACTTCAAACGTGACCTGGGCATGACATAAGCGCTTCGATCGTGACGTGGGCGTGACGTGTGTGGTTTCAACGTGACGTGGGTGTGACGTGCGTCATTTGAACGTGACGTGGGCGTGACTTGTGTGGTTTCAACGTGACGTGGGCGTCACGGGTGGGCTTCGCACGTGACGTGGGCATGACGTGGGTGATTGGAACGTGACGTCGCGTGACGTGGGGGCATGGAACGTGACCTGAGTGGGACGTGGGTGATTCCAACGTGACGTGGGCGTGACGTCGGTACTTTCAATGTGACGTGGGTGTGACCTGGGTCATTTGAACGTGACGTGGGAGTGACGTGGGGGCTTCGAACGTGATGTAAGTGTGACATGGGTGCTTAGAACGTGACGTGGGCGTGACGTGGGCGATTCCAACGTGACGTGGGGCTTCGAACGTGACGTGGGCGTGACGTGGGTGATTGGAACGTGACGTGGGCGTGACGTCGGTACTTTGAAAGTGACGTGGGAGTGACGTGGGGGCTTCAAACGTGACGTAAGGGTGACATGGGTGCTTAGAACGTGACGTGGGCGTGACGTGGGTGATTCGAATATGACGTGGGCGTGAGGTGGGTGATTCGAAAGTGACGTTGGTGTGACGTGGGTGTTTCGGACGTGACGTGGGCGTGACGTGGATGCTTCGAACGTGACGTTGGTGTTTCGAACGTGACGTGGGTGTGACGTGGGTGCTTCGAACGTGACGTGGGCGTGACATAGGCGCTTCGATCATGACGTGGGCGTGACGTGTGTGGTTTCAACGTGACGTGGGTGTGACGTGGGGCATCGAACGTGACGTGGGCGTGACGTCGGTACTTTCAATTTGAGATTGGTGTGACCTGGGTCATTCGAACGTGACGTACATGTGACGTGGGTGATTCCAAAGTGACGTGGGGCTTCGAACGTGACGTGGGTGTGACCTGGGTGATGCGAACGTGACGTGGGTATGACGTGGAGGGCTTCGAACGTGACGTGGGTGTGACGTGGGTGTTTCGAACGTGACGTGGGCGTGACCTGGGTGATTGGAACGTGACGTGGGTGTGACGTGGGGGCTTCGAACGTGACGTGGGTGTGACGTGGGTGTTTCGAACCTGACGTTGGTATTTCGAACGTGACGTGGGTGTGACGTGGGTGCATCGGACGTGACGTGGGCATAACGTGGGGGCTACGAACATTACGCGGGTGTGACGTGGATGCTTCGAATGCGACGTTGGTGTTTCGAACGTGACATGGGTGTGACGTGGGTGCTTGGAACGTGACGTGGGCGTCACGTGGGGGCTTCGAACATGACGTGGGTGTGACGTGGGGGCATCGATCGTGACGTGGGCGTGACGTGGGAGATTCCAACGTGACGTGGGGCTTCGAACGTGACGTGGGCATGACGTGGGTGATTCGAACGTGACGTGGGCGTGACGTGGGGGCATCGAACGTGTCGTGGGTGTGACGTGGGGGCTTCGAACGTAACGTGGGCATGACATCGGTGATTCGAACGTGACGTGGGCATGACGTGGGTGATTCGAACGTGGCGTGGGCGAGACGTGTGTTCTTCGAACGTGACGTGGGCGTGGTATAGGCGTTTCGATCATGACGTGGGCGTGACGTGTGTGGTTTCAACGTGACGTGGGTGTGACGTGGGGGCTTCGAACGTGACGTGGGCCTCTCGTGGGGGCTTTGAAAGTGACTTGGGCGTGACGTGGGTGAATCGAAGGTGACGTGGGTATGACGTGGGTTCTTCGAACGTGACGTGGGCATGACGTGGGTGATTCGAACGTGACGTGGGCGTGACGTGGGTGATTCGAAAGTGATGTCGGTGTGACAGGGTGTTTCGGACGTGACGTGGGCGTGACGTGGGTGCTTCGAACGTGACGTGGGCGTGTCATAGGCGCTTCGATCATGACGTGGGCGTGACGTGTGTGGTTTCAACGTGACGTGGGTGTCACGTGGGGCATCGAACGTGACGTGGACGTGACGTCGGTACTTTCAATTTGAGGTTGGTGTGACCTGGGTCATTCGAACGTGACGTACATGTGACGTGGGTGATTCCAACGTGACGTGGGGCTTCGAACGTGACGTGGGCGTGAATGGGTGTTTCGAATGTGACGTGGGCGTGACGTGGGGTCTTCGAACGTGACGTGAGCGCCACGTGGGGACATCGAAGTTGACGTGGGCGTGACCTGGGTGATTGGAACGTGAAGTGGGTGTGACGTGGGGGCTTCGAACGTGACGTGGGTGTGACGTGGGGGCATCGAACGTGACGTGGGCGTGACGTGGGAGTTTCGAACGTGACGTGGACGTGACGTGGTACTTTACATTTGACGTGGGTGTGACCTGGCTCAATCGAACGTGACGTGGGTGTGACGGTCATGGTTCGAATGTGACGTGGGTGTGACGTGGGTGTTTCGAACCTGACGTTGGTATTTCGAACGTGACGTGGGTGTGACGTGGGTGCATCGGACGTGACGTGGGCGTAACGTGGGGGCTACGAACAGTACGCGGGTGTGACGTGGATGCTTCGAATGCGACGTTGGTGTTTCGAACGTGACATGGGTGTGACGTGGGTGCTTGGAACGTGACGTGGGCGTCACGTGGGGGCTTCGAACCTGACGTGGGTGTGACGTGGGGGCATCGATCGTGACGTGGACGTGACGTCGGTACTTTATACCTGATGGGGGTGTGACCTGGGTCATTCGAATGTGACATGGGTGTGACGTGGGGGCTTCGAACGTGACGTGGGCATGACGTGGGTGATTCGAACGTGACGTGGGCGTGACGTGGGGGCATCGAACGTGACGTGGGTGTGACGTGGGGGCTTCGAACGCCACGTGGGCATGGCGTCGGTGACGCGAACGTGACGTGGGCATGACGTCGGTGATTCGAAGGTGACGTGGGTGTGACGTGGGGGCATCGAACGTGACGTGGGTGTGACGTGGGTGTTTCGAACGTGACGTGGGCGTGACGTCGGTACTTTGAATGTGACGTGGGTGTGACGTGGGTCATTCGAACGTGATGTACGTGTGACGTGGGGGCTTCGAACGTGACGTGGGTGTTTCAAAATTAACGTGGGTGTGACGTAGGGGTATCGAACGTGACGTAGGTGTTTCCAAACTGACGTGGGTGTGACGTCGGTATGTTGAATGTGACGTGGGTGTGACGTGCATGGTTCGAACGTGAGGTGGGTGTTTTAAATGTGAGCTGGGCGTGACGTGGGTCATTCGAACATGACGTAGGTGTGACGTGGGGGCTTCGAACGTGACGTGGTCGTGACCTGGGTGCTTGGAACGTGACGTTGGTGTTTCGAACGTGACATGGGTGTGACATGGGTGCTTCGAATGTGACGTGGGCGTAAGGTGGGGGCTTCGAACCTGACGTGGGTGTGACGTGGGGGCTTCGAAAGTGACGTGGGTGTGACGTGGGTCATTTGAACGTGACGTGGGCGTGACGTGGGTGATTCCAACGTGACGTGGGGCTTCGAACGTGACGTCGGCGTGATGCGGGTGATTCGAATGTCACTTGGGCGTGACGTGGGGGCTTCGAACGTCACGTGGGCGTGACGTGGGGGCTTCGATGTTGACGTGGGCGTGACCTGGGTGATTGGAATGTGACGTGGACGTGACGTGGGTGGTTTCAACCTGACGTGAGCGTCACGTGGTGTCCTCGAACGTGACTTGGGCGTCACGTGGGGTCTTCGAAAGTGACGTGGGCATGACGCGGGTGATTCGAAGGTGACGTGGGTGTGACGTGGGGGCTTCGAACGTGACGTGGGTGTGACGTCGGTACTTTGAATGTGACGTGGGTGTGACCTGGGTCATTTGAACGTGACGTGGGAGTGACGTGGGGGCATCGAACGTGACATAAGGGTGACATGGGTGCTTAGAACACGACGTGGGCGTGATGCGGGTGATTCCAACGTGACGTGGGGCTTCGAATGTGACGTGGGCGTTAGGTGGGTGATTCGAGCGTGACGTGGGCGTGACGTCGGTACTTTGAAAGTGACGTGGGTGTGACCTGGGTCATTTGAACGTGACGTGGGAGTGACGTGGGGGCTTCAAACGTGACGTAAGGGTGACATGGGTGCTTAGAACGTGACGTGGGCGTGACGTGGGCTACTCCAACGTGACGTGGGGCTTCGAACGTGACGTGGGCTTGACGCGGGTGATTGGTAGGTGACGTGGGCGTGAGGTGGGTGATTCGAAAGTGACGTCGGTATGGCGTGGGTGCTTCGAACGTCACGTGGGCGTGACTTGGGGTCTTCGATCGTGACGTGGGTGTGACGTTGGTGGTTTCAACGTGACGTGGGCGTCACGGGTGGGCTTCGAACGTGACGTGGGCATGACGTGGGTGATTCGAAGCTGACGTGCGCGTGACGTGGGGGCTTCGAACGTGACGTGGGCGTGACCTGGGTGATTGGAACGTGACGTGGACGTGACGTGGGTGGTTTCAACGTGACGTGGGCGTCACGTGGGGGCTTCGGAGGTGACGTGGGCCTCACGTGGGGGCTTCGAAAGTGACGTGGGAATGGCGTGGGTGATTCGAAGGTGACGTGGGCGTGACGTGGGGGATTCGAACGTGACGTGGGCGTGACGTCGGAACTTTGAATGTGACGTGGGTGTGACCTGGGTCATTTGATCGTGACGTGGGAGTGACGTGGGGGCATCGAACGTGACGTAAGGGTGACATGGGTGCTTAGAACGTGACGTTGGTGTGACGTGGGTGATTCCAACGTGACGTGGGCTTCGAATGTGACGTGGGCGTGACCTGGGTGATTGGAACGTGACGTGGGCGTCACGTGGGTGATTCGAACGTGACGTGGTCGTGACGTGGGTGATTCGAACGTGACGTGGGCGTGACGTCAGTACTTTGAATGTGACGTGGGTGTGACCTGGGTCATTTGATCGTGAGGTGGGCGTGACGTGGGGGCATCGAACGTGACGTGGGCGTGACGTGGGGGCTTCGAACGTGACCTGGGTGTGACGTGGGTGTTTCGAACGTGACGTGGGCGTGACGTCGGTACTTTGAATGTGACGTGGATGTGACCTGGGTCATTTGAACGTGATGTACGTGTGACGTGTGGGCTTCGAACGTGACGTGGGTGTTTCAAAACTAACGTGGGTGTGACGTAGGGGTATCGAACGTGACGTAGGTGTTTCCAAACTGACGTGGGTGTGACGTCGGTATGTTGAATGTGACGTGGGTGTGACGTGCATGGTTCGAACGTGAGGTGGGTGTTTTAAATGTGAGCTGGGCGTGACGTGGGTCATTCGAACATGACGTAGGTGAGACGTGCGGGCTTCGAACGTGACGTGGGCGTGACGTGGGTCATTTGAACCTGACGTGGGCGTGACGTGGGGGATTCCAACGTGACGTGGGGCTTTGAACGTGACGTGGGCGTGACGTGGGTGATTCGAATGTGACGTGGGCGTGACGTGGGGGCTTCGAACGTGACGTGGGCGTCACGTGGGGGCTTCGAAAGTGACGTGGGCGTGACGTGGGTGATTCCAGCGTGACGTGGGTGTGACGTGGGTGATTCGAACGTGACGTGGGCGTGATGTGGGTGATTCGAATGTCACTTGGGCGTGACGTGGGGGCTTCGATGTCGACGTGGGCGTGACGTGGGTGATTGGAACGTGACGTGGACGTGACGTGGGTGGTTTCAACGTGACGTGAGCGTCACGTGGGGTCCTCGAACGTGACTTGGGCGTCACGTGGGGTCTTCGAAAGTGACGTGGGCATGACTGGGTGATTCGAAGGTGACGTGGGTGTGACGTGGGGGCTTCGAACGTAACGTGGGTGTGACGTCGGTACTTTGAATGTGACGTGGGTGTGACCTGGGTCATTTGAACGTGACGTGGGAGTGACGTGGGGGCATCGAACGTGACATAAGGGTGACATGGGTGCTTGGAACGTGACGTGGGCGTGATGCAGGTGATTCCAACGTGACGTGGGGCTTCGAATGTGACGTGGGCGTGAGGTGGGTGATTGGAACGTGACGTGGGCGTGACGTCGGTACTTTGAAAGTGACGTGGGTGTGACCTGGGGGCTTCGAAGGTGACGTAAGGGTGACATGTGTGCTTAGAACGTGACGTGGGCGTGACGTGGGTGATTCCAACGTGACGTGGGTGTTTCGAACGTGACGTGGGCGTGACGTGGGTGATTCGAGCGTGACGTGGGCGTGACGTCGGTACTTTGAAAGTGACGTGGGTGTGACCTGGGTCATTTGATCGTGACGTGGGAGTGACGTGGGGGCTTCAAACGTGACGTAAGGGTGACATGGGTGCTTAGAACGTGACGTGGGCGTGACGTGGGCTACTCCAACGTGACGTGGGGCTTCGAACGTGACGTGGGCTTGACGCGGGTGATTGGTAGGTGACGTGGGCGTGAGGTGGGTGATTCGAAAGTGACGTCGGTGTGGCGTGGGTGCTTGGAACGTCACGTGGGCGTGACTTGGGGTCTTCGATCGTGACGTGGGTGTGACGTTGGTGGTTTCAACGTGACCTGGGCGTCACGGGTGGGCTTCGAACGTGACGTGGGCATGACGTGGGTGATTCGAAGCTGACGTGCGCGTGACGTGGGGGCTTCGAACGTCACGTGGGCGTGACGTGGGGGCTTGAAACGTGACGTGGGCGTGACCTGGGTGATTCGATCGTGACGTGGACGTGACGTGGGTGGTTTCAACGTGACGTGGGCGTCACGTGGGGGCTTCGGAGGTGACGTGGGCCTCACGTGGGGGCTTCGAAAGTGACGTGGGCATGGCGTGGGTGATTCGTAGGTGACGTGGGTGTGACGTGGGGGCTTCGAACGTGACGTGGGCGTGACGTGGGTGTTTCGAACGTGACGTGGGCGTGACGTCGGTACTTTGAATGTGACGTGGGTGTGACCTGGGTCATTTGATCGTGACGTGGGAGTGACGTGGGGGCATCGAACGTGACGTAAGGGTGACATGGGTGCTTAGAACGTGACGTGGGTGTGACGTGGGTGATTCCAACGTGACGTGGGGCTTCGAACGTGACGTGGGCGTGACGTGGGTGATTGGAACGTGACGTGGGCGTGACGTCGGTACTTTGAAAGTGACGTGGGAGTGACGTGGGGGCTTCGGAGGTGACGTAAGGGTGACATGGGTGCTTAGAACGTGACGTGGGCGTGACGTGGGTGATTCCAACGTCATGTGGGGGCTTCGAACGTGACGTGGGTGTGACGTGGGTGCATCGGACGTGATGTGGGCATAACGTGGGGGCTACGAACATTACGCGGGTGTGACGTGGATGCTTCGAATGCGACGTTGGTGTTTCGAACGTGACATGGGTGTGACGTGGGTGCTTGGAACGTGACGTGGGCGTCACGTGGGGGCTTCGGACATGACGTGGGTGTGACGTGGGGGCATCGATCGTGACGTGGACGTGACGTCGGTACTTTATACCTGATGGGGGTGTGACGTGGGGGCATCGAACGTGACGTGGGTGTGACGTGGGGGCTTCGAACGTGACGTGGGCATGACGTCGGTGATTCGAACGTGACGTGAGCGCCACGTGGGTGCATCGAAGTTGACGTGGGCGTGACCTGGGTGATTGGACCGTGAAGTGGGTGTGACGTGGGGGCTTCGAACGTGACGTGGGTGTGACGTGGGTGTTTCGAACGTGACGTTGGTGTTTCGAACGTGACATGGGTGTGACGTGGGTGCTTCGGACGTGACGTGGGCGTGACGTGGGGGCTTCGAAAATGATGTGGGTGTGACGTGGGGTCTTCGAACGTGACGTGGGCGTGACGTGGGAGTTTCGAACGTGACGTGGGCGTGACGTGGGGGCTTCAGGCGTGACCTGGGTGTGACGTGGGTGTTTCGAAGGTGACGTGGGCGTGACGTCAGTACTTTGAATGTGACGTGGGTGTGACCTGGGTCATTTGATCGTGACGTGGACGTGACGTGGGTGGTTTCAACGTGACGTGGGCGTCACGGGTGGGCTTCGACCGTGACGTGGGCATGACGTTGGTGATTCGAACGAGACGTGGGCGTGACGTGGGGGCTTCGAACGTCACGTGGGCGTCACGTGGGGGCTTGAAACGTGACGTGGGCATGACCTGGGTGATTGGAACGTGACGTGGACGTGACGTGGGGGCATGGAACGTGACGTGGGCGTCACGTGGGTGATTCCAACGTGACGTGGGCGTGACGTCGGTACTTTGAATGTGACGTGGGTGTGACCTGGGTCATTTGAACGTGACGTGGGAGTGACGTGGGGGCTTCGAACGTGATATAAGTGTGACATGGGTGCTTAGAACGTGACGTGGGCGTGACGTGGGTGATTCCAACGTGACGTGGGGCTTCGAACGTGACGTGGGCGTGACGTGGGTGATTGGAACGTGACGTGGGCGTGACGTCGGTACTTTACATTTGACGTGGGTGTGACCTGGCGGCTTCGAACGTGACGTAAGGGGGACACAGGTGCTTAGAACGTGACGTGGGCGTGACGTGGGTGATTCCAACGTGACGTGGGGGCTTCGAACGTGACATGGGCGTGACGTGGGTGTTTCGAACGTGACGTGGGTGTGACGTGGGGGCTTCTAACGTGACGTGGGCGTGACGTGGGTGATTCGAAAGTGACGTGGGCGTCACGTGGGAGTTTCGATCATGACGTGGGCGTGACGTGTGTGGTTTCAACGTGACGTGGGTGTCACGTGGGGCATCGAACGTGATGTGGACGTGACGTCAGTACTTTCAATTTGAGGTTGGTGTGACCTGGGTCATTCGAACGTGACGTACATGTGACGTGAGTGATTCCAACGTGACGTGGGGCTTCGAACGTGACGTGGGTGTGACCTGGGTGATTGGAACGTGACGTGGGTGTGACGTGGGGGCTTCGAACGTGACGTGGGTGTGACGTGGGGGCTTCGAACGTGACGTTGGTGTTTCGAACTTGACTTCGGTGTGACGTGGGTGCTTCGGACCTGACGTGGGCGTAACGTGGGGGCTTTGAACATGACGCGGGGGTGACGTGGATGCTTCGAATGTGACGTTGATGTTTGGAACGTGACAGGGGTGTGACGTGGGTGCTTCGAACGTGACGTGGGCGTCACGTGGGTGCATCGAAGTTGACGTGGGCGTGACCTGGGTGATTGGACCGTGAAGTGGGTGTGACGTTTGGGCTTCGAACGTGACGTGGGTGTGACGTGGGTGTTTCGAACGTGACGTTGGTGTTTCGAACGTGACATGGGTGTGACGTGGGTGCTTCGAACGTGACGTGGGCGTCACGTGGGGGCTTCGAACATGACGTGGATGTGACGTGGGTGCTTCGGACGTGACGTGGGCTTCACGTGGGGGCTTCGGACATGACGGGTGTGTGACGTGGGGGCATCGATCGTGACGTGGACGTGACGTCGGTACTTTATACCTGATGGGGGCGTGACGTGGGGGCATCGAACGTGACGTGGGTGTGACGTGGGGGCTTCGAACGTGACGTGGGCATGACGTCGGTGATTCGAACGTGACGTGAGCGCCACGTGGGTGCATCGAAGTTGACGTGGGCGTGACCTGGGTGATTGGACCGTGAAGTGGGTGTGACGTGGGGGCTTCGAACGTGACGTGGGTGTGACGTGGGTGTTTCGAACGTGACGTTGGTGTTTCGAACGTGACATGGGTGTGACGTGGGTGCTTCGAACGTGACGTGGGCGTCACGTGGGGGCTTCGAACATGACGTGGATGTGACGTGGGTGCTTCGGACATGACGTGGGCGTGTCGTGGGGGCTTCGAAAATGATGTGGGTGTGACGTGGGGGCATCGAACGTGACGTGGGCGTGACGTGGGAGTTTCGAACGTGACGTGGATGTGACGTGGTACTTTACATTTGACGTGGGTGTGACCTGGGTCAATCGAACGTGACGTGGGTGTGACGTGGGTGTTTCGAACGTCACGTGGGCATGACGTGGGTGGTTCGAAAGTGATTTGGGCGAGAATGGGTACTTTACATTTGACGTGGGTGTGACCTGGGTGATGCGAACGTGACGTGGGCGTCACGTGTGGGCATCGGACGTGACGTGGGCGTCACGTGGGGGCTTCGAAAGTGACGTGGACGTCACGTGGGTGCTTCGAAGGTGACGTGGGCGTGACGTGGGGGCTTCGAACGTGACGTGGCCGTGACGTGGGTGATTCGAACCTGACGTGGGCGTGAGGTCGGTACTTTGAATGTGACGTGGGTGTGACCTGGGTCATTTGAACGTGACGTGGGAGTGACACGGGGGCTTCGAACGTGACGTAAGGGTGACATGGGTGCTTAGAACGTGACGTGGGCGTGACGTGGGCGATTCCAACGTGACGTGGGGCTTCGAACGTGACGAGGGCGTTTAGGGTGATTCGAAGGTCACTTGGGCGTGACGTGGGGGCTTCGATGTTGACGTGGGCGTGACCTGGGTGATTGGAACGTGACGTGGACGTGACGTGGGTGGTTTCAACGTGACGTGAGCTTCACGTGGGGGCATCGAACGTGACGTTGGCGTCACGTGGGGGCATCGAACGTGACGTGGGCGTCACGTGGGGGCTTCGAAAGTGACGTGGACGTCACGTGGGTGCTTCGAACGTGACGTGGGCGTGACGTGGGTGATTCCAGCGTGACGTGGGCGTGACGTGGGTGATTCGAACGTGACGTGGGCGTGATGTGGGTGATTCGAATGTCACTTGGGCATGACGTGGGGGCTTCGATGTTGACGTGGGCGTGACCTGGGTGATTGGAACGTGACGTGGACGTGACGTGGGTGGTTTCAACGTGACGTGAGCGTCACGTGGGGTCCTCGAACGTGACTTGGGCGTCACGTGGGGTCTTCGAAAGTGACGTGGGCATGACTGGGTGATTCGAAGGTGACGTGGGTGTGACGTGGGGGCTTGAAACGTGACGTGGGCGTGACCTGGGTGATTGGAACGTGACGTGGACGTGACGTGGGTGGTTTCAACGTGACGTGGGCGTGACGTGGGTGATTCGAACGTGACGTGGGCGTGACGTCGGAACTTTGAATGTGACGTGGGTGTGACCTGGGTCATTTGATCGTGAGGTGACGTGACGTGGGTGATTCGAACGTGACGTGGGCGTGACGTCGGAACTTTGAATGTGACGTGGGTGTGACCTGGGTCATTTGATCGTGAGGTGACGTGACGTGGGTGATTCGAACGTGACGTGGACGTGACGTGGTACTTTACATTTAACGTGGGTGTGACCTGGGTCAATCGAACGTGACGTGGGTGTGACGTGGGGGCTTCGAATGTGACGTGGGCGTGACGTGGGTGATTCGAATGTGACGTGGGCGTGACGTGGGGGCATCGAACGTGACGTGGCATGACGTCGGTGATTCGAACGTGACGTGGGCATGACGTCGGTGATTCGAACGTGACGTGGGTGTGACGTGGGGGCTTCGAACGTCACCTGGGTGTGACGTGGGTGTTTCGAACGTGACGTGGGCGTGACTTCGGTACTTGAATGTGACGTGGGTGTGACCTGGGTCATTCGAACGTGATGTACGTGTGACGTGCGGGCTTCAAACGTGACGTGGGTGTTTCAAAACTAACGTGGGTGTGACGTAGGGGTATCGAACGTGACGTAGGTGTTTCCAAACTGACGTGGGTGTGACGTCGGTATGTTGAATGTGACGTGGGTGTGACGTGCATGGTTCGAACGTGAGGTGGGTGTTTTAAATGTGAGCTGGGCGTGACGTGGGTCATTCGAACATGACGTAGGTGTGACGTGGGGGCTTCGAACGTGACGTGGGTGTGACGTGGGTCATTTGAACGTGACGTGGGCGTGACCTGGGTGATTCCATTGTGACGTGGGGCTTCGAATGTGACGTGGGCGTGACGTGGGTGATTCGAATGTGACGTGGGCGTGACGTGGGGGCTTCGAACGCCACGTGAGCTTCACGTGGGCGCTTCGAACGTGACGTGGGCGTGACGTGGGGGCTTCAAGCGTGACCTGGGTGTGACGTGGGTGATTCGAAGGTGACGTGGGCGTGACGTCAGTACTTTGAATGTGACGTGGGTATGACCTGGGTCATTTGATCGTGACGTGGACGTGACGTGGGTGGTTTCCACGTGACCTGGGCGTCACGGGTGGGCTTCGACCGTGACGTGGGCATGACGTGGGTGATTCGAAGCTGACGTGGGCGTAACGTGGGGGCTTCGAACGTCACGTGGGCGTGACGTGGGGGCTTGAAACGTGACGTGGGCGTGACCTGGGTGATTGGAACGTGACGTGGACGTGACGTGCGGGCATGGAACGTGACGTGGGCGTCACGTGGGTGATTCCAACGTGACGTGGGCGTGACGTCGGTACTTTGAATGTGACGTGGGTGTGACCTGGGTGATTGGAACGTGACGTGGGAGTGACGTGGGGGCTTCGAACGTGATGTAAGTGTGACATGGGTGCTTAGAACGTGACGTGGGCGTGACGTGGGCGATTCCAACGTGATGTGGGGCTTCGAACATGACGTGGGCGTGACGTGGGTGATTCGAAGCTGACGTGGGCGTGACGTGGGGGCTTCGAACGTCACGTGGGCGTGACGTGGGGGCTTGAAACGTGACGTGGGCGTGACCTGGGTGATTGGAACGTGACGTGGGAGTGACGTGGGTGGTTTCAACGTGACGTGGGCGTCACGTGGGGGCTTCGGAGGTGACGTGGGCCTCACGTGGGGGCTTCGAAAGTGACGTGGGCATGGCGTGGGTGATTCGAAGGTGACGTGGGTGTGACGTGGGGGCTTCGAACGTGACGTGGGCGAATCGAACGTGACGTGGGCGTGACGTCGGAACTTTGAATGTGACGTGGGTGTGACCTGGGTCATTTGATCGTGACGTGGGAGTGACGTGGGGGCATCGAACGTGACGTAAGGGTGACATGGGTGCTTAGAACGTGACGTGGGTGTGACGTGGGTGATTCCAACGTGACGTGGGGCTTCGAACGTGACGTGGGCGTGACGTGGGTGATTGGAACGTGACGTGGGCGTGACGTCGGTACTTTGAAAGTGACGTGGGAGTGACGTGGGGGCTTCGGAGGTGACGTAAGGGTGACATGGGTGCTTAGAACGTGACGTGGGCGTGACGTGGGTGATTCCAACGTGACGTGGGGGCTTCGAACGTGACATGGGCGTGACGTGGGTGTTTCGAACGTGACGTGGGTGTGACGTGGGAGTTTCGATCATGACGTGGGCGTGACGTGTGTGGTTTCAACGTGACGTGGGTGTCACTTGGGGCATCGAACGTGATGTGGACGTGACGTCAGTACTTTCAGTTTGAGGTTGGTGTGACCTGGGTCATTCGAACGTGACGTACATGTGACGTGAGTGATTCCAACGTGACGTGGGGCTTCGAACGTGACGTGGGTGTGACCTGGGTGATAGGAACGTGACGTGGGTGTGACGTGGGGGCTTCGAACGTGACGTGGGTGTGACGTGGGTGTTTCGAATGTGACGTTGGTGTTTCACTCTTGACTTCGGTGTGACGTGGGTGCTTCGGACGTGACGTGGGCGTCACGTGGGGGCTTCGAACATGACGTGGATGTGAGGTGGGTGCTTCGGACGTGACGTGGGCGTGACGTGGGGGCTTCGAAAATGATGTGGGTGTGACGTGGGTGCATCGAACGTGACGTGGGCGTTACGTGGGAGTTTCGAACGTGACGTGGACGTGACGTGGGGGCTTCGAAAATGATGTGAGTGTGACGTGGGGGAATCGAACGTGACGTGGGCGTGACGTGGGAGTTTCGAACGTGACGTGGATGTGACGTGGTACTTTACATTTGACGTGGGTGTGACCTGGGTCAATCGAACGTGACGTGGGTGTGACGTGGGGGCTTCGAACGTCACGTGGGCATGACGTGGGTGGTTCGAAAGTGATTTGGGCGAGAATGGGTACTTTACATTTGACGTGGGTGTGACCTGGGTGATGCGAACGTGACGTGGGCGTCACGTGGGGGCATCGAACGTGACGTGGGCGTCACGTGGGGGCTTCGAAAGTGACGTGGACATCACGTGGGTGCTTCGAACGTGAGGTGGGCGTGACGTGGGGGCTTCGAACGTCACGTGGGCGTGACGTGGGTTATTCGAACGTGACGTGGGCGTCACGTGGGAGCTTCGAAAGTGACGTGGACGTCACGTGGGTGATTCGAAGCTGACGTGGGTGTGACGTGGGGGCTTCGAACGTGACCTGGGTGTGAGGCGGGTGTTTCGAACGTGACGTGGGCGTGACGTCGGTACTTTGAATGTGACGTGGGTGTAACCTGGGTCATTTGAACGTGACGTGGGAGTGACGCGGGGGCATCGAACGTGACGTAAGGGTGACATGGGTGCTTAGAACGCGACGTGGGCGTGACGTGGGCGATTCCAACGTGACTTGGGGCTTCGAACGTGACGTGGGCGTTTTGTGGGTGATTCGAATGTCACTTGGGCATGACGTGGGGGCTTCGATGTTGACGTGGGCGTGACCTGGGTGATTGGAACGTGACGTGGACGTGACGTGGGTGGTTTCAACGTGACGTGAGCGTACGTGGGGTCCTCGAACGTGACTTGGGCGTCACGTGGGGTCTTCGAAAGTGACGTGGGCATGACTGGGTGATTCGAAGGTGACGTGGGTGTGACGCGGGGGCTTCGAACGTGACGTGGGTGTGACGTCGGTACTTTGAATGTGACATGGGTGTGACCTGGGTCATTTGAACGTGACGTGGGAGTGAAGTGGGGGCATCGAACGTGACATAAGGGTGACATGGGTGCTTAGAACGTGACGTGGGCGTGATGCAGGTGATTCCAACGTGACGTGGGGCTTCGAATGTGACGTGGGCGTGACGTGGGTGATTGGAACGTGACGTGGGCGTGAAGTCGGTACTTTGAAAGTGACGTGGGTGTGACCTGGGGGCTTCGAAGGTGACGTAAGGGTGACATGGGTGCTTAGAACGTGACGTGGGCGTCACGTGGGTGATTCCAACGTGACGTGGGGCTTCGAACGTGACGTGGGTGTGACCTGGGTGATTGGAACGTAACGTGGGTGTGACGATGGTGCTTCGGACCTGACGTGGGCATAACGTGGGGGCTTCGAAAATGATGTGGGTGTGAGGTGGGGTCTTCGAACGTGACGTGGGCGTGACGTGGGAGTTTCGAACGTGACGTGGGCGTGACGTGGTACTTTACATTTGACGTGGGTGTGACCTGGGTCAATCGAACGTGACGTGGGCGTGACGTGGGGGCTTCGAACGTGACGTGGGTGTCACGTGGGTGTTTCGAACCTGACGTTGGTATTTCGAACGTGACGTGGGTGTGACGTGGGTGCATCGGATGTGACGTGGGCGTAACGTGGGGGCTACGAACATTACGCGGGTGTGACGTGGATGCTTCGAATGCGACGTTGGTGTTTCGAACGTGACATGGGTGTGACGTGGGTGCTTGGAACGTGACGTGGGCGTCACGTGGGGGCTTCGAACATGACGTGGGTGTGACGTGGGGGCATCGATCGTGACGTGGACATGACGTCGGTACTTTATACCTGATGGGGGTGTGACGTGGGTCATTCGAACGTGACGTGGGCGTGACGTGGGGGCATCGAACGTGACGTGGGTGTGACGTGGGGGCTTCGAACGTGACGTGGGCATGACGTGGGGGCTTCGAACGTGACGTGGGCGTGACGTGGGGGCTTCGAACGTGACCTGGGTGTGACGTGGGGGCTTCGAACGTGACCTGGGTGTGACGTGGGGGTTCGAACCTGACGTGGGTGTGACGTGGGGGCTTCCAAAGTGACGTGGGCCTGACGTGGGTCATTTGAACGTGACGTGGGTGTGACGTGGGTGTTTCGAACGTGACGTTGGTGTTTCGAACTTGACTTCGATGTGACGTGGGTGCTTCGGACCTGACGTGGGCGTAACGTGGGGGCTTCGAACATGACGCGGGAGTGACGTGGATGCTTCAAATGTGACGTTAGTGTTTCGAACGTGACAGGGGTGTGACGTGGGGGCTTCGAACGTGATGTGGGCGTCACATGGGGGCCTCGAACATGACGTGGATGTGAGGTGGGTGATTCGAACGTGACGTGGCCGTGACGTGGGTGATTCGAACGTGACGTGGGCGTGACGTGGGGGCTTCGAACCTGACGTGGGTGTGACGTGGGGGCTTCGAAAGTGACGTGGGTGTGACGTGGGTCATTTGAACGTGACGTGGGCGTGACGTGGGTGATTCCAACGTGACGTGGGGCTTTGAACGTGACGTGGGCGTGACGTGGGTGATTCGAATGTGACGTGGGCGTGACGTGGGGGCTTCGAACGTCACGTGGGCGTCACGTGGGGGCATCGAGTTTGACATGGGCGTGACCTGGGTGATTGGAACCTGACGTGGGCGTGACGTGGGTGATTCCAACGTGACGTGGGGCTTCGAACATGACGTGGGCGTGACGTGGGGGCTACGAAAGTGACGTGGGCATGACGTGGGTGATTCGATGGTGACATGGGTGTGACGTGGGGGCTTCGAACGTGACGTGAGTGTGACGTGGGTGTTTCGAACGTGACGTGGGCGTGACATCGGTACTTTGAATGTGACGTGGGTGTGACCTGGGTCATTTGAACGTGACGTGGGAGTGACGTGGGGGCATCGAACGTGACGTAAGGGTGACATGGGTGCTTAGAACGTGACGTGGTCGTGACGTGGATGATTGGAACGTGACGTGGGCGTGACGTGGGGGCTTCGAACGTGACCTGGGTGTGACGTGGGTGTTTCGAACGTGACGTGGGAGTGACGTGGGGTCTTCGAACGTGACGTGAGCGCCACGTGGGGGCATCGAAGTTGACGTGGGCGTGACCTGGGTGATTGGAACGTGAAGTGGGTGTGACGTGGGGACTTCGAAAGTGACGTGGGTGTGACGTGGGTGTTTCGAACGTGACGTGGGCGTGACGTGGGGGCATCGAACGTGACGTGGGCGTGACGTGGGGGCTTCGAACGTGACCTGGGTGTGACGTGGGTGTTTCGAACGTGACGTGGGCGTGACGTCGGTGCTTTGAATGTGACGTGGGTGTGACGTGGGTCATTCGAACGTGATGTACGTGTGACCTGTGGGATTCCAACGTGACGTGGGTGTTTCAAAACTAACGTGGGTGTGACGTAGGGGTATCGAACGTGACGTAGGTGTTTCCAAACTGACGTGGGTGTCACGTCGGTATGTTGAATGTGACGTGGGTGTGACGTGCATGGTTCGAACGTGAGGTGGGTGTTTTAAATGTGAGCTGGGCGTGACGTGGGTCATTCGAAAGTGATGTGGGTATGACGTGGGTCATTCGAACATGACGTAGGTGTGACGTGGGGGCTTCGAACGTGACGTGGTCGTGACCTGGGTGCTTGGAACGTGACGTGGGCGTGACGTGGGGGCTTCGAACGTGACATGGGTGTGACGTGGGTGCTTCGGACGTGACGTGGGTGTGACGTGGGGGCTTCGAACATGACGCGGGAGTGATGTGGATGCTTCGAATGTGACGTTGGTGTTTCGAACGTGACAGGGGTGTGACGTGGGTGCTTCGAACGTGACGTGGGCGTAGTGTGGGGGCTTCGAACATGACGTGGATGTGAGGTGGGGGCTTCGGACGTGACGTGGGCGTGACGTGGGGGCTTCGAAAATGATGTGGGTGTGACGTGGGGGCATCGAACGTGACGTGGGCGTGACGTGGGAGTTTCGAACGTGACGTGGACGTGACGTGGTACTTTACACTTGACGTGGGTGTGACCTGGCTCAATCGAACGTGACGTGGGTGTGACGTGGCGGCTTCGAATGTGACGTGGGTGTGACGTGTATGCTTCGAATGCAACGTTGGTGTTTCGAACGTGACATGGGTGTGACATGGGTGCTTGGAACGTGACGTGGGAGTGACGTGGGGGCTTCGAACATGACGTGGGCGTGACCTGGGTGATTGGAACGTGACGTGGACGTGACGTGGGTGGTTTCAACGTCACGTGAGCGTCACGTGGGGTCCTCGAACGTGACTTGGGCGTCACGTGGGGTCTTCGAAAGTGACGTGGGCATGACTGGGTGATTCGAAGGTGACGTGGGTGTGACGTGGGGGCTTGAAACGTGACGTGGGCGTGACCTGGGTGATTGGAACGTGACGTGGACGTGACGTGGGTGGTTTCAACGTGACGTGGGCGTGACGTGGGTGATTCGAACGTGACGTGGGTGTGACGTCGGAACTTTGAATGTGACGTGGGTGTGACCTGGGTCATTTGATCGTGAGGTGACGTGACGTGGGTGATTCGAACGTGACGTGGGCGTGACGTCGGAACTTTGAATGTGACGTGGGTGTGACCTGGGTCATTTGATCGTGAGGTGACGTGACGTGGGTGATTCGAACGTGACGTGGACGTGACGTGGTACTTTACATTTAACGTGGGTGTGACCTGGGTCAATCGAACGTGACGTGGGTGTGACGTGGGGGCTTCGAATGTGACGTGGGCGTGACGTGGGTGATTCGAATGTGACGTGGGCGTGACGTGGGGGCATCGAACGTGACGTGGCATGACGTCGGTGATTCGAACGTGACGTGGGCATGACGTCGGTGATTCGAACGTGACGTGGGTGTGACGTGGGGGCTTCGAACGTCACCTGGGTGTGACGTGGGTGTTTCGAACGTGACGTGGGCGTGACTTCGGTACTTGAATGTGACGTGGGTGTGACCTGGGTCATTCGAACGTGATGTACGTGTGACGTGCGGGCTTCGAACGTGACGTGGGTGTTTCAAAACTAACGTGGGTGTGACGTAGGGGTATCGAACGTGACGTAGGTGTTTCCAAACTGACGTGGGTGTGACGTCGGTATGTTGAATGTGACGTGGGTGTGACGTGCATGGTTCGAACGTGAGGTGGGTGTTTTAAATGTGAGCTGGGCGTGACGTGGGTCATTCGAACATGACGTAGGTGTGACGTGGGGGCTTCGAACGTGACGTGGGCGTGACGTGGGTCATTTGAACGTGACGTGGGCGTGACCTGGGTGATTCCATTGTGACGTGGGGCTTCGAATGTGACGTGGGCGTGACGTGGGTGATTCGAATGTGACGTGGGCGTGACGTGGGGGCTTCGAACGCCACGTGAGCTTCACGTGGGCGCTTCGAACGTGACGTGGGCGTGACGTGGGGGCTTCAAGCGTGACCTGGGTGTGACGTGGGTGATTCGAAGGTGACGTGGGCGTGACGTCAGTACTTTGAATGTGACGTGGGTATGACCTGGGTCATTTGAACGTGACGTGGGCGTGACGTGGGTGGTTTCCACGTGACCTGGGCGTCACGGGTGGGCTTCGACCGTGACGTGGGCATGACGTGGGTGATTCGAAGCTGACGTGGGCGTAACGTGGGGGCTTCGAACGTCACGTGGGCGTGACGTGGGGGCTTGAAACGTGACGTGGGCGTGACCTGGGTGATTGGAACGTGACGTGGACGTGACGTGCGGGCATGGAACGTGACGTGGGCGTCACGTGGGTGATTCCAACGTGACGTGGGCGTGACGTCGGTACTTTGAATGTGACGTGGGTGTGACCTGGGTGATTGGAACGTGACGTGGGAGTGACGTGGGGGCTTCGAACGTGACGTAAGTGTGACATGGGTGCTTAGAACGTGACGTGGGCGTGACGTGGGCGATTCCAACGTGATGTGGGGCTTCGAACATGACGTGGGCGGGATGTGGGTGATTCGAAGCTGACGTGGGCGTGACGTGGGGGCTTCGAACGTCACGTGGGCGTGACGTGGGGGCTTGAAACGTGACGTGGGCGTGACCTGGGTGATTGGAACGTGACGTGGGAGTGACGTGGGTGGTTTCAACGTGACGTGGGCGTCACGTGGGGGCTTCGGAGGTGACGTGGGCCTCACGTGGGGGCTTCGAAAGTGACGTGGGCATGGCGTGGGTGATTCGAAGGTGACGTGGGTGTGACGTGGGGGCTTCGAACGTGACGTGGGCGAATCGAACGTGACGTGGGCGTGACGTCGGAACTTTGAATGTGACGTGGGTGTGACCTGGGTCATTTGATCGTGACGTGGGAGTGACGTGGGGGCATCGAACGTGACGTAAGGGTGACATGGGTGCTTAGAACGTGACGTGGGTGTGACGTGGGTGATTCCAACGTGACGTGGGGCTTCGAACGTGACGTGGGCGTGACGTGGGTGATTGGAACGTGACGTGGGCGTGACGTCGGTACTTTGAAAGTGACGTGGGAGTGACGTGGGGGCTTCGGAGGTGACGTAAGGGTGACATGGGTGCTTAGAACGTGACGTGGGCGTGACGTGGGTGATTCCAACGTGACGTGGGGGCTTCGAACGTGACATGGGCGTGACGTGGGTGTTTCGAACGTGACGTGGGTGTGACGTGGGAGTTTCGATCATGACGTGGGCGTGACGTGTGTGGTTTCAACGTGACGTGGGTGTCACTTGGGGCATCGAACGTGATGTGGACGTGACGTCAGTACTTTCAGTTTGAGGTTGGTGTGACCTGGGTCATTCGAACGTGACGTACATGTGACGTGAGTGATTCCAACGTGACGTGGGGCTTCAAACGTGACGTGGGTGTGACCTGGGTGATAGGAACGTGACGTGGGTGTGACGTGGGGGCTTCGAACGTGACGTGGGTGTGACGTGGGTGTTTCGAATGTGACGTTGGTGTTTCACTCTTGACTTCGGTGTGACGTGGGTGCTTCGGACGTGACGTGGGCGTCACGTGGGGGCTTCGAACATGACGTGGATGTGAGGTGGGTGCTTCGGACGTGACGTGGGCGTGACGTGGGGGCTTCGAAAATGATGTGGGTGTGACGTGGGTGCATCGAACGTGACGTGGGCGTTACGTGGGAGTTTCGAACGTGACGTGGACGTGACGTGGGGGCTTCGAAAATGATGTGAGTGTGACGTGGGGGAATCGAACGTGACGTGGGCGTGACGTGGGAGTTTCGAACGTGACGTGGATGTGACGTGGTACTTTACATTTGACGTGGGTGTGACCTGGGTCAATCGAACGTGACGTGGGTGTGACGTGGGGGCTTCGAACGTCACGTGGGCATGACGTGGGTGGTTCGAAAGTGATTTGGGCGAGAATGGGTACTTTACATTTGACGTGGGTGTGACCTGGCTGATGCGAACGTGACGTGGGCGTCACGTGGGGGCATCGAACGTGACGTGGGCGTCACGTGGGGGCTTCGAAAGTGACGTGGACATCACGTGGGTGCTTCGAACGTGAGGTGGGCGTGACGTGGGGGCTTCGAACGTCACGTGGGCGTGACGTGGGTTATTCGAACGTGACGTGGGCGTCACGTGGGAGCTTCGAAAGTGACGTGGACGTCACGTGGGTGATTCGAAGCTGACGTGGGTGTGACGTGGGGGCTTCGAACGTGACCTGGGTGTGAGGCGGGTGTTTCGAACGTGACGTGGGCGTGACGTCGGTACTTTGAATGTGACGTGGGTGTAACCTGGGTCATTTGAACGTGACGTGGGAGTGACGCGGGGGCATCGAACGTGACGTAAGGGTGACATGGGTGCTTAGAACGCGACGTGGGCGTGACGTGGGCGATTCCAACGTGACTTGGGGCTTCGAACGTGACGTGGGCGTTTTGTGGGTGATTCGAATGTCACTTGGGCATGACGTGGGGGCTTCGATGTTGACGTGGGCGTGACCTGGGTGATTGGAACGTGACGTGGACGTGACGTGGGTGGTTTCAACATGACGTGAGCGTACGTGGGGTCCTCGAACGTGACTTGGGCGTCACGTGGGGTCTTCGAAAGTGACGTGGGCATGACGTGGGTGATTCGAAGGTGACGTGGGTGTGACGCGGGGGCTTCGAACGTGACGTGGGTGTGACGTCGGTACTTTGAATGTGACGTGGGTGTGACCTGGGTCATTTGAACGTGACGTGGGAGTGACGTGGGGGCATCGAACGTGACATAAGGGTGACATGGGTGCTTAGAACGTGACGTGGGCGTGATGCAGGTGATTCCAACGTGACGTGGGGCTTCGAATGTGACGTGGGCGTGACGTGGGTGATTGGAACGTGACGTGGGCGTGAAGTCGGTACTTTGAAAGTGACGTGGGTGTGACCTGGGGGCTTCGAAGGTGACGTAAGGGTGACATGGGTGCTTAGAACGTGACGTGGGCGTCACGTGGGTGATTCCAACGTGACGTGGGGCTTCGAACGTGACGTGGGTGTGACCTGGGTGATTGGAACGTAACGTGGGTGTGACGATGGTGCTTCGGACCTGACGTGGGCATAACGTGGGGGCTTCGAAAATGATGTGGGTGTGAGGTGGGGTCTTCGAACGTGACGTGGGCGTGACGTGGGAGTTTCGAACGTGACGTGGGCGTGACGTGGTACTTTACATTTGACGTGGGTGTGACCTGGGTCAATCGAACGTGACGTGGGCGTGACGTGGGGGCTTCGAACGTGACGTGGGTGTCACGTGGGTGTTTCGAACCTGACGTTGGCATTTCGAACGTGACGTGGGTGTGACGTGGGTGCATCGGATGTGACGTGGGCGTAACGTGGGGGCTACGAACATTACGCGGGTGTGACGTGGATGCTTCGAATGCGACGTTGGTGTTTCGAACGTGACATGGGTGTGACGTGGGTGCTTGGAACGTGACGTGGGCGTCACGTGGGGGCTTCGAACCTGACGTGGGTGTGACGTGGGGGCATCGATCGTGACGTGGACATGACGTCGGTACTTTATACCTGATGGGGGTGTGACGTGGGTCATTCGAACGTGACGTGGGCGTGACGTGGGGGCATCGAACGTGACGTGGGTGTGACGTGGGGGCTTCGAACGTGACGTGGGCATGACGTGGGGGCTTCGAACGTGACGTGGGCGTGACGTGGGGGCTTCGAACGTGACCTGGGTGTGACGTGGGGGCTTCGAACGTGACCTGGGTGTGACGTGGGGGTTCGAACCTGACGTGGGTGTGACGTGGGGGCTTCCAAAGTGACGTGGGCCTGACGTGGGTCATTTGAACGTGACGTGGGTGTGACGTGGGTGTTTCGAACGTGACGTTGGTGTTTTGAACTTGACTTCGATGTGACGTGGGTGCTTCGGACCTGACGTGGGCGTAACGTGGGGGCTTCGAACATGACGCGGGAGTGACGTGGATGCTTCAAATGTGACGTTAGTGTTTCGAACGTGACAGGGGTGTGACGTGGGGGCTTCGAACGTGACGTGGGCGTCACATGGGGGCCTCGAACATGACGTGGATGTGAGGTGGGTGATTCGAACGTGACGTGGCCGTGACGTGGGTGATTCGAACGTGACGTGGGCGTGACGTGGGGGCTTCGAACCTGACGTGGGTGTGACGTGGGGGCTTCGAAAGTGACGTGGGTGTGACGTGGGTCATTTGAACGTGACGTGGGCGTGACGTGGGTGATTCCAACGTGACGTGGGGCTTTGAACGTGACGTGGGCGTGACGTGGGTGATTCGAATGTGACGTGGGCGTGACGTGGGGGCTTCGAACGTCACGTGGGCGTCACGTGGGGGCATCGAGTTTGACATGGGCGTGACCTGGGTGATTGGAACCTGACGTGGGCGTGACGTGGGTGATTCCAACGTGACGTGGGGCTTCGAACATGACGTGGGCGTCACGTGGGGGCTACGAAAGTGACGTGGGCATGACGTGGGTGATTCGATGGTGACATGGGTGTGACGTGGGGGCTTCGAACGTGACGTGAGTGTGACGTGGGTGTTTCGAACGTGACGTGGGCGTGACATCGGTACTTTGAATGTGACGTGGGTGTGACCTGGGTCATTTGAACGTGACGTGGGAGTGACGTGGGGGCATCGAACGTGACGTAAGGGTGACATGGGTGCTTAGAACGTGACGTGGTCGTGACGTGGATGATTGGAACGTGACGTGGGCGTGACGTGGGGGCTTCGAACGTGACCTGGGTGTGACGTGGGTGTTTCGAACGTGACGTGGGAGTGACGTGGGGTCTTCGAACGTGACGTGAGCGCCACGTGGGGGCATCGAAGTTGACGTGGGCGTGACCTGGGTGATTGGAACGTGAAGTGGGTGTGACGTGGGGACTTCGAAAGTGACGTGGGTGTGACGTGGGTGTTTCGAACGTGACGTGGGCGTGACGTGGGGGCATCGAACGTGACGTGGGCGTGACGTGGGGGCTTCGAACGTGACCTGGGTGTGACGTGGGTGTTTCGAACGTGACGTGGGCGTGACGTCGGTGCTTTGAATGTGACGTGGGTGTGACGTGGGTCATTCGAACGTGATGTACGTGTGACCTGTGGGATTCCAACGTGACGTGGGTGTTTCAAAACTAACGTGGGTGTGACGTAGGGGTATCGAACGTGACGTAGGTGTTTCCAAACTGACGTGGGTGTCACGTCGGTATGTTGAATGTGACGTGGGTGTGACGTGCATGGTTCGAACGTGAGGTGGGTGTTTTAAATGTGAGCTGGGCGTGACGTGGGTCATTCGAACATGACGTAGGTGTGACGTGGGGGCTTCGAACGTGACGTGGTCGTGACCTGGGTGCTTGGAACGTGACGTGGGCGTGACGTGGGGGCTTCGAACGTGACATGGGTGTGACGTGGGTGCTTCGGACGTGACGTGGGTGTGACGTGGGGGCTTCGAACATGACGCGGGAGTGATGTGGATGCTTCGAATGTGACGTTGGTGTTTCGAACGTGACAGGGGTGTGACGTGGGTGCTTCGAACGTGACGTGGGCGTAGTGTGGGGGCTTCGAACATGACGTGGATGTGACGTGGGGGCTTCGGACGTGACGTGGGCGTGACGTGGGGGCTTCGAAAATGATGTGGGTGTGACGTGGGGGCATCGAACGTGACGTGGGCGTGACGTGGGAGTTTCGAACGTGACGTGGACGTGACGTGGTACTTTACACTTGACGTGGGTGTGACCTGGCTCAATCGAACGTGACGTGGGTGTGACGTGGCGGCTTCGAATGTGACGTGGGTGTGACGTGTATGCTTCGAATGCAACGTTGGTGTTTCGAACGTGACATGGGTGTGACATGGGTGCTTGGAACGTGACGTGGGCGTCACGTGGGGGCTTCGAACATGACGGGGGTGTGACGTGGGGGCATCGATCGTGACGTGGACGTGACGTCGGTACTTTATACCTGATGGGGGAGTGACGTGGGTCATTCGAACGTGACGTGGGCGTGACGTGGGGGCTTCGAACGAGACGTGGGCGTGACGTGGGTGATTCGAACGTGACGTGGGCGTGACGTGGGGGCATCGAAAATGATGTGGGTGTGACGTGGGGGCTTCGAACGTGACGTGGGCATGACGTCGGTGATTCGAACGTGACGTGGGCGTGACGTGGGGGCATCGAACGTGACCTGGGTGTGACGTGGGTGTTTCGAACGTGACGTGGGTGTGACGTCGGTACTTTGAATGTGACGTGGGTGTGACCTGGGTCATTCAAACGTGATGTACGTGTGACGTGTGGGCTTCGAACGTGACGTGGGTGTTTCAAAACAAACGTGGGTGTGACGTGGGGGTATCGAACGTGACGTAGGTGTTTCCAAACTGACGTGGGTGTGACGTCGGTATGTTGAATGTGACGTGGGTGTGACGTGCATGGTTCGAACGTGAGGTGGGTGTTTTAAATGTGAGCTGGGCGTGACGTGGGTCATTCGAACATGACGTAGGTGTGCCGTGGGGGCTTCGAACGTGACGTGGGCGTGACGTGGATGCTTCGAATGTGACGTTGGTGTTTCGAACGTGACATGGGTGTGACGTGGGTGCTTCGAATGTGACATGGGCGTAACGTGGGGGCTTCGAACCTGACGTGGGTGTGACGTGGGGGCTTCGAAAGTGACGTGGGTGTGACGTGGGGGCTTCGAACGTCACGTGAGCGTCACGTGGGGGCATCGAGTTTGATATGGGCGTGACCTGGGTGATTGGAACCTGACGTGGGCGTGACGTGGGTGATTCCAACGTGACGTGGGGCTTCGAACATGACGTGGGCGTGACGTGGGGGCTTCGATGTTGACGTGGGCATGACGTGGGTGATTCGAAGGTGACGGGTGTGACGTGGGGGCTTCGAACGTGACGTGGGTGTGACGTGGGTGTTTCGAACGTGACGTGGGCCTGACGTCGGTACTTTGAATGTGACGTGGGTGTGACCTGGGTCATTTGAACGTGACGTGGGAGTGACGTGGGGGCATCGAACGTGACATAAGGGTGACATGGGTGCTTAGAACGTGACGTGGTCGTGACGTGGATGATTGGAACGTGACGTGGGCGTGACGTGGGTCATTCGAAAGTGACGTGGGTGTGACGTGGGTCATTGGAACGTGACGTGGGCGTGACGTGGGTGTTTCGAATGTGACGTGGGCGTGACGTGGGGGCTTCGAACGTCACGTGAGCGTCACGTGGGGGCATCGAGTTTGACATGGGCGTGACGTGGGTGATTCCAACGTGACGTGGGGCTTCGAACATGACGTGGGCGTGACGTGGGGGCTTCGAAAGTGACGTGGGCATGACGTGGGTGATTCCAACGTGACGTGGGGCTTCGAACATGACGTGGGCGTGACGTGGGGGCTTCGAAAGTGACGTGGGCATGACGTGGGTGATTCGAAGGTGACATGGGTGTGACGTGGGGGCTTCGAACGTGACGTGGGCGTGACGTGGGGGCTTCTAACGTGACATGGGCGTGACGTCGGTACTTTGAATGTGACGTGGGTGTGACGTAGGTCATTCGAACGTGATGTACGTGTGACGTGTGGGCTTCGAACGTGACGTGGGTGTTTCAAAACTAACGTGGGTGTGACGTAGGGGTATCGAACGTGACGTAGGTGTTTCCAAACTGACGTGGGTGTGACGTCGATACGTTGAATGTGACGTGGGTGTGACGTGCATGATTCGAACGTGACGTGGGTGTTTTAAATGTGAGCTGGGCGTGACCTGGGTCATTCGAACGTGACATAGGTGTGACGTGGGGGCATCGAACGTGACGTGGGCATGACGTGGGGGCTTCGAACGTCACGTGGGCGTGACGTGTTACTTTATATTTGACGTGGGTGCGACCTGGGCCAATCGAACGTGACGTGGGTGTGACGTGGGGGCTTCGAACGTCACGTGGGCGTGACGTGGTACTTTACATTTGACGTGGGTGTGACCTGGGTCAATCGAACGTGACGTGGGTGTGACGTGGGGGCTTCGAACGGGACGTGGGCGTGACGTGGGGGCTTCGATCGTGACGTGGGCGTGACGTCGGTGCTTGGAATGTGACGTGGGTGTGACGTGTGGGCTTCGAACGTGACGTGGGTGTTTCAAAACTAACGTGGGTGTGACGTAGGGGTATCGAACGTGACGTAGGTGTTTCCAAACTGACGTGGGTGTGACGTCGGTATGTTGAATGTGACGTGGGTGTGACGTGCATGATTCGAACGTGAGGTGGGTGTTTTAAATGTGAGCTGGGCGTGACGTGGGTCATTCGAACATGACGTAGGTGTGACGTGGGGGCTTCGAACGTGACGTGGGCGTGACGTGGATGCTTCGAATGTGACGTTGGTGTTTCGAACGTGACATGGGTGTGACGTGGGTGCTTTGAATGTGACGTGGGCGTAACGTGAGTGCTTCGAACGTGACGTGGGTGTGACTTCGGTACATTGAATGTGCCGTGGGCGTGACGTGCATGACTCGAACGTGACGTGGGCGTGACGTGGGGGCATCGAACGTGACGTGGGCGTGACCTAGGGGCTTCAAAAGTGACGTGGGCGTCACGTGGGGGCATCAAACGTGACGTAGGTCTGACGTGGGGGCTTCGAACGTGACGTGGGCGTGACGTGGATGCTTCGAATGTGACGTTGGTGTTTCGAACGTGACATGGGTGTGACATGGGTGCTTCGAATGTGACGTGGGCGTAACGTGGGGGCTTCGAACCTGACGTGGGTGTGACGTGGGGGCTTCGAACGTGACGTGGGCCTGACGTCAGTACTTTGAATGTGACGTGGGTGTAACGTGGGGTCATGCGAACGTGACGTGGGTGTGACGTGGGTGTTTCGAACGTTACGTGGGCTTTTCGTGGGTGATTCAAACGTGACGTGGGCGTGACGTGGGTACTTTAGATTTGACTTGGGTGTGACCTGGGTGATGCGAACGTGATGTGTGCGTCACGTGGGGGCATCGAACGTGACGTGGGCGTCACGTGGGGGCTTCGAAAGTGACGTGGACGTCACGTGGGTGCTTCGAAGGTGACGTGGGTGTGACGTGGGGGCTTCGAACGTGACCTGGGTGTGAGGTGGGTGTTTCGAAGGGGACGTGGGCGTGACGTCGGAACTTTGAATGTGACGTGGGTGTGACCTGGGTCATTCGAACGTGACGTGGGAGTGACGCGGGGGCTTCGAACGTGACGTAAGGGTGACATGGGTGCTTAGAACGTGAGGTGGGCGTGACGTGGGCGATTCCAACGTGACGTGGGGCTTCGAACGTGACGTGGGCGTGATGTGGGTGATTCGAATGTCACTTGGGCGTGACGTGGGGGCTTCGAACGTCACGTGGGCGTGACGTGGGGGCTTCGAAAATGATGTGGGTGTGACGTGGGGGCATCGAACGTGACGTGGGCGTGACCTAGGGGCTTCAAAAGCGACGTGGGCGTCACGTGGGGGCATCGAACATGACGTAGGTGTGACGTGGGTGCTTCGAACGTGACGTGGGCGTGACGTGGATGCTTCGAATGTGACGTTGGTGTTTCGAACGTGACATGGGTGTGACATGGGTGCTTCGAATGTGACGTGGGCGTAACGTGGGGGCTTCGAACCTGACGTGGGTGTGACGTGGGGGCTTCGAACGTGACGTGGGTGTGACGTGGGTCATTTGAACGTGACGTGGGCGTGACGTGTGTGATTCCAACGTGACGTGGGGCTTCGAACGTGACGTGGGCGTCACGTGGGTGATTCGAAGGTGACGTGGGCGTGACGTCGGTACTTTGAAAGTGACGTGGGTGTGAGGTGGGTGATTACAACGTGACGTGGGAGTGATGTGGGGGCTTCAAACGTTACGTAAGGGTGACATGGGCGCTTAGAACGTGACGTGGGCGTGACGTGGGTGATTCGAATATGACGTGGGCGTGACGTGGGTGATTCGAAGGTGACGTGGGTGTGACGTGGGGGCTTCGAACGTGACGTGGGCGTGACGTGGGTGATTCGAAGGTGACATGGGTGTGACGTGGGGGCTTCGAACGTGACGTGGGCGTGACGTGGGTGCATCGAACGTGACGTGGGGGCTTCGAACGTGACGTGGGCGTGACGTGGGTGATTCCAACGTGACGTGGGTCATTCGAACGTGACATGGGCGTGACGTGGGTGATTCGAACGTGACGTGGGCGTGACGTCGGTACTTTGAATGTGACGTGGGTGTGACCTGGGTCATTGGAACGTGACGTGGGAGTGACGTGGGGGCTTCAAACGTGACGTAAGTGTGACATGGGTGCTTAGAACGTGACGTGGGAGTGACGTTGGTGATTCCAACGTGACCTGGGCTTCGCAAGTGACGTGGGCGTGACGTGGGTGATTGGAACGTGACGTGGGAGTGAGGTGGGTACTTCAAACGTGACCTGGGCATGACATAAGCGCTTCGATCGTGACGTGGGCGTGACGTGTGTGGTTTCAACGTGACGTGGGTGTGACGTGCGTCATTTGAACGTGACGTGGGCGTGACGTGTGTGGTTTCAACGTGACGTGGGCGTCACGGGTGGGCTTCGCACGTGACGTGGGCATGACGTGGGTGATTGGAACGTGACGTCGCGTGACGTGGGGGCATGGAACGCGACCTGAGTGGGACGTGGGTGATTCCAACGTGACGTGTGCGTGACGTCGGTACTTTCAATGTGACGTGGGTGTGACCTGGGTCATTTGAACGTGACGTGGGAGTGACGTGGGGGCTTCGAACGTGATGTAAGTGTGACATGGGTGCTTAGAACGTGACGTGGGCGTGACGTGGGCGATTCCAACGTGACGTGGGGCTTCGAACGTGACGTGGGCGTGACGTGGGTGATTCGAACGTGACGTGGGCGTGACGTCGGTACTTTGAATGTGACGTGGGAGTGACGTGGGGGCTTCAAACGTGACGTAAGGGTGACATGGGTGCTTAGAACGTGACGTGGGCGTGACGTGGGTGATTCGAATATGACGTGGGCGTGACGTGGATGCTTCGAACGTGACGTTGGTGTTTCGAACGTGACATGGGTGTGACATGGGTGCTTCGAATGTGAAGTGGGCGTAACGTGGGGGCTTCGAACGTCACGTGGGCGTCACGTGGGGGCATCGAACGTGACGTGGGCGTGACCTGGGTGATTGGAACGTGACGTGGGCGTCACGTGGGGGCTTCGAACGTGACGTGGGTGTGACGTGGGTGTTTCGAACCTGACGTTGGTATTTCGAACGTGACGTGGGTGTGACGTGGGTGCATCGGACGTGACGTGGGCATAACGTGGGGGCTACGAACATTACGCGGGTGTGACGTGGATGCTTCGAATGCGACGTTGGTGTTTCGAACGTGACATGGGTGTGACGTGGGTGCTTGGAACGTGACGTGGGCGTCACGTGGGGGCTTCGAACATGACGTGGGTGTGACGTGGGGGCATCGATCGTGACGTGGGCGTGACGTGGGTGATTCCAACGTGACGTGGGGCTTCGAACGTGACGTGGGCATGACGTGGGTGCTTGGAACGTGACGTGGGCGTGACGTGGGGGCATCCAACGTGACGTGGGTGTGACGTGGGGGCTTCAAACGTGACGTGGGCATGACATCGGTGATTCGAACGTGACGTGGGCGTGACGTCGGTGATTCGAACATGACGTGGGCGTGACGTGGGTCATTCGAACATGACGTAGGTGTGACGTGGGTGTTTCGGACGTGACGTGGGCGTGACGTGGATGCTTCGAACGTGACGTTGGTGTTTCGAACGTGACGTGGGTGTGACGTGGGTGCTGCGAACGTGACGTGGGCGTGACATAGGCGCTTCGATCATGACGTGGGCGTGACGTGTGCGGTTCCAACGTGACGTGGGTGTCACGTGGGGCATCGAACGTGACGTGGACGTGACGTCGGTACTTTCAATTTGAGGTTGGTGTGACGTGGGTCATTCGAACGTGACGTACATGTGACGTGGGTGATTCCAACGTGACGTGGGGCTTCGAACGTGACGTGGGTGTGACCTGGGTGATTGGAACGTGACGTGGGTGTGACGTGAGGGCTTCGAACGTCACGTGGGCGTCACGTGGGGGCATCGAACGTGACGTGGGCGTGACGTGGGTGATTGGAACGTGACGTGGGTGTGACGTGGGTGTTTCGAACCTGACGTTGGTATTTCGAACGTGACGTGGGTGTGACGTGGCTGCATCGGACGTGACGTGGGTGTGACGTGGGGGCTTCGAACGTGACGTGGGTGTCACGTGGGTGTTTCGAACCTGACGTTGGTATTTCGAACGTGACGTGGGTGTGACGTGGGTGCATCGGACGTGACGTGGGCATAACGTGGGGGCTACGAACATTACGCGGGTGTGACGTGGATGCTTCGAATGCGACGTTGGTGTTTCGAACGTGACATGGGTGTGACGTGGGTGCTTGGAACGTGACGTGGGCGTCACGTGGGGGCTTCGAACATGACGTGGGTGTGACGTGGGGGCATCGATCGTGACGTGGGCGTGACGTGGGTGATTCCAACGTGACGTGGGGCTTCGAACGTGACGTGGGCATGACGTGGGTGGTTCGAACGTGACGTGGGCGTGACGTGGGGGCATCGAACGTGACGTGGGTGTGACGTGGGGGCTTCGAACGTGACGTGGGCATGACGTGGGTGATTCGAAGGTGACGTTTGCGTGACGTGGGGGCATGGAACGTGACGTGGGTGTGACGTGGGTGATTCCAACGTGACGTGGGCGTGACGTCGGTACTTTGAAAGTGACGTGGGTGTGACCTGGGTCATTGGAACGTGACGTGGGCGTGACGTTTGGGCTTCGAACGTGACGTAAGGGTGACATGGGAGATTAGAACGTGACGTGGGCGTGACGTCGGTACTTTGAACGTGACGTGGGTGTGACCTGGGTCGTTTGAACGTGACGTGGGAGTGACGTGGGGGCTTCAAACGTGACGTAAGGGTGACATGGGAGATTAGAACGTGACGTGGGCGTGACGTGGGTGATTCGAATATGACGTGGGCATGACGTGGGTGATTCGAACGTGACGTGGGCGAGACGTGGGTGATTCCAACGTGACGTGGGGGCTTCGAACGTGACGTGGGCGTGACGTGGGTGATTCCAACGTGACGTGGGGGCTTCGAACGTGACATGGGCGTGACGTGGGTGATTCGAACGTGACGTGGGAGTGACGTGGGGGCTTCAAACGTGACGTAAGTGTGACATGGGTGCTTAGAACGTGACGTGGGCGTGACGTGGGCGATTCCAACGTGATGTGGTGCTTCGAACGTGACGTGGGCGTTTTGTGGGTGATTCGAATGTCACTTGGGCGTGACGTGGGGGCTTCGATGTTGACGTGGGCGTGACCTGGGTGATTGGAACGTGACGTGGACGTGACGTGGGTGGTTTCAACGTGACGTGAGCGTCACGTGGGGTCCTCGAACGTGACTTGGGCGTCACGTGGGGTCTTCGAAAGTGACGTGGGCATGACTGGGTGATTCGAAGGTGACGTGGGTGTGACGTGGGGGCTTCGAACGTGACGTGGGTGTGACGTCGGTACTTTGAATGTGACGTGGGTGTGACCTGGGTCATTTGAACGTGACGTGGGAGTGACGTGGGGGCATCGAACGTGACATAAGGGTGACATGGGTGCTTAGAACGTGACGTGGCCGTGATGCAGGTGATTCCAACGTGACGTGGGGCTTCGAATGTGACGTGGGCGTGACGTGGGTGATTGGAACGTGACGTGGGAGTGAGGTGGGTACTTCAAACTTGACCTGGGCATGACATAAGCGCTTCGATCGTGACGTGGGCGTGACGTGTGTGGTTTCAACGTGACGTGGGTGTGACGTGCGTCATTTGAACGTGACGTGGGCGTGACGTGTGTGGTTTCAACGTGACGTGGGCGTCACGGGTGGGCTTCGCACGTGACGTGGGCATGACGTGGGTGATTGGAACGTGACGTCGCGTGACGTGGGCGCATGGAACGTGACCTGAGTGGGACGTGGGTGATTCCAACGTGACGTGGGCGTGACGTCGGTACTTTGAAAGTGACGTGGGTGTGACCTGGGTCATTTGAACGTGACGTGGGAGTGACGTGGGGGCTTCAAACGTGACGTAAGTGTGACATGGGTGCTTAGAACTTGACGTGGGCGTGACGTGGGCGATTCCAACGTGACGTGGGGCTTCGAACGTGACGTGGGCGTGACGTGGGTGATTCGAACGTGACGTGGGCGTGACGTCGGTACTTTGAATGTGACGCGGGAGTGACGTGGGGGCTTCAAACGTGACGTAAGGGTGACATGGGTGCTTAGAACGTGACGTGGGCGTGACGTGGGTGATTCGAATATGACGTGGGCGTGACGTGGGTGATTCGAAAGTGACGTTGGTGTGACGTGGGTGTTTCGGACGTGACGTCGGCGTGACGTGGATGCTTCGAACGTGACGTTGGTGTTTCGAACGTGACGTGGGTGTGACGTGGGTGCTTCGAACGTGACGTGGGCGTGACATAGGCGCTTCGATCATGACGTGGGCGTGACGTGTGTGGTTTCAACGTGACGTGGGTGTGACGTGGGGCATCGAACGTGACGTGGACGTGACGTCGGTACTTTCAATTTGAGGTTGGTGTGACCTGGGTCATTCGAACGTGACGTACATGTGACGTGGGTGATTCCAAAGTGACGTGGGGCTTCGAACGTGACGTGGGTGTGACCTGGGTGATGCGAACGTGACGTTGGTATTTCGAACGTGACGTGGGTGTGACGTGGGTGCATCGGACGTGACGTGGGCATAACGTGGGGGCTACGAACATTACGCGGGTGTGACGTGGATGCTTCGAATGCGACGTTGGTGTTTCGAACGTGACATGTGTGTGACGTGGGTGCTTGGAACGTGACGTGGGCGTCACGTGGGGGCTTCGAACATGACGTGGGTGTGACGTGGGGGCATCGATCGTGACGTGGGCGTGACGTGGGTGATTCCAACGTGACGTGGGGCTTCGAACGTGACGTCGGCATGACGTGGGTGGTTCGAACGTGACGTGGGCGTGACGTGGGGGCATCGAACGTGACGTGGGTGTGACGTGGGGGCTTCGAACGTGACGTGGGCATGACATCGGTGATTCGAACGTGACGTGGGCATGACGTCGGTGATTCGAACGTGACGTGGGCGTGACGTGGGTCATTCGAACATGACGTAGGTGTGACGTGGGTGTTTCGGACGTGACGTGGGCGTGACGTGGATGCTTCGAACGTGACGTTGGTGTTTCGAACGTGACGTGGGTGTGACGTGGGTGCTTCGAACGTGACGTGGGCGTGACATAGGCGCTTCGATCATGACGTGGGCGTGACGTGTGTCGTTCCAACGTGACGTGGGTGTCACGTGGGGCATCGAACGTGACGTGGACGTGACGTCGGTACTTTCAATTTGAGGTTGGTGTGACGTGGGTCATTCGAACGTGACGTACATGTGACGTGGGTGATTCCAACGTGACGTGGGGCTTCGAACGTGACGTGGGTGTGACCTGGGTGATTGGAACGTGACGTGGGTGTGACGTGGGGGCTTCCAAAGTGACGTGGGTGTGACGTGGGTGCATCGGACGTGACGTGGGCGTAACGTGGGGGCTACGAACATTACGCGGGTGTGACGTGGATGCTTCGAATGCGACGTTGGTGTTTCGAACGTGACGTGGGCGTGACATGGGTGCTTCGAATGTGACGTGGGCGTAACGTGGGTGTTTCGAACGTGACGTGGGTGTGACGTGGGGGCTTCGAAAGTGACGTGGGTGTGACGTGGGTCATTCGAACGTGACGTGGGCGTGACGTGGGTGATTCCAACGTGACGTGGGGCTTCGAACGTGACGTGGGCGTGACGTGGGCGATTCGAACGTGACGTGGGGCTTCGAACGTGACGTGGGCGTGACGTCGGTAGTTTGAATGTGACGTGGGTGTGACATGGGTCATTGGAACGTGACGTGGGAGTGACGTGGGGGCTTCAAACGTGACGTAAGGGTGACATGGGTGCTTTGAACGTGACGTGGGCGTGACGTGGGCGATTCCAACGTGACGTGGGGCTTCGAATTTGACGTGGGCGTGACGTGGGGGCTTCAATTGTGACGTGGGCGTGACCTAGGTGATTGGAACGTGACGTGGACGTGACGTGGGTGGTTTCAACGTGACGTGAGCGTCACGAGGGGTCCTCGAACGTGACTTGGGCGTCACGTGGGGTCTTCGAAAGTGACGTGGGCATGACGCGGGTGATTCGAAGGTGACGTGGGTGTGACGCGGGGGCTTCGAACGTGACGTGGGTGTGACGTCGGTACTTTGAATGTGACGTGGGTGTGACCTGGGTCATTTGAACGTGACGTGGGAGTGACGTGGGGGCATCGAACGTGACATAAGGGTGACATGGGTGCTTAGAACGTGACGTGGGCGTGATGCGGGTGATTCCAACGTGACGTGGGGCTTCGAATGTGACGTGGGCGTGAGGTGGGTGATTGGAACGTGACGTGGGCGTGACGTCGGTACTTTGAAAGTGACGTGGGTGTGACCTGGGGGCTTCGAAGGTGACGTAAGGGTGACATGGGTGCTTAGAACGTGATGTGGGCGTCACGTGGGTGATTCCAACGTGACGTGGGGGCTTCGAACGTGACATGGGCGTGACGTGGGTGATTGGAACGTGACGTGGGCGTGATGTCGGTACTTTGAAAGTGACGTGGGTGTGACCTGGGGGCTTCGAAGGTGACGTAAGGGTGACATGGGTGCTTAGAACGTGACGTGGGCGTCACGTGGGTGATTCTAACGTGACGTGGGCGTGACGTCGGTACTTTGAAAGTGACGTGGGTGTGACCTGGGTGATTGGAACGTGACGTGGGAGTGACGTGGGGGCTTCAAACGTGACGTAAGGGTGACATGGGTGCTTAGAACGTGACGTGGGAGTGACGTGGGTGATTCCAACGTGACGTGGGCTTCGAACGTGACGTGGGCGTGACGTGGGCGATTGGAACGTGACGTGGGCGTGAGGTGGGTCATTCGAAAGTGACGTGGGTGTGACGTGCGTGCTTAGGACGTGAGGTGGGCGTGTCGTGGGTGCTTCGAACGTGACGTGGGCATGACATAAGCGCTTCGATCGTGACGTGGGCGTGACGTGTGTGGTTTCAACGTGACGTGGGTGTCACGTGGGGCATCGAACGTGACGTGGGCGTGACGTGTGTGGTTTCAACGTGACGTGGGCGTCACGGGTAGGCTTCGAACGTGACGTGGGCATGACGTGGGCGATTCGAAGGTGACGTGGGCGTGACGTGGGGGCATGGAACGTGACGTGGGTGTGACGTGGGTGATTCCAACGTGACGTGGGCGTGACGTCGGTACTTTGAACGTGACGTGGGTGTGACCTGGGTCATTTGAACGTGACGTGGGCGTGACGTTTGGGCTTCGAACGTGACGTAAGGGTGACATGGGAGATTAGAACGTGACGTGGGCGTGACGTCGGTACTTTGAACGTGACGTGGGTGTGACCTGGGTCGTTTGAACGTGACGTGGGAGTGACGTGGGGGCTTCAAACGTGACGTAAGGGTGACATGGGAGATTAGAACGTGACGTGGGCGTGACGTGGGTGATTCGAATATGACGTGGGCATGACGTGGGTGCTTAGAACGTGACGTGGGCGAGACGTGGGTGATTCCAACGTGACGTGGGGGCTTCGAACGTGACGTGGGCGTGACGTGGGTGATTCCAACGTGACGTGGGGGCTTCGAACGTGACATGGGCGTGACGTGGGTGATTCGAACGTGACGTGGGAGTGACGTGGGGGCATCGAACGTGACGTAAGTGTGACATGGGTGCTTAGAACGTGACGTGGGAGTGACGTGGGTGATTCCAACGTGACGTGGGCTTCGCAAGTGACGTGGGCGTGACGTGGGTGATTGGAACGTGACGTGGGAGTGAGGTGGGTACTTCAAACGTGACCTGGGCATGACATAAGCGCTTCGATCGTGACGTGGGCGTGACGTGTGTGGTTTCAACGTGACGTGGGTGTGACGTGCGTCATTTGAACGTGACGTGGGCGTGACGTGTGTGGTTTCAACGTGACGTGGGCGTCACGGGTGGGCTTCGCACGTGACGTGGGCATGACGTGGGTGATTGGAACGTGACGTCGCGTGACGTGGGCGCATGGAACGTGACCTGAGTGGGACGTGGGTGATTCCAACGTGACGTGGGCGTGACGTCGGTACTTTCAATGTGACGTGGGTGTGACCTGGGTCATTTGAACGTGACGTGGGAGTGACGTGGGGGCTTCGAACGTGATGTAAGTGTGACATGGGTGCTAAGAACGTGACGTGGGCGTGACGTGGGCGATTCCAACGTGACGTGGGGCTTCGAACGTGACGTGGGCGTGACGTGGGTGATTCGAACGTGACGTGGGCGTGACGTCGGTACTTTGAATGTGACGTGGGAGTGACGTGGGGGCTTCAAACGTGACGTAAGGGTGACATGGGCGCTTAGAACGTGACGTGGGCGTGACGTGGGTGATTCGAATATGACGTGGGCGTGACGTGGGTGATTCGAAAGTGACGTTGGTGTGACGTGGGTGTTTCGGACGTGACGTGGGCGTGACGTGGATGCTTCGAACGTGACGTTGGTGTTTCGAACGTGACGTGGGTGTGACGTGGGTGCTTCGAACGTGACGTGGGCGTGACATAGGCGCTTCGATCATGACGTGGGCGTGACGTGTGTGGTTTCAACGTGACGTGGGTGTGACGTGGGGCATCGAACGTGGCGTGGACGTGACGTCGGTACTTTCAATTTGAGGTTGGTGTGACCTGGGTCATTCGAACGTGACGTACATGTGACGTGGGTGATTCCAAAGTGACGTGGGGCTTCGAACGTGACGTGGGTGTGACCTGGGTGATGCGAACCTGACGTGGGTATGACGTGGAGGGCTTCGAACGTGACGTGGGTGTGACGTGGGTGTTTCGAACGTGACGTGGGCGTGACCTGGGTGATTGGAACGTGACGTGGGTGTGACGTGGGGGCTTCGAACGTGACGTGGGTGTGACGTGGGTGTTTCGAACCTGACGTTGGTATTTCGAACGTGACGTGGGTGTGACGTGGGTGCATCGGACGTGACGTGGGCATAACGTGGGGGCTACGAACATTACGCGGGTGTGACGTGGATGCTTCGAATGCGACGTTGGTGTTTCGAACGTGACATGGGTGTGACGTGGGTGCTTGGAACGTGACGTGGGCGTCACGTGGGGGCTTGGAACATGACGTGGGTGTGACGTGGGGGCATCGATCGTGACGTGGGCGTGACGTGGGTGATTCCAACGTGACGTGGGGCTTCGAACGTGACGTGGGCATGACGTGGGTGATTCGAACGTGACGTGGGCGTGACGTGGGGGCATCCAACGTGACGTGGGTGTGACGTGGGGGCTTCGAACGTGACGTGGGCATGACATCGGTGATTCGAACGTGACGTGGGCATGACGTCGGTGATTCGAACGTGACGTGGGCGTGACGTGGGTGATTCGAATATGACGTGGGTGTGACATGGGTCATTCGAACATGACGTAGGTGTGACGTGGGTGTTTCGGACGTGACGTGGGCGTGACGTGGATGCTTCGAACGTGACGTTGGTGTTTCGAACGTGATGTGGGTGTGACGTGGGTGCTTCGAACGTGACGTGGGCGTGACATAGGCGCTTCGATCATGACGTGGGCGTGACGTGTGTGGTTCCAACGTGACGTGGGTGTCACGTGGGGCATCGAACGTGACGTGGACGTGACGTCGGTACTTTCAATTTGAGGTTGGTGTGACGTGGGTCATTCGAACGTGACGTACATGTGACGTGGGTGATTCCAACGTGACGTGGGGCTTCGAACGTGACGTGGGTGTGACCTGGGTGATTGGAACGTGACGTGGGCGTGACGTGGGGGCTTCGAACGTCACGTGGGCGTCACGTGGGGGCATCGAACGTGACGTGGGCGTGACGTGGGTGATTGGAACGTGACGTGGGTGTGACGTGGGTGTTTCGAACCTGACGTTGGTATTTCGAACGTGACGTGGGTGTGACTTGGCTGCATCGGACGTGACGTGGGCGTAACGTGGGGGCTACGAACATTACGCGGGTGTGACGTGGATGCTTCGAATGCGACGTTGGTGTTTCGAACGTGACATGGGTGTGACATGGGTGCTTCGAATGTGACGTGGGCGTAACGTGGGTGTTTCGAACGTGACGTGGGTGTGACGTGGGGGCTTCGAAAGTGACGTGGGTGTGACGTGGGTCATTTGAACGTGACGTGGGCGTGACGTGGGTGATTCCAACGTGACGTGGGGCATCGAACGTGACGTGGGCGTGACGTGGGCGATTCGAACGTGACGTGGGGCTTCGAACGTGACGTGGGCGTGACGTCGGTACTTTGAATGTGACGTGGGTGTGACCTGGGTCATTGGAACGTGACGTGGGAGTGACGTGGGGGCTTCAAACGTGACGTAAGGGTGACATGGGTGCTTTGAACGTGACGTGGGCGTGACGTGGGCGATTCCAACGTGACGTGGGGCTTCGAATTTGACGTGGGCGTGACGTGGGGGCTTCGATTGTGACGTGGGCGTGACCTAGGTGATTGGAACGTGACGTGGACGTGACGTGGGTGGTTTCAACGTGACGTGAGCGTCACGTGGGGTCCTCGAACGTGACTTGGGCGTCACGTGGGGTCTTCGAAAGTGACGTGGGCATGACGCGGGTGATTCGAAGGTGACGTGGGTGTGACGTGGGGGCTTCGAACGTGACGTGGGTGTGACGTCGGTACTTTGAATGTGACGTGGGTGTGACCTGGGTCATTTGAACGTGACGTGGGAGTGACGTGGGGGCATCGAACGTGACATAAGGGTGACATGGGTGCTTAGAACGTGACGTGGGCGTGATGCGGGTGATTCCAACGTGACGTGGGGCTTCGAATGTGACGTGGGCGTGAGGTGGGTGATTGGAACGTGACGTGGGCGTGACGTCGGTACTTTGAAAGTGACGTGGGTGTGACCTGGGGGCTTCGAAGGTGACGTAAGGGTGACATGGGTGCTTAGAACGTGATGTGGGCGTCACGTGGGTGATTCCAACGTGACGTGGGGGCTTCGAACGTGACATGGGCGTGACGTGGGTGATTCCAACGTGACGTGGGCGTGACGTCGGTACTTTGAAAGTGACGTGGGTGTGACCTGGGTGATTGGAACGTGACGTGGGAGTGACGTGGGGGCTTCAAACGTGACGTAAGGGTGACATGGGTGCTTAGAACGTGACGTGGGAGTGACGTGGGTGATTCCAACGTGACGTGGGCTTCGAACGTGACGTGGGCGTGACGTGGGCGATTGGAACATGACGTGGGCGTGAGGTGGGTCATTCGAAAGTGACGTGGGTGTGACGTGCGTGCTTAGGACGTGGGGTGGGCGTGTCGTGGGTGCTTCGAACGTGACGTGGGCATGACATAAGCGCTTCGATCGTGACGTGGGCGTGACGTGTGTGGTTTCAACGTGACGTGGGTGTCACGTGGGGCATCGAACGTGATGTGGGCGTGACGTGTGTGGTTTCAACGTGACGTGGGCGTCACGGGTAGGCTTCGAACGTGACGTGGGCATGACGTGGGTGATTCGAAGGTGACGTGGGCGTGACGTGGGGGCATGGAACGTGACGTGGGTGTGACGTGGGTGATTCCAACGTGACGTGGGCGTGACGTCGGTACTTTGAACGTGACGTGGGTGTGACCTGGGTCATTTGAACGTGACGTGGGAGTGACGTGAGGGCTTCAAACGTGACGTAAGGGTGACATGGGAGATTAGAACGTGACGTGGGCGTGACGTGGGTGATTCGAATATGACGTGGGCATGACGTGGGTGATTCGAACGTGACGTGGGCGAGACGTGGGTTCTTCGAACGTGACGTGGGCGTGATATAGGCGTTTCGATCATGACGTGGGCGTGACGTGTGTGGTTTCAACATGACGTGGGTGTGACGTGGGGGCTTCGAACGTGACGTCGGCCTCTCGTGGGGGCTTTGAAAGTGACTTGGGCGTGACGTGGGTGAATCGAAGGTGACGTGGGTATGACGTGGGTTCTTCGAACGTGACGTGGGCATGACGTGGGTGATTCGAACGTGACGTGGGCGTGACGTGGGTGATTCGAAAGTGACGTGGGCGTGACGTGGGTGATTCGAAAGTGATGTCGGTGTGACAGGGTGTTTCGGACGTGACGTGGGTGTGACGTGGGTGCTTCGAACGTGACGTGGGCGTGACATAGGCGCTTCGATCATGACGTGGGCGTGACGTGTGTGGTTTCAACGTGACGTGGGTGTCACGTGGGGCATCGAACCTGACGTGGACGTGACGTCGGTACTTTCAATTTGAGGTTGGTGTGACCTGGGTCATTAGAACGTGACGTACATGTGACGTGGGTGATTCCAACGTGACGTGGGGCTTCGAACGTGATGTGGGTGTGACCTGGGTGATTGGAACGTGACGTGGGTGTGACGTGGGAGCTTCGAACGTGACGTTGGTGTTTCGAACTTGACTTCGGTGTAACGTGCGTGATACGGACGTGACGTGGGCGTGACGTGGGGGCTTCGAAAATGTTGTGGGTGTGAGATGGGGTCTTCCAACGTGACGTGGACGTGACGTGGTACTTTACATTTGACGTGGGTGTGACCTGGGTCAATCGAACGTGACGTGGGTGTGACGTGGGGGCTTCGAATGTGACGTGGGCGTGACGTGGTGATTCGAATGTGACGTGGGTGTGACGTCGGTACTTTGAATGTGACGTGGGCGTCACGTGGGGGCATCGAACGTGACGTGGACGTGACCTGGGTGATTGGAACGCGACGTGGGTGTGACGTGGGGGTTTCGAACGTGACGTGGGTGTGACGTGGGTGTTTCGAACCTGACGTTGGTATTTCGAACGTGACGCGGGTGTGACGTGGGTGCTTTGAATGCGACGTTGGTGTTTCGAACGTGACAGGGGTGTGACGTGGGTGCTTCGAATGTGACGTGGGTGTTTCGAACGTGACGTGGGTGTGACGTGGGTGATTCCAACGTGACGTGGGGCTTTGAAAGTGACGTGGGCGTGACGTGGGTGATTCGAATGTGACGTGGGCGTGACGTGGGGGCTTCGAACGTCACGTGAGCGTCACGTGGGGGCATCGAGTTTGACATGGGCGTGACCTGGGGGATTGGAACGTGACGTGGGCGTGACGTGGGTGATTCCAACGTGACGTGGGGCTTTGAACATGACGTGGGCGTGACGTGGGGGCTTCGAACGTCACGTGAGCGTCACGTGGGGGCATCGAGTTTGACATGGGCGTGACCTGGGGGATTGGATCGTGAAGTGGGTGTGACGTGGGTGTTTCGAACGTGACGTTGGTGTTTCGAACATGACTTCGGTGTGACGTGGGTGCTTCGGACCTGACGTGGGCGTAACATGCGGGCTTCGAACATGACGCGGGAGTGACGTGGATGCTTCGAATGTGACGTTGGTGTTTCGAACGTGACGGGGTGTGACGTGGGTGCTTGGAACGTGACGTGGGCGTCACGTGGGGGCTTCGAACATGACGTGGATGTGACGTGGGTGCTTCGGACGTGACGTGGGCGTGACGTTGATGCTTCGAACGTGACGTGGGAGTTTCGAACGTGACGTGGGTGTGACGTGGGTTCTTCGAACGTGACGTGAGCGTGACATAGGCGCTTCGATCATGACGTGGGCGTGACGTGTGTGGTTTCAACGTGACGTGGGTGTCACGTGGGGCATCGAACGTGACGTGGACGTGACGTCGGTACTTTCAATTTGAGGTTGGTGTGACCTGGGTCATTAGAACGTGACGTACATGTGACGTGGGTGATTCCAACGTGACGTGGGGCTTCGAACGTGACGTGGGCGTGACGTGGGTGATTCGAATGTGACGTGGGCGTGAGGTGGGGGCTTCGAACGTGACGTGGGCGTGACGTGGGGGCTTCGAAGTTGACGTGGGCATGGCGTGGGTGATTGGAACGTGAAGTGGGTGTGACTTGGGGGCTTCGAACGTGAAATGGGTGTGACGTGGGTGTTTCGAACGTGACGTTGGTGTTTCGAACGTGACGTGGGTGTGACGTGGGTGCTTTGAACGTGACGTGGGCGTCACGTGGGGGCTTCGAACATGACGTGGGTGTGACGTGGGGGCTTCGGACGTGACGTGGGCATGACGTGGGGGCTTCGAAAATGATGTGGGTGTGACGTGAGGGCATCGAACGTGACGTGGGCGTGACGTGCGGGCTTCGAACGTGACCTGGGTGTGACGTGGGGGCTTCGAACCTGACGTGGGTGTGACGTGGGGGCTTCCAAAGTGACGTGGGCATGACGTGGGTCATTTGAACGTGACGTGGGTGTGACGTGGGTGTTTCGAACGTGACGTTGGTGTTTCGAACTTGACTTCGGTGTGACGTGGGTGATTCGGACCTGACGTGGGCGTAACGGAGGGGCTTCGAACATGACGTGGATGTGACGTCGGTGATTCGAACGTGACGTGGGCGTGACGTGGGGGCTTCGATCGTGACGTGGGCATGACGTGGGTGTTTCGAACGTGACGTGGGTGTGACGTCGGTACTTTGAATGTGACGTGGGTGTGACCTGGGTCATTCAAACGTGATGTACGTGTGACGTGTGGGCTTCCAACGTGACGTGGGTGTTTCAAAACTAACGTGGGTGTGATGTCGGTATGTTGAATGTGACGTGGGTGTGACGTGCATGGTTCGAACGTGAGGTGGGTGTTTTAAATGTGAGCTGGGTGTGACGTGGGTGCATCGAACATGACGTAGGTGTGACGTGGGTGTTTCGGAGGTGACGTGGGCGTGACGTGGATGCTTCGAATGTGACGTTGGTGTTTCGAACGTGACATGGGTGTGACGTGGGTGCTTCGAATGTGACGTGGGCGTAACGTGGGGGCTTCGAACCTGACGTGGGTGTGACGTGGGGGCTTCGAAAGTGACGTGGGTGTGACGTGGGTCATTTGAACGTGACGTGGGCGTGACGTGGGTGATTCCAACGTGACGTGGGGCTTCGAATGTGACGTGGGCGTGACGTGGGTGATTCGAACGTGACGTGGACGTGACGTGGGGGCATCGAGTTTGACATGGGCGTGACCTGGGTGATTGGAACGTGACGTGGGCGTGACGTGGGTGATTCCAACGTGACGTGGGGCTTCGAACATGACGTGGGCGTGACGTGGGGGCTTCGAAAGTGACGTGGGCATGACGTGGGTGATTCGAAGGTGACATGGGCGTGACGTGGGGGCTTCGAACGTGACGTGGGTGTGACGTGGGGGCTTCGAACGTGACGTGGGCGTGACGTCGGTACTTTGAATGTGACGTGGGTGTGACCTGGGTCATTTGAACGTGACGTGGGAGTGACGTGGGGGCATCGAACGTGACATAAGGGTGACATGGGTGCTTAGAACGTGACGTGGTCGTGACGTGGATGATTGGAACGTGACGTGGGCGTGACGTGGGTGATTCCAACGTGACGTGGGGCTTCGAACGTGACGTGGGCGTGACGTGGGGGCTTCGATGTTGACGTGGGCATGACGTGGGTGATTCGAATGTCACTTGGGCGTGACGTGGGGGCTTCGAACGTCACGTGGGCATGACGTGGGGGCTTCGAAAATGATGTGGGTGTGACGTGGGGGCATCGAACGTGACGTGGGAGTGACGTGGGAGTTTCGAACGTGACGTTGGTATTTCGAACGTGACGTGGGTGTGACGTGGGTGTTTTGAACCTGACGTTGGTATTTCGAACGTGACGTGGGTGTGACGTGGGTGCATCGGACGTGACGTGGGCGTAACGTGGGGGCTACGAACATTACGCGGGTGTGACGTGGATGCTTCGAATGCTATGTTGGTGTTTCGAATGTGACATGGGTGTGACATGGGTGCTTGGAACGTGACGTGGGCGTCACGTGGGGGCTTGGAACATGACGTGGGTGTGACGTGGGGGCTTCGATCGTGACGTGGGCATGACGTGGGTGATTCGAACGTGACGTGGGCGTGACGTCGGTACTTTGAAAGTGACGTGGGTGTGACCTGGGTCATTGGAACGTGACGTGGGAGTGACGTGGGGGCTTCAAACGTGACGTAAGGGTGACATGGGTGCTTAGAACGTGACGTGGGAGTGACGTGGGTGATTCCAACGTGACGTGGGCTTCGAACGTGACGTGGGCGTGACGTGGGTGATTGGAACGTGACGTGGTCGTGAGGTGGGTGATTCGAAAGTGACGTGGGTGTGACGTGCGTGCTTCGGACGTGACGTGGGCGTGACTTGGGTGCTTCAAACGTGACGTGGGCATGACGTGGGGGCATCGAACGTGACGTGGGTGTGACGTGGGGGCTTCGAACGTGACGTGGGCATGACGTCGGTGATTCGAACGTGACGTGGGTGTGACGTGGGGGCTTCGAACGTGACGTGGGCGTGACGTGGGGGCTTCTAACGTGACCCGGGTGTGACGTGGGTGTTTCGAACGTGACGTGGGCGTGACGTCGGTACTTTGAATGTGACGTGGGTGTGACGTGGGTCATTCGAACGTGATGTACGTGTGACGTGTGGGCTTCGAACATGACGTGGGTGTTTCAAAACTAACGTGGGTGTGACGCCGGGGTATCGAACGTGACGTAGGTGTTTCCAAACTGACGTGGGCGTGACGTGGATGCTTCGAATGTGACGTTGGTGTTTCGAACGTGACATGGGTGTGACATGGGTGCTTCGAATGTGACGTGGGCGTAACGTGGGGGCTTCGAACCTGACGTGGGTGTGACGTGGGGGCTTCGAAAGTGACGTGGGTGTGACGTGGGTCATTTGAACGTGACGTGGGCGTGACGTGGGTGATTCCAACGTGACGTGGGACTTCGAACGTGACGTGGGCGTGACGTGGGCGATTCGAACGTGACGTGGGGCTTCGAACGTGACGTGGGCGTGACGTCGGTAGTTTGAATGTGACGTGGGTGTGACCTGGGTCATTGGAACGTGACGTGGGAGTGACGTGGGGGCTTCAAACGTGACGTAAGGGTGACATGGGTGCTTTGAACGTGACGTGGGCGTGACGTGGGCGATTCCAACGTGACGTGGGGCTTCGAATGTGACGTGGGCGTGACGTGGGGGCTTCAATTGTGACGTGGGCGTGACCTAGGTGATTGGAACGTGACGTGGACGTGACGTGGGTGGTTTCAACGTGACGTGAGCGTCACGTGGGGTCCTCGAACGTGACTTGGGCGTCACGTGGGGTCTTCGAAAGTGACGTGGGCATGACGCGGGTGATTCGAAGGTGACGTGGGTGTGACGCGGGGGCTTCGAACGTGACGTGGGTGTGACGTCGGTACTTTGAATGTGACGTGGGTGTGACCTGGGTCATTTGAACGTGACGTGGGAGTGACGTGGGGGCATCGAACGTGACATAAGGGTGACATGGGTGCTTAGAACGTGACGTGGGCGTGATGCGGGTGATTCCAACGTGACGTGGGGCTTCGAATGTGACGTGGGCGTGAGGTGGGTGATTGGAACGTGACGTGGGCGTGACGTCGGTACTTTGAAAGTGACGTGGGTGTGACCTGGGGGCTTCGAAGGTGACGTAAGGGTGACATGGGTGCTTAGAACGTGATGTGGGCGTCACGTGGGTGATTCCAACGTGACGTGGGGGCTTCGAACGTGACATGGGCGTGACGTGGGTGATTCCAACGTGACGTGGGCGTGACGTCGGTACTTTGAAAGTGACGTGGGTGTGACCTGGGTGATTGGAACGTGACGTGGGAGTGACGTGGGGGCTTCAAACGTGACGTAAGTGTGACATGGGTGCTTAGAACGTGACGTGGGAGTGACGTGGGTGATTCCAACGTGACGTGGGCTTCGAACGTGACGTGGGCGTGACGTGGGCGATTGGAACGTGACGTGGGCGTGAGGTGGGTCATTTGAAAGTGACGTGGGTGTGACGTGCGTGCTTAGGACGTGAGGTGGGCGTGTCGTGGGTGCTTCAAACGTGACGTGGGCATGACATAAGCGCTACGATCGTGACGTGGGCGTGACGTGTGTGGTTTCAACGTGACGTGGGTGTCACGTGGGGCATCGAACGTGATGTGGGCGTGACGTGTGTGGTTTCAACGTGACGTGGGCGTCACGGGTAGGCTTCGAACGTGACGTGGGCATGACGTGGGTGATTCGAAGGTGACGTGGGCGTGACGTGGGGGCATGGAACGTGACGTGGGTGTGACGTGGGTGATTCCAACGTGACGTGGGCGTGACGTCGGTACTTTGAAAGTGACGTGGGTGTGACCTGGGTCATTTGAACGTGACGTGGGAGTGACGTGGGGGCTTCAAACGTGACGTAAGGGTGACATGGGAGATTAGAACGTGACATGGGCGTGACGTGGGTGATACGAATATGACGTGGGCATGACGTGGGTGATTCGAACGTGACGTGGGTGAGACGTGGGTTCTTCGAACGTGACGTGGGCGTGATATAGGCGTTTCGATCATGACGTGGGCGTGACGTGTGTGGTTTCAACGTGACGTGGGTGTGACGTGGGGGCTTCGAACGTGACGTGGGCATGACGTGGGGGCTTTGAAAGTGACTTGGGCGTGACGTGGGTGAATCGAAGGTGACGTGGGTATGACGTGGGTTCTTCGAACGTGACGTGGGCATGACGTGGGTGATTCGAACGTGACGTGGGCGTGACGTGGGTGATTCGAAAGTGACGTGGGCGTGACGTGGGTGATTCGAAAGTGATGTCGGTGTGACAGGGTGTTTCGGACGTGACGTGGGCGTGACATAGGCGCTTCGATCATGACGTGGGCGTGACGTGTGCGGTTTCAACGTGACGTGGGTGTCACGTGGGGCATCGAACGTGACGTGGACGTGACGTCGGTACTTTCAATTTGAGGTTGGTGTGACGTGGGTCATTCGAACGTGACGTACATGTGACGTGGGTGATTCCAACGTGACGTGGGGCTTCGAACATGACGTGGGCGTGACGTGGGGGCTTCGAAAGTGACGTGGGCATGACGTGGGTGATTCGAAGGTGACATGGGTGTGACGTGGGGGCTTCGAACGTGACGTGGGTGTGACGTGGGTGTTTCGAACGTGACGTGGGCGTGACGTCGGTACTTTGAATGTGACGTGGGTGTGACCTGGGTCATTTGAACGTGACGTGGGAGTGACGTGGGGGCATCGAACGTGACATAAGGGTGACATGGGTGCTTAGAACATGACGTGGTCGTGACGTGGATGATTGGAACGTGACGTGGGCGTGACGTGGGGGCTTCGAACGTGACCTGGGTGTGACGTGGGGGCATCGAACGTGACGTGGGAGTGACGTGGGGTCTTCGAACGTGACGTGAGCGCCACGTGGGGGCATCGAACGTGACGTGGGCGTGACCTGGGTGATTGGAATGTGACGTGGGTGTGACGTGGGGACTTCGAACGTGACGTGGGTGTGACGTGGGTGTTTCGAACGTGACGTGGGCGTGACGTGGGGGCATCGAACGTGACGTGGGCGTGACGTGGGGGCTTCGAACCTGACCTGGGTGTGACGTGGGTGTTTCGAACGTGACGTGGGCGTGACGTCGGTGCTTTGAATGTGACGTGGGTGTGACGTGGGTCATTCGAACGTGATGTACGTGTGACCTGTGGGCTTCCAACGTGACGTGGGTGTTTCAAAACTAACGTGGGTGTGACGTGGGTCATTCGAACGTGACGTAGGTGTTTCCAAACTGACGTGGGTGTGACGTCGGTATGTTGAATGTGACGTGGGTGTGACGTGCATGGTTCGAACGTGAGGTGGGTGTTTTAAATGTGAGCTGGGCGTGACGTGGGTCATTCGAACGTGACGTAGGTGTGACGTGGGGGCTTCGAACGTGACGTGGTCGTGACCTGGGTGATTGGAACGTGACGTGGGCGTGACGTGGGGGCTTCGAACGTGACATGGGTGTGACGTGGGTGCTTCGGACGTGACGTGGGTGTGACGTGGGGGCTTTGAACATGACGCGGGAGTGATGTGGATGCTTCGAATGTGACGTTGGTGTTTCGAACGTGACAGGGGTGTGACGTGGGTGCTTCGAACGTGACGTGGGCGTCACGTGGGGGCTTCGAACATGACGTGGATGTGACGTGGGGGCTTCGGACGTGACCTGGGTGTGACGTGGGTGTTTCGAACGTGACGTGGGAGTGACGTGGGGGCATCGAACGTGACGTGGGCATGACGTGGGTGATTCGAACGTGACGTGGGCGTGACGTGGGGGCATCGAACGTGACGTGGGTGTGACGTGGGGGCATCGAACGTGACGTGGGCATGACGTCGGTGATTCGAACGTGACGTGGGCGTGACGTGGGGGCTTCGAACGTGACCTGGGTGTGACGTGGGTGTTTCCAAACTGACGTGGGTGTGACGTCGGTATGTTGAATGTGACGTGGGTGTGACGTGCATGGTTCGAACGTGAGGTGGGTGTTTTAAATGTGAGCTGGGCGTCACGTGGGTCATTCGAACATGACGTAGGTGTGCCGTGGGGGCTTCGAACGTGACGTGGGCGTGACGTGGATGCTTCGAATGTGACGTTGGTGTTTCGAACGTGACATGGGTGTGACGTGGGTGCTTCGAATGTGACGTGGGCGTAACGTGGGGGCTTCGAACCTGACGTGGGTGTGACGTGGGGGCTTCGAAAGTGACGTGGGTGTGACGTGGGTCATTTGAACGTGACGTGGGCGTGACGTGGGTGATTCCAACGTGACGTGGGGCTTTGAACGTGACGTGGGCGTGACGTGGGTGATTCGAATGTGACGTGGGCGTGACGTGGGGGCTTCGAACGTCACGTGGGCGTCACGTGGGGGCATCGAGTTTGACATGGGCGTGACCTGGGTGATTGGAACGTGACGTGGGCGTGACGTGGGTGATTCCAACGTGACGTGGGGCTTCGAACATGACGTGGGCGTGACGTGGGGGCTTCGGTGTTGACGTGGGCATGACGTGGGTGATTCGAAGGTGACGGGTGTGACGTGGGGGCTTCGAACGTGACGTGGGTGTGACGTGGGTGTTTCGAACGTGACGTGGGCGTGACGTCGGTACTTTGAATGTGACGTGGGTGTGACCTGGGTCATTTGAACGTGACGTGGGAGTGACGTGGGGGCATCGAACGTGACATAAGGGTGACATGGGTGCTTAGAACGTGACGTGGTCGTGACGTGGATGATTGGAACGTGACGTGGGCGTGACGTGGGTCATTCGAAAGTGACGTGGGTGTGACGTGGCTCATTGGAACGTGACGTGGGCGTGACGTGGGTGTTTCGAATGTGACGTGGGCGTGACGTGGGGGCTTCGAACGTCACGTGAGCGTCACGTGGGGGCATCGAGTTTGACATGGGCGTGACCTGGGTGATTGGAACCTGACGTGGGCGTGACGTGGGTGATTCCAACATAACGTGGGGCTTCGAACATGACGTGGGCGTGACGTGGGTGATTCCAACGTGACGTGGGGCTTCGAACATGACGTGGGCGTGACGTGGGGGCTTCGAAAGTGACGTGGGCATGACGTGGGTGATTCGAAGGTGACATGGGTGTGACGTGGGGGCATCGAACGTGACGTGGGTGTGACGTCGGTACTTTGAATGTGACGTGGGTGTGACGTGGGTCATTCGAACGTGATGTACGTGTGACGTGTGGGCTTCGAACGTGACGTGGGTGTTTCAAAACTAACGTGGGTGTGACGTAGGGGTATCGAACGTGACGTAGGTGTTTCCAAACTGACGTGGGTGTGACGTCGATACGTTGAATGTGACGTGGGTGTGACGTGCATGATTCGAACGTGAGGTGGGTGTTTTAAATGTGAGCTGGGCGTGACGTGGGTCATTCGAACGTGACATAGGTGTGACGTGGGGGCATCGAACGTGACGTGGGCATGACGTGGGGGCTTCGAACGTCATGTGGGCGTGACGTGTTACTTTATATTTGACGTGGGTGCGACCTGGGTCAATCGAACGTGACGTGGGTGTGACGTGGGGGCTTCGAACGTCACGTGGGCGTGACGTGGTACTTTACATTTGACGTGGGTGTGTCCTGGGTCAATCGAACGTGACGTGGGTGTGACGTGGGGGCTCTGAACGGGACGTGGGCGTGACGTGGGGGCTTCGATCGTGACGTGGGCGTGACGTCGGTGCTTGGAATGTGACGTGGGTGTGACGTGGGTCATTCGAACGTGATGTACGTGTGACGTGTGGGCTTCGAACGTGACGTGGGTGTTTCAAAACTAACGTGGGTGTGACGTAGGGGTATCGAACGTGACGTAGGTGTTTCCAAACTGACGTGGGTGTGACGTCGGTATGTTGAATGTGACGTGGGTGTGACGTGCATGATTCGAACGTGAGGTGGGTGTTTTAAATGTGAGCTGGGTGTGACGTGGGTCATTCGAACATGACGTAGGTGTGACGTGGGGGCTTCGAACGTGACGTGGGCGTGACGTGGATGTTTCGAATGTGACGTTGGTGTTTCGAACGTGACATGGGTGTGACGTGGGTGCTTTGAATGTGACGTGGGCGTAACGTGAGTGCTTCGAACGTGACGTGGGTGTGACTTCGGTACATTGAATGTGCCGTGGGCGTGACGTGCATGACTCGAACGTGACGTGGGCGTGACGTGGGGGAATCGAACGTGACGTGGGCGTGACCAAGGGGCTTCAAAAGTTACGTGGGCGTCACGTGGGGGCATCAAACGTGACGTAGGTGTGACGTGGGTGTTTCGAACGTGACGTGGGCGTGACGTGGATGCTTCGAATGTGACGTTGGTGTTTCGAACGTGACATGGGTGTGACATGGGTGCTTCGAATGTGACGTGGGCGTAACGTGGGGGCTTCGAACCTGACGTGGGTGTGACGTGGGGGCTTCGAACGTGACGTGGGCCTGACGTCAGTACTTTGAATGTGACGTGGGTGTAACGTGGGGTCATGCGAACGTGACGTGGGTGTGACGTGGGTGTTTCGAACGTTACGTGGGCTTTTCGTGGGTGATTCAAACGTGACGTGGGCGTGACGTGGGTACTTTAGATTTGACGTGGGTGTGACCTGGGTGATGTGAACGTGACGTGGGCGTCACGTGGGGGCATCGAACGTGACGTGGGCGTCACGTGGGGGCTTCGAAAGTGACGTGGACGTCACGTGGGTGATTCGAAGGTGACGTGGGTGTGACGTGGGGGCTTCGAACGTGACGTGGGTGTGACGTGGGTGTTTCGAACGTGACGTGGGCGTGACGTCGGAACTTTGAATGTGACGTGGGTGTGACCTGGGTCATTGGAACGTGACGTGGGAGTGACGCGGGGGCTTCGAACGTGACGTAAGGGTGACATGGGTGCTTAGAACGTGACGTGGGCGTGACGTGGGCGATTCCAACGTGACGTGGGGCTTCGAACGTGACGTGGGCGTGATGTGGGTGATTCGAATGTCACTTGGGCGTGACGTGGGGGCTTCGAACGTCACGTGGGCGTGACGTGGGGGCTTCGAAAATGATGTGGGTGTGACGTGGGGGCATCGAACGTGACGTGGGCGTGACCTAGGGGCTTCAAAAGTGACGTGGGCGTCACGTGGGGGCATCGAACATGACGTAGGTGTGACGTGGGTGTTTCGAACGTGACGTGGGCGTGACGTGGATGCTTCGAATGTGACGTTGGTGTTTCGAACGTGACATGGGTGTGACATGGGTGCTTTGAATGTGACGTGGGCGTAACGTGGGGGCTTCGAACCTGACGTGGGTGTGACGTGGGGGCTTCGAACGTGACGTGGGTGTGACGTGGGTCATTTGAACGTGACGTGGGCGTGACGTGGGTGATCCCAACGTGACGTGGGGCTTCGAACGTGACGTGGGCGTCACGTGGGTGATTCGAAGGTGACGTGGGCGTGACGTCGGTACTTTGAAAGTGACGTGGGTGTGACCTGGGTGATTGCAACGTGACGTGGGAGTGACGTGGGGGCTTCAAACGTGACGTAAGGGTGACATGGGCGCTTAGAACGTGACGTGGGCGTCACGTGGGTGATTCCAACGTGACGTGGGCGTGACGTGGGGGCATCGAACGTGACGTGGGCGTGACGTCGGTGCTTTGAATGTGACGTGGGTGTGACGTGGGTCATTCGAACGTGATGTACGTGTGACGTGTGGGCTTCCAACGTGACGTGGGTGTTTCAAAACTAACGTGGGTGTGACGTAGGGGTATCGAACGTGACGTAGGTGTTTCCAAACTGACGTGGGTGTGACGTCGGTATGTTGAATGTGACGTGGGTGTGACGTGCATGGTTCGAACGTGAGGTGGGTGTTTTAAATGTGAGCTGGGCGTGACGTGGGTCATTCGAACATGACATAGGTGTGACGTGGGGGCTTCGAACGTGACATGGGTGTGACATGGGTGCTTCGAACGTGACGTGGGCGTAACGTGGGGGCTTCGAACCTGACGTGGGTGTGACGTGGGGGCTTCGAAAGTGACGTGGGTGTGACGTGGGTCATTTGAACGTGCCGTGGGCGTGCCGTGTGTGGTTCCTACGTGACGTGGGGCTTTTTTACGTGACGTGGGCGTGACGTGGGTGATTCGAATGTGACGTGGGCGTGACGTGGGGGCTTCGAACGTCACGTGAGCGTCACGTGGGGGCATCGAGTTTGACATGGGCGTGACCTGGGTGATTGGAACGTGACGTGGGCGTGACGTGGGTGATTCAAACGTGACGTGGGGCTTCGAACATCACGTGGGCGTGACGTGGGGGCATCGAACGTGACGTGGGTGTGACGTGGGGGCTTCGAACGTGACGTGGGCATGACGTCGGTGATTCGAACGTGACGTGGGCATGACGTGGGTGATTCGAACGTGACGTGGGCGTGACGTGGGGGCATCGAACGTGACGTGGGCGTGACGTGGGTGATTCGAAAGTGACGTGGACGTCACGTGGGTGATTCGAAGGTGACGTGGGTGTGACGTGGGGGCTTCGAACGTGACGTGGGTGTGAGGCGGGTGTTTCGAACGTGACGTGGGCGTGACGTGGGGGCATCGAACGTGACGTGGGCGTGACGTGGCTCATTGGAACGTGACGTGGGAGTGACGCGGGGGCTTCGAACGTGACGTAAGGGTGACATGGGTGCTTAGAACGTGACGTGGGAGTGACGTGGGCGATTCCAACGTGACGTGGGGCTTCGAACGTGACGTGGGCGTGATGTGGGTGGTTCGAATGTCACTTGGGCGTGACGTGGGGGCTTCGAACGTCACGTGGGCGTGACGTGGGGGCTTCGATGTTGACGTGGGCGTGACCTGGGTGATTGGAACGTGACGTGGACGTGACGTGGGTGGTTTCAACGTGACGTGAGCGTCACGTGGGGTCCTCGAACGTGACGTGGGCATGACGTCGGTACTTTGAATGTGACGTGGGTGTGACGTGGGTGATTGGAACGTGACGTGGGTGTGACGTGGGGGCTTCGAACGTGACGTGGGGGTGACGTGGATGTTTCGAACCTGACGTTGGTATTTCGAACGTGACATGGGTGTGACGTGGGTGCTTGGAACGTGACGTGGGCGTCACGTGGGGGCTTCGAACATGACGTGGGTGTGACGTGGGGGCATCGATCGTGACGTGGACGTGACGTCGGTACTTTATACCTGATGGGGGAGTGACGTGGGTCATTCGAACGTGACGTGGGCGTGACGTGGGGGCTTCGAACGAGACGTGGGCGTGACGTGGGTGTTTCGAACGTGACGTGGGCGTGACGTCGATGCTTTGAATGTGACGTGGGTGTGACGTGGGTCATTCGAACGTGATGTACGTGTGACGTGTGGGCTTCGAACGTGACGTGGGTGTTTCAAAACTAACGTGGGTGTGACGTCGGTATGTTGAATGTGACGTGGGTGTGACGTGCATGGTTCGAACGTGAGGTGGGTGTTTTAAATGTGAGCTGGGCGTGACGTGGGTCATTCGAACATGACATAGGTGTGACGTGGGGGCTTCGAACGTGACATGGGTGTGACATGGGTGCTTCGAACGTGTCGTGGGCGTAACGTGGGGGCTTCGAACCTGACGTGGGTGTGACGTGGGGGCTTCGAATGTGACGTGGGTGTGACGTGGGGGCTTCGAACCTGACGTGGGTGTGACGTGGGGGCTTCGAACGTGACGTGGGCCTGACGTCAGTACATTGAATGTGACGTGGGTGTAACGTGGGGTCATGCGAACGTGACGTGAGCGTGACGTGGGTGATTCCAACGTGACGTGGGGCTTCGAACGTGACGTGGGCGTGACGTGGGCGATTCCAACGTGACGTGGGGCTTCGAACGTGACGTGGGCGTGATGTGGGTGATTCGAATGTCACTTGGGCGTGACGTGGGGGCTTCGATGTTGACGTGGGCGTGACCTGGGTGATTGGAACGTGACGTGGACGTGACGTGGGTGGTTTCAACGTGACGTGAGCGTCACGTGGGGTCCTCGAACGTGACTTGGGCGTCACGTGGGGTCTTAGAAAGTGACGTGGGCATGACGCGGGTGATTCGAAGGTGACGTGGGTGTGACGCGGGGGCTTCGAACGTGACGTGGGTGTGACGTCGGTACTTTGAATGTGACGTGGGTGTGACCTGGGTCATTTGAACGTGACGTGGGAGTGACGTGGGGGCATCGAACGTGACATAAGGGTGACATGGGTGCTTAGAACGTGACGCGGGCGTGATGCGGGTGATTCCAACGTGACGTGGGGCTTCGAATGTGACGTGGGCGTGAGGTGGGTGATTGGAACGTGACGTGGGCGTGATGTCGGTACTTTGAAAGTGACGTGGGTGTGACCTGGGGGCTTCGAAGGTGACGTAAGGGTGACATGTGTGCATAGAACGTGACGTGGGCGTCACGTGGGTGATTCCAACGTGACGTGGGGGCTTCGAACGTGACATGGGCGTGACGTGGGTGATTCGAACGTGACGTGGGCGTGACGTCGGTACTTTGAAAGTGACGTGGGTGTGACCTGGGTGATTGGAACGTGACGTGGGAGTGACGTGAGGGCTTCAAACGTGACGTAAGGGTGACATGGGTGCTTAGAACGTGACGTGGGAGTGACGTGGGTGATTCCAACGTGACGTGGGCATGACATAAGCGCTTCGATCGTGACGTGGGCGTGACGTGTGTGGTTTCAACGTGACGTGGGTGTCACGTGGGGCATCGAACGTGACGTGGGCGTGACGTGTGTGGTTTCAACGTGACGTGGGCGCCACGGGTAGGCTTCGAACGTGACGTGGGCATGACGTGGGTGATTCGAAGGTGACGTGGGCGTGACGTGGGGGCATGTAACGTGACGTGGATGTGACGTGGGTGATTCCAACGTGACGTGGGCGTGACGTCGGTACTTTGAAAGTGACGTGGGTGTGACCTGGGTCATTTGAACGTGACGTGGGAGTGACGTGGGGGCTTCGAACGTGACGTAAGGGTGACATGGGAGATTAGAACGTGACGTGGGCGTGACGTCGGTACTTTGAAAGTGACATGGGTGTGACCTGGGTCATTTGAACGTGACGTGGGAGTGACGTGGGGGCTTCAAACGTGACGTAAGGGTGACATGGGAGATTAGAACGTGACGTGGGCGTGACGTGGGTGATTCGAATATGACGTGGGCATGACGTGGGTGATTCGAACGTGACGTGGGCGTGACGTGGGTTCTTCGAACGTGACGTGGGCGTGATATAGGCGTTTCGATCATGACGTGGGCGTGACGTGTGTGGTTTCAACGTGACGTGGGTGTGACGTGGGGGCTTCGAACGTGACGTCGGCCTCTCGTGGGGGCTTTGAAAGTGACTTGGGCGTGACGTGGGTGAATCGAAGGTGACGTGGGTGTGACGTGGGTTCTTCGAACGTGACGTGGGCATGACGTGGGTGATTCGAACGTGACGTGGGCGTGACGTGGGTGATTCGAAAGTGACGTGGGCGTGACGTGGGGGCTTCGAAAGTGATGTCGGTGTGACAGGGTGTTTCGGACGTGACGTGGGCGTGACGTGGATGCTTCGAACGTGACGTTGGTGTTTCGAACGTGACGTGGGTGTGACGTGGGTGCTTCGAACGTGACGTGGGCGTGTCATAGGCGCTTCGATCATGACGTGGGCGTGACGTGTGTGGTTTCAACGTGACGTGGGTGTCACGTGGGGCATCGAACGTGACGTGGACGTGACGTCGGTACTTTCAATTTGAGGTTGGTGTGACCTGGGTCATTCGAACGTGACGTACATGTGACGTGGGTGATTCCAACGTGACGTGGGGCTTCGAACGTGACGTGAGCGCCACGTGGGGGCATCGAAGTTGACGTGGGCGTGACCTGGGTGATTGGAACGTGAAGTGGGTGTGACGTGGGGGCTTCCAACGTGACGTGGGTGTGACGTGGGGGCATCGAACGTGACGTTGGTGTTTCGAACGTGACGTGGGTGTGACGTGGGGGCATCGAACGTGACGTGGGCGTGACGTGGGAGTTTCGAACGTGACGTGGACGTGACGTGGTACTTTACATTTGACGTGGGTGTGACCTGGGTCAATCGAACGTGACGTGGGTGTGACGTGGGGGCTTCGAATGTGACGTGGGCGTGACGAGGGTGATTCGAATGTGACGTGGGCGTCACGTGGGGGCATCGAACGTGACGTGGGCGTGACCTGGGTGATTGGAACGTGACGTGGGTGTGACGGGGGGGATTCGAACGTGACGTGGGCGTGACGTGGGTGTTTCGAACGTGACGTTGGTATTTCGAACTTGACTTCGGTGTGACGTGGGTGCATCGGACGTGACGTGGGCATAACGTGGGGGCTACGAACATTACGCGGGTGTGACGTGGATGCTTCGAATGTGACGTTGGTGTTTCGAACGTGACATGGGTGTGACGTGGGTGCTTGGAACGTGACGTGGGCGTCACGTGGGGGCTTCGAACCTGACGTGGGTGTGACGTGGGGGCATCGATCGTGACGTGGACGTGACGTCGGTACTTTATACCTGATGGGGGTGTGACGTGGGTCATTCGAACGTGACGTGGGTGTGACGTGGGGGCATCGATCGTGACGTGGGCATGACGTGGGTGATTCGAACGTGACGTGGGCGTGACGTGGGGGCATCGAACGTGACGTGGGCGTGACGTCGGTACTTTGAATGTGACGTGGGTGTGACGTGGGTCATTCGAACCTGATGTACGTGTGACGTGTGGGCTTCCAACGTGACGTGGGTGTTTCAAAACTAACGTGGGTGTGACGTAGGGGTATCGAACGTGACGTAGGTGTTTCCAAACTGACGTGGGTGTGACGTCGGTATGTTGAATGTGACGTGGGTGTGACGTGCATGGTTCGAACGTGAGGTGGGTGTTTTAAATGTGAGCTGGGCGTCACGTGGGTCATTCGAACATGACGTAGGTGTGACGTGGGTGTTTCGGACGTGACGTGGGCGTGAAGTGGATGCTTCGAATGTGACGTTGGTGTTTCGAACGTGACATGGGTGTGACGTGGGTGCTTCGAATGTGACGTGGGCGTAACGTGGGGGCTTTGAACCTGACGTGGGTGTGACGTGGGTCATTTGAACGTGACATGGGCGTGACGTGGGTGATTCCAATGTGACGTGGGGCTTTGAACGTGACGTGGGCGTGACGTGGGTGATTCCAACGTGACGTGGGGCTTCGAACATGACGTCGGCGTGACGTGGGGGCTTCGAAAGTGACGTGGGCATGACGTGGGTGATTCCATTGTGACGTGGGGCTTTGAACGTGACGTGGGCGTGACGTGGGTGATTCCAACGTGACGTGGGGCTTCGAACATGACGTCGGCGTGACGTGGGGGCTTCGAAAGTGACGTGGGCATGACGTGGGTGATTCGAAGGTGACATGGGTGTGACGTGGGGGCTTCGAAGGTGACGTGGGAGTGACGTGGGTGTTTCGAACGTGACGTGGGCGTGACGTCGGTACTTTGAATGTGACGTGGGTGTGACCTGGGTCATTTGAACGTGATGTACGTGTGTCCTGTGGGCTTCGAACGTGACGTGGGTGTTTCAAAATTAACGTGGGTGTGACGTGGGGGTATCGAACGTGACGTAGGTGTTTCCAAACTGACGTGGGTGTGACGTCGGTATGTTGAATGTGACGTGGGTGTGACGTGCATGGTTCGAACGTGAGGTGGGTGTTTTAAATGTGAGCTGGGCGTGACGTGGGTCATTCGAAAGTGATGTGGGTATGACGTGGGTCATTTGAACGTGACGTGGGCGTGACGTGGGTGATTGGAATGTGACGTGGGCGTGACGTGGGTGATTCGAAGGTGACGTGGGTGTGACGTGGGGGCTTCGAACGTGACGTGGGTGTGACGTGGCTGTTTCGAACGTGACGTGGGCGTGACGTCGGAACTTTGAATGTGACGTGGGTGTGACCTGGGTCATTGGAACGTGACGTGGGAGTGACGCGGGGGCTTCGAACGTGACGTAAGGGTGACATGGGTGCTTAGAACGTGACGTGGGCGTGACGTGGGCGATTCCAACGTGACGTGGGGCTTCGAACGTGACGTGGGCGTGATGTGGGTGATTCGAATGTCACTTGGGCGTGACGTGGGGGCTTCGAACGTCACGTGGGCGTGACGTGGGGGCTTCGAAAATGATGTGGGTGTGACGTGGGGGCATCGAACGTGACGTGGGCGTGACCTAGGGGCTTCAAAAGTGACGTGGGCGTCACGTGGGGGCATCAAAGGTGACGTAGGTGTGACGTGGGTGTTTCGAACGTGACGTGGGCGTGACGTGGATGCTTCGAATGTGACGTTGGTGTTTCGAACGTGACATGGGTGTGACATGGGTGCTTCGAATGTGACGTGGGCGTAACGTGGGGGCTTCGAACCTGACGTGGGTGTGACGTGGGGGCTTCGAACGTGACGTGGGTGTGACGTGGGTCATTTGAACGTGACGTGGGCGTGACGTGGGTGATCCCAACGTGACGTGGGGCTTCGAACGTGACGTGGGCGTCACGTGGGTGATTCGAAGGTGACGTGGGCGTGACGTCGGTACTTTGAAAGTGACGTGGGTGTGACCTGGGTGATTGCAACGTGACGTGGGCGTGACGTGGGTGATTCCAACGTGACGTGGGGCTTCGAACATGACGTGGGCGTGACGTGGGGGCTTCGAAAGTGACGTGGGCATGACGTGGGTGATTCGAAGGTGACATGGGCGTGACGTGGGGGCTTCGAACGTGACGTGGGTGTGACGTGGGGGCTTCGAACGTGACGTGGGCGTGACGTCGGTACTTTGAATGTGACGTGGGTGTGACCTGGGTCATTTGAACGTGACGTGGGAGTGACGTGGGGGCATCGAACGTGACATAAGGGTGACATGGGTGCTTAGAACGTGACGTGGTCGTGACGTGGATGATTGGAACGTGACGTGGGCGTGACGTGGGTGATTCCAACGTGACGTGGGGCTTCGAACATGACGTGGGCGTGACGTGGGGGCTTCGATGTTGACGTGGGCATGACGTGGGTGATTCGAATGTCACTTGGGCGTGACGTGGGGGCTTCGAACGTCACGTGGGCATGACGTGGGGGCTTCGAAAATGATGTGGGTGTGACGTGGGGGCATCGAACGTGACGTGGGAGTGACGTGGGAGTTTCGAACGTGACGTTGGTATTTCGAACGTGACGTGGGTGTGACGTGGGTGCATCGGACGTGACGTGGGCGTAACGTGGGGGCTACGAACATTACGCGGGTGTGACGTGGATGCTTCGAATGCTATGTTGGTGTTTCGAATGTGACATGGGTGTGACATGGGTGCTTGGAACGTGACGTGGGCGTCACGTGGGGGCTTGGAACATGACGTGGGTGTGACGTGGGGGCTTCGATCGTGACGTGGGCATGACGTGGGTGATTCGAACGTGACGTGGGCGTGACGTCGGTACTTTGAAAGTGACGTGGGTGTGACCTGGGTCATTGGAACGTGACGTGGGAGTGACGTGGGGGCTTCAAACGTGACGTAAGGGTGACATGGGTGCTTAGAACGTGACGTGGGAGTGACGTGGGTGATTCCAACGTGACGTGGGCTTCGAACGTGACGTGGGCGTGACGTGGGTGATTGGAACGTGACGTGGTCGTGAGGTGGGTGATTCGAAAGTGACGTGGGTGTGACGTGCGTGCTTCGGACGTGACGTGGGCGTGACTTGGGTGCTTCAAACGTGACGTGGGCATGACGTGGGGGCATCGAACGTGACGTGGGTGTGACGTGGGGGCTTCGAACGTGACGTGGGCATGACGTCGGTGATTCGAACGTGACGTGGGTGTGACGTGGGGGCTTCGAACGTGACGTGGGCGTGACGTGGGGGCTTCTAACGTGACCCGGGTGTGACGTGGGTGTTTCGAACGTGACGTGGGCGTGACGTCGGTACTTTGAATGTGACGTGGGTGTGACGTGGGTCATTCGAACGTGATGTACGTGTGACGTGTGGGCTTCGAACATGACGTGGGTGTTTCAAAACTAACGTGGGTGTGACGCCGGGGTATCGAACGTGACGTAGGTGTTTCCAAACTGACGTGGGCGTGACGTGGATGCTTCGAATGTGACGTTGGTGTTTCGAACGTGACATGGGTGTGACATGGGTGCTTCGAATGTGACGTGGGCGTAACGTGGGGGCTTCGAACCTGACGTGGGTGTGACGTGGGGGCTTCGAAAGTGACGTGGGTGTGACGTGGGTCATTTGAACGTGACGTGGGCGTGACGTGGGTGATTCCAACGTGACGTGGGACTTCGAACGTGACGTGGGCGTGACGTGGGCGATTCGAACGTGACGTGGGGCTTCGAACGTGACGTGGGCGTGACGTCGGTAGTTTGAATGTGACGTGGGTGTGACCTGGGTCATTGGAACGTGACGTGGGAGTGACGTGGGGGCTTCAAACGTGACGTAAGGGTGACATGGGTGCTTTGAACGTGACGTGGGCGTGACGTGGGCGATTCCAACGTGACGTGGGGCTTCGAATGTGACGTGGGCGTGACGTGGGGGCTTCGATTGTGACGTGGGCGTGACCTAGGTGATTGGAACGTGACGTGGACGTGACGTGGGTGGTTTCAACGTGACGTGAGCGTCACGTGGGGTCCTCGAACGTGACTTGGGCGTCACGTGGGGTCTTCGAAAGTGACGTGGGCATGACGCGGGTGATTCGAAGGTGACGTGGGTGTGACGCGGGGGCTTCGAACGTGACGTGGGTGTGACGTCTGTACTTTGAATGTGACGTGGGTGTGACCTGGGTCATTTGAACGTGACGTGGGAGTGACGTGGGGGCATCGAACGTGACATAAGGGTGACATGGGTGCTTAGAACGTGACGTGGGCGTGATGCGGGTGATTCCAACGTGACGTGGGGCTTCGAATGTGACGTGGGCGTGAGGTGTTTGATTGGAACGTGACGTGGGCGTGACGTCGGTACTTTGAAAGTGACGTGGGTGTGACCTGGGGGCTTCGAAGGTGACGTAAGGGTGACATGGGTGCTTAGAACGTGATGTGGGCGTCACGTGGGTGATTCCAACGTGACGTGGGGGCTTCGAACGTGACATGGGCGTGACGTGGGTGATTCCAACGTGACGTGGGCGTGACGTCGGTACTTTGAAAGTGACGTGGGTGTGACCTGGGTGATTGGAACGTGACGTGGGAGTGACGTGGGGGCTTCAAACGTGACGTAAGTGTGACATGGGTGCTTAGAACGTGACGTGGGAGTGACGTGGGTGATTCCAACGTGACGTGGGCTTCGAACGTGACGTGGGCGTGACGTGGGCGATTGGAACGTGACGTGGGCGTGAGGTGGGTCATTTGAAAGTGACGTGGGTGTGACGTGCGTGCTTAGGACGTGAGGTGGGCGTGTCGTGGGTGCTTCAAACGTGACGTGGGCATGACATAAGCGCTACGATCGTGACGTGGGCGTGACGTGTGTGGTTTCAACGTGACGTGGGTGTCACGTGGGTCATCGAACGGGACGTGGGCGTGACGTGTGTGGTTTCAACGTGACGTGGGCGTCACGGGTAGGCTTCGAACGTGACGTGGGCATGACGTGGGTGATTCGAAGGTGACGTGGGCGTGACGTGGGGGCATGGAACGTGACGTGGGTGTGACGTGGGTGATTCCAACGTGACGTGGGCGTGACGTCGGTACTTTGAAAGTGACGTGGGTGTGACCTGGGTCATTTGAACGTGACGTGGGAGTGACGTGGGGGCTTCAAACGTGACGTAAGGGTGACATGGGAGATTAGAACGTGACATGGGCGTGACGTGGGTGATACGAATATGACGTGGGCATGACGTGGGTGATTCGAACGTGACGTGGGTGAGACATGGGTTCTTCGAACGTGACGTGGGAGTGATATAGGCGTTTCGATCATGACGTGGGCGTGACGTGTGTGGTTTCAACGTGACGTGGGTGTGACGTGGGGGCTTCGAACGTGACGTGGGCATGACGTGGGGGCTTTGAAAGTGACTTGGGCGTGACGTGGGTGAATCGAAGGTGACGTGGGTATGACGTGGGTTCTTCGAACGTGACGTGGGCATGACGTGGGTGATTCGAACGTGACGTGGGCGTGACGTGGGTGATTCGAAAGTGACGTGGGCGTGACGTGGGTGATTCGAAAGTGATGTCGGTGTGACAGGGTGTTTCGGACGTGACGTGGGTGTGACGTGGGTGCTTCAAACGTGACGTGGGCGTGACATAGGCGCTTCGATCATGACGTGGGCGTGACGTGTGCGGTTTCAACGTGACGTGGGTGTCACGTGGGGCATCGAACGTGACGTGGACGTGACGTCGGTACTTTCAATTTGAGGTTGGTGTGACGTGGGTCATTCGAACGTGACGTACATGTGACGTGGGTGATTCCAACGTGACGTGGGGCTTCGAACATGACGTGGGCGTGACGTGGGGGCTTCGAAAGTGACGTGGGCATGACGTGGGTGATTCGAAGGTGACATGGGTGTGACGTGGGGGCTTCGAACGTGACGTGGGTGTGACGTGGGTGTTTCGAACGTGACGTGGGCGTGACGTCGGTACTTTGAATGTGACGTGGGTGTGACCTGGGTCATTTGAACGTGACGTGGGAGTGACGTGGGGGCATCGAACGTGACATAAGGGTGACATGGGTGCTTAGAACATGACGTGGTCGTGACGTGGATGATTGGAACGTGACGTGGGCGTGACGTGGGGGCTTCGAACGTGACCTGGGTGTGACGTGGGGGCATCGAACGTGACGTGGGAGTGACGTGGGGTCTTCGAACGTGACGTGAGCGCCACGTGGGGGCATCGAACGTGACGTGGGCGTGACCTGGGTGATTGGAATGTGACGTGGGTGTGACGTGGGGACTTCGAAAGTGACGTGGGTGTGACGTGGGTGTTTCGAACGTGACGTGGGCGTGACGTGGGGGCATCGAACGTGACGTGGGCGTGACGTGGGGGCTTCGAACCTGACCTGGGTGTGACGTGGGTGTTTCGAACGTGACGTGGGCGTGACGTCGGTGCTTTGAATGTGACGTGGGTGTGACGTGGGTCATTCGAACCTGATGTACGTGTGACCTGTGGGCTTCCAACGTGACGTGGGTGTTTCAAAACTAACGTGGGTGTGACGTGGGTCATTCGAACGTGACGTAGGTGTTTCCAAACTGACGTGGGTGTGACGTCGGTATGTTGAATGTGACGTGGGTGTGACGTGCATGGTTCGAACGTGAGGTGGGTGTTTTAAATGTGAGCTGGGCGTGACGTGGGTCATTCGAACGTGACGTAGGTGTGACGTGGGGGCTTCGAACGTGACGTGGTCGTGACCTGGGTGATTGGAACGTGACGTGGGCGTGACGTGGGGGCTTCGAACGTGACATGGGTGTGACGTGGGTGCTTCGGACGTGACGTGGGTGTGACGTGGGGGCTTTGAACATGACGCGGGAGTGATGTGGATGCTTCGAATGTGACGTTGGTGTTTCGAACGTGACAGGGGTGTGACGTGGGTGCTTCGAACGTGACGTGGGCGTCACGTGGGGGCTTCGAACATGACGTGGATGTGACGTGGGGGCTTCGGACGTGACCTGGGTGTGACGTGGGTGTTTCGAACGTGACGTGGGAGTGACGTGGGGGCATCGAACGTGACGTGGGCATGACGTGGGTGATTCGAACGTGACGTGGGCGTGACGTGGGGGCATCGAACGTGACGTGGGTGTGACGTGGGGGCATCGAACGTGACGTGGGCATGACGTCGGTGATTCGAACGTGACGTGGGCGTGACGTGGGGGCTTCGAACGTGACCTGGGTGTGACGTGGGTGTTTCGAACGTGACGTGGGCGTGACGTCGGTACTTTGAATGTGACGTGGGTGTGACCTGGGTCATTCAAACGTGATGTACATGTGACGTGTGGGCTTCCAACGTGACGTGGGTGTTTCAAAACTAACGTGGGTGTGACGTAGGGGTATCGAACGTGACGTAGGTGTTTCCAAACTGACGTGGGTGTGACGTCGGTATGTTGAATGTGACGTGGGTGTGACGTGCATGGTTCGAACGTGAGGTGGGTGTTTTAAATGTGAGCTGGGCGTCACGTGGGTCATTCGAACATGACGTAGGTGTGCCGTGGGGGCTTCGAACGTGACGTGGGCGTGACGTGGATGCTTCGAATGTGACGTTGGTGTTTCGAACGTGACATGGGTGTGACGTGGGTGCTTCGAATGTGACGTGGGCGTAACGTGGGGGCTTCGAACCTGACGTGGGTGTGACGTGGGGGCTTCGAAAGTGACGTGGGTGTGACGTGGGTCATTTGAACGTGACGTGGGCGTGACGTGGGTGATTCCAACGTGACGTGGGGCTTTGAACGTGACGTGGGCGTGACGTGGGTGATTCGAATGTGACGTGGGCGTGACGTGGGGGCTTCGAACGTCACGTGGGCGTCACGTGGGGGCATCGAGTTTGACATGGGCGTGACCTGGGTGATTGGAACGTGACGTGGGCGTGACGTGGGTGATTCCAACGTGACGTGGGGCTTCGAACATGACGTGGGCGTGACGTGGGGGCTTCGGTGTTGACGTGGGCATGACGTGGGTGATTCGAAGGTGACGGGTGTGACGTGGGGGCTTCGAACGTGACGTGGGTGTGACGTGGGTGTTTCGAACGTGACGTGGGCGTGACGTCGGTACTTTGAATGTGACGTGGGTGTGACCTGGGTCATTTGAACGTGACGTGGGAGTGACGTGGGGGCATCGAACGTGACATAAGGGTGACATGGGTGCTTAGAACGTGACGTGGTCGTGACGTGGATGATTGGAACGTGACGTGGGCGTGACGTGGGTCATTCGAAAGTGACGTGGGTGTGACGTGGCTCATTGGAACGTGACGTGGGCGTGACGTGGGTGTTTCGAATGTGACGTGGGCGTGACGTGGGGGCTTCGAACGTCACGTGAGCGTCACGTGGGGGCATCGAGTTTGACATGGGCGTGACCTGGGTGATTGGAACCTGACGTGGGCGTGACGTGGGTGATTCCAACATAACGTGGGGCTTCGAACGTGACGTGGGCGTGACGTGGGTGATTCCAACGTGACGTGGGGCTTCGAACATGACGTGGGCGTGACGTGGGGGCTTCGAAAGTGACGTGGGCATGACGTGGGTGATTCGAAGGTGACATGGGTGTGACGTGGGGGCATCGAACGTGACGTGGGTGTGACGTCGGTACTTTGAATGTGACGTGGGTGTGACGTGGGTCATTCGAACGTGATGTACGTGTGACGTGTGGGCTTCGAACGTGACGTGGGTGTTTCAAAACTAACGTGGGTGTGACGTAGGGGTATCGAACGTGACGTAGGTGTTTCCAAACTGACGTGGGTGTGACGTCGGTATGTTGAATGTGACGTGGGTGTGACGTGCATGATTCGAACGTGAGGTGGGTGTTTTAAATGTGAGCTGGGCGTGACGTGGGTCATTCGAACGTGACATAGGTGTGACGTGGGGGCATCGAACGTGACGTGGGCATGACGTGGGGGCTTCGAACGTCATGTGGGCGTGACGTGTTACTTTATATTTGACGTGGGTGCGACCTGGGTCAATCGAACGTGACGTGGGTGTGACGTGGGGGCTTCGAACGTCACGTGGGCGTGACGTGGTACTTTACATTTGACGTGGGTGTGTCCTGGGTCAATCGAACGTGACGTGGGTGTGACGTGGGGGCTCTGAACGGGACGTGGGCGTGACGTGGGGGCTTCGATCGTGACGTGGGCGTGACGTCGGTGCTTGGAATGTGACGTGGGTGTGACGTGGGTCATTCGAACGTGATGTACGTGTGACGTGTGGGCTTCGAACGTGACGTGGGTGTTTCAAAACTAACGTGGGTGTGACGTAGGGGTATCGAACGTGACGTAGGTGTTTCCAAACTGACGTGGGTGTGACGTCGGTATGTTGAATGTGACGTGGGTGTGACGTGCATGATTCGAACGTGAGGTGGGTGTTTTAAATGTGAGCTGGGTGTGACGTGGGTCATTCGAACATGACGTAGGTGTGACGTGGGGGCTTCGAACGTGACGTGGGCGTGACGTGGATGTTTCGAATGTGACGTTGGTGTTTCGAACGTGACATGGGTGTGACGTGGGTGCTTTGAATGTGACGTGGGCGTAACGTGAGTGCTTCGAACGTGACGTGGGTGTGACTTCGGTACATTGAATGTGCCGTGGGCGTGACGTGCATGACTCGAACGTGACGTGGGCGTGACGTGGGGGAATCGAACGTGACGTGGGCGTGACCTAGGGGCTTCAAAAGTTACGTGGGCGTCACGTGGGGGCATCAAACGTGACGTAGGTGTGACGTGGGTGTTTCGAACGTGACGTGGGCGTGACGTGGATGCTTCGAACGTGACGTTGGTGTTTCGAACGTGACATGGGTGTGACATGGGTGCTTCGAATGTGACGTGGGCGTAACGTGGGGGCTTCGAACCTGACGTGGGTGTGACGTGGGGGCTTCGAACGTGACGTGGGCCTGACGTCAGTACTTTGAATGTGACGTGGGTGTAACGTGGGGTCATGCGAACGTGACGTGGGTGTGACGTGGGTGTTTCGAACGTTACGTGGGCTTTTCGTGGGTGATTCAAACGTGACGTGGGCGTGACGTGGGTACTTTAGATTTGACGTGGGTGTGACCTGGGTGATGTGAACGTGACGTGGGCGTCACGTGGGGGCATCGAACGTGACGTGGGCGTCACGTGGGGGCTTCGAACGTGACGTGGGCGTGACGTCGGAACTTTGAATGTGACGTGGGTGTGACCTGGGTCATTGGAACGTGACGTGGGAGTGACGCGGGGGCTTCGAACGTGACGTAAGGGTGACATGGGTGCTTAGAACGTGACGTGGGCGTGACGTGGGCGATTCCAACGTGACGTGGGGCTTCGAACGTGACGTGGGCGTGATGTGGGTGATTCGAATGTCACTTGGGCGTGACGTGGGGGCTTCGAACGTCACGTGGGCGTGACGTGGGGGCTTCGAAAATGATGTGGGTGTGACGTGGGGGCATCGAACGTGACGTGGGCGTGACCTAGGGGCTTCAAAAGTGACGTGGGCGTCACGTGGGGGCATCGAACATGACGTAGGTGTGACGTGGGTGTTTCGAACGTGACGTGGGCGTGACGTGGATGCTTCGAATGTGACGTTGGTGTTTCGAACGTGACATGGGTGTGACATGGGTGCTTTGAATGTGACGTGGGCGTAACGTGGGGGCTTCGAACCTGACGTGGGTGTGACGTGGGGGCTTCGAACGTGACGTGGGTGTGACGTGGGTCATTTGAACGTGACGTGGGCGTGACGTGGGTGATCCCAACGTGACGTGGGGCTTCGAACGTGACGTGGGCGTCACGTGGGTGATTCGAAGGTGACGTGGGCGTGACGTCGGTACTTTGAAAGTGACGTGGGTGTGACCTGGGTGATTGCAACGTGACGTGGGAGTGACGTGGGGGCTTCAAACGTGACGTAAGGGTGACATGGGCGCTTAGAACGTGACGTGGGCGTCACGTGGGTGATTCCAACGTGACGTGGGCGTGACGTGGGGGCATCGAACGTGACGTGGGCGTGACGTCGGTGCTTTGAATGTGACGTGGGTGTGACGTGGGTCATTCGAACGCGATGTACGTGTGACGTGTGGGCTTCCAACGTGACGTGGGTGTTTCAAAACTAACGTGGGTGTGACGTAGGGGTATCGAACGTGACGTAGGTGTTTCCAAACTGACGTGGGTGTGACGTCGGTATGTTGAATGTGACGTGGGTGTGACGTGCATGGTTCGAACGTGAGGTGGGTGTTTTAAATGTGAGCTGGGCGTGACGTGGGTCATTCGAACATGACATAGGTGTGACGTGGGGGCTTCGAACGTGACATGGGTGTGACATGGGTGCTTCGAACGTGACGTGGGCGTAACGTGGGGGCTTCGAACCTGACGTGGGTGTGACGTGGGGGCTTCGAAAGTGACGTGGGTGTGACGTGGGTCATTTGAACGTGCCGTGGGCGTGCCGTGTGTGGTTCCAACGTGACGTGGGGCTTTTTTACGTGACGTGGGCGTGACGTGGGTGATTCGAATGTGACGTGGGCGTGACGTGGGGGCTTCGAACGTCACGTGAGCGTCACGTGGGGGCATCGAGTTTGACATGGGCGTGACCTGGGTGATTGGAACGTGACGTGGGCGTGACGTGGGTGATTCAAACGTGACGTGGGGCTTCGAACATCACGTGGGCGTGACGTGGGGGCATCGAACGTGACGTGGGTGTGACGTGGGGGCTTCGAACGTGACGTGGGCATGACGTCGGTGATTCGAACGTGACGTGGGCATGACGTGGGTGATTCGAACGTGACGTGGGCGTGACGTGGGGGCATCGAACGTGACGTGGGCGTGACGTGGGTGATTCGAAAGTGACGTGGACGTCACGTGGGTGATTCGAAGGTGACGTGGGTGTGACGTGGGGGCTTCGAACGTGACGTGGGTGTGAGGCGGGTGTTTCGAACGTGACGTGGGCGTGACGTGGGGGCATCGAACGTGACGTGGGCGTGACGTGGGTCATTGGAACGTGACGTGGGAGTGACGCGGGGGCTTCGAACGTGACGTAAGGGTGACATGGGTGCTTAGAACGTGACGTGGGAGTGACGTGGGCGATTCCAACGTGACGTGGGGCTTCGAACGTGACGTGGGCGTGATGTGGGTGGTTCGAATGTCACTTGGGCGTGACGTGGGGGCTTCGAACGTCACGTGGGCGTGACGTGGGGGCTTCGATGTTGACGTGGGCGTGACCTGGTTGATTGGAACGTGACGTGGACGTGACGTGGGTGGTTTCAACGTGACGTGAGCGTCACGTGGGGTCCTCGAACGTGACGTGGGCATGACGTCGGTACTTTGAATGTGACGTGGGTGTGACGTGGGTGATTGGAACGTGACGTGGGTGTGACGTGGGGGCTTCGAACGTGACGTGGGGGTGACGTGGATGTTTCGAACCTGACGTTGGTATTTCGAACGTGACATGGGTGTGACGTGGGTGCTTGGAACGTGACGTGGGCGTCACGTGGGGGCTTCGAACATGACGTGGGTGTGACGTGGGGGCATCGATCGTGACGTGGACGTGACGTCGGTACTTTATACCTGATGGGGGAGTGACGTGGGTCATTCGAACGTGACGTGGGCGTGACGTGGGGGCTTCGAACGAGACGTGGGCGTGACGTGGGTGTTTCGAACGTGACGTGGGCGTGACGTCGATGCTTTGAATGTGACGTGGGTGTGACGTGGGTCATTCGAACGTGATGTACGTGTGACGTGGGGACTTCCAACGTGACGTGGGTGTTTCAAAACTAACGTGGGTGTGACGTCGGTATGTTGAATGTGACGTGGGTGTGACGTGCATGGTTCGAACGTGAGGTGGGTGTTTTAAATGTGAGCTGGGCGTGACGTGGGTCATTCGAACATGACATAGGTGTGACGTGGGGGCTTCGAACGTGACATGGGTGTGACATGGGTGCTTCGAACGTGTCGTGGGCGTAACGTGGGGGCTTCGAACCTGACGTGGGTGTGACGTGGGGGCTTCGAATGTGACGTGGGTGTGACGTGGGGGCTTCGAACCTGACGTGGGTGTGACGTGGGGGCTTCGAACGTGACGTGGGCCTGACGTCAGTACATTGAATGTGACGTGGGTGTAACGTGGGGTCATGCGAACGTGACGTGAGCGTGACGTGGGTGATTCCAACGTGACGTGGGGCTTCGAACGTGACGTGGGCGTGACGTGGGCGATTCCAACGTGACGTGGGGCTTCGAACGTGACGTGGGCGTGATGTGGGTGATTCGAATGTCACTTGGGCGTGACGTGGGGGCTTCGATGTTGACGTGGGCGTGACCTGGGTGATTGGAACGTGACGTGGACGTGACGTGGGTGGTTTCAACGTGACGTGAGCGTCACGTGGGGTCCTCGAACGTGACTTGGGCGTCACGTGGGGTCTTAGAAAGTGACGTGGGCATGACGCGGGTGATTCGAAGGTGACGTGGGTGTGACGCGGGGGCTTCGAACGTGACGTGGGTGTGACGTCGGTACTTTGAATGTGACGTGGGTGTGACCTGGGTCATTTGAACGTGACGTGGGAGTGACGTGGGGGCATCGAACGTGACATAAGGGTGACATGGGTGCTTAGAACGTGACGCGGGCGTGATGCGGGTGATTCCAACGTGACGTGGGGCTTCGAATGTGACGTGGGCGTGAGGTGGGTGATTGGAACGTGACGTGGGCGTGATGTCGGTACTTTGAAAGTGACGTGGGTGTGACCTGGGGGCTTCGAAGGTGACGTAAGGGTGACATGTGTGCATAGAACGTGACGTGGGCGTCACGTGGGTGATTCCAACGTGACGTGGGGGCTTCGAACGTGACATGGGCGTGACGTGGGTGATTCGAACGTGACGTGGGCGTGACGTCGGTACTTTGAAAGTGACGTGGGTGTGACCTGGGTGATTGGAACGTGACGTGGGAGTGACGTGAGGGCTTCAAACGTGACGTAAGGGTGACATGGGTGCTTAGAACGTGACGTGGGAGTGACGTGGTTGATTCCAACGTGACGTGGGCATGACATAAGCGCTTCGATCGTGACGTGGGCGTGACGTGTGTGGTTTCAACGTGACGTGGGTGTCACGTGGGGCATCGAACGTGACGTGGGCGTGACGTGTGTGGTTTCAACGTGACGTGGGCGCCACGGGTAGGCTTCGAACGTGACGTGGGCATGACGTGGGTGATTCGAAGGTGACGTGGGCGTGACGTGGGGGCATGTAACGTGACGTGGATGTGACGTGGGTGATTCCAACGTGACGTGGGCGTGACGTCGGTACTTTGAAAGTGACGTGGGTGTGACCTGGGTCATTTGAACGTGACGTGGGAGTGACGTGGGGGCTTCGAACGTGACGTAAGGGTGACATGGGAGATTAGAACGTGACGTGGGCGTGACGTCGGTACTTTGAAAGTGACATGGGTGTGACCTGGGTCATTTGAACGTGACGTGGGAGTGACGTGGGGGCTTCAAACGTGACGTAAGGGTGACATGGGAGATTAGAACGTGACGTGGGCGTGACGTGGGTGATTCGAATATGACGTGGGCATGACGTGGGTGATTCGAACGTGACGTGGGCGTGACGTGGGTTCTTCGAACGTGACGTGGGCGTGATATAGGCGTTTCGATCATGACGTGGGCGTGACGTGTGTGGTTTCAACGTGACGTGGGTGTGACGTGGGGGCTTCGAACGTGACGTCGGCCTCTCGTGGGGGCTTTGAAAGTGACTTGGGCGTGACGTGGGTGAATCGAAGGTGACGTGGGTGTGACGTGGGTTCTTCGAACGTGACGTGGGCATGACGTGGGTGATTCGAACGTGACGTGGGCGTGACGTGGGTGATTCGAAAGTGACGTGGGCGTGACGTGGGGGCTTCGAAAGTGATGTCGGTGTGACAGGGTGTTTCGGACGTGACGTGGGCGTGACGTGGATGCTTCGAACGTGACGTTGGTGTTTCGAACGTGACGTGGGTGTGACGTGGGTGCTTCGAACGTGACGTGGGCGTGTCATAGGCGCTTCGATCATGACGTGGGCGTGACGTGTGTGGTTTCAACGTGACGTGGGTGTCACGTGGGGCATCGAACGTGACGTGGACGTGACGTCGGTACTTTCAATTTGAGGTTGGTGTGACCTGGGTCATTCGAACGTGACGTACATGTGACGTGGGTGATTCCAACGTGACGTGGGGCTTCGAACGTGACGTGAGCGCCACGTGGGGGCATCGAAGTTGACGTGGGCGTGACCTGGGTGATTGGAACGTGAAGTGGGTGTGACGTGGGGGCTTCCAACGTGACGTGGGTGTGACGTGGGGGCATCGAACGTGACGTTGGTGTTTCGAACGTGACGTGGGTGTGACGTGGGGGCATCGAACGTGACGTGGGCGTGACGTGGGAGTTTCGAACGTGACGTGGACGTGACGTGGTACTTTACATTTGACGTGGGTGTGACCTGGGTCAATCGAACGTGACGTGGGTGTGACGTGGGGGCTTCGAATGTGACGTGGGCGTGACGAGGGTGATTCGAATGTGACGTGGGCGTCACGTGGGGGCATCGAACGTGACGTGGGCGTGACCTGGGTGATTGGAACGTGACGTGGGTGTGACGGGGGGGATTCGAACGTGACGTGGGCGTGACGTGGGTGTTTCGAACGTGACGTTGGTATTTCGAACTTGACTTCGGTGTGACGTGGGTGCATCGGACGTGACGTGGGCATAACGTGGGGGCTACGAACATTACGCGGGTGTGACGTGGATGCTTCGAATGTGACGTTGGTGTTTCGAACGTGACATGGGTGTGACGTGGGTGCTTGGAACGTGACGTGGGCGTCACGTGGGGGCTTCGAACCTGACGTGGGTGTGACGTGGGGGCATCGATCGTGACGTGGACGTGACGTCGGTACTTTATACCTGATGGGGGTGTGACGTGGGTCATTCGAACGTGACGTGGGTGTGACGTGGGGGCATCGATCGTGACGTGGGCATGACGTGGGTGATTCGAACGTGACGTGGGCGTGACGTGGGGGCATCGAACGTGACGTGGGCGTGACGTCGGTACTTTGAATGTGACGTGGGTGTGACATGGGTCATTCGAACCTGATGTACGTGTGACGTGTGGGCTTCCAACGTGACGTGGGTGTTTCAAAACTAACGTGGGTGTGACGTAGGGGTATCGAACGTGACGTAGGTGTTTCCAAACTGACGTGGGTGTGACGTCGGTATGTTGAATGTGACGTGGGTGTGACGTGCATGGTTCGAACGTGAGGTGGGTGTTTTAAATGTGAGCTGGGCGTCACGTGGGTCATTCGAACATGACGTAGGTGTGACGTGGGTGTTTCGGACGTGACGTGGGCGTGAAGTGGATGCTTCGAATGTGACGTTGGTGTTTCGAACGTGACATGGGTGTGACGTGGGTGCTTCGAATGTGACGTGGGCGTAACGTGGGGGCTTTGAACCTGACGTGGGTGTGACGTGGGTCATTTGAACGTGACATGGGCGTGACGTGGGTGATTCCAATGTGACGTGGGGCTTTGAACGTGACGTGGGCGTGACGTGGGTGATTCCAACGTGACGTGGGGCTTCGAACATGACGTCGGCGTGACGTGGGGGCTTCGAAAGTGACGTGGGCATGACGTGGGTGATTCCATTGTGACGTGGGGCTTTGAACGTGACGTGGGCGTGACGTGGGTGATTCCAACGTGACGTGGGGCTTCGAACATGACGTCGGCGTGACGTGGGGGCTTCGAAAGTGACGTGGGCATGACGTGGGTGATTCGAAGGTGACATGGGTGTGACGTGGGGGCTTCGAAGGTGACGTGGGAGTGACGTGGGTGTTTCGAACGTGACGTGGGCGTGACGTCGGTACTTTGAATGTGACGTGGGTGTGACCTGGGTCATTTGAACGTGATGTACGTGTGTCCTGTGGGCTTCGAACGTGACGTGGGTGTTTCAAAATTAACGTGGGTGTGACGTGGGGGTATCGAACGTGACGTAGGTGTTTCCAAACTGACGTGGGTGTGACGTCGGTATGTTGAATGTGACGTGGGTGTGACGTGCATGGTTCGAACGTGAGGTGGGTGTTTTAAATGTGAGCTGGGCGTGACGTGGGTCATTCGAAAGTGATGTGGGTATGACGTGGGTCATTTGAACGTGACGTGGGCGTGACGTGGGTGATTGGAATGTGACGTGGGCGTGACGTGGGTGATTCGAAGGTGACGTGGGTGTGACGTGGGGGCTTCGAACGTGACGTGGGTGTGACGTGGCTGTTTCGAACGTGACGTGGGCGTGACGTCGGAACTTTGAATGTGACGTGGGTGTGACCTGGGTCATTGGAACGTGACGTGGGAGTGACGCGGGGGCTTCGAACGTGACGTAAGGGTGACATGGGTGCTTAGAACGTGACGTGGGCGTGACGTGGGCGATTCCAACGTGACGTGGGGCTTCGAACGTGACGTGGGCGTGATGTGGGTGATTCGAATGTCACTTGGGCGTGACGTGGGGGCTTCGAACGTCACGTGGGCGTGACGTGGGGGCTTCGAAAATGATGTGGGTGTGACGTGGGGGCATCGAACGTGACGTGGGCGTGACCTAGGGGCTTCAAAAGTGACGTGGGCGTCACGTGGGGGCATCAAACGTGACGTAGGTGTGACGTGGGTGTTTCGAACGTGACGTGGGCGTGACGTGGATGCTTCGAATGTGACGTTGGTGTTTCGAACGTGACATGGGTGTGACATGGGTGCTTCGAATGTGACGTGGGCGTAACGTGGGGGCTTCGAACCTGACGTGGGTGTGACGTGGGGGCTTCGAACGTGACGTGGGTGTGACGTGGGTCATTTGAACGTGACGTGGGCGTGACGTGGGTGATCCCAACGTGACGTGGGGCTTCGAACGTGACGTGGGCGTCACGTGGGTGATTCGAAGGTGACGTGGGCGTGACGTCGGTACTTTGAAAGTGACGTGGGTGTGACCTGGGTGATTGCAACGTGACGTGGGCGTGACGTGGGTGATTCCAACGTGACGTGGGGCTTCGAACATGACGTGGGCGTGACGTGGGGGCTTCGAAAGTGACGTGAGCATGACGTGGGTGATTCGAAGGTGACATGGGCGTGACGTGGGGGCTTCGAACGTGACGTGGGTGTGACGTGGGGGCTTCGAACGTGACGTGGGCGTGACGTCGGTACTTTGAATGTGACGTGGGTGTGACCTGGGTCATTTGAACGTGACGTGGGAGTGACGTGGGGGCATCGAACGTGACATAAGGGTGACATGGGTGCTTAGAACGTGACGTGGTCGTGACGTGGATGATTGGAACGTGACGTGGGCGTGACGTGGGTGATTCCAACGTGACGTGGGGCTTCGAACATGACGTGGGCGTGACGTGGGGGCTTCGATGTTGACGTGGGCATGACGTGGGTGATTCGAATGTCACTTGGGCGTGACGTGGGGGCTTCGAACGTCACGTGGGCATGACGTGGGGGCTTCGAAAATGATGTGGGTGTGACGTGGGGGCATCGAACGTGACGTGGGAGTGACGTGGGAGTTTCGAACGTGACGTTGGTATTTCGAACGTCACGTGGGTGTGACGTGGGTGCATCGGACGTGACGTGGGCGTAACGTGGGGGCTACGAACATTACGCGGGTGTGACGTGGATGCTTCGAATGCTATGTTGGTGTTTCGAATGTGACATGGGTGTGACATGGGTGCTTGGAACGTGACGTGGGCGTCACGTGGGGGCTTGGAACATGACGTGGGTGTGACGTGGGGGCTTCGATCGTGACGTGGGCGTGACGTGGGTGATTCGAAAGTGACGTGGGCGTGACGTGGGGGCTTCGAAAGTGATGTCGGTGTGACAGGGTGTTTCGGACGTGACGTGGGCGTGACGTGGATGCTTCGAACGTGACGTTGGTGTTTCGAACGTGACGTGGGTGTGACGTGGGTGCTTCGAACGTGACGTGGGCGTGTCATAGGCGCTTCGATCATGACGTGGGCGTGACGTGTGTGGTTTCAACGTGACGTGGGTGTCACGTGGGGCATCGAACGTGACGTGGACGTGACGTCGGTACTTTCAATTTGAGGTTGGTGTGACCTGGGTCATTCGAACGTGACGTACATGTGACGTGGGTGATTCCAACGTGACGTGGGGCTTCGAACGTGACGTGAGCGCCACGTGGGGGCATCGAAGTTGACGTGGGCGTGACCTGGGTGATTGGAACGTGAAGTGGGTGTGACGTGGGGGCTTCCAACGTGACGTGGGTGTGACGTGGGGGCATCGAACGTGACGTTGGTGTTTCGAACGTGACGTGGGTGTGACGTGGGGGCATCGAACGTGACGTGGGCGTGACGTGGGAGTTTCGAACGTGACGTGGACGTGACGTGGTACTTTACATTTGACGTGGGTGTGACCTGGGTCAATCGAACGTGACGTGGGTGTGACGTGGGGGCTTCGAATGTGACGTGGGCGTGACGAGGGTGATTCGAATGTGACGTGGGCGTCACGTGGGGGCATCGAACGTGACGTGGGCGTGACCTGGGTGATTGGAACGTGACGTGGGTGTGACGGGGGGGATTCGAACGTGACGTGGGCGTGACGTGGGTGTTTCGAACGTGACGTTGGTATTTCGAACTTGACTTCGGTGTGACGTGGGTGCATCGGACGTGACGTGGGCATAACGTGGGGGCTACGAACATTACGCGGGTGTGACGTGGATGCTTCGAATGTGACGTTGGTGTTTCGAACGTGACATGGGTGTGACGTGGGTGCTTGGAACGTGACGTGGGCGTCACGTGGGGGCTTCGAACCTGACGTGGGTGTGACGTGGGGGCATCGATCGTGACGTGGACGTGACGTCGGTACTTTATACCTGATGGGGGTGTGACGTGGGTCATTCGAACGTGACGTGGGTGTGACGTGGGGGCATCGATCGTGACGTGGGCATGACGTGGGTGATTCGAACGTGACGTGGGCGTGACGTGGGGGCATCGAACGTGACGTGGGCGTGACGTCGGTACTTTGAATGTGACGTGGGTGTGACATGGGTCATTCGAACCTGATGTACGTGTGACGTGTGGGCTTCCAACGTGACGTGGGTGTTTCAAAACTAACGTGGGTGTGACGTAGGGGTATCGAACGTGACGTAGGTGTTTCCAAACTGACGTGGGTGTGACGTCGGTATGTTGAATGTGACGTGGGTGTGACGTGCATGGTTCGAACGTGAGGTGGGTGTTTTAAATGTGAGCTGGGCGTCACGTGGGTCATTCGAACATGACGTAGGTGTGACGTGGGTGTTTCGGACGTGACGTGGGCGTGAAGTGGATGCTTCGAATGTGACGTTGGTGTTTCGAACGTGACATGGGTGTGACGTGGGTGCTTCGAATGTGACGTGGGCGTAACGTGGGGGCTTTGAACCTGACGTGGGTGTGACGTGGGTCATTTGAACGTGACATGGGCGTGACGTGGGTGATTCCAATGTGACGTGGGGCTTTGAACGTGACGTGGGCGTGACGTGGGTGATTCCAACGTGACGTGGGGCTTCGAACATGACGTCGGCGTGACGTGGGGGCTTCGAAAGTGACGTGGGCATGACGTGGGTGATTCCATTGTGACGTGGGGCTTTGAACGTGACGTGGGCGTGACGTGGGTGATTCCAACGTGACGTGGGGCTTCGAACATGACGTCGGCGTGACGTGGGGGCTTCGAAAGTGACGTGGGCATGACGTGGGTGATTCCATTGTGACGTGGGGCTTTGAACGTGACGTGGGCGTGACGTGGGTGATTCCAACGTGACGTGGGGCTTCGAACATGACGTCGGCGTGACGTGGGGGCTTCGAAAGTGACGTGGGCATGACGTGGGTGATTCGAAGGTGACATGGGTGTGACGTGGGGGCTTCGAAGGTGACGTGGGTGTGACGTGGGTGTTTCGAACGTGACGTGGGCGTGACGTCGGTACTTTGAATGTGACGTGGGTGTGACCTGGGTCATTTGAACGTGATGTACGTGTGTCCTGTGGGCTTCGAACGTGACGTGGGTGTTTCAAAATTAACGTGGGTGTGACGTGGGGGTATCGAACGTGACGTAGGTGTTTCCAAACTGACGTGGGTGTGACGTCGGTATGTTGAATGTGACGTGGGTGTGACGTGCATGGTTCGAACGTGAGGTGGGTGTTTTAAATGTGAGCTGGGCGTGACGTGGGTCATTCGAAAGTGATGTGGGTATGACGTGGGTCATTTGAACGTGACGTGGGCGTGACGTGGGTGATTGGAATGTGACGTGGGCGTGACGTGGGTGATTCGAAGGTGACGTGGGTGTGACGTGGGGGCTTCGAACGTGACGTGGGTGTGACGTGGCTGTTTCGAACGTGACGTGGGCGTGACGTCGGAACTTTGAATGTGACGTGGGTGTGACCTGGGTCATTGGAACGTGACGTGGGAGTGACGCGGGGGCTTCGAACGTGACGTAAGGGTGACATGGGTGCTTAGAACGTGACGTGGGCGTGACGTGGGCGATTCCAACGTGACGTGGGGCTTCGAACGTGACGTGGGCGTGATGTGGGTGATTCGAATGTCACTTGGGCGTGACGTGGGGGCTTCGAACGTCACGTGGGCGTGACGTGGGGGCTTCGAAAATGATGTGGGTGTGACGTGGGGGCATCGAACGTGACGTGGGCGTGACCTAGGGGCTTCAAAAGTGACGTGGGCGTCACGTGGGGGCATCGAACATGACGTAGGTGTGACGTGGGTGTTTCGAACGTGACGTGGGCGTGACGTGGATGCTTCGAATGTGACGTTGGTGTTTCGAACGTGACATGGGTGTGACATGGGTGCTTCGAATGTGACGTGGGCGTAACGTGGGGGCTTCGAACCTGACGTGGGTGTGACGTGGGGGCTTCGAACGTGACGTGGGTGTGACGTGGGTCATTTGAACGTGACGTGGGCGTGACGTGGGTGATCCCAACGTGACGTGGGGCTTCGAACGTGACGTGGGCGTCACGTGGGTGATTCGAAGGTGACGTGGGCGTGACGTCGGTACTTTGAAAGTGACGTGGGTGTGACCTGGGTGATTGCAACGTGACGTGGGAGTGACGTGGGGGCTTCAAACGTGACGTAAGGGTGACATGGGCGCTTAGAACGTGACGTGGGCGTCACGTGGGTGATTCCAACGTGACGTGGGCGTGACGTGGGGGCATCGAACGTGACGTGGGCGTGACGTCGGTGCTTTGAATGTGACGTGGGTGTGACGTGGGTCATTCGAACGCGATGTACGTGTGACGTGTGGGCTTCCAACGTGACGTGGGTGTTTCAAAACTAACGTGGGTGTGACGTAGGGGTATCGAACGTGATGTAGGTGTTTCCAAACTGACGTGGGTGTGACGTCGGTATGTTGAATGTGACGTGGGTGTGACGTGCATGGTTCGAACGTGAGGTGGGTGTTTTAAATGTGAGCTGGGCGTGACGTGGGTCATTCGAACATGACATAGGTGTGACGTGGGGGCTTCGAACGTGACATGGGTGTGACATGGGTGCTTCGAACGTGACGTGGGCGTAACGTGGGGGCTTCGAACCTGACGTGGGTGTGACGTGGGGGCTTCGAAAGTGACGTGGGTGTGACGTGGGTCATTTGAACGTGCCGTGGGCGTGCCGTGTGTGGTTCCAACGTGACGTGGGGCTTTTTTACGTGACGTGGGCGTGACGTGGGTGATTCGAATGTGACGTGGGCGTGACGTGGGGGCTTCGAACGTCACGTGAGCGTCACGTGGGGGCATCGAGTTTGACATGGGCGTGACCTGGGTGATTGGAACGTGACGTGGGCGTGACGTGGGTGATTCAAACGTGACGTGGGGCTTCGAACATCACGTGGGCGTGACGTGGGGGCATCGAACGTGACGTGGGTGTGACGTGGGGGCTTCGAACGTGACGTGGGCATGACGTCGATGATTCGAACGTGACGTGGGCATGACGTGGGTGATTCGAACGTGACGTGGGCGTGACGTGGGGGCATCGAACGTGACGTGGGCGTGACGTGGGTGATTCGAAAGTGACGTGGACGTCACGTGGGTGATTCGAAGGTGACGTGGGTGTGACGTGGGGGCTTCGAACGTGACGTGGGTGTGAGGCGGGTGTTTCGAACGTGACGTGGGCGTGACGTGGGGGCATCGAACGTGACGTGGGCGTGACGTGGGTCATTGGAACGTGACGTGGGAGTGACGCGGGGGCTTCGAACGTGACGTAAGGGTGACATGGGTGCTTAGAACGTGACGTGGGAGTGACGTGGGCGATTCCAACGTGACGTGGGGCTTCGAACGTGACGTGGGCGTGATGTGGGTGATTCGAATGTCACTTGGGCGTGACGTGGGGGCTTCGAATGTGACGTGGGCGTGACGTGGGGGCTTCGAACCTGACGTGGGTGTGACGTGGGGGCTTCGAACGTGACGTGGGCCTGACGTCAGTACATTGAATGTGACGTGGGTGTAACGTGGGGTCATGCGAACGTGACGTGAGCGTGACGTGGGTGATTCCAACGTGACGTGCGGCTTCGAACGTGACGTGGGCGTGACGTGGGCGATTCCAACGTGACGTGGGGCTTCGAACGTGACGTGGGCGTGATGTGGGTGATTCGAATGTCACTTGGGCGTGACGTGGGGGCTTCGATGTTGACGTGGGCGTGACCTGGGTGATTGGAACGTGACGTGGACGTGACGTGGGTGGTTTCAACGTGACGTGAGCGTCACGTGGGGTCCTCGAACGTGACTTGGGCGTCACGTGGGGTCTTAGAAAGTGACGTGGGCATGACGCGGGTGATTCGAAGGTGACGTGGGTGTGACGCGGGGGCTTCGAACGTGACGTGGGTGTGACGTCGGTACTTTGAATGTGACGTGGGTGTGACCTGGGTCATTTGAACGTGACGTGGGAGTGACGTGGGGGCATCGAACGTGACATAAGGGTGACATGGGTGCTTAGAACGTGACGTGGGCGTGATGCGGGTGATTCCAACGTGACGTGGGGCTTCGAATGTGACGTGGGCGTGAGGTGGGTGATTGGAACGTGACGTGGGCGTGATGTCGGTACTTTGAAAGTGACGTGGGTGTGACCTGGGGGCTTCGAAGGTGATGTAAGGGTGACATGTGTGCATAGAACATGACGTGGGCGTCACGTGGGTGATTCCAACGTGACGTGGGGGCTTCGAACGTGACATGGGCGTGACGTGGGTGATTCGAACGTGACGTGGGCGTGACGTCGGTACTTTGAAAGTGACGTGGGTGTGACCTGGGTGATTGGAACGTGACGTGGGAGTGACGTGAGGGCTTCAAACGTGACGTAAGGGTGACATGGGTGCTTAGAACGTGACGTGGGAGTGACGTGGGTGATTCCAACGTGACGTGGGCATGACATAAGCGCTTCGATCGTGACGTGGGCGTGACGTGTGTGGTTTCAACGTGACGTGGGTGTCACGTGGGTCATCGAACGTGACGTGGGCGTGACGTGTGTGGTTTCAACGTGACGTGGGCGTCACGGGTACGCTTCGAACGTGACGTGGGCATGACGTGGGTGATTCGAAGGTGACGTGGGCGTGACGTGGGGGCATGGAACGTGACGTGGATGTGACGTGGGTGATTCCAACGTGACGTGGGCGTGACGTCGGTACTTTGAAAGTGACGTGGGTGTGACCTGGGTCATTTGAACGTGACGTGGGAGTGACGTGGGGGCTTCGAACGTGACGTAAGGGTGACATGGGAGATTAGAACGTGACGTGGGCGTGACGTCGGTACTTTGAAAGTGACATGGGTGTGACCTGGGTCATTTGAACGTGACGTGGGAGTGACGTGGGGGCTTCAAACGTGACGTAAGGGTGACATGGGAGATTAGAACGTGACGTGGGCGTGACGTGGGTGATTCGAATATGACGTGGGCATGACGTGGGTGATTCGAACGTGACGTGGGCGTGACGTGGGTTCTTCGAACGTGACGTGGGTGTGATATAGGCGATTCGATCATGACGTGGGCGTGACGTGTGTGGTTTCAACGTGACGTGGGTGTGACGTGGGGGCTTCGAACGTGACGTCGGCCTCTCGTGGGGGCTTTGAAAGTGACTTGGGCGTGACGTGGGTGAATCGAAGGTGACGTGGGTGTGACGTGGGTTCTTCGAACGTGACGTGGGCATGACGTGGGTGATTCGAACGTGACGTGGGCGTGACGTGGGTGATTCGAAAGTGACGTGGGCGTGACGTGGGGGCTTCGAAAGTGATGTCGGTGTGACAGGGTGTTTCGGACGTGACGTGGGCGTGACGTGGATGCTTCGAACGTGACGTTGGTGTTTCGAACGTGACGTGGGTGTGACGTGGGTGCTTCGAACGTGACGTGGGCGTGTCATAGGCGCTTCGATCATGACGTGGGCGTGACGTGTGTGGTTTCAACGTGACGTGGGTGTCACGTGGGGCTTCGAACGTGACGTGAGCGCCACGTGGGGGCATCGAAGTTGACGTGGGCGTGACCTCGGTGATTGGAACGTGAAGTGGGTGTGACGTGGGGGCTTCCAACGTGACGTGGGTGTGACGTGGGGGCATCGAACGTGACGTTGGTGTTTCGAACTTGACGTGGGTGTGACGTGGGGGCATCGAACGTGACGTGGGCGTGACGTGGGAGTTTCGAACGTGACGTGGACGTGACGTGGTACTTTGCATTTGACGTGGGTGTGACCTGGGTCAATCGAACGTGACGTGGGTGTGACGTGGGGGCTTCGAATGTGACGTGGGCGTGACGAGGGTGATTCGAATGTGACGTGGGCGTCACGTGGGGGCATCGAAGTTGACGTGGGCGTGACCTCGGTGATTGGAACGTGAAGTGGGTGTGACGTGGGGGCTTCCAACGTGACGTGGGTGTGACGTGGGGGCATCGAACGTGACGTTGGTGTTTCGAACTTGACGTGGGTGTGACGTGGGGGCATCGAACGTGACGTGGGCGTGACGTGGGAGTTTCGAACGTGACGTGGACGTGACGTGGTACTTTGCATTTGACGTGGGTGTGACCTGGGTCAATCGAACGTGACGTGGGTGTGACGTGGGGGCTTCGAATGTGACGTGGGCGTGACGAGGGTGATTCGAATGTGACGTGGGCGTCACGTGGGGGCATCGAACGTGATGTGGGCGTGACCTGGGTGATTGGAACGTGACGTGGGTGTGACGGGGGGGATTCGAACGTGACGTGGGCGTGACGTGGGTGTTTCGAACGTGACGTTGGTATTTCGAACGTGACGTGGGTGTGACGTGGGTGCATCGGACGTGACGTGGGCATAACGTGGGGGCTACGAACATTACGCGGGTGTGACGTGGATGCTTCGAATGCGACGTTGGTGTTTCGAACGTGACATGGGTGTGACGTGGGTGCTTGGAACGTGACGTGGGCGTCACGTGGGGGCTTCGAACCTGACGTGGGTGTGACGTGGGGGCATCGATCGTGACGTGGACGTGACGTCGGTACTTTATACCTGATGGGGGTGTGACGTGGGTCATTCGAACGTGACGTGGGTGTGACGTGGGGGCATCGATCGTGACGTGGGCATGACGTGGGTGATTCGAACGTGACGTGGGCGTGACGTGGGGGCATCGAACGTGACGTGGGTGTGACGTGGGGGCTTCGAACGTGACGTGGGGCATGACGTCGGTGATTCGAACGTGACGTGGGCGTGACGTGGGGGCATCGAACGTGACGTGGGTGTGACGTGGGGGCTTCGAACGTGACGTGGGCATTTCGTGGGTGATTCGAACGTGACGTGGGCATGACGTGGGTGATTCGAACGTGACGTGGGCATGACGTGGGTGATTCCAACGTGACGTGGGGCTTCGAACATGACGTGGGCGTGACGTGGGGGCTTCGAACGTGACGTGGGCATTTCGTGGGTGATTCGAACGTGACGTGGGCATGACGTGGGTGATTCGAACGTGACGTGGGCGTGACGTGGGGGCATCGAACGTGACGTGGGCGTGACGTGGGGGCATCGAACGTGACGTGGGTGTGACGTGGGGGCTTCGAACGTGACGTGGGGCATGACGTCGGTGATTCGAACGTGACGTGGGCGTGACGTGGGGGCATCGAACGTGACGTGGGTGTGACGTGGGGGCTTCGAAAGTGACGTGGGCATGACGTGGGTGATTCGAAGGTGACACGGGTGTGACGTGGGGGCTTCGAAGGTGACGTGGGTGTGACGTGGGTGTTTCGAACGTGACGTGGGCGTGACGTCGGTACTTTGAATGTGACGTGGGTGTGACCTGGGTCATTTGAACGTGATGTACGTGTGTCCTGTGGGCTTCGAACGTGACGTGGGTGTTTCAAAATTAACGTGGGTGTGACGTGGGGGTATCGAACGTGACGTAGGTGTTTCCAAACTGACGTGGGTGTGACGTCAGTACGTTGAATGTGACGTGGGTGTGACGTGCATGATTCGAACGTGAGGTGGGTGTTTTAAATGTGAGCTGGGCGTGACGTGGGGGCTTCGAACGTGACGTAGGTGTGACGTGGGGGCTTCGAACATGACGTGGGCGTGACGTGGATGCTTTGAATGTGACGTTGGTGTTTCGAACGTGACATGGGTGTGACATGGGTGCTTCAAATGTGACATGGGCATATCGTGGGGGCTTCGAACGGGACGTGGGTGTGACGTGGGGGCTTTGAACGTGACGTGGGTGTGACGTGGCCGATTCGATCGGGACGTGGGTGTGACGTGGGGGTATCGAACGTGACGTAGGTGTTTCCAAACTGATGTGGGCGTGACGTCGGTACTTTGAATGTGACGTTGGTGTGATGTGCATGACTCGAACGTGACGTGGGGGTGACTTGGGGGCTTCGAAAGTCACGTGGGCGTCACGTGGGGGCATCGAATGTCACGTGGGCATGACCTGGGTGATTGGAACGTGACGTGGGTGTGACGTGGGGGCATCGAATGTGACGTGGGCATGACGTGGGTGATTCGAACGTGACGTTGGTGTTTCGAACGTGACATGGGTGTGACGTGTGTGCTTGGAACGTGACGTGGGCATGACGTTGGGGCTTCGAACATGATGTGGGCGTCACGTGGGTGCTTCGGACGTGACGTGGGCGTGACGTGGGGGCTTCGAATATGACGTGGGCGTGACGTCGGTACTTTATATCTGACGTGGGTGTGACCTGGCTCATTTGAACGTGACGTGGCTGTGACGTGGGGGCTTCGAACGTGACGTGGGCATGACGTCGGTGATTCGAACGTGACGTGGGCATTCACGTCGGTGATTCGAACGTGACGTGGCCGTGACGTGGGTGATTCGAACGTGACGTGGGCGTGACGTGGGGGCTTCGAACCTGACGTGGGTGTGACGTGGGGGCTTCGAAAGTGACGTGGGTGTGACGTGGGTCATTTGAACGTGACGTGGGCGTGACGTGGGTGATTCCAACGTGACGTGGGGCTTTGAACGTGACGTGGGCCTGACGTGGGTGATTCGAATGTGACGTGGGCGTGACGTGGGGGCTTCGAACGTCACGTGGGCGTCACGTGGGGGCATCGAGTTTGACATGGGCGTGACCTGGGTGATTGGAACCTGACGTGGGCGTGACGTGGGTGATTCCAACGTGACGTGGGGCTTCGAACCTGACGTGGGTGTGACGTGGGGGCTTCGAAAGTGACGTGGGCATGACGTGGGTGATTCGAAGGTGACGTGGGCGTGACGTGGGGGCTTCGAACTTGACCTGGGTGTGACGTGGGGGCATCGAACGTGACGTGGGAGTGACGTGGGGTCTTCGAACGTGACGTGAGCGCCACGTGGGGGCATCGAACGTGACGTGGGCGTGACCTGGGTGATTGGAACGTGAAGTGGGTGTGACGTGGGGACTTCGAAAGTGACGTGGGTGTGACGTGGGTGTTTCGAACGTGACGTGGGCGTGACGTGGGGTCTTCGAACGTGACGTGAGCGCCACGTGGGGGCATCGAACGTGACGTGGGCGTGACCTGGGTGATTGGAACGTGAAGTGGGTGTGACGTGGGGACTTCGAAAGTGACGTGGGTGTGACGTGGGTGTTTCGAACGTGACGTGGGCGTGACGTGGGGGCATCGAACGTGACGTGGGCGTGACGTGGGGGCTTCGAACGTGACCTGGGTGTGACGTGGGTGTTTCGAACGTGACGTGGGCGTGACGTCGGTGCTTTGAATGTGACGTGGGTGTGACGTGGGTCATTCGAACGTGATGTACGTGTGACGTGTGGGCTTCGAACGTGACGTGGGTGTTTCAAAACTAACGTGGGTGTGACGTAGGGGTATCGAACGTGACGTAGGTGTTTCCAAACTGACGTGGGTGTCACGTCGGTATGTTGAATGTGACGTGGGTGTGACGTGCATGGTTCGAACGTGAGGTGGGTGTTTTAAATGTGAGCTGGGCGTGACGTGGGTCATTCGAACATGACGTAGGTGTGACGTGGGGGCTTCGAACGTGACGTGGTCGTGACGTGGATGATTGCAACGTGACGTGGGCGTCACGTGGGGGCTTCGAACGTGACATGGGTGTGACGTCGGTGATTCGAACGTGACGTGGGCGTCACGTGGGGGCTTCGAACATGACGCGGGAGTGATGTGGATGCTTCGAATGTGACGTTGGTGTTTCGAACATGACAGGGGTGTGACGTGGGTGCTGCGAACGTGACGTGGGCGTCACGTGGGGGCTTCGAACATGACGTGGATGTGAGGTGGGGGCTTCGGACGTGACGTGGGCGTGACGTGGGGGCTTCGAAAATGATGTGGGTGTGACGTGGGGGCATCGAACGTGACGTGGGCGTGACGTGGGAGTTTTGAACGTGACGTGGACGTGACGTGGTACTTTACACTTGACGTGGGTGTGACCTGGCTCAATCGAACGTGACGTGGGTGTGACGTGGGGGCTTCGAATGTGACGTGGGTGTGACGTGGATGCTTCGAATGCAACGTTGGTGTTTCGAACGTGACGTGGGTGTGACATGGGTGCTTGGAACGTGACGTGGGCGTCACGTGGGGGCTTCGAACATGACGTGGGTGTGACGTGGGGGCATCGAACCTGACGTGGACGTGACGTCGGTACTTTATACCTGATGGGGGTGTGACGTGGGTCATTCGAACGTGACGTGGGTGTGACGTGGGGGCTTCGAACGTGACGTGGGCATGACGTCGGTGATTCGAACGTGACGTGGGCGTGACGTGGGGGCTTCGATCGTGACGTGGGCATGACGTGGTTGTTTCGAACGTGACGTTGGTGTGACGTCGGTACTTTGAATGTGACGTGGGTGTGACCTGGGTCATTCAAACGTGATGTACGTGTGATGTGTGGGCTTCCAACGTGACGTGGGTGTTTCAAAACTAACGTGGGTGTGACGTCGGTATGTTGAATGTGACGTGGGTGTGACGTGCATGGTTCGAACGTGAGGTGGGTGTTTTAAATGTGAGCTGGGTGTGACGTGGGTGCATCGAACATGACGTAGGTGTGACGTGGGTGTTTCGGAGGTGACGTGGGCGTGACGTGGATGCTTCGAATGTGACGTTGGTGTTTCGAACGTGACATGGGTGTGACGTGGGTGCTTCGAATGTGACGTGGGCGTAACGTGGGGGCTTCGAACCTGACGTGGGTGTGACGTGGGGGCTTCGAAAGTGACGTGGGTGTGACGTGGGTCATTTGAACGTGACGTGGGCGTGACGTGGGTGATTCCAACGTGACGTGGGGCTTTTTTACGTGACGTGGGCATGACGTCGGTGATTCGAACGTGACGTGGGCGTGACGTGGGGGCATCGAGTTTGACATGGGCGTGACCTGGGTGATTGGAACGTGACGTGGGCGTGACGTGGGTGATTCCAACGTGACGTGGGCGTGACGTGGGGGCTTCGATGTTGACGTGGACATGACGTGGGTGATTCGAAGGTGACGGGTGTGACGTGGGGGCTTCGAACGTGACGTGGGTGTGACGTTGGGGCTTCGAACGTGACGTGGGCGTGACGTCAGTACTTTGAATGTGACGTGGGTGTGACCTGGGTCATTTGAACGTGACGTGGGAGTGACGTGGGGGCATCGAACGTGACATAAGGGTGACATGGGTGCTTAGAACATGACGTGGTCGTGACGTGGATGATTGGAACGTGACGTGGGCGTGACGTGAGTGATTCCAACGTGACGTGGGGCTTCGAACATGACGTGGGCGTGACGTGGGGGCTTCGATGTTGACGTGGGCATGACGTGGGTGATTCGAATGTCATTTGGGTGTGACGTGGAGGCATCGAACGTGATGTGGACGTGACGTCAGTACTTTCAATTTGAGGTTGGTGTGACCTGGGTCATTCGAACGTGACGTACATGTGACGTGGGTGATTCCAACGTGACGTGGGGCTTCGAACGTGACGTGGGTGTGACCTGGGTGATTGGAACGTGAAGTGGGTGTGACGTGGGGGCATCGAACGTGACGTGGGCGTGACGTGGGGGCTTCGAACGTCACGTGTGCGTGACGTGGTACTTTACATTTGACCTGGGTGGGACCTGGGTCAATCGAACGTGACGTGGGTGTGACGTGGGGGCTTCGAACGTGACGTGGGTGTGACGTGGGTGTTTTGAACCTGACGTTGGTATTTCGAACGTGACGTGGGTGTGACGTGGGTGCATCGGACGTGACGTGGGCGTAACGTGGGGGCTACGAACATTACGCGGGTGTGACGTGGATGCTTCGAATGCTATGTTGGTGTTTCGAATGTGACATGGGTGTGACATGGGTGCTTGGAACGTGACGTGGGCGTCACGTGGGGGCTTGGAACCTGACGTGGGTGTGACGTGGGGGCTTCGATCGTGACGTGGGCATGACGTGGGTGATTCGAACGTGACGTGGGCGTGACATCGGTACTTTGAAAGTGACGTGGGTGTGACCTGGGTCATTGGAACGTGACGTGGGAGTGACGTGGGGGCTTCAAACGTGACGTAAGGGTGACATGGGTGCTTAGAACGTGACGTGGGAGTGACGTGGGTGATTCCAACGTGACGTGGGGCTTCGAACGTGACGTGGGCGTGACGTGGGTGATTGGAACATGACGTGGTAGTGAGGTGGGTGATTCGAAAGTGACGTGGGTGTGACGTGCGTGCTTCGGACGTGACGTGGGCGTGACTTGGGTGCTTCAAACGTGACGTGGGCATGACGTGGGGGCATCGAACGTGACGTGGGTGTGACGTGGGGGCTTCGAACGTGACGTGGGCATGACGTCGGTGATTCGAACGTGACGTGGGTGTGACGTGGGGGCTTCGAACGTGACGTGGGCGTGACGTGGGGGCTTCTAACGTGACCCGGGTGTGACGTGGGTGTTTCGAACGTGACGTGGGCGTGACGTCGGTACTTTGAATGTGACGTGGGTGTGACGTGGGTCATTCGAACGTGATGTACGTGTGACGTGTGGGCTTCGAACATGACATGGGTGTTTCAAAACTAACGTGGGTGTGACGTAGGGGTATCGAACGTGACGTAGGTGTTTCCAAACTGACGTGGGCGTGAAGTGGATGCTTCGAATGTGACGTTGGTGTTTCGAACGTGACATGGGTGTGACATGGGTGCTTCGAATGTGACGTGGGCGTAACGTGGGGGATTCGAACCTGACGTGGGTGTGACGTGGGGGCTTCGAAAGTGACGTGGGTGTGACATGGGTCATTTGAACGTGACGTGGGCGTGACGTGGGTGATTCCAACGTGACGTGGGGCTTCGAACGTGACGTGGGCGTGACGTGGGCGATTCCAACGTGACGTGGGGCTTCGAACGTGACGTGGGCGTGATGTGGGTCATTCGAATGTCACTTGGGCATGACGTGGGGGCTTCGAACGTCACGTGGGCGTGACCTGGGTGATTGGAACGTGACGTGGACGTGACGTGGGTGGTTTCAATGTGACATGAGCGTCACGTGGGGTCCTCGAACGTGACTTGGGCGTCACGTGGGGTCTTAGAAAGTGACGTGGGCATGACGCGGGTGATTCGAAGGTGACGTGGGTGTGACGCGGGGGCTTCGAACGTGACGTGGGTGTGACGTCGGTACTTTGAATGTGACGTGGGTGTGACCTGGGTCATTTGAACGTGACGTGGGAGTGACGTGGGGGCATCGAACGTGACATAAGGGTGACATGGGTGCTTAGAACGTGACGTGGTCGTGACGTGGGTGATTCCAACGTGACGTGGGTGGTTCGAACGTGACATGGGCGTGACGTGGGGGCTTCGAACGTGACCTGGGTGTGAGGTGGGTGTTTCCAAGGGGACGTGGGCGTGACGTCGGAACTTTGAATGTGACGTGGGTGTGACCTGGGTCATTTGATCGTGACGTGGGAGTGACGTGGGTGATTCGAACGTGACGTAAGGGTGACATGGGTGCTTAGAACGTGACGTGGGCGTGACGTGGGTGATTCCAACGTGACGTGGGGGCTTCGAACGTGACATGGGCGTGACGTGGGTGATTCGAACGTGACGTGGGCGTGACGTCGGTACTTTGAAAGTGACGTGGGTGTGACCTGGGTCATTGGAACGTGACGTGGGAGTGACGTGGGGGCTTCAAACGTGACGTAAGGGTGACATGGGTGCTTAGAACGTGACGTGGGAGTGACGTGGGCGAATCCAACGTGATGTGGGGCTTCGAACGTCACGTGGGCGTGACGTGGGGGCTTCGATCGTGACGTGTGCGTGACCTGGGTGATTGGAACATGACGTGTGCGTGACGTGGGTGGTTTCAACGTGACGTGGGTGTGACGTGGGGGCTTCGGACGTGACGTGGGCCTCACGTGGGGGCTTCGAAAGTGACGTGGGCATGACGTGGGTGATTCGAAGGTGACGTGGGCGTGACGTGGGTGATTCGAACGTGACGTGGGCGTGACGTCGGTACTTTGAATGTGACGTGGGTGTGACCTGGGTGATTGGAACGTGACGTGGGAGTGACGTGGGGGCTTCAAACGTGACGTCAGGGTGACATGGGTGCTTAGAACGTGACGTGGGAGTGATGTGGGTGATTCCAACGTGACGTGGGCTTCGAACGTGACGTGGGCGTGACGTGGGCGATTGGAACGTGACGTGGGCGTGAGGTGGGTCATTCGAAAGTGACGTGGGTGTGACGTGCCTGCTTAGGACGTGACGTGGTCGTGTCGTGGGTGCTTCGAACGTGACGTGGGCATGACATAAGCGCTTCGATCGTGACGTGGGCGTGACGTGTGTGGTTTCAACGTGACGTGGGTGTCACGTGGGTCATCGAACGTGACGTGGGCGTGACGTGTGTGGTTTCAACGTGACGTGGGCGTCACGGGTAGGCTTCGAACGTGACGTGGGCATGACGTGGGGGCTTCGAACGTGACGTGGGTGTGACGTGGGGGCATGGAACGTGACGTGGGTGTGAAGTGGGTGATTCCAACGTGACGTGGGCGTGACGTCGGTACTTTGAATGTGCCGTGGGTGTGACGTGCATGACTCGAACGTGACGTGGGCGTGACGTGGGGGCTTCGAAGTTGACGTGGGCCAGACCTGGGTGATGCGAACGTGACGTGGGTGTGACGTGGGGGCATCGAACGTGACGTGGGCATGACGTAGGGGCTTCAAAAGTGACGTGGGCGTCACGTGGGGGCATCGAACGTGACGTAGGTGTGACGTCGGGGCTTCGAACGTGACGTGGGTGTGACCTGGGTGATTGGAACGTGACGTGGGTGTGACGTGGGGGCTTCGAACGTGACGTGGGTGTGACGTGGGGGCTTCGAACGTGACGTTGGTGTTTCGAACTTGACTTCGGTGTGACGTGGGTGCTTCGGACCTGACGTTAGGCGTAACGTGGGGGCTTTGAACATGCCGCGGGAGTGACGTGGATGCTTCGAATGTGACGTTGGTGTTTCGAACGTGACATGGGTGTGACGTGGGTGCTTCGAACGTGACATGGGTGTGACATGGGTGCTTCGAATGTGACGTGGGCGTGACGTGGGGGCTTCGAACCTGACGTGGGTGTGACGTGGGGGCTTCGAAAGTGACGTGGGCATGACGTGGGTGATTCGCAGGTGACGTGGGTGTGACCTGGGTCATTTGAACGTGACGTGGGTGTGACGTGGATGCTTCGAATGTGACGTTGGTGTTTCGAACGTGACAGGGGTGTGACGTGGATGCTTCGAACGTGACATGGGCGTGACGTGGGGGATTCCAACGTGACGTGGGCGTGACGTCGGTACTTTGAAAGTGACGTGGGTGTGACCTGGGTGATTGGAACGTGACGTGGTAGTGACGTGGGGGCTTCCAACGTGACGTAAGGGTGACATGGGTGCTTAGAACGTGACGTGGGCGTGACGTGGGTGATTGGAACGTGACCTGGGCGTGACGTGGGTGATTGGAATGTGACGTGGGCGTGAGGTTGGTGATTCGAAAGTGACGTCGGTGTGACATGCGTGTTTCGGACGTGACGTGGGCATGACATAAGCGCTTCGATCATGACGTGGGTGTGAGGTGGGTGCTTCGATCGTGACGTGGGCGTCACGTGGGTGATCGAAACGTAACGTGGGCGTGACGTCGGTTCTTTGAATGTGACGTGGGTGTGACCTGGGTCATTGGAACGTGACGTGGGAGTGACGTGGGGGCTTCAAACGTGACGTAAGGGTGACATGGGTCATGCGAACGTGACGTGGGCGTGACGTGGGTGATTCCAACGTGACGTGGGGCTTCGAACGTGACGTGGGCGTGACGTGGGTGATTGGAACGTGACGTGGGCGTTACGTCGGTACTTTGAAAGTGACGTGGGAGTGACGTGGGGGCTTCGAACGTGACGTAAGGGTGACATGGGTGCTTAGAACGTGACGTGGGCGTGACGTGGGTGATTCCAACGTGACGTGGGGCTTCGAACGTGACGTGGGCGTGAAGTGGGTAATCGAACGTGACATGGGCGTGACCTGGGTCATGCGAACGTGACGTGGACGTGACGTGGGTGGTTTCAACATGACGTGGGCGTCACGTGGGGGCTTCGGAGGTGACGTGGACGTGACGTGGGGGCTTCGAAAGTGACGTGGGCATGGCGTGGGTGATTCGAAGGTGACGTGGGTGTGACGTGGGGGCTTCAAACGTGACGTGGCGTGACGTGGGTGATTCGAACGTGACGTGGGCGTGACGTCGGAACTTTGAGTGTGACGTGGGTGTGACCTGGGTCATTTGATCGTGACGTGGGTGTGACGTGGGTGATTCCAACGTGACGTGGGGCTTCGAACGTGACGTGGGCGTGACGTGGGTGATTGGAACGTGACGTGTGTGGTTCCAACGTGACGTGGGTCTGACGTGGGTGCTTCGAACGTGACGTGGGCGTGACATAGGCGCTTCGATCATGACGTGGGCGTGACGTGTGTGGTTTCAACGTGACGTGGGTGTCACGTGGGGCATCGAACGTGACGTGGACGTGGCGTCGGTACTTTCAATTTGAGGTTGGTGTGACCTGGGTCATTCGAACCTGACGTACATGTGACGTGGGTGATTCCAACGTGACGTGGGGCTTCGAACGTGACGTGGGAGTGACGTGGGTGATTCCAACGTGACGTGGGGCTTCGAACGTGACGTGGGTGTGACGTGGGTGTTTCGAACGTGACGTGGGCGTGACGTGGGGTCTTCGAACGTGACGTGAGCGCCTCGTGGGGGCATCGAAGTTGTCGTGGGCGTGACCTGGGTGATTGGAACGTGAAGTGGGTGTGACGTGGGGGCTTCGAACGTGACAGGGGTGTGACGTGGGTGCTTGGAACGTGACGTGGGCGTCACGTGGGGGCTTCGAACATGACGTGGATGTGAGGTGGGTGCTTCGGACGTGACGTGGGCATGACGTGGGGGCTTCAAAAATGATGTGGGTGTGACGTGGGGGCATCGAACGTGACGTGGGTGTGACGTGGGTGTTTCGAACGTGACGTTGGTGTTTCGAACTTGACTTCGGTGTGACGTGGGTGCTTCGGACCTGACGTGGGCGTAACGTGGGGGCTTCGAACATGACGCGGGAGTGACGTGGATGCTTCGAATGTGACGTTGGTGTTTCGAACGTGACAGGGGTGTGACGTGGGTGCTTCGAACGTGACGTGGGCGTCACGTGGGGGCTTCGAACATGACGTGGATGTGACGTGGGTGCTTCGGACGTGACGTGGGCATGACGTGGGGGCTTCGAAAATGATGTGGGTGTGACGTGGGGGCTTCGAACGTGACGTTGGTATTTCGAACGTGACGTGGGTGTGACGTGGGTGCATCGGACGTGACGTGGGCGTAACGTGGGGGCTTCGAACATGACGCGGGAGTGACGTGGATGCTTCGAACGTGACGTTGGTGTTTCGAACGTGACAGGGGTGTGACGTGGGTGCTTGGAACGTGACGTGGGCGTCACGTGGGGGCTTCGAACATGACGTGGATGTGAGGTGGGTGCTTCGGACGTGACGTGGGCATGACGTGGGGGCTTCGAAAATGATGTGGGTGTGACGTGGGGGCTTCGAACGTGACGTTGGTATTTCGAACTTGACTTCGGTGTGACGTGGGTGCTTCGGACCTGACGTGGGCGTAACGTGGGGGCTTCGAACATGACGCGGGAGTGACGTGGATGCTTCGAATGTGACGTTGGTGTTTCGAACGTGACAGGGGTGTGACGTGGGTGCTTCGAACGTGACGTGGGCGTCACGTGGGGGCTTCGAACATGACGTGGATGTGACGTGGGTGCTTCGGACGTGACGTGGGCATGACGTGGGGGCTTCGAAAATGATGTGGGTGTGACGCGGGGGCTTCGAACGTGACGTGGGCGTGACATGGGTGCTTAGAACGTGACGTGGGCGTGACGTGGGCGATTCCTACGTGACGTGGGGCTTCGAACGTGACGTGGGCGTGACGTGGGGGCTTCGAACGTCACGTGGGCGTGACGTGGGGGCTTCAAATGTGAAGGTGGCGTGACCTGGGTCATGCTAACGTGACGTGGGTGTGAAGTGGGTGATTCCAACGTGACGTGGGGCTTCGAACGTGACGTGGGCGTGACGTGGGTGATTGGAACGTGACGTGGGCGTTACGTCGGTACTTTGAAAGTGACGTGGGAGTGACGTGGGGGCTTCAAACGTGACGTAAGGGTGACATGGGTGCTTAGAACGTGACGTGGGCGTGACGTGGGTGATTCCAACGCCATGTGGGGTCTTCGAACGTGACGTGGGCGTGACGTGGGTGATTGGAACGTGACGTGGGCGTGACGTCGGTACTTTGAAAGTGACGTGGGTGTGACCTGGGGCTTTGAACGTGACGTGGGCGTGACGTGGGTGCTTCGAACGTGACGTGGGCGTCACGTGGGGGCTTCGAACGTGACGTGGGCGTGACGTGGGTGTTTCGGACGTGACGTTGGTGTTTCGAACGTTACGTGGGTGTGACGTGGGTGCTTCGAACTTGACGTGGGCGTGACATAGGCGCTTCGATCATGACGTGGGCGTGACGTGTGTGGTTTCAACGTGACGTGGGTGTCACGTGGGGCATCGAACGTGACGTGGACGTGGCGTCGGTACTTTCAATTTGAGGTTGGTGTGACCTGGGTCATTCGAACGTGACGTACATGTGACGTGGGTGATTCCAACGTGACGTGGGGCTTCGAACGTGACGTGGGTGTGACCTGGGTGATTGGAACGTGACGTGGGTGTGACGTGGGGGCTTCGAACGTGACGTCGGTGTGACGTGGGGTCTTCGAACGTGACGTTGGTGTTTCGAACTTGACTTCGGTGTGACGTGGGTGCTTCGGACCTGACGTGGGCGTCACGTGGGGGCTTCGAACATGACGTGGTCGTGACGTGGGGGCTTCGGACGTGACGTGGGTGCTTGGAAAATGATGTGGGTGTGACGTGGGGGCATCGAACGTGACGTGGGTGTGACGTCGGTGATTCGAACGTGACGTGGGCGTCACGTGGGGGCTTCGAATGTGACGTTGGTGTTTCGAACGTGACAGGGGTGTGAGGTGGGTGCTTCGAACGTGACGTGGGCGTCACGTGGGGGCTTCGAACATGACGTGGATGTGACGTGGGGGCTTCGGACGTGACGTTGGCGTGACGTGGGGGCTTCGAAAATGATGTGGGTGTGACGTGGGGGCATCGAACGTGACGTGGGTGTGACGTCGGTGATTCGAACCTGACGTGGGCGTGACGTGGGGGCTTCGAACGTGACCTGGGTGTGACGTGGGTGTTTCGAACGTGACGTGGGCGTGACGTCGGTACTTTGAATGTGACGTGGGTGTGACGTGGGTCATTCGAACGTGATGTACGTGTGACGTGTGGGCTTCGAACGTGACGTGGGTGTTTCAAAACTAACGTGGGTGTGACGTAGGGGTATCGAACGTGACGTAGGTGTTTCCAAACTGGCGTGGGTGTGACGTCGGTATGTTGAATGTGACGTGGGTGTGACGTGCATGGTTCGAACGTGAGGTGGGTGTTTTAAATGTGAGCTGGGCGTGACGTGGGTCATTCGAACATGACGTAGGTGTGACGTGGGGGCTTCGAACGTGACGTGGGCGTGATGTGGATGCTTCGAATGTGACGCTGGTGTTTCGAACGTGACATGGGTGTGACATGGGTGCTTCGAATGTGACGTGGGTGTGACGTGGGGGCTTCGAAAGTGACGTGGGTGTGACGTGGGTCATTTGAACGTGACGTGGGCGTGACGAGGGCGATTCCAACGTGACGTGGGGCTTCGAACGTGACGTGGGCGTGACGTGGGTGATTCGAAAGTCACTTGGGCGTGACCTGGGTGCTTAGAACGTGACGTGGGAGTGACGTGGGGGCTTCCAACGTGACGTAAGGGTGACATGGGTGCTTAGAACGTGACGTGGGAGTGACGTGGGTGATTCCAACGTGACGTGGGCTTCGAACATGACGTGGGCGTGACGTGGGTGATTGGAACGTGACGTGGGCGTGAGGTGGGTGATTCGAAAGTGACGTGGGTGTGACCTGCGTGTTTCGGACGTGACGTGGGCGTGACGTGGGGGCTTCGAACGTGACGTGGGCATGACATAAGCGCTTCGATCGTGACGTGGGCGTGACGTGTGTGGTTTCAACGTGATGTGGGTGTCACGTGGGGCATCGAACGTGACGTGGGCGTGCCGTGTGTGGTTTCAACGTGACGTGGGGCTTCCAACGTGACGTGGGCGTTTTGTGGGTGATTCGAATGTCACTTGGGCGTGACGTGGGGGCTTCGAACGTCACCTGGGCGTGACGTGGGGGCTTCGATGTTGACGTGGGCGTGACCTGGGTGATTGGAACGTGACGTGGACGTGACGTGGGTGGTTTCAACGTGACGTGAGCGTCACGTGGGGTCCTCGAACGTGACGTGGGCGTCACGTGGGGTCTTCGAAAGTGACGTGGGCATGACGTGGGTGATTTGAAGGTGACGTGGGTGTGACGTGGGGGCTTCGAACGTGACGTGGGTGTGACGTCGGAACTTTGAATGTGACGTGGGTGTGACCTGGGTCATTTGAACGTGACGTGGGAGTGACGTGGGGGCATCGAACGTGACATAAGGGTGACATGGGTGCTTAGAACGTGACGTGGGCGTGATGCGGGTGATTCCAACGTGACGTGGGGCTTCGAATGTGACGTGGGCGTGAGGTGGGTGATTGGAACGTGACGTGGGCGTGACGTCGGTACTTTGAAAGTGACGTGGGTGTGACGTGGGTGATTCGAAGGTGACGTAAGGGCGACATGGGTGCTTAGAACGTGACGTGGGCGTGACGTGGGTGATTCCAACGTGACGTGGGTGATTCGAACGTGACATGGGCGTGAGGTGGGTGATTCCAACGTGACGTGGGCGTGACGTCGGTACTTTGAAAGTGACGTGGGTGTGACCTGGGTGATTGGAACGTGACGTGGTAGTGACGTGGGGGCTTCAAACGTGACGTAAGGGTGACATGGGTGCTTAGAACGTGACGTGGGCGTGACGTGGGTGATTGGAACGTGACGTGGGCGTGACGTGGGTGATTGGAACGTGACGTGGGCGTGAGGTTGGTGATTCGAAAGTGACGTCGGTGTGACATGCGTGTTTCGGACGTGACGTGGGCATGACATAAGCGCTTCGATCGTGACGTGGGTGTGAGGTGGGTGCTTCGAACGTGACGTGGGCGTCACGTGGGTGATCGAAACGTAACGTGGGCGTGACGTCGGTTCTTTGAATGTGACGTGGGTGTGACCTGGGTCATTGGAACGTGACGTGGGAGTGACGTGGGGGCTTCAAACGTGACGTGGGCGTGACCTGGGTCATGCGAACGTGACGTGGGTGTGACGTGGGTGATTCCAACGTGACGTGGGGCTTCGAACGTGACGTGGGCGTGACCTGGGTGATTGGAACGTGACGTGGGCGTGACGTCGGTACTTTGAAAGTGACGTGGGAGTGACGTGGGGGCTTCAAACGTGACGTAAGGGTGACATGGGTGCTTAGAACGTGACGTGGGCGTGACGTGGGTGATTCCAACGTCATGTGGGGTATTCGAACGTGACGTGGGCGTGACGTGGGTGATTCGAACGTGACGTGGGCGTGACGTCGGTACTTTGAAAGTGACGTGGGTGTGACCTGGGTCATTGGAACGTGACGTGGGAGTGACGTGGGGGCTTCAAACGTGACGTAAGGGTGACATGGGCGCTTAGAACGTGACGTGGGCGTGACGTGGGTGATTCGAATATGACGTGGGCGTGACGTGGGTGATTCGAAAGTGACGTTGGTGTGACGTGGGTGTTTCGGACGTGACGTGGGCGTGACGTGGATGCTTCGAACGTGACGTTGGTGTTTCGAACGTGACATGGGTGTGGCGTGGGGGCTTCGAACGTGACGTGGGCGTGACATAGGCGCTTCGACCATGACGTGGGTGTGACGTCGGTACTTTCAATGTGACATGGGTGTGACCTGGGTCATTGGAACGTGACGTGGGAGTGACGTGGGGGCTTCGAACGTGATGTAAGTGTGACATGGGTGCTTAGAACGTGACGTGGGCGTGACGTGGGTGATTCCAACGTGACGTGGGGGCTTCGAATGAGACGTGGGCGGGATGTGGGTGATTCGAAGCTGACGTGGGTGTGACGTGGGGGCTTCAAACGTGACGTGGGCGTGACCTGGGTGATTGGAACGTGACGTGGACGTGACGTGGGTGGTTTCAACGTGACGTGGGCGTCACGTGGGGGCTTCGGAGGTGACGTGGGCCTCACGTGGGGTCTTCGAAAGTGACGTGGGCATGGCGTGGGTGATTCGAAGGTGACGTGAGTGTGACGTGGGGGCTTCGAACGTGACGTGGGCGTGACGTGGGTGATTCGAACGTGACGTGGGCGTGACGTCGGAACTTTGAATGTGACGTGGGCGTGACCTGGGTCATTTGATCGTGACGTGGGAGTGACGTGGGTGATTCGAACGTGACGTAAGGGTGACATGGGTGCTTAGAACGTGACGTGGGTGTGACGTGGGCGATTCCAACGTGACGTGGGGCTTCGAACGTGACGTGGGCGTGACGTGGGTGATTCGAACGTGACGTGGGCGTTACGTCGGTACTTTGAAAGTGACGTGGGAGTGACGTGGGGGCCTCAAATGTGACGTAAGGGTGACATGGGTGCTTAGAACGTGGCGTGGGCGTGACGTGGGTGATTCCAACCTGACGTGGCGGCTTCGAACGTGACGTGGGCGTGACGTGGGTGATTCGAATATGACGTGGGCGTGACGTGGGTGATTCGAATGTGACGTTGGTGTGACGTGGGTGTTTCGGACGTGACGTGGGCGTGACGTGGATGCTTCGAACGTGACGTTGGTGTTTCGAACATGACGTGGGTGTGACGTGGGTGCTTCGAACGTGACGTGGGCGTGACATAGGCGCTTCGATCATGACGTGGGCGTGACGTGTGTGGTTTCAACGTGACGTGGGTGTCACGTGGGGCATCGAACCTGACGTGGACGTGACGTCGGTACTTTCAATTTGAGGTTGGTGTGACCTGGGTCATTAGAACGTGACGTACATGTGACGTGGGTGATTCCAACGTGACGTGGGGCTTCGAACGTGATGTGGGTGTGACCTGGGTGATTGGAACGTGACGTGGGTGTGACGTGGGAGCTTCGAACGTGACGTTGGTGTTTCGAACTTGACTTCGGTGTAACGTGCGTGATACGGACGTGACGTGGGCGTGACGTGGGGGCTTCGAAAATGTTGTGGGTGTGAGATGGGGTCTTCCAACGTGACGTGGACGTGACGTGGTACTTTACATTTGACGTGGGTGTGACCTGGGTCAATCGAACGTGACGTGGGTGTGACGTGGGGGCTTCGAATGTGACGTGGGCGTGACGTGGTGATTCGAATGTGACGTGGGTGTGACGTCGGTACTTTGAATGTGACGTGGGCGTCACGTGGGGGCATCGAACGTGACGTGGACGTGACCTGGGTGATTGGAACGCGACGTGGGTGTGACGTGGGGGTTTCGAACGTGACGTGGGTGTGACGTGGGTGTTTCGAACCTGACGTTGGTATTTCGAACGTGACGCGGGTGTGACGTGGGTGCTTTGAATGCGACGTTGGTGTTTCGAACGTGACAGGGGTGTGACGTGGGTGCTTCGAATGTGACGTGGGTGTTTCGAACGTGACGTGGGTGTGACGTGGGTGATTCCAACGTGACGTGGGGCTTTGAACGTGACGTGGGCGTGACGTGGGTGATTCGAATGTGACGTGGGCGTGACGTGGGGGCTTCGAACGTCACGTGAGCGTCACGTGGGGGCATCGAGTTTGACATGGGCGTGACCTGGGGGATTGGAACGTGACGTGGGCGTGACGTGGGTGATTCCAACGTGACGTGGGGCTTTGAACATGACGTGGGCGTGACGTGGGGGCTTCGAACGTCACGTGAGCGTCACGTGGGGGCATCGAGTTTGACATGGGCGTGACCTGGGGGATTGGATCGTGAAGTGGGTGTGACGTGGGTGTTTCGAACGTGACGTTGGTGTTTCGAACATGACTTCGGTGTGACGTGGGTGCTTCGGACCTGACGTGGGCGTAACATGCGGGCTTCGAACATGACGCGGGAGTGACGTGGATGCTTCGAATGTGACGTTGGTGTTTCGAACGTGACGGGGTGTGACGTGGGTGCTTGGAACGTGACGTGGGCGTCACGTGGGGGCTTCGAACATGACGTGGATGTGACGTGGGTGCTTCGGACGTGACGTGGGCGTGACGTTGATGCTTCGAACGTGACGTGGGAGTTTCGAACGTGACGTGGGTGTGACGTGGGTTCTTCGAACGTGACGTGAGCGTGACATAGGCGCTTCGATCATGACGTGGGCGTGACGTGTGTGGTTTCAACGTGACGTGGGTGTCACGTGGGGCATCGAACGTGACGTGGACGTGACGTCGGTACTTTCAATTTGAGGTTGGTGTGATCTGGGTCATTCGAACGTGACGTACATGTGACGTGGGTGATTCCAACGTGACGTGGGGCTTCGAACGTGACGTGGGCGTGACGTGGGTGATTCGAATGTGACGTGGGCGTGAGGTGGGGGCTTCGAACGTGACGTGGGCGTGACGTGGGGGCTTCGAAGTTGACGTGGGCATGGCGTGGGTGATTGGAACGTGAAGTGGGTGTGACTTGGGGGCTTCGAACGTGAAATGGGTGTGACGTGGGTGTTTCGAACGTGACGTTGGTGTTTCGAACGTGACGTGGGTGTGACGTGGGTGCTTTGAACGTGACGTGGGCGTCACGTGGGGGCTTCGAACATGACGTGGGTGTGACGTGGGGGCTTCGGACGTGACGTGGGCATGACGTGGGGGCTTCGAAAATGATGTGGGTGTGACGTGAGGGCATCGAACGTGACGTGGGCGTGACGTGCGGGCTTCGAACGTCACGTGTGCGTGACGTGGTACTTTACATTTGACGTGGGTGGGACCTGGGTCAATCGAACGTGACGTGGGTGTGACGGTCATGGTTCGAATGTGACGTGGGCGTGACGTGGGTGATTCGAATGTGACGTGGGGGTGACGTGGGGGCTTCGAACGTCACGTGGGCGTCACGTGGGGGCATCGAAGTTGACGTGGTCGTGACCTGGGTGATTGGAACGTGACGTGGGTGTGACGTGGGGGCTTCGAACGTCACGTGGGTGTGACGTGGGTGTTTCGAACCTGACGTTGGTGTTTCGAACGTGACGTGGGTGTGACGTGGGTGCATCGGACGTGACGTGGGCGTAACGTGGGGGCTACGAACATTACGCGGGTGTGACGTGGATGCTTCGAATGCGACGGTGTTTCGAACGTGACATGGGTGTGACGTGGGTGCTTGGAACGTGACGTGGGCGTCACGTGGGGGCTTCGAACATGACGTGGGTGTGACGTGGGGAATCGATCGTGACGTGGACGTGACGTCGGTACTTTATACCTGATGGGGGTGTGACCTTGGTCATTCGAACGTGACGTGGGTGTGACGTGGGGGCTTCGAACGTGACGTGGGCATGACGTGGGTGATTCGAACGTGACGTGGGCGTGACGTGGGGGCATCGAACGTGACGTGGGAGTGACGTGGGGTCTTCGAACGTGACGTGGGTGTGACGTGGGGGCTTCGAATGTGACGTGGGCGTGACGTGGGGGCATCGAACGTGACGTGGGCATGACGTGGGAGCTTCGAAAGTGACGTGGGTGTGAGGTGGGTGATTCCAACGTGACGTGGGCGTGACGTCGGTACTTTGAATGTGACGTGGGTGTGACGTGGGTCATTCGAACGTGATGTACGTGTGACGTGTGGGCTTCCAATGTGACGTGGGTGTTTCAAAACTAACGTGGGTGTGACGTAGGGGTATCAAACGTGACGTAGGTGTTTCCAAACTGACGTGGGTGTGACGTCGGTATGTTGAATGTGACGTGGGTGTGACGGTCATGGTTCGAACGTGAGGTGGGTGTTTTAAATGTGAGCTGGGCGTGACGTGGGTCATTCGAAAGTGATGTGGGTATGACGTGGGTCATTTGAACGTGACGTGGGCGTGACGTGGGTGATTGGAATGTGACGTGGGCGTGACGTGGGGGCTTCGAACGCCACGTGAGCGTCACGTGGGGGCATCGAGTTTGACATGGGCATGACGTGGGTGATTCGAACGTGACGTGGGCGTGACGTGGGGGCATCGAACGTGACGTGGGCGTGACGTGGGGTCTTCGAACGTGACGTGGGCGTGACGTGGGGTCATCGAACGTGACGTGGGCGTGACGTGGGGGCTTCGCACGTGACGTGGGCGTGACGTCAGTACTTTGAATGTGACGTGGGTGTGACCTGGGTGATTTGAACGTTACGTGGGCATGACGTGGGTGGTTCGAAAGTGACGTGGGCGTGACGTGGGTACTTTACATTTGACGTGGCTGTGACCTGGGTGATGCGAACGTGACGTGGGCGTGACGTGGGGGCTTCGGAGGTGATGTGGGCCTCACGTGGGGGCTTCGAAAGTGACGTGGACGTCACGTGGGTGCTTCGAAGGTGACGTGCGTGTGACCTGGGTCATTGGAACGTGACGTGGGAGTGACGCGGGGGCTTCGAACGTGACGTCAGGGTGACATGGGTGCTTAGAACGTGACGTGGGCGTGACGTGGGCGATTCCAACGTGACGTGGGGCTTCCAACGTGACGTGGGCGTGATGTGGGTGATTCGAATGTCACTTGGGCGTGACGTGGGGGCTTCGAACGTCATGTGGGCGTGACGTGGGGGCTTCGATGTTGACGTGGGCGTGACCTGGGTGATTGGAACGTGACGTGGACGTGACGTGGGTGGTTTCAACGTGACGTGAGCGTCACGTGGGGTCCTCGAACGTGACTTGGGCGTCACGTGGGGTCTTCGAAAGTGACGTGGGCATGACGTGGGTGATTCGAAGGTGACGTGGGTGTGACGTGGGGGCTTCGAACGTGACGTGGGTGTGACGTCGGTACTTTGAATGTGACGTGGGTGTGACCTGGGTGATTTGAACGTTACGTGGGCATGACGTGGGTGGTTCGAAAGTGACGTGGGCGTGGCGTGGGTACTTTACATTTGACGTGGCTGTGACCTGGGTGATGCGAACGTGACGTGGGCGTGACGTGGGGGCTTCGGAGGTGATGTGGGCCTCACGTGGGGGCTTCGAAAGTGACGTGGACGTCACGTGGGTGCTTCGAAGGTGACGTGCGTGTGACCTGGGTCATTGGAACGTGACGTGGGAGTGACGCGGGGGCTTCGAACGTGACGTCAGGGTGACATGGGTGCTTAGAACGTGACGTGGGCGTGACGTGGGCGATTCCAACGTGACGTGGGGCTTCCAACGTGACGTGGGCGTGATGTGGGTGATTCGAATGTCACTTGGGCGTGACGTGGGGGCTTCGAACGTCACGTGGGCGTGACGTGGGGGCTTCGATGTTGACGTGGGCGTGACCTGGGTGATTGGAACGTGACGTGGACGTGACGTGGGTGGTTTCAACGTGACGTGAGCGTCACGTGGGGTCCTCGAACGTGACTTGGGCGTCACGTGGGGTCTTCGAAAGTGACGTGGGCATGACGTGGGTGATTCGAAGGTGACGTGGGTGTGACGTGGGGGCTTTGAATGTGACGTGGGTGTGACCTGGGTCATTGGAACGTGACGTGGGAGTGACGTGGGGGCTTCAAACGTGACGTAAGGGTGACATGGGCGCTTAGAACGTGACGTGGGCGTGACGTGGGTGATTCGAATATGACGTGGGCGTGACGTGGGTGATTCGAAAGTGACGTTGGTGTGACGTGGGTGTTTCGGACGTGACGTGGGCGTGACGTGGATGCTTCGAACGTGACGTTGGTGTTTCGAACGTGACATGGGTGTGGCGTGGGGGCTTCGAACGTGACGTGGGCGTGACATAGGCGCTTCGACCATGACGTGGGTGTGACGTCGGTACTTTCAATGTGACATGGGTGTGACCTGGGTCATTGGAACGTGACGTGGGAGTGACGTGGGGGCTTCGAACGTGATGTAAGTGTGACATGGGTGCTTAGAACGTGACGTGGGCGTGCCGTGAGTGGTTCCAACGTGACGTGGGGCTTCGAACGTGACGTGGGCGTCACGTGGGGGCATCGAACGTGACGTGGACGTGACGTGGTACTTTACATTTGACGTGGGTGTGACCTGGGTCAATCGAACGTGACGTGGGTGTGACGTGGGGGCTTCGAATGTGACGTGGGCGTGACGTGGGTGATTCGAATGTGACGTGGGGGTGACGTGGGGGCTTCGAACGTCACGTGGGCGTCACGTGGGGGCATCGAATGTGACGTGGGCGTGACCTGGGTGATTGCAACGTGACGTGGGTGTGACGTGGGGGCTTCGAACGTGACGTGAGTGTGACATGGGTGTTTCGAACCTGACGTTGGTATTTCGAACGTGACGTGGGTGTGACGTGGGTGCATCGGACCTGACGTGGGCGTAACGTGGGGGCTACGAACATTACGCGGGTGTGACGTGGATGCTTCGAATGTGACGTTGGTGTTTCGAACGTGACATGGGTGTGACGTGGGTGCTTGGAACGTGACGTGGGCGTCACGTGGGGGCTTCGAACATGACGTGGGTGTGACGTGGGGGCATCGATCGTGACGTGGACGTGACGTCGGTACTTTATACCTGTTGGGGGTGTGACGTGGGTCATTCGAACGTGACGTGGGTGTGACGTGGGGGCTTCGAACGTGACGTGGGCATGACGTGGGTGATTCGAACGTGACGTGGGCGTGACGTGGGGGCATCGAACGTGACGTGGGTGTGACGTGGGTGTTTCGAACGTGACGTGGGCATGACGTCGGTGATTCGAACGTGACGTGGGCGTGACGTGGGGTCATCGAACGTGACGTGGGCGTGACGTGGGGGCTTCGAACGTGACGTGGGCGTGACGTCGGTACTTTGAATGTGACGTGGGTGTGACGTGGGTCGTTCGAACGTGATGTACGTGTGACGTGTGGGCTTCCAACGTGACGTGGGTGTTTCAAAACTAACGTGGGTGTGACGTAGGGGTATCGAACGTGACGTAGGTGTTTCCAAACTGACGTGGGTGTGACGTCGCTATGCTGAATGTGACGTGGGTGTGACGTGCATGGTTCGAACGTGAGGTGGGTGTTTTAAATGTGAGCTGGGCGTGACGTGGGTCATTCGAACATGACGTAGGTGTGACGTGGGGGCTTCGAACGTGACGTGGGCGTGACGTGGATGCTTTGAATGTGACGTTGGTGTTTCGAACGTGACATGGGTGTGACATGGGTGCTTCGAATGTGACGTGGGCGTAACGTGGGGGCTTCGAACCTGACGTGGGTGTGACGTGGGGGCTTCGAAAGTGACGTGGGTGTGACGTGGGTCATTTGAACGTGACGTGGGCGTGCCGTGGGTGATTCCAACGTGACGTGGGGCTTCGAACATGACGTGGGCGTGACGTGGGGGCTTCGAAAGTGACGTGGACGTCACGTGGGTGATTCGAAGGTAACGTGGGTGTGAGGTGGGGGCTTGAAACGTGACCTGGGTGTGACGTGGGTGTTTCGAAGGTGACGTGGGCGTGACGTCGGTACTTTGAATGTGACGTGGGTGTGACCTGGGTCATGCGAACGTGACGTGGGAGTGACGTGGGGGCATCGAACGTGACATAAGGGTGACATGGGTGCTTAGAACGTGACGTGGGTGTGATGTGGGTGATTCCAACGTGACGTGGGGCTTCGAACATGACGTGGGTGTGACGTCGGTACTTTGAATGTGCCGTGGGTGTGACGTGCATGACTCGAACGTGACGTGGGTGTGACGTGGGGGCTTCGAAGTTGACGTGGGCCAGACCTGGGTGATGCGAACGTGACGTGGGTGTGACGTGGGGGCATCGAACGTGACGTGGGCGTGACGTAGGGGCTTCAAAAGTGACGTGGGCGTAACGTGGGGGCATCGAACGTGACGTAGGTGTGACGTGGGGGCATCGAACGTGACGTAGGTGTGACATGGGTGCTTCGAATATGACATGGGCGTATCGTGGGGGCTTCGAACGGGACATGGGTGTGACGTGGGGGCTTTGAACGCGACGTGGGTGTGACGTGTGTGGTTTCATCGTGGCGTGGGCGTCACGTGGGGGCTTCGGAGGTGACGTGGGCGTCACGTGGGGGCTTCGAACGTGACGTGGGCATGACGTGGGTGATTCGAAGGTGATGTGGGTGTGACGTGGGGGCTTCGAACGTGACGTGGGCGTGACGTGGGGACTTCGAACGTGACGTGGGCGTGACGTCGGAACTATGAATGTGACGTGGGTGTGACCTGGGTCATTGCAACGTGACGTGGGAGTGACGTGGGGGCATCGAACGTGACGCAAGGGTGACATGGGTGCATAGAACGTGACGTGGGTGTGACGTGGGTGATTCCAACGTGACGTGGGGCTTCGAACGTGACGTGGACGTCACGTGGGTGCTTCGAAGGTGACGTGGGTGTGACGTGGGGGCTTCGAACGTGACCTGGGTGTGAGGTGGGTGTTTCGAAGGGGACGTGGGCGTGACGTCGGTACTTTGAATGTGACGTGGGTGTGACCTGGGTCATTGGAACGTGACGTGGGAGTGACGCGGGTGGTTCGAAAGTGACGTGGGCGTGACGTGGGTATTTTACATTTGACGTGGTTGTGACCTGGCTGATGCGAACGTGACGTGGGCGTGACGTGGGTGATTCGAATGTGACGTTGGTGTGACGTGGGTGTTTCGGACGTGACGTGGGTGTGACGTGGGGGCTTCGAACGAGACGTGGGCGTGACATAGGCGCTTCGATCATGACGTGGGTGTGACGTGGGGGCTTCGAAAGTGACGTGGGCATGACGTGGGTGATTCGAAGGTGACATGGGTGTGACGTGGGGGCTTCGAACATGACGCGGGAGTGACGTGGATGCTTCGAATGTGACGTTGGTGTTTCGAACGTGACATGGGTGTGACGTGGGCGCTTGGAACGTGACGTGGGCGTCACGTGGGGGCTTCGAACATGACGTGGATGTGACGTGGGTGTTTCGGACGTGACGTGGGCGTGATGTTGATGCTTCGAACGTGACGTGGGAGTTTCGAACGTGACGTGAGTGTGACGTGGGTTCCTAGAACGTGACGTGGGCATGACATAGGCGCTTCGATCATGACGTGGGCGTGACGTGTGTGGTTTCAACGTGACGTGGGTGTCACGTGGGGCATCGAACGTGACGTGGACGTGACGTCGGTACTTTCAATTTGGGGTTGGTGTGACCTGGGTCATTCGAACGTGACGTACATGTGACGTGGGTGATTCCAAAGTGACGTGGGGCTTCGAACGTGACTTGGGTGTGACCTGGGTGATGCGAACGTGACGTGGGTATGACGTGGAGGGCTTCGAACGTGACGTGGGTGTGACGTGGGTGATTTGAATGTGACGTGGGCGTGACGTGGGGTCTTCGAACGTGACGTGAGCGCCACGTGGGGGCTTCGAAGTTGACGTGGGCGTGACCTGGGTGATTGGAACGTGAAGTGGGTATGACTTGGGGGCTTCGAACGTGACGTGGGTGTGACGTGGGTGTTTCGAACGCGACGTTGGTGTTTCGAACGTGACGTGGGTGTGACGTGGGTGCTTTGAACGTGACGTGGGCGTCACGTGGGGGCTTCGAACATGACGTGGGTGTGACGTGGGGGCTTCGGACGTGACGTGGGCATGACGTGGGGGCTTCGAAAATGATGTGGGTGTGACGTGGGGGCATCGAACGTGACGTGGGTGTGACGTGGGTGTTTCGAACGTTACGTGGGCATTTCGTGGGTGTTTCGAACGTGATGTGGGCGTGACGTCGGAACTTTGAATGTGACGTGGGTGTGACCTGGGTCATTTGAACGTTACGTGGGCATGACGTGGGTGGTTCGAAAGTGACGTGGGCGTGACGTGGGTACTTTACATTTGACGTGGGTGTGACCTGGGTGATGCAAACGTGACGTGGACGTGACGTGGGAGCTTCGAAAGTGACGTGGACGTCACGTGGGGGCTTCGAAGGTGACGTGGGTGTGACGTGGGTGTTTCGAACGTGACGTGGGCGTGACGTCGGTACTTTGAATGTGACGTGGGTGTGACCTGGGTCATTGGAACGTGACGTGGGAGTGACGCGGGGGCTTCGAACGTGACGTAAGGGTGACATGGGTGCTTACAACGTGACGTGGGGCTTCGAACGTGACGTGGGTGTGACGTGGGTGATTCGAATGTCACTTGGGCGTGACGTGGGGGCTTCGAACGTCACGTGGGCGTGACGTGGGGGCTTCGATGTTGACGTGGGCGTGACCTGGGTGATTGGAACGTGACGTGGACGTGACGTGGGTGGTTTCAACGTGACGTGAGCGTCACGTGGGGTCCTCGAACGTGACTTGGGCGTCACGTGGGGTCTTCGAAAGTGAGGTGGGCATGACGTGGGTGATTCGAAGGTGACGTGGGTGTGACGTGGGGGCTTCGAACGTGACGTGGGCGTGACCTGGGTGTTTCGAATGTGACGTGGGTGTGAGGTGGATGTTTCGAACGTGATGTGGGCGTGACGTCGGTACTTTCAATGTGACGTGGGTGTGACCTGGGTCATTTGAACGTGACGTGGGAGTGACGTGGGGGCATCGAACATGACATAAGGCTGACATGGGTGCTTAGAACGTGACGTGGGCGTGATGCGGGTGATTCCAACGTGACGTGGGGCTTCGAATGTGACGTGGGCGTGACGTGGGTGATTCGAATGTTACGTGGGCGTGACGTGGGGGCTTCGAACGTGACGTGGGCGTCACGTGGGGGCATCGAACGTGACGTGGGCGTGACGTGGTACTTTACATTTGACGTGGGTGTGACCTGGCTCAATCGAACGTGACGTGGGCGTGACGTGGGTGATTCGAATGTGACGTGGGCGTGACGTGGGGGCTTCGAACGTCACGTGGGCGTCACGTGGGGGCTTCGAACGTGACGTGGGCCTGACCTGGGTGATTGGAACGTGACGTGGGTGTGATGTGGGTGCTTCGAACGTGACGTGGGTGTGACATGGGTGTTTCGAACCTGACGTTGGTATTTCGAACGTGACGTGGGTGTGACGTGGGTGCATCGGACGTGACGTGGGCGTAGCGTGGGGGCTACGAAGATTACGCGGGTGTGACGTGGGGGCTTCGAACGTGACGTGGGCATGACGTGGGTGGTTCGAAAGTGACGTGGGCGTGACGTGGGTACTTTACATTTGACGTGGGTGTGACCTGGGTGATGCGAACGTGACGTGGGCGCAATGTGGGGGCATCGAACGTGACGTGGGCGTGACGTGGGGGCTTCGAAAGTGACGTGAGTGTGACGTGGGGTGATTCGAAGGTGACGTGAGTGCGACGTGGGGTGATTCGAACGTGACGTGGGCGTGACGTCGGTACTTTCAATGTGACGTGGGCGTGACCTGGGTGATTGGAATGGGACGTGGGCGTGACGTGGGGGCTTCGAACGTGACGTAAGGGTGACATGGGTGCTTAGAACGTGACGTGGGCGTGATGTGGGAGTTTCGAACGTGACGTGGGCGTGACGTCGGTACTTTCAATTTGAGGTTGGTGTGACCTGGGTCATTTGGACGTGACGTCGCTACTTTCAATTTGAGGCTGGTGTGACCTGGGTCATTCGAACGTGACGTACGTGTGACGTTGGGGCTTCGAACGTGATGTGGGTGTTTCAAAAGTAACGTGGGTGTGACGTGGGGGCTTCGAACGTGACGTAGGCGTAACGTGGGTGTTTACAAGTGACCTGGGCGTGACGTGGGGGCTTCGATCGTGACGTGGACGTGACGTCGGTACTTTATATATGACGTGGGTGTGACCTGGCTCATTTGAACGTGACGTGGCTGTGACGTGGGGGCTTCGAACGTGACGTGGGCATGACGTGGGTGATTCGAAGGTGACGTGGGCGTGACGTCAGTACTTTGAATGTGACGTGGGTGTGACCTGGGTCATTTGAATGTGACGTGGGTGTGACGTGGGTGTTTCGAACGTTACGTGGGTGTGACGTGGGTGGTTCGAAAGTGACGTGGGCGTGACGTGGGTACCTTACATTTGACGTGGGTGTGACCTGGGTGATGCGAACGTTACGTGGGCGTCACGTGGGGGCTTCGAAAGTGATGTGGGTGTGACGTGGGTGATTCGAAGGTGACGTGGGTGTGACGTGGGGGCTTCCAAGGTGACCTGGGTGTGGCGTGGGTGTTTCGAATGTGACGTGGGCGTGACGTCGGTACTTTGAATGTGACGTGGGTGTGACCTGGGTCATTGGAACGTGACGTGGGAGTGACGCGGGGGCTTCGAACGTGACGTAAGGGTGACATGGGTGCTTAGAACGTGACGTGGGCGTGACGTGGGCGATTCCAACGTGACGTGGGGCTTCGAACGTGACGTGGGCGTGATGTGGGTGATTCGAATGTCACTTGGGCGTGACGTGGGGGCTTCGATGTTGACGTGGGCGTGACCTGGGTGATTGGAACGTGACGTGGACGTGACGTGGGTGGTTTCAACGTGACGTGAGCGTCACGTGGGGTCCTCGAACGTGACTTGGGCGTCACGTGGGGTCTTCGAAAGTGACGTGGGCATGACGTGGGTGATTCGAAGGTGACGTGGGTGTGACGTGGGGTGATTCGAACGTGACGTGGGCGTGACGTCGGTACTTTCAATGTGATGTGGGTGTGACCTGGGTCATTTGAACGTGACGTGGGAGTGACGTGGGGGCATCGAACGTGACATAAGGGTGACATGGGTGCTTAGAACGTGACGTGGGCGTGATGCGGGTGATTCCAACGTGACGTGGGGCTTCGAATGTGACGTGGGCGTGAGGTGGGTGATTGGAACGTGACGTGGGCGTGACGTCGGTACTTTCAATTTGAGGTTGGTGTGACCTGGGTCATTCCAACGTGACGTACATGTGACGTGGGTGATTCCAACGTGACGTGGGGCTTCGAACGTGACGTGGGTGTGACCTGGGTGATTGGAACGTGACGTGGGTGTGACGTGGGGGCTTCGAACGTGACGTGGGTGTGACGTGGGTGTTTCGAACGTGACGTTGGTGTTTCGAACTTGACTTCGGTGTGACGTGGGTCCTTCGGACCTGACGTGGGCGTAACGTGGGGGCTTCGAACATGACGCGGGAGTGACGTGGATGCTTCGAATGTGACGTTGGTGTTTCGAACGTGACAGGGGTGTGACGTGGGTGCTTCGAACGTGACGTGGGCGTCACGTGGGGGCTTCGAACATGACGTGGATGTGAGGTGGGTGCTTCGGACGTGACGTGGGCGTGACGTGGGGGCTTCAAAAATGATGTGGGTGTGACGTGGGGTCTTCGAACGTGACGTGGGCGTGACGTGGGAGTTTCGAACGTGACGTGGACGTGACGTGGTACTTTACATTTGACGTGGGTGTGACCTGGGTCAATCGAACGTGACGTGGGTGTGACGTGGGGGCTTCGAATGTGACGTGGGCGTGACGTGGGTGATTCGAATGTGATGTGGGCGTGACGTGGGGGCTTCGAACGTCACGTGGGCGTGACGTGGGGGCATCGAACGTGACGTGGGCATGACCTGGGTGATTGGAACGTGACGTGGGTGTGACGTGGGGGCTTCGAACGTGACGTGGGTGTGACGTGGGTGTTTCGAACCTGACGTTGGTATTTCGAACGTGACGTGGGTGTGACGTGGGTGCATCGGACGTGACGTGGGCATAACGTGGGGGCTACGAACATTACGCGGGTGTGACGTGGATGCTTCGAATGCGACGTTGGTGTTTCGAACGTGACATGGGTGTGACGTGGGTGCTTGGAACGTGACGTAGCCGTCACGTGGGGGCTTCGAACATGACGTGGGTGTGATGTGGGGGCTTCGAACGTGACGTGGGTGTGACGTGGGTGTTTCGAACGTGACGTTGGTGTTTCGAACTTGACTTCGGTGTGACGTGGGTGCTTCGGACCTGACGTGGGCGTAACGTGGGGGCTTCGAGCATGACGCGGGAGTGACGTGGATGCTTCGAATGTGACGTTGGTGTTTCGAACATGACAGGGGTGTGACGTGGGTGCTTCGAACGTGACGTGGGCGTCACGTGGGGGCTTCGAACATGACGTGGATGTGAGGTGGGTGCTTCAGACGTGACGTGGGCGTGACGTGGGGGCTTCGAACGTGACGTGGGCGTCACGTGGGAGTTTCGAACGTGACGTGGACGTGACGTGGTACTTTACATTTGACGTGGGTGTGACCTGGCTCAATCGAACGTGACGTGGGTGTGACGTGGGGGCTTCGAATGTGACGTGGGCGTGACGTGGGTGATTCGAATGTGACGTGGGGGTGACGTGGGGGCTTCGAACGTCACGTGGGCGTCACGTGGGGGCATCGAACGTGACGTGGGCGTGACCTGGGTGATTGCAACGTGACGTGGGTGTGACGTGGGGGCTTCGAACGTCACGTGGGTGTGACGTGGGTGTTTCGAACCTGACGTTGGTGTTTCGAACGTGACGTGGGTGTGACGTGGGTGCATCGGACGTGACGTGGGCGTAACGTGGGGGCTACGAACATTACGCGGGTGTGACGTGGATGCTTCGAATGCGACGTTGGTGTTTCGAACGTGACGTGGGCGTGACGTGGGGGCATCGAACGTGACGTGGGCGTGACGTGGGGGCTTCGAACGTGACCTGGGTGTGACGTGGGTGTTTCGAACGTGACGTGGGCGTGACGTCGGTACTTTGAATGTGACGTGGGTGTGACGTGGGTCATTCGAACGTGATGTACGTGTGACGTGTGGGCTTCGAACGTGACGTGGGTGTTTCAAAACTAACGTGGGTGTGACGTGGGGGTATCGAACATGACGTAGGTGTTTCCAAACTGACGTGGGTGTGACGTCAGTACGTTGAATGTGACGTGGGTGTGACGTGCATGATTCGAACGTGAGGTGGGTGTTTTAAATGTGAGCTGGGCGTGACGTGGGTCATTCGAACGTGACGTTGGTGTGACGTGGGGGCTTCGAACGTGACGTGGGCGTGACGTGGATGCTTCGAATGTGACGTTGGTGTTTCGAACGTGACATGGGTGTGACATGGGTGCTTCGAATGTGACATGGGCGTATCGTGGGGGCTTCGAACCTGACGTGGGTGTGACGTGGGGGCTTTGAACGTGACGTGGGTGTGACGTGGCCGATTCGATCGGGATGTGGGTGTGACGTGGGGGTATCGAACGTGACGTAGGTGTTTCCAAACTGACGTGGGAGTGACGTCGGTACTTTGAATGTGACGTGGGTGTGACGTGCCTGACTCGAACGTGACGTGGGGGTGACGTGGGGGCTTCGAAAGTCACGTGGGCGTCACGTGGGGGCATTGAATGTCACGTGGGCGTGACCTGGGTGATTGGAACGTGACGTGGGTGTGACGTGGGGGCATCGAATGTGACGTGGGTGTCACGTGGGTGATTTGAAGGTGACGTGGGTGTGACGTGGGGGCTTCGAACGTGACGTGGGCGTCACGTGGGTGATTTGAAGGTGACGTGGGTGTGACGTGGGGGCTTCGAACGTGATGTAGGCGTAACGTGCGTGTTTAAAAATACCTGGGCGTCACGTGGGGGCTTCGATCGTGACGTGGATGTGTCGTCGGTACTTTATATCTGACGTGGGTGTGACCTGGGTCATTCGAACGTACGTGGGTGTGACGTGGGGGCTTAGAACGTGACGTGGGCGTGATGTCTGGACTTCGTACGTGACGTGGGTGCTTTGAACGTTACCTTCGAACATGGTGATCATCACAGCCGTAGCCTGCAACCACCGCCTCCACACTCCCATGTACTTCTTCCTCCTCAATCCCTCCATCCTTGACCTTGGCTCCATCTGTGTCACTAGCCCCAAATCCATAGCCAATTCCCTTGGAACACAAGGTGTTCCACACACTTGGGATGTGCTGCACAGATCTTTTGTCTCTTTTTCTTATTTTCAGCAGAGTGTTCCCTTCTCACTGTCATGGCCTATGAGCGCTTTGTGGCCATCTGCAAACCCCTGCGCTACGGAACCCTTCTGAGCAGCTTGTTTCAAAATGGCAGCAGCTGCCTGGGCCAGTGGTTTTCTCTATGCTGTGCTGCACACTGGGAGCACATTTTCAATACCACTCTGCCAAGGCAATGCCATGGAGCAGTTCTTCTGTGAGTTTCCCCAGATCCTCAATCTCTCCTGCTCAGACTCCTAACTCAGGGAAGCTGGGTTTCTTGTTGTTAGTGGCTGCTTAGTCTTTGGGTGTTTGGTTTTATTGTGCTGTCTTATGTACAGATCTTCACTGCTGTTCTGAGAATCACCTTTAAGCAGGGCTGGCACAAAGCCTTTTCCATCTGCCTCCCTCACCAGGCTGTCATCTCCCTATTTATCAGCATCTCATTTTTTTCCCATCTAAAGCCCCCCCCCCGCCCCCATCTCCTCCCAAGTTCTGGATCTGGTGGTGGCTGTTCTGTACGTGGTGGTGCCTCCAACAGTGAATCCACTCAGCTACAGCATGAGGAACAAGGAGTTCAAAGATGGGCTGAGGAAACTATTTGAATACACAATATTTCAGCATCTTCCTCAATGACTCCCAAGGTATCTCAAGAAAAGCCAAGTCTATCTTTTGTTCATATGTACCTTCTTTTTTTTTTCTTTATTTGTTATACTTGTGATAAATTTATTCCCAAATGTTTATTAATTATCCATCCTACTTCTTCTCAAGCATCTGTGCATTTTTTTGTTTGTTTGTTTGTTCTTCAGACCCAACTCTCTCATGTACATGGGAAACATGGCTCACTGCATTATCAAACAAAATAAAGGAACAAGCAGAAAATCACTGGTCTTGGCTCATGCCCATGCTACCTTCTCTGGAGCACAGGGAGCAGCCCTAGTATGCAGAAGTGATTGAGGGGTGGAGTGTCCAGGCAGGGCATGGAGGCGCAACCCCTGTGGCTCTCTGGGATGTCCCTCACTGCCTCAGCAGGCAAATCCTTTCCTCAGCCTTCAAGTTGAGGCTGTTGCTTTCCTCGAGCCCCATCCATTGACAGCAGCAGGATTTGATCTTTTCAGAGCTGCTCTCTTTTCACTTGTGCGCTGTCCTGTTGTGACCTTGTACTTGTGTCAGCCCTAAGGCCTCTTGTACCTTGGTGACAGTACTACTGTGTCTACAGTCACATTTCTGTGACTACAGGCAGGAATAGGCAATGTGAACCACCACATCAGAGCTGACCTCCCTACAAGCACTACTGTAATAAAAAGGGCTCTCCTCAGTGCTATGCCAGGAGTCTGGACTCCTCTTCCAAAGCTGGTGTCATGAATACAGCCAATAAATTGCACCCTAAAAGGGCCACTTGCTTTTCTGGGTTTCTCCATGGGTTTAGGGGGATGAACTCAAAGTTCCAGTGTGATCCATTAGGGACCAGGAACTGGACGTTTGTGGCAAATGTCCAAGCAGAAAGCAAATGGTCTCTGGCTTATCTGCTTGGGACTGCCCCCCACGTGCAATAGGGCTGATGGCAGGTGCCCTTCCTAGAGAAGAGACTGGAGTTCCTATGAGGTTTCAGGGGATCTCCCAGGGTAGCTTGTGAACCTGAGTGGATAGTGAGTGAGGCCTCACAAGACGAGACAGCCCAAGGTGGACTTCTCCAAAGGAAAAGGGCTAACCCACGGAATTCACAGGCTAAGGAGGGCTCTGAAATGCCAGGAGAGGCTGTGAGGACCCAGCATGCAAAGAGAAGAAAGACTGGAGAATGAATCATGGCACCCTCTTTGAAACATCACAGGCTGGATCTAGTGCAGCACCGAAATGCCTCTTGTACCGTTAGTGACAGCCCATGGTCCATCCAAGCACATTCCATGGCCACGGACCATCAGGTAGGGGATGAGAGAAAGGGGCTCAGCAAGAGGGATCCCAGTCTGGCTGGGTCTGCTTCCAGTGCTGACCAGCACGGCCACTGTGGAGTCACTCCCTGGCCCCACAGCCTGCTCACGCTGCAGAATAGCACCGCCAGCCCAGGCCCTGCGAGGAGCACAGGGAAGGGGTGCAGGAATGGCTGGCCGGGCCAGCATGGACACGCACCCCTGGGGAAAGGCTCTCTGGGGAGCAGGGCCATCCAGGGGAGGAGTAGGGGTGCATGTGTGTGCAGGGGAGGAAGAGAAAGAGAAAGCCTTCCTGTGTGCACCAGGTTGGGGCAAGCGTCTTTGTTGCTGGGCAGCAGGATCTGCCTGAGGAGCTTTGGGGTCAGGACTCTTGTGCTGTCCTGGGCAGGGGCCCACACAAGGGGGTCTGGGCATGGAGGGGCCACAGATTTTCTGGGGTTGGGGATCTCATGGCCATGAGAGCAGGGCAGGCAGAGAGTCTCTGAACCACATTTCCTCATGCCATTGCTGGCCCCCAGAGCTGGGGGTGACAGAGAGCCTGACACCCCATCTCCCACCCCACCCCCAAGAGCCCCTGTGCCCTTCAGAGGAGCTGAGGCTGTCGGGTGAGTGCCCAGCCCTCGGCAGCACCCTGCAGCAGGCACTGCTATGGGGCCACCACCAGCCTGGGCTGCTCTGCTGGTCTGGTCTGGAGAGAGGGCAGGGGAGATGAGGAGAGCTGGGAAGGGGCTGGGCTGGGCTGGGAAGGGCCTGGGAGCGGAAAATATGAGCAGAAAGCTCCTGTGTGTGAACCCTGTGTGGGATCGCACACCAGGTTTCTTGCAGGGCACATGCAGGTCTCCTGGGAAAGGCACCAGGACATGGCGGGTGCAGAAGACAAGAGCCCACATTGTTCTCTGTGTTGTATGGACACACTGGGGAAGCTGTCTCAGAGACATCATCCCAGGCCAGCCCTTCACATCGCCCATTTCCAGCACTGACTTCCCACATCAGCTGTGGAGTGATCCGTGGCCAGCTGTGTCCTCCTGCAGGTCTCTGTATCCTGACAGAGGGGAAAAGGGCAGCCTTGCACGGCCTCTCTTCTGCACCAGACCGTGGCAGATCCCAGAGCACGGCTGTCTGCTAACACCCACGCAGGGCACAGCCCTGGCTGGGCATGGGCTGGGTGCTCAGCATCCCTAAACTTGGGGATGGGAACTTGGAGGCCTCAGGTAGAGCTTACCAATGAAAGCTGAGGCAAAAAGGCAGACTTTTCCATGCCTGAGGTCACTAGGGCCCCTGCCCCACTGAGCAGCAGGCCCATATTTCCCTTAGCTGCCTTCCCTTTGCTGTGGATGCACTGGCAGGAAGCTTTCTCGTTGCCCTCCCCTTCCCTCGCTGGTTCCAGCTCCAGCCGAGCTCTGGCTTTCTTCACTCTATCCCTGCATGCATGGACAAGGTCCGACAAGGAGGTGTATATGTCTACCTCCACCTTGGCACCCTGAGCACTGGTGCTGCTGCCAGGGCAGAGATGGAGGATGTCCCAGAGCAACTCTTGAGGGAGCTCCCCTGGGAAAAGCTGTGCCGAGCCCCAGCCCCAGCATAGCAGAGGGGAGCTGCCCTCTCCCAACCCACCCCGGTGCAGCCAGCCCCACCTCAGCCTGCTCCTAAAAGGCTTCAATGCAGCCCTGGAGGGAGCTGGAGCTGCCTTGGGCCCTGGGGCCATCTGGCAGCAAGAGGGTTTGACATGGGCACAGCAGCAGCAGTGCCGGGAGCAGGGGGAGGAGCAGGGAAGTTGGGAGGAAGCCCCCTGCCCTTGGCTGCACGGCCAGGGCACTGGATGGCTGATGCCTCTGTGGCCAGCCGGGCTCCAGGTTCAGCGTGGGACACTGGCGTTTTCGTTGGTGTCCAGTGCATCCGTGACTGTGGCGAAGGTGAGTGGGCAGACCCAGGCACGTGCAACTGCAAAGGCTGGGAGTAGAAACATCAGTGTGGGGCTGGTGAAGGTCCTCCCTCCCCTCCCCATGGAGAAGAGAGTCCCCAAGCAATGCTGGACTCCACTTTGGCCGATGGGAGGGGAGCACAGGACAGGGTGGAAGAGGCAGATGGACCATCTCGGGGTGCGTGAGGGAGTTTTCCAGAGCCCACGGCTGAGCCAGGGACCTTTGGATCTCCCCCCCGACACTCTCCCAGCCAGGCTTGTTCTGCCCTGCCCGAGGAGCTCTCATCCCTATGCCAGCCGTGCTGGAGCAGAGGCCGAGGAGCTGGAGGTGCCTCAGGCCAAGCTGTGCCAGCCCCGGGGAGCTGGCCCTGAGCACGGGGCAGGCTGAGCCCCTCTGCGTGTCCTGTCCTGCTGGGACGGCAGCACGGGAAGGGGGGAACAGCCTGTGTCTGCCCAGGGGCAGCGCGGGACCTTTTGCAAAGCAGGTGACCGTGACAGCTGCCAAGGGAGGCGAAGGCACCATACAGCCACCATACTTCAGCTCCCCAGTCCTCCCCTCCTCTCCCCAAGCTGAGGATCCAAACCCAGCCAGGCAGTGGGACACCCTCTTCCCCCCAGCCTGGGGTCTTTCTATTCATGGAGTTGCAGAGGAGTTTCAGTGGGATCAGACCCCTGGAGGTCTCCAGTCCAATCCCCCGCACAAGGCAGGGCTGGTCAGAGTCCTACAGTCTTGTCTGGCAATTCCTGGAATGTGCCTGATGCCAGTTACCATCCCCAAACCTGCTCTGCCCCTCTTGTCCAGGCACTGCGGGACGGCACCTCTCATCAGTGGGGCACTGCCCTGCCTGCCTTGCCAGCACCCTTGGCTCCCAATGCCCCTTCCTATGCAGAGCAGCCTGGTTCTTGCTGCACCCAACAATATACTCTTTGTAATAGCAACCCAGTCATAAATGGTGCATAACCAATTGATCTGAATACAGAAAGACCTGCTCTCCCAACTACCCATCGTAAAATCAGACCCAAGTGGCTGCCCTAGCTTCTTCTATCCAGCCAAGACTCTGCTTGCAGTGTTACCTGGGCAGGGTGTCCAAACCCGAAGCACTCCTTACACCTTTAAATTGGCTGTCAGGCACGAGTTGCTGCTGTTCATGTATGGTCACCATTTGTACCTACAACCTTCTCCGGGATCTGCTAAGATCCCAGCTTCCCTTGCCAAGGCTTTTTTATTACAGTGTGGAGGCAGGTCTGAGGCAAAGACTGGGAATCAGGTCAGCAGGACGGGGACAGGGTCAGGGCAGGACCCGAGAGGTGCAGGGGCAGGCACAGGCGTGTCCACAGCGTAACTCAGGCCAGGCCCAAGGACAACGGAAGCAGCTCCCCGGCAAAGGGGAGGAGGACCCCCCAGTGAGGCTGGTCACTCTCCGTCTCCCCTGCTCTCGTGTCCAGGAGATCTCCCCCTCCCTGTCTGCCTGCAGCTCCTCCACGCCCACCCCGCTGCTCAGGACAGCCTGAGAGCCCTGGCCCTGCAGCCCCTCCAGCAGCTTCTGCTGCCCCAGGGACAGAGCAGCCTGCCCCGAGCTGGGGCACACACAAACCTGTTTCTTGTTCTCGCTTGCTATCTCTGAATGCTGCCCTGCTTTGCTCCTGGGACATTCCTGCTCCCCAGAGAGCCTTTCTCCAGGTGAGTACATTTGTGCTGGCTGGCTGGCCATTCCTGCGCCCCTCCTCAGTGCTCCCCGCAGGGCCTTGGACTGGTGCTTCTCTGTGGTGCAAGTAGGCCGTGGGACCACGGGGTGACTCCTGACTCCTCACTGGCAGTGCTAATTGGGGCAGGAAGCAGATCCAGGCAGACATGGCTCAACCCCACTGGCACATGTCTGTGCTCATGGCTGGTGCTCAGAGTGACCCCAGGGCGTTTGCAATGGTACAAGATGTGTTTGGGTGTGCACTCACTCTGGTCTGTGGTGTTTCACTGTGGGTGCATGAATCATTCTCCAGTCCCCCTTCTCTGGGCTTCCTGGATCCCCACTGCCTCTCTGGGGATTGCAGAGTCCTCCTTTCCCTGTGCATACCAGGTTTCAGTGCTTTACCTTCTGGTGACTCCACCATGGACAGTCCCTCACTTCCTGAAGCTCCACTCCCTGCCCACCCCCAGGCACATGCTGTTCCTGGAGATGCCCTGAGCTCTCCTGGGGGCTCAGATTCCCTTCCAGAAGGATGGGCATCTCTCATCAGCACTGTCACCTGTGCGACAGCCCTGAGGCAGACAATTCAGAGACCATTCACCATCTCTACTGGCAGTGGTCGCAGAGAAATGAACCCTGAATCCCGCCTTCGGTCCCTAACAGATCACACTGGGACTCTGAGCTCATCCCCTGGAGCCCAGTAAGAAAGAAATGAATGAACAACACATATCTTTGATCCCAAATACCCTGGGAATGGGGAGCAGATGCACATGGGATAGTTACTGGTGTGTACATTGTACCCATTGGATCAGTTTCCTCCCTGCATCTTTCAGCTCCTTGTTCCTCATGCTATAGATGATGGGGTTCACTGCTGGAGGCACCACCACATACAGAACTGCAATCATCAGATCCAGAGCTGGGGAGGAGATGGACGGGGGCTTCAGGTGGGCAAATACGATAGTGCTGACAAACAGGGAGACCACAGCCCGGTGAGGGAGGCACGTGGAAAAGGCTTTGTGCCGGCCCTGCTCAGAGGGGATCCTCAGCACAGCAGTGAAGATCTGTACGTAGGACAGCACAATGAAAATGAAACACCCAAAGGCTAAACAGGCACTAACCACAAGGAGCCCAGCTTCCCTGAGGTAGGCGTCTGAGCAGGAGAGTCTGAGGAGCTGGGGAAGTGCACAGGAGAACTGCTCTAGGACATTGCCTTGGCAGAGTGGTATTGAAAATGTGTTAGCAGTGTGCAGCACAGCATGGAGAAAACCACCGGCCCAGGCAGCTGCTGCCATTTTGACACAAACTCTGCTGTCCATGAGGGTCCTGTAGTGCAGGGGTCTGCAGATGGCCACAAAGCGCTCATAGGCCATGATTGTGAGAAGAAAGTACTCCGCCAAAATGAGACAGACAAGGAAAAAGACTTGGGCAGCACATCCCAAGTATGAAATGGCCCTGGTGTCCCACAGGGAACTGGCCATGGATTTGGGGACAGTGATGGAGATGGAGCCAAGCGAGGCTCAAGGAGGGAGTGGTTGAGGAGGAAGAAGCACATGGGAGTGTGGAGGCGGTGGTCACAGGTTACAGCTCTGACTATGAGGCCATTGCCCAGCAGGGCAGCCAGGCAGATGCCCAGGAACAGTATGAAGTGCAAGAGCTGCAGTTCACGCGTGTCTGTGAATGCCAGGAGGAGGAACTCATTGAAGGAGCTGCCACTGGACATTTGCTTCCTTTGGGCATGGGGGACTGTCCAAGGAGGGAAAGACATCAACAAGTTAGGACAGACTTCTCTGAGCAAAAATTTCTGTTTCTTACAACTCTGCCCTCCTCCAAAAGCAGACATCACCTCTCCCCATCTTGGCTTGCAGCCCAGCCAGACACCCCAGAGGCAAATGGTCGAATGTCCTACGGATGGGGTGTCCTGAAGAGAGATTTGGCTCATTCCCAGCCAGCCCTCCCTACCCGCCACTGCATTGCCCAGAGCCCCACAGGTCAGAGGGGCACCTCATTGTCAAGGACACGTCTGCATGGCAGGTTCATTGTCTGAACTGCATCTGAAACCCCCTTGCCCAGAGAGTCCAAGGGGAGGGACAAGAACAGCACAGACAGGTGGGGACACACGGATCAATGCAGGGGGGTAGGGACACAGAGAGACAGATGGGCACTCAGGATTTTCTCCTCCTCTGGATATCTGGCTGCCAAAGAAATGACTCATGCCCTAGACCCCACAGCCTTGAGGACTGAGGGCTGTGCTGGGTGGGAGAGGAGGGGAGGCACTGAAGTTTGTAGTTTCCACTCACACTTTGACCATGACTCTGCTGCCTGGAGCTGTCCCTGAAGGGAGCTATTTCTATGTCCCCCATGTCATGTCAGTGCTCACAGACCCCATCCCACCCACTGGGCATTCAGCTCTGCCTTGCAGAAACCTCCCGGGTGCAGGCCACTGCACAGGGGCACCTCCGTGTTTGCAGGAGCTAAGGAGCAGGTGAGACAAACCTTGATGAGGCTGGAAAGGTGATGCTGGTTCTGTCTGTAGGCTGAGGGGTGGATGAAGGGATTTGCTGAGTTCCTCCCAGAACTGTTCCTCTCATTGGCATGTTTTGGAATCGCAATCCCTTGTTTAACCCTAACAGATCCAATAAGATTTCATCCCACCCAAAGAGAATAAAACTGAAAGCACAGACTCATGAAAGCTCCTTCCCTTTCAGGCATCCCTGACTTGATCTTCCTTTTGGAAAATCTCCTCCAGAAATGTTCTCAGGGTGAGATGGAGCTGCGAGCAGCCCTGACTCACAGAGCACCCTCTCAACAGGAGAATGAACCTGCCCTGCCAGGGTCACTCCTTCCACCCAGAGCTTCTTCCCACAGACCCCTGGGCAGCTCCCCGGGCAGGCTGAATGCTGACCCTCACGGGCAGCAGAGTCACTGCCCCAGGCACACGGCACCCTGGGACACAGGGACACTGCTCCGAACTACAGTCCTGGGCAGACCTGTGTGCACACCCCAGCTTCACACCCCTGCAGTTGTCTCTGGGAAAAGGTAGCAGCATTCCCTGTCCCTGTGACAGTGTGGCAGGGAACCCTTGTTCTGAAGCACCTCCTCCTCCTCCGCACTGGAGAAGCCAGGAGAGTGAACCTTACAAGCCTATCGGTCATGAGATAGGCTGGGTTCAGAAGATCCCTCCAAGAACCTCAGTAGCATTGCTCTACAGCCAGAGACTTACGGCGTAAAGGGCTATGGAGATTTCTCTCACAATGAGCTTTCCTCTGTCTTCCCACTCCAGACTGCCTTTCACTTCCCTCGGTCTTCTCTCATGTTACGTCTGCAAGAGCAGGCAGTGCTGGAGCCCTGCTGCTCTTCACAGGGGAGCTGCTCCTGGACAGAGCTGTCTCCCATCAGCTCTGCCAGATTGCTATGAGCTCCCTCCATCCCAGGAGCCTGGCCCAGCTCAGGAGCACAGACCCATCTGAAGCCATGAATTTCTCTGTCCCTTGTGTTCCCTCCTCCTGGGAGATGTTCGCTGAGGTAGACTAAAATAATCATCTATGATCTCTCTCTAAACAGTGGAGACAGGCTGATTCCAGCATTGCAATTTGTCTCATCATAGGATGGTTATCTAAGAGAGGTGCAAATGTCCCAGTCTAGATGCCCCTATTCCCATCTCTTACCTAGGCAGGACACCTAGACAGCAACAAGAAGGGAGTTCATTTTCCCATGGTTCAGGTGTTGATTCGAATGAGCCAATCTGGACATCTCATGCCAAGTTAAAAACCCATGGGGTGGAGTGGGATTCATATCCCTCCCGTGAACACCACAAACACACAGGAGGTGGGAGCTTGCCCAAGCTGAAGTGTGCACAATGTGGATGTCTGCATGCGAGCTCCTTGTCTAAGCTCCCATTATAATCAATGGAGGTAGGGGGTGGGAGTCAGTTGGTCACAGACAAACAGCTGGTGATATCTGAAGAGACAGAAGTGGTCCTGTGCCAGTGTCTGTTTGCTCTGATGGAGCAATGGTAAGACCCACATCCTTCTAGAGCATCAGGTGGGAGCCAGCTGGGGAATTTCTTCGGCCATCTGAAATGATCCTAGAGACCTATACTGCTATCACAGAATCGCAGAATGGTTGAGGTTGAAAAGGACCTCTGGAGACCATCTAGTCCACCTCCCCTGCTCAAGCAGGGTAACCTAGAGCAGGCTGCACAGGATCCGGTCCAGATGGATTTTGAATATCTCCAAGGATGGAGACTCCACAACCTCTCTGGGCAACCTGTTCCAGTGCTCTGTTACTCTCACAGTAAAGAATTTTTTCCTCATGTTCAGATGGAACTTTCTGTGTCTCAGTTTGTGCCCATTGCTTCTCGTCCTGTCACTGGGCACCGCTGAAAAGAGTCTGGCCCCATCCTCTTTACACCCTCCCTTCAGATATTTAGACGCATTGATAAGATGCCCCCTCATTCTTCTCTTCTGCAGGCTGAACAGGCCCAGCTCTCTCAGCCTTTCCTCGTAAGAGGGATACTCCAGTCCGTTCATTATCTTAGTAGCCCTGTGGTGGGATCACTCACACAACAGGAGGGCTGCAATAGCAGGGTACAGACTCTTCAGGAGAGACTGTCAGAGAAGATGAGGCAGGAGAATGCCCTTAGTGTGACAGGACAGCTCAGAGGTATGGAGCTCTTCCGTGGGACAGACAAGGGGCTGTGTGGGAGCTTGTGGGTGCGCATCAGAGTAAGGGTGATGTTATGGTGGAGTTACAGACCACCCAGTCAGGGTGAGGAGGTGGACACAGTCTCCTTTAAGCAACCTGAGGAAGTCTTTATGTCACAGACCCTGGCTCTTATGGGGGGAATTTGATCTCCCTGACATTCAGTGGAAGGACAAACAGGAGGGTGCAAGCAGTCCAGGAGGTTTCTGGAGGGTGTCAGGGACAACTTTTTAGCACACCCGCCAACAAGGGCCAGCAAGGGTGATGCTTACCTAGCTCTGGCACTTGCAAACAAGGAAGAACTGATCAGGAATGTGATCATCAGTGGAAACCTTGGTTGCAATGACCATGAAATCGTGGAGTGCCAGATCTTGAGGAAGGATAGAAGCAGAGTATAGATGCTGGACTTCAGAGAAACAGACCTTGGCTTCTGCAGGGGACTGGTGGGGGATCCCATAGCAGGCAGCTCTGAAGGGCAATGGAGCTCAGGAAAGCTGGAAGATCTTTAAGAAAAGCACCTGCCAAACACAAGGATGGTTCCTAACGATACTCAGTAAAACTAGCAGTTATCTCAGGGGACCAGCTTGGCTAAACCAGGAACTTCTGCTTGAGCTCCAGGGCAATAAGGCAACATATGGGAGGGGGGAGGAGGGAAAGGCTGCAAAGGAGGAATTCAGAAATATTGTCCAGCATTGTAGGCATGGTGTTAGGGAAGACAAAGCACCCCTAAGATAGACACTTTCAGGCTATGTTAAGGGCATGAAAATGAGCTGCTACTGCTTCGGTAAGAATAAAAAGGAAAAGGTGGTCTCACTGCTGAATGGGGCAGGGAATCTAGTAACAGCAGATGCAGATAGGCCTGAGGAACTCAACACCTTGTTAGCTTCAGTCTTCACCCACAAGGTCTCCCAGGCTGTTGTGTCTTGAGTCAGGACTCCTGAGGAGAAAAGCAACCAAGACTGGATGAGAGAGGGATTACTTGTGAGAACTCAGACTATACAAGTCAATGGAGTTGGATGGGCTGCATATGAGGGTGCTGTGAGAGCTGACTGCTGCCATAGCAAGACCATTCTCTAACATATTTGAAAGGTTGTGGAGATGAGGCGAGATCCCAATGACTGGAGAAAGGCAAATGTTACATCCGTCTTCAAAAAAGGCCAACAGGACAACCTGGGAAGCTGCAGGCAGTTCAGCCTCACTTTGGTGAGGAGTGTGCAATGGAGTGAATCCTCTCACATCACATTTCTGGGCAGATGAGAGAGAAGAAGGGGATAGGGAACAGTCAGCACGGATTTACCCAGGGTAAATTGTGCCTCACCAATCTGATCGCCTTCTATGATTAAATAACGTATTTGTGGATGGAGAAGAGTAAATGTCTTTTCCTTAGACTTTAGCTAGGTGTTTGACACTGTCTTCCACAATATTCTTGTATGCAAGTTAGAATGCTACATTTTAGAGGGGTAGACAACAGATGGGTTGAAAGCTGCTTGGATGATGAGGCTTGGAGGGCAGCGGTGAATGTGTAGCAGTACTCATCCTGCTGGTCAGGGAGAAGTGGAGCACCACTGATGTCGCCAATAGCTTGTTCCTGTTTATCTTCTTTAGTAGTGACATGGAGGAGGCAACACTCATCATGCTTGTAGATGACCCTAAACTGGAGGTGTGGGAGACCAGTTTTATGCTTGAGGCTGCCATTCAGAGGGACCTAGACAGGCAGGAGGAAGGGGCTGTTAGGAACCTCATGAAATTCCACAAGGACAAATGCCAGGTCTTGCACCTGGAGTAGGCCAACACTCCGCAGTGTTACAGGCTGGGGGCTGAGTGCCTGGGGAGTGGCTTTGCAGAAAAGAACCTGAAGGTCCTGGTGGACAGGAGGCAAAACATGAGCCAGGACCATTCCATGGCAGCAAAGACGACCAAAAGGATCTGGGTCTGTAGGACCAGGAGCACAGCCAGGAGGTTGAGGGAAATGATGATCCTCTTCTAATCAGCATTCATTAGACCATGTACAGAATCCCAAGAAAAATGAAGGAAGTCGATAACCGAGACTGAGTTTGTGAAAGGCCCTCAAGATCACCAGGGAGCTGGAGCATTTGCTTTCTGAGGAAATGGGGCTTGTTCAACCTGGAGAAGACATGGCTTTGGAGGGATCTCATAGCAGCCTTCTGATGGCTACAACGAGGTCATCAAGAAGATGGAGCCAGGCTCTTCATCATGGTGGGAGGACAAGAGACAATGGGCATAAGCTGAAAGAAGGGACGTTCATGCAGGAGATGAGGAAAAGGTTTTCCACTAAGAGGATGGTCAAGCACTGGAGCTGGTTGCCCAGAGAGGCTGTGCAGTCTCCTTGCTTGGAGGTTTCCAAGAGCGGACTGGATCAAGCCCAGAGCGACCTGGTTCGATGCCAGAGCTGACCTTGGTGTGAGCAAGGAGATTGGGCTAGAGACCTCCTGAGGTCCCTTCCACCCTGAAGGTGTCTGTGATTCTTCCCCCTCTGGGTCTTCACTCTTTGCTGTCACAGAAAACATACAGGTTCCCTGTGACAGTGGAAGTAGGTCAGCTTTCTTGTCGGCTTCCAGTCAGGGTTGTGCAGATGCAGGGCTTCTTGGCAGGAATGCCCAACACAGCCCTGATCAATCCTTTGCTTCACTTTTAATTTCCTTTTTTTTTTCTTTCCCTCTTTCTAAGTTTGTGTCTTTTGCCATCCTGATCCCCTGGCATGCCCACCCCTGCTTACCCTTTCCCTATTGGCGCTGTTTTGAATTGTTTTCTTTTGTTTTTGACACAGAGGAGCTTCAGTCCAGAGGGACCTTGAGAAACTTGGGTGATTTGGACAACAGACACCTCATGAAGATTTACAAGAGAAGTGTCAAGTCCTGCAACTGGGGGGGAATAACTGCATCCCTGAGGAGAGGTTGAGGGCCCTGGGCTTCTTTATGCTGCTGAAGTGGAGGTGCAAGGCAGTAGAGTAGTAGCCTGCGAGTGCTTGAAGGGTGGTTTCAGAGATGATGGAGCTTCTCTTGGTAATGGGAAAGAGCACGAGAATGGTAAACAGCCACAAAGAGCACCTTGTGGTGTTCAGATGTAACATTAGGAAAAGAGAATGTCACTTGAAGGGCAGTGCTGTGGTGCTACAGGTCACCCAGAGGGAGTCTGTGATCAGTCCATGGCTTTGCGCTTCAAGGAAAAGCAAGCAAGGACAGAGAGACATCACTGAAGGGAGGCAGATCCATGGGTGAGAGCAAGGTGGGGAAGCAGGCTGGATGTCTGCAGTCTGCAGGGAAACAGGCACAGGCATGGGACAGCATGGGACGGCCTGTGGTGGAGTCAGCCAAGGGCACCGCCAAGGCTGAAAGCCTCTGACAGAACTGATGTTTTTGTCCTCTTGGCTATGGCTATTGTCACTGCCACTGAGGCCTACCAAAAATGCCATCTCCTTAAAGCACAGCCGCACTGCCTTCTCCCCTCCAGGGAGCCCAGGAGGTGCCGTATTGTTGGCCTGCACTCGGCATTGCACACTCCCACTGCCCCCGTGAAGAGCCCCAAGCAAAGCATGAGGGAAAAGATCACCCTACCCAGGGGCTGGGTGTCAATGCCTGTCCAATCTGCTTGATAAAACCTATCAAAGTTTACTTGGCATTAGAGCCAACTGCACATTTCCTTTGCCTACCTGCAATCAATGTCTCCAACTTTCTGCTCTAATCAGCCTCCAGGGAGGCTTTGTTGGTAATGGTCCTCAGTGGGACCCATCAAAGCTCCAAGAAACTTTGGCGTTTACTTCTGACTTTAACTTCTTGAGTGGTTTGTTCAATCTCCTCTCAGTATCTGAGGTTCATGGACTCAGCACCAAATACACCCAAGGGGTCATTAAAATGCCAAAAGCCCTAACAACCCATATCACTCTCCATAATTTTCTTCAGTTCTTCAATTCTTGTGTGGCTGATTGGAGAGGTTTCAGGAGTGTATTTACAAGAGGAAGATTTCAATGAGCACCTGAAAAAGAAAGGATTTCTGCTTTTTAAGCTTTATTTTTCAGCTTTCAGAATAACTGATATCCACACTCCCCAATTCATGCTGATCCAGAGCGTCTCCTAATCAAGTATGGACATGTGGGAAAAACAGCATTTTTGATAAGAGATATGTATGGCCAACCTTCCTTCTCACCTCCCCAGCCCTGCCATTTCTCTCATCAGCCACTGGGGACTTACATCATTCCTGTTAGAATCTAACCTTTTTCCACTTAAGTCTATATATACAGCTCCTATACACCAATTCCCATCTGCTTTCCTTAGACAACTACTTGCAGACACAGGAGGATTTTTCTTAATTGCAAGCAAACAAAAACAAAATATGATACAGTTTAATAAAAAGTAGAATACACTATTCAAGTACATGTTAAGCCCAAGCTGCCTCCAGTGAGGTCCACTTTCTACATGGAATAACATTCCTTGAAATGTTTTTGACAAATAGATAGAAAAGGATAGATAGAAACACAACTAGGGAGTAGGGTAAAGAGACAGACTCTGATAGGCTAGCAGCAGGCTCATGGCTGGGGCAGGTGCATGTGAGGTCACTCCTGCCTTAGCAGCTGACAGACCAGCAGCAGGCACGTGGCTTGGACGCTGATTGTGATGTTCCTTGTATCTGATCAGCTGAACCTGGGGTTTTAGTTAGCATCCTGGCAGGAGATCCTGGCAAGAGTTTCACAAGCTGCAGGCCTCAACCAACCTAGTGACACATGGCAAAATGTGCTCAGCTGAGATGGACACCTGAACTGTCAGGTTAGAAATGACTCCCTTAAGGAAGAGAGGAGCATGTGCAAAGGTGAGGACTCTCGGGGGCCTTGCAGAGTTATTTGCATGAAACAACTTCAACTTTGCAAGCTGATCCTCAGCTATGACCCTACAAGTATTTCTTGATGACTTACAGGAAAGTGCTTGAGCATCAGGTGAGTATTTTCAGGGTCCAAAAGCAATGTTGTCATTTTCTTTGTTTTCAGCACAAAAAAAAGCTCTGAGCCCTTGAAACAGCACTCTGTAGTATGAGCATCTGGGAGAAGTGGTTATAAGAGGCCAATTATTTCCTGAAGAAATACTTTGTCTGTGGAAGTTTTCCTTATTTTCCCATTTTGAAAGGTAACGACTGTGGCACTGCTGCTCACAAGAGTACCTCTGAGCGCTCTGTCATGACGAGACCACTTCCTTGTTAACTATGTCAGAGAAAAAAGTCCCACTGCGTCAAAACTGTACTCTCTGGTCTCCTCCTGGATGCCAGCCCCTGGATGTCCTGTTTTGGTGCCCGGGGCAGTACGCAGTCTGCAGGTTGCAGCAGAGATCACCAAGGAGCGAGCCCTTTGGCAGGGAGAGATCAGGACCTTGCTCCCGCCTTATTTCACTGCATTGGAGAGTTACTTGGATGGCTAATTAACTGCAAAGTAGGGCATATTACTGCATTACAAACAAACGGTTTCTGGAGTACTACCATATTAGAAGAAAAGAGTCTCCACACCAATTATTTATTGCTAGTACCTCCCAATAAGCCTTTATTAACAGGAGAGAGAGGCAACTGCTATGCCTCTAGTCTAAGAAAACGTGAGATTCAACAGATCTCAGAAGTGTTATCTTCAATAAACTCCTCCAAGGGACCCTTCCTGAAAAATGACTTATTATGATCTAAATAATTTAAGCTGCATATTTATATATATTTCACAAGAGGTCTGGAGTATCTTATATCTTTGGTTAAGCATCAGCTTGTGGGATAGGAAAGCCCAAATCAAATAAAGGATGGAAATCATGGAGAATGTATATATATATATATATATACACATATAAAAAAAAGACAAAGCATTCTGTAAATGCTAAAATTTATTTCACTGCTCTTTGTATTACCCACCACCTGTGAATTACCTTTGATATTAGCTTCCATGCGTTTTCTTTCTCAGATAGCCTATACTTCAACTGCAGAACGTGATACCTCTGAGTGCTTGTTTTTATGGTCTCCAATTTTAGTTGTATAAAGGAGTTACCATTAAACAGAAAGGCATGGGTTTCTTTTGCTTCATATGCTGTCAGTCTATACGTAGTACAGACTTGCATTAACTTTGGTTCAGTATACCATAGTAATCAGAGATGTAGCTTTTCCATTTTTCATTTCTTTTAATCAAAAAGGGTATATTCAGCATTATAAAGTGCATTTATGAATACTTTGGAAAAGAGTCCTCTCTTTCCTTTCTGAAATACATTTGAAAAATTAGAAGTGGTGAATGAATATTTGGGTGGAAATATCTGGGACTTTGACGAACTCCCTGGTTCGGAGTCAGACCCAGAGCATGAGGGTGAGGCAGCTGTCTGGCCAGTGGCAGAGCAGTGGCTTACTGGACTGAATGCAGTCAATTTGAAGGGACCGCAACAGTGAGTGATTTTAAAGCATGATAACTGCAGGCTATGAGGGGCGCTACAGGCAGCAGCCCCGCGGAGGGTTATTAGAGTGGCTGTTAAGCCTGTGGGATAATGGAGCAGATGCGGTTTATTTTACTAGCAGGGAACTTGATAAGAAGGGGGCTTTGCACCAGGATCCCAGGCTGCGCAACACCCTCCGCACCCTGCAGCAGCAAAACCTAAATGTTTCCCCGTCCCTAATGGAGTGGGTGACGGGCACAGCGCGGTTAACCTGGCTGACTGCCACAGACATCAACGATGGGTTCACTGGGTGGACTACTATCGCAGCAGAATAAACCATCTACGGCAACTGGGAATGTTGTTCAGCACTTATTTCCCCGAGTTTACAAAACCGGATCTGATCTCCGTGAGCAAAACCATCCGAACTAAGATGCTGCGACCTGCCACCCCCATCTTAAAGCAATGGTGCTACTTGCGATGGGGGTGGGTATGGTGGGGGGAGTGGCAGTACTGCTATCTCAGTTAGCAGTGGCGTCCTCTGTTAGCAGAGATAAGAAGTCAGGAAACAGGCAGGTAAACGTGAAAAAGGAAAAAAGAGTCAGTCATGGCACTACGTTCCAAGACCTGCTGCGAGCCGGTGTGCCGGGGGGAGGTGGATGGTAAACCCAGCACGGAGCTGCTCAAGTGGCGGCTGCAGCTCCAGCTGGAGCAACACACATAGCCCCCGGGGAGCGTGGCGAGCAGCCTGGAGAGCGCGGGGGACCCAGGACACCCACTGCCCCATCAGCAGCATGCACAGAGGGGAGCTGCCAGTGGCACAAGCAGGGGCCAGGCAGCATTGCCTGTGTTGTACCCACTTAGCTCCACGGCAGTTGCAGAAGAAAAAGCCTTATATCCACAGAGGACAAAAGCCTGGGGAGGTGTGGCAGACTGATTATATCGGACGCTTACCAGAGAACCAGCAGCACAGATATATTCTGACCACTGTAGATACCTGCTCTGGTCCATTATACATCCACTCCTGCACTGCAGCTACACAGGCTCACACCATTAAGGCATTAGAAGACTTGATTGGGTTATATGGTTCCCTGGTGGAAATCCAAAGTGATCAGGGTACTCTTTTTACAGAGAATGACATTCAAAATTGGTCTGGAGAGTGAGGAATAGCCTGGACATATCACATACCCTACCATCCACGAGGGATGGGATTGATAGAGCGAATGAACGGCTGCTCAAAGAGCAGCTGTGCAAATTGTCCCCTGCTGGTACCTCACGAGTTGGAGCAAAAATGTTGATCATGCAACTGCCTGCCTCAGTGCCCAACCACTGCATGGCTCTACCCCATATGCTCGTTTCAAAGGGGAATCCATCGAGCCCCATAATAGTTTAGCTCTCCAGGGGGGTGGACATCAAGGCATTGACTCAAGCTACCTTGCAGAGGTAAGAGTTCAGATCATGCATCCACCCAGCAGCCAGGTGGTTTCGGGTCTACAGGGCATGCTGTGTGGGTGCATGATCCGACTAAACCCAGAGAGCTGGAAGGGGAAATCTTTGCTGACAGTCCAGGAGATCCCCACCTGGTACTAATCAAAGGGGAAAGTGTCCCAGTCTATGTCCTCTCTAGGAGACTCTTGCCCAGAGAACCGTGACCTGATGAATATGCCTACCCCAAATACTACACAATGTAAAGTCCGAAGAATCAGCACAGGACAACCCCTGGCAGTGACTCTGTCAAATTTACGACTATGGGGAAAACACATTATGCTCCTGGTCTTCTGGGCTGATTAGTTTTATGTGCATACATACTATAATTTACTATATGTGTGTGTGTGTGTATATATATGTGTGTGTGTGTGTGTGTGTGTGTGTGTGTGTGTGTATATATATATATATATATATATATATATAAATACACGTATATACGCCGGCTCCAGGCGCACAAGCACGTGCCGGGCCGCAGCGTCGCCCCAGTTCCCTGAGCAGCAGCCACCAGCACCCGTTGGCTGGGGCTGGACAGAGCAAGCGGCTGTGCGCGTGGGGCGGCTGGAGCCGCCGCAGCCCGGCTGGGTGTGAGCATCTGCTGGGGAAGGCCTGGCCGGCCTGGGCCGCCTCCGGCCCTGCGGGAGCCCCCAGCTCTTGCGCCCCTTCTGCTGGTGGCCCCGTGGCTCGGTGCCGGCTGCAGCGGCCATTTCTCAGCACCATCCCAGCTGTGAGGGGAGGGTGCGGGTGCAGCTGGGCTTGTGGTGGCTCCAGGCTGGAGGTGACACCAGGCCTAGTGGAGCCAGCAAAGGTGCTGCTGGTGCTGCCCATGGGCAGAGAGGGGTGACAGCACTTTCCGAGCTTCCTCGCAGACCTGCTGGTCTCTGCGTCGGCTTCGGTTATTTTAGCTGCAGCAGCAGAACTGCCCTGGGCAGGCAGGCAGGTGCTGTGAGGGCATCAGGCACATCAGATGCCCCTGACCATGGGAGGTGAGAGCGCAGCAGGAGGAGAGAGGGGAGGCAGGGGGAGGTCACTGCTAGGACAGTGCTGGTGAATCGCTCCTGTCCCAGCAGCCCCAGCCAGCAGCAGGGGAGCAGGCACTGGGGTCACCATGAGTGGTGGGAGCTGATTCAGCAGCTGGGGAGGTGGAAGCGGGAGTGGGAGAGGCAGGCAAAAGCATAATGGCTGGTGCATTGTTTGTGAGGTCACTTCCATTACACTTACCTGATTGGCCAGAAGAGGGCAGGCTGGCATTATGAGGTCATCAACAGCATCACAGATGGCAAGGAACCATCAGGAACGGGGCCTGTGGTCCAAGTGAAGTCCCGGTGTTAATAAAGGCCCATAGTTGGGCTGTGGGGCCTTGGGGAAGCTCAAGCGAGGCCATGAACACTGATGCTGAAAGTAAAAGCTGAGGTCATCAGGGGTGTTTAGGATCATTTGGTCTGAGCTGCCAAAGCTCACAGTAGGGTTGCATTAAAAGTTCCTGCTCTGCCCATGGCAATTTCTTCCCCTCATTTGTGATGCTATGGGAGATGTCTGACTGAGAGAGAGGGGTGAGTAGGCAGCCTGGCCCTTGCCCTCCAAAGGGCAGTGGACCTGAGAGGGAGAAAGATTGGATTTGTGGAAAAGGAGGGGATTTGTATGCCAAGAGACAAAGCAGAGTGCAGAGTGGGGGCTGTCCTTGGCGTCCCGGCCTGGCAGATGTAGAGGGACAAGTGTTGAATGTGAGTCGCAGGGAGGAGGCCATTTAAGCAGCTGCCCATGGAGCAGGGACTTCAGCGTGAGCTGCGTCCTAAAAAATGCTGAATCTCTGGTTATGATTAATTGCCCAAAGACTTCTTGGAGCTGGTGTTTGGAATCAGAGGTGTAAAAGGGAAGGAAACAGCAGGATCTGATGTGGAGGAGAAGCACAGAGGGACCTCTAATGAACATCGCTCTGCATCAGCTCCTTCCTGCTGAAAGGCACAAGGCAAGGCACAAATGCAGTGACTCCCCTGGGATTTAGAAGGGAGGGTGAAACCTGACTGTAAAACCATGACTTCACAACAGCCCCAGATCAAAGACTGGCAGTCAGTTTTGCTCTCCAAATTTCCTTTTTCTTTTTTATGTATTTTTACAGCTCCTGAACATTGCACACAGGCTTTGCTTATGTGTTCTCTATCCCTTCGGTACCTGCTCACGGCACAAACGTCTCAATTCTCCCCACTTCCCTTACCCAAACCTACTCCCCCATCAGGCTGCCATGGCCATCCCAGCTGCAGCACCTTGCAGCCCCCAGTCCCTGCTCAGAGGGAGAAGCCCTGCTCCTGCAACCCCACAAGCTGCTTTGCTCCTCTTGCCCCTCTTGCCAGCTCTTGCCAGCTCTTGCTGCTGCTGAACCCTGCTCTCCCATCAGGAGCTCAGCTGTGACTGCAACCCAGGACATCCTGCTCTGTCTGCAGTCTCAGCCTCTCTCCAGCCAACATATCAGGCCAAAGATCGAGCACAGACTGGACTGAGAGAGTTGTCCTCTAACCCGATGTTGTGGGTGGATGAAGGACTGGCCCTGCCACAGGGGTCTGTGGCAGAGCTGTCTGCACATCAGGCAGATGTCTGAATCGCTCCCACGTCCCTACACAGTCACTGGAGTAGGGACTTAGCCATCCTCTTTCACTGCTCCATGGCACTGCAGCCTCCCTTCTCCCCGTTCAGTAATGAGATATACAGATGCGACCACCCAGCACGGACGCACACTGTTCCCTCTTCTGTCCTTCCCATCAGGCAAGGAGACAGCACAAACATCTCAGCTCAGGCTCAACAGGACACATGTGCACCCTCTGTGCTGCTCTTCAGCTTCTCTGGCCATTCCAAATAGTCCAGAAAGGACATCCCACAGCAACATGCATGTCGCAGCCCCCAGCAGATGTGCTGTCCCAGAGCTGGCTCCCCAGGGACGTACCTCCGGAGAAGTTTGGCTTTTGTTGGGACTGAGCTCAAGTGAGAGGAGGGAGGAGAGGAAGGGTCTGTCCACCCAAGCAAGGTGATTATCTTGCCAGCTTTGAGAATGAGCTTGAAAATGCTTGTCCGTAGGGACAGTGACTGCAGGACTGCCACTGCCCCAAAAGACTTCTTGCAGGTTGGTCTGGAGCCAGAAACAGGAGCGTCTGATGAGGAGGGGGTTTCAGCCCATGTGCACAGTGCAGAAGAGGTGAGCAGTGCATCGCTGTAACCTCTTGGCCACCTCATCGCCATGCTGTTGTTTTCAGTTTGTATCAACTTTGGATAAAACAAATCCAGCTATAGCATGCTCTGCTGTACTTCTGGGTTTGTTTTTGAACATCAGGGCTGAGCAGCAGGGAGAAGTCTGAACGATGCGTCCTGTGCTCTTGCAGGCAGCGCTGAATTGAACAGCCCTGCACACTCCCATCTGGTGTGGGGAGTTTTCCCTTTTCCCTCTGGGTTTTCGAGGTCAGTTCCTGGGAGCAGAAAAGGGCACTCTCTGCAAGCAGAGGAGGTGCAGGGAGGCTCCCAGCACATCAGGGGGCTGGTGGAGACATGGCCATGAGATGCTTTGGGAAAGCTTTCGGGATGCATTTGTGGCTGTTCATGTTGCCCTTTCTTCTCTTCTTTGGAGGATGACACAGGGCAGAATGGACAGCATTCACTAAACCCTGATTTATTGTATTTTAGCCATAATAAAGTGTGTGCCTTGTGCTTGGTGGTGATACCAACGTTGTTGATCCCCCTCCCCGTTCCCTCCCAGTGTAACACTCCTTGGCAACACCCATCTCTACACACACAGAGGTGTGAACAGGAAAGTCAGTGGTGCAACCGCAACGGTAAAGATAAGGGAGAAAAACAGCCTACCTAGGAACAACTATGAGAATCAATAAGGAGCAGGAGACCCCAGACCTAAAAATTACTATTGGTCTGAACTAGTGCGTGAGGGGTGGGAAACTTAATTTGAAAAAGTTATAATTGCCCAGGGACTTCTTTGTTTGGGGTCCCTCTTTGGAGGCACCCAGCTCGAGCTGTAATCACGGCACTGGGGTCACCATGAGTGGTGGGAGCTGATTCAGCAGCTGGGGAGGTGGAAGCGGGAGTGGGAGAGGCAGGCAAAAGCATAATGGCTGGTGCATTGTTTGTGAGGTCACTTCCATTACACTTACCTGATTGGCCAGAAGAGGGCAGGCTGGCATTATGAGGTCATCAACAGCATCACAGATGCTGCCCAGCAGCAAGGAGAGCTTGGGAGGAGGTGAGAGGGAGGAGGAGGTGAAGGTGGCATTGGTGGGTTTGATTGTGAGGTCTCTCCTTTCACAGCAGCTGATTGGCCAGCAGCAGGTGGGCAGGCATGTGAGGTCATCAAGGCCATGACAAAGCCCATAAGGTAGAGGGGAGAGCCTGGAAGGAGGGAGAGGCAGGTGACTGTGGCACTGCTGGCATAGTGGTTGTGAGGTCACCTCTGTGACTGCAGCCTGGTTGGCCAGCAGCAGGTAGGTAGGCACTCTGAGGTCATCAAGGTGATGAGAAAGCCTCCCAGGGGAGAGGAGAGCTCTTGAAGATGGCAGAGGTGACATGGCTGGGACCTTTTCTTGTGAAGTCACTTCTATTGCAGCAATCTGATCGGGTGGCAGGCAGGCACTGTGAGGTCATGAAGCAGGTCAGAAAATGTTCCCCATGCAAAGGAGAGCTCAGGGGAGGGGAGAGGGACAGGCAGGTAAAGAGGAGCAATGCTTGAATGATGATGTCACTTCTTTTGCACTGTGGTAAGATCTTTGGAAGTAAAGTTACAGCTGTGATACAAGGATGATGTTCAGATTTGTCCGATATGCTCCTATATCAACAGAAGTGGATCATGCATGCTTTGGAGGAGTCATGTAGGACCCTGGGCCAGCTGGATTATAAGGATGCCATGAAACAATTCCATTCAAGGATTCCCACCCAATCCAGCTGAAGATGCTGTTGCAAGGATATCTGTGATAGAGACTACCATCAGCATCTGGAAAGCAACCAGCAATCCTGTCCAAGAGGTTTGGATTCCCCACATGAGCATCACCCTAAGCAAAAGATCCCAAAGAATTAGACATTTGTTTTAGACCAACACTCTGACCATGAACGTCTCTGAAGCACATGGATCACTTTGATCCATCACCTTCTTGTTATGGCCCTGGGCTCTTGTGTTGTGCCCCTGTTGTGTGCTCTACCTGGACCTTCAGAGCAGGTGTAGAGTTTCCTACAGCCAAGGCAAGAGATTGGATTGTGGGTCTGGTCTGGAGCCTGGCAAACATCTCCTGGGGATCCCAGGGACATCATCCTGGTGATGGAACAGGGCCATGTCATCATGTTGTCACTCTTGGGCCATCTCTGGCCCAAATCTATGTGTGTCTGTGTAGTGACATTTCTGTAGCTGAGCATAGGGGTCCCCATGGCAGCCCTCAGGGAGAGTGTGTCCTTCGGTTGAGGGCTGAGCCCGGCCCCACATCTCCCTGTAGGGCAGGGCAGGGGCTGGCGCAGCCCTGGGGCTGGCTGAGAAGGTGCTCAGCCCACAGCGGAGGGGCTGTGGGGCTGAGCAGAGCTGCATTGCTCTTCTGTACCCCAACTGCTGGAAGCCAGTGGGAGAAAAGCATTCACAGAGTGAGACCCCATGAAGGTGGGTAATGCACATGGGTGCTGCAAACACAACTCCCGTCCCCACGGGAAACCCCTGCTCCTGCTGGGGCTCAGGCTTCAGCCCTGCCTCTCCCACAGGGAGAGATGGGCCAGGAGCTGGGAGGGAGGGGGCTGTCTCGGGGCAGGGGCTGCCATCAGGGAGGCTCCAGGTCCTGGGGCTGGAGGTGGTGCCTGAGCCCTGGCTCCCCTCAGAACTCCCAGAGTCACCCCAGCCCTGCCCCACTGCTTCAGGGATGTGCTGGTGACACCATTGTCACCATCAGTGTTAAGCCATGGCTGTTCCCAGCAGGGAGCCCGGCTTTGCCCTGCCCCAGCTGGGGGGTGCAGGGGACTCACACAGCCCCACTGCCAGGCAGTGGCTTGGCTACTGGGGCCAAAGAGAGCTGCCCCTCCTGGGACCCAGAGCTGAAACCTTCCTGCGAAGCAGAGCCAGCGCTGGGCAGCACTGGGGCTGGGAGCATTATCCTCTGCCTCCCCAAGAGGTCTGATTTTGTCTCCTGGCCTGACGGTGCCCGTTGCGGGGGGAGAGGCGAGCTGTGCTGGGGCAGCTGGGCAGGGAGAGCTGATGGCAGTCGCATGGCCCCATGTTTTCTTGTGGCTGGGAAGGCTGCAATCAGTAAACAAGTGGAGGGAGGGATGCATAAGTGGTAGGGTGAGGGGGAAGAGAAAAGGAAGGAAAGAAAAAAATGCAAAGGAAAAAGCAGGGAACATAAATAACTGCAGTGTAGGAAGGAAAAAAAGCCAGGAAAAAAATCTTATCATGGAAATATGCCCTTGTGAGCATCCTCAGGGATGGGCCTGTCACAAGGCCAGGGGCTGAACCGTGACTTTGGGCTGGAGCCTGCGTGTTGTGGGGCTCCCTTCTCCAGCCCACTGCCCTCTCCCTCTTCTGCCTCCCACCCTGATGAAGGAAACGTCCCCTCCTGTGGCTGCCTGCTCCCGTCCCCTGCGCCCTGCACACAGATGTTGCCCTGCACAGACCCAGCCTGGTGCCCCAGGCGAGGCAGCTCCTTCTTCTGCCCTCGCAGCCCAGCAGCGGCAGGGCAGAGGGGTGGGGGAGGATGGGAGCAGGAGGGGGGTCCTAGCACTGTCCTGGCCCTGGTGCCTCAGTCCCTGGCTGTGCCAGGAGTGCTCAGGAGTCCACGAGGGCCACGGGAGCCAGGAGCAGCCCCTGGAAATGGGAGTCCCTGCAGAGCCAGAAGAGGGGAAAATCAAGCTGCTCTGCGCCGTGTGCGGGGGCAGTGGGAAGCAGAGCTGCCCCCAACCACTGTGGGGAGGTGATCCCCAGGCGATGAGCCCCTCTGGGGCTGCCTGGGGTGTTCAGGGCCCTGCTGGCAGCTCCAGGCTCACTGCTGTGGGGCCACCGCCCATGGTTAACCCTGTCACTGCAGCTCTGCGGTGGCCTCCGTGCCTGGGACCAGGGTGGCCCAGGCAGAGCCCCCAGGAACAGAGCAAGCAGGGGCACTCCTGGGGTGAGGAGACTGGACCTCCCCGCCCAGAGGGGCATTACGGGACCTTGCAGAGAGACCCATTTTGGCTGGAAGCTCTGTGTGTTGTTTGCAGGATGGAAATGTCTCTGCCAGCAGGAATATCCTCCAGCTGGATTGCTCACTATTCCCGCACTGCAGGGACCAGAGGCACTTGCAGGCACACAGCCTGTCTCAGAGCCCGCTGCTCCCGAGACTTGTCCCTTCCCCGCTGCTGGTTCCTGGTGCTTCGCCCTCCCTGATCAGCCTCAGGGAGACACCCTGACACCCGGGCAGGGAAGCACCAGCTCTGGAGCAAACCTCCAAATGGCTTTAATAACAACAAATACCAATGCATGGTGTAAAAGTAGAGGAATGAAAATAGAGGAAATGCCCAGCTCTTTCTGCTACCAGTGGGAGAAGGGAGACCAGTCTCTGGCACTCACGGCTCTCCCAGCTGCTCAGACCTCTCTTCTGTCCCAGGTGCACCCAACCACATGGCAGGGGCGGGCTCTCCTGGCCCTGGGCTCAGGGACCTTTTGGCACCAGGGTCCAGTCTCACAACCTTGGTGTCCTCATGGGCATGTGCCAGAGACACCTCTTCAGCATCATCGTATCCCGTGTCTGCGGGGAGCAGGGATGGGGCGGCTCTCTCAGCTCCAGGGGCCCCATCGCTTCCCCAGGAGTGCAGGCTCCCCCCTGGAAGCAGCAAGGCCGGTGCATTGTGCAAGTTTTCCCTGTGCGCGTGCCCCTTCTGGGCTGTCAATCCCCTTTCTCTCCCTCCTCTTAATGTCCTGAGATCTTCAGCCCGTTCTCCCACCCTAGTTTCCCCACCAGGAAAACTCCTGGGCACGTTCCCTCCCCATCCCAGGAAGTTGGGCTGTCAGTACGCAGCGACTCTCCTAGCACTGGGGACAGCACCCCAGGAGCCGGCAGCACTGCATTTGCCCCTCACCTCTCTGTGCCTCCCTGGGCCCATCTCCCTCCTCTGCTTCCCTGGGCGCTTCCCAATCTTGCTGCCCAGGAACAAGATCCTCCCCAGGGTCAGAGATGTCCCTGGCATCGTCATAGCCATCTCCTGGGTCACCTCTGGGCAGGATGAGGCCATCTGAAAGGAGAGGGGAGCTGGTGGCAATGAGAAGAGCCCTCCCGCAGAGCAGAGGAAGGAAGGACGTGCAGGAACAAGGGGCTGAGATGATGGTGTTGGCAGGGCCACAGGAGACCCGGCGTCCTGCCCACCCACCCCAGAGTCTCAGGAGCGTGTGTGCGGCAGTGGGGATCCCTCTCGACCATGTCCCCTGTGGGGCACAGGGCTACAGGCACCCAGCTCAGACGGGTACGGCCGACCCTCGCCTGCTCCGCATGGCTCTGGAGTCACTGCTCAGGGCGATTCCTCCCCACCCCGATGGTGACACCCAGTGACACTGCTGTCGGTCACAGAGCTATAGGGAGGAGAGACCGACCCTTCCTCTGCCTCCCCCTCCATTACCTGGGGCTGACCCAGGACCGTCCTCCTCCTCACTGTCCCTGGGGTCAGGATGCAGCTTGGTCAGGGACCCCTCTGAAGAGGAGCCTGGCAAGAGGAGCAGCGGGTGTTATCAGGGTGAGCCCTGCTGACCCTGCTCATGGCCAGCGCTGCTGGGGACAGGGACCCACACAGCAGGGACTGCATGGGGAGAGGGCTCGGGGCTCGTCCTGCTCCCATGGGACAAACCCCATCTCAAAGGGCCTTTCAGAGCTGCCCTGGGACAGCCCCTTCCCTCACCCCCCAGGAACAACCCTGGGGTGCAGTGGGGCAGGCAGGGAGGAGCTGTGCCCCAGGCTGGGATGGGTAGAGCTGGTGGGGAGGAAGCTCCTCTCCTGAGCCCAGCACGGGGCTGCTCTCCCCACAGACCCTGTGGCCCAGTGCTGTGGGGACCACTGGCCCAGGGGCTGCCAAGGTCCTGTCCTGGGTCAGGGCCGGAGGAAAGGGCCCTGAAAACGTGCTCCCACCCAGGAGGGACCCACACAGACCTGAACGACCAAACCTCGCCTGCTTCTCCCATGTCAGGCTGTAGTCGATCTCCTGGTACACGGCCTCAGAGAAGGGCTCCAGAGACCTCCTGGAGCCTGGGGACAGAGGCAGGGTCGGGACAGGGACATGGAGAATGAGCCTGATGTGGTCACCCAGCCCTTCCCCAGGGCCAGCCCAGCACTGACCCCACCGCCCAGCCCCACTGCTCTGTCCAGGTACCACTATCCCATCTCCAGTGACAGCAATGTCCCTGTGGAGATGGCCTGGGGCAATGTCACCCTCACGCTGTCCCTTCAGAGACAGCTCAATGCCCCTTTTGGCCCCGACTCAGTCCCTGGTCTGACCCTGGAGCAGCTCCCGTGGCTCCTCTCCCCGGAGGGCTCCCCACTCTCTGCCAGACGGGTCCGTAACGCGGCCCTGCCCTGCCACGGGTGGGCAGGGATGGACGGAGGGAGCAGCCTGGGGACCGGACACCTGCACTGAGAGACCCCCTGCCCTGTGCTCCTCCCGGCACCACTCCTGCCCCACAGCATCCCCGCCAGCGCTGCCCACAGCATGGCCAGCAGCATCCTCAGACATCTCCCACCGCTCCTGGCTCCCCCGGCCCCTCGCTGCCATTTCTCTCCTCACCCACCACCATCTCCTCCTGCGTCTGCACTCTCTCCACCCCTGGTTGCTGGTGTCCCACAGACAGACAGTGAAGGGGCAGTGAATAGGGCAGGAGGCAGCACCCCCACCCCAGCTCCATCTGCGCCCCTCACAGACACCCCACAGCACCCGCGGGGCTGCCAAGAGGCATCGCCCACCCTGGGACCGATGGGGAAGGACCCACCTCTGCGCTGAGCCCTGGCACTTCGCACTTGCCCCACCAGGAGGGCCAGGAGCAGCAAGAGCAGGGCCCCCAGGACGATGCAGATGACGACAGGCACCGAGACTCTCCCGCTGTCCCTCGCACGGCCCTGGGTGGGATCTGCATGGGCAGGGACATGGATGAGGCAGCCCCTGGCCTGGGGGAGGGGGGCCCCAGGGACACCCCAGTCCTGACCCCCACATGTGGCAGCAGGGATGGGGGTACAGGGGTGGGGCACGGGGCAGCTCCCACACTGCTGGGTGAATCACAGCCCTCCCCAAAGCCACCCGCTCCCACCCCAGGGCCTCCTCTCTGGGGCTCTGCACCCCAGCACAGAGCCCCTTCCCTGGGGCTGCAGCTCACAGCCTGGCCCCAGGGAGACCCAGCCCCAGGGAGGAGGGGAGGTTACCTGCTCGGGGGGGTGACGTTGTCGTCCTGGGTGCAGCTGTGGAGCAGAGAGAGAGAGAGAGGGGTGTGTGTGTGTGTGTGTGTGTGCGCACGCGCAGATGTCCCTTACAAGTCCCACCCGAACTGTCCTTCTCTGGGTCCCTGTGACAGGCTCAGGGCCCTCTGCTCTGGGCCGTGGGGAGGACGGCACAGGCAGCCCAGGGGATGCACCCAGGGGGCTGCAGGATCCCACAGGCAGAGGCCTGAGGACACCCAGCCCCACAACAGCTGCTCCCCACCTGGCACCAGACCCCTGACCTCCCCAGGGACATCCCTGCTCTGAGGAGCTCTGGGGCCATGTGAGGACCCAGCTGGGGAAACATGTCCTGGAGCAAGGAGACAAAGCACTGCCACTCACCGGAGCAATTCACGGCAGCATCTTCCTTGTGCTGGCAGGCACCGCTGTCCCCGGGCTGGGCCCAGCAGTCCCAGAGAGACCGCTCCGTCCCTCGGCACTCCACCTGCTCCAGCCAGATGGGACCCGTCCCCTCCCCAAACGCAGCCTCCCCCAGGGCAGACACCGCGGGGCCGCAGCCCAGCTGCCTGCACGCCACCTCAGCGTCCTTCAGGTCCCAGGATTTGTCGCACACCGTCCCCCAGGAGCCGCGGCGCCAAACCTCCACTCTGCCCGAGCACCCGTCCTCTCCTCCCACGGCACGAATCTTCTCCGTCTCTGGAAAAGGCAGAAACCAGCCTGAATCCTGTGTACTCAGGGGAAAGAGGAGGAAAAGTGAGGATGGCTTTGTGCTCTTGCACCCTCAGGTGTTGAAGGAGACACCAAAGGCATAGCAGCCCTTCCTGCTCCTTCCACAGCATTTTAAGATTACAATGACTCCAGCCCTCCTGTGCTCACACCATGCTCAGCACGGTCACTTCCCTGCTCCCCTGCCCCACGGCACACAGCTCGTGGGAGGCATTTCACACCTCCTCCCCAAATGCTCACGTGTGCAGGTGACACCAGCATCGTTCGCGTGGGTGCAGGTCTGGTTGCTGAGGGACATCCTGGGGCAGGAGGAGAGGAGGGATTCATTCCCCACACACTGCAGCTCTCCGTCCCAGGTGGGCCCGACCCCCTCTCCAAAGTGAGCTCCCCCGGGGACGGACAGGGCTGTGCCACACTGCAGCTCCCTGCAGATAACATCGGCAGCTTTGAGACCGAAGTGTGAGTCACAGACTGGTCTCCACTGGTCTCCATCTCTGATCTCCACACGTCCTGAACAGGGGCTGTCTCCTCCAACCAGCTGGACAAATCCTGGAAAAAACACCGACGATGGGGAGTTCCCAGGGGCTTCCAGCAGTTACACACCTGCATCCCACACAATTTCCATGGCAGCCACATCCAAAATGCCCTGTGAACATCCTGGCAGCAGCTGTCAGTGGGTTTTGATGACACAAACCCTCCAGGGCCCCCTGCACCTCCTCTCACACCCACACAGCGCCCCGGGGCTTGTGTCTGTCCTGGACCCACAGCCACAGGCACTGCTGAGGGAAATGCTGCTGCCCCAGAGGCCCGGCACTGCCCAGCGCAGGCCCCAGCACTGCAGCACCTGGACCAGGAGAAGCTGCCCAGGCGCTCACGGCTGCTGCAGCCTGCTCAGCCCCTGCAGAGCTCAGGGCTCAGGGCCAGGCTGGGGAGCTGCCTCAGAGCAGCCCAAAACGCGCCCTGTTCCCGGGGCTGTCCTGGGGTGTCGGGGTGTCTGTGAGGGGTGACACGTCCCAGGCACAGAAGTGGTGCAGCTGTAACCGGGTCGGTGCCTGGGCCAGCTGCCCCCCTCCGACGTGAGCCCGGGGAGGGGTGTCCCCAGGCAGGGCCACAGCACGTCGCAGGCCAGCAACCGGGCAGAGGAGCAGGAGACCCGTGTGCAGCCTGGGCTGACACCATCGCACGCTGCAAAAGCAGGTGTGGATGAGGGTCAGCGAGTGCTGGCAAAGCCCTGTGGCACGGGGCAGTGTGGGGAGCTGGGGCCGGCAGGAGCGGCTGGACAGTGCTGCCTGGACGGGCCGTGTTCCCCACGGGGCGGTGACAGCCCCGGGGACCCGCAGGGCTGGCCTGAGCGTGCAGTGACACGGGAGGGAGCAGCCAGCGGCCCCGCAGCCACCAAGCCCCGAGCCCACATGAGGCTGGTCCTCGCAGGGTGGCCCTGGGCACGGGGTGCGAGGTGCTGCCTGCTGCCCTGCTCCTCTGCCCAGGCCCTGCTCTTCTCCCCTCTGAAAAGCCCCTTTGGCTCAGCCAAGGGACTTGCGTTTGAGGGGAATGAGCCGAGGGGCCACGGCCATCTCATGCCCTATCCTGGCCATGGGGTGCTGAGCAAGTCATCCCTGAGGTCTAGGGCACAGGAACCCCCAGCACTGCCAGCCAGGTCCTGGCAGAATGGGAGGAGATCGATGGAGACCAAGAGACCCCACAGGGCAGCGTGGGGGATTCATCTCCCAGCATGAGGCACCACCTGGGGTGGGCTGAGCCCCCAGGACCCTCACGGGGTCTGTGCACCCGGGGATGGGCTCACCCGGGCTTTCCCCAGGGACAGCAGCAGCAACAGTCCCAGCTCGGCAGCGAGAGCAGCCACGTCAGGGCCTGCGCTGGTACCCACGCATTTCTCCTTCAGGGCACAGCCCGGTTAGTGCTCTGATCCCAGGCCCGACCCCGAAGGTGAGGCACTGCCTGACTCCTTACCTGAACAAACCACTGCAGCATCCCAAGCATGAATGCAGCTACAAACTTTACCCCAACCAGCATGTCTGCACTCAGACAGGGCAGCCTCGGTGCCTTCACACTCAAGATAGCTCAGCCAAATCGGCCCAGATCCTGGCCCAAAATATCCATACTGAGGGGCTTGGAGAGCAGATCCACAGCCCAGCTGCTTACAAACTACAGCAGCATCTTTCATGTCCCAGCCACGGCCACACACCGTCCCCCACTGGTCCTGGTGTTTCACCTCCACTCTCCCAGCACAGCGCCCGCCTCCAGCCTCCAGCCTCACCTCCGCAGCACCTTCAAACACAGACATGGGGCAGGTTAGGGGAGCACCGAGCCCCAGCGCTGTGGCTGTGCGGGGTCCCCTGCCTGGGGCTGAGTCCCAGGCACCGGGGTGTGAGCCCTCTCCCCTCCATGCTGTCCCGGGGCAGTGCCGGGTCCCTCCTCTCCCCACAGGCTGCACTGGGCTGCGCTGGGGGATGCCCAGCTCCGGCCCTGCTGGGCCATTCCCACCCCAGAGCCCTCGGCACCTCCCCGCACCCCATCAGCACCCTGCACCCTGCCCATGCCCACCCGGACACCTTGCCAGGCTCTGCACAGGGCACCCGCTCCTCCCCAGCCTGGTGCCCCACGAGCAGCCCTGAACCCCCAGGCCTCCCCACACACTGCTGCTCCCCCCCCCCCCCCCCCAGGATCCCAGCCCCCTGCCCACCACCTGCCCTGGGCACCACCCAAACCCACCCACATCCCACAGGGCTTTCCGCACCGAGATGATCCCCACGATCCCTCCCAACCCACATCCCCTCCTCGCCCATGGGGATGAGCCCAGCCCCTGCCCCTGGCCAGGGCCCCCAGGAAGGAAACCTCTCTGCTGGGCTGTGGACGCAGATGCCCTGGTGCCCTTCTCTCTGCGGGGCACAAACTGCCCCTGCTTGGGCCAGGCTCACCCTGAAACGGGGCAGCGAGCAGCACAGAAACCCTCCTGGGCACCCGGGGGATTGGCTGTGCCCTGGGGATTGCTGAGCTCTGCAGTCACCAGCTGACCCACCGCCAGCTCCGGGGCACAGCACTGGGGGCACAGGGGGTCCCCAAAGGGTGCCCAAGGACGAGGTGTCTACAAGCACACCCAGGCACCGACTGCCATAAGCACAGGAGCCCTGGAAGCACAAACGCCCTGCTCCCACCCAGAGCGGCACAGGGTGGGACTTGAGCACCTTCTGACCCTTGTCTCACTGCTTTCTGGGATGAAACCCCTTTTCCAGAGGGATCCCCATGACCCTGCTGGTGCCCAGTGGCCCCAGGGCTGTGGGACAAGGAAGCAGGCACTTACCCCTGCAGAGCTGCACCCAGAGGAGCAGCCACAGCACCCGAGGGACGAGGAGGCCCTCTGCCTCCATCCGCAGCCTCCTGCCCCGACGGCACTGCCCTGCTGCACCCCACTCCCTGACACAGCTCCTGGGGACTTGCGCAGGACAACAAAGATGGGAGGCTAATATATATCTGCAGGTGCTGGCCCAGCTGCAGGAGGAGCCAATCGAAGCAGCAGGCACCTTTTTAGACATTATCAGGCGTCATCTCCCGTCTGACACAGCCCAGCCCTCCAATGAACTTCTCCAGCACCGTTCATGACCATATATGAGGCACGGCTCCACTGCGGATGTCACGGTCGCTGCTCTGGGGCATCGTCATGGGGCCCATCCCAGTGGGACAGGGCAGACCATGGGGGGAAAATGGGTCTGTCGCCCCTCGTATCCCACTGTGGGGACAGGGAGCTTTGGGCATCTCATACTCTTGTTTGCCCACGTGCCCAAGGTGTGAGTGTCCAGCTGTCCCCACACCATGGGAACCGTGGAGCTGGGATTGCCCCTGGGACGGGCTGTGTCAGGAGGGGAAGGAAACAGAAACAGCCCCTGACCCCGCTACAGCCCTGCTGTGCCGGGAGCAGCAGCGGTGAAAGCCCTCTTTGCCATGGCCAGAGCCACATCCCGTGAGCGCGGGCTTGTCAGTCCCTTCCTGGCCCGCCCCGCGGTGGGTGCCTTGGTCAGGAGCAGGAAGCTGGGGCATGTCACTGCTCTGACAGCAGACAGGGCAGCCCAGGCACTCAGACCCCCCCTCACCCTCCCCGGTGTTCACCAAGAGCCCGTTATTCCCTCGCCGGGGCTGAGCGGGAGATCAAAGCCTCGCCTGCAGGTGCACAAACCACAGCCCACGTGACCTCGGCAGCCTGCGCCGCGCTCTCCCTGCAGCAGCGCCCGAGCCAGGAAGACGGTGGTTTCTCTCTGGGCCTGGTTCCCCAAGCAGTGTCACTGCACGTAGCCACTGTGCCTGCTCCAGCCCCAAACCTGCTCCCAGGGATGGGGCCGCAGGGGCTGCTCCTGCTGCCTTTGCAGACACAGGTGCTGGGCACAGGTCCTAGAGGGGGATTTTTCTCTGCAGGTGACCAAAACACTCCCCAGCCCCCATGCTCAGGGCTGAGCAGGGGGACGGATGTCTCCTGTGCTGCAGGGGCACAGTGCTCGCAGCTCACAGCACTACTGCAGCCCAGGGCCACTGGCACCCAGCACCTCTCCATCTCTCTGTAACTCCTGTCCATCGCACACCACCATTTATGCAGAACAGCACACACATTTCATTGCAGTTTCACACAAGCGATACGGCATCTCACAGCATCCCACCATGCTGTTATTGCACACTTTCATACATTTCAATGCCATTAGACTTTCACATATGGTTATGTATTTTACTTTTCTACTTACTCAGTGGTTTTCTATTGAGAAAGGCTTGAGCATTGTATTAGGCTCTTCAAATATTATTGTGGCTCTCTTTTTTCACAATACTCTATTATGTTGCCCTTCCTGGGATGTTGTCCTTATCCTCTCAGGAGCACTTTGCATTTAACTTATTTACCTTCCCTTCCCTTCCCAGCAGGCACAGGGCTTGGATACTGACTGTGAGATCACTGATGCCTAAGTGCCTGAGAGGTCAACAGTAGGCACACGTGGCATATGATGACACAGACCTGAGGTAGGGTAGTGCAAAGATCCTTTATTGAAAACACAATGGCTGGTTACATAGCAATCAAGCCCAGCCACTCCTCCAAGTATCTCCTAAGCATTGTGGCATCTTGTGATAGGTAGGAAGACATCTCCTGATCCCTGGCAGGCAGGCAGGCCAGCAGGACAGGCCCACCGTAGCTGCTGACACATAGGCAGGAAGGCACACCGTGACTGCTGGTACACAGGGAGGAAGGCACATCATGATCACTGGCAACTCACATGCACACATTCTGGCCACAGATCATAGTTACCACATCATCACTTTCTGTCTTAGAGATTCTCTGCTGTCTTACACAGTGCCATCCTGTTTTGGTCCCCAACAGGCACATGGGTGGGACACGTGCTTTTGGGGTCATTCCTGCTGCAGTAACTGATAGGCCAGCAGCAGGCACACGGCTTGCATGCCGACTGCCAGGTCACTGCTCCCTGAACACCTCACAGGCCAGCAGCAGACGCAGGGCTTGATTTTGATTCTGAGGTCACTTCTCCCAGAGCCCCTGATAGGCCAGCAGCAGGCACACGGCTTGCATGTTGATTGTGAGGTCACTGCTGCCTGAGTACCTCATAGGCCAGGAGGAGGCACATGGCTTGGATCTTGATTCTGAGGTCACTGCTGCCTCAGCATGGTGCATCAGGGACACAGAGGGGCCACGACTAGACATGGCAGCAGGCAGAGCACCCCAAAAGCCCGAAAACACAGCAAGGCCAGCTCTCCATCCCTGGAAGCTGCTTTTAATCCCCTAAAGGCTTTAAAAATGGACTTTCTTGGAACATCCATTTTTAGCCCTGCTCATGTTCAGTTCCCATCTCAAGGAAGCAGATGAAGTGGTCCCAAGGGGCTTCACCTGGCCAAATCTCTTCTCTCTCTTGTGCCTATTTTCCTGCCAAAAAGAGGCCTCTGTGGACATTTTTCTCATGCCTTTCCTTGGGGGTGACATTACCTCTGCCTCCTCCAAGAGCCTTTGCACCCACTCTCCAATCAGAACATACCTGGACAGAGAATCTGTGACCTCTCACATGCTACAGTCCCAAAGGTGATATTAAAGCAGGTGTACACATGAAGAACAGAGACCCAGTACAGACCTTGCAGGAAAAGCTCACAAGCTCCCTGCTGATGGACAGGGGTAATTTCTACAGCACAGAGACCCTGGAAATCAGAGATTACTAATGCTGCAGGCCTGTATGCTGCTGGGACAGGAGTGACCTCAAAGTCGATTCCCAGCCATGCGCTTGCTGCTGGCCTACCAGGGACTCAGAAAGAGATGACCTCACAGTCACTTCACAGCCGTGGGCTTGTTACTGGCCTAGAAGCCTCTGAGAAAAAAGTTACCTCACTGCAAGTTCCCCAGCCGCGAGAAAAATGCTGACCTATCAGCTGCACGGGCAGAACTGGTCTCAAAAACATATATCCCAGCCATGTACCTGCTGCTGCCCTATCAACCGCTCATGTAGAAGTGACCTCACAGTCACCGTCACCAGCCACACGGCTGCTGCTATCCAATCAGTTCAGCAGTCAGAAGTGACCTCACAATCAACAGCTGAGCCACGTGCCTCCTCCAGGCCTATCAGCTACTCACAAAGAATTCATGTGACACCGGTGATTTCCTGGCATAGCTCTCACACACAGTGGTGACCTCACTACCCACACCCTGACCACATGCCTGTTGTCGCCTGCAGCTCCCCCTGCCCCCCCCCCCCCCCCCCCCAGGGCTGAGCCAGCTCCTCAACAGCCTCCCTGAGTCACCTCGTGGCTTCACAGGGCTCAGACTGCAGTAAAACACCCATGACGTACCAGTTACAACCCCCCAAAAGATCAGCTTTTGCCCATGTATTACCTACACCCAGCCCATGACACTTAGGAAGTGGAGAACAGCCCGGAATTCTTGGCAACATTTTCTAATGGGAGCATTGCATGGGAGCAGCGATCACGGAGCTGAGGACAGCAGGGCCTCCTGTGCCATCAGGGTGAGAGGCCTTCCCACAACTCGGCAGTCAGCAAACGCTCTGCACAGCCAGGACAACAACCCTTCTCCTAGTTCATGGTTTGACCTGCTGCAGCTCCAGCAGGAAGCAGCCCCATCGGCAGCACCACTGCCCCGCCCCAGCAGGAGGGCACCCGCCGGCATCTGAACACATCCACAGCCCCCCCCACCCGTCCCCAACCCCGACCCAGATGCACCCGCCCGCTTCCTCCTCTCCTTTCCTCCCTCCTCTTCTCTCCCCCAGGTCAGGCCCCACCCCTTCCTCCCCTCCCCGAGGACCCTGCATGCTGGACTCTGATTGGTTGATAGAGCTGTCAGTCCCACCCAGACCCGCCCACCTCCTCTTGCCGGCCAACAGCAGGGCCGCACCGGGGGCGTTGCCATGGCAATGCTGTGGCCACGTGACCCGGGCGGGACGGCGCCATCTTAGTGGCGGCTGCGGGGTGAGAGGCTCCTGGAGCGCTGACGAGCTGCTGCTGCAGGCTGAGGCGCATCGAAATGCGGTTCGTGCGTGGGGCGAGTCCGGACACGGGGGCAGAGGGACCGCAGCCCGCCCCGAGGAGTCCTGACGTTCCTGCGGTTCTGCCTGCAGCCTCCTTCCCGACGCGGCCCTCGGGCAGCCCAGGCTGGCGCTGTCTCCTGGGGGAGCTGCAGCGTGGGGCCGCCGCGGGGTGGCCTGTCCGATGTGTGCCGCCATGGAGCAACGCCCGCGGTTTGCACCCCAGTTAGGAACAGAGAGCCGCTGGGTCTGGGGGAGGCTGTTAGCTGCAGAGGACTTCCTGCTGTCCTGCAGAGCAGTTCAAGTACTGTTAACGTCTGCCATAATTCCTTTCTCATGTCTGACTATGATCTTTAGAATTTCTCTTTTTCTCCTACAAAAGTGGATTTTTCACTGTATTCGGGGGAGGGAAAATGAACTTCAGTGCAGTGTGTGATTGCAGAGTCTCAAGCACTTGTTCTTAAACCGCTCTGTACAAAGCAAACATTTGAACTAACTTTCTTTTAGTTTTGAAGAACCTAGCTAAGTGTTAATTTGACTCTGTCGTTATGTGAAGTCCACACTGAGATGTCCTGCTGCTTGTATGCATTGTGTCCAACCTTTTTTGACACTTGGTTTTCTTTGCTCTTGTGTGTGCAGCTTTCTGTCAGTCCCGCAGAAGCAGTATAGCAAGCCAGCGGATGATGTGAAGGTGATGGAAGATCTTGTGTTGTTTGGTGATGCAGAGAAGTTTAAACATTCATTTATCTTACCCTTTCTGTGTAAGTAGTATATTTCACACAGCAGAGTAATGCTTCTAATGTAGCTGAAATAACTTCTTTCACAGAGTACCACGGTCTGAGAAAACTTTCATTTTTCCTCTCTAATTACAATTTACATATTGATAGGTATGACCATGCTAGAGGCATGCTCTGAGCAGGGAGGACATAGCTTCTTCCTCAGAAGATGTGAAATAACGGTGAGCAGTCAGTATATACGCTTTATGCTGCATTCTCTGAATTGCCTTTTTGTGATTTTTGTATAGATACTCTGCTTACAAACAGCTGTTTCAGGGCTTGTTTTTCCACTTTAAAACTTATCAGAAATAATGGCTGGGGTTGAAATATGCAAGAAGACTGTGTGATGCCTTCCATTGCCTAGGCACAACTAAGCTGTTAAGCTTTTGTGATTTTACTCCTCAGCTCCTGAATCTTATTGTTCCACATGCACAAAAGAATGACGTTTGCCTGGGCAGTGTGGTTAGCCTACAGGCTCAAAGGCACTGCTTAGCGTCCTGTGCTTGTCCCTGTGGCTGAGATTTGGATTCCCATTTGCCTGTTTTTCCTTGACATCTCCTCACCTCCCAAAGAATCTCCTGGGTGCTGTAGTTTAGTTGCCTGTTACAGGCAAAAGGATCCCAGAATCATTTTTATAAATTGACTTAAGCTCCTTTGTAATATACTCCCTTCATTGAGAGTCACTTCCAGGATTTCCTTTTTAGGGAACTGCATGCATTGGGGGCAAGTTTATGCATATTTGTTCTTGTACCAGCATTACTTGTGGGCGTAACTGGTTCTCTGTCCCTAGAGCAACTTCTATTATATGTAACAATCATATTTCCTCTGTCTTAGTTTTGCTATGTCAAATTACATTCTCCTAGTGTGCTTTTGAATGATTGGCACTTTGTTTTTGGAGCATCTTCATAGCTTGCCTTTGTCACTTTTCGTTTGAATCTCAGTTCCCTTTTTTCAAATGAGACGAGAATTACTCATGCTATTTTGTATGATATCTCTCAAGTGACAGTATGAACAGTTCTGTGGCTGCTGAGGAACTATTGCTTTTTTCATGATTCTACTGGTGGATTAGTAGTTGATGATTAGCTGATACGCTCCGTTTTGTATCTGGATAAGAATTTGCAGCAACCTCCACATTTACTGAGCCTTGGTTTAGAGCAAAAATTCTTGTGCTGCTGCATTTTTGTACTGAGGAGTTAGTCAGTAGGTGCTGCTGTCAGTGCCGGCCTGGAATTCAGAGCTCTCCTCTGGGCACTCAGTGGGAAATAATGTGGGAATGAGGGTAATTCGTGAAAGGCTCTAGCAACTTTGCTTGCTGTGAGGGAAGAACCTTAACGGCTTTCAGGAGAATGCTCTTTGTGATTAAGGGAATAAGTTCAGCATATGATCTTTAGAGCCACTTTCTGAATGGATCTGAGTGGGGTAAGGCTGTATTTGAGGACGGAAGAGGATGTTGCAGTAGTTGAGCTCATCATGCCTTGAGGAAGAGATGTAATTATGCAATAGCTTGTGAAGGCAGTACCTCACCGATGTTCCGCAGCCTGTGCAAGACTTGAACAAGGGGCATAAGAATGTATAAAAAGGTTCAAGCCAAAAACTATATGCCTCGTAATTATCCTCCTGCGTGCATCATAATTAATTGAAGCTCTCTCAGGAGTGCCCTTCTCGATCTGTCCTGCTGTTTTGGTCACATCTGTGAACATGAAGTTCAGAGGAAATCAGGGGGAATAGATTCACAAATACAGTTACTTTGCAAGGCTCTGGCATACTGTGTGCCAAAGTCAAGCTGCATATAAGTACCAGGTGCTTTTCTAATCACTCTGTTATGGAAATTAGGCTTGTCGGCCACCATAACAGGGCTCGACCCTAGGTTCCCGCAAGTACAGTTCAGAGCCAATCAGAATCAAAGCAAATTAAATAATTAAATTTTAATCACGCACGTGCCGTAATTACAGCTCGAGCTGGGTGCCTCCAAAGAGGAACCCCAACAAAAAAAATCCTGGGCAATTATAGTTTTTTCAACTTAAGTTTCCCACCCCTCACGCAGTAGTTAGACCAATAGTAATTTTTAGATCTGGGGTCTCCTGCTCCTCATTGGATCTCACTGTTGTTCCTAGGTAAGCTGTTTTTCTCCTTATCTTTATTTTTTGCGGTCTCTGCTGACGGTTGTACCTTTATTTTGGTTGGGTCTTACTGTTTTCTCTCAAGGTCCTGAGGAGGAGGAGGAGGTGATTCTAAATCATAACAATTAACACTGCCCCAGCAGTGAGCTAAGGCTTTGCCCCTCAAGGTCCTAATGCCCTGCACTGGTCTTATTTCAAAGCCTTGACACCCTCCCTTTTGGAGTGTGAGACGCAGGAACGCAGACTGCTTGTAACTTCCTTATCTTCCCAGCTGGAACCAGCTCTGAGGCTCTTTTCTTCCTGGACTAAGTAAAAGTTCATTATTTTAGCTAAGTGCGGCCTAAGGCTTCAGCAAATTCAGCTACTCATGCTAAGCAAGTTTTAGAGAAGTTGTGCTAAGCAGCTACAGTTTCAGTTTGCTATTCCTTAACAGTCCCCCCTTTGTTTTTATTAAGCATCCCTGCTAATGCTTTAAACAGAGTTCTCGAAGCCTTTTGAGGCGTACTATCACTTTCCATAATCTTATGTATAATATAATCATAAGTAATAGGCATAACAGTTAACACAACTACTACTGGGTGCAACACATGATTAGAAATCCCTGTTGCAGTTGGTGACCATCCTAGAAGAATTTGCCAGCCATGATGTTCTCTGTCCTTCTTTACCCTTTCCAAGATGTGGTGTATCTCTTCCGCATCATGATGAATGGTGATGAGAGGGGTTTTTTTTTTGTCCATTTTTTCGGGCGAGTTCTAGCAGTCGACGCAGGTCATCATGTTGTAGTAGTTTCTTCACCAGTGTGAGATTCATTCCAATGGGGGTAGGTAGTAAATTTTGAATTAATGTATAATTAGATTGTAACAATTGATAAGATCTAATAGGAGCTGAATAATTAAAGTCGCATCCCATAATTTTGGGTAAAGTTACAAATACAAATATTTGAGTAATTAATTACTTGTATCTACAACAATGTTATCTATGAATATAAGATTACAAAATGTTCTTACACATACACATCCTTTTTTAACATATACAAGTACAGTTCAACTCTAACAGCAAAATAAGGTGGTGTGGATTGGTATCATTGAGCGTTTGTTTATTTATTTATTTTAAAGATTTTCAAGCCTTTTTTGCATACTTAGAACATACTGGATTAGTCGTTCATCTCTGTCTAACAGGCTGGTCTTAGCTGGAATAGTAAGTGCCTGGTATCGCTAAATGTCTCCCCAAAAGAATGTCTGCTGGTGTTAGTCCTATGGGTTGCCGTGGGGCATTTCAAACATCCCATAGAGCTAAGATTAATGCTTCTGGCCATTTTAGGCTAGCACGTGTGCATATTCTTGTTCTTTTTTCTTTTAATGTTCTATTCATTCTTTCTACTTGTCCTGAAGACTGTGGGTGATAAGGGGCATGTAGGTTTCTTTTTATTCCTAATGATTTATGTAATTGAGTGATGATGCTTGCCGTAAAATGGGAGCCCCTGTCTGAATCAATGGCTTCTGGGACCCCACACCTGAGTATGATTTCTTTCAGTAAGGCTTTCACTGCTCCCCTTGCGTTGGCCTTTCTTGTTGGGAAAGCTTCTATCCAGCCTGACAACTGATCTACTCTCACTAACAAGTGTTTATACCCATTGGCAGATGTCATACCCGCATAATCTATTTGTAGCCTTTGGAAAGGGAAGTAGGCCCATGGTCGTCCCCCTAACTCTGAGCTTGGTTTGCTACTTAAAGTCTTCTGGCAGGTCAGGCAGCTATTCATTATTCTTTTAGCAGCCGCATAAATTCCTGGAGCAGCCCATACTTTCTGTACCTGCTTAGCTATTGCCTCGGCTCCCCCATGAGCTGTATTGTGAAACCACCTAGCTATAGTAATTAAATATTTTTTTGGTAGAATTGGTTTTCCTCCAATTGTCCATATTCCATCATCATTTTGTTTTGCTTCCCACTGTTCCCATTGTTTTTTCTTTTCCATGGAGCAGTCCTTTTCATACATGGTTTTGGGCTCTATTAAATTTGGCCACTCACTTTGGTTCATCCTTGGAACTGCCCCCATACATTCTCTCAGAGGTTGTCGAGCTGCAGCCTTCGCAGCAGCGTCAGTTAATGTATTTCCTCTACTACTTTCTGTAGTGTCTTTAGTATGGGCTGGGCAGTGTATTACAGCAGTTTCTTTGGGGCAGTTGAACTGCTTCCAGCAAATCACGTATTTCTTCTCCACTAGCTGATTTCTTTCCTGATGACAAAAAAATCCTTGTTCTTTCCATAACATCCCTGTTGCATCAAATACTCCAAATGCATATTTAGAATCAGTATAGATATTTACCTGCAGCTTCTTACCAATTCTTGCTGCTTGGGTCAATGCTATTAATTCTGCTCCTTGAGCACTTACAGACGGAGACAAAGGATTGGCCTCAAGTACCTCAAAGATGTTAGTGACAGGATAACCTGAGTGGCGCCTTCCATCCAAATAATAGGATCATCCATCTGTAAACAGAACTAAGTCTGGGTTTTCCAAAGGTTCATCTTTAAGGTCCTCCCGGGGCTTGCTCGAGCCGACGATCACCTGCTCACAGGAATGATGCGGCTCTCCATCCTCCAGCAGAGGCAATAGCATTGCTGGATTTAAGATATTGCATCTCTTTAAAGTCACATTATCTGCATGCAGTATTATCAGTGCATAGCGGTGAGCTCTCTGTGGGGATAGTGCTGGAGTTGCGTATTGTTTCATTAACAGTTCTACTTCATGTGGCACATACACAGTCAGTGAGTGACCCAAAACTTCAGGTCGTGTTTTTTCAAGAAGAGCTGCAGTAGCTGCTATTGCTCTGATGCATCCTGGAGTGCCTTTAGCTACCACGTCTAGCTGCGTGGAGTAATAGGCCACTGGTCTACGGTGAGGACCTAGTTTTTGGGTCAGTACCCCACTTGCTACTCCCTGTCATTCATGGACAATTAATTCAAACGGTTTGCTATAATCTGGCAACCCTAGAGCAGGGGCTGAAACCAATGCCTTTTTTACAGATGTAAAAGCTTTCTCCCTTTCTGGGCCCCAGGCCAAAGGCTCTATCTCCTCTTTTTTTGTTGCCTGCACTAAAGGCTTAGTAAGTTCTCCTAACCCAGGAATCCATGGTTGGCAAAATCCTACAGCTCCTAAAAATCCCCTAAGCTGTTTTTTTGTTACAGGACGAGGCATATCAAGAATTGTCTTTACTCGTTCCAGATAAACTAACCTGTGTCCTTCCTTTAAAATAAAACCCAAATATTTTACCTCTCGTCGACACAGCTGAAGCTTAGACAGAGATGCTTGATGCCCTTTTTCTGCAAGAGCATTACATAGAGAAATAGTGTCTTTTAAACATGTCTCATAATCTTTACCTGCTAATAACAAATCATCCACATATTGTATTAACACTGAATGTCCTGGAAGTTCGATATCTGAGGGATCATTTTTGAGTATACGCGAAAAAATAGTCGGAGACCCAGTAAATCTTTGCGGTAGTCTCATCCAAGTTAATTGTCGTCCCTTCCAAGTGAAAGCAAAGAGATCTTGGCTATCTTCAGCTATCGGTATACTAGAAAAAGGCTGCCGTTAGGTCAATCACGGTAAAATAAGTTGCCCAATGAGGTATTTGTAATAACACGGTTGATGGGTTGGGAACTACTGGGTGTGGAGTAATTACATGTTGGTTTATAGCCCTTTAGTCTTGTACAAACTGATACTCTGGATCACCATCAGAATCTTGCCTGTTCTTTTTAACTGGCAGAATTGGGGTGTTGTACAGGGATTCACAGACTCTAAGAATACCTAGTTTCAAATAATGATCAATTTGTTTTTGGATACTCTTCTCTGCTTCCTTTGGGATAGGGTATTGTTTAACTGTGGGAGGCAATCCCCCCTTTGTTTTTATCGAGACTGGACTAGCTGATTTCTGTAGTCCCACATCCATTCCTGAAGAGCTCCATAACTTTTTAGGAACTGATTCTAAACCTGTTGGAATCTGCAGATTAGTTGACTCTGGTTCTGGTGTCTTAGCCAGAACACATGAACCCATAATTATTAATTTTATCCCTTCCGGCTGTAAACAGATCTGAGTATCCGAGGCTTGCAGGAGATCTCTCCCTAAGAGGCAAGAGGGCGAGTCTGTGGAAATTATAAAACAGCCCCACACTCTTTTACCTCCAATAGTGGGCAATAAAGGCTTAGATAACATTCGTTCGCCTTTTCCCATTACTCCTCGCATCACTATTTTATCTGGTGACTTGCATCCTTTAGGCTCCAAATTTAAAAGGGAAAGGGTGGCTCCAGTATCCACTAGAAAGGGAACTTCTAAACCTTCTGTATTTGCCATTACATGGCCCTTCAAATCCAAACCTATATCCCATAAATTTACCCCAATTTCCACAGTATTTTCTGAGTCTCCTATCTCCTGTCATTGTGGACTGACTGGGAATCGCCTGATCTCCTTCTTAGTGTTTGATTGTCTCATGCTGGCCCCTCTATTCCTAAATACACGGGGCCTCACTGGGCATTGCTGCTTCCAGTGTCCTTGTTCCCTGCAAAAATGACAAACATCATTAACTCTTGATTGTACAGCACGTTCACTTTGATTCCATCTATCTCCCCTGGTTCTGCCGTGCCCCCTCCCCTTGCCAGCCTGGCATATGCTCTTTAAAATACTTAAAAGTGTGTCTTGTTGAGCCAATCAGCTCTTATTGTCCCTCCTGGTTTGTGTTAGGTTATGGGACTAAAGGCTAATCTCCACACACACAGAGGAGCAGAGGAACAATGACAGGTTGAGGAACCCTCCGTAACCTCATCAGAACCAACAGGGCTCCCTAACATGGCTCCTCAGCCCATGATCCTGGTGTGACACCCACCACATGAGTCAATGGTCTCCCTGGACCACCTTGCAGATCCCCTTGGAGGGGTTACTGCTTGCAGGGCTATGGGACTCAATACGGGATGCCAGGAAGAACATCTTGCAATTGAGACTCATTATGGGCTGTTTAGAGGAAAGACCCAAGGCAGTGAAAGAGAGGGATCAAGCTAGTTTTGGGGAGGAACCAATGTGGAAAAGCAGAAGAAAAAGGGGATAAAAGGTGCAGATTGCTTGTGAAAAGGTGCTTGGCCAGTAAGCTGCTCTGGCCCTGTGCCTGATAACTGCAGCCTGTCCTGTCCTCTTCTTAACTCCCTTGTGAACTATTCTCTGGGGTGAGGGGACCCTCTCCTTTCTGTTTGTGCAAGTGCTGTTTTCTGTGTTGAGCTGTGTGATTGGTGATAAATATATGCAGTGTGTGCAGGTGTGCTTGTCTGACTACTGGTAAAACAGGTTCAGCCTTGCTATTGCCTGGAGCTGGGGACATGGAGCTGTGGCAGCCTGGCTTCTGTTGGGCTATCGGATTTGGCATCTCCTACCTGAGTGCACATACAAGGCTGAGTGGAGGCAGTCTCGTGTGGGAGCTCCCACTGCTGCTGTCAGTGCTGGCCCCTCTGTACCACTGGTGTTGTTAAAAAGCACGTGTGTGGTGGCATACTTTCCCAGCTGCTCAAATCTACCTATGAATGCAAAAGAAAGATGGTTTTGTGCTGCTTCCCAGCAGAAGCGACCAGCCTGTGCCTTGCAGTGGATTTCCCTACAGGAAAGGGGAGCTGCTCAACCTCATGCACTATCCCACAGGCCACTGTAGCATAAAGAGCTCTGTCTGTTTGCCTCTCCTTTCAGCTAGGAAGCTCAGGAGCAAGCAGTGCAAGCCAGACCCTGGACTGGGGAATCAGGGTGTCTGGGTGCTGTAGGGGCCTTCCTCCAGGGACACCCCCCCCCCCCAAAGGTAAGCACTGCCCCAGAGCTGACACTGGACAGCCCAGGGACTGGCTGAGGCACAGAGGAGAGAAATGGCATTCCCCAGACTTGGCTGCCAGCAGTGCACTGGAGCTGGGAGGGAACCCAGGTGTCTGGGCTCCCAGTCAGCCTCTCCCCTGCTCTCCCCAGTAGACCCCTGCCTTTCACCTTCCCACCCAAACCAGAGAGGAGGGAGGCAGTCTTTGTGCACCAGCCCTGCACCACCCCCATGCCCAGCCCCGCTGCCCCAGGGCTGTGGGTGCAGCAGGTGCAGGTGTGCTGGACACTGTGCTGTGTGCACGCAGCACTGTGTTTGGGCAGGTGTGTGGAAAAGGGGCATGTGCAGCGTCCATGGCGTGCACAGGTCTCTTATCCCCATTTGGAACCACAGATATTAAGGGGGATCTTTGGCCACACCATGCTGCGTACTTCTGTAATATGCCCATTTAACGGTAAATTCTCTTGCTCCAAACCAACTGCAGGAGGTATCTTGGGGATGAAGGCACTCGCACCAGCTCCATGAATTCTGAGTCCATTGAACCACATCAGTGTGTCACAAGATGTGCAACTCGGGAAGGCGAGAGAAGAAAGAGGGAAAAAGAAGAATCAGAGACTCTAAATGCAGCAACTTAGGAAATTATTGTTGGTCTCTCTCATCTACTGACATAAACAAGCACAAAGTGCAATGGACTTTAGCAGCATTATTATGTTTTGGGAAGTCCAGTAAACTGGTGCTGCTTGGAAGATATACTGCAGAGGGAAATACAAGTTATCCCCGTACTTACCCTGAGATCTGCCTTGTGATAAGCTTGTATCACTGCTGCAATACCTTTGCTGAGGCAGCCTGGAAAAATGCAAAAAGACAGAGTGCCCATACCCTCTATTAGAACAGGTTTGGCTTTCAGGAACAAGGTGCTCTGAAAGACAGGAAATAAACTCTCCTGCATCATCTAGGAAAAACATTTTCACAGACAATGGACAAGCTGCATCAATCTCCTGGCAAACATCAACAAGCCATATAGTCTATGATGGCTTCCTTTCCCCTAAATGCCTGGCCTGTTGTTTATTTTAGCTGTGCTGACAGCAGATCGGCCCCTCTCCAGCAACTCAGTTGACAGTATGAGAAAGACAGGAGTGCAGCTCCCATCACCTTGCTCAGTGTGCTCTCAAGAGGACCAGAAAGAGAAGGACCAGGGTAATGTTTCACCCCGGTCTCCTGTGGGACCTTGCAATGAACTGCCACAGGCTCTTGCTTCCTTCCACAAGGGGCACTAAACCCACCCACAGACAGCCTTGCTCATCAGGCCTTTTTCAAGGTACGCCGAGCAACCTTGAGGGCAGCTGCAAACAAGGAACTGTCCCCACAACCCAGTCCCCACAAAAATTGCGTTTAATTTACTGAGGGAAGAAGTCATTCACTGGCAACTTTCACACAGCATCTGCTCTAAAACTGACTGCTGGCACTCTAGTTCCTGAGGTCTGACAAGGCTTTGTCACCATAACTGGAGGGGAATTCCCCCCAGAAGGTAACACAGTACCTGCTGACATTCTTCCCACCAAGATCAGGCTCTTGCTGAGAAGCACATCCACCCTTCAGAGATGCCGAAACACAACGCCTCCAAACGTCTAAGTGCGACTCCGCAGTGACTGACCAAACATGTCGCAGGTTGCCTACATGGAGCAGAGAGAGAGCACAGGTGACTTTGCTGAGTAGCATCATCCTCAACTCCAGCAGAAAATGAGAAAGCCTCTTTCCCTTACAGAGCGTAACATCCTAGGTAAATCTCACCCACTGTCCCTGGTTTACTGAAAACAGACAAAAAATCATGGGAAGGACAAACCACCTTGGAACAGAAAGGTCACAAATGTTGCGCTTTTTTCTGTTTTCCCCCCTCTGATTAGAGGCCTCCATGAACATTTTTGCTAGCTCTCCAGATAGGCAGGAGGACACAACTGCATGCTGTTCGTTGCTTGCTTCCACCCAGGGGTCTCACAGGGAACATGCTCAGACCTGCTTCCCTGCAGGAAGCTTACATAGAAAATCCACCCACGAGGAGGGCTCTGATGGCTTTCCAGACTGTCTGTATTGTCAGGAAAAAAAGACAGTCTGCACTGCAGTCAGCGTACAAAGGAACAGGAATAACACTGGGTTCTGGATTCAAAGAGGGAGAGAAGGGAGAGCAGTTCAAAAAGAAGAAGGAATCTCCTTGCTTTGAGAGAAGCCTGTACTCCAGGACTGTCATGCAGACACCGCAGACAGACACATGATAGGAAGAGAAGGGTCTTGTACAAACGTACGAGGGCCTGATACATTCCTTTAGGGAACGGGTGCTGTAAACATGAGGGGGTATTTTTCTGGTTCCAGTGTGGACTGTGTGGAAACAACTGCGGGGCGGGGCGGGGGGGGGGAGGAGAAGAATACCCTAGTTTCTACCTCTCATCTAATATCTGAAAAAGAGTGATGAGTGACCTCCCTTATACTGCCAGGAGGAATGAGTGATAATTACCCTAAGAAGATAAAACTGTCAGTCAAGGGAAACGCCAGGACTGGCCTTCAGGAATCAGAGGTAGCTGGAGATGCCATGTTCTGAAATGTCTTTCAAGCCCTGCCCTGCAGCATATTGGAATCACATTAAGAGAAATAACCTGATAGCCGCTCTGTGACGTACTAAGTTGATCTTACTTCGGGAAGATTATGAATGAAGGAGCAGGGGGAAGAGAAGGAAGGAAGGGAGGGAAGATTGGGTCTCTTTGGACACCACTGCATTTGCCCAGCCACAGTATTTCTCGCCACAGTATTTCTCACTTCGGAATGATTTCTGAGGAGGGAACTAGAACATGTAGTTAAGTGTGTCATTAAATACTTAGGAAGCAAAATTGTTAGTGGAATTCTGTTTTTCCTTCCTATAGATATGTTCCTCAACAAAAAAAGAAAGACAATCCAATAACATTCAGAATCAGAGCTGGAAGATGGCTGGCAACACCATTGCTCCACTTATATTTCTTCATCATTTACAGTATTTTGAAAGTACAATTTGCTGTATGAGTGCCTCAGCTCTAGACACATTCTTTGAATTTAAATACGTTTTCAATGGCTGGTGACATCCACTGTACCCAAACTGTACTTGGGTTGCAACAAGATCAGTTTGCACTTGTAGCTCTTTGTTAGCTGGTGATTTGAGACCCAATTCTGCCAAAGCGTGCCTGTAGATAGAATTTTAAATGTTCGTGGTTTCAGAAATTTCTTCTTGAGCAGCATCCCCTCCTTCACTGAGCTCAGGATGCCTATGCCACACCTGTGTGGAGTATAAAATAATGAGGACTGAAAGCTTAAGTGTGTCTGTAACAAGGTGGAAGAGATGCTTATGGCTGCAACTCAGTATGAGAGGGAAAGCAGGAAAAAGCAGGAAAAGCAAAGAAGCGTTTTCAGAAAGGGCTAAAGAACCCAAAAGGGGAGAAGAAGATTTAATACTGCAGCTGGGCATTTTTTTCTTCCCCAACTCTCAAAGCAACTATTGATCAGCAAATTCAAACATTAACCAAGATTTGTTTTTTTATCCCTCTCAGTTCTGCCAAACGTCAGTGTAATACATGCTAGGCCTTTTGTTTCAGCTGGTGCATCCTGACGGCATGGCAAAGCCAAGGCATTGTAGGTCCCCTGCTTACACCTGTCCATAACTTTGTTGTGCTGGTCAGGATTCCCTGAGAGTTGTCATTAGGTGCAATTCATTTACCCAAGAACGTAAGACACTAGCTCCTCTTTAATATTAGCTGACAGGTTATGTTATATAGCATCCTTTCCCAGAAGCAGTGGAGAAGAAGTCACAGTTCAACAGATAATGGGTTATTTTCCAAAATTCCTGGAAAGGACAATACCAATTGTAATTTGGCTCCACAATTTATAGTACACTGTTAAACACTGTGGAGAATGGCAAGAGGCCAGAAGGAGGCAGAATTGAGTAAAATTGCATCTCAGCTGTAAAACAGGTCATTTTGAATGCATGCAGTCCAGAGGCGCCTTAATTTTACAGACCTCCATACTACGAGCTCCAATTGAAACAAAATGCTTCTGTACATTGCTGCTTCATAATTTCATCTGTTAGATGCAGTTCCAACTCTTAGTCCTTTGGGTTCTGTAAAACAATCACTTCCATTGCAAAAATGAATGGTATTGAGAAAAAGCCTACTAAAAATGGGGGGGAGTAGCTGAATTTCACCCTACACGGGATTTTTACAGCAGCCCAAGTCACATATGGCAGCAATGGCTTCTGCAGAGAGGCCCAAAGCTGCCTTCTCCACAGAACTGACAAGGAAAAAAACCTTCATCCTGTTTGGCTGATCTCAAATATACAGGCCCAGAGCATCCAGGCTGTTAACAAGACTGCTTCAGAGTACCAGTCTGAAAGATTCAGCACCACTTTGTCCTGTGGTCACAATACTGGAAAAGCCCTGCCCAAACCTCAAAATCTATTCGCTAGTAGACATGAGGGAAAAAAGCCCACAAAGTCCTTCAAAATCAAGATGCCAAGCAAGAAGTATCGTTTGAATCCAGTTCACTCTAGCTGGCTATTCTGCAGATGAATAATGAGTTCACTGCCAACTTGCTGCTTTTCATGCTTTGGACACAGCAAACAGGAAAGAAGAAAAGGTTGGGGGGGGGAAGGGGGAGAAAGGAAAGAAGACAGGGAGTAGAAATGGGCATTTTGGGCTGATATTGTTAGGATACCAGAGAGTTATCAACAAGAAAATAGGCTGGGCTGTCACATTAAACATGGCTTTTGACAGTTGAGAAACAGCAGGGCCTGGATGCAGAATCAATTCCTGCCACAGACTTTTCTTCTCAGGAAGTTCTTGTCCATTCCTGCTTAACACAAGACCTGGGCACAACTCAGCCCCTTAAAGAGGCTGTAAACTGGAGCTGAAAAGTGCACGACTCACCTTATTGTACCAGTCTTGCTCAACCCCCTCCTAACACTTAACTTAGATGTGTGGCACTACAGTACGTGATCATGACAATTCAGATTCCCAGAACACCTAGCTGGAGCAGGAGAGACTTCTAGTCTCTACTCTAGCATTTCTCACTGCTGAGGGCTTGCCTTTGCAACCTTGAGATTGTTTGTATTTCAAGAAATTATATTTTAAACTGCCAAAAGTCCTTCTAAGCAAGTAACGCATAGCACGGGAGCTGTCAGGACACATCAGCTCCTTAGTCCCACTGAGCTTCCTTTCACCTGCTTGAACTACAAGAACTAACTGCAGCAACACATTATTCTTTTTTAGAAAAACCTACAGTGCAACCACCTCATGTATTTTCCCAGTGTATTTCCCAGTACCTTATAGGCAGCAGAGAGATGCTGAAGCTGGAGAATAAGGAGCTGGCTCCAGGTTTGCAGAGTGTTCTCTGGCAGTTCTCCCTCTCTCTGCTGCTGGACTCCTCAGCCCTTCTCCTCTTGGCAGAAGCTCAACTGCTTGCCCATCTCCAATAGACTTTTTTGTGCTCTTGCAGTATAAAGGAACTCACTAGAACAGCAGAAGGTGGCACATCAACAATAACAGCTCTACACCGCCCTACTTCCCAGCTGTTGGCTCTGAAGCAGGAAAACATCAGAGTTGCTCTGCTTAACAGAGGCAAGGACAGTTCCCCCTGCCCCCACCAAATGGTTCTTCTCCCTTATCATCCAAAACAGCTGAATCCTTTAGACTGCCTCCTTCCCAGAAAAGATCTGCCCAAAATATAAGCAACTAAACCTTGTATCCAGCAACTGCTGAAGATCAAATTCAGCTATAGGCACCTGGTGCCACCAAAAGATTAAAGAACATCATAATCATAGGATGTTGCAGGAAGAGCCTCTTGAAAGGGATCTTAAACTCATGACTGTAACTTCTCTTCCACTTTTCTGAAGCTGTCTCATGGGTCTATGTTACCACAGTCCAAAATAAGTTGTCCACAGTCCAAAAGGGGGTCCAAAAGTTGTCCAAAGTCACCACAGTCCAAAAGCCCTCCCTATTCTGCCTGAAAGTCGTTCAGAAAAGCTCAGATGCCCTCTTTCAGCCTTATTCATATGCTGTTAAGAGCATCAGCTTGTAGAAATTCTTAGGCTAATGTCAGAAACTGTCAGCAGCCATGTTATGCTGAGTACCTGCCCTCTTACCTGAGCAGTTATTAGGTTTCATCTGTATCAACAAGACATAACAGTGTAGCATGCAGCTGATGGAACACTATTTCAGAAAATTTATTTAATTTTCCTCTCCTATTTCCTGCATGCTGTTGCCAATAATTCTGAAACCACGTCCTCCACAAACATCTCTTCAAATACAAGGTGGTTGCTTACAAAGTGCTTCCCAACATATTTCAGAGCAAATGAACCTCCAGAAGACAGCCAGCCACACTCCGCAAGACAGCCTGGGATGCTCTCATGCTCAGCTGAAATCTTCTCCCACATCCCGACGATCTTTGCTACAATCCAAGTACACATGCCAGCACAGACACAGCCTTCCTAAACGCAGCTCTCTCCTGCCTGCCACAGCCACTCACACAAAAAGCCTCCATGGCCTGGGCAGCTTTTCCACTTGGGGGAGACACTCAAGAGTACCCGCTCCTACAGCACCTCCTTTATCCCGGCAGCACTACCACCTCTCACTGCCCTTCAAATCCAACACTCCCAAAAAGAACGACAGCTCCACCAACAGGAAAAACACGATCCCCAGATTTCCCCAAACTAACACCTGCCGCCATCTACCTGGGAGCTGCTGCCTGAGCTCGACCAGTCCATCGGCTGGGGTGACCAGGCTGATGCCACCCCAGCTGTCTTCACCACCTGCAAAGCAAAAGGAGGCATTTTGAGGGAAAGGCACACAGAAAGAACCACTAAGAGCCACTGCCTCTTGTCTCCCGGGTCCTGCCACATGCCAAGGACAGCAAACACATGCCGAGGTCCCCCTGCAACAACATCTCTTGCATTATACCCCATTTTGGGCACAGCCAAAGGAACACAAGGCACCCATTTGTGCCCCATTTGGTGCACCACCAAAGGCACACAAGCATGGACTCACAACAGGCTTCCAAGCTCACGCTTCCAAACCCATCTTGCAATGGCCCCTCTCTGCTCAGCGGCACACACCCTCGCCAAGCCACACTCCCCACCACTCCCCAAACTAACTCCTGCCGCCACCTACCTGGGAGCTGCTGCCTGAGCTCGACCAGTCCATGGGCTGGGGTGACCTGGCTGTTGCCACCCCAGCTGTCTTCACCGCCTGCAAAGCAAAAGGAGGCATTTTGAGGCAAAGGCCTGTGGAAAAAAACACCAAGAGCCACTGCCTCTTCTCTCCCGGGTCCTGCCACATGCCAAGGACAGCAAACAAATTCCCAGGTCCCCCCTGCAACAACGTCTCTTGTATTATGCCCCATTTTGGGCACAGCCAAAGGAACACAAGGCGCACATTTGTGACCCATTTTGTACACCACCAAAGGCACACATGCATGGATGCAAAACAGGCTTCCAAGCTCACGCTTCCAAGCCCATCTTGCAGTGGTGCCTCTCTGTGCAGCGGCACACACCCTTGCCAAGCCACACTCCCCACCTCTCCCCAAACTAACTCCTGCCGCCACCTACCTGGGAGCTGCTGCCTGAGCTCGACCAGTACATGGGCTGGGGTGACCTGGCTGATGCCACCCCAGCTGTCTTCACCGCCTGAAAAGCAAAAGGAAGCATTTTGAGGCTAAGGCACACAGAAAGAGCCACTGCCTCTTCTCTGTTGGGTCCTGCCACATGACAAGGACAGCAAACAAATTCCCAGGTCCCCCCGCAATACACCTCTTGCATTATGCCCCATTTTGGGCACAACCAAAGGCAGACAAGGTACATATTTGTGCCCCACTGTGTGAACAACCAAAAGCACACAAGCATGGATGCAAAACAGGCTTCCAAATTCACGCTTCCAAGCCCATCTTGCAATGGCGCCTCTCTGCTCAGCGGCATACACCCTTGCCAAGCCACCCTCCCCACCTCTCCCCAAACTAACTCCTGCCACCACCTACCTGGGAGCTGCTGCCTGAGCTCGACCAGTCCATCGGCTGGGCTGACCTGGCTGATGCCACCCCAGCTGTCTTCACCGCCTGAAAAGCAAAAGGAAGCATTTTGAGGCTAAGGCCTGCGGAAAGAACCACCAAGAGCTACTGCCTCTTCTATCCCGGGTCCTGCCACATGACAAGGACAGCAAACACATGCCCACGTCCCCAGCAACAATGTCTCTTCCATTATGCCCCATTTTGGGCACAACCAAAGGAACACAAGCATGGATGCAAAAGAGGCTTCCATGCTCACGCTTCCAAGCCCATCTTGCAATGGCACCTCTCTGCTCAGCAGCACACACCCTTGCCAAGCCATCCTCCCCACCTCTCCCAAAAAAAACTCCTGCCGCCACCTACCTGGGAGCTGCTGCCTGAGCTCGACCAGTCCATCGGCTGGGCTGACCTGGCTGATGCCACCCCAGCTGTCTTCACCGCCTGCAAAGCAAAAGGAGGCATTTTGAGGCTAAGGCCTGCGGAAAGAACCACCAAGAGCTACTGCCTCTTCTATCCCGGGTCCTGTCACATGACAAGGACAGCAAACACATGCCCAGGTCCCCCCGCAACAACGTCTCTTGTATTATGCCCCATTTTGGGCACAGCCAAAGGAACACAAGGCGCACATTCGTGTGCCCCATTTTGTGCACCTCCAAAGGCACACATGCATGGATGCAAAACAGGCTTCCAAGCTCACGCTTCCAAGCCCATCTCGCAATGGCGCCTCTCTGCTCAGCGGCACACACCCTTGCCAAGCCACCCTCCCCACCTCTCCCCAAACTAACTCCTGCTGCCACCTACCTGGGAGCTGCTGCCTGAGCTCGACCAGTCCATCGGCTGGGGTGACCAGGCTGATGCCAGCCCAGCTGTTTTCACCACCTGCAAAGCAAAAGGAGGCATTTTGAGGGAAAGGCACACAGAAAGAACCACTAAGAGCCACTGCCTCTTGTCTCCCGGGTCCTGCCACATGCCAAGGACAGCAAACACATGCCGAGGTCCCCCTGCAACAACGTCTCTTGCATTATGCCCCATTTTGGGCACAGCCAAAGTAACACAAGGCACCCATTTGTGCCCCATTTGGTGCACCACCAAAGGCACACAAGCATGGACTCACAACATTCTTCCAAGCTCACGCTTCCAAACCCATCTTGCAATGGCCCCTCTCTGCTCAGCGGCACACACCCTTGCCAAGCCACCCTCCCCACCTCTCCCCAAAAAAACTCCTGCTGCCACCTACCTGGGAGCTGCTGCCTGAGCTCGACCAGTCCATCGGCTGGGCTGACCTGGCTGATGCCACCCCAGCTGTCTTCACCGCCTGCAAAGCAAAAGGAGGCATTTTGAGGCTAAGGCCTGCGGAAAGAACCACCAAGAGATACTGCCTCTTCTATCCCGGGTCCTGTCACATGACAAGGACAGCAAACACATGCCCAGGTCCCCCCACAACAACGTCTCTTGTATTATGCCCCATTTTGGGCACAGCCAAAGGAACACAAGGCGCACATTCGTGTGCCCCATTTTGTGCACCACCAAAGGCATACATGCATGGATGCAAAACAGGCTTCCAAGTTCACGCTTCCAAGACCATCTCGCAATGGCACCTCTCTGCTCAGCAGCACACACCCTTGCCAAGCCACCCTCCCCACCTCTCCCCAAACTAACACCTGCTGCCACCTACCTGGGAGCTGCTGCCTGAGCTCGACCAGTCCATGGGCTGGGCTGACCTGGCCGATGCCAGCGCAGCTGTCTTCACCACCTGCAAAGCAAAAGGAGGCACTTAGATGGAGAGACACACAGAAAGAACCACAAAGAGCCACTGCTTCTTCTCTGTCGGGTCCTGCCGCATGCCGAGGACAGCAAACACATTCAAAGGTCCCCCTGCATTATACCCCATTTTGTGCACAACCAAAGGCACACAAGCATGGATGCAAAACAGGCTTCCAAATTCACGCTTCCAAGCCCATCTCGCAGTGGCACCTACCTGGGAGCTGCTGTCTGAGCTCGACCAGTCCATCGGCTGGGGTGACCTGGCTGATGCCAGCCCAGCTGTCTTCACCACCTGAAAAGCAAAAGGAGGCATTTAGACGGAGAGGCACACAGAAAGAACCACCAAGAGCCACTGCCTCTTCTCTCCTGGGTCCTGCCACATGCCAAGGACAGCAAACGCACTTCCTGGCCAACTCGCAACAAAGTCCCCTCTACTTTAGCCCAATCTTTGCCCAAGCAAAGGCACACAAAGCACACATTCGTGTGCCCCATTTTGTGCACAACCAAAGGCACACAAACATGGATGTAAAACGCTTCCAAGCCCATCTCGCAGTGGCACCTACCTGGGAGCTGCTGCCTGAGCTCGACCAGTCCATTGGCTGGGCTGACCTGGCTGCTGCCTGCCCAGCTGTCTTCACCACCTGCAAAGCAAAAGGAGGCATTTTGAGGGAGAGGCACACTGAGAGAACCACCAAGAGCCACTGCCTCTTCTCTGTTGGGTCCTGCCACATGACAAGGACAGCAAACACATTCCCAGTTCCCCCTGCAACAACGTCTCTTGCATTATGCCCCATTTTGGGCACAATCAAAGGCACACAAGCATGCATGCAAAACAGGCTTCCAAGCTCACACTTCCAAGCCCATCTTGCAGTGGTGCCTCTCTGCTCAGCGGCACACACCCTTGCCAAGCCACCCTCCCCACCTCTCCCCAAACTAACTCCTGCCACCACCTACCTGGGAGCTGCTGCCTGAGCTCGACCAGTCCATCGGCTGGGGTGACCTGGCCGATGCCACCCCAGCTGTTTTCACCAGCTGCAAAGCAAAAGGAGGCATTTTGAGGCTAAGGCCCACAGAAAGAACCAACAAGAGCCACTGCCTCTTCTCTGTTGGGTCCTGACACATGACAAACCCAGCAAACACATGCCCAGGTCCCCCCGCAACAACGTCTCTTGTATTATGCCCCATTTTGGGCACAGCCAAAGGAACACAAGGCGCACATTCGTGTGCCCCATTTGGCGCACCTCCAAAGGCACACATGCATGGATGCAAAACAGGCTTCCAAGCTCACGCTTCCAAGCCCATCTCGCAGTGGCACCTACCTGGGAGCTGCTGTCTGAGCTCGACCAGTCCATCGGCTGGGGTGACCTGGCTGATGCCACCCCAGCTGTCTTCACCACCTGCAAAGCAAAAGGAGGCATTTAGACGGAGAGGCACACAGAAAGAACCACCAAGAGCCACTGCCTCTTCTCTGTCGTGTCCTGCCACACTCCAAGGACAGCAAACGCACTTCCTGGCCAACTCGCAACAAAGTCCCCTCTACTTTAGCCCAATCTTTGCCCAAGCAAAGGCACACAAAGCACACATTCGTGTGCCCCATTTTGTGCACAACCAAAGGCACACAAGCATGCATGCAAAACAGGCTTCCAAGCACACGCTTCCAAGCCCATCTTGCAATGGCACCTCTCTGTGCATCGGCACACAGCCTTGCCAAGCCACCCTCCCCACCTCTCCCCAAACTAACTCCTGCCGCCACCTACCTGGGAGCTGCTGCCTGAGCTCGACCAGTCCATCGGCTGGGCTGACCTGGCCGATGCCAGCCTAGCTTTTTTCACCACCTGCAATGCAAAAGGACACATTTTGAGGCTAAGGCACACAGAAAGAGTCACTGCCTCTTCTCTGTCAGGTCCTGCCACACGCCAAGGACAGCAAACACATTCCCATGCCTGCCCCACCAGGGTCTCTTCTACTGGCATCCCGTTTGCTCTTACTGACCGCCTTCAAGAATGGATACACAACACGTTTTCCAGCCTCATCTTGCAAGGTTAAGCATCGGGCTTAACCTGAGAAATTTTATGAGCCCTAGGCTATTCCCTAGCTCTCCCCATAAGCTCATTTTTAGTGCATATCAGCAAGATTCAATAGGGAAGCAGAAAAGCATGGTACTGCCTCTTACTTATCGCAATGCCACTAGCTATTTGTTGCGGATTATGAGATTTTCATGTATTCCCCATCTCCCTCTCAGTGCAATGGGATGCTCAGAGACATCTGTTGTCAGAATTGCTTTTCATCTGGGAATCTCCACTGTAGCGCTGGCAATGGAGAGAGGTCACCAAGCTGCTCTCACCACATGTTCAGTTATGACCTGTGTCCTCAGGTGGGCCTTCCCCTTCTGTGACTACCCTCTTGCTTTTGCTGCATTGAAATAACTTCTGTACTAGTAGCCGGAGACCCTTCTGCAAAGCTCATCCCAAGCTCTCTTTAAGGCCTCTTCTTTTCCTTATCCTGTCTGATCTTACAGACTTCCCTGCTCTCCTGACCTCTGACAAACTATCTAGGACTCCAAGGACAACTTTCCCCTTCTCTACACAGTACTCCTTGCTTTCATAGTAAACCATACAGGGGGGTTTACTGGGACCCTTAGTCTTTCACTCTTGATTGTAAGAAACAGGCTGCTCATGCTCTTCATGCAGAATTTTAGCAGCCTGCAGGCTCCTGCGGCTTTTTCCTGGGCAGTCTTCTGTAGTATTTTACTAATTGCCTCTTCCTTACATCGCTCCCTTTCTTGAAATGATGTGTGTACAGCCTGGCTCTGGTTGGCTTGCACTCTGCTATTCTCATGTTAAGCCCAGCTGCACTTCACCACCCCACAGTGACTCTCTCCAGTACCTCCCAGACTAAATCCTGCACAAACTAAATCCAGACCAAGTCCACCACAATGTCTTTTCTCACTGCTTCACAGACCACCTGGTGTAGGAAGCAGCCCTTTACAAGCAGGAGACACTTCAGGTCTGAAGGCATCGTCTCCTGACAGGGCCTCTGGCCTTCTAGCCAAGCATCACAAGACGTCAGTGCTGCCTCTGTGCCTTTTCCCATCTTCCCCTTTGTGTGAGGCAGCCCAGCTGGAACCTCAGCCAGCCCTTCCAGGCCTTTGGCAGGCTCTCCCCCTCCTCCTCAGCGCAGGAGGAAGGCCAGGGCACAAAAGCCTGGAGCCTGCCCTGTCTGATGGAAAAGGGCAGAGAGGCATGCCTGCCTCTGCTTCGCCCAGCACCTACCGCTGTGTCACTGTTGAGCCATGCACAAATACTCCCCTGTGTCTCTCCCCATGTAGGTGTCACTTCCGCCTTGGGGGCTTTGGACCAAGGGCAGGGCTGTTCTCTTCAGTCTTTCAAAGCACTTTGTGTTCATGTCAGCCATGGTTGTCAGCCCAGAGGCTTTGTGTCCCTTGGCCAGGGCAGTTGCAAGGAGTTCAGGATCTAATGACAAGGCTGCTTTTCCTGTAACTCCAAGAGCCCCTGCCCTAAGGACCCTCTGCCAAATGCCTGCAGACCAGGTGATCATCTGAGGCTGCAGCCTCCCTCCAAACCCCCTCTCCCAGAACATCAGGTGATGTTTCATCCTCAGGAATTTAAACGCCCACAGGCATTTCCAAAAACTCCAGGGCCTCACCCAGGGACATCCCCCCCGCCAGGGCTGGAGGCTCCCAGGGGCCAAGACCAGCTCCCCAGCATCAGCAGCCCCTGACTGCTCCCATCCCCTGGGGTCCAGTCGAGACTGTCCATGCCAGGCCAAGTCCTCCCTCACCTCCGCCACACACTCCCTGGGTGCGGCTCCCCAAGGCCAAGGGGAAAGTGGAACGGTTCATGGATAAATGAGCGGCCCAACCTCATCTCTTCCCCATTACCTCCATCACACCCTGCCCCGCCAGCCCCATCTCGTGGGCCTGCCTCCCCTCTCACCCACCCCGCAGGCCTCCCCCACGCCAGCACCAGACATACCTGCCCAAGCTGGCAGGCCCTGCTGCGCACCCGGCCTCTTCTCCCCAGGCCGACACGGCGAAGGCCACAGGTGACCTCCTTCCCTCCTGTGCACATGGGCATCATGAGCAGCAACACACCAACGGCCACCGACCACGGGGAGAACCGTTCTGACACAGAAACCCCACGGCCGGAGCCCTGAGTGCATCCGTGTTCCCATGGCGATAACGGCCACTCAGAATGGAAGCAGAAGGGGGCCAGGAGGGGGCTGGGGGAGACGGCCCTGTAGCACTCGCCTCAGCACTGCCCACCACGGCTGCAGAGACCAAACCTGGGAGCAGCCAGCACTTGCTGCTTTGGACTGCGTCCCCCACTTGTTGCCCAGCTGCTTTCCCAGTCATGGTTTCTTCTGGGTGCAGAGGTTTGGGCCCGCCACTTGCAGCAGGACAAGAGCGCCCCAGCACTGTGCTGATGCTCAGAGAGGAGGATGTTATGCTACGATGCGACCCATCGTTCTCTGTCCCCACCAAAGCCCTCAGGCTGAGACCCCATCTGGGCATGTGCTGACACTCCCAAACCAGACTGGATAACCGGTACTGCACACCGGACCCCAGAGGTTTAGGAGCACTGTGCAAGGGAGCTGGGCGTGTGGTGCTGCACATGCAGCACAGCCCCTCTGCGCTGCTCCCACTTTGCCTGCTGGGGAGCAGCGCTGAGTCCAAGCCCAGATGCCTCAAAACAAGACAGAACCCCCAGCGCGGAGCCTGGGCCGAGCTGGCACCTCCCCTCAACCCTGGTCCTCAGGGTGTGCAGCAGCTCAGGGCTGAGCCCCAGGGTCCTGCAGGGGCTGGGGATCCCCCTGCCGTGGGCCAGGCCCAGGGTGGTGGAGCCAGCACGTGACCAGAGCTGGTCGGTGCCTCCTGGCTGGCAGACAGGGTCCCAGGGCCAGCGCAGCCATAGCCAAGGCCGAGCGAGCTCAGGAGCCCCACGCTGACTCTGGCTGGGCTGCGCAGGGAGGGACTGGGGTATGGCATGGCCCTGCACCACTGCTCCCAGCACCGGCGGCCCAGAGCTGGGCTCCCCTTGCTGCCCCGCACGGCCCCCAGGGCAGCCAGGAGCCCCGCAGCGCTCCTGCGGCAGAGCCCAGCCCCTGCGGGGCAGCGGCCGGGCCCCGGGGCCCTGCACTGCCCAGGCACATGATGCCAGGCTGCCCCGAGGCCCCACCATGCCCCGCCCTGCCGCCCACAAGATGGTGCCTGGGCCGGGGAGGGCCGCCCACCGGGTCACGTGGCACTAAGGTTGCTATGGCATCGTCCCCCCCATGCGGCCCTCCTGTTGGCTGGCAAGAGGATGAGGGTGGGGATCCCTTGGACTGACAGTTCTGCCAGCCAATCGGAGTCTAGCATTCAGAGTCTGCAGGAGGGGAGGAAGTTGTGGGGCCTCATCTGGAGGAGAGAAGAGAGAGGAGAGAAAGAGAGAGTGAGGGGGGGAGAGAGAGAGAAAAAGAGAGAGGGAAGTGAAAGAGAAGAGGGAGAAAAGAAGGGGAGACGAGCATGGAGGAGCGAGAGAGCAGCGGGAAAGCAAGAGAGCAGGGCAGAGCTGTGCTGGCAGTGACCGCTGCTCCCTCGCCTCTCCCTGTCACACTGAGGTTACCTCTGCCTTCCCCACAGCCTCCTGCCCTCCCTGCAGAAATGCTTTCTCCCCAGCTTTGGCCAGCCAAAAGCCCTCCCGGCCTCACTGAGAAGCACGGGGCCCTGACAGCAAAACTGCCCCAACCCTGTGGGGGCTGCAGGGCCAGCGCAGACACCTGCTCTCACCAGGACCTTTAGCAAAGGGGGCCATTTGTCAAGCAATCTGGGTGGGGGGAAATGGCCAAGACTAGGCATTTCCCCCAGGGCTGGCCTACCCTGGAGCTCAGATTTAACTCTGCTCCTGCTTCTCTGAGCCTGGTGTCCTTTCCCATGGCAAGAGCACGCTCCAGCTGCTGCCTCTGCAGTGCAGCGCCTGTGCCCATTGCACAGCCCCGGAAGAAGTCCCCCACCAACCACCTTGGCCATGGGGGCCTTGCAGATGCTCCTGAGATCACTGTGCCTCCAGCAGGTTGCAAGGTATCCCCTCTGGGCCCTCCCACCCAGACACACCGGGGAAAACCCACCCTTTGGGAACAGGGGTCACAAAGCCACCTCAGGGACTAGCTTTGGTCACTCGCTGCTTTGGGGCACTTACCCAACATCTCCTGCCGTGCACGCATCCTCCCTCCCTCCCTGTATACTGGCAGGACAGTGCTCCCTGCCAGGGGCTTCTGACACTTCCTTGCAAACAGCATCACCTGTGCTGAGAAAAAAAGCCCCTCGTGGGTAAATGAGAGCAGAACTGGGACAAGACCAACATGTGTCTCTCCGGCACCCCAGGTCCCAGGTCAGGCTCCTGCCCAGAAAACTCCAGCCTAAGAAACGCTGGCTGAGGACTGGCTGCCTGCTGTGAAGAAGCCAGGGATCCTAGCTGCTCCCCAAAATGACCTGCCTGGCAGCACCCAGGAGGCAACAGCTGCAGATGCAACCAATATTTAGCACTACCCCAAGAGCACTAACAAACAGAGCCACTGTTGTGCCCCACACACAGTGTTGCCCCCCTTCCCCCCAAAAAATCCCAGGGTAGCAGCGGGTTGTCAGGGAGCCCCAGCGATGGGCACAGCAGGCCCCAGGCCCAGACATTTCTGCATATCCATGGACAAGCGCTAAAAGCTCCTTCACAGCTCCCCCCACCACAGGAGGAGAAGGCAGAAGAGCAGTCAGCACCACAACCTGGTGTAGCAGAAGCCAAAATATCCCCCCTCGTCATGGCAGGGCAGGACCGGACCCCAGCTGGACACCACTCCCTGAGCCCTTCATGGCAGAGACCTCGCTGTAGCCGTGCTACCAACAGCGGCTCTGACCCATTGCAAACAAAGAGCTGCCATCACTGGGGATTTATGGGCCACACGGAGCATCAGGGGGATGCTTGAGCCTCTTCCCAGGGAGAGGGCAGCGAGGGGCATATATAAAAATATGTGCACACAAAAACACACACAAATCACCGCACACCCTACAAATCACCAAGAGACCTCTACTTTTCAGATGAGCCTTTGTTACCTGATTATTTCCCTATTTCAGTTATCTTTTCACTTCAAGTATCAAGTATCTTCAAGTATTTATCCATTCCTGCAAGTATCATTGTTGCAATTGGCATTTCTCCCACAGGAAAACCCACAGGCCAGGACTGGGGAGGGCTGAGATTAGCCCCAGTCCCCTTAGCAGCTGCTTCAAGGAGAGATTTCAACTCTGGCCCAGGAAGAGGTCTGGACCCATCCTTCCAGACGCTTCATCCCCAATAACCCCTCCAGGGACTTGGGGACTCCTGTTCCAAACCTCAATACATCCGCTGCTCGCCTCGGACCCCCAGCAAGGGCACAGAGCACCCAAGGGGCAGGGGGGCTTTCTCCAAATGCTGCCAGTGACTCCTGCCCCATGACAGGCTGTAACACAAGAGCCCCAAAACCTCTGCTTCCCTTAGTGCTTACTCAGCCCAGAGTTGAAAACACAATTTGAGCAGGTTTGCTTTTAGACTGCCTGGAAACCTCAACACACTTTCCTTCCCCTGCGCTCCTCCTGAGCGGGCTGCTCGCACCTCCTTTCCTCTCTGTCTGCCCTGGCTGGGGAAAAGTGCCCAGGAAGTCTGCCTGCAGTGCTTCTAGTTGGGCTCTTCTCATTGCTTGTCCAAATGTGCCACAGAGCCTAGGAAGGGGATTTTCCTGCTCCAAAGATGCACAACGTGCCTGTCCTGCATGGCAGGAGCAGGGTACAAATCCAAGTGAGGAATCAGAAGGGAGCTCCATGGGCCCTCCCAGCCCTTGCTGGCTCCCTCAGGAGACTCCTTTCCTCTGAGATACCAAGGCCTTGCCTCCAGGGATCAAGACACTGAGCTTGCTAAAAGGAGCTGAGTGCCTTCATGGCAAAATTCCTGTTATCCAAGAAGAGTTGGGGTCATTTCCATGCAGGAGGTGCTGCCTCCATCATGTCAAAAACCAGATGCTCAAACGCGGAAGGAGGCACAACAGGCTCCATGGCACCCAGTCTGTCTGCTGGACCCTGCTGCTTCATTTCAGGCACCACTTTGCAAAAGGAAGGAAAATCCATGGCCCCTCCTCAACTCTTTCTCTCTCTGGCCCTGTTGCCTGCCAGGAGCCCCCAGCCAGCTCCTGCCAGGTGCAACCAAGCGGCTGCTGCCGCCCACCCCAGCTGCATCCTGCCCTCTCCCTCAGCAGTGCCACTGCTTCCTCCCTCTGACCACTCCCAGCCTTTGGGCACTTTCTGCTTCTGGGGTTTGGGAAAATGCAGCAGGCTCAGAGCAAAGCAGAAGCACCGCAATTCAAACCCCAGGGAGGGGAGGTAGAGCAAGGCCATTCTTGCACAGCCCCAGGGCAGCCAGGGACCCCTGGGCAGAAGGATGGGATGGGGCAGCCCCAGGATGGACCAGAGCATGACCAGGAGCAATAAAAAATCTCCGCTCACCCTCTGGTCCTTTCCAGTCCTCAGCCTTGGTATCCTGTTCCCCTCCAGCTCCCTCATGCCTGCGCTCTCCCCAGGCTCGTTGAGGGCAGGCAGGGGGACTACAGACCCCACACCCATCCCAGGGAGCCCAGCTGCCTCACTGACTCCAGCCCAGCTCTGGCCACGAGGCCCCACTGCCTTCCCACCACCAGAAGAGCTCAGCTCTCCAGCTCTGCCCACGCTCTGTCCCCGGACCCTCCTGCCCTCCCACTGCTCGAGAACCCCCGGTATCTGGGGGCCAGGGGGAGGCTCCCACAACCATCAATGCCCTGAGCATTGCCAGGTCCCTGCTGCATGCTGGAACCTTGGGCCGGGCCGGGCCAGGAGGGGGCTGATGTGCTGGAGCCGCCCTGGCTGGCCCTGCTCTGGCAGCACTGCTGGGACCATGCTGGAAGTACTGGGAGCAGTTCTGGACTCCCAGGACAAGACAGACATGGTCGTGCTGCAGCAAGTCCAGCAATGGGCCACACGGATCATTGGGGGACTGGAGTATCTGCCACCCGAAGCGTGGCTGAGGGAGCTGGGACAGTTTAGCATAGAAGAGGGGAGACTCAGGGGACCTTTTCAATGGGTATAGAAAGAAATACATGATGTGGGAGGGAGAGGTTAAAGAAGATGGAGCCAGACTCTTCTCAGTGGTCCACAGGGACAGGACAAGAGGCAATGGGCACACAAGGAAAGACAGAAATTCCATTTAACCATAAGAAAAGCCCATTTAACCATGAGGGTGACTGAGTCCTTTCCTTTCCAGGGGCTCATTGTGCTGCCCTTTGGCATGGTGTGCTAGCAATGCCTGCACTCAGAATGGCTGTGGGACCTCCACCAGGATCGGCCCCTTGCTCTGCACCTTTCCCTTGAGTCATCCTGGCTCTCCTGGAGTCCTGCATGGTGACAGCGCTCAGTCCTCCCCGAGAAGACCTACACTTCACCTTGGGAGCCAGGAACTCACCTGTCAGTGTGAGCCCTGCTCCTGCGCCTCCTCCACCAAGCTGAGGACGCATAGTGCGCTGTGCCCAGGACTCCCCAGTGGAGCTGGTCGCCTCGGGGGGACCTGCTGCCGGGCCTCTCTTGGTCAGGGGAAGGCTCCCTGTGCCTGCTGCACCACCTCAGGGGCTCCTGCCATTCTTTGCCCCACGCCGATGGCAGGGCGTGCGCTGTGGGGGCAGGGTTGGATGGGGCCCTGTCAGAGCTCTCTGAGGTTTCCCCAGGAGAAGCTTTGGCTGCAGGAGCCCACACAGAGCTGGTGCAGGAGGGCCTCACACCTTCCTCCTCCCCAGGGGCCTGGCCGGGCTCAGACACCTCCTCCTAGCTGGGGAGTCTCTGGCCCCGCATGTGCTGCAGCCACCTGCGGCCATCATGGTTCTGCCTCGGGCACCTGCTTCGGGCCCTCTCTGGGGCCCCAGCATGGCCACTGTCGCTGCCACGGGAGCTCCTGTGCTAGAGGGCTGCAGAATGATGCCGCCTGCTCGTCGTGGAGTGGGAACAAAATCTCCCTCCTCCATGGCTGGCCGAAGAGGAGCTCTCGGAGTGCCCAGTGTGGTACTGCTGGAAGTCGTCATCCACTCGCACCGTGTGGAGGACAGAGTGAAAAGGGTGCTGGCAGAGTGGTCACTCACCTCTGGTTTCTGACCACTGCCGGATACAGGCAAAGCAGAAGCTGTGCAAGCAGAAGGCAGTGTAGTCAGCGTTGTCAAGTGTGTCCAGGCAGAAGGGGCACAGCCCATCTGGAGAGGCGTCCGGCAGCATTGCCTACTGCAGCTGGCTCATGCTGGCACCAGGGGAAGTGCCACCATCCTCTGAGAAGTTCTCCTGATGATGCCACGTCCTATGAACAAAAGAGATGTAGAGTTCATGAGCTGTCCTTGAGACTAAAAGAGGAGAAAGCAGAAAAGCTGTGGCAGTCAGGATCAAGAGAGACAACCACCAGGAGACCATCTCAGGGGACACAAGGGGCACCTTCGTCAGCTCCTCCTCAGCAGGGAAGCATGGGCACTGACTTCCCAACACATGTGCACAGGTGTTGCAAAGGCCAGAAAGCGGTTCCCAAATTCTGGGCAATGGCAGCCCCAGCCTGGGAGTGGGGCAGGGTGGAAGCAGAGCATCCCAAGCCCTGCCAGCCTCCCCATCTGGCAGAGCCCACCCACACTCTCGCCAGACAGCCAGCAGCATGGGCGGGGGCGGGGGGGGGGGAGGGAGCCTTCTCCTCCCTGACCCCCCACAGAGTGTTTGATGGAGGCACTGGCGGGGGTGGGGGAGAGCTGGCAGTCCCCAACAGGCTCCCAATGCCACACTGCCGGCCACAGTGCCTGCCTGCCTTGGATCAGCACAGCTCACCTGCACACGTCTGTCCCTGCACAGCAGAGAACACCCCATATGCCTGAAGAGCTTCCCAGCGCCCTGGCACCTCTGGGCACCCCCGGCCACGGGACACCAGCCCTGCGGGGTCCACAGCCCCCACGTCTGCCAGGCAGAGCTGCTGCTGGCCGTGGAGCAAAGCCCAAATGTGAAGCGACCCTGCTGGGCACGGGGCACCTCGCGTGCTGCCCAGCGGGGAGCCTGGGGCAAAGTGAGCAGGGCCCGACTCTGCAGCTGTCTGAAAGCAGTGATGTCATGGGAGTCCCAGGAACTCTGCAGTGACATCACCGGGGTCTCGGGGCTGCACCCAGGAGACCCCCCAGCTTCAGACACATCCTCAGTGCTTGCAAAGTCCATTGGACAGCCCTCTTCACCCCTGTGTGTTTGCCTGGGTTTTTCCTAAGTGGGCCTGTGGTGGCTTCAGACTATGTCAGAGTTTGCATTGGCTTGAATGGCAGTCTAGGGCGGGATTTTGGCAGAAATCTCAGACTCGCTGAGCTTTTTTCCCTTTTCTCCTCTGTCAGCAGACTTCAAGCTGAGTGCTGCCAACCAGCAGAGTGGCCAAATTCAGCCAGAGCCATGCTTGTGAACTGGGCAATGTCTTCTGCCAAGCAGAAAAGCAACCTCTTCCCTCTGCTCCCCACCTTCCCTGGGCCATGACAACGCATGCCCTGCATGGAGGGGTTGGGTCCTTTCTGAAAAAAGCCCAACTGGACAAGAGCCTGGGGATGTATTTGACACAAGGGGCAACAAGCAAAAGCCTCCCCAGGCAATGTCAGAAGCGCCCAGGCAGAGAGGGCAGATTAGAGCGCGGATGGTGCCAGCGGCATTGCCGGGTGCAGCTGGCTTGTGCTGGCTGCAGGGAAAAAGGCGCCATCATCCGAAATTCCTCCCTCCTCTGCTGACATCACAGACTAGAAAAGAAAGAGACACTCAGCTGGTGACAGCAGCGTGGAGTGAGCCAACAGTTGGGCTGCATTGCAGGCTGTCCCGATCCAATATTGGGGGGGTTTCGTTACGATCCCAAGGACGAGATTAAGACGCTAAAACCAGTCAAATATCGTACAACCTTTTAACTTTATTTTCCACAAAGTGGGGAGAAAAGGTGGGGAAAGGCGAAGGGGAGATGAAGGGAAGAAGGGAACAAGGGTAAGGGGAAAGATAAAGTTGGAAAAGGAGAGGAGAAGCTAGCTACCACCACTCCGAGTCCGATGATGTTCTGCCGACTCCGTTCGAATTACAGCTCAGGCTGGGTGCCTCCGAAGAGGGACCCCGAACAAAGAAATCCCTGGGCAATTATACTTTCCAGTCTAAGCTCTCCGCCCTTCACGCAGTAGTTTGGACCAATAGTAATATTTAGGTCTGGGGTCTCCTGCTCCTTATTGGGTCCCTAGGTAGGTTGTTTACCGTTGTGGTTTCTGCTGACAGATGCATTTTCATTCTTCGGGTCTTGCCCTTATCTCTCAAAGCCCTGACAATTTATTACTTCCCCAGCAGTGACGGTAGGTGTTATTTCCCAAGGTCCAGACAAAGGGAATATGATCTGGACCCCAAGATAGCCCAGACCCCCCCAATCAGCATTGTTTCCGCAGCAAGAGGAGGCCCTGCTCCCCAGGGTCCCGGTGCCCAAGCAGGCCTCACTTCAATGCCTTGACATCCTCCCTCCCGGAGCGTGAAGCATGGGAATGCAAACTGCTGGTAACCCCCTTGTCTTTCCTGCCTGCACCACCTCTGGGGCCCTTTCTCACTGAACTAGGGAGTGCGGCCTAAGGCTTCAGCAAATTTAGCTACTCATGCTAAGCAAGCTTTATAGAAGTTGTGCTAAGCAGCAGTAATTTATAGTCCAGGTCCCAAAGTCTCTGCCCGATCGTGGTCTGGTTCGGCGCAGGCTTGGTGTGTCCTGAATGGTTGCAGGGAGACCATTTCGGGGGTCACAGCAGCTCAGTCCTGTTCCCGCCGGGAACAGATGGCTTGTTTGGGGTTATGGTTTGCTTGCACCTTATGTACCAAGAAATATTTAAGGCAAAAGTTCACTCATCTGTCCGCCACACAGGCGATCCACACCAACCTCCCATCTGCCCTGCAGGCAGCCCCGCTCCAGCCCTGGGCTCAGCGCAGATCTCGTGGGAGGGCACCGTCCCACAGCCCTGCTCCGACAAGGCGAGCGGGCAGGGCTTCGCCTGGCCCAGGCTGCCTCTCTCAGCCTCTCTTCCTATGACAGATGCTGCGGTCCCTTCATCATCTTTGTGGCCCTTCACTGCACTTGCTCTGGTAGCTCCATGTCCCTTTTGTCCTGGGGAGCCCAGGACCACACGCAGCACTCCAAGTGTAGGGGGGAGTCCGTGAAGGCTGTGTACAGAAGATGCCTGGCCTCATCTGGGGATAAACAACACTAACCAAGCATTGGACTGACAGCAGGGCAGGGCCCATCCCCGTGGGCAGTGTGGGCAAAGAGCCCGCGTGGGCAGGGGTGAGTTGCGCCATGGGCACAGGAGCGGAGCTGGGCTGCCCCACGGGGTCCCTGTGTGTGCCGAGCCCATGAGATGCCCTTGGCTGGGGCCAGGGCAGAGCCCAGGTGCCCTCGGCCCTTGGGAGCAGAGCGCAAAGGCAAGGCCAGAGGCCAGCTGGCCGTCCTGCGGGACGTGGTCCAGGGCCCGTGTCCCCTGCCCCTGCCCTCCGTGTGCTCCTTGGCTGCCTCAGCCCCATCTGTCCTCTGCTCCCACCTGCCCCGCACAGCTTTGGGTGCTCTGGGTCTGCCCTTCCTCACAGCCCCTGCTGTGGCCGAGTGCCCCCCAGCCCCCCAGCCATCCCCGCTGCCAGGCGCTTCTGATGCGCTCGATGGCCTCACAGCTCTGTGGCGGCAGCAACCTCACTGTCCCAGCCCTGTCCCATCCCACGGGGGCAGCAGCCACAGAGGGCTGTGTGGGGAGGCCAGGGCAGCTCCAAAGGCTGCATCCGCTCCCAAGCCCTCGGCCCCAGCCCCGCCATGCTGGACGCCATGGGGCTGGCTCAGCACAGCTGGCTCTCCCTGCTCTGGGGCAGTGGCAGCCTCCTCTGCCTCTGCCCCGGCTTCCTTCTGCTCCTGGCTGCCTGGGCCGCCCTGCGCAGCCAGCGCAGCATCTCTGGCCAACACCGCCAGGTAGGAAGGAGGCTCCGGGCAGCCCTTCCTGGGGAGCCTGGCCAGCCTGGCCCCATGGCGAGCGACTCCTGCCCTGCAGGAGGCCCCGGCTGGTGGGACCCACACGCACCATGGGTCGGGGCCTGGGTCCTGTGGGTTCAGCCGAGGCCACGGTCACAGTGCGGGTGATCCTGTGCCTGCAGGTCTCTCCCTGGAACTGGTGCGGGGGGAGGCACTCAGAAGCCCAGGACCCAGGCGAGGCTGCGCCACCCCAGTGCCGGCTCCTGCTGGGGATGGCGTGCCCACCTGGCTGGGCTCATGGCCCCAGCATGGAGCTGGGCTCCAGGAGCTGAGTTCACACCGCACACGTTGGGAGGGAGGCTGTTCCCAGGGGGCTTGCCATGGGACAAGCCCTGCTCTGGGATGCTGGGACGTGGGGGTGTCTTGTCCATCTCTGCCCTGCTGATTTGTGTGTCCCTGCTGGGGGCTCCCAGCCCTCCCCTACCTCCCGCCATCCTGGGGTCCCAGCAGCTGCCCCAGGCTGGAGTGCATCCATGCTGGGAGGAACCAGGTCCCAGGACACAGGGCTGTTTGGGGCAGACCCACTCGGCCCTGCTCAAGGTGCTGTGTCCTCCTGCTGTGTTGCAGGTGATGTGCAGCGGATGTCCAGCTGCAGGGGCCGGCTCCTCGCTGCCCACGGCGTGTCCTTGGGCCAGTTCCTCTGCTACGACCTCAGCTGCGGGCCCTGCAGCGAGGCTGCCCGGGAGAGGCAGCGAGGGCTGCGTGCAGCGCGACAAAGCCCCTGGGCCTCTAGCAGTCCAGGGTTGCCTTCCTCAGTGGGCTCCAGCCTTGGGTGGGGTGCAGTGTGTGGAGGAGACTCCTTCCCCAGCACGGGGGCTGCTCAGTCCTGCCCCAGCCCCCCACCCCCCGACCTCAGGCCTCACAGCTGGGCCAAGGAGCTGGAAGACGCAACTCGATCACTGCCCAAGAGAGACGTCAGCTGCGAGGCTGGCTTGCCTGCCACCCCAGGGTCGTGCTCAGTGGATGGTGGTAGCAGCCAGCCTGCTGGTGCTGACCCTCACCCCGTGTTGAGGCTGGAGCTGGAACAGGGTTGTGGGAGGAGGTTGCGGATGCACACCATAAGGAAGTGCGTAGAGACCCATCTGGGAAGCTTCCCCGCTGTGGTGCAGAGATCCCATGAGATGTCCATCTGCGGGCTGGTGCCCCCCACGTCCCTTGCCCTGCTGCACTCCGGCATAGTGCCTGTCTGCTTCCACATGACGGAGGCCCTGTTCCTGCTGGAGGAGGCCCGGGAGGCCCTGGAGCTTCATGTCCGGGCAAAGAGGCTGCACCACCAATGGGACTTGTCCAGGAAGTCCCTGGGAGCGCATGCGCCCCAGGCACTGGTGTCAGCCCCCTGACAGCACTGCGCAGACACCCACATCCAGCACCTCCCTCGACATCCACCGTGCCATTCCCAGGCCACCCAGCACCACATGGAGCCACAGCCTGACCGCTTCCCTCTGGAGAAGGACCAGATCAGCAGCTGCAAAAGAAAGACATACCACGAGGTCTGGCTTGGCATGCCTCCTGGCCTGGTGCAAGAGTCCCAGAGAGCAGAGCCCAGCATGTGATCACCCACATCCCGTCCACATTCTTACTAAATCCTATTTCTAGCTCTTTTTTGCGTGGCCGCATTCCCTCTTCTGCACAGCATGTGTGAGCTGCTGGCAACCCTCAAGCTGATCGAGGTAGCGAGGAGGCTGGGGTGGCTGCAGGAGGGTTTTGCTCCAGTATCACCCCACAGAGCTGGGATCAGGCTCCTGTGCTGTGGCTGTTTCTCTGGGGCACACATGGCTCTGGGGGTAAAGAAAGGCCAACAGCATCTCTGGGTTGAGTGGAAATGCCTACTGAGGCTCTGGGCTCACCATGGACTGGTGGAGCGATGCTGAGCAACTCAAGAGGCTCGCAGAGGGCCTGGGGTCCTGGGGGGCCAATGCAGGACCCTGGGGGCACCAGGACTCACCCACGGCATGTGTTGTGGCATGCGGAGAACAAAGGGTCTCTCTGCAGTGGGGCACAGCCATGAACCTCCTCTCCCAGCAACTTTCCCAGTGCTAGTTACGGCCCGAATTTGTGTCCTGATTGTGCCAAGCCTCAGCTTGGATTCACAGCTGATCTGTTCACATATACCGCGGCTTCTCCACAGCTCAATTTCACCTCATTGAGTCTTGGGATGGAGCATCGTTATGACCGAGTGGCTTCCCATTGCCTCACCCCACAGATGTGACATGGAGGGATACAGGGGAGGGGGACAGAGGCAGTGGGGTGGTACCCAAGGGACCACAAGGGGCCTGAGACAGGGAGCAGGAAGCTCTCACCCCATGGGGTCCTTCCTCCCCACCCGTGCTGAGCCTGACCTGTGCTGGAGCCAGGAAGGACAAAATAAACATCAGCATCACCTAAACTGCCCTCCTGAGAGTGTAAAATCGGGAGTAAGGCAGAGGGGCCTTAATAATGTCATCCCAATCATGTGGTGGGCAAACCCACCACCATCCTCCTCCTACTGATGAAGAAACTGGGACCGTCAACCAACTCTTACCCGCCCCACCCCAGCCTGGGCAGACTGGGGCTGAGAAGAGGTAGCCCCTGCACAAGACATGTAGGTGTATTAATGAGACTTTGCCTTTAATAAGACTCTTTATTTGAGTTTTTCCACACTAATTTGAGATGGACTAATTATAATGCTCTAATTGGATGGTTACTCATGTGATGACAGCAACAGCAAGTCCTTGGCTTGGCCCCTAAAGGGTGCTCCCTTGGGGTACAAGCATGTTTCCTCCTGCCCATCACAAGCCTTTGAGCATGATCAGTCAGTGCAGGATGTGGGCAGCCCCTGTTTGGGATCCTGGGGTGTTTCAGGGTCCTGTCAGCATCTGCCTTAGCAACCCCAGGTGAGATCCCCCCCCTTTCCTGAGGGCTGAGAATTCCCCTCCATCCCTTCTGCCCCTCTGCATCCCCCACACCTCTCCATCCCTGCCTGCCTGCCAGTCCCTGCCTCCAGCTCTCAGTCAAGCTCTTCTTCATCTCTCTCTCTCCCCATGTGTTCATCCCTTCCCTCTCCATCACCCACCTCCATGCCTCTTCACCTTCCTCCATCCTGCTGTCTGTGCATCCTTCCTGTCTGCCCTCCATCCCTCTTTTCCTCCCTTCCACTCTCCATCCCTCTGTCTGGCCCTCCATCCACCTCTTGGGTGTTCCATACTTCTATATCTCTTTCACACCCTCTGTCCAGCTCCCCCTCCTCTATTCCTCTCTCTGTTTTTCTGTCCACACTTACATCCCTCTTTTCTACCCTTCTGCTCCCCATTTCTCTGCCCAGCCCTCTGGCCCTCTCTTTCTGACCCTCTGTCCTCCTCTCAGTCTTTCACCTTTTGCAGCCATCTCTCTGCTTCTCCATGCCTCTCTTTCCTCTTTTCTCTCTCTGTCCAACTCCCCCTCCCTCTTGTCCTCTCTCTGTTCCTCTGTCCACCTCTACATCCCTCTTTTCCTCTCTTCTGCTCCCCATTCTCTGCCCAGTCCTCTGTCCCTCCTTCTATCCCTCTGCTCAGCTCCCTGTCTTTTTGTCTGGGTCTCCATCCTTCCCTTTCTTTCTCCAGCTCTCCTTCCAGCTCTCTATCCCTGTCGCTCTCTCCCCATCCCTCTGTCTGGCTCTGGCAGTCCCTGGCACCACGGAGCAGAGATCCTGGGGAGGGGCTGGGGGTGCTGGCTTACAGCTGGGCTGCTGGTGTGATGGAGCTGATCCTGGGGCACTCGCCCACCTGGGCGGGGTTGGAGGAAGAGTCTGGGCAGGATGATTGGGGCCAGATTGCTCTTCATCACCCACAAAGATATACCACGGCTCTTTCTTTCTCTTCCTCTTGTAAAGCAAAGAGCCAGATGTCTAATTTGGAGTAACGTTACATGAATAACACACAATCAACCTGCGCCTGTAACCAAGCAGTACCTGAGATGTCCTGCTCTAGGGCATTATTTTCAATGACATATTTACATGGTAATTTAAAACATTCAGCAGAACTACAAGCACATTTTAGAAAAGAAAGTCTCAAGTAAAAAAAAATTTTTTAACTTTGTTTCACAGGAAAATCTTGAACAAAAATCTGAAGAACCACTTTTGACTGGTTTTGATGGTAATTTTAATGCTTGGATAATATATTTTGAATTTTAATGGTTAGAATTGTTTTGATGATGTTTATCTGTTGGTTTTGATGCTAAGTTGCGGGGTTTGATGGTAAGTTTAGTCTGAGCATTGCAGGCTTCTGTCGGTAAGCTCTGCATCTGAAAGACAGAGAGGAAGTGATGTCATTCCCTGTCATGATACTCAGCATAAATCTATCTGGCTGAGGGTTTGATTTCTAAACAGCAAAGGCTTGAACCTCCAAACAGCTTGATCTGCTCTGAGGCTACAGGAACAAACTCGCTCGAGAGGGAGGCTTCCAAAACCCTTACATGAAAACTGACTGTATTCCAGTTTTCTGCTAAGAGTGGTGTACTGTACAGAGGATTAGGATAAAACTACCTGCTTTAATAGCACATGGTAGACCTTAGCTAAGTGAAATCTGGTGGAAGTCTCACCTAGAGGTTTAGCATGATGGTTTACCAATGATTTTCCAGTCAAGCTGAAGAAAAGGAAAGACATGAGAAACACCCAGTAATCATGGAAAAACTGCTGATTATGCTGTAATCCTTGCTTATTTGTAATTCTTCTCTCAGTGTTTATCTTTGGACTTCTTTTCCTTCTTGACTTTATTTTTTTTTTCATTTTTGATCACCTGAAAGCTCTTTCTCTATCTCTCTGTGATTTTTTTCCCTATTTTGGCTTCACTCCCCTCTGCACAGGTATGCTTTCTTTTTCTGTTTCTTTGTCAGTCATTTTTCTGGGAACAGCCCTCAGAGTTTGAATGAACCTGTTGTCCGAAAAGCGGATTCGTTGCCCGGTGTGCAATGAGCCAATAATTACACACTCAGGAGAGACATTTATTTATTTATTTCAGAGTTGCGCAAGCCTGGGTGCTCGGTGGTTTTCCACAAATCGAGCACACCCCCCCCCCCCCCAAATTTTCAGGTAGCATTTATACAATCAAATTTGCCATATTTGTGACTTCCTTCCTCTTATTGCCATATTTGTGACTTCCTTCCTCTTTTACACTGATTGGTTAATGATTTCCTCACATTTCCCTGGGTCCCACCCCTGCTTCTCAAGGTCCTGGTCAATTAATTAACACTGCCCCAGCTGGGTCAGTAGGTGTTATCTTCCAAGGCCCTGAGGAAGAAGACATAATCCAGACCCCTTAATCATCACTGTTTTAACAGTGAGAGGAAGCTTTTTACTTCCCAAGGTCTTGGCGCCCAAACAGGCCTTATTTCTCAGCCTTGGCATCCTCCCTTTCGGAGAGTGGGGCACAGGAATGCAGACTGCTTGTAACTTCCTTATCTTTCCAGCCTGCACCAGCTCTGAGGCCTTTTCTTAACGAACTAGGAGCGCAGCCTAAGGCTTCAGCAAATTTAGCTACTTATGCTAAGCAAGTGTGCGGCTACTCATGCTAAGCAAATTCTGTCTAAGATAGAAGTTATCCAAATCTACCTACTTCGAACATTCTTTCTGAGCTTCTCAGGGTTGTCTTGTAACAAACCCATACAGGTGGAAGTACCTGGCTTTCATGAGAAGATTTTTCAGATTGCTGCTGAGGCACCGAACAATGATGTGAGGCTGCTCTGCGGCTGCTGGAGTGGTGCACATCTTCTCTAGAGAGTGGATGGTGAAGCCCTCTGCTTTTGTAAGAATCCTTACAAGACCTGTTGCTGTAAGTGTGACTTGATTTGTCAAAGTCCTTATCACAATCAGACAACTCTCTGCCACCTGTCATTACAGAAGAGGAATGGTGATCACTGTAGCATCTGCACTGTTCCCATCTCCATGGTTCACCTTGACAGGATCTTTCTCTGCTCCAAGCTCACTCTCTTTTGGAATGAGTACAGCAATTCCTGTCTTGTTCTGTTCTTCTTCTCTTTCAGGATCTGAAAACAGGACATTTTCCAAAGCTTCTGCCATTATCAGGGATGTTTCTTTCGTTATCAGAAGAGCTATACATGCTTTCATTTCAATAAACCTGCTCATGGCAATTTTGCTGCTTTGTTTCCACCACGCAAGAGCACCCCTCCTGTGAGAACGACCATCTGTTCTGCTTCCATTTTGCTTGTCCTGCTCTCCAGAGACAGTGTTCTCTCTTCCTTCTGTAGTGCTCTTTGTGAGTTTTTCTACAGTGTTTTTTCTTATCTGTATAGTTATTTTGTAATTATCTACTTCTCAGATAACTAGATAGATAACTAGATAATTGAGGACTATTATGTACTTCTTATCTACGTAGCTATTAGAAATGTCCTTTGTATCTTGGCATGTATCATCTGTGGTATCCAGAGACACAAGATTTTTAGAAGTATGTTCAATGTCACAGAGGAAGTTTGCCCTAATATCTCTTCAGTCTCTGATGTACAAAAGGTTTTCTTTCAAAATAAGTCCAGGTTCTTCTGATCTTCTAGGTTTGCCTTTGTCCCCACTGCCTTCAAACTCACACTGCCCAAGCAATTCATCCTCAGTGTCCAAGGATCATTTCCTGACCTTGTGCTGACCTTTGGTATCGGGATGCACATTACCAGCTTTTATTATAAGACTTTCAGCAACTTCTTTGTTGGTGGAAATTGTTTCAGAATCTGACTGGATAAAAAGACTCTCAAGATCACAGCTCAAGGTGGTAGGAACTCTTCTGGATTCTTCACAGACAAGCGGTGCTTCCATCACTACAGTTTCCATAAGAGCATCAGTCTCAGAATATTTTTGAGGTCCAGAGAAAATGCACAAAACAAAAATGCCTTCACATTCAGTGAAGTGAAAAAGAGGAAAGAAGAATGCAGAAAGTATAGACAGGATGACAAAATGAAGAGAAAAAAAATCTATGTAGAAGCCCAAGTTTTCAGTGAGGCATCAGCCACATGTTTTTAATATCCAATTAATAGGTTGCAGTGCTGATCGCTAGTTCTGTTCATAACACTATGTGCAGTGTGGAATTCTCTCAACTGATTTAAATCTTCCCATTAAATAGTGTCAGTAGAGAGATAAACCCGTGCTAACCTCATATAAAATCTTACTTTAATCAAAGCATACTTATTTTACCTTATTTCCTTGGACAAGCTGTTAAATAGGCTGCCTGTGAGGGATTATAAGATTCTCTCTTGAGCGACTGGAGGCAAAGCTATAGGCATCTGTAATTAAATTATACAAGGTAACAGGTAGGAAGGTACTGTTGGGAGTAGAAAACCACTGTTTGCAAAATTTCTACATTAGGTGTTAAATACGGAAATTTACACTCCCCCTTCCCAAAACAGAGTTCATGAAGATCTCATGTATTATTATCTCAGCTAAGCTTTTCTAAAGTTGACAAGGTCTAATATATCAGCTGTGTTCTGTAAATTCTAAGTGGTTAATGACACAAAGAGCTACAGTGAAATGTGTGCTGTGTATTTTCTCAGTACTTCGCCTGGATTAGGAACATGATAATAATCCTGAATACTGAATACATCATTGGTGAGAAATTTTAGATGCAACCAACACAACTCCCTCTTCCCAGCAATCCATTTGTTTTAGAAAAGAAAATCTCAGAAGCTTTAGAAGGTTGGATGTGGCAAGTGGAATCATGAAGTTTTACTCCATTTTTTTTTAGATTCATTATCTAAGCTAATAGCACCATGGAGTGACTCAGTTTTGGGTTACTCAGGCTGGCATCTTTCTTCTTCAGAACTCTGACAGGAAGAATGGGAAATCTTCAACACATGGACTACCTTCCAAATCACAATTCCATTTGAAGGTATTGCATTGCATTTCCTTTCTGCTGAGCTCTTTGAGTCCTTCTCATTCTTTTCTGAAGATTCTGCACCATAAGGGACCATGTTGTAAGAAGTCAAGGGAGACAACAAGAATTTCATCAGCAGCTTCTTGTTTGGAGATGTTAGTAGCAATTGACATGGTGGATGCATCTGAGCTAGACTCTGCTGCAGAAGAGTTTGCAACTGTGTGTCACAGCCCGAAAGCAGTCGTTTAGGACGACTTCCCTCTCCTTGGGACCAACAACCAAGTTCGTGATGCTCTTGGACTGAACTAAGGTGAAATGATGCCAGCCAACCAATCAGTTTTATGATTTATTAATACAAAAGACAAGGCATGTGGCTAAATATGATAACTCGATGATGGCTACCTTAACTAGATAAACAAGTCCCGTGCCACACGATTTGAACAGATCTTATAAACTTTCATCAAAAGAGAGGAAGGAGAGAGACAGAAAGAGAGAGAGAAAGAAAGAGAGATCACCACCCGTGGATCCAGCGGTGTCTCATTGGTCCTCTTCACCCTGGGTGTCTTGGAAAAGTTCAGGGCCAAATCAAGGCAAATTAAATAAATAAATTGTAATGACGCGCGTGCAGTAATTGCAGCTCGAGCCGGGTGCCTCCGAAGAGGGACCACAAACAAAGAAATCCCTGGGCAATTATAACTTTCCAGTCTAAGCTCTCCACCCCTCACGCAGTAATTCAGACCAATAGTAATATTCAGGTCTGGGGTCCCATGCTGCTCATTGGGTCTCATCACTGTCCCTAGGCAGGCTGTTTATCTTTCCTGTTGCGGTTTCTGCTGACAGAGGTGTCTTCATTCCTTGGGTCCCACCCTTGTCTCTCAAGGTCCTGACGACCCGGAGATAGTAATTCCAGCAATTAACACTGCCCCAGCAGTGACAGTAGGTGTTATCTCCCAAGGTCCTGACAAGGGGGAAATAGTCCAGACCCCCCCCACCCCAATTAACACTGTTTCAGCAGTGAGAGGAGGCTTTGTTTCCCAGGGTCCTGGTGCCCAAGCAGGCCTTATTTCAAAGCCTTGACCTCCTCCCTCCCGGAGTGTGGGGCACAGGAATGCGGACTGCTTGTAACTCCCTTATCTTTCCAGCCTGCACCAGCTCTGGGGCCCTTTCTGACTGAACTAGGAGTGCGGCCTAAGGCTTCAGCAAATTTAGCTGCTCATGCTAAGCAAGTTTTATGGAAGTTGTGCTAAGCAGCAATAATTTACACTCCAGGTCCAAAAGTCTCTGCCTGATCGTGGTCTGGTTTTTCGCAGGCTCGGTGTGTCCTGAGTGGTCGCAGGGAGACCATTTCGGGGTTGCAGCAGCTCCGTCCTGTTTCCACAGGGAACAGATGGCTTGTTCGGGGTTATGGTTTCCTGCAAAATCTGCAATGTGCGCAGGAAGGCTTTCACCTTATGTACCAAGAAACGTTTAAGGCAAAAATTCACTCATCTGTCCGCCACACTGTGGATGAAGGAACAGGCTTGTTTAGATCCTCATCCACCACAGCACTGCTAAAACAGTCAGGCTGAGACAGTTTGATGTGCAGGCAGTTTGTTATGAAGTGATCTTTTGTTTTTCTGAGGGATCAGCAAATAAAGGCCTGGTAATTGCCTAGTTTTGAACACAAGCTGTTGGTGGAGCCGAAGAAGGCCTTTCTAGGGTAACAGCAATGGTATTTGGATCTTCTTTTAGGGGTTCATTTCCATTTAAATGACTTGATTTCTGCATTTAAAAAGAAGAGATTGCAAGATGGATATATGCAAACACACAGCCTTTAAAATCCCCAAACAGAACACTCTCCTACTAGATATCTCTACAAACGGCCTCGACACCTAGATAGAAAAAAGCCACCCTGCTTTAATTATATATGCAAGTCCAACAAGTGTGGTTAATTTCTACATTCAGGTTTCTGCATATTGGTATCAAATGAGGACCATTCTTGAAACCCTACCCAAACAGCTCAACATGGATTAAAGCTATTCCAAAATATATATGTTTTTCTCCATTAAACATTCCCTGAAAACCCTGGAATAACTGTTCTTATGCTCAGGAAGGAGACAGTTTGGTTTCACTGTCTCAGCTAAAGTGAAACTACTAAAACTAAAACAAATAATCTCTTTTTTTAATGTTTTAAGCATTGGTAAGATCCACTTAAAATGTATCAAGAGGATATTTATCAGAGGTGTAGGAAGCTGAGCTGGAAGTATAAAATAATGGAAGCAGCACTGCTGCAAAATTTAGCATTAGCTACTATTTGGATGATTCTGGTTGCAGCATAAGGGCTGTGAAGAAAGCTGCAGTGAGGGAGAGAAAATAAAACTCATGTGCTAAAAAAAACCAAATCCACTACTAATTTGGTATCATTATCTGTTGCTTTGCCCCCAGATCACCTTAACCATACAAGGAGGAAGCCATGGTCATGTAAATCTGGCCTGCTTACTACTGGCCCCCTGCTGACCAAAGAATGGATGGGGATAAGACAGTGCTGCTGATAACTAAAAGGCACATTCTCCAAGTGTGAAATCATAATGTCTTGGTAAACAATCGCGCTCTTAGCTTAGAATTGTTCTTTCAGCCCACTCTGGAGTTAAATCCCATTCAAGATAATGGTCTTACTACTATATCTATCCCCTTCAGAGCAATAACTCGTCTTTATACTATCTATGGTATTAATTCCTCCTCCTTCCTAAATTAGCCAACGACAGAGAGTAGATATGCAGCAATTCACATAAGTGTAGCAGTTGAAAGCCAAGCGATTAAAGATAATGACATGGGGAATTTCAGATAAGACAAATGAATTATTCAAATAGTAATTTTCTCCTTGGACAGGAAGAAAAATACTTAAGAGGAGAAGAAGAAGAAGAAGAAGAAGAAGAAGAAGAAGAAGAAGAAGAAGAAGAAGAAGAAGAAAGTCAGTAGCAGGAAAGCAAATGTATTCTGAACACATTTTAATACTTGTTATTACCTGATATTAAAAAGTAAATAAGCTTGCTGACTGAGAACCATTTTGATTTCACAAAAGACTACAGAGGCATCATTCATCTCAGATCAAAGTCTACCAGCAGCCTGCAAATAAAAGCAGCCATGTCTTCAGAGGAACTGCACACTTTCTAAATGAAAACACAAAGAGAACTCTTCAGAACAGAGAATACACCAAAAAAGATCAAATTAAACATGAAATAAAACCTTTTTCCCTAAAAGCAGTGGTTACCAGTAAAGTTTTCATGCAAGTACCTCCTCACCAGCACAGAGCTCACCCTGTTAGAAATGAAATTGTTATTTACCTTTGTGTAGCAGAAATAACGTCCTGCATGACTACTGACACCTCTATATACCAGGACTGCATATAAGGCATAGAGGAGTGGTTCTCCAACGGATTGAGATGCGTATGTTCGAAGATCCAGATACTCAGGATATTTCACATCCTAAAGAGAGACCAAGAAGACGCAAGAATTATCCTGGAATACTTTATGAAATAGCCTGATAAAAACACATCAAAGAACACAGACTAGAAGTACTTAAATGTATTTACTGGTTCACTAAAAAGAGGTCCTCCCAATAAACAACATGCAGTAATTTCAGTTGCAGAGAACTGTTCTCTGCAAAATCAGCTTTCATAGCAGAGTATATGTTTACCATCACATGAACTTTATTGTTGCCAGAAGAGAAAAAAGAAATACTTATTGCAGTGATTTTCCTTTGATATCTTCAGTCTACAGTTATTGTCTGTAGATATTAACAACTTTTAGAAGACTATTCTGCTTTGGGAAATCTCCCATTCCAAGAAGACAAAGTTGCACTACAATTTTACATATATATATACACCTTGCTAATCTTCCCACCAGTGAAAGCTGCAAATCTTTTCAGAGATATTGTGAGATGTATTGTAAATCTCTTTGATGCAGGAACCATCTCTTTTACACCTTAAAAACAAGCACAACCAATTTTTTAAAGTATCTTTTTTTCCCCAAAAAGAGTCAAACCAGTTTTGATGCCTCACACATGCCTATGCTATTTGAGTGATACTTACTTGCACTTTTCTTTTCATAAATCCATATGCTGCATTTCACATTTGCTAATTCAGAGAAGATGGCAGGATAGAACTACAAAACAAAGCATTGAGAACATCATCTTTTGACAGACCATCTATTTTTATTATGCCAGAAAGTAAGGCTTACCACCAACTCATAATGTAGCAGGAATCTCTCCCTAGAGCGGATGACCACAGTGTTACACAAGGCAGCACTTCTTGTACTTTCAAAGAGGTGTCAAGAATGGAAGGCATGAATAGTGATGATAAAATGTGTTTTTCTCTAGGCAATAGAGCTGGATAAGTCTGTGTATTATAAGCAAATTCTGCATAATTCACAAATATCAAGGTATTGCTGAAGTCTTGACTCACAGGAATAGTTCCATGTTCTGGCCATTGCTCTTATCTGCAACAGAGGAGAAAGCTCTGGCTGACACAAGAACATCAAGAAGCATTCCAGAAAGAAAACAGCAGTAGAAATCCTGTTAATGAATTTCAGAGAAATAATTCTGAGAACTAAATAGCTCATGCAAATGATTAACACCCCCCCTCCCAAGCTAAACACACAAAGCACATTTTTCCATCAAAACTGTGTCTGTGTTACTCCCTTCTCCCAGGCTCACAGGAGCTGCAGGCAGCGGCACGTTCAAGCCCTGGCCTGGAGAGATGCAGAAGGAGCTGTTTGGCCCCAGCTCAGAGAAATCTTGGGAAAGGAGAGCCAGAGAAGGCTTGACAACTGATTTCTTCCTGGTTTCTTCTGCCCTTCCAATAAATACTTGCTTGGATATAATTTTGGCAGCAATACTTGTGAGATTTTTCACCCATCATATTTACAACTCTCCCTCACCCTTCTCCCCACACATACACACACACACACACACCTCCCCCTCCATCAGGGATAGTCTCATCCTCTCACTTCATTTTTTTATGCACTTACAGAAGTTAATTATAAATGGATTACCAGTTAACGTTGTAAGGTTGTTGATCAGTAGCTGCTTGTGTTGTGTCTTTCTGTTTGCCAGAGTGCATTGAAGTTGTGAAACAGTATGCCGGCTTATAAGCACTCCTGATCTTTCAGTAAATCAGTGCATAACGAGATCTGAATTCCTTTGTTTGACTTTCCTTTTCCAGAACTACAGGCCAGGCAGCCTCACCTCAATCCTTGGGAAGATGATGGAACAGCTCATCCCGGATACCATTTCCAGGCTCATGAAGGATAAGAAGGTGATCAGTAGTAGTCAGCATGGATTCACAAAGGGGAAATCATGCTTAACCAGCCTGAGAGCCTTCTGTGATGGGATGACTCGCTGGGTAGAGGAGGGGAGAGCAGTGGATGTTGTCTCCCTTGGCTTCGGCAAGGCTTTTGACACTGTCTCTCATAAGATCCTCATAGGCAAGCTGAGGAAGTGCAAGCTAGATGAGCAGACAGGGAGGTGGACTGAAAACTGGCTGAATGGCAAAGCTCAGAGGGTTGTGCTCAGCAGTGCAAAGTCTACTTGGAGGCCAGTAACTAGCGGTGTGCCCCAGGGGTCAATGCTGGGTCCAATATTGTTCAACTTCTTCATCAGTGACCTGGATGAAGGGACAGAGTGCACCCTCAGCAAGTTTGCTGATGATACAAAACTGGGAGGAGTGGCTGATACACCAGAGGGCTGTGCTGCCATTCAGAGGGACCTGGACAGGCTGGAGAGATGGGCAGAGAGGAACCTCATGAAGTTCAACAAAGGCAAGTGCAGGGTCCTGCACCTAGGGAGGAATAACCTCATGTACCAGCACAGGCTGGGGGATGACCTTCTGGAAAGCAGCTCTGTGGAGAAGGTCCTGGGGGTCCTGGTGGACAAGAAGTTAACCATGAGCCAGCAATGTGCCCTTGTGGCCAAGAAGGCCAATGGTATCCTGGGGTGCATTAGGAAGAGCATTGCCGGCAGGTTGAGGGAGGTGATCCTCCCCCTCTACTCAGCCCTGGTGAGGCCGCATCCGGAGTACTGTGTCCAGTTCTGGGCTCCCCGATACAAGAGAGATATGGACGTACTGGAGCGAGTCCAGCAGAAGGCCACTAAGATGATGAAGGGACTGGAGCATCTCTCATATGTGGAAAGACTGAGAGAGTTGTGACTGTTCAGCCTGGAGTAGAGGAGGCTGAGGCGGGACCTTATCAATGTGTATAAATATCTGAAGGGAGGGTGTAGAGAGGATGGGGCCAGACTCTCTTCAGTGGTGCCCAGCGACAGGACAAGAGGCAATGGGCACAAACTGAAGCACGGGAAGTTCCATCTGAGTATGAGGAAAAACTTCTTTACCGTGAGGGTAACCAAGCACTGGAACAGGTTTTCTAGAGAGGTTGTGGAGTCTCCATCCTTGGAGATATTCAAAAGCTGTCTGGACATGATCCTGGGCAATATGCTCTAGGTGACCCTGCTTGAGCGTGGGGGTTGGACTAAATGATCTCCAGAGGTCCCTTCCAACCTCAACCATTCTGTGATTCTGTGAAACACAAGAAAGCAGCTGAGGAATGAAGACAGGGACAGAAAAGGCCTCTTCTCCCACACAGGTTGCAGCCCTCGCAACACTGAGGTTTCAGCCAACCACAGCAGGCATTCTCCACACCAGGGCAGCTAAGACAGGAGCCTGAAAGGTCTTGAAGGTGGTGAGTTTCAAAGGGAACTTAGAGGACAACAAAAGGGGAAACTGAGAAGACCACACTGAACTCAGGCAATCTTACCCTTTCTGTGTAAGTAGTATATTTCGCACAGCCGAGTAATGCTTCTAATGTAGCAGAAACAACTTCTTTCACAGAGTATCACGGTCTGAGAAAACTTTCATTTTTCCTCTCTAATTACAATTTACATATTGATAGGTATGACCATGCTAGAGGCATGCTCTGAGCAGGGAGGACATAGCTTCTTCCTCAGAAAATGTGAATAACAGTGAGAAGTTAGTATATACGCTTTATGCTGCATTCTCTGAATTGCCTTTTTGTGATTTTTGTATAGATACTCTGCTTACAAACAGCTGTTTCAGGACTTGTTTTTCCACTTTAAAACTTATCAGAAATAATGGCTGGGGTTGGAATATGCAAGAAGACTGTGTGATGCCTTCCATTGCCTAGGCACAACTAAGCTGTTAAGCTTTTGTGATTTTACTCCTCAGCTCCTGAATCTCATTGTTCCACATGCACAAAAGAATGATGTTTGCCTGGGCAGTGTGGTTAGCCTACAGGCTCAAAGGCACTGCTTAGCGTCCTGTGCTTGTCCCTGTGGCTGAGATTTGGATTCCCATTTGCCTGTTTTTCCTTGACATCTCCTCACCTCCCAAAGAATCTCCTGGGTGCTGTAGTTTAGTTGCCTGTTACAGGCAAAAGGATCCCAGAATCATTTTTATAAATTGACTTAAGCTCCTCTGTAATATATTCCTTTCATTGAGAGTCACTTCCAGGATTTCCTTTTTAGGGAACTGCATTTATTGGGTGTAGGGGATAGAGTAATAGATAGAGTTAAGCAGCTGAAGGCCATGGGCTGAATAGATAGCAGTATGGGAACATAGGGAGTAACCGCACAGAATGAGGGAACATGACCTTTGGGAAGGTATAACGTGGCGCTTGCAAGGAGAAGAGAAAGTACCGTAAATCACTGTGGGAAAGTACCAATCCGGGCTAGAGCTTATATATAGGGCTTGCTTGCTTGAATACAGTTGATTCTGATCCAGCACATCGGAGTCCGTGAATCAGACCGCCACAACTGGGGGCAAGTTTATGAGTATTTGTTCTTGTACCAGCATTACTTGTGGGCGTAACTGGTTCTCTGTCCCTAGAGCAACTTCTATTATATGTAACAATCATATTTCCTCTGTCTTAGTTTTGCTATGTCAAATTACATTCTCCTAGTGTGCTTTTGAATGATTGGCACTTTGTTTTTGGAGCATCTTCATAGCTTGCCTTTGTCACTTTTCGTTTGAATCTCAGTTCCCTTTCTTCAAATGAGACCAGAATTGCTCACGCTATTTTGTATGATATCTCTCAAGTGACAGTATGAACAGTTCTGTGGCTGCTGAGGAACTATTGCTTTTTTCATGATTCTACTGGTGGATTAGTAGTTGATGATTAGCTGATACGCTCCGTTTTGTATCTGGATAAGAATTTGCAGCAACCTCCACATTTACTGAGCCTTGGTGTAGAGCAGAAATTCGTGTGCTGCTGCATTTTTGTACTGAGGAGTTAGTCAGTAGGTGCTGCTGTCAGTGCCGGCCTGGAATTCAGAGCTCTCCTCTGGGCACTCAGTGGGAAATAATGTGGGAATGAGGGTAATTCGTGAAAGGCTCTAGCAACTTTGTTTGCTGTGAGGGAAGAAACTTGACGGCTTTCAGGAGAATGCTCTTTGTGATTAAGGGAATAAGTTCAGCATATGATCTTTAGAGCCACTTTCTGAATGGATCTGAGTGTGGTAAGGCTGTTTTTAAGGACGGAAGAGGATGTTGCAGTAGTTGAGCTCATCATGCCTTGAGGAAGAGATGTAATTATGCAATAGCTTGTGAGGGCAGTACCTCACTCATGTTCTGCAGCCTGTGCAAGACTTGAACAAGGAGAAAAAAAATGTATAAAAAGCTTCAAGCCAAAAACTATATGCCTCGTAATTATCCTCCTGCATGCATCATAATTAATTGAAGCTCTCTCAGGAGTGCCCTTCTTGATCTGTCCTGCTGTTTTGGTCACATCTGTGAACATGAAGTTCAGAGGAAATCAGGGGGAATAGATTCACAAATACAGTTACTTTGCAAGGCTCTGGCATACCGTATGCCAAAGTCAAGCTGCATATAAGTACCAGGTGCTTTTCTAATCACTCAGATGGCAATACTAATATCCTCTTGGATTATTTCTCTGTAGAAGTACTCTTAAACAAGAAAAATTCCATAAAGAAGTGTTGATGGCGATTGTGGTGAGAAAGGTTGTTTTGGATGCTGTAAGCACTTGGAGCTTGGAGAAAGCTATCTATTGCTTGATAAGAACACTTTGACATTCTTTAGAGCAGTCAGTTTAGGAAAGAAGAGGGGGCCTCAGTTTTGGAAGAGCGATGATTCAATACATGCAAAGGGCTTATGTTTTACAGAGTGGATACTTAATGCTCAGTGAAACTGGGTGCTCTGTGTGTCTGATTACAGATTTGAACAACTTGTAGCTGAATTTTGATTGTAAACTGGTTAAACATTTTACCTTCCCAGCAAAGACTGAATTTTGCTCTCACAAGGGGAAACGTGTAATGCAGTTTGAAATCAGATGCACGAGGAATACAGATAATGGGCTGGAAACTTCTTAGCTCTCACAGTACATTCTGGAGGAGGCTTCACTTGATTTTTGATGTGAAGTGTTCTCCTCCCTGCTCCTATGCAGACTCTAAACGGTGGCAATATTTAATCCATTAGCATAGTATGTAACTTACTGGCACTGGTGGCTCTAAGGGGGCTCTCTGCAATTGGATTTTTAGACTTTTTAAAAGCAATTGGATTTCTTTGAAGGGGTTAGGCATAAACTCTAAATATTTTAATGTAAAATTCTACTGCCCCTCTGCTTTACAGTAGGCTATTCAGAAAGAACCACCCCCCCCCAACAGAAAATTTATAAATAGAGGCAGCGATGGGGTTTCTTTGCCTTTCTTAAACCCAGGACATGGGTTCTGTTGGATTTATCTTTAGGTAAACTGAGACATCAATACATTTGTGTGCTTGAAAAGCTTCTGCCATTATTGAGCTTTTATAGTAGCAGTAAAAAGTAATTTCTTAAGAACAGATGAAATCCAGAATATACATAGATTCAAAGTATAAGGGATTGCTTGCCATAGTTAAAGGCTTAGTGTCTTGTGTGATAAGCGGAAAGTATACTCAAAACATGTCCTGGTTTAAAAAGGTGGTTTGGGAGTTTTGTCATCTATGATTTTTTTTACATACCTGAGAACCTGATTACTTTATAAGCTGGAGAGGTTTGTCTGTTGGAAGTCAATTGCAATTGTTTGCTTGAAAGACCAGGCATTTCCCTTTATGGGCGCAATGTCTGTAGATTTAATAGTTAGCTGTATATATTCCCTATCAGCAAAACTCAGTTCACAGCATGAGGAAATAGAACTTTAAATTCTTCTCTTTCAAGAAGGTTAAAAGTACTGCAAATAAGAAAAACCTTCAAATGTTTTGCTGCTTTATTCATTGGCATTCTCTTCTAAACAATGGTAGCTTAGCCTTTCTACTTGATATTTAAGTATTATCTGGAAATACAGAATACCTTTTTCTTCCTCCCAGCTTTAGACTTTCTCCTCAGCTACTGCCGACCAATTCTGAGAGACAAAATCCAATAAGTTACAACTTTTTAAGAAGGAATGAAAGGCTTTACTATCAAGTCCTGCCTGTTTATCTGGAGATAGATCAAATCCATGGACCAGTGGACTGAGTTCTTGTGAACTGCTAAAGATATGAAATGGAAATGGGAGGAGGCAGAAGGAGTATGGGGAAGCAGCAAAAGTTTGGGGAGAAGCTGCGAGGCTTTAGACAGCAGGACAGCATATATTATGATATCATTTGAAGGAACTGCAAAAATGGCTTCAGGCAGAGACTCAAACATATCAGTGTTTGAGGTACTGCTACTTGGTGTGAAGGGCTTTGAACTCTCTGACAAGGCCTGTGTTAACTATTACATCTTAAATCCATTTTTTCTCATCCTCTTTGGAAAGATAAGGTTGAATCTCTGCACCATGGCTACTGGACATCAGAGCCTGACGTGGCTACCCTGATCCTGAGGAAATGGAGGATTGTTTCTAGGGCCAGCGCTGACCCCTGAGCTGGGGGCTTAGCTCTGAGCTACTGGAGCCTTCTGTCGGAAAAGGGACCTGCCTTGATGCCAGAAACAGTTGACATGCTGGAATTTCAGTATTCAGTTTTAGAAGGGATTTACCAACACTATCCAAGTCATGTAGTTTGAAAGCACTTGGTGGTAAACACACGTAGTCAAGATTTTTGTTTCCATATTCAGGAAAACATTATCCACTGGAGAGCAACTTGTTTCATCTTTTAAACACCTTCTTTTAATGCCAGCTCTCAGAAGTCTGGAAAGTGAAGGCTGTACTCCTAACGGAAGTCTGCTGCTGGAAATCGAGGTAGTTGTCGTCCTAAAGTCACTGAAGAACAAGATGGGATTTAGCTTCCTAATTTTTCAAGCTTTGGCCTTTATGAAGAAAGAACTGACCTTGCAGTTAAGTTATTGAAATGCTCAATTGATTTCTCTTATGAACAATGCAACAACCATACTGTTCAATGGCAGACTGTCGGAAGGTATGCGTTTAGTGAACACATCTTGATTGCCTTTTACATTGAGTGCATTGCATACACTTGACTCAAGATATAAACAGTCATCTCAGAGTCACTGGAGTTATTCTCCTAGGCAAACTTACACTTACAGATCTGTCTAATAACCCTATGGTTGTGAGAACGTGGGGAAGGCTGGGTCCAAGTGAATCTCTTGACTCAGAGAAGGCTTTAGACAAATGTTTTCAGTCTAAAGAGCTTCAGGTAGGGTGCCCTCATGATAACAGTATCCAGTTGCTTGGGAAAGCACAGCATTCAGGGGCTTCAAGGGCACATAAATGAAAATGAAACTGGAAAAGGATAATGAAATGAAACTGGAAAATACATGTATCCATCCATCCATGTATCATGCAAGCAAAACAGCTGGTGCAGATGCTGGACCCTTCTGTAATAATGTGGTTAATGTAGCTTCCAGTGAGACTCCAACAGCCTCCCACCATACACGGACATGTGGAATATAAATGATAGTTGGTGCTGTCCTCTGCTCTTCCCGCCTGCTAGTGAAAAGGAAGTTGAATACATATCAAGAGAATATTGAGCCAGGTAGAATGGGCTGCTATGTAGCTAGTAACTATGTATCTATGCGAACTAACACATGTAAACAGGATGTAAACTGCAAACTGTTTATCAGCCAGATAGTACTAAGTGTCAGAAAACCCCTTCCATTAAGATATTTGTTTGTCTTGGTAGGTGAAAAAAATCTACTTTGATTACATTACAGACCTAGCTCCACAGACAGAATTAGACCTTAATCTCTGCCTGACTTCAGAGCTACTGAGATGTAAGATCACTCCTAAGAAGCCTCACAGCTGGATTCATGTGGTCATGTGACTGCAGAGGTTTCAGTTCAGGATGGGCTTGTGCCCAAGTCAGTCTGGAGCACAAGTAGCACGACATAGGCAGGAAAGCTGAGGGCAGGCACTGTCCTAGAAGCCTGGTTTTGAATCACAGAAGGTCATTTTGTAAGAGGTGACCAGCCTTCAACCTGTCTGAAGAGCTCCCCAGCTCACAGCCTGCTGCCTCATTTCCAGAGGTTCCTTCAGACCAAGTTTCTTGCTCAAGAACATCACAAGCCATTGCCTGTATGTGGTGCCTCAGGCACATTAGTACATGCTGTTGGTACATGTGGGCACTGACTAGACATTATTGGTAGATGACCACAGAGGCAACCATCAAACAACCCAAATGCAGATCTTCCTCTTATGGGACAGATGAGCACTCAGCCATGTAACGTGTCTGCCCATACTGTCACAGCTCTCAAATGCTTCTACTAAAGCTCCAGATGCTGTAATATAGGGATGCCAAACAACAGAATGGATTTCCTGCCCAAAAGTAGAAAGGAACAAAACAGCACTGAGTCTGTTTATGCTTTTTCTCATTCAGAAAAAGACACACATTTGCAGATAGAAGTGTTCTGAGAGTTGAAATGCTTTTAGTGCCTACAATGCAGCATTACAGGCTGTGGTGTTGTCTACACTTGGTAAATGTACTCAGCTACAGGAAATGTTTATATTAACCAAGTGTGTTCTAATATTTCCTCCTCAGTACAACAACAGAAAAAACCCCCAGATGTTTGCTCAAAAAATCCTTTGTTGCAATACACCATTATAAAAATAAAAGAAGCTAGAAAAAGCGCATGACATGCCATCAGACTGATGGAGCTCTACCAGGAGCTACAGAATCTTAAGAGGTGATGAAAACCACGGTCTGAATCCCACTGAGGTCAGCAGGAGTTCTTGCCACTGAGAGAGGTTTATGAGCAGCATCTTCCAGCTCCCTGAGCTGCCAGCAACATCCTGACTGTTCAATTTGGAGTGGAAGATATGATCATGTACAACATTGTCATTTGATGTCATTCAATCTAGAAGAAATGTGGATATCCAGACAGAAATAATAGGAAGCGCACCAAACCAGGCCACCTCCATAACAATGAGTTCCACCTACCTCATTTGAGTCTATTCATCCTATGAGATTAAAGAAGGAAGAAGGTAACTGCATCTTTCTTCAGGGGATGTGGTGCTAACAAATAGACCTGACAGGCCCGGGGTATGAACTGCAAACTTTTCCTGAGCATGTATTCCTGCAGGCTCCAAGGGAGGCCTTTGCCTGTATCGTGGCTCTGCAGCTGTTTAGAGCCCCGGCCTGTACTATGGTGGCTGACAATAAGCATTTCTACAACAATAATTCAAAAGTAAGAATTTTAAAAATAAAATTACCAAGAAAGACAAAGATGTTAACGGTTTTTTTCTTTCTTTCCCCCTTCTCACCACTTTATTTATTTATTTATTTATTTTAATTGCTTAAAACCCTCCATTCTCCAGCAAGGAATAAGCTGTTCTGCGGTCAGGATGACTACCAAAGCCCATGTTCTTGATGACTCGTACCATACCTCCCCTAAGCAATCCTGCTGATCCCCACCATGCCTGCTGGTCCCCACCATGTTGGCTGGGCAAGTGATGGGTCTCACATCACACATGGGCACTGGCCAGCCAAATGCATGCAGGGCAAGGTGTCAGTTAGCTGATATGGGGTAGCATTGCAGCTTTCTCTCTCAGCATACATGTGACATGTTCTCCTCGCCATACAGGCACTAATTTTTGTGATGCCAGGACTTCCGAAACACTGAGAGCTCTACATTTGTCATGTTCCGCTGGAACTGGTCAGCAGTTATCAAAGAAGGTGGGAAGGGAAGAAGGAGCAGAATAACATTTTTAGAAAAAAACATGAACTTTGAAACACAGGAGCTGTATCTAAAGAAGTGCAAATTGGATGGGTGAAGTTACAGCAGTACCATAAGTGCATGTGAGATACTTATTTTGTTCAGCCATCCCACTGATTTTATCTTTCCTTGTGAGTTGATTACTAACCTAGACTGCAAATAAACTTTCTACTTATCCTGCTCTAGTATTAGGAAATACATCTGCGGACACCATTTCTTTTTGCCACCACAGCACTGCAGTACCTTATATACTGCCTCAAGCCAAAGATCCTAGTGCCATAACTGAGTTTAGTAGTTCAGGAGATTTCCTGACCAACACAGGAACAGGAATTGAGAAAAGTGACTGACCCAACTGGGACAACCTAACCTCACTTTTCATCTGTGGGTTTACATGATTTTCACACTGAAAGAGCAAGAGATTAACATAAGCTGGCTGAAAGGTCAATGTAGTAAGAACACCTGTGGAAGATCTGGCAAGGAGTCAGTGACTGGCAGAGTAGGTGGTAGCAGGCCCAGCGTGTGAAACTACACACGGACCAAGTTCCCCTCAGGGCCAGGCGTGTTCTGTTTTGTCAGCAATGTCTGGTGCTTCCCAGACAGTCGCTACTCAAGGTTAGCACAGCTGAGGTAAGGAAATAGTTCTAGTAGATAAAAGGGGGCCCTTGGGTTACACAGGGGGAGTCCTGCCTGGGCGTCCAACCCGTGTGTCCAGCATCCCCCTCTCAGTGACCCCTCCGCGTGGCTCCCTGGGCTCCCTGTGCAGCTTGGAGTGCAAGTCTTTGATTAAATCTGTCCTGTTTAACCCCTCACGAACTTTGAGTGGCTCTCTCGGCCAGCGTCCGACCGTCTCTTGCCCGCCTTGCGTTCACAGTAACAAATGCCGACATTGTGTTTTTTCTTATGCTGTTTTAACAAACCCTTGCTCAGTTTTATGCCCACTACACAATTCACTGCTGTTCTAACAATCCTGGAAATGGAAGGGCAAAGATGGCTAGACAAGGCCATATAGGTTCTTTTATCTAAAAGGATAGACAACATATTTCTTTGGTCCTTAATCTTTTAAGGCATACCGTGTTTTAAATCAACACACCCAAAGAGTCTGTGGATCTTTTATGTGCAGGAAAAGAAGGCTGGGTCCTTCAATTTGATCAGTAATAACAATGTACTTTACTGGAACTTTAATACCTAGTTTTATCTTTGTGCTTGCTTACTTCTTGCATGTATTGATATAACCCTCCCTCCCTGAAAATCTTTTCTTTACTCCCTCCTCTACGTCCCCTCACACTTACAACAGCCAAGACTGTTGAGAAAGACCCAGCACTCTGAAGAATTTGACTCAAAAGGACACAGACATTTACCTGTTGCAGTCAGGGGATGTTTCCTTTTGTCTACTAGGCGTTTGATGAGATAACTCATCTTCAAAGCCTGAAGGTGACTCCTCATCACTATCCATTGCCTCTTCTTTTATGGTAGCATTTATACTGTCTGAAAGACCAGAGATCTTTGTTCACTTCTCTGAATAGTCCATATCCCTCACTTGCATTAGTACAGCTTCTAAATCAGTGCTGAAATACATCATCTTGCATTTCTTGATTTAATGGGAACACACTATTTGCTTAGAACTTCATCCTACCAAGCATCTAAGGAGACTGTACCAGTCTCTACAAAGCACTCCTGAATACCACGATTTGCCTGTTTCTGCAGTGGTGAACACACCTATTCTCCTAAGAATAAAGATAGCCGATCACCAGGAACACCTTCTGTAGTTCCTAGATACCCAAACAATACACAGAGATAGGTGTATACGTATATATGCGTATATGCATATATACATATGTTTCATAACGGAGCACTTGCGTAGAACAACAGAGTCCCCACACAACTGCACGAACTGTGTTTTCAGAGTTCTGTGTGGTATGTGGTTCATTGGTACCAGCTGATAAGTCCTTGTTTCTAAATGCAACAGCAGTCTCTATTTCAGTGTGCAAAAAAAATCCCAAGCAAACCTACCAAATTCCTCCTTGCATGAACTGAGTGATGAGTCTATTCAGTGGACTCCAGGCACCTGCTGTGTGGGGGCCTGGCACAACCCCCCCTGCCCAAGGCAGCCTGGGGGCGGCTCAGGCCTCCTTGGAGTGCCCCAGCCCAGCAGCGAACACCCTGCAAGTCCAGCGCGTTTCTGGACTATCAATCAGAAGCATCCTCACAAGCAATTTCACAGCCGTGTTCCTGCTACAAACAGCTGACCAGGCTGAAGTGACCTCAGAGGCATTTTACCGATGCTGTTCCTGCCGCTGGCGAAGGGGAGGAGCTGGAGGGAAAGCCCTCCTTGTGCATGACCTGGGTCAGACCTAGCCTCAGGAGCCTCTTCACAGACACAGAGACGTGCCCCCAGAAGGTGCCCTGCTCTCCCAACGGCAAGGCCAGAGACGCTACCGGGGAGGCAACGGGCGACCTGCAGAGCACGCCTCTCGCCCCAGCAGTGCCCAGAGGAGCCGAGGCAGCGGCACCTGCTTTGGCCGATGGCTTTCAGGACGCGGGGGACAGCGCGTCTCTCGCCCCATCAGCATTTCTGAGCGCAGGAACAAAGCCGGAGGAGGCCTCCCCCGCAGCCAGCATCCCTCCGGATGTGGGGGAAAATGCACCTCTGACTCCATCAGTTCCTGCAGAAGCTGTGCCACAGGCCTCTCCCTTGGCCATAGGCACTTGGGCTGAGAGCAACAGCCTGCCTCTCCAACAGCCTTTGCCCAAGGAAACACCACCAGCGACCTCTGCCTTGGCTGGAGGCCCTCCTCACCAGGTGAGCAACGAGCACGCCATTGGCACCCATGATGAGAGGGAGCTGCTGTGTCAGCTACGTCTGGGGTGTGCAGGGTGGGGGCAGAGAGCTGCCCCATCGCGTGGCATCCCCCGGCCATGGTGCCAAGCGGTCACCCCCAGCCATTTATCCTCTGCAGTATCTCCCATGGGGGAGATGCCTGCTCCTCTCTGTTTCAAAGTGCCAAAGGCACAGGGCTGACGTGCCCTCCACCCCTTGTGCTGCGTTTAGCCCTGGGGCATGGATGCTGAGCAAGGAGGGGAGGGGCGGCCCCAGCAGCAGCCCCCTCCCACACCCGGTGAGCGACCCCCACTTCTGCCATGCACCCGGCCACCTCCATTTGCCCCTGCCCATCGCAGCCCCCAGCCAGCCCAGCCCTGCTGCTATGGCCTTGTGCCATTGCTGTGCCAGCCGCAGGTCCCTCCCCTTGGGACTCGCAGCTGGTGGCAGCATCCCCCGACCCCAAGCCCTTTCCCCCGTCCATCCCGGGGCACCAGTATCCTGAGCATCGCCAGCTGATGGCACGCGGGTGTGTGTTCTTGCTCCGCCCATGCAGGTTGCCTCTGAGCCCAAAGGCGAGCAGAAGTCATCCTCTTCCTTCAGGCACACACCAGAGGCTGACCCAGGTACGTACCCAAGTCAAGAGCCCTTCTGGGGACGGGGGGCCTGTGCCGGCACAGCAAGGGGCACCGAGGCCGGCAGCAGGAAGCCCTCGGGAGCTGGCTGTGCCGAGGCCACGACCCCGCGGGAAAGCCCTTGGTGGCAGGGGACAGGCAGGTGCCGGTCCTGCGCCCTCGCTGCCCCTCACACGTGGCTCTCCTTCCCGCCACAGGCAACGCCACCCTCCCGCATGCTGCAGCGCCCAGGCGATGGCCCTCACGGCTCAGCACAGCACTTCGGGCTCTGCGCAGAGCTTTCTGCTGCCGCTGTGTCACGGGGCAGCGAGAGGAACGGCGTGCGGGTGCAAGTGCCGGGCAGGTCCCCTGAGATCGGGGCTGGCGCAGAGCAGAGAGCAAGAGCGACGGAGACGCTGTCCTGGGTGCTACAGAAATGCTGCCACAGCTCTCACAAGCCCTAGCCGGTGACAGCCATTGCCTGCTTCGAATAAAAAACCCTGGGAGGCTTTTTCTGCCCATGTTACTTGGTGTTGGGTGCGTCTCCAGAGGAAGACTAGTGCAGGCAACGCCAATGAAGCCAGTCAGGTCTGGAGGGAAACCCATTCAACCAGTCAAAGAGTCCCAGAGCAGCTGGGGTGGGAAGGGGCTTCTGGAGGTCTCTGCTCCAAGCTCCTGCCACAAGGGGTGGCAGCCAGAGGGGGTTTCCCAGGGCCTGGCAGAGCTCGGACTCTCTCTGTTGGAGCACCCTTAGGCTTCAAAGGCTTTTGGCACTCTCAGATGGGAATTTTCCCTGCTGCCCCTTGTGTCCTTGCCCCTCGTCCTGGCCCCAGGCACCTCGCGGATGCGCTGGCTCCATCCTCTGGCTCCATCCTCTCCCCACCCTGCCCTTGGCAGCTGCAGGCAGCAGCCAGATCCCCCTGCACCTTCCCTTCTCCCAGCTGAACACACCCAGTGCCCTTGGCCTTGCCTCATACGTCCCATGCTCCAGCTCCCCACCGGCTCGGGGGCCTCCGCTGGGCTCGCGCCAGTGTGTCTGTGTCTGTCTGGGGCTGGGTAGCCCAAACTGGACCCTATTCCCACACACGGTCTCTCCCAGGCCGAGCCAAGGGGAGCAATGCCTTCCCTCGCCCTGCTGGCTGCCCTCTGCTAACACAGCTGGGGTGCGGGGCCGGCCGTGCTGCCGGGTCACGCTGCTGCCTCCAGCTCCGCTTGTCCCCAGGATCTCCTACCTACCTTGGGTACCCACCACCGCTGTGACCGTCCCCGAGTGCCCTGCCCCTTTGTGCTGGGAGCTTCCTCCAAAAGGGTCCTACCCCCACCCACTGCTGGGAGCTGCCTCTCACGGTGCCCTGCAGCCACAGGCTGTTTCTAGCCAGGCCGCTTTCCGGCCCAGGCACCACCACAGCAACAGCCACAGCAGTCTCAACTCATCTGTTATGCTGTTCTGCGCAGCAGCACTTCCCTGGCCTCTGTGCAGGGCCAAACTGAGACTGAGGCATGGCCATCCTGGCTCTGCATGGCCTCGCTGGCCATCCCAGGGCCTGACACACGGCTCTGCTGCAACCCCAGCTGCCCTTCCGCCCCCATAGCACAGCAAAACACCCATTACGTACCAGTTACCACCCCAAAAGAACACTACCTTCTGCCCATGTATTACCTACACCCAGCCTATGACACTTAGGAAGTGGAGAACAGCCCGGATTTCTTGGCAACATTTTCTAATGGGAGCATTGCATGGGAGCAGCGATCATGGAGCTGAGGACAGTAGGGCCTCCTGTGCCATCAGGGTGAGAGGCCTTCCCACAACTCGGCAATCAGCAAACGCTCTGCACACCCAGGACAAGAAGCCTTCTCCTAGTTCATGGTTTGACCTGCTGCAGCTCCGGCAGGAAGCAGCCCCGTCGGCAGCACCACTGCCCCGCCCCAGCGGGAGGGCACCCACCCGCATCTGAACACATCCACAGCCCCCACCAGACCCACCCCCACCCGCTCTCTCTCTCCCGCTCGCTTCTCTCCCCCAAGTCAGGCCCCACCCCTTCCTCTCCTCCCCGAGGACCCTGCATGCTGGACTCTGATTGGTTGATAGAGCTGTCAGTCCCACCCAGACCCGCCCACCTCCTCTTGCCGGCCAACAGCAGGGCCGCACTGGGGGTGTTGCCATGGCAATGCTGTGGCCACGTGACCCGGGCGGGACGGCGCCATCTTAGTGGCGGCTGCGGGGTGAGAGGCTCCTGGAGCGCTGACGAGCTGCTGCTGCAGGCTGAGGCGCATCGAAATGCGGTTCGTGCGCGGGGCGAGTCCGGACACGGGGGCAGAGGGACCGCAGCCTGCCCCGAGGAGTCCTGACGTTCCTGCGGTTCTGCCTGCAGCCTCCTTCCCGACGCGGCCCTCGGGCAGCCCAGGCTGGCGCTGTCTCCTGGGGGAGCTGCAGCGTGGGGCCGCCGCGGGGTGGCCTGTCCGATGTGTGCCGCCATGGAGCAACGCCCGCGGTTTGCACCCCAGTTAGGAACAGAGAGCCGCTGGGTCTGGGGGAGGCTGTTAGCTGCAAAGGGCTTCCTGCTGTCCTGCAGAGCAGTTCAAGTGCTGTTAACGTCTGCCATAATTTCTTTCTCATGTCTGACTATGACCTTTAGAATTTCTCTTTTTCTCCTACAAAAGTGGATTTTTCACTGTATTTGGGGGAGGGAAAATGAACCTCAGTGCAGTGTGTGATTGCAGAGTCTCAAGCACTTGTTCTTAAACCGCTCTGTACAAAGCAAACATTTGAACTAACTTTCTTTTAGTTTTGAAGAACCTAGCTAAGTGTTAATTTGACTCTGTCGTTATCTGCAGTCCACAATGAGATGTCCTGCTGCTTGTACGCATTGTGTCCAACCTTTTTTGACACTTGGTTTTCTTTGCTCTTGTGTGTGCAGCTTTCTGTCAGTCCCACAGAAGCAGTATAGCAAGCCAGCGGATGATGTGAAGGTGATGGAAGATCTTGTGTTGTTTGGTGATGCAGAGAAGTTTAAACATTCATTTATCTTACCCTTTCTGTGTAAGTAGTATATTTCGCACAGCAGAGTAATGCTTCTAATGTAGCTGAAATAACTTCTTTCACAGAGTACCACGGTCTGAGAAAACTTTCATTTTTCCTCTCTAATTACGATTTACATATTGATAGGTATGACCATGCTAGAGGCATGCTCTGAGCAGGGAGGACATAGCTTCTTCCTCAGAAAATGTGAAATAACGGTGAGCAGTCAGTATATACGCTTTATGCTGCATTCTCTGAATTGCCTTTTTGTGATTTTTGTATAGATACTCTGCTTACAAACAGCTGTTTCAGGACTTGTTTTTCCACTTTAAAACTTATCAGAAATAATGGCTGGGGTTGAAATATGCAAGAAGACTGTGTGATGCCTTCCATTGCCTAGGCACAACTAAGCTGTTAAGCTTTTGTGATTTTACTCCTCAGCTCCTGAATCTTATTGTTCCACATGCACAAAAGAATGATGTTTGCCTGGGCAGTGTGGTTAGCCTACAGGCTCAAAGGCACTGCTTAGCGTCCTGTGTTTGTCCCTGTGGCTGAGATTTGGATTCCCATTTGCCTGTTTTTCCTTGACATCTCCTCACCTCCCAAAGAATCTCCTGGGTGCTGTAGTTTAGTTGCCTGTTACAGGCAAAAGGATCCCAGAATCATTTTTATAAATTGACTTAAGCTCCTTTGTAATATACTCCCTTCATTGAGAGTCACTTCCAGGATTTCCTTTTTAGGGAACTGCATTTATTGGGGGCAAGTTTATGCATATTTGTTCTTGTACCAGCGTTACTTGTGAGCGTAACTGGTTCTCTGTCCCTAGAGCAACTTCTATTATATGTAACAATCATATTTCCTCTGTCTTAGTTTTGCTATGTCAAATTACATTCTCCTAGTGTGCTTTTGAATGATTGGCACTTCATTTTTGGAGCATCTTCATAGCTTGCCTTTGTCACTTTTTGTTTGAATCTCAGTTCCCTTTTTTCAAATGAGACCAGAATTGCTCACGCAATTTGTATGATATCTCTCAAGTGACAGTATGAACAGTTCTGTGGCTGCTGAGGAACTATTGCTTTTTTCATGATTCTACTGGTGGATTAGTAGTTGATGATTAGCTGATACGCTCCGTTTTGTATCTGGATAAGAATTTGCAGCAACCTCCACATTTACTGAGCCTTGGTTTAGAGCAGAAATTCTTGTGCTGCTGCATTTTTGTACTGAGGAGTTAGTCAGTAGGTGCTGCTGTCAGTGCCGGCCTGGAATTCAGAGCTCTCCTCTGGGCACTCAGTGGGAAATAATGTGGGAATGAGGGTAATTGGTGAAAGGCTCTAGCAACTTTGTTTGCTGTGAGGGAAGAAACTTGACGGCTTTCAGGAGAATGCTCTTTGTGATTAAGGGAATAAGTTCAGCATATGATCTTTAGAGCCACTTTCTGAATGGATCTGAGTGGGGTAAGGCTGTATTTGAGGACGGAAGAGGATGTTGCAGTAGTTGAGCTCATCATGCCTTGAGGAAGAGATGTAATTATGCAATAGCTTGTGAAGGCAGTACCTCACCGATGTTCCGCAGCCTGTGCAAGACTTGAACAAGGGGCATAAGAATGTTTAAAAAGGTTCAAGCCAAAAACTATATGCCTCGTAATTATCCTCCTGCGTGCATCATAATTAATTGAAGCTCTCTCAGGAGTGCCCTTCTTGATCTGTCCTGCTGTTTTGGTCACATCTGTGAACATGAAGTTCAGAGGAAATCAGGGGGAATAGATTCACAAATACAGTTACTTTGCAAGGCTCTGGCATACTGTGTGCCAAAGTCAAGCTGCATATAAGTACCAGGTGCTTTTCTAATCACTCTGTTATGGAAATTAGGCTTGTTGGCCACCATAACAGGGCTCGACCCTAGGTTCCCGCAAGTACAGTTCAGAGCCAATCAGAATCAAAGCAAATTAAATAATTAAATTTTAATCACGCACGTGCCGTAATTACAGCTCGAGCTGGGTGCCTCCAAAGAGGAACCCCAACAAAAAAAATCCTGGGCAATTATAGTTTTTTCAACTTAAGTTTCCCACCCCTCACGCAGTAGTTAGACCAATAGTAATTTTTAGATCTGGGGTCTCCTGCTCCTCATTGGATCTCACTGTTGTTCCTAGGTAAGCTGTTTTTCTCCTTATCTTTATTTTTTGCGGTCTCTGCTGACGGTTGTACCTTTATTTTGGTTGGGTCTTACTGTTTTCTCTCAAGGTCCTGAGGAGGAGGAGGAGGAGGAGGTGATTCTAAATCATAACAATTAACACTGCCCCAGCAGTGAGCTAAGGCTTTGCCCCTCAAGGTCCTAATGCCCTGCACTGGTCTTATTTCAAAGCCTTGACACCCTCCCTTTTGGAGTGTGAGACGCAGGAACGCAGACTGCTTGTAACTTCCTTATCTTCCCAGCTGGAACCAGCTCTGAGGCGCTTTTCTTCCTGGACTAAGTAAAAGTTCATTATTTTATCTAAGTGCGGCCTAAGGCTTCAGCAAATTCAGCTACTCATGCTAAGCAAGTTTTAGAGAAGTTGTGCTAAGCAGCTACAGTTTCAGTTTGCTATTCCTTAACAGTCCTCCCTTTGTTTTTATTAAGCATCCCTGCTAATGCTTTAAACAGAGTTCTCGAAGCCTTTTGAGGCATACTATCACTTTCCATAATCTTATGTATAATATAATCATAAGTAATAGGCATAACGGTTAACACAACTACTACTGGGTGCAACACATGATTATAAATCCCTGTTGCAGTTGGTGACCATCCTAGAAGAATTTGCCAGCCATGATGTTCTCTGTCCTTCTTTACCCTTTCCAAGATGTGGTGTATCTCTTCCGCATCATGATGAATGGTGATGAGAGGTTTTTTTTTTTGTCCATTGTTTCGGGCGCGTTCTAGCAGTCGACGCAGGTCATCATGTTGCAGTAGTTTCTTCACCAGTGTGAGATTCATTCCAATGGGGGTAGGTAGTAGATTTTGAATTAATGTATAATTAGATTGTAACAATTGATAAGATCTAATAGGAGCTGAATAATTAAAGTCGCATCCCATAATTTTGGGTAAAGTTACAAATACAAATATTTGAGTAATTAATTACTTGTATCTACAACAATGTTATCTATGAATATAAGATTACAAAATGTTCTTACACATACACATCCTTTTTTAACATATACAAGTACAGTTCAACTCTAACAGCAAAATAAGGTGGTGTGGATTGGTATCATTGAGCGTTTGTTTATTTATTTATTTTAAAGATTTTCAAGCCTTTTTTGCATACTTAGAACATACTGGATTAGTCGTTCATCTCTGTCTAACAGGCTGGTCTTAGCTGGAATAGTAAGTGCCTGGTATCGCTAAATGTCTCCCCAAAAGAATGTCTGCTGGTGTTAGTCCTATGGGTTGCCGTGGGGCATTTCAAACATCCCATAGAGCTAAGTTTAATGCTTCTGGCCATTTTAGGCTAGCACGTGTGCATATTCTTGTTCTTTTTTCTTTTAATGTTCTATTCATTCTTTCTACTTGTCCTGAAGATTGTGGGTGATAAGGGGTACATAGGTTTCTTTTTATTCCTAATGATTTATATAATTGAGTGATTGTGCTTGCCATAAAATGGACACCCTTGTCTGAATCAATGGCTTCTGGGACTCTCTACCTAGGTATGATTTCTCTCAGTAAGGCTTTTACTACTCCCCCTGCATCAGCCTTTCTTGTTGGGAAAGCTTCTACCCAGTCTGATAACTGATCTACTCTCACTAACAAGTGTTTATACCCATTGGCAGATGTCATACCCGCATAATCTATTTGTAGCCTTTGGAAAGGGAAGTAGGCCCATGGTCGTCCCCCTAACTCTGAGCTTGGTTTGCTACTTAAAGTCTTCTGGCAGGTCAGGCAGCTATTCATTATTCTTTTAGCAGCCGCATAAATTCCTGGAGCAGCCCATACTTTCTGTACCTGCTTCGCTATTGCCTCGGCTCCCCCATGAGCTGTATTGTGAAACCACCTAGCTATAGTAATTAAATATTTTTTTGGTAGAATTGGTTTTCCTCCAATTGTCCATATTCCATCATCATTTTGTTTTGCTTCCCACTGTTCCCATTGTTTTTTCTTTTCCATGGAGCAGTCCTTTTCATACATGGTTTTGGGCTCTATTAAATTTGGCCACTCACTTTGGTTCATCCTTGGAACTGCCCCCATACATTCTCTCAGAGGTTGTCGAGCTGCAGCCTTCGCAGCAGCGTCAGTTAATGTATTTCCTCTACTACTTTCTGTAGTGTCTTTAGTATGGGCTGGGCAGTGTATTACAGCAGTTTCTTTGGGGCAGTTGAACTGCTTCCAGCAAATCACGTATTTCTTCTCCACTAGCTGATTTCTTTCCTGATGACAAAAAAATCCTTGTTCTTTCCATAACATCCCTGTTGCATCAAATACTCCAAATGCATATTTAGAATCAGTATAGATATTTACCTGCAGCTTCTTACCAATTCTTGCTGCTTGGGTCAATGCTATTAATTCTGCTCCTTGAGCACTTACAGACGGAGACAAAGGATTGGCCTCAAGTACCTCAAAGATGTTAGTGACAGGATAACCTGAGTGGCGCCTTCCGTCCAAATAATAGGATCATCCATCTGTAAACAGAACTAAGTCTGGGTTTTCCAAAGGTTCATCTTTAAGGTCCTCCCGGGGCTTGCTCGAGCCGACGATCACCTGCTCACAGGAATGATGCGGCTCTCCATCCTCCAGCAGAGGCAATAGCATTGCTGGATTTAAGATATTGCATCTCTTTAAAGTCACATTATCTGCATGCAGTATTATCAGTGCATAGCGGTGAGCTCTCTGTGGGGATAGTGCTTGAGTTGCGTATTGTTTCATTAACAGTTCTACTTCATGTGGCACATACACAGTCAGTGAGTGACCCAAAACTTCAGGTCGTGTTTTTTCAAGAAGAGCTGCAGTAGCTGCTATTGCTCTGATGCATCCTGGAGTGTCTTTAGCTACCACGTCTAGCTGCGTGGAGTAATAGGCCACTGGTCTGCGGTGAGGACCTAGTTTTTGGGTCAGTACCCCACTTGCTACTCCCTGTCGTTCATGGACAATTAATTCAAATGGTTTGCTATAATCTGGCAACCCTAGAGCAGGGGCTGAAACCAATGCCTTTTTTACAGATGTAAAAGCTTTCTCCCTTTCTGGGCCCCAGGCCAAAGGCTCTATCTCCTCTTTTTTTGTTGCCTGCACTAAAGGCTTAGTAAGTTCTCCTAACCCAGGAATCCATGGTTGGCAAAATCCTACAGCTCCTAAAAATCCCCTAAGCTGTTTTTTTGTTACAGGACGAGGCATATCAAGAATTGTCTTTACTCGTTCCAGATAAACTAACCTGTGTCCTTCCTTTAAAATAAAACCCAAATATTTTACCTCTCGTCGACACAGCTGAAGCTTAGACAGAGATGCTTGATGCCCTTTTTCTGCAAGAGCATTACATAGAGAAATAGTGTCTTTTAAACATGTCTCATAATCTTTACCTGCTAATAACAAATCATCCACATAGTGTATTAACACTGAATGTCCTGGAAGTTCGATATCTGAGGGATCATTTTTGAGTATACGCGAAAAAATAGTCGGAGACCCAGTAAATCCCTGCGGTAGTCTCATCCAAGTTAATTGTCATCCCTTCCAAGTGAAAGCAAAGAGATCTTGGCTATCTTCAGCTATCGGTATACTAGAAAAAGGCTGCCGTTAGGTCAATCACGGTAAAATAAGTTGCCCAATGAGGTATTTGTAATAACACGGTTGATGGGTTGGGAACTACTGGGTGTGGAGTAATTACATGTTGGTTTATAGCCCTTTAGTCTTGTACAAACTGATACTCTGGATCACCATCAGAATCTTGCCTGTTCTTTTTAACTGGCAGAATTGGGGTGTTGTACAGGGATTCACAGACTCTAAGAATACCTAGTTTCAAATAATGATCAATTTGTTTTTGGATACTCTTCTCTGCTTCCTTTGGGATAGGGTATTGTTTAACTGTGGGAGGCAATCCCCCCTTTGTTTTTATCGAGACTGGACTAGCTGATTTCTGTAGTCCCACATCCATTCCTGAAGAGCTCCATAACTTTTTAGGAACTGATTCTAAACCTGTTGGAATCTGCAGATTAGTTGACTCTGGTTCTGGTGTCTTAGCCAGAACACATGAACCCATAATTATTAATTTTATCCCTTCCGGCTGTAAACAGATCTGAGTATCCGAGGCTTGCAGGAGATCTCTCCCGAAGAGGCAAGAGGGCGAGTCTGTGGAAATTATAAAACATCCCCACACTCTTTTACCTCCAATAGTGGGCAATAAAGGCTTAGATAACATTCGTTCGCCTTTTCCCATTACTCCTCGCATCACTGTTTTATCTGGTGACTTGCATCCTTTAGGCTCCAAATTTAAAAGGGAAAGGGTGGCTCCAGTATCCACTAGAAAGGGAACTTCTAAACCTTCTGTATTTGCCATTACATGGCCCTTCAAATCCAAACCTATATCCCATAAATTTACCCCAATTTCCACAGTATTTTCTGAGTCTCCTATCTCCTGTCATTGTGGACTGACTGGGAATCGCCTGATCTCCTTCTTAGTGTTTGATTGTCTCATGCTGGCCCCTCTATTCCTAAATACACGGGGCCTCACTGGGCATTGCTGCTTCCAGTGTCCTTGTTCCCTGCAATAATGACAAACATCATTAACTCTTGATTGTACAGCACGTTCACTTTGATTCCATCTATCTCCCCTGGTTCTGCCGTGCCCCCTCCCCTTGCCAGCCTGGCATATGCTCTTTAAAATACTTAAAAGTGTGTCTTGTTGAGCCAGTCAGCTCTTATTGTCCCTCCTGGTTTGTGTTAGGTTATGGGACTAAAGGCTAATCTCCACACACACAGAGGAGCAGAGGAACAATGACAGGCTGAGGAACCCTCCGTAACCTCATCAGAACCAACAGGGCTCCCTAACATGGCTCCTCAGCCCATGATCCTGGTGTGACACCCACCACATGAGTCAATGGTCTCCCTGGACCACCTTGCAGATCCCCTTGGAGGGGTTACTGCTTGCAGGGCTATGGGACTCAATACGGGATGCCAGGAAGAACATCTTGCAATTGAGACTCATTATGGGCTGTTTAGAGGAAAGACCCAAGGCAGTGAAAGAGAGGGATCAAGCTAGTTTTGGGGAGGAACCAATGTGGAAAAGCAGAAGAAAAAGGGGATAAAAGGTGCAGATTGCTTGTGAAAAGGTGCTTGGCCAGTAAGCTGCTCTGGCCCTGTGCCTGATAACTGCAGCCTGTCCTGTCCTCTTCTTAACTCCCTTGTGAACTATTCTCTGGGGTGAGGGGACCCTCTCCTTTCTGTTTGTGCAAGTGCTGTTTTCTGTGTTGAGCTGTGTGATTGGTGATAAATATATGCAGTGTGTGCAGGTGTGCTTGTCTGACTACTGGTAAAACAGGTTCAGCCTTGCTATTGCCTGGACCTGGGGACATGGAGCTGTGGCAGCCTGGCTTCTGTTGGGCTATCGGATTTGGCATCTCCTACCTGAGTGCACATACAAGGCTGAGTGGAGGCAGTCTCGTGTGGGAGCTCCCACTGCTGCTGTCAGTGCTGGCCCCTCTGTACCACTGGTGTTGTTAAAAAGCACGTGTGTGGTGGCATACTTTCCCAGCTGCTCAAATCTACCTATGAATGCAAAAGAAAGATGGTTTTGTGCTGCTTCCCAGCAGAAGCGACCAGCCTGTGCCTTGCAGTGGATTTCCCTACAGGAAAGGGGAGCTGCTCAACCTCATGCACTATCCCACAGGCCACTGTAGCATAAAGAGCTCTGTCTGTTTGCCTCTCCTTTCAGCTAGGAAGCTCAGGAGCAAGCAGTGCAAGCCAGACCCTGGACTGGGGAATCAGGGTGTCTGGGTGCTGTAGGGGCCTTCCTCCAGGGACACCCCCCCCCCCCCAAAGGTAAGCACTGCCCCAGAGCTGACACTGGACAGCCCAGGGACTGGCTGAGGCACAGAGGAGAGAAATGGCATTCCCCAGACTTGGCTGCCAGCAGTGCACTGGAGCTGGGAGGGAACCCAGGTGTCTGGGCTCCCAGTCAGCCTCTCCCCTGCTCTCCCCAGTAGACCCCTGCCTTTCACCTTCCCACCCAAACCAGAGGGGAGGGAGGCAGTCTTTGTGCACCAGCCCTGCACCACCCCCATGCCCAGCCCCGCTGCCCCAGGGCTGTGGGTGCAGCAGGTGCAGGTGTGCTGGACACTGTGCTGTGTGCACGCAGCACTGTGTTTGGGCAGGTGTGTGGAAAAGGGGCATGTGCAGCGTCCATGGCGTGCACAGGTCTCTTATCCCCATTTGGAACCACAGATACTAAGGGGGATCTTTGGCCACACCATGCTGCGTACTTCTGTAATATGCCCATTTAACGGTAAATTCTCTTGCTCCAAACCAACTGCAGGAGGTATCTTGGGGATGAAGGCACTCGCACCAGCTCCATGAATTCTGAGTCCATTGAACCACATCAGTGTGTCACAAGATGTGCAACTCAGGAAGGCGAGAGAAGAAAGAGGGAAAAAGAAGAATCAGAGACTCTAAATGCAGCAACTTAGGAAATTATTGTTGGTCTCTCTCATCTACTGACATAAACAAGCACAAAGTGCAATGGACTTTAGCAGCATTATTATGTTTGGGGAAGTCCAGTAAACTGGTGCTGCTTGGAAGATATACTGCAGAGGGAAATACAAGTTATCCCCGTACTTACCCTGAGATCTGCCTTGTGATAAGCTTGTATCACTGCTGCAATACCTTTGCTGAGGCAGCCTGGAAAAATGCAAAAAGACAGAGTGCCCATACCCTCTATTAGAACAGGTTTGGCTTTCAGGAACAAGGTGCTCTGAAAGACAGGAAATAAACTCTCCTGCATCATCTAGGAAAAACATTTTCACAGACAATGGACAAGCTGCATCAATCTCCTGGCAAACATCAACAAGCCATATAGTCTATGATGGCTTCCTTTCCCCTAAATGCCTGGCCTGTGGTTTATTTTAGCTGTGCTGACAGCAGATCGGCCCCTCTCCAGCAACTCAGTTGACAGTATGAGAAAGACAGGAGTGCAGCTCCCATCACCTTGCTCAGTGTGCTCTCAAGAGGACCAGAAAGAGAAGGACCAGGGTAATGTTTCACCCCGGTCTCCTGTGGGACCTTGCAATGAACTGCCACAGGCTCTTGCTTCCTTCCACAAGGGGCACTAAACCCACCCACAGACAGCCTTGCTCATCAGGCCTTTTTCAAGGTATGCCGAGCAACCTTGAGGGCAGCTGCAAACAAGCAACTGTCCCCACAACCCAGTCCCCACAAAAATTGCGTTTAATTTACTGAGGGAAGAAGTCATTCACTGGCAACTTTCACACAGCATCTGCTCTAAAACTGACTGCTGGCACTCTAGTTCCTGAGGTCTGACAAGGCTTTGTCACCATAACTGGAGGGGAATTCCCCCCAGAAGGTAACACAGTACCTGCTGACATTCTTCCCACCAAGATCAGGCTCTTGCTGAGAAGCACATCCACCCTTCAGAGATGCCGAAACACAACGCCTCCAAACGTCTAAGTGCGACTCCGCAGTGACTGACCAAACATGTCGCACGTTGCCTACATGGAGCAGAGAGAGAGCACAGGTGACTTTGCTGAGTAGCATCATCCTCAACTCCAGCAGAAAATGAGAAAGCCTCTTTCCCTTACAGAGCGTAACATCCTAGGTAAATCTCACCCACTGTCCCTGGTTTACTGAAAACAGACAAAAAATCATGGGAAGGACAAACCACCTTGGAACAGAAAGGTCACAAATGTTGCGCTTTTTTCTGTTTTCCCCCCTCTGATTAGAGGCCTCCATGAACATTTTTGCTAGCTCTCCAGATAGGCAGGAGGACACAACTGCATGCTGTTCGTTGCTTGCTTCCACCCAGGGGTCTCACAGGGAACATGCTCAGACCTGCTTCCCTGCAGGAAGCTTACATAGAAAATCCACCCACGAGGAGGGCTCTGATGGCTTTCCAGACTGTCTGTATTGTCAGGAAAAAAAGACAGTCTGCACTGCAGTCAGCGTACAAAGGAACAGGAATAACGCTGGGTTCTGGATTCAAAGAGGGAGAGAAGGGAGAGCAGTTCAAAAAGAAGAAGGAATCTCCTTGCTTTGAGAGAAGCCTGTACTCCAGGACTGTCATGCAGACACCGCAGACAGACACATGATAGGAAGAGAAGGGTCTTGTACAAACGTACTAGGGCCTGATACATTCCTTTAGGGAACGGGTGCTGTAAACATGAGGGGGTATTTTTCTGGTTCCAGTGTGGACTGTGTGGAAACAACTGCGGGGCGGGGGGGGTGGGGGGGAGGAGAAGAATACCCTAGTTTCTACCTCTCGTCTAATATCTGAAAAAGAGTGATGAGAGACCTCCCTTATACTGCCAGGAGGAATGAGTGATAATTACCCTAAGAAGATAAAACTGTCACTCAAGGGAAACGCCAGGACTGGCCTTCAGGAATCAGAGGTGGCTGGAGATGCCATGTTCTGAAATGTCTTTCAAGCCCTGCCCTGCAGCATATTGGAATCACATTAAGAGAAATAACCTGATAGCCGCTCTGTGACGTACTAAGTTGATCTTACTTCGGGAAGATTATGAATGAAGGAGCAGGGGGAAGAGAAGGAAGGAAGGGAGGGAAGATTGGGTCTCTTTGGACACCACTGCATTTGCCCAGCCACAGTATTTCTCACCACAGTATTTCTCACTTCGGAATGATTTCTGAGGAGGGAACTAGAACATGTAGTTAAGTGTGTCATTAAATACTTAGGAAGCAAAATTGTTAGTGGAATTCTGTTTTTCCTTCCTATAGATATGTTCCTCAACAAAAAAAGAAAGACAATCCAATAACATTCAGAATCAGAGCTGGAAGATGGCTGGCAACACCATTGCTCCACTTATATTTCTTCATCATTTACAGTATTTTCAAAGTACAATTTGCTGTATGAGTGCCTCAGCTCTAGACACATTCTTTGAATTTAAATACGTTTTCAATGGCTGGTGACATCCACTGTACCCAAACTGCAACAAGATCAGTTTGCACTTGTAGCTCTTTGTTAGCTGGTGATTTGAGACCCAATTCTGCCAAAGCGTGCCTGTAGATAGAATTTTAAATGTTCATGGTTTCAGAAATTTCTTCTTGAGCAGCATCCCCTCCTTCACTGAGCTCAGGATGCCTATGCCACACCTGTGTGGAGTATAAAATAATGAGGACTGAAAGCTTAAGTGTGTCTGTAACAAGGTGGAAGAGATGCTTATGGCTGCAACTCAGTATGAGAGGGAAAGCAGGAAAAAGCAGGAAAAGCAAAGAAGCGTTTTCAGAAAGGGCTAAAGAACCCAACAGAGGAGAAGAAGATTTAATACTGCAGCTGGGTGTTTTTTTCTTCCCCAACTCTCAAATCAACTATTGATCAGCAAATTCAAACATTAACCAAGATTTGTTTTTTTATCCCTCTCAGTTCTGCCAAACGTCAGTGTAATACATGCTAGGCCTTTTGTTTCAGCTGGTGCATCCTGACGGCATGGCAAAGCCAAGGCATTGTAGGTCCCCTGCTTACACCTGTCCATAACTTTGTTGTGCTGGTCAGGATTCCCTGAGAGTTGTCATTAGGTGCAATTCATTTACCCAAGAACGTAAGACACTAGCTCCTCTTTAATATTAGCTGGCAGGTTATGTTATATAGCATCCTTTCCCAGAAGCAGTGGAGAAGAAGTCACAGTTCAACAGATAATGGGTTATTTTCCAAAATTCCTGGAAAGGACAATACCAATTGTAATTTGGCTCCACAATTTATAGTACACTGTTAAACACTGTGGAGAATGGCAAGAGGCCAGAAGGAGGCAGAATTGAGTAAAATTGCATCTCAGCTGTAAAACAGGTCATTTTGAATGCATGCAGTCCAGAGGCGCCTTAATTTTACAGACCTCCATACTACGAGCTCCAATTGAAACAAAATGCTTCTGTACATTGCTGCTTCATAATTTCATCTGTTAGATGCAGTTCCAACTCTTAGTCCTTTGGGTTCTGTAAAACAATCACTTCCATTGCAAAAATGAATGGTATTGAGAAAAAGCCTACTAAAAATGGGGGGGAGTAGCTGAATTTCACCCTACACGGGATTTTTACAGCAGCCCAAGTCACATATGGCAGCAATGGCTTCTGCAGAGAGGCCCAAAGCTGCCTTCTCCACAGAACTGACAAGGAAAAAAACCTTCATCCTGTTTGGCTGATCTCAAATATACAGGCCCAGAGCATCCAGGCTGTTAACAAGACTGCTTTAGAGTACCAGTCTGAAAGATTCAGCACCACTTTGTCCTGTGGTCACAATACTGGAAAAGCCCTGCCCAAACCTCAAAATCTATTCGCTAGTAGACATGAGGGAAAAAGGCCCACAAAGTCCTTCAAAATCAAGATGCCAAGCAAGAAGTATCGTTTGAATCCAATTCACTCTAGCTGGCTATTCTGCAGATGAATAATGAGTTCACTGCCAACTTGCTGCTCTTCATGCTTTGGACACAGCAAACAGGAAAGAAGAAAAGGTTGGGGGGGGGAAGGGGGAGAAAGGAAAGAAGACAGGGAGTAGAAATGGGCATTTTGGGCTGATATTGTTAGGATACCAGAGAGTTATCAACAAGAAAATAGGCTGGGCTGTCACATTAAACATGGCTTTTGACAGTTGAGAAACAGCAGGGCCTGGATGCAGAATCAATTCCTGCCACAGACTTTTCTTCTCAGGAAGTTCTTGTCCATTCCTGCTTAACACAAGACCTGGGCACAACTCAGCCCCTTAAAGAGGCTGTAAACTGGAGCTGAAAAGTGCCCGACTCACCTTATTGTGCCAGTCTTGCTCAACCCCCTCCTAAACTTCACTTAGATGTGTGGCACTGCAGTACGTGATCATGACAATTCAGATTCCCAGAACACCTAGCTGGAGCAGGAGAGACTTCTAGTCTCTACTCTAGCATTTCTCACTGCTGAGGGCTTGCCTTTGCAACCTTGAGATTGTTTGTATTTCAAGAAATTGTATTTTAAACTGCCAAAAGTCCTTCTAAGCAAGTAACGCATAGCACGGGAGCTGTCAGGACACATCAGCTCCTTAGTCCCACTGAGCTTCCTTTCACCTGCTTGAACTACAAGAACTAACTGCAGCAACACATTATTCTTTTTTAGAAAAACCTACAGTGCAACCACCTCATGTATTTTCCCAGTGTATTTCCCAGTACCTTATAGGCAGCAGAGAGATGCTGAAGCTGGAGAATAAGGAGCTGGCTCCAGGTTTGCAGAGTGTTCTCTGGCAGTTCTCCCTCTCTCTGCTGCTGGACTCCTCAGCCCTTCTCCTCTTGGCAGAAGCTCAACCGCTTGCCCATCTCCAATAGACTTTTTTGTGCTCTTGCAGTAAAAAGGAACTCACTAGAACAGCAGAAGGTGGCACATCAACAATAACAGCTCTACACCTCCCTACTTCCCAGCTGTTGGCTCTGAAGCAGGAAAACATCAGAATTGCTCTGCTTAATAGAGGCAAGGACAGTTCCCCCTGCCCCCACCAAATGGTTCTTCTCCCTTATCATCCAAAACAGCTGAATCCTTTAGACTGCCTCCTTCCCAGAAAAGATCTGCCCAAAATATAAGCAACTAAACCTTGTATCCAGCAACTGCTGAAGATCAAATTCAGCTATAGGCACCTGGTGCCACCAAAAGATTAAAGAACGTCATAATCATAGGATGTTGCAGGAAGAGCCTCTTGAAAGGGATCTTAAACTCATGGCTGTAACTTCTCTTCCACTTTTCTGAAGCTGTCTCATGGGTCTATGTTACCACAGTCCAAAATAAGTTGTCCACAGTCCAAAAGGGGGTCCAAAAGTTGTCCAAAGTCACCACAGTCCAAAAGCCCTCCCTATTCTGCCTGAAAGTCGTTCAGAAAAGCTCAGATCCCCTCTTTCAGCCTTATTCATATGCTGTTAAGAGCATCAGCTTGTAGAAATTCTTAGGCTAATGTCAGAAACTGTCAGCAGCCATGTTATGCTGAGTACCTGCCCTCTTACCTGAGCAGTTATTAGGTTTCATCTGTATCAACAAGACATAACAGTGTAGCATGCAGCTGATGGAACACTATTTCAGAAAATTTATTTAATTTTCCTCTCCTATTTCCTGCATGCTGTTGCCAATAATTCTGAAACCACGTCCTCCACAAACATCTCTTCAAATACAAGGTGGTTGCTTACAAAGTGCTTCCCAACATATTTCAGAGCAAATGAACCTCCAGAAGACAGCCAGCCACACTCCGCAAGACAGCCTGGGATGCTCTCATGCTCAGCTGAAATCTTCTCCCACATCCCGACGATCTTTGCTACAATCCAAGTACACATGCCAGCACAGACACAGCCTTCCTAAACGCAGCTCTCTCCTGCCTGCCACAGCCACTCACACAAAAAGCCTCCATGGCCTGGGCAGCTTTTCCACTTGGGGGAGACACCCAAGAGTACCCGCTCCTACAGCACCTCCTTTATCCCGGCAGCACTACGACCTCTCACTGCCCTTCAAATCCAACACTCCCAAAAAGAACGACAGCTGCACCAACAGGAAAAACACGATCCCCAGGTTTCCCCAAACTAACACCTCCTGCCACCTACCTGGGAGCTGCTGCCTGAGCTCGACCAGTCCATCGGCTGGGGTGACCTGGCCGATGCCAGCCCAGCTGTCTTCACCGCCTGCAAAGCAAAAGGAGGCATTTTTAGGCAAGGGCACACAGAAAGAACCACCAAGAGCCACTGCCTCTTCTCTCCCGGGTCCTGCCACATGCCAAGGACAGCAAACACATGCCCAGGCGCCCCCGCAACAACGTCTCTTGTATTATGCCCCATTTTGTGTACAACCAAAGGCACACAAGCGTGGATGCAAAACAGGCTTCCAAATTCACGCTTCCAAGCCCATCTTGCAGTGGTGCCTCTCTGCTCAGCGGCACACACCCTTGCCAAGCCACCCTCCCCACCTCTCCCCAAAATAACTCCTGCCGCCACCTACCTGGGAGCTGCTGCCTGAGCTCGACCAGTCCATCGGCTGGGGTGACCTGGCCGATGCCACCCCAGCTGTCTTCACCACCTGCAAAGCAAAAGGAGGCATTTTGAGGGAGAGGCACACTGAGAGAACCACCAAGAGCCACTGCCTCTTCTCTCCCGGGTCCTGCCACATTACAAACCCAGCAAACACATGCCCAGGTCCCCAGCAACAACGTCTCTTGCATTATGCCCCATTTTGTGCACCTCCAAAGGCACACAAGCATGGATGCAAAACAGGCTTCCAAGCCCATGCTTCCAAGCCCATCTGGCTATGGTGCCTCTCTGCCCAGTGGAACACACCCTTGCCAAGCCACCCTCTCCAACTCTGCCCAAACTAACACCTCCTGCCACCCACCTGGGAGCTGCTGCCTGAGCTCGACCAGTCCATCGGCTGGGGTGACCTGGCTGATGCCACCCCAGCTGTCTTCACCGCCTGAAAAGCAAAAGGAGGCACTTTAAGGCAAAGGCCTGCGGAAAGAACCACCAAGAGCCACTGCCTCTTCTCTGTTGGGTCCTGCCACATGCCAAGGACAGCAAACGCACTTCCTGGCCAACTCGCAACAAAGTCCCCTCTACTCTAGCCCAATCTGTGCCCAAGCAAAGGCACACAAGGCACACATTCCTGTGCCCCATTTTGTGCACAACCAAAGGCACACAAGCATGGACTCACAAGAGGCTACCAAACTTGAACTTCCAAGCCCGTCTTGCAGTGGTGCCTCTCTGCTCAGCGGCACACACCCTTGCCAAGCCACCCTCCCCACTTCTCCCCAAACTAACTCCTGCCGCCACCTACCTGGGAGCTGCTGCCTGAGCTCGACCAGTCCATCGGCTGGGGTGACCTGGCTGATGCCAGCCCAGCTGTCTTCACCGCCTGAAAAGCAAAAGGAGGCATTTTGAGGCTAAGGCCTGTGGAAAGAACCACCAAGAGCTACTGCCTCTTCTATCCCAGGTCCTGCCACATGACAAGGACAGCAAACACATGCCCAGGTCCCCAGCAACAATGTCTCTTGCATTATGCCCCATTTTGTGCACAACCAAAGGAACACAAGCACGCATGCAAAACAGGCTTCCAAGTTCACGCTTCCAAGCCCATCTTGCAATGGCACCTCTCTGCTCAGCAGCACACACCCTTGCCAAGCCACACTCCCCACCTCTCCCCAAAATAACACCTGCCGCCACCTACCTGGGAGCTGCTGCTGCCTGAGCTCGACCAGTCCATCGGCTGGGGTGACCTGGCTGATGCCAGCCCAGCTGTCTTCACCGCCTGCAAAGCAAAAGGAGGCATTTTGAGGCTAAGTCCTGCGGAAAGAACCACCAGGAGATACTGCCTCTTCTCTGTCGGGTCCTGCCACATGCCAAGGACAGCAAACACATGCCCAGGTCCCCCCACAACAACATCTCTTGTATTATGCCCCATTTTGTGCACAACCAAAGGAACACAAGGCGCACATTCCTGTGCCCCATTTTGTGCACCTCCAAAGGCACACATGCATGGATGCAAAACAGGCTTCCAAATTAACGCTTCCAAGACCATCTCGCAATGGCACCTCTCTGCTCAGCAGCACACACCCTTGCCAAGTCACCCTCCCCACCTCTCCCCAAACTAACTCCTGCTGCCACCTACCTGGGCGCTGCTGCCTGAGCTCGACCAGTCCATGGGCTGGGCTGACCTGGCCGATGCCATCGCAGCTGTCTTCACCACCTGAAAAGCAAAAGGAGGCATTTTGAGGGAGAGGCACACAGAAAGAACCACCAAGAGCCACTGCCTCTTCTCTGTCGGGTCCTGCCACATGCCAAGGACAGCAAACACATTCCAAGGTCCCCCTGCATTATACCCCATTTTGTGCACCTCCAAAGGCACACAAGCATGCATGCAAAACAGGCTTCGAAGCTCAAGCTTCCAAGCTCATCTCGCAGTGGCACCTACCTGGGAGCTGCTGCCTGAGCTCGACCAGTCCATTGGCTGGGGTGACCTGGCTGATGCCAGCGCAGCTGTCTTCACCACCTGAAAAGCAAAAGGAGGCATTCAGACGGAGAGGCACACAGAAAGAACCACCAAGAGCCACTGCCTCTTCTCTCCTGGGTCCTGCCACATGCCAAGGACAGCAAACGCACTTCCTGGCCAACTCGCAACAAAGTCCCCTCTACTTTAGCCCAATCTTTGCCCAAGCAAAGGCACACAAAGCACACATTCGTGTGCCCCATTTTGTGCACAACCAAAGGCACACAAACATGGATGTAAAACGCTTCCAAGCCCATCTCGCAGTGGCACCTACCTGGGAGCTGCTGCCTGAGCTCGACCAGTACATGGGCTGGGCTGACCTGGCTGCTGCCTGCCCAGCTGTCTTCACCACCTGCAAAGCAAAAGGAGGCATTTTGAGGGAGAGGCACACTGAGAGAACCACCAAGAGCCACTGCCTCTTCTCTCCTAAGTCCTGCCACATGACAAACCCATCAAACACATGCCCAGGTCCCCAGCAACAACGTCTCTTGCATTATGCCCCATTTTGGGCACAATCAAAGGCACACAAGCATGGATGCAAAACAGGCTTCCAAGCTCCCACTTCCAAGCCCATCTTGCAATGGCGCCTCTCTGTGCAGCGGCACACACCCTTGCCAAGCCACACTCCCCACCTCTCCCCAAACTGACTCCTGCCGCCACCTACCTGGGAGCTGCTGCCTGAGCTCGACCAGTCCATGGGCAGGGGTGACCTGGCTGATGCCACCCCAGCTGTTTTAACCAGCTGCAAAGCAAAAGGAAGCATTTTGAGATAAAGGCACACAGAAAGAGCCACTGCCTCTCCTCTGTCGGGTCCTGCCACATGACAAGGACAGCAAACAAATTCCCAGGTCCCCCCGCAATACAGCTCTTGCATTATGCCCCATTTTGGGCACAACCAAAGGCAGACAAGGTACACATTTGTGCCCCACTGTGTGACAACCAAAAGCACACAAGCATGGATGCAAAACAGGCTTCCAAGCTCACGCTTCCAAGCCCATCTTGCAATGGGGCCTCTCTGCTCAGCGGCACACACCCTTGCCAAGCCAGCCTCCCCACCTCTCCCCAAACTAACTCCTGCCGCCACCTACCTGGGAGCTGCTGCCTGAGCTCGACCAGTCCATTGGCTGGGCTGACCTGGCTGTTGCCTGCCCAGCTGTCTTCACCGCCTGCAAAGCAAAAGGAGGCATTTTGAGGGAGAGGCACACTGACAGAACCACCAAGAGCCACTGCCTCTTCTCTCCCAGGTCCTGCCACATGCCAAGGAAAGGAAACCACCAAAGGCACACAAGCATGGACTCACAAGAGGCTACCAAGCTCGAACTTCCAAGCCCATCTTGCAGTGGTGCCTCTCTGCTCAGCGGCACACACCCTTGCCAAGCCACCCTCCCCACCTCTCCCCAAAATAACTCCTGCCGCCACCTACCTGGGAGCTGCTGCCTGAGCTCGACCAGTCCATCGGCTGGGGTGACCTGGCCGATGCCAGCCCAGCTGTCTTCACCGCCTGAAAAGCAAAAGGAGGCATTTTTAGGCAAGGGCACACAGAAAGAAACACCAAGAGATACTGCCTCTTCTCTCCTGGGTCCTGCCACATGCCAAGGACAGCAAACACATGCCCAGGCGCCCCCGCAACAACGTCTCTTGTATTATGCCCCATTTTGTGCACAACCAAAGGCACACAAGCATGCATGTAAAACAGGCTTCCAAATTCACGCTTCCAAGACCATCTTGCAATGGCGCCTCTCTGCGCACCGGCACACACCCTTGCCAAGCCACCCTCCCCACCTCTCCCCAAACTAACTCCTGCCGCCACCTACCTGGGAGCTGCTGCCTGAGCTCGACCAGTCCATGGGCTGGGGTGACCTGGCTGATGCCACCCCAGCTGTCTTCACCACCTGCAAAGCAAAAGGAGGCATTTTGAGGCTAAGGCCTGCGGAAAGAACCACCAAGAGCCACTGCCTCTTCTCTCCCGGGTCCTGCCACATGACAAGGACAGCAAACACATGCCCAGGTCCCCAGCAACAACGTCTCTTGCATTATGCCCCATTTTGGGCACAACCAAATGCACGCAAGGCACACATTGGTGCCCCATTTTGTGCACAACCAAAGGCACACAAGCATGCATGCAAAACAGGCTTCCAAGCTCACACTTCCAAGACCATCTTGCAATGGCGCCTCTCTGCTCAGCAGCACACACCCTTGCCAAGCCACCCTCCCCACCTCTCCCCAAACTAACACCTGCCGCCACCTACCTGGGAGCTGCTGCCTGAGCTCGACCAGTCCATCGGCTGGGGTGACCTGGCCGATGCCAGCCTAGCTTTTTTCACCACCTGCAATGCAAAAGGACACATTTTGAGGCTAAGGCACACAGAAAGAGTCACTGACTCTTCTCTGTCAGGTCCTGCCACACGCCAAGGACAGCAAACACATTCCCATGCCTGCCCCACCAGGGTCTCTTCTACTGGCATCCCGTTTGCTCTTACTGACCGCCTACAAGAATGGATACACAACACGTTTTCCAGCCTCATCTTGCAAGGTTAAGCATTGGGCTTAACCTGAGAAATTTTATGAGCCCTAGGCTATTCCCTAGCTCTCCCCATAAGCTCATTTTTAGTGCATATCAGCAAGATTCAATAGGGAAGCAGAAAAGCATGGTACTGCCTCTTACTTATCGCAATGCCACTAGCTATTTGTTGCGGATTATGAGATTTTCATGTATTCCCCATCTCCCTCTCAGTGCAATGGGATGCTCAGAGACATCTGTTGTCAGAATTGCTTTTCATCTGGGAATCTCCACTGTAGCGTTGGCAATGGAGAGAGGTCACCAAGCTGCTCTCACCACATGTTCAGTTATGACCTGTGTCCTCAGGTGGGCCTTCCCCTTCTGTGACTACCCTCTTGCTTTTGCTGCATTGAAATAACTTCTGTACTAGTAGCCGGAGACCCTTCTGCAAAGCTCATCCCAAGCTCTCTTTAAGGCCTCTTCTTTTCCTTATCCTGTCTGATCTTACAGACTTCCCTGCTCTCCTGACCTCTGACAAACTATCTAGGACTCCAAGGACAACTTTCCCCTTCTCTACACAGTACTCCTTGCTTTCATAGTAAACCATACAGGGGGGTTTACTGGGACCCTTAGTCTTTCACTCTTGATTGTAAGAAACAGGCTGCTCATGCTCTTCATGCAGAATTTTAGCAGCCTGCAGGCTCCTGCGGCTTTTTCCTGGGCAGTCTTCTGTAGTATTTTACTAATTGCCTCTTCCTTATGTCGCTCCCTTTCTTGAAATGATCTGTGTACATCCTGGCTCTGGTTGGCTTGCACTCTGCTATTCTCATGTTAAGCCCAGCTGCACTTCACCACCCCAGAGTGACTCTCTCCAGTACCTCCCAGACTAAATCCTGCACAAACTAAATCCAGACCAAGTCCACCACAGTGTCTTTTCTCACTGCTTCACAGACCACCTGGTGTAGGAAGCAGCCCTTTACAAGCAGGAGACACTTCAGGTCTGAAGGCATCGTCTCCTGACAGGGCCTCTGGCCTTCTAGCCAAGCATCACAAGACGTCAGTGCTGCCTCTGTGCCTCTTCCCATCTTCCCCTTTGTGTGAGGCAGCCCAGCTGGAACCTCAGCCAGCCCTTCCAGGCCTTTGGCAGGCTCTCCCCCTCCTCCTCAGCGCAGGAGGAAGGCCAGGGCACAAAAGCCTGGAGCCTGCCCTGTCTGATGGAAAAGGGCAGAGAGGCATGCCTGCCTCTGCTTCGCCCAGCACCTACCGCTGTGTCACTGTTGAGCCATGCACAAATACTCCCCTGTGTCTCTCCCCATGTAGGTGTCACTTCCCCCTTGGGGGCTTTGGACCAAGGGCAGGGCTGTTCTCTTCACTCTTTCAAAGCACTTTGTGTTCATGTCAGCCATGGTTGTCAGCCCAGAGGCTTTGTGTCCCTTGGCCAGGGCAGTTGCAAGGAGTTCAGGATCTAATGACAAGGCTGCTTTTCCTGTAACTCCAAGAGCCCCTGCCCTAAGGACCCTCTGCCAAATGCCTGCAGACCAGGTGATCATCTGAGGCTGCAGCCTCCCTCCAAACCCCCTCTCCCAGAACATCAGGTGATGTTTCATCCTCAGGAATTTAAATGCCCACAGGCATTTCCAACAACTCCAGGGCCTCACCCAGGGACATCCCCCCCGCCAGGGCTGGAGGCTCCCAGGGGCCAAGACCAGCTCCCCAGCATCAGCAGCCCCTGACTGCTCCCATCCCCTGGGGTCCAGTCGAGACTGCCCATGCCAGGCCAAGTCCTCCCTCACCTCCGCCACACACTCCCTGGGTGCGGCTCCCCAAGGCCAAGGGGAAAGTGGAACGGTTCATGGATAAATGAGCGGCCCAACCTCATCTCTTCCCCATTACCTCCATCACACCCTGCCCCGCCAGCCCCATCTCGTGGGCCTGCCTCCCCTCTCACCCACCCCGCAGGCCTCCCCCACGCCAGCACCAGACATACCTGCCCAAGCTGGCAGGCCCTGCTGCGCACCCGGCCTCTTCTCCCCAGGCCGACACGGCGAAGGCCACAGGCGACCTCCTTCCCTCCTGTGCACATGGGCATCATGAGCAGCAACACACCAACGGCCACCGACCACGGGGAGAACCGTTCTGACACAGAAACCCCACGGCCGGAGCCCTGAGTGCATCCGTGTTCCCATGGCGATAACGGCCACTCAGAATGGAAGCAGAAGGGGACCAGGAGGGGGCTGGGGGAGACGGCCCTGTAGCACTCGCCTCAGCACTGCCCACCACGGCTGCAGAGACCAAACCTGGGAGCAGCCAGCACTTGCTGCTTTGGACTGCGTCCCCCACTTGATGCCCAGCTGCTTTCCCAGTCATGGTTTCTTCTGGGTGCAGAGGTTTGGGCCCGCCACTTGCAGCAGGACAAGAGCGCCCCAGCACTGTGCTGATGCTCAGAGAGGAGGATGTTATGCTACGATGCGACCCATCGTTCTCTGTCCCCACCAAAGCCCTCAGGCTGAGACCCCATCTGGGCATGTGCTGACACTCCCAAACCAGCCTGGATAACCGGTACTGCACACTGAACCCCAGAGGTTTAGGGGCACTGTGCAAGGGAGCTGGGCGTGTGGTGCTGCACATGCAGCACAGCCCCTCTGCGCTGCTCCCACTTTGCCTGCTGGGGAGCAGCGCTGAGTCCAAGCCCAGATGTCACAAAACAAGACAGAGCCCCCAGCGCGGAGCCTGGGCCGAGCTGGCACCTCCTCTCAACCCTGGTCCTCAGGGTGTGCAGCAGCTCAGGGCTGAGCCCCAGGGTCCTGCAGGGGCTGGGGATCCCCCTGCCGTGGGCCAGGCCCAGGGTGGTGGAGCCAGCACGTGACCAGAGCTGGTCGGTGCCTCCTGGCTGGCAGACAGGGTCCCAGGGCCAGCGCAGCCATAGCCAAGGCCGAGCGAGCTCAGGAGCCCCACGCTGACTCTGGCTGGGCTGCGCAGGGAGGGACTGGGGTATGGCATGGCCCTGCACCACTGCTCCCAGCACCGGCGGCCCAGAGCTGGGCTCCCCTTGCTGCCCCGCACGGCCCCCAGGGCAGCCAGGAGCCCCGCAGCGCTCCTGCGGCAGAGCCCAGCCCCTGCGGGGCAGCGGCCGGGCCCCGGGGCCCTGCACTGCCCAGGCACATGATGCCAGGCTGCCCCGAGGCCCCACCATGCCCCGCCCTGCCGCCCACAAGATGGTGCCTGGGCCGGGGAGGGCCGCCCACCGGGTCACGTGGCACTAAGGTTGCTATGGCATCGTCCCCCCCATGCGGCCCTCCTGTTGGCTGGCAAGAGGATGAGGGTGGGGATCCCTTGGACTGACAGTTCTGCCAGCCAATCGGAGTCTAGCATTCAGAGTCTGCAGGAGGGGAGGAAGTTGTGGGGCCTCATCTGGAGGAGAGAAGAGAGAGGAGAGAAAGAGAGAGTGAGGGGGGGAGAGAGAGAGAAAAAGAGAGAGGGAAGTGAAAGAGAAGAGGGAGAAAAGAAGGGGAGACGAGCATGGAGGAGCGAGAGAGCAGCGGGAAAGCAAGAGAGCAGGGCAGAGCTGTGCTGGCAGTGACCGCTGCTCCCTCGCCTCTCCCTGTCACACTGAGGTTACCTCTGCCTTCCCCACAGCCTCCTGCCCTCCCTGCAGAAATGCTTTCTCCCCAGCTTTGGCCAGCCAAAAGCCCTCCCGGCCTCACTGAGAAGCACGGGGCCCTGACAGCAAAACTGCCCCAACCCTGTGGGGGCTGCAGGGCCAGCGCAGACACCTGCTCTCACCAGGACCTTTAGCAAAGGGGGCCATTTGTCAAGCAATCTGGGTGGGGGGAAATGGCCAAGACTAGGCATTTCCCCCAGGGCTGGCCTACCCTGGAGCTCAGATTTAACTCTGCTCCTGCTTCTCTGAGCCTGGTGTCCTTTCCCATGGCAAGAGCACGCTCCAGCTGCTGCCTCTGCAGTGCAGCGCCTGTGCCCATTGCACAGCCCCGGAAGAAGTCCCCCACCAACCACCTTGGCCATGGGGGCCTTGCAGATGCTCCTGAGATCACTGTGCCTCCAGCAGGTTGCAAGGTATCCCCTCTGGGCCCTCCCACCCAGACACACCGGGGAAAACCCACCCTTTGGGAACAGGGGTCACAAAGCCACCTCAGGGACTAGCTTTGGTCACTCGCTGCTTTGGGGCACTTACCCAACATCTCCTGCCGTGCACGCATCCTCCCTCCCTCCCTGTATACTGGCAGGACAGTGCTCCCTGCCAGGGGCTTCTGACACTTCCTTGCAAACAGCATCACCTGTGCTGAGAAAAAAAGCCCCTCGTGGGTAAATGAGAGCAGAACTGGGACAAGACCAACATGTGTCTCTCCGGCACCCCAGGTCCCAGGTCAGGCTCCTGCCCAGAAAACTCCAGCCTAAGAAACGCTGGCTGAGGACTGGCTGCCTGCTGTGAAGAAGCCAGGGATCCTAGCTGCTCCCCAAAATGACCTGCCTGGCAGCACCCAGGAGGCAACAGCTGCAGATGCAACCAATATTTAGCACTACCCCAAGAGCACTAACAAACAGAGCCACTGTTGTGCCCCACACACAGTGTTGCCCCCCTTCCCCCCAAAAAATCCCAGGGTAGCAGCGGGTTGTCAGGGAGCCCCAGCGATGGGCACAGCAGGCCCCAGGCCCAGACATTTCTGCATATCCATGGACAAGCGCTAAAAGCTCCTTCACAGCTCCCCCCACCACAGGAGGAGAAGGCAGAAGAGCAGTCAGCACCACAACCTGGTGTAGCAGAAGCCAAAATATCCCCCCTCGTCATGGCAGGGCAGGACCGGACCCCAGCTGGACACCACTCCCTGAGCCCTTCATGGCAGAGACCTCGCTGTAGCCGTGCTACCAACAGCGGCTCTGACCCATTGCAAACAAAGAGCTGCCATCACTGGGGATTTATGGGCCACACGGAGCATCAGGGGGATGCTTGAGCCTCTTCCCAGGGAGAGGGCAGCGAGGGGCATATATAAAAATATGTGCACACAAAAACACACACAAATCACCGCACACCCTACAAATCACCAAGAGACCTCTACTTTTCAGATGAGCCTTTGTTACCTGATTATTTCCCTATTTCAGTTATCTTTTCACTTCAAGTATCAAGTATCTTCAAGTATTTATCCATTCCTGCAAGTATCATTGTTGCAATTGGCATTTCTCCCACAGGAAAACCCACAGGCCAGGACTGGGGAGGGCTGAGATTAGCCCCAGTCCCCTTAGCAGCTGCTTCAAGGAGAGATTTCAACTCTGGCCCAGGAAGAGGTCTGGACCCATCCTTCCAGAAGCTTCATCCCCAATAACCCCTCCAGGGACTTGGGGACTCCTGTTCCAAACCTCAATACATCTGCTGCTCGCCTCGGGACCCCCAGCAAGGGCACAGAGCACCCAAGGGGCAGGGGGGCTTTCTCCAAACGCTGCCAGTGACTCCTGCCCCACGACAGGCTGTAACACAAGAGCCCCAAAATCTCTGCTTCCCTTAGTGCTTACTCAGCCCAGAGTTGAAAACACAATTTGAGCAGGTTTGCTTTTAGACTGCCTGGAAACCTCAACACACTTTCCTTCCCCTGCGCTCCTCCTGAGCGGGCTGCTCGCACCTCCTTTCCTCTCTGTCTGCCCTGGCTGGGGAAAAGTGCCCAGGAAGTCTGCCTGCAGTGCTTCTAGTTGGGCTCTTCTCATTGCTTGTCCAAATGTGCCACAGAGCCTAGGAAGGGGATTTTCCTGCTCCAAAGATGCACAACGTGCCTGTCCTGCATGGCAGGAGCAGGGTACAAATCCAAGTGAGGAATCAGAAGGGAGCTCCATGGGCCCTCCCAGCCCTTGCTGGCTCCCTCAGGAGACTCCTTTCCTCTGAGATACCAAGGCCTTGCCTCCAGGGATCAAGACACTGAGCTTGCTAAAAGGAGCTGAGTGCCTTCATGGCAAAATTCCTGTTATCCAAGAAGAGTTGGGGTCATTTCCATGCAGGAGGTGCTGCCTCCATCATGTCAAAAACCAGATGCTCAAACGCGGAAGGAGGCACAACAGGCTCCATGGCACCCAGTCTGTCTGCTGGACCCTGCTGCTTCATTTCAGGCACCACTTTGCAAAAGGAAGGAAAATCCATGGCCCCTCCTCAACTCTTTCTCTCTCTGGCCCTGTTGCCTGCCAGGAGCCCCCAGCCAGCTCCTGCCAGGTGCAACCAAGCGGCTGCTGCCGCCCACCCCAGCTGCATCCTGCCCTCTCCCTCAGCAGTGCCACTGCTTCCTCCCTCTGACCACTCCCAGCCTTTGGGCACTTTCTGCTTCTGGGGTTTGGGAAAATGCAGCAGGCTCAGAGCAAAGCAGAAGCACCGCAATTCAAACCCCAGGGAGGGGAGGTAGAGCAAGGCCATTCTTGCACAGCCCCAGGGCAGCCAGGGACCCCTGGGCAGAAGGATGGGATGGGGCAGCCCCAGGATGGACCAGAGCATGACCAGGAGCAATAAAAAATCTCCGCTCACCCTCTGGTCCTTTCCAGTCCTCAGCCTTGGTATCCTGTTCCCCTCCAGCTCCCTCATGCCTGCGCTCTCCCCAGGCTCGTTGAGGGCAGGCAGGGGGACTACAGACCCCACACCCATCCCAGGGAGCCCAGCTGCCTCACTGACCCCAGCCCAGCTCTGGCCACGAGGCCCCACTGCCTTCCCACCACCAGAAGAGCTCAGCTCTCCAGCTCTGCCCACGCTCTGTCCCCGGACCCTCCTGCCCTCCCACTGCTCGAGAACCCCCGGTATCTGGGGGCCAGGGGGAGGCTCCCACAACCATCAATGCCCTGAGCATTGCCAGGTCCCTGCTGCATGCTGGAACCTTGGGCCGGGCCGGGCCAGGAGGGGGCTGATGTGCTGGAGCCGCCCTGGCTGGCCCTGCTCTGGCAGCACTGCTGGGACCATGCTGGAAGTACTGGGAGCAGTTCTGGACTCCCAGGACAAGACAGACATGGTCGTGCTGCAGCAAGTCCAGCAATGGGCCACACGGATCATTGGGGGACTGGAGTATCTGCCACCCGAAGCGTGGCTGAGGGAGCTGGGACAGTTTAGCATAGAAGAGGGGAGACTCAGGGGGACCTTTTCAATGGGTATAGAAAGAAATATATGATGTGGGAGGGAGAGGTTAAAGAAGATGGAGCCAGACTCTTCTCAGTGGTCCACAGGGACAGGACAAGAGGCAATGGGCACACAAGGAAAGACAGAAATTCCATTTAACCATAAGAAAAGCCCATTTAACCATGAGGGTGACTGAGTCCTTTCCTTTCCAGGGGCTCATTGTGCTGCCCTTTGGCATGGTGTGCTAGCAATGCCTGCACTCAGAATGGCTGTGGGACCTCCACCAGGATCGGCCCCTTGCTCTGCACCTTTCCCTTGAGTCATCCCGGCTCTCCTGGAGTCCTGCATGGTGACAGCGCTCAGTCCTCCCCGAGAAGACCTACACTTCACCTTGGGAGCCAGGAACTCACCTGTCAGTGTGAGCCCTGCTCCTGCGCCTCCTCCACCAAGCTGAGGACGCATAGTGCGCTGTGCCCAGGACTCCCCAGTGGAGCTGGTCGCCTCGGGGGGACCTGCTGCCGGGCCTCTCTTGGTCAGGGGAAGGCTCCCTGTGCCTGCTGGGCCACCTCAGGGGCTCCTGCCATGCTTTGCCCCACGCCGATGGCAGGGCGTGCGCTGTGGGGGCAGAGTTGGCTGGGGCCCTGTCAGAGCTCCCTGAGGTTTCCCCAGGAGAAGCTTTGGCTGCAGGAGCCCACACAGAGCTGGTGCAGGAGGGCCCCACACCTTCCTCCTCCCCAGGGGCCTGGCCGGGCTCAGACACCTCCTCCTAGCTGGGGAGTCTCTGGCCCCGCATGTGCTGCAGCCACCTGCGGCCATCATGGTTCTGCCTCGGGCACCTGCTTCGGGCCCTCTCTGGGGCCCCAGCATGGCCACTGTCGCTGCCACGGGAGCTCCTGTGCTAGAGGGCTGCAGAATGATGCCGCCTGCTCGTCGTGGAGTGGGAACAAAATCTCCCTCCTCCATGGCTGGCCGAAGAGGAGCTCTCGGAGTGCCCAGTGTGGTACTGCTGGAAGTCGTCATCCACTCGCACCGTGTGGAGGACAGAGTGAAAAGGGTGCTGGCAGAGTGGTCACTCACCTCTGGTTTCTGACCACTGCCGGATACAGGCAAAGCAGAAGCTGTGCAAGCAGAAGGCAGTGTAGTCAGTGTTGTCAAGTGTGTCCAGGCAGAAGGGGCACAGCCCATCTGGAGAGGCGTCCGGCAGCATTGCCTACTGCAGCTGGCTCATGCTGGCACCAGGGGAAGTGCCACCATCCTCTGAGAAGTTCTCCTGATGATGCCACGTCCTATGAACAAAAAGAGATGTAGAGTTCATGAGCTGTCCTCGAGACTAAAAGAGGAGAAAGCAGAAAAGCTGTGGCAGTCAGGATCAAGAGAGACAACCACCAGGAGACCATCTCAGGGGACACAAGGGGCACCTTCATCAGCTCCTCCTCAGCAGGGAAGCATGGGCACTGACTTCCCAACACATGTGCACAGGTGTTGCAAAGGCCAGAAAGCGGTTCCCAAATTCTGGGCAATGGCAGCCCCAGCCTGGGAGTGGGGCAGGGTGGAAGCAGAGCATCCCAAGCCCTGCCAGCCTCCCCATCTGGCAGAGCCCACCCACACTCTCGCCAGACAGCCAGCAGCATGGGCGGGGGCGGGGGGGGGGGAGGGAGCCTTCTCCTCCCTGACCCCCCACAGAGTGTTTGATGGAGGCACTGGCGGGGGTGGGGGAGAGCTGGCAGTCCCCAACAGGCTCCCAATGCCACACTGCCGGCCACAGTGCCTGCTTGCCTCGGATCAGCACAGCTCACCTGCACACGTCTGTCCCTGCACAGCAGGGAACACCCCATATGCCTGAAGAGCTTCCCAGCGCCCTGGCACCTCTGGGCACCCCCGGCCACGGGACACCAGCCCTGCGGGGTCCACAGCCCCCACGTCTGCCAGGCAGAGCTGCTGCTGGCCGTGGAGCAAAGCCCAAATGTGAAGCGACCCTGCTGGGCACCGGGCACCTCGCGTGCTGCCCAGCGGGGAGCCTGGGGCAAAGTGAGCAGGGCCCGACTCTGCAGCTGTCTGAAAGCAGTGATGTCATGGGAGTCCCAGGAACTCTGCAGTGACATCACCGGGGTCTCGGGGCTGCACCCAGGAGACCCCCCAGCTTCAGACACATCCTCAGTGCTTGCAAAGTCCATTGGACAGCCCTCTTCACCCCTGTGTGTTTGCCTGGGTTTTTCCTAAGTGGGCCTGTGGTGGCTTCAGACTATGTCAGAGTTTGCATTGGCTTGAATGGCAGTCTAGGGCGGGATTTTGGCAGAAATCTCAGACTCGCTGAGCTTTTTTCCCTTTTCTCCTCTGTCAGCAGACTTCAAGCTGAGTGCTGCCAACCAGCAGAGTGGCCAAATTCAGCCAGAGCCATGCTTGTGAACTGGGCAATGTCTTCTGCCAAGCAGAAAAGCAACCTCTTCCCTCTGCTCCCCACCTTCCCTGGGCCATGACAACGCATGCCCTGCATGGAGGGGTTGGGTCCTTTCTGAAAAAAGCCCAACTGGACAAGAGCCTGGGGATGTATTTGACACAAGAGGCAACAAGCAAAAGCCTCCCCAGGCAATGTCAGAAGCGCCCAGGCAGAGAGGGCAGATTAGAGCTCAGATGGTGCCAGCGGCATTGCCAGGTGCAGCTGGCTTGTGCTGGCTCCAGGGAAAAAGGCGCCATCATCCGAAATTCCTCCCTCCTCTGCTGACATCACAGACTAGAAAAGAAAGAGACACTCAGCTGGTGACAGCAGCGTGGAGTGAGCCAACAGTTGGGCTGCATTGCAGGCTGTCCCGATCCAATATTGGGGGGGTTTCGTTACGATCCCAAGGACGAGATTAAGACGCTAAAACCAGTCAAATATCGTACAACCTTTTAACTTTATTTTCCACAAAGTGGGGAGAAAAGGTGGGGAAAGGCGAAGGGGAGATGAAGGGAAGAAGGGAACAAGGGTAAGGGGAAAGATAAAGTTGGAAAAGGAGAGGAGAAGCTAGCTACCACCACTCCGAGTCCGATGATGTTCTGCCAACTCCGTTCGAATTACAGCTCAGGCTGGGTGCCTCCGAAGAGGGACCCCAAACAAAGAAATCCCTGGGCAATTATACTTTCCAGTCTAAGCTCTCCGCCCTTCACGCAGTAGTTTGGACCAATAGTAATATTTAGGTCTGGGGTCTCCTGCTCCTTATTGGGTCCCTAGGTAGGTTGTTTACCGTTGTGGTTTCTGCTGACAGATGCATTTTCATTCTTCGGGTCTTGCCCTTATCTCTCAAAGCCCTGACAATTTATTACTTCCCCAGCAGTGACGGTAGGTGTTATTTCCCAAGGTCCAGACAAAGGGAATATGATCTGGACCCCAAGATAGCCCAGACCCCCCCAATCAGCATTGTTTCCGCAGCAAGAGGAGGCCCTGCTCCCCAGGGTCCCGGTGCCCAAGCAGGCCTCACTTCAATGCCTTGACATCCTCCCTCCCGGAGCGTGAAGCATGGGAATGCAAACTGCTGGTAACCCCCTTGTCTTTCCTGCCTGCACCACCTCTGGGGCCCTTTCTCACTGAACTAGGGAGTGCGGCCTAAGGCTTCAGCAAATTTAGCTACTCATGCTAAGCAAGCTTTATAGAAGTTGTGCTAAGCAGCAGTAATTTATAGTCCAGGTCCCAAAGTCTCTGCCCGATCGTGGTCTGGTTCGGCGCAGGCTTGGTGTGTCCTGAATGGTTGCAGGGAGACCATTTCGGGGGTCACAGCAGCTCAGTCCTGTTCCCGCCGGGAACAGATGGCTTGTTTGGGGTTATGGTTTGCTTGCACCTTATGTACCAAGAAATATTTAAGGCAAAAGTTCACTCATCTGTCCGCCACACAGGCGATCCACACCAACCTCCCATCTGCCCTGCAGGCAGCCCCGCTCCAGCCCTGGGCTCAGCGCAGATCTCGTGGGAGGGCACCGTCCCACAGCCCTGCTCCGACAAGGCGAGCGGGCAGGGCTTCGCCTGGCCCAGGCTGCCTCTCTCAGCCTCTCTTCCTATGACAGATGCTGCGGTCCCTTCATCATCTTTGTGGCCCTTCACTGCACTTGCTCTGGTAGCTCCATGTCCCTTTTGTCCTGGGGAGCCCAGGACCACACGCAGCACTCCAAGTGTAGGGGGGAGTCCGTGAAGGCTGTGTACAGAAGATGCCTGGCCTCATCTGGGGATAAACAACACTAACCAAGCATTGGACTGACAGCAGGGCAGGGCCCATCCCCGTGGGCAGTGTGGGCAAAGAGCCCGCGTGGGCAGGGGTGAGTTGCGCCATGGGCACAGGAGCGGAGCTGGGCTGCCCCACGGGGTCCCTGTGTGTGCCGAGCCCATGAGATGCCCTTGGCTGGGGCCAGGGCAGAGCCCAGGTGCCCTCGGCCCTTGGGAGCAGAGCGCAAAGGCAAGGCCAGAGGCCAGCTGGCCGTCCTGCGGGACGTGGTCCAGGGCCCGTGTCCCCTGCCCCTGCCCTCCGTGTGCTCCTTGGCTGCCTCAGCCCCATCTGTCCTCTGCTCCCACCTGCCCCGCACAGCTTTGGGTGCTCTGGGTCTGCCCTTCCTCACAGCCCCTGCTGTGGCCGAGTGCCCCCCAGCCCCCCAGCCATCCCCGCTGCCAGGCGCTTCTGATGCGCTCGATGGCCTCACAGCTCTGTGGCGGCAGCAACCTCACTGTCCCAGCCCTGTCCCATCCCACGGGGGCAGCAGCCACAGAGGGCTGTGTGGGGAGGCCAGGGCAGCTCCAAAGGCTGCATCCGCTCCCAAGCCCTCGGCCCCAGCCCCGCCATGCTGGACGCCATGGGGCTGGCTCAGCACAGCTGGCTCTCCCTGCTCTGGGGCAGTGGCAGCCTCCTCTGCCTCTGCCCCGGCTTCCTTCTGCTCCTGGCTGCCTGGGCCGCCCTGCGCAGCCAGCGCAGCATCTCTGGCCAACACCGCCAGGTAGGAAGGAGGCTCCGGGCAGCCCTTCCTGGGGAGCCTGGCCAGCCTGGCCCCATGGCGAGTGACTCCTGCCCTGCAGGAGGCCCCAGCTCGGGGCCTGGGTCCTGCGGGTTCAGCCGAGGCCACGGTCACAGTGCGGGTGATCCTGTGCCTGCAGGTCTCTCCCTGGAACTGGTGCGGGGGGAGGCACTCAGAAGCCCAGGACCCAGGCGAGGCTGCGCCACCCCAGTGCCGGCTCCTGCTGGGGATGGCGTGCCCACCTGGCTGGGCTCATGGCCCCAGCATGGAGCTGGGCTCCAGGAGCTGAGTTCACACCACACATGTTGGGAGGGAGGCTGTTCCCAGGGGGCTTGCCATGGGACAAGCCCTGCTCTGGGATGCTGGGACGTGGGGGTGTCTTGTCCATCTCTGCCCTGCTGATTTGTGTGTCCCTGCTGGGGGCTCCCAGCCCTCCCCTACCTCCAGCCATCCTGGGGGTCCCAGCAGCTGCCCCAGGCTGGAGTGCATCCATGCTGGGAGGAACCAGGTCCCAGGACACAGGGCTGTTTGGGGCAGACCCACTCGGCCCTGCTCAAGGTGCTGTGTCCTCCTGCTGTGTTGCAGGTGATGTGCAGCGGATGTCCAGCTGCAGGGGCTGGCTCCTCGCTGCCCACGGCAGGTTCCTGGGCCAGTTCCTCTGCTACGACCTCACCTGCGGGCCCTGCAGCGAGGCTGCCCGGGAGAGGCAGCGAGGGCTGCGTGCAGCGCGACAAAGCCCCTGGGCCTCTAGCAGTCCAGGGTTGCCTTCCTCAGTGGGCTCCAGCCTTGGGTGGGGTGCAGTGTGTGGAGGAGACTCCTTCCCCAGCACGGGGGCTGCTCAGTCCTGCCCCAGCCCCCCACCCCCCGACCTCAGGCTTCACAGCTGGGCCAAGGAGCTGGAAGACGCAACTCGATCACTGCCCAAGAGAGACGTCAGCTGTGAGGCTGGCTTGCCTGCCACCCCAGGGTCGTGCTCAGTGGATGGTGGTAGCAGCCAGCCTGCTGGTGCTGACCCTCACCCCGTGTTGAGGCTGGAGCTGGAACAGCGTTGTGGGAGGAGGTTGCGGATGCACACCATAAGGAAGTGCGTAGAGACCCATCTGGGAAGCTTCCCCGCTGTGGTGCAGAGATCCCATGAGATGTCCATCTGCGGGCTGGTGCCCCCCACGCCCCTTGCCCTGCTGCACTCCGGCATAGTGCCTGTCTGCTTCCACATGACGGAGGCCCTGTTCCTGCTGGAGGAGGCCCGGGAGGCCCTGGAGCTTCATGTCCGGGCAAAGAGGCTGCACCACCAATGGGACTTGTCCAGGAAGTCCCTGGGAGCGCATGCGCCCCAGGCACTGGTGTCAGCCCCCTGACAGCACTGCGCAGACACCCACATCCAGCACCTCCCTCGACATCCACCGTGCCATTCCCAGGCCACCCAGCACCACATGGAGCCACAGCCTGACCGCTTCCCTCTGGAGAAGGACCAGATCAGCAGCTGCAAAAGAAAGACATACCACGAGGTCTGGCTTGGCATGCCTCCTGGCCTGGTGCAAGAGTCCCAGAGAGCAGAGCCCAGCATGTGATCACCCACATCCCGTCCACATTCTTACTAAATCCTATTTCTAGCTCTTTTTTGCGTGGCCGCATTCCCTCTTCTGCACAGCATGTGTGAGCTGCTGGCAACCCTCAAGCTGATCGAGGTAGCGAGGAGGCTGGGGTGGCTGCAGGAGGGTTTTGCTCCAGTATCACCCCACAGAGCTGGGATCAGGCTCCTGTGCTGTGGCTGTTTCTCTGGGGCACACATGGCTCTGGGGGTAAAGAAAGGCCAACAGCATCTCTGGGTTGAGTGGAAATGCCTACTGAGGCTCTGGGCTCACCATGGACTGGTGGAGCGATGCTGAGCAACTCAAGAGGCTCGCAGAGGGCCTGGGGTCCTGGGGGGCCAATGCAGGACCCTGGGGGCACCAGGACTCACCCACGGCATGTGTTGTGGCATGCGGAGAACAAAGGGTCTCTCTGCAGTGGGGCACAGCCATGAACCTCCTCTCCCAGCAACTTTCCCAGTGCTAGTTACGGCCCGAATTTGTGTCCTGATTGTGCCAAGCCTCAGCTTGGATTCACAGCTGATCTGTTCACATATACCGCGGCTTCTCCACAGCTCAATTTCACCTCACTGAGTCTTGGGATGGAGCATCCTCATGACCGAGTGGCTTCCCATTGCCTCACCCCACAGATGTGACATGGAGGGATACAGGGGAGGGGGACAGAGGCAGTGGGGTGGTACCCAAGGGACCACAAGGGGCCTGAGACAGGGAGCAGGAAGCTCTCACCCCATGGGGTCCTTCCTCCCCACCCGTGCTGAGCCTGACCTGTACTGGAGCCAGGAAGGACAAAATAAACATCAGCATCACCTAAACTGCCCTCCTGAGAGTGTAAAATCGGGAGTAAGGCAGAGGGGCCTTAATAATGTCATCCCAATCATGTGGTGGGCAAACCCACCACCATCCTCCTCCTACTGATGAAGAAACTGGCACCTTCAGCCAACTCTTACCTGCCCCACCCCAGCCTGGGCAGACTGGGGCTGAGAAGAGGTAGCCCCTGCACAAGACATGTAGGTATATTAATGAGACTTTGCCTTTAATAAGACTCTTTATTTGAGTTTTTCCACACTAATTTGAGATGGACTAATTATAATGCTCTAATTGGATGGTTACTCATGTGATGACAGCAACAGCAACTCCTTGGCTTGGCCCCTAAAGGGTGCTCCCTTGGGGTACAAGCATGTCTCCTCCTGCCCATCACAAGCCTTTGAGCATGATCAGTCAGTGCAGGATGTGGGCAGCCCCTGTTTGGGATCCTGGGGTGTTTCAGGGTCCTGTCAGCATCTGCCTTAGCAACCCCAGGTGAGATCTCCCCCCTTTCCTGAGGGCTGAGAATTCCCCTCCATCCCTTCTGCCCCTCTGCATCCCCCACACCTCTCCATCCCTGCCTGCCTGCCGGTCCCTGCCTCCAGCTCTCAGTCAAGCTCTTCTTCATCTCTCTCTCTCCCCATGTGTTCATCCCTTCCCTCTCCATCACCCACCTCCATGCCTCTTCACCTTCCTCCATCCTGCTGTCTGTGCATCCTTCCTGTCTGCCCTCCATCCCTCTTTTCCTCTCTTCCACTCTCCATCGTCTGGCCCTCCATCCATCTCTTGGGCGTTCCATACTTCTGTATCTCTTTCACACCCTCTGTCCAGCTCCCCCTCCTCTATTCCTCTCTCTGTTTTTCTGTCCACACTTACATCCCTCTTTTCTACCCTTCTGCTCCCCATTTCTCTGCCCAGCCCTCTGGCCCTCTCTTTCTGACCCTCTGTCCTCCTCTCAGTCTTTCACCTTTTGCAGCCATCTGTCTGCTTCTCCATGCCTCTCTTTCCTCTTTTCTCTCTCTGTCCAACTCCCCCTCCCTCTTGTCCTCTCTCTGTTCCTCTGTCCACCTCTACATCCCTCTTTTCCTCTCTTCTGCTCCCCATTCTCTGCCCAGTCCTCCATCCCTCCTTCTGTCCCTCTGCTCAGCTCCCCATCTTTTTGTCTGGGTCTCCATCCTTCCCTTTCTTTCTCCAGCTCTCCTTCCAGCTCTCTATCCCTATCTCTCTCTCCCCATCCCTCTGTCTGGCTCTGGCAGTCCCTGGCAGCACAGAGCAGAGATCCTGGGGAGGGGCTGGGGGTGCTGGCTTACAGCTGGGCTGCTGGTGTGATGGAGCTGATCCTGGGGCACTTGCCCACCTGGGCTGGGTTGGAGGAAGAGTCTGGGCAGGATGATTGGGGCCAGATTGCTCTTCATCACCCACAAAGATATACCACGGCTCTTTCTTTCTCTTCCTCTTGTAAAGCAAAGAGCCAGATGTCTAATTTGGAGCAACATTACATGAATAACACACAATCAACCTGCGCCTGTAACCAAGCAGTACCTGAGATGTCCTACTCTAGGGCATTATTTTCAATGACATATTTACATGGTAATTTAAAACATTCAGCAGGACTACAAGTACATTTTAGAAAAGAAAGTCTCAAGTAAAAAAAAAATTTTTTAACTTTGTTTCACAGGAAAATCTTGAACAAAAATCTGAAGAACCACTTTTGACTGGTTTTGATGGTAATTTTAATGCTTGGATAATATATTTTGAATTTTAATGGTTAGAATTGTTTTGATGATGTTTATCTGTTGGTTTTGATGCTAAGTTGCGGGGTTTGATGGTAAGTTTAGTCTGAGCATTGCAGGCTTCTGTCGGTAAGCTCTGCATCTGAAAGACAGAGAGGAAGCGATGTCATTCCCTGTCATGATACTCAGCATAAAACTATCTGGCTGAGGGTTTGATTTCTAAACAGCAAAGGCTTGAACCTCCAAACAGCTTGATCTGCTCTGAGGCTACAGGAACAAACTCGCTCAAGAGGGAGGCTTCCAAACCCCTTACGTGAAAACTGACTGTATTCCAGTTTTCTGCTAAGAGTGGTGTACTGTACAGAGGATTAGGATAAAACTACCTGCTTTAATAGCACATGGTAGACCTTAGCTAAGTGAAATCTGGTGGAAGTCTCACCTAGAGGTTTAGCATGATGGTACCCTTTTTTTACCAATGATTTTCCAGTCAAGCTGAAGAAAAGGAAAGACATGAGAAACACCCAATAATCATGGAAAAACTGCTGATTATGCTGTAATCCTTGCTTATTTGTAATTCTTCTCTCAATGTTTATCTTTGGACTTCTTTTCCTTCTTGACTTTATTTTTTTTCATTTTTGATCACCTGAAAGCTCTTTCTCTATCTCTCTGTGCTTTTTTTTTTCCTATTTTGGCTTCACTCCCCTCTGCACAGGTATGCTTTCTTTTTCTGTTTCTTTGTCAGTCATTTTTCTGGGAACAGCCCTCAGAGTTTGAATGAACCCACACAGGTGGAAGTACCTGGCTTTCATGAGAAGATTTTTCAGATTGCTGCTGAGGCACTGAACAACAATGTGAGGCTGCTCTGCGGCTGCTGGAGTGGTGCACATCCTCTCTAGAGAGTGGATGGTGAAGCCCTCTGCTTTTGTAAGAATCCTTACAAGACCTGTTGCTGTAAGTGTGACTTGATTTGTCAAAGTCCTTATCACAATCAGACAACTCTCTGCCACCTGTCATTGCAGAAGAGGAATGGTAATCACTGTAGCATCTGCACTGTTCCCATCTCCATGGTTCACCTTGACAGGATCTTTCTCTGCTCCAAGCTCGCTCTCTTTTGGAATGAGTACAGCAATTCCTGTCTTGTTCTGTTCTTCTTCTCTTTCAGGATCTGAAAACAGGACATTTTCCAAAGCTTCTGCCATTATCAGGGATGTTTCTTTCATTATCAGAAGAGCTATACATGCTTTCATTTCAATAAACCTGCTCATGGCAATTTTGCTGCTTTGTTTCCACCACGCAAGAGCACCCCTCCTGTGAGAACGACCATCTGTTCTGCTTCCATTTTGCTTGTCCTGCTCTCCAGAGACAGTGTTCTCTCTTCCTTCTGTAGTGCTCTTTGTGAGTTTTTCTACAGTGTTTTTTCTTATCTGTATAGTTATTTTGTAATTATCTACTTCTCAGATAACTAGATAGATAATTAGATAATTGAGGACTATTATGTACTTCTTATCTACGTAGCTATTAGAAATGTCCTTTGTATCTTGGCATGTATCATCTGTGGTATCCAGAGACACAAGATTTTTAGAAGTATGTTCAATGTCATAGAGGAAGTTTGCCCTAATATCTCTTCAGTCTCTGATGTACAAAAGGTTTTCTTTCAAAATAAGTCCAGGTTCTTCTGATCTTCTAGGTTTGCCTTTGTCCCCACTGCCTTCAAACTCACACTGCCCAAGCAATTCATCCTCAGTGTCCAAGGATCATTTCCTGACCTTGTGCTGACCATTGGTATCGGGATGCACGTTACCAGCTTTTATTGTAAGACTTTCAGCAACTTCTTTGTTGGTGGAAATTGTTTCAGAATCTGACTGGATAAAAAGACTCTCAAGATCACAGCTCAAGGTGGTAGGAACTCTTCTGGATTCTTCACAGACAAGCAGTGCTTCCATCACTACAGTTTCCATAAGAGCATCAGTCTCAGAATATTTTTGAGGTCCAGAGAAAATGCACAAAACAAAAATGCCTTCACATTCAGTGAAGTGAAAAAGAGGAAAGAAGAACGCAGAAAGTATAGACAGGATGACAAAATGAAGAGGAAAAAAAATCTATGTAGAAGCCCAAGTTTTCAGTGAGGCATCAGCCACATGTTTTTAATATCCAATTAATACGTTGCAGTGCTGATCGCTAGTTCTGTTCATAACACTATGTGCAGTGTGGAATTCTCTCAACTGATTTAAATCTTCCCATTAAATAGTGTCAGTAGAGAGATAAACCCGTGCTAACCTCATATAAAATCTTACTTTAATCAAAGCATACTTATTTTACCTTATTTCCTTGGACAAGCTGTTAAATAGGCTGCCTGTGAGGGATTATAAAATTCTCTCTTGAGCGACTGGAGGCAAAGCTATAGGCATCTGTAATTAAATTATACAAGTTAATAGGTAGGAAGGTACTGTTGGGAGTAGAAAACCACTGTTTGCAAAATTTCTACATTAGGTGTTAAATATGGAAATTTACACTCCCCCTTCCCAAAACAGAGTTCATGAAGATCTCATGTATTATTATCTCAGCTAAGCTTTTCTAAAGTTGACAAGTTCTAATATATTAGCTGTGTTCTGTAAATTCTAATTGGTTAATGACACAAAGAGCTACAGTGAAATGTGTGCTGTGTATTTTCTCAGTACTTCGCCTGGATTAGGAACATGATAATAATCCTGAATACTGAATACATCATTGGTGAGAAATTTTAGATGCAACCAACACAACTCCCTCTTCCCAGCAATCCATTTGTTTTAGAAAAGAAAATCTCAGAAGCTTTAGAAGGTTGGATGTGGCAAGTGGAATCATGAAGTTTTACTCCATTTTTTTTTTTAGATTCATTATCTAAGCTAATAGCACCATGGAGTGACTCAGTTTTGGGCTACTCAGGCTGGCATCTTTCTTCTTCAGAACTCTGACAGGAAGAATGGGAAATCTTCAACACATGGACTACCTTCCAAATCACAATTCCATTTGAAGGTATTGCATTGCAGTTCCTTTCTGCTGAGCTCTTTGAGTCCTTCTCATTTTTTTCTGAAGATTCTGCACCATAAGGGACCATATTATAAGAAAGGAGTTTGGGATTTCCAGCCACTGCTGGCTCAACAAGAATTTCACCAGCAGCTTCTTGTTTGGAGATGTTAGTAGCAATTGACATGGTGGATGCATTTGAGGTAGACTCTGCTGCAGAAGAGTTTGCAACTGTGTGTCACAGCCCAAAAGCAGTCGTTTAGGACGACTTCCCTCTCCTTGGGACCAACGACCAAGTTCGTGATGCTCTTGGACTGAACTAAGGTGAAATGATGCCAGCCAACCAATCAGTTTTATGACTTATTAATACAAAAGACAAGGCATGTGGCTAAATATGATAACTCAATGACGACTACTTTAACTAAATAAACAAGTCCCGTGCCGCACGATTTGAACAGATCTTATAAACATTCATCAAAAGAGAGGAAGGAGAGAGACAGAAAGAAAGAGAGAAAGAAAGAGAGATCACCACCCGTGGATCCAGCAGTGTCTCGTTGGTCCTCTTCACCCTGGGTGTCTTGGAAAAGTTCAGGGCCAAATCAAGGCAAATTAAATAAATTGTAGTGACGCACATGCAGTAATTGCAGCTCGAGCCGGGTGCCTCCAAAGAGGGACCCCAAACAAAGAAATCCCTGGGCAATTATAACTTTCCAGTCTAAGCTCTCCACCCCTCACGCGGTAATTCAGACCAATAGTAATATTCAGGTCTGGGGTCTCCTGCTCCCTACTGGGTCTCATCACTGTCCCTAGGCAGGCTGTTTATCTTTCCTGTTGCGGTTTCTGCTGACAGATGTGTCTTCATTCCTTGGATCCCACCCTTGTCTCTCAAGGTCCTGACCACCGGGAGATAGTAATTCCAGCAATTAACACTGCCCCAGCAGTGACAGTAGGTGTTATCTCCCAAGGTCCTGATGAGGGGGAGATAGTCCAGACCCCCCCCCACCCCCAGTTAACACTGTTTCAGCAGTGAGGGGAGGCTTTGTTTCCCAGGGTCCTGGCGCCCAAGCAGGCCTTATTTCAATGCCTTGACATCCTCCCTCCCAGAGTGTGAAGCATGGGAATGCAGACTGCTTGTAACTCCCTTATCTTTCCAGCCTGCACCAGCTCTGGGGCCCTTTCTCACTGAACTAGGAGTGTGGCCTAAGGCTTCAGCAAATTTAGCTGCTCATGCTAAGCAAGTTTTATGGAAGTTGTGCTAAGCAGCAATAATTTACACTCCAGGTCCAAAAGTCTCCGCCTGATCGTGGTCTGGTTTTTCGCAGGCTCGGTGTGTCCTGAGTGGTCGCAGCTCCGTCCTGTTTCCGCTGGGAACAGATGGCTTGTTCAGGGTTATGGTTTCCTGCAAAATCTGCAATGTGCGCAGCAAGGCTTGCACCTTATGTACCAAGAAATGTTTAAGGCAAAAATTCACTCATCTGTCCGCCACACTGTGGATGAAGGAACGGGCTTGTTTAGATCCTCATCCACCACAGCACTGCTAAAACAGTCAGGTTGAGACAGTTTGATGTGCAGGCAGTTTGTTATGAAGTGATCTTTTGTTTTTCTGAGGGATCAGCAAATAAAGGCCTGGTAATTGCCTAGTTTTGAACACAAGCTGTTAGTGGAGCCGAAGAAGGCCTTTCTAGGTTGACAGCAATGGTATTTGGATCTTCTTTTAGGGGTTCATTTCCATTTAAATGACTTGATTTCTGCATTTAAAAAGAAGAGATTGCAAGATGGATATATGCAAACACACAGCCTTTAAAATCCCCAAACAGAACACTCTCCTACTAGATATCTCTACAAACGGCCTCGACACCTAGATAGAAAAAAGCCACCCTGCTTTAATTATATATGCAAGTCCAACAAGTGTGGTTAATTTCTACATTCAGGTTTCCGCATATTGGTATCAAATGAGGACCATTCTTGAAACCCTACTGTTACAAGACAACCCTGAGAAGCTCAGAAAGAATGTTTGAAGTAGGTAGATTTGGATAACTTCTATCTTAGATAGAATTTGCTTAGCATGAATAGCTAAATTTGCTGAAGCCTTAGGCCGCGCTCCTAGTTCGGTAAGAAAGGGCCTCAGAGCTGGTGCAGGCAGGAAAGATAAGGGAGTTACAAGCAGTCTGCATTCCTGTGCCCCACTCTCCGAAAGGGAGGATGCCAAGGCTGAGAAATAAGGCCTGTTTGGGCACCAGGACCTTGGGAAGCAAAGCCTCCTCTCACTGCTGAAACAGTGCTGATTAAGGGGTCTGGATTATGTCTTCTTCCTCAGGGCCTTGGGAGATAACACCTACTGACCCAGCTGGGGCAGTGTTAATTGACCAGGACCTTGAGGAGCAGGGGTGGGATCCAGGGAATGAAGACATCACTAACCAATCAGTGTAAAAGGGAAAGTTGTAAATCTGGCAATTTGTGTGAGTTGGGGGGGGGTGTTTGATTTGTGGGAAACCACCGAGCACCCAGGCTTGCGCAACTCAAATAAATAAACAAATGTCTCTCCTGAGTGTGTAATTATTGGCTTATTGCACACCGGGCAACGAATCCGCTTTTCGGACAACACTACCCAAACAGCTCAACATGGATTAAAGCTATTCCAAAATATCTATATTTTTCTCCATTAAACATTCCCTGAAAACCCTGGAATAACTGTTCTTATGCTCAGGAAGGAGACAGTTTGGTTTCACTGTCTCAGCTAAAGTGAAACTACTAAAACTAAAACAAATAATCTTTTTTTTTAACGTTTTAAGCATTGGTAAGATCCACTTAAAATGTATCAAGAGGATATTTATCAGAGGTGTAGGAAGCTGAGCTGGAAGTATAAAATAATGGAAGCAGCACTGCTGCAAAATTTAGCATTAGCTACTATTTGAATGATTCTGGTTGCAGCATAAGGGCTGTGAAGAAAGCTGCAGTGAGGGAGAGAAAATAAAACTCAGGTGCTAAAAAAAAAAAAATCCACTACTAATTTGATATCATTATCTGCTGCTTTGCCCCCAGATCACCTTAACCATACAAGGAGGAAGCCATGGTCATGTAAATCTGGCCTGCTTACTACTGGCCCCCTGCTGACCAAAGAATGAATGGGGATAAGACAGTGCTGCTGATAACTAAAAGGCACATTCTCCAAGTGTGAAATCATAATGTCTTGGTAAACAATCGCGCTCTTAGCTTAGAATTGTTCTTTCAGCCCACTCTTGAGTTAAATCCCATTCAAGATAATGGTCTTACTACTATACCTATCCCCTTCAGAGCAATAACTCGTCTTTATACTATCTATGGTATTAATTGCTCCTCCTTCCTAAATTAGCCAACGACAGAGAGTAGATATGCAGCAATTCACACAAGTGTAGCAGTTGAAAGCCAAGCGATTAAAGATAATGACATGGGGAATTTCAGATAAGACAAATGAATTATTCAAATAGTAATTTTCTCCTTGGACAGGAAGAAAAATACTTAAGAGGAGAAGAAGAAGAAGAAGAAGAAGAAGAAGAAGAAGAAGAAGAAGAAGAAGAAGAAGAAGAAGAAGAAGGAGAAGAAAGTCAGTAGCAGGAAAGGAAATGTATTCTGAACACATTTTAATACTTGTTATTACCTGATATTAAAAAGTAAATAAGCTTGCTGACTGAGAACCATTTTGATTTCACAAAAGACTACAGAGGCATCATTCATCTCATATCAAAGTCTACCAGCAGCCTGCAAATAAAAGCAGCCATGTCTTCAGAGGAACTGCACACTTTCTAAATGAAAACACAAAGAGAACTCTTCAGAACAGAGAATACACCAAAAAAGATCAAATTAAACATGAAATAAAACCTTTTTCCCTAAAAGCAGTGGTTACCAGTAAAGTTTTCATGCAAGTACCTCCTCACCAGCACAGAGCTCACCCTGTTAGAAATGAAATTGTTATTTACCTTTGTGTAGCAGAAATAACGTCCTGCATGACTACTGACACCTCTATATACCAGGACTGCATATAAGGCATAGAGGAGTGGTTCTCCAACGGATTGAGATACGTATGTTCGAAGATCCAGATACTCAGGATATTTCACATCCTAAAGAGAGACCAAGAAGACGCAACAATTATCCTGGAATACTTTATGAAATAGCCTGATAAAAACACATCAAAGAACACAGACTAGAAGTACTTAAATGTATTTACTGGTTCACTAAAAAGAGGTCCTCCCAATAAACAACATGGAGTAATTTCAGTTGCAGAGAACTGTTCTCTGCAAAATCAGCTTTCATAGCAGAGTATATGTTTACCATCACATGAACTTTATTGTTGCCAGAAGAGAAAAAAGAAATACTTATTGCAGTGATTTTCCTTTGATATCTTCAGTCTACAGTTATTGTCTGTAGATATTAACAACTTTTAGAAGACTATTCTGCTTTGGGAAATCTCCCATTCCAAGAAGACAAAGTTGCACTACAATTTTACATATATATATACACCTTGCTAATCTTCCCACCAGTGAAAGCTGCAAATCTTTTCAGAGATATTGTGAGATGTATTGTAAATCTCTTTGATGCAGGAACCATCTCTTTTACACCTTAAAAACAAGCACAACCAATTTTTTAAAGTATCTTTTTTTCCCCCAAAAAGAGTCAAACCAGTTTTGATGTCTCACACATGCCTATGCTATTTGAGTGATACTTACTTGCACTTTTCTTTTCATAAATCCATATGCTGCATTTCACATTTGCTAATTCAGAGAAGATGGCAGGATAGAACTACAAAACAAAGCATTGAGAACATCATCTTTTGACAGACCATCTATTTTTATTATGCCAGAAAGTAAGGCTTACCACCAACTCATAATGTAGCAGGAAGGTGAATCTCTCCCTAGAGCGGATGACCACAGTGTTACACAAGGCAGCACTTCTTGTGCTTTCAAAGAGGTGTCAGGAATGGAAGGCATGAATAGTGATGATAAAATGTGTTTTTCTCTATGCAATAGACCTGGATAAGTCTGTGTATTATAAGCAAATTCTGCATAATTCACAAATATCAAGATATTGCTGAAGTCCTGACTCACAGGAATAGTTCCATGTTCTGGCCATTGCTCTTATCTGCAACAGAGGAGAAAGCTCTGGCTGACACAAGAACATCAAGAAGCATTCCAGAAAGAAAACAGCAGTAGAAATCCTGTTAATGAATTTCAGAGAAATAATTCTGAGAACTAAATAGCTCATGCAAATGATTAACACCCCCCTCCCAAGCTAAACACACAAAGCACATTTTTCCATCAAAACTGTGTCTGTGTTACTCCCTTCTCCCAGGCTCACAGGAGCTGCAGGCAGCAAGACATCCAAGCCCTGGCCTGGAGAGATGCAGAAGGAGCTGTTTGGCCCCAGCTCAGAGAAATCTTGGGAAAGGAGAGCCAGAGAAGGCTTGACAACTGATTTCTTCCTGGTTTCTTCTGCCCTTCCAATAAATACTTGCTTGGATATAATTTTGGCAGCAATACTTGTGAGATTTTTCACCCATCGTATTTACAACTCTCCCTCACCCTTCTCCCCACACACACACACCCCTCCCCCTCCATCAGGGATAGTCTCATCCTCTCACTTTATTTTTTTATGCACTTACAGAAGTTAATCATAAATGGATTACCAATTAACGTTGTAAGGTTGTTGATCAGTAGCTGCTTGTGTTGTGTCTTTTTGTTTGCCAGAGTGCATTGAAGGTGTGAAACAGTATGCCGGCTTATAAGTGCTCCTGATCTTACAGTAAATCAGTGCATAACGAGATCTGAATTCCTTTGTTTGACTTTCCTTTTCCAGAACTACAGGCCAGGCAGCCTCACCTCAGTCCTTGGGAAGGTGATGGAACAGCTCATCCCGGATACCATTTCCAGGCTCATGAAGGATAAGAAGGTGATCAGTAGTAGTCAGCATGGATTCACAAAGGGGAAATCATGCTTAACCAGCCTGAGAGCCTTCTGTGATGGGATGACTCGCTGGGTAGAGGAGGGGAGAGCAGTGGATGTTGTCTCCCTTGGCTTCGGCAAGGCTTTTGACACTGTCTCTCATAAGATCCTCATAGGCAAGCTGAGGAAGTGCAAGCTAGATGAGCAGACAGGGAGGTGGACTGAAAACTGGCTGAATGGCAAAGCTCAAAGGTTGTGCTCAGCAGTGCAAAGTCTACTTGGAGGCCAGTAACTAGCGGTGTGCCCCAGGGGTCAATGCTGGGTCCAATATTGTTCAACTTCTTCATCAGTGACCTGGATGAAGGGACAGAGTGCACCCTCAGCAAGTTTGCTGATGATACAAAACTGGGAGGAGTGGCTGATACACCAGAGGGCTGTGCTGCCATTCAGAGGGACCTGGACAGGCTGGAGAGATGGGCAGAGAGGAACCTCATGAAGTTCAACAAAGGCAAGTGCAGGGCCCTGCACCTAGGGAGGACTAACCTCATGTACCAGCACAGGCTGGGGGATGACCTTCTGGAAAGCAGCTCTGTGGAGAAGGTCCTGGGGGTCCTGGTGGACAAGAAGTTAACCATGAGCCAGCAATGTGCCCTTGTGGCCAAGAAGGCCAATGGTATCCTGGGGTGCATTAGGAAGAGCATTGCCGGCAGGTTGAGGGAGGTGATCCTCCCCCTCTACTCAGCCCTGGTGAGGCCGCATCCGGAGTACTGTGTCCAGTTCTGGGCTCCCCGATACAAGAGAGATATGGACGTACTGGAGCGAGTCCAGCAGAAGGCTACTAAGATGATGAAGGGACTGGAGCATCTCTCATATGTAGAAAGACTGAGAGAGTTGTGACTGTTCAGCCTGGAGTAGAGGAGGCTGAGGCGGGACCTTATCAATGTGTATAAATATCTGAAGGGAGGATGGGGCCAGACTCTCTTCAGTGGTGCCCAGCGACAGGACAAGAGGCAATGGGCACAAACTGAAGCACAGGAAGTTCCATCTGAGTATGAGGAAAAACTTCTTTACCGTGAGGGTAACCAAGCACTGGAACAGGTTTTCTAGAGAGGTTGTGGAGTCTCCATCCTTGGAGATATTCAAAAGCCGTCTGGACATGATCCTGGGCAATATGCTCTAGGTGACCCTGCTTGAGCATGGGGGTTGGACTAAATGATCTCCAGAGGTCCCTTCCAACCTCAACCATTCTGTGATTCTGTGAAACACAAGAAAGCAGCTGAGGAATGAAGACAGGGACAGAAAAGGCCTCTCCTCCCACACAGGTTGCAGCCCTCGCAACACTGAGGTTTCAGCCAACCGCAGCAGGCATTCTCCACACCAGGGCAGCTAAGACAGGAGCCTGAAAGGTCTTGAAGGTGGTGAGTTTCAAAGGGAACTTAGAGGACAACAAAAGGGGAAACTGAGAAGACCACACTGAACTCAGGCAATCTTACCCTTTCTGTGTAAGTAGTATATTTCGCACAGCCGAGTAATGCTTCTAATGTAGCAGAAATAACTTCTTTCACAGAGTACCACGGTCTGAGAAAACTTTCATTTTTCCTCTCTAATTACGATTTACATATTGATAGGTATGACCATGCTAGAGGCATGCTCTGAGCAGGGAGGACATAGCTTCTTCCTCAGAAAATGTGAATAACAGTGAGAAGTTAGTATATACGCTTTATGCTGCATTCTCTGAATTGCCTTTTTGTGATTTTTGTATAGATACTCTGCTTACAAACAGCTGTTTCAGGACTTGTTTTTCCACTTTAAAACTTATCAGAAATAATGGCTGGGGTTGAAATATGCAAGAAGACTGTGTGATGCCTTCCATTGCCTAGGCACAACTAAGCTGTTAAGCTTTTGTGATTTTACTCCTCAGCTCCTGAATCTTATTGTTCCACATGCACAAAAGAATGACGTTTGCCTGGGCAGTGTGGTTAGCCTACAGGCTCAAAGGCACTGCTTAGCGTCCTGTGCTTGTCCCTGTGGCTGAGATTTGGATTCCCATTTGCCTGTTTTTCCTTGACATCTCCTCACCTCCCAAAGAATCTCCTGGGTGCTGTAGTTTAGTTGCCTGTTACAGGCAAAAGGATCTCAGAATCATTTTTATAAATTGACTTAAGCTCCTCTGTAATATATTCCTTTCATTGAGAGTCACTTCCAGGATTTCCTTTTTAGGGAACTGCATTTATTGGGTGTAGGGACAGACAGTGAGGGATCGGACAAGATAGAGTTAAGGAACCGAAGGCCATGGGCTGAATAGATAGCAGTATGGGAACATAGGGAGTAACCGCACAGAATGAGGGAACATGACCTTTGGGAAGGTATAACGTGGCGCTTGCAAGGAGAAGAGAAAGTACCGTAAATCACTGTGGGAAAGTACCAATCCGGGCTAGAGCTTATATATAGGGCTGGCTTGCTTGAATACAGTTGATTCTGATCCAGCACATCGGAGTCCGTGAATCAGACCGCCACAACTGGGGGCAAGTTTATGAGTATTTGTTCTTGTACCAGCATTACTTGTGAGCACAACTGGTTCTCTGTCCCTAGAGCAACTTCTATTATATGTAACAATCATATTTCCTCTGTCTTAGTTTTGCTATGTCAAATTACATTCTCCTAGTGTGCTTTTGAATGATTGGCACTTTGTTTTTGGAGCATCTTCATAGCTTGCCTTTGTCACTTTTTGTTTGAATCTCAGTTCCCTTTTTTCAAATGAGACCAGAATTACTCACGCTATTTTGTATGATATCTCTCAAGTGACAGTATGAACAGTTCTGTGGCTGCTGAGGAACTATTGCTTTTTTCATGATTCTACTGGTGGATTAGTAGTTGATGATTAGCTGATATGCTCCGTTTTGTATCTGGATAAGAATTTGCAGCAACCTCCACATTTACTGAGCCTTGGTTTAGAGCAGAAATTCGTGTGCTTCTGCATTTTTTGTACTGAGGAGTTAGTCAGTAGGTGCTGCTGTCAGTGCTGGCCTGGAATTCAGAGCTCTCCTCTGGGCACTCAGTGGGAAATAACGTGGGAATGAGGGTAATTGGTGAAAGGCTCTAGCAACTTTGTTTGCTGTGAGGGAAGAAACTTGACGGCTTTCAGGAGAATGCTCTTTGTCATTAAGGGAATAAGTTCAGCATATGATCTTTAGAGCCACTTTCTGAATGGATCTGAGTGGGGTAAGGCTGTATTTGAGGACGGAAGAGGATGTTGCAGTAGTTGAGCTCATCATGCCTTGAGGAAGAGATGTAATTATGCAATAGCTCGTGAAGGCAGTACCTCGCCCATGTTCTGCAGCCTGTGCAAGACTTGAACAAGGGGCATAAGAATGTATAAAAAGGTTCAAGCCAAAAACTATATGCCTCGTAATTATCCTCCTGCGTGCATCATAATTAATTGAAGCTCTCTCAGGAGTGCCCTTCTCGATCTGTCCTGCTGTTTTGGTCACATCTGTGAACATGAAGTTCAGAGGAAATCAGGGGGAATAGATTCACAAATACAGTTACTTTGCAAGGCTCTGGCATACTGTGTGCCAAAGTCAAGCTGCATATAAGTACCAGGTGCTTTTCTAATCACTCTGTTATGGAAATTAGGCTTGTTGGCCACCATAACAGGGCTCGACCCTAGGTTCCCGCAAGTACAGTTCAGAGCCAATCAGAATCAAAGCAAATTAAATAATTAAATTTTAATCACGCACGTGCCGTAATTACAGCTCGAGCTGGGTGCCTCCAAAGAGGGACCCCAACCAAAAAAATCCTGGGCAATTATAGTTTTTTCAACTTAAGTTTCCTACCCCTCACGCAGTAGTTAGACCAATAGTAATTTTTAGATCTGGGGTCTCCTGCTCCTCATTGGATCTCACTGATGTTCCTAGGTAAGCTGTTTTTCTCCTTATCTTTATTTTTTGCGGTCTCTGCTGACGGTTGTACCTTTATTTTGGTTGGGTCTTACTGTTTTCTCTCAAGGTCCTGAGGAGGAGGAGGAGGAGGTGATTCTAAATCATAACAATTAACACTGCCCCAGCAGTGAGCTAAGGCTTTGCCCCTCAAGGTCCTAATGCCCTGCACTGGTCTTATTTCAAAGCCTTGACACCCTCCCTTTTGGAGTGTGAGACGCAGGAACGCAGACTGCTTGTAACTTCCTTATCTTCCCAGCTGGAACCAGCTCTGAGGCGCTTTTCTTCCTGGACTAAGTAAAAGTTCATTATTTTATCTAAGTGCGGCCTAAGGCTTCAGCAAATTCAGCTACTCATGCTAAGCAAGTTTTAGAGAAGTTGTGCTAAGCAGCTACAGTTTCAGTTTGCTATTCCTTAACAGTCCCCCCTTTGTTTTTATTAAGCATCCCTGCTAATGCTTTAAACAGAGTTCTCGAAGCCTTTTGAGGCGTACTATCACTTTCCATAATCTTCTGTATAATATAATCATAAGTAATAGGCATAACAGTTAACACAACTACTACTGGGTGCAACACATGATTATAAATCCCTGTTGCAGTTGGTGACCATCCTAGAAGAATTTGCCAGCCATGATGTTCTCTGTCCTTCTTTACCCTTTCCAAGATGTGGTGTATCTCTTCCGCATCATGATGAATGGTGATGAGAGGTTTTTTTTTTTTTGTCCATTGTTTCGGGCGAGTTCTAGCAGTCGACGCAGGTCATCATGTTGTAGTAGTTTCTTCACCAGTGTGAGATTCATTCCAATGGGGGTAGGTAGTAAATTTTGAATTAATGTATAATTAGATTGTAACAATTGATAAGATCTAATAGGAGCTGAATAATTAAGGTCGCATCCCATAATTTTGGGTAAAGTTACAAATACAAATATTTGAGTAATTAATTACTTGTATCTACAACAATGTTATCTATGAATATAAGATTACAAAATGTTCTTACACATACACATCCTTTTTTAACATATACAAGTACAGTTCAACTCTAACAGCAAAATAAGGTGGTGTGGATTGATATCATTGAGCGTTTGTTTATTTATTTATTTTAAAGATTTTCAAGCCTTTTTTGCATACTTAGAACATACTGGATTAGTCGTTCATCTCTGTCTAACAGGCTGGTCTTAGCTGGAATAGTAAGTGCCTGGTATCGCTAAATGTCTCCCCAAAAGAATGTCTGCTGGTGTTAGTCCTATGGGTTGCCGTGGGGCATTTCAAACTTCCCATAGAGCTAAGTTTAATGCTTCTGGCCATTTTAGGCTAGCATGTGTGCATATTCTTGCTCTTTTTTCTTTTAATGTTCTATTCATTCTTTCTACTTGTCCTGAAGACTGTGGGTGATAAGGGGTACATAGGTTTCTTTTTATTCCTAATGATTTATGTAATTGAGTGATTGTGCTTGCCATAAAATGGACACCCTTGTCTGAATCAGTGGCTTCTGGGACTCTCTACCTGAGTATGATTTCTCTCAGTAAGGCTTTTACTACTCCCCCTGCATCAGCCTTTCTTGTTGGGAAAGCTTCTACCCAGCCTGATAACTGATCTACTCTCACTAACAAGTGTTTATACCCATTGGCGGATGTCATACCTGCATAATCTATTTGTAGCCTTTGGAAAGGGAAGTAGGCCCATGGTCGTTCCCCCTAACTCTGAGCTTGGTTTGCTACTTAAAGTCTTCTGGAAGGTCAGGCAGCTATTCATTATTCTTTTAGCAGCCGCATAAATTCCTGGAGCAGGCCATACTTTCTGTACCTGCTTCGCTATTGCCTCGGCTCCCCCATGAGCTGTATTGTGAAACCACCTAGCTATAGTAATTAAATATTTTTTTGGTAGAATTGGTTTTCCTCCAATTGTCCATATTCCATCATCATTTTGTTTTGCTTCCCACTGTTCCCATTGTTTTTTCTTTTCCATGGAGCAGTCCTTTTCATACATGGTTTTGGGCTCTATTAAATTTGGCCACTCACTTTGGTTCATCCTTGGAACTGCCCCCATACATTCTCTCAGAGGTTGTCGAGCTGCAGCCTTCGCAGCAGCGTCAGTTAATGTATTTCCTCTACTACTTTCTGTAGTGTCTTTAGTATGGGCTGGGCAGTGTATTACAGCAATTTCTTTGGGGCAGTTGAACTGCTTCCAGCAAATCACGTATTTCTTCTCCACTAGCTGATTTCTTTCCTGATGACAAAAAAATCCTTGTTCTTTCCATAACATCCCTGTTGCATCAAATACTCCAAATGCATATTTAGAATCAGTATAGATATTTACCTGCAGCTTTTTACCAATTCTTGCTGCTTGGGTCAATGCTATTAATTCTGCTCCTTGAGCACTTACAGACGGAGACAAAGGATTGGCCTCAAGTACCTCAAAGATGTTAGTGACAGGATAACCTGAGTGGCGCCTTCCGTCCAAATAATAGGATCATCCATCTGTAAACAGAACTAAGTCTGGGGTTTCCAAAGGTTCTTCTTTAAGGTCCTCCCGGGACTTGCTCGAGCCGACAATCACCTGCTCACAGGAATGATGCGGCTCTCCATCCTCCAGCAGAGGCAATAGCATTGCTGGATTTAAGATATTGCATCTCTTTAAAGTCACATTATCTGCATGCAGTATTATCAGTGCATAGCGGTGAGCTCTCTGTGGGGATAGTGCTGGAGTTGCGTATTGTTTCATTAACAGTTCTACTTCATGTGGCACATACACAGTCAGTGAGTGACCCAAAACTTCAGGTCGTGTTTTTTCAAGAAGAGCTGCAGTAGCTGCTATTGCTCTGATGCATCCTGGAGTGCCTTTAGCTACCACGTCTAGCTGCGTGGAGTAATAGGCCACTGGTCTACGGTGAGGACCTAGTTTTTGGGTCAGTACCCCACTTGCTACTCCCTGTCGTTCATGGACAATTAATTCAAATGGTTTGCTATAATCTGGCAACCCTAGAGCAGGGGCTGAAACCAACGCCTTTTTTACAGATGTAAAAGCTTTCTCCCTTTCTGGGCCCCAGGCCAAAGGCTCTATCTCCTCTTTTTTTGTTGCCTGCACTAAAGGCTTAGTAAGTTCTCCTAACCCAGGAATCCATGGTCGGCAAAATCCTACAGCTCCTAAAAATCCCCTAAGCTGTTTTTTTGTTACAGGACGAGGCATATCAAGAATTGTCTTTACTCGTTCCAGATAAACTAACCTGTGTCCTTCCTTTAAAATAAAACCCAAATATTTTACCTCTCGTCGACACAGCTGAAGCTTAGACAGAGATGCTTGATGCCCTTTTTCTGCAAGAGCATTACATAGAGAAATAGTGTCTTTTAAACATGTCTCATAATCTTTACCTGCTAATAACAAATCATCCACATATTGTATTAACACTGAATGTCCTGGAAGTTCGATATCTGAGGGATCATTTTTGAGTATACGCGAAAAAATAGTCGGAGACCCAGTAAATCTTTGCGGTAGTCTCATCCAAGTTAATTGTCATCCCTTCCAAGTGAAAGCAAAGAGATCTTGGCTATCTTCAGCTATTGGTATACTAGAAAAAGGCTGCCGTTAGGTCAATCACGGTAAAATAAGTTGCCCAATGAGGTATTTGTAATAACACGGTTGATGGGTTGGGAACTACTGGGTGTGGAGTAATTACATGTTGGTTTATAGCCCTTTAGTCTTGTACAAACTGATACTCTGGATCACCATCAGAATCTTGCCTGTTCTTTTTAACTGGCAGAATTGGGGTGTTGTACAGGGATTCACAGACTCTAAGAATACCTAGTTTCAAATAATGATCAATTTGTTTTTGGATACTCTTCTCTGCTTCCTTTGGGATAGGGTATTGTTTAACTGTGGGAGGCAATCCCCCCTTTGTTTTTATCGAGACTGGACTAGCTGATTTCTGTAGTCCCACATCCATTCCTGAAGAGCTCCATAACTTTTTAGGAACTGATTCTAAACCTGTTGGAATCTGCAGATTAGTTGACTCTGGTTCTGGTGTCTTAGCCAGAACACATGAACCCATAATTATTAATTTTATCCCTTCCGGCTGTAAACAGATCTGAGTATCCGAGGCTTGCAGGAGATCTCTCCCGAAGAGGCAAGAGGGCGAGTCTGTGGAAATTATAAAACATCCCCACACTCTTTTACCTCCAATAGTGGGCAATAAAGGCTTAGATAACATTCGTTCGCCTTTTCCCATTACTCCTCGCATCACTGTTTTATCTGGTGACTTGCATCCTTTAGGCTCCAAATTTAAAAGGGAAAGGGTGGCTCCAGTATCCACTAGAAAGGGAACTTCTAAACCTTCTGTATTTGCCATTACATGGCCCTTCAAATCCAAACCTATATCCCATAAATTTACCCCAATTTCCACAGTATTTTCTGAGTCTCCTATCTCCTGTCATTGTGGACTGACTGGGAATCGCCTGATCTCCTTCTTAGTGTTTGATTGTCTCATGCTGGCCCCTCTATTCCTAAATACACGGGGCCTCACTGGGCATTGCTGCTTCCAGTGTCCTTGTTCCCTGCAATAATGACAAACATCATTAACTCTTGATTGTACAGCACGTTCACTTTGATTCCATCTATCTCCCCTGGTTCTGCCGTGCCCCCTCCCCTTGCCAGCCTGGCATATGCTCTTTAAAATACTTAAAAGTGTGTCTTGTTGAGCCAGTCAGCTCTTATTGTCCCTCCTGGTTTGTGTTAGGTTATGGGACTAAAGGCTAATCTCCACACACACAGAGGAGCAGAGGAACAATGACAGGCTGAGGAACCCTCCGTAACCTCATCAGAACCAACAGGGCTCCCTAACATGGCTCCTCAGCCCATGATCCTGGTGTGACACCCACCACATGAGTCAATGGTCTCCCTGGACCACCTTGCAGATCCCCTTGGAGGGGTTACTGCTTGCAGGGCTATGGGACTCAATACGGGATGCCAGGAAGAACATCTTGCAATTGAGACTCATTATGGGCTGTTTAGAGGAAAGACCCAAGGCAGTGAAAGAGAGGGATCAAGCTAGTTTTGGGGAGGAACCAATGTGGAAAAGCAGAAGAAAAAGGGGATAAAAGGTGCAGATTGCTTGTGAAAAGGTGCTTGGCCAGTAAGCTGCTCTGGCCCTGTGCCTGATAACTGCAGCCTGTCCTGTCCTCTTCTTAACTCCCTTGTGAACTATTCTCTGGGGTGAGGGGACCCTCTCCTTTCTGTTTGTGCAAGTGCTGTTTTCTGTGTTGAGCTGTGTGATTGGTGATAAATATATGCAGTGTGTGCAGGTGTGCTTGTCTGACTACTGGTAAAACAGGTTCAGCCTTGCTATTGCCTGGACCTGGGGACATGGAGCTGTGGCAGCCTGGCTTCTGTTGGGCTATCGGATTTGGCATCTCCTACCTGAGTGCACATACAAGGCTGAGTGGAGGCAGTCTCGTGTGGGAGCTCCCACTGCTGCTGTCAGTGCTGGCCCCTCTGTACCACTGGTGTTGTTAAAAAGCACGTGTGTGGTGGCATACTTTCCCAGCTGCTCAAATCTACCTATGAATGCAAAAGAAAGATGGTTTTGTGCTGCTTCCCAGCAGAAGCGACCAGCCTGTGCCTTGCAGTGGATTTCCCTACAGGAAAGGGGAGCTGCTCAACCTCATGCACTATCCCACAGGCCACTGTAGCATAAAGAGCTCTGTCTGTTTGCCTCTCCTTTCAGCTAGGAAGCTCAGGAGCAAGCAGTGCAAGCCAGACCCTGGACTGGGGAATCAGGGTGTCTGGGTGCTGTAGGGGCCTTCCTCCAGGGACACCCCCCCCCCCCCAAAGGTAAGCACTGCCCCAGAGCTGACACTGGACAGCCCAGGGACTGGCTGAGGCACAGAGGAGAGAAATGGCATTCCCCAGACTTGGCTGCCAGCAGTGCACTGGAGCTGGGAGGGAACCCAGGTGTCTGGGCTCCCAGTCAGCCTCTCCCCTGCTCTCCCCAGTAGACCCCTGCCTTTCACCTTCCCACCCAAACCAGAGGGGAGGGAGGCAGTCTTTGTGCACCAGCCCTGCACCACCCCCATGCCCAGCCCCGCTGCCCCAGGGCTGTGGGTGCAGCAGGTGCAGGTGTGCTGGACACTGTGCTGTGTGCACGCAGCACTGTGTTTGGGCAGGTGTGTGGAAAAGGGGCATGTGCAGCGTCCATGGCGTGCACAGGTCTCTTATCCCCATTTGGAACCACAGATACTAAGGGGGATCTTTGGCCACACCATGCTGCGTACTTCTGTAATATGCCCATTTAACGGTAAATTCTCTTGCTCCAAACCAACTGCAGGAGGTATCTTGGGGATGAAGGCACTCGCACCAGCTCCATGAATTCTGAGTCCATTGAACCACATCAGTGTGTCACAAGATGTGCAACTCAGGAAGGCGAGAGAAGAAAGAGGGAAAAAGAAGAATCAGAGACTCTAAATGCAGCAACTTAGGAAATTATTGTTGGTCTCTCTCATCTACTGACATAAACAAGCACAAAGTGCAATGGACTTTAGCAGCATTATTATGTTTTGGGAAGTCCAGTAAACTGGTGCTGCTTGGAAGATATACTGCAGAGGGAAATACAAGTTATCCCCGTACTTACCCTGAGATCTGCCTTGTGATAAGCTTGTATCACTGCTGCAATACCTTTGCTGAGGCAGCCTGGAAAAATGCAAAAAGACAGAGTGCCCATACCCTCTATTAGAACAGGTTTGGCTTTCAGGAACAAGGTGCTCTGAAAGACAGGAAATAAACTCTCCTGCATCATCTAGGAAAAACATTTTCACAGACAATGGACAAGCTGCATCAATCTCCTGGCAAACATCAACAAGCCATATAGTCTATGATGGCTTCCTTTCCCCTAAATGCCTGGCCTGTGGTTTATTTTAGCTGTGCTGACAGCAGATCGGCCCCTCTCCAGCAACTCAGTTGACAGTATGAGAAAGACAGGAGTGCAGCTCCCATCACCTTGCTCAGTGTGCTCTCAAGAGGACCAGAAAGAGAAGGACCAGGGTAATGTTTCACCCCGGTCTCCTGTGGGACCTTGCAATGAACTGCCACAGGCTCTTGCTTCCTTCCACAAGGGGCACTAAACCCACCCACAGACAGCCTTGCTCATCAGGCCTTTTTCAAGGTATGCCGAGCAACCTTGAGGGCAGCTGCAAACAAGCAACTGTCCCCACAACCCAGTCCCCACAAAAATTGCGTTTAATTTACTGAGGGAAGAAGTCATTCACTGGCAACTTTCACACAGCATCTGCTCTAAAACTGACTGCTGGCACTCTAGTTTCTGAGGTCTGACAAGGCTTTGTCACCATAACTGGAGGGGAATTCCCCCCAGAAGGTAACACAGTACCTGCTGACATTCTTCCCACCAAGATCAGGCTCTTGCTGAGAAGCACATCCACCCTTCAGAGATGCCGAAACACAACGCCTCCAAACGTCTAAGTGCGACTCCGCAGTGACTGACCAAACATGTCGCACGTTGCCTACATGGAGCAGAGAGAGAGCACAGGTGACTTTGCTGAGTAGCATCATCCTCAACTCCAGCAGAAAATGAGAAAGCCTCTTTCCCTTACAGAGCGTAACATCCTAGGTAAATCTCACCCACTGTCCCTGGTTTACTGAAAACAGACAAAAAATCATGGGAAGGACAAACCACCTTGGAACAGAAAGGTCACAAATGTTGCGCTTTTTTCTGTTTTTCCCCCTCTGATTAGAGGCCTCCATGAACATTTTTGCTAGCTCTCCAGATAGGCAGGAGGACACAACTGCATGCTGTTCGTTGCTTGCTTCCACCCAGGGGTCTCACAGGGAACATGCTCAGACCTGCTTCCCTGCAGGAAGCTTACATAGAAAATCCACCCACGAGGAGGGCTCTGATGGCTTTCCAGACTGTCTGTATTGTCAGGAAAAAAAGACAGTCTGCACTGCAGTCAGCGTGCAAAGGAACAGGAATAACGCTGGGTTCTGGATTCAAAGAGGGAGAGAAGGGAGAGCAGTTCAAAAAGAAGAAGGAATCTCCTTGCTTTGAGAGAAGCCTGTACTCCAGGACTGTCATGCAGACACCGCAGACAGACACATGATAGGAAGAGAAGGGTCTTGTACAAACGTACTAGGGCCTGATACATTCCTTTAGGGAACGGGTGCTGTAAACATGAGGGGGTATTTTTCTGGTTCCAGTGTGGACTGTGTGGAAACAACTGCGGGGCGGGGGGGGTGGGGGGGAGGAGAAGAATACCCTAGTTTCTACCTCTCGTCTAATATCTGAAAAAGAGTGATGAGAGACCTCCCTTATACTGCCAGGAGGAATGAGTGATAATTACCCTAAGAAGATAAAACTGTCACTCAAGGGAAACGCCAGGACTGGCCTTCAGGAATCAGAGGTGGCTGGAGATGCCATGTTCTGAAATGTCTTTCAAGCCCTGCCCTGCAGCATATTGGAATCACATTAAGAGAAATAACCTGATAGCCGCTCTGTGACGTACTAAGTTGATCTTACTTCGGGAAGATTATGAATGAAGGAGCAGGGGGAAGAGAAGGAAGGAAGGGAGGGAAGATTGGGTCTCTTTGGACACCACTGCATTTGCCCAGCCACAGTATTTCTCACCACAGTATTTCTCACTTCGGAATGATTTCTGAGGAGGGAACTAGAACATGTAGTTAAGTGTGTCATTAAATACTTAGGAAGCAAAATTGTTAGTGGAATTCTGTTTTTCCTTCCTATAGATATGTTCCTCAACAAAAAAAGAAAGACAATCCAATAACATTCAGAATCAGAGCTGGAAGATGGCTGGCAACACCATTGCTCCACTTATATTTCTTCATCATTTACAGTATTTTCAAAGTACAATTTGCTGTATGAGTGCCTCAGCTCTAGACACATTCTTTGAATTTAAATACGTTTTCAATGGCTGGTGACATCCACTGTACCCAAACTGCAACAAGATCAGTTTGCACTTGTAGCTCTTTGTTAGCTGGTGATTTGAGACCCAATTCTGCCAAAGCGTGCCTGTAGATAGAATTTTAAATGTTCATGGTTTCAGAAATTTCTTCTTGAGCAGCATCCCCTCCTTCACTGAGCTCAGGATGCCTATGCCACACCTGTGTGGAGTATAAAATAATGAGGACTGAAAGCTTAAGTGTGTCTGTAACAAGGTGGAAGAGATGCTTATGGCTGCAACTCAGTATGAGAGGGAAAGCAGGAAAAAGCAGGAAAAGCAAAGAAGCGTTTTCAGAAAGGGCTAAAGAACCCAACAGAGGAGAAGAAGATTTAATACTGCAGCTGGGTGTTTTTTTCTTCCCCAACTCTCAAATCAACTATTGATCAGCAAATTCAAACATTAACCAAGATTTGTTTTTTTATCCCTCTCAGTTCTGCCAAACGTCAGTGTAATACATGCTAGGCCTTTTGTTTCAGCTGGTGCATCCTGACGGCATGGCAAAGCCAAGGCATTGTAGGTCCCCTGCTTACACCTGTCCATAACTTTGTTGTGCTGGTCAGGATTCCCTGAGAGTTGTCATTAGGTGCAATTCATTTACCCAAGAACGTAAGACACTAGCTCCTCTTTAATATTAGCTGGCAGGTTATGTTATATAGCATCCTTTCCCAGAAGCAGTGGAGAAGAAGTCACAGTTCAACAGATAATGGGTTATTTTCCAAAATTCCTGGAAAGGACAATACCAATTGTAATTTGGCTCCACAATTTATAGTACACTGTTAAACACTGTGGAGAATGGCAAGAGGCCAGAAGGAGGCAGAATTGAGTAAAATTGCATCTCAGCTGTAAAACAGGTCATTTTGAATGCATGCAGTCCAGAGGCGCCTGAATTTTACAGACCTCCATACTACGAGCTCCAATTGAAACAAAATGCTTCTGTACATTGCTGCTTCATAATTTCATCTGTTAGATGCAGTTCCAACTCTTAGTCCTTTGGGTTCTGTAAAACAATCACTTCCATTGCAAAAATGAATGGTATTGAGAAAAAGCCTACTAAAAATGGGGGGGAGTAGCTGAATTTCACCCTACACGGGATTTTTACAGCAGCCCAAGTCACATATGGCAGCAATGGCTTCTGCAGAGAGGCCCAAAGCTGCCTTCTCCACAGAACTGACAAGGAAAAAAACCTTCATCCTGTTTGGCTGATCTCAAATATACAGGCCCAGAGCATCCAGGCTGTTAACAAGACTGCTTTAGAGTACCAGTCTGAAAGATTCAGCACCACTTTGTCCTGTGGTCACAATACTGGAAAAGCCCTGCCCAAACCTCAAAATCTATTCGCTAGTAGACATGAGGGAAAAAGGCCCACAAAGTCCTTCAAAATCAAGATGCCAAGCAAGAAGTATCGTTTGAATCCAATTCACTCTAGCTGGCTATTCTGCAGATGAATAATGAGTTCACTGCCAACTTGCTGCTCTTCATGCTTTGGACACAGCAAACAGGAAAGAAGAAAAGGTTGGGGGGGGGAAGGGGGAGAAAGGAAAGAAGACAGGGAGTAGAAATGGGCATTTTGGGCTGATATTGTTAGGATACCAGAGAGTTATCAACAAGAAAATAGGCTGGGCTGTCACATTAAACATGGCTTTTGACAGTTGAGAAACAGCAGGGCCTGGATGCAGAATCAATTCCTGCCACAGACTTTTCTTCTCAGGAAGTTCTTGTCCATTCCTGCTTAACACAAGACCTGGGCACAACTCAGCCCCTTAAAGAGGCTGTAAACTGGAGCTGAAAAGTGCCCGACTCACCTTATTGTACCAGTCTTGCTCAACCCCCTCCTAAACTTCACTTAGATGTGTGGCACTGCAGTACGTGATCATGACAATTCAGATTCCCAGAACACCTAGCTGGAGCAGGAGAGACTTCTAGTCTCTACTCTAGCATTTCTCACTGCTGAGGGCTTGCCTTTGCAACCTTGAGATTGTTTGTATTTCAAGAAATTGTATTTTAAACTGCCAAAAGTCCTTCTAAGCAAGTAACGCATAGCACGGGAGCTGTCAGGACACATCAGCTCCTTAGTCCCACTGAGCTTCCTTTCACCTGCTTGAACTACAAGAACTAACTGCAGCAACACATTATTCTTTTTTAGAAAAACCTACAGTGCAACCACCTCATGTATTTTCCCAGTGTATTTCCCAGTACCTTATAGGCAGCAGAGAGATGCTGAAGCTGGAGAATAAGGAGCTGGCTCCAGGTTTGCAGAGTGTTCTCTGGCAGTTCTCCCTCTCTCTGCTGCTGGACTCCTCAGCCCTTCTCCTCTTGGCAGAAGCTCAACCGCTTGCCCATCTCCAATAGACTTTTTTGTGCTCTTGCAGTAAAAAGGAACTCACTAGAACAGCAGAAGGTGGCACATCAACAATAACAGCTCTACACCTCCCTACTTCCCAGCTGTTGGCTCTGAAGCAGGAAAACATCAGAATTGCTCTGCTTAACAGAGGCAAGGACAGTTCCCCCTGCCCCCACCAAATGGTTCTTCTCCCTTATCATCCAAAACAGCTGAATCCTTTAGACTGCCTCCTTCCCAGAAAAGATCTGCCCAAAATATAAGCAACTAAACCTTGTATCCAGCAACTGCTGAAGATCAAATTCAGCTATAGGCACCTGGTGCCACCAAAAGATTAAAGAACATCATAATCATAGGATGTTGCAGGAAGAGCCTCTTGAAAGGGATCTTAAACTCATGGCTGTAACTTCTCTTCCACTTTTCTGAAGCTGTCTCATGGGTCTATGTTACCACAGTCCAAAATAAGTTGTCCACAGTCCAAAAGGGGGTCCAAAAGTTGTCCAAAGTCACCACAGTCCAAAAGCCCTCCCTATTCTGCCTGAAAGTCGTTCAGAAAAGCTCAGATCCCCTCTTTCAGCCTTATTCATATGCTGTTAAGAGCATCAGCTTGTAGAAATTCTTATGCTAATGTCAGAAACTGTCAGTAGCCATGTTATGCTGAGTACCTGCCCTCTTACCTGAGCAGTTATTAGGTTTCATCTGTATCAACAAGACATAACAGTGTAGCATGCAGCTGATGGAACACTATTTCAGAAAATTTATTTAATTTTCCTCTCCTATTTCCTGCATGCTGTTGCCAATAATTCTGAAACCACGTCCTCCACAAACATCTCTTCAAATACAAGGTGGTTGCTTACAAAGTGCTTCCCAACATATTTCAGAGCAAATGAACCTCCAGAAGACAGCCAGCCACACTCCGCAAGACAGCCTGGGATGCTCTCATGCTCAGCTGAAATCTTCTCCCACATCCCGACGATCTTTGCTACAATCCAAGTACACATGCCAGCACAGACACAGCCTTCATAAACGCAGCTCTCTCCTGCCTGCCACAGCCACTCACACAAAAAGCCTCAATGACATGGGCAGCTTTTCCACTTGGGGGAGACACCCAAGAGTACCCGCTCCTACAGCACCTCCTTTATCCCGGCAGCACTACGACCTCTCACTGCCCTTCAAATCCAACACTCCCAAAAAGAACGACAGCTGCACCAACAGGAAAAACACGATCCCCAGGTTTCCCCAAACTAACACCTCCTGCCACCTACCTGGGAGCTGCTGCCTGAGCTCGACCAGTCCATCGGCTGGGGTGACCTGGCTGATGCCAGCCCAGCTGTCTTCACCGCCTGCAAAGCAAAAGGAGGCATTTTGAGGCAAAGGCCTGTGGAAAAAAACACCAAGAGCCACTGCCTCTTCTCTCCCGGGTCCTGCCACATGACAAGGACAGCAAACAAATTCCCAGGTCCCCCTGCAACAACGTCTCTTGCATTATGCCCCATTTGGGGCACAACCAAATGCACGCAAGGCACACATTTGTGCCCCACTGTGTGCACCACCAAAGGCACACAAGCATGGACTCACAAGAGGCTACCAAGCTCTCAATTCCAAGCCCATCTTGCAATGGGGCCTCTCTGCTCAGCGGCACACACCCTTGCCAAGCCACCCTCCCCACCTCTCCCTTAAATAACTCCTGCCGCCACCTACCTGGGAGCTGCTGCCTGAGCTCGACCAGTCCATCGGCTGGGGTGACCTGGCCGATGCCAGCCCAGCTGTCTTCACCGCCTGCAAAGCAAAAGGAGGCATTTTTAGGCAAGGGCACACAGAAAGAACCACCAAGAGCCACTGCCTCTTCTCTCCCGGGTCCTGCCACATGCCAAGGACAGCAAACACATGCCCAGGCGCCCCCGCAACAACGTCTCTTGTATTATGCCCCATTTTGTGCACAACCAAAGGCACACAAGCGTGGATGCAAAACAGGCTTCCAAATTCACGCTTCCAAGACCATCTTGCAGTGGTGCCTCTCTGCTCAGCGGCACACACCCTTGCCAAGCCACCCTCCCCACCTCTCCCCAAAATAACTCCTGCCGCCACCTACCTGGGAGCTGCTGCCTGAGCTCGACCAGTCCATCGGCTGGGGTGACCCGGCTGATGCCTCCCAAGCTGTTTTCACCACCTGCAAAGCAAAAGGAGGCATTTTGAGGGAGAGGCACACTGAGAGAACCACCAAGAGCCACTGCCTCTTCTCTCCCGGGTCCTGCCACATTACAAACCCAGCAAACACATGCCCACGTCCCCAGCAACAACGTCTCTTGCATTATGCCCCATTTTGTGCACCTCCAAAGGCACACAAGCATGGATGCACAACAGGCTTCCAAGCCCATGCTTCCAAGCCCATCTGGCAATGGTGCCTCTCTGCTCAGCGGCACACACCCTTGCCAAGTCACCCTCCCCACCTCTCCCCTAAATAACTCCTGCCACCACCTACCTGGGAGCTGCTGCCTGAGCTCGACCAGTCCATCGGCTGGGGTGACCTGGCTGATGCCAGACCAGCTGTCTTCACCGCCTGCAAAGCAAAAGGAGGCATTTTAAGGCAAAGGCCTGCGGAAAGAACCACCAAGAGCCACTGCCTCTTCTCTGTTGGGTTCTGCCACATGCCAAGGACAGCAAACGCACTTCCTGGCCAACTCGCAGCAACGTCCCCTCTACTCTAGCCCAATCTGTGCCCAAGCAAAGGCACACAAGGCACACATTCGTGTGCCCCATTTTGTGCACAACCAAAGGCACACAAGCATGGATGCACAACAGGCTTCCAAATTCTCGCTTCCAAGACCATCTTGCAGTGGTGCCTCTCTGTGCAGCGGCACACACCCTTGCCAAGCCACCCTCCCCACTTCTCCCCAAACTAACTCCTGCCACCACCTACCTGGGAGCTGCTGCCTGAGCTCGACCAGTCCATCGGCTGGGGTGACCTGGCTGATGCCAGCCCAGCTGTCTTCACCGCCTGAAAAGCAAAAGGAGGCATTTCGAGGCTAAGGCCTGCGGAAAGAACCACCAAGAGATACTGCCTCTTCTCTGTCGGGTCCTGCCACATGACAAGGACAGCAAACACATGCCCACGTCCCCCCGCAACAACGTCTCTTGCATTATGCCCCATTTTGGGCACAACCAAATGCACGCAAGGCACACATTGGTGCCCCATTTTGTGCACAACCAAAGGCACACAAGCATGCATGCAAAACAGGCTTCCAAGCTCACACTTCCAAGACCATCTTGCAATGGCACCTCTCTGCTCAGCAGCACACACCCTTGCCAAGCCACCCTCCCCACCTCTCCCCAAACTAACACCTGCCGCCACCTACCTGGGAGCTGCTGCCTGAGCTCGACCAGTCCATCGGCTGGGGTGACCTGGCTGATGCCAGCCCAGCTGTCTTCACCGCCTGCAAAGCAAAAGGAGGCATTTTGAGGCTAAGGCCTGCGGAAAGAACCACCAAGAGCCACTGCCTCTTCTCTGTCGGGTCCTGCCACATGCCAAGGACAGCAAACACATGCCCAGGTCCCCCCACAACAACATCTCTTGTATTATGCCCCATTTTGTGCACAACCAAAGGAACACAAGGCGCACATTCGTGTGCCCCATTTTGTGCACCTCCAAAGGCACACATGCATGGATGCAAAACAGGCTTCCAAATTAACGCTTCCAAGACCATCTCGCAATGGCACCTCTCTGCTCAGCAGCACACACCCTTGCCAAGTCACCCTCCCCACCTCTCCCCAAACTAACTCCTGCTGCCACCTACCTGGGCGCTGCTGCCTGAGCTCGACCAGTCCATGGGCTGGGCTGACCTGGCCGATGCCATCGCAGCTGTCTTCACCACCTGAAAAGCAAAAGGAGGCATTTTGAGGGAGAGGCACACAGAAAGAACCACCAAGAGCCACTGCCTCTTCTCTGTCGGGTCCTGCCGCATGCCAAGGACAGCAAACACATTCCAAGGTCCCCCTGCATTATACCCCATTTTGTGCACCTCCAAAGGCACACAAGCATGCATGCAAAATAGGCTTCCAAGCTCACGCTTCCAAGACCATCTCGCAGTGGCACCTACCTGGGAGCTGCTGCCTGAGCTCGACCAGTCCATCGGCTGGGCTGACCTGGCTGATGCCAGCGCAGCTGTCTTCACCACCTGAAAAGCAAAAGGAGGCATTCAGACGGAGAGGCACACAGAAAGAACCACCAAGAGCCACTGCCTCTTCTCTCCTGGGTCCTGCCACATGCCAAGGACAGCAAACGCACTTCCTGGCCAACTCGCAACAAAGTCCCCTCTACTTTAGCCCAATCTTTGCCCAAGCAAAGGCACACAAAGCACACATTCGTGTGCCCCATTTGGTGCACAACCAAAGGCACACAAACATGGATCTAAAACGCTTCCAAGCCCATCTCGCAGTGGCACCTACCTGGGAGCTGCTGCCTGAGCTCGACCAGTCCATTGGCTGGGCTGACCTGGCTGCTGCCTGCCCAGCTGTCTTCACCACCTGCAAAGCAAAAGGAGGCATTTTGAGGGAGAGGCACACTGAGAGAACCACCGAGAGCCACTGCCTCTTCTCTCCTAAGTCCTGCCACATGACAAACCCATCAAACACATGCCCAGGTCCCCAGCAACAACGTCTCTTGCATTATGCCCCATTTTGGGCACAATCAAAGGCACACAAGCATGGATGCAAAACAGGCTTCCAAGCTCCCACTTCCAAGCCCATCTTGCAATGGCGCCTCTCTGTGCAGCGGCACACACCCTTGCCAAGCCACCCTCCCCACTTCTCCCCAAACTAACTCCTGCCACCACCTACCTGGGAGCTGCTGCCTGAGCTCGACCAGTCCATGGGCTGGGGTGACCTGGCTGATGCCACCCCAGCTGTTTTAACCAGCTGCAAAGCAAAAGGAAGCATTTTGAGATAAAGGCACACAGAAAGAGCCACTGCCTCTCCTCTGTCGGGTCCTGCCACATGCCAAGGACAGCAAACACATGCCCACGTCCCCCCGCAACAACGTCTCTTGCATTATGCCCCATTTTGGGCACAACCAAATGCACGCAAGGCACACATTGGTGCCCCATTTTGTGCACAACCAAAGGCACACAAGCATGGATGCAAAACAGGCTTCCAAGCTCCCACTTCCAAGCCCATCTTGCAATGGGGCCTCTCTGCTCAGCGGCACACACCCTTGCCAAGCCAGCCTCCCCACCTCTCCCCAAACTAACTCCTGCCGCCACCTACCTGGGAGCTGCTGCCTGAGCTCGACCAGTCCATTCGCTGGGCTGACCTGGCTGTTGCCTGCCCAGCTGTCTTCACCGCCTGCAAAGCAAAAGGAGGCATTTTGAGGGAGAGGCACACTGACAGAACCACCAAGAGCCACTGCCTCTTCTCTCCTGGGTCCTGCCACATGCCAAGGAAAGGAAACCACCAAAGGCACACAAGCATGGACTCACAAGAGGCTACCAAGCTCGAACTCCAAGCCCATCTTGCAGTGGTGCCTCTCTGCTCAGCGGCACACACCCTTGCCAAGCCACCCTCCCCACCTCTCCCCAAAATAACTCCTGCCGCCACCTACCTGGGAGCTGCTGCCTGAGCTCGACCAGTCCATCGGCTGGGGTGACCTGGCCGATGCCAGCCCAGCTGTCTTCACTGCCTGCAAAGCAAAAGGAGGCATTTTTAGGCAAGGGCACACAGAAAGAACCACCAAGAGATACTGCCTCTTCTCTCCTGGGTCCTGCCACACGCCAAGGACAGCAAACACATGCCCAGGCGCCCCCGCAACAACGTCTCTTGTATTATGCCCCATTTTGTGCACAACCAAAGGCACACAAGCATGCATGTAAAACAGGCTTCCAAATTCACGCTTCCAAGACCATCTTGCAATGGCGCCTCTCTGCGCACCGGCACACACCCTTGCCAAGCCACCCTCCCCACCTCTCCCCAAACTAACTCCTGCCACCACCTACCTGGGAGCTGCTGCCTGAGCTCGACCAGTCCATGGGCTGGGGTGACCTGGCTGATGCCACCCCAGCTGTCTTCACCACCTGCAAAGCAAAAGGAGGCATTTTGAGGCTAAGGCCTGCGGAAAGAACCACCAAGAGCCACTGCCTCTTCTCTCCCGGGTCCTGCCACATGCCAAGGACAGCAAACACATGCCCACGTCCCCCCGCAACAACGTCTCTTGCATTATGCCCCATTTTGGGCACAACCAAATGCACGCAAGGCACACATTGGTGCCCCATTTTGTGCACAACCAAAGGCACACAAGCATGCATGCAAAACAGGCTTCCAAGCTCACACTTCCAAGACCATCTTGCAATGGCACCTCTCTGCTCAGCAGCACACACCCTTGCCAAGCCACCCTCCCCACCTCTCCCCAAACTAACACCTGCCGCCACCTACCTGGGAGCTGCTGCCTGAGCTCGACCAGTCCATCGGCTGGGGTGACCTGGCTGATGCCAGCCCAGCTGTCTTCACCACCTGAAAAGCAAAAGGAGGCATTCAGACGGAGAGGCACACAGAAAGAACCACCAAGAGCCACTGCCTCTTCTCTCCTGGGTCCTGCCACATGCCAAGGACAGCAAACGCACTTCCTGGCCAACTCGCAACAAAGTCCCCTCTACTTTAGCCCAATCTTTGCCCAAGCAAAGGCACACAAAGCACACATTCGTGTGCCCCATTTGGTGCACAACCAAAGGCACACAAACATGGATCTAAAACGCTTCCAAGCCCATCTCGCAGTGGCACCTACCTGGGAGCTGCTGCCTGAGCTCGACCAGTCCATTGGCTGGGCTGACCTGGCTGCTGCCTGCCCAGCTGTCTTCACCACCTGCAAAGCAAAAGGAGGCATTTTGAGGGAGAGGCACACTGAGAGAACCACCGAGAGCCACTGCCTCTTCTCTCCCGGGTCCTGCCACATTACAAACCCATCAAACACATGCCCAGGTCCCCAGCAACAACGTCTCTTGCATTATGCCCCATTTTGGGCACAATCAAAGGCACACAAGCATGGATGCAAAACAGGCTTCCAAGCTCCCACTTCCAAGCCCATCTTGCAATGGCACCTCTCTGTGCAGCGGCACACACCCTTGCCAAGCCACCCTCCCCACTTCTCCCCAAACTAACTCCTGCCACCACCTACCTGGGAGCTGCTGCCTGAGCTCGACCAGTCCATGGGCTGGGGTGACCTGGCTGATGCCACCCCAGCTGTTTTAACCAGCTGCAAAGCAAAAGGAAGCATTTTGAGATAAAGGCACACAGAAAGAGCCACTGCCTCTCCTCTGTCGGGTCCTGCCACATGCCAAGGACAGCAAACACATGCCCACGTCCCCCCGCAACAACGTCTCTTGCATTATGCCCCATTTTGGGCACAACCAAATGCACGCAAGGCACACATTGGTGCCCCATTTTGTGCACAACCAAAGGCACACAAGCATGGATGCAAAACAGGCTTCCAAGCTCCCACTTCCAAGCCCATCTTGCAATGGGGCCTCTCTGCTCAGCGGCACACACCCTTGCCAAGCCAGCCTCCCCACCTCTCCCCAAACTAACTCCTGCCGCCACCTACCTGGGAGCTGCTGCCTGAGCTCGACCAGTCCATTCGCTGGGCTGACCTGGCTGTTGCCTGCCCAGCTGTCTTCACCGCCTGCAAAGCAAAAGGAGGCATTTTGAGGGAGAGGCACACTGACAGAACCACCAAGAGCCACTGCCTCTTCTCTCCTGGGTCCTGCCACATGCCAAGGAAAGGAAACCACCAAAGGCACACAAGCATGGACTCACAAGAGGCTACCAAGCTCGAACTCCAAGCCCATCTTGCAGTGGTGCCTCTCTGCTCAGCGGCACACACCCTTGCCAAGCCACCCTCCCCACCTCTCCCCAAACTAACTCCTGCCACCACCTACCTGGGAGCTGCTGCCTGAGCTCGACCAGTCCATGGGCTGGGGTGACCTGGCTGATGCCACCCCAGCTGTCTTCACCACCTGCAAAGCAAAAGGAGGCATTTTGAGGCTAAGGCCTGCGGAAAGAACCACCAAGAGCCACTGCCTCTTCTCTCCCGGGTCCTGCCACATGCCAAGGACAGCAAACACATGCCCACGTCCCCCCGCAACAACGTCTCTTGCATTATGCCCCATTTTGGGCACAACCAAATGCACGCAAGGCACACATTGGTGCCCCATTTTGTGCACAACCAAAGGCACACAAGCATGCATGCAAAACAGGCTTCCAAGCTCACACTTCCAAGACCATCTTGCAATGGCACCTCTCTGCTCAGCAGCACACACCCTTGCCAAGTCACCCTCCCCACCTCTCCCCAAACTAACACCTGCCGCCACCTACCTGGGAGCTGCTGCCTGAGCTCGACCAGTCCATCGGCTGGGGTGACCTGGCCGATGCCAGCCTAGCTTTTTTCACCACCTGCAATGCAAAAGGACACATTTTGAGGCTAAGGCACACAGAAAGAGTCACTGACTCTTCTCTGTCAGGTCCTGCCACACGCCAAGGACAGCAAACACATTCCCATGCCTGCCCCACCAGGGTCTCTTCTACTGGCATCCCGTTTGCTCTTACTGACCGCCTACAAGAATGGATACACAACACGTTTTCCAGCCTCATCTTGCAAGGTTAAGCATTGGGCTTAACCTGAGAAATTTTATGAGCCCTAGGCTATTCCCTAGCTCTCCCCATAAGCTCATTTTTAGTGCATATCAGCAAGATTCAATAGGGAAGCAGAAAAGCATGGTACTGCCTCTTACTTATCGCAATGCCACTAGCTATTTGTTGCGGATTATGAGATTTTCATGTATTCCCCATCTCCCTCTCAGTGCAATGGGATGCTCAGAGACATCTGTTGTCAGAATTGCTTTTCATCTGGGAATCTCCACTGTAGCGTTGGCAATGGAGAGAGGTCACCAAGCTGCTCTCACCACATGTTCAGTTATGACCTGTGTCCTCAGGTGGGCCTTCCCCTTCTGTGACTACCCTCTTGCTTTTGCTGCATTGAAATAACTTCTGTACTAGTAGCCGGAGACCCTTCTGCAAAGCTCATCCCAAGCTCTCTTTAAGGCCTCTTCTTTTCCTTATCCTGTCTGATCTTGCAGACTTCCCTGCTCTCCTGACCTCTGACAAACTATCTAGGACTCCAAGGACAACTTTCCCCTTCTCTACACAGTACTCCTTGCTTTCATAGTAAACCATACAGGGGGGTTTACTGGGACCCTTAGTCTTTCACTCTTGATTGTAAGAAACAGGCTGCTCATGCTCTTCATGCAGAATTTTAGCAGCCTGCAGGCTCCTGCGGCTTTTTCCTGGGCAGTCTTCTGTAGTATTTTACTAATTGCCTCTTCCTTATGTCGCTCCCTTTCTTGAAATGATCTGTGTACATCCTGGCTCTGGTTGGCTTGCACTCTGCTATTCTCATGTTAAGCCCAGCTGCACTTCACCACCCCAGAGTGACTCTCTCCAGTACCTCCCAGACTAAATCCTGCACAAACTAAATCCAGACCAAGTCCACCACAGTGTCTTTTCTCACTGCTTCACAGACCACCTGGTGTAGGAAGCAGCCCTTTACAAGCAGGAGACACTTCAGGTCTGAAGGCATCGTCTCCTGACAGGGCCTCTGGCCTTCTAGCCAAGCATCACAAGACGTCAGTGCTGCCTCTGTGCCTCTTCCCATCTTCCCCTTTGTGTGAGGCAGCCCAGCTGGAACCTCAGCCAGCCCTTCCAGGCCTTTGGCAGGCTCTCCCCCTCCTCCTCAGCGCAGGAGGAAGGCCAGGGCACAAAAGCCTGGAGCCTGCCCTGTCTGATGGAAAAGGGCAGAGAGGCATGCCTGCCTCTGCTTCGCCCAGCACCTACCGCTGTGTCACTGTTGAGCCATGCACAAATACTCCCCTGTGTCTCTCCCCATGTAGGTGTCACTTCCCCCTTGGGGGCTTTGGACCAAGGGCAGGGCTGTTCTCTTCACTCTTTCAAAGCACTTTGTGTTCATGTCAGCCATGGTTGTCAGCCCAGAGGCTTTGTGTCCCTTGGCCAGGGCAGTTGCAAGGAGTTCAGGATCTAATGACAAGGCTGCTTTTCCTGTAACTCCAAGAGCCCCTGCCCTAAGGACCCTCTGCCAAATGCCTGCAGACCAGGTGATCATCTGAGGCTGCAGCCTCCCTCCAAACCCCCTCTCCCAGAACATCAGGTGATGTTTCATCCTCAGGAATTTAAATGCCCACAGGCATTTCCAACAACTCCAGGGCCTCACCCAGGGACATCCCCCCCGCCAGGGCTGGAGGCTCCCAGGGGCCAAGACCAGCTCCCCAGCATCAGCAGCCCCTGACTGCTCCCATCCCCTGGGGTCCAGTCGAGACTGCCCATGCCAGGCCAAGTCCTCCCTCACCTCCGCCACACACTCCCTGGGTGCGGCTCCCCAAGGCCAAGGGGAAAGTGGAACGGTTCATGGATAAATGAGCGGCCCAACCTCATCTCTTCCCCATTACCTCCATCACACCCTGCCCCGCCAGCCCCATCTCGTGGGCCTGCCTCCCCTCTCACCCACCCCGCAGGCCTCCCCCACGCCAGCACCAGACATACCTGCCCAAGCTGGCAGGCCCTGCTGCGCACCCGGCCTCTTCTCCCCAGGCCGACACGGCGAAGGCCACAGGCGACCTCCTTCCCTCCTGTGCACATGGGCATCATGAGCAGCAACACACCAACGGCCACCGACCACGGGGAGAACCGTTCTGACACAGAAACCCCACGGCCGGAGCCCTGAGTGCATCCGTGTTCCCATGGCGATAACGGCCACTCAGAATGGAAGCAGAAGGGGACCAGGAGGGGGCTGGGGGAGACGGCCCTGTAGCACTCGCCTCAGCACTGCCCACCACGGCTGCAGAGACCAAACCTGGGAGCAGCCAGCACTTGCTGCTTTGGACTGCGTCCCCCACTTGATGCCCAGCTGCTTTCCCAGTCATGGTTTCTTCTGGGTGCAGAGGTTTGGGCCCGCCACTTGCAGCAGGACAAGAGTGCCCCAGCACTGTGCTGATGCTCAGAGAGGAGGATGTTATGCTACGATGCGACCCATCGTTCTCTGTCCCCACCAAAGCCCTCAGGCTGAGACCCCATCTGGGCATGTGCTGACACTCCCAAACCAGCCTGGATAACCGGTACTACACACTGAACCCCAGAGGTTTAGGAGCACTGTGCAAGGGAGCTGGGCGTGTGGTGCTGCACATGCAGCACAGCCCCTCTGCGCTGCTCCCACTTTGCCTGCTGGGGAGCAGCGCTGAGTCCAAGCACAGATGTCACAAAACAAGACAGAGCCCCCAGCGCTGAGCCTGGGCCGAGCTGGCACCTCCCCTCAACCCTGGTCCTCAGGGTGTGCAGCAGCTCAGGGCTGAGCCCCAGGGTCCTGCAGGGGCTGGGGATCCCCCTGCCGTGGGCCAGGCCCAGGGTGGTGGAGCCAGCACGTGACCAGAGCTGGTCGGTGCCTCCTGGCTGGCAGACAGGGTCCCAGGGCCAGCGCAGCCATAGCCAAGGCCGAGCGAGCTCAGGAGCCCCACGCTGACTCTGGCTGGGCTGCGCAGGGAGGGACTGGGGTATGGCATGGCCCTGCACCACTGCTCCCAGCACCGGCGGCCCAGAGCTGGGCTCCCCTTGCTGCCCCGCACGGCCCCCAGGGCAGCCAGGAGCCCCGCAGTGCTCCTGCGGCAGAGCCCAGCCCCTGCGGGGCAGCGGCTGGGCCCCGGGGCCCTGCACTGCCCAGGCACATGATGCCAGGCTGCCCCGAGGCCCCACCATGCCCCGCCCTGCCGCCCACAAGATGGTGCCTGGGCCGGGGAGGGCCGCCCACCGGGTCACGTGGCACTAAGGTTGCTATGGCATCGTCCCCCCCATGCGGCCCTCCTGTTGGCTGGCAAGAGGATGAGGGTGGGGATCCCTTGGACTGACAGTTCTGCCAGCCAATCGGAGTCTAGCATTCAGAGTCTGCAGGAGGGGAGGAAGTTGTGGGGCCTCATCTGGAGGAGAGAAGAGAGAGGAGAGAAAGAGAGAGTGAGGGGGGGAGAGAGAGAGAAAAAGAGAGAGGGAAGTGAAAGAGAAGAGGGAGAAAAGAAGGGGAGACGAGCATGGAGGAGCGAGAGAGCAGCGGGAAAGCAAGAGAGCAGGGCAGAGCTGCGCTGGCAGTGACCGCTGCTCCCTCGCCTCTCCCTGTCACACTGAGGTTACCTCTGCCTTCCCCACAGCCTCCTGCCCTCCCTGCAGAAATGCTTTCTCCCCAGCTTTGGCCAGCCAAAAGCCCTCCCGGCCTCACTGAGAAGCACGGGGCCCTGACAGCAAAACTGCCCCAACCCTGTGGGGGCTGCAGGGCCAGCGCAGACACCTGCTCTCACCAGGACCTTTAGCAAAGGGGGCCATTTGTCAAGCAATCTGGGTGGGGGGAAATGGCCAAGACTAGGCATTTCCCCCAGGGCTGGCCTACCCTGGAGCTCAGATTTAACTCTGCTCCTGCTTCTCTGAGCCTGGTGTCCTTTCCCATGGCAAGAGCACGCTCCAGCTGCTGCCTCTGCAGTGCAGCGCCTGTGCCCATTGCACAGCCCCGGAAGAAGTCCCCCACCAACCACCTTGGCCATGGGGGCCTTGCAGATGCTCCTGAGATCACTGTGCCTCCAGCAGGTTGCAAGGTATCCCCTCTGGGCCCTCCCACCCAGACACACCGGGGAAAACCCACCCTTTGGGAACAGGGGTCACAAAGCCACCTCAGGGACTAGCTTTGGTCACTCGCTGCTTTGGGGCACTTACCCAACATCTCCTGCCGTGCACGCATCCTCCCTCCCTCCCTGTATACTGGCAGGACAGTGCTCCCTGCCAGGGGCTTCTGACACTTCCTTGCAAACAGCATCACCTGTGCTGAGAAAAAAAGCCCCTCGTGGGTAAATGAGAGCAGAACTGGGACAAGACCAACATGTGTCTCTCCGGCACCCCAGGTCCCAGGTCAGGCTCCTGCCCAGAAAACTCCAGCCTAAGAAACGCTGGCTGAGGACTGGCTGCCTGCTGTGAAGAAGCCAGGGATCCTAGCTGCTCCCCAAAATGACCTGCCTGGCAGCACCCAGGAGGCAACAGCTGCAGATGCAACCAATATTTAGCACTACCCCAAGAGCACTAACAAACAGAGCCACTGTTGTGCCCCACACACAGTGTTGCCCCCCTTCCCCCAAAAAAATCCCAGGGTAGCAGCGGGTTGTCAGGGAGCCCCAGCGATGGGCACAGCAGGCCCCAGGCCCAGACATTTCTGCATATCCATGGACAAGCGCTAAAAGCTCCTTCACAGCTCCCCCCACCACAGGAGGAGAAGGCAGAAGAGCAGTCAGCACCACAACCTGGTGTAGCAGAAGCCAAAATATCCCCCCTCGTCATGGCAGGGCAGGACCGGACCCCAGCTGGACACCACTCCCTGAGCCCTTCATGGCAGAGACCTCGCTGTAGCCGTGCTACCAACAGCGGCTCTGACCCATTGCAAACAAAGAGCTGCCATCACTGGGGATTTATGGGCCACACGGAGCATCAGGGGGATGCTTGAGCCTCTTCCCAGGGAGAGGGCAGCAAGGGGCATATATAAAAATATGTGCACACAAAAACACACACAAATCACCGCACACCCTACAAATCGCCAAGAGACCTCTACTTTTCAGATGAGCCTTTGTTACCTGATTATTTCCCTATTTCAGTTATCTTTTCACTTCAAGTATCAAGTATCTTCAAGTATTTATCCATTCCTGCAAGTATCATTGTTGCAATTGGCATTTCTCCCACAGGAAAACCCACAGGCCAGGACTGGGGAGGGCTGAGATTAGCCCCAGTCCCCTTAGCAGCTGCTTCAAGGAGAGATTTCAACTCTGGCCCAGGAAGAGGTCTGGACCCATCCTTCCAGAAGCTTCATCCCCAATAACCCCTCCAGGGACTTGGGGACTCCTGTTCCAAACCTCAATACATCCGCTGCTCGCCTCAGGACCCCCAGCAAGGGCACAGAGCACCCAAGGGGCAGGGGGGCTTTCTCCAAACGCTGCCAGTGACTCCTGCCCCACGACAGGCTGTAACACAAGAGCCCCAAAACCTCTGCTTCCCTTAGTGCTTACTCAGCCCAGAGTTGAAAACACAATTTGAGCAGGTTTGCTTTTAGACTGCCTGGAAACCTCAACACACTTTCCTTCCCCTGCGCTCCTCCTGAGCGGGCTGCTCGCACCTCCTTTCCTCTCTGTCTGCCCTGGCTGGGGAAAAGTGCCCAGGAAGTCTGCCTGCAGTGCTTCTAGTTGGGCTCTTCTCATTGCTTGTCCAAATGTGCCACAGAGCCTAGGAAGGGGATTTTCCTGCTCCAAAGATGCACAACGTGCCTGTCCTGCATGGCAGGAGCAGGGTACAAATCCAAGTGAGGAATCAGAAGGGAGCTCCATGGGCCCTCCCAGCCCTTGCTGGCTCCCTCAGGAGACTCCTTTCCTCTGAGATACCAAGGCCTTGCCTCCAGGGATCAAGACACTGAGCTTGCTAAAAGGAGCTGAGTGCCTTCATGGCAAAATTCCTGTTATCCAAGAAGAGTTGGGGTCATTTCCATGCAGGAGGTGCTGCCTCCATCATGTCAAAAACCAGATGCTCAAACGCGGAAGGAGGCACAACAGGCTCCATGGCACCCAGTCTGTCTGCTGGACCCTGCTGCTTCATTTCAGGCACCACTTTGCAAAAGGAAGGAAAATCCATGGCCCCTCCTCAACTCTTTCTCTCTCTGGCCCTGTTGCCTGCCAGGAGCCCCCAGCCAGCTCCTGCCAGGTGCAACCAAGCGGCTGCTGCCGCCCACCCCAGCTGCATCCTGCCCTCTCCCTCAGCAGTGCCACTGCTTCCTCCCTCTGACCACTCCCAGCCTTTGGGCACTTTCTGCTTCTGGGGTTTGGGAAAATGCAGCAGGCTCAGAGCAAAGCAGAAGCACCGCAATTCAAACCCCAGGGAGGGGAGGTAGAGCAAGGCCATTCTTGCACAGCCCCAGGGCAGCCAGGGACCCCTGGGCAGAAGGATGGGATGGGGCAGCCCCAGGATGGACCAGAGCATGACCAGGAGCAATAAAAAATCTCCGCTCACCCTCTGGTCCTTTCCAGTCCTCAGCCTTGGTATCCTGTTCCCCTCCAGCTCCCTCATGCCTGCGCTCTCCCCAGGCTCGTTGAGGGCAGGCAGGGGGACTACAGACCCCACACCCATCCCAGGGAGCCCAGCTGCCTCACTGACCCCAGCCCAGCTCTGGCCACGAGGCCCCACTGCCTTCCCACCACCAGAAGAGCTCAGCTCTCCAGCTCTGCCCACGCTCTGTCCCCGGACCCTCCTGCCCTCCCACTGCTCGAGAACCCCCCGTACCTGGGGGCCAGGGGGAGGCTCCCACAACCATCAATGCCCTGAGCATTGCCAGGTCCCTGCTGCATGCTGGAACCTTGGGCCGGGCCGGGCCAGGAGGGGGCTGATGTGCTGGAGCCCCCCTGGCTGGCCCTGCTCTGGCAGCACTGCTGGGACCATGCTGGAAGTACTGGGAGCAGTTCTGGACTCCAGGACAAGACAGACATGGTCGTGCTGCAGCAAGTCCAGCAATGGGCCACACGGATCATTGGGGGACTGGAGTATCTGCCACCCGAAGCGTGGCTGAGGGAGCTGGGACAGTTTAGCATAGAGGAGGGGAGACTCAGGGGGACCTTTTCAATGGGTATAGAAAGAAATACATGATGTGGGAGGGAGAGGTTAAAGAAGATGGAGCCAGACTCTTCTCAGTGGTCCACAGGGACAGGACAAGAGGCAATGGGCACACAAGGAAAGACAGAAATTCCATTTAACCATAAGAAAAGCCCATTTAACCATGAGGGTGACTGAGTCCTTTCCTTTCCAGGGGCTCACTGTGCTGCCCTTTGGCATGGTGTGCTAGCAATGCCTGCACTCAGAATGGCTGTGGGACCTCCACCAGGATCGGCCCCTTGCTCTGCACCTTTCCCTTGAGTCATCCCGGCTCTCCTGGAGTCCTGCATGGTGACAGCGCTCAGTCCTCCCCGAGAAGACCTACACTTCACCTTGGGAGCCAGGAACTCACCTGTCAGTGTGAGCCCTGCTCCTGCGCCTCCTCCACCAAGCTGAGGACGCATAGTGCGCTGTGCCCAGGACTCCCCAGCGGAGCTGGTCGCCTCGGGGGGACCTGCTGCCGGGCCTCTCTTGGTCAGGGGAAGGCTCCCTGTGCCTGCTGCGCCACCTCAGGGGCTCCTGCCATTCTTTGCCCCACGCCGATGGCAGGGCATGCGCTGTGGGGGCAGAGTTGGCTGGGGCCCTGTCAGAGCTCCCTGAGGTTTCCCCAGGAGAAGCTTTGGCTGCAGGAGCCCACACAGAGCTGGTGCAGGAGGGCCCCACACCTTCCTCCTCCCCAGGGGCCTGGCCGGGCTCAGACACCTCCTCCTAGCTGGGGAGTCTCTGGCCCCGCATGTGCTGCAGCCACCTGCGGCCATCATGGTTCTGCCTCGGGCACCTGCTTCGGGCCCTCTCTGGGGCCCCAGCATGGCCACTGTCGCTGCCACGGGAGCTCCTGTGCTAGAGGGCTGCAGAATGATGCCGCCTGCTCGTCGTGGAGTGGGAACAAAATCTCCCTCCTCGATGGCTGGCCGAAGAGGAGCTCTCGGAGTGCCCAGTGTGGTACTGCTGGAAGTCGTCATCCACTCGCACCGTGTGGAGGACAGAGTGAAAAGGGTGCTGGCAGAGTGGTCACTCACCTCTGGTTTCTGACCACTGCCGGATACAGGCAAAGCAGAAGCTGTGCAAGCAGAAGGCAGTGTAGTCAGCGTTGTCAAGTATGTCCAGGCAGAAGGGGCACAGCCCATCTGGAGAGGCGTCCGGCAGCATTGCCTACTGCAGCTGGCTCATGCTGGCACCAGGGGAAGTGCCACCATCCTCTGAGAAGTTCTCCTGATGATGCCACGTCCTATGAACAAAAAGAGATGTAGAGTTCATGAGCTGTCCTCGAGACTAAAAGAGGAGAAAGCAGAAAAGCTGTGGCAGTCAGGATCAAGAGAGACAACCACCAGGAGACCATCTCAGGGGACACAAGGGGCACCTTCGTCAGCTCCTCCTCAGCAGGGAAGCGTGGGCACTGACTTCCCAACACATGTGCACAGGTGTTGCAAAGGCCAGAAGGCGGTTCCCAAATTCTGGGCAATGGCAGCCCCAGCCTGGGAGTGGGGCAGGGTGGAAGCAGAGCATCCCAAGCCCTGCCAGCCTCCCCATCTGGCAGAGCCCACCCACACTCTCGCCAGACAGCCAGCAGCATGGGCGGGGGGGAGGGAGCCTTCTCCTCCTTGACCCCCCACAGAGTGTTTGATGGAGGCACTGGCGGGGGTGGGGGAGAGCTGGCAGTCCCCAACAGGCTCCCAATGCCACACTGCCGGCCACACTGCCTGCCTGCCTTGGATCAGCACAGCTCACCTGCACACGTCTGTCCCTGCACAGCAGGGAACACCCCATATGCCTGAAGAGCTTCCCAGTGCCCTGGCACCTCTGGGCACCCCCGGCCACGGGACACCAGCCCTGCGGGGTCCACAGCCCCCACGTCTGCCAGGCAGAGCTGCTGCTGGCCGTGGAGCAAAGCCCAAATGTGAAGCGACCCTGCTGGGCACGGGGCACCTTGCGTGCTGCCCAGCGGGGAGCCTGGGGCAAAGTGAGCAGGGCCCGACTCTGCAGCTGTCTGAAAGCAGTGATGTCATGGGAGTCCCAGCAACTCTGCAGTGACATCACCGGGGTCTCGGGGCTGCACCCAGGAGACCCCCCAGCTTCAGACACATCCTCAGTGCTTGCAAAGTCCATTGGACAGCCCTCTTCACCCCTGTGTGTTTGCCTGGGTTTTTCCTAAGTGGGCCTGTGGTGGCTTCAGACTATGTCAGAGTTTGCATTGGCTTGAATGACAGTCTAGGGCGGGATTTTGGCAGAAATCTCAGACTCGCTGAGCTTTTTTCCCTTTTCTCCTCTGTCAGCAGACTTCAAGCTGAGTGCTGCCAACCAGCAGAGTGGCCAAATTCAGCCAGAGCCATGCTTGTGAACTGGGCAATGTCTTCTGCCAAGCAGAAAAGCAACCTCTTCCCTCTGCTCCCCACCTTCCCTGGGCCATGACAACGCATGCCCTGCATGGAGGGGTTGGGTCCTTTCTGAAAAAAGCCCAACTGGACAAGAGCTTGGGGATGTATTTGACACAAGAGGCAACAAGCAAAAGCCTCCCCAGGCAATGTCAGAAGCGCCCAGGCAGAGAGGGCCGATTAGAGCTCAGATGGCGCCAGCGGCATTGCCAGGTGCAGCTGGCTTGTGCTGGTTCCAGGGAAAAAGGCGCCATCATCCGAAATTCCTCCCTCCTCTGCTGACATCACAGACTAGAAAAGAAAGAGACACTCAGCCAGTGACAGCAGCGTGGAGTGAGCCAACAGCTGGGCTGCATTGCAGGCGATCCACACCAACCTCCCATCTGCCCTGCAGGCAGCCCCGCTCCGGCCCTGGGCTCAGCGCAGATCTTGTGGGAGGGCACCATCCCACAGCCCTGCTCCGACAAGGCGAGCGGGCAGGGCTTCGCCTGGCCCAGGCTGCCTCTCTCAGCCTCTCTTCCTATGACAGATGCTGCGGTCCCTTCATCATCTTTGTGGCCCTTCACTGCACTTGCTCTGGTAGCTCCATGTCCCTTTTGTCCTGGGGAGCCCAGGACCACACGCAGCACTCCAAGTGTAGGGGGGAGTCCGTGAAGGCTGTGTACAGAAGATGCCTGGCCTCATCTGGGGATAAACAACACTAATCAAGCATTGGACTGACAGCAGGGCAGGGCCCATCCCCGTGGGCAGTGTGGGCAAAGAGCCCGCGTGGGCAGGGGTGAGTTGCGCCATGGGCACAGGAGCGGAGCTGGGCTGCCCCACGGGGTCCCTGTGTGTGCCGAGCCCATGAGATGCCCTTGGCTGGGGCCAGGGCAGAGCCCAGGTGCCCTCGGCCCTTGGGAGCAGAGCGCAAAGGCAAGGCCAGAGGCCAGCTGGCCGTCCTGCGGGACGTGGTCCAGGGCCCGTGTCCCCTGCCCCTGCCCTCCGTGTGCTCCTTGGCTGCCTCAGCCCCATCTGTCCTCTGCTCCCACCTGCCCCGCACAGCTTTGGGTGCTCTGGGTCTGCCCTTCCTCACAGCCCCTGCTGTGGCCGAGTGCCCCCCAGCCCCCCAGCCATCCCCGCTGCCAGGCGCTTCTGATGCGCTCGATGGCCTCACAGCTCTGTGGCGGCAGCAACCTCACTGTCCCAGCCCTGTCCCATCCCACGGGGGCAGCAGCCACAGAGGGCTGTGTGGGGAGGCCAGGGCAGCTCCAAAGGCTGCATCCGCTCCCAAGCCCTCGGCCCCAGCCCCGCCATGCTGGACGCCATGGGGCTGGCTCAGCACAGCTGGCTCTCCCTGCTCTGGGGCAGTGGCAGCCTCCTCTGCCTCTGCCCCGGCTTCCTTCTGCTCCTGGCTGCCTGGGCCGCCCTGCGCAGCCAGCGCAGCATCTCTGGCCAACACCGCCAGGTAGGAAGGAGGCTCCGGGCAGCCCTTCCTGGGGAGCCTGGCCAGCCTGGCCCCATGGCGAGCGACTCCTGCCCTGCAGGAGGCCCCGGCTGGTGGGACCCACACGCACCATGGGTCGGGGCCTGGGTCCTGCGGGTTCAGCCGAGGCCACGGTCACAGTGCGGGTGATCCTGTGCCTGCAGGTCTCTCCCTGGAACTGGTGCGGGGGGAGGCACTCAGAAGCCCAGGACCCAGGCGAGGCTGCACCACCCCAGTGCCGGCTCCTGCTGGGGATGGCGTGCCCACCTGGCTGGGCTCATGGCCCCAGCATGGAGCTGGGCTCCAGGAGCTGAGTTCACACCGCACACGTTGGGAGGGAGGCTGTTCCCAGGGGGCTTGCCATGGGACAAGCCCTGCTCTGGGATCCTGGGACGTGGGGGTGTCTTGTCCATCTCTGCCCTGCTGATTTGTGTGTCCCTGCTGGGGGCTCCCAGCCCTCCCCCTACCTCCAGCCATCCTGGGGTCCCAGCAGCTGCCCCAGGCTGGAGTGCATCCATGCTGGGAGGAACCAGGTCCCAGGACACAGGGCTGTTTGGGGCAGACCCACTCGGCCCTGCTCAAGGTGCTGTGTCCTCCTGCTGTGTTGCAGGTGATGTGCAGCGGATGTCCAGCTGCAGGGGCCGGCTCCTCGCTGCCCACGGCGGGTCCTTGGGCCAGTTCCTCTGCTACGACCTCACCTGCGGGCCCTGCAGCGAGGCTGCCCGGGAGAGGCAGCGAGGGCTGCGTGCAGCGCGACAAAGCCCCTGGGCCTCTAGCAGTCCAGGGTTGCCTTCCTCAGTGGGCTCCAGCCTTGAGCTGGGGTGCAGTGTGTGGAGGAGACTCCTTCCCCAGCACGGGGGCTGCTCAGTCCTGCCCCAGCCCCCCACCCCCAGACCTCAGGCTTCACAGCTGGGCCAAGGAGCTGGAAGACGCAACTCGATCACTGCCCAAGAGAGACGTCAGCTGTGAGGCTGGCTTGCCTGCCACCCCAGGGTCGCGCTCGGTGGATGGTGGTAGCAGCCAGCCTGCTGGTGCTGACCCTCACCCCATGTTGAGGCTGGAGCTGGAACAGCGTTGTGGGAGGAGGTTGCGGATGCACACCATAAGGAAGTGCGTAGAGACCCATCTGGGAAGCTTCCCCGCTGTGGTGCAGAGATCCCATGAGGTGTCCATCTGCGGGCTGGTGCTCCCCACGCCCCTTGCCCTGCTGCGCTCCGGCATAGTGCCTGTCTGCTTCCACATGACGGAGGCCCTGTTCCTGCTGGAGGAGGCCCGGGAGGCCCTGGAGCTTCATGTCCGGGCAAAGAGGCTGCACCACCAATGGGACTTGTCCAGGAAGTCCCTGGGAGCGCATGCGCCCCAGGCACTGGTGTCAGCCCCCTGACAGCACTGCGCAGACACCCACATCCAGCACCTCCCTCGACATCCACCGTGCCATTCCCAGGCCACCCAGCACCACATGGAGCCACAGCCTGACCGCTTCCCTCTGGAGAAGGACCAGATCAGCAGCTGCAAAAGAAAGACATACCACGAGGTCTGGCTTGGCATGCCTCCTGGCCTGGTGCAAGAGTCCCAGAGAGCAGAGCCCAGCATGTGATCACCCACATCCCGTCCACATTCTTACTAAATCCTATTTCTAGCTCTTTTTTGCATGGCCGCATTCCCTCTTCTGCACAGCATGTGTGAGCTGCTGGCAACCCTCAAGCTGATCGAGGTAGCGAGGAGGCTGGGGTGGCTGCAGGAGGGTTTTGCTCCAGTATCACCCCACAGAGCTGGGATCAGGCTCCTGTGCTGTGGGTGTTTCTCTGGGGCACACATGGCTCTGGGGGTAAAGAAAGGCCAACAGCATCTCTGGGTTGAGTGGAAATGCCTACTGAGGCTCTGGGCTCACCATGGACTGGTGGAGCGATGCTGAGCAACTCAAGAGGCTCGCAGAGGGCCTGGGGTCCTGGGGGGCCAATGCAGGACCCTGGGGGCACCAGGACTCACCCACGGCATGTGTTGTGGCATGCGGAGAACAAAGGGTCTCTCTGCAGTGGGGCACAGCCATGAACCTCCTCTCCCAGCAACTTTCCCAGTGCTAGTTACGGCCCGAATTTGTGTCCTGATTGTGCCAAGCCTCAGCTTGGATTCACAGCTGATCTGTTCACATATACCGCGGCTTCTCCACAGCTCAATTTCACCTCATTGAGTCTTGGGATGGAGCATCCTCATGACCGAGTGGCTTCCCATTGCCTCACCCCACAGATGTGACATGGAGGGATACAGGGGAGGGGGACAGAGGCAGTGGGGTGGTACCCAAGGGACCACAAGGGGCCTGAGACAGGGAGCAGGAAGCTCTCACCCCACGGAGTCCTTCCTCCCCACCCGTGCTGAGCCTGACCTGTGCTGGAGCCAGGAAGGACAAAATAAACATCAGCATCACCTAAACTGCCCTCCTGAGAGTGTAAAATCGGGAGTAAGGCAGAGGGGCCTTAATAATGTCATCCCAATCATGTGGTGGGCAAACCCACCACCATCCTCCTCCTACTGATGAAGAAACTGGCACCTTCAGCCAACTCTTACCTGCCCCACCCCAGCCTGGGCAGACTGGGGCTGAGAAGAGGTAGCCCCTGCACAAGACATGTAGGTGTATTAATGAGACTTTGCCTTTAATAAGACTCTTTATTTGAGTTTTTCCACACTAATTTGAGATGGACTAATTATAATGCTCTAACTGGATGGTTACTCATGTGATGACAGCAACAGCAAGTCCTTGGCTTGGCCCCTAAAGGGTGCTCCCCTGGGGTACAAGCATGTCTCCTCCTGCCCATCACAAGCCTTTGAGCATGATCAGTCAGTGCAGGAAGTGGGCAGCCCCTGTTTGGGATCCTGGGGTGTTTCAGGGTCCTGTCAGCATCTGCCTTAGCAACCCCAGGTGAGATCTCCCCCCTTTCCTGAGGGCTGAGAATTCCCCTCCATCCCTTCTGCCCCTCTGCATCCCCCACACCTCTCCATCCCTGCCTGCCTGCCAGTCCCTGCCTCCAGCTCTCAGTCAAGCTCTTCTTCATCTCTCTCTCTCCCCATGTGTTCATCCCTTCCCTCTCCATCACCCACCTCCATGCCTCTTCACCTTCCTCCATCCTGCTGTCTGTGCATCCTTCCTGTCTGCCCTCCATCCCTCTTTTCCTCCCTTCCACTCTCCATCCCTCTGTCTGGCCCTCCATCCACCTCTTGGGTGTTCCATACTTCTATATCTCTTTCACACCCTCTGTCCAGCTCCCCCTCCTCTATTCCTCTCTCTGTTTTTCTGTCCACACTTACATCCCTCTTTTCTACCCTTCTGCTCCCCATTTCTCTGCCCAGCCCTCTGGCCCTCTTTCTGACCCTCTGTCCTCCTCTCAGTCTTTCACCTTTTGCAGCCATCTGTCTGCTTCTCCATGCCTCTCTTTCCTCTTTTCTCTCTCTGTCCAACTCCCCCTCCCTCTTGTCCTCTCTCTGTTCCTCTGTCCACCTCTACATCCCTCTTTTCCTCTCTTCTGCTCCCCATTCTCTGCCCAGTCCTCTGTCCCTCCTTCTATCCCTCTGCTCAGCTCCCTGTCTTTTTGTCTGGGTCTCCATCCTTCCCTTTCTTTCTCCATCTCTCCTTCCAGCTCTCTATCCCTATCGCTCTCTCCCCATCCCTCTGTCTGGCTCTGGCAGTCCCTGGCAGCACAGAGCAGAGATCCTGGGGAGGGGCTGGGGGTGCTGGCTTACAGCTGGGCTGCTGGTGTGATGGAGCTGATCCTGGGGCACTTGCCCACCTGGGCGGGGTTGGAGGAAGAGTCTGGGCAGGATGATTGGGGCCAGATTGCTCTTCATCACCCACAAAGATATACCACGGCTCTTTCTTTCTCTTCCTCTTGTAAAGCAAAGAGCCAGATGTCTAATTTGGAGTAACGTTACATGAATAACACACAATCAACCTGCGCCTGTAACCAAGCAGTACCTGAGATGTCCTGCTCTAGGGCATTATTTTCAATGACATATTTACATGGTAATTTAAAACATTCAGCAGAACTACAAGCACATTTTAGAAAAGAAAGTCTCAAGTAAAAAAAATTTTTTTAACTTTGTTTCACAGGAAAATCTTGAACAAAAATCTGAAGAACCACTTTTGACTGGTTTTGATGGTAATTTTAATGCTTGGATAATATATTTTGAATTTTAATGGTTAGAATTGTTTTGATGATGTTTATCTGTTGGTTTTGATGCTAAGTTGTGGGGTTTGATGGTAAGTTTAGTCTGAGCATTGCAGGCTTCTGTCGGTAAGCTCTGCATCTGAAAGACAGAGAGGAAGTGATGTCATTCCCTGTCATGATACTCAGCATAAAACTATCTGGCTGAGGGTTTGATTTCTAAACAGCAAAGGCTTGAACCTCCAAACAGCTTGATCTGCTCTGAGGCTACAGGAACAAACTCGCTCGAGAGGGAGGCTTCCAAAACCCTTACATGAAAACTGACTGTATTCCAGTTTTCTGCTAAGAGTGGTGTACTGTACAGAGGATTAGGATAAAACTACCTGCTTTAATAGCACATGGTAGACCTTAGCTAAGTGAAATCTGGTGGAAGTCTCACCTAGAGGTTTAGCATGATGGTTTACCAATGATTTTCCAGTCAAGCTGAAGAAAAGGAAAGACATGAGAAACACCCAGTAATCATGGAAAAACTGCTGATTATGCTGTAATCCTTGCTTATTTGTAATTCTTCTCTCAGTGTTTATCTTTGGACTTCTTTTCCTTCTTGACTTTATTTTTTTTTTCATTTTTGATCACCTGAAAGCTCTTTCTCTATCTCTCTGTGATTTTTTTCCCTATTTTGGCTTCACTCCCCTCTGCACAGGTATGCTTTCTTTTTCTGTTTCTTTGTCAGTCATTTTTCTGGGAACAGCCCTCAGAGTTTGAATGAACCTGTTGTCCGAAAAGCGGATTCGTTGCCCGGTGTGCAATGAGCCAATAATTACACACTCAGGAGAGACATTTATTTATTTATTTCAGAGTTGCGCAAGCCTGGGTGCTCGGTGGTTTTCCACAAATCGAGCACACCCCTCCCCCCCCCCCCCCCCCCCCAAATTTTCAGGTAGCATTTATACAATCAAATTTGCCATATTTGTGACTTCCTTCCTCTTATTGCCATATTTGTGACTTCCTTCCTCTTTTACACTGATTGGTTAATGATTTCCTCACATTTCCCTGGGTCCCACCCCTGCTTCTCAAGGTCCTGGTCAATTAATTAACACTGCCCCAGCTGGGTCAGTAGGTGTTATCTTCCAAGGCCCTGAGGAAGAAGACATAATCCAGACCCCTTAATCATCACTGTTTTAACAGTGAGAGGAAGCTTTTTACTTCCCAAGGTCTTGGCGCCCAAACAGGCCTTATTTCTCAGCCTTGGCATCCTCCCTTTCGGAGAGTGGGGCACAGGAATGCAGACTGCTTGTAACTCCCTTATCTTTCCAGCCTGCACCAGCTCTGAGGCCTTTTCTTAACGAACTAGGAGCGCAGCCTAAGGCTTCAGCAAATTTAGCTACTTATGCTAAGCAAGTGTGCGGCTACTCATGCTAAGCAAATTCTGTCTAAGATAGAAGTTATCCAAATCTACCTACTTCGAACATTCTTTCTGAGCTTCTCAGGGTTGTCTTGTAACAAACCCATACAGGTGGAAGTACCTGGCTTTCATGAGAAGATTTTTCAGATTGCTGCTGAGGCACCGAACAATGATGTGAGGCTGCTCTGCGGCTGCTGGAGTGGTGCACATCCTCTCTAGAGAGTGGATGGTGAAGCCCTCTGCTTTTGTAAGAATCCTTACATTTGTAAGAATCCTTACAAGACCCGTTGCTGTAAGTGTGACTTGATTTGTCAAAGTCCTTATCACAATCAGACAACTCTCTGCCACCTGTCATTACAGAAGAGGAATGGTGATCACTGTAGCATCTGCACTGTTCCCATCTCCATGGTTCACCTTGACAGGATCTTTCTCTGCTCCAAGCTCGCTCTCTTTTGGAATGAGTACAGCAATTCCTGTCTTGTTCTGTTCTTCTTCTCTTTCAGGATCTGAAAACAGGACATTTTCCAAAGCTTCTGCCATTATCAGGGATGTTTCTTTCATTATCAGAAGAGCTATACATGCTTTCATTTCAATAAACCTGCTCATGGCAATTTTGCTGCTTTGTTTCCACCACGCAAAAGCACCCCTCCTGTGAGAACGACCATCTGTTCTGCTTCCATTTTGCTTGTCCTGCTCTCCAGAGACAGTGTTCTCTCTTCCTTCTGTAGTGCTCTTTGTGAGTTTTTCTACAGTGTTTTTTCTTATCTGTATAGTTATTTTGTAATTATCTACTTCTCAGATAACTAGATAGATAACTAGATAATTGAGGACTATTATGTACTTCTTATCTACGTAGCTATTAGAAATGTCCTTTGTATCTTGGCATGTATCATCTGTGGTATCCAGAGACACAAGATTTTTAGAAGTATGTTCAATGTCACAGAGGAAGTTTGCCCTAATATCTCTTCAGTCTCTGATGTACAAAAGGTTTTCTTTCAAAATAAGTCCAGGTTCTTCTGATCTTCTAGGTTTGCCTTTGTCCCCACTGCCTTCAAACTCACACTGCCCAAGCAATTCATCCTCAGTGTCCAAGGATCATTTCCTGACCTTGTGCTGACCTTTGGTATCGGGATGCACATTACCAGCTTTTATTATAAGACTTTCAGCAACTTCTTTGTTGGTGGAAATTGTTTCAGAATCTGACTGGATAAAAAGACTCTCAAGATCACAGCTCAAGGTGGTAGGAACTCTTCTGGATTCTTCACAGACAAGCGGTGCTTCCATCACTACAGTTTCCATAAGAGCATCAGTCTCAGAATATTTTTGCGGTCCAGAGAAAATGCACAAAACAAAAATGCCTTCACATTCAGTGAAGTGAAAAAGAGGAAAGAAGAATGCAGAAAGTATAGACAGGATGACAAAATGAAGAGAAAAAAAATCTATGTAGAAGCCCAAGTTTTCAGTGAGGCATCAGCCACATGTTTTTAATATCCAATTAATAGGTTGCAGTGCTGATCGCTAGTTCTGTTCATAACACTACGTGCAGTGTGGAATTCTCTCAACTGATTTAAATCTTCCCATTAAATAGTGTCAGTAGAGAGATAAACCCGTGCTAACCTCATATAAAATCTTACTTTAATCAAAGCATACTTATTTTACCTTATTTCCTTGGACAAGCTGTTAAATAGGCTGCCTGTGAGGGATTATAAGATTCTCTCTTGAGCGACTGGAGGCAAAGCTATAGGCATCTGTAATTAAATTATACAAGGTAACAGGTAGGAAGGTACTGTTGGGAGTAGAAAACCACTATTTGCAAAATTTCTACGTTAGGTGTTAAATACGGAAATTTACACTCCCCCTTCCCAAAACAGAGTTCATGAAGATCTCATGTATTATTATCTCAGCTAAGCTTTTCTAAAGTTGACAAGTTCTAATATATCAGCTGTGTTCTGTAAATTCTAATTGGTTAATGACACAAAGAGCTACAGTGAAATGTGTGCTGTGTATTTTCTCAGTACTTCGCCTGGATTAGGAACATGATAATAATCCTGAATACTGAATACATCATTGGTGAGAAATTTTAGATGCAACCAACACAACTCCCTCTTCCCAGCAATCCATTTGTTTTAGAAAAGAAAATCTCAGAAGCTTTAGAAGGTTGGATGTGGCAAGTGGAATCATGAAGTTTTACTCCATTTTTTTTTAGATTCATTATCTAAGCTAATAGCACCATGGAGTGACTCAGTTTTGGGTTACTCAGGCTGGCATCTTTCTTCTTCAGAACTCTGACAGGAAGAATGGGAAATCTTCAACACATGGACTACCTTCCAAATCACAATTCCATTTGAAGGTATTGCATTGCAGTTCCTTTCTGCTGAGCTCTTTGAGTCCTTCTCATTCTTTTCTGAAGATTCTGCACCATAAGGGACCATGTTGTAAGAAGTCAAGGGAGACAACAAGAATTTCATCAGCAGCTTCTTGTTTGGAGATGTTAGTAGCAATTGACATGGTGGATGCATCTGAGCTAGACTCTGCTGCAGAAGAGTTTGCAACTGTGTGTCACAGCCCGAAAGCAGTCGTTTAGGACGACTTCCCTCTCCTTGGGACCAACAACCAAGTTCGTGATGCTCTTGGACTGAACTAAGGTGAAATGATGCCAGCCAACCAATCAGTTTTATGATTTATTAATACAAAAGACAAGGCATGTGGCTAAATATGATAACTCGATGATGGCTACCTTAACTAGATAAACAAGTCCCGTGCCACACGATTTGAACAGATCTTATAAACTTTCATCAAAAGAGAGGAAGGAGAGAGACAGAAAGAGAGAGAGAAAGAAAGAGAGATCACCACCCGTGGATCCAGCGGTGTCTCATTGGTCCTCTTCACCCTGGGTGTCTTGGAAAAGTTCAGGGCCAAATCAAGGCAAATTAAATAAATAAATTGTAATGACGCGCGTGCAGTAATTGCAGCTCGAGCCGGGTGCCTCCGAAGAGGGACCACAAACAAAGAAATCCCTGGGCAATTATAACTTTCCAGTCTAAGCTCTCCACCCCTCACGCAGTAATTCAGACCAATAGTAATATTCAGGTCTGGGGTCCCATGCTGCTCATTGGGTCTCATCACTGTCCCTAGGCAGGCTGTTTATCTTTCCTGTTGCGGTTTCTGCTGACAGAGGTGTCTTCATTCCTTGGGTCCCACCCTTGTCTCTCAAGGTCCTGACGACCCGGAGATAGTAATTCCAGCAATTAACACTGCCCCAGCAGTGACAGTAGGTGTTATCTCCCAAGGTCCTGACAAGGGGGAAATAGTCCAGACCCCCCCCACCCCAATTAACACTGTTTCAGCAGTGAGAGGAGGCTTTGTTTCCCAGGGTCCTGGTGCCCAAGCAGGCCTTATTTCAAAGCCTTGACCTCCTCCCTCCCGGAGTGTGGGGCACAGGAATGCGGACTGCTTGTAACTCCCTTATCTTTCCAGCCTGCACCAGCTCTGGGGCCCTTTCTGACTGAACTAGGAGTGCGGCCTAAGGCTTCAGCAAATTTAGCTGCTCATGCTAAGCAAGTTTTATGGAAGTTGTGCTAAGCAGCAATAATTTACACTCCAGGTCCAAAAGTCTCTGCCTGATCGTGGTCTGGTTTTTCGCAGGCTCGGTGTGTCCTGAGTGGTCGCAGGGAGACCATTTCGGGGTTGCAGCAGCTCCGTCCTGTTTCCACAGGGAACAGATGGCTTGTTCGGGGTTATGGTTTCCTGCAAAATCTGCAATGTGCGCAGGAAGGCTTTCACCTTATGTACCAAGAAACGTTTAAGGCAAAAATTCACTCATCTGTCCGCCACACTGTGGATGAAGGAACAGGCTTGTTTAGATCCTCATCCACCACAGCACTGCTAAAACAGTCAGGCTGAGACAGTTTGATGTGCAGGCAGTTTGTTATGAAGTGATCTTTTGTTTTTCTGAGGGATCAGCAAATAAAGGCCTGGTAATTGCCTAGTTTTGAACACAAGCTGTTGGTGGAGCCGAAGAAGGCCTTTCTAGGGTAACAGCAATGGTATTTGGATCTTCTTTTAGGGGTTCATTTCCATTTAAATGACTTGATTTCTGCATTTAAAAAGAAGAGATTGCAAGATGGATATATGCAAACACACAGCCTTTAAAATCCCCAAACAGAACACTCTCCTACTAGATATCTCTACAAACGGCCTCGACACCTAGATAGAAAAAAGCCACCCTGCTTTAATTATATATGCAAGTCCAACAAGTGTGGTTAATTTCTACATTCAGGTTTCTGCATATTGGTATCAAATGAGGACCATTCTTGAAACCCTACCCAAACAGCTCAACATGGATTAAAGCTATTCCAAAATATATATGTTTTTCTCCATTAAACATTCCCTGAAAACCCTGGAATAACTGTTCTTATGCTCAGGAAGGAGACAGTTTGGTTTCACTGTCTCAGCTAAAGTGAAACTACTAAAACTAAAACAAATAATCTCTTTTTTTAATGTTTTAAGCATTGGTAAGATCCACTTAAAATGTATCAAGAGGATATTTATCAGAGGTGTAGGAAGCTGAGCTGGAAGTATAAAATAATGGAAGCAGCACTGCTGCAAAATTTAGCATTAGCTACTATTTGGATGATTCTGGTTGCAGCATAAGGGCTGTGAAGAAAGCTGCAGTGAGGGAGAGAAAATAAAACTCATGTGCTAAAAAAAACCAAATCCACTACTAATTTGGTATCATTATCTGTTGCTTTGCCCCCAGATCACCTTAACCATACAAGGAGGAAGCCATGGTCATGTAAATCTGGCCTGCTTACTACTGGCCCCCTGCTGACCAAAGAATGGATGGGGATAAGACAGTGCTGCTGATAACTAAAAGGCACATTCTCCAAGTGTGAAATCATAATGTCTTGGTAAACAATCGCGCTCTTAGCTTAGAATTGTTCTTTCAGCCCACTCTGGAGTTAAATCCCATTCAAGATAATGGTCTTACTACTATATCTATCCCCTTCAGAGCAATAACTCGTCTTTATACTATCTATGGTATTAATTCCTCCTCCTTCCTAAATTAGCCAACGACAGAGAGTAGATATGCAGCAATTCACATAAGTGTAGCAGTTGAAAGCCAAGCGATTAAAGATAATGACATGGGGAATTTCAGATAAGACAAATGAATTATTCAAATAGTAATTTTCTCCTTGGACAGGAAGAAAAATACTTAAGAGGAGAAGAAGAAGAAGAAGAAGAAGAAGAAGAAGAAGAAGAAGAAGAAGAAGAAGAAGAAGAAAGTCAGTAGCAGGAAAGCAAATGTATTCTGAACACATTTTAATACTTGTTATTACCTGATATTAAAAAGTAAATAAGCTTGCTGACTGAGAACCATTTTGATTTCACAAAAGACTACAGAGGCATCATTCATCTCAGATCAAAGTCTACCAGCAGCCTGCAAATAAAAGCAGCCATGTCTTCAGAGGAACTGCACACTTTCTAAATGAAAACACAAAGAGAACTCTTCAGAACAGAGAATACACCAAAAAAGATCAAATTAAACATGAAATAAAACCTTTTTCCCTAAAAGCAGTGGTTACCAGTAAAGTTTTCATGCAAGTACCTCCTCACCAGCACAGAGCTCACCCTGTTAGAAATGAAATTGTTATTTACCTTTGTGTAGCAGAAATAACGTCCTGCATGACTACTGACACCTCTATATACCAGGACTGCATATAAGGCATAGAGGAGTGGTTCTCCAACGGATTGAGATGCGTATGTTCGAAGATCCAGATACTCAGGATATTTCACATCCTAAAGAGAGACCAAGAAGACGCAAGAATTATCCTGGAATACTTTATGAAATAGCCTGATAAAAACACATCAAAGAACACAGACTAGAAGTACTTAAATGTATTTACTGGTTCACTAAAAAGAGGTCCTCCCAATAAACAACATGCAGTAATTTCAGTTGCAGAGAACTGTTCTCTGCAAAATCAGCTTTCATAGCAGAGTATATGTTTACCATCACATGAACTTTATTGTTGCCAGAAGAGAAAAAAGAAATACTTATTGCAGTGATTTTCCTTTGATATCTTCAGTCTACAGTTATTGTCTGTAGATATTAACAACTTTTAGAAGACTATTCTGCTTTGGGAAATCTCCCATTCCAAGAAGACAAAGTTGCACTACAATTTTACATATATATATACACCTTGCTAATCTTCCCACCAGTGAAAGCTGCAAATCTTTTCAGAGATATTGTGAGATGTATTGTAAATCTCTTTGATGCAGGAACCATCTCTTTTACACCTTAAAAACAAGCACAACCAATTTTTTAAAGTATCTTTTTTTCCCCAAAAAGAGTCAAACCAGTTTTGATGCCTCACACATGCCTATGCTATTTGAGTGATACTTACTTGCACTTTTCTTTTCATAAATCCATATGCTGCATTTCACATTTGCTAATTCAGAGAAGATGGCAGGATAGAACTACAAAACAAAGCATTGAGAACATCATCTTTTGACAGACCATCTATTTTTATTATGCCAGAAAGTAAGGCTTACCACCAACTCATAATGTAGCAGGAATCTCTCCCTAGAGCGGATGACCACAGTGTTACACAAGGCAGCACTTCTTGTACTTTCAAAGAGGTGTCAAGAATGGAAGGCATGAATAGTGATGATAAAATGTGTTTTTCTCTAGGCAATAGAGCTGGATAAGTCTGTGTATTATAAGCAAATTCTGCATAATTCACAAATATCAAGGTATTGCTGAAGTCTTGACTCACAGGAATAGTTCCATGTTCTGGCCATTGCTCTTATCTGCAACAGAGGAGAAAGCTCTGGCTGACACAAGAACATCAAGAAGCATTCCAGAAAGAAAACAGCAGTAGAAATCCTGTTAATGAATTTCAGAGAAATAATTCTGAGAACTAAATAGCTCATGCAAATGATTAACACCCCCCCTCCCAAGCTAAACACACAAAGCACATTTTTCCATCAAAACTGTGTCTGTGTTACTCCCTTCTCCCAGGCTCACAGGAGCTGCAGGCAGCGGCACGTTCAAGCCCTGGCCTGGAGAGATGCAGAAGGAGCTGTTTGGCCCCAGCTCAGAGAAATCTTGGGAAAGGAGAGCCAGAGAAGGCTTGACAACTGATTTCTTCCTGGTTTCTTCTGCCCTTCCAATAAATACTTGCTTGGATATAATTTTGGCAGCAATACTTGTGAGATTTTTCACCCATCATATTTACAACTCTCCCTCACCCTTCTCCCCACACATACACACACACACACACACCTCCCCCTCCATCAGGGATAGTCTCATCCTCTCACTTCATTTTTTTATGCACTTACAGAAGTTAATTATAAATGGATTACCAGTTAACGTTGTAAGGTTGTTGATCAGTAGCTGCTTGTGTTGTGTCTTTCTGTTTGCCAGAGTGCATTGAAGTTGTGAAACAGTATGCCGGCTTATAAGCACTCCTGATCTTTCAGTAAATCAGTGCATAACGAGATCTGAATTCCTTTGTTTGACTTTCCTTTTCCAGAACTACAGGCCAGGCAGCCTCACCTCAATCCTTGGGAAGATGATGGAACAGCTCATCCCGGATACCATTTCCAGGCTCATGAAGGATAAGAAGGTGATCAGTAGTAGTCAGCATGGATTCACAAAGGGGAAATCATGCTTAACCAGCCTGAGAGCCTTCTGTGATGGGATGACTCGCTGGGTAGAGGAGGGGAGAGCAGTGGATGTTGTCTCCCTTGGCTTCGGCAAGGCTTTTGACACTGTCTCTCATAAGATCCTCATAGGCAAGCTGAGGAAGTGCAAGCTAGATGAGCAGACAGGGAGGTGGACTGAAAACTGGCTGAATGGCAAAGCTCAGAGGGTTGTGCTCAGCAGTGCAAAGTCTACTTGGAGGCCAGTAACTAGCGGTGTGCCCCAGGGGTCAATGCTGGGTCCAATATTGTTCAACTTCTTCATCAGTGACCTGGATGAAGGGACAGAGTGCACCCTCAGCAAGTTTGCTGATGATACAAAACTGGGAGGAGTGGCTGATACACCAGAGGGCTGTGCTGCCATTCAGAGGGACCTGGACAGGCTGGAGAGATGGGCAGAGAGGAACCTCATGAAGTTCAACAAAGGCAAGTGCAGGGTCCTGCACCTAGGGAGGAATAACCTCATGTACCAGCACAGGCTGGGGGATGACCTTCTGGAAAGCAGCTCTGTGGAGAAGGTCCTGGGGGTCCTGGTGGACAAGAAGTTAACCATGAGCCAGCAATGTGCCCTTGTGGCCAAGAAGGCCAATGGTATCCTGGGGTGCATTAGGAAGAGCATTGCCGGCAGGTTGAGGGAGGTGATCCTCCCCCTCTACTCAGCCCTGGTGAGGCCGCATCCGGAGTACTGTGTCCAGTTCTGGGCTCCCCGATACAAGAGAGATATGGACGTACTGGAGCGAGTCCAGCAGAAGGCCACTAAGATGATGAAGGGACTGGAGCATCTCTCATATGTGGAAAGACTGAGAGAGTTGTGACTGTTCAGCCTGGAGTAGAGGAGGCTGAGGCGGGACCTTATCAATGTGTATAAATATCTGAAGGGAGGGTGTAGAGAGGATGGGGCCAGACTCTCTTCAGTGGTGCCCAGCGACAGGACAAGAGGCAATGGGCACAAACTGAAGCACGGGAAGTTCCATCTGAGTATGAGGAAAAACTTCTTTACCGTGAGGGTAACCAAGCACTGGAACAGGTTTTCTAGAGAGGTTGTGGAGTCTCCATCCTTGGAGATATTCAAAAGCTGTCTGGACATGATCCTGGGCAATATGCTCTAGGTGACCCTGCTTGAGCGTGGGGGTTGGACTAAATGATCTCCAGAGGTCCCTTCCAACCTCAACCATTCTGTGATTCTGTGAAACACAAGAAAGCAGCTGAGGAATGAAGACAGGGACAGAAAAGGCCTCTTCTCCCACACAGGTTGCAGCCCTCGCAACACTGAGGTTTCAGCCAACCACAGCAGGCATTCTCCACACCAGGGCAGCTAAGACAGGAGCCTGAAAGGTCTTGAAGGTGGTGAGTTTCAAAGGGAACTTAGAGGACAACAAAAGGGGAAACTGAGAAGACCACACTGAACTCAGGCAATCTTACCCTTTCTGTGTAAGTAGTATATTTCGCACAGCCGAGTAATGCTTCTAATGTAGCAGAAACAACTTCTTTCACAGAGTATCACGGTCTGAGAAAACTTTCATTTTTCCTCTCTAATTACAATTTACATATTGATAGGTATGACCATGCTAGAGGCATGCTCTGAGCAGGGAGGACATAGCTTCTTCCTCAGAAAATGTGAATAACAGTGAGAAGTTAGTATATACGCTTTATGCTGCATTCTCTGAATTGCCTTTTTGTGATTTTTGTATAGATACTCTGCTTACAAACAGCTGTTTCAGGACTTGTTTTTCCACTTTAAAACTTATCAGAAATAATGGCTGGGGTTGGAATATGCAAGAAGACTGTGTGATGCCTTCCATTGCCTAGGCACAACTAAGCTGTTAAGCTTTTGTGATTTTACTCCTCAGCTCCTGAATCTCATTGTTCCACATGCACAAAAGAATGATGTTTGCCTGGGCAGTGTGGTTAGCCTACAGGCTCAAAGGCACTGCTTAGCGTCCTGTGCTTGTCCCTGTGGCTGAGATTTGGATTCCCATTTGCCTGTTTTTCCTTGACATCTCCTCACCTCCCAAAGAATCTCCTGGGTGCTGTAGTTTAGTTGCCTGTTACAGGCAAAAGGATCCCAGAATCATTTTTATAAATTGACTTAAGCTCCTCTGTAATATATTCCTTTCATTGAGTCACTTCCAGGATTTCCTTTTTAGGGAACTGCATTTATTGGGTGTAGGGGATAGAGTAATAGATAGAGTTAAGCAGCTGAAGGCCATGGGCTGAATAGATAGCAGTATGGGAACATAGGGAGTAACCGCACAGAATGAGGGAACATGACCTTTGGGAAGGTATAACGTGGCGCTTGCAAGGAGAAGAGAAAGTACCGTAAATCACTGTGGGAAAGTACCAATCCGGGCTAGAGCTTATATATAGGGCTTGCTTGCTTGAATACAGTTGATTCTGATCCAGCACATCGGAGTCCGTGAATCAGACCGCCACAACTGGGGGCAAGTTTATGAGTATTTGTTCTTGTACCAGCATTACTTGTGGGCGTAACTGGTTCTCTGTCCCTAGAGCAACTTCTATTATATGTAACAATCATATTTCCTCTGTCTTAGTTTTGCTATGTCAAATTACATTCTCCTAGTGTGCTTTTGAATGATTGGCACTTTGTTTTTGGAGCATCTTCATAGCTTGCCTTTGTCACTTTTCGTTTGAATCTCAGTTCCCTTTCTTCAAATGAGACCAGAATTGCTCACGCTATTTTGTATGATATCTCTCAAGTGACAGTATGAACAGTTCTGTGGCTGCTGAGGAACTATTGCTTTTTTCATGATTCTACTGGTGGATTAGTAGTTGACGATTAGCTGATACGCTCCGTTTTGTATCTGGATAAGAATTTGCAGCAACCTCCACATTTACTGAGCCTTGGTTTAGAGCAGAAATTCGTGTGCTGCTGCATTTTTGTACTGAGGAGTTAGTCAGTAGGTGCTGCTGTCAGTGCCGGCCTGGAATTCAGAGCTCTCCTCTGGGCACTCAGTGGGAAATAATGTGGGAATGAGGGTAATTGGTGAAAGGCTCTAGCAACTTTGTTTGCTGTGAGGGAAGAAACTTGACGGCTTTCAGGAGAATGCTCTTTGTGATTAAGGGAATAAGTTCAGCATATGATCTTTAGAGCCACTTTCTGAATGGATCTGAGTGGGGTAAGGCTGTATTTCAGGACGGAAGAGGATGTTGCAGTAGTTGAGCTCATCATGCCTTGAGGAAGAGATGTAATTATGCAATAGCTTGTGAGGGCAGTACCTCACTCATGTTCTGCAGCCTGTGCAAGACTTGAACAAGGAGAATAAAAATGTATAAAAAGCTTCAAGCCAAAACCTGTGTGCCTCATAATTATCCTCCTGCATGCATCATAATTAATTGAAGCTCTCTCAGGAGTGCCCTTCTCGATCTGTCCTGCTGTTTTGGTCACATCTGTGAACATGAAGTTCAGAGGAAATCAGGGGGAATAGATTCACAAATACAGTTACTTTGCAAGGCTCTGGCATACCGTATGCCAAAGTCAAGCTGCATATAAGTACCAGGTGCTTTTCTAATCACTCAGATGGCAATACTAATATCCTCTTGGATTATTTCTCTGTAGAAGTACTCTTAAACAAGAAAAATTCCATAAAGAAGTGTTGATGGCGATTGTGGTGAGAAAGGTTGTTTTGGATGCTGTAAGCACTTGGAGCTTGGAGAAAGCTATCTATTGCTTGATAAGAACACTTTGACATTCTTTAGAGCAGTCAGTTTAGGAAAGAAGAGGGGGCCTCAGTTTTGGAAGAGCGATGATTCAATACATGCAAAGGGCTTATGTTTTACAGAGTGGATACTTAATGCTCAGTGAAACTGGGTGCTCTGTGTGTCTGATTACAGATTTGAACAACTTGTAGCTGAATTTTGATTGTAAACTGGTTAAACATTTTACCTTCCCAGCAAAGACTGAATTTTGCTCTCACAAGGGGAAACGTGTAATGCAGTTTGAAATCAGATGCACGAGGAATACAGATAATGGGCTGGAAACTTCTTAGCTCTCACAGTACATTCTGGAGGAGGCTTCACTTGATTTTTGATGTGAAGTGTTCTCCTCCCTGCTCCTATGCAGACTCTAAACGGTGGCAATATTTAATCCATTAGCATAGTATGTAACTTACTGGCACTGGTGGCTCTAAGGGGGCTCTCTGCAATTGGATTTTTAGACTTTTTAAAAGGAATTGGATTTCTTTGAAGGGGTTAGGCATAAACTCTAAATATTTTAATGTAAAATTCTACTGCCCCTCTGCTTTACAGTAGGCTATTCAGAAAGAACCACCCCCCCCCAACAGAAAATTTATAAATAGAGGCAGCGATGGGGTTTCTTTGCCTTTCTTAAACCCAGGACATGGGTTCTGTTGGATTTATCTTTAGGTAAACTGAGACATCAATACATTTGTGTGCTTGAAAAGCTTCTGCCATTATTGAGCTTTTATAGTAGCAGTAAAAAGTAATTTCTTAAGAACAGATGAAATCCAGAATATACATAGATTCAAAGTATAGGGGATTGCTTGCCATAGTTAAAGGCTTAGTGTCTTGTGTGATAAGCGGAAAGTATACTCAAAACATGTCCTGGTTTAAAAAGGTGGTTTGGGAGTTTTGTCATCTATGATTTTTTTTACATACCTGAGAACCTGATTACTTTATAAGCTGGAGAGGTTTGTCTGTTGGAAGTCAATTGCAATTGTTTGCTTGAAAGACCAGGCATTTCCCTTTATGGGTGCAATGTCTGTAGATTTAATAGTTAGCTCTATATATTCCCTATCAGCAAAACTCAGTTCACAGCATGAGGAAATAGAACTTTAAATTCTTCTCTTTCAAGAAGGTTAAAAGTACAGCAAATAAGAAAAACCTTCAAATGTTTTGCTGCTTTATTCATTGGCATTCTCTTCTAAACAATGGTAGCTTAGCCTTTCTACTTGATATTTAAGTATTATCTGGAAATACAGAATACCTTTTTCTTCCTCCCAGCTTTAGACTTTCTCCTCAGCTACTGCCGACCAATTCTGAGAGACAAAATCCAATAAGTTACAACTTTTTAAGAAGGAATGAAAGGCTTTACTATCAAGTCCTGCCTGTGTATCTGGAGATAGATCAAATCCATGGACCAGTGGACTGAGTTCTTGTGAACTGCTAAAGATATGAAATGGAAATGGGAGGAGGCAGAAGGAGTATGGGGAAGCAGCAAAAGTTTGGGGAGAAGCTGCGAGGCTTTAGACAGCAGGACAGCATATATTATGATATCATTTGAAGGAACTGCAAAAATGGCTTCAGGCAGAGACTCAAACATATCAGTGTTTGAGGTACTGCTACTTGGTGTGAAGGGCTTTGAACTCTCTGACAAGGCCTGTGTTAACTATTACATCTTAAATCCATTTTTTCTCATCCTCTTTGGAAAGATAAGGTTGAATCTCTGCACCATGGCTACTGGACATCAGAGCCTGACGTGGCTACCCTGATCCTGAGGAAATGGAGGATTGTTTCTAGGGCCAGCGCTGACCCCTGAGCTGGGGGCTTAGCTCTGAGCTACTGGAGCCTTCTGTTGGAAAAGGGACCTGCCTTGATGCCAGAAACTGTTGACATGCTGGAATTTCAGTATTCAGTTTTAGAAGGGATTTACCAACACTATCCAAGTCATGTAGTTTGAAAGCACTTGGTGGTAAACACACGTAGTCAAGATTTTTGTTTCCATATTCAGGAAAACATTATCCACTGGAGAGCAACTTGTTTCATCTTTTAAACACCTTCTTTTAATGCCAGCTCTCAGAAGTCTGGAAAGTGAAGGCTGTACTCCTAACGGAAGTCTGCTGCTGGAAATCGAGGTAGTTGTCGTCCTAAAGTCACTGAAGAACAAGATGGGATTTAGCTTCCTAATTTTTCAAGCTTTGGCCTTTATGAAGAAAGAACTGACCTTGCAGTTAAGTTATTGAAATGCTCAATTGATTTCTCTTATGAACAATGCAACAACCATACTGTTCAATGGCAGACTGTCGGAAGGTATGCGTTTAGTGAACACATCTTGATTGCCTTTTACATTGAGTGCATTGCATACACTTGACTCAAGATATAAACAGTCATCTCAGAGTCACTGGAGTTATTCTCCTAGGCAAACTTACACTTACAGATCTGTCTAATAACCCTATGGTTGTGAGAACGTGGGGAAGGCTGGGTCCAAGTGAATCTCTTGACTCAGAGAAGGGTTTAGACAAATGTTTTCAGTCTAAAGAGCTTCAGGTAGGGTGCCCTCGTGATAACAGTATCCAGTTGCTTGGGAAAGCACAGCATTCAGGGGCTTCAAGGGCACATAAATGAAAATGAAACTGGAAAAGGATAATGAAATGAAACTGGAAAATACATGTATCCATCCATCCATGTATCATGCAAGCAAAACAGCTGGTGCAGATGCTGGACCCTTCTGTAATAATGTGGTTAATGTAGCTTCCAGTGAGACTCCAACAGCCTCCCACCATACACGGACATGTGGAATATAAATGATAGTTGGTGCTGTCCTCTGCTCTTCCCGCCTGCTAGTGAAAAGGAAGTTGAATACATATCAAGAGAATATTGAGCCAGGTAGAATGGGCTGCTATGTAGCTAGTAACTATGTATCTATGCGAACTAACACATGTAAACAGGATGTAAACTGCAAACTGTTTATCAGCCAGATAGTACTAAGTGTCAGAAAACCCCTTCCATTAAGATATTTGTTTGTCTTGGTAGGTGAAAAAAATCTACTTTGATTACATTACAGACCTAGCTCCACAGACAGAATTAGACCTTAATCTCTGCCTGACTTCAGAGCTACTGAGATGTAAGATCACTCCTAAGAAGCCTCACAGCTGGATTCATGTGGTCATGTGACTGCAGAGGTTTCAGTTCAGGATGGGCTTGTGCCCAAGTCAGTCTGGAGCACAAGTAGCACGACATAGGCAGGAAAACTGAGGGCAGGCACTGTCCTAGAAGCCTGGTTTTGAATCACAGAAGGTCATTTTGTAAGAGGTGACCAGCCTTCAACCTGTCTGAAGAGCTCCCCAGCTCACAGCCTGCTGCCTCATTTCCAGAGGTTCCTTCAGACCAAGTTTCTTGCTCAAGAACATCACAAGCCATTGCCTGTATGTGGTGCCTCAGGCACATTAGTACATGCTGTTGGTACATGTGGGCACTGACTAGACATTATTGGTAGATGACCACAGAGGCAACCATCAAACAACCCAAATGCAGATCTTCCTCTTATGGGACAGATGAGCACTCAGCCATGTAACGTGTCTGCCCATACTGTCACAGCTCTCAAATGCTTCTACTAAAGCTCCAGATGCTGTAATATAGGGATGCCAAACAACAGAATGGATTTCCTGCCCAAAAGTAGAAAGGAACAAAACAGCACTGAGTCTGTTTATGCTTTTTCTCATTCAGAAAAAGACACACATTTGCAGATAGAAGTGTTCTGAGAGTTGAAATGCTTTTAGTGCCTACAATGCAGCATTACAGGCTGTGGTGTTGTCTACACTTGGTAAATGTACTCAGCTACAGGAAATGTTTATATTAACCAAGTGTGTTCTAATATTTCCTCCTCAGTACAACAACAGAAAAAACCCCCAGATGTTTGCTCAAAAAATCCTTTGTTGCAATACACCATTATAAAAATAAAAGAAGCTAGAAAAAGCGCATGACATGCCATCAGACTGATGGAGCTCTACCAGGAGCTACAGAATCTTAAGAGGTGATGAAAACCACGGTCTGAATCCCACTGAGGTCAGCAGGAGTTCTTGCCACTGAGAGAGGTTTATGAGCAGCATCTTCCAGCTCCCTGAGCTGCCAGCAACATCCTGACTGTTCAATTTGGAGTGGAAGATATGATCATGTACAACATTGTCATTTGATGTCATTCAATCTAGAAGAAATGTGGATATCCAGACAGAAATAATAGGAAGCGCACCAAACCAGGCCACCTCCATAACAATGAGTTCCACCTACCTCATTTGAGTCTATTCATCCTATGAGATTAAAGAAGGAAGAAGGTAACTGCATCTTTCTTCAGGGGATGTGGTGCTAACAAATAGACCTGACAGGCCCGGGGTATGAACTGCAAACTTTTCCCGAGCATGTATTCCTGCAGGCTCCAAGGGAGGCCTTTGCCTGTATCGTGGCTCTGCAGCTGTTTAGAGCCCCGGCCTGTACTATGGTGGCTGACAATAAGCATTTCTACAACAATAATTCAAAAGTAAGAATTTTAAAAATAAAATTACCAAGAAAGACAAAGATGTTAACGGTTTTTTTCTTTCTTTCCCCCTTCTCACCACTTTATTTATTTATTTATTTATTTTAATTGCTTAAAACCCTCCATTCTCCAGCAAGGAATAAGCTGTTCTGCGGTCAGGATGACTACCAAAGCCCATGTTCTTGATGACTCGTACCATACCTCCCCTAAGCAATCCTGCTGATCCCCACCATGCCTGCTGGTCCCCACCATGTTGGCTGGGCAAGTGATGGGTCTCACATCACACATGGGCACTGGCCAGCCAAATGCATGCAGGGCAAGGTGTCAGTTAGCTGATATGGGGTAGCATTGCAGCTTTCTCTCTCAGCATACATGTGACATGTTCTCCTCGCCATACAGGCACTAATTTTTGTGATGCCAGGACTTCCGAAACACTGAGAGCTCTACATTTGTCATGTTCCGCTGGAACTGGTCAGCAGTTATCAAAGAAGGTGGGAAGGGAAGAAGGAGCAGAATAACATTTTTAGAAAAAAACATGAACTTTGAAACACAGGAGCTGTATCTAAAGAAGTGCAAATTGGATGGGTGAAGTTACAGCAGTACCATAAGTGCACGTGAGATACTTATTTTGTTCAGCCATCCCACTGATTTTATCTTTCCTTGTGAGTTGATTACTAACCTAGACTGCAAATAAACTTTCTAGTTATCCTGCTCTAGTATTAGGAAATACATCTGCGGACACCATTTCTTTTTGCCACCACAGCACTGCAGTACCTTATATACTGCCTCAAGCCAAAGATCCTAGTGCCATAACTGAGTTTAGTAGTTCAGGAGATTTCCTGACCAACACAGGAACAGGAATTGAGAAAAGTGACTGACCCAACTGGGACAACCTAACCTCACTTTTCATCTGTGGGTTTACATGATTTTCACACTGAAAGAGCAAGAGATTAACATAAGCTGGCTGAAAGGTCAATGTAGTAAGAACACCTGTGGAAGATCTGGCAAGGAGTCAGTGACTGGCAGAGTAGGTGGTAGCAGGCCCAGCGTGTGAAACGACACACGGACCAAGTTCCCCTCAGGGCCAGGTGTGTTCTGTTTTGTCAGCAATGTCTGGTGCTTCCCAGACAGTCGCTACTCAAGGTTAGCACAGCTGAGGTAAGGAAATAGTTCTAGTAGATAAAAGGGGGCCCTTGGGTTACACAGGGGGAGTCCTGCCTGGGCGTCCAACCCGTGTGTCCAGCATCCCCCTCTCAGTGACCCCTCCGCGTGGCTCCCTGGGCTCCCTGTGCAGCTTGGAGTGCAAGTCTTTGATTAAATCTGTCCTGTTTAACCCCTCACGAACTTTGAGTGGCTCTCTCGGCCAGCGTCCGACCGTCTCTTGCCCGCCTTGCGTTCACAGTAACAAATGCCGACATTGTGTTTTTTCTTATGCTGTTTTAACAAACCCTTGCTCAGTTTTATGCCCACTACACAATTCACTGCTGTTCTAACAATCCTGGAAATGGAAGGGCAAAGATGGCTAGACAAGGCCATATAGGTTCTTTTATCTAAAAGGATAGACAACATATTTCTTTGGTCCTTAATCTTTTAAGGCATACCGTGTTTTAAATCAACACACCCAAAGAGTCTGTGGATCTTTTATGTGCAGGAAAAGAAGGCTGGGTCCTTCAATTTGATCAGTAATAACAATGTACTTTACTGGAACTTTAATACCTAGTTTTATCTTTGTGCTTGCTTACTTCTTGCATGTATTGATATAACCCTCCCTCCCTGAAAATCTTTTCTTTACTCCCTCCTCTACGTCCCCTCACACTTACAACAGCCAAGACTGTTGAGAAAGACCCAGCACTCTGAAGAATTTGACTCAAAAGGACACAGACATTTACCTGTTGCAGTCAGGGGATGTTTCCTTTTGTCTACTAGGCGTTTGATGAGATAACTCATCTTCAAAGCCTGAAGGTGACTCCTCATCACTATCCATTGCCTCTTCTTTTATGGTAGCATTTATACTGTCTGAAAGACCAGAGATCTTTGTTCACTTCTCTGAATAGTCCATATCCCTCACTTGCATTAGTACAGCTTCTAAATCAGTGCTGAAATACATCATCTTGCATTTCTTGATTTAATGGGAACACACTATTTGCTTAGAACTTCATCCTACCAAGCATCTAAGGAGACTGTACCAGTCTCTACAAAGCACTCCTGAATACCACGATTTGCCTGTTTCTGCAGTGGTGAACACACCTATTCTCCTAAGAATAAAGATAGCCGATCACCAGGAACACCTTCTGTAGTTCCTAGATACCCAAACAATACACAGAGATAGGTGTATACGTATATATGCGTATATGCATATATACATATGTTTCATAACGGAGCACTTGCGTAGAACAACAGAGTCCCCACACAACTGCACGAACTGTGTTTTCAGAGTTCTGTGTGGTATGTGGTTCATTGGTACCAGCTGATAAGTCCTTGTTTCTAAATGCAACAGCAGTCTCTATTTCAGTGTGCAAAAAAAATCCCAAGCAAACCTACCAAATTCCTCCTTGCATGAACTGAGTGATGAGTCTATTCAGTGGACTCCAGGCACCTGCTGTGTGGGGGCCTGGCACAACCCCCCCTGCCCAAGGCAGCCTGGGGGCGGCTCAGGCCTCCTTGGAGTGCCCCAGCCCAGCAGCGAACACCCTGCAAGTCCAGCGCGTTTCTGGACTATCAATCAGAAGCATCCTCACAAGCAATTTCACAGCCGTGTTCCTGCTACAAACAGCTGACCAGGCTGAAGTGACCTCAGAGGCATTTTACCGATGCTGTTCCTGCCGCTGGCGAAGGGGAGGAGCTGGAGGGAAAGCCCTCCTTGTGCATGACCTGGGTCAGACCTAGCCTCAGGAGCCTCTTCACAGACACAGAGACGTGCCCCCAGAAGGTGCCCTGCTCTCCCAACGGCAAGGCCAGAGACGCTACCGGGGAGGCAACGGGCGACCTGCAGAGCACGCCTCTCGCCCCAGCAGTGCCCAGAGGAGCCGAGGCAGCGGCACCTGCTTTGGCCGATGGCTTTCAGGACGCGGGGGACAGCGCGTCTCTCGCCCCATCAGCATTTCTGAGCGCAGGAACAAAGCCGGAGGAGGCCTCCCCCGCAGCCAGCATCCCTCCGGATGTGGGGGAAAATGCACCTCTGACTCCATCAGTTCCTGCAGAAGCTGTGCCACAGGCCTCTCCCTTGGCCATAGGCACTTGGGCTGAGAGCAACAGCCTGCCTCTCCAACAGCCTTTGCCCAAGGAAACACCACCAGCGACCTCTGCCTTGGCTGGAGGCCCTCCTCACCAGGTGAGCAACGAGCACGCCATTGGCACCCATGATGAGAGGGAGCTGCTGTGTCAGCTACGTCTGGGGTGTGCAGGGTGGGGGCAGAGAGCTGCCCCATCGCGTGGCATCCCCCGGCCATGGTGCCAAGCGGTCACCCCCAGCCATTTATCCTCTGCAGTATCTCCCATGGGGGAGATGCCTGCTCCTCTCTGTTTCAAAGTGCCAAAGGCACAGGGCTGACGTGCCCTCCACCCCTTGTGCTGCGTTTAGCCCTGGGGCATGGATGCTGAGCAAGGAGGGGAGGGGCGGCCCCAGCAGCAGCCCCCTCCCACACCCGGTGAGCGACCCCCACTTCTGCCATGCACCCGGCCGCCTCCATTTGCCCCTGCCCATCGCAGCCCCCAGCCAGCCCAGCCCTGCTGCTACGGCCTTGTGCCATTGCTGTGGCAGCCGCAGCTCCCTCCCCTTGGGACTCGCAGCTGGTGGCAGCATCCCCCGACCCCAAGCCCTTTCCCCCGTCCATCCCGGGGCACCAGTATCCTGAGCATCGCCAGCTGATGGCACGCGGGTGTGTGTTCTTGCTCCGCCCATGCAGGTTGCCTCTGAGCCCAAAGGCGAGCAGAAGTCATCCTCTTCCTTCAGGCACACACCAGAGGCTGACCCAGGTACGTACCCAAGTCAAGAGCCCTTCTGGGGACGGGGGGCCTGTGCCGGCACAGCAAGGGGCACCGAGGCCGGCAGCAGGAAGCCCTCGGGAGCTGGCTGTGCCGAGGCCACGACCCCGCGGGAAAGCCCTTGGTGGCAGGGGACAGGCAGGTGCCGGTCCTGCGCCCTCGCTGCCCCTCACACGCGGCTCTCCTTCCCGCCACAGGCAACGCCACCCTCCCGCATGCTGCAGCGCCCAGGCGATGGCCCTCACGGCTCAGCACAGCACTTCGGGCTCTGCGCAGAGCTTTCTGCTGCCGCTGTGTCACGGGGCAGTGAGAGGAACGGCGTGCGGGTGCAAGTGCCGGGCAGGTCCCCTGAGATCGGGGCTGGCGCAGAGCAGAGAGCAAGAGCGACGGAGATGCTGTCCTGGGTGCTACAGAAATGCTGCCACAGCTCTCACAAGCCCTAGCCGGTGACAGCCATTGCCTGCTTCGAATAAAAAACCCTGGGAGGCTTTTTCTGCCCATGTTACTTGGTGTTGGGTGCGTCTCCAGAGGAAGACTAGTGCAGGCAACGCCAATGAAGCCAGTCAGGTCTGGAGGGAAACCCATTCAACCAGTCAAAGAGTCCCAGAGCAGCTGGGGTGGGAAGGGGCTTCTGGAGGTCTCTGCTCCAAGCTCCTGCCACAAGGGGTGGCAGCCAGAGGGGGTTTCCCAGGGCCTGGCAGAGCTCGGACTCTCTCTGTTGGAGCACCCTTAGGCTTCAAAGGCTTTTGGCACTCTCAGATGGGAATTTTCCCTGCTGCCCCTTGTGTCCTTGCCCCTCGTCCTGGCCCCAGGCACCTCGCGGATGCGCTGGCTCCATCCTCTGGCTCCATCCTCTCCCCACCCTGCCCTTGGCAGCTGCAGGCAGCAGCCAGATCCCCCTGCACCTTCCCTTCTCCCAGCTGAACACACCCAGTGCCCTTGGCCTTGCCTCATACGTCCCATGCTCCAGCTCCCCACCGGCTCGGGGGCCTCTGCTGGGCTCGCGCCAGTGTGTCTGTGTCTGTCTGGGGCTGGGTAGCCCAAACTGGACCCTGTTCCCACACACGGTCTCTCCCAGGCCGAGCCAAGGGGAGCAATGCCTTCCCTCGCCCTGCTGGCTGCCCTCTGCTAACACAGCTGGGGTGCGGGGCCGGCTGTGCTGCCGGGTCACGCTGCTGCCTCCAGCTCCGCTTGTCCCCAGGATCTCCTACCTACCTTGGGTACCCACCACCGCTGTGACCGTCCCCGAGTGCCCTGCCCCTTTGTGCTGGGAGCTTCCTCCAAAAGGGTCCTACCCCCACCCACTGCTGGGAGCTGCCTCTCACGGTGCCCTGCAGCCACAGGCTGTTTCTAGCCAGGCCGCTCTCCGGCCCAGGCACCACCACAGCAACAGCCACAGCAGTCTCAACTCATCTGTTATGCTGTTCTGCGCAGCAGCACTTCCCTGGCCTCTGTGCAGGGCCAAACTGAGACTGAGGCATGGCCATCCTGGCTCTGCATGGCCTCGCTGGCCATCCCAGGGCCTGACACACGGCTCTGCTGCAACCCCAGCTGCCCTTCCGCCCCCATAGCACAGCAAAACACCCATTACGTACCAGTTACCACCCCAAAAGAACACTACCTTCTGCCCATGTATTACCTACACCCAGCCTATGACACTTAGGAAGTGGAGAACAGCCCGGATTTCTTGGCAACATTTTCTAATGGGAGCATTGCATGGGAGCAGCGATCATGGAGCTGAGGACAGTAGGGCCTCCTGTGCCATCAGGGTGAGAGGCCTTCCCACAACTCGGCAATCAGCAAACGCTCTGCACACCCAGGACAAGAAGCCTTCTCCTAGTTCAGGGTTTGACCTGCTGCAGCTCCGGCAGGAAGCAGCCCCGTCGGCAGCACCACTGCCCCGCCCCAGCGGGAGGGCACCCACCCGCATCTGAACACATCCACAGCCCCCACCAGACCCACCCCCACCCGCTCTCTCTCTCCCGCTCGCTTCTCTCCCCCAAGTCAGGCCCCACCCCTTCCTCTCCTCCCCGAGGACCCTGCATGCTGGACTCTGATTGGTTGATAGAGCTGTCAGTCCCACCCAGACCCACCCACCTCCTCTTGCCGGCCAACAGCAGGGCCGCACTGGGGGTGTTGCCATGGCAATGCTGTGGCCACGTGACCCGGGTGGGACGGCGCCATCTTAGTGGCGGCTGCAGGGTGAGAGGCTCCTGGAGCGCTGACGAGCTGCTGCTCCAGGCTGAGGCGCATCGAAATGCGGTTCGTGCGTGGGGCGAGTCCGGACACGGGGGCAGAGGGACCGCAGCCCGCCCCGAGGAGTCCTGACGTTCCTGCGGTTCTGCCTGCAGCCTCCTTCCCGACGCGGCCCTCGGGCAGCCCAGGCTGGCGCTGTCTCCTGGGGGAGCTGCAGCGTGGGGCCGCCGCGGGGTGGCCTGTCCGACGTGTGCCACCATGGAGCAATGCCCGCGGTTTGCACCCCAGTTAGGAACAGAGAGCCGCTGGGTCTGGGGGAGGCTGTTAGCTGCAAAGGGCTTCCTGCTGTCCTGCAGAGCAGTTCAAGTACTGTTAACGTCTGCCATAATTTCTTTCTCATGTCTGACTATGACCTTTAGAATTTCTCTTTTTCTCCTACAAAAGTGGATTTTTCACTGTATTCGGGGGAGGGAAAATGAACCTCAGTGCAGTGTGTGATTGCAGAGTCTCAAGCACTTGTTCTTAAACCGCTCTGTACAAAGCAAACATTTGAACTAACTTTCTTTTAGTTTTGAAGAACCTAGCTAAGTGTTAATTTGACTCTGTCGTTATCTGCAGTCCACAATGAGATGTCCTGCTGCTTGTACGCATTGTGTCCAACCTTTTTTGACACTTGGTTTTCTTTGCTCTTGTGTGTGCAGCTTTCTGTCAGTCCCACAGAAGCAGTATAGCAAGCCAGCGGATGATGTGAAGGTGATGGAAGATCTTGTGTTGTTTGGTGATGCAGAGAAGTTTAAACATTCATTTATCTTACCCTTTCTGTGTAAGTAGTATATTTCGCACAGCCGAGTAATGCTTCTAATGTAGCAGAAACAACTTCTTTCACAGAGTATCACGGTCTGAGAAAACTTTCATTTTTCCTCTCTAATTACGATTTACATATTGATAGGTATGACCATGCTAGAGGCATGCTCTGAGCAGGGAGGACATAGCTTCTTCCTCAGAAAATGTGAAATAACGGTGAGCAGTCAGTATATAGGCTTTATGCTGCATTCTCTGAATTGCCTTTTTGTGATTTTTGTATAGATACTCTGCTTACAAACAGCTGTTTCAGGACTTGTTTTTCCACTTTAAAACTTATCAGAAATAATGGCTGGGGTTGAAATATGCAAGAAGACTGTGTGATGCCTTCCATTGCCTAGGCACAACTAAGCTGTTAAGCTTTTGTGATTTTACTCCTCAGCTCCTGAATCTTATTGTTCCACATGCACAAAAGAATGATGTTTGCCTGGGCAGTGTGGTTAGCCTACAGGCTCAAAGGCACTGCTTAGCGTCCTGTGCTTGTCCCTGTGGCTGAGATTTGGATTCCCATTTGCCTGTTTTTCCTTGACATCTCCTCACCTCCCAAAGAATCTCCTGGGTGCTGTAGTTTAGTTGCCTGTTACAGGCAAAAGGATCCCAGAATCATTTTTATAAATTGACTTAAGCTCCTTTGTAATATACTCCCTTCATTGAGAGTCACTTCCAGGATTTCCTTTTTAGGGAACTGCATTTATTGGGGGCAAGTTTATGCATATTTGTTCTTGTACCAGCGTTACTTGTGAGCGTAACTGGTTCTCTGTCCCTAGAGCAACTTCTATTATATGTAACAATCATATTTCCTCTGTCTTAGTTTTGCTATGTCAAATTACATTCTCCTAGTGTGCTTTTGAATGATTGGCACTTCATTTTTGGAGCATCTTCATAGCTTGCCTTTGTCACTTTTTGTTTGAATCTCAGTTCCCTTTTTTCAAATGAGACCAGAATTGCTCACGCAATTTGTATGATATCTCTCAAGTGACAGTATGAACAGTTCTGTGGCTGCTGAGGAACTATTGCTTTTTTCATGATTCTACTGGTGGATTAGTAGTTGACGATTAGCTGATACGCTCCGTTTTGTATCTGGATAAGAATTTGCAGCAACCTCCACATTTACTGAGCCTTGGTTTAGAGCAGAAATTCTTGTGCTGCTGCATTTTTGTACTGAGGAGTTAGTCAGTAGGTGCTGCTGTCAGTGCCGGCCTGGAAATCAGAGCTCTCCTCTGGGCACTCAGTGGGAAATAATGTGGGAATGAGGGTAATTGGTGAAAGGCTCTAGCAACTTTGTTTGCTGTGAGGGAAGAAACTTGACGGCTTTCAGGAGAATGCTCTTTGTGATTAAGGGAATAAGTTCAGCATATGATCTTTAGAGCCACTTTCTGAATGGATCTGAGTGGGGTAAGGCTGTATTTCAGGACGGAAGAGGATGTTGCAGTAGTTGAGCTCATCATGCCTTGAGGAAGAGATGTAATTATGCAATAGCTTGTGAAGGCAGTACCTCACCCATGTTCCACAGCCTGTGCAAGACTTGAACAAGGGGCATAAGAATGTTTAAAAAGGTTCAAGCCAAAAACTATATGCCTCGTAATTATCCTCCTGCGTGCATCATAATTAATTGAAGCTCTCTCAGGAGTGCCCTTCTTGATCTGTCCTGCTGTTTTGGTCACATCTGTGAACATGAAGTTCAGAGGAAATCAGGGGGAATAGATTCACAAATACAGTTACTTTGCAAGGCTCTGGCATACTGTGTGCCAAAGTCAAGCTGCATATAAGTACCAGGTGCTTTTCTAATCACTCTGTTATGGAAATTAGGCTTGTTGGCCACCATAACAGGGCTCGACCCTAGGTTCCCGCAAGTACAGTTCAGAGCCAATCAGAATCAAAGCAAATTAAATAATTAAATTTTAATCACGCACGTGCCGTAATTACAGCTCGAGCTGGGTGCCTCCAAAGAGGAACCCCAACAAAAAAAATCCTGGGCAATTATAGTTTTTTCAACTTAAGTTTCCCACCCCTCACGCAGTAGTTAGACCAATAGTAATTTTTAGATCTGGGGTCTCCTGCTCCTCATTGGATCTCACTGTTGTTCCTAGGTAAGCTGTTTTTCTCCTTATCTTTATTTTTTGCGGTCTCTGCTGACGGTTGTACCTTTATTTTGGTTGGGTCTTACTGTTTTCTCTCAAGGTCCTGAGGAGGAGGAGGAGGAGGTGATTCTAAATCATAACAATTAACACTGCCCCAGCAGTGAGCTAAGGCTTTGCCCCTCAAGGTCCTAATGCCCTGCACTGGTCTTATTTCAAAGCCTTGACACCCTCCCTTTTGGAGTGTGAGACGCAGGAACGCAGACTGCTTGTAACTTCCTTATCTTCCCAGCTGGAACCAGCTCTGAGGCGCTTTTCTTCCTGGACTAAGTAAAAGTTCATTATTTTATCTAAGTGCGGCCTAAGGCTTCAGCAAATTCAGCTACTCATGCTAAGCAAGTTTTAGAGAAGTTGTGCTAAGCAGCTACAGTTTCAGTTTGCTATTCCTTAACAGTCCCCCCTTTGTTTTTATTAAGCATCCCTGCTAATGCTTTAAACAGAGTTCTCGAAGCCTTTTGAGGCATACTATCACTTTCCATAATCTTATGTATAATATAATCATAAGTAATAGGCATAACGGTTAACACAACTACTACTGGGTGCAACACATGATTATAAATCCCTGTTGCAGTTGGTGACCATCCTAGAAGAATTTGCCAGCCATGATGTTCTCTGTCCTTCTTTACCCTTTCCAAGATGTGGTGTATCTCTTCCGCATCATGATGAATGGTGATGAGAGGGTTTTTTTTTTTGTCCATTGTTTTGGGCGCGTTCTAGCAGTCGACGCAGGTCATCATGTTGCAGTAGTTTCTTCACCAGTGTGAGATTCATTCCAATGGGGGTAGGTAGTAGATTTTGAATTAATGTATAATTAGATTGTAACAATTGATAAGATCTAATAGGAGCTGAATAATTAAAGTCGCATCCCATAATTTTGGGTAAAGTTACAAATACAAATATTTGAGTAATTAATTACTTGTATCTACAACAATGTTATCTATGAATATAAGATTACAAAATGTTCTTACACATACACATCCTTTTTTAACATATACAAGTACAGTTCAACTCTAACAGCAAAATAAGGTGGTGTGGATTGGTATCATTGAGCGTTTATTTATTTATTTATTTTAAAGATTTTCAAGCCTTTTTTGCATACTTAGAACATACTGGATTAGTCGTTCATCTCTGTCTAACAGGCTGGTCTTAGCTGGAATAGTAAGTGCCTGGTATCGCTAAATGTCTCCCCAAAAGAATGTCTGCTGGTGTTAGTCCTATGGGTTGCCGTGGGGCATTTCAAACATCCCATAGAGCTAAGTTTAATGCTTCTGGCCATTTTAGGCTAGCACGTGTGCATATTCTTGTTCTTTTTTCTTTTAATGTTCTATTCATTCTTTCTACTTGTCCTGAAGATTGTGGGTGATAAGGGGTACATAGGTTTCTTTTTATTCCTAATGATTTATATAATTGAGTGATTGTGCTTGCCATAAAATGGACACCCTTGTCTGAATCAATGGCTTCTGGGACTCTCTACCTAGGTATGATTTCTCTCAGTAAGGCTTTTACTACTCCCCCTGCATCAGCCTTTCTTGTTGGGAAAGCTTCTACCCAGTCTGATAACTGATCTACTCTCACTAACAAGTGTTTATACCCATTGGCAGATGTCATACCCGCATAATCTATTTGTAGCCTTTGGAAAGGGAAGTAGGCCCATGGTCGTCCCCCTAACTCTGAGCTTGGTTTGCTACTTAAAGTCTTCTGGCAGGTCAGGCAGCTATTCATTATTCTTTTAGCAGCCGCATAAATTCCTGGAGCAGCCCATACTTTCTGTACCTGCTTCGCTATTGCCTCGGCTCCCCAATGAGCTGTATTGTGAAACCACCTAGCTATAGTAATTAAATATTTTTTTGGTAGAATTGGTTTTCCTCCAATTGTCCATATTCCATCATCATTTTGTTTTGCTTCCCACTGTTCCCATTGTTTTTTCTTTTCCATGGAGCAGTCCTTTTCATACATGGTTTTGGGCTCTATTAAATTTGGCCACTCACTTTGGTTCATCCTTGGAACTGCCCCCATACATTCTCTCAGAGGTTGTCGAGCTGCAGCCTTCGCAGCAGCGTCAGTTAATGTATTTCCTCTACTAATTTCTGTAGTGTCTTTAGTATGGGCTGGGCAGTGTATTACAGCAGTTTCTTTGGGGCAGTTGAACTGCTTCCAGCAAATCACGTATTTCTTCTCCACTAGCTGATTTCTTTCCTGATGACAAAAAAATCCTTGTTCTTTCCATAACATCCCTGTTGCATCAAATACTCCAAATGCATATTTAGAATCAGTATAGATATTTACCTGCAGCTTCTTACCAATTCTTGCTGCTTGGGTCAATGCTATTAATTCTGCTCCTTGAGCACTTACAGACGGAGACAAAGGATTGGCCTCAAGTACCTCAAAGATGTTAGTGACAGGATAACCTGAGTGGCGCCTTCCGTCCAAATAATAGGATCATCCATCTGTAAACAGAACTAAGTCTGGGTTTTCCAAAGGTTCATCTTTAAGGTCCTCCCGGGGCTTGCTCGAGCCGACGATCACCTGCTCACAGGAATGATGCGGCTCTCCATCCTCCAGCAGAGGCAATAGCATTGCTGGATTTAAGATATTGCATCTCTTTAAAGTCACATTATCTGCATGCAGTATTATCAGTGCATAGCGGTGAGCTCTCTGTGGGGATAGTGCTGGAGTTGCGTATTGTTTCATTAACAGTTCTACTTCATGTGGCACATACACAGTCAGTGAGTGACCCAAAACTTCAGGTCGTGTTTTTTCAAGAAGAGCTGCAGTAGCTGCTATTGCTCTGATGCATCCTGGAGTGCCTTTAGCTACCTCATCTAGCTGCGTGGAGTAATAGGCCACTGGTCTGCGGTGAGGACCTAGTTTTTGGGTCAGTACCCCACTTGCTACTCCCTGTCATTCATGGACAATTAATTCAAACGGTTTGCTATAATCTGGCAACCCTAGAGCAGGGGCTGAAACCAACGCTTTTTTTTACAGATGTAAAAGCTTTCTCCCTTTCTGGGCCCCAGGCCAAAGGCTCTATCTCCTCTTTTTTTGTTGCCTGCACTGAAGGCTTAGTAAGTTCTCCTAACCCAGGAATCCATGGTCGGCAAAATCCTACAGCTCCTAAAAATCCCCTAAGCTGTTTTTTTGTTACAGGACGAGGCATATCAAGAATTGTCTTTACTCGTTCCGGATAAACTAACCTGTGTCCTTCCTTTAAAATAAAACCCAAATATTTTACCTCTCGTCGACACAGCTGAAGCTTAGACAGAGATGCTTGATGCCCTTTTTCTGCAAGAGCATTACATAGAGAAATAGTGTCTTTTAAACATGTCTCATAATCTTTACCTGCTAATAACAAATCATCCACATATTGTATTAACACTGAATGTCCTGGAAGTTCGATATCTGAGGGATCATTTTTGAGTATACGCGAAAAAATAGTCGGAGACCCAGTAAATCCCTGCGGTAGTCTCATCCAAGTTAATTGTCGTCCCTTCCAAGTGAAAGCAAAGAGATCTTGGCTATCTTCAGCTATCGGTATGCTAGAAAAAGGCTGCCGTTAGGTCAATCACGGTAAAATAAGTTGCCCAGTGAGGTATTTGTAATAACACGGTTGATGGGTCAGGAACTACTGGGTGTGGAGTAATTACATGTTGGTTTATAGCCCTTTAGTCTTGTACAAACTGATACTCTGGATCACCATCAGAATCTTGCCTGTTCTTTTTAACTGGCAGAATTGGGGTGTTGTACAGGGATTCACAGACTCTAAGAATACCTAGTTTCAAATAATGATCAATTTGTTTTTGGATACTCTTCTCTGCTTCCTTTGGGATAGGGTATTGTTTAACTGCGGGAGGCAATCCCCCCTTTGTTTTTATCAGGACTGGACTAGCTGATTTCTGTAGTCCCACATCCATTCCTGAAGAGCTCCATAACTTTTTAGGAACTGATTCTAAACCTGTTGGAATCTGCAGATTAGTTGACTCTGGTTCTGGTGTCTTAGCCAGAACACATGAACCCATAATTATTAATTTTATCCCTTCCGGCTGTAAACAGATCTGAGTATCCGAGGCTTGCAGGAGATCTCTCCCTAAGAGGCAAGAGGGCGAGTCTGTGGAAATTATAAAACAGCCCCACACTCTTTTACCTCCAATAGTGGGCAATAAAGGCTTAGATAACATTCGTTCGCCTTTTCCCATTACTCCTCGCATCACTATTTTATCTGGTGACTTGCATCCTTTAGGCTCCAAATTTAAAAGGGAAAGGGTGGCTCCAGTATCCACTAGAAAGGGAACTTCTAAACCTTCTGTATTTGCCATTACATGGCCCTTCAAATTCAAACCTATATCCCATAAATTTACCCCAATTTCCACAGTATTTTCTGAGTCTCCTATCTCCTGTCATTGTGGACTGACTGGGAATCGCCTGATCTCCTTCTTAGTGTTTGATTGTCTCATGCTGGCCCCTCTATTCCTAAATACACGGGGCCTCACTGGGCATTGCTGCTTCCAGTGTCCTTGTTCCCTGCAATAATGACAAACATCATTAACTCTTGATTGTACAGCACGTTCACTTTGATTCCATCTATCTCCCCTGGTTCTGCCGTGCCCCCTCCCCTTGCCAGCCTGGCATATGCTCTTTAAAATACTTAAAAGTGTGTCTTGTTGAGCCAATCAGCTCTTATTGTCCCTCCTGGTTTGTGTTAGGTTATGGGACTAAAGGCTAATCTCCACACACACAGAGGAGCAGAGGAACAATGACAGGCTGAGGAACCCTCCGTAACCTCATCAGAACCAACAGGGCTCCCTAACATGGCTCCTCAGCCCATGATCCTGGTGTGACACCCACCACATGAGTCAATGGTCTCCCTGGACCACCTTGCAGATCCCCTTGGAGGGGTTACTGCTTGCAGGGCTATGGGACTCAATACGGGATGCCAGGAAGAACATCTTGCAATTGAGACTCATTATGGGCTGTTTAGAGGAAAGACCCAAGGCAGTGAAAGAGAGGGATCAAGCTAGTTTTGGGGAGGAACCAATGTGGAAAAGCAGAAGAAAAAGGGGATAAAAGGTGCAGATTGCTTGTGAAAAGGTGCTTGGCCAGTAAGCTGCTCTGGCCCTGTGCCTGATAACTGCAGCCTGTCCTGTCCTCTTCTTAACTCCCTTGTGAACTATTCTCTGGGGTGAGGGGACCCTCTCCTTTCTGTTTGTGCAAGTGCTGTTTTCTGTGTTGAGCTGTGTGATTGGTGATAAATATATGCAGTGTGTGCAGGTGTGCTTGTCTGACTACTGGTAAAACAGGTTCAGCCTTGCTATTGCCTGGACCTGGGGACATGGAGCTGTGGCAGCCTGGCTTCTGTTGGGCTATCGGATTTGGCATCTCCTACCTGAGTGCACATACAAGGCTGAGTGGAGGCAGTCTCGTGTGGGAGCTCCCACTGCTGCTGTCAGTGCTGGCCCCTCTGTACCACTGGTGTTGTTAAAAAGCACGTGTGTGGTGGCATACTTTCCCAGCTGCTCAAATCTACCTATGAATGCAAAAGAAAGATGGTTTTGTGCTGCTTCCCAGCAGAAGCGACCAGCCTGTGCCTTGCAGTGGATTTCCCTACAGGAAAGGGGAGCTGCTCAACCTCATGCACTATCCCACAGGCCACTGTAGCATAAAGAGCTCTGTCTGTTTGCCTCTCCTTTCAGCTAGGAAGCTCAGGAGCAAGCAGTGCAAGCCAGACCCTGGACTGGGGAATCAGGGTGTCTGGGTGCTGTAGGGGCCTTCCTCCAGGGACACCCCCCCCCGAAGGTAAGCACTGCCCCAGAGCTGACACTGGACAGCCCAGGGACTGGCTGAGGCACAGAGGAGAGAAATGGCATTCCCCAGACTTGGCTGCCAGCAGTGCACTGGAGCTGGGAGGGAACCCAGGTGTCTGGGCTCCCAGTCAGCCTCTCCCCTGCTCTCCCCAGTAGACCCCTGCCTTTCACCTTCCCACCCAAACCAGAGAGGAGGGAGGCAGTCTTTGTGCACCAGCCCTGCACCACCCCCATGCCCAGCCCCGCTGCCCCAGGGCTGTGGGTGCAGCAGGTGCAGGTGTGCTGGACACTGTGCTGTGTGCACGCAGCACTGTGTTTGGGCAGGTGTGTGGAAAAGGGGCATGTGCAGCGTCCATGGCGTGCACAGGTCTCTTATCCCCATTCGGAACCACAGATATTAAGGGGGATCTTTGGCCACAGCATGCTGCGTACTTCTGTAATATGCCCATTTAACGGTAAATTCTCTTGCTCCAAACCAACTGCAGGAGGTATCTTGGGGATGAAGGCACTCGCACCAGCTCCATGAATTCTGAGTCCATTGAACCACATCAGTGTGTCACAAGATGTGCAACTCGGGAAGGCGAGAGAAGAAAGAGGGAAAAAGAAGAATCAGAGACTCTAAATGCAGCAACTTAGGAAATTATTGTTGGTCTCTCTCATCTACTGACATAAACAAGCACAAAGTGCAATGGACTTTAGCAGCATTATTATGTTTTGGGAAGTCCAGTAAACTGGTGCTGCTTGGAAGATATACTGCAGAGGGAAATACAAGTTATCCCCGTACTTACCCTGAGATCTGCCTTGTGATAAGCTTGTATCACTGCTGCAATACCTTTGCTGAGGCAGCCTGGAAAAATGCAAAAAGACAGAGTGCCCATACCCTCTATTAGAACAGGTTTGGCTTTCAGGAACAAGGTGCTCTGAAAGACAGGAAATAAACTCTCCTGCATCATCTAGGAAAAACATTTTCACAGACAATGGACAAGCTGCATCAATCTCCTGGCAAACATCAACAAGCCATATAGTCTATGATGGCTTCCTTTCCCCTAAATGCCTGGCCTGTTGTTTATTTTAGCTGTGCTGACAGCAGATCGGCCCCTCTCCAGCAACTCAGTTGACAGTATGAGAAAGACAGGAGTGCAGCTCCCATCACCTTGCTCAGTGTGCTCTCAAGAGGACCAGAAAGAGAAGGACCAGGGTAATGTTTCACCCCGGTCTCCTGTGGGACCTTGCAATGAACTGCCACAGGCTCTTGCTTCCTTCCACAAGGGGCACTAAACCCACCCACAGACAGCCTTGCTCATCAGGCCTTTTTCAAGGTACGCCGAGCAACCTTGAGGGCAGCTGCAAACAAGCAACTGTCCCCACAACCCAGTCCCCACAAAAACTGCGTTTAATTTACTGAGGGAAGAAGTCATTCACTGGCAACTTTCACACAGCATCTGCTCTAAAACTGACTGCTGGCACTCTAGTTCCTGAGGTCTGACAAGGCTTTGTCACCATAACTGGAGGGGAATTCCCCCCAGAAGGTAACACAGTACCTGCTGACATTCTTCCCACCAAGATCAGGCTCTTGCTGAGAAGCACATCCACCCTTCAGAGATGCCGAAACACAACGCCTCCAAACGTCTAAGTGCGACTCCGCAGTGACTGACCAAACATGTCGCACGTTGCCTACATGGAGCAGAGAGAGAGCACAGGTGACTTTGCTGAGTAGCATCATCCTCAACTCCAGCAGAAAATGAGAAAGCCTCTTTCCCTTACAGAGCGTAACATCCTAGGTAAATCTCACCCACTGTCCCTGGTTTACTGAAAACAGACAAAAAATCATGGGAAGGACAAACCACCTTGGAACAGAAAGGTCACAAATGTTGCGCTTTTTTCTGTTTTCCCCCCTCTGATTAGAGGCCTCCATGAACATTTTTGCTAGCTCTCCAGATAGGCAGGAGGACACAACTGCATGCTGTTCGTTGCTTGCTTCCACCCAGGGGTCTCACAGGGAACATGCTCAGACCTGCTTCCCTGCAGGAAGCTTACATAGAAAATCCACCCACGAGGAGGGCTCTGATGGCTTTCCAGACTGTCTGTATTGTCAGGAAAAAAAGACAGTCTGCACTGCAGTCAGCGTACAAAGGAACAGGAATAATGCTGGGTTCTGGATTCAAAGAGGGAGAGAAGGGAGAGCAGTTCAAAAAGAAGAAGGAATCTCCTTGCTTTGAGAGAAGCCTGTACTCCAGGACTGTCATGCAGACACCGCAGACAGACACATGATAGGAAGAGAAGGGTCTTGTACAAACGTACTAGGGCCTGATACATTCCTTTAGGGAACGGGTGCTGTAAACATGAGGGGGTATTTTTCTGGTTCCAGTGTGGACTGTGTGGAAACAACTGCGGGGCGGGGGGGTGGGGGGGAGGAGAAGAATACCCTAGTTTCTACCTCTCATCTAATTTCTGAAAAAGAGTGATGAGAGACCTCCCTTATACTGCCAGGAGGAATGAGTGATAATTACCCTAAGAAGATAAAACTGTCACTCAAGGGAAACGCCAGGACTGGCCTTCAGGAATCAGAGGTGGCTGGAGATGCCATGTTCTGAAATGTCTTTCAAGCCCTGCCCTGCAGCATATTGGAATCACATTAAGAGAAATAACCTGATAGCCGCTCTGTGACGTACTAAGTTGATCTTACTTCGGGAAGATTATGAATGAAGGAGCAGGGGGAAGAGAAGGAAGGAAGGGAGGGAAGATTGGGTCTCTTTGGACACCACTGCATTTGCCCAGCCACAGTATTTCTCGCCACAGTATTTCTCACTTCGGAATGATTTCTGAGGAGGGAACTAGAACATGTAGTTAAGTGTGTCATTAAATACTTAGGAAGCAAAATTGTTAGTGGAATTCTGTTTCTCCTTCCTATAGATATGTTCCTCAACAAAAAAAGAAAGACAATCCAATAACATTCAGAATCAGAGCTGGAAGATGGCTGGCAACACCATTGCTCCACTTATATTTCTTCATCATTTACAGTATTTTCAAAGTACAATTTGCTGTATGAGTGCCTCAGCTCTAGACACATTCTTTGAATTTAAATACGTTTTCAATGGCTGGTGACATCCACTGTACCCAAACTGCAACAAGATCAGTTTGCACTTGTAGCTCTTTGTTAGCTGGTGATTTGAGACCCAATTCTGCCAAAGCGTGCCTGTAGATAGAATTTTAAATGTTCATGGTTTCAGAAATTTCTTCTTGAGCAGCATCCCCTCCTTCACTGAGCTCAGGATGCCTATGCCACACCTGTGTGGAGTATAAAATAATGAGGACTGAAAGCTTAAGTGTGTCTGTAACAGGGTGGAAGAGATGCTTATGGCTGCAACTCAGTATGAGAGGGAAAGCAGGAAAAAGCAGGAAAAGCAAAGAAGCGTTTTCAGAAAGGGCTAAAGAACCCAACAGAGGAGAAGAAGATTTAATACTGCAGCTGGGCGTTTTTTTCTTCCCCAACTCTCAAATCAACTATTGATCAGCAAATTCAAACATTAACCAAGATTTGTTTTTTTATCCCTCTCAGTTCTGCCAAACGTCAGTGTAATACATGCTAGGCCTTTTGTTTCAGCTGGTGCATCCTGACGGCATGGCAAAGCCAAGGCATTGTAGGTCCCCTGCTTACACCTGTCCATAACTTTGTTGTGCTGGTCAGGATTCCCTGAGAGTTGTCATTAGGTGCAATTCATTTACCCAAGAACGTAAGACACTAGCTCCTCTTTAATATTAGCTGACAGGTTATGTTATATAGCATCCTTTCCCAGAAGCAGTGGAGAAGAAGTCACAGTTCAACAGATAATGGGTTATTTTCCAAAATTCCTGGAAAGGACAATACCAATTGTAATTTGGCTCCACAATTTATAGTACACTGTTAAACACTGTGGAGAATGGCAAGAGGCCAGAAGGAGGCAGAATTGAGTAAAATTGCATCTCAGCTGTAAAACAGGTCATTTTGAATGCATGCAGTCCAGAGGCGCCTGAATTTTACAGACCTCCATACTACGAGCTCCAATTGAAACAAAATGCTTCTGTACATTGCTGCTTCATAATTTCATCTGTTAGATGCAGTTCCAACTCTTAGTCCTTTGGGTTCTGTAAAACAATCACTTCCATTGCAAAAATGAATGGTATTGAGAAAAAGCCTACTAAAAATGGGGGGGAGTAGCTGAATTTCACCCTACACGGGATTTTTACAGCAGCCCAAGTCACATATGGCAGCAATGGCTTCTGCAGAGAGGCCCAAAGCTGCCTTCTCCACAGAACTGACAAGGAAAAAAACCTTCATCCTGTTTGGCTGATCTCAAATATACAGGCCCAGAGCATCCAGGCTGTTAACAAGACTGCTTTAGAGTACCAGTCTGAAAGATTCAGCACCACTTTGTCCTGTGGTCACAATACTGGAAAAGCCCTGCCCAAACCTCAAAATCTATTCGCTAGTAGACATGAGGGAAAAAAGCCCACAAAGTCCTTCAAAATCAAGATGCCAAGCAAGAAGTATCGTTTGAATCCAATTCACTCTAGCTGGCTATTCTGCAGATGAATAATGAGTTCACTGCCAACTTGCTGCTCTTCATGCTTCGGACACAGCAAACAGGAAAGAAGAAAAGGTTGGGGGGGGGAAGGGGGAGAAAGGAAAGAAGACAGGGAGTAGAAATGGGCATTTTGGGCTGATATTGTTAGGATACCAGAGAGTTATCAACAAGAAAATAGGCTGGGCTGTCACATTAAACATGGCTTTTGACAGCTGAGAAACAGCAGGGCCTGGATGCAGAATCAATTCCTGCCACAGACTTTTCTTCTCAGGAAGTTCTTGTCCATTCCTGCTTAACACAAGACCTGGGCACAACTCAGCCCCTTAAAGAGGCTGTAAACTGGAGCTGAAAAGTGCCCGACTCACCTTATTGTGCCAGTCTTGCTCAACCCCCTCCTAACACTTAACTTAGATGTGTGGCACTACAGTACGTGATCATGACAATTCAGATTCCCAGAACACCTAGCTGGAGCAGGAGAGACTTCTAGTCTCTACTCTAGCATTTCTCACTGCTGAGGGCTTGCCTTTGCAACCTTGAGATTGTTTGTATTTCAAGAAATTGTATTTTAAACTGCCAAAAGTCCTTCTAAGCAAGTAACGCATAGCACGGGAGCTGTCAGGACACATCAGCTCATTAGTCCCACTGAGCTTCCTTTCACCTGCTTGAACTACAAGAACTAACTGCAGCAACACATTATTCTTTTTTAGAAAAACCTACAGTGCAACCACCTCATGTATTTTCCCAGTGTATTTCCCAGTACCTTATAGGCAGCAGAGAGATGCTGAAGCTGGAGAATAAGGAGCTGGCTCCAGGTTTGCAGAGTGTTCTCTGGCAGTTCTCCCTCTCTCTGCTGCTGGACTCCTCAGCCCTTCTCCTCTTGGCAGAAGCTCAACCGCTTGCCCATCTCCAATAGACTTTTTTGTGCTCTTGCAGTAAAAAGGAACTCACTAGAACAGCAGAAGGTGGCACATCAACAAGAACAGCTCTACACCTCCCTACTTCCCAGCTGTTGGCTCTGAAGCAGGAAAACATCAGAATTGCTCTGCTTAACAGAGGCAAGGACAGTTCCCCCTGCCCCCACCAAATGGTTCTTCTCCCTTATCATCCAAAACAGCTGAATCCTTTAGACTGCCTCCTTCCCAGAAAAGATCTGCCCAAAATATAAGCAACTAAACCTTGTATCCAGCAACTGCTGAAGATCAAATTCAGCTATAGGCACCTGGTGCCACCAAAAGATTAAAGAACGTCATAATCATAGGATGTTGCAGGAAGAGCCTCTTGAAAGGGATCTTAAACTCATGGCTGTAACTTCTCTTCCACTTTTCTGAAGCTGTCTCATGGGTCTATGTTACCACAGTCCAAAATAAGTTGTCCACAGTCCAAAAGGGGGTCCAAAAGTTGTCCAAAGTCACCACAGTCCAAAAGCCCTCCCTATTCTGCCTGAAAGTCGTTCAGAAAAGCTCAGATCCCCTCTTTCAGCCTTATTCATATGCTGTTAAGAGCATCAGCTTGTAGAAATTCTTAGGCTAATGTCAGAAACTGTCAGCAGCCATGTTATGCTGAGTACCTGCCCTCTTACCTGAGCAGTTATTAGGTTTCATCTGTATCAACAAGACATAACAGTGTAGCATGCAGCTGATGGAACACTATTTCAGAAAATTTATTTAATTTTCCTCTCCTATTTCCTGCATGCTGTTGCCAATAATTCTGAAACCACGTCCTCCACAAACATCTCTTCAAATACAAGGTGGTTGCTTACAAAGTGCTTCCCAACATATTTCAGAGCAAATGAACCTCCAGAAGACAGCCAGCCACACTCCGCAAGACAGCCTGGGATGCTCTCATGCTCAGCTGAAATCTTCTCCCACATCCCGACGATCTTTGCTACAATCCAAGTACACATGCCAGCACAGACACAGCCTTCCTAAACGCAGCTCTCTCCTGCCTGCCACAGCCACTCACACAAAAAGCCTCCATGGCCTGGGCAGCTTTTCCACTTGGGGGAGACACCCAAGAGTACCCGCTCCTACAGCACCTCCTTTATCCCGGCAGCACTACGACCTCTCACTGCCCTTCAAATCCAACACTCCCAAAAAGAACGACAGCTGCACCAACAGGAAAAACACGATCCCCAGGTTTCCCCAAACTAACACCTCCTGCCACCTATCTGGGAGCTGCTGCCTGAGCTCGACCAGTCCATCGGCTGGGGTGACCTGGCTGATGCCACCCCAGCTGTCTTCACCACCTGCAAAGCAAAAGGAGGCATTTTGAGGAAAGGGCACACAGAAAGAGCCACTGCCTCTCCTCTGTCGGGTCCTGCCACATGACAAGGACAGCAAACAAATTCCCAGGTCCCCCTGCAACAACGTCTCTTGTATTATGCCCCATTTTGTGCACAGCCAAAGGAACACAAGGCGCACATTTGTGACCCATTTTGTACACCACCAAAGGCACACAAGCGTGGATGCACAACAGGCTTCCAAGCTCATGCTTCCAAGCCCATCCTACAATGGCACCTCTCTGCTCAGCGGCACACACCCTTGCCAAGCCACCCTCCCCACCTCTCCCCAAACTAACTCCTGCCACCACCTACCTGGGAGCTGCTGCCTGAGCTCGACCAGTCCATTGGCTGGGCTGACCTGGCTGTTGCCTGCCCAGCTCTCTTCACCGCCTGCAAAGCAAAAGGAGGCATTTTGAGGGAGAGGCACACAGAAAGAACCACCAAGAGCCACTGCCTCTTCTCTCCTGGGTCCTGCCACATGACAAACCCAGCAAACACATGCCCAGGTCCCCAGCAACAACGTCTCTTGCATTATGCCCCATTTTGGGCACAATGAAAGGCACACAAGCGTGGATGCAAAACAGGCTTCCAAGCTCACGCTTCCAAGCCCATCTTGCAATGGCGCCTCTCTGTGCAGCGGCACACACCCTTGCCAAGCCACCCTCCCCACCTCTCCCCAAACTAACTCCTGCCGCCACCTACCTGGGAGCTGCTGCCTGAGCTCGACCATTCCATGGGCTGGGGTGACCTGGCCGATGCCAGCCCAGCTGTCTTCACCACCTGAAAAGCAAAAGGAGGCATTTTGAGGCAAGGGCACACAGAAAGAACCACCAAGAGCCACTGCCTCTTCTCTCCTGGGTCCTGCCACATGCCAAGGACAGCAAACACATGCCCAGGCGCCCCCGCAATAACGTCTCTTGCATTATGCCCCATTTTGGGCACAACCAAAGGCACACAAGCATGGATGCAAAACAGGCTTCCAAATTCACGCTTCCAAGACCATCTTGCAGTGGTGCCTCTCTGCTCAGCGGCACACACCCTTGCCAAGCCACACTCCCCACCTCTCCCCAAACTAACTCCTGCCGCCTACCTGGGAGCTGCTGCCTGAGCTCGACCAGTCCATGGGCTGGGGTGACCTGGCCGATGCCAGCCCAGCTGTCTTCACCACCTGAAAAGCAAAAGGAGGCATTTTGAGGCAAGGGCACACAGAAAGAACCACCAAGAGCCACTGCCTCTTCTCTCCTGGGTCCTGCCACATGCCAAGGACAGCAAACGCACTTCCTGGCCAACTCGCAACAAAGTCCGCTCTACTTTAGCCCAATCTTTGCCCAAGCAAAGGCACACAAAGCACACATTCGTGTGCCCCATTTGGTGCACAACCAAAGGCACACAAGCATGGATGCAAAACAGGCTTCCAAATTCACGCTTCCAAGACCATCTTGCAGTGGTGTCTCTCTGCTCAGCGGCACACACCCTTGCCAAGCCACCCTCCCCACCTCTCCCCAAACTAACTCCTGCCACCACCTACCTGGGAGCTGCTGCCTGAGCTCGACCAGTCCATCGGCTGGGGTGACCTGGCTGATGCCACCCCAGCTGTCTTCACCGCCTGAAAACCAAAGGACAGCATTTTAAGGCAAGGGCACACTGAGAGAAGCACCAAGAGCCACTGCCTCTTCTCTGTTGGGTTCTGCCACATGCCAAGGACAGCAAACACATGCCCAGGTCCCCCCGCAATAACGTCTCTTGTATTATGCCCCATTTCGTGCACAACCAAAGGCACACAAGCGTGGATGCACAAGAGGCTTCCAAGCCCATGCTTCCAAGCACATCTAGCAATGGTGCCCCTCTGCCCAGCAGAACACACGCTTGCCAAGCCACCCTCTCCAACTCTGCCCAAACTAACACCTCCTGCCACCCACCTGGGAGCTGCTGCCTGAGCTCGACCAGTCCATCGGCTGGGGTGACCTGGCTGATGCCAGCCCAGCTGTCTTCACTGCCTGCAAAGCAAAAGGAGGCATTTTGAGGCAAAGGCCTGTGGAAAGAACCATCAAGAGCCACTGCCTCTTCTCTGTTGGGTCCTGCCACATGCCAAGGACAGCAAACGCACTTCCTGGCCAACTCGCAACAAAGTCCCCTCTACTCTAGCCCAATCTGTGCCCAAGCAAAGGCACACAAGGCATACATTCCTGTGCCCCATTTTGTGCACAACCAAAGGCACACAAGCATGGATGCAAAACAGGCTTCCATGCTCACGCTTCCAAGCCCATCTTGCAATGGCACCTCTCTGCTCAGCAGCACACACCCTTGCCAAGCCACCCTCCCCACCTCTCCCCAAAATAACACCTGCCGCCACCTACCTGGGAGCTGCTGCCTGAGCTCGACCAGTCCATTGGCTGGGCTGACCTGGCTGATGCCACCCCAGCTGTCTTCACCGCCTGCAAAGCAAAAGGAGGCATTTTGAGGCTAAGTCCTGCGGAAAGAACCACCAAGAGCTACTGCCTCTTCTCTGTTGGGTCCTGTCACATGACAAGGACAGCAAACACATGCCCAGGTCCCCCCCGCAACAATGTCTCTTGTATTATGCCCCATTTTGGGCACAGCCAAAGGAACACAAGGCGCACATTCGTGTGCCCCATTTTGTGCACCTCCAAAGGCACACATGCATGGATGCAAAACAGGCTTCCAAGTTGACGCTTCCAAGCCCATCTCGCAATGGCGCCTCTCTGCTCAGCAGCACACACCCTTGCCAAGCCACCCTCCCCACCTCTCCCCAAACTAACACCTGCCGCCACCTACCTGGGAGCTGCTGCCTGAGCTCGACCAGTCCATGGGCTGGGGTGACCTGGCCGATGCCACCCCAGCTGTCTTCACCACCTGAAAAGCAAAAGGAGGCATTTAGACGGAGAGGCACACAGAAAGAATCACCAAGAGCCACTGCCTCTTCTCTCCCGGGTCCTGCCGCATGCCAAGGACAGCAAACACATTCCAAGGTCCCCCTGCATTATACCCCATTTTGTGCACAACCAAAGGCACACAAGCATGGATGCAAAACAGGCTTTGAAGCTCACGCTTCCAAGCCCATCTCGCAGTGGCACCTACCTGGGAGCTGCTGCCTGAGCTCGACCAGTCCATTGGCTGGGGTGACCTGGCTGATGCCAGCGCAGCTGTCTTCACCACCTGCAAAGCAAAGGGAGGCATTTTGAGGGAGAGGCACACTGAGAGAACCACCAAGAGCCACTGCCTCTTCTCTAAGTCCTGCCACATGACAAACCCATCAAACACATGCCCAGGTCCCCAGCAACAACGTCTCTTGCATTATGCCCCATTTTGGGCACAATCAAAGGCACACAAGCATGGATGCAAAACAGGCTTCCAAGCTCACGCTTCCAAGCCCATCTTGCAGTGGTGCCTCTCTGTGCAGCGGCACACTCCCTTGCCAAGCCACCCTCCCCACCTCTCCCCAAACTAACTCCTGCCGCCTACCTGGGAGCTGCTGCCTGAGCTCGACCAGTCCATGGGCTGGGCTGACCTGGCCGATGCCAGCCCAGCTGTCTTCACCACCTGAAAAGCAAAAGGAGGCATTTTGAGGGAGAGGCACACAGAAAGAACCACCAAGAGCCACTGCCTCTTCTCTGTTGGGTCCTGCCACATGACAAACCCAGCAAACACATGCCCAGGTCCCCAGCAACAACGTCTCTTGCATTATGCCCCATTTTGGGCACAATGAAAGGCACACAAGCGTGGATGCAAAACAGGCTTCCAAGCTCACGCTTCCAAGCCCATCTTGCAATGGCGCCTCTCTGTGCAGCGGCACACACCCTTGCCAAGCCACCCTCCCCACCTCTCCCCAAACTAACTCCTGCCGCCACCTACCTGGGAGCTGCTGCCTGAGCTCGACCATTCCATGGGCTGGGGTGACCTGGCCGATGCCAGCCCAGCTGTCTTCACCACCTGAAAAGCAAAAGGAGGCATTTTGAGGCAAGGGCACACAGAAAGAACCACCAAGAGCCACTGCCTCTTCTCTCCTGGGTCCTGCCACATGCCAAGGACAGCAAACACATGCCCAGGCGCCCCCGCAATAACGTCTCTTGCATTATGCCCCATTTTGGGCACAACCAAAGGCACACAAGCATGGATGCAAAACAGGCTTCCAAATTCACGCTTCCAAGACCATCTTGCAGTGGTGTCTCTCTGCTCAGCGGCACACACCCTTGCCAAGCCACCCTCCCCACCTCTCCCCAAACTAACTCCTGCCACCACCTACCTGGGAGCTGCTGCCTGAGCTCGACCAGTCCATCGGCTGGGGTGACCTGGCTGATGCCACCCCAGCTGTCTTCACCGCCTGAAAACCAAAGGACAGCATTTTAAGGCAAGGGCACACTGAGAGAAGCACCAAGAGCCACTGCCTCTTCTCTGTTGGGTTCTGCCACATGCCAAGGACAGCAAACACATGCCCAGGTCCCCCCGCAATAACGTCTCTTGCATTATGCCCCATTTCGTGCACAACCAAAGGCACACAAGCGTGGATGCACAAGAGGCTTCCAAGCCCATGCTTCCAAGCACATCTAGCAATGGTGCCCCTCTGCCCAGCAGAACACACGCTTGCCAAGCCACCCTCTCCAACTCTGCCCAAACTAACACCTCCTGCCACCCACCTGGGAGCTGCTGCCTGAGCTCGACCAGTCCATCGGCTGGGGTGACCTGGCTGATGCCAGCCCAGCTGTCTTCACTGCCTGCAAAGCAAAAGGAGGCATTTTGAGGCAAAGGCCTGTGGAAAGAACCATCAAGAGCCACTGCCTCTTCTCTGTTGGGTCCTGCCACATGCCAAGGACAGCAAACGCACTTCCTGGCCAACTCGCAACAAAGTCCCCTCTACTCTAGCCCAATCTGTGCCCAAGCAAAGGCACACAAGGCACACATTCCTGTGCCCCATTTTGTGCACAACCAAAGGCACACAAGCATGGATGCAAAACAGGCTTCCATGCTCACGCTTCCAAGCCCATCTTGCAATGGCACCTCTCTGCTCAGCAGCACACACCCTTGCCAAGCCACACTCCCCACCTCTCCCCAAAATAACACCTGCCGCCACCTACCTGGGAGCTGCTGCCTGAGCTCGACCAGTCCATTGGCTGGGCTGACCTGGCTGATGCCACCCCAGCTGTCTTCACCGCCTGCAAAGCAAAAGGAGGCATTTTGAGGCTAAGTCCTGCGGAAAGAACCACCAAGAGCTACTGCCTCTTCTCTGTTGGGTCCTGTCACATGACAAGGACAGCAAACACATGCCCAGGTCCCCCCCGCAACAATGTCTCTTGTATTATGCCCCATTTTGGGCACAGCCAAAGGAACACAAGGCGCACATTCGTGTGCCCCATTTTGTGCACCTCCAAAGGCACACATGCATGGATGCAAAACAGGCTTCCAAGTTGACGCTTCCAAGCCCATCTCGCAATGGCGCCTCTCTGCTCAGCAGCACACACCCTTGCCAAGCCACCCTCCCCACCTCTCCCCAAACTAACACCTGCCGCCACCTACCTGGGAGCTGCTGCCTGAGCTCGACCAGTCCATGGGCTGGGGTGACCTGGCCGATGCCACCCCAGCTGTCTTCACCACCTGAAAAGCAAAAGGAGGCATTTAGACGGAGAGGCACACAGAAAGAATCACCAAGAGCCACTGCCTCTTCTCTCCCGGGTCCTGCCGCATGCCAAGGACAGCAAACACATTCCAAGGTCCCCCTGCATTATACCCCATTTTGTGCACAACCAAAGGCACACAAGCATGGATGCAAAACAGGCTTTGAAGCTCACGCTTCCAAGCCCATCTCGCAGTGGCACCTACCTGGGAGCTGCTGCCTGAGCTCGACCAGTCCATTGGCTGGGGTGACCTGGCTGATGCCAGCGCAGCTGTCTTCACCACCTGCAAAGCAAAGGGAGGCATTTTGAGGGAGAGGCACACTGAGAGAACCACCAAGAGCCACTGCCTCTTCTCTCCTAAGTCCTGCCACATGACAAACCCATCAAACACATGCCCAGGTCCCCAGCAACAACGTCTCTTGCATTATGCCCCATTTTGGGCACAATCAAAGGCACACAAGCATGGATGCAAAACAGGCTTCCAAGCTCACGCTTCCAAGCCCATCTTGCAGTGGTGCCTCTCTGTGCAGCGGCACACTCCCTTGCCAAGCCACCCTCCCCACCTCTCCCCAAACTAACTCCTGCCGCCTACCTGGGAGCTGCTGCCTGAGCTCGACCAGTCCATGGGCTGGGCTGACCTGGCTGATGCCAGCCCAGCTGTCTTCACCACCTGAAAAGCAAAAGGAGGCATTTTGAGGGAAAGGCACACTGAGACAACCACCAAGAGCCACTGCCTCTTCTCTCCTGGGTCCTGCCGCATGCCAAGGACAGCAAACGCACTTCCTGGCCAACTCACAACAAAGTCCCCTCTACTTTAGCCCAATCTTTGCCCAAGCAAAGGCACACAAAGCACACATTCGTGTGCCCCATTTTGTGCACAACCAAAGGCACACCAGCATGGATGCAAAACAGGCTTCCAAATTCACGCTTCCAAGCCCATCTTGCAGTGGTGTCTCTCTGCTCAGCGGCACACACCCTTGCCAAGCCAGCCTCCCCACCTCTCCCCAAACTAACACCTGCCGCCACCTACCTGGGAGCTGCTGCCTGAGCTCGACCAGTCCATGGGCAGGGGTGACCTGGCTGATGCCACCCCAGCTGTTTTAACCAGCTGCAAAACAAAAGGAAGCATTTTGAGATAAAGGCACACAGAAAGAGCCACTGCCTGTCCTCTGTCGGGTCCTGCCACATGACAAGGACAGCAAACAAATTCCAGGTCCCCCCGCAATACATCTCTTGCATTATGCCCCATTTTGGGCACAACCAAAGGCAGACAAGGTACACATTTGTGCCCCACTGTGTGAACAACCAAAAGCACACATGCATGGATGCACAACAGGCTTCCAAGCTCACGCTTCCAAGCCCATCTTGCAATGGCGCCTCTCTGCTCAGCGGCACACACCCTTGCCAAGCCACCCTCCCCACCTCTCCCCAAACTAACACCTGCCGCCACCTACCTGGGAGCTGCTGCCTGAGCTCGACCAGTCCATCAGCTGGGCTGACCTGGCTGATGCCACCCCAGCTGTTTTCACCACCTGCAAAGCAAAAGGAAGCATTTTGAGATAAAGGCACACAGAAAGAGCCACTGCCTCTTCTCTGTCGGGTCCTGCCACATGACAAGGACAGCAAAGAAATTCCCAGGTCCCCCCGCAATACATCTCTTGCATTATGCCCCATTTTGGGCACAACCAAAGGCAGACAAGGTACACATTTGTGCCCCACTGTGTGAACAACCAAAAGCACACATGCATGGATGCACAACAGGCTTCCAAGCTCACGCTTCCAAGCCCATCTTGCAATGGCGCCTCTCTGCTCAGCGGCACACACCCTTGCCAAGCTAGCCTCCCCACCTCTCCCCAAACTAACTCCTGCCGCCACCTACCTGGGAGCTGCTGCCTGAGCTCGACCAGTCCATGGGCTGGGCTGACCTGGCCGATGCCAGCCCAGCTGTCTTCACCGCCTGCAAAGCAAAAGGAGGCATTTTGAGGGAGAGGCACACAGAAAGAACCACCAAGAGCCACTGCCTCTTCTCTCCTGGGTCCTGCCACATGCCAAGGACAGCAAACACATGCCCAGGTGCCCCTGCAACAACGTCTCTTGTATTATGCCCCATTTTGTGCACAACCAAAGGCACAAACGCGTGGATGCAAAACAGGCTTCCAAATTCACGCTTCCAAGACCATCTTGCAGTGGTGCCTCTCTGCTCAGCGGCACACACCCTTGCCAAGCCAGCCTCCCCACCTCTCCCCAAACTAACTCCTGCCACCACCTACCTGGGAGCTGCTGCCTGAGCTCGACCAGTCCATCGGCTGGGGTGACCTAGCTGATGCCAGCCCAGCTGTCTTCACCGCCTGAAAACCAAAGGGCAGCATTTTAAGGCAAGGGCACACAGAAAGAACCATCAAGAGCCACTGCCTCTTCTCTCCTGGGTCCTGCCACATGCCAAGGACAGTAAACAAATTCCCAGGTCCCCCTGCAACAACGTCTCTTGTATTATGCCCCATTTTGTGCACAGCCAAAGGAACACAAGGCGCACATTCGTGTGCCCCATTTGGTGCACCACCAAAGGCACACAAGCATGGATGCAAAACAGGCTTCCATGCTCACGCTTCCAAGCCCATCTTGCAATGGCACCTCTCTGCTCAGCAGCACACACCCTTGCCAAGCCACCCTCCCCACCTCTCCCCAAACTAACACCTGCCGCCACCTACCTGGGAGCTGCTGCCTGAGCTCGACCAGTCCATTGGCTGGGCTGACCTGGCCGATGCCAGACCAGCTGTCTTCACCACCTGCAAAGCAAAAGGAGGCATTTTGAGGCTAAGGCACACAGAAAGAACCAACAACAGCCACTGCCTCTTCTCTGTTGGGTCCTGACACATGACAAACCCAGCAAACACATGCCCAGGTCCCCCTGCAACAACGTCTCTTGTATTATGCCCCATTTTGTGCACCTCCAAAGGCACACATGCATGGATGCAAAACAGGCTTCGAAGCTCACGCTTCCAAGCCCATCTCGCAGTGGCACCTAACTGGGAGCTGCTGCCTGAGCTCGACCAGTCCATCGGCTGGGGTGACCTGGCTGATGCCAGCGTAGCTGTCTTCACCACCTGCATAGCAAAAGGAGGCATTTAGACAGAGAGGCACACAGAAAGAACCACCAAGAGCCACTGCCTCTTCTCTCCTGGGTCCTGCCACATGCCAAGGACAGCAAACGCACTTCCTGGCCAACTCGCAACAAAGTCCGCTCTACTTTAGCCCAATCTTTGCCCAAGCAAAGGCACACAAAGCACACATTCGTGTGCCCCATTTTGTGCACAACCAAAGGCACACAAACATGGATGTAAAACAGGCTTCCAAATTCACGCTTCCAAGACCATCTTGCAATGGTGCCTCTCTGCTCAGCGGCACACACCCTTGCCAAGCCACCCTCCCCACCTCTCCCCAAACTAACTCCTGCCGCCACCTACCTGGGAGCTGCTGCCTGAGCTCGACCAGTCCATCGGCTGGGCTGACCTGGCCGATGCCAGCCTAGATTTTTTCACCACCTGCAATGCAAAAGGACACATTTTGAGGCTAAGGCACACAGAAAGAGTCACTGACTCTTCTCTGTCAGGTCCTGCCACACGCCAAGGACAGCAAACACATTCCCATGCCTGCCCCACCAGGGTCTCTTCTACAGGCATCCCATTTGCTCTTACTGACCGCCTACAAGAATGGATACACAACACGTTTTCCAGCCTCATCTTGCAAGGTTAAGCATCGGGCTTAACCTGAGAAATTTTATGAGCCCTAGGCTATTCCCTAGCTCTCCCCATAAGCTCATTTTTAGTGCATATCAGCAAGATTCAAAAGGGAAGCAGAAAAGCATGGTACTGCCTCTTACTTATCGCAATGCCACTAGCTATTTGTTGCGGATTATGAGATTTTCATGTATTCCCCATCTCCCTCTCAGTGCAATGGGATGCTCAGAGACATCTGTTGTCAGAATTGCTTTTCATCTGGGAATCTCCACTGTAGCGTTGGCAATGGAGAAAGGTCACCAAGCTGCTCTCACCACATGTTCAGTTATGACCTGTGTCCTCAGGTGGGCCTTCCCCTTCTGTGACTACCCTCTTGCTTTTGCTGCATTGAAATAACTTCTGTACTAGTAGCCGGAGACCCTTCTGCAAAGCTCATCCCAAGCTCTCTTTAAGGCCTCTTCTTTTCCTTATCCTGTCTGATCTTACAGACTTCCCTGCTCTCCTGACCTCTGACAAACTATCTAGGACTCCAAGGACAACTTTCCCCTTCTCTACACAGTACTCCTTGCTTTCATAGTAAACCATACAGGGGGGTTTACTGGGACCCTTAGTCTTTCACTCTTGATTGTAAGAAACAGGCTGCTCATGCTCTTCATGCAGAATTTTAGCAGCCTGCAGGCTCCTGCGGCTTTTTCCTGGGCAGTCTTCTGTAGTATTTTACTAATTGCCTCTTCCTTATGTCGCTCCCTTTCTTGAAATGATCTGTGTACATCCTGGCTCTGGTTGGCTTGCACTCTGCTATTCTCATGTTAAGCCCAGCTGCACTTCACCACCCCAGAGTGACTCTCTCCAGTACCTCCCAGACTAAATCCTGCACAAACTAAATCCAGACCAAGTCCACCACAGTGTCTTTTCTCACTGCTTCACAGACCACCTGGTGTAGGAAGCAGCCCTTTACAAGCAGGAGACACTTCAGGTCTGAAGGCATCGTCTCCTGACAGGGCCTCTGGCCTTCTAGCCAAGCATCACAAGACGTCAGTGCTGCCTCTGTGCCTCTTCCCATCTTCCCCTTTGTGTGAGGCAGCCCAGCTGGAACCTCAGCCAGCCCTTCCAGGCCTTTGGCAGGCTCTCCCCCTCCTCCTCAGTGCAGGAGGAAGGCCAGGGCACAAAAGCCTGGAGCCTGCCCTGTCTGATGGAAAAGGGCAGAGAGGCATGCCTGCCTCTGCTTCACCCAGCACCTACCGCTGTGTCACTGTTGAGCCATGCACAAATACTCCCCTGTGTCTCTCCCCATGTAGGTGCCACTTCCCCCTTGGGGGCTTTGGACCAAGGGCAGGGCTGTTCTCTTCAGTCTTTCAAAGCACTTTGTGTTCATGTCAGCCATGGTTGTCAGCCCAGAGGCTTTGTGTCCCTTGGCCAGGGCAGTTGCAAGGAGTTCAGGATCTAATGACAAGGCTGCTTTTCCTGTAACTCCAAGAGCCCCTGCCCTAAGGACCCTCTGCCAAATGCCTGCAGACCAGGTGATCATCTGAGGCTGCAGCCTCCCTCCAAACCCCCTCTCCCAGAACATCAGGTGATGTTTCATCCTCAGGAATTTAAATGCCCACAGGCATTTCCAACAACTCCAGGGCCTCACCCAGGGACATCCCCCCCGCCAGGGCTGGAGGCTCCCAGGGGCCAAGACCAGCTCCCCAGCATCAGCAGCCCCTGACTGCTCCCATCCCCTGGGGTCCAGTCGAGACTGCCCATGCCAGGCCAAGTCCTCCCTCACCTCCGCCACACACTCCCTGGGTGCGGCTCCCCAAGGCCAAGGGGAAAGTGGAACGGTTCATGGATAAATGAGCGGCCCAACCTCATCTCTTCCCCATTACCTCCATCACACCCTGCCCCGCCAGCCCCATCTCGTGGGCCTGCCTCCCCTCTCACCCACCCCGCAGGCCTCCCCCACGCCAGCACCAGACATACCTGCCCAAGCTGGCAGGCCCTGCTGCGCACCCGGCCTCTTCTCCCCAGGCCGACACGGCGAAGGCCACAGGCGACCTCCTTCCCTCCTGTGCACATGGGCATCATGAGCAGCAACACACCAACAGCCACCGACCACGGGGAGAACCGCTCTGGCACAGAAACCCCACGGCCGGAGCCCTGAGTGCATCCGTGTTCCCATGGCGATAACGGCCACTCAGAATGGAAGCAGAAGGGGGCCAGGAGGGGGCTGGGGGAGACGGCCCTGTAGCACTCGCCTCAGCACTGCCCACCACGGCTGCAGAGACCAAACCTGGGAGCAGCCAGCACTTGCTGCTTTGGACTGCGTCCCCCACTTGTTGCCCAGCTGCTTTCCCAGTCATGGTTTCTTCTGGGTGCAGAGGTTTGGGCCCGCCACTTGCAGCAGGACAAGAGCGCCCCAGCACTGTGCTGATGCTCAGAGAGGAGGATGTTATGCTACGATGCGACCCATCGTTCTCTGTCCCCACCAAAGCCCTCAGGCTGAGACCCCATCTGGGCATGTGCTGACACTCCCAAACCAGCCTGGATAACCGGTACTGCACACCGGACCCCAGAGGTTTAGGGGCACTGTGCAAGGGAGCTGGGCGTGTGGTGCTGCACATGCAGCACAGCCCCTCTGCGCTGCTCCCACTTTGCCTGCTGGGGAGCAGCGCTGAGTCCAAGCCCAGATGTCACAAAACAAGACAGAGCCCCCAGCGCGGAGCCTGGGCCGAGCTGGCACCTCCCCTCAACCCTGGTCCTCAGGGTGTGCAGCAGCTCAGGGCTGAGCCCCAGGGTCCTGCAGGGGCTGGGGATCCCCCTGCCGTGGGCCAGGCCCAGGGTGGTGGAGCCAGCACGTGACCAGAGCTGGTCGGTGCCTCCTGGCTGGCAGACAGGGTCCCAGGGCCAGCGCAGCCATAGCCAAGGCCGAGCGAGCTCAGGAGCCCCACGCTGACTCTGGCTGGGCTGCGCAGGGAGGGACTGGGGTATGGCATGGCCCTGCACCACTGCTCCCAGCACCGGCGGCCCAGAGCTGGGCTCCCCTTGCTGCCCCGCACGGCCCCCAGGGCAGCCAGGAGCCCCGCAGTGCTCCTGCGGCAGAGCCCAGCCCCTGCGGGGCAGCGGCCGGGCCCCGGGGCCCTGCACTGCCCAGGCACATGATGCCAGGCTGCCCCGAGGCCCCACCATGCCCCGCCCTGCCGCCCACAAGATGGTGCCTGGGCCGGGGAGGGCCGCCCACCGGGTCACGTGGCACTAAGGTTGCTATGGCATCGTCCCCCCCATGCGGCCCTCCTGTTGGCTGGCAAGAGGATGAGGGTGGGGATCCCTTGGACTGACAGTTCTGCCAGCCAATCGGAGTCTAGCATTCAGAGTCTGCAGGAGGGGAGGAAGTTGTGGGGCCTCATCTGGAGGAGAGAAGAGAGAGGAGAGAAAGAGAGAGCGAGGGGGGGGGAGAGAGAGAAAAAGAGAGAGGGAAGTGAAAGAGAAGAGGGAGAAAAGAAGGGGAGACGAGCATGGAGGAGCGAGAGAGCAGCGGGAAAGCAAGAGAGCAGGGCAGAGCTGTGCTGGCAGTGACCGCTGCTCCCTCGCCTCTCCCTGTCACACTGAGGTTACCTCTGCCTTCCCCACAGCCTCCTGCCCTCCCTGCAGAAATGCTTTCTCCCCAGCTTTGGCCAGCCAAAAGCCCTCCCGGCCTCACTGAGAAGCACGGGGCCCTGACAGCAAAACTGCCCCAACCCTGTGGGGGCTGCAGGGCCAGCGCAGACACCTGCTCTCACCAGGACCTTTAGCAAAGGGGGCCATTTGTCAAGCAATCTGGGTGGGGGGAAATGGCCAAGACTAGGCATTTCCCCCAGGGCTGGCCTACCCTGGAGCTCAGATTTAACTCTGCTCCTGCTTCTCTGAGCCTGGTGTCCTTTCCCATGGCAAGAGCATGCTCCAGCTGCTGCCTCTGCAGTGCAGCGCCTGTGCCCATTGCACAGCCCCGGAAGAAGTCCCCCACCAACCACCTTGGCCATGGGGGCCTTGCAGATGCTCCTGAGATCACTGTGCCTCCAGCAGGTTGCAAGGTATCCCCTCTGGGCCCTCCCACCCAGACACACCGGGGAAAACCCACCCTTTGGGAACAGGGGTCACAAAGCCACCTCAGGGACTAGCTTTGGTCACTCGCTGCTTTGGGGCACTTACCCAACATCTCCTGCCGTGCACGCATCCTCCCTCCCTCCCTGTATACTGGCAGGACAGTGCTCCCTGCCAGGGGCTTCTGACACTTCCTTGCAAACAGCATCACCTGTGCTGAGAAAAAAAGCCCCTCGTGGGTAAATGAGAGCAGAACTGGGACAAGACCAACATGTGTCTCTCCGGCACCCCAGGTCCCAGGTCAGGCTCCTGCCCAGAAAACTCCAGCCTAAGAAACGCTGGCTGAGGACTGGCTGCCTGCTGTGAAGAAGCCAGAGATCCTAGCTGCTCCCCAAAATGACCTGCCTGGCAGCACCCAGGAGGCAACAGCTGCAGATGCAACCAATATTTAGCACTACCCCAAGAGCACTAACAAACAGAGCCACTGTTGTGCCCCACACACAGTGTTGCCCCCCTTCCCCCCAAAAAATCCCAGGGTAGCAGCGGGTTGTCAGGGAGCCCCAGCGATGGGCACAGCAGGCCCCAGGCCCAGACATTTCTGCATATCCATGGACAAGCGCTAAAAGCTCCTTCACAGCTCCCCCCACCACAGGAGGAGAAGGCAGAAGAGCAGTCAGCACCACAACCTGGTGTAGCAGAAGCCAAAATATCCCCCCTCGTCATGGCAGGGCAGGACCGGACCCCAGCTGGACACCACTCCCTGAGCCCTTCATGGCAGAGACCTCGCTGTAGCCGTGCTACCAACAGCGGCTCTGACCCATTGCAAACAAAGAGCTGCCATCACTGGGGATTTATGGGCCACACGGAGCATCAGGGGGATGCTTGAGCCTGTTCCCAGGGAGAGGGCAGCGAGGGGCATATATAAAAATATGTGCACACAAAAACACACACAAATCACCGCACACCCTACAAATCACCAAGAGACCTCTACTTTTCAGATGAGCCTTTGTTACCTGATTATTTCCCTATTTCAGTTATCTGAATCTTCAAGTATTTATCCATTCCTGCAAGTATCATTGTTGCAATTGGCATTTCTCCCACAGGAAAACCCACAGGCCAGGACTGGGGAGGGCTGAGATTAGCCCCAGTCCCCTTAGCAGCTGCTTCAAGGAGAGATTTCAACTCTGGCCCAGGAAGAGGTCTGGACCCATCCTTCCAGAAGCTTCATCCCCAATAACCCCTCCAGGGACTTGGGGACTCCTGTTCCAAACCTCAATACATCCGCTGCTCGCCTCGGGACCCCCAGCAAGGGCACAGAGCACCCAAGGGGCAGGGGGGCTTTCTCCAAACGCTGCCAGCGACTCCTGCCCCACGACAGGCTGTAACACAAGAGCCCCAAAATCTCTGCTTCCCTTAGTGCTTACTCAGCCCAGAGTTGAAAACACAATTTGAGCAGGTTTGCTTTTAGACTGCCTGGAAACCTCAACACACTTTCCTTCCCCTGCGCTCCTCCTGAGCGGGCTGCTCGCACCTCCTTTCCTCTCTGTCTGCCCTGGCTGGGGAAAAGTGCCCAGGAAGTCTGCCTGCAGTGCTTCTAGTTGGGCTCTTCTCATTGCTTGTCCAAATGTGCCACAGAGCCTAGGAAGGGGATTTTCCTGCTCCAAAGATGCACAACGTGCCTGTCCTGCATGGCAGGAGCAGGGTACAAATCCAAGTGAGGAATCAGAAGGGAGCTCCATGGGCCCTCCCAGCCCTTGCTGGCTCCCTCAGGAGACTCCTTTCCTCTGAGATACCAAGGCCTTGCCTCCAGGGATCAAGACACTGAGCTTGCTAAAAGGAGCTGAGTGCCTTCATGGCAAAATTCCTGTTATCCAAGAAGAGTTGGGGTCATTTCCATGCAGGAGGTGCTGCCTCCATCATGTCAAAAACCAGATGCTCAAATGCGGAAGGAGGCACAACAGGCTCCATGGCACCCAGTCTGTCTGCTGGACCCTGCTGCTTCATTTCAGGCACCTCTTTGCAAAAGGAAGGAAAATCCATGCCCCCTCCTCAACTCTTTCTCTCTCTGGCCCTGTTGCCTGCCAGGAGCCCCCAGCCAGCTCCTGCCAGGTGCAACCAAGCGGCTGCTGCCGCCCACCCCAGCTGCATCCTGCCCTCTCCCTCAGCAGTGCCACTGCTTCCTCCCTCTGACCACTCCCAGCCTTTGGGCGCTTTCTGCTTCTGGGGTTTGGGAAAATGCAGCAGGCTCAGAGCAAAGCAGAACCACCGCAATTCAAACCCCAGGGAGGGGAGGTAGAGCAAGGCCATTCTTGCACAGCCCCAGGGCAGCCAGGGACCCCTGGGCAGAAGGATGGGATGGGGCAGCCCCAGGATGGACCAGAGCATGACCAGGAGCAATAAAAAATCTCCGCTCACCCTCTGGTCCTTTCCAGTCCTCAGCCTTGGTATCCTGTTCCCCTCCAGCTCCCTCATGCCTGCGCTCTCCCCAGGCTCGTTGAGGGCAGGCAGGGGGACTACAGACCCCACACCCATCCCAGGGAGCCCAGCTGCCTCACTGACCCCAGCCCAGCTCTGGCCACGAGGCCCCACTGCCTTCCCACCACCAGAAGAGCTCAGCTCTCCAGCTCTGCCCACGCTCTGTCCCCGGACCCTCCTGCCCTCCCACTGCTCGAGAACCCCCGGTACCTGGGGGCCAGGGGGAGGCTCCCACAACCATCAATGCCCTGAGCATTGCCAGGTCCCTGCTGCATGCTGGAACCCTGGGCCGGGCCGGGCCAGGAGGGGGCTGATGTGCTGGAGCCCCCCTGGCTGGCCCTGCTCTGGCAGCACTGCTGGGACCATGCTGGAAGTACTGGGAGCAGTTCTGGACTCCCAGGACAAGACAGACATGGTCGTGCTGGAGCAAGTCCAGCAATGGGCCACACGGATCATTGGGGGACTGGAGTATCTGCCACCCGAAGCGTGGCTGAGGGAGCTGGGACAGTTTAGCATAGAGGAGGGGAGACTCAGGGGGACCTTTTCAATGGATATAGAAAGAAATACATGATGTGGGAGGGAGAGGTTACAGAAGATGGAGCCAGACTCTTCTCAGTGGTCCACAGGGACAGGACAAGAGGCAATGGGCACACAAGGAAAGACAGAAATTCCATTTAACCATAAGAAAAGCCCATTTAACTGTGAGGGTGACTGAGTCCTTTCCTTTCCAGGGGCTCACTGTGCTGCCCTTTGGCATGGTGTGCTAGCAATGCCTGCACTCAGAATGGCTGTGGGACCTCCACCAGGATCGGCCCCTTGCTCTGCACCTTTCCCTTGAGTCATCCTGGCTCTCCTGGAGTCCTGCATGGTGACAGCGCTCAGTCCTCCCCGAGAAGACCTACACTTCACCTTGGGAGCCAGGAACTCACCTGTCAGTGTGAGCCCTGCTCCTGCGCCTCCTCCACCAAGCTGAGGACACATAGTGCGCTGTGCCCAGGACTCCCCAGCGGAGCTGGTTGCCTCGGGGGGACCTGCTGCCGGGCCTCTCTTGGTCAGGGGAAGGCTCCCTGTGCCTGCTGCACCAGCTCAGGGGCTCCTGCCATTCTTTGCCCCACGCCGATGGCAGGGCGTGCGCTGTGGGGGCAGAGTTGGATGGGGCCCTGTCAGAGCTCTCTGAGGTTTCCCCAGGAGAAGCTTTGGCTGCAGGAGCCCACACAGAGCTGGTGCAGGAGGGTCTCACACCTTCCTCCTCCCCAGGGGCCTGGCCGGGCTCAGACCCCTCCTCCTAGCTGGGGAGTCTCTGGCCCCGCATGTGCTGCAGCCACCTGCGGCCATCATGGTTCTGCCTCGGGCACCTGCTTCGGGCCCTCTCTGGGGCCCCAGCATGGCTACTGTCGCTGCCATGGGAGCTCCTGTGCTAGAGGGCTGCAGAATGATGCCGCCTGCTCGTCGTGGAGTGGGAACAAAATCTCCCTCCTCGATGGCTGGCCGAAGAGGAGCTCTCGGAGTGCCCAGTGTGGTACTGCTGGAAGTCGTCATCCACTCGCACCGTGTGGAGGACAGAGTGAAAAGGGTGCTGGCAGAGTGGTCACTCACCTCTGGTTTCTGACCACTGCCGGATACAGGCAAAGCAGAAGCTGTGCAAGCAGAAGGCAGTGTAGTCAGCGTTGTCAAGTGTGTCCAGGCAGAAGGGGCACAGCCCATCTGGAGAGGCGTCCGGCAGCATTGCCTACTGCAGCTGGCTCATGCTGGCACCAGGGGAAGTGCCACCATCCTCTGAGAAGTTCTCCTGATGATGCCACGTCCTATGAACAAAAGAGATGTAGAGTTCATGAGCTGTCCTCGAGACTAAAAGAGGAGAAAGCAGAAAAGCTGTGGCAGTCAGGATCAAGAGAGACAACCACCAGGAGACCATCTCAGGGGACACAAGGGGCACCTTCGTCAGCTCCTCCTCAGCAGGGAAGCGTGGGCACTGACTTCCCAACACATGTGCACAGGTGTTGCAAAGGCCAGAAAGCGGTTCCCAAATTCTGGGCAATGGCAGCCCCAGCCTGGGAGTGGGGCAGGGTGGAAGCAGAGCATCCCAAGCCCTGCCAGCCTCCCCATCTGGCAGAGCCCACCCACACTCTCGCCAGACAGCCAGCAGCATTGGCGGGGGGGGGGGGGGAGGGAGCCTTCTCCTCCTTGACCCCCCACAGAGTGTTTGATGGAGGCACTGGCGGGGGTGGGGGAGAGCTGGCAGTCCCCAACAGGCTCCCAATGCCACACTGCCAGCCACAGTGCCTGCCTGCCTTGGATCAGCACAGCTCACCTGCACACGTCTGTCCCTGCACAGCAGGGAACACCCCATATGCCTGAAGAGCTTCCCAGTGCCCTGGCACCTCCGGGCACCCCCGGCCACGGGACACCAGCCCTGCGGGGTCCACAGCCCCCACGTCTGCCAGGCAGAGCTGCTGCTGGCCGTGGAGCAAAGCCCAAATGTGAAGCGACCCTGCTGGGCACCGGGCACCTTGCGTGCTGCCCAGCGGGGAGCCTGGGGCAAAGTGAGCAGGGCCCGACTCTGCAGCTGTCTGAAAGCAGTGATGTCATGGGAGTCCCAGCAACTCTGCAGTGACATCATCGGGGTCTCGGGGCTGCACCCAGGAGACCCCCCAGCTTCAGACACATCCTCAGTGCTTGCAAAGTCCATTGGACAGCCCTCTTCACCCCTGTGTGTTTGCCTGGGTTTTTCCGAAGTGGGCCTGTGGTTGCTTCAGACTATGTCAGAGTTTGCATTGGCTTGAATGGCAGTCTAGGGCGGGATTTTGGCAGAAATCTCAGACTCGCTGAGCTTTTTTCCCTTTTCTCCTCTGTCAGCAGACTTCAAGCTGAGTGCTGCCAACCAGCAGCGTGGCCAAATTCAGCCAGAGCCATGCTTGTGAACTGGGCAATGTCTTTTGCCAAGCAGAAAAGCAACCTCTTCCCTCTGCTCCCCACCTTCCCTGGGCCATGACAACGCATGCCCTGCATGGAGGGGTTGGGTCCTTTCTGAAAAAAGCCCAACTGGACAAGAGCTTGGGGATGTATTTGACACAAGGGGCAACAAGCAAAAGCCTCCCCAGGCAATGTCAGAAGCGCCCAGGCAGAGAGGGCAGATTAGAGCTCAGATGGCGCCAGCGGCATTGCCAGGTGCAGCTGGCTTGTGCTGGCTCCAGGGAAAAAGGCGCCATCGTCTGAAATTCCTCCCTCCTCTGCCAACATCACAGACTGGAAAAGAAAGAGACACTCAGCTGGTGACAGCAGCGTGGAGTGAGCCAACAGCTGGGCTGCATTGCAGGCTGTCCCGATCCAATATCGGGGGGGTTTCGTTACGATCCCAAGGACGAGATTAAGACGCTAAAACCAGTCAAATATCGTACAACCTTTTAACTTTATTTTCCACAAAGTGGGGAGAAAAGGTGGGGAAAGGCGAAGGGGAGACGAAGGGAACAAGGGTAAGGGGAAAGATAAAGTTGGAAAAGGAGAGGAGAAGCTAGCTACCACCACTCCGAGTCCGATGATGTTCTGCCAACTCCGTTCGAATTACAGCTCAGGCTGGGTGCCTCCGAAGAGGGACCCCGAACAAAGAAATCCCTGGGCAATTATACTTTCCAATCTAAGCTCTCCGCCCTTCACGCAGTAGTTTGGACCAATAGTAATATTTAGGTCTGGGGTCTCCTGCTCCTTATTGGGTCCCTAGGTAGGTTGTTTACCGTTGTGGTTTCTGCTGACAGATGTGTTTTCATTCTTCGGGTCTTGCCCTTATCTCTGAAAGCCCTGACAATTTATTACTTCCCCAGCAGTGACGGTAGGTGTTATTTCCCAAGGTCCAGACAAAGGGAATATGATCTGGACCCCAAGATAGCCCAGACCCCCCCAATCAGCATTGTTTCCGCAGCAAGAGGAGGCCCTGCTCCCCAGGGTCCCGGTGCCCAAGCAGGCCTCACTTCAATGCCTTGACATCCTCCCTCCCGGAGCGTGAAGCATGGGAATGCAAACTGCTGGTAACCCCCTTGTCTTTGCTGCCTGCACCAGCTCTGGGGCCCTTTCTCACTGAACTAGGGAGTGCGGCCTAAGGCTTCAGCAAATTTAGCTACTCATGCTAAGCAAGTTTTATAGAAGTTGTGCTAAGCAGCAGTAATTTATAGTCCAGGTCCCAAAGTCTCTGCCCGATCGTGGTCTGGTTCGGCGCAGGCTCGGTGTGTCCTGAATGGTTGCAGGGAGACCATTTCGGGGGTCACAGCAGCTCAGTCCTGTTCCCGCCGGGAAAAGATGGCTTGTTTGGGGTTATGGTTTGCTTGCACCTTATGTACCAAGAAATATTTAAGGCAAAAGTTCACTCATCTGTCCGCCACACAGGCGATCCACACCAACCTCCCATCTGCCCTGCAGGCAGCCCCGCTCCAGCCCTGGGCTCAGCGCAGATCTCGTGGGAGGGCACCGTCCCACAGCCCTGCTCCGACAAGGCGAGCGGGCAGGGCTTCGCCTGGCCCAGGCTGCCTCTCTCAGCCTCTCTTCCTATGACAGATGCTCCGGTCCCTTCATCATCTTTGTGGCCCTTCACTGCACTTGCTCTGGTAGCTCCATGTCCCTTTTGTCCTGGGGAGCCCAGGACCACACGCAGCACTCCAAGTGTAGAGGGGAGTCTGTGAAGGCTGTGTACAGAAGATGCCTGGCCTCATCTGGGGATAAATAACACTAATCAAGCATTGGACTGACAGCAGGGCAGGGCCCATCCCTGTGGGCAGTGTGGGCAAAGAGCCTGGGTGGGCAGGGGTGAGTTGCGCCATGGGCACAGGAACGGAGCTGGGCTGCCCCAGGGGCTCGCTGTGTGTGCCGAGCCCATGAGATGCCCTTGGCTGGGGCCAGGGCAGAGCCCAGGTGCCCTCGGCTCTTGGGAGCAGAGCGCAAAGGCAAGGCCAGAGGCCAGCTGGCCATCCTGCGGGACGTGGTCCAGGGCTCGTGTCCCCTGCCCCTGCCCTCCGTGTGCTCCTTGGCTGCCTCAGCCCCATCTGTCCTCTGCTCCCACCTGCCCCGCACAGCTTTGGGTGCTCTGGGTCTGCCCTTCCTCACAGCCCCTGCTGTGGCCAAGTGCCCCCCAGCCCCCCAGCCATCCCCGCTGCCAGGCGCTTCTGATGCGCTCGATGGCCTCACAGCTCTGTGGCGGCAGCAACCTCACTGTCCCAGCCCTGTCCCATCCCACGGGGGCAGCAGCCACAGAGGGCTGTGTGGGGAGGCCAGGGCAGCTCCAAAGGCTGCATCCACTCCCAAGCCCTCGGCCCCAGCCCCGCCATGCTGGACGCCATGGGGCTGGCTCAGCACAGCTGGCTCTCCCTGCTCTGGGGCAGTGGCAGCCTCCTCTGCCTCTGCCCCAGCTTCCTTCTGCTCCTGGCTGCCTGGGCCGCCCTGCGCAGGCAGCGCAGCATCTCTGGCCAACACCACCAGGTAGGAAGGAGGCTCCGGGCAGCCCTTCCTGGGGAGCCTGGCCAGCCTGGCCCCATGGCGAGTGACTCCTGCCCTGCAGGAGGCCCCGGCTGGTGGGACCCACACGCACCATGGGTCGGGGCCTGGGTCCTGCGGGTTCAGCCGAGGCCACGGTCACAGTGCGGGTGATCCTGTGCCTGCAGGTCTCTCCCTGGAACTGGTGCGGGGGGAGGCACTCAGAAGCCCAGGACCCAGGCGAGGCTGCGCCACCCCAGTGCCGGCTCCTGCTGGGGATGGCGTGCCCACCTGGCTGGGCTCATGGCCCCAGCATGGAGCTGGGCTCCAGGAGCTGAGTTCACACCGCACACGTTGGGAGGGAGGCTGTTCCCAGGGGGCTTGCCATGGGACAAGCCCTGCTCTGGGATCCTGGGACGTGGGGGTGTCTTGTCCATCTCTGCCCTGCTGATTTGTGTGTCCCTGCTGGGGGCTCCCAGCCCTCCCCTACCTCCAGCCATCCTGGGGGTCCCAGCAGCTGCCCCAGGCTGGAGTGCATCCATGCTGGGAGGAACCAGGTCCCAGGACACAGGGCTGTTTGGGGCAGACCCACTCGGCCCTGCTCAAGGTGCTGTGTCCTCCTGCTGTGTTGCAGGTGATGTGCAGCGGATGTCCAGCTGCAGGGGCTGGCTCCTCGCTGCCCACGGCAGGTTCCTGGGCCAGTTCCTCTGCTACGACCTCAGCTGCGGGCCCTGCAGTGAGGCTGCCCGGGAGAGGCAGCGAGGGCTGCGTGCAGCGCGACAAAGCCCCTGGGCCTCTAGCAGTCCAGGGTTGCCTTCCTCAGTGGGCTCCAGCCTTGAGCTGGGGTGCAGTGTGCCGAGGACACTCCTTCCCCAGCACAGGGCCTGCTCAGTCCTGCCCCAGCCCCCCCGACCTCAGGCTTCACAGCTGGGCCAAGGAGCTGGAAGACGCAACTCGATCACTGCCCAAGAGAGACGTCAGCTGCGAGGCTGGCTTGCCTGCCACCCCACGGTCGCGCTCGGTAGATGGTGGTAGCAGCCAGCCTGCTGGTGCTGACCCTCACCCCATGTTGAGGCTGGAGCTGGAACAGGGTTGTGGGAGGAGGTTGCGGATGCACACCATAAGGAAGTGCGTAGAGACCCATCTGGGAAGCTTCCCCACTGTGGTGCAGAGATCCCACGAGGTATCCATCTGTGGGCTGGTGCTCCCCACGCCCCTTGCCCTGCTGCACTCCAGCATAGTGCCTGTCTGCTTCCACATGATGGAGGCCCTGTTCCTGCCGGAGGAGGCCCGGCAGGCCCTGGAGCTTCATGTCCGGGCAAAGAGGCTGCACCACCAATGGGACTTGTCCAGGAAGTCCCTGGGAGCGCATGCGCCCCAGGCACTGGTGTCAGCCCTCTGACAGCACTGCGCAGACACCCACATCCAGCACCTCCCTTGACATCCACCGTGCCATTCCCAGGCCACCCAGCACCACATGGAGCCACAGTCTGACTGCTTCCCTCTGGAGAAGGACCAGATCAGCAGCTGCAAAAGAAAGACATACCACGAGGTCTGGCTTGGCATGCCTCCTGGCCTGGTGCAAGAGTCCCAGAGAGCAGAGCCCAGCATGTGATCACCCACATCCCGTCCACATTCTTACTAAATCCTATTTCTAGCTCTTTTTTGCATGGCCGCATTCCCTCTTCTGCACAGCATGTGTGAGCTGCTGGCAACCCTCAAGCTGATCGAGGTAGCGAGGAGGCTGGGGTGGCTGCAGGAGGGTTTTGCTCCAGTATCACCCCACAGAGCTGGGATCAGGCTCCTGTGCTGTGGCTGTTTCTCTGGGGCACACATGGCTCTGGGGGTAAAGAAAGGCCAACAGCATCTCTGGGTTGAGTGGAAATGCCTGCTGAGGCTCTGGGCTCACCATGGACTGGCGGAGCGATGCTGAGCAACTCAAGAGGCTCACAGAGGGCCTGGGGTCCTGGGGGGCCAATGCAGGACCCTGGGGGCACCAGGACTCACCCACAGCATGTGTTGTGGCATGCGGAGAACAAAGGGTCTCTCTGCGGTGGGGCACAGCCATGAACCTCCTCTCCCAGCAACTTTCCCAGTGCTAGTTACGGCCCAAATTTGTGTCCTGATTGTGCCAAGCCTCAGCTTGGATTCACAGCTGATCTGTTCACATATACCGCGGCTTCTCCACAGCTCAATTTCACCTCATTGAGTCTTGGGATGGAGCATCCTCATGACCGAGTGGCTTCCCATTGCCTCACCCCACAGATGTGACATGGAGGGATACAGGGGAGGGGGACAGAGGCAGTGGGGTGGTACCCAAGGGACCACAAGGGGCCTGAGACAGGGAGCAGGAAGCTCTCACCCCACGGAGTCCTTCCTCCCCACCCGTGCTGAGCCTGACCTGTGCTGGAGCCAGGAAGGACAAAATAAACATCAGCATCACCTAAACTGCCCTCCTGAGAGTGTAAAATCGGGAGTAAGGCAGAGGGGCCTTAATAATGTCATCCCAATCATGTGGTGGGCAAACCCACCACCATCCTCCTCCTACTGATGAAGAAACTGGCACCTTCAGCCAACTCTTACCTGCCCCACCCCAGCCTGGGCAGACTGGAGCTGAGAAGAGGTAGCCCCTGCACAAGACATGTAGGTATATTAACGAGACTTTGCCTTTAATAAGACTCTTTATTTGAGTTTTTCCACACTAATTTGAGATGGACTAATTATAATGCTCTAACTGGATGGTTACTCATGTGATGACAGCAACAGCAAGTCCTTGGCTTGGCCCCTAAAGGGTGCTCCCTTGGGGTACAAGCATGTCTCCTCCTGCCCATCACAAGCCTTTGAGCATGATCAGTCAGTGCAGGATGTGGGCAGCCACTGTTTGGGATCCTGGGGTGTTTCAGGGTCCTGTCAGCATCTGCCTTAGCAACCCCAGGTGAGGTCTCCCCCCTTTCCTCAGGGCTGAGAATTCCCCTCCATCCCTTCTGCCCCTCTGCATCCCCCACACCTCTCCATCCCTGCCTGCCTGCCGGTCCTTGCCTCCAGCTCTCAGTCAAGCTATTCTTCATCTCTCTCTCTCCCCATGTGTTCATCCCTTCCCCCTCCATCACCCACCTCCATGCCTCTTCACCTTCCTCCATCCTGCTGTCTGTGCATCCTTCCTGTCTGCCCTCCATCCCTCTTTTCCTCCCTTCCACTCTCCATCCCTCTGTCTGGCCCTCCATCCATCTCTTGGGCGTTCCATACTTCTGTATCTCTTTCACACCCTCTGTCCAGCTCCCCCTCCTCTATTCCTCTCTCTGTTTTTCTGTCCACACTTACATCCCTCTTTTCTACCCTTCTGCTCCCCATTTCTCTGCCCAGCCCTCTGGCCCTCTCTTTCTGACCCTCTGTCCTCCTCTCAGTCTTTCACCTTTTGCAGCCATCTGTCTGCTTCTCCATGCCTCTCTTTCCTCTTTTCTCTCTCTGTCCAACTCCCCCTCCCTCTTGTCCTCTCTCTGTTCCTCTGTCCACCTCTACATCCCTCTTTTCCTCTCTTCTGCTCCCCATTCTCTGCCCAGTCCTCCATCCCTCCTTCTGTCCCTCTGCTCAGCTCCCTATCTTTTTGTCTGGGTCTCCATCCTTCCCTTTCTTTCTCCATCTCTCCTTCCAGCTCTCTATCCCTATCGCTCTCTCCCCATCCCTCTGTCTGGCTCTGGCAGTCCCTGGCAGCACAGAGCAGAGATCCTGGGGAGGGGCTGGGGGTGCTGGCTTACAGCTGGGCTGCTGGTGTGATGGAGCTGATCCTGGGGCACTTGCCCACCTGGGCTGGGTTGGAGGAAGAATCTGGGCAGGATGATTGGGGCCAGATTGCTCTTCATCACCCACAAAGATATACCACGGCTCTTTCTTTCTCTTCCTCTTGTAAAGCAAAGAGCCAGATGTCTAATTTGGAGCAACATTACATGAATAACACACAATCAACCTGCGCCTGTAACCAAGCAGTACCTGAGATGTCCTACTCTAGGGCATTATTTTCAATGACATATTTACATGGTAATTTAAAACATTCAGCAGAACTACAAGTACATTTTAGAAAAGAAAGTCTCAAGTAAAAAAAAATTTTTTTAACTTTGTTTCACAGGAAAATCTTGAACAAAAATCTGAAGAACCACTTATGACTGGTTTTGATGGTAATTTTAATGCTTGGATAATATATTTTGAATTTTAATGGTTAGAATTGTTTTGATGATGTTTATCTGTTGGTTTTGATGCTAAGTTGTGGGGTTTGATGGTAAGTTTAGTCTGAGCATTGCAGGCTTCTGTCGGTAAGCTCTGCATCTGAAAGACAGAGAGGAAGCGATGTCATTCCCTGTCATGATACTCAGCATAAAACTATCTGGCTGAGGGTTTGATTTCTAAACAGCAAAGGCTTGAACCTCCAAACAGCTTGATCTGCTCTGAGGCTACAGGAACAAACTCGCTCAAGAGGGAGGCTTCCAAAACCCTTACGTGAAAACTGACTGTATTCCAGTTTTCTGCTAAGAGTGGTGTACTGTACAGAGGATTAGGATAAAACTACCTGCTTTAATAGCACATGGTAGACCTTAGCTAAGTGAAATCTGGTGGAAGTCTCACCTAGAGGTTTAGCATGATGGTACCCTTGTTTTACCAATGATTTTCCAGTCAAGCTGAAGAAAAGGAAAGACATGAGAAACACCCAATAATCATGGAAAAACTGCTGATTATGCTGTAATCCTTGCTTATTTGTAATTCTTCTCTCAATGTTTATCTTTGGACTTCTTTTCCTTCTTGACTTTATATTTTTTCATTTTTGATCACCTGAAAGCTCTTTCTCTATCTCTCTGTGCTTTTTTTTTTCCCTATTTTGGCTTCACTCCCCTCTGCACAGGTATGCTTTCTTTTTCTGTTTCTTTGTCAGTCATTTTTCTGGGAACAGCCCTCAGAGTTTGAATGAACCCACACAGGTGGAAGTACCTGGCTTTCATGAGAAGATTTTTCAGATTGCTGCTGAGGCACTGAACAACAATGTGAGGCTGCTCTGCGGCTGCTGGAGTGGTGCACATCCTCTCTAGAGAGTGGATGGTGAAGCCCTCTGCTTTTGTAAGAATCCTTACAAGACCTGTTGCTGTAAGTGTGACTTGATTTGTCAAAGTCCTTATCACAATCAGACAACTCTCTGCCACCTGTCATTGCAGAAGAGGAATGGTAATCACTGTAGCATCTGCACTGTTCCCATCTCCATGGTTCACCTTGACAGGATCTTTCTCTGCTCCAAGCTCACTCTCTTTTGGAATCAGTACAGCAATTCCTGTCTTGTTCTGTTCTTCTTCTCTTTCAGGATCTGAAAACAGGACATTTTCCAAAGCTTCTGCCATTATCAGGGATGTTTCTTTCGTTATCAGAAGAGCTATACATGCTTTCATTTCAATAAACCTGCTCATGGCAATTTTGCTGCTTTGTTTCCACCACGCAAGAGCACCCCTCCTGTGAGAACGACCATCTGTTCTGCTTCCATTTTGCTTGTCCTGCTCTCCAGAGACAGTGTTCTCTCTTCCTTCTGTAGTGCTCTTTGTGAGTTTTTCTACAGTGTTTTTTCTTATCTGTATAGTTATTTTGTAATTATCTACTTCTCAGATAACTAGATAGATAACTAGATAATTGAGGACTATTATGTACTTCTTATCTACGTAGCTATTAGAAATGTCCTTTGTATCTTGGCATGTATCATCTGTGGTATCCAGAGACACAAGATTTTTAGAAGTATGTTCAATGTCACAGAGGAAGTTTGCCCTAATATCTCTTCAGTCTCTGATGTACAAAAGGTTTTCTTTCAAAATAAGTCCAGGTTCTTCTGATCTTCTAGGTTTGCCTTTGTCCCCACTGCCTTCAAACTCACACTGCCCAAGCAATTCATCCTCAGTGTCCAAGGATCATTTCCTGACCTTGTGCTGACCTTTGGTATCGGGATGCACGTTACCAGCTTTTATTGTAAGACTTTCAGCAACTTCTTTGTTGGTGGAAATTGTTTCAGAATCTGACTGGATAAAAAGACTCTCAAGATCACAGCTCAAGGTGGTAGGAACTCTTCTGGATTCTTCACAGACAAGCGGTGCTTCCATCACTACAGTTTCCATAAGAGCATCAGTCTCAGAATATTTTTGAGGTCCAGAGAAAATGCACAAAACAAAAATGCCTTCACATTCAGTGAAGTGAAAAAGAGGAAAGAAGAATGCAGAAAGTATAGACAGGATGACAAAATGAAGAGAAAAAAAAAATCTATGTAGAAGCCCAAGTTTTCAGTGAGGCATCAGCCACATGTTTTTAATATCCAATTAATACGTTGCAGTGCTGATCGCTAGTTCTGTTCATAACACTATGTGCAGTGTGGAATTCTCTCAACTGATTTAAATCTTCCCATTAAATAGTGTCAGTAGAGAGATAAACCCGTGCTAACCTCATATAAAATCTTACTTTAATCAAAGCATACTTATTTTACCTTATTTCCTTGGACAAGCTGTTAAATAGGCTGCCTGTGAGGGATTATAAAATTCTCTCTTGAGCGACTGGAGGCAAAGCTATAGGCATCTGTAATTAAATTATACAAGGTAACAGGTAGGAAGGTACTGTTGGGAGTAGAAAACCACTGTTTGCAAAATTTCTACATTAGGTGTTAAATACGGAAATTTACACTCCCCCTTCCCAAAACAGAGTTCATGAAGATCTCATGTATTATTATCTCAGCTAAGCTTTTCTTAAGTTGACAAGTTCTAATATATCAGCTGTGTTCTGTAAATTCTAATTGGTTAATGACACAAAGAGCTACAGTGAAATGTGTGCTGTGTATTTTCTCAGTACTTCGCCTGGATTAGGAACATGATAATAATCCTGAATACTGAATACATCATTGGTGAGAAATTTTAGATGCAACCAACATAACTCCCTCTTCCCAGCAATCCATTTGTTTTAGAAAAGAAAATCTCAGAAGCTTTAGAAGGTTGGATGTGGCAAGTGGAATCATGAAGTTTTACTCCATTTTTTTTTAGATTCATTATCTAAGCTAATAGCACCATGGAGTGACTCAGTTTTGGGTTACTCAGGCTGGCATCTTTCTTCTTCAGAACTCTGACAGGAAGAATGGGAAATCTTCAACACATGGACTACCTTCCAAATCACAATTCCATTTGAAGGTATTGCATTGCAGTTCCTTTCTGCTGAGCTCTTTGAGTCCTTCTCATTTTTTTCTGAAGATTCTGCACCATAAGGGACCATATTATAAGAAAGGAGTTTGGGATTTCCAGCCACTGCTGGCTCAACAAGAATTTCACCAGCAGCTTCTTGTTTGGAGATGTTAGTAGCAATTGACATGGTGGATGCATTTGAGGCAGACTCTGCTGCAGAAGAGCTTGCAACTGTGTGTCACAGCCCAAAAGCAGTCGTTTAGGACGACTTCCCTCTCCTTGGGACCAACGACCAAGTTCGTGATGCTCTTGGACTGAATTAAGGTGAAATGACGCCAGCCAACCAGTTTTATGATTTATTAATACAAAAGACAAGGCATGTGGCTAAATATGATAACTCGATGACGACTACTTTAACTAGATAAACAAGTCCCGTGCCGCACGATTTGAACAGATCTTATAAACATTCATCAAAAGAGAGGAAGGAGAGAGACAGAGAGAAAGAAAGAAAGAGAGATCACCACCCGTGGATCCAGCGGCGTCCCGTTGGTCCTCTTCACCCTGGGTGTCTTGAAAAAGTTTGGGGCCAAATCAAGGCAAATTAAATAAATAAATTGTAATGACGTGCGTGCAGTAATTGCAGCTCGAGCCGGGTGCCTCCGAAGAGGGACCACAAACAAAGAAATCCCTGGGCAATTATACTTTCCAGTCGAAGCTCTCCACCCCTCACACGGTAATTCAGACCAATAGTAATATTCAGGTCTGGGGTCTCCAGCTCCCTATTGGGTCTCATCACTGTCCCTAGGCAGGCTGTTTACTGTTGCGGTTTCTCCTGACAGATGTGTCTTCATTCCTCAGGTCCCACCCTTGCCTCTCAAGCAGAGAGTCTCTCCCTAGCAGTTACAGTAGGTGTTATCCCCCAAGGTCCTGACAAGGGGGAGATAGTCCAGACCCCCCCCCCCAATTAACACTGTTTCAGCAGTGAGAGGAGGCTTTGTTTCCCAGGGTCCCGGCACCCAAGCAGGCCTCACTTCAAAGCCTTGACCTCCTCCCTCCTGGAGTGTGGGGCACAGGAATGCAGACTGCTTGCAACTCCCTTATCTTTCCAGCCTGCACCAGCTCTGGGGCCCTTTCTTACCGAACTAGGAGTGCGGCCTAAGGCTTCAGAAAATTTAACTACTCATGCTAAGCAAGTTTTATCCAAGTGGCTACCTCTAGACAGCTTCAGTTCAATAATTTACAGTTCAAGTCCCAAGGTCTTCAGTTAAGGATACATGGACCTGCAATTCTTTTGCCAGATTGGCATTACATACCTAGAAATAAAACATTTTGATTTAATGTTTCTTTCAGGGCTTTAGCAGTTCTAGGATGCCCTTCATTAAAGAATGCTTCTTTTTAGAAAATAGAGATAGAAGTTATCCTAATCTACCTAGTTCAAACATTCTTTCTGAGCTTCCCAGGGCTGTCTTGGAACATTACCACCAAGCTCACACTTTCCAGAGGGCACCTCAGGGGGCTCCGATGATTATTTTGCTCTCTCTTGCTCCGGCAGACGTTGCGCTCAGTGCCCATGGAGAGGGAGGACTTGGTGGGGGCGAGAGCTCCCTCCGTGGCTCTTCGGGTGACACCCCACCGCCTCCCTCCCTCCCTCCCTCAGCAGCAGGTCCACAGGGGGAGGCAATGGGAAACCACCCTGTCACAGGGATGCTCCATCCCGGTGCTCAGGGAGGTGATGTGGAGCTGCAGAGAGGCCTCAGGATGTGCAGACAGGTTGGCTGTGAGATCGAGCTGAGGCCTGGCAGAATTGGGACATGAACTGGGGCCAAAACCGGCACTGGGGAAGAGGGAGGTGCTGGGTGACGAGCAACATGGCTGCGCCTGACTGTGGCAAGGCGCTTCGTGCTCCACGCACCACAAAACACATGCTGGGGGAGCCATGGTCTCCCCACACCACCTCGGCGGGTCCGTCGGTGCCCCCAGCACCCTCCTGGTGCCCTTTGGAGAAGCCCAGATCCCGGCATGCGCCACCACAGCACGGCCAGCCCCAGCCCAGCCCCAGCCCGCGGCGGGCACTGCGCCATGCTGGCCCCGCACCTGGCCAGCAGGCACAGCCCCCACCAGGGCACGCCATTGGGCAGCCCGTATGTCGCTCAGGAAACAACCCGCCCCTCACAGGCACGCCTTGGCTCGCCACCTCCCCTCGCTCTCTGACTGGGCAGCCAGCACAGGGGGCGGGGCAGCAGGAGGTGCTGTTGCCAGGCGACAGCGGGTGGGGCCGGCGCTTCTCCCCGTGACAGGAACCAGGGACCTCCCGGCTGGAGCCGCCCCCGCCCTGGGGCGCCCTCCGGCCGGAGCGGCAACTGCCCCGCGGGGCCGCTGGCACTGCCTGGGGAGGGGGCGGGAGCCATGTGCCTGGGGCCGGGGACACTGCCCGGGGCAGAGCTGCCTTCCCTGCCCTGGCGCTGAGTCCTGGGAGCTGCAGGACGGAGGGGCTGGAAGCGGGTGTCGGTCTCTCTCACAGTACACTGGCTTTTCTGTACATCTCCTGGGATTTCCCCAGTTCCAGCTTATTCCCGTTTCCCCGTTCCTTCCAACTGACGCCTCTGAGCAGAGCTGGGCTCTGTCTTCTCAGCCCCTCCCACCGGGGGGCTGTAGGCAGCGGCGGGATCTCCCTGAGCCTTCCCTTCTCCAGGCTGGACGGAGACGCGCACGGAGGGCAGCCCTCGACCAGAGAGACCTGGGGATCCTTCCTGAGAGCTCGTCAGTGGCTTGTGTGACCACCGTCTGCCACGTACGGCAAAAACTGTGATCGCCTAGCCAGTGTGCTGGTGCTAGAGTTCCTACGACGCACTCAGAAATCAGCTGTTTTTGCTGTGCTCTTGGGTTCAGAGGCCCTGGGCAGGGAGCACTGTGTGACCTGGGAGCTCCCCGAACCCTGCAGGGTCCCTCTTCCAGCATCACCAAACTCACACCCAACCCCAAAATGCGAGACGCCAACAGTCCCCTGAGGAGAAGCAGCCTGGTCGTGCAGTGAACGTGGACCAGGCAGCACTCGCGTGTGTTACAGGTAATGGGCTGGAGAGGGCTGTGGGCAAGGAGGTGCAAAGGGCTGAGGGGTAAATGCAGAGCTGTGGGTTTATGCAGGCGCTGTGCAGGGCTGGTGTGCCCCCATCAGCAGAGCTGCTCAGCCAAGAGAGCTGCAGGCACGAGCCCCTTTTTGCAGGTTGTAGGGGCAGAAGGGATTGCTTGCTGGAGCGTATCACAAGGTAACTGCAGGCACCGCTTCTGTGCCGACAGCTCCTGCCGGCCCTTTTTGGGAAGGCAGGTACTGAGACGCCCAGCACAGATGCTCACGGCGAGCTGGCTGGGAAATGTGAGCACTCCCTCAAATGATCACCAGAGGAGGAAGCCAGCTTTTCACCAGCAGCATGGTAGTGAGAGCACTCTGCATGCAATTTTGGAGACCTTAGTGCAATTTAAAAACAGAAGCTGCCCCCAACCCCCCATCTGGTCTGCTGAGCCCTGCCTGCTCCCTTTGGAGCTGCCTTCAAGGTTCAAACTAAAGGGCAGCCAGGAGAGTAAATACAATGCAGGCAAAAAAGAGATGGTAAAGGCCACCAGTTTCTCTGTGTATCTTATGATCACTTCAGTGAGCTTTAATTCTAGAGGTATTTGATAAGGAGACATTTTAAATTGTCCTACTAACTTATGGAAATCTCACTTTTTAAGACCAAGAAGCTAACTGACCCTCATTTCTCTCTTATTCAGATCATCATTGAGCTTCATTTAAAAGGGTACTTATTTTTTAGAGTAGAATATGCTCTTTTGGGGCCCCCATTTTTTTGTTCTTTAACCTCCTCATGGCTTAGGTACTAGATTTTTTCGTTGATGATTAACAATCACAGAGAAGTTTTCAATGCCCAGTTGCCTAGTAAGGCAAGCAAAACAAAAGTTTTGAGGACTTTCTTTGAACTACAGCTGCCAAGCCTCTGGCATGCAAGCAGAAAGCAGGTGAAGATATTCTGCAATTCCAAATTTGCTCACTGCATTTTTAAACCCAAAGGTGCTCCCTGGGAAGCACAAACCCGTGAGAAGCCTGTAAGAGCCCCCATCCCCGCAGGGGAACAGGCCAGGCAGCATCTCCCCAAGTGGGCTGAGGTGGGGGTCGAGCAGGGCCGCAGCGCCCCCCACCACGGGGTCCCCAGCCTCCCCCCGCAGAGCTGTCCCGCAGGGACACGGCAGCAGGGCGGAGGCCGGGTGCCATCGGGGAGGGGGCTGTGCCCGCTTTTGAGGCTGGGAGCCCTCATCCTGCCCCCGAGGGGACGCACTGGATCCCCCTCGGCCCCGTGGTGCAGCCCGGCCCCGATTCCATCGCCATGGGGCAGTTATCGCCGTGGGAACGCAGATGCGCTGGGCTCCAGGCTCAGTCCCCGGTGCAGTGGGGCAGCAGGAGGGTCCCAGGTCCCCCTGGAACGGTGCAGGGTCCCACCACCCCCCAGCACCCACCATGGAGAGGCGAGTTGGGCCGCAGCCCCAGCTGGTAGGAGGTGCCGGGTATGGGGGGTGGGACGGGAGGCAGGCCAGGGCCATGGGACTGGGGCACGGAGTCGGTCCTCCCAGCATCCCCAGACCCCCCAGGGGGGTGGTAGGTGGGGACCAAAGCGGCACCTTGGACGCTGTTGCCACAACAGCCGTCCCGTCCTGGGTCTCCACAGCTCTTCAGAGCTGACAGCTGCAGACATCCCCTCCCAGTCCCCATCCCCATCCCCATCCCGGGAGAGCTCTTGGGGGGTTTATACTCCTGCTGGTCCAGGTCCCTGGGGCACACACATGGCTGATGCTCTCCTTTCAAATCCAGACAATCCCTTTGGGTCCAGGCCCGTGGCAAGAGTACACTTAGGGCAGCTGCATCAAAAGGGAAAGGGCTTTTCCTTCGGTCCAAAAATCCCCGAAACTGCCCGGCCCAGGCACACAAAGGCTCTGGGTGATGACGAGGCCGACACGAAGGTGAAAGGCAGCCACGACCACTGCAAAGAGCCCAGCACAGGGTACAGCCCCAGGGCTGGGACACTTCGGGGGCTGGAGCCCCAGGGATGTGGTCCCTCGCACCGCGCCAGCCCCATGGGGGGCTGGGGGCCGCAGGACGGGCTCCCCTTCCTGGCGGCCGCATGCCCCGGGCTGGCACCTCCATTCCCCACGGGGCTTTGCCCTGCTCCCTGGATAAGCGCCTCCCCTGCCCTGTCCTTGAGTGAGGCCACAGCAAGGGCATGCAGACACTCAGCTGTGCCCCTTCCCTTCTCCCAGCAGGGCATCGTAAGGTGGTTTCTCACCTTCCTGGGGACCGTCCTCTGTGACCTGTGGCTGCGGTGTCTCGGCCAGCTGAAGGCCTAGGGGACAGGCAAGTGGACACCCAGCAGAGGGACAGCGAAGCTCCAGCGCATCCAGCTGGGTAAGAGCCTCGTGGCCAGAAGCACCTCTGGCTCCAGGCACCGGAGGCAACAGGGAAGGTGCCCCCAAGTTCCCGGGACAAGATCTGGGGTCAGACTGTGGCGCGGCCCTTGGGGACATGGGCCTGTTTCATTGTCTCCAACACGGCCATGCTCCTCCCATGAGGACAAGCCTTGCTGGGGAACACCAGCTGTGACAGCTGGGGGCATGGCAGCCCCATCATGCACCACCCTGCTGTGTCTTGCAGGAGCCACATCCAACCGCCATGTGCAGCCCCATATCATGAGACCAAGAGCTGCTCTCCTGTGTAAGAAGATGAACGGTTCCTTCGTGGCTCAAATTATCTCCGCCTTGGTGAGTCACAGCCTGGCGTGGGCTCTGGTGCCCCACAGTGCCCCGTCACTGATGCCCGCTCCCTTGGTTTCCCTCAGGCTTCGGCTCCTGCCTCTGCCCAGAGGCGAAAGAAAACACAGGCTTTGGGCATCCTGTGGTGGAGACCACCAGATACACGTGTTCCTTGTGAGGTAGCAGAAAAGGCTATTTTGTGCCCTTGTTCCTCTGTCTTTGTACCTTCACCATCCCTGCCTCAGTTTCCCCATCTTGGATATAGCCCTGGCCCACCAGCAGCTTGCGGGCTAGGTCAGAGGAGAGCCAAGCTCAGAGGAGAGCTGAGCTCGAGATTCTCCAGCAAGCATGGTTTGTGATAAAGGTGCTGGTCAAAGCCCAGGCAGAGCAGGGTTCCTCGGGGTGTCTCCAGGGAGGACATTTCAACGCAGTGGTGGTATCAGACAGGAATGGGACTGTGTGGAGTAACAGCTTAAAAGCCGGCTGGGAAAAGAGTCTCACTCTGGAGCCGTCATGGGCAGAAAAAAGCAGGCTCTGCCCAGGCACGTGTGAGATGAGGGCAGCACAGCAGGATGGGGACCAGGCGTGGGGTGGGGACCAGGATCAAGATGGGGACCAGGATGGAGACTGGGGTGGGGTGTTCAGGGCAGCCTGACAGCAGCAGTCGGGGCAATTCCCCACTGGTGCAGCCGGGGAGACTGGGCGAGCGCAGCCCCCGGGGGCAGGACAAGCTGCTTGTCCGTGGAGTCGGGAAGGAGAGCCCAGGGGCACACAGTGCCATGGGGGCATGAATGCAAAACTGGAAGTGCTGGGAATATGTGGCTATTCATCAAAAGTCCCGATTGCCCACAAAGGAACCTGTGGGTGGCTCAACACCTCTGCATTTAGAGTGCAAATAATGTGGGTGCTACAACTGGAACAGAAAAAGGGACACAGGGAGCAGCTGCCTGGCTCTGTGGGAAGCGCTGGGGCTGCCGTGGGGCAGTATGCAGGGTGACGAGGCCTCTTGTGAGGCACCTTGTGGGGTGACAGGGGCGCCATGGGGCAGTATGCAGGGCAACCGGGCTCTCATGGGGCAGTGTGCAGCATAACAGGGCTGCCATGGGGCAGCACATGGGGCGCGAGAGCCGTGCGGTGCCACATGGGGAATGGCAGGGTTGCTGGCAGTGCCAGGGCCACCAGCTGCCCCTGAGGCAGCATGTCGTGTGACCCCAGGTGTGGGGCCCTGCTCAGAGGGACCCCTGCCCCCCCTCCTCCCCACATCCCCCTTTGCTCAACATGGGGAACCGCATGTCATTGCAGTCCCTGATGGCGAGCTGCCAGAAGCCAAAGCCGACCAGGACGACAGGCCGATGGGGAAACCTGGGAGGCACCATGATGGCAACCACCAAAACGTTGCCTCATCCCATCTGTGTAAGAGGAGCACGCTGGGGCCAGGCACAGCGCCAGCATGTCCCACTGTGCTGAGGAAGGGCTGGGGAATGGGGAGATGGGCAGCTTTGGGGGCATGGCAGAGCCCTGAGGGGCGAGTGGGGAACCCATGCTACCTAGCCACATGGGGCGGGAGCCACAGTGCCGGGCGCTGCAGAAAATGGGAGTAACTAGTGGGTCTCTACGCACTTCTGGAGCTAAGGGGAGGATTAAGTCAGAATGTTCTACGTCTGGAGCAAAGGAGTGGGCTAAATCAGAATGTTTTAGGGTAAACCCTGCCCAGTGCTTTGGGGCAGTGAGCAGGTTTATTTCCAGCCTTCCCCATGTGCCGAGACTGTAATTCTCTTTCTTCTCTGAAAGCGCCATAAAAGGCTCTTCTGAGCCACTGATGTGACAATTTCTAATTTTGCAGACTCTGGAGCCATGCAGGATGCGGCTGCCAGCCCACAAACCCAGCGTGAAGAACGTAAGCGCTGCTTGCGGGCCCCACGTCCTCACATCTGGCCTGCTCTCCTCCCAGGCAGAGCTTGGCCAGAGCTTGAGCTTGTCTCTGCAGTGACGGTGGCCCTAGGGGCCCCTGTGGGGCACCGAGCTGCCACTCCCCAAAGCAACTTCCTGTCTGCGTAAGAGGAGCGGGCTGGGGCAAGGCATTGGGACAGCAGGTCCCCGCTGCAACTCCAAAAGGGCTCAGGGAGTGGAGGGAAGGGAGGCACTGGGGGCCCCACAACCCCTGGGGGGAGTCATGGAGCTGTGAGCCCCAGCCATGTGGGGTGGGAGCCACGGTCCTGGGTGTTGCTGGAGGACGGGGGGTTGCTGATAGGTCTGGACCCACTCCTGGAGCAAAGGGTTGGGCTGGAGCAGGGTATTTTCGGGGTGGTCCTCAACCCCACTGCCTTGGTTGGTGAGCAGATTTTTGTCCAGCCTTCCCTATGGGCAGAGGTCAATAGCCAATACAAAAGGAGGGTTTCACTCCCTTCTCCCCCACCCACAAGCAGCACATCAGCACCCCAAGGATGACTGTCCCCATGCAAGTAGTTAGGAAAGCCAGGAGTAGAGGAGGTCCCCCCAGATGCTGTTGGGAAGGTGGATGTTCTGTGCAAGGTGCTGGTCCCCTGCCTTGTGCCCATGCAGAGCAGGAGTAGGTAAAAGCCTTAATTTTGATGGGGCCTGCCAGAGAGACACCAGGAAGACGAGGGACATGACCACGCACCCCAGGCCAGCTGCTGTGCCAAGTCCTGCCAGGAGCCCACCGCCCGTGCTGGAGGGGGCAAGGAGCCCTGAGCCACAGACCCGCTTGCCCCTGCCCATCGCCATCAACACCACACCACTGACAGCGCCCGCTTTGGACACCGTTGGCTGCTGGACCCAGGACATCACCCAGAGCCCGGAGGAGCCTTCAGCCTCGCGGCGGGTAAAGGGGGTTCCCTACCTCCATCGGGCAGGTGGGCGGGTGGCAGTGCATGGAGGGGACTGGGACACAGTGGAACAGCCAGGCCCCAGCACCCCGAACCAGCAGAGCAAGCGGGGAGAGGAATGGGAGCAGTTTGGGGTGAGTGCTCACGGACTAGGGGGGTCTTGGGACTGTTTGCTTGGGATTATTCCCTCGGGGTTTTACTCCCTTGGAGTTATTCCCTTCAGGTGGGATAGGCATGTTGCCCCGGGAGCTCACTGCCAAGCTCCAAAACAGCCAAAGAAGGCTCCTTCTGACTCACTCTACTAAATATTTCTTCTTTTCCAGACCCTGCAGAGGATCACAAACCTCATCCCAGCCCCCAAAGCAAGCAACAACAATGTAAGCACCACTCAGAGCCCCCCACATCCTCACTCTTGTGCTGCTCGCTCTCTCTCCACGCGTAGCCTGGCCAGCCTCTGCAGACGAGTTGCTTTGTGCAGGTTTCCTAGCAGAACTGAAAAAACAGGCACATTCAAAACAGTGAGAAAAATCTGGGCTCTGCACGTGGTCTCCCTGTTAGACAGCAGGCAAGAGCCAACACTCCAGCCCACACTGGCAGAGTGTCCATACACGTGGGGAAGGGCTCTCTTTTGGGGTGATGTGGCCAGGCCCTTCCTGATAAGGGGGCTCAACCCTTTCCAGCGTCCAGCTAGAAGGGTGCAGCTGACAGTAGAGCCCTCTTGTGCTGGGTGCCCCCAAACCCGACCAGGAGCAATGCATGCTCCGCACAACTGAGTTTTTGAGGGGATACAGCAAGACAAGGTTTCCTGCCAGTTCCTGCCACACCTCCTCTATGCCCAGAGAGCTGGGCATCCTGCTGAGCATACCAGGGCCGCTCCATTGCGTGGTCATGCTGGGACCCCACAGCATGACTAGCATCAGGTTTGGAGGGGACACACGTGCCCCCTGAGCAGGACCTGCATGTGCAGAACGTCCATCCCCTCTGCAGGCCTTGTCCTGTCCCCCCCACCCCATGCTGTTGGGGACACACCAGCACCTTCCCCTCGCTCCACTGGTGATGCTCCATGACAATCTGCCCCTCCTGACTTTGCAGGCAGCGCACAGACAACCTGCCACCAGGGCGAGGGAGACCCCATGGAGGCTCCCCACAAAGCGGCGATGTGGATCGCCTTCTGCAGAGGACACACCAGAGCCAGTGAGGCCTTGGGACAGGGCAGCACAGGCCCCATGTGGCCCTGGGCATCCCCACAGGCAGAAAGTGCCCTGTGCCCCAGAGAGAGGGGATTCCTGGCAGAAGTTAAAGGGGGATGCTTGGAAGCACAAAAACCTCGTTGCAGCTGGTGACCATCCTAGAAGAGTTTCCCAGCCATGATGTTCTCCATCCCTTTTTACCCTTTCCAAGACGTGGTGTATCTCTTCTGCATCATGATGAATGGTGATTAGAGTTTTCTGTCCACTGCTTCGGGTGCGTTCTAGCAGGCAACACAAATCATCACATTGTAGTAGTTTCTTTACTAGTGTAAGATTCATTCTAATGGGGGTAGGTAGTAAATTTTGGCTCAATGTCTACTTAGATTGTAACAATTGATAAGATCTAATAGGAGCTGAATAATTACAGTCGCATCACATAATTTTGGTAAAGTTACAAACACAGATGTTTGAGTAATTACTTGCATCTCCAACAATGTTATCTCTGAATATAAGATTACAAAGTGTTCTCACACATACACATCCTTTTTCAATATATACAAGTACAGTTCAACCTTCACAGCAAAATAAGAACATAGTATGACAGTATATGGCCTGTTCCATACAGGTTTTAACTTGGATTTTCCTAAAAATCCTTTAACTAAAACTCCATCCCCAGGCTAGATATCAGGCACTTGTATTTCAGGTGGTGTGGATTCATATCATTGAGCATGGGTTTTTTTTTAAGATTTTTCAAAACTTTTTCGCATACTTAGAACATACTGGGTTAGTCGTTCATCTCTGTCTAATAGGCTGGTCTTAGCTGGAATAATAAGTCCCTGGTACAGCTAAATGTCTCCCAAAGAGAATTTCTGCTGGTGTTAGTCCTAGGGGTTGCCGTGGGGCATTTCAGACATCCCATAGAGCTAAGTTTAATGCTTCTGGCCATTTTAGGCTAGCATGTGTGCATATTCTTGCTCTTTTTTCTTTTAATGTTCTATTCATTCTTTCTACTTGTCCTGAAGATTGTGGGTGATAAGGGGTTTCTTTTCATTCCGAATGATTTATACAATTGAGTGATGATGCTTGCCGTAAAATGGGAGCCCCTGTCTGAATCAATGGCTTCTGGGACCCCACACCTGAGTATGATTTCTTTCAGTAAGGCTTTTACTACCCGTCCCGTGTCGGCCTTTCTTGTTGGGAAAGCTTCTACCCAGCCTGACAACTGATCTACTCTCACTAACAAGTGTTTGTACCCATTGGCAGATGGCATACCCGTGTAATCTGTTTGTAGCCTTTGGAAAGGGAAGTAGGCCCATGGTCGTCCCCCTAACTCTGATCGTGGTTTGCTACTTGAAAACTTTTGGCAGGTCGGGCAGCTGTTCGTTATTCTTTTTGCAGCCATATAAATTCCTGGAGCGGCCCATACTTTCTGTACCTGGTTAACTATTGCCTCGGCTCCCCCATGAGCTTTATCATGAAACCAGCTAGCTATAGTAATTAAATATTTTTTGGGGGGGGTAGAATTGGTTTTCCTCCACTTGTCCATATTCCATCATCATTTTGTTTTGCTTCCCACTGTTCCCATTGTTTTTTCTCTTCCATGGAGCAGTCCTTTTCAAATATGGTTTTGGGATCTATTAAATTTGGCCACTCACTCTGGTTCATCCTTGGAACTGCCACCATACATTCTCTCAGAGGTTGTCGAGCTGCACCCTTCGCAGCAGTGTCAGCTAAAGCATTTCCTTTACTGATTTCCGTAGTGTCTTCAGTATGGGCTGGGCAGTGTATTACAGCAATTTCTTTGGGCAGTTGGACTGCTTCCAGCAAATTACGTATTTCTTCTCCATTAGCTATTTTCTTTCCTGATGATGTAAAACAATCCTCGTTCTTTCCATAACATCCCTGTTGCATGACATACTCCAAAGGCATATAGAGAGTTAGTGTAGATGTTAACTCGCTTTCCTTTTCCTAGGTGCGCTCCACTTGTCAAGGCTACTAGTTCTGTTCCTTGTGCATTCATTCGTGTGGGAAGCAGTTCGGCCTCTATGACTCATTTTTGGCTGATTACAGCACACCGAGTTCGTCGCTGTCCCTGCAGCTAGTAGGATGAGCTGTCTACAAATAGAATTAGATCCGGGTTTTGCAAAGGAACATCAATTAAATCGGTCCTTGGCTTACTTGAAATGTGCATTACTGGCTCACATTGGTGATGTTTTTCTCCATCATCAGGCAGAGGTATTAGGGTTGCTGGATTCAAGGTAGTGCATCTTTTTAGGATTACATTATCTGCCATTAGGAGGATCAGTTTGTAGCTGTGTGCCCGTTGTGGCGATAATGCTTGGATTGCATATTGTTTTAGCAGAATCTCCACTTCATGCGGGACATAGACTCTTACAGGGTGTCCCAGAATGAGAGGGCGGCTTCTCTCTACTATTGCCACTGCTGCCGCCACAGATTTAATGCAGGCTGGTGCCCCTGCTGCAATCGAATTTAGTTGAGCAGCATAATATGCTCCTGGTTTCTGATGGGGTCCTAATTGTTGCGGTATTACCCCTCTGGCAATCCCCTTACATTTGTACATACAAATCGAAGGGCTTTGTATCATCTGGGAACCCGAGAGTAGGTGCAGATGCCAAAACTCCTTTTATAGTTCTAAAAGCTTGCTCTCTTTCAGGGCCCCATGCAATGGGTTCTGTTCTTTCATTTCTAGTTGCCTCTGTCAGGGGTTTTGTTAATTCTTCCAATCCAGGAATTCATGGTCTGCACAGTCCCACAGCTCCAAGGAATCCTCGTAACCGCTTCTGCATTACTGGATGGGGGAGTTTTATTATAATATCTACTCTTTCTGGATCTACTAGCTGTTACCCTTCTCTTAGAATGAACCCCAAGTATTTTACCTCTTTTTGACACAGCTGGCGTTTAGATGGAGATGCCCGGTGACACTTTTTCTGCTAAAGTAGTACCTAGATGTACAGAGTCTATTATACAGGTATCTTCATTTTTACTTGCTATCAGTAAATCATCTACATATTGCATGAGAGTTGACCCACCCAGTAATTCTACCTCTTTTAAATCATTCCTTAGTATTTGTGAGAAAATTGTGGGAGACTTTGCGAACCTTTGTGGGAGGCGAGTTCACATCCTCCACTGCCTCTCCAGGGTCGCCGGGGTTCCCTTCTTCTTGTTATTCTGAGGGATTGTTTCCACGGGTTAACTCTTCACGCTTGTAATCCCCCCCCCCCCCAGCTATCCCTTGCAGCTGAAAAGAACATGCTCACCACACATGTCCTAAGTTTTTACAGTAATAACATTCTCTCCCTTCACTTCCCCCCAGTCTCCTTTCTTTTCTGCTCTGAGTGGGCTTCTTCCCACCTGCAGCCCATTTTCCAGCAAAGGCCAGTTCTGCTGTGGAGATGGTGTGGGGAACCACAAAAGCCTTCCATGTCTTTCTGCTGTCCCCCCCCCCCCCGCCCCCACACAAGATGCCTGTCCAAACAGTTATGTAGCAATCAGCTCTGACTCTGGTGTGGCTTCCAGTGGAACTGGACCATCCCTCCTCAGCCATCCCTCAGCCCCACAACACCCCTGGATCCTCCCCCTGAGCATCACTCGGACCCCGGTGCTGGCAGCTCCCACTACATCCCTGGCCTCTCCTCTCTGTGGCCAGCACTGGAACCATGGTGGGACTGAGCTCAGGAAGCATCCGTGATCCTGTGGTGCCGGCAGCCCCATGGTGATGTGAATGGGGGGGCGCAGAGGACAGGGTGAGGAGGGCTGGAAGAGGAGGCAGTGTTGGATTTAGCCCAGCCCTGGTGACCACGCCTGCAGAGGCAAACCCTTGGGGCGGGCCCTGGCTGAGTGGGAATGGCATCTCCAGGAGGTGTCTGGGCTACTCTCCCAAAGCTGCTTTCAATGGGAAGCGAGGTCTGAGCCCCAGGTGTGAAGGAAGCTGGGTGTCTCCCCAGAGGGCTGTGCTGGGGCTTGGATGGGAGGGACCAAGAAAGAGCGTGGAGAGGGGACAGTCGAAGGTCCTGGAAACTACACAAACAGGGGAACTGCAGCTGGCCCAGGAGCCCTTTGCAGGGGCAGTGCCAAATGCTCCCCAGAGGGGCATCCCGCTCACTGTCACCTGCCTTCCCACCTGCGCGCAGCTCCACATGGCCACCCCATCTTGCCAGCCATCCCTCGCACACCTCCCTGCAGCACCCCGTGCCCCTGGCCAGGCTTGTATCTTCCAGGGCATTTTCCCTGCATCTCCCCATGGGAACAACAGAGAAAGGCAGAGAGGAGCAGAGCAGGAAACGTCTTCCAATGGTGCCCTGCAACAGGACTGAGATGTTCCGTGCCCTTCCCCAGCCGCAGAGGGGACATGGCCACCCAGCCCTTTGCGAAACAGGGTCCTGCGTCCCTCTGAGCAATTGTGCCAGTGCCTACATTATGGAAAAAACCCTGAATACTGCCTAGGATTGTACTGCATTCCGCAAGTTCCCAGCCAGACCAGAAGTTTTTTTAGGCTGCCAAGTACAAGTCTGCTTTGGATCATTTGGAAAAAGAGAAGGACTCTTAATTTGTTCAGTTGATTCAGAAAGAGGTTCAGGCTCTGGGAGTTTTCGTATCCCTCTTCAGTTAAGTCTTCCTTATGCCTACCCCTGGCTGTCCCAGGCCGCCTGAGCGGCCTTTTAGTCTGTGTTGGAGGTTGCCTTTTGGGCTCCCAGAACCTGCTCTTGAGTGAATTTGCTCCACGGCCTCGGGAGCTCAGCTGGTTTAGCACTCTATTCTGTTGCAAACTGCTGATTGACTTCCTTAAACACAAGCTTCCAGTAATTGGCAGCCTCAGTGCCAGCCCCTGGCTGGATGTGCCTCACCCGCTTGGCGAAGGGCTGGGTGGCCACGTCCCCTGTGTGGGAGGGGAGGGTCAGGGAAGCTCTCAGTCCCTTTGGAGCCTTTGGCGAGGAGGAGGGCCAGCTTTGCCCCAGGGAACGAGGAAGCATGGGCAGCCCCAAGGGGCTCTTACTGCCACTTCTTGCAGCCTCCAGAGACTGAAGGGCCCAGAAAGGCCACCCAAGGTTGCCCCACTGGTGAGGTGGAGGAGGAAGTCATGGCCGCGTGCTGGGTGATGTGAGACAAGGAGGTGGCCAGCAAGGTGCTGGAGAGGCCTCCATTCTCCTTTTGGTGCACCCTAGGGCCCTGTTTCCTTCCCCTGCATGCCAGGGCGCACCGTGGGCCTTTTGGGCCCCTCACGACTGCCTCCTGTGCCCGTATGTCAGCCCCTGCGTTGTGCCTGTGGTGCCCTCAGGAGCTCTGCATGTGCCTGTCGGTGCTGCCGGCAGGCTCTGCTGTGCCAAGAGGGGCCGGGAGGGCTCTGAAGTGGTGCCGAGAGCAAGCGGATGGGCTCGGGGCCGCCCGGAGGGGCCCCGGACACGGGGCTCTGGGACAGCCCGAGGGCAAAAGGATGGGTGTGGAGGGGCCGCGAGGGCAGCCGGGGCCGCGAGGCAGCCCGGGGGCAACCAGAGGCTGCCCGGGCGAGGCGGCCCTGTGCCGCCTGAGGGGCCGCGTCCTGCCCTCCCCGGGCGGCGGGGGACAGCAGGGCCCTTTGTGACCTCCCTCCTGTGACACCAGCGGCGCTGCCTGGCACTGGCGCAGCCGCTGCCCCACAGTGTGCGGGAGCACGGCGACGGGACAAGGCAGGAGCACGCGGGGCTGGCACAGGAGCCCCCCGAGTGCTGCCGTGTGTGTCCCTGCTGCCCCGGGCAGCCCCACGGGGCCCAGGCCTTTCCCCGAGGCCTCCCCGGCTCGGAGCTGCGTAAGAGGGATGGGGCTGGGGCTGGGGGGGGGGACGGGCCCTCGGCCCAGTGGGGAGCAGCCCGGCCCACGCTCATCCCGGGGGCCCCTGCGCTGGCACCCTTTGAAAGGCCTTTCCCTTCAGAAAGAAGTCCCAGCCAAACCGCTGGGCATTCACCAGGGAGCCTTTCCACCTGGAAAAGTCAGCCACCTGCTCTGAGCTTGCCAGCACAATCCTCTGCCCTGTCTGCCTGCATGTGGAGGATGTTTCCAGCCAGTCCCCGACCTGCCTTTCCCAGGCGCTTCCTGCTGGCTGGAAAACTGTTGCCCATGTTGTTGCCTGCCTGCAGCGCTGCGCAGGCTCCCCAGCCCCGCTGCCTCCCCGCTCGGCACCGCGGGCTGGGGCCAGGCCTGCCAGTGGCTGCCCCAGCCCACGACGCCTTTTGTCCTTGCCACAGGATGGCGCAGAGACCCCCCAGCCGCCCCAGGGTGGCCTGGGTGGAGGCCGGGGCTCCCCAGGAGAGCAGCTCTCCCCCGGAGCCCGCCGAAGTGTGCGTGCCCCAGGCGCTGCCGGTGGGTGAGTGAGCAGTGCCACGGTGGGGAGGGCTGGGCACGGGGAGCCCGCCCAGCCCTCCAGCACTCCCTGCTCCCTTTCAGCCTCAGATCCCGCTTCTTTGGCCTCCGGCTGCCTGGAGCTGCAGCGAGAGGAGAAGGAAGCGCTGAGCTGCATCCAAGGCTTCCTCACGGGCAAAGCAAAGGTAACTGCAGGCACTGCCGCCCGGCTGGGGCCCTCGCTGTCTGCTGCGAGCTGCCGGGCTCTCCAAGGGCTGCTGGCTGTGCCGAGCAGTGCCCTGCCGGTGCCCCGCAGGCGGCTGCATCCCCGCGATGCTCCGGTCATGCCAGCCGTGCCTTGCCTCCGTTCACGCGCATTGGTCTCTCTCCTCCCCACCTGGTAGGACGAGGCCCAGAAGCTGAGCTTTCTGGCCTCCATCTGCATGCTCTGCCGAGCTGCCCGCAGCGAGGCCGCGGCATGGGCCCTGGCTCTTTTCTGCAGCACCTGGGAGCTGGCAGAGGAGATCGAGGTGAGGGGCACCCAGCGGGGCTGAGGAAGGCCGTAGGGCCAGGCAGGCAGTGGCACCGCTCTGGGGAGAGGCCTTGGGTGCCTGGGCACAAGGAGGGACGGCACAGGCACTCGTGGCCCCAGACCTCCCCGCCATGGGGCCGCAGGGCCACTGGGAAGCCCTGGGAGCTGAGGCCTGGGCAGCTGCTCAGGGTGCCGCTGTTGGGACGGGGGCCCCAGGGCTCTGCCAGCCCTGCCGACTGCTTGCTGGCTGCTGGCAGCTCCCACCTCCCAGCGGGGTTTTGCTCCCCAGGTGCTGCTGCAAGAGGAGCCCTCTGACCGCCTGGGCACTTTGGTGCAGCAGCAAGCCATGCTCACCATCGCCGCCATGAGGTACCTGCCCCAGCCCCTGGCACGGCTGGGGTCGCCCAGCACGAGCCCGATGGTGCTGGTGCCGGCCGGAGGCATTGCCCATGCTGGGAGCAGTCCAACGGAGCTGTCTGCTGGGCCTCTGCTCTGTCCTGCTCTGGGCGTGTCAGTGGGGCAGGTGGGAGGGCAGAGGGACCCTCGGGGCTGCCCAGGGCCTCTGAGCTTTTCCCCCAAGAGGAGGCAGGATTTGGAGATGGTGTCAGGCCCCACCAGCTAGGACTGTCGTCTGTCCCTGGCCTGGCATCACAGGGAGAAGAGGTGCCTCCCCAGCGTTCCCCCACCCACTCTCCATAGCACTGCAGGGTCTCCTGGCCCTGGGATCTGCATCCACGTGCCTGGGGCATTACAGGACCATTGCCGAGCCCAGCACCCAACAGGCCCCTCTGCCTTTGCAGCAGAGCCAAGCTGATTGTGGAGGGTGAAGGAAAGAACAGACTCCTGCAGGCCTGCTTCCGCAGCGTCTTCTTGCTGCCCCCACAAGAGCACATGCAGAGCCGGGACACTTCACTCTACTTGAAGGTAAGTGCTGGGGGAGCCCTGAGGCGGCAGGCTCTCTGTCCCCGTGGGCTTGCTGCTGGGCTTCCCTGTGCTGAGAGATGCCTGCGAGAGCCCAGGCAGGGCAGGATCTCAGCTGCGCTTCCCCACCCTCCTGCCTTCTTCCCCTTCCCCTGCACTGGGCCATGGGCAGCGCCCACGGGCTGGTCCACACACAGCAGAGCAGCTCTGCTGCCCTGAGGCCTCTGCCGGGGCACTGCAGGGTGGTGGGTGTCCTGCCCCGGCAGCAGCAGTTCGGTCCACTCTCCTGCTGGGGAGAGGGACCACTGAGGGAGTGCCACCACCCTCTCTGTCTCCTTGCAGACCCTGGATGCCATGGACAACATGCTGCAGGTGTTGGTGCTCAGCTCTGCCACCTCCAGGCTCCTGGAGCTGCAGAACATCCTGCAGGTCTGGCACTGGCAAAGAGCGGGGTTCCCGGGGGCTGCTCCTCGCTGCGCGGGGAAGTGACCCCGTCCATGCGACAATGCCTGCTGCAAGGGAAGCCCAGCCCAGAAGCTTTGTTGCTCTGGCTTCCCCCTGGGCCATAGGCCAGCTTGCCCATGGCAGGCCCCAGGGAGGTTCCTGCGGCAAACCCTGCCCCCGGCCAGGGCACAGCGGGCTCTGTTCTGGAGTGGGTGTGGAGAGGGGCAGAAGCTGCAGTGGGGACAGGCTCCAGCTGCCTGCCTGGACACAGCTGGCCAGTCTGGGGCATTTGTCCCTGGGGCTGGGGAGGGACTCTAGGACCCCACAGGCTTTGCGCCTGCTCCGAGGAAGCCTTGCTGGACTGTGCAAAGCCAGCCGGGCGCTCAGCAGAGCTTGCTCTCCTGGAGCAGGCGTCAGAGTGCCGGGCAGAGCAGCAGCTTTTCCCCTCCCAGGTCCTGCTGCCCTTCACGGAGTCCCGGAGGGGGGCTGTGCGTGAGCGGGCCGTGGGGAGGATTGCGAGGCTCAGTGCTTTCCTGAGCAGCTACTCCTCGCTGGAGGTAAGGAGCCCCTGGGCCACACCGGCTGGGGCCACATCCAGCCACCCCATCAGCCCGGGGTGCCAGAGCCCCCTGCAGCTCCGGGCTGCCTCGGGGGGAAGCCTGGGCAGAGGGGAGGGGCTCAGAGGGGAGGGGCTTTTCCCCTCTTTCCGTGGGCTTCCCTCTGCAGGCCCTTTTCCTTTGGGGAGCCAGCTGTGCCCCCAGCCCTTGGCAGGCAGCACTGCCCAGGCATCCTGATGGGAGCCCAGGTGTGGCAGAGCCTGCCCTGTGCTGCTACCCAGCTGCTCTGGGAGCCAGGCCCTGCAGGGCCCGGCACAGCTTGGGCTCTGCCGCGACCCAGCTGGGGCAGGACTCTTGGGCTGAGGGCTTTGGCCTCCACTGCCTGCCCTCTGCCTTGCTACCCCAGGCACTGCCTCCCTCCCCCAGGTCTGCACCCCTGCTGCAGAAGCCCAAGCCAGCCCTGCCCCCTGCAGAAGGACACATTTCCCAATCCTGGGACGTCTGGTGGGGCACCTCATCCTGTGCTGCGCTGACTGGGACCAGGGCAGCAGACGTGGGGCTGTGGAGGCTCTTCGTGGCCTCTACTGCTTCATCCTGCAGCAAAAGAGTAAGAGAAGCTGCACGGGGCTGGCTCCCTCCACACAGAGACATTCAGGCAACCCCCTTGCTCTGCCCTCGACTTTTCTGTCCTGTTTGCTCTGTGGGACGTAGGCATCTCCCAGGCCTCCTCCAGGGCTCTGACATCCCTTGCAGCAGCGCTTTAATGGCCATCCTGGCCCGCTCATGCACACTGTCCTGGAAAACCTTCAGCAGCCTCTGCTCAATGCTAGGGTTTCTGCTCTGCTTCTGAGCAGAGAGTGCAAGCAAAGGCCTCTGCCTTCCTATAGTTCTACAAGTGATTTCCCCCTCTGCCCCTGGGGGAAGGCCCAGAGCCTCCCTGGGAATCCTGCTCCCCATGCCTGACTGGCAGGCCCTTGTCCTCCGCCAGCCACAGGTGTTTTTTCCCGATGCCCTCACCTGCCCTCTCCAGCTCCCCCTAACTCTTGCTGACTGCTCTGGGGTTGCCCTTGTGTCCAGGCAGGGAGCTGTTGAAGGACAGTCCAGAGCGTCTGCAGCTGCAGAGGGCCTGGGAAGCCGGGCACACCCTCTGGTCCAGCACCATCGCAGAGATCACCATGGTAAGCAGCGCCTTCCTGGCTGGGACTCTTGGCCAGCGGTCCAGCAGGGCATGTGGGTGAACAAAGGGATCCATTGCCCATGGGGCTGAGGGGCCCATGGTCATCAGGGAGAGGACTCCCATCATCCCTGAGGAAGGACTCGCCGAGGCTTCGCTCCGGGGCACAGTGGCTCCAGCCTGCCCAGCCACCGGCGAGCTTGGGTTCCCTGCGGGGCCAGCGCACTGCGACACTGACCCCAACCGTCCGCTCTCACCCCAGGGCCCTCTGTCCACACGCCCCACAGTGCCATCCCCAGCCCAGCACCTGCTCCCGGCTCTGCTGGGGCCGCTCTGCCATCACTGCCCCGTGCCTCTCGCCAGAGCTCGCTGCTCAGCTGAGCACTACGGTCACGACACACTTTGCAGCACTGCTTCTCTCCCCTTTTTGCTCCTGTAGATGTTTGTAAGATACCTCCAGCCCTCCGAGCGGACAGATGTCGGCCTCGCAGCCATCATGGGCATGAGATCCTCCAGTGCCTGTGACGCAGCGGCAGCTGCCCGCATGCTGGACGTGCTCGTGACAGAGCCTGCCTCCATGCTGGAGCATGTAAGCAGCCTGCAGCTGGCATGCCTGGGGCTCAGGGCCTCCAAGGGGCCTTTCCCTGCAGCTGCTGGGCTCCCCAGCACCGACACCCTTTGAGGCCAGGAAGGAGCAGTGGGAAGGGAAGCAGGTCTCAGGGCAGCGGGGGCTGTGGCTGCTGTTGGGTAGCAGCCCATCCTCAGCCATGTCCCCTGCAGGTGCCTCAGCTCGTGAGGTGCATCTACAGAAACATGAACTTCATCCGAGAGGTGTCTGCGCGGCGCAGCCTGGACAGGGCCCTTTCCCAGCTGGCCTGCTCCTACCCTGATGAGGTGGTGGAGAGCCTGCTGCGCTGCTCCCCGGCATGCGACAGGTACGGGGTGCCTGCACCCCACGGACTGGTGCTGGCTGGGGAGAGAGGCCTGCAGAGCCTGTGCTGCCAGCCGTGGAGCGGGCAGCAGGCAGGGGCAGGGCTGCCACACAACCTGGCGGCCCCGGGGCTGGCTAGGCCCCGCGCTGCTGCTGCGGAGGCCCAGCTGACCGAGTGCTCGTGGCTGCAGGGCCGCCTCAGCCCTGTGGAAGGGGATGGTGTCAGAGCCGTGGACGGCAGAGAAGGTGCTGCGGGAGCTGCTCAACATGCTGCAGGAGCCCCCCCTGCACCAGCCATCCAGCTTCAGCAGTGACAACCCCTGCCTCCTGCCCCTGGCCGTGAGTGACCGCACGAGGCCCCTCACTTGCCCCAGTGCTGCGCTCACCTCCCCGGCGCAAGAGGCAGGGTCTTCCCTCTCGCCTCCCTGGCCAACCCCAGACAGTGACCCCCCCGGTGGTGGCACACACACACGGCCCCAGCGGCTCCCCATCCAGCCCTGGCCCCACATCCCCCTGCCTCGCTCAGCAGGCTGGAAACCTGGGCCAGGGGCAGGGGCAGAGGCTGGAGCGGGGCCACTGCATGGCCCGAGATGGCTGCCAGGCCTGGGCCAGGGAGCCCAGCAGGGCCTGCGGGATACCTGCGGGCTTTCAGGGCCATGCTGACCCAGGACGGTCGTGGTGCACCAAGAGGAGCTGAGCCCAAAGAACCTGTGGGACTTGGCCCTGGCCGGGCAGCCAGGCTGGGCGCTCCTTGTCCCTCTCCCGTGGGCCAAGGCAGTGCCTGATCTTCAACACCCACATTCACCCCATGGGCTCGGGCAGTGTGGCAGGGACATGTCGGCAGTGAGAGCTCTCTCTGGGTGTTTCCTGCAGGCAACCAGGGCCCTGCACAAGATCCTCTGGCAGCCCACCTGCCCGCAGGAGGTGAAGGCATTTTTCCCCCCACTCTTCCTGGCGCTGCTCTTCCAGATTTCCTTCACTGCAGAGCTCATGCCCCAGGACGATCCTGTCTTCTGGAGGGAATGCCAATGGGATCACCCCAGTCCCACCAGCCCCGCCAGGTGCTTCATCCCAGTCCCTCTGCTTCTCCCATGTGCCTGAAGCCAAGGCCAGGCTCCAGCTCTGACCTGCGCTTTGCTCTGCATGCAGGTCTGCAGCACAGGCCATGCGAGAGCTGCTCTGCTGCGCGGGCTATGAGAGGCACGTGCTGGCTTTTGAGAGAAAGGGCGGCTGGGACCTGCTGCTCAGTGCAGAGACTCACCACAGGGGAGTGGGTTTGCTGGCCAGGTGAGACCCCCCCTTTGCTCTGTTTTTCCTCAGCATCGCTTCCCTGGAGACAGGGCGCACCACACAGTGCTTGCTCTTCCTGGTGGGTCACAGGGGGGTCCCCCGTTCTCCCCAAAAGGGGCTGCAGCCTCAGCACTTGTGCAAGGGACTGCACGAAGGAACCGCACTGGGAGCTGCCTGCTCCCTCGCTGCCGTATTACCATGCGTAGCGGAGCACCGCTCGCTGGAGTGGGCGCCTCGCAAAGCCCTGAAGTCCTGTGCCATGGGCCTGCGCTGAGCCTACAGAGAGCCCCGGGGCTCTGTCTGCTCACAGCCCCTCCGAGGGCAGACCACCAGGACAGGCACAAGATGCAGAGGAACATGGGCCCCAGGGCACAGGCATCCAAAAGGGGTAGGAGGTGGGATGTGCTGGATGGCCACGACTTCGGGGTTGCAAGGGTGTTTTTTCCCAGTCTCCCACCAAAATGAACCGAGCAATGCTCGGCACTGGCTTTCTCCTGGTGAGGGGTGACAGAGAAAGAGCAGCCCTCCACAAGCAAATGCCGCTGGCTGCTGTAGCTGCGTGCCAGCGCTACCTTTCCCTGCCTTGCCCTGGCCTGTTGGCTCACGGCTAGCCTGGGCAGTGCCAAGCCAGCAGGGGGTTGCCCGCTCAGCTCAGGACCAACAGTGCCTGTTTGCCCCCGCCAGGCAGATGAGGAAGAGCCCGAGTCCCCTGCCTTCCTGGCTCTTCCACCAGCTCACAGTGCTGCTCAGCAGGGAGGAGCCCTTTCGGGAGATCCCGGCCATGGCTTTCTTCATCGAGGTGGGCGTGATAGTGAGCAGTGTCCCTGCACGGTGCCTGTAAACGCTGTGCTCTCTTGTGCCCGTGGCTGTGGGGTGGGGTGCCTGTCAATGCAGCTGGGGCAGTGGGTGCACTCCTCTAAGTAGCCTTGGCTTTGGCCCATTTCTGCCAGGGTAACTGTCCCAGCCAGCGGTGTCTTGTGCCTCCTTTGAGCCAGCTCTCTCTCTCCACTTGCTCCTCCAAGGGAGCAGAAGCAGAGGCCGCAGCTGGCTCAGCAGCCGGGAGGAGCAGGCAAGCACTCTGTGCAGTGTGCTGTGAGGCAGAGGCCTGGGAGCAGGGCCAGGGGTGTCTCCACAGACACAGCTGCCTCCAGGTGGGGCTGTGTCTGGGCCCGGGGCCCTTGCCCTGTGCTGTCAGAGGGATCCAGCCCTGCACAGTGTAGGGAGTCCTGCAGGCTCTGCTGGGCTCTCACTGCTGGGTGCATTTCAGCTCCTGGTCTGCCCTGATCTTACCGGAGCGGACGACCATGCCCTGAAGCTCTTGCCAAGATACATCAGCAGACAGTCCCTGGAGATGCGCAGCCTGGTGCTCAGAGGCCTCATCACACTCTCGGAGAGACCCGAGACGGTAAGCAGTGGGCAGGCGGGCAAAGTGGTGCTGGCAGCCTGGGGCAGGCCAGGAGCCTTGGACTTGCAGGGAATCCACTGGGAGCTGTGGGAGCTGCAGCCAGCTTCCTCCACGGCCCCGTTCCCCTGGCCCGAGTCCTTCCTGCCAGGCCCTTGGCTCTGCTGCACAAGGAGAAAGGTGCCAGGGCCTGCCTGGAAGAGTTCCCACTGCTGGTGTGTGCTGGCTCTGCCAGGCAGAGATCCCAGCCCAGCACCCAGCAAGTTAGCTCCAAACAGCCCCTGTCGTGGGAGCGCTGTGCCCAGAGGAATGGTCCTGCTGCGAGAGGGACGACAAGCCACGTCCCAGGCCGAGGCTAGTGCAGCCAGGTGCTTGTGGGTGCCGAGGCAGCAGTGCTCGGCCCCCAAGAGGCTGCAGAGTGCTCAGGGCCACCCCAGAGAGCTCTGCCTTGCACAAGCTGTGGGTGCTGCAGAGCCCTGGCCCTGCACACGGAGCCCCCAGAGGAAAGGAACCTGCCTGAGCAGGGACTGCTTGCTGCCCTGGGAGCTTTCCCCGCCCAGGGGGCTGCAGCAGTTCCTGTGCCAGCTGCTGGGAAGCCGTGGGGAGGCTGGTGTTTAACCAGAGTATTTTTGCCAGGGTGCTGTGTCTCTGCTTCAGCACAAGGAAGTTGTGTCTTTCTCGCAGGCACAGAAAATGCAGAGCCTGCTGCCAGACATCATGCAGCAGCTGCAGGACGCTCACAGGGACATCAGTGTGAAAACCCTGGTGGTGCTGAGAAACATCCTGTGCTACATGGACGGGCAGAAGGCCAAGCACATCGCTGTGCAGCTGGCTGAGGAGCTCCTGCCACGCTTTGATGACGTAAGGCTGGAGGGAGGGCCGGGGGCTCTGTCAGTGTGCCTGTGGGTCCGTGTGTGTGGCCACGGGCACGTCCCTCACCACGGAAATCCAGAAGGTCCCCTCTGGAGGGAGAGGGAGGCAGAGCCCAGGAAGGCTGTCCTGCTGCTGCCAGACAGCCCTCAGTCTCCAGCAGCCTCAGCACAGGCCTGTCCCCAGCTCCAAACTCCTCCCGAGGTGGGGCACGGTCGTGCCAGAAGAGGACCAGGCCTCGCAGTGGAAGCCCCCTTCTCGTGCCTGGTTCCTGGAGCCGATGCTGAGGCCTCCCCTCCCCTCTTTGCTCCCCTAGGAGGCCAGCCGGGTGCGAGAGCTCTCCATCCTCCTCTTTAAAGACGTCTTGGGGATTGTGGCAGGCAAGAGCGACCAGCAGATGAAGCAGCGAGTGCAGAGGAGCCTGCTCCCACTCTTCTTCCGCATGAGCGACCACATCCGGAGCGTGGCCCAGGTGCGGATTTCAAACTGGACTGATGGTTTGGGGAGGGCAATGCTGACAGTGCTTGGCTGGGCCTGAGCTCCAGGGGCAAGGGCTGTTCCCAGCACTCCCTTTGAAGGGGTGTCACCCTGAGGCCCCACATCCTGAGTCCCAGGGGACAGTGCAGCGGTGCCCTACCTGTCTGTCCCAGGCCCACCAGTGCCATCAGCTAGGGACAGACCTGATCCCCACTGCATCTTCCCCTGATGGGCTGGGAAAGGCTCTGAGCCTTGCCCAGATGAGGGGGATGCAGGGTGTCCTGCCCCGCCTGTGGCGACATTTCCCCGTCTCTGCTGCTCTGCAGGCCTCTCGGGAAGCCCTGCTCAGAGCAGCACAGCTCTTCAACTGGGAGCAGCTCAGGCACCTCACCAAAACCGTGCAGCTGTGGAAGATTGGCGAGTGCCTGGTAAGGACAGCCCCAAAGCCCCCGGGCCCAGGCTGCACAAGGCCTGCTCCCCGTGCCCAGGGCCTGCAGCTCTGCCCTTCACCCCCTGCTCCAGCCCAGAGCTCACAGCCTGGAGCTGCACACAGGCTCACTCTCCTCCAGCCCCCAGCCCCAACGAGCTCTGCTGCAGCCCCACTGCCCTCGCTGCCCCTGGGATGCTGAAGGGACCCCAGGCCCAGCAGGGCCTTGGCAGCAGCTTGTGGGGGGGGTGGGGGGGTGGGAGGGCGGTGGTGTCTCAGCACCCCCAAGCCATGCTCTGCCCTCTGCTCCCTCCCAACCTTGGCACTATACAGCTCCTGCCTGGGAGTTGAGAGCATCCTGGTACGAGAAGGAAGGGGAGGGCAGCCCTCAGAGGGGGACGGGCCTGGCTCACGGGGAAGGGAAGGCTCAGTCCCAACCCTGGGCCCTTGTCCTCACTCCAGCTGCAGGGGGACAGGAGGCGAGTGGAGCAATACCTGTGCCAGAGCCTGCCCTACTTGGAGGACCCTCAGCCATCTGTGCGAGAGACAGCCGTGAGGTTCATCGGTGAGCTGCAGACCCTGGGGGCCCGCTTGGTCCCGGCACAACATGATGCCAGTCCTGGCTGCTGTGCCTGCAGCAAAAACCAGCCCAGCAGCTGCCAGAGCCCCGCTGCCCTGGGCAGGGCCTGGGCTTCCAGGGGCTCTGTGTCTCCCTGCCCCATCCCTGCCCACACAGGCAGGCTGACAGGAGGCTCGAGCAGTGCTTCACGCCCTCCCAGGGTGCTGCACCCCAAGGGCTGTGCTGGGCTCAGCCCTGCCCAAGGCAGGAGGGTGCACGGCCAGGCCGGCAAGGCCAGGTGGGAGCTGTGCTGCTGGCAGCATGCTGGGCTGCGTGAGGGGTGACGAGCGGTGTGTGCTTAGGGCTCGCCGGGAGGCAAGTGAAGACCTGGGGGAAGGAGAAGCTGCAGGACATCTGCAATGGTGAGCGCGCGTAGTGCTGCCTCAGCTGGGGCTGGCAGGGAGGGGGAAGGAGCCTGGGCAGAGAGCTCCAATTCCCATCCTGCCCACAGCAAGGAAGGCTCAATCCCCCTGGGTGGAGGGGATGGGGGCATTTGGGGCACTCCTGATCAGCAACCTCCAGCTGATCCATTTGTGCCACCTGCTCCCTCCTCCCCATGGGAAGAGCTGCCTGGGGCTCACCCTGTCTGCAGGGCATGCCTGGGAGCTCTGCAGATACAGGCAGCTGATCTCTGCTCGGTGGCTTTCTCTCTCAGTCCTCCAGCCCCTCGAGAATGACCTCCAACCCACGATCCGTTCCCTGACAACGCAGACCATCCTGATCCTGACATCTTCAGGGAAAAGGTCCCCATCAGGATCCAAGCTCCAAGCACTGCGCTCCTGGCTCCACAGAGTGCAGCAGAGGTGGCACCATCCTCCGGCAGATGGCTCTACCTGAGCAGAGCCAGAGCAACGCTCCTCATCCCCTCATGCTGCCCACTGGGGCACACTGGCTCCTGCCTGCCATCTCCCCCTGCCCGCAGGACAGTGGCCCTCCACGGGCACATCCCGCCCCATTAATGAGCTCCCCAGGCACCCCTTGCTGTGCTTGCCACAAAGAAGCAGCCCTGTTTCTTCACCACGTCTGCGTGTCATTTCTTTAGGGAGAAAAAGGCAAGTGGCAAAACGCAGTCCCACAAGCAACTAGGATCACCCTGAGAGGGGCAGGACCTGTCCACTCTTCCCCGCAGCCTGGGACAGCCCAGAACATCCTGACAAACTTGGTCTCTGCTGCAAAGCAGCAACTGCTCTGGCAGGCCACAAAACCTGCCTCTTTCCAGTTGCTGGCATTTACACCTCACACATACACATATGCCCTGGTCCCACTCCTCTTGTGCACACTGCTCCCTCCAGCTGGTGACACATCAGCCTAGGGGCCCTGCAACCTGCGGTCCCTTCTCCACTTGCTGGCACTTAGACCTTGCAGCACTCACACATGGGAGAGAGAGTGAGGTTACACGGGAAAAAACACTTCCAAAAAGAGTTTAAGAACAGAGGATAGACTACAGTCATCAGGTACAGGGCTCAGTTGGGCAAGAGTAACGACCAACAGCTGCTCACACACCACTGGCCCCTTTCATCCCCCTCTCTTTTCCCACACCTGGTTCTCCCAGACCCACCCTGGTCCTCCCCTTTCCCTGCCTTTGGCCCTTCCCCTGAACTGCCCAGAGTAACTTCCGCACAGTCTCACAAGCCCCTTCTGCAGTCCCAGCAGCAGGTTTGCACAGGCCCCCTCAGATATCCCAGAATACTCCCATCAGTCTCCTTTCCCCTTCTGATCAGTCACCAGGTTCAGGCCCCCTCTCTTCAGGGACAAGCCTGAGGTGTTTCTGCAATGGCCCAGCCAGCAGAGCTGCAGGGTTCTGCTCTTCCTCCCTGTCTCCCTCAGGAGGGCTCTGGAGCTGTGTGTTTAGCACTTCCCTCTCCCTGGGGCTTTCCTCTACGCTGACCAGTCCTTAAGCAGATCGCTGAAGAAACCAGGGGCTCACACATGCCACATTCCCTTACACATACCAAACACCAGGCTAAAACCAACCTGTAGTCTACCAACCTGTAGTCTACCACCCATGCCTGGGACCCATCCTTCAGGCTGCTCAGGCAGGTAATCATGCTTTATGTGACTTGGGAGGAGCCTTGCAGGTGCATTATCCCTCTTCCTACTGACAGGCACTTTTCCAGCATGCTCATAGCCTTTAACACAGATGTTTCAGGAAGCATTTACATCACTCTCCCTGCCCTCTTCTTGAGAGGATAAGCAAGTGTGTCATCAGGAGGTGCAGGGCAGCTTATCTGAAGTAAGGGAAGCTAGTTCAAAACAGCGAGCAGATTTCCGGAGCAGATCGCTGTGTTTCTCCCGAGCCCTCAGACCTCTGCAGCAGCTCAGCCTGCAAGACGGGGATGCTGCAGCGGGGGGACCCTGCCTGCCAGAGGGGCTCCTGCAGGCACCAGCCCTGCTCCAGCACCTCCGCTCCCAGCTGCTCCACAGCCATTCCCCATGCCAGGCCTGCCTGTGGGCCAGCTGGCTGCCTGTGCCTGGCAGGGCCCAGCCAGGCAGAGGCTGCAGCACCAGCTTTGCTCCCAGCACAGCACCTCCAGGCAGGCCAGCAGCAGTGCAGGACACCTGAGTCAGCCTGAGCTAGCACAGGTCTGTCTGGGCCTCAGGGAAGCCCCTTCCCCAAAAGACCACCCTTCCTCCTCTCCTGCCTCTCGGGCTTGCAGGATATTGCGGGCCGAGTTCAGTGCTCTTGCTTTTGCTCTGTAGCTCTCACTGTGCACAGCAACAGCAGCACTGCTGCAGGTGGCACTTGATTCTCAGCAGCCAAACAGAGGGGAAAAAAACACCACCACCACCACACCTTTCCTTATGTGGGGAGTGAGACAAAATGCCCTGGGTCCCTTCCAGCTCTCTGCTGCAGCCCTCACCTGAAATATGCAGGCTGGGGAGAAATGACAGAGGGGAATAACTGGTTGGAAGGAGGAGTGCCAAGCATTAACCGCTCCCCCCACCCCCATGCTCCCACCTCCAAAACCCCACGACCACCAAAGTCCAAAGGCCCAGCTAAGGAGCACAGCTCTTTCCAAGGCAGCAGAGCTTTGACCCACAAAAGCATTGTGCATGTTTTCTCCCTTTGGCACAGGACTAGATGTTCTTGCCTTTCTCTTGGATGCGAACCAGCAATCTTTCTGACTGACTTGCTGCCACTTGGAGGTGACTCAGGACATCGGTTACTTAGCCCTTCTCACATCGTCCCCTGCCTGCGGGGTCTTGGATGCCTGGGTTCTGCCAGCTTCCCCGGATGTTCAGAGCCAAAGCTTCACTGTCAAGTCTGTGGTAGCCCTCTGGCACAGATGTACCAAATTTGTCAGCAATTGGTAAAGCGAGGCTTTTGGCACTTTCAGATGTGCACTTGTGCACTTTCAGATGGGATCATGACACACGAACTACTGCAATGTGGCAAGCAGAGAAGGGGTAGAGGGAAGCAAGTTAGCCCTAGGTAGAGAAGGGGTGTCAGGGGACAGGGAAGCGCTAGGAGTTCCAGGATCATAAATGCAGAGTTCCATCACGAGTCCCAAATATGTATTTCTTCTTCTTGCATCAGGACACGCTCAAAGAGTCTCTGATGTGCGAAGCGCACTTTCAGGGACCAGAGTGCCAAGCAGCGTAAAGCAGGGGAGTTGCCTCCTTGCAGTTCATGGAGCTGTGTCAGATTTGACCACTGGGGAGACGACCTTGATTTCTTAAGAGCTTGTAAAGCAGGAGGTGGCATTAAAAATGTGTGCAAAAGCTAAAAGGAGAAAAAGACGCCCATGTTTCCCTCATGTCTCTTTTTTGATGCATTCAGCTGTGCCCATCCAATTCGCTTTCTCTTTTTAGGCCACAGTGGTTCTTTCCATTGTTGATCCTGGAAGTGCTGGGATATTCAGTACTGGCTGAACAGCAGGCTTGTTTCCCAGCTGCCCCCAGAGCGAGGAGGCCTAAGAGATCCTGCATCCCTATGGCTTTCCTCCTCGCTGCCTGCAGACCTGACAGCCTGTAACTCATGCTAGTTTCCTCTCCTGCACTGCCGACTCATCAGCTCCAAAACTGTTGCCACACATCTTGAATGAAAGAGGAAATCCAGAGTGTCTAATGCAGCAACGATGAGGAAATGCTGTAAAAAGAGGCCAAATCTACCATCTGTGAGGAGGTGCTGTGGCAGAGAAGGGGGAAAAGTCATTTGCCACTGTGCTGTTAATCTCGGACTGAATTTTCAAGAGCAGCAAGTGGTGGCCCTGGCGATTGTGTCAGCTGAAATTGTCTGTCTGCAGCAGTGTTGTGTCATCATATTCCTGCACAGGGCAGAGCTACATGACGGTTCAGGAGATTCAAGCTCTTGGGAGAGACGTGAAGCAAAGTTCCTGTTGTTTGCGCTTTGTCAAGGCTCCTCAGAAGATGTCTTAGGAAGGCCGAGAGGAACCACACACTTGCAGCAGTCCCTTTGCATTAAGCATTCTCCTGTACCTAAATGCTGGTGTTGGACACGTATATGGTGAAACTTTGGAATCGCATGTCACTGAGAAATACATGTCATAGTCCTGCCGCTTTTCTGCAGAGAGAAAGAGTATGGTTTGGGGGGCCTGCCCTACAACCAGCTGCACACAGACGCACTCTTGTCTCTACTCATAGCCCAGCTGACTTAGCCAGCTGACCTGGGACCGCAGGCATGTGTGCGTGTTATGGTCATTTGTGGCTCCCCTGGCGCCTCTGTGCTAAAGGTCTTGTGAAGGGAGACAGTTTGTGAAGGTCTAGCCCATGTTAGTCCCTCCCTTCCTCTGGGTCCCTGTATCACTAGGGATACAAAGACACTAACTACATCCTAAGAATCTCTGGAGGAGCACCGCTGTAACTGCCCGAAGGCTCCTGTAACTCACTCTAACTACCTACCCACTCAGCTTCCTGGAACCACTCGGAGCTAACTATCCTAATACTGCACTATACCATTAACTACCCTCCCCTAAGAATACTCTAGAATACCCTACCTGAGGAATGCTATGAGAATACTGTAACTAACGTTAGGGAAATTAGGCTCGCCGGCCACCGTAACAGGGTCTGACCCTAAGTTCCCGCAGAAAAGTTCAGAGCCAAATCAAAGCAAATTAAATAATTAAATTTTAATGATGCGCGTGCAGTAATTACAGCTCAAGCCAGGTGCCTCCGAAGAGGACCTCAAACAAAGAAATCCCTGGGCAATTATAACTTTTCAAATTAAGTTTCCCACCCCGCATGCGGTCGTTCAGACCAATAGTAATTTTTAGGTCTGGAGTCTCCTGCTCCTTATTGGGTCTCATCATTGTTCCTAGGCAGGCTGTTTTTCTCCCTTATCTTTACTGTTGTGGTTTCTGCTGACAGTTGTACCTTTGCCTCTTGTTGGGTCCTACCATTGTCTCTCAAAGTCCTGAGAAGGAGGAGGAGGAGGAGGAGGAGGAGGTGGAAGAGGAGGAGGAGGTGGTGATTCCAAACCATGGCAATTAACACTGCCCCAGCAGTGAGGGGAGGCTTTGTTCCCCAAGGTCCTGACGCTCTGCACTGGTCTTATTTCAAAGCCTTGACATCCTACCTATCCGAGTGTGAGACACAGGAATGCAGACTGCTTGTCACTTCCTTATCTTCTCAGCTTGAACCAGCTCTGAGGCCCTTTTCTTACTGAACTAGGTAAAAGTTCATTATTTTATCTAAGCGCGGCCTAAGGCTTCAGCAAATTTAGCGCCTCATGCTAAGCAAGTTTTATAGAAGCTGTGCTAAGCGGCTACCTCCAGACAGTTTCAGTACAATATTCTTTAACAGTCCTGCCTTTGTTTTTTTTTTTAAGCATCCCTGCTAATATTTTAAAAACACAGAGTTCTCGAAGTCTTTTGAGGCGTACTATCACTTCTCATAACTTTATGCGTAATAGCATCGTAAGTAATAGGCATAATACAGTTAACACAACTACTACTGGGTGTAACACGTGATTACAAATCCCTGTTGCAGTTGGTGACCATCCTAGAAGAGTTTCCCAACCATGATGTTCTCCATCCCTTTTTACCCTTTCCAAGATGTGGGGTATCTCTTCTGCATCTGATGAACAGTGCTTAGAGTTTTCTGTCCATCGTTTGGGATGCATTCTAGCAGTCGACGCAGATCATCACATTGTAGTGGTTTCTTTACTAGTGTAAGATTCATTCTAATGGGGGTAGGTAGTAAATTTTGGCTCAATGTCTACTTAGATTGTAACAATTGATAAGATCTAATAGGAGCTGAATAATTAAAGTTGTATCCCATAATTTTGGTAAAGTTACAAATAAAAATATTTGAGTAATTACTTGTATCTCCAACAATGTTATCTCTGTATATAAGATTACAAAGTGTTCTCACACATACACATCCTTTTTCAATATATACAAGTACAGTTCAACCTTCACAGCAAAATAAGAACATAGTATGACAGTATATGGCCTGTTCCATACAGGTTTTAACTTGGATTTTCCTAAAAATCCTTTAACTAAAACTTCATCCCCAGGCTGTACATCAGGCACTTGTATTTCAGGTGGTGTGGATTGATATCATTGAGCATATTTATTCAAGATTTTCAAGCCTTTTTTGCAAACTTAGAACATACTGGGTTAGTTGTTCATCTCCGTTTAATAGGCTGGTTTTAGCTGGAATAAGAAGTCCCTAGTATAGCTAAATGTCTCCCAAAGAGAATTTCTGCTGGTGTTAGTCCTAGGGGTTGCCGTGGGGCATTTCAAACATCCCATAGAGCTAAGTGTAATGCTTCTGGCCATTTTAGGCTAGCATGTGTACATATTCTTGCTCTTTTTTCTTTTAATGTTCTATTCATTCTTTCTACTTGTCCTGAAGACTGTGGGTGATAAGGGGCATGTAGGTTTCTTTTTATTCCTAATGATTTATGTAATTGAGTGATGATGCTTGCCGTAAAATGGGAGCCCCTGTCTGAATCAATGGCTTCTGGGACCCCACACCTGAGTATGATTTCTTTCAGTAAGGCTTTCACTGCTCCCCTTGCGTTGGCCTTTCTTGTTGGGAAAGCTTCTACCCAGCCTGACAACTGATCTACTCTCACTAACAAGTGTTTGTACCCACTGGCGGATGGCATACCCGCGTAATCTATTTGTAGCCTTTGGAAAGGGAAGTAGGCCCATGGTCGTCCCCCTAACTCTGATCGTGGTTTGCTGCTTGAAAACTTCTGGCAGGTTGGGCAGCTATTCGTTATTCTTTTTGCAGCTGCTTAAATTCTTGGAGTGGCTCATATTTTCTGTACCTGGTTAGCTATTGCCTCGGCTCCCGCATGAGCTTTATCGTGAAATCACCTAGCTACAGTAAGTAAATATATTTTTTGGTAGAATTGGTTTTCCTCCACTTGTCCATATTCCATCATCATTTTGTTTTGCTTCCCACTGTTCCCATTGTTTTTTCTCTTCCATGGAGCAGTCCTTTTCAAATATGGTTTTGGGCTCTATTAAATTTGGCCACTCACTTTGGTTCATCCTTGGAACTGCCCCCATACATTCTCTCAGAGGTTGTCGAGCTGCAGCCTTTGCAGCGGCGTCGGCTAAAGCATTTCCTTTACTAACTTCTGTAGTGTCCTTAGTATGGGCTGGGCAGTGTATTACAGCAATTTCTTTGGGCAGCTGGACTGCTTCCAGCAAATTACATATTTCTTTTCCATTAGCTATTTTCTTTCTCGATGACGTAAAAAAATCCTCGTTCTTTCCATAACATCCCTGTTGCATGCCATACCCCAAAGGCATACCAAGAGTTAGTGTAGATGTTAACTCGCTTTCCTTTTCCCAGGTGTGCTCCACTTGTCAAGGCTACTAGTTCTGTTCCTTGTGCATTCATTCGTGTGGGAAGCAGTTTGGCCTCTATTACTCATTTTGGCTGACTACAGCATGCCCAGTTTGTCACTGTCCCTGCAGGTAGTAGGATGAGCTGCCTACAAATAGAATTAGATCCGGGTTTTGCAAAGGAGCCTCAATTAGGTCGGTTCTCGGCTTACTTGAAATGTGCTTTACTGGCTCACACTGCTGATGTTTTTCTCCATCATCAGGCAGAGGTATTAGGGTTGCTGGATTCAAGGTATTGCATCTCTTTAGGACAACATTATCTGCCATTAGGAGGATCAGTTCATATCTGCGTGCCCGTTGCAGCAATAATGCTTAGGCCGCATATTGTTTTAGCAGAATCTCCACTTCATGCGGGACATAGACTGTTACAGGGTGTCCCAGAATGAGAGGGTGGCTTCTCTCTACTATTGCCACTGCTGCCGCCACAGATTTAATGCAGGCTGGTGCCCCTGCTGCAATCGAATTTAGTTGAGCAGCATAATATGCTCCTGGTTTCTGATGGGGTCCTAATTGTTGCGGTATTACCCCTCTGGCAATCCCCTTACATTTGTACATACAAATTGAAGGGCTTTGTATCATCTGGGAGCCCGAGAGTAGGTGCAGATGCCAAAGCTCCTTTTATAGTTCTAAAAGCTTGCTCTCTTTCAGGGCCCCATGCAATGGGTTCTGCTTCTCCGTTTCTAGTTGCCTCTGTCGGGGGTTTTGTTCATGCTCCCAACCCAGGAATTCACGGTCTGCAAAATCCCACAGCTCCAAGGAATCCTTGTAATTGTTTCTGTGTTACTGGACAGGGGAGTTTATTATAGCATCCATTCTTCCTGGATCTACTAGCTGTTACCCTTCTCTTAGACTGAACCCCAAGTATTTTACCTCTTTTTGACACAGCTGGAGTTTAGACAGAGATGCCCGGTAATCTTTTCTCTGCTAAAGTAGTACCTAGATGTACAGAGTCTATTATACAGGTATCTTCATCTTTACTTGCTATCAGTAAATCATCTACATATTGCATGAGAGTTGACCCACCCAGTAATTCTACCTCTTTTAAATCATTCCTTAGTATTTGTGAGAAAATTGTGGGAGACTTTGCGAACCTTTGTGGGAGGCGTGTTCACATCCTCCACTGCCTCTCCAGGGTCGCTGGGGTTCCCTTCTTCTTGTTATTCTGAGGGATCGTTTCCATGGGCTAACTCTTGCAGCTGAAAAGAACACGCTCACCGCACATGTCCTAAGTTTTTACAGTAACAACATTCTCTCCTTTCACTTCTCCCCCATCTCCTTTCTTTCTTTTACTTGCTCAGCTTTCTGGTTTTCCTCTAAACCATCCTAAACGAATACTGCTACAGTTAAAATCTTTTGTAAAGCTGCTCCTTGACAGCCTGGCATATGCTCTTTAAAATACTTTCGTGTATCAAGGGCTGCTCGATCTATAAAAACACTAATTGCGAGTGCATCATTGAAGTTTTGTGGGGGTCATTCTTCCATATTTCAGCAGGGTTTGCCACAGCCACCCCCAGAAGTCACTGGGGTGTTCATCTAATCACTGTCTGCATTCTTGCACTTTAGTCCAATTTACTCCTAACTCTCTGCATGCTCTAATTTCTTCTACTAAATTTCCAAGTCCTGTTTGACACACGGCTCTGTCTCCTGCATTATTATAATCCCAATTTGGATCATTTGCTAGCCAGGGGTTTCTGTTTCCCCCGGCTTGCTGCGCTACTTACGCATCTTTGTTAATTATCTTATCCCATTCATTTGGTCAAAATAGTTCCCTGAAAAGAATTTGAGTATCGCTCCAGTTTGGGTTGTGCTCGGTGCATACATTAGAAAATAACTGGACACATCACTCTGCATCTTTTCTTAGTCTTGGCATTTTACCCCCCCATAAGGCAAGATTACTCGGGTTCCAGGGTTGATTAGTAAGTACTCGCAACACAGGCCGGGGCGGGCGGGGGGGGGGGTGTTTGGCCCCTCCCTTTCCCCCTGGCTGTAAAGCGGCAGGGTTAGCCAGCACATTGGAGATCACAGGATAGAGTCCAGCAGCCGGCACAGTAGAGGGAGAAGGAGGAGGACGAGAAGTAATGACAGATAGATCATCAGGCATATAAGGTGGAGCAGAACCTCCCAAGCATGCTGATGTAAAAAAGAAGAAAGGAAAAAGTCTGTTGTCTTCATTGTCCGAGGGATGGAGCTGTTATTGTAGACTTGGGTGGAAAAAGCAGGCCTTGGAGTTGCATGTTGTGCGATTGGCTGTGCAATGGGGAGATGCCTCCTGGGCTGTTGAGTGGTGTTTCCTCTGACCTCAGGTCCATCTGAAATGCCTCCTCTCTGTTTGTCTTGCACCATAGTTGCTGCTTGAGGCAGAAGAGTGTCAGAGAAAAATTGTGGCTTTCATCCAGAGAAGTTCAAAATGCGGAGAGAAATGATGCAAGACCAGCAGGCCATAACTACGGGTTCTCTCTCGCTTCCCCTTGCAGAAAAGGAGAAGAAGTGACCCAGGGGCTGGAGATGCCATGACAAGAGTAAGTTTATGCCAGCTTCTGCCAAGGCCCAGGAGAGTGCAGCAGCATGGACTACTGCGCTGCAGGGTCATGGATCTTGAGGCCTGGCGTGCATGCGGCACTCTCTGCTTTCCCCTGCTTCGGGGATGCCCTGGGTTAGCCCCTGATGCCTGTGTCTCTGAGCAGCCCCAGGCAGTGTCCGATGCTGGTGCTGCGCTGAAGGGGGCGGAGGATGGCAGTGGGAGCGAGTGTGCAGAGTCTGTGGGCCGGCAGGGGCAGGCAGGGAGTCAGCCAGGGTGCGAGGGAATTTGTCCCTGCCATTGGAGCATCCTGTGAAGACAAGCAAGCCGGGCTCTGCAGAGGCTGGAGCCATCTGAAGCCAGCCCAGAAGAGCGGAGGAGGCTGGAGGCCAATGGATGGTGGAGAACGGGCCAGCAGCTGTTGCTCTGGTAAATGTCTCCAAATTTGAGTGGCGTTTCCCCTCTGGTGACTAGCAGGGCCAGGGTGGCAGGGCCAGGCTGTCCCTGCCAGCAGGGCCAGGCTGGGCAGCGGCAGCCTCACAGCATGGGCCAGACACTGGGCCCAAGGTGCTTTGCGGGTTGGACATAGGTCCCATCCACACTGGGCCTGCCCTGGGCACGGGGTCCCTGTTGCACCCTGGGGTGCTGCTCTTTACTGCTGTGGCATCGCCCTGGGCATGACTTGCAGCGCACAGCCAGGGGGATGGAGAGAGCCACCAAACTGGTACAGCTTGGTGGGTGCCCGTCCCTGCCCGAGCTGGGGCTGGGTAGAGCCCTGGTCCAAAATCCAGCACAGGACACTGAAACGCTGCATCTCTCATGCCATGGCTGTTTTGTAAGTGACACCCTCCACCCCCCCAACTCCCCCGGCAGGTGAGGAATAAATATCAGAGTCCAGCAGCTCTTGCAGGTACAAGTCATGCACAGCTGGGGCCTCTTTGGCAGCTGCAGGCTGCTGTTTCGGAGGAAGCAAGCAAATGGGGACTTCCAGAGATGTTTAACACCTCAGGGAAGCCTCTAGGACTGAGCTGGCTGATGAGATAGTGGGTGGCCTAAACAGACCAGCCTGCAGTGATTCACCCCCACAAAAGCCTGAGCCAGGAAAAAGGGTCATGTTGCTCAGCAGACATGCACAAGGCTTTGTTTTGCTCATGGGTATGAGGTTCCCAGTGGCAGCTGCTTTGCAGCCACTTGAAAGCAAGCAAAACCTTTGCGATGTGTAGGGCAACTCAAACTTCCAGAGCAAGTCCTGGGCTGCAGGAAACTGTGAGCAAGTGTGGTGGTGTCCTTCAAGTAGCATGCAGTTACTGAAGGTCTAACTAGCTCCTGTTGCTTCCCAGTGTTACAGGAGGCCCCAATTCTGAAAAGGAATTGCGTTTGGGATTTGGGCCAAGGCCGCCAGGGCCATGACAGGGCAGAAACCAAGGCCAGTGGGGCCAAAGGGAGATGGGGACAAAGCCCACTGGGGCCGTAGCAGTAAATAAATGTACTGTGTGACAAAGGAGTTGACATGCTTTGGCTCGTGGTTGGGTGGTCCCAGGGAGGGGAGAGGAGGATGTGGGGACATGGGGGAGGTTCCAGAGGACATGGGGGATCCCAGAGGATTTGTGGGTGTCCCAGAGGACATGGCAGGGGAGGGACCCCTGGGGACATGGGACTCCCAGAGGTGCCCCATGGGGATATGAGGTTCCCATGGTGTCCTGGAGGACATGGGGGAGAACAGGGGACTTAGGGGGTCCCAGGGCTGCCATGCAAGAGGTAGGGGATGCCAGAGGATATGGGGGAGTCCCAGGGATGGGGAGAGGGGACCTGGGGACACAGAGGTGTCCCAAGAGATGTGGGGGAGGGGTTCCAGGAGTGGGGGGCAGGAAATGTGGGGATTAGGGAGATTCTGGAGGCATGGGGGGGGCTAGTTGGTGACAGGGAACATGAGGACATGGTGAGGGTCCTAAGGGCTGCTAGGGGGTGCAGGGGGCATGGGAGCAGCAGAGGTGTCCCAGAAGACACAGGGGTGCCTGAGGGGACCTGGATGGGGTCCCAGAGGTGCCCCGGAGAATACTGGGGGAGTCGCAGGGCTGTCCCAGGGAACATGAGAGTGGGTCCCAGAGAGGACACAGAGAAACTGGCAGTGTCCAAGGCTTTTTTTACCCTGCGCTGTGGCTCTGGGGCCACTCAAGGCTTTTCTTGCCCCAGAGGGAGGCCTGGTGGGCCCCAAGTGGGATCCTCGGCCCTGTGGCCTCTCCAGGGGCACCAGGGAAGCCTCAAGCTAGTCCTGACCATGGTGGATCCCCGTATCCACCTCTTGGCACAGCCCCTGAGCCACCTGGGCCAGCTCAGCCACCGCTGCCTCCCGCCCTGGAGACCCTGGGGGCAAGGGCACTCAGGTCACAGCATGGCACTAGGGAGGGGGGGAACAAGGGACAGGGAGAGGCAGGGCTCAGGGCCTGGCACCAGGGAGACAGGGGACACAGGGCCCTGGCTGGGGCCAAGGAGGGGATGGGAGGGAACAGAGCTCAGGGCCTGGAACTGGGGACCTGCAAGGCATACGGGGGACAGAAGCCAGGGTTTAGGGCTTGGCTGCAGGGCTAGGGGAGATGCTGGGCACACAGGAAGATGTGAGGGGTAAAGCAGAGGCCTGGCACAGAGGCCAGGAGGGACAGGGTACACAGAGGACATGTGTCAGGGCCTGGCTCCAGGGACACAGTGGAGACAGGGGTTAGGACATAACCCCTGGGGACAGGGAGGGATGTGGGGAAACCCTGGGGGCAGGGGACCATGGGGTGGGGCAGAGCCTGCTCCTGGGGGTTCCCAGGACCAGCCAGGGTCGCAGCCCCATGATCCCAGGGTGACCCCAGCCCTCCTCTGGGACGCCAGGCTGCCCTCCAGACCCCTTCCAACATCTCCTGACACCAAGGTGCTCCTTTGATTCCCACCAGACCACAAAGCATCCCCCATGACCCTCGCCACAACCCCAAGGTGCCCCTTTGACACCATCACACTACTGGGTGCCACATGAACCCCAGGTGCCTCCCATGACCCTCCCCATGATTCCCCAGCCCTCCAAGACCCCAGGGTGCCCACCAGATTCCATAGTCTCCCCATCACCCCATGTTCCCTCCAGCCCTCTGAGACACTGGGGTGTCCCCCATGACCCTGAGCCAGGGAGATTCCACCTGTGTTGGGGTTCCTGGGGGTTTCCCCTCCCTCCTCCTGGGCAAGGGCAGGCTCATGGCCTCCCAGGTAAACCAGGGTCAGGTCAAGGCAGACCTGCGGACAAGGACAGAAGCCACAGGGGGATGGGGTCAGGGCAGGCTTCACATCACACACCTCACTGCACACCTACCTCTGACAGGGCCAAGCTCACCTGGGGTGTGAGGGCGTAGGCATAGAGCTTGGCATGCCGAAGGACCGTGTCGAGGACGTAGGCTGCCACACGGGCCACCTGGCTTGGCCCAAACACAGCCACACTGGCTGGGGGGCACTGCAGGGATGACACCATGGGCAGAGGCAGGCAGGGGCTGGGCAGTGGGCGGGGAACGTACAAGGGGAGGGGAGCATACAAGGTGCCTGCGGGCATAGGGGAGAACAGGAACAGCATGCTGGTAGCATGCAGGGAAGAGTGCAGGGAGCATGTGGGGAGTGTTTGCATCCTGGTAAGTGTGTGGGAGGCAGGCAGGAAGTGTGTGGGTGCACACAACTGCATGGGGATAGTCTGAGGGCCATGTAGGCACTGATAAAGCCTGCAGGGAGTGCTGGGGCACTGAGAAGTGTGTGTGCAGCATGGAAAGAGCACACAGGCCCCTGTAAGTGTGCAGGGAGCATGTGAGGACCATGTGGGCATTGATAAGCATGCAGAGAGCATGTGGGTTCCAATAAACGCATGGGGAGTGTGCAGAGAGCATGCAAGGAACATGCAGGTACCAACACGAGCGCAGGGGGCGTGCCAGGAGCACGTGGGTGCCAGCAAGCCTGCAAGGGGCATGCAAGGACTCACAGGCACAGTGTGGCGCAGCAGCAGCTCACCGAAGGAGCTGTAGCACTCCTCCAGGTCAGGCAGAGGGGTCTCTGAGGTCCGGGAAGGGCTGGCAGTGAGCCCTGCTCTGTGCCAGCGTTCCCCCCGCCCCTCTTCCAGCCCTGCCCTCACCTGCACACACGGCAATGGTGCGACGCACAATGCCCAGCAAGGCCAAGAGTGGCCCTGGGACCAGGTCCAGCTCCCAGCCTGGCTTCAGGGTCCCCTTGTAGGCGCTTCCCAGGGAGCCCAGTGCTGTTCACAGAGCTGTGGGGAATTTCCCTTGCATTGCCTGGACCCTCGGAGCTCTTGGGGGTGTTTCCCATCATCGTGGGGGCAGCCAGAGCCCCTCCAGGGCTGCGTGAGGTCCCCAAACCGCTCCCGGATTTGCTTTCAGCACTCCGCAGTGTCGCTCATGTGCCTGGGGCAGCCTGCAGGCACCATCCTGTCAGCTGCGCTGAGCCCTGCAGTGTGCCTTATGACCCCTCTGGTGTGCGCCAAGGCCCTTCTTTTGTATTTTGGTCTGCCCCAGAGCCCTGCACTTGCCCTCAGGACCCCTCGGTTCACATTCTGGGTTGCCCCCAAGCCCTCTGCGTGCCATTCGGTGCACCCCGGGACCCCATGTTTGTTTTGTGGCACATCGCAGAGGTCTCTGTTTAGCTTTTTCTCCCGTCCCAGAGTTTTCTGGGTGCTTCTCGGTGTGCCCCAGGCCCCTCCTTTTGGTGCCCCCAGAGTCACTGTGTTTGCTCTGTCATTGCTTTTCCTTTCTTTTCTTTTCTTTTTGACTTTTGTTGCGCCCAGGGCTCTCGATTTGTTCTCTTGTCCTCCGCATACTCCCCTTTCCACACTTTACACCCCAGGGCTCTCCCTTCAGCTTTCAGCAAGCTGCTCTCAGGAGAGTGGGGGTGCCTCTGCTGCCCTGGCAGCCCCAGCTGTCCCTGAAGGGGCTGATGGCCATGCCCCCTGCCCAGTTCCTGAAGGGCCACAGCTGCAGGCCCTGGGGCTGGGATGAATGCCAGGTGGTGCTGGGTGGGTGGGATAGGCCCCAGGTGGGGCTGATGGCAAGGGCGGGCACACATTTGAGAGCCTGGGGCCGTAGTTGGGGGAAGCTGGTGTTGGGGCAGGACCTGGGCAGTGGAGCTGTTGCAGAATACCACCTGCTAGGACCAGCAGGGCAGCTGCCCCACGGAGGAGGTGAGTGGGGCTGGGGAAGGTGGGCTGCAGGTCTCGTGTGTGCCAGGGGTTCCGGCGGATGGGAGCGTCCCAGGCAACACAGCACCAGGGCCAGGGATGGTGGTGTGCCGGCGTGGTGGGGGCCGAGGACGTGGTGGGGAAGAGGGGTGCGCTGGGGCCATGGAGGGGAGGAAGGGGGTGCGCTGGGGCTGTGGTGCGGTTTACTGCGTGGTCGGAGTGGCGCGGGGACGAGGAGGGTGTCTCCTGTATCAGCTCGGGAGCGTGTCGGGGAGCGGGGGGAGGAGAGATTGCAGGGGGAGGCCCCGGGAGGGTCGCGGGGGGACAGCGGCAGTGTCAGAGCTGAGCTGGGGCCGGTCGCAGGGGTGTCGGGGGAGCCCCGGGCCAGTGCTGGGGCTCGCGGGGTTGCGCTCGGGGCTCTGTGGCGGTTTCCGAGGGGAAGGGGAGAAGGACGGAAAGGAACAGAATCCCCAGAGGGTCAAACCTCCCCTGGGGGGGGGGGTGGGGCGGGCGGGAGTTGGTGGCCGGGAATGCGGGGAGCCGTAGTTTTCGCTGCGGCATGCCGGGAGCAGTAGTGTTCCGGCACTGGGCTTCCGGGTGGCCATTTTTGTGTGCATGTTATGCTGGGAGGCATAGCCTTGTCTGAGAAGACTAAGGGGCGACCATGCTGCGCCTCTCGAGGTGTGGGGGGGGGGGGGGAGGTCCCTGCCAGCGGGGTTCCCACCAGCCAGCCGCATCGTGCTCTGTGACAGGCCAGGAGCTGTAGTTCCAGGTGCTGGTGCCTCCTCAGCCCTGCAGTAGTGGCCTGCTGGGTCTGTTCCTTACTGGACATGTATCACTCATGCCTGAGTCCCCACAGGTCACAGGGGACAGTGGAATGTCCCTGTCTTTCCCTGGTACAGGGCAGGAAGTGTTTTCCATCTCTGGTGGTGTTGCAAGACAACCTTGGAAGCTCAGAAAGAATGTTCATGCTGTTTAAACTAGGCAGATTAGGAGAACCTCTCTCTCTCTCTATTGCCTGGGAGGAAATAATTCTTTAATCAAGGCCATCCTAGAACTGCTAAAGCCCTAAAGAAACAGTAAATCAAAATGTTTTGTTTTCTATACATACGTTGCCAATTTAGCAAAAGAATTTGAGGTATCCCCTAACTGAACTGTCCTTGCTGTAATACAAAAAGATCATGCCCATAGGTCAGAAAGACCCATGCCTGGGTGAAGACCCCTCCCCTTGTTGTCTGAAAAGCGGATTCATTGCCCGGTGTGCAATAAGCCAATAATTACACACTCAGGAGAGACATTTGTTTATTTATTTCAGAGTTGCGCAAGCCTGGGTGCTCGGTGGTTTCCCACAAATCGAGCACACCCCCCCCCCCCCCCCAACTTTTCAAGTAGCATTTATACAAACAAATTGCCAGGTTTGCAATTTTCCCTTTTACACTGATTGGTTAGTGATTTCTTCATTCCCTGGGTCCCACCCCTGCTTCTCAAGGTCCTGATCAATTAACACTGCCCCAGCTAGGTCAGTAGATGTTATCTCCCAAGGTCCTGACAAAGAGGACATAATCCAGACCCCTTAATTAACACTGTTTCAACAGTGAGAGGAGGCTTTGCTTCCCAAGGTCCTGGTGCCCAAGCAGGCCTTATTTCACAGCCTTGACATCCTCCCTCCTGGAGTGTGGGGCACAGGAATGCAGACTGCTTGTAACTCCCTTATCTTTCCAGCCTGCACCAGCTCTGGGGCCCTTTCTTACCGAACTAGCAGCGTGGCCTAAGGCTTCATTAAATTTAGCTACTCATGCTAAGCAAGTGTGCGGCTACTCATGCTAAGCAAATTCTATCTAAGATAGAAGTTATCCAAATCTACCTACTTCAAACATTCTTTCTGAGCTTCTCAGGGTTGTCTTGTAACACCCTGAGCATGCGTAGTAGTAAAATGGTGCGTAAGGAATATTATAATTGTATGTAAATCACTAACCAACTGGTGTAAAAGGGAAAGTTGCAAACCTGGCAGTTTGTTTGTGTAAATGCTACTTGGAAAGGTTGGGGGGGGGGGTGCTTGATTTGTGGGAGACCACTGAGCAGCCAGGTTTGCGCTAATGCGCACAGAATAGTAAAATACTGTGACCGAATGCAGGGTTCCTCCCCGGCCTGGGTACACACAGAGGCCCTTGCAGACATCCTGGAGCCACAGGGAAACAGGCAAGCAGGCCCACGAGCGGGCTTGGGCACAGCGGCGTGCAGCAAGCTCTGTGTGCTCGGCAGGTAAGGGGTTGGAGCGTGGCGAGGGCTGTTGTGGGTTGTCTGGATCCATCTGGTTCCATTCTCTGTCCCTCTGTCCAGCACTCCATCCTTCTCTTTCTTTCCCCATGGCTCCTTCTGGTGCCCCATCCCTCTGTTCAGCTACTCATTCCTCTGCCCAGCTCCCTGTCCTGCTTTTACTCTTTCCATCCCTCTGTCGATATCTCCATCCCTCTAACTGGCTCCCTGTCGCTCTGTCCAGCTCTTCATTGTCCTCTTCCTCTCCCTATCCCACTGCCTGCCTGCCACAGAAGGTTTCAGAAAGATTAATCTCTAGTGGCTGTTTAGTCTAACTTCCCCTTTCATGGCAAGCCCAGCTGTCGCCATAGCTTCCAAACCAGGGGCTGGGGGAAGCGGTATTCGTGGCTCATGTATTCTCGTTTACCTTGCTCGTGTGCATATTAGATCTGCTTTTGTGCTTACAAACAACTTTGGATTCTTACAACTTTCTGTAGAGCTTTGGTTTCCCCCCCCCCCCCCCCTTTCTTTGCTCTGTACTTTGGCAAGGCGATGGATTTTACTCTGCCTCCATCAACAGGTGCTGGCTGGCAAAGTCGTCGTGTCCCAACAGAGACTCTTAAGCAAGACGGGAGGAGTTCGGATCCGCAGCCTGCCAGAAGAACGTCGCCTGGGAGGGGTTGCTTGAGCTATAGGCGCTGGTGCGTACGGCTCATTCTGTCAGACGCAAAGAGGTTTTTTCTCGGTTGCAGAAATCTTAGCTTGGCTTTACACCCTGTAGTGGTAGTATTTTTGGATGTATAGATTGCATTAATCCTCAGTGTTCGGAACCTTGGGGAAGGACTATATGCTGCCACGAAGAGCTACAGGTTACCACCACCCTCAGACAGGGTTTTTGCTGTCGCAAGTTACGGTTTCTTTTAGGAGCCAGATACAAAAGTTACTTTGCTATAGCAGAGAAATGGGGTTACGTGTGTACGAGCAACAGCGCCAGAGTACACAGCAAAACCATAATCTATGGTGCCGGTAGCACGAGTCGGTTTCCCATCAGCTCTATCTCTCTGGAGTTTGGAGGCCTTAGTTTTTATCCTGCCTTGGCTGGACAGTGCTTTCTGAGAGTGTCTGTCAGAGGCAGAGTTTCCCTGCGGAGGACCATCTAGCAAAGGCTGGAGGTGGCCGGGTGCCTGAGCGAGCCTGACTGTCTGTGAGAGCCACTCTGACACCTTTGTGATGAAATGGTGCCAGAGAGGGTGACTGAAGCAGCATGGAGGGTCAGTCATACCTGTGGGAACAATCACAGGCCTTGGACTAGGGAGCAGTTCTAGCAGGAGGGCTGTGCAGTTGCCTGGCCTCTCAGTAACTGCTCTGACCTCTTTGCAGGTGCCAAAGCCCAGTTGGGCAGTCAAAGGAGCCTGGTCACAGCTGGGAGCTCTGCGGAGATGCGCAGCCGGCTGTGGAGGATGAGCTCTGACTTGCAGCGTGGACACAGCTAAGTCCTGGGCTGCATCGTATGCAAGCAGGGCTGGGAGGTGTGAGGCAGTTGTCCCCTGGGTGTGGTCACTGGCACCGCTGGCTGTGGCTGTTTGCCCACGGAGCTGAGAGGACCAAGCATACTACTTGCCTGACCCGGAGATGAATTAGTGCTTGCAGGCTTTCAGGTAGGTTCAGTGGAAGTGCAGCTTAGTGCAGTCCTGTGGAGTGATTCTTGCACAAGCTCACATTTGAATGGTGGCTAAAACCAAGCCTATAAACAGCAACTGTAACATGATTCTGGTGTGTGTCTTCCTGTTCTGCTATGCTTCTAAAAGAAGGGAAAACTTCCTAAGCTGGGGGAAAAACTCCTTGGCTTCTCTTTACTGTTTTCATGCTCATGAGTGCTTTGGTGTTTCTTGCTTAAAGCTGAGGGTTTGCAATTTTTCACTTAAGGTTTATTGTTTAGTTTGTTGTTGAGGGTCTCTCCCTCAGAAGTTATGGGTTATTACTTTATTTTGTGGGGCTCAGCCTTTATCAGTCAAGGGTTACCGTTCGCTCATTTAGCGATCAGGGCACAGAACTTAAAATCCAACCTCATCCATAAATTTTAAAGCTTTGGCAACCAGTGGGGTTCCAAGACTTGCAGTTTGTCACTTAACATTCAGGCTTATGACTTGCTGATAAAGGAAAAGGGCTAAATCCTTAGATAATAAACTGTAAGCCCTGAAGGCTAAGCAGCAGGCTGTGAACCCTTCTTTGGGCTTGGTAACCTCCCCCTGTACCCAGCATTGAGCTCTGCACTGACCTGAGTGCTGGATTGGATATGGCGCAGGCCTATCACAGAGACTGGCAATGTGATGGGTGAGCTGAGAGCTGTGAAAGTGTCTTGCAGGGCAGAAGTGCAGACAGGTGGGATCAGGCATTTTCCTCTCAACTCTCAGAGCTGAATCCTATCCCTGAAGGAAAAAGCAGAGGAGTAGGCTGTCAGCTACTCAGACACCTGCCATGTCAAGGGCAGCAGCAGGAGCTGACCCTTCCCTGACAAACAGATGGATGCTGGTGTGGTGATGACTCTTCAGGCATCACAGGTAAGGGAAAGCATGCTGGCACCAAGCTCCATGGCAGACTTGCTTTCAGGTGTTGTTTCTGCACAGTAAAACAAACAGTTGCTTTATTCTTTGTGCTCATGTCTGTGGTTCCTGAAGATGATGCCTGGGGAGGAGGTCACACATTGTGTCCAGGGCTGGGAGCTGGTCCCTGAGTTCCTTGTACTTTGGAGTCCCTGTGGTTCCCAGGGAGCCCAGTGCTGTTCACAGAGCTGTGGGGAATTTCTCTTGCATTGCCTGGACCCTTGTGGCTCTTGGGGGTGTTTCCCATCATTGTGGGGGCAGCCAGAGCCCCTCCAGGGCTGTATGAGGTCCCCAGACTGCTCCTGGATTTGCTTTTGGCACTTCCCAGTGTCCCTCATGTGTCTGGGGCCAGGGCCTATGTACCTGGAGCTGGGAGACTGTTTCTGTGGGGATGGGGGGAGCCTGCAGGCACCATGCTGTCAGCTGCATTGAACTGTGACATGCCTTATGACTTCTTTGGTGTGCACCAAGGCCCTTCATTTGTATTTTGGTTTGCCCCCAGGGCCTTTCCTTTGCCTTTTGATGCCCCCAGAGTGACTGTGTTTGCTCTGTCATTGCCTTTTTCTACTTTTGTTGCACCCAGAGCTCTTGATTTGTTCTCTTGTCCTCTGCCTACTCTCCTTTCCTTTCTCTACCCCCCCCCCCCCAGGGCTTTCCCTTCAGCTTTCAGCAAGCTGCTCTCAGGAGTGGGGGTGCCTCTGCTGCCCTGGCAGCCCCAGCTGTCCCTGAAGGGGCTGATGGCCATGCCCCCTGCCCAGTTCCTGATGGGCTGCAGCTGTGGGCCCTGGGGCTGGGATGAATGCTAGGTGGGGCTGGTGGGGGTGGGATGAGCCCCCAGGTGGGGCTGATGGCCATGGCAGGGGGTGGGCATCCACTGGAGCTGGGGCTGCAGCTGGGGGAAGCTCGTGCGGGGGCCAGTCTGTGACAATGGAGTCATGGCCGAGCACTGCCTGCCGGGACCGGTACAGCAGCTGCCCCCCAGAAGAGGTGAGTGGGGCCCAGGGGTGCCACACTCAGGGCTGCGGGTTCCGTATGTGCCGGGGGGGGGGGGGGGCTGGCAGATGGGAGCATCCTGGGTGATGTGGCACAACCGGGGAGCACCGGGGGAAACTCCACTAGGGCTGGAGGTGGCAGTGTGCCAGGGCGGTGGGGGGAGGGAGGGGGTGCGGCGGGGCTGTGATGCGGTTTACTATGCGGAGTAGTGCCGGGCGGGGGGCGTGTCCTGTGTCAGCTCAGGACCGTGTCGGGGAGAGGGAGGAGGAATCGCAGGGGAAGCCCCAGGGAGGGTCGCGGGGGGGCAGCGGCAGTGTCAGAGCTGAGCTGGGGCCAGTCGCGGGGGTGTCGGGGGAGCCCCGGGTCGGTGCTGGGGCTCGCGGGGCCGCGCTCGGGGCTCTGCGGCGGTTTCCGGGGGGGTGGGGGTGGGGGGACGGGAAGAAGAGGGGCAGGACGGAACAGAATCTCCACGGAGTCAAACCTCACCGAGCGCTGCGGCCCCCAGCATGCCGGGAGCAGCAGTCTTTTGGCATGGGGCTTCCGGGCGGCCATGTTGTTTTGCGCAGCATGCCGGGAGCGGTAGTCTTCTCAGACTGGGCTACTGGGTGACGATGGCAGGCGGGCGGCAGGTCTCTGCCAGCGGGGTTCCCACCAGCTGGCCGCCTGCCATCGTGCAGGTGCCGGTGCCTCCTCAGCCCTGCAGCAGTGGCCTGCTGTGTCTGTTTCTTACTGGACATGTGCTGCTCATGCAAGAGTCCCTATAGGTCACTGGGGACAGTGGAATTTCCCTGGTTTTCCCTGGTACAGGGCAGGAAGCATTTTCCATCTCTGGTGTGACCAGGCAGGCTTGTCCCCAGGGGCTGGGGCTGTCCCTCTTGGAAATGGGGAGGGCAGGGAGAATAGGAGGGACGCTGGGTGTTGTCTGAAAAGCGGATTTGTTGCCTGGTGTGCAATAAGCCAATAATTACACACTCAGGAGAGAGATTTGCTTATTTATTTCAGAGTTGCGCAAGCCTGGGTGCTCGGTGGTTTCCCACAAATCAAGCACACCCCCCCCCCCCAACTTTTCAAGTAGCATTTATACAAACAAATTGCCAGGTTTGCAATTTTCCCTTTTACACTGATTGGTTAGTGACTTCTTCATTCCCTGGGTCCCACCCCTGTCTCTCAAGGTCCTGACGACCGACTGGGAGATAGTAATTCCAGCAATTAACACTGCCCTAGCAGGGACAGTAGGTGTTATCTCCCAAGGTCCTGACAAGGGGGAGATAGTCCAGACCCCTTAATTAACATTGTTTCAGCAGTGAGAGGAGGCTTTGTTTCCCAAGGTCCTGGTGCCCAAGCAGGCCTTATTTCAAAGCCTTGATATCCTCCCTCCTGGAGTGTGGGGCACAGGAATGCAGACTGCTTGTAACTCCCTTATCTTTCCAGCCTGCACCAGCTCTGGGGCCCTTTCTCACTGAACTAGGAGTGCGGCCTAAAGCTTCAGCAAATTTAGTTGCTCATGCTAAGCAAGTTTTATCTAAGTGACTACCTCTAGACAGCTTCAGTTCAATAATTTACAGTTCAAGTCTTCAGCTAAGGATTAGCAGTTCTAGGACACCCTTGATTAAAGAATGCTTCTTTTTTAGAAAACAGAGATAGAAGTTATCCTAATCTACCTAGTTCAAACATTCTTTCTGAGCTTCTCAGGGTTGTCTTGTAACACGGGCTCCTGGTGGTTGTAGCTTTGCTCAGGATTGGGGCCAATTAGGCAGCAGCTATGAGGAGCGGCGGTGCTGGGAGGGCACGGTGCGGAGCTGTCCTGCTGTGCAGCACAAGGGAAAGTCCCCAAGGAAATGTGAACAGCACTGTTTCTGTCCAAGGACCCTAAAACAGCCTGAGAGACCCTGGAACAGCCACCCCACAGCAGCCCCATGGACATTGTGTCACTGCATTCAGCTGCCTTTAACTGTGTGGAAAGAGCCTGCAGGAGTCCTGGCCACAGGTACAGAGAATCCCCAGTCGCCTCTAAGCATCTGGAACTATATGCATTTTCTTTACAAAGATGCTATCTCTTTGATGCCTTGCTGTTGCTTCTGTCTTGCTCGGTGCCCAAGCCTACTACGTTCAGATCCACCTTTCCTGCTGCCCTCTGCTCTGTCTGAGCTGCTCGCCAGATCAAAAGGTGTGTGCACCTAAGAACTAGGCCAGGGTGTCTTGGCTGCCTGCTATAGGACAAACAGGAGGGCAAAGCAGAACAGGACAGGAAAGTACATGTGGATGAGAAACAGCTGCTTTAGAGGTCTAAGATGCAGGGGCAACTGAGAGGAGTGAAAGGAGCAGGGGAAAATGGTGATGAGGAAGGTGTGCTGTTAGAGGCAGTACAGTGCAGGAGAGAGGGGAAAAACTGCTCCTATGATGAAATAAAAACTGACCTTAAGAGAGAGTTGCTTTTTGCTCTTCAGGTTATGAATAGGCATGACTTCCTGAGAACTGTTCTGAGCATGCAGTGCTGCAGGTCACGACTGCCTGGGCAGTGATCCCCAACTTGTCTGCCAACACTACACAACAGCTCACAGCTGCCTGTGCAATGAAAGCAAAGGCCAGCTTTTCAGAGGGAAGAGGCAGGCTCCAAGCAGGAGGATTATGGCAGGTGAGCTAATGCCCTGGAACCTTCAGTTTTCCCCCTCGTTCCCCCAGGACTCACCCATTTGCTCCCTAGTTCCATCAGGACCAATCCACTTGCTTTTAGGTGTGCTCCAAGGCACTCCATTTGTTCTCTTGTCCCTTCTGAAGTCTTGTTTCTTTCTAGTTCCTGCAAGATTACTCTGCTGTTTGGTGTCTGTAGGCCCTCTGGTAGCATCACGACTCCTATGTTTGTCCTCTTGTCCTATCAAGTCCCCTCTCTTTTCCCTCTAGTCCCCCCCAAACCTCTGTGTTCGCTATTGATGCATCTCAGAGCCTTCGCTTTTCCCTCTAGCCCTCTCAAGATGCTTCTGTTTGCCCTCTAAGCCCCTTAGGATCCATCTCGCTGCCCTTTAGCCCTATCAGAACCCTTCTGATTGCCACACGCTCCCCTCAGGACACCTGGGTTTGCCTTGGGGGGAGGGGGTACCTTGTGCTCCAGCACCCCCTAAATGCTCTCAAGTCCCACCACAGCTCCTACTTGGGAGTTCTCTGTTTCTCTCACATCCCTTTGTCCTCTTTGTTTGCTTCTTAGTGCATACTGTATCCCTCCATTTCCTTTCGGTGTGGCTCACACCCTCTCAGTTACCCTCTACTCCCTTCAGAACCCCTGTGTTTGTTTTTCTAAGCTCCCCAGAACCCTGTGTTCTGTTGTGCTCCAGGGCTCTGTTTGCACCCTAGTCCCATCAACACATGTCCTTTTCCATGTTGGTGTGCCCCAGTGCCCATTGTGTGCTATCTGTTCCCCTCAGGACTCCCACACTTGCCCTCTAATCCCCACAGAATGCTTCCTGTGGCCCATGGACTCCCTAACGACACCACCCTCCCTCCCCCTGTGAGCCTTTGGTGTGCACCTCAGACATCCTTCTGATGTGCCATCCAAGAACCCAATGTGTGCCCTCTAATCTTTTCAAGACTCTTCCATTTCACAATTTAGTTAACTTAAAACTGCCCCCAAAGTCTTCATTGTGCCCTAGAAGCCTCTGTTTGATGTCTAGTCCCCTTAGGACTGCTCCAGTCCCCTCAGAACCCCTGCATTGGACTTCATTGTGCACCAGAGGCTCAGTTGGGCATGTAGAGTCCCTTAGGACCCCTCTAGTATCCTCAGAAACCCTCCTGAGGCCTTTGTAGTGCCCCCAGAGCCCTTATTTGGTCCACTAGCTCTCATAGGACTTCTCTGATTCCTTCAATATCCCTCTTTTGGCCTTCATTGTGCAAGAGCCCTCTGTTGTCCTTCTAGCTCTCCAAGCACCTCTCCAGTCCCACCAGGACCCCTCCTTTTGCCTTCATTGTTCCATACAGCATTTTTTTTTCTTCCTTCTAGTCCCTTTACAACCCCCCCCCCCCCAGACTACTCTAGGTGCCTCTTTTGGCCAAAATTGTGCCCTGCAGCCCTCTTTTGGCCCTCTAGAACCAAGAGGACCCCTCTAGTCACCTCTGAATCCCTCTTGAGGCCTTTATTGTGCCCCAGAGCTGTCTTCTGGCTCTCCTGACGACCCCTTTGGATCCCTCAAATTCCACCTAAGAACCTGTCTGGAGGCTGTCCTTGCTCCCCAGAGTCTTTTTTGGCCTTGTAGACCTGTTAGCACCCCTCCAGTGCACTCTCAAACACTCTCTTGGCCAAAATTGGGCCCCAGAGCTCTTTGGGCTCTCCAGACCCTAGCGAATCTCTCTCGTCCTCTCAGACCACCTCCTGAGCTCATCCCTGCTCCCCAGTTGATATTTTTTCAGCCAGGTAGACCACTTAGGACTCCTCTAGTGCACTTTGGACTACTCTTTCAGTCTCCCTTCTGTCCCAGAGCTGTCTTCTGGCCCTCCAGCCCCTTTTGCACACCTCTAGTCCCTTCAGAATCCCTCCAGAGGCCTTTGTGATGCCCCAGAGCCCTCATTTGGCCCTCCAGCCTTCTCAGCGGCCCTCTCATCTGCTCTGCACTCCTTTTTTGGGCCAAAATGGGGCCCCAGTGGCTTTTTCTTTGTTCGTTGGTTCCCTCAGGAAACCTCTAGTGTGCTCTTGATCCCTCTTTTGGCCAAGATTGGGACCCAGAGTCTTCTGTGGGCACTCTAGACCCCTTAGGACCCCTCTAGTGTACTCTGGACCACTCTTTTGGCCACAATTGGGCCCCAGAGCTGTCTTCCGGCCCTCCAGCCCCCTTAGGGAACATCTAGTCTCCTCAGAACTCTTCCAGATTTCTTCCTGGTTCCCCAGAGTCACTTTTTGGCCATGTAGACCCCTTAGCAGCCCTCTAGTGCACTCCGGACTACTCTTTCAGCCTTTTTTGTGCCCCAGAGCTGTGTTTTGGATGTCTAGAGCCCTTCAGGACCCTGGTAGAACCCTCAGAATCCCTCTGGAGCCCTTCTTCATGCCCTGAAGCCCTCTTTTGGCCCTTTAGCAGCCCTCTATTCTGCTTTGGTCTCATTTCTTGATGTTTTATTTCCCTCCCGCAGACCACTCCTGGCCCTCTAGAACCCTTAGCACCCTTCTAGAGGCCTTTGCCATGCTCCAGAGCTGTCTTTTGGATCTCAAGTTCCCTTAGAACCCCTCTGGTGTGCTCAGAACCCCTCTGGAGGCCTTTGTGTCTCGGAGCCCTCTTTTGGCCATCCACATCCCATAGGAGCCCTCCTGTCCCCTCAGAGCACCTCCTGAGGTTGGTCATGTTACCCAGTTTTGATTTTTTTTTTTTTTTTTTTTTCTTTTCCCCCCCCTCCATTAGGAGTCCTCTGGTCTGCTCAGAACCTCTCCTGGGGTGGGGTGCTTGTTGTGCCCCAGAGCTGTCCTCTGGTTCCACAGCCCCCTTCAGAACCCTCTAGTCTCCTCAGAAGCCCTCCAGATTTCTTCTTTGTTCCCCAGAGTCATTCCTTGGCCATGCAGGCCCCTCAGCACCCCTCTAGTGCACTCTGGACCACTCTTTGGGCTTTCCTTGTTCCCTAGAGCTGTCTTCTGGCTCTCTAGCTCCTTTAGAACTTCTGCAGTGTTCTCAGAACTCTTCCTGAGCCCTCTCTTATGCCCTAGAGTGCTCTTTTCATCATTCAGCTGTCTGAGTACCCCTCCTTTCCTCTGAACCCCTTTGGAGGCTTTGCTTGTTCTCTTCTGGCTTCTTTTAGTTGCTCTCTAGTCTCTGTAAGAGATGTCTAATCTGCTCTGGATTCCTCTTTAGAGCTTTGTTGTGCTGCATAGACCTCTCTTGGTCCTGCAGAGACCTGAGGAACCCCTTTATTTTACTCTGGATTATTCTTTCAGCCTTCCTTTTGTGCCTGAGCTCTGTTTTGGCCCTTCAGTCCTTGTAGGACCCCTCTAATCCCTTCAGAACCCCTTCTTGAAGCCTTTGTTGTGCCCCAGAGCCCTGCATGGGTTCTCTAGCCCTCTTAGCATCCCTCTTCCCTCCTTGTGCCAGTCCTCCACTTAGAAATACAGAGCTAGTACTCCCCTGGGGAACTACCCATTCCACCTACTGACCCCTTTTTCTGAGCACTCTAGGTACTATACAGGAAGTACCCCTCTTCAGAAGTACTCACATTACAGAAGCAGCCTTGTTCCAGGAGTTTATTTTGCTGTCTTGGTTTGCCCTAGAGGAAATGCTGTCCCGCTACAACAGCTGTATTATATGCAGGTCTGAACCAATTAGAGCACTGTGGTGTAGTGTTCCCTTAACAGGTTATGTTGAATCTTGTAGCTTTCTTTCTAAGCATAAGCAGAACTGATTTTTAGTTTTTAGTGCAAAGGCTAGTGCTAGTTTGGGTAAAAAAGCTTAATAACATACCTCCTGATATTATGGGTACAGTATATAATGTTTCAGTAATAAAGAAGATGGTCTGTTTTATCAAAGTGGTCTGTCTGTCCTTTCTGTGCTCTCCCATCCAGATACTGAGTGGAAGCAAAAGGCTTGCTTCTGCTTAGCCCTATGTATTTATGGCTGCCAGTGGTTTGCCCCTCCCCTTCCCAGGGCTTGTGGGTAGGGCAGTGGGTGGGGCTAGGGTTACATAAACCCAGGGCCTTGCCCTGGGGGGCTCATACAGTCTCTGCTCTCTTTGGGGTGGTGCTCTGGAATTGCCTTGGAAAATAACAGCATTTGTGGAAGTGAAACTATCCAGAAAGACTTACTGCTGCATTTAGAGAAGCAAAGGCCATTCCTTAATGTTAGAGCAATGGGATGGCTGAAGGTAGAGTCATAAGCCTGCCAGAAAATTGCTTATAGCAGGCAGTTTTGGTTTTGTGTTGGTATCTCGGTGTGGGGTGTTCTGGGGTGGACGAGGGTTTCTGAGTGTGCAGTTGTATCCTCTGTTAATTGTCAGTATTGTTTTCTGGTGTTTGTGTGTTTACTGTGGAAGGGGCCTAACTTCCTCACTGGGCTCTTTGAACATGCTGATGCTTGAGGCATTGTTTGTGCCTCTGCTGGACTGCAGACAAGAGAAGAGAGCAGGGGTCCTGGGAAAACATTTCCTTCTACACTTACACCCTAGGTGGTGGTTGTGTGTTTTAATCTCCAGTAAGGTGGATCTGTGTGAGGTATTGCTCTCATCAGCTAGTCTGGTTTCTGGCTCGCTGGATGTTTTGCTGCTCCTCAGAAATACTGTCAGCCCTGTTCAGGGATGTAGGGGCAGACAGCGAGGGATTGGACAAGATGTAGTTAAGGAGCCGAAAGCCTTAGGAGGAATAAATAGCAGTATGTAGATAAGGTAGTAGCTGCATGGGGTGAGATGGAGTGATGATGGGAACTTGACCTTTGGGAAAGTACCAGTCTGGGCTAGAGCTTATATAAAAGGGCTTGCTTGCTTGAATAAAGTTGATTCTGATCCAGCACATCGGAGTCCATGAATCAGACCGCCACAAATGGCGCCTGAACAGGGACCAAAGACTGACTTCATCCCGGGCTGTAGAGGCAGTGGTTAGCTAAACTGGTGGCGGAGCCCAGCTGAACAAAGAGCTGCTGAAAGGAAGCAGAAGGGGAGCCGCTGAAAGGAAGCGGCATTGCGCACAACAGGTTACCTACCGCTGGACGGAGGTAAGCAGCCGGAAACGCGTGGGAGTCATGGGAAACGGCATCTCCCTGCAAGACAGGTCTGTGCTAAACGTAATGCAAAAGACTTTGAAACAGCACGGTAGAGATATACCCCCCCAAGATCTCCAAATGCTATTAGTATGGGCATGTTCAAACTGTTCCAAGCATGGGAATTCTAGCATGATTTATAGCCTCAGTATGTGGGACTCAATCGGAGTTAAGCTCTGGGACGTGGCAACAAGAAACAATAAGGTGGTGGCAGGACTTTTAGCCCTGTGGTGTACCATGCTTGAGACCCTGAAAGGGCATAACAAGAAGAAAACACAGGGACCGGAGGCACCCGCAGCCCCCACAGCACCTCCGTCAAGCGACATGGTGGTGGGGACGGTGGGTGGACGGGACTCCCCAGGTAACAACCCAGACAATCCATTTGACCCAGGGCTGATTGATCCGGAACAGGAGCCGGACCTCTATCCACCTCTTAATATGTCTTGCTGTGTCCATCTTACGGCCCCTCCGGAACCACTTGCCCCCTCAAGAGACAGGGCCGCCCGTGAGTGTGGACTGCCCACAACCTCCCCACACTGTCCCAGCTTCTGGGAAGGATCCGTTGCCCCAGGGCTGCTTGGCGGGGCGTGACTACACTGGCCGGGCATGCCCCCCGCCTTCCTTCTTCCCTCCCTCCCTTCCTTCCTGCCTTCCTTCCCCTCCCACCTGGCCCTTCCTCTCTCTGCCTGGTGCCGCCTTCACCTGGTGCCGCCACCGCTGAGCAGTAGGAGGAGGAACATGGCGAAAGCGGAGCAGGCCTCAGCCTGGAACTGCAGCATGAGCTCAAATTCAAAGAGCCTTTCACAGATGATGTCACCACAAACCTGAAGCTTGGCAATCCTACAGACAGATACGTGTGCTTCAAAGTTAAGACCACAGCACCACGTAGATACTGTGTAAGACCTAACAGTGCAATTATCGATGCAGGAACATCAATTAATGTTTCTGTGATGCTAAAGCCTTTGGACTATGATCCTAATGAGAAAAGTAAACACAAGCTTATGGCCAAAAAAAAAAAAAAAAAAAAAAAAGTTGGTCCAACTGTGTCAGGAGGATTGCCCATTCCTGACAAAGGAGGAAAACCCAGCGGAACCCAGCAAGGGACTTTTGATCCGCAGGCTCAATTGTCCCATGATTTCTTTTTTTTCATCAAAATGCAAAAGTGCTACAAAAAACTTATCACAAGAGACCAGGCCCAAAACATTATTCGAAGTTGCCCCGATTGCCAAAATGTATCCCCGTTACCACCCTACTTAGGGACCAACCCTCGAGGCCTGCAACCCTGCAATATTTGGCACACAGACGTTACCCATTATCCCTTATTCGGAAGGCTGAAATATGTCCATGTCTCTGTAGATACTTTTTCCCATTATGTTGTCACTAGTGCCTATGCTGGGGGGGGGGGGGGAAAGGCCACGATGTATATCATCACTGGCTTGCCTGTTCCGCCACAGTGGGGGTTCCCACTCTAATTAAAACTGACAGTGGTACCGCATACACTGCACAGCAAATGCGGGCATTTCTTCAAACCTGGGGGTTCACTCATGTGACCAGAATTCCCTATTCCCCAACTGGCCAGGCAATAGTGGAATGTACCCATCATACTCTAAAAAACATGCTTGAAAAACAAAAAAGGGGGAATAGCCCTGGTGCCTCTCCACAAGAGCAGCTGTGGAAAGCCTTATATGTTCTCAACCTCTTAAACCGTTATACAGACCAAAGTGCAGTTAATAAGCATTTCTCATGCCCTGTGTGGCGAGAACAGTCTCGGTTCACTACAAGAACCTGGAAACGGGTCAGTGGAGTGAACCAGTAGACTTAATAATGTGGGGGAAAGGTTATGCTTGTCTCCACAGGTAACAGGCCTTGTTGGATACCTGCACGGCTGATTCGGCCTGTTGACGCATCCCTCGAAACACCAAACGAGGACTGAGAGCCAGTTAAGATGAGCCCATTTCAGGACGCTTTCTGGCAATATCTGCCTGCCTCGTGCAGGGTCAATATCGATTCATAAAAGCTTACTGCGACTACGCGACCTTACTAATAAGTTGTAGATAAAATCAGAGTGGACCCCTTTTGAGGGGTAGGACTGGACGTTAGGTTTGGGGTCGTGGGTTAAGAAGGTACTGGCATGTGGATTGGTAATCTTGCTAAGATTTCTAGCCCTTGCTATCTATCTCCCCTGCTTAAGCCTTATGCAGAGAATGACTCGAAGGGCTTTGCATCAAGTACTTGTTCTACAAATACACACTGCACTGGCAATATTTAGTTTAGAAAATAAAAAAGGGGGAGATGTAGGGGCAGACAGAGAGGGATTGGACAAGATAGAGTTAAGGAGTCGAAAGCCTTGGGAGGAATAAATAGCAGTATGTAGATAAGGTAGTAGCCGCACAGGATGAGAAGGAGTGATGATGGGAACTTGACCTTCGGGAAAGTACCGATCTGCCTTCTCCCTTCCTATAACTGCAGTATGATGAGAAAGGAAGTCACCTTGTCGGAAAGCAGACTGAACTGTGAGTAAGCCCATGTGCTTCAAGGGCTCAAAAACCAACCTCCCCTCAGCTACTGAACTCACCTCTCTTCTTGCCTAAGTCTCGGTGCTGAGAGAGAAGAAACTGCTGGACTTCCCTGAACCATGAGGAACCAATTTGCAGTCTTGCCTGGCAGCTCCTTTCTTATATCCATGCCTGTGAACCTACTGCCACCTGCTCTTTTGTGGCTCTGCTTCTGGCCCCTACCCTGGCTTCTGGGGCTGCCTACTTTGCTTTTTCAGGTGCTATGTCAGCCTTTTGCAGGCATGGCTGAGGATTTCAGGTGAGGTAGAATGGGTGATCAGAATGGTGTTTCAGTTGTTGTAGGGCTGGTCAGCGCTACCTGGCAGCATAGTAACTTTGTGTTGGTTTTCCAGGTGCCATGGGTGTCCCCACAGCAATGATGTTGGAGTCTGGAGTTGGTGCGGCACAGGTGAACACAATGTCAATGGTGCTTTGGTGGAGGGTGCTCTTCAGCTGGAGCTGGCTGGCATGGGGGTGATCTCCCGTGCTCTGGTTTGGCAGGCAATGAAGGCGAATGTGGTGACCGAAGGAAGATCAGAGAGGATGTGGCTGCCATTGAGGATGCCTCTTGAGGACCAATAGTGATGCACAGCACTGCAAAAGCTAAGGTGAGGAACAAAGTGTTGATGTGTCCTGGGTGTGTGTGCTGACATACAGTGTAGTATGGAGAACTCTTCTGGATGAGTGCTGTGTGTGAGGCAGAGGCAGTGGGGTGTGCATGGCAGAAAGTGAGGGTGTGGTAGGCAGAGCAGCTCCAGCCTGTGTCTGTGTTGTTGAGTAGCCTATGGGGTGTGTGTTGTAGCTGTGCTATCTTTTGCTCAGGTCTTGATGTTGCTCTTGCTCTTTGTGCTCAAGGAGCACAGCCCATGCTCTGCAGCACTAGCGTGGCAGGCATCCACTGTCTTTTTGCCTGGCCTGACTCATCAGCATTGCTCCAATGGATTGTGTCTTGTTCTGTGCAGGCAGCTGAAGGGGGTGGTCTGTTGCTCTGACTTCACATCATGGCTGTTTGCAGTCAGTCATCTTTGCAGCCATCATTGAGGCCTCACTGGCCACACCTCTTCTGAGCCCGCTCTTGTTTTGTGTCTTCCTGGCGCCCTTTCAGGGTTTTCTCCCCAGTGTTGTCACAGCCTCAGGTCTTTCTTGCTGGCCTCTTCTGCATTGCTTTTCCCAGCTTTGCTGGCCCTTTTCTGTCACAGGTGGTGGCGTCTGTCTCTTTCGTGGGCTCATCCAGAGCATCAGAGCTGCATGGTTGTGGTGTCATAGGTCTTTCTGGCTGGCAGTGTCTTCTGTGCTGCCATTTTTGTGTGTGTGTTTGGGGGGAGGGGGAGGGTTGAGAGATGTGTAGTAATGGCAGTGGCCAGAGCAGAATAACGTATCCATGAAACTTCTTGGGGGGGGGGGGGGGTTCAGTAAGAAGTAAAAGTATTCTTTTCTTTAAACTCTTTTTTGATTGGGTGGCCATTTGGGGGATTCTTATTTATGCCAGTACAGTGTTACCTTTAAAAAAGCATGGAAGGAGATGGTTCTATTAGTAGGGGTGATGAATGGCTGGGATGGGAGTGAGTGGGTAGTTGTTTGGTTGTTTGGTGGGGTTGTTAGTGTGTCTAACCTTGTCTGCATGTTCTTTTATTTTTCCAAGTTCTAGTTAAAATTTCCTAGATATTAAAAAAAAAGAAAAAAAACAAAAACAAAACCAACAAACCACAGCTGGGGTTCCCCCTGCCCCCACTGTGTTTCTTTCCCTCCCTCAGTCCCCAATGCTCTGCAAGGTGGTGATCGATCCTTGCCCGCGTGGGTGTGGAGCTTTGGCTTGGAGCTGGGTGTTTTCTAGGCAGGGTGGCTTTTGGAGGCACTTGGTCACCCTGTTACTGGGAGCTGTCCAAAAACCTGGAGGTGCACTTGCCTGTTTCTGCAGGAATGTAGAGTATGTGCTGGCTGATGTATTGGTGAGATTAGAGATGGATGCTGAAGAGTATGTGCAGGTGATGGAGAGTGTGGGCTTGTTTGTTATGTTTTGTGTGTTGTGAGGATGGAAGTCCAAGATTTGCTAATGATGCAACAATGAGTGTTGCAAATTCTTTTGAGCAATAAAAACAAAGATGCTGGAGTCTTGCCAGCTTTCCCCCCCTCCCTTTTGCTCTTGCCGGCTTCCCTCCCCTCCTGCCCTCCCTTTTGCTCTTGCCGGCTTCCCTCCCCCCCCCCCTTTTGCTTTTGCTGGCTCTCCCCCTGCCCAAGATGATAAGAAGGTAGAAATTCATTTTGTGCATGTTCCCCTCTACCTTTTTCTGTCTTTACTCTTTGCTTTTTATTCTTTCACTCTATGTATACTTTAGTTTACTTCTTTGCTTTGCACTTTATTCTCTGCTTTGCTCTCTGCTCTTTATTCTTTGCTCTGCTCTTTGCTCTGTATTTTCTGCTCTCTGTGCTTTGCTCTTTGCTCTCTATTCTTTGCTTTGCTCTGTGCACTGTGGTCTGTAATCTCTGTGGTCTGCACTTTGTGCTTTGCTCTTTCTGCTCTGCATTTTGCTCTTTGCTTTTCTTCTTTGCTCTTTAATCTGTGCTTTGCTCTCTGTTTTCTTCTGTCTTCTTTTACTCCCAGCTGATATGCTAGAGAAAATAATTATTACTATACGATTAAAATGAAAAAAAATTATTTACTCCCAGATAGTATCCTACTCTTGCTAATGAATATATTAAATATGCAAATTAAGCCTTCCCATACTTATTATTTGTATATGTGTCTAAAAAGAAATAAAATGTGCATGCACTGTATATATACATATATACAGTCATTCATACACATATACACCTTAGGCTTAGAGAGCTACCCTTAGCAAGTTACATAGCCAGTTTAGGGGTGACAGGGCAAGGAGTAAGGGTGACTACAAGTTCAAGGTAGCAGGTCAGAGGTTGGGGTTACGCTCAGAGCCATCAAGGCAGAGTGGGAGGGTTAGAGCCATTTAGGGTTGGGGTTAGGGCTGGGATTAAGAGTTGTTAGGGGTTGGGGTTAGGGTTTTAGGGTTAGGGGCTTAGAGGGTTGGGGTTAGGGCCATTAAGGGTTTAGGATTAGAGGGTTAGGGTCTGCCATTTAGGGTTGTGATTAGGGCCGGGTGGGGTTGGGGGTTAGTTAATAGGCAAAAAATATATTGGTGACTGCAATACAGAAAGAAGGACTAGTGTTTCACAGTGCTGTTGTTGTCTTTTAAATAAGAAAGCCCAGAAAGATAAGATAGTTTATCTGACCTGAAAAATAGGAACAGTACTCCCTTGTATCACACAGGTCATTTCAATGTGTAATTAAAGAAGTCTAGTCAGAAGCTGTGATGAAAATGCCCCATACTTGTGACTACTGAGAAAATAAATTGTGTGTTGCCGGTTTCCCATTACTTCTAGGTGTTGAATCAGTTTCTTGTTGGGAGATAACGCGAGTGTGCTACCAATACGCCTGAGAGGAATCACTATGTGGCCATTGAGGTTTATCCTCTCTGGACTGACAAAGCCAAGAGGTGAAGGTAACTTGCATTTTTTAAGCACATTAATAGGGAATCTTGGAATGATCACGTGGATCAAGGTTGATCCCCCGGCTTCATACACGGTGTACCTTTTCCTCGGTAGCTTGGCTTTTGTGGATTTCCATTACTCCTCAGCTGTCTCCCCAAGGTTGCTGGTGAACTCTTCAGCAGTGAGGAGAGCCATTTCAATCAGTGCCTGTGTGGCACAGCTATTCACTTGTCTCCTCGTGGCTCATGTTAAGTGTCTCCTGCTGGCAGTAATGGCATATTGACTGCATGTGGTTGCCTGTAACCCTCTACTTTATGCAGCTGTCATGTCCTCAAAAGCCTATGCACAGATGGTAATCATCTCCTATTTCATTGGCTTTGTCCATGCACTTGCACAAACTATCTCCACCTTCACGCCTCTTTCTGTGACTCCAGTGTTATCAGTCATTACTTCAGTGACTTTCCCCCTATGATCCAGCTTTTATGCTCTGACACCTATAGCAATGAGATGGTACTACATATTTTTGGTACATTTCATGGCATCTTTGCATCTCTGGCAATTCTAATCTCCTGTATCTATCTCATCTCCACCATCCTGAGGATCCACTCCTCCAAGGGCAGATGCAAATCCTTCTCCACCTGTGCTTCCCATCTGAGAGCTGTCTTGTTGTTTTACGGGACCACTGTTTTTATGTATGTTAGGCCAATATCCAGCTACTCACTGGACTGAGATAAATGGGCCTCTCTGTTCTATACAGTGGTGACTCTGGTGCTGAATCCTATAATCTACAGCCTAAGGAATAAGGAGGTGAAGGATGCTCTGAGGAGAGTTTTAGGTCATAGCAGAGAAAATTCAGAAGAATTGTTAGAAAGAGAACTTTGGGGAAAATGTATCAAAACCTTGATACAAAGAGTAGGACTTCCAGGGAAGACTTGATCAGCTTCTAAGGGTGAGATTTGGAAAGGTACTTAATTGTTAGAAGTGATTTTAGGTAGACTTTTAACTGGTTGTATCTTCAATTTTTATCTTGAAAGATTGTGTTCACCTGCTACTGAAACCTGGAAGAATCCTTACTTTTAACTTCCAAGTTCCAAGCACAAACAGGACTCCTAGCTGAGGAGTGTGTGGCACAGCATTTCAGTTCTCTGTTCTATTAGGAACGTTCGCCCCTATAGGAAAACCACCAGTCCATCAAGATGAGAAAAAAGCTTTCAAAGATATTCAAGAGGAGAAAAGAAATGTGATTTGAATTTTATGGCCATTTCTGCTACGTCTTCAATAAATGAAAGGAGTATCCTCTTCCAGCGTAACACAAAGAACCTGAAGTTCTGGAAGGGAAATCTTAGAGAATAGACACCTGTGTTTTCACCCCCCAAACACGAGGGAAAGTAACTCTCTCTCTTCTGTCAGTCATGACTACCCCTTTTTTCCTATTCTGCCTGGAAACATGAAAAAAATACAGAAATTCAAAAAAGGTTTACTTCTAGTTTTGCTACTATTGTAAAGTAACAAGAACTTATTCCTGCTTTTCACCTCTACATATCATCAGTTAACTTGAGGCAACTGAGTGAACTGGTAGTTATTTTAAGGACATTGGACATAATTTGAAATTTAATCAAGCTGAAGTGTGCTTTCACTAAAAAAAAAAAATAATACTGAAATAAGATTGTGACTTACCAACTACACATCTGTCATCAATGTGGTTTTGAGAATAAATGCCAAATCACTTCTGGAAGTTGAGAAAGTTGGGAAAGGCTTTGGAATCCTTTTATCAATTCAGCTAAGCTAGCTCTAGGGATAGGTGTTTTGTCACTAACAGATGTTCCATCCCTTCTGGCTGAGTTTTTGAATATTGTCCCTCAGTTGGCAGAAGGAATTTAAATCTTTATTGAGCTGAAAATTACGGAATTAATCTCAGACAGGTGAGAGGTCCCTGCTTCTGCATGAGGTTTACAGTCAAAGTGAGATGGGAAGAGGTCTTGTGGATTCCCTTTGCATTCCACTGCATGTCTGTTAGGGCTTTTATTTCCCCTGACTTTCTCTCCTTAAAGCTGTGCATAGAGATGGCAAAGCTTGTGTCCCTGTGATCATCTATGGCACACTAAAGAAGGATTTTACAAGTCTCTTTTTGTCAAACTGCTGCCAGAATATCTTACACTGAGAGGTAACGTAACTGAGAAACATAATTATTTTTACCTAAAGACACATGGCTAAGGAGAAAACTTATCTTCAGTATGTTATAGACTAAATTTGATCAAGTAGTGATGATTAAAGGTCATTGCTATCTCAGAAGCCATTTATTCCAATAATGCTAAAATTAGAATATGCACAGGGTAGTAAAAACATTTGGACTATGTGCACTATTATCCCACTGGCCTGACAGTCCTAAAAAGTAGAAAAAAGAATGACAGTATAACCTTTTGGTCCTGCTATTTGTCATCCTTCTGTTGCTGCAGAGGCTGAAGCTCAAGGTTTATCTCTTGTTTCTGATTATTAAGTTTCATCAGATATGTGAAGTTCACAGTTTTTATACTTATCAATGTTGCACTGTCCTTATCTTGAACAGAGATGTGAGATTTTTAAGCCAGATTTCTGAGTTGTCCAAAACTGTCTTTTTCAGTGGACTGCCTGCTCAAAGGAAGGAAATAGCTTGAAAAGAAATCACAGACATCATTTTATTTTACTGTGTATGTTTAAAGGTCTCTGGGGAGAGCAATGTACAATACTACTCTTCTAGAAAAAGACAGGTAGATGGTCATCAAAGAGCTTACCTCCACAGCAGTGAGTCACATCTGCACACCTTCTCTCCCTGTGCTGATGTTTAAGATACTCAAAGCCATCTAGAGCTAAGCCTCAGCAGAACTGGCAGCATGTTTCAATCAAGAAGCAAAATCTCAAACCTAAATATGCTTTCTGACAAACATCATCAAAAAGAACAGATCTTCGTAAGCCCTGTATTCATCTGTCCCTTAGTCTCCACCTAGAGAAACCCAGACAAAATTAGGGAATTTAAAATGTTAAAGACCTGATGTCTTTTCAAAGCTACAGTTTGCTTTTCTAAGAAAGCCTTATGATCCACCATCTAGAATCCTGTTCCTCTTCTTTCCATCCCAAAAATCTCAGTTCCAGTAGGAGACTTGGGAAAATTTCTGCCGAATGACTTGTCATGACAGCAATGCTAAAGTCAGTCAGTGTGTGGTAGAACAGCATTGCCTAGAGTCAGGAGGTCCTAGGGGCATTTTAGGGTTTCCCTGTTGCAAGCATGTGAGGAAAACTCAATGAATCAAGAACAGTAGTATTAAGAATTTTAGGAAAATTGTCAGTGTTCAGCTAGGACTTAGGTTATATTCCAGTATGGAGAGAGATTCAATCCCCATTTTTCTACTGGGATACCTAGTCCTTAGATTTTTGTAGTGTAAAGCACCAGAGGACTGGCCAAAGTATGAAACTTCATCCAGTCTCTAAACGAAGCTGTGAAAAATATCCCGATAATTAAACTGGATTGTGGCTCCAACATTGATTGGCATCCAATCATGCTTGGATTGCTGCTCTGATAAATTAGAAAGCTCAGCTATGCCGTAAGGTCAAGGCCTTGGAAAGGTGGTAGCAGTGTAGTTATAGCTCCATATGGGCTACAGAGCCCATTAACAGGACGAAGTAGCCCTGTTCAGGCTTGCTGAAATATGAACATAATGGTTAGGCTGCAGCTGTGACAACTTGGTAAGACCTGCCTTAGCTACATGGACCTTCCACCATCCTGACCTTTGTGACTGCAACCTGTAAACATACTTTCTTCTGCCAGGATCTGGATTTGTTATTTGTAAGAGAGTTTTCTCTCTTTAATGAAACGGTGGCAAGCACTTAATGGCAACAGCAGCAGGAAAGTGAGTTTAAGTGAGGAAAATGCTTACCCTGCTTAGATACACAAAAGACCAGACTGCTTTTAGACACTGAGTTATCTTAGAATAGTTGGCTGTTGTTTATCTCCAACCTACCAAACATTTTCTGCTCTATAACACAGCAACTAGCCATGGACTGCTTGGGAAACTGAAGGAGGAAATTTCCATCTCCTGCCCCAACGAGAGTGATCAAAAACTGGATTAGGTGCAAATTTGTAGACTCTCCATCTGTGCTGATATTTGAAATTCAGCAGGATAGGGCCTGAGCAATCTGATCTGACTGAACCTGCTTTGGGGTGGTGGTTGGACTTAATGACCTCCAGAAATCCTTCCCAACCTAAATTATTCTATGATTCTATCTGCAGATTGAAAATGATCTTTTTATCTCTTAAATGAAGAAATAGGCCTACCTTCCTCCCATGAAGGTGCGAGATATTTTATGCACTATTGATCCCAGAAATAAACTCTTATTTTGAAAGCTACAAACATTTAATGTACCTTCATAATAGTGAATAGCTTCCTTCTTCACTACAAAGATATCTTACTGAAACAAATCACAAGATTTATCTAAATAGAAAAACTTCAGGACTTCAGACTTGCAATACAGCCCCTCTGTCCCGATCCAATATTGGGAGGGTTTCGTTATGATCCCAAGGACGAGATTAAGACGCTAAAACCGGTCAACCTTTTAACTTTATTTTCCACGAAGTGGGGAGGGGGGGAAAGGTGGGGAAAGGCAAAGGGGAGGAGAGGGGAAAGAGAATAAGGGGAAAAGATAGAGAAAGTGGGAAAAGAAGAGAAGAAACTAGCTACCACCACTCTGAATCCGATGATGTTCTGCCGACTCTGTTCGAGTTACAGCTCAAGCCGGGTGCCTCTGAAGAGGGACCCTGAACAAAGAAGTCCCTGGGCAATTATAGCTTTTCAAATTAAGTTTCCCACCCCTCACACGGTAGTTCAGACCAGTAGTAAATTTTAGGTCTGGGGTCTCCTGCTCCTTATTGGGTCTCATCATCGTTCCTAGGCAGACTGTTTTTTTCTCCCTTATCTTTACTGTTGTGGTTTCTGCTGACAGATGTGTTTTGATTCCTCGGGTCCTGCCCTTGTCTTTCAAGGCCCTGACAAAGAGGTGTTGTTCCAACAATTAGCACTGCCCCAGCAGTGACAGTAGGTGTTATCTTCCAAGGTCCTGACGAAGAGGATATAATCCAGACCCCCCCCCCCCCTTAATTAACACTGTTTCAGCAGCGAGGGGAGGCTTTGTTTCCCAGGATCCTGGCACCCAAGCAGGCCTCACTTCAAAGCCTTGACATCCTCCCTCCCAGAGTGTGAAGCACAGGAATGCAAACTGCTTGTAACTCCCTTATCTTTCCAGTCTGCACCAGCTCTGGGGCCCTTTCTCACTGAACTAGGGAGTGCAGCCTAAGGCTTCAGCAAATTTAGCTACTCATGCTAAGCAAGTTTTATAGAAGTTGTGCTAAGCAGCAATAATTTACAGTCCAGGTCCCAAAGTCTCTGCCCGATCGTGGTGTGGTTCGGCGCAGGCTCGGTGTGTCCCGGGTGGTCGCAGGGAGACCATCTGGGAGGTCGCAGCAGCTTAGTCTTGTTTCTGCCGGGAACAGATGGCTTGTTCAGGGTTATGGTTTGCTTGCACCTTATGTACCAAGAAATGTTAAAGGCAAAAGTTCATTCATCTGGCCGCCACACCACCCCGTGACTTAAACATTGATTGGTACGTCTCCTTCCTGAAGTCTTCATAGCCTTCGTCCATGGTGGTGATATGAGATAGAGAGAGAGATCAGAAGGAAATACGGAAAAGGTAGAAGCGCGCACGGTAACAAGTCGCGGGAAGAGTAAAAGGAGAAAAAAAAGAAAAGGGCGCTTAACAGTGATTAAACAGGTCTTGCTCAGTGCAAGTTTAACAACTTTAACAACATTTAACTTCACAGAACAAACATCAAAACTGAGTTAACAAGGTAAGTGATTGTTACAACAGGTATAAAACAGCTGGCAAATGCATTGTGGATGTTAATATGCAATTTCCTCCTTCAGGATAAACTGGGAATGGGTTTAAATGATGGGTACTGTGGTTGGCTGTGGCCGATGGATGGCACAGATTTTCTTTATGCCATCAGGTGAGGTGGTAGGAACAAATTGCATATTTGACACAACATGTCGGATTAATTGAACAAAGCAAGGAATTATACAAGGTAAGAATGTTAAAGCGGCAACTGCACCTAACAAATACAATATTAACTGTTTCACCCATGGTGCCCCCAGTAACCAGGACCACAAATCGCTATTCCAGCCATTCCAGGTTTGGATGGGGATGTGGGCTATTTTTCTAATATCTTTGGTTAGCTGGAGAACTATTTCGCCTACATCATGTATCTCTAAACAACAGTTGGAAACATTCAGTTTCCCACACATCCCTCTCTCTTCAGCTAACAGGTAGTCTAAATCCATGCGGTGCTGAAGGATTGCTGTGCGCATCTGTTGGGACTGCCAAGTTAAAAGATCTATTGCATCAGCAGTTTTGTTGGTAATAATTTCCAGAGCCACTTGTAGTCTGATTATTCGATTTAGGTTATAAATTGTTTCTCTCGCCCCCGATATTGGCTCATTAGGATTCCAGGTTGCAGGCCCATAATGTTGAATTATTCGTTCAGGAGGCCATTCATTATTCCCCCATTTTTTGCGTCCCACCCAAATCTACCTTAATGGATCGCATCTTATGGGCAACCCTTCTGTCTCCGAGGTTATCATATACCTTTATGCCTAACCGAGGTCCACCTGTTTCTGGTAAAAGGAAAAACAAAGGTCTGATGATCCCTATATAACAAATTCCTGACCATCCTGCAGGTAAACATTTATATGCTGTGTGTCCGCAGATCCAGTAATGCCCCTTCTTAGCTCCGATGCCCTGAGCAAATGGCCCGTTTATCCCTGTTGGGAATTAAAAGTAAGTTGTGTCTCTGTTGCCCAGAGGGCTGAAAATTGTAGTCACCCCATCACCTATTCGGCCGGTACAATACCAAGCCCCAGAAGTGTCTTTCCATTCGCAGGTTTGCTTGCAAGGGGGATGATTGGGTCGTTGGAGAGTTAAAGTTTCATTTTTTGTTTGACCAGTATCCCTCAAGTCCCCAATTGCGCCTCGTTTCACTGAGCCACATCCATAGGTGGAGATTCCCATCTTTATCGAGTGGCTTACGAGTGAGTGTCCATTGACATTTACTTTCCCCCACTTTGATCCCTCCCTCCTGGGTACAGTTTAAACAATATTGCCCCATGGCTGGAAATTGAATAGGCCAGGTCCCACGTGTCATCTGCAGTTTCACTATAATTGCTTACGATCTGGTCTGGGGTGAGGGGTGTGGACGTCCATGGCCAACTTGATAATCCCAGCGGTCCTCCGCAAACCCAGCAGTGGCTTAAATTGAAAGTTTGGTTTACTGCTTTTGCCAGCAACACGAACTCGTTGTTCTCGAAGGGATTAAATGGGTTGGGGGAAGGTAGAGGGAGTGGTCGTTCATCGCCTTCGTGGATGCATCCTTGAATCAGGATGGTCCAGAGCAGTAGGTGCGTCTTGGTCAGACCGCCGCCCCCGGAAACAGAAATAAGAACAAACTCAAGAACAAGATGGCTTGTTTGGGGGTTATGGTTTGCTTGCACCTTATGTACCGAGAAATGTTTAAGGCAAAAGTTCACTCATCTGTCTGCCACACCCTCCCTGCTCTACTTCCCCAGATAAATGTCATTTGCTTAGATGCTCACAGACCTACACAATTCAGTACTGCCTTTGGAGCGACATCTCATTCTTTTCCCAGTATATTGGAGCTGTCCTGGAGCTTGCGAAACATTAGTGGAGTGACACTCTGAGAAACAACCACTAGCCTCTGTTAGTGTTGTTTTTCTTGAAGACCTTTCTGGTTGTTGTTTTCTGATAGCCTATTTAATGTTTTATTAGTACAACCTAATCACAGATATATTTTTCTTCTAAGATCATTGAATGATTAACTCTTTTGAAGAATAGAAAAATAATGGTCTATTAGAAGATGCTGACAGAGGTATGATGCTTTAGTAACAGTTTGCCATTAACCTCTCTCTGTTCTTGCAGTATCACTGGACACTTATGGAAATTACTTTACGATAAGATGATGAAGAAAGGTGTTCTGGGAAGCTGAGGAGCCTTTGAAACACATGAATGAAGACCCTTCCCCTGATTCTGGCATGAGTTTAAGGACATCTCTGTCTGCCAGAAAAACTAGCTTATTTGTGCTGCTTAGAGGTTATTTGACTAACTGTTGGCCTACAGAGCAGAGAGCTGCATTGGGTTACTCAGCTGAAGAGTGATCTGCTCTGACTGTCCCTAGCAGGGAAAGTAATCAGTGGAGCTTAGACAGCAGAGATGTCACAGGCAACGCAGCCTTAGACTGTGCTTACAGTGGCTGCTCGTGTTGTGGAACGGGGACAACTCCTGGGACAATGCATATGCAGTGCCACGTGTAAGATGGTGAGTGAGGGAAGCTAGTCTGTTTGGGCTACGCCATGAAGTCTGCAGTATATTTGCATTAGACTAAGTCCTGTTCCAGGCTGGATTAGACTAGCAATGTAATGGATTTCTGAATTCTCATCTAGACTATGTGAAAGCCGTGGTGTTCAGTAGATAGCTGGGTTAAGACTGGATGAACAGATATTACTTGTCTGGGTTATTTATCTTTCTTTCATTTAGTCTTCTCTCACAATTTAGTCAGAAATATCTGAAACTTCCAGGGTATTACAGGAAGCATGAAAATGTGAAATCAATCGCATTCAAAATTGTCACAATTGTACTTTCTCACATTAAAGCTGTAGCTCTTGCTATTACAGAAAAGTTTTTAATATTAGTTATTTCTTTCTTCACCTCTGCATTCACTTTTCTCCTACTTCTATTGCATAACAAGCAATTATTTCTGAGTAAATTCATTCACAAACAGCTGTACTCATCATTTTATTTTTTTAAGCACCTGTTGCAACTACTTTGGAGGTTTTATTGACTGACAAACAATTTCCTCCCTATAACAGTCTGTTCAGTGCCTCATTTACCTCCTTGGTCCTCAAGCTGTAGATTGTGGGGCTTACCGTTGTACAGCATCTAGAAATACATTGAATCACTACATAAATGCATACAAAAACTACTAACACCACTCCCAAAACTGTTAAACACTTTTTAACCCATGAGCTCACGTCAGGGAACCAGGAAGTCAACCATTTCCATGTTTCTTCAAATCTGAAAGAGGTATCATCTTTCTGAACCCCATGTAAGATTTCAGTCTGCTTCCAGGTTTCATTTAGATCGGGAGAAATTCTCCTGCTTTAATCCACATATACCACAGCAACTAGTATTTATTACTGTATATACTCCTCCCTGAGATGCCAAGAACATATAGAGTCATTCTGTTTTGTGTAGTTATTTTAGCAATTTCTGAAACCTCCTCTTGTAAAGCTGCAATGGCATCAGAGGTTTTATTCCCTATTTTCTCAATAACTGCTGAAATATTTACTATTGCTTTTTCAAGTTCACTCACTCCCAATTGTGGAAACAGCCACCTTGCCAATGAATGAAACCTAGTAGGTCGACCTGTTAAAGGATTATTGACCCTCTTTTGTCTCCTCATGAATGTTCTTAACCACAATTTTTGATATTTATTACTCAATTCTTTTGTTACAGTAATATTAGGGATTATTGCCCCTAAAGTACATGTCCCTGACCAATTAGGAGGTAGCACTTTTTCGTGCCTTGTTCCCACACAACCAATACCATCCACTACCTTTTGGAACACGCCACCCATTTAGCTCCTTACTTGGCCACTTACAACCTATTTCAGGTATCCGAGAGCAATCTTCAAAACTCCCTGCCTTAATGGCTCCAGTACAGTTGATCATCTGTTTTCCATAAAATACAGTTTTCTCCCACCATTTATTACTCTTACTACATCTTCAGATACACTGATAATAATCTCCTGTCACATTCTGGAGTTCTCATTCCTGTTCTGTTGTTTCATCATATTTCGTTTGATCACTATCATTTCTTATCTGTTTTATAAATTCCATAAAGGAAAAATTAAGAGGCACTCCAATTAGCGGGAAGCCCTTGTTGGAACGTTCAGGGAAGTGGGTACATACCCAACAATCCATCTGGTTAACTATCTTCATAGATTTCGTAATTACTTCCAAATGAAGATTTTTACCCCAAAATCCTTCCTGATTCCCTTTAATTGTTTGGCTCAGGTAACCTAGAAAAACTAACCACCACATTTCTCCCCTGGTTGTTAAGGAGAACATCATCTTTACACAGATACCATAACAACATAACCCTATTCCTAAGAAACAAATTAAAACAATTTTTCCCTGAATACAATCTAAATTTAAAACTGATTCACTTCTAATACAACTCATATATTTTTATATATTCTTAACTTTAAAGGTTGAACTTGTCCAGCTTTCCACATCTCTCGAGGTACTGCTTTCACTCGGGTGTAGTGGATCCAGCAATCAATTCCCTGCAGTTTCACAGCAGTGTTTGTTGTTAGTAGTACAAGATACAGGCCTCTCCATTTTTCTATCAATGGTTCATCCTTCCGGGTTCGAAGATACACTTGATCTCCCGGCTGGAATGAATGTACAGGTGAATCTAAAAGTGTAGGAGATCTTAACTGGATGTACCTACGGAGAGAAGTAAGAACCTTTGCCATAGACAAGAGATAATCACTTAAAATTTGATCACCCTTAATGTGCATTTGAATTTCATTTCCAGTTAGATTTACAGTGTAAGGTTTACCATACAGAATCACGAATGGACTAACTTTCTCCCTAACCCTCGGGGTTATTCTGATTCTTAATAATGCCAGAGGTAAAACATCAGTCCATTTCATCTGAGTCTCCTGACACAATTTCCCTCTCTGTCTCTTAATTGTTTGATTCATTCTTTCCACTTTTCCACTGGATTGTGGCCTCCAGGCGGTATGTAAATCCCATTTAATTTGTAGTATTTTTGAGATTTCCTGTACTATTTTTGCTATAAAATGAGGTCCCCTATCTGAAGAAAATCCTTCAGGTACCCCAAATCTTGGTATGATTTCTTTTAATAACATTTTCACTACCTCCCTTGATTTATTGGTACGGCACGGGAAAGCCTCAGGCCATCCTGAAAAGGTCTCAGCAATTACCAACAAATATTTATATCCATTATAGCTTGGTAATTCAGAAAAATCAATTTGCCAGTAATCCCCAGGCATGAAGCCCCTTTTTACTTCCTCTGGGGGGGGGGCTTCTTCTGAATCTTGGGATTATTTCTGAGACAGATTTCACATTTTTGTGTAATACCTTTTGCAATTATTAACATGCTGATTCCCACAGCAAATCTGTTAACTGTTTCAACCAATGCCTCGGCTCCCATGTGGCTACTATCATGTATTTGCTTCATCAACTTCTTCATTATTGGCGAAGTTACCACACATTGTCCAGTAGATGTTGCCCACCATCCTTCGGGACTCTTTATGCATTTCAGTATTTCTGCTAATTTATTTTCTTTTTCAGTGTATACCGGAATTTCCATTTTTAACGTTCTCTCTGGAACTAAGGCTGCCACCGACACGGATAATGCTACCCTTTTTTCAGCCTCATCGGCCCTTTTGTTCCCTTTAACTATGTCAGTCTGTCCAGATTGGTGCACTTTGCAATGCATTACTGCTGTCTCTTTGGGTTTATTAACTGCTTCGAGTAGGTCCATAATCTCCTTACTGTGTTTTATAGGATTCCCTTGAGAAGACAGCAATCCTCTTTCCTTCCAAATTGCGCCATGGGCATATATAACCCCAAAGGCATATTTTGAATGTGTAAACACATTGGTCTGTTTTCCTTCTGATAATTCCAGAGCCCAGGTTAAAGCAATCAGTTCTGCTTTCTGGGCGGATGTATTTGCTGGTAGCGATCTTACTTCGATTTCTTCTTCCAAAGTGACAACAGCATCTCCAGCCCTTCTTTCTCCCTTTATGATAAAACTGCTCCCATCAGTAAATAATTCCCAGTCTGGATTTTGCAATGGAATACCTCTCAAATCCGGACGGCTGGAATATATTTGCTCAATAGTTTGCAGGCAGTCATGAGCCAACTTTTCCTCTTCGTGAAGTGGTAATAAAGATGCCGGATTAAGGGTATTAGACACTTTCGTGGTTACATCTTCTTGCTCAAGTATTACTGCTTGGTATTGCACCATCCTACTCGTGGATAACCAGTGATGCCCTTTCTGTTCTAAAACTGCTGCAACAGAATGTGGCACATAAACAGTCACCGTTTGTCCCAACATCAATTTTTGTGCTTCTTGTATTAACACCACAGCAGTGGCAACTGCTCTCAGGCGTCCTGGCCACCCTGCACCCACTTTATCCAATTGTTTTGAAAAGTAAGCCACAGGTCTTTTCCAATTTCCTAAAGTCTGTACAAGCACTCCCAAAGCCTGGCACCCTCGCTCATGTACGTAAAGCCCAAATGGCTTTGTTACGTTTGGATGTCCTAATGCGGGAGCACTCATGAGAGCAATCTTGTTTTCATCAAATCCTTTTCGGCACTCTGGAGTCCACTCCAGCAAGTCTCCCAGCCCCTTAACAGCTTCATATAAAGGCTTTGCCATTAATCCAAAATTAGATATCCACAGACAACACCACCCAGCCATTTCTAAAAATCCCCTAAGTTCTCTTTTTGATTTGGGGGGCGATCTGACAAATCACTTCTTTCCTTTCGATTCATAATTTTCTTTCCCCCTGGGATATTTCAAATCCCAGATAGATTACACTTTCCTTCATGATCTGCACTCTTTTTCTGAGACACCCTATATCCTGCTGTTCCCCCAAAATTTAATAAACTGATGGTTGTTTCTCTACGTTCTTCAATAGTGTCTACCCCCAATAAGATATCATCCACATACTGTAATAAGGTAGTGGTCTCTTTCTTACCTTGCCATAATTCTAATTCTTTTGCAAGTACATTACCAAAAATTGTAGGGCTGTTCTTGAATCCTTGAGGGAGTACTGTCCAGCACAACTGCATTTTGCGTTTCATTGTAGGACTTTCCCACTCAAAGGCGAATAATTGTTGACTTTGTTCCTCCAAAGGAATACAGAAGAAAGCATCTTTTAAGTCCAATACTGTAAAATAGACATTTGAATCATTTATCGTCGTTAACAAAGTGTATGGATTGGATACCACTGGGTGCACATCAATCACTATCTGGTTAATAGCTGGCAAATCCTGTACTAGACAGTATTCTTGTGAATGTTTTTTTAACAGGCAGGATTGGAGTATTGTACTCAGACTGACATTCTCGCAACAGTCCATACTTTAAGAAATTATTAATCATAGGCTCCAGTCCAACACGGGCCTCTAACTTCATGGGATACTGTTTTCGCCTTACCGGTTTAGCTCCTTGTTTTAATTCCACCTTTACCGGTTCTACACATCTGGCTCTTCCAGGTTTCTCCATTGCCCACACAAAAGGGGCTACTGCATCCATTACTTCAGAGGGAATTCTGCTGGGTCCACTCTCCACCTGTTCGGAATCCAGTGCTTTCTGCAACATATCTGCTTGTGCCTTCCAGGCGTTATTTTGTGGAATGTGCACCTGAACTTTGTTTTTATCAAAGGTTATCTGTGCCCCCAGTTTATTCAGTAAATCCCTCCCCATTAGGGGTAATGGGCTTTCTGGCATATATAAGAATTCATGTGTTAACACTCTATTTCCTATTTGACATTTAATTGGTTGAAAGAAAGGTTTGACCTCTCGCTTTCCCGTGACCCCAATTACTGGCACAGAGAATTTACTCATTGGTCCCTTACAGCTATTTAATACCAAATATGTTGCTCCAGTGTCTACTAAAAATTTAGCTGTTTTGTTCCCTAGCTTTACTGGAGACCAGGGGTTCGGCTAGGGAATCCAATTTCTCAACCGCTGGTCCCCGTCAGTCTGAATCTTCTGCACCAATCAGGAGCAAATCTGCCTCTGGAACAGATACAGACTGAGGTTTCCAATGATCTGATTGTTTCTTTGAACACTCATTTTTCCAGTGTTCCTTTTCCCTACAAATCGCACACTGATCTCTCCTCAGTGAAATTCTATTTCTCAAATTCCCTCCTGCTCTATGTCCTCTTCCACGTCCTTGTCCTTTCGGAAAACCCCTTCCCTGGAGGAAGTTTGTGCCTGGGCAAATGCAGCTGCCAAAATTGCAGCATTTTGCCTCTTATCTTTCAGTTTCTCCTTTTGTTTTTCCTTTCTGTGTACTTCTTCCCTGTTATTGTACACCTTATATGCAATTTCTATTAACTGTGATATTGACATCCCTGACATACCATCTACTTTCTGAAGCTTTTTCCTTATATCTGGTGCTGATTGTCCTACAAATAATGTAGTAAAAGTCATCTTGTTCGCTTCTTCCTCGGGATCCAAGTCTGTCCATTTTCGGGCAGTTTCACATAACCGCTGGTAAAATGCAGAGGGATCCTCATTCTTACCCTGCACTACTTGATACAGTTTCGCAATATTTTTGGGTCTAGGTACTCCATGCTTTACCCCATATAATCTTAACTGTTGGTATTGCTTAGTCATTAACCTGCCTGCCTCTGTATTTTGATCCCAATCCGGTTCTTGGGCCAGCCTAAAACGGTCCACTCCATCTCTATCATTTTGTCTTTCATTTCCTCTTGAACTTTATCTAATATCATTCTCTTCTCCTCAGGTGCAAGCAAAGTATTTAAAAGCACCTGTAAATCCTGCCAGTCTGGATTATGATTCTCAGTTATCATTTTAAAGGATTGATACATCTTTTCTGGATTTTCTCGGTACGACCTGGCAAACTCCTTCCAATTCATTAAATCTGTAGTTGAAAAAGGGACCTTCACATTTAGGGTTAGGGTTAGGGTTAGGGTTAGGGTTAGAGGTTAGGGTTAGGGTTAGAGCCATTTAGGGTTAGGGTTAGGGTTAGGGTTAGGGGTTAGGGTTAGGTTAGGGTTAGGGTTAGGGTTAGGGTTAGGGTTGGTTAGGGTTAGGGTTAGGGTTAGGGTTAGGGTTAGGGTTTAGGGTTAGGGTTAGGGTTAGGGTTTAGGGTTAGGGTGAGGGTTAGGGTTAGGGTTAGGTTTAGGGTTAGGGTTTAGGGTTAGGGTTAGGGTTAGGGTTAGGGTTAGGGTTAGGGTTGGGGTTAGGGTTAGGGTTAGGGTTAGGGTTAGGGTTAGGGTTAGGTTAGGGTTAGGGTTAGGGTTAGGGTTAGGGTTAGGGTTAGGGTTAGGGGTTAGGGTTAGGGTTAGGGTTAGGGTTAGGGTTAGGGTTAGGGTTAGGGGTTAGGGTTAGGGTTAGGGTTAGGGTTAGGGTTAGGGTTAGGGTTAGGGTTAGGGTTAGGGTTAGGGTTAGGGTTAGGGTTAGGTTAGGGTTAGGGTTAGGGTTAGGGTTAGGGTTAGGGTTAGGGTTAGGGTTAGGGTTAGGGTTAGGGTTAGGGTTAGGGTTAGGGTTAGGGTTAGGGTTAGGGTTAGGGTTAGGGTTAGGGTTAGGGTTAGGGTTAGGGTTAGGGTTAGGGTTAGGGTTAGGGTTAGGGTTAGGGTTAGGGTTAGGGTTAGGGTTAGGGTTAGGGTTAGGTTAGGGTTAGGGTTAGGGTTAGGGTTAGGGTTAGGGTTAGGGTTAGGGTTAGGGTTAGGGTTAGGGTTAGGGTTAGGGTTAGGGTTAGGGTTAGGGTTAGGGTTAGGGTTAGGGTTAGGGTTAGGGTTAGGGTTAGGGTTAGGGTTAGGGTTAGGGTTAGGGTTAGGGTTAGGTTAGGGTTAGGGTTAGGGTTAGGGTTAGGGTTAGGGTTAGGGTTAGGGTTAGGGTTAGGGTTAGGGTTAGGGTTAGGGTTAGGGTTAGGGTTAGGGTTAGGGTTAGGGTTAGGGTTAGGGTTAGGGTTAGGGTTAGGGTTAGGGTTAGGGTTAGGGTTAGGGTTAGGGTTAGGGTTAGGGTTAGGGTTAGGGTTAGGGTTAGGGTTAGGGTTAGGGTTAGGGTTAGGGTTAGGGTTAGGGGTTAGGGTTAGGGTTAGGGTTAGGGTTAGGGTTAGGGTTAGGGTTAGGGTTAGGGTTAGGGTTAGGGTTAGGGTTAGGGTTAGGGTTAGGGTTAGGGTTAGGGTTAGGGTTAGGGTTAGGGTTAGGGTTAGGGTTAGGGTTAGGGTTAGGGTTAGGGTTAGGGTTAGGGTTAGGGTTAGGGTTAGGGTTAGGGTTAGGGTTAGGGTTAGGGTTAGGGTTAGGGTTAGGGTTAGGGTTAGGGTTAGGGTTAGGGTTAGGGTTAGGGTTAGGGTTAGGGTTAGGGTTAGGGTTAGGGTTAGGGTTAGGGTTAGGGTTAGGGTTAGGGTTAGGGTTAGGGTTAGGGTTAGGGTTAGGGTTAGGGTTAGGGTTAGGGTTAGGGTTAGGGTTAGGGTTAGGGTTAGGGGTTAGGGTTAGGGTTAGGGTTAGGGTTAGGGTTAGGGTTAGGGTTAGGGTTAGGGTTAGGGTTAGGGTTAGGGTTAGGGTTAGGGTTAGGGTTAGGGTTAGGGTTAGGTTAGGTTAGGGTTAGGGTTAGGGTTAGGGTTAGGGTTAGGGTTAGGGTTAGGGTTAGGGTTAGGGTTAGGGTTAGGGTTAGGGTTAGGGTAGGGTTAGGGTTAGGGTTAGGGTTAGGGTTAGGGTTAGGGTTAGGGTTAGGGTTAGGGTTAGGGTTAGGGTTAGGGTTAGGGTTAGGGTTAGGGTTAGGGTTAGGGTTAGGGTTAGGGTTAGGGTTAGGGTTAGGGTTAGGGTTAGGGTTAGGGTTAGGGTTAGGGTTAGGGTTAGGGTTAGGGTTAGGGTTAGGGTTAGGGTTAGGGTAGGGTTAGGGTTAGGGTTAGGGTTAACTTTAACTTAACTTTAACTTTAACTTTAACTTACTTAACTTTAACTTTAACTTTAACTTTAACTTTAACTTTAACTTAACTTTAACTTTAACTTTAACTTTAACTTTAACTTTAACTTTAACTTTAACTTTAACTTTAACTTTACTTTAACTTTAACTTTAACTTTAACTTTAACTTTAACTTTAACTTTAACTTTAACTTTAACTTTAACTTTAACTTTAACTTTAACTTTAACTTTAACTTTAACTTTAACTTTAACTTTAACTTTAACTTAACTTTAACTTTAACTTTAACTTTAACTTTAACTTTAACTTTAACTTTAACTTTAACTTTAACTTAACTTTAACTTTAACTTTAACTTTAACTTTAACTTTACTTTAACTTTAACTGTACTTTAACTTTAACTTTAACTTTAACTTAACTTTAACTTTAACTTTAACTTTACTTTAACTTTAACTTTAACTTTAACTTTAACTTAACTTAACTTTAACTTTAACTTTAACTTTAACTTTAACTTTAACTTTAACTTAACTTTAACTTTAACTTTAACTTTAACTTTAACTTTAACTTTAACCTTTAACTTTAACTTTAACTTTAACTTTACTTAACTTTACTTTAACTTAACTTTAACTTTAACTTAACTTTAACTTTAACTTTAACTTTAACTTAACTTTAACTTAACTTTAACTTTAACTTTAACTTTAACTTTAACTTTAACTTTAACTTAACTTTAACTTTAACTTAACTTTAACTTTAACTTTAACTTTAACTTAAAACTTTAACTTTAACTTTAACTTTAACTTTAACTTTAACTTTAACTTTAAACTTTAACTTTAACTTTAACTTTAACTTTAACTTTAACTTAACTTTAACTTTAACTTTAACTTTAAC